>NC_080191.1:161782923-164515392 GCF_030028045.1 Hippopotamus amphibius kiboko
TAACCTTGCTGCATCTGTTTATAAAGCCCCAGTTAAGTTTTCTCTTTGCAACACAGCGAGATGCAAAGGCTGGTCACAAAGCCAATCAGATTTTGATATAACTTTTCTGAGCCTTCACTCCCTCATTTGTAAATCGTGAAGAATAATAGCACCTTTCTCACCGAGTTGTTCTAGTAATTAAAGGACATGAAATATAAATGAAATATTTTGCCCACAATTGCGGAGATTGAAGGCCTTGCTATTCAAAGTGTGGTCCATAGACCAGCGGCACCAACATCACCAGGGAGCTTCTTAGAAAAGTAGAATCTTAACTCTACCCGTAGCTACTGAATCAGAATCTGCATGTTAACAAGATTCTCAGGTGATTCATCTGCACATTAAAGTCTGGAAAGCACTGATTTAAGAGGTTTGCTAAGTAGTTCTCAGGTCATGTTGCATCTAGATTTACCAGCCTAGCTTTAAAAAAAATACCTGCTGTCAGACCATTCCCCCAGACATTCTAATTTAATGGGGCTGGGGTGGGTCCTTGAAATCAGATGATCTAAAAGTTTCTCAGGCAAACCAAATGTGCTGATAATACTGAGAACTTCTGAGCTACCTCCAGCATCCTTCTCCTCATCCAAAATTAAAGTATTATAAGTGTGGTATTCCTTGTATCTTTACATAAGATGACGTTTATTCTATGTGTGTTCCTTTATTGGAAATACACATTAATAGAAAGCTTCAAGACCATGAAGAATCGAAGAAAAAGATAATGTTGCACCACATACCCAAATCCCAAAGTTATCTGAGTGTATTTCCCTCTTGTCTTTTTTGGTGGGGAATATGGGCAATTTTGAGCAATTTTTTTGGTCTTTTAGTAGTTGTAATTATTTTACATGCTACATGTTTTTCACCTAAGAATTTTTCTATGTCATTAGAACTCTTAATAAACCTCTTTTTAAATAACTTTTAATATCCTAGTGAAGATAGCATAGATTATTTTCGAAATTACTTTCCGATTTTTGGTCATTTGTTCAAAACCAACAAAATGCGTTGTTTGCCTTTTTATTATAATTAATAACTCACCAAGCATCTTCTAGAATAAAACTATTTCTGTGTTTGGGATTTTTTTTCTCAGAATAAAGTCTAGGCCTTACACATAGTATAAAATTGTGTGAAAGCTCTTAAAACTCTTGATATATATATAGGTTAACTGCTAAACACACCAGTTTACATTACAATGTTTACCCTCGATAGAATTCAATGTTTTTTTAACTTAGCTAACTTCATAGACAAAAACATTTTTAGTTTTTATTTTCTCAATAACAATATAGTTACTATGCATTTATTTAAGCATTATATTTTCATACATTCATGAGAAGTTTATGGGTTGAATTAATGAATTGTCTTCTATATCCTTTGCCCATTTCTTGTTGGGATAAATCTTAATGACTTGGAAATAGTATTTATATATTAAAAGTACCAGTGCTTTGTCATATATCCTCATTTGCTTAATTTTTAGTTTTCATTATGGTATTTCTGATTTACAAATAGTTTTTGTTTATAGGCGACCAAATCTACCAATAGTTTCCTTTTGCATCCTTCTACCATTTGCTCAGCAGTCATTATACATGGTTTTGGTTTGGTTTTTTTTTCCTAGTTTGTCTGTGGTCAGTATTTTTAAATATAGCTTTTGAAACTGTATGGAATTAGTTTTGATGTATCTTGTGAAGTATCTAATTTGATTTTTTCAAGAGAATAGCCAGATACCTTAACAGTCTTTCCTTCCACATAAATTTTGCAACAAACTTTATCCAGTAATAATTTCTTACAAAAAAATCTGTTTTGTTTTTGTACCAATACTACCATGTTTTAACAGCCATAGCTTCATAGTAAGTTTGAATATGTGATTTATTATTCTAGTGTTTATATCTTTAAAACCAATCTTAGAATAGGTTTGAAAGAAAAACACTGTCACATAGATTGGAATTGCATTAAATTTCTAAATTGATTTGAGGAGAATTGGCCTATGTACTATTTTTGGTCTTTTTAGTCAAAAGCTTGGTATGCATCTCTATGTAGTCAAGTTTTATTTTATATTTCTAAAGTTGTGTGATTTTCTTAAATATATTCAGAACAATGCTCACTGAAGCTATTACTAGGTTTTGTTTCGTTGTTTTTGGTCATTGCTATTAGGAATTATATTCTTTTGTTTTTCTTTTATTCTCTTTTAAATAGGTTATTGTTATATACAAATAAATCCATTTTGCTTCACTTACCTCATATCCAGAAACTTTACTGAACTCTCTGATTATCTCTAACATCTTTTCATTGATTCTTTTGATTGTTCATAATAATACCTTATGCAAATAATACTATCTCTTCTTTTCCGATGTTTATTTTTTTGTTTCACGTCTCAATGAGTAGATCAAAATTTTCAGAGATTTTTTGAAATAGCAGTGATCACACAAATTCATGTTTTATTCCTCATTTTATTGAGAAAGCCTCTAGAATTTTGTAGTTATGTATAATATTGCTGTGGCATCCAGGTAGATATTCTTTCTTATGTTAAGGAAGCATTCTTACATTCCTTCTCTTTAAAGAGTTTTGTTTTGTTTTTAAATAAGGAATTGGTATTGAATTTAGCACATGCTTTAGAGAATATATATTGAAATGTCATATTTTTCTCATTTAATCTAGGCTGTTTTGACAACTTTCCTAATAGAAATCTTTAGATTCCTAAACTACTCTATTTAGTGTTAATTATTCTTTAAATATGCATTTGGATTCCATTTTTAGTTTAGTTAAGAAATCTACGTATACATTTACTAGTGAAAGTGGTGTAACATTTTTCTGGGTGTGTGTTTGTGTGTGCATTCTATCTTTTCAGGTTTTGGTATCCAGAATATAGTTTTATAGAATGAGTTGAGTAGTTTGCCACTATTTTCTAAATTTGGAAATGGTTTACATAGCATGGAAATATAGTATATATTTCTTTAATTTTAAAAATTATTCATCTATAAAACATCTGTGCTGTTTGGAGGTGAAAAATGGACTGGAAATTGAAAGTAATAGCATTCTCTATTTCTTCTTTAGTCATTGGTCCTTTCAAATTTTCTTCTTATACTTAAGTCGGTGTTAGTATAATTTTCTAGAAAAGTGTCTATTTCTTTGGAATTTAAATTGGCATACACTTGTTCATAATATCCTCTTATATTTTTACATTGCTCTGTATCCTTTGCTATGTTTCCTTTTTCATGCGTTTGATTTTTTTTTTTTCCTTACCCCATGAATGATTATTTGGGTTTATTTATTAATGCTAGTGCTTTCTGTTTTCTAATTCAGTGGTTTTGCTTTTATTTTTATTGTTTCATCGCTTCTCGGCCTTTTGGCTAAGATCAAGTGTATTTTTATTGTTTCCTCCTTCTTGTTTTCCTTCAGGCTGTTTATTCTTCTTCTTGTTCTAACTTCTTGAGGTAAACACTGAGATTTGGAGTTGTTTTGTTTATTTCTTGCCTCTCTTTTTAAATTATGGAAGTATATAAAGCCAGGAGTTAACTCTGAGTGCTGCTCTGGCAACATTATGTGGAATTCTTTTGTTTTTTATTATTTTCCTTATCAAGGAAAACCTTAACTATTTAGGAGAGTGTGTTTGTATTTCCAAGTATTTTTTGTTTATTTGTTTAAACTTATGTTATTAATTTTTAGGGAGGTTTTTTGTTTCATTGTGGTGTTGAGGTCAAAGAACGTGGCCTGTATTGTTTTTAAATTGCAAAATTTATTGAGCCTTTCTTGTAATCTAGTATAAAAGCAAATAAAAATACCATTTGCATGTTATGAAACTAAATCATGTGTATCATGAGAATACCATTTACATAAAGCTTTATTATGTTATTCAAGTCTTCTATGATCTTATTTACTTAGTATTCATTTTGCCTGTTGTATGAGTTATATATTAGATTTTCCCAGCACAATTATTTTTATCCATTTCTATTTATATATGTTTTCTGCTTTCTGCATTTTGATTTCATGCTTCTAGATAAAAATAAAATTGTCTTTCTTCTACCTTTATGAGTTTTTTGTTACCTTGAATTTTTCTTTGTCCAATGTTGATAATACTCCAGCTCCTTTTTTGTTCTTATTTGCTTCATATGGCTTTGAGCATCCTCTATGTTTATTTTATTTTTATTTAAAAAAATTTTTTTATCTTTTGGGCACACCACATGGCCTGCACGATCTTAGTTCCCCAATCAGGTATCAAACCCACCCCCCCTGCAGTGGAAGCACAGGGTCTTAACCACTGGACCACCACGGAAATCCCTCATCTATTATGTTTAATCTTTCCTTATCTTATTTACTATAGGCTACTATTCTTGAAAATGTAGTACATTGATTTTGGTTTTAACTGAGTATGGAAGTCCTTGTCTTGCTAAAAGAAAATGTTACCCATTCACTTGTATAGCTATTATTCTACACTAGGTATTCTTGTCCTCTTATTTCATGTTTCTATGTATTTGTGTGTGTGTATTGTTGGTGCTACCTTTTCATTGTTTCTTATTCTGTCTTTTGCAAATAGGCTGTGTTTTGTTTTTATCTATGCGGTGATCTGCAAAGTCAACATCCTATTTTTAATTTTACTAGTCGTTTAAAGATTCTTTAAAATGTTTTTAATTTGTTCTCTTACATGCTTTTTAAAAACCAGGATGTCGGTGAATGTACAGATAAAGCATATGTGGATATCCAGCAAAGAATTGCTTCCTTCTCGCAGAAATGTAACGTTTATCCAGGTACGGGATAATACACATTGGTGCTCACGTTGGTCGCAGCTGACGGGCTAGGTCTTTCCATAGATATTGTGTTCTGATTCCCATGATAGGCCACAAAGTCTACACGAGCCACAGGCAGTACTAGGAACACTGTGCCCCATCTCTGCCCCGCTGTGCTGCCGCAGGTGCAGCTGAGACTGCTCAGCAAGTGGAGGGAGGGAATATGGTGACAGAAGGGAAAACTGATGTTTTCTGGGCAAAGCTGGGCTTTGGGTATGTCCGCTGGTCTTTCTTGTATACAAGTTGTCCCTGCATCAGATATCGGGGAAGTCATCTCATTTTTAACTACTCAGAATAAAGTATGTCATGTTGTGGGGAAAGGGCGATAGTGCAAGCTTAAGGTCAAGTCAGTATTTCTTATGCCAAGAGTTGGCTTTTCTCATACTTGGAAGATAGTTGTATACATTGCACAATATGAAGCATTACTGAAGTTACCTGCTCACCAGAATCACAGGATTTAAAATTTGCCTACTAGAAAATCATTCCTTTATGTTAAGCATTGCTTTTTACAGTTTCTATCAAAAATCCAAAAATTTAAGAAAAGTGTGACCTATTGATTGAGCCACTAACTAACACTTTCTGATTGAAAGTTTCCCTAAACACACTTGGCTCTTAGGAGAGCAGAAGAGAAGAGACAGTAAGTTGCAGGTCTGACAGACAACCTCCACCCACCCCTTGCTGGGCCTTGGGCTGCCATGTGGCCCTCTGTGAAGGGAAACTGGATCATGTGTGGGAAAGGTACAACACTAAGCTAGACTGCTCCTTCAGTGCACGCACTGATGTAAAACCTGCCTCTTTCAGAGGAGGACTTTGTACCACCACCCACCAGGATTTGCGCTGGCTGCCCCAGCCGTATACCTGTCGACAGCCCAGAGCTAGAGGAGCCTCTGAATCATTCCATCGCGAAGCTTAATGCAGAGAATAATGGAACCTTCTATTTCAAGATTGACATGGTGCAAAAAGCAACAGTACAGGTCTGTAAATTATGCTACAAAAATAGTGATTATAGTGTATTGCAAATCGCCTACTAATTTTGCCACTGATCTTGGCTCTGGTCTGGGAAACAGTATACCTGGTGCACAGGATTTAGCAGACTTGAATTTCAAGTCCCAACCTTGCTGCTTGCCTGGTATGTGATCTTGGACAAGTCATTTAAAACATTGTCTCTCTTATCTGTAAAGGACTATGGTGAGGGTTGAAAAAGATAATGTATGTCAATCACTTTTCAGAATCTTAAGTGCTATATAAGTATTAGCAATGATTATGTATATAATTAATAAAATCCAGAGCTAGGAAAAGCAAGGCTTATCCTCTGCCTTTCTAGACTCACCTCTCACTGTAACATCACTTACTGCCTTGCACTCAGCCACATCAGCCAATCATTGCCCAGACTCTCTTCACACACTCATCTTCATGTCATTTGTTCCCTGCCTGGGGTGCCATACCCTCCTACAAATGTACCCTCTGGAGCAAACTATAAAAAAGATCAGTAATATAGAAATGATCAGATAATGTCTGGTATGTTTGTACAATGGAATATTAAGCAGCAATTTTAAATCATCTTTGTGAGGAGTTCTTGATGTGGAAAATGCTTGTGTTATAATATGCAGCTAGAAAACAGGCCATACACAGGGAACTATATTCAATATCCTGTGATAAACCATAATGGAAAAGAATATGAAAAAGAATGTCTATGTATGTATAACTGAGTCACTTTGCCGTACAGCAGAAATTAACACAACATTGTAAATCAGCTATATCTCAGTTAAAAAAAAAGAGAGAGACCATAAAATTGAATAAACATTCTGTACTCAATTGTGTTATTTAAAAGTACAGGGACTTTGCTGGAGGTCCAGTGGTTAAGACTCTGCGCTTCCACTGCAGGGGTGCAGGTTCAATCCTTAAGATCCCACAAGCCGTGCTGTGCAGCCTAAAAAAATAAATAAAAAATAAAAATAATAAAGTACAGGAAACAATACTGAAAAGAAACAAATACCTCAGATTATTAACAGCGGTAGCTTTTAGGTAATGGTATAATGGGCAGTTTATTTTCATCTCTCCTATTCCTGTAGTAGTTTTATAACTGGCGGGGGTGGGGGAAGGAGGAAAGACCTAAACTAACTGTATTAAAATAAATCAAAACTGACACTTTGATCTCTCTCCTACTCAGGCACTTCTTCCTGTCCTGGATGCCAACTCCTCTCCCTGATTTCACTGGCATGTGACCCACACACGTTAGGCTTACTTGTAGGAGATATCAATCCGTACTACTCCTGTCTTTGTCAGCTTTTCTTCTCATTCTATATTTCTGCTTTTCTGTGAAATTCCTTTATTACTAAGGATGTAGGAACAGTCTAGTACTCCACCATAGATTGCATGTCAAAGGGTTGCTGTCAGGAGAGAACCACTCATTCTCAAGCATGAATATCTAGTCCTCTTGGTTGTCACAGTTCTTTCTGTAATTAGTCAACACACTAGAATGGGTGTGTGTTTGTTTACGCTAAGGATGCAAGGGGAATCACAGTAGATTATGCTATGAATTGAATGGAAATGACATCCCTTCACTTGCCAAATTAATCTGGAATATCGTGAGAATTTCAAATTTACTTTTAAGAGGTGACTCTTTACTGATTTTTGCATTTAAAGAGAGCAGTTT
The DNA here is from genome assembly GCF_030028045.1 of Hippopotamus amphibius kiboko. Classification (NCBI taxonomy): domain Eukaryota; kingdom Metazoa; phylum Chordata; class Mammalia; order Artiodactyla; family Hippopotamidae; genus Hippopotamus; species Hippopotamus amphibius. The sequence continues at coordinate 161,790,388 of NC_080191.1, forward strand.
GGTTACTCAACACAGCCTTAGTGGAAGCAGCCAATTTGTTGGAAATCAACTTACCATAATAAATTTACAATAGCTAATCTCCAAATGACCAGTTTGCCAAATCGCTAGATTTGTTTTACAATTTTAGTTTCTCTCTTCTTGTAAGGACACTAATCCCATCATGAGGGCCCTACCATCATGACTTTATCTAAACCTAGTTGCCTACCAAAGGCCCACCTCCTAGTACCATCACCTTGGAGGTTAGGGCTTCAATATATGAATTTGTGAGGGATACATTCAGTCTATAACACACACACACACACACACACACTTAAATCCTATAATTAAATACGGAATAACTTAGCCTGGAAATTGGGCCAATTAACTAACTTTTAAATTTATATATATAATTTTAAAACATTTTATATGGTGTACTTTTCAAGTATAAAAAGGCTGTAAGGCTTTAAAAAGAAAACTATGTTTGGGATTTTGTTGAAGTCAGTATATTTAAAAAAACAAAACACAATGATTTTTACTTTTTAAATAAAGTGTGCCTCTCCTAGACCCCCCAAAAAAAGAAGGGGGCGGCACAAATGTTAACGGAAAGCATTGTATAATGATTAAAACTGTTGCTAGAGCTTAAAATAATTTCTTAATATTAAAAACTCAAAGAAGCAAGCTAGAAATCCAAATAATTTTCCTAATCACATAATTTAATCCACATAATTTCTATAGTGGTACTAACTCAGTGTTTCTCTGATTCAAGATTTGGCAGGACAATAAGATGTATTTAAAAGAAATGTGTAAGTTTTGCTTCCTACTCTTCTTAGATTCTATATATTATGACTTGAGCCTTTGAATTACCAGCGAATTCTGCAGCTGCTAAACAATAAAACTCAGAAAAATATAAAAATTATAGCCTGGTTTCTTTTCCCATTTAGAAAAGGAAACGAGCCCAACCAATTGCCAAATATTTTAACATGCATATAAACAAAGTTTTGTTCTCAAATAGTCGCACTTTTTGAGTGTAACTCTCATTTGGTCAACATATAATTAAAATTTCAATATTCTCCCCTAAAAGCCCTTATGGTAAAATATATGATTTATTACACAGTATTAAGCTCCGGTTTTGTACTAATTCATTTTCTAGGTGGTAGCTGGAAAAAAATATTCTATCGCGTTCACGGCCAGAGAAACCACATGTTCTAAGGAAAGTAATGAAGAATTGACCAATAGTTGTGAGATCCATAAACATGGTGTGAGTAGTAATGCAATTGTCTTACTTATTCCCTGGAAACCTGTATGATGTTTTATGCTTGTTTATGTATCTCATGAATAACACTGTTCTCTCTTTTGGCCTCTGTTTTCGTGGATAGCGACTTCTAAGCTGTAATGCTGATGTTTATGTGGTACCCTGGGAGGAAAAAATTTACCCTACTGTCAACTGTCAATCACTTGGACAGGTATGATTCTTTTTCTTTTTTAACAGATTTATTATAATTGACATATAACAAACTACAAATATTTAAAGTGTACTTTGAGCGTTAACGTATATAAAGCCATGAAACCATCACGGACAGGCATGATTCTAATTACAGTTGGCTTGGGTTAGTTATGTTCATTCTGAAAAATCATATTTTGGGGTTGAAAATGAACCACTATTTAAGTGAATTGGGGGACTCTCTTTTCAAATGGGGAGAACTCTCACATTTCTGTGCTGATCTCTCTTTTTTTTTTTTTTTTATGGCTAGAAAGGAGAGCAACAATCCTCTTAATCACTTCTCAGACATTTTCAGTGCCCCATGGGTCCACAGGCTGTCTTAGTGAAATACATCCAAGGAGCTTGGGAGAAATGCAGGTCTTACACCCTACTCCACATTTCCTGAATCAAAAGCCGCATTTTAACACAGCCCCCAGGGGAGTCATACCTATAGTCACGTCTAAGAAGTATTAGTTTATATCTTTTTATTCTTAATTCTTAGAAGAACCCTGGGAAGTAAGTAGTACTTTCCTTATTGTCAAGGTTGAGACACTAAAAATTACAAAGATGATAAAGTCCCAAAGTGAATAATAACTTTATCGAGTGCTTCCCCCATGCCAGGCACTGTACTGAGGACTTGACACATACTTTCCTCCTGACAACTCTATGAAGCAGGTGCTTTTATTATTTCTATTTTACACATGAGGAAAGTGAAGCTAGTAGGACTAAATTCAAATCTAGATCAAATCAGAGCTCACTCTGTTCACCATGATGCTGATAACTAGTAGGGTCTGCCATGTTTGACCTCAAAGACCACGCTCTTTGCATTATCAAACACTGCCTCCAGCTAACATGTTCTCGCAGGTAGTGAAAGTGTAGGTAGAAATAATCCACAAATCCATTTCTTCAGTGCAAGTTGCCTCTGCTCCCTTTGTTCTGATTTGTGTAGGTATGTATATAGTCTAATACAAACACTATACAAAGGCTGTGTTTCAAGCTTATGAACGTATATATCCTAATGTGTTTCAATTCAACAGAGTAATCGTGGTTACATGCTGCCTATACAGTCCGTTCTTAAAGCCATTTTGGGCCTTTTTGGATAAAGGCAGTAATTGCGCTAATAGAAATAGCATCCATTAGTAAATAATGTGCCGTGTCTTTACAGAATCATAGGTTTAGAAAGTACCCTAGAGATTATATAGTTAACCATCCAATTTTTCCAGATAAGAAACTCTCTAGTTTAGAGTATTATTAAGAACAAGAATCAATATCTACAAATTATAAAAATCAATCAGAAGAGGAAAAAATATTATCCATTTTCATCCATTTTGGAATGTTACTATAATATAGTACTTAAAATCTGGCAAAGACATGCCCCATTGTAAACTGAGATAGCATTGCCAGCTCCCTGTCCCTCCTTTCTTCTTTGATAGTGTGGTTTTCACAGTAATGCGTTCATCTTAATATTTCCTGTTTAGACCTCACTGATGAAAAGACCTCCAGGTTTTTCACCTTTCCGATCAGTACAAGTGGAGAAAACTAAAGAAGGAACAACTGTAAGTCCACCCCACCCTTCCATGGCACCTGAACAAGATGAAGAGCGAGATTCAGGAAAAGAACAAGGACCCAATCGTGGACATGGCTGGGGCCATGGAAATCAAATAAAACATGGCCTTGGCCATGGCCATAAACATGAGCATGACCAAGGCCATGGGCACCAAAAGCATCATGGTCTTGGCCATGGGCATCAAAAACAACATGGTCTTGGCCATGGGCACCAAAAGCAACATGGTCTTGGGCATGGACATCAAAAGCAACATGGCCTTGGCTATGGACATGAAAGGGGACATGGCCTAGCCCATGGACATAAGCATGGTCATGGTCATGGAAAACATAAAAATAAAGGAAAAAACAATGGAAAGCACAATGGTTGGAGAACAGACTACTTGCCAAGTTTTGATGAAGATAGTACTACATCTTCTGCACAGATTCAAGGGAAGACAGAAGGGCCAACACCTGTCCCTTCCCTAGCCCAGCCAGGTGTAGCCGTTACCTCTCCTGACTTTCAGGACTCAGATCTCATTGCAACTCCTCCGATGCCTGATATACTACCACCTCCCACAGAGAGTGATGATGATTTGATCCCTGACATCCAGATAGAGCCAAATAGCCTTCCATTTGAACTGATTTCAGATTTTCCAGAAACAACTTCCCCCAAATGTCCTGGACGCCCCTGGAAGCCAATTAATGGAGTGAATCCAACTGTGGAAATGAAAGAATATCATGATTTCAGTCTCTCTGATGCTCTTTCTTAATTCATGCAGCCAGGGGTATTTCTTTAACACCTCATCATCCCCTCTCCCCACTGTCCAAATATCCTGATCTAATACAACAAAAACCACGCACATTCAGAACAGCCTAGAGAGAAATGGTGAGACTCCCAATGGGGACACCATCAGTCTCTACAGACGACATAAAACTCTGTGCAGAGTCCTAACTCCTCTCTGAGTCATCCTCACAAGCTTTCTTAACAAGCACAGAAAATGGACAGACGAATGTGACTTGTGGCCTACTGCAGTTTGCTTTCCTGATAACGAGTGTGTACCTTAAAACATACACCATCAGTTTTCATACAAAGATTCTTGACATTTTGAATAAACTGTGACATCTGGGCCCTGAACACATGTGAAAATAAGGGAAGTCAAGAGACTGAATGCTGAACTTCCTAATCGGAAAAAAGTAATAGTAAAAACCTCCAGAGGTCAAAGAAGGACAAGAGAGAGAGACAGCTTGGCCAAAGGGAGGACAGGGAAAATAAATTAATTGACTTTCTTTCCAAAACGGGCTAGTTATATCAAACAGTTACTCCTACTTGACAAAGCTATTCTGATAATTCTCTTTCTGGGTGAGAGTGTTTCTTATAAGTAATTTCTGTTTACTCATTAACTACGCTTTTGCAACACAGCTTTCGAATAGGAGTTTTCTGTTTGTTTATATGTTGTGAGGGCTAGATTGAGTAATCCTAAGTGTTTAGTGGCTCTGAGTTTAATGATAAAGATGGAAAGCAGAAGAAGTAATACAAAGGCAGGCCCAAGGAAGGAAAATCTTTTTTTAATAATTGATAAGGGAATACCATGAGGTGTGATACAAATTTTGTTCAGAAATTTTATGAGAAATTCCTCACTAGCCTCACTTTATAGTTGCATAATTTTTTTGCTACAACATTGAAGTGTATGGACTTTTGCCAAAGAGAATAATATGATTATCTTTAATTGCCTGATAATGTGTGGGAGACATATATATATTTTATAACCCTTGCTGTGCTTTTGCCTAGGGAAACAGGGCTTTATACAGCTATGCTCACCTGGGGATGCATGTGTGACTGCTCCTTCAATTTATTGGATGCATTTGAGCCTCTGAGTTTTTATCTCATTTCAAATATTATCTGTACTTGCAAATAAAGAATCAACAATGTCAGGAAAAAGTCTCATCTTGTCAACTGGTGGCTTCACTTTACTCTTTTTGAATGATAACATCAGATTAATGGAGTTTTACTATACTTACAGAGGCACGTAAGGTCCTGCGAGTACAAGGGCCGACCTCGAGAGGCAGGGGCAGAGCCAGCACCTGAGAGTGAGGTCAATTGACCGGTGGGCAGAATCTCCACACCTGGCACTATTGCCCCAGCAACCTCTGTCAGCAGCCCTGCGTGGAAGGATGAGAAGATGGGATAGAATTTCAATAGAGAAGAATGCCATTTTATCCCTCTGGCTGGGTGAAATAAAGTTCTGTCTTGATGTTCTCCCTCCTGGTTAATTCACAGTGGTCTCCTTTCAGTCACAACCAACCTGCGGCAGAGTCGAGTGGATCTAGGGCTCTGCCCTGGGGCTCACGGCCCAGCCCTGGGGCATTCTTGCTCACCCAGGCAGGATCCTTTAGGTGGGGCTTCCCCACCACAGAGACCTCCCGTCATGGGTGCTCAATCAAGGGTTAGTGGGTCATGTTTCTACCACCAAGGGCTCTCTCTCTCTCCCTTCCCTTCTTCCTCCTCCTGATTCCCAGCCCAAAACTGAGAGTAATTTGTCTTGTTTTATGATCCAGATAATTACCAAAAAAGAAAAAAAAAAACAAACTTTTGTTAACATGATGTCCACCAACTTCTCATTATCAGAAAATACTGTCTCAAAAAAATTGAAAGTTTAAAATTATCTTTCTGATCCAGGTAAAGGAAAAGATAGAAAACCAGTAGAATAAAAAATGAGATTTAAAATTTTTCTGTAAGAAAACACATTTATTGAATGCTCCTTTTGGTGTGTAACAATCCTCACAACCACTCTGAGGTCCCCTGTGATCACCTTTCTTTTACAATGAGGAAACTCTAGCTCCCAGAGCCCTGCCCAGGGCCACAAAGTTAATATGTGGCAGAGCTGGCATTCAGACTCAGGCCTTTTAAACTCCATTACACCATGTTATCACGAGGCTTTATTATCAATGTTGTCATTGCAAACAACACAAATTTTCACTCCAAAATTCTTATGCAGTATCTCATCATGGCTGGTGCCGTTCTGAATCCTGCTCGTGGTAAACTAGAATGGAGTCAAGCACAGGCATTGGCGATTTACCATAGTCAGTCCTGAGAAAAAGAGAAATACATTTTATTATTTTTTTTAATATTGAATTTTTATTTTAAACATCGCACTCCATTGTACTGTCCAGATTGAAGAGAAAGTCAACAAAGAGAAACATGTGCAATCATTTTAAAGAATTACAGAGTAAGATGAAGATGCCATCAATAAAATAACAGAAATCAACCTACGCCTTCCTTTTTGTCAGCTTAAATAAACATCTGTTGGCTTATCACATTTTGGGGTTGCCCTGGGTGCTCAGAGCACGTGTGTGGTGATCGGGTGCTTCCACTCATCTTTAGTCCACTTGTGTTCACATATTCAGCCTATGAGAACCTCAAGGTAAAAGAGGAGAAATAAATTTTAAAAGACATAAAATGCTTTCCCTCGAAGAGCTTTCAATCACTTTGGGAAGCCAAGACAAAAGCGTATGAGAGGCTTTGCTGGTGGCACAGTGGTTAAGAATCTGCCTGCTAATGCAGGGGACAAAGTTTCAATCCCTGGCCCGGGAAGATCCCACATACCTCGGAGCAACTAACCCCATAAGCCACAACTACTGAGCCTGAGTGCCACAACTTCTGAGCCCACGTGCCACAACTGCTGAAGCCTGTGTGCCTACAGCCCATTCTCAGTAACAAGAGAAGCCACTGAAATGAGAAGCCTGTACACCGCAATGAGGAGTAGCCCCCGCTCGCCACAACTAGAGAGAGCCCTTGTGCATCAATGAAGACCCAATGCAGAAGGAAGGAAGGAAATGAAACAGACATTTAATGCAAGCAGTACCTTTGTGGAGCAGTGAACCTGACTAACGTGATGGGAAGATGTTGAAGAGGTAGAGGGACCAACTTGGAAAGATAAAATGAAGCCCAAGTGGAATGGTTTTTCAAAAAATTTTTATTGAATATAGGTGATTTACAATGTTGTATTAGTTTCAGGTGTACAGCAAATGATTGGTATATGTGTGTGTATGTATTTATATATACATATATACACAGATATATATATGCACATATATATATACACAGACATATATATGCACATATATGTACACATATATATACACAGATATATATTCTTTTTTAGATTCTTTTCCATTATAGATCATTATAAGATATTGAGTATAGTTCCCTGTGCTACCAAGTGGGAGTTTATATTGAAGTAGGCAGTAGAGTACCTTTTACATGTCCTGAGCTAAGACATGCTAAAAGAGTATTTAAGATCCAATATGCTGAAGATTCTGGAGAGCACTGACTAGATGAGACCAGACTGGACACAAGGCAGTGTTCTGGGTATCTCCAGACCATCAAGTCTTAACAGAAGAATGACCACTCAGGGCTGGTATACAAAGTCTACAGTTCTCACTTTACTCAACAACAGGAAGTATTTCCACCTCAGACTTTTGTTAGATAAAATAATCACAAGTTTCCTGGGACCCAGCTCCTGCCTTTCACTCTTCTGAAATATCTGCACCTGCCACCTACTCCCAAGCCAAAGGCACACCCATGTTCATGACCTTGGCTCTGGAACCACACAGCTTCATCCATTTGTGTTTCTTTTCAACTCAGGAATTTCCTCTTGTCCAGTCCAGCCCAGATTCTTCACCTTGTCTAGTCCTAGCATGTCAAGCAGGCTGCGCTTATCGGCTTTTTACCCCATCTTCCACTTCCTGCTTCTAAGTCTGGTACCAAAAGACAATGCTTGTTGGCCTCATCCAGCCTGTCCCGCACTCAAGCTCCACCCTCTCTGATGGTGCTCTGTGCCTTTACCTTGCGGAAGAAGCCAGGCCTCTCTAAGGCTCCCATCAGAAAACTCAAGATGATCCAGTAGATATGATAACATTCCACTCTTCCAGAAGTTCTGGGGTCTCTCCCTATAATGTTAGATGATCAGAAAATAAAATACTACCTCAACACATTGCAAAAATGCTTTTTAAAATTATGTGCCTTTAGCCTTTATTTTACTTCCATTGGAGGTATTGCCAGCATATTCATTTTAGAGGTAGTAGTGAAGTGGTTAAGAATCAGATTTCTGCAGTTATACAGCCTGAGTTCAAAGGCTTCAGTTTATTTCTGGTCTCAAGACCCCAGTGTCCTTATCTGAAATATTAGGTTAACCATACACGCACATCATAGGTGTGTTGTGAGACTTAGAAGAGATGATTTCTTTAATTGGAATAATGCTTGGCACGTGGCAAGCACACAGTAAAGAGGAGCTATTATTGCATTACTAAGACATACACAATATATTACTTTTAGAGCTTAACTCCAGGGGGGGAAAATGTTTTGTCACCCAGTGGTCTGTGTTTCACACAGCATATATTCCTTTGTGCCTTTGCAGCCATACTCAGGGTTCCAATGCTGTAGTTAGCTCAGATCAAGTGACTGGTAATAGCTACTCCCTCATTTCCAATTTACAGGTTCTCAACCTGCACCTCAGCATCCCCTAGGAGCTCTAGAGCATATGAATCCAAATCTCAGGGAATGGTCCTGAGTATCAGTATTTTTAAAAATTCTCCATTGACTTTAATACATCCAATTGATTTAGACTTTCTGTTCTCTTTTTAATCTTAATTATCTGGCATTATATTTTATTGACTCAAATATTTTTGAAAATAGGGTTATGAAACTCACAAGGGATTGCTGGATGGGTGGAAGGGTGGATAGACGGACGGACAGACAGATGGATGACTCTAAGTATTACATGCACTAGGATTGTCACAATAAGAATGGAGAGCACAAGATGGGTATATATGTCATTTCAAAGATTTATGAACACACTGAGTATGAAGAATGAGGGACAGCAATAAATCAAAGATGACAGCATGTTTTCCAGTCTTGGGACCGAAGGGAAGGGTGATGCCATTAACAGTAACCAGGAAATGGGGAGCGGGTGTGTGCTTTCTAGTAGCTCATAAAGAAGCAGAGTGACCCCGATGCACATAATTTATTTCAGTAGCTGAATATACATGTGAAATTGACATACAAATGTAATGTGAAACTGCTATGCTCCACCTGACATCATTTCATTTACTCTGGTGTCTGTGGATACCGCATAAACAGGGGAGTAGCATTAGATACTTACGGACTAAGCTTGTGGAGAACTGCAATTACAGGACTCCTTATACAAAAAGAACACAAAGGAAAGAAATCATTCTCGGAAAATAACCTTAACTTCTATTTCTACTACTGAACTAGCAACCCGGATCTAGCAACAGACCTTTGTTATAACAGCTCTTCTGCCTTTCATCTTCTTTATATGGTATTTGGAGATGGTACTCTATTGTATCCAGAAATAAAACCATTCTATCACGGCTGTTAAAAATGAGTGAAACAGTAGCTCCTGGAGAGAATATAAATACCAGCTTTTTAGGTAAGTAATATGTACCAGCTGGGTGATTTAATACTGTGTCAACTTGGCTAAATAGGAAATATAAAAGAAGCCCCTTGGCTACGTGGCTCTAGGCTAGAGTTGTTCAGAGGAGAAATTGATATGTGCTTGAGAAGATGAAAGGAAGTAGAACGGCTACTCCCGAAAGTCGTGGGGTAAGACACAGAGGCGCAGAGGCACTGAGCACTCCTGTCTGTCCTCACCCTCACCGTTTTGTATGTGACCCTCCTCCCACTACAAGCCACGTGGATCTCCAGCCACAGGAGACGCACCGGGACAACAGCCTTCTACAGATTTCTTCACTAACTCCTCTTCACTGTCCCTCTGGCAGCTGGATGTGCTTGTCCAGATTTCCCTAAAAGCTCTGGCTTTCCAAAAGCACCAGTGCCTCTGTATAGCACAGGAAACTCTGCTCAACATTCTGTAGTAACCTAAATGGGGAAAGAATTTGAAAAAGAATAGATGCGTGTATCTGTATAACTGAATCACTCTGCTATACTCCTGAAACTAACACATTGTTAATCAGCTATACTCTAATATGAAATAAAAATAAAAAAATTAAGAAAGCACCAATGCCTGAGGAAGGCTGATTTGTGACTTTTCTTTGATCCTCCAACTCCTCTTCCCTGGATCTTACTTCCCTAGCACCTCCCACAATGGTATGAAGTCTAATTTCTAAGGTAAGTCCCTTGTACCGTAAACCTCACAGTGGTTCTGCTTCCCTAATCAAACCTTGACTAACACACCTGCCTTTTCCCTCCTATCATTTTTCATTAGGGGGACACATTCCATTGGTTTTGAATGCAGAGCCAGGCCCAGCAATGCAACTGCCTTTGAGCATCTTCTAGGAAATGAATAAAGTCTATTCCTGCCCTAAGGAGATCAGTTTAGTGGGAGACACAGACATATAAAAATATATATAAATCAGCATAAAGATTACAACAGTAGGTAGAGGTTGGCTTAAAGGGCAGTGAGAGCAGGAAGGAAGCATTGAGTCCGAGAGGCTGGAAGCAACCTGAGGACGAGCACCTGTCTCATACAGCATCATATTCCCAGGACCAGGCACAGCGCCTTAAACAAAATTAGTGCTCAATCAACATTTTTTTTCTTTTGGCCACACTGCTCAGCTTTCAGGATCTTAGTTTCCTAACCAGGGATTGAACCCGGGCCCCTGCAGTGGAAGTGCAGAGTCTTAACCACTGGACCACCAGGGAAGTGCCAACATTTCTTGATTGAACTAAACTGAATGTGTGTACGGCACAGGGTCAAGCCCTAAGAATATGTACAGCATAAAACAAGACAAGCAATTCTTGCCTTGACTTAGCTTACAGTCTAATGCGGTGATTCACAAACATTAGCATACATCAGAATCTCCTGGAAGGCTTGTTAAAACCTGAAGTGCTGGGGCTCATTTCTAGAGCTTCTCATTCGGTAGGTCTGTGGTGGGGCCCTGAAATTTGAGTTTCTAACAGGTTCCCAAGAGATACTGGTGCTGCTGGTCCAGATACCATACTTTCAGGACTGCTGGTGTAACAGTTCCCCGCCTGGCAGGCTACCCATTAGAATCACTTGGACAACTTTCAAAAAATACAAGCTTTCCTAGGAGCATCAGCCCAGGCCAATTAAATCATGTTTTAGAAGCTCTGCAGGTGATTTTAATCTGCAGATCAGGGTTGAAACTACTGATGTTAATGGTAGCAGTTACCATTCATTACTTGCTTGCTGTGTACTGGACACCATCTGAAGAGCCCATACACGTGATCACACCTGTGAACCCCATTTCACAGGTAAGAAAACTGAGGCTCAGAGAGGTGAGATAAACTGGCTAAGATTACATAGCAAGTGTTAGGAGAAGAGGCAGGATTGAACCCGGATCTTTCTGACCCCAGAGTCCACACTCAGAAACACCAATGACTCTGCCACTTGGGCCTCACAGAAACCGCACTCCTGATCTGAATATTGAATGGTGAGTAGAAGTGCTCCAGGCAGACAAAGGGGGAAAGCATTTCAGGCAAAGATACTGAGCTCCACATTTCTAGAGGTGCTGAAGAAGAGGCCGGAAGTTAGATGTATCCTGGGAAGGGTCTCTGAGCTGGATAGGAGGGCAGAACAGGATGACAGGGGTGGCCCACCCTCATCCAGGAGTCTAGAATTCTATAATGAGGCAATCTAGAACCTATGGACCAAGAGGAGAAAGAGATGGGCAGTGACGTTTGCTCAGTTGCCCTGAAAGAGTAATAACGAGTGGATGCCTCTCCTGCATTTCGTCTCTCTGTTTTAATCATCTACTACCACTTAGTTCTGAGATCTTATCTACCCTGAAACAACTTTATGCTAGTTCTATGTGCTAAGTAAATATTAATAAATAAAAGCCAGAACATATCACAAGGAAATGTAAGACTAAGATGGAGGTTATTCACATTTAAATATTCATTTAAATGTTGAAATTTACGATTAATTTTTCTCTAAGGTTCCTGATATCTGTCTTCTTTTTTTAGCATACTATTTTATAGTACATGCTATAATCTTTCATGTGGAAAATTTAGAAAGTACAGAATAAGGTAAAGCAGAAAATAAAAAGTCCTCTAATCTCACTAGCCAAAGGAAACCACTGTTGAAATTTTGGTTATGACTTTCCAGAAATATTTTCTCCAAATGCCTGTGAGTATGCACATTCCAAAAAGGAACTCATGCTGTGAGTATAACATATAATCTCTATTTTTTACTCAACCTGTATCATGACCATTTTTTATGCTCATAGATTTGATTTTCATAAATTCGTTCATACTTGTGATAAATATATGAATAACTTGTAATAATGATACACGGCTGAAAACCTGTAGCGGGTAAGAAAATTCGGTAAGTATGGTATTTGTTGCTCCTGTTACTATCTTGCCTGTGGCTGTTGTTACAAAAGGTGGATCCATGAACTAGGTGGAGACCCATCAGGGAGTGGCTGACTCACGACAGCTCTTACTTTCTGAATAAGTGTATCTACATTTGAGAGCTGACTCAGCTTGAATCTTGTTCAAGTAGGTGAGGATTCTTTGTGAGAGTCCAGCCCCAGTAAGAAGCAAGTTTTCTCTCACTGCCAGAAAAAATGAGAAACGGAGTGAATGACAGCAAGAGGCCGTCACCTTCCCCAAGGGTAACTTTCCTCTTTTATGGGGAACTGCTGCCCCTCAGAGGATAAATACAGAAATGAAGGTCTTTACACAGGTGCAGAGAACAAACACATGGATACTAAGTGGGGAAAGCGGGGAGGGTTGGGGGGGATGAACTGGGAGATTGGGATACCAAATTGTACACTCTAAATACATGCAGTTTATTGTATGCTAACTGTATCTCAGTAAAAGTTCTAAGAAAAAAAGAAAAAAATAAATGCCACTGTAGACCATCAATCCTCAAAAAAAAAAAAAAAAAGAAAGAAATGAAGGTCTTTATAGGAAACTCGAGGCCACTGGGAAAAAGTGCTTTCTCTCCTTCATGAGTATATTTGCATCCTTTCTTTTCCTGTTCTTACAAGGCTGCTATATCACTTCAGTTTGCCTCAGAGTTTACTGATTCCTTTTGTTACCTGGCCATGGTTATTTTTTCTGTGTGAACGTCCATATGTACCCAGGAAGATGTAGGACCCCAAAAGGGACCCTAGCTTTTCTGAAGCCTTTGGTAGTAAAATCTTTCCATTCTGGAGGACTGGTGTAGATATGCCACCAAAGACAGAGGACGAGAGCCTCCCTTGGTAGAAGCCTTTGCATTATATAGCATGACGCACCCGTGGAGGAAATTAGAAAATAAAGTGCAGTATAATATCTCAAATTCAATGAGTCTTCTATACTCAGTGACAGAAAAGACCACTAAGATTTTATGAGTCTAGGGGAAAGGATCATAAAGATTCTCACATTAAGCCTGAGGGGAAAATCTCCAGGCTGTGAGGAAAGGTAAATACGGGGCTGTCACTCTGTCTGCAAGTGGCCGGCAGGAAACTTAGCATTCTATGGCTCATAGCAAGGCATCAAGTAGGTTAACGTTTAGTCTTCAGAAAATTGAAACTTAAAAGGTCTTTTTCCTAGGAAAAGGTGATTTCCAAGTGGAAAAGTTTAAGTTTAGATGAGAGTTAAAACTCTGACCAAAATAAAACTTAAAACATGTAAATTACGATATAAAGATAACTAAATTATTAATGAAAATTTAGAGTATGTCTATTGTCTTCTAATATAAACACTCAAAAACATTTTTAGATGAGAGAAAGGAAAATTTAACTTTCATTAAATGACCTGTTGTCCTTCTTATTATAACGTGAAAAATAGAGGTAGGCAAATTGACAGCAAGCCAACGAGTAGTTACAAAAAAATAAAAACAAAAAATTTTTAAAGAGGATAATAGTGGAATGGTACCAGTTTCAAAAAACCTCATCCATAGGCATTTTCTACACCTCCGCCAAAGTGTATCCCAATAAAATCCACGTAAAGGCGACGTCCCTGGCGGTACAGTGGTTAAGACTCTGTGTTCCCAACGCAGGGGGCCCGGCTTCCATGCCTGGTCAGGGAACTAGATCCCATATTCGTGCAGCAACTAAGGAGCCTGCCTGCTGCAACTAAGACCCAGTACAACCAAGAAAAACCCCAAAATCCATTTAGACTGTCTCTGAAATTATCCTGAGACTATGAAAAATAGAAAGAACATGGCAACTGAACTATTCTGTAGAGCTAAATGAAGCAACCCAAGTAATTTTCCACAGATGAAAACTTTTTTTTGATGTATAAGTATACATATATCAGAGTGCTCTTCTTCCTATGAGTTTTTTTAAACTTTTAAAATTATGGTATAATTTTAGACTTATAGAAGAATTGCAAAAATAATACATAGTTCTCGTACACCACGTTTTACCCAGCTTCCCCTAATAACATCTTAGGGGATGCATAATCACATTACAATTATCAAAGATAAGAAATTAGCATTGGTACAATACTACACAGCAGACTTCATTATGACTTCCTGTGAGCTTTGAAATTATGTTTCAAAACCTACTTGATTCAAAAAGCAAGCCATTTAGAACACAAACATTATTTCTTTCTGTTACACAGCAAAACACATTGTATTTTTTTGTCTTTAGATTTTAATTTTTTTCACAAATTTTTTTTATATTCAAAATAGCAAGATAGTATTCTGAAGATTTTTAAGTGTTCATTTATATGTACAATAAGGCAAACTGAATTCATACTGGAAAAAGTGGCATCTGTAGAATTGTGGATTTGGCTTAAAGGACTTAAATTATGGCCTGAGGGATGTGTTCATGTTTCATCAATGGATCATAAGCTTTTGCTAGTCAAAAAATTTGTGATTAGCCACTTAATTGCAGAGATTTCAGTTCCATTCCTGAGTTACCACGAAAAGCAGCGGTTCTCAAAGTGTGGTCCTCAGACCCGCAGCATCAGCATCACCTGGGAGCTTGTCAGAACATGTGTATTTCCAGCGATCTGTGTTTCACAAGCCCTAGGTGATTCTGAAGGCTAAACTTTAAAAACCTCTGATGAGAAATGTTTTGATGACTAGGTAGAGGGGAGAAGGAGAAGGGAGGAACTAATGGAGATCAGGAAATTCTCAGTGGGACAGTCAACCTGCCTGCTTGTTAACAAGAAGGTCTTGGTTCAAACTTTGTTTCCAAGAAATAGATTATATTTCATTTCTCTTAAATACTGACATAACCTTTGCTATGCATCAAGGTTTCACCTTTGACCTGAGTGAATCCGTTCCAAAGACTACAAAATGATTAACATAGAGCCTCTACATTGATAACCTCTTCTGCCAGAAACCAATTTGATCACTTTCTTGCCAGAAAACGAGTACAGGCAGTCCTCGCTTTGTACAGTTCTGATATGCACCAATTTCAGCCACAGTGATCTAAATTAAGACCAGTTCCCCAATAACACTGTGCAAATTTCAGTTACCACAGCACATTACCTGCGAGTAATGACACAGGACAAACATCACTACCCTCAAAACACTAGGCAAGTAAGAGATGTGCATCACGATCTGTAACCAATCACATCAATTCTTTCAAAGTCTACTGAGGACTAGTCACCGTGCATCTGTTACTCAGCATGCAGTTGCTGCTTTGCCTTCCGGTGATAAAACCCACCTGACATTTTACAAATGAATAACGGAAAGAGAGAATTGTCCAAGAAAGATGAAAGTGCAGCCAAAAAGAAAAAAAAGAGGAAAAGTGATATTGCTAGAAGTGACATTGAGAGTGATTAGAAGATACGGGTGGGCAAACGTTGATACCGCTGCCATTCTTGAGACTCTGGACATACAGCCAGGGGAGCTTTGGGAATGTGAATAAACGCGACATAAATGGGGAAAGTGGTTGTGACACCAAGAATGAAGAGGTGCCAGTGGATCTGATGTCTGTAAAAACCTTCACATTGAAGGACCCTCAGAGAGATTTCATAACATTGAGATCACGAAAGATAAAATCTTATAAGCAAAAATAAGTTGTCAGATTGTTCCCCCCTGAGAGTGGGGAGCTATATAAGTGGATTGGTGGACTTTCGGGGAATTAGCAGCTGAAAAATTGTGTAGCAAGTTGGAAATATTTTAGTTCAGAGACTGTTGTTGTATCTCGTATGTTACCTTTGTTGACAGAAAATCAAGGCATAATCAAGCTAAGAAGAGGATTATAACCCTGGACATAGATTTGCAGAAGCTGTGAGAACTGTTCCACTGGCCAAGAGTCAGACATGCAGTTTTATACATTCTTGAGACAAAGAATTCATGTACCACATTGACAGGTTAACATTGTACATCAAATTCATCAGAGATGTTTTCGTCAGTTATGTGTGTACAGAGCAAGCCTTTGGTCAATGTGAGCCGCTGTATGGGATTAAAAAGAAATATTAATCTGAAAATTACATTGCTGGTGTCTGAAGAAAAGGACCCCTTTTCTCAAAGGTTGATTATATTGTCCTGCTTTGAGGAGGTGTGGTTAATGTATCACGCAGACGCACGTTGCACACTGGGAAAGTCTCACCACAAAGGGGGGAGTGTGTTGGGTTTTTTTAAATTTTTGCCTTAGATTGTCTTGCCATAGAAAAATTTATGATTTTTCCTTATCACCTTTGTAGTCTAAAGTTTGATTTCTTTCTGGTTGTCATTCTTAGTAAGTTACTAGTCTGGTAGTAATTAAATTATTGTCTATTTTTTTTCTGAAAGATATAAATACTCGTGAATTTTCTTTACTAAGCTAGAAAGGGATTTTTGGCTCTTCTCCCACATTTATGGTGGTTAAAAAGAAGAAAGGGGAGGAGAAAAAGGAGGGGACAAGGGAGGGGAGAGGGGGGAGACTGGAGAAGAAGAAGAGGTGCTCTGTTCATCCACCCACTCATCCCCCTTCCAGATTGTTCTTTTACTGTGTTTTGTCTTTATTTTAGGTATTCAGTTATCCAATGTCTTAGTCATTTTAAATGTTCTATTTCATGTTCTCTTTCAGATAGTCTTTCTAATACCTGAAGTTCATGGCCACAGAGTCCTACCGCTTGCTGTAAGTGCTGACTCTCAACATGGTGAGTTGTTTCCACGTATGTTTTGATTATGATCAAAACATATGATCTGTAGCAGGGCTCGCTTTTTCCTGAGAGCACCCATCGTGCCCCGGGTGAAGAAGAGTCCTGGCAGATCCGTCCTCTGTTGACTTCCAACAAGAGTCTTGGGATGTCACTGGGCTTGGACTCATTTTTATGTTAAGTTCTCAGCTTGGGGTTGGGGGACTTTGTCGGTGAAAGAAATTCAATCTCCAAACCTCTATGAGGAACTCGACTCTAAGATGTTAACAACAGGGGAAACTGGGTGAGGAGTCTGTGGAGGAACTCTGTGTACTCTCTTTGCAACATTTCTGCAAACTTAAAATTATTCCAAAATAAAAAGTTGATTTTACAAAAGGGAAGCCCCTAGGTTAGACCCTGAGGTAGCCATGGAGTCAGCTTGCATGCCTCCTGGTCCTGTGTTCATTTCCATCTTCATTTTGTGTATCTGCAATATCCCTTTTGCCTTGCAAGTTCATTTGTGAATTTAAAATAAATTTTGTCGTAATTTATCTAGCATATCTGAGAGATATTACAAGTGGATTTTCAGATCATATCAGTCCACTACACATGGGAACTTAATTTCCCATTTTCTCTTTAATCCACACAAATCAAGCTTTTATCCCCACCCGTGAAACTGGTCCAGCCAGCCTTACTAATAACATTCATCTTGCAAACCTAGTGGTCAATTCCTAGCAGTCAGCTACTCAGTCTTCTGTTAGCATTTGAACAGTTGAGCATGCCTTCCTTGAAACCCTTTGTTCTCTTGGTCTGTCACCCTCTCCTCCCATTTCTCCTACTTCAGTGACCTCTTCTCAGAATTTTTTGTGGTCTCTCCTTCGCTGATCTTCAAGTGTTGAGTGCCTCTGGACTCAAGTCTTGCACCCAGTCTCTTATAATTCTGCGCTCGCTTCATGGGTGATACTATTCAGTGCAGTGATTTTAAATGTCCTGCATGTGCCCTGACTCTCAAATTGAGCTCTCAGGACCTGATGACCTGATTTCTTCTCCTACCCCTGCCCCCCCGCCTTGGGTCCCCCACTAATATATACAACTGCCTGTTCAATATCCCTGCTTGCTGTCAAATTTCATATAGCCCAAACAGAACTCGCAATTTGGTGCCAAAAGTATCAGATAGCTTGTTCAGTATACGCCTGTGGTAGGCCTTGACCAGGCCTGGTGATGTAGCAGCAAATGGAAAAGTAAATCACTGTGGCCTAGCAAAACCTCATTATGGGGACTTCCCTGGTGGTCCGGTGGTTACGCCTTCGAGCTCCTAATGCAGGGGGCGTGGGTTCAGTCCCTGGCCAGGGAACTAAGATCCCACATCCCGCATGCTGCATGGCATGGCGGTGGCGGCGGTGGCAGGGCGGGGGGGGACCCTCTTTGTGGAGCAGTAGGTAGACTTTTGAGTGTGAACATGGTTGTTCCCCAGTAGCAGTATGAGATGGTAAAACCACAGGGTTCTGCACTGACCACCAAATTTCAAGTATACCTTCATGAGGGCCTTCAATCCAGAGACCTAATATTTTATCAATACTATCTTTGGAGAGTAAACTTCTAGGCTAGCCAGAGTAAAGGAGAGAAAGTTGCCTAACTACGTGGAGTAGGGGAGGAACTCCTGAAGTCTGCTTTTTCTTTTTTTCTTCATTTAATGTCACATTTATTCTCATTACATTGGGCTGGGGAAGGAAGGAGTTGTGAGTGTAGAGAAGTGCACTATTTCATTGTCTTTCAGACGGAATTGGGATCCAGGTTCTAACTTCTTTTGAGTTCAGGATCTGAATCAGAGTCAGAGGAAGTTGACTGCAGCTGGGGGCTGGGGGCTGCTAGGAAAAAGGCAAGGAACGGGAATGTACTTGACCTCAGAGGACTCCTGTTCCAGGGCTCCCCCCCAGGCACCTGAGGATTCTTCATGTCGATCTCATGTTGGGGGGAGTTGTGGGCACAGCAGCTCCCCAAAGGGAACGTGACTGGCACAGGCCTGGGACTGGTACTCAGGAGGCCGGAGGCGGGCCACGTGTGCACAGGGAGGACCTGAGAAGACACTGCCCAACCATCTGTATCCCAGGACCCTGTGACGGGGCCCCTCCATTAGGACCGGGCCAGGGCTTGCTCCTTGACCTCTGGTTGGCCTCATGAACAGTGGAGCATAAATCCTGCAAATTTATGAGCATCTGGACACGTTGTTGCCACTCTTCTTTATGCCCCGGGCTTGAGGCCCTGGGCAGTTGTTTTTGGCCATACCTGAGTCGTCTTCTCACCACTTCACATTCAAGAAATTCCCATTCTTATAGGAAACTCCCGATTTCCTGGTCACTCTAAGGTTTAATTAACTGGCCTGTTGGCTTTTCTGATCCTGGGTTTATTTTTCCTCCTTTATTTCCTGGGGGGTTGCCAGTGATTTCAGCGTGAAGTGGCAGTTTCTCTATTTCTATTCCTGAGTTTTCTCTGCAACCACAGGGTTCTAATCCAGGGCCGGCAAAGCGCTGGTGTCCAGGGTCTTCTGCGCACGAGCCACTGCCTGTACCCCTTGCTTGGCCCTTGTAGTAAACCTTTCTCTGCTCCAAACCCCAACGTTTCCGTTTGTTTGGCCTCACTCTGCATCATGCACGTGAACCTGGGTTGGGCAACACAGGCACTTCCTCTGACCTGTTGGAATTCAGAAGTGCTGGAGGTGCCCCGACCTCAGAGAGGCAGCAGTGAGCGGTGGGGTGAAGCGAGATCTTAATTCCCTGCCCAGGAACTGAACCTGGGTAGCTTGGATGAAAACCGGGAATCCTAGCCACCAGACCAGCAAGGGCAAGAGGCTAGAAGCTATTTTTCCCTGGCTCTTGCTCCCACGAAAAACGCATTTCTCACGGAGGCAAGAACTGTAAAAGCGGATGAAGTTTATTGTTAGAAACATAGCACAACAAGTGGGTGAGCACACAGAGAAACAGCTTACTTAGTAAAGACAGAAGCAAGGCAGAGATGTACACCCGGAGAGAAAGGGTGTGGGCGTCCCCCCCCCAACCCATAATGAGGAGACGTGCAGGAAAGAGGCGGTGAAGTCATTTACATAGGGCAGTTCTTCCAGGTCTTTGTTTACCTTTGGCCAATTATCTGGTTTCTTTTTCCACACCTGACCCTCCCCAACATGTGTGCGCAACATTTTTCCAAGATGGATTTCAGCCCAGAGGCCTATGGCAAGGTCTTAGCATCACATGTTATGCAGTGGTGCCCCCTTCTTTTTGACCTCCACGGAGCCTTTCTGTGCATGTGTCATGTCTCCCTTGTCCCGAGGATGCGGAGTGCATGACCTCTTGATCTCTTGACAGGGTTTAGCCCCTCTCTGTCCCTGCCATAAACGTGTCCAATGTCCAGTTATCTACCCTATTCCTGTTTCTCTTTCTTATATTGAAGTGCAGATACTGAAATATAGACAGGAGTCCGGTCATAAATATGTAGTCCAGAGCCCGGTTGTCTCTTGCCTCCGGAAATGTACATAGGGGGCTGGTAGTGAATGTCTGGCCTGAAGCTCATCTTCTTCTCACCCCAGGAGGTGGGAACAGGAGGCCAGTTGTAAATGCCTAGCCTGGAGACCATCTATCTCCTGCCTCAGCCCGAGTGTAGAAATGTGTTTGCTCCTCTCAGCTCTGGCAGTTTCTAACTGCTTTTTCAACAGACTTTCAACCAGCATTCATGTTGTAATCTCACATCCCTGCATCCAAAAGAACATGGTGCTACCAGTTGCTGAGTCTTTTGGTTGTTCTGCAATAGAAACCAGGTCGCTTACCAGCTTTCCCCACTCTGAATTTAGGATGAAGCTTTCTCCCATCTGCTAATTTTCTCGTCATTTTCTCATTCACTTTCCGATTTACGTTTTGTGGGCTGTTGTCTCTTGAGTGTTTAAGTCTCTTCAACAAGACTTTTTACCATTATTTTAGTGAGCTTTCAAGAGACGGCAGAGGTTAAACATCAACCTTCTAACTTTAACCAAAATCAAGACGTTACTATAAAGTCCCCATTTGAAGAAGGGTGGGGTGGAGCAAAGGCGGAGCCATTGATACCCTTAGGAACCTAACAATCCACCTAGATCCACAAACTATTCCGAGTTGCCTGGGAAACTTTGAAATCTCAGGTCACACTAGTTAGCCTAAGGGACCGCCTGGGGGAGTTCTCATCACAGTTCTCTCAAGGTATGCATTCAAATGCAAGCATTTTGAAGTAAATCATTTAATCTCTGTACAGTCCCTTGACAGTTTTTTGCCTCGAGGAACCAGGGTCACTGCAAAGAAGGAAAGCAACCCAAATTGGAAAATAGGTGCCCCAAAGGAAAATGTAGTAACTATTCCTCAATTTGTATTCTGTTGAGAGTCTACCCCCTCAGTGATTCCCACTGTCCACAAATATGCCTCTATCTTATCAGACAGCCTTTGAGCTGATTAATCCAAACTCACATAGAAACGTTCTCCCTGACTCTGCTTTTTAACTCCAGAACCTCATTTAGTTCATTTGATAGATTTTTCTTTCATTGTCTACTTCAGTGAGTCTAACAGATTGAGCAGCTAATTCCAAATTAGACAGAGCAGGAAAAACAGGAAGCTTCCCATCCAAGGCCCCCAAAGATCTTCTGTCTTTCCCCTCCTTGGGCACAACAGGGAGTTCAGTCCCAAGCATTTCCTTGCCTCATGGAGGGAGTTTGCCAACTGACTTTACCACAGCACCACCTTGTCCAGGAACCAAGCTTTGAGGTGTTTAGAGTTAAATATATTAGAATCATCTTTTGTGGGGGTTTTTTGTTGTTGTTGTTTTTTTAACTTGCACAGCCAGCAAAAAGACAGCTAAACACAGGGTCTGTGGTTTTCTCAGCAACTAACAGAAGAAGAGATATCAGGTTACAGAGAAAGATAGGTCATATTAAATCAAGGCTATTAAAGTTCAACTACAATTTAAGTGAACAAATTCCACTTTATACTGCAAACATATTCTGTAGATTAAAGAAACACTGCAAAGTTGTATTTGTTTTGCAATAGAAGGGAAGTTAAATGTGAATGATCAGCTCAGGAAAAACAGCTAGGTAGCCACAGTGGACATCTCAGGAAACTTTTTGGTGTTTCTTATTGAACGTAGCAAGAGACAGAGCCTTATAAATTATAATTAAATAAAGTTTTTCCTCCACTGTTCTGGTCTGCTTATTCCTGAGATCACCAGAGTGTACATATGCCTGGTCCTTGGCTTTTTAATTTACTGTGGAGAACGATGATCAGCTTAACATTTTGAAAATTTCAACTATTTAACATAATAGGTTTCTTGACCCCCCACCCCCCCTCCAAGCTTATTCAATGACATTACAGCCTATATAATTTCTTTTATTTGGGTCAATTGTACGTATAAAATTTTAAAGTTACTTTTCAAAAGGAGTTTAAAGGAAAAAAAAAAAATAGGAGCCTCTAGCAAGCAAAGGGCACTATGCCTTGACTGTCTTCTCTCTTCAGACTGGAAGGCCTTCCCAAACAGAGACAGTCTCAGGGACCAGCAGCTAGTTAGGCATCACCTCAGCCTTTCTATGGGAGTCAGGAAGATGGCAGAGTGCCTCCCCGCCCTCCCCCTTTTCTCCTCCAAAGTCCTATTAATATAATAAAAAAGTTTTCATCAGAAACAACTGATGATTAATATTTATCTGTCGCAGACTTTAGCTGGCCTATCATTCAGAATTCAGAACTGGAAACCAAGATCTAATTTGCCTTTGCCCTGGTCTGGCTAATGACTACAGATTTCAGTAGGCGCACAATCCGTCTGAAACAGTGTATCCCAAACAGAAAAGTTCAGATGAACTATATTGACACACAGTACGTATTTTGATTTTTTAGGTAGTTAATCAGTATTAGAAATGACAACAAATTAAACCTATGATTTCACTGAAGTGAAGTAAATGCAAATTAACGTATACAAAATTAGTTAAATAATTCACACGGTACTTAAGTATGGCAAAAATCATGAAGCCTGAATAGTTGAAGAATGGCTGGATTTATTCCAAGAAAACGAGGTCTATAAAATGCTGCTACACTTCTACGTCTACTGCATCCCAGCTTCAGATGCAAGGAGTGGACCTAAGGACCACCACCACCCAGCCCATGCTCCAGGCCCACTTTCAAATGCGGGCAAATTCACCATAAAAATTCACAAGCAGCATCAGCAGAAGTAATAATACCAAAGCAACTGATGGAGCAGTGAAGAGGCGGAAAATACTGAGCTTTGTTCCTTAAGGTAGTAGGGTTAGGAGAAATTTTATTTTTAAAATGCCCTTTATTGTTTTTAAAGTATTGTCTGTGCAACAAAAAAGTAAGATTAAAAACTTGCAAGTAGAACTCATTGTGTTTTACAGTCCAGACAGTTTAAAACAACTCCTTCTTAAAAGTACCTTTATGTAAATCATCACCATTTCAGTAAGTAAATGCAGGCCTACAAGTCCAGGGGATAAAAATGGTCACATCAGCTGAAGGGAACATCAGGATGTATCCTTTTTCTTTTTGAATATAAATAGCAGGAGTAGTTTTACTCTTTAAAAGAAATTAAAACAGCATATTAACATTACAACTCACAGTAGGAAATAAATAATATCCCTTCATCTTTGTAGTTCTACTATTTATTCTTCTAGTTATTCACTCATTCTTTCAAAACTACTTAAGGGCTTACTACATGTGTAAGGAATTACTGCCGAAAAAAAAAATCTTTTCCTCATCAGTTTGACCTCAGAATAAAAGAGGCAAAAACATCACTTTGCCACTTTTGGATTAAAATCCACAAATTCCTAGAAGCTTTTCTGGATCAACTCTATTCTAATAGTGCCTTTACTGTGTCTTCTTGGTTCTTATTTTAAACACTGTTCAACAAAGTTGACGGGTTGCTCTCCACTGACACAGTGACAACTGTCCTCATTGCCGCTGTGTGATGGTGAGAGTCCTGATGTCCTGAATGGCCACCACCCCAGTGGGAGAGGAAAGAGCTTAGGTTGCTGCCTGGGGAGTATGGAAGTCCAGGCTCCCCTGTGGTCTCCTGTGACACCACAATGGTGGTGGTGGGAATGTCAGGGCGCCACATTACAGCCTTGTGGAGGTGGAATTATAGGCGCCCCCAAGTCGGTCTTTGCTGGCTTGGCTGTGGGTAGGACCACAGATGCTTCTCCGCTGTTTGGCTGGGATAGAGTGATTATTGGCTGAAGCTTTTCTGTCTTCCTAAGATGCCCCTTTTCTCAGGCCTCTGGCTAGAGAGAACGAACTTTGTTGGACCTTGTTTTTGGTCTGTGCCTGTTAACTTCTCTGGGTTGCTGACTTCTTCAGTTCCAATCGGTGATATGTGACACAAGAGGAAAACCCAGGGAATTTACCACTATGTCCACCCCAAGGTTTCTAGTTTCTCCACCTCTCAGTGTTCTTGTGTTTGCTATATACGTAATGTGCAGGGTTTTAATTGTACTTAGCAGGAGAAATAGGGAAAAGTGTATCCATTCTATCTTCCCAGAAGTGGAAGTGACCGTCATTGTTTTAAATGGCTATGTAATGTGCATAGCATACAATTTATTAACCAATCTCCTTTTGGCAGACATTTAGGTTGTCTATTAAAATAATGAGAAAAGAAATGTTCATTGAGGCTGGTAGGGGTGGTAAGGGGGAGAGAGGTGGGCAAGGGGAGTAGAGTTCTGGGTTCTTGTGCTATTATATGCACAGGGTAAAATTTCTAACTGAAATTTTTGGTTCAAAGGACATGTGCATTCTAATTCTTCATATTGCTAAAATATCCTCTAATTTTGAGGATACATTAATTTAAACTCCCAACAGCAGAAGAGTATGTGTTTTCTCACCAAGTGTTATAAAATTTTCTAATCTTTAATTGTTTTGTTGTTTTTGTAGGTCCTTTTCTTCTCTTATGTTTCCCACTTAGAGAAGTTCCTTTAGCATTTGGTGTGGGGCTGGTTTGGTGGTGCTGAATTCTCTTAGCTGTTGCTTGTCTGTAAAGCTTTTGATTTATCCATCGAATCTGAATGAGATCCTTGCTGGGTAGAGTATTCTTGGTTGTAGGTTCTTCCCTGTCATCACTTGAAATATATCATGCCACTCCCTTCTGACTTGCAGAGTTTCTGCTGAGAAATCAGCTGTTAACCTGATGGGAGTTCCCTTGTATGTTATTTGTTGTTTTTCCCTTGTTGCTTTTAATAACTTTTCTCTGTCTTTAATTTTTGTCAACTTGACTACTATATGTCTTGGCGTGTTTCTCCTTGGATTTATCCTGACTGGAACTCTCTGAGCTTCCTGGTCTTGGGTAGTTATTTCCTTTCCCATGTTAGGGAAGTTTTCAACTATAATCTCTTGCAATATTTTCTCAGGTCCTTTCTCTCTCTCGTCTCCTTCTGGGACCCCTATAATGCGAATGTTGGTGCATTTAACATTGTCCCAGAGGTCTCTTAGGCTGTCTTCAGTTCTTTTCATTCTTTTTTCTTTATTCTTTTCTGCATCAGTGATGATCACCATTCTGTCTTCCAGGTCTCTTATTTGCCCTTCTGCCTCAGTTAATCTGCTATTGGTTCCTTCTAGTGTATTTTTCATTTCTGTTATTGTGTTGCATATCTCTGTTTGTTTGCTCTTTAATTCTTCTAGGTCTTTGGTAAACTTTTCGATCTTTGCATCCAGTCTTTTTTCAAAGTCCTGGATCATCTTCAGTATCATTATTCTGAATTCTTTTCCTGTAAGGGTGCCTATCTCCTCTTCATTAGCTGTTTTTCTGGGGCTTTATCCTGTCCCTTCATCTGGTACAAAGTCCTCTGCTTTTTCATTTTCTCTATCTTTCTGTGGCTGTGGTTTTCAGTTCCACAAGACGAAATACTGCTGATACTGCTTAATACTGCTGTCTGCCCTCTTGTGGAGGAAGCTATCTAGGAGCCTCCTCTGTGCTTCCTGATGGGAGGGACTGATGGTGGGTAGGGCTGGGTGGGTGGAGCTCAATAAAACTTTAATCTGCTTGTCTGCTAATGGGTGGGGCTGTGTTCACACCTTGTTGGTTGTTTGGCCTGAGGCCATCTAGTGCTGGAGCCCACAGGCTCTTTGGTGGGGCTAATGGCAGACTCTGGGAGGGCTCATGCCAATAAGCACTTCCCAAAACCCCTGCTGCCAGTGCCCCTGCCTCCTCAGTGAGCCACAGCTGCCCCCCCCCACCTCTGCAGGCAACCCTCCAACACCAGCAGGTAGGTCTGGTTCAGTCTCCTTATCAGGTCACTGCTCCTTCACCCTGGGTCCTGGTGAGCACATTTTTTTGTGTGCCCTCCAAGAGTGGAGTCTCTGTTTCCACAAGTCCTGTGGAAGTCCTGCAATCAAATCCTGCTGGCTTTTAGAGTCTGATTCTCTGGGGATTCCTCCTCCCGTTGCTGGACTCCCAGGTTGGGAAGCCTGATGTGGGGCTCAGAACCCTCACTTTAGCGGGTGGACTTCTGCAGTATAATTGTTCTCCAGTTTGTGAGTCACCCACCCGGCATTTATGGGATTTGATTTTAACGTGATTGCGCCCCTCCTACCGTCTCATTGCGGCTTCTCCTTTGTCTCTGGATGTGGGGTGTCTTTTTTGGTGAGTTCCAGTGTTTTTCTGTTGATGATTGTTCAGTAGTTAGTTGTAATTCTGGTGCTCTTGCAAGAGGGAGTGTTCCCATTGATTTTTATGCATACCACAGAGTTAGATGCACTGATTTGGTCTACAATAATGTATTTTTTTAAGCACCTTTTAAAAAAGACATTTATTTATTTATTTATTTAGGCTGCATTGGGTCTTTGTTGCTGCACACAGGCTTTCTCCCGTTGTAGAGAGCGGGGGCTACTCTTGGTTGAGGTGCGAGGGTTTCTCATTGCAGTGGCTTCTCTTGTTGTGGAGCATGGGCTCTAGGCACTCGGGCTTCAGTAGTTGCAGCATGTGGGCTCAGTAGTTGTGGCTCGCTGGCTCTAGAGCACAGGCTCAGTAGTTGTGGCACACAGGCTGTGTTGCTCCATGGCATGTGAAATCTTCCTGGAACAGGGATCAAACCCGTGTCCCCTTCATTGGGAGGTGGATTCTTAATCATTGTGCCACCAGGGAAGCCTTACAATAATGTGTTTTTATTTCAGTCTTTATAAGGGTAGAGCTACAAAAACCTCCATATCTTGATTATACAGTAGAATTTAATAACCTTGGATTACTGAGTATAAGCCCATCCTTGTATAGTTCAACAGCCCCTTCTATAGTCCTCAATTTTTTTCACTTTTTCAACTCTATTAATGTCTTTACCTATTTTCACACAAATGGTTTTAAAAGTTATTGTGAAGAGGAGTTCCATGGTGGTCCAGCGGTTAGGACTCGGCACTTTCACTGCCAAGGGCCTGGGTTGAATCCCAAAAAAAAAAAAGTTATTGTGAGGATGTGGCAGTGAGTGCCACCCTCCAAATTGCTTCAGTGGACATTGCCTACATTCAAGCAGAATCTAGCTTCTAATTTCCTCCAGCAACTGAATAACAAAGAAGTGAATAGCACTGTTCCTATCCAGCTCAAGTCAATTCTTTTTTTTTTTAATTGAAGTATAGTTGATTTACAATGTGCCAATCTCTGCTGTACAGCAAAGTGACTCAGTTATATAGACATTCTTTTTTTACACATATTCTTTTCCATTATGGTTTATCACAGGATATTGAATATAGTTCCCTCTACTAAACGGTGGGACCTTGTTTATCCAACCTATATGTAATAGTTTACATCTGCTAATCCCACACTCCCAGTGCTCCCCTCCCCCACCCCCTCCCCTTTGGCAACAACAAGGCTGATCTCTAAGTCTGTGAGTATATTTCTATTTTGTAGGTAGGTTCATTTGTGCCATATATTAGATTCCACATAAAAGTGATATCATATGGTATTTGTCTTTCTATTTCTGACTTACTTCACGTAGTATGATAAGCTCTAGTTGCATCCATGTTGCTGCAAATGGCATTATTTCATTCTTTTTTTATGGCTGAGTAGTGTTCCATTATACGTATTTACCACCTCTTTATCCATTCATCTATCAATGGACATTTAGTTTGTTTCCATAACTTGGCTATTGTGAATAGTGCTGCAATGAACATAGGGGTGCATGTATCCTTTTGAATTATAGTTTTGTCTGGGTATATGCCCAGGAGTGGGATTGCTAGATCTATTTTTACTTTTCTGAGGAACTTCCATACTGTTTTCCATAGTGACCGCACCAACTTACATTCCCACCAACAGTGTAGGAGGGTTCCCTTTTCTCCACACCCTCTCTAGCATTTCTTATTTGTAGACTTTTTGATGATGGCCATTCTGACTGGTGTGAGGTGGTACCTCATGGTAGTTTTGATTTGCATTTCCCTAATAATTAGTGACATTGAGGATCTTTTCATATGCCTGCTGGCCATCTGTATGTCTTCTTTGGAGATATGTCTATTAACGTCTTCTGCCTATTTTTTTATTGGGTTTTTTTTTGTTGTTGTTGAGTTGTATGTTGTTTGTATATTTTGGAGGAGGCAGTTCTTTTTAAACCCTTATGGAGGGACAGCATGTATTATACTGTGTGTGTTTACTGAATAATAAATGACATTGATAAGTAATAAATGAATTAAAGATCCAAAACACATACCTTAACAAGCTTTTGCACATCAATAGCTTATCAAGACACTGCTTTAAATGTGTAGCTATCACTTAAAATCAATTGATGCCTTAAATAATGTAAGATTGGCAAGATGGTACACATTTCTTGAATGATGAGAATACATGATCCTTTCCATAGGAAGACATGACTACCAACATAAAGCATACTCTTTTAAGATTTTGTTACTGTTTTTTTCATGTCACACTGACAAATCCTTACCAATTCCTTGGTTCCTCTGGTGAATGTTTGCTTACAATTGCTTGATGGGTTTACAATTGTCAGCTGAGGCTACTGGAGAGTAACACTAAACTAGGTGGCTCACATAGGGAAAGAAGCAGTTTTAGCGTTGTTTGCAGTATAAACAGCCTCACATGTTCCAGGTTAGCAAAGAAACATTTGTAGTTGACTTAGAGGCAGCCATCTAATTTTAGATTTCAGGTAAGTATGTAGCAAATTTTAACAGTATGCTCTGCGTTGATACACAAAACTTTGTTAATGTGATGTTTTGTTTCGATCTTTATCTCCTTTTTAACTTACTAATGCTATTTCCTAAGCACTTGAAAATGTGGTCAGCCCAGCATTTATTAGAAATACATAGTAGAGTTGCTGGCAATGTGGGTCTGGATTTTTGCTGAATTTTGGATCGGGAAGCTTTCTTACCTTGAAACCTCTTGAACAACTATCACCTAAACCAGAGTTTAGCCCTTGATTATTTCCCGATAAGAGACTCTGGAAGTCCTCCACAGCCTGTAACACTAGTGCTAAACCTAAAGAAAACACTCAATAATTAGGTGTTAATTGTTGATTGATTTCACCCTATGGTTGATTGCCTTCCTCCTGTAGACTCAAGTGAGACTAAACTCTTGGCCACTTTTCTGATTTAGTATTTTCTTCAGTCTCGTGGATCCCAGGAGATTTTTAGTAGGTTTTGGATAAGCCAACAAGCATCTCTGACCTCCATTCTCAGAAGATGTCTGGCATTACCTCAAATCTGGATTTGAACATTATAAAGGGATGGATAGGGAACACCAACACTAGAGTGAGGCCAAGAACACTTTGTCATCTAGGATTTTTGGCAGTTTCCTAGCATGATAATTTTCAAATAAATGATTTTTTGAAAAAAAAAATCTGGTATTTAGAACTAAATATCATGTTGAATATGACACACAAATATAGAAAAATGGAGTCTTTTTTTCCCCCGTTATCAGACTTTAGGTTGGCCTTCTGAATTAATGAGAAAATGTTGAGTATTCGTGATGTCTTGCAGTGTGGGTAGCATTGTATTTTAAAGTTAAATGACTAAACATACTAATGTTTTTTTTTGTTTTTATTAACGAGTCTGGGTTGGGGCTACAGTTGAAAACC
The DNA here is from genome assembly GCF_030028045.1 of Hippopotamus amphibius kiboko. NCBI lineage: Eukaryota > Metazoa > Chordata > Mammalia > Artiodactyla > Hippopotamidae > Hippopotamus > Hippopotamus amphibius. Next base: position 161,820,466 of record NC_080191.1, read on the forward strand.
TCTGAAGCTTTACGAATCATGCAGTTTATTTAAGCAGCAAGGGTTGTACTGCTCTCAATTTTAATATATCAACATTCATTATGTATAAAAAGTTGAACACAAAATGCCTTTTGAAAAAAAAAAAAAAGACTAGAACCAAAACCTATGTAGTCCCAAAGCAGCATGGTGCTGTACCCGCCGGAAGCATCCATTTAAATTCCTGCATTACAAGGACATTCCCCCTACATTTGCAAAAGATCACAATGATTTTAATCAGGCATTTCTCACACCTGTTAAAATTATAAGCATTCTTTCGAAAAGAGAGCGAGAGAAGGCTAGAGAGAAGAATGGAGTTGTTACTCCAGAGACATCTGCAGAGGACACTACACATTTCTTCTCGCCCTGCACGCTGTACGGTAAACCGGATCTTCTGGGACGAGCTGGGTGGCCGACATTTTCCGCAGCAGGAGGTTCACACTGTCAAGGTCTGAAGGATGTGAGACGCTCGGGCCAAAGGCCAGGCGGCTCTTTACCGTCAAGTTAAGTAGCGGGGGGACCGCGCGGAACGGATCGATCTCCCTCCAGCGCAGACTGCGGACGCGCCTGCCCTTCCGCCACCGAGCACCGCCGGCCCGGCCAGCCTCGCCCCGCTCGCCGGCGGGGAGCCCGGGGCCGCCCAGCGTCCGGCGCACCCCAGGCTTCCGCCTCCCGGTCCAGCCCGGCGCCCCGGCCGCCTCTGCTTCGGGGACGTGGAAACCCCGTAGGAGCAGGGCGGGCGGGGAACGCGCGGCCTGCCACCGCTCGCTGCAAGATTCTTCCGCCGCAGAGCAAAGAGTCCCAACCTTCCCCCAGGGGCGTGGGATTTTCCACCACCCTGTAATATCGACAGACAGCCTGATGTGGATTTTCCCACCCATCTGCTTAGGATATTTTCTGAGACAAGTACCCTAGGATCACGATTTTGTGGCCGTTCGCAGAGCGACGGGAAAATTCCTCCGCAGAAAACGGGTTCCGGCCGCGAGCCTATAAAAAACGGGTGGCGCGGCCCGGCTGTCTTTCCAGTCGGGCGCTGAGGGGGCTTTCGGATCATGTCTGGTGGCTCTGCGGATTATAACAGGTACGGCGCGTCCTGGGTAGGGGTGGTGGTGGTCGGCGGCGCGGGTCCTAGGGCGCCGGAGGGAATGGTAGGAAGTGGCGAGGAGGCGGGGAGCCCCGGTTCATAGGCGTTGCCTCGGGGCTCGGTACCCCCGTGTTTCGAGAAGCTTCCATGATGGCTAGGGCTCGGGTTGTGGGGGGACAAGGGTGCGAAAGCGGGGTGGTGGAAAAGTGTGTTTTCCCGACGACGCCTTGAGATCGCGGCCGCTCCCCCCGCCCGTGGCGTGCTCGGCATTGAGGGGAAGCTGTGGCGCAGCCCGCCGTGGGTACAGTGGAACGGGGGCCCGGAGCTTTATTCGCGGCCCGCGGCGCGGCTTGGGAGCGCTAGGCGGGAGGTGGGGTGGGGGCAGGGTTCGGCGGCGCCCACTCGCCGCGGCCAGAGGCCCGATGGGGCCCGGCCGGCCGCGGGGTCCCGGCGAACCGTTGGCATGGCCTGGTCGGGCCTCGGTACGCGTCAATCACCCCGGCTTGCGCAGTGTTAGGGGCGGAGCTCGGCGCGCAGAGCTCTCGCGAGACGGTCCGCCGCCGAGAGGGGAGCGCCTGGCGCTCGGGCCTGGGGGAAGGGCTGGCGTCCGTGGGGCCTTTCCGGGCGTCCCCGGTTCCTAACCTTGAGCAGGCGCGCGGTACAGCGTGTGCCCTGCGGTACCAGCTTCCTTTGGTCGTTTGGGAAGTGTGCGTGTGCGGGGGAGGGCGGCCGGATGAGACAGGTACTGAGAGGGCTTATTCCCCTAAACGTGCAGTTCCAGGGGTTTGGGGAGAGGATGTTCTCTAACTGCAGTATTTTTGTCGGCAGAGAACATGGCGGCCCAGAGGGAATGGACCCCGATGGTGTCATCGAGGTAAGAAATGGGTGTGGAATTTGGAACTCTGGATAGGTGAGTTTGTTCACCTCGTTTATTATTATTATTTTTTAAACTTTCAGAGCAATTGGAATGAGATTGTTGATAACTTTGACGATATGAACTTAAAGGAGTCTCTTCTTCGGGGCATCTATGCTTATGGTTTTGAGAAGCCATCAGCTATTCAGCAGAGAGCTATTATTCCGTGTATTAAAGGTAAAGGAACTGGTTGGAGCCTCTTAAAAATGAATGCACTGTTCTGCATGGACCTGGACGTTTTTCCCTTTACTGTGGGAAAACTACCTTGTGGGGGACTAGCACCTATTTGTATTCCTTAAAGTGAAATGATGGCAATCATCTTTCGGGACTGACCTGAAATGAAGAGAATACTCATTGCTGATCACTTGATTATTTGGGCATAATTCATGTTCCAAATGGAATACATGGTGTGAACTAGAAGTGACGGTTTGATGTGGGGTCGGTAAATGTGTATCCTACTTTTTTTAGGGTATGATGTGATTGCTCAAGCTCAGTCAGGTACTGGCAAGACAGCCACATTTGCTATTTCCATCCTGCAACAGTTGGAGATTGAGTTCAAGGAGACCCAAGCACTAGTATTGGCCCCCACCAGAGAACTGGCTCAACAGGTATTGATAGTGTAGTTCAAAAAAACTGCTTGCGTGTTGCATAGGTTTCAGGTTTCACAACTGTGAAGAATTTAAAGCTTAGTATACATTTGTCCTACAGAGCCCTCCTTTTAACTGTCCATGCATGCAGGGAGTTTTTACTGAAAGCTAAACAGGAACTGGGTGTGCAGGTATGGTTTGCAGGGTTGTGTAACAGATTGAGAAACAAGGTTCTTTTGTTTAGGGTGTACTAGACACGATCTCGTTTTTAAGTTTGAATGCAGTTGTGCAACATGAAAACTGCAGTGACATGTTATTTGACTGTCTCAGTAGTTTGATGCATCTGTTGCATGCAGTGTTTTTAAAGCTCACTGCTATATTGGCTTTGAAGTAAAACCTTGCTGATACACCTGTATGCTTTATTAAGGCCAAGATTATATAAGTTGCAGTACCCTGTGGGGAAAAATTGAAGTAGTAACTTGTTTTAGCTATAATTGCTAATCTTTTTACCACTATTTACACTTTCTACATAATGAAGAATAATGTAGAAAATGTTTGTAGTTCTTTAACCTAGCTGACACCTGGGGCAACAGGATCTCAAGTTTGAGAAGGCACAAGATGTTTTCAGGGAAGTTTATCTTGAGGCAGTTAGATTGGTCTGCATTTTAAGCTTGTAAGTAGTTAAGTGCTGTGCATGCATTAAAGCTGTTTGCAGACCAGATATTTGCCATTATGCTTTGGAAGTTAAGTCACAAAGCCTATAATTCTGCTAGAGAATAATTAAGGCTTTTGGCTTTCAGATCCAAAAGGTAATTCTGGCACTTGGAGACTATATGGGAGCAACTTGTCATGCCTGCATTGGTGGAACCAATGTTCGAAATGAAATGCAAAAACTGCAGGCTGAAGCACCACATATTGTTGTTGGTACACCAGGGAGAGTATTTGATATGTTAAACAGAAGATACCTTTGTAAGTATTGCTGTCCAGTATAGTTTGTTTTTACTATTACAAATAAAGCAAATAGCATGCTTGAGAATCTAGAGATGATAGTATGACTGTTTTTTAACAGCTCCAAAATGGATCAAAATGTTTGTTTTGGATGAAGCAGATGAAATGCTGAGCCGAGGGTTTAAGGATCAAATCTATGAGATTTTCCAAAAATTAAATACAAGTATTCAGGTGAGCTTTATTTCACTCCCTCCTAAAATAGCTGGAGGTTAGGTTTAATGCAGGTACTGTTACAATACAACTGAAGTGTTATATTGTCGTTCCCCCTGCTTAAAACAACTGATGCATAACTATCTCTGTCTAGCACAATTCCATGCTCAGACAGAGACGCTTGGTCTCAAACATTTTTTTTCTTGAGTGTTGTAGGACTTGTGCTAAGTACTTGTGTAATGTGTGACAACGTAATCATCTTTTTAAGGTGGTGTTGCTTTCTGCCACGATGCCAACGGATGTGTTGGAAGTGACCAAAAAATTCATGAGAGATCCAATTCGAATTCTGGTGAAAAAGGAAGAATTGACTCTTGAAGGAATCAAACAGTTTTATATTAATGTTGAAAGAGAGGTAATTTGTCTAATTGTGAAACATAAGAATGTAGCCAGGTTTTTTTTTTTTTTAATCTTCTTGTATAAGCACTGTGCTAAAATTACAGAAACTAGGATCACATCTTGGTTTTTGTAATAATGCTAGCAGAGTACACACAGGAAGAAGAGTAACTGCACTAGATTGTAAAAGACTGGGGTGGACCTCTTTCTTAATGTCCAGTGTCCTTTGTCTTGAGATTTGGTGCAATATGCCTTTAGACCAATCTAATAAGTTTCTAACATGTAAGTTGGAAACAGTTAATGACTTAACTTTCTCTGAAATACTGTAGGAATGGAAGTTGGATACACTTTGCGACTTGTACGAGACACTGACGATTACACAGGCTGTTATTTTTCTCAATACAAGGCGCAAGGTGGACTGGCTCACTGAGAAAATGCATGCCAGGGACTTTACAGTTTCTGCTCTGGTAAGAGGTATTCTAACCTAGTAATGGTAATTGAAGTCTGTATTTTCATTAAAGCAGGATTTAGACTACAATATAGCTGCTAAGTGCTGTGTTGTCGTTCCCCCTGCTCAAAATAAAGTTGTTTCTTAACTATACCTGTCTGTTATACTCCCGTAGCAGCCAGGGACGCTTGGTCTCATACATATTGATTTGATTTTTAAATATTGACTTGATTGGTGATTTTTGAATTAATAGGTTTGTTAATTTGCAGCATGGTGACATGGACCAGAAGGAAAGAGATGTTATCATGAGGGAATTCCGATCAGGGTCAAGCCGTGTTCTGATTACTACTGACTTGTTGGTAAGTCTCTTTACTGCTGTTTTTAATCCACCAAAAGTTTGTTTTGGGGGAAGGTTTTTTAATAACCTTTACCAACTTTGGGCTATTGGGAGAATAAAGAGAAGACCACACTCCACAGTGAGCTATACCACTTAGTATAGTTCATTACTATTTTGTGGCCTACATTACATAGGTGTCTGGTTTTTCATTTAGAGTTTGAACACCATTATCACTGTATTTCAGGCTCGTGGGATTGATGTGCAACAAGTGTCATTGGTTATAAACTATGATCTACCTACCAATCGTGAAAACTATATTCACAGGTGAGTAGATGGCATCTTGACTTACTATTGTATTGGTAAAATTCGTATTTTGGTTTTCTACTGACTGATTTGTCTGAAAGGTAACCTCAAGTCAGGGAATTGAGTAATAGGACATAGTAACTTGGTAGGGTGTAATTAAAATTGTATCTGGGAAGATTGGTCATACACAGTGGGAAAACAGTTGTGAATGTTGCCCAGATTGTTGACTCTATACATACAGATAAGGTCGTTTTAGATCTGTTGGTCTTAGCTTATTTTTGAGCTGTATTTTTAGTGATGCTCTTGTGTCCATGCGCTTTCTTGGTGATTCCTTTGTAGTTGGGATTTTCTTGGTGTCGTCTGGTAGCAATTTGAGCAGTCCCTGGTTTAGTTATAGTGGCTTTATCCCTAAATAAATTGAATTGTACTTTGTTATATGATGTAAAAAAAGACTTTTTAAAAAATACAGGAGTCGATAGCAGCAGTTGATGACGAGATGGCGCTCAGAAACGGCGTTGACGTAATTTAGGACGTGGAATCATAAGCGAAACAGCACACTGTTTGAATAAAGAGCGAGTCGGTATTTATATTTGTTTTTCTTTTGTCATGATTATTTGATATTTTAAGATGCTCCAGCCAAGGCATTTTTGTATACTAGCCTATTTAGGTGGTTTGTATTGTCTGGTTTCTATCAGGAAGGTTAGGAAGCTGTTTTGGAGGTAAACACGTTTGAGTAATTTGAGTTACAACGTGTGAAACTGAGCAAAAGAGCAGTGATAAGTTTGGGTTACCATACCAAATACTTGTTTTCCCACTGGAAAAAGTTGTAAGTTTTAGACAATAGTTAACCTTGCAGCATTTGTATTTGCAGTTTACAGTTCCAGAAGTGCGTCGAAGTGGATTACATAACTTCTTTTTGCTTTATCCCTGGTGTTTTACATCTGTCCCAGGCTGACATCTGCTCTTGGCTGGCCCACTTTGGTATGGGCTTTAAATTCACTACCCCAAACACGATACTGTCATCTGCTTTAAAAAAAAAACAAACAAAAAAAAACCAAAACAAAGTAATGCTCGAGATATACCTGATTAAATCTCATTTTGCAGCCAGACAAGCCTTGAATCCTTTTGGCACTAACTGCAAAGGAAGATTTTTTTCTCTAGATATTGATTAGCAGCTAGTGCTCCAATTAGAAGCACGAACTATAACCTTGATAAGTAAACAGCAGCTGATGGTTAACAAGTGGATCATCATGTTCAGTAGTTCATACAGCATATGTGAGAAGTGATATATTCTAATGGCTTATTTCTCTTTCTTACACAGAATTGGCAGAGGGGGTCGATTTGGGAGGAAAGGTGTGGCTATAAACTTTGTTACTGAAGAAGACAAGAGGATTCTTCGTGACATTGAGACTTTCTACAATACTACAGTGGAGGAAATGCCAATGAATGTGGCTGACCTTATTTAATTCCTGGGATGAGATTGTTTTGGATGCAGTGCTCGCTGTTGCTGAATAGGCGATCACAACGTGCATTGTGCTTCTTTCTTTGGGAATATTTGAATCTTGTCTCAATGCTCATAACGGATCAGAAATACAGATTTTGATAGCAAAGCGACATTAGTCGTGAGCTCTTGTGAGGAAAGTCATTGGCTTTATCCTCTTTAGAGTTAGACTGTTGGGGTTGGGTATAAAAGATGGGGTCTGTAAAATCTTTCTTTCTTAGAAATTTATTTCCTAGTTCTGTAGAAATGGTTGTATTAGATGTTCTCTATCATTTAATAATATACTTGTGGACTAAAAGATATAAGTGCTGTATAAAATCAGCCAATTATGTTAAACTAGCATATCTGCCTTTATTGTGTTTGTCATTAGCCTGAATAGAAAGGCCTTTAAAATTGATTTTTTTTTTTTTAGAAAGCATTTGAATGCATTTTGTTTGGTATTATATTTATTCAATAAAGTATTTAATTAGTGCTAAGTGTGAACTGGACCCTGTTGCTAAGCCCCAGCAAGCAATCATCCTAGGTAGGGTTAAACCCCCCAGTAAAATTGCCATATTGCACATGTCTTAATGAAGTTTGAATGTTAAATAAATTGTATATTCACTTTAAAGGGTGCTTTCGTCATTTTATTATAAATTCTTTACCAAAAGATACATATTGGATATATGGTTAACAATTCTGAGTTAACTGCTGCATCACAGTAGCACAGAGGCTGATCAGCTGCAGATGTTCATCAGCACCATCTGCTAAGCATTTATCAACTTCCTACAAGAAAATGAAAGGTTACGTAAACAAAATTTCCCTTTAAGGTGTGTTACTGTATGCTGTGTGGAAATGTAGAAAATGTCTACTTACAGCAAGTTTTTCTGTAATAATGGACTTCTGCTTATCAGAGAGGTTATTTTCTACAACCACATCATGAAGCTGATTTACAAGTTGCGTTGCTGCATGACCCTCGTCTATTAAGTCCTGTAACAAAAAAAACTGATTTTGGTATGATTCCCCTCCCCCCTCCCCCACCCTCTCCAAGGTTAGTGAAGTCGCTTCACCTTTACCACAGCTTCTAACTTGTCAAAAGAGCCACTCTGACATGCAGCGAATACTCTGTCAACTGTCTCAGCTGGTATTACCTAAAATAAAGAATTAAGTTTCTGGGTGAAGACTTGTTTCTCTGCCAAGCCTGTGCCCACTGCCTGGTGTTGCATGCTTGAAGTAGCATGTGTCCTATAGCACAGAACTGTTACCTGATGCATACGAGTTGGGAGGGCAAAGAACTGAGAAAGGGTCAGCTTTGAGCCTTATGCTCCAGATAGGTGATCCAGAAAGCTACTGCATCCAAAATACTCTGATCAGTTCTGCAACCAGAGGGATGCATTTATTGATTTATCAGAACTAAGCTTTGGAAGTAGTGATCCTGAGGTGAGCCCTGACAGGACGAAGACAAGGGTGTGGTGCAAGAGAGTTTTGTAAGTTGGATGTGACACTTTTTCATTTATAAGGATACCTGTTAAATCTATTTTAACTGCCACATGCCTGCCTGCCTGAAGTATTCTGGTAACTCCTATAAACTAAACAGTCACATTCCCTCAAAGTCCATGTTAAAAATTGCTAATGTGTTTGGAGGTGGCACCTTTGGGAGGTGATTAGGTCATGGGAGTGGAAGCCTCATGAATGGGATTAGTGCCCTTATAAAAGGCTCAGAGAGCTCCCTTTTACCACAAGAAGATACAGGGAGGTAAAGGCCATCTATGAACTAGGAGTCTACTGAACTAGGAAGTATGTCCTCAGACACTGAATCTGGGCCTCCTATGTCCTCAGACACTGAATCTGGGCCTCCTGATCTTGGATTCCCACCCTCTAGAACTGATATTTTTGTTTAAAAGCCACTCAACCTATGGCATTTGTTACAGCAGCCTGAAGAGACTAAGACTGCTTATAATAAGCATTCCACATGTATATATTTGTTGAACTAAAAATTTTCTAAAAGCCACAAAAAAGCCGATTATAAAGGAATTTCAGAATATCCAGTGCTCTTACCCCAGCAATGTCTGTGATCACTTTTTCTGTGACCTCCTTTCCACCTGTTAATCGAGTAGCACTTTGAAGAAATGTGATGGCTTTTCTTAGGTCTCCTTCTGACACTTTAACAAGATAAGCTATTCCCTGAAGAGAAAAAAGTGGCTTTCTTAAGCTGTTAATGGCCAATTAAGACGAGTTTAATAAAGCAAAGCACTGTTTTAGCCTAGAATAGGTAGAATTCATGTAGACAGCAGAGAAAATTCAAATTATGGTTATTACGGTTAAATTCTGTTATAGTGAATAAGGGGCCTATATATTCTATGACTGTACCAGAATTTCATCATACCAAATTAGTTCTTGCAATGGAGTACCTTGTCATTATGCAGAGATTTGTAGCTGCAGAATTTGCATTCTATGCACGGAATCTGCCTCAGCTTTGGGTCTTTGAAATACTGACAGATAACAGACTTCTAACAGCAAAAGGCAGGCTGAACCTGTAATTCCTAGCCCTGTCTTTCATTGAGTTTAACTGGCCTGAAGAACTGGCATCAGAAATTGAAGCAACACATTTGATTTTCAGGAAGGGCCTCTTCACAGGCATTCATCAAAGAAATTAATAATTTACAATAATTGTAATAATAATTCGTAATTACCTCATTGCTAACTTTGACATGTTCTTTATCAGCGATGTCTAGTAATCGCTGCTGTTGAATTTTATCTGACAGAGGTTTGAAGCGGAATTTAGAACACCTAGAGGTCAGAGGTTCAATTATTCTGTAAAATAGCGGAAAAAAATAAGTCAGTGTCTAATGAAGAAACTCACCCAAAGAACTCATTTTTATCAAGAACAAAAGATTTGACAAAGGAGAAACTAATGTAGCCTTGAAACATTTAAATTTTTTCTCTCCCTATCTGGGGCTATCAAAACAAGGCTGCCTAGCATCTCCCTTAGGGCGATACACATACCGACTGACATAGTTACAGATGAGACAGAATCGGGTGGTTTTAGACTCTTTCTCCATGGTACGTCTTAAAGCAGCCTGAGCAGCTGAGGTCATAGAATCTGCTTCATCCAGAATCACGATTTTAAAAGGAGGACATGGCTTCCCGCTGATTCAGAGAAACACACAGGAGTTACAATTCACACATCATTATCACAATCTAATTTTAGAACATTCTCATCACCCCAAAAGGAAACCTGGTGCCCATTAGGAGTCATTTCTCTTCTCTCCCAACCTTCCCAGCCAGAGGCAATCAGGAATATCTACTTTGTTTCCACAGATTTGCCTATTGTGGACACTTCATATAAATGGAATCCTATATATATATTGTCAACATAATATGCTGTCTTTTGTGATTGACTTTTTCACTTAATGTTTTTAAGGTTCATCCATGTTGTAGTTTATCATTACTTCATTTCTTTTTATTACCAAATACTATGGCAAATGGATGAATATACTACCTTTCATTCATCCATTCTTCAGTTGATGGATATTGGGTTGTTTCCATGTTTGATTATTACGAATAATGCTGCTGTGAACATTTGTGTACATGTATATGTTTTAATTTCTTGTCAGTATATATTCTAGGACTGGAATTGCTGGGTCATATAGTAACTATGTTTAACTTCTAGAGGAACTGCCAGACTTTTCAAGATGGCTGCACCAGTCTACATTCCAACGAGCAATGTATGAGGGTTCCAATTTCTCCACATCCTTGCTAATATTTATTTTCTTTTTGATTGTAGCCATCCTAGTGGGTGTAAAGAGGTATTTCATCATGGTTTTGATGTGCACTTCTTTAATGGCGCATGATGTTGATGAGCATGTTTTGATATGCTTATTGACCATCTGTATATTTTCCTTACAGTAATGTCTATTCAGATCCTTTGCTCATTTTTAAATTGGCTGTCTTTTTATTATTGAGTTCTAAGTTCTTTATTCTTTTTTTTTTTTTAATTTATTTTGGCTGTGTTGGGTCTTTGTTGCTGCACATGGGTTTTGTCTAGTTGTGGAGAGCAGGGGCTACTCTTTGTTGTGGTGCGTGGGCTTCTCACTGCCATGGCTTCTCTTGTTGCGAAGCATGGGCTCTAAGCACATGGACTTCAGTAGTTGTGGCACAAGGGCTCAATAGTTGTGGCTCGTGGGCTCTAGAACTCAGGCTCAGTAGTTGTGGCACACAGCCTTAGTTGCTCCGAGGCATGTGGGATCTTCCTGGACCAGGGCTCGAACCCATGACCCCTACACTGGCAGGCAGATTCTTAGTCACTGCACCACCAGGGAAGCCCCAGTTCTTTATTCTTGATCTAAGTCCCTTATCATGTATATGATTTATATATAATGTCAATCCAAGGTAGATATCAAAAACTGAGTCATTCACTTTCTACAAATTCCTAAGTGTGCTCTGATATAAATTTAATTATATGCCAAGTACCAAAAATTTAACCTTGGAACTTTGCCACCTAAGGAGTTTATGTAGTTGACTAAACATCCCTATTGAATTATTATTAATAATAACTCCTCTTTCTCTCTTAAAGTGTCCCAGTTTGGACAAGGTTTTATATTGTCACCCTAACTATGAAATATACACTGAAGCTTAATATATATGACAGACTTTTAAAAAATAATAGCAAAAATCAGGATTTTTATTATGAATGTACCACCAAACCATCACATTTGATTAATAAATACTCCTTAGACAAAATATTGATTAAAAACCCTGGACAGCTAAACACCTTAAAATTAGTTACTATAATGGAAAGGTCATTTCTAGGTTTAAATAATTTAGATAAAAATATGATCTAACATGAAAAAGAAGTTGAAAATTTGACAGAAACATGTATTTTAAACAAATACAACAACATGGTATAGAGAAGGGAAGGTGAAAGCTTACTTACTCAGAACGGCTTCCTGACACAGTTAATTGGGCAAAATTTTTCACTTTCTCTCTAACCACCTGTATTCCACGTTCATCAGATGCATTTAACTCAAGAACTCTTAATCGAAAAAGTTCAGGCCTGTGTCAAAATGAAAAAAAATTATGAAACATCATAGAGCATATAAGTAACCCAGGTTTAAGCCATATTTTAACATTTGTACATTTTTCAGTAGTTTAAAACACACCTAGTAAACAATATGGATAGAAGGTACACAATTAATTCTGTATTTTCTCTTTTGCAAAGGCATACATTCTGGCTTTTTCCCATGCATTTAAAAAAAAAGTAGGTAAATGATATTCACATAATGTACTAAATTTTAAATCAATTTTCCACTTTGGACTGTATCAAGCATCTTGCCATATCATGATAAACAGTGTAAAAGCCATTTTAATAGCTATCACTTTCCAACCTAAGACTGTACCATCGATTACTTAATTTACTTAACATCCTTCTATTGTCAGACATTTCAATAGTTTTAAATATGTTACAATTTTAAATAATGCTGCTATGTAGCATATTTTGAATTATTTTCATAAAGCTTGCTATAAGGAAAATTACCGGATCAAAACACGAACATTTTTTTTTAAGTGAGTTTAAAAAAAAATTATTGAAAGTAACTCTGTGCAGGAACATCTGAGAACTCAGAAGAAAATAACACCTGGCACACTCTGCCACACCACTGTTTTGAATACTTCCTTCTAGTTATTTTTCTATATATTCTTTTGATAGAAAAAAAAAAAACGAGTTGGGATTTTGTCTTTATTCTTCCTAAACAGCATGATATGCTACGCATTTTTCTGTGGGTATAAACATCTAGAAGGCTCTGTGCACGTATTTTCTAATTTAAAATCACATATACTATTAAATGTGGAATTTATAGTTAAGTCCCTTTAGGTCTATCAAGACAAACATTATTTTCAAAAAAACATATTTTACAAGTTATATAATCTGGACTAACCTACTCTAGAACTAATAATAAACTACACTTAACGGTTTCACTATGACCACATTGGTTCAGACCGAATCTAAGTGATTGAGTTATAGAATAACCAATAAAGCTCTTTTAAAATTTCCTTGAGAAAACGAAAATTGCTGTCAAATAAAATACTAGGTTCAGAGCACCTTCCCCTTTTGTCTTCACATTTCAACAGAACTAATTATCCTTACATATTTGGTGGTTTCAGGGGCATCTAATTATTTTCATATGCAGGATCTCAGATATACCCTTAGGCCATATGCCTGATATTAAATTCTGGATAAATTCAAGATAGCCTTTGTTATGTTGGTGCATGTTGCACTGATATCAGACATGAGCTGATACATTCTTTTAACCTTAGGTAAAGAGCTCCTCTACTACAACAGCTGGCTAAGCCCAGACAGTCAGTCTAGGAAGAGGACCCTTAAGAATGTGGCTCACAGAGATTTTCTGCTATACCTGGAATAATACTGCATCAACTACCACACACTCTGCTTACACTTAGGATACTGCAGGCCAAGAAGCTGGCCAGCCACTCCAGAGACAGGCTCTGGCAAGTTCATAGCATGAAGGAACTCAAGGAGTGGTGCACATCAGTAGCATCAAACAGCAAATTCTACGACATGGATGTGAACATGACCATTAAAAGTGATAAAACTATCAGCAACACTGGAGACAGGGTCCTCTGGTTTCCAAAATCATAATGAAAGAGTTAAAGTGATGAAAAAAACCACAAGGCTCCTTGTAGTACATTCAAACACTTGAACAAGGTTCAGAATAAAGGTTACAGAAGATTACAGGCAAGTTAATTTACTGGAGGGGAGGAACTGGAAATGGGCCCACTGGATTCTTAAAAAACTCAGAACAAAAATAAACCCAACGACCTCACAGAAAAACCAAATGCAAAGTCTTAGAGAAAGAAAAGCAGTACCAGACTCTTAGTGTCAAGTCTTTAAAAGAGAGAAAGAGATTTCAACTTACCCGAAGAGTTCCCTAGCTGCTGCCAAAATAGTGGATGTTTTTCCAGTTCCAGGTGGCCCGTAAAACAAGAGATTAGGTAGCTGTAGAAGTTACATTTTATGTTTTAAAAAACTGTATTCTGGCACAAATGGGTGAAAGTGACTGAAAAATGCCTATGGAAGAGTACAACCACTTCCCTAATAGGGCATATATGTTTGAATACAAAGATTACTTAATGTAACCGGTATCATAGCAGTAACAGTACTAAATCCTGCTTTTTCACAAACACTATCATTTTTCCCCAAGATGTCTTTCTAATATCTTAAACTGAATCAATATTTATGATCTACACCTCATCTAATACTTAGATGGGATTTTCAAAGCTGGAATTAAAAACTTCTTATTTCTGAAGGAAATTCCAGACTTCTGTCAGTTTCCTATCCTACACCTAGGCTCAGGACTGGGCAAGTTTTTACATTTTATAAAGATGTCAGTTGCTTCAAAAGGGACATAAACCAAATTGGATTTGGCCAATACTGAGGAAAAAGGAGTGAAAATGGCATACTGAATGAATTATTCTCCTTTACTCTTTAGAGTTAAAAAAAATTACTTCAAGTTTCAAAAAACTTTAAGTCTGCAAAGAAACACAAATGATTAAACAAGTGGTTAAAGAAGAAAGTTCTGAGTTCAGCCTCGTAAATTAAATGGTATAAAATCAAGAAGTGGATCATAATCCCGCTACATTTGCCTAAAGAGTTGAGAATTCCAGCAATTAAAATACATCATGTCCCGCAATCTGTGTAAATATTACCATGCAATTTAAATTGTATATTATTATAAAATTAAAAGCTAAACATATTTGGATCAAATCCAAACAAATACTGGTAAAGAAAAAGATTTTCAACAGTTTTATAAATATAACTTCTTTCAAAATATATACTGTTGCAGTGTAATTCCAGGAAGAGAACAATTGCAGCAAAAATCAAAGAACCTCTAATTCAAAGCAGCCAGGTTGAGAGGAGGGAAGAAAATCTTGGGAATAAAGCAAAAACCACATCCCACTTTCTGTCTGCAACTGTTTCCCTTCCTCCACGAAGCTCTTAAAACACTTTATTATATATTTATTAATTTTAAATTGCTAATTCTTCATACAGGTTTATCTTGTCTCTGAATTAATCCAAAATGCAAGTCACTCAAGGACATTTTATCCCACATATCACAGCAGGGGACATGATGCTACAAGCAGAATTACATGCTCAATTTTTTTTTTTGTATTGTAGTTCAAACCAAATCCTAAAATTAGGTGAGCAATCATACTTTCAAAGACTCTTTGACTCTTCCTTACAGTACCTATCATTACCTATAATTCTCTTATTTATTTTGCTTACATGTTTATTCTCTGTCTCTCCCCCCACCAAAATAAAAGCTCATGAGCAAAGGGACCCTGTCTGTCTTGCTCAATCTCTACTTGAGTATCATATAACAATGCCATAGGCTAGAAGAGATGATCAACAAATATTTGAACTAATCATCCATTGTACAAATAGTAATCAAGGGCCTACTGTATATACAGAACAGTATTTGAAGGGGGCCGGAGGCCATAAAGGAAGGAAGAGAGTGAATAAAGTCTTAAATCTCCCAAAGACTTTAGACAGCATCTGCTACTCACATCAGCTCCTTCTAAAGACTTTTTTAGCACTGCAACCACTTCTTCCTGGAAAGCAACTTCATCCACACATTTTGGGCGACTAGAGAAAAAAAGAGAGAGAGAGAAGTTATTTAGTATATTATAGTAGCCACAGAAGCCTCTCCTTTTGCTAAAATACCAATGATAATTCTCTCATATCAGTAATGAAATGAGAAACTTTCACAATTGGATGTGGAAATCCCATCCATATTTACTTTAGGCAAATACATACTGAGCAATGGAGTAATTTTTCACTTTTCCAGATGCATTGTTTGCATCTGTTGTGCTTACAAAAATTATGCAAAAGGATTTTATTTTATAACATCACACATGCCAACTGGTTCAAAATGTAAGGTGAATACTTGACTAGAAAGTAATATTATGTTTTGACAACATGCACTTAAGCTAAAAAGGGAGACCTATTTAGCAACCTCAAGATAGGTAACAATTTTGGTTAATACAATTACACATTACTATGACGTTAATTGGTTAATACCAATTTCTTCTATCATCTAATCGCACAAAAAAATGCATAACTATTCACTTCATTGAGGGTTAACAAAATAACAAGCTTAACCAATATGAAGTATAATTTTTGTCTTACATCGTTAACTAATGATGTTAAACTAAGTTATACTCCTAACCCTAAGTTAGGCTCTGTGCTTAGTTAACTAAACAAAAGCTCTTCTTTGATTTATACTTTTCTAAATAATTGGGCCAATGCCAGGTAGATATTTTATGTCAGATAATATCTTGGAAAACCAGCATGTGTGTATATTCACATTTTTTTTTCAAGATTTATTATTTATTTATTTTTGGCCACGTTGGGTCTTCATTGCTGTGCACCAGCTTTCTCTAGTTGTGGCAAGCGGGGGCTACTTTTCATTGTGGTGTGCGGGCTTCTCAGTGTGGTGGCTTTTCTTGTTGTGGAGCATAGCCTCTAGGCGCTCGGGCTTCAGTAGTTCCAGCACGTGAGATCAGTAGTTGTGGCGCATGGGCTTAGCTACTCCAAGGCATGTGAGATCTTTCCAGACCAGGGATCAAACCCGTGTGCCCTGCATTGGCAGGCAGATTCTCAACCACTGAGTCACCAGAGAAGTCCCCCAGTGTACATTATAAACCAGGTTTCATATTCAATACCTGCAGGGTCCAGGCAGATAACAAGAGTGAAGAATGCGAGTGTAAGATAAGAGGCACTAGTAGAGACTATGGTGAAGTGAGGAACATATGACCTTTCCAAAATGAGTAGTATTGACGTCCATCTAAGTGTTTTCAAGTAAACCTCCCTGAGAGGCTAAAAGTCTAGATTTTCCCCCCTTGTATAATTTATTTAATGAAAAGATTCTAGACTTTTATGTGAAATTTCCCATTTTTAAAAGCATTGTTAGTGCCAGACAAAACTTATGAGGGCCTTATTTGGCTTATAAGTAATCTGCAATCCTTTGGTAATAACTGAGGGTACACCAGGGGTTACAACTACTTGTTATGATATCACTTAGCTGACTGAAATTTAAGAGCCACTTCAGGTGCTGTTTTTGCCAAAAACGTATAAGCAAAAACTCAACAATTTCCAGCTATCAGTAATGAAAAAACAGATTATTTTGACTTAAGTAGAACTCCTAAGAGCTTATAGTCACCTTATAGAAACTTTGTTTTCTTCACTGCTGTATCCCAGCCCCCAAAACCATAGACCTGAGTTACAGAGGTCATAGTTCACCCAGAAAATAAGTGAATTCAACTAGATTATTCTAAGGTACATTTCAGTTCCAAGGTTTTAATGATATATAATTGGGTGATTTTCAAGGCAACACTTAAATAAGGCAAATCACCCTCCTCTTAAAAAAAAAAAGTGACCAAAACTGGCCAGAGAGGTAATTTATTAACTATTTCCACAAAAACACAAGTGTTCTTACTATTTTTCCACCCACGGAACAGGTTTGGCTTTCTTGTTCTCTCCACTACTTCTGGCAGTGGCAGCTACTCCTCGGTCCTTAGTCAACGGTGGTTTAGTGCTGATAGATGTGCCTTTTAGAAATGCCTGCATGGTAACTTCACCCTGACCAGGTGCAAGATGGCAAAGGAAAAACTCATTTGAAACCATCATGAGGAAGTACAGCCTGAAAGCACACTTAACCTTGTGCAAAGACATTCAATAAATACTAAATGAAGGACATCACCCCATGATCTAGCATCCTCTGAATGCATTCTACTGAGGACTAGAGGGACAGAGGCCAAGATGCTGAAAAAACTTAAAATCTACTTACAGTGAGGGAGTTACAGAACAAAGGAGTTCCAAACTTTTTGATAAATATGATGGCATTAATGGCCAAACTGTACATGGGTCTCGACAGTCTTTTCAGTCACGGGCCTAGCTCTAGCTCAGACTCTGGAATGGACTCGGCAGTTAGGAGCAGCACAGGACCACAAATGAAAACCTTCACTTCTCTTGGGCCTAGAGCGCCACTCAAGAACCTATCTTACTGGCAGATCCGGTGTCTGCCTTCAGAAGCTTCTGTGGGAAGGGGAGAGGGGAGAGGAGACACTGTCGTTAAAATGGAAACATCTGTTTTTCTGATAGCATACTCATTTGAAGAAATCAAAACAATGCAGAAAAGCATGAGGAGTTTTAAAGATTCAAAATTTCACCCAGAAGATAAGCACTATTAACATTCGGGTAAACATTCTCCCAGGCAGCAGAAGGCTGTTTTAGGGATAGTTTGTCTGAAAATCCCCAGCACCAGTGGCAATTCTAGTTTTTTCACTGCTGTGTCTCCAGCACCTGAGATTTGGTGACTGAATTACCATGTCAAACTCAGTTTTCCCTTCTGTAAAAGAAACTAAGGCCCATTTCATAAGGCAACTGAGTCAAATAAAAGAACTGTGCAAACACATAGCTCTGTGCTTGGCAGATGGGTATATAATCAATAAATAAAATACATTGTTAATATCTGTAAATGACTAAGGTTTTTTTTTTTTGTTTGTTTTTTTAATTTATTTTTTGGGGGGTACACCAGGTTCAATCATCTGTTTTTATACACATATCCCCGTATTCCCTCCCTTCCTTGACGCCCCCCCCTCGAGTCCCCCCCACCCTCCCTGCCCCAGTCCTCTAAGGCATCTTCCATCCTCGAGTTGGACTCCCTTTGTTACACAACAACTTCCCACTGACTATTTTACAGTTGGTAGTATATATATGTCTGTGCTACTCTCTCGCTTCGTCTCAATAACTAAGGTTTTTAATGTCATTGGATTACTCCATCCCTGCCACAGGCGCCACACAGTAATACCGCCCAAAGCAGGGCTCTGAAGGATGCTGGGCTGGGCCACCCATACACCAAGGGGCGCGCAAAAAAGGGGAAGACACCACTTGCACTCGAGGGCGCAGGGGCAGAGGAAGACGAAGGAGTAGAGGAGGCATCGAGGGCGCAGGAAGGCGAAGGTAAGCCTCACAATTTCTCCGGCCGGTCACCTGTTCTCCCCGGCTCCCCGCGCGTGGTCCCGGGCACCGCCTGGGCCTTTCAGCCGCTCGTCTCGACAGCGAGGACACCGCCGCCTCGTTCCTCAGGTTTCCGGGACAGGGAAAGGACGAGGTGGTCGCGAAGTCTTAGCTCCGTCCGCCAAGCTGAGATTCTGCGGCTCAGGAAGCCCCGAGCGGCCGGGACGGAGACGCTTCCAGGGGCCGCGGTCAGCAAACGACCCGAGTTCCCGCCACCGAACGGCGGCGAAGGGCAGGCCGGGAAAACGCCGCGCGTCACGCGTCACTTCCGGTGCGTCGCGCGCGCCCCGCCTTAATGGAGCCGTGTGCGCCTTCTCCGTGGGGCTCAAACTGATGAGCCCCGCGGGCTCTCGCTGCGGCTGCCTGGGAGTAAGTGTGGAGGCGTAAATAACGCTCCACCTTGTCTCCGCGCAGCCCTCCGACTAGAGGCTGCAGGGCAAGGGAACTTGAGAGCGGCCGTCTCGAGGAGACGCTGGGGCCGCGGACTCGCGTGCTCGGCGGACGGGGGCGGGGGGCGCTCCGCGGGCGCTGACCGGCCGGGGCGGCCGAGGAGGGACGTGTGGGCTGCGGATCCCGGAGGTCCACTCTCTTTGTGGGCAGGAGCCTGCAGAAGCTGCACCGCGCTGTTAATTCATTGGCAGTCAAGGGGCGTGTCACTGGCATTTCTGCGGCGACACAGTTCGGCGTGCCACCTGTTTCACCCCAAAGAGGGACGGGGATTGGGGAGGGTGGAGTCTGTCCTTTGCCAGAAGAGCGCGCCCTGAAGGTCCCTGTCGTCTCCCCCCGACTCGGTCGTCGCGGAGCGAACCGTGTGCGCTTTAAGGGCGGAGACGTCTCAAGAAGATAACCTTTCCTTTCTTGCGCTTTTGGGTGCCTGTGGCGTCTCTCTCTCTCTTGGTGTCTGCCCGCTGGTGAGAGGAAGGACCTTGCTGTGCAGCTATGGTCAGCTAATCCCAAAGCCCTGCCCGGAAATCTGGTAGTGCAGACGCTCGAAAGATACAAGATGGATAATGTTCACGCCACCAGAGTGCATGCAGTGTGTGCTCTAGGCAAGTGATTGAGGCCACCCTTTTTATCTTTACCCGCTGCTCCTAATTTTCCCTAAATGTTATTGAAATCTGGCCCTTTCGAAATGCCACCTTCCAGCAGGCCTTTACTAATTACCCTAACCCACAAGGTTGATCTGGGGCTTCTCCAGGTGAATGACTAAGTTTTCTTTGGCACAAACTCAACATGATACTCGTTAACTTTACACGTTTATTCATTTGTCTTTTCACAAATGCCCACGGAGTGCGCATACACTGAGGTGCTGTATACAGCAGAGAACAAGCTGGAAGGTCTTGCCTTCAGGTAGCTTTACAGCCTAGGAGAGTGACAGTGTGATTTCTTATGCAGAGGAAGTAGGGGGCTCTGAGTACATACATCCCAAGCCTAACCTAATCCAGCGGTTAACCAGATTAAGGATGCTTTGTGCTACTTTTTAACTCCCATGGGTTGGGCCTGGTACCATCTCTGGACAGTGTAAAAAGCACACAGTTTACCTAGCTGGTCACTGGTTTACATTGTCAAAACTCATCAAAATGTACCCAATGTTTTTACATTTTATTTTATGGAAATTATACGTAAATAAGGTTTATAAAACAAAGATCTGTGAAGGTAGGTGGTATTCATTTCCTACCTAAACAAACACTGCAACCACACAGAGTGAGATACAATCACATTTTACAAAGAAAGAGACTCAGCCTTAGATGGATGAGGTTAACAGCAAATAAGAAACAAAGCTAGAATCCACATATAGGACTGCCTGACTCTGGAGTTAAGGCTTGTAACTAGTTACTAGGCAGGTCCAAGGCTGGCATAGAGGTACCTTTATCCTAAGTAGAAGAAGGAGACCTAAATGGTAGCCTGTTTAGGCAATTAGTTTAGAAAAAGTCCCATGTTCTTTCAGTATAGTCAGCCCTATGATAGGGTAAAAGACCAGGTGATTAGAGGTTGGGCTGAATTTCAGCCTCCACTTGCCCCATTAGCTGACCATTCCATTCTTTTTTTTTTTTTCTATTCCATTCTCGAACACAACTACAGGTAGCATCCTAACCCAGGTATTTCATGAGTTTATGTGTGCATCGAGTACTGTCTCTGTCACCAGAACAAGACATTTATATATGTCACTATAAAAATACATAACATTTTTTGTACTATACATGGGTGCTCATGTGATTAAACCAGTTAATAAATTTATAATAGCTTTTGTTATTTTTAATGGATATGCATTCAGTTACTATTATGGTACCATTATGTGGAGATTTGTGAAGTTTTTCATTGTTAAAAGAGGGCTTTCAAAAGTTGAGTACAGCTCTACGTAGTATGTTGCCAAGACAGAACTGTACCTGGATTATGATTTATGGGTCCATTAGAAAAGGAAAAGACTCTGATGAAAAATAAGATTGCTGTCAGGAGTGGGAAGAATTAAAATCATTAAATTCAGGAAATGCAGGTATAGTGTGCCGTCTTTCAGGTGTGCCACCTTTCAGGACTGAGACTCACTCCTGTAGCTGCTAGGACTGTCAACAGCTGACAGCTCTCAGCTGAGTGCTCTCCAGCAATTGTCCTCAGCCAAACACAGCCTCTTTGCCCAAAGTCACTTTCCTTCCTTGCAGTGGCCCACCTCCAAGGACAAATCTAGGAGGGTTATAAAGGCTAAGCCACTTTGTCTCATGTGGCACAACTCATGGATTGTCCCAGCCACAGCCACAGATCTCTGTGCACTTGCATCACAGTACAACCTATGCCCAGTCCTGCTTCCCTGACCCCTTTCAGGTGTTGGTCTTAAGGGTACCACCTAATTAAAAACTTACATGCAAATTTCAAAATCTCAGAATCTGTTTCCTAAGGAATCCAACCCCTATGGTTGGTACAAGAAGTGGTCCTAGGGAAAGATTCTAAGGTGAGATTTTGAAGTTGGATCAGCTTCCAGCATTCTGGTAATGAGAACCCCGTCTTCGGTGGTGGTGGGGACTGAGAGCCCCTGGAATGGTATGGCAATTATTAAGATGTTCACCAGTGGCAAACTGGAATGCGATGCCAGTGGAAGGGAATGTACCAACAGATGCAGTATCCCAGATATTTTAGGAAAGAGCAATTGTAAGAACTTTGGAGTTGGATGGCCATGGAGGGTGGTGCTCATTAATTTATTAAATGAAAGGCTGATGGTGATTAATTGCCAATTTCAGACCAAGTGTGAAAGCCAAGAGGATCTATTTGGCAGCTTATAAAATGATTCACATATCCTGCAGCCAGAGGGCAAAAAAAATCTGGCGCTGGACCAAAAAACTAAATTTTAGGAGTATCAGAGTTCCAGAGAAGTTTAAATTCTCAGCCCCACCAAGTCTGCCACATGAAGGTCAAGGCCTTGATTGGGAAAAAAAATGGGATGCTGATACTTGAAGTCATCTGGGTTGATGCATTTGAAAATCTTAAAATTCCCTATTTCCCTAAATGCTTTTGATCTACAGAAGTAGCCCATTTTTCCCTGTTAGAGGCTGATGCTCATCTCTTGGGGATGTATGTATATGCTTGATAATGTAGAGGCTTCTGCCTTGTACACATGTCTCCCTTCCCCGCTCCGTCTACTCCACCACCAGAACGATAGCCAGGATTAAGTCACAATGTAGCCCACCTGCAGAAATGCTGGGATGGCTACAGGTAGCAAAGGACTATAGGAGGAGCTGCAGGACTGGGCAACGTGAACTGGCAAAGCAGGGGAGCATATATGGGACTGAGCTGGATGAAGGGGAACAGAATACACAGCTGGAAAAGGGAGATAAACGTACAACACAGGATTTAATAGCTTAGCAAAGACCCCAGGTAATAGTATTTGGTTGGCCCTTGAAGGCTTGGAAAAAGCAACGGCCCACGCTAAGTAGCTAGAAATGCCAGACTACAGTGGCAAGCACTGGGGGAAGAAGTCAAAAGACTCACAGAAGTAGGATATTACTATGTAAGGTAAGAAAACCACTAGCCAACTCAGTTCTCGGGATACAGTGTTCTTGTCCAGAGTGGTAAGGAATGTGCTGATGAGGCGGCCTCCACTGTTGTTAAGCGCCTAGTGGTGGGCTATCCTCTGTAGGCCAAGGTTGCTGGTAGTTGATGCTGGGACAGAGCAGGATTTGCTGATAGCAATGGAGACAATAAAATTCCAAAATAACAGAGGCCAGATGGCAATGCTTAACTCTCAAAACCGAGATGGGTGCAATTGTCATCATGAGTGGCGAGGTCAGAGGCAGGCAGGGAGGCCTGACTCAGAGAGAGCTAGGGAGGTGGATGATACAGCACCACATCCCAAGGGACATGATGGGTGGCAAATGAGACTACTGCTCCGTCTGTACGACCAAAGCAAGTCAAAGATGCATGACGAGGAGGTTGACCGCAGCCAGGATAATAAAAAGTCACAATCGCTTTCTGAATTTCCAGACCTGAGCCAGTTCTCTGACCCAAATTCCACCGACTGATGGAGAGTGAGGTCCTTATGAAAAAGGCCCTGCAAACACTCATGGCATGCATGTAACTGAGCAGGACCATATGAAGCCTTCCCAGAATAGACCCCCACCCATGTCCTCCACATGCCTTTTGTCTGTAGAAAAACTTTAGTCAAAGAATAAATTTAATCAGAGAAGTCAGAAAATGCAGAAAGAAAGGAAAAGAGTCAAGCAAGAGAAAAATAATAATACTTTAGCCATTAAACAAAGTCAAGGACCCTTAGTTCTTCCTCAAGGACTATAGATAATATTCTGAGCCATGTCCTTTGAGCTGGTTTGCAGATACTGAAATTTCCATCAGGTGGAAGAAGTTAACTGTATGCTGCCCACAAGCACATAGACCCCAGACATATTGGAAACAGAAGGTTGATGTTGACTCCCAAGTACTTCACCACCAACCAATCAGAAGAATGTCCATGAGCTGATCACGCCCTGCTCCTTGAACACTAATAAGACTCCTCACTACCCACTCCATGGCGGGACCCACAGTCCTGAGGGCATTAACCCGCTGTGGTCCCCTTTGCCTGGCAAATCAATAAAGCTATTTCTTTGTACTTCACCCGAAACTCTTTCTCCGAGATTTAATCCACCACCGGTGTACAGAGGCCAAATTTCAGCAACATGAGTAACGATTTCCTCAGTCCTTACCCAAAGCATGAAACTATACACTGAGGGAAAGAAGGAAACAAAAACCTTTCAAGGACTATCGGAACTATTGGATACAAGGTGTGAGTTAAGGTATCCAGGGACCCAAAGCATGTTGATAACTTCCTTGTTGGAGTGGGTGGATAAGAAGTCAGGAAATAAATGGAGTGGGACTCAGGGCTGGTTCATGGTAGGTCACTCACTCATTTCCCTGCTACCCAAAGGAATAACTGGACTAGTCATACTTAGGTACTGGCAATACCCGCATTGGTTCCTTGTCCTGTGCGGTAAGGGCTAGTAGAGAAAACCAAGTAGAAGCCTATGAAACCATCTTACCCTCCCCAGCCAAGACGGTAAATCAAGAACAATACCATATGAAACACGGCATGAACAATCCATGCAAATATTAGTGCCACCCCCGCCCCCCCAAACACCAAAGTGGAATGGTGGTCCTTATCACATGCCTCTTCTATCCATCAGTATGGCCCCTGTAAAAACTAGATATATCCTGGAGGATAGCAGTGGATTACCATAAACTCAACAAAGTAGTGGCCTCCCAATTACAGCTGTGAACTAGATATGGTATCTTTGCTAGATCAGATTAAAATGGCCTTAGATATATATATATATATATAGAATATGGCCATCAATCTGATAAATGTATTTTTTTTTCCATTCTTATCAGAGGACTGAAGCAGTTCACATCCAATAGGACAGGACACAGTATCCACTCCGTGTTGCCCTGAAGCTATGCTAAATCTGCCCTTTGCCATAACACGGTCTCAAGGACTGGGCCCCCTGGACACTGCAGAAGATCACATTGTTTACTATCTTAAATGATCAAATGCATAAGAAGCGGCAAATACATTGGAAGACGGGATAAGACACATACATTCCAGAGGGCAGAATAAAGGCTAGACGGAGATTCAGGGGGTCACCACATCAGTGAAGTTTTTAGAGATCCAGTGGTTCAGCGAGCTGGAACATATCCTCCCATCCCCACCGCATTAGGACAAATTATTATCTCACAACTCACACAACTAAGAAGAAAGCAGGATGCCTGGTAAGTCTTCTGCATTCTGCAGGCAGCATATTTAGAAATACTGCTTTCACTCACCTCCTTGGTGACAAGGAAAACTGCCAGCAGGAACGGGTACGGTGTAGCAGATTCAGACGGAGGTACAAACATCCCTGCCGCTGGGCAATACAACCAGAGGGCCACACAAGCAGGTAGACTCTACAGCATCAGCGTTACCTGTGGTGAGAAAAGATGCCACGTGGAGGAGAGCAGAATCACAGCATAGGCCCCTGGGGTCCTGACGCAAGTCCATGCCATCTGTGGTGAAGAATCATTGAGAGAAGAGACCCTCCTGTGCTAAGGGGCCCTGATAGAAATTACACACCTACCAGGGGACATGAAGTGACCAGATTTGCCATGAGGAGCTGGGCTCTGTCACATTCACCAAGTCTTAAGGCTGGGAGCAGGCAGCGGCATCCCGCCATAAGGTGTAGGTGGTAAGTCTGGGAACAGCATGCACAGGACCAGAGAAGACAAGCAAGCTGCACGAGCAGGTGGCCCAGGCTCCCTTGTCACCTACCACTTTGTACCAGCGCCTCTTTCTCAGCTCACATTTATGACTGCATATTAGTTTTCTATTGCTGCCTGGCAATATGATAAACTTGGCCGTTCACTTTAGTACATACTTGTTATTTCACAGTTTCTGTGGGTCAGGACTTCAGCGTGATGCAGCTGGATCCTCTTCTTCAGGCTCTCACAAAGCTGCAGTTGAGGCATTGACTGGGGCTGTGATGTTATCTGAGGATCAACTGGGGAGAGATTCACTCCCAGCCTCATGTGCTTATTGTGAGAATCCAGTTCCCTGCCCACTGCCACATTGAGGGGTTTAGTTTCTTGTTAGCTGTTGGAAAGCTGCCCCCTTTAGCTCCTTGTTACTGGTTCCTTTCCAAGTGGCAGCTCATAACACGGTCACTTGCTCCTTCAAAGCAAACAAAGTCACAGGAGTGCCCTTGCAAGATGGGCCTTACCATCTTATGTCATGTATCTTGTACACTTTCTCCTGTACATCCCATTGCATTTGCCATATTCTACTGATGAGAAGCAAGTCACAGAACTTTCCACACTGAAGAGGAGGGGATTACCTAAGAGAGTGAACACCAGGAGACAGGGGTCGTGGGGGCCACTCTAGAATCTGCCTGCCTCAGACTGCATGGAGGATTCCTATGACAAGCTGACAAGGGGAGGAAAGAGGCTAAGTCCGGTTCATGGACAGGCCAGTGGTATGTGGCTGCAAGACAAAAATGGACCACAACTGCTCTGCAGCCTCACTCGGGGTGGCTCCTAGGGACAGCAGGAGGGTTATCCTCCTAACAAAAGCAACAGGCAGTGCATCTGGTGATCCATTTTGTCAGGAAAGAGAAGACACCTGGGGCCCAGAGACTCATGGGCAGTGGTCGTACTTGGCTGGTTGACCAGAGACTTGAAAGGAGAAAGATGGGAGGACTGAGGATGAAGGTGTCTGGGGAAGAGGTGTGTGGCACATGGACCAAAGCAGTGGGCGTGGAGTGTGTACATCTTTGTAATATACGTTAACACCCAGCAGGGAGCATCTCCCCTGGGAGAGGTACTAATTAACCAAACAGCATGACTCTTCCAGGTGTGCTCAGCCAGCCTCTGCCCTTGGCCACCCTAGTGTTGGCACAATAATTTTCTGAAAAGAGAGGCTGTGGTGGCAGAGATGGAGGTTATGCACAAGTCCAACAGCATGGGCTGTTCTAGCCTCTGTGCTGCTCAAAGTCCAACCTGCTGTTTACAGAAACCGGTGAGCACTCCTCTCCCCTCGAGCACCATCTCTCAAGGAGACCTACCACCCTGTTCCTCATGAAGAAAGAAAACATCACAGAAACAAATTTCTACTCTCCAGATTGTCCTAGAGATCCCTTCTCCCTAGAGTAATGTTTCTCAGGACCATAGCTTCAGAATCACTTGGGCTTTTCACTACTGCGGATTTCCAGACCCTGCCCAACCTACCGAATCAGAATCTCTAGATTCGGTGTCTGGAAATCTGCATTTGTATGGAGGGTTTAGTCAGTGGCCTTGACTACAATTCAGTATCCTAACTAAACTTCTCCCAGAGAACAATCCAGCTGTTATGAGATGGGGAAAGTAAATATAAACTTAGGAGTGTCAAATTGGAAAATCACTTCACCATATTATTAGGACAAACCCATTATTCAGTTGCCAATTCAGAAACGCATTTATAGGGGCCCTGTGAGCCTGGAACAGTGCTCTAGGTTGTGATGGGAGTGAAGAGCATAAAATTCAGATAAGAAGGAAAAAGTCTACATACATAAAACCTCAGAACTGGAAGACAGCCCCAGACGTGTGGTCCCAGCTCCTTCCTTTTACAGACAGGCAAACAGAGGGTCAATTTCACACAACTTTCCACCAGCAGAACCAGGTCTCCCAAGCCTGGCTCACCAAGCAGGGTCTGGTGAAATGTCACTGCTAGTGATGTCAACAGCAAGGGCTCTAGGAATTCAGAGGGGCCTCCTGTGGGTGAGTGAGCAGGAGTGGGGCCTTGGGCTGGTCCCTGAGAGGAGATGGGACTCCAGGGCAGAACACAGACTCTGGGGTATCAGGCAACAGGGGAGGGAGGTTTCAAAGGCTGCCACATCAGGAACATCAGAACCTCACCCCTGTCCAGCACTCACACCTACGGCATTATCACCCCAGTTCATTCCTACACCACCCCACCCCACCTTCAACCGCTGGGACTGCTGAGCGTGATAACCCCGTGAACTCTGGGCAAGGCATACAGGACCCCAGTGACAAGGGCATCTAAGGTCACAGGAAGGGCCCTGGGAGCCGCTGAGGGATGTGGAGACAGGGCCTCTGGAGACAGCCAGGCAGAAGGGGCCTTGTGCTCAGGGGGAGTTATGGAGTCAGAGAGGCTTTGGGCTGGAGAGAGGAGAGTGTAACTGGATGCGTGGGACACAGCAGCGCAAGTCAGGGAGGGCGGCAGACACTGTGGTTTGGGACAGCCTCTTCCCTTGTGGCCTGACCACCTGTGACCGAGAGGCCTAGGGACACTGGGAGATCAGGCTCACCGGGGAGGGACTCTGGCAGCAGGCAGCTTTGCAGGGGCAGCATCGTGCGTGGTACAAGGCAAAGCCCCAGTCCTGGCAGAGAGCCAGAGCACAAGGCAGGAAATCCAGGCCCCAGGCCCATCCTAGCAACTGGGCAACTCGTGACTGTCACATGGGTAGTAAAGGTGCTCCCAGGAACCTGTGAAAATCACTGAGCTGCCTCCAAGGGAGCGTGTTCAGTGATGACTTGGAGCCTGGCTAGAGAGGCTCGTGGGTGGAAGGAAATGAGGTTGAGAGAGGAGGCAAGCCTCGAGTATCAGGCTGAGGAGTTTGGCTTTAATGCAGGTACAGGTAGTGGGAGCAACTGGGACAACACACCCGAACAGAGACTGTGATCACTGACCCAGGGATGTGTAAGTTTGCCGCATCAACTGATACAGTTTGGGCTCATCTGTATTCTCTTTTGGTAAATACAGACAAGAATGGAGAATGGTGGGCTCACTGGTATTACTTAACTCAGTAATAACAGAGCTAACTGTCACAACTTGGATGGGCCCAGAATCAAGGCTGGCAGGCAACACAGCAGGATGGGCTGAGAAGTGGGAGAGGATGCCAGGGCCAAGTGAGCCAGGACTGCAGAAATGTCTTCTGCACATGTGAGAAGAAGAAAAGATCAAATGCTGCAGGCATACACATGTAAGTACATGGTCATAATGTTTTATGTGTGTGTGGCCTTGTTCCTTTAATACTTGCTTATCTGTGTGTGTGCGCGCGTGTGTGTGTGTGTAAAATAAATGAAAACTGGCTTCAATTTGAGTGCTGATTTTTTTCTTTCAGTCTGAAATCAGCTTCTGTATGAAGCATGCAAAAACTCACTGACTTGCATAAATACTATCTGTATCTTTAAAAGAAGCATCATATTTTGAGAGTTCACGTTGATTATTAATTCACTTAGCTTACTGCGAGGTATTTTTGATGTTTATCTACATGATACCAATGCCCTCTCCGTGATTATTAGTAACTCTTATTCCTCTTGGTTCTAGACTGGTTTGAAAAGGAAAATCACACTTCAGAGATATACTGGTCTAAATGTACAAGTTTTAAACTCTGGTTCACAGAACAAAACTTTGCAAAAGGTCCTGATCCAGCCTAGTAACCCATACTAATCCTGAGACTCCTCCTTTCCTGAGATCTAGGTTACTAGTAGGGCAGATTAGGCAGAAATTAGCTCTGTGACCTAACACCCACTGGGCAGAGTCACATAGGTGGCAGTAGCACAGGGTTAAGTGCAAGTGCTCAAGCCCAGCTCTGTTCCTTTGGACAAGTCACCTAATCTCAATGTGCCTTAAATTCTTAATCTTTAATTTTACAAAATGGGGGTGACACCTTAGTCTCCCTAAGAGGATTCAGTACATTGGAGCTCCTAGCACAGTACCTGGCTCAGGTGGTAACTTACATTCACATTATCACGATGGTACTGTCCAATATTTCTTCAGGGGAGCAAGTTCAGGGGCTTCTTTAAGGCAGCTCCAGCCCCCTAGTCAGAATGACTCTGTTGGTATGCTGGAAATTGTCCTAAATTTTGAATATACAATGCTTACCTTTCTTTCCATTAGATGAAAGAAAAATCTGGAAGGAACCACAAAAACAATATAGTTTAACCATTTAAAATCTGTGCAGGGAGCTTCCCTGGTGGCGCAGTGGTTAAAGGGTCCGCCTGCCAATGCAGGGGTCACGGATTTGAGCCCTGGTCTGGGAAGATCCCACATGCGGTGGAGCAACGAAGCCTGTGCACCACAACTACTGATTCTGAGCTCTAGAGCCCATGAGCCACAACTATTGAGCCCACGTGCCGCAACTTCTGAAGCCTGTGCACCTGGAGCCTGTGCTCCACACGAGAAGCCACCACACTGAGAAGCCCACGCACAGCAGCGACGAGTAGCCCCTGCTCGCTGCAACTAGAGAAAGCCTGCCTGCAGCAACGAAGACCCAACAGAACCAATAAATTAAAAAAAAAAAAAAAATCTGTGCAGGAAGAGGGGCCCCCCAACCAGCACAATCCAGAGTGGTTTCGTTCTGCCATCTAGTGGACAGGAAGGGAAAACAGAAATTTCTAACAAAATAATTGCTTACATTTTTATTGTCAATAGCTGTGATTTGCCAAAACAGTGTCGTCTTCTTCTTTCCTTCTTGTCCTTCTTCTCCTTCTCCTTCTTCTCCTTTTCCTTCTCCTTCTCCTTCTTCTCCTTCTCCTTCTCCTTCTTCTTCTTCTCTTTCTCCTTCTTCTTCTCCTTCTTCTTCTCCTTCTCCTTCTCCTCCGCCTCCTCCTTCTCCTTCTCCTCCTTCTTCTCCTTCTCCTCCTTCTTCTCCTTCTTCTCCTTCTCCTCCTCCTCCTTATTCTCCTCCTCCTCCTCCTCTCCCCCTCCTCCTCCTTTCTCCTCCTTCTTTTTCTTCCTTCTCCTTCTTCCTTCTTCGTCTATAAAACATAATAGTTAGCATTTATTAAAGGCTTACAGTCTGCCAGAGGCGTGCTGAAATCTTTATAGGCATTTTGCTTATCATTACATTGACCCCGTGAAATACTGATAGGTTCCATATTTAACTCCTATTTTGGAAATTAGGTAAGAGAGGAAGAGAGAGGTGAAGGAACTTGCCCCAAATTATACAGCTAAGAAGTAGAAGAATAAAAAAGTGTTTTCTGAATAGTATAACAAACTCTTTTCAGTTTTCACTATTTAATAGATTTATTTAACTTTTTAAAAGCAAAAAAAAATTCTAAACATTAAGCACTAAAATTAAGTTCCCCAAGATGTTTATATTTACAAACTATGACTTTCAAAGATTGTCTGTGGACGGAAGAGAGTGCTCTCAAGTTCTTATCATTGTGAATTTTTCTGGCCCACCTTCCCCTTTATATGACCCAAAGCACTCTGCGTTTATTTTGACACATAGACTGGAAGTAGCCCAGAGCCTCTGAGGTTTATATCTTCCTCAAAATACTGGGTGAAGTCAGTAGGGAAATAAAATAATTCCATTCATGTAAAAAAATATACGCTAACATAAAATGTGGGTGTAACCAAGATCAATATCCGTTCAGGCCCGTTAGTGTTTGAATTAGTTTTTGCTGGTGTATGTATGTACAAATTTCCTGTTTTTATTTCTAAGGTCATTTCCTTAGGTGTCTATGAGGATTTCCATTTTGTCTGGGATGAAGATGCTGGCAGCCAAACTGCCCCCAAAAGTTAGTGACAGCAGCATACCTGACATGGCCAATGCTGTTCCGACACTTTCGTTTTTTTTTTTTACTCTTTTACTACTAACAATAATAATAGCAGGTGCTATTTGCTGAGCTTCTATGACGTGTCAGGCACCATTCTTGATGGATATACTTAATGCTAATCCTCCCACTAAACCTCTAAAGTGAATATTGTTTTCTTCACTTTGGATGAAAAACTGATGCTTGTGACCCACCAAGAGCAAATTCTGACGGTGCCCAGGGCCTGACTGTAGTGAATAATCACTGACTGCCTGGCTGAGCCTTTCAAGTCAGCTTCCTCCCCTGGAAAATGAGAATCTTTGACTAAGAGAAATTCTCTAAAGTTTTGCCTGATTCTAAGAATTCCTCTGCTAGGAGCAATGGGGGTTTCAGAAGTGAAAAGATTTTATTCCTGCCACCAAGTCACCCAGGGCCAAATGACGTGCTGAGGGCACACACAGAGCGGAAAGTAGGGTGAGCACAGATGGCCTCGAAAGGACATCATGGCAGGCAGCTGTGTGACCTTCCACCACCTTCCACAAAACCCCTTTCTCCACTCTGTCCTCATCTTCTTTCTCTGTCTTCCTTTCCCATGTCCCTACCTTTTCCCTTCTGCTCCTCCTTCTTTTCTTTTTCCTTCTGCCCTGCCCTAGAAAGGTGCTTTCCTAACTGTGGGTTTTCACCTATCAGTAGGTCATAAAATCAACTCAGTGGGTCTGGACCAGCATTTTAAGACATGAATTAACACCATACAAACTGTTATAGCGTATCAATCACAATGAGGGTAATATTGTGTAAGGCTGGTTTTCATGCGTCTGTCTGCATGTGGGTGTACGCTGTGTGCAGATGTAAACTTTATATCTTAATTGAGCACATTAGGAAAACCCTGCTCTAGACTAAAACAGGAGCCCCTACCCTCACCTGTGGGCCCTCGCATGTGCACTGACCGTCCCCAGCAGGGAGGTGGCATCTGGATCTTGACAGTGCTGAGGACTGGTCCTCTTTCCAATTCAGGGAAATCCTTATCTAGAGGCAGGGAATGGCCCTGATGATAATGCAGTCAAGCCGTGGCCAAGTAGGCGAGAGCTCGGTGCCAGCCCTGAGCAGGGCGGAAGCCCCTTCCCCCCACCCCTCCTGCAGCACCCACAGGAGAGAGGGAAAAGCAACCCCAGCCCCAGCTCATCATTTCACCCCAGGAGCCACTCACCCCGGGGAATGGCTGGACCTTGTCCTCAGGTCTTTCAGTTCCCTTCTTTCTTCCCAGCCTGGCTGCCACCCCTGGCTGCTGCCCGTGCTCTATGGCTGATGAGGCCTCAGGACTCAGCCCCATCCCCAGCCTCCCAGCAGGCAGCTGTGGGGTCCCTGGCACCTGGCATTGTCTGGGGCACTGAGGCCACAGCCCTGGAGATGCAGCTCTTCGGTTCATGCGGGGGGTGTTCAAGGGCATGGCTTCTCCGTTCCTCCCTACCAGCCTTCCAGCAAGACCGCCATGCGTCTGTCCTCACTGTCTGCTCCTGCTCTAAGGGGACCCAGGTTGGATGACCGCCCTAAAAAGGCGTCTCGGGGGTTACTGCAGATGCTCCCGAGTCACATCTGGAGGAGGGCAGTGGGAGGCACCTCCCAGAGCCAGTTTCTCTTCCCCTCACCCCACCACATCCCAGGAGCAGGAATGACACCAGGCTTTGCCCCAGTGTTGGGCAGCGTTTCTGGAGGCCTCCAGGAAGCGGCAACAGCCCCACTGCCCTGCTCTTGGGAGAACCCCGGCCCCAGAACGCAGCCTGGCGGGCCTCTGGGCAGCATGTGGGAGCTCCCACTTGCTGGCTGCCTGCTCCTGGAGATACTGTGCCCCACCCCACCCCACCCCAAGTGCAGGCTCCCTCCACTCCCTCTCCTCCACCAGTCCTCTGCCCAGAAGGCCCTTCTCCCCAGGCCCTGCCCACGGCGCCCTCCCCTGAATTCTCACCGAAACTGAAACTCTCTCTCCTACACTCAGATTCCTGCAAGATCAGCTGAACTCTACCTGGGGCTCCCTCAGGGGGGATCTTTCTGCAGACGCTCTCCTCCCTTACCTGATCTGGGAAACTGTGCCTTATTTAGTGTGGGGTAGGTTCCAGCTGGAGTGTTTACAGGCCAAGGGAACTTGTCCAAGTGATTATTCCTCTCTCTCGTCTCAGTTTCTCATCTGTGAAATGGGGCTAAGGTCCTTACACAGATGTGTGAGGCTTAACTTTTGACAAATGCCTGACATCCTAGCAGGCACAGAGCAGGCTGGAGATTTGGTGTCCACAGTGTTTTTAACAGCCCTGGCAATGACAGGTGCACAATGGTGAGGCCGATTGGTTAATTAATTCATTCATTGGCAAGAGAGGTAAGGTGTATTCATCCCTCTGATTTTCCCACAGGGAGAGCAGTGACATTTGGCAGAGGCTGCCAAAGAGATGGGAAATGGGCAGTAATCAGGGTAGAGCAGGAGGCAAGGAAGAAAGGAGGGCGGGTTGGAGGGAAGGCAGGAAGGTCGCCAAGCCCAAAAAGATAAGGATTGTTTTTCCTGAGGACAAGGAGGTAGGACTATGAACACCTCGTGGACATGTCTTCTCACAGTTGCAGTATTTTCAGCTGGAAAAGAGAACCGAAGGTCACAGACCCCCTCCCCCCAGCCCAGGTGAAGCAGTCAGGTCCTGGGAGAGGAGGGAGCGACAGGGAGAATGGTTTCTTGGGGACCAGTGCTGCCCATTACCTCCTGCCATTGACTGCGTGGTCCATCCTCCCTCTCCCTCTCCCGGACAGCAGGCCAAATTCTTCCCTTTCTTTCTCTAATGTTGCTCTATCAGGGAGTTTATCTCCACGGACACCTTTGATGATAGTGAAGGTGCAGATTTGGAAAAGCAGAGCAGTGCTCTGAGTGTAATTTATTTCCTTTTTTTTAAATTAATTTTTATTGGAGTATAATTGATTTACAATGTTTAGTTTCTGCTGTACAGCAAAGTGAATCAGTTATACATATATCCACTCTTAAGATTCTTTTCCCATATAGGTCATTACAAAGTACTGAGTAGAGTTCTCTGTGCTGTACAGTAGGTGCTTATTAGTTATCTATTTTATATATAGTGGTGTGTATATGTCAATCCCAATCTCCCAGTTTATCCTTCCTCCCTTCCCCCCGCTCCCCCAACCACAAGTTTGTTTTCTATGTCTGTTTTGTAAATCAGTTCATTTGTACCATTTTTTTAGATTCCACATATAAGCGATATCATATATTTTTCTCTCTCTGACTTACTTCACTCAGTATGACAATCTCTAGATCCACCCATGTTGCTGCAAATGGCATTATTTCATTCTTTTTTACGCCTGTTATTCCATTGTATATCTGTGCCACATCTCCTTTATCCAATGATCGGTGGATGGACAGTTGGATTGCTTCCATGTCCTGCCTACTGTAAATAGTGCTGTAACGAACCCCTCTTACCTGCTTCATATTCTCCCTTATTCCTGTTCATCAGCTTCTCCTGCCCCCTCTTCCTCTCCCCCTTCCCTCTCCCTCCTTTTCATGATTCTCACCCACAAGGACCCGGCCTAATCCAGGAAGCCGAGGTCACCGGATCTGCAAAGTGGCTCAGACCCTCAGCCCAGCACGCCCCGCGTCACCGGCTCCTTAGCGTCGCGCTGGTTTCTGGCCATAATTGGGGGCTCTTGCTGGGGACCTGAGGGGCCCCGTGGGAACGCTGGGGGGGGGCCCGCGCAGCCAGCGGGGATCGCCCTGTGGACCTGACCCGCCCCCGCCCCCCACCCCCTGCACCACTGTCCCTTCCCTTCCAGCTCTCGGGGCTTTTCCAGTTGCACGACACTTATGAAACCTCCAAGTCTGCTCGGGAAAAGGGAGAAAGCATCCAGGGAGAGAAAGAGGGCGACGGAGAAGAGGACACGTGAGTGTGAAGCGTAAAGAGAAGTAAGCGAATTTATTAGCCTTTGCTCCTTTGACTCTCTTTTTGGAATTTCAGGGCCACAAACAAAACTGAAGAGAGCCTCGGGATGTCCACTGGGCTACCTGCCCCCGAGCGGGAGACCAGTTTCCGAGCAGAGGCGATGCGGGCGCGGGAAGGGGGCCTGAGGCCGCCCTGCGCAGAGAACTGACACTCCTTCCAGACAACCGAGCCGCCGCGGCCGCCTGCGTTCTGGGGAGCCGCTGCTGGGGGCGCGGGGGCCCGCCCTGAAGCAGAAGCAGCCAGTGGGCCTCGGAGCCCGCGGATCCCCTGCCCTGCCCGGGGGCGACAGGACCATCTGCCCGGGGCCGGAGGAGCGGTGCACGTCCGCGCGCGGAGCCCGCCCTTCCCGGTGCAGCCCCGCGGGGAACCTCGCGCCGTTCTCCACGCGCGTGCGCGAGCGCGGGGACTCCGAGCGGATCCCACGGAAAGCTGAAGATGCGGCCACGCGCCTGCTCTGGGGCAGCCGACGGGGATGCAGGCGCCGCGGAGACCGCGCCCCGGAGCGCTCAGCCGAGCCTGCGGGGGGACCCTCACTGGTCCCGGCGGCAGCAGGGCAGCCCGCGGGACTGCGTTTTCACTTCTGTTTAGCTACGATTTAGTTTTCTAGTTATTTGATTTTGTAGTTTTCAGTTTACTTTCAAAATTACTTTTCTCAAAGTCCGTTTTCAGTTATCTTCAGTCGTTTTTAACTTAGCTTTGAGAATTGTTTACTTTAAATTTATTTTTAGACAGTGTCTGAGTTATTTATCTTTCATTTACTCGTCCGTTACTGTAATTTTGAGTTACTTATTTTTAGTTTTGTTTTTGTCTATTTTTGGTATTTAACTTTTGACTTCTTTAATTTTGTTATTTGTTCTCAGTGGGACTTGTTTAGTTACTGTCATTTTAGCTATAGTTTCACATTTATTTATATTTGAATGATTTAGTTTTTAGTTATTTTTGAATTATTTATTTTCAGACTGATTTAATTTCAGTTTTTTTTTCTCAAAATGTCGTAGGTTTTCACCTATTTAGTTTTAAATTATCTTCAGAGCTATTTATTGTCAATTTCTTAACTTTTTTATTAAAAATTTTTGTTCTTTATTTTTACTTAGTTTTAAAGTTTATTTTTAAAAATTGCTTAGTTTTGGAGTTAGTCAGGGTCCAATCATTGATAGAGACACCATACAGATTATAGCAGAAAAAAATTACTATAAAGAATTGTTACTCAGCTATTAGAGAATGAAAAAGGCAAAACAGACAAAAAATATTGGAATGTAATGGTAATTTTAACTGCAGGAAGCAGTTAAAACCAGCCCAAGGGCTCAGGGAACAAAGGCAAGAGGTTGGTGACCCCACATGGCTGGGGGTAGCCCTCTGAGGGGGTGGCATTACCCCATTGGGAACAAGTGCCCCCCAGGAACTTGAAGGTGGGCTTGGGAACTGGATGCAGAACTCTGGGGAGGGGGCGCTGCCAGCTGGTGCTGGAGGAAGGGGCATGATGAGGCTGGTTATGGAAGTGTTGGGAAAATGGTAAACTGTAGCTCCTGGAACCAACTGGGGCTCTCAGGGTGAAGGCCAGTTGCCAGGGCAATGCTGACAGGAGCCCAGGCACACAGGGAGGAGCACAGCCCTCTCCCCTCTGCCAGGCTCTGCTCCTCTGCCCTATTGGCGGAGCCTGACAGGGAGCAGCTGGCAAAGGAGCTGAATGTCCACAACCACAAAGCGGAGAGCAGAAGGGTGGGCAGAGAGCTGAGCCATCATGGCTAATAACCCTGAGCTCTGGAGCTGTTTCGTTTTGGAGGTAGTTTTGGATTTAGTTGCTTTTGGAATTGTTAGGGTGCTTTGATTGTAACTTTTCACTGGACGGGGGATCTGGCTGAGTCCTTAGGCCCCTGATTTGTTCCTGAAATGGAGTGGGTCAGCAGGCACCTGGGAGACTCAGGAACATCACTGTAGAATTCAAGAAAACCAAGATACTGTGTCCATAAAGAAATCCTTTGACTGTGTGGCCAAAAAAGGGCAGAGACTAAGGGACAGACCATCAGGGAGGGGCTCCTTGGCACAACTGCCCAACAGAGTATTCTTCTTTGAAATTATTCAGAAAGTTAAGCTATGTTGTGGGGCCACCCTCTCATGCCCCCTTTCCTAACAACAAAGTATCTGTCTTGGCAGAGTGTGTTTCAGATTGGTAGGACACAATATTTATTATTTGCACGCTAAAATAAAATTCTTCCCAGATCTTTGGGAAATTTTATTTCCTTCTAGTTGCATTGTTTTCCAACCCACGTAGTTCCATTTTGATCATAAGAATATGTATGTATGTACGTATGTATTCACTCATTAATTCAACACCAATTTCTTGGGCACCACCATCCTAAGGAAGGTGCTGGCACCAGGAGAGACCAAGGAGGTATGAAGATGAGTGAGAAGCTCAGTCCAGTTGGGGGAGAAAGATGTGGAAACAGAACACCATGACCCAGTGTGACAAATACTAGGGGGGCACAGAACTCTGCCACTGACTCTTCCTGATGTAGTCAGGAAAAGGGTGACCTCTGACCTGGATCTCCTGGAGCAAGCGTTTTCTCCAGGTGGAGAGGAAGGAGAAGGGCATCCTGTGCACAGGCACAGTGAGGAGGATGCATTGGCAGAGACTGCTGGGCCACAGGGTTCAGCAAGTCACTAACATTAAGGGTTGGCCCTGGTGCTTGACAGATCTGGCCTCCTTTGGTCCTCACAGCCAGTCTGCAAGAGGCTAGTAGGCAACCTCAGCAGTCAATGCTCTTCCTGACTTTACTGTTCCAACCACAGTCTACAAGAGCCTCTGGCTTGCCATGTCTGGAATTCTCCAGCTTCTTCCTAGCTTTACCCTTGGTCCATTCACTCCTTCCCACTCAACCTTGGAGGTGAGTACTTCCCCCCCCCACCATTGGATTGCTGCTCCTTAAACACCTGCAGGGAAGGAGGAGGGTTGAGACCAGCCGGCTGTGAAGTGCAGCTGCAGAGGAGGCAAAGCAGAGCAAAGGAGACCTGTACCGCCATCTTTCAGGGCAGATCTGTAGACAAAGATGGTGGGAGTGGGCTCTTGGCAAACCAGTCCTAACATCCTCCACCTGCATTCAGAAACCCTTGAAAGGTTGTGTGGACTCCTTTCCCAAAGAGGGGACCTGTTTTAGATCCAATCCAAGCTTGTGGATCAACAGATTGGGATTTTTCTAAGCATGCAGAGCCCTTTGCTGCATCAACTGCATTGGACATGTCGAATCTACCCAGTCAATCTACCAAGTCAAAAGAGAGTGTAGTCCTGCATAATGTGTGATGGTATGTTTTTACACTGTTTATAATACACATTCATATAGTCACTCTTGAACATATAGATTTCCAAGCGGACTTCTCTTCTTTGGTCTCTCCAATTATCTTATCAAGCACAATAATACATTTCTCAATGAGAATATGTAAGAACTACATCTGGACAGAAGAATCTTCAGGATTCTGACTAGTAGCCTCAGGAAACACATCAGATGGATCCCCTTGAATGCTTTTGACCATTGACTGGCCATTTGCCCACTAGAGAAACAACCTGAAACTTTCTCAATCTTTTGGACCTCAGTTGTTTTATGAATCTACAAAAATGGCCACACTTGATGGTGCTGGCAGAATGCAAAGTGCTCAGACCTCCTCCCAGGAAGAACCTGTCCACAAATCTCCTGTCACAGGGGGGCTGCCAGTGGAGCCTTTTCAAGGCCAGTCATCGCTGTTGATGTTCTGAGGGTGCTCTCCCCAGGTGCTGTGGGACAGGTCCATTCTGTCCTTCTCCTGCTCCCCATGGGTACAGTGCCTTGCGGACAGTAGCCACTCAGGCTACTGAATGAATTGTGGTTGCAATACCTTTTTCAAGCCCTTTGAAAGTAAGACAGAAAAAAAAAAAAGGACCCCTCAGTGGATAAAGCTTTGTCGTCTTTCCCTTTGGTTAGATGAGAAAGAATACAGAACAATGAGATCAAAATCTCCCAAAACTGTTTTTTCTAAAACTTTGGGAAGAACTATTCACATTCTCCATGGTTTTATAGTATTACCTGTTGTTGCTGAAGATAGCATGCTCTGACTGAAGTAGTTGGACTGAAGGCAGCCTTGATTCTGTAAAATTTAGTGGTGTTCTGAATGCATACCAACACTAGCCCTGCATTATGCAATATTCAGAGAAAAAAGAAATCATCTAAATCAGCATTTTCCAGACGTGCTTTTCAGAAACAATAAGGGAAGACATCAGCAATTTTCTCCCTCAAGTTGTGATATATATCGGAGAAAAGGAAACATTTATCCAGGTGCAGAGAAGTCCTGCATACTTTTAGTACACCCTTTATTTCCCAGACTCTTTACAGAACTGTTTTCTTTGTAGGATACCATATGCCAGGTAGAATAGTAAAGCTGCTGCAACAAAGACCCAACAATATAATGACTTGGTAGGTTTATTTCTATCTCAAGTAACAGTCTGGGGCAAGTAAGAAGACTGCTCTGCTCCACACAGCCATTCAGGATTCCTAGGTTTCTTTCCTCTAGTTTTTCCACTGTCCCCTAGAATATCGTCTTTGTCTGTATGATTAAAACTGGGTCACAGTCTATAGTTAATAATATGTATTTTGTACTTGGAAGTTGCTGAGAGTAGATCTTAAACAGTCTCACCACACACACACACACACACACACACACACACACACACACACACACACAAAGAGTTAACTGTCTTATGACGGAGGTGTTAATTATCTTGATCTTGGTAATCATTTCACAATGTATACATATACATATATCAAATCATCACATTGTATACTTTAAATATATACAATTATGTTTTTCAATAATTCCTCAGTAAACTTGGGAAAAAAAAGTAACATGCGGTTCTTAAAAAAAAAAACTCTTCTCCCCCAAAAGCTGGATCACAGGCTCATCTGCATTCCTGTTCACTGATAGGGAAGAAATTGAAGGATCACATGTGTAATATTTTAAGACTCGGCCTGGAGTAGCTGAGTCTCTCATATTCTATCAGTGAAATGGTAACTTCTAGCTTCAAGGAGTGGTAGGAGTTATAGTCCCTAACAATGGAGGCTATTTGCCAGCTACCAGGCTGTTAATATGTAGCACAGTCACCAAATCAGCTTGCAGTGAAGCAGAGACTGGAGTCCCGGTCTTCCAACTCCTCGTCCAGAGTCCTCATTGCCACACTAGCATTTCTGGACTCAGCCAACGCTTATGGAGTCCTCCTATACGCTGGGCTCCATGTCAGAGTATGAGGTTGGAAGGTTTTATTAAATATAGTCTCCCAATTACATATTTACTCTAGTATCAAGCTTTATAAATGGATAAACTTTCAGTTATGACTTTAATACTTACATCTTAGAGCTTTACATCATGCTGCTCTTGTTGGCCAAGAGAATACTTACTCCTGATGAGGAATAAATGCACACAAAGAACAGTATGGAGAATCCTAAAATAGGCTACCCCCTCCATGCATTTTAAAAGGTGACTATATGAAAAAGACATTTAAAATTAGAATTAAAAAGATAAATATGTATTAAAGTGGGTGCTGGTTTCACTAAGAATACAGGGGAAAAAAAAAGCTGGATTTTACCTTATTTTTTAAAACATGAATTACTAATGCAGGATTCCAAACTGAGGACCAGATTTTCTGTCAGTTGAAGCAGATAACCCATATGGCCCTACCCAGCATGGGAAGACCCCATTTATCTACAGGTAGAGAGTGGACTAATCAAAAGTCTTTGATTAGCCATATGTACTTGAAAGCCAATCAGAAAGCTTCCTGCACTCTCAAAAAAATCTCATCCTGCTAGAACTAGAAAATCCGACCCTAAAAGAACGCTCACCAAACACTGTCTTAGGACTTCCTCCTTTTAGTCCTTTCAACCTCCTTCCAGCCTCTACTGGAATGAAAGAGAAGGTAGCAACCCCCTCACAACAGCAAGATTTGAATAAACAGCCCTTGATTAACTCTATGGGTGGTCTTTGTCCTTTTGACAAAATAATTACAGATTGGTCAAATAGTGAATTAAAGGGAAAAGAAATCATGAACATTCTGGAAGAAAACATATTTTAAAGAATACTTTTAAATGAGAGGAATCTTTCAGGCAAAACAAAAAAATTTAGAGGTCAAAGGAAAATGTTAAAAAATTAGGCTAAACAAATAGGAAGCAAAAATTTTTGTATAAAATGTTTTTTAAAAGGCAAGAAATAAAAAAAAATTTTATTTATTTTTAAAAAATTTTTTATGTCTGGGTCTTTGTTGCTGCACATGGGTTTTTTGTAGTTGTATCTGAGGCTGCCTTAGATAAAGTGCAATTGTAGTCAAGTCTTTAGAAGAGATAAAGGAATTAAGCCCTCCCCACTCCACCCCCAACCCCCCCCTTCTAGGTATTTGGGGATGGAGTGGAAGGAAGGCAGCAGGGTGTGTCTCCTCTATGTCTTGCTTTAATCTAGATTATTTTTCAAAACACAGTGATTATACTTAGTTATTTCAATTAAGATTATTTTTAAAAAAATCACTATTAAGCAAAAGTATATGGCAATCCTTAAACATACTTATGGGAGGTCATGTGACCTGCTGTGTCACTAACCCAGTTCCCGTGCTGACAGGGGATTGAACAGTAGTCATGATACCCTGGAGGAAAGGATCACGTTTATTTGATTATTTTATTTTAGATAGTAACAGTTCCATCCTGGAAAAAAGACTAGCCTCAAGGCATCTCTGGCTGAATGTGTTTCAGCTGCAGTTTCTAAACCAGTATGCCACAGTATTGCTTCTTTCCACATGATGGCCTTTGTGGTGAGTGGCAGATTTCCCCGAGGCCTAAAAATCACAGGCTTTCACAATGTCACTGGCAGTCGGCCAGAACAGCACAGTCTTCATGTGATTTGGAAACTAAAGTCATTCTACCTTGTGCAATAGTTAAAGTCTTCTGTAACCAGCTGTATTCCCATAAGATGGGAAGAAACTACTTTTTATGCCAACCCCAAAGCTACCCTGAAGTATGTGAATGAATCTTAGGGTCTTATAGTCCATAAGGAGGGGTGAGGGATGTAATGTACTAGAAAGCAAACAGGTTTTGTAGCCAGACAGACCTGGTTCAAATCTTGGATCTGTGCCTTGGACAAATCACTTAACCTCACTGAACTGCAGGCACTTGATCTGTGAATTAGAAGGAGATAGTCAGAGCTACCTCCAAGTGCAAGATTAAATATGATCATCCCTTACTTTCGATTCAGCATTTATCATTGCCCACCTTATTCTAGGGGCTTGGGATAAAACAGTGAATAGGCAAGGCACCTGTTCTCATGAAGTTTACATTCTAGAAAGGAGAGACAGATAGTAACACAAACCAATCAATAAGAGATGCCACAGTAAAAATAAAATACTGAAGTAAGTGAGAGCTGTTGCAGTTTCTTTGTGTTTTCTCCTCGGTCCAACCTATCTAGTAAACTAGAACGTTGTTTTCATAAGCCCCTTACCTAAGCCAGTGGGCCCTTGGGAAGAGACTCATGACTCCAGTCTCAAAGGCCTAATGTGACTTCTCTAGAAATATTTGCATATTAGCAAGAGACTAAGCCTTAGATCAGACTTTTACTTTAACTTGCTGGTGGGCTCTTGGGCTCTGTGTATTTAGGCAAAGGTGGTGTTTAGGGGCAGGTAGATACTTGCCCAGCCTCTGCCTGAGAACATTCTGTTTCCGAATGTCTTGCAGAAGTTATTGCTGGGATCCTGAGTCCTTGCTGGAGTCATGATTTAATGCATCAGAATCCGTGTGTGTATTGCAGGAACTGGCCCTGATCCTGCCCTTCAAAAACAGAATGTGTGTTTGCCAAGAAAGAGTCCAAGGTGATGAGTATTGCCACTTTAAGCCTAAGCCTTCTAGGAGCACCTATGTGGGTTACAGCTGCTCCAGCCGCTCCCAGCCTGGGCAGGCTTCACCAGTAGGTGAGTTAGGCACATACTTAAGGTGCTGGCAAAATGGGGACTCACACACGCAGAAAAAGTTAGTTTTCAACAACTTCTCCAGAATCTTGGAACCAGAAAATTCTTGAAAGATGGTATTCTCTCCTAGGTAATATATGTTTTCTGATATATTGAAGTTGAATCACATACAGGTGGGGACTTCAAAATCATTTGGGATTCAGGGCCTTTAACGATCTTAATCTGGCCCTGCCCCACACCACCTCAGAAACGTCCCCTTATCTCAATTCTCAAAATTAACATGCAAAGTCTTTCTCCAACCTGGGGTTCAGGCCAGAGAGTGGAGGATGTGCTGTGTTTCTTGCTATACTGCAGTTCCCTGTCATGCAGAGTGAGCGGGAGGTGATGGCGGTATTGGATGCCCCGCACTCATTAGGGCAGTTTCCTGGGGAGAGGGGGTCTCTTGGACCACCGGGCAATTCATTTCGCATAAGGAAATATCTGGTTTTTCTGCTGTTGGTCTTGACCCTTGTCCCCGTCTTCTGTCGCTGTTGTAAGAGGCAAAAGTAAGGGCCAAAGCCTGGAGACATGAGTGTGATGACTGAAGCTCTGCTTGGCTTCCCAAGCCCACGCTGGGTTGCACCGGGTTCCCTGGGGTGGAGGCCTGAGGCCCTGCCAGGGGCACGTGCTGCCTATTGGTCTCTGCTCCTCGCCGTGCTGGCCAATGGGAAGGGACAGCTGTAAGGTGGGGACTGCCTGCCTCCATGAGTACCAGGCAGCTGAGGCTGGGCCATCTCCTCCTCACTTCCTTCCTGACTGAAGTCTGTGGCTCTGATTCCACACCTGAGGGTAAGGACAACCGATTCAAGTGCTTGGTCAGAGGTGAAAGTGGCTGCCCTGCCATAGCCTCTGGCTGGGGTGCGCCCACGTTGTCCTGTTAGCAGGAGAGGGAGGGATGAAGGCAAAACCCTGGCCAGGGCAGCCCTGGAGGAGGCAGACAGGCCTGCGCCTTCTTCCTGGATTTTCCCGTGGCTCCCACAGAAGACGGACCATTCCTTGTAGTCAAAATGCCTGGACCATTCTGAATTGTGTCCAGTTCACTCCGTGGTAAGATGCCTAACCAAAGAGAAGGTTGGGGTCAGTGGATTGGGAGGAATGGCCCAGCAACAAAGTCCAAGTAGATAAGAGGAGAAGGGGAAAAAAATCCCTTCTCAGCTTGACCAGGTAGGATGGAGAAAGAAGCATGTGAAGAGGCAGCTCG
This sequence comes from Hippopotamus amphibius kiboko, assembly GCF_030028045.1. NCBI lineage: Eukaryota > Metazoa > Chordata > Mammalia > Artiodactyla > Hippopotamidae > Hippopotamus > Hippopotamus amphibius. The sequence goes on from NC_080191.1 coordinate 161,865,010, forward strand.
GGGAAAGCCTGAGCTCCGACCTCAGCCTAAGTTTGAAATCCAACTCTACTACTGGATCCTACTGAGCAAGATTTATTGAACAGATTCCATGGCCTAGATACTGGGAAGGGTTTGTGAGGCACAAAGATGGGTGAGGCACAGTCGTTATCTGTAGTTTTGGGGTATCTGTAAGCATGAGAATATCTATACCGCTGTGGGGATATCTCACAAGATAAGTGCAAATGAGGTAAACTGAGCAAGGGGCCTGGCGTATACTGAGAGCTTATGAAAAATCTTATTTGTAGCAGACACCTTGTGATAGAAACGACTGGATCTGCCCGGCCTTTGCCAAGCCCAGGGAGCACTGCCCTTGAGGCATCCTGGCTGTTTCCAGCCGCAGATGCATAGGCCGGAGTGGTAGGGATTTTAGAGGTCAGGCTAGCCCTTGTCTGAGGATGCGGGTGCCTGCTCTGGGGAGTCCTGGTTTTCAGATCAAGCCTTACGAGGGGTGCAGCTACCTCACTCCTGGTGCCATGAGGGGTAAGGCCGGATCCTCCTGACAAGGTTGGGAACAGGGGGGCCTTGATGCTGGTAGAATACGCCCAAAGGAGCGTGGGGGCATCCGTCTTGTTCCTGAAGCTGAGCCGTGGAAAGGGATCCTGCAGCTTAATTGGCTGTCCTTGTTGCCTCCCTCCCTTCATTCTTGAGGAGTGGTAAAGAGGGACATAGGACTTGCTTCTTGTCCTTTCTAAGGTGGCTGTGGGGACAGACTTCCCTCCTACTCCTTGTCAAGCTGGGAGACCAGTGGCCCCAGAAATGGCTGAGGTCAGAAGGCAGATGCTTTGGAGACTAGAAGCTTTCCATCAGGAATTCCTTCATGTGGAGAGACTGAGGCTAAAAATGTGTGTGAGAGAGAGTGGTAGAGTGTGTGTGTGTGTGTGTGTGTGTGCGCGTGCGCACACGAGGATGCGGGGTGAAAGCTTTCAGGTCATCCTCCCGGGAGCCAGGCAGAGCCTCTCTGATTCCTGTTCTGCCGTTTATCATTAGGTGGCACCATGTGAAATTGCCAATATTCTACCATTTTTGACCTTTAAAATTGGCAATTTTACTTAATTCGACCCAAGAGTTGCATGATCTTAAGCCAGTGTCTTGGTCTTTTCGAGTCTCAGATTCTTCTAGAGAGTGGAGTCGAAAGCAGGGCTATGAGGAGGATTAAATGAAATACAGTCTGAAACTGCCTTAATGCACTTTATACCCCGAAGTGCGCCTTGCCAGTTTCAAAGTGTTCTCATCTTCCTCATGATCTCATGTAGCATGTTATGAAGCTGAGTCTGAGAAGCCTTTTTCGAGGCAGCGTGATGTGACAGGAATCTCTCCGGGACATTCTCCTTAATCTCTCAGTTTCCCCAACTCTAAAGTAGGGGTTATTTTCCTTGCTTCGTGGAGTTCTTGTAAAGATTAAAATAAATAACAAATAGCATAAGTAATGTGTAAAAGCTCCTAGTGGGAGAGCTGGTTTCTATGAGGATCTAATAAATACATCCCTTTCCTCTCCCTCAGCCTCCCTTTTGTAAAGGCAGGGCAGGGGTGAGGTGACTTTGGGGTACCTTTCAGCTCTCAGGGACTCTGTGATCTGTGCCTTAGTGCCCTTTCCTGCTGGAGGAGTTGGCACCAGCTTTGGTGACCTCTTTCCCCCATCCCACTCTGTCTCCTGCCTGTCCCAAAGGAGACCCTATCCTTGCATTTCACAAGATTCTGCTGTTGTACTGTAATTCCAGCAGGTCAAAGTGGAATTTCTCATACACTTAACACATGAAAATGAAAGATTGTAACATGGCCCTTTAGGGTCCAGAGAGCATCATGGTGACCCCTTGTCTAATTTTGAAAGCAAGCAGATCCAGGCCTGTACACAGTGCACCATGGAAGCTAGCGCAGTAGAAAGAACTCAGGCTTTGGATTTCAAATTGTACCTCTGCAGTCTTTTACTTGTCATCCTTGAGCAGAAATTACTAAACCTCTCTGGTCCTTGGATTTCTCTTGCAGGAACCGAGTCCTAACCCTCAGGAGCTGTGGGGTGACATGAAATTAAAGGGGCAGTGGGTGCACAGTGGTGAGCTCCAGAAAGTGGTCCATAAATGTTTGCTTGCTTCACTTCACTTATACATGTGGACACTTTATAAGTTTATAAAATACTTCTTTATACTTTTAGTCAACTGTCTCACAACAGTATTATGAAATATGCTAAGTAAGAATGAATTCATTAATACTCATCTTTGGGGAATTCTCCAACGGTCCAGTGGTTAGCACTCGGAGCTTCCACTGCAGGGTTCGATGCCCTGGTCGGGGAACTAAGATCCTGCAAACTGTGCATGGTGCAGCCAAAAGGAAAAAAAAAAGTTAAAAAAGAGAAATAATCACCTTTGCTCGCAAAGAGCATGAGGTCTGGGAGGAGAGTGGGGACAGGTAAGTCACCCAGTGAGTTAATGGTGCAGCCCAGACTAGAAGCCGGGTCACTGCACCATAATCTGGAGGGTTCACCACACTATTTTCTCTGCTATCCCCCATCCTATGGAGTGGAATATTAAAAGGTAGATGTGTGACCTTGATCCTGTTTTCCTTTTTTGGGCTATGCCTAAGGGTCCATTGTTGGGCTTTGGGAGACCAGAGTTTGATTTCCAGTTCCTCTACGTTTAGCTCCGGGATCTTGGACAAGTCACTTAACCTCCCTGAAACCCACTTTTCCCATCTCTAGAATGGGTACAGTCATAGGTGACATTCATTGAGCATTGACACGTGCCAGGCACTTCACATGGATTGTGCGTTTTAATCCTCCAACAAACATATGACTGAAACATGTTACAAGGAAGAACAAATTATTTTCACCCAACCACTGAGGTCATAGAACCTGTGCTCTCTATTCTACCTCATCCCGTCCCTCAAAATGGTTGTGAGGATTATGTGAGATATGAAGTGAGGTGAGAACTTTACAAATGGCATTCTAAAAAGACAGGGAATTATAGGTGGGACTTGGTGTTAGCTTCATGACCCGTGTAAATGGTTTCTTTGTAGGCAAGACGGAGTCTTAGAATATAGTCTTAGATTACAGTTTTATTTAATGATGCTTTCCCCTTTAGAAAGAGAGGTCTTTCAAAATTGAAATGTAATAATTGCTATATCTAAACAGAGAGCACAAATAATTGGGGAATAAATTGTTTGAAAATTTGGCATCTCTGACCTTCAATTGTTATCAATTGCTAATTTTTTCCATCCAGAACTTGGTTAGACGACAACCTTCTTCTTCAATCAGAATCTGTTCTTAGCATCAGACACGTCCTAGGATTGTGTGCCCATCTGCCCCCAATCTGTCCTTCCATTACTGTCACCCCATGTCACTGTCATGGAACCCAGACTGGTTGCCCCTATGAATGGAGAGATCTGTCTGTAACACTGAAGTACTGAGCACAGAATACCTTCCCTTGGGCTGGGAAAATAGAATCTTGATTTTTAAAAGAGGAGGAGGAAACAGAACTCTAGAGACCTGAATTTGCACTCCTTCCAATGGTTTGGAGGAGGCCCCCACTCACCTTTCATCTTTGGGGTCCTCTGCAGCTGCTTCCACCAGTTCTCAGGTTCTGGATTCTCTCCTTCCGTTTCCCTGTGGAAAAGAACACAGCCCTCCTCACTGCTGGAGAAAGCAAGCCCAGAGCCTCTTGGTGGTCTTCTTAGGAGTTTTATTGCTAACCCCATAGAGGAAAAGGATGGAGATGACACATTGCGGGGAGGTTGGATGACGTATAAAGTCTTAAAAGTCTCAGAACAGGTATTCTCCTTAAACACAAAAGGGGCTTGGCTGGTCTCTCCTCCTTGGCTTCTCAACGAACTCCCTTCTTTCTTCTCATCTTGGGACAAGCCAAGCCTAAGCTATCTCTCATTTTCATTTTATCTCCAGCAGTTATTGAGAACACCCCTGAACCTTCCAAATCCAGTAGAGGGGGACAAAGGTACATGCTGATGGTAAAAGAGAACTTTGTGTAGGGACTCATGACCACCAGGGAGCAGCAATTGTCTCTATTGGCACCTGTCTTAGCTGCGTTGCCTCTCTCCTCTCCTGTCTCATTCTCAATTCTCACTCTACTTATAAGATGATATTAGAACTTGCTATTTGATAAATAATATATCAGATCAACAGAGAGGAAAACAGATTCATTAAATTAATTAAACAGCTAGTCTTCAAGTAGGAAAAATCATTTGAGTATCTTAGATCACAGCTTCCACCAACACAAAATATCAGAAATGGATTGAAGAGTGAAATTTAAAATATATCAAACAGTAGAAGAAAATAAAGTACTTACCAAACCCTAGTATGGAGAAGGACTGTTTAATACTTAGAAGCAAAAAAAAAAAAAAAAAGAAAGAAATCCCCAGAATTAGCTATATAAAAATTAAAACTTCTATCACCTAAAAATCAGGATAAGCAAAACCAAAGAATGATCTTTACCCTAGAGAAGATAATAGTCATAGCACACGTGACAAAGGGTTGGTATAAAGAGCTCACACAAATTAATTCAAAAAGCACATTTTATCCCTAATAAATTAACCGATAAGAGCACTAACAGAGATATCAAAAATGAGGAACTTAAATCAGGAAATAGGCCTTTAATAAAGTGTACAACGATCAGAGCAGTGAGGTACCACTTCTCTTGCTCATTTAACTAAGAACAACAAAAATGTTTGTAATGATTATACCCAAAGTGGGTAAGAGTAGTGAAGATAGGCTTTTTATATACACACTGGCGCACTACCGGGAAACACGTGACAAACCGTAATTTGGGAATGTGCGTTGTGAGCCTTGAAAATGTTCATACCTTTAGGTCCAGAAATTTTACTTCTGGGAATATGGCATAGCAGAATAATAATTTGGGGATCAGCTATATGCTTAAGGATGTTTGTTACAGATTTAACATGTTTTAAAATGAAAATATGCTCAAAGTTCAATAAAATGGGAATGTTGACATATATTTTGGCTAGAGCACTTGATGGACTAGTGCACACACACATTTAAAATGATGGTTATAAAAATTAGAAAATTGCAAAGCAAACATTGGGGAATAAAATTTCTGTGTAAAAGGATTATTTCCATTATGTTTAAAAATAAAGGTAAACTCTTGAGAATGGGGATTGTTTTGTTTTCTGTAGTTAGTTTTCAAAGTATTTCTCTTACTGTTTTTCTTTTCTTTTCTTTTTTTGGCTGTGCCTCATGGCTTGCGGGATTCCCCGACCAGGGATTGAACCCGAACTGAACTCGTGCCCCTTGCAGCAGAAGGGTAGAGTTCTAACCACTGGACCACCAGGGAATTCCCTATCTTACTATTTTTAATGATACACACACGTGTGTGTATAAAAGATGAGCATATATATATGAGCATATACGTATGTAGTAATCATATATATGTTTATATATAACTTATTTGTGAGTATATAAATAAACATATATAAACTTATGTATATGATGTTTCACATATATGTATGGAAGATGAGTGGGTTGTGTCATATGGAGGGGACGTTATAGAGCCCCAGGTCATGGGCCACAGGGGTGGGTTTCCAGACATCATACATATCTTTGGGGGTAAGATTGCTAATCAGGGTCTTTTCTGCATCCCTCACAGAGGAACTGTCTCCTGAAGCCAAACTCAATTCTGGAAGCTTTGTGAAATCTATGAGACAAGCAAACTGATGAAAAATAGTGAGTGTTTAGGGTAAAAAAATACATACGGACGATGTTTTGTTTAGAGTCAGGTTCTTGGGATGAGTTGCCTTTCAAGCTCCACAGATGGTCTTAGCGATGCCTGTGATGCAGGATCCTGGGACCTGTTTCCCTTTGTGGTGCTTTCTTTCCACTGCCTGGTGAGGAGGGATGGGGAGACTAAGACTCTGGTGAGCAGAGGTGGGAGCTAAGATCACCTAATAACAGAGGCAGGGATGGGTGGGGACCAGAGTCCCTATGCATGTAAAGGACTGTCTTCCGGGAGGGGATGTGGAGGGCCGGTTCTGAGACAGGGAGTCCCTTGGCCACCTGTGCCCTTTGAGCTCTTCGCTAGGGCTCCCAGAATACATATTCTAAACGCACTCCATCCTCTTTCCCTCATTCCCTCTTCCTTCCTCCTTCCCTTCTCTCTCTGGCTCTCTTGCTCTTTTTTTTTTTTTCTTCTACAAAGATATTTATTTAGTCCCTACTTTGTGCTGGTGGTGGGTAAGGCTTTGCCCCAACGTGCTTGTAGTTGAATGGGGGAAATGGGTGAGCAAGAGGGCAAGAAGTGCCATGCTAGAGATAAGCGAAGGCACGGGGGGTGCACTGAGGAGGAACAGCAGCCCAGCTTGAGGAACAAGGACCGGGACGACTTCCTAAGAGAGGGCATCCCACTGTGTCCTGAAGGCTGCGTAAGGATCAGGCAGGTGAGGTGGTGCAGCTAAAAGTGAGCCAGGCAGAGGTGGGCGGTTAGTCTCATGGGACGGTGTGTCTCTGGTTGTCTGACTAAGGCTATGTGTGTGGGCACGTGCACTGTTCATGTGTGTGTGTGTGTACATGTGTATATGTGCGTGTGTGAGCGCGTGTGCGTGCACGTGTGTAATATACCAAATGGTCTAACATGTGGCCCACGGGAGAGGAAGAAAGAGAATGGGAAAGAAAGGAGGAGGAACAGACATAGAAAACGAGGAAAGGGGAAGTAGAGAAGAAGAAGGAAGGAGCTGGAGAGCGGGAAATTGGTGCAAGTTGAATGGGATGATCCGAGTCATCATTCTTGGACAATTCAAGGGATAGATTCATGACAAGTTGACACTTGGAGCTTTCCCTGTGCCTCGCACTGTGCTCAGATATGAGGAATTGGAGGAGTGTTGTCTCACCATCACTGATGGTGGAAGAAAGGAGATCATACACAGAAAGAATAATACTAAATACTGCAAATTTCAGGGCAGAGAGAGATCAAGGTGCGCTGAAAGAGTCAGAAGAGTCTCCCTGGAAGAGGTGAGTATTGAGAGAGCAGGTCTCCGAGGTGGACTCTGTGGAGCTGGCCAGAGTCCTGCTCGGGTCCTGACTGGGTGAGCCGTGTGGGGTCCACTCTTTTGTGGCTGACAGCACAGATCTGGGCTCCAGGGCTCAGGATGCTGCTGCTGGGAGCTGTTCTACTGCTACTAGCCCTGCCCAGTCACGGCCAGGAAACCACTGAAGAGCCTGGAGTCCTGGTCCGCCTGCCCAAGGGGGCCTGTCCAGGTTGGATGGTGGGCATCCCAGGGCATCCTGGCCACAATGGGACCCCAGGCCGTGATGGCAGAGATGGCACCGCTGGTGAGAAGGGTGAGAAAGGAGATCCAGGTAAGCATAAGGTCTTTTCTTTTTTTAAGCTCTTTATTGGAATATAATTGCTTTACACTCTTGTACCAGTTTTTGAGGTACACCAAAGTGAATCAGCTGTATTTATACATATATCCCCATATCCCCTCCCTCCCGTGACTCCCTCCCTCCCTCCCTATCCTGGCCCTCTAAGTCATCACGCATCATCGAGTTGATCTCCCTATGTTACGCAGCAACTTCCCACTAGCTATCTATTTTACATTTGGTAGTGTATATATGTCAATGCTATTCTCTCACTTTGTCTCAGCTTACCTCTCCCCCCCTCCCAACCCCGTGTCCTCAAGTCCGTTCTCTACATCTGCATCTTTAAGGAATAAGGTCTTTAGTTTCCTCCATCACAGACTTCTCCTGGGTGGAGGAGGGCTTATAGAACTCTCCGAGGGCAATAGTTATTGACTAAGGCCTGTGCACAGGGAAGAAACAAAGCTTTTTAATGTGACCCATAAGCAACCTGAGTGGATTTTGGGTTGGCCTTCCGGGGTAAACACACAAGGTACCTTAAAAAGCAAGTACCCATACCACCTTCCCCACCCTCTTTTCCATCCCCACCCTCATCCATCCCTATTCCCAGTCTGCTCATATTCCTATTTGCCTTAATCCCTTAATTCCCATTCCATCCAGTGGCATTCAGCCATATTACTGGTACCTCCTGCCAGTCACAATCCTTCTCCTGGAGAATGCCTGCTCTAGTGCACAGGACTGTTAGTGGTTACTACAAGAGAGTCTACTCCAAATATGCCAAAGTGAATGTGGGCAAATGCCCAAAGAAGGGAATAGAGAGGAAATGCCCTCAGTGCAGACCTGGATTAACAATGAAGGCAGGGCTGGAGTGAGGCCTTGAAGGATGGGCAGACAGAATAAAGGAGGGAGGGCAGCCTAGAAGGATGGGACGGAAAAGCAGAGGTATGGTTGGTTGAGCCGGCACATAAAGTGTTGGCAGGTGGAGGGCCTGTAATGGAGACTTATAGGAGATAAGGTTGGAGATGAATTTATGGGAGCCTGCTGTGGGAGGGGGAGATGTGGATGAGGAGGTGACAGCTGTCCCCTTTGGGAGCTGTCATTGGTTCCTTGCTCTGTAAGTCAAGCAGATTGTAGGTGGGGCCGCAGGGACAATGTTTTAGGCTGGAACCAACCTAAACAGGAGTTCTGTTGCTTGTGGTCACTGAGGTCTTCTCCTTCACTAGGTCTCGATGGTCTTAAGGGGGACACTGGTGAAACTGGAGTGCCTGGGGTTGAAGGTCCCCGAGGCTTTCCAGGAAACCCAGGCAGAAAAGGTGAACCTGGAGAAAGTGCCTATGTGTACCGCTCAGCATTCAGTGTGGGCCTGGAGACCCGGGTCACCGTCCCCAATGTTCCCATTCGCTTTACCAAGATCTTCTACAATCAGCAAAACCACTATGATGTCACCACTGGCAAGTTCTACTGCAACATTCCCGGGCTGTACTACTTCTCCTACCACATCACAGTCTACTTGCAGGATGTGAAGGTCAGCCTCTATAAGAAGGACAAGGCCATACTTTTTACCTATGACCAGTTCCAGGACAAGAACGTGGACCAGGCCTCTGGCTCTGTGCTCCTCCATCTGGAGAAGGGTGACCAAGTCTGGCTCCAGGTGTATGGGGATGGAGCGAACAATGGGGTCTATGCAGATAATGTCCATGACTCCACCTTCACAGGCTTCCTTCTCTACCATGACATGGAATGAGCACCACTAACTCAGAGCCTCCACTGGGCCAAGCAGCCCAAAGTCAAAGAACAGTCCACAGGTCTTCAATGTAGTTAGGAGACTGATTTTATTATCTAGCTGGAGGACTCTGGACATTATTCATTCATTCATTCATCAAGTACCTTTTGTAAAAAAATCATATACTATGTTCCCAGGACAGTCCTGATGAAGACACGTCCCCTGGCCTCAAGGATCTATTATGCAGTGGTAATACTAGAAGGATGATGACATTTACCAGGGAGTTTGACATGCATGACAAGATAACCAACTACTAGAAAGTATTTGGCTGTGCTATTCTGTGCCTGATTTGTTGTTGTTGTTGTTGTTGTTGTTGTTGTTTTATGTTCATGCCAACCCTGTGAAGTACATGGGAAAGTGACTGTTCTCCTGTTTTTACACTTGGGGCCCTGACGGTGAGAGAGTTAAGTGAATGCCAAAAGTCACACAGGCATTAAGTGACAAAGTTACAGATCCAGCCCAGGGCCATGGGCCTTTTCCAGTATACAGTGCTCATTTTAAGGAGTGCATGGCCTTTTGGAGGGTATTGGTAGGGGTCTCCCATCCAGTTCACCTGAGGGCCTTTGGAATGGCTTCGCCATGCACTAAGACCTTCCCCAGTAGCGCTCCCTTGGAGACTGTGGTTCTATGACTAGGTCCCATTCCAGCTGGACTACTCATCAGCCCTCACTGCTCCTTGCTTCCTCTCCTCTGTGTCCTGCCTCATGCTCTTCCGTTTGACCCAGAAAGTTGCCTCCATCTCCACAAGCCGACATCTTCCCTGTTCCTCAAGGCCACCTGGTCAGGAAGCTTCTCTGATGTGATATCTCTTTCCTGCAAGCCTTCCTCACACCTGTGCCCCTCCAACCTGTTTCCCTGGATGAGAGTCCTGGGTCTGTGAGATATCCTCCCATAGGCCAGGGACAACTGCCCGGAAAGGACAGTGCTTCCTTCACCCCGAGTCCCCTTGCAGGTCCTTGATAAATGCCTCATGAAGAACCAACTCTGGAACCTCATATCTACCCAGAGTTAACTCCATTTCAGTCTCTCCGTATAACCATCACCTATCTGCAAAAATAGTTTCATTTTAGGAACACCTTGATTTTAGACAACCAATCTTTGTTCCACTGGACAGCTTGAATATTTTCCGCTGATGTTAGGGATGACTGTTGCTTTCCAGAACACTTAAAGGATTTTCCCTCAAGGAAGAAGCTTGAGCCTGCAATGCAACCCATGAAGGAATTTGGAAACCATTTTTTCTTCGAGCACCAACAGGGTCTGGGAAGACCTGGGACTCCTGAATCTACTCTTGCTCTTTAAGAATTATAAAAAAAGAAAGAAAGAAAAGGAAAAAGGAAAACGACGACTGTCTGAAGTGATGGATATGTTACTTAGCATGATTGTGGTGATTATTTCACAATGTATATCTATATAAAATCACCAAATTGTATACCTTTAATGTAAACATTTTTAATTGCCAAATATTTTTCAAGGAAAAAAAAAAGGGATTACAGATGGTTGATGGTGGTAAACATCCTTCCAGGAGACAATAGCTTGGGTGATGCTCTTCAAAGATTTTAGCAAGAGCAGAACTGATAGCATTCTGTATAAATACAGAAACGGAAAACCCAGTTTTTTGCTTACAGTTTTAAATTCTGAATGATTTCCTTTTATATGTATGGCTATTCATTAGGTGACTATTATTTCTACATATAAAGCTTTATCTTTTAAAATACTTGTATATCATTATTTTCTACAAGTAAAGATACCGTTCGGCGTTAAAAGTAGAAACATTTGTATCACATGGCTTTTGTGTTCATTTTTGGAGAAAGACATGGGGTTTAGAGAGGGATGAAAGGGTAAACGTTTTTTAATGAATGACAAGTGAGATGTGCTTGCATCTCATTGGCTCTGGTTGGGTTGTGTGCTCATCTCTGACCAATCACTGGAGTCAGGAGGATAGAATATATCTATTGGCTTAATTGATTATGGCTCTCACTAGAGAAGGAGTATTTTCCTTAAAGCAAAATCTGGATACAGTAACCAGGGTGAGAGAATGGATGATGAATGCAAAAACAACAACTGTCCACACGAGCTTTTAATGTTATGCTTGAATTTTCTCAGGTTTCTCAGAGGCATTGCTGGAAAATTGCTATTGATTCTTTTCTAAAATTTCAACAAATAGCTAATGTCTGGCCATGCTCACAGTTCCACATCTGGCTAGGGTGGGATCCTCATAGCACCGGACACGGTGGCACACATACTCTAAGCTCCTGGAACGGGGTTGGCTTAAGTGCAGACTACAAGTTATGGCTCACCTTCTAAAGGTGGTGATTCTAATGTTAATTCAGTTTTCAAGCCTTTGCTATGCTATTTGGGCCTATCTGTCACATGCACCACTCAGAGTCTGGTCTGGGACTTCAGTCGTTTCATTCTTGAAGCCTTTGCTGTGCTTCTTTGTGTCTGTTCTGCATGTGTACGCTGGGGGTTGAGTCTGGGACTTACACGAGGTCCCAAACAGAATTAGAAGATGTCCTTTCCCAGCTCTTTCCTCTCTGGCATGTCCCTATATTCTCCAGCCCCCAGGGACCCTCCTTTTCTTGATTCTTAATGACAGGAAGCTAGGGTTCTCTCCGAGTTTTATTACCTTACGCTACTGTGCTGTCCTGTGTGACGGGGCCCGTCTTTGGGGATAAAGCAGCAAGGGAAAAGAGAGAAAGAAAAATAACAGGGATTACCCACACTATTTGAACAGCGTGGTCCATTTCACTGGTTTCTCTGGTCAGAGAGAGAGAGAGAGATTTGGGGACGGTGAATTTTTGATGCCTGTATTGCCGCTGCTGCGTGGCAATGCAGCCCAGTACTTGGGGCTGATCTCTGGGCGAAGCTGGGAGAGAAGAGGGAAAAGAATGCATGTGACAAAAAAGTGGGATTTCTCTTACACTTTCTGTCATGCAGGAATTGCTTTTCCTGGTCTTCTGGTTAGCAAGAGGTGATTTCGCTCAGGCGATGAGTTGTCAGTCAAGTTTTGATGCTCGTCCTCCATCTGCCTGCTATTATTTACTTTTTAGACTCTTCAGGTATTTGCCTTTTGCATTTTGTCTAGAGTTTTTGGTTGTAATTAGTGGGAAAGGTAGACTGTAGTTAGTTTACTCTACCTTGGCTGGGAGCAGACACCCCATGTCCCATGATAGTCCTGAAGAAGGATAAAGGGAAGGAACTGAGGGGTAGCAGGAGCCCTAGGAAGGCATATACATTATCCTGAGGTTGATGGAGGTCAAAGGAAATAAGTCCAATCTTGAGACAGACCATTGTTGAAGAGAGAACACAGAGGTCACCAAAACCTCCTTAACCAAGGGAGGCTGGGGCCAAGTGACGTCTGGATTATAACCCCAGCTTCTGATTCTTCCTGTGCCGGGAGCGACGGACGACTGATGAGCATGTATCCCGTTCTGTGCAGAGACCAAAGCCGTCAGCATGGCTCCACACAAGGACCAAAGCAGAGATATTTACCTCCAAATTCGGACATTTCATTCATCTAGTGCTTTACTCAGGAATGTTTGGAAATATACAGGTTTTTAGTAAGATTTGGAAAGAACTAGATTTTTTCCTTTGCCCTTTTCAGTTTTCACTCAGGCATTTTACAGCAAGGAGACACGATTTTGAACGAAATTCACTATGTAAAAACCATATTTTTCCAGAAGTAAGTGGAGCAATGAGAATGCAGAGACTACTTCCCTTTACTTGTTATATGTGCTTCAGGAGATGAGGGCAAGTGGAATTCCCAGGCCAGGGGTAAGGTTTATTGTGCAGTTCGGTTTGTGGTCAGAGTTAGGGCTATAAACAGGTCAATTGTCCGTCTGCGACTGAGCGTAGCGGACACCTGCTGGGTGTTTTTCCATTTCTCCCTTCATGGTGGGGCCACCCCCCCGCCCGCCCTCCAGGCAGCCCTGTAGTCCAGTCTGATCCCTTTCTCCTACAGGTCACTGAATGGACCAGGGCGATGCTTGATCTCAGCTGGGCCATCCTGAGTTTCTCCAGGAAGATGAATTATGTAGTTTTGAGACTTAGGAGTGGCCAGCGTCTGCCCTGCAGTCTAGAGATAGAAGAAGCCCAGCTGTGGAGAAAAAAACAGGCTCAGAGGGAAACAAAGCTGAAAGAGAAAGAGAGGAACTCTGGTTCCTAGAAGTTTTCCACTTTTTGGTCCCAGTCCTTCTTGACATTCAGTTGTATACTTGCCCATGGGTCACATGAGGCATCAGTTCGTGGATTTTGTATAACTTTCTCTTTTAACTTAAGCTAGCTTGAATTGATTTCTACTCTCTATATCCAAAGAGTATAAGGGGTCAGGAATTAGTCTCTGACTGTGCCCAGCTACCAGGCTGAGGTCTGGTTAGGAAGAATACTTGGTAATGGGGTAACAGAATTAAGTCATTAGGCCCCATAAAATTAAACCTAGAGCTCAAGTTTCATTTATATTTATTTTATTGGCAATTAATTTCCTAGCTTGGAAACTTCTTATGGTCAGAGCCTTCCTATTTCATCTTTGAATTATATCTAGAGATCATTCATTCATTCAATAAATATTTATTAAGGATATACTATGTGTCAAACATCATACTTTTCAAAAAATAATAACAATAATAATAATATATCATCATTTTGAAGTACCTGCTCAAAGCACATTCTTTTATTTAATCCTTATAACACCCTGTACATTAAATAGCATAGACCAAATTTTCAGATAAGAAAACTGGTGAAGTTGTGGTTCAAAGCCACAACTAGTCAATTGCAGAGCAAGGATTCATACTCAGAGCTGTGTGACTCTAAAGCTCATGCTTGTAGAAAGAGTGAACCCCAATCCTACTGGCCCTTTCTCCTTTCTAGTTTCAAGACATTTGGGGGATAGGGTGTTTATACAACCTATAGCCCTAATGACAGCAATCCTGTAAATAACAGTAGCGGAAAAACTTGCCTTTGAAAAATGAGTCACTGAATTTGCTATAGGACAGAAAGTCTGTTCGTTAAAAGGAAATACGATGAAATGTCTCATTCATCGTTTATGTGGACAAGTTCCAAGGATCACACTGAGGTTCTTTGTGTGATGCAAGGAAAAATAAAAAGGATCTTGCAAAAGAGCTTGTTTGTGCCAGGTGAAATAGGTTGAGTCAATGTTTAACCATTTGCTATTAAAAACATTTTATGGATTAGAAACAGAATGCTATTTCCTTAGCATGATAAAGAATAAGACATCCAAAACAATGCCCAGTGCTACAATAAAATAGTGGGATACAAAATGCATCCCCATCAGAACTGGGTACGAAACAAGGATGACTACTTTCACTCTTCTCACTTAACAGTGTCCTGGAAGTTCTGCTGCTTTTCCTCTTATCTTTGAGATCTATATTATTTTATTCGTGCACTTATGACAATCTTCCATAGAACAGGCACTCACCAGAAGCTTAAAAAAAATTTTTTTTTTTGCTTGGTGTATCTTTTTTTCTCCCAGATTGGCTTCTCAGCTCCTCTGTGTTTTTGTTTGGGTTTTTTTAAATTTAATTAATTAATTTATTTATTGGCTGAGTTGGGTCTTCGTTGCTGCGTGTGGGCTTTCTTTAGTTGCAGTGACTGGGGGCTACTCTTCGTTGAGATGCGCGGGCTTCTCATTGCAGTGGCTTCTCTTGTTGCGGAGCACGGGCTCCAGGTGCTTGGGCTTCAGTAGTTGCGGCACGTGGGCTCAGTAGTTGTGGCTCACGGGCTCTAGGCGCAGCCTCAGTAGTTTTGGTGCACAGGCTTAGTTTCTCCACAGCATGTGGGATCTTCCCTGACAAGCGCTCGAACCTGTGTCCCCTGCATTGGCAGGTGGATTCTTAACCACTGCGCCACGAGGGAAGCCCCGCGGCTCCTCTCTGGCACATTGTGTTTCTCTGCTTTTCTGTGGTGTACCCAACTGATTCTAGCTTGCTCGTGTTGAACGTGGCAGGTCTTTCGAGACCTTCAGTTCTCTCTGAGACAGTGAGGATGAATTCTCCGTGACTTCTCCCATCCTTGATACTTGCATGTCTCACCTCTAAGCTACAGGGTGGAGCTAAAATTTGCTTTCTATTCACTCTTCTGAGGCTGAGGGCAGAAAGAGTAGGAGCAGACCTCCACTGGGGCTGTGTGCAGCCATTGTAACCTTCTCTTTACTCTCTCTTCTGAAGTGATGTTACATATCTGGTACCAGGAATTAATCCATCTTGTTGGCCATGCATCCTGTTCTCATGGTGGGATACCTCTGGATTCCTGATAGTCCCCTAGGGCTCTTCCTATTTCTACCAGATCTTGAAGCTGGGGTCTATACACTGAGGAGTGTTTCTTTGAGCTGCTTACTTACCTCTTGAGTCTGTTTAACCACAGGTTGGGGAGTATTAGTGAGAAATCTCAGGAATTTGTCTAATCATCTTCTTTCTGGGTTGGGTCGTGGTGGGTAGGAGGCTGCAGTGGGCTTAGAAGCTGCACTTTGATCTGTCAGAATGTTTCGTCTCCTTTCGCGATAGCCACACTTTGAAGTTTATAATTTGTAGTTCCATCCCTTTTCTTATTCTGTTGCTGCTGGTGAATTTTCAGAGGTGTTGGTTTTGTGTGTGCATGTGTGATGATCATCTGAAAGAGCAAACAGGTGAGACAATATAAGAACATATTTTTAAAAATAATAATTTATCAATGGGATTGGCAGCTAACCTTACCAGGTGATAAAACATATTACAAAATTATAGCAATTAAAATAGAGTATTCCTGGCATAAGAACAGAAAGATTAAAAAATGTAGTATGTGATAATAGAAGCTTTATGCATCTCGGTTACCTAGAGCAAAGGAGTGTTCTTGGCTCTTTCCTCGTATATGCTTGAAAAATATTGCAAAAAGATCAGATAGTTAAATCAACTGAAAGTAGAAGACAAAACTATTAAAAATCCTCTAAATGTACATAAAAGTGACTATCAAGTCTCTAAATGGGGACTTCCTGAGATGAGAGAAGAAACAATAAAGGAAAAGATAAATAGATGTGACACATAAGGCTTTAAACTTGTGCTTTTTAAAAAAAATACAAGGCCAATTTTTTTCAACAAAATTACAAGGCAATCAACAAACTTGATGTTACTTGTAATAAATGTGATGTGTTAATACCTTTACTATATGAAGAGGCCAAACAAAGTAGTGAGAAAAACATCCTGTCCCCAATAAACACATGGACAAGAACATGAAGGGACAAGCCACAAGAAGGAAAAAATAAATGAATTGTAAATGTATGCACTTATATTTTCTTTCTAATAAATACAAATTAAAACAAAGTTATGTCATATCATTTTCAACTATACAACAAATAAAAGATTGTTTTAGGGACTTCCCTGGTGGTCCAGTGGTTAGGACCTGTGCTTCCACTGCAGGGGGCCTGGGTTCAACCCCTGGTTGGGAACTAGGATCTCACAAGCCAAGTGGCAAAATAAAAATTGTTTTAAGTGATAATATTTAATGTGGTTGTGGAGACATGAATTTGGTATCTTAATATAATTTTACTGAAATTATTAATTATACATCTCTTTGGAAACAGATTTCTCACATTTTATCATGGTCATTTAGAATGTTCACACATTTTGCCCAGTGATTAAATTCCTGAGATTGTGTGTGAAGGAAATAATCCTAAATGTAGAAAAAAAATCTCTAGGTGCAAAGATATTTATTGCAGTATTATTCATAAAGGAGAAATATTGGAAACAGCCTAAATATTCAATAATGGAGGGTTGGTTAAAATTATAGTATGGGTGCATGATGAGATGTTTTACATCCATGACCAATGATATTTTCAAATAATTTTTAATTACCCAAGAAATGCTTATATACTTATATTAAGCAAAAAAAGGATATAGATTGTAGTTTATGATTATAAATATAGTATGCATAGAAAAACAGTGGAAGAAAAGCCCACAAAAATACTAAAAAATACAGTTATCTTTTGGTGGTGTAATTAACAGTACTTAACAGTACTTGTTTTTCCTTCGTATACTTTTTTGTTTTATTGTCAAGACTCTCAGTTACAAGTAACACAAACGCAATTCCAACCAGCGTGAGCAAAAATAGGAATTTATTGGTCAAGTAACCAAAAATTACAGGATTAGAGCATATTGAGTCTAAATCCAGGGGTTCTGTTGACATGGTCATGAGTCTAACTGTCCTCTCATTTTATATCCTCTTTGCTTCTTCTAGTGTATTGACAAAATTTTTCCTTGCTGCAGACCCCGGCTTCTTTTGTGAGACCAGAGAAGATGGCTGAAAAAGATTTCTACTTCTGTCGTTCGTATAGCTCTCCATCCCAGAGCTAAAGAAATTTTTGCTTTTCTGATGGATATATATCAAGCCCCTCTGCAGTTTGTGATTGTCTTGATTAGGTCACATGCCCACCTTGATCTGAGGGGCCTGTCAGATCTGCCTGTTGTTGAAAGCAGAGTAGTCAGGGGAAATGTGTGCATGGAATTTGTCCCACATGAATCACTTTCGATGCGTGATCCACAGGAAAGTGTGCTTCCAATATGTGAGAAAAGACAGACAGGGATAAATGCAGCATTTTTTGTATAACCAGCAAGTATCACTTACATAAATTGAAAAAAAAAACCTTGGTTTTTAAGAGCAAACTATTACCACCCACCCATTTCCACCTCCACTCTCTCTTCAAGGAAGGAAAAAAAATTCAGCAGTATTCAGATTTGACTGGTAAGAGTGTGTCATTTCTTGCATCTAAACTAAAAAAAAAAAAACCCATGCATTAAATAACAAAAAAAGCAATAATTCTTATAAATGAAAAGGATATACGGTTACAAAAGTTGGAAGTGTCAAACCTAGCAATAAAGTGAAAAGCTGTTTAGAGGTAAAGCTCATAATTTTAGAGAAAAATATTAAGTCCTGAGTTATGATAAAGAAAAATCAAGTTTCTAGCTAAAATGCTGAGCCATCCTCAAAAAAAAAACCAAACTAATCAAACTAAGGCAAAACAAAACAAAAACATAAGAGTGGGCTTCTGTCCAGGAGCACAGTGTTAGGGGTTCTGATGGGGATTCAGTGACCATTCCACTCACTAGGCTTTCAGCATAACATTTTCTAGCCAAGGGAACTGCTATTCTCACGGCAACAGTAGCTGAAGGCTTCTTAGGTAAGTAAGCAGCACTGGAGGCCAAGACTCAGAACTGTCTTACCCCATGAAATCATTCATGTTACTTATCGATTCAGTAGTTTTCCTTTTCATTGCTTAGTAATATTCCACTGTATGGATGTAGCACAATTTGTTTATGCAGCCAGTTGTTGGTGGCCATTTGAGATTTTCCCAGTATTTGGCTGTTATGAATAAATCTGTCATGAAATTGTGTACAATTTCTTTTTGTGGACACATATTGCTATTTTTCTTGGGTAAATGCCTAGAAGTAGAATTTATGAGCCAAATGGTAAGGGAAAATTTAACTTTTTAAGAAGCCATCAAACTCTTTTCCAAATTAGTTTTCCCATTTTACATTTCCGCAGGCAGCGTATGAGCGTTCCAGGTGCTCCACATCTCTGCCAACACTTATTTTCGGTCTTTTTACTCTTAGCTATTTTAGTATGTGTGAAGGGAGGTTTCATCTTGGTTTTCCTGATGACCAAGGAGTTGGAACTTTTTAAATGTGCATAGTGGCTATTTGTATACCTTCTTTTGTGAAGTCCCTGTTCAAATCTTTTGCTCATTAAAAAATAATAGGTTTTATTTAGAGCAGTTTTAGGTTAATAGCAAAAGTAAGGAGGAAGGTACAGAGATTTCTTATATACCCTCTACTCCCACTCAGGCGTAGCCTCTTCCGTTATCAATATCCCCCGCCAGAGTAGCACAATTGTTACGAGTAATGAAACTGCATTGACACGTTGCAATCACCCAAAGTCTATAGTTTCCATGAGGGTTCACTCTTTGTGTTGTACGTTCTATGGGTTTGGACAAATGTACGATAACATGTATGCTTCACTGTAGTATCGTATAGAGTGTTTTCATTGTCCTAAAAATCCTCTGTGCACCACCTATTAATCCCCTACTCTCGGCCCTTTGGCAATCACCGGTCTTTTTACTGTCTCTGTCATTTTGCCCTTTCCAGAATGTCATATAGTTGGAGTTATACAATATGTAGCCTTTTCAGAGTGGCTTCTTTCACTTAATAATATGCATTTATGACTCCTCCACAGCTTTTCATGACTTGATAGCTCATTTCTTTTTAACACTGAATAATGTTCTGTTGTCTGGATGTAACACAGAATTCATTCACCTACTGAAGAATATCTTAGCTGCTTCCAAGTTTTGGAAATTATGAATAAAGCCGCTATAAACATCTGGGTGTTTTGCTCATTTTAAAATTGGGTTGTTTGTATTAACATTGAGTTGTGAGAGTACTTTATATATTACAAATGCAAGTCATTTACCAGATATATGCATCATGAATATTTTCTCCTAAACTCTAGCTTGCTATTTTATTTTCTTAATTGTGTCTTTCAAAGAGCACGACTTAAAACTTTTGATGGAGTCCAGTTTATCATTTTTTCTTTATAGTTCATAGTTTTAAAATTTCTTTATATGTTCTGAATCCTTTTAAGAATTTTTTGCCTACCCCAATGTTGGAAAAAACTTTCTCCTGTGTTTTTAAAAATAGTTTTATTGAGATATAATTTATGTACCATACAATTCCCTGATTTTAGAGTAGAATTCAATGATATTTTAGTATATTCACAGGGTTGTGAAACCATCACCACACTCTAACTTTAGAATATTTTCGTTCCCCCTAAAAGAAACCCTGTAACCATCAGCAATCATTCCCTAACCTCAATTCAATTTTATCTCTCAGCCCTCCCAGTGTAGGCAAACAATAATCTACTTTCTGTCTCTATAGATTTGCATATTCTAAACATTTCATATAAATGTACTCATAACCTCATAACCTGTGGTTTTTTTGTTACTGGCTTATTCCACTTAGCACAATGTTTTCAAGGTTCATCAATTCTGTAGCATATATCAGAACTTTATTATAGAATAATATTCCATTGTATGGATATAAACCTATTTTATCCACCCATTCAACAATTGTTGGGTATTTGGGTTGTCCCCACTTTTTGGCTATTATGAATGCTGCTGCTCTACATAAATGTTCATGTACATGCTTTGGTGGATATAGGTTTTCATTTCTCTTGCGTATATATCTAGAAGTAGAATTTCTGGGTCGAATGGTGTTGAACCTTCAGCACGTCTTATGCAGATTTTGTAATATTTACTTTTAAGTATTTCATGTTTTAAATAGTATAATTGACATTGTCTCTATAAATTTCAATATCCAGCTGCTTGTTGCTAGTACATGAAAATATAATTGATTTTGTATTCTGTGATCTTGCTAGACTCACTTATTTGTTTTAATTGCTTTTATTGTAATCTTCTGTGTACAGGACCATGATTAATTTTACTTTTGCCTTTCTAATATATGCCTTTATTTTTCCTTTTCTTCCTATATTGAATTAGCACAATGTTGAATAGAAATGGGGAGAGTGGATACCCTTTTCTTGTTCTTGAGAAATATTAAGCATTCATTCTTTCACCATTGAGGATGATATTAGCTGCCGGTTTTTTGTTTTTTTTTTTAACATAAACCTGTTATGTTAAAAGGAAGTTCTCTTCTATTTATAATTTGCTGAGAGTTATTTTTTTAATCATGAATGAATGTTGCATTTTTTGCAGATATTTTTAGGGGGCCGGAGATCTTTTAAGATGATCATATGATTTTCCTTCCTTTCTCTGTAACTATGATAAATTGCAATGATTAATTTCCAAATGTTAAACCAACCTTTTTTTCCCCCCGGAATAAACCTCATTTGATCATATTGCATTATCCTTTGTATATTGCTGAATTTGGTTTGTTACTGAACCATACTTGGGTCCATTTGCTCACACGCAGTAAAGCCAATCTGCCGACACCAGGTTGTGGTGAGGAAAAGTGCAGCGTTTATTTCAAGGGCAAGCAAGGAGTAAATATAGTGGTCTGGGTTGCCATAATAGAATGCCATAGACTAGGTGACTAAAACGATAGAAATGTATGTCTCACACTTCTGGAAGCTGGGAAGTAGGAGATCAGGGTGCGAGCATGGTTTTCGGGTCTGGGGAGGGTCTTCTTCCTGGTTTGCAGGTGGCTGTCTCTTGCTGGGTCCTCACATGATGGAGAGAGAGAGATCGTCTCTTGTGTCTCTTCTTATGAGAACACTAATCCCATTCGTGAAGACGCTGCTGTCATGACCTAATTAGCCTCCCAGAGGCCCACCTCCAAATACCATCACACTGGGGATTTAGGCTTCAACATGTGAACTCTGGGGGAACACACACATGTAGTCCATAGCAGGGTGTCACAGTCGTCTACTTGCATAATGTTTATACCTAGAAATGAAATATGTTGGCAGATGTGAACAAAAATGGGGCAAAATGCGAGCAGATTTGGGAGAATGGTGTTAGAGCCCAAATAACTTGGAAACCTCAACTCTGGGCTGATTGTCTCAGTATTAATTACAGCCAGAAAATGGACTTGAGAAGAACGCCTCACAGATGTGTGCATGTGTTTGAATGATGTTATTAACAGGGTAAACTTTATAAAAGCCAGGCTTATGAAAGCTTAACTGTTTTCTATAATTTGAGCTTGTAGAAAACTTACTTAATATTCCACTGCTGCACACACACAGCTGTGGACTGCCTGAGGTCTGGCAAAGGGCGAGTCAGTATTCAGTTAAGAGTTGAAGTAGCAGCTCTTTCTCAGATTCACACATTCCTTTTGACTTACTGGCAGCAAGATATTATCTGGTTCATAGTCTCGCTTACTTGGCAGACACACCTACTTTAGTAAATTGGAGTACATTAAATTTGAATCCTAAAGACAAAGACCTTACTGTCTTCCTTACTCATGACAAAATTACAGCCACAGAAAAGGAAGCATGGATTCTGGTAATCAAATGAAGAAAAAGTTCTATTGGGTTACTTTCCCACCCTGGAAAGCTTTCTCTCAGAGAATAATTTCACGATGGACGATTCTATGAGGAACGCTACATCGCTGTAAATGTCTGCATACCAAACTGCTTTCAACGACTGAGTGTTTTCTCTGGAAAATGGAAATTGTGACACAGTCCAGGCAATAGCATACTCCCTGTCTTCTGTAATAAAGGGAAGAGGGACTGACTGGAACTCAGGTGTAAGAGAGATTTAAGATACTTCAAAGTAGGAACCTGATCGAATATGAGGTAAAAATACCCCTGATTTCCCAGATACAGCAAAACAAGCTACCATTGCACCCCATCATTTCCTACTATAGTGCATGGTCATAAAAAATGCACATTTATTGAGAGAGATGTCTTTAAAACATGTAGGGAGTTACAGCCCTCACAGTGGACATGAGAACTGAGATGTGAATCTGTTTCCTTTGCTGGTCTTCAGTTATCTCTCTTGGACATGAACTTTTCCCCTGGCTAAGTATCATCCACTATCTGAAGATGGATATTTTTCCTTCAATATAGACACTGATGCAAGCCAACGATTTTGGATATACTCAAAATTCTTTAAAAAGGATTGCAATTTTAGTGAATCTGGCTATTGCCTCAAGCACTGTGACAGAGGCCACCGGAACTCACTAATACCTGCATGTTCCTCTGTATCTCCCAGCCTCCCTGTGATTACCTTGGACCCATGTGTAGGTCTGGCCAATGGAATGTAAGTAGAGATGGGTGCCACTTCCAAGCTGAAATAATTGTCTCATGTGCCTACCCACACCCTGTGTTCTCCTCCACAGTGAGAGTAGAGGCCAAAGGTTAATGATGGATGGATGATGGTAGAGTCACAGGATTGAGGATTCTGTATCCCAGGGTCACCTTTTGGAGGAGAGCTTCCACAGAGAGCTCCCAACTTATATCAGACTATGACATAAGTAAAAAATAAACCTTTACTAAGATTTATTGTGTTAGGAAATTTTAGGGGTGATTTATTACTGCTGCCAGCATTTCTTATTCCTTTAGATGCCAACTTCTCACCTAAACTGTTACTCCCAGGTAAACTCAATACTCCCTCCACTTTCCTCAAGCTGAAACACAGCAAGTTCCTGAATGCAGTCCTGGAAATAAACATGTAATTGTCAAAGATATCAAGCTTTTTTTTGTTCAAATGATCAGTTTCAACTTTCTCATAAATTTCGTAAAAGGATTTATCCTGCTAAAAAGTGATCTTTGAAATACTTTACTTATTATTTGGGGAATATACTGTGGTAACATTTGTTGATTCTTGATTTATATAATTAAGTTAAATATATCAATTTCATTGTGTTCTAAAATTAGTATTATGACTTTCAGGTGTCTCTTAGATACCTTCGAGAAACCTTATATTCTTCCCAGGCTGGAAGGCATGTAATAACTAGATGGCCTTGAAATGTAACATAGAGATATTTTTTCTGTTCATCCACTTATCCATTCAACGAAAATGTATTGACCACCAACCATCATGCAGGAACTGTGCTGTCCAGTTTAGCAGCCACTAACCATGTGTGGGCTTTTTTAAAAATTTCAGTTTAAATTATTCTAAATAAAATAAATTAAAAATTCAGTTCTTTAGTAACATCTACTACATTCCAAGTGTTTAATACCTGCATGTCGCTAGCAGCTATCTTATTGGACAACATAGAGGAATATTATCATCATCCAGAAAGTTTCATTGGACAGTATTCATCTAGAAAAACGATAGACACAATACTCATAATCTCCCTTTAATGTGATCATCGTTTCCATCAAAATTAATAAAATACGCTTTAGGCTGCCAGAGAGGTCAGGAAATCTGTGTATTGAATCTGTGTATTGGAGATAACAGTTGAACTTAGTCTTAAAAGTCAATAACGAATTTGCTCTACTCCAATAGGAGAGAAGAGCTGATACAAAGTCAAAAAAGCATACATGGGCTGATAAGGCAAGTGAGAAGTTCAAGGTGATTGGAGAGAAACGTACGTAAGAAAAAAGAGTGGAGATGAGGTTGGATATGGCAAGAGCAGGCGAAGTAGAGACTGGTAGGGTAGAGGGTTTGGACTTCATCTTTTGGTGATGAGAAGCCAACAAAATTCTTGTAAGCAGGAGAATAATAGCATCAGGCTGGCATTGTATGAAGGTCACATGCTGGTATTATGGATGTTGAAAGGCCAGATTGGAGGTTATGGGTCCCAGCAGGTGAAGACAAAAGCAGTAGTAATGGAATTGAAGAGGAAAGACTCAATTTTAGAGACATTTCTATCTTAGAATTATAAAGTTAGAATGTACATAATTTAGACCAACTTTTTCTGCTTAATCAAGTGGAGTGTTGGAAGGAGCCAAGTGAAAGGAGAAGTAGGAGTGTGTGTTAGATGTGGGTGGATGTCTCAGCCTCTATTCACAGAGAATAAACAAGCATAGATTTTGTCACACTTGTCTATCCTATCACACTCAGGCTGTGCTCTTGAGAAAGTGATGCATATGTAAGTTCATTTGGGGAAATTCTCTGTATCCTCCCTAACATTTGGACGTTTTAAAGTTACAAGAAGGCCACTCTTTCCTAGGAAGTCTATTTCATTAAAGGGACTCTTTTGATGTTACCTCTGGGTTGAGAATTATTACTGCTTAATGCATTGATTTTGTCACCTAAAGTTTCCATATTGTACTGTGAGTTATTTTAACACAGGGCGTATCTATATATGCTGAGGGATGATGCTATGAATAGCAGTGGGTGAGCTGTTTGGAATTTACGTAGGCATGAGCCTTATAAAAATTTCATCTAAGGCTGATGGATGCGGGTTGGTGAAGAGCTTTTGGGAGCAGATGACCACTGGTAAGAGCCTTGTTCCCCAATTCTGACAAGACTTCTGATTCACTTTTCAGTCTATCTAGGTAACATTTCAGGTTGATTATGGTTTCTCAGAAAAGAGCAGGGAGAGTTTACACTCGGGTCCGTTGGCCAGTTCAACCAAAGGTACCACTTCCCTTTGTCATTTTATCCCTGAGCCTGGTTTCCTCTTCTACTGGATAAACATCCTTTTCTTTTCCCTGTTTTCCCTCCAAGTCATCACTTTCCTAATGATTTCCTGTTTCTAAGCAAAATCTTACTGAGATTGAATATGAAATCAAGCAGGATAAATTAGTAACGCCTCCCATCGAGAGATTTTGAAGTCCTAGAATATGTCTGGGTTATGGGAAGTTCAAAATTAGAAGAAAGTGGCGTGTTCAGGGCCCTCAGCCTGCTGCTAGCCATACCCCCTCCCCCCACCCCAAACACACACATACAGGACTGTCTGCAGTGATAGGAGACAGTGAGGGACGAAAAGTTCTCATGAAAGTTTCCACATACAGCCCTGTGGAAAAACAGAATGTAAGCCCTTCTTCTTAAATTGAGGAGGATTAAGATCAGAAATAAACACTTCTCATTTCAGAATGTCAGGTAGCTCCTAATCTGTATAGTGATGATCTCCACGACTGAAGGCTAAAAATGCTTCAAAGTAAATATATTTCTGTTGCTTCCTTTATGCTATTGTAATTTTTCCTGAGTCATTAACAATTTTTTTAGGGGAAGCGCTTTCTCTTAAGTGAGCATAAATTTGATAGCTTTTTTTCCTGATATGCAGAACAAATCTTCTTTGTTCTTGTTTTGTTTTGAATGCTTTAGTTACATTGTTCATATTATTATGTTATAAACTAGTGTCTAGTAGGAAAACTGATAATGGATTCAAACTATTTCTTGATGTAAAATATTAAGCAGTACGTTTACTAAAACTTTCTTAAAGCTGCACTGTATTAAAACCTGTAAGAGCTCAATTTGTCATGGGGTTAAGGTGAACACTTTACTTGGTCACCTTCTTACAGGAGTAGAAATAAAAGTGATTCTGGCAGTTTTCCTGAATATGAAACACAACAGAAAAATTTTGCTTTGTTTAAAACGGTTTTGATAGTCCCCCCCAAATCACCCTTTCCTCTATTAATATTAAACACACAGCAACTGAACCAGTTATGCCTGCTGAGACAGGTTGTGCTATACAGGTAACGCACAAAGCCCAGCTTGGGATGTGTAATAATGTAAATGCTGTGTTGCAAGTAACCTCTATGGGCATCATCTGGAAACCCTCCCCCTTGCCTTTCTTCCTGCCCTGTATCTGTTCTCTGAGTTTCTATACCCTTGTTAGGAAATCTTGGAGATATTTCATGGCAAATAAGACTACCTTGTAGCAATGCAGTGGTGAAGAGTTCCCAGAGATTCTAAGTAGATTTATCCCACTCATTAATTAATTAAGCCATTTAACAGAATATGTTGAGTTTCTTGTCTGGGTCTGACATTAGGTTGCTTGATGGAGATCAAAAGATGAGATTGGAAATAAGATATGGTTAATGGAAAGAAGGACTCACTGTTACAAAGAGGTCAGTTATTCCCAGATTGATCTATAAAGTCAATGCTATTCCAATCAAAAAACTTGACAGGCGGATTCTAACATGTATAGGGAAGAGCAAAGAGCTAAGAAGAGCCAAGATTCTTTGAAAGAAAAAGAAATGGTTGGAGAATTTGACCTTCTAGATAAGACATTATAAAGCTATAGTGATTAAAACAATGTAGTTTAGTTCAGGAACAGACAAAGAAATACATACAATCTGATATGAGTCCATGAATATAGGAAAATTTTATTCACAATGAAGATTACTTCACAGACCAGTGGAGCAACAGTGGATAATTCAATAAATGATGCTGGAATAATTGTTTATACAGATTTTAAAACCCATGAAATTGAATCCCTTCTTTGCACTGTATGCATGAGTTAATTCCAAGAAAGTTGAAGACTTAAATATGGAAGAGAAAACTGAAAAATTTTAGGAGAAAATACAAAAAAGAGGGAATAATTTTATAAACAAGACTCAAAGACATAAATAATAAAGGAAAAGATATTTATATCTTATTATAGTGACCTTAAAAATGTTTATTAATCACATATTACTGCTAAAGAAAGTGAAAGGAACAAACCACAAATTAGAAGTTATTTGCACCACATATCACTAATGATAAGGAATTAGTATTCAGAAAATATAAAGAACTAAAAAATAGTTCTGTAAAAATTTGAGCAAAAAGGACTTCCCTGAACCCTACTGAATGCATGTGGTGACCGAAATGGGAAGAAAATCCAAAAAAGAGGATGTATATGTATATGTACAGCTGGTTCATTTTGCTGTACAGTAGAAACTAACAGAACATTGTGAAGCAACTATACTCCAATAAAATTTAATTTTTTAAAAACTGGTTAAATTGGTTAAAAAAAATGGGGGGACTTCCCTGGTGGTCCAGTGGTTAACACTTTGTGCTTCCAGTGCAGGGGATGTGGGTTTGATCCATGGTCAGGGAACTAAAGTCCCACATGCTGCATGGTGTGGCCAAAAAATTTAAAAAAAATTGAGCAAAAGTATGAAAGTATACATAATTGGTCAATAACATATGAAGAGGCATTTATTCTTATTAGTAAACTAGGAAATTAAAATTAAAACCACAAGATGTCATTTAAAAAATACAATGTATAATAACATCAAACTATATAAAATCTCCATGTTGAAAACTACAAAACATGTTGATAAATTTAAAAAAAAAAATCTGAGTTCATGGAGCAATATACCACATTCATGGACAGGAGGGTTCATTATTATTAAGATAGCAATTCTCCCCAAATTTCTGTATAGAGCCAATTCAATCCCAGTCAAAAATCCCACCATGATTTTATGTAGAATTTGACAAGATGTTTCTAAAATTTATTTGGAAATGTAAAAGATCTTGAATAGCCAAAGCAATTTTGGTAAAAAAGAACAAAGTTGGAGACTTATACTACCTGATTTCAAGACTTGTTATTTGGCTACAGAAATCAAGACAGTGTGGTATTGGAAGGAGGATAGGCACATAGATCAATAGATCAGAGTAGAAAATTCAGGATTAGACCCACACATTTGTACCCTAACAACTCAAGAATGAGAAGACAGCCCTATTTTTTTTTAAAGGGAGAAACATGCACAGATACTTTAGAAACAAAGGTATATGAATATTCAATAAATTCATGAAAATATACTCAGTATCATTAATAATCAGGGAAATATAAATGAAATCATGAAGAATACCACTTTTTTATTTTTATTTTTGGATGTTATTCTTCAGGAATCCTTTAAGAATACCACTTTATAAGCAAGAGAATGGCTAAAATTAAAAAGTTTGACAATACCAAGTGTTAGTGAGAATGTGGAGTAACTGGAACTCTCCTACTTTTTCATCAGAGATGTAAAATGGCATAACCATTTAGAAAAGCATTTCAGTAGTTTCTCATAAAGTTAAACATACATTTACCACACAACCCAGAGAAATGAAAACATCTGTCTACAAAAAGAGCTGTGTATGAATATTCATAGCTATTTTATTCATAATTCATAATAGTCACAAATGGAGAACTACCCTAATCTTCATCTATAGATAAATGCATAAACAAATTGTTGTATATTCATTCATGCAATAGACTACCACTCAATAATTAAAAGGAACAAATTTCTGATACTTGCATCAGCATAGGTCAATCTAAAAAAATGTTATGTTGAGTGAAAAATAGGCTAGACTCATACTGTACGATTCCATTTATATTAAGGTGTAGATCTATGTTGTGATGACAGAAATAAGATCAGTGATTGCTACACAAGGGGGTGGTGAGGGGTGACTGACTACAAAGGGACATGAAGAAAATTTATATTTTGATGCAGTGGTGGTTAGTGGGAGTATACATTTTTCAAAACTCATTCCATCATACATTTAAAATGTGTGCATTTTTTTGTATGCAAATTTTACCTTGATATAAACTAAATTAAGAACACGAGTTACATAATACTGTTAATATACTTAATGCCACTTAACTGTACACTTAAAAACGGTTAAAATGGTCAATTTTATGTTATACATATTTTATCACAGAATGGCCATCATCACAAAATCTGGAAACCACACATGTTGGAGAGGGTGTGGAGAAAAGGGAACTCTCCTGCACTGTTGGTGGGAATGTAAGTTGGTACAGCCACTATGGAAAACAATTTGGAGGTTCCTTAAAAAACTACAAATAGAACTACCATATGATCCAGTCATCCCACTCCTGGGCATATACCCAAAGAAAATCATAATCCCAAAAGAAACTTGTACCATCATGTTTATTGCAGCACTATTTCCAATAGCCAGGACATGGAAGCAACCGAAATGCCCATCAACAAATGAATGGATACAGAAGATGTGGCATATATATACAATGGAATATTACTCCGCTATAAAAAGGGATGAGATGGAGCTATATGTCATGAGGTGGATAGAACTACAATCTGTCATACATAGTGAAGTAAGTCAGAAAGAGAAGGACAAATATTGTATGCTAACTCACATATACGGAATCTAAAAATGGTACTGATGAACTCAGTGACAAGAACAAGGATGCAGATACAGAGAATGGACAGGAGAACTCGAGGTATGGGAGGGGGTGGGGGGTGAAGGGGAAACTGAGACGAAGCGAGAGAGTAGCACAGACATATATATACTACCAACTGTAAAATAGTCAGTGGGAAGTTGTTGTATAACAAAGGGAGTCCAACTCGAGGATGGAAGATGCCTTAGAGGACTGGGGCGGGGAGGGTGGGGGGGACTCGAGGTAGGGGGAGTCGAGGAAGGGAGGGAATACGGGGATATGTGTATAAAAACAGATGAATGAACCTGGTGTACCCCCAAAAAAATAATTAAAAAAAATAAAAAAAAAATTTAAAAACACACTAAAAATGGAAAGAGCAGTATAGTTATTCTCTCTATATCCTCCATGCATTATTTAGACATAACCACTATTCAAGCAAATATGGCAAAATTTTAGCTACATTTATGTATATATGAGCACACTGGAATAAACTATTAAATTAAATTTATTAATATTTATTATGCCTAAGTTAATATAATTCATTAATAGTTTTTATCCAATGTTCAAATTTTCCCAACCATCCCCAAATTTCCCTTTCACATTCTTTTATTCCAATTAAGATTTAATCAGATGTATGTCTTATTCTGTCCTTTTAGTCTCATTTAATCAAAAACAGTTATCTTCCTCCCCACCATGATATTGACTTGCTAAAGTCACGAAGCCAATGTGGAGAATCTCATATTCTGGATTTGTCTATTTCCTCATAGCATCATTTCCCCTGTTACTCAGTCCCCTGGCACTGCCATGCTGTAGAGGCCAGGTCTAGGCACACTGGTAGACAGTGCCAGCTGAGCCCAGCTTTCCAGCCATCTCAGCCAACAGGCCAGACACGTGAGTGGAGCAAGTGAGTTCATCCTGCGAGTGAGTTCTCCAGCCCAACCTGTCGCAGCCCTCAGCCATTTGAGTCATTCCCAGACATCTGAGTCATCTCAACTGAGGCCCCGGACATCATGGATCATGGAGCAGAGCAGAGCCATCCTGGCTGTGCCCCTTTTTGAACTCATGACCCATAGTATGTGCAAGAATAACAAAATGTTTTATGCCACTAAGTTTTAAGGTGATATGTTATGCAGCATTAGCTAACCGAAACAGCCATCAGGCTTATGAGGGACATCGTACAACCTGCTAACAAATGACAGCCTAGGTTCCAGGGCAGGACCACATGCAAAACCAGCGGAGACTAGGTCCAATAAGAGAGGTAGGTAGTGAAAGGGAACAGAAGAGTTTGAGGGAACAGGGGAAGCAAGCCCTGGCAGAATCAACCTTTTGTTCCTTGCAAGTCAGAACTGACTTCTAGTCTTGTTGAAGTGACTGACACTTTGAAAAGGGAGGTTGTATATGAAATTTTGAGAGTCAGAATACTTGAGAATCAGAATTCCATACGCTTTGGTAATTTATCATTTTGCCCTAAGCGCTCCTTCCTGAAGCCTTCATTTCTGAGAGTACTCTGTGCTTTTTAATATAAAGTATGGTAGCATCGATACAAACACTCACCATCATGCTGCCTCCCCGAAGGGACTGTGCCAGTGCCCACATCAGATCTTTAACTCTAGCAGTCGGGCACTGACATTGCCAGGTTCCTCTGTGAAACTGTTAATACTTCTATTCACACCTTCGTTGTGTGTCAATGTGAATTCTAGCCCAATCACTGTGGGGAGTCCACTGAGTAGCAGGGAGGGTGGAAATAGACTGGCAATTCAAATACTTACAGGGTGATCTGGGGACAGAGGACTGAAGCAAAGAGTCTAGGGAAACTGAAACCTTGCACATGTAACTAGAGACAGGATTCAGGGTAACATTTCTTCTTTGTAAACAGGTTGAGGTCTACCTTCCCTTGCCACCTCTGACCTCTTCATTACCTACCTCCTCAGACTTCAACTGAGCTTACTGTTATAACTACTCAAGAT
Organism: Hippopotamus amphibius kiboko; assembly: GCF_030028045.1. NCBI lineage: Eukaryota > Metazoa > Chordata > Mammalia > Artiodactyla > Hippopotamidae > Hippopotamus > Hippopotamus amphibius. Next base: position 161,896,609 of record NC_080191.1, read on the forward strand.
GTTCTTGGGACACTCCTCTCACTGTGGTCCTGAGCTGTTATTGAGGTAACAAATTGTTGAACTTTCCACCAGTTTATAGCTCAGATTCCAATTAAACCATAAGAAGTTTGCCCTCATGTAACATGCTCATTCATTCATTTAGCTGAGTTCATTCATCATTACAGCCTTAAGTGCAGCAGGGACTTCAGAAATCTTGTGGCCCAAGCTTCTTATTGTACAAATGAGGAAATTGAGGCTCAGATTAGAAAAGTGATTTATAGTGACTTATTGTAGATCTACAGGGGTAGATCTTGGTATCCAGCAAAATGCCAATTACTGATGACACTGAATGAACTTGACATTCTTAGTGACTAGATGACACATTCAATGTTACCTTCTTCAATGGCAAGAATCTGCAGTTCAACACAGCAACCTCAACGTATATATATTCGGTCAGTTACATGGAGGAGCGGATGAAAGTGGCTACAAGCCTCAAGTTTGGGGGGTGCAAGATGAATTGTCTACATTTCCAAGAAAGAGCCCAAGGAGAACATTTCAGATCCTAAAAACATCACAAAACCTTAGAGATGAAAGGTAAATGTGCCAATTATAGTTTCAGTAATATCCCCATTTTTACCCACTGAGAGGGAGAAGCCACCCAGTCTGCCCAGGACAAACCTGGGAGACTTGGGGAAGAGGATGATATAAGGAATTAATTTCTTAAATTGAAAATTATACCATGGTGGAGGGAGGAAAAATGGGTCTAAGAGGCAGTGACTAGATGTCCTTTCTCAGGAAGACCTGGTCACCCTTGGGTCAGTTCAACAGCCAACTGATTAATCAAAATGTATCATTACATCAGAAATGTAATAACCTTGATAGATATAAATATACAATGTTGTTCATTGTAGCAATGTTTACATATAGCTTAAATGCCCCAAGTGGAGAATTAGTCCATGATTTCTAGTAGCTCTAACAGAATAGAATACTATGTAGGCAATAATCAGGGTAATGTGGTTCTATTTTCCTTGGCATGAAAAATTTCTATACATACTTTTATTTGAAAAATATGATATAATTTACATGAAATATATAGATATTACATATATTACATAGAGTATATGCATATTCCCTTTGTATGTATGTGTGTGTATATATATATGTAAAATTAACATTATGTGTGTGTGTGTGTTTACGGAGACCTCTGTAAAGATTTCCAACAAAATATTAGCTGTGGTTGCTTCTGAGGATTAGTATTTTGCTCTTTTTAAACTGAATTTTCTGCGAAATGTCCTACTATAGTCAGATAAATTAATAAAGCCATTTAAAAGTCATTTTTGTTTATTTTATCAATCTTTACGAGAGCAAATTGCTTGGAGAGAGGAAAGTCAGGAGAGGAATGGAGGTGGGTCATACCTGTAAGTGCCAGCGAGAAGCATCAGCTTATAAACCGTGTGATTATCCCCATTTACAGACTTGGACAAGGAAGTTGAGACTTTCCAACCACATTCTTTCCTAATTTCCTTAAGATGACCTATCAGAATACTTGATGTCCCATGTATGCAACTTTTTAAATTGTGTGCTTCTTTGACTGCCTAGAATGGCTTCTTTATCTGGCTAATTTCCATAAGTACTTTAAATATCACCCCACTTTGAAACCTTCCTGGGCTCCTCCAGGTAGATATGGAATTGCAAATATGTTTATATGTCAGCTAACAAAGCTAGATTGTGGATGCCCAATGACAACCGTGGTGCGCATCCTCCGTGATCCTAACAATGGAAGAGTCAGAAAAATCCCCCTGTGGTATAAAGAATGGAAACTGCTTTGGATGGTAGGAAGACAGGATGTGAAATACTGCAGGGTTGCAGACATCTGGGGTCAGATTAATGGTTATGCTGCCCAGACCTCTGTGCAGGGTAGGAGCAGAAAAATGTTCAAAATATCAATTCTGAAGTTAAATACAATATTTAAATATGTGAAAAGTCACTCAACCTTGTCTATAATAAATTAAAGATACCATTTTTCATCCATCATATTGGCAACAGATAGCTTTATGACATAACATATTGGTGATATTAAAGAGAAGAAGGAACTTTTGCTGATTGGTGTGTACACTGGTACTTTGAAAAGGCAGTTTGGCAACATTTTTCAAAATTTAAAATCCACTTATTTTCAGCTGAGCAGTTCTACTCCTAAGAATTTATTCTACTCCTAAGAATCTATTTTAAGAATCTATTCTACTTATATTTATGCACATGTATGAAATGACATAAGTGCAAAGTTACTCATTGTAACATTTTTTGTAATAGCAAAAGTTTAGAAACTACTTGAACATACATTATTTAAAAAAGGGTTAAATAAATTATTAAACATCCATGCAGTGTGGTACTGTGCTGTCTTTAAAAAGAATCGAGCAGCTCCATGTGTACTGGCCTGGAATGATCTCTAAGATGCAATTTTAAATGAGGAAAGAAAAGTTCATAGTAGTATATATAATCTGTTAAAATAGTGAATAAAAAGGGATATATATATATATGTATATATATATATATACTAAGACTGCATATATGTCAGTCAATTTGGGCTGCTATAACAAAGTACCACAGACTGTGTGGCTTATAAGTAACAGAAATTTCTTTCTCACAGTCCTAGAGGCTGGAAGCCTGAGATAAGGGTGCCAGTGTAGTCCTGTTCTGGCGAGGACCCTCTTCCAGGTTGCAAAGAGCTAACTTGCCGTTGTCTCCTCACAAGGCCAAAAGGGAGCTAGCTAGCTCTCTGACCTCATTTTATTTTATTTTAATTTAATTTAATTTAATTTTATTTATCTATGGCTGTGTTGGGTCTTCATTGCAGTGTTTGTTGGAGTGGCTTCTTTTGAGCACGGGCTCTAGGCAAATGGGCTTCAGTAGTTGTGGCTCTCGGGCTTAGTTGCTCCACGGCATGGCAGCATGTGGGATCTTCCTGGACCAGGGATCGAACCTGTGTCCTCTGCATTGGCAGGTGGATTCTTAACCACTGCACCACCAGGGCAGTCCCTGGCCTCTCTTTATAAGGGCACTAATCCCATTAATGGGGGCTCCACCCTCATTCATAATCTAATCACTTCCCAAAGCCCCACATCCGAATATCATCACCTTGGGAGTTAGATTTCAACATATGAATTTTGAAGGGAAATGAAACTCAGTCCCGCTTTTTTTTTTTTTTAAGCTCTTTATTGGAATATAATTGCTTTACACTCTTGTACCAGTTTTTGAGGGACACCAAAGTGAATCAGCTGTATTTATACATATATCCCCATATCCCCTCCCTCCTGCCCTCCCTGTCCTGGCCCTCTAAAGCATCACCCATAATCGAGTTGATCTCCCTTTGTTATACACCAACTTCCCACTAGCTATCTATTTTTACACTTGGTAGTGTATATATGGCTATGCTACTCTCTCACATCATCCCAGCTTCCCCTTTGCCCCCCGCCCCCCCAACCCCGTGTCCACCAGTCCATTCTCTGCATCTGTGTCCTTATTCTTGCCCTCTCACTGGGTTCATCAGTACCTTTTTTTTTTTTTTTTAGATTCTGTATGTATGAGTTAGCATACAGTATTTGTTTTCTCTTTCTGACTTACTTCACTCTGTATGACAGACTCCAGGTCTATCCACCTCATTACATATAGCTCCATTTCATTCCTTTTTGTGGCTGAGTAATATTCCATTGTATATATGTGCCTCATCTTCTTTATCCATTCATCTGTTGATGGGCATTTAGGTTGCTTCCATGTCCTGGCTGTTGTAAATAATGCTGCAATGAACATTATGCTATATGTTTCTTTTTGGATTATGGTTTTCTCTGGGTATATGCCCAGGAGTGGGATTACTGGATCATATGGTAGTTCTACTTTTAGTTTTTTAAGGAACCTCCACACTGTTTTCCATAGTGGTTGTACCAACTTACATTCCCACCAACAGTGCAGGAGAGTTCCCTTTTCTCCACACCCTCTCCAACGTTTATTGTTTTTAGATGTTTTGATGATGGCCATTCTGACCGGTGTGAGGTGATATGTCAGTGTGGCTTTGACTTGCATTTCTCTAATGATGAGTGATGTTTAGCATCTTTTCATGTGTTTGTTGGCCATCTGCATGTCTTCTTTGGAGAAATGTCTATTTAGGTCTTCTGCCCATTTGTGGATTGGGTTATTTGCTTTTTTGGTATTAAGGTGTATGAGCTGCTTGTACCTTTTGGAGATTAATCCTTTGTCCGTTGCTTCATTGGCAAGTATTTTCTCTCATTCTGAGGGTTGTCTTCTTGTCTTGTTTATGGTTTCTTTCACTGCGCAAAAGCTTTTAAGTCTCATTAGGTCCCATTTGTTTATTCTTGATTTTATTTCCATTGTTCTAGGAGGTGGGTCACAAAGGATCTTGCTTTGATGGATGTCATAGAGTGTTCTGCCTATGTTTTCCTCTAGGAGTTTTATAGAGTCTGGCCTTACATGTAGGTCTTTAATCCATTTTGAGTTTATTTTTGTGTATGGTGTTAGGAAGTGTTCTAATTTCATTCTTTTACATATTGCTGTTCAATTTTCCCAGCACCACTTATTGAAGAGGCTGTCTTTTTTCCATTGTATATTCTTGCCTCCTTTGTCAAAGATAAGGTGCCCATGTGTGCTTGGGTTTACCTCTGAGTTCTCTATTCTGTTCTATTGATCTTCCTTTCTGTTTTTGTGCCAGTACCACACTTTCTTGATCACTGTGGCCTTGTAGTATAGTTTGAAGTCAGGAAGCCTAATCCACCAACTCCATCTTTCCTTCCCAAGATTGCTTTGGCTATTTGGGGTCTTTTGTGCTTCCATACAAATCATAAGATTTCTTGTTCTAGTTCTGTGAAAAATGCCGTTGGTAATTTGATAGGGATTGCGTTGAATCTGTAAATTGCTTTGGGTAGGATAGTCATTTTCACAATGTTGATTCTTCCAATCCAAGAACATGATATGTCTCTCCATCTGTTTGTATCATCTTTGATTTCTTTCATCAGTGTCTTATAGTTTTCTGCATACAGGTGTTTTGCCTCCTTAGGCAGGTTTATTCCTAGGTATTTTATTCTTTTTGTTGCAATGGTAAATAGGAGAGTTTCCTTAATTTCTCTTTCTGCTCTTCCATTGTTAGTGTATAGGAATGCAGGAGATTTCTGCGCATTAATTTTGTATCCTGCTACTTTACTAAATTCATCAATTAGTGCTAGCAGTTTTCTGGTAGAGTCTTTAGGGTTTTCTATCTATAATATCATGTCATCTGCAAAGAGTGACAATTTTACTTCTTCTTTTCCAATTTGGATTCCTTTGATTTCTTTTTCTTCTCTGATTGCTGTGGCTAAAACTTCCAAAACTATGTTGAATAATCATCGTGAGAGTGGGCACCCTTGTCTTGTTCCTGTTCTTAGAGGGAATTCTTTCAGTTTTTCACCATTTAGAATGATGTTGGCTTTTGGTTTCTCATATATGGCTTTTATTATGTTGAGGTAATTTCCTTCTATTCCCATTTTCTGGAGAGTTTTTATCATACATGGATGTTGAATTTTATCAAAAGCGTTTGCCACATCTATTGAGATGATCATATGGTTTTTATCCTTCAATTTGTTGATATGATGTATCACATTGATTGATTTGTGTATATTGAAGAATCCTTGCATCCCAGGGATAAACCCCACTTGATCATGGTGTATGATCTTTTTAATGTGCTGTTGAATTCTGTTAGCTAGCATTTTGTTGAGGATTTTTGCATCTGTATTCATCAGTGATGTTGGCCTGTAGTTTTCTTTTTTTGTGATGTCTTTGCCTGGTTTTGGTATCAGGGTGATGGTGGCCTCGTAGAATGAGTTTGGGAGTGTTCCTCCTTCTGTTATATTTTGGAAGAGTTTGAGAAGGATAGGTGTTAGCTCTTCAGTTCTGCTCTTAAAAATGTACATAAGTGTATCAGTTTGCTAGGGCTGTCATAACAAAGTACCGCAGATTGTGCCTTATACAACAGAAATTTATTTCTCACAGTTCCAGGGGTTAGAAGTTTAAGATCAGGGTGTTGAAGGGTTGGTTTCTTCTGAGGCCTGTCTTCTTGGGTTGTAGATGCCCATCTCCTCCCAATGGCTTCACCTAGTCTTTCTTCTGTGTCTGTGTCTGAATCTCTTCCTCTTGAAAGGATACCAGTCATTCTGGGTTAAGGCCCACCCTAATGACCTCTTTTAACCTTAATTACCTCTTAAAGATCCTATCTTCAAATGCAATCCCATTCTGAGTTTAGGACTTCAAGACATGAATTTGGCAGTGGGGAATGACACAGGTCACTTCATATCAATAAGGTACACATGTACTCTTGTCTGTGCTTCCAGGAGGCCACACAAGCAGTGGTGACTGTGTTTGTGTCTATGGGGGTAAATGTTGGACCAGGAAACAGGAGAAAGGAGAAAGACACACTTTTCATTCTTTTGTACCTTTTGAAGTGTCCAATGCAGATAATACCTATTTAAAAACTTAATTCGGTAAAAATAAGAGGATAAACTTGCCCCCCAATTTTCCTTCTTGTCAGCATTTTAAACATTGCTTCTTTTCTTTGCTGAAGATGAATACTTTATGCACTAAAATAAGCCAGAAAGGTCTGAATCTGCATCCTTTTGAGTTCATCTAACCTTGGAAAGTATTTTTTTTGTGCAATCCCAGCAACAATCTGCTGAGACTTGTCCCATATGAAACTACGTAATCTGTCTTGGAACAGATGCCTTTACATCAACCATATAGAACAGTGGTACCAATTCTTCTTGTGGCTCTCCCACCGCAGCCAGTATAACCTCTTTAGAGTCAAATCCTGTCACTCCTCTGTTCAAAACCTTGCAAAGTCTCCTGCTTCATTCAGAAAAAAGCAAAGTCCAGATAGCAACTACAAAGCCAGTGTAATGTGCCCCTCATCATTCAAAGTGACTCCTCTGTGCTCACTGGTCCAGTCATTCTGGCCTCCTACTGCTGTGACTGCACCAAAAGGCTCCTGTCTAAGGGCTCTGCTATAGCTATGGGACTGCTCTCCCTCAGGTGTCCAGAGGTCTTCACCTGTGAAATTTTCTCCATCTCCCTTTCTCAAGGACATCTACCTACCTTGGTCACTGTATTTACGTTTCCAAACAGCCTCCCTCCCTCTACCCCACTTCACTCCCTCAGACCTGATCCCCCTTAATGCTCTATTTTTTGTTGTTGTTATTTTTCTGTAGCATTTATCATCTCCTCACATACTGAGTGCCTTTCTTGTCTGTCTTCTCCAGTAGAATATAAGCCCCATGAAGACTCTTTGCCTGTCTTATTCACAGATGACTCCTAAACACCTAGAATCATGCCTGGCACATAGTAGGCACTCAGTAAATATCTTGAGTGAATGACTGAACAACTGAATGACAGGTGCCATGTGGGTTTTTTTTTTTTTCTGCCTGAGGAAAGGACCTCTGTGTCCCAAGCATCATTGCCCCTTCTCTCCTGCCATTCCCCCTCTGTTGCAAAACAGAAACCCCTTTTTATGATGATGAACAACTGTAATAACCTCGCCTCAAGTGTCAGACCTCCTGCTAGGCGGCTTTACCTGTTGTCTCATTAATCCATACAATACCTTGTGATTTAGGTGTTAAGAATATGCTCATTTTACAAATAAAGACTTAAAAATGATGAACAGCTAGCTCAGGGTTACCAACAATTAAGCAAGGGCACCAGGGCTTTTACATAAGACTTTATATCATAAATTGAGATCAGAAAATCCTTTTCTGGAAGTGCCTCTGCCCTTCCTTCATCCTCTCTCTGTCACTAATTGACTGTCCATCACCTTTCTAAAAATAAAATCTGCTTTCCTCTTTAACAGGAATTTAATGAGTGAGGGTGGGGTGGTTAACTGAATGTTATGCTCATCTCAGACAAATTTTGTTAAATTTGTGCAGAAGTTTCACTCAACAAATATTTATGGATCTCCTGCTAGGCAGCTGGCAACATGCCGGTCTCTGGAATCTTAAGATGACCCTCATGGAAACTTGAAAATAAGCATATAAACTGTTCCTCAAACTCCATCTCTAATGTACTTCAAGTTTTCCTGGGCAAGGGCAAACCTGGTGAGGGTCAGCCCAAGATCTGTCTGAGCAACGTGATGTCCAAGGCTCAGGAAGTCCCCATCCTCTTGATGGTCAGCACTTTAAAAAAAAAAATAATTAATTAATTTATTGGCTGCGTTAGGTCTTTGTTGCTGTGCACGGGCTTTCTCTAGCTATGGTGAGCAGGGGCTACCCTTTGCTGCAGTGTGTGGACTTCTCATTGCGGTGGCTTCTCTTGTTGTGGAGCACAGAGCCTCTAGGCACACAGGCTTCCGTAGTTGTGGCACATGGGCTCAATAGTTGTGGCTCACAGGCTCTAGAGTGCAGGGTCAGTAGCTGTGGCACAAGGGCTTAGTTGCTCCGCAGCATGTGGGATCTTTCCGGGCCAGGGGTCGAACCTGTGTCCCCTGCATTGGCAGGTGGGTTCTTAACCACTGCGCCACCCAGGAAGCCCGATGGTCAGCACTCTTGATTTTAGATTATTTCAAGTAGGGGTGGGAGTCAGATACCACGGAGTATAGCAGAAAATCTCCAAAATGTCTCTTACTGGGGAAGGTGTTATGCAATTTCTTTAGAAGTAAATTCACCTTCCTAATTATGGATGCCTGAAGCTGCAATTACAGATAAGTAGCACTTCCAAAGTCTAAAGTTCTTCCTGCTTCCTTCTCCAAAACCCTGCTGGCAAACCTCCTCGGTTGTCAGATTCTGCAGAGGTGAAAAGAGGCAGGCTGGAAGGAGCAGACCTGATGACAAAGTCCCAAAGCTGAATCAAGGTGGGTGCTGGAGGGGAGTACAGGATGGTAGCATGGAGTTGCGTGAGCGAGATCCCCCTCCAAGGGAAGCCTTGCTGTCCGGCTGCAGGACTGCTGAGCAGACAGGCTCCAGTGGTCACCACTGTCAGCCTCAGCCTCACCTGTAGAGTGGCCTCACAGGTGGCCATGCCCTTCCCAGGGCAGCCTGTGTCCAGTGACTGAGCGAAGCGAAGGTGCAAAGCCCTGGAACTCTGTGCCTGATCTGAGACACTGACAGACAGTCCTGAATCCAGAGCTCCCCATCAGGCCTGCGTCACAGATCAGCTGGTTCCTGGGTCCGATCCTGCTTCCTCCCTCTTCCTTTCATAGGTGTTGGTCGCTAATAAACATAGCGCACCCCAAATTCCATTTCAGTGTCTACTTCTAGAAAGCCCAATCTGTGATGATGTGTCAGGGATGGGGAGCACCTTGAGGTCTGGCTCCTTTGCCTCTCTAAAGCTCATCTCTTGCAGCTCTGAGCTCAGCCAACACCTTCCCCACCTTCTACTAGCTACCTAACTGGCTGGTGGCGGGGGAGGGGGGGCTTTTCCTGTTGTTTCAGGCACCAGGGCCCACAACTGAAAACAACAGGCAGTAGTACTCCCCGCATCTAAAGAGAGCTGACAATTTAGTTACAGCCACCTTTCTGGGGCTTATTTAGAGGTGGCAGAACAAGCCCTGCTGCCCCAGCAACCACCACAAATACCTCTTCCTCCCACCAAGCCTGAGGAGGAGAGAGGTTGGTGGAGACATGGGGGATTGTCAAAGGCAGACAGCAGAGTATCCTGCTCAGGATGGTGAAGGTCAAGTGGATGTGTTGGGCCAGGCTGGGTCTCCCATCTGGGGGCCCTCAGAGGATTTTCCACACGAGCCCGTGGCCGACCAGCCCCGGACAGCTGCCACGCACAGGGCAGGTGGGCCAGTCCGTATCAGCCAGGGAGGCGGTGACTGCAGAGAGGATGACCCGATGGCTGGTTAGGGAGAGTGACGTGGCCACCCTTCACCTCCCTCCTGGCCAACCCCCACTGGACGTGCTCATCTTCATCAGAATTCCAGCTCCAGTATGGGGGAGTTTGAAATTTTAAACTACCTTTTAATTAACCAAAAAGGAGGATATGAAGGAGTGTGATTGAAGAGGGTAATTGAAAAAGAAAACAATTTGAACAATTTTTTAAGTCCCACCGAATCGTGTTTTAGAATGATGCCGCCCTCCTGAAACTCCAGCTGCCGCCTCATGGATACTCCAGAGAAGGTTGGGGACACCAGGCAGGAGCCACCTCTGCTCTGTGCCTCCAGCCTAGGGACTTTGGTGGACTGTGAATGCCAGCATTTCCCCCTCCCTGTGGTCTTCTCAGTGACGGGGCTCGGCGGAGCGGTTCCCATTTGGCAGATGGCATTTTAAATTGTTTGTGTAGGAGCTCACGCTGTCTTCATAAAAACTCTGTAAAGTACATGCAATCACTCTCTATATTTCCTAAGAGGAAATTAGGACACAGAGAACTTAAGTAACTGGTCGAGTCCCTTATCTATTGCCTCTGTTAGCTCCTGCTGCTATAACTAAATGCCATAGACTGGGTGGCTTCATCAACAGATATTTACTTCTACGTTCTGAGGCTAGGAAGTCCAAGACTGGGGTGTCAGCAGACTTGGTGTCTAGTGAGGACCTGTTTCCTGGTTTGCAGATAGCTATCTTCGCCTTGACTCTTCACATGAGGGAGGAAGGGAGGGAGGGAGGGAGGCAGGGAGAGAGAGAGGAGCAGCCTCTCCGGTCTCTTCTTAAAAGGGCACTAATCGTCGTAAAGGCTCTACCCTCATTCATGATCTAATTATCTCCCCCCAAACCCCACCTCCACATACCATCGCCCTGGGGATTAGAGGGGATTTGAGTTCCGAACTATAACTTTTGGGAGGATGCACACTTAGCAACAGCAAGACTGAAGCAGACAGCTTGGTCCCAAAGCCCTTACAGGCTTGCCTTCTACACTTCCTGTCTTCTGAGCAAAATCCTACCCTCTGGCCTTCTTGGGGGGGGGTCTTATTCTGTGGTTTATACCTCACTTTTCTGGATTTTGAATTTCCCCTTCTCCTCTGGCCTTCTTCCCACATACATGTGACTCTTCCAACTTCCACCTGACCTGCAGCTGGTTACTTGTTACCTAAGAGCAGCCCATTCCTGCCACCTCCGTGACTTCTCTTTCTCTGGAACTGCTCCCAGCTGGTCCGTAATGACCCAGTTGATATCTTTCTAGAATTGCTCCTATTGACCCCTCTTTTCTTGAAAATTCTGCCTTGTTACCTTTCTCTGTCATCCCTCCCTGCACGGTTTCTCTTTCTCCTGGATACTTCATCTGACTCACACTGGCTTCTAGCCGGCTCTCTCGCTGTGCCTTAATGTAGGTGTAACCCTCAGGACTCCATCCTGAGCATTCGTCTCAGGGCAATTCTCTCCCTTCATAGTACTTTTCTTTCCTGGGCCTTCAATTACAACAGCTATGTGGACTCTTTTCAGACAGCTGCACTCAAACCCATACATCTTTGCCTAATGGTCTGTTCCATCAGAGCATCCCTCAGGCAACCTAAACTCAGCGCTTCCAAGACTGAACACATCATCTCTCCTTAAAAGCTTGTTCCTGACATAATTCCCATCAGGAGAAAAACTGTTCTCTCTCTCAACCGCCATTAATCATTTCCCAAATCCTATTGTTTCTACCTCTTAAACTAGTGAAATTTTGGTGTCTCCAAATCCTTTTACACTCTTAAAAATCATTGAGGAGCCCCCAAAGCTTCTGTGTACATGAGCTGTATTTAGAGATATTTATTGCGTTAGAAACTAAAACTAAGAAATTTCAAAATATTTATATAAAATAACAGTATACCCATCATATATTAGCAGGAATAAAATATTTTTATAAAAATAACTCAATTTTCTGAAACAATAAAAGATGAGAAGAGTTACATTGTTTTACATTTTTGCAAAGCTCTTTAATGTCTGGCTTAATAGAAGACAGCTGGATTCGCATACCTGCTTCTGTATTCAATCTGTTGCAATATATTATTTTGGTTGAAGTATATGGGGAAAATCTAGCTTCACACTGATAAGTAGTTGGAAAAGTGAGGGTTGTTTTAATAGTTTTCAGATAATTGTAAATGATTTTCTTTGGTATTACACCAAAGCACAAGTATTAGTTTCTTAAAGGTTAGTTGCAATATGGATTCTGAAACCTTCTAGGGAACTTTTCCCTCTGTTTTATGAAAATCTGTTGGTTATTTTACACTTTGAATGGACCTTTCCCCTATTCATGACTTTGTGACATGATACATTGAGCTTGTGGAAGTATTGGTTCACTGAGTTATGCATATCTTTCAAATGTTGACGCATTTCCCTTTACAATATCAAATAATCACATGTGATGTTATCACCATTGTATTAGTTTCCTAGGGCCACTATAACAAAGTACCACAAACCGGCAGCTTACCAGACGTTTCTTGGTTTGTTGCTGCATCGCTTCAATCTCTACCTCCATCTTCACATGGCCTCCTTTCATACGTGTGTCTGTGTTTTTTTCCCAAATCTCTTTTTACTTAAGGACACTAGTCACTGGATTTAAGGCCCATCTTAATCCAGTATGATCGCCTCTTAACCTGATGACATCTGCAAAGGCCCTCTTTCCAAATAAGGTCACATTCACAGGTACCAGGAGTTAGAACTTCAACGTGTCTTTGGTGGGCGGAGAGGGAACACAATTCAACCCAGAGCAATTACCTCATCAGAAAAATCTTATTTATTTATTTATTGGCTGCATTGGTCTTCATTGCTGCACTCAGGCTTTCTGTAGTTGTGGAGAGTGGGAGCTACTCTTCATTGTGGTCTGCAGGCTTCTCATTGCCCAGGCTTCTCTTGTTGTGGAGCACGGGCTCTAGGTGTGCGGGCTTCAGTAGTTGTGGCACTCAGGCTCTTTAGTTGTGGCTCGTGGGCTCTAGAGTGCAGGCTCAGTAGTTGTGGCACATGGACTTCGTTGCTCCTTGACATGTGGGATCTTCCCGGACCAGGGATCGAACCTGTGTCCCCTGCATCGTCAGGAGGATTCTTAACCGCTGTGCTACCAAGGAAGTGCAGAAAAATCTTTAATAGTTGGGAAGCTTTCCATTTAAAGTCATGGAAGCAAGTTTTCCAAAATTCTGATTTTTGCTTGAAAACAAATTTCACCATCAGCCACAAGTACACCTAGTAACAAAAATTACAACAAAAACAAGGAAAAGTAGTTTTCTCTGAAGCAGCAGGTTCATTTTGCTCATTTTCAAGAAAATGTCTCCCAGATACTCACGCCTGGAAAACCTGAGTTTATCAGTCATATTTTTTTTTCAGGTGAAAACAGTGTTCCATGAATAAAGTGGTCAGGCTGGCTTGCAACTCACTTGCAAAAGTATTTTTCTTTGAGACAATTATATTTCCTTTTGCAACTGAAGTGCTTTACACGTCTTTCCTCTTGCATCATACAGAGTATTAATTTAAAAGACCAAGAGTTAATGAAATTGATCATTTTTATTGCTTCATCAAGGATATTAAAAAGGGAAATTGATGTGTTTTTCTCGGTGAGTGCATGGTGGTGAAGAATGCAGGACTCTTAGTGGACTTCAGGGTCTTCTTGATGGTGCTAAGACACCAGCAGTTTTACCCATCTTTGCTTTTGTATTATAAGTGCAAAGGTCAACACGGTGAAAAAGCCAAATATTGCCTTAATATTATTGTGAAAACAGCTTTGACCTCCCAGGGACCCCTGCTGGTCTGTGGACCGCACTCTGGAAGCACAGTCCTGGACAGCTCTCCCCAACTCTACCTCTGTGTTAGGGCCCAGCAGGTCTTAGGAGGACTATTGCAATAACCATAACCAGTTCCTGACTCTAGAGTTGTCTCTTCCAACCGGTCCTCCACGTGGCAGCCAGTCAGCTCTAAGAAAGGCATATGCCATTTGGACATTCTTCTGCTTCAAGCCCTTCAGTGAATTCCCATGGATTTTAAGTTCAAATTCCTTAGCATAGCATGGGCACAGGAGGTCATCTCTGATCTAACAATGACTTACCTTTCCCATCTCTTCTCCAGCCACATTTCCACATGGCATTCAATCCAGCCCCAATGGTTATTTTATTTTATTTATTTTTTTAAAAAATGTATTAATTTATTGGCTGCATTGGGTCTTTGCTGCTGCACGTGGACTTTCTCTAGTTGCGGTGAGTAGGGGCTACTCTTCGTTGCCGTGTATGGGCTTCTCATTTCGGTGGCTTCTCTTGTTGAGGAGCACGGGCTCTGGGCATGTGGGCTTCAGTGGTTGTGGCTCACAGGCTTAGTTGCTGGGCGGCATGTGGGATCTTCCCGGACCAGGGATCGAACCCATGTCCCCTGTATTGGCAGGTGGATTCATAACCACTGCACCACCAGGGAAGTCCCCCAATGGTTATTTTAATCCCTCATGCTGTTCCCCTGCATGGAATGCCCTGCTCTCTTCACCTTTTACCTGGCTAAGTGTTACTCTTTAAAAGTCATCTTCTGTCACCTATTCCAGGAAGCATTCCTTGACTACATTTTGGATTAGCAGGTTTTTCTTCTCTATGTTTTCATGCCATCATATATTGATACTTATTCCATCATAGTGTTTCTAATAATGCGCTACAGTAGCAGTGAATAATAATAATAGTTACCATTATTGTAACCACCAACATTTATTTACCACTTATTATTTGCTGGACATGGTGTCAAGCACTTCAACTGTACCATCATTTCTGGTATGTTTATCTATTCCTTGCATTAAGACTTAGAGTTCCTTAACTTCAGGGTGCAAGAGGTAAGATAAAATGGTTAAGTGCGTGGTTCTTAAAGTCTAGGAGAGGACTTCTCTGGTGGCACAGTGGTTAAGAATCTGCCTGCCAATGCAGGGGACACAAGTTACAGCCCTGGTCTGGGAAGATCCCACATACCTCGCAGCAACTAAGCCCGTGAACCACAACTACTGAGCCCTCGTGCCGCAACTACTGAAGACCACGCACCTAGAGCCCGAGCTCCACAACAAGGGAAGCCTGACAATGAGAAGCTCGCACACCACAATGAAGAGTAGCTCCTGCTCGCCACAACTAGAGAAAGCCTGCACGCAACAACAAAGACCCAATGCAGTAAATAAATTAATTAAAAAAAAAGTCTGAGATATGCGTTTACATCTTAGTTTCAAGCAATGTGAAGTTAAAGTTTCTCATTTTCTTTTCTCAAAAATCTTTGTTTTTACCAAAGCACTATATGTTCTAAAGAAAAGTGCAAGGAAGAAAGCAAAAAATGACCCCAAATCCCACCATTCAGAAAAGAAATTTACTTGTGAGCATGATTATAGATATTTCCAATGGATCCATATGTTAGAATGGTACACGAATAAACAAAAAAATTATAGCCATTGGATTATATTCCATAATCTATTGCTTAAAAGTTAGAAAAAATACGATAGTAAAAAATGAGTGTAATTCAAAGGATTGCTGATATTCAGATAAAAGTTTCTTCAGCAAAAGGGATATTGGGATACTGGCAGCTCCTTTAAATCCCTCTAAAGCAAGGCTCGGCCTGGGCCCCGCAGGCTGCATATTGACACACAGAAGAGATTTACTTGTCTGTGCACAGTTTATTCAAAGAAATAGAAGCTCAATGCCTTGGTGGGAGCAAGGGCATACACACTCTCCTTTGTGGGATTTCTGCCCATCCCTTATTATCTCACCCTGGCCATGAGCTATAGGAAAGGGTGGGGTGAAGTATATGAGCTGGGGAGCCAGACTGTCTGGGCTGGAATTCTGCCTCCACGACTTCCTAGCTTTGGGGCTTTGTGTAGGTAGGTTAACTTCTCTGTGTTTTTCCTCCTTTGTAAAATGGGGCTCAAAACAGACTCTATGGGGTTATGGACAGTATTAAATAATATGCGTAAAGAGCTTAGAGCACTAAGCATATGATAAACACCCAGGAAATGTTTGCTGTTATCACTTGCTATCTGGCCCCAGTGCTAAGGTTAAGGAGAAAAAAGATGGTAAAAACCATCAAAAGTTGGAGTTAGTTTGCTTTCAAAACACTGTATTTTAATTTTGGATATCACCAACAGATGGCCTGCTGGAAGATATGAGACCAGCACTATTACACGTCTTGCCACCTCTTTGTCCCCTCTTACTGTTTTTCACTGGGCAGTATTATTTCTCTGTAAAGACTGTGATAGTTTCAATCCATTCTGTCCCGTAACTCCCCCTGTTACTCAACTTAGCTTTAATATTTACATGGGTTTTATGATCACCACTAAGGTTTTTGCCCCAGCATTTCTAAGTGTTTTATTCTGATTCAACGCTTGATCAGGTAGAGCTCATGTTTTCAGGAAGGGCTCGTGCATGCATGCTATTATATTCCTTGCATATTTGAGAATGTGTGCCTTTTGCATTCATACTTGGATGACATTTTGATGGGATGTAATATATTTGGGGTCACTTTTTCTTTCCCTTGGAACTTTGTAGACATTGCTCCACTGTCCTCTGCAGTAGAAAATTTGATTTTTTTCACCCTTATGGGTCATTGGACTTTTCTTCCTGAATACCTAAAGAAATCTGTTTTTTTTTCTTCCAATCCCTTAACACAAATTAACAAGTGTATGTCTAGCTGTCTCTTTTTTCCTACCAGTATTATTGGAAAACAGTACATCTTTTGGATTAAAAGGTTGAATTCTTACATTTTAATTTTCCTCTATTACAATTCTATACAGTTTTTCAACTTAATTATGGTAGCTCTCCACTCCCAGGACACTCAAAATTCTTATGTTGGGTGTCTCTGTTATCTGTTCTTTAATTGTTTTGAATTTCATGTCCTTTCCTTCAACACTCATCATCATTATCTCAGGTCTCCCCTCCATGAAAATAATTTGATGATCAGCTGCAGCTATTCTGTTACCTGTTTATTTTTCTAAGTTATTTGTCAGATCTGAAGTAGGATTTTGCTACACACTTTGTCTCTTTGACACTTTAATCTCCCTTTTTATCTTGTGCTATTTTATCCTTTTGTCTTTGTGTTCTCATTTTATTAAAGTCATATTTCTTATTTGAATATGTATGTCTGAAGAGTGATGAATTCATGATGAATTCTGTTCCTTGGTTTGGGCTATATTTTCTGGATTGACTTTTCTCTATATGCAGCCCTTTCATAGTTTTTGCCCCTGATTAATGTGGATTATTTGGTTTGATACAGAATCTGGGTGACTTCTTGAAACTCAACCTATCTTACCTAAAACTCAGTTGGGGACTTCCTTGGTGGCGCAGTGGTTAAGAATCTACCTGCCAATGCAGGGGATGTGAGTTCGAGCCCTCGTCTGGGAACATCCCACCTGCCTCGGAGCAATTAAGCCCTTGCTCCAGAGCCCGTAAGCCACAACTAGTGAAGCTCTCGTGCCACAACTACTGAAGCCCTGGGGGCCTAAAGCCTGTGCTCCGCAGCAAGAGAAGCCACCACACTGAGAAGCCTGTGCACTGCAAAAAAGAATAGCCCCCACTAGCTGCAACTCGAGGAAGCCCACGTGCACCAACAAAGACCCAAAGCAGCCAAAAATAAATAAATTAATTTAAAAAAAAGAAAATTATTAACCCCCCCTCCCCCCCCAAACTCAATTGTCTTCCCGTCAGAACTATAGCTCGAGGCTGTGAGTTGCTTGCTGTCCACTTTTCTGCAGTTTTAGGGCTTGGGGAGGGGATAGGGCTGCACGCAGCTTTTGTTATAGGATCTGGAACCTGTGCTTTTCCGAGATCCCATTAAAATATGTAGTTCTAGTACCCGTACCACCCAGCTGGGTGTGTATCCCATGCCTGTGGGCTTGCCCCACCCAGCATAGCGATCGGAAACTGTCAAGCCTTGGGTGCCCTCCTTCACTCCACCAGGGTCCCCTGGTGTTCAGTGGTGCTGCTTCCAGGTGTTTTCTCTTGACTTCTCTCCAACTTGCCTTTTCACCCTCTCAGTCATATTTTTTCTAAATTGGAACAGGCGGTCTTGGAATTCCTGAAAATTATCAGGATTTTTCCATTTCATCTATTTTCCTCCACACTGCTTCTCGGGAAGGTAAGTACGACATTGTGACGCGCATGGCTCCACTTCAGAACTCTGTTTCTTTCTCGGACAACTTCTTTTCAACATTCACAGCCTAAGGTTGAACCTCTCCTTGTTACTGCTGGTGGATTTTAAAAAAGCTTTTACTTTGCCTTTATTTTGGAAGGATATTTTCAATGAACATATCAACAGAATTCTGGGTGTTCCCTGTCCCCTCCCCCAACACTTTAAAGATGTTCTACTCTCTTCTGGTCTCTATAGTTTCTAATAAGAATTCAGCAGTTATTCAAATAGCTCTTCCACTATGTGATGTATCATTATTTTCCCCTGGTTGCTTTCAAAAACTTCTCCTTATTTCAGTTTCCAACAGTTTGACTGTGATACGCCATGTGTGTCTTTATTTATACTTATGCTGTTGGGGTTCATTGAACTTCTTGAATCTATGAATTTATGTCTTTCAATAAATTGGGGGACATTCCTGGTGGTGCAGTGGTTAAGAATCCACCTGCCAATGCAAGGGACACTGGTTTGATCCCTAGTCTGGGAAGATCCCACATGCCTCGGAGCAACTAAGCCCTCGAGCCACAACTACTGAGCCTGTGTGCCACAACTACTGAAGCCCAGGAGCCTAGAGCTTGAGCTCTGCAACAAGAGAAGCCACTGCAATGAGATGCCCACATACCACAACCAAGAGTAGCCCCCACTTGCCATAACTAGACAAAGCTTGAGTGCAGCAATGAAGACCCAACGCAGCAAAAAAAAATAAATAAAAATAAAAAATAAATTAAATTAAGAAAAATAAAAAATTGGGAAAAAATAAGCCGTTATCCCTTCAAAAACATTTTTTGGCCCCATTTTCTCTTTCTTCTACATTTAGAATACATATTACATATATGTAGACATTTTAATATTATTTCACAGGTCCCTGAGACTCTGTTTATATTTCTCAACATTTCTTTTTCTTTCTGTTCTTCAGGTGGAAAATTTCTATTGATTTGCCTTCATGTTTTTTGACTCTTTTTTTCATCAGGTCCATCCAGAGAATTTTTAATTTCAAATATTCTATTTCTCAGCTCTAGAATATCCTTTGGTTCTTTAAGAATATAATTTTACTTCTCATTTGAGATTTCCTGCCTTTCATTTATTGAAAGTATTTTTTCTTTGACTTCATTGACCATAATTTTTCTTTTAAGCTCTTTATTGGAATATAATTGCTTTACACTCTTGTACCAGCTTTTGAGGTACACCAAAGTCAATCAGCTGCATTTATACTTATATCCCCATATCCCCTCCCTCCCTCGACTCCCTCTCGCTCTCCATGTCCCGGCTCTCTAAGGAATCACCCATCATCGAGTTGATCTCCCTTTGTTATACACCAACTTCCCACTAGCTATCTATTTTACACTTGGTAGTGTATATATGGCTATGCTACTCTCTCACTTCGTCCCAGTTTCCCCTTTGCCCCCCGCCACCCCAACCCTGTGTCCTCCCGTCCATTCTCTGCATCTGCATTGTTATTCTTGCCCTCTCACTGGGTTCATCAGTACCTTTTTGTTTTGTTTTGTTTTTTTTAGATTCCATATTTATGAGTTAGCATACAGTATTTGTTTTTCTCTTTCTGGCTTACTTCACTCTGTATGACAGACTCCAGGTCTATCCACCTCATTACATATAGGTCCATTTCATTCCTTTTTGTGGCTGAGTAATATTCCATTGTATATATATGCCACATCTTCTGTATCCATTCATCTGTTGATGGGCATTTAGGTTGCTTCCATGTCCTGGCTATTGGAAATAGTGCTGCAATGAACATTATGGTACATGTTCCTTTTTGGATTATGGTTTTCTCTGGGTATATGTCCAGGAATGGGATTACTGGATCATATGGTAGTTCTATTTGTAGTTTTTTAAGGAACCTCCAAACTGTTTTTCATAGTGGTCGTACCAACTTACATTCCCACCAACAGTGCAGGAGAGTTCCCTTTTCTCCACACCCTCTCCAACATTTATTGTTTCTAGATTTTTGGATGGTGGTCATTCTGACTGGTGTGAGGTGATACCTCATTGCGGCTTTGGCTTGCATTTCTCTAATGATGAGTGATGTTGAGCATCTTTTCATGTGTTTGTTGGCCATCTGTATGTCTTCTTTGGAGAAATGCCTATTTAGGTCTTCCGCCCATTTGTGGGTTGGGTTATTTGCTTTTTTGGTGTTAAGCTGCACGAGCTGTTTGTATCTTTTGGAGATTAATCCTTTGTCCGTTGCTTCATTGGCAGGTATTTTCTCTCATTCTGAGGGTTGTCTTCTTGTCTGGTTTATGGTTTCTTTTGCTGTGCAAGAGCTTTTAAGTCTCATTAGGTCCCATTTGTTTATTCTTGATTTTATTTCCATGATTCTAGGAGGTGGGTCACAAAGGATCTTGCTTTGATGTATGTCATAGAGTGTTCTGCCTGTGTTTTCCTCTAGGAGTTTTATAGAGTCTGGCCTTACATTTAAGTCTTTAATCCATTTTGAGTTTATGTTTGTGTATGGTGTCAGGAAGTGTTCTAATTTCATTCTTTTACATGTAGCTGTCCAATTTTCCCAGCACCACTTCTTGAAGAGGCTGTCTTTTTTCCATTGTATATTCTTGCCTCCTTTGTCAAAGATAAGGTGCCCATGTGTGCTTGGGTTTACCTCTAGGTTCTCTATTCTGTTCCATTGATCTTCCTTTCTGTTTTTGTGCCAGTACCACACTTTCTTGATCACTGTGGCCTTGTAGTATAGTTTGAAGTCAGGAAGCCTAATTCCACCAACTCCATCTTTCCTTCTCAAGATTGCTTTGGCTATTTGGGGTCTTTTGTGTTTCCATACAAATCATAAGATTTCTTGTTCTAGTTCTATGAAAAATGCCGTTAGTAATTTGATAGGGATTGCGTTGAATCTGTAAATTGCTTTGGGTAGAATAGTCATTTTCACAATGTTGATTCTTCCTATCCAGGAACATGGTATGTCTCTCCATCTGTTTGTATCGTCTTTGATTTCTTTCATCAGTGTCTTATAGTTTTATGCATACAGGGTTTTACCATAATTTTAATAACTGCTTGGCAATCCTTATTGGATCGATTCTGACAGCTGGATCACATTGGTCTTGGCCTCAGTTGATTACCTTTTCTCTTAAGCCTGGATCATATTCTCTGGTTCTTTGTATGTTGAGTAATTTTGAATTATATCTTAGACATTATTAATTTGATGTTATGGAGATTCTACATGCTATTATATTCCTCTGAAGTGCTGATGTTTGACTTTAGCAAGTAAATGCACTTAGGTGGATTCAGACTCAACATTCTTCCCTTCGGGGAGCAGCTGAAGT
Source organism: Hippopotamus amphibius kiboko (assembly GCF_030028045.1). Lineage (NCBI taxonomy): Eukaryota > Metazoa > Chordata > Mammalia > Artiodactyla > Hippopotamidae > Hippopotamus > Hippopotamus amphibius. The sequence goes on from NC_080191.1 coordinate 161,917,928, forward strand.
CTCAGCTCATCTCTTCTGTCTTTAGATCTGCTGCTTTGAGTCTGCCTTACACTTGTGTGGTTCAGAATCTGACAGAAACTTGGTCAGAGTTTATACACAGAATTTGTGGTCTCTCTCTCCTTAGATAGTTCCTTTTCAATAGTTTCCCTCTATCCTTACTTTCCAGCATACTCTGTTCTTTGGTTCTTTAGGCCAGAAGGAATATGAATTTTTTTTATTGAAGTTTTAGCCACCACATATGGTGCTGACCTCAGCCTGTTCCCAGGCTAAAAGCTAGAAAAATAGCTTTTCTATTCTACTCACCTTTTGTCATTACCTTCTTCCAAGATGTGACTGCCCTCCAGATTCTGTCTGCTTCTATTTACCCTCAGCAAACCCTCAGGCTGCAGGTTTCCTGTATTTTCTCTAGCGTTTATAGCTGTTATCTGTTGGGAGAGCAGGATCTGCTAGCTGTTTATTTGTCTATACCGAAAGTGGAAATTGCTGGCAATTTTTTTTTTAACTGTCTTGTTGTTTTTTTTTTTCTTTTGCCATTCATTGCGTAAAATGTTGGGTGTTGGGTGAGACAGATCCTCTAATCTAGGTGCATTTTGCCATTTTTACCCAGAAGTTCTCTTGTGAAAATGTCTTATCCTTCCTGAACCTCAGCTTTATAATCTATAAAATGGAGGAAATAGTTCCTTCTTTGTGGAGTTGTTGTAAGTGTTAAGTGAGACAGTGCAGAGAAAGCATTTTAGCACAGTGCCAGTGGTTAATATATTATTTCCATTATCTTTGGTGTCTATATCTCATCCTGAACATAGTGCCTGGGGTATAGTTAGAGGTAAATAATGATTGTTGAATAAATAAACTAGAATGTTAAAATGGAGAAGGAAGAGGAGGGATGTAAGAAATGGTGGAATCACAGGAAAACTGGAGACACTTCAAGGCTGGCATTTCCACCTTGGACCCGGGCATGTAGCAGACACACAGGCCTGTGGCCAAGTGGCTCTTCCCTCTGGCCAGGCTTCTGTTACACAAGGTGTTCTCTCCAGCTTGTGTGCTGATTCATTCTGCAAGCTGCAGCACGAGGCCAAGCCTTCAGAACTAGGTGAAAAGTCTCCATGTTCCTGCTTCTTACACTTTCTAGGAGGTACAAGGGGGTTCTGGGGGGATTCTGGAGCCAGAGGAGGACCCCCTGGATTTGTGAGCACGGGAGGCAATACCTGAAAAACTGCATTTGTGTGAAACAGTATCAGAGACAAAATGAAGAGGCTTGGGGATGGGGGAGGCCTTTCATTATCCAGACATGACGAGCCTGTTAACACCCTGACTTTAGGGAGGAATTATTCCCCGCACTGGAGGGCCCACGTGCCAGCTCTCAGCAGGCAGTTACATGCTCCAAAATCACAATGGTGTTTAGCAGGGAAGAGGCGTGGGGGTGTTTGGGTGCTAGCAGTGGCCATGCTGCCACTCAGAGCATCAGTTGGGCCACCCTGACACGATGGCAGCACCAACAAGGTCCTGAGTTTGGGAATCTTTTCACCTGAGAAAAACACAAGAAGACTTCAAAAAATATTATTAATTGAACTGTACACCTAAAAGTGGTCAAAATGGCAGATTTTCTGTTATATATTACCACAGTTAAAAACAAAATTATTAAAATCATACGTGCCCATTGTAGACAATTTGAAAAATTAAAAAAGATTGAAAGAAACAAAATGATGCCTATTCCTTCCCCTAACATTTTGGTAATTTCCTTTTCTTGTTTTTACATACAAATTGTCTATAATGTGTGTGTTTGGGGGTTAATTTATTTTAATCTGAGCATGTTTGTTATTAAGTATTGTTTGAAAATATCATTTTAATGGATTCAAAGTAATTCATTGTGTAAATTCAGCAAATTGCATTTGATTGTCTCAGTGGCTATTTAGGCTTTTTTCCAGTATTTGGGAAAAAGAACACTTCAATAATTGTCTTCAACATAAGTCTTTGTTTAATAGATCCTTTGAAAGTGTAAAAAATTTTCTTTTCTTCCTCTTTCATCCTACTCACATCCTACACTTTCTTAAACGCCTAGCTCAGGTCTGGCCTCTAGAGGAAAATTTCCCTGAACACTTCAGCCTGCAAAACTCCCTTCCCTTGATGGGTGATGACTTAGAGGGGTGGGATAAGGAGAGTGCAAGGGAGTCACGGGAGGGAGAGGATATGGGGATATATGTATAAATACAGCTGATTCACTTTGTTGTACAGCAAAAACTGGCACAACAGTGTAAAGCAATTACATTCCAATAAAGAGCTTTAAAAAAATATTGAGAGAAAAAAAAAAACAAAACAAAACTCCCTTCCTTCTCTGCCTCCAATTGCATTAATTAATTAATGAATTCATTCATTCATGAAATATCATTTGATGGCATATCAAGTATGTGTATGTAAATGTTCACCAAATATTAATTTTTCCTCTAATAATGTGATTACTTATATAATAATTGTGGCTAATGTCTATTGAGTATTTACTCTGTGCTGACATTTTAAAAAATTACTTTACTTTGGATTATCTCATTTCACCTTTTTTATTTTTAGTATTTATTTGTTTGTTTTGGCTGTGGCAGATCTTCGTTGTGGCATGTGGGCTCCTAGCTGTGGCATGCAGACTTCTTAGTGGCGGCATGAGAACTCAGTTGTGACATGCATGAGGAATCTAGTTCCCTAACTAGGGATCGAACCTCAGCTGCCCCTTGCATCGGGAGTGTGGAGTCTTACCCACTGGACCACCGGGGAAGCCCGTCTCATCTCATCTTTACCATACTATCTATGCTTTACTTATGGGAAAGTTGAAGCACAGAGAAACTAAGTAACTTGCCCAAGGTTGCTCAGCTATTCCTTGGGTGACCTAGGATTCAATTCCAGTCAGTCTGGCACCAGCATCCATTAATTGCATTAGCAGTTAAACGTGCTGCCTCAGCTGGACTGTCCTAGGGACTAGAGATGGAACCATGAATAAAGGACGTATACCTACTGCAGTGTGGAGCTTACTTAGAGGTTGGGTGCCCCACTGAGCTCTGGATCATGAAGCTGTTCCTTCATGGCTGTTTGTGGCTTGCTTCTGCATCCTGTGCACTCCTGCAGGGCTGGGGCCCTATCTCCTCCTGCCTTCCCCTCCCGAGAAGCACACACCTAGTACCCAAGGGTTGCTCAGTAACGCCTTTAAACTGATGCGTGGGAGGTAGTAGACAGAGATCTGAGCACCTAGAGTCCAGGTTTTTCTTTGGGTTCCGTTATTGTGCAGGGGGTGTTTTTCTACCACCCTGGAGTCCATTTCGTCATGAGGGACACGAGATAATCTTTGATACCCTATGAGTGTAGAAAAATCTCCCAGTAATACCTTGCATTTTTCTCACATGGTGATGGGCAACCGCTAGCACAAGACCCTCTTGTGGCCTCCAGCTCTCTGGTTTAGTCCAAGGCCTATAATTTCGGGGTTAACCATGAGAAAGTTGTCTCCATGCTGCTTCTTTTTCAATATGCCCAGATGAGAGCAGGCATCTTTAGAAGCCAAATAGCAGTGCTAACTTTCTCATGGACATGTGTCTATTTCTTAAAGTAGGTATCTTAGTCTGTTTGGGCTCCTATAATAAAATACTATAGATTGGGTGACTTTTTTTTTTTCCGGTCTTCCAATGGGTGACTTATTAAGAACAAAAATGTATTTCTCATAGTTCTGGAGGCTAAGAAGTCCACCATCAAGGCACTGGCAGAGTCAGTGTCTGGTGGGGGGCCTGCTTCCTGTTCACAGATGCTCATCATTTCTCTGTGTACCCTGTGTGGTGGAAAGGGGTAAGGGGGTTCTCTCAGCAACGTTTATAAGGGCACTAATCCCACTCAGGAGGGCTCTACCCTCATGACCTCGTCACCTCCCAAAGACTCCACTTCCTAATAACATCACCTTGGGCATCAGGTTTTTCTCCAAAATTTTTTTAGCCTCTCCATGCAGCATGGGGGATCTTAGTTCCCTGACCAGGGATCAAATCTGTGCCCCCTGTAGTGGAAGCACAGAGTCCTAGCCACTGGACCGCCAGGGAATTCCCTAGGTTTTCTTCTCAACATGTGAATGTTGGGGGGACATAAGCATTCAGTCTGTAACAGTAGATAATCATAATTACCATGTTTAATTTTTAATGGGATTAAAAGAAGAAAGAGAAGAGGAGAAGAGACCTTCTTATGCAAGGTCATAAACACTTGTGAGTGTGTGTGTGTTTTAATTGGTCCTAAGTTCAGAAGAAAGTTAGTTTTTCTTCTTTTTTTGACTGGGTTCACATCTAACTATTATAATAGCTTCTATCTTTTGAGTACCTGTTAGATGCCTGGCACGGCACATAATAAAATTATCACTGATACTTACTGTGGTCCTTCAAGGACTATGGTACCCCCCCACTCCCTGTTTCATAGGCTCAGAGGGCTTAATGGCCTTTCTCAAAGCCACCTGCCTAGCAAAAAGCACGGCAACAATCAAACTCTGTTTTGCTCAGTCCCAAAGCCTGCCGATGTGCCACCACAACTGAGTTAGCTGGTTACTCATTAGTTATTTAGGAAATGAGCTGTGTCATCAACATGGCATGCAGAGGTATGGCTTTTTTGGAATTTTAAAAAAATATTTATTTAGGCTGCACTGGGTCTTAGTTGCGGCACGTGGGATCTTCGTTGAGGCATGTTTAGTTGCTGCATGTGAGCTCTTAGTTGCAGCATGCATATGGGATCTCGTTCCTTGGCTAAGAATCGAACCCAGGCCCCCTGCACTGGCAGCTCGGAGCCTTATCACTGGACCACCAGGGAAGTCCCTGGAATTTTATTAAAGACTTTGGAGGGGATCAGAGAGGAAAATGTCAGCTAGGAGGAGCAAGTCTGTTTCCTGGCCATGGATGGAGCCAAGGGGGATCCTCACTTCTTCACCCCTATGATCCTGGATCCAAGTTTGGGGAATGGCTAAGTGAGGAGAAAAAATCCTGAGAAGATTTAAAACACCTCTCTGAATCTGTTACAGGAAAATTTGTCCTGATTTGTAGATTTATTTATGTATGACAAAGAGTGCTTCTATGAAATATCTAATGCATTTTATTTGAAAGAGTACTCAGTTATACATTTAATGAATGAAAAAAAAATGGCACCAGGTAATTCTGCAAGTGTTAATAAGACTTTCGAGAAAGAATAGATCGTTTTGGACTCAAGGCTTCCTGGAGAAGCTTAGGGTTGAACTAGACCTTAGAGGATGGGTTGTGTTCATGCAGGCAGAGTGAGATGAAGGGGGCATTTCAGAGGAATGAAAAAGTACAAGCAAGTCCTAGTGGAAAGAGAATGGGGAGATGAGTCAGGTCATCCTCACATCACTTTGCCTCCAAGGAAAAACTGATGCGTGCAGTGGTTCAAGAGTGGCTTTGAAGTCATATACTTGTTGGTTCAATCCGCAGCTCTGCCAATTACAAGATGCGTGGCCTTTGGCCAATTATTTAAACTCCTGAAGCCTCAGTTATCTCATTTCCAAATGCAGTTAATGATGCACCCTGCACAGGGGCTTTGTGAGGATTTACTACCACATAAATTGAACCAGTTCCTGGTTCAATAATTTGAGGAAGTTATTATCTCTCGGATCATTCTGGACTATGCAGAGCCTAACTAATCTTAACATGCTCTGTTTCACCTCAGTAATCGATAACTAAGAATTACGATTTCTTCTATCTCCTGAGATCTAAGAAGCAGTAAAGCCACCTCCCCCTCTATGCCAAAACCCTGGGTGAAGGATGCGTATTATCAGAGGCCCACCTTCACACAAAGCTATCTCAGATGAGGGACTTCCTTCTTCCCAGCAACAGCAATAACATTCCACCAGGCCTCTAGTCACTTCCTACAATCTTATCACCTTCTGTTTTCCTTAGCCCTTTGAAGAGATAGGCTGAAAAGCCAACCTAATGCTCCCTGACTACTAGGAGAAGTCAGAAGACAATGGGCAGGTTCCGATACCTCCCAGGGGCCTCCGTGCGGCAGGCTGGCCCACAGCACTTTCTGCTTTCTCTCAAGTCTTTGGTTCTCTGTTTTCTGGGCTGCTCTGTGGCCCCTTACTAGCACCTGCAACAGAGTCAGATGTGAACTTTAGCCCAACCTCTGCCATTTACTAGCGAGGTGCTCTTTGACAGGTCATTGGAGTCGCGTGACCTCAGTTGATTTATCTGCAAAATAGAGATCACTTGAAAGATATGTTAGGAAAGTGCCTTGGAAGCTCTCTAAATGATCAACACGTATTTAAGTGGGGAGGTTACAATCAAGGAGGGGCGCTGTGCCCCTTTCTCTTGAACCCAACCATCAGATGAGTCCCAGATTCTGCAAACAAAAATCCCCCCGAATGTGGTCTCATGAACTTCGCATCCATATGGGACAAGGAAATGAGTTTCCTAGTATTCATCCTTCCTGTAAGTTTGAAAAAGACCTCACAGAGGAACTGCCAAAGAGATATGATAGATGGTATCCCTTGCTCCCTGGAATTACAGCCTACTTGATGGGATCCCACGCTGATGTTGATATAACCCTTTGAATACAAGTGCCTGCATTCTCCATCCCCAAACATTCACAAACACACACAAATCTTCAGCCTCCGTGGGCCTGCCCTCGTGTTCCTGCCTTCTGGATGGAGTCATTCTGAGGCCTTCAGTTCATGACCTCGGGATGCTCTGAGCCATTTAGTTTAGAGAGGTGCAGGCTGTTATTAGCTTTATAGACTGCCCGGCCCCCCCACCCCCACCCCGCTTGCTAATTGAACTAGACAGTGGGTGCTTTACTCTAGCCCCATGCAATGGAAAATGCTTCTTCATTCAGGGGCCGCTTCCTGCACTGAACTTTGTCAGTGCTCCCCGAATGCTTATCTAACTGCCCACACACTTAGACCTTAGCAGAAGTAGTTACTGGTTGATTCAAATCACCAGTCTCCCCACCAGCTCCTGGTAGGTGAATGCTACAGCGCTACACTCAGGTTTCTTGTGGGAAGTTACCAAAGACTTTGTGCTGAACCCTATACAAAGTGGGGTTGGAAGACTGATGTAGCCTCCCAGCAGGCATCTGGACTTTAGGAGCTATCCGAGCAGCGGGAAAATGTGGCCTGGGCCAAAGTTATTGTTCAGCTGGTTGTGATCAATTAACTATCAGTGATGACGGTCAGTGAGACCGTGGCTGAGGCTGCAGCCACATCTCCGCGCTCTGAAGCTCACAGTCCCACGGCAAAGGGTCCCTTGCTTGAGACAGTGCCAGGAGAGGAGGCTCCACAGGCTCACGGAGTACCACATGCTCAGGCATGGCTGGTGGCTTTTTAACCCGCAGAGGAACTTCTCTGCGACAACCTAGAAAGCCTTAGAAGTAACCTAGTGATTTGTCTGCAGATCTTGCTGCTCATCAGCGTTGCCGGGAGATCATGTTGACAATTACAGATGCCCAGGGGTCCACCCCAGAACCACTGCGGGGAGAATAAAACTTACATTCTAAAGCATTTCTGTAGGTGATTCGAAAGGTCAGCCAGGTTTGGAAACAACTTATTTAGTCCAGCGGCCCTCATTTCGTAAAAGTAGTAAAGGGAAGTGCCTTGGCTGAGGTCTGCATGCTGAATTGCGGGAGCTGGGAGTGAAATGCAGTCTGTTGATTCTCAGGTTGGTATCCTGTGTGTTGTGTGGCTTCTCTCATAAAACAGCAGCTGTCTTTGGGGAGAGATGTGTAAACTACACGTGGGGGAAGTACAATAAACAATGGCATAATCCTTTGAATGTCAAGTCACCAGAGCCTAACACTGGCCGTTAGCTTACTGTAAGGAATCAGATGCCTTGGTTAAGAGTCCAGCTTCACCAGTTATTGCTTGTGTGACCCTGGTTAAGTCACTTACCTCTCAGTTTCCTCGTTTACAAAATATACCTAATAGGGTTGCCAAAAGGGTTCAGAGAACAACAGAATGTCTGGAAATGCTGGATGCAGCACCTGGCAGGTGGGAAGTGCTTAGTAACCGTTAGCCTTATTTTTCAAGCATTTACTATGTGCCAACACTACGCTAAGAGCTTGAAGGCTGGCATTCCCAAGGTCCAACCCTTCAGTGAAGCAGGCATTCTCCATCAAGCCTCCCCGAGGAGCAGCTGGGCGAGGACTGACTGGGGTCGCACCTTTGGCTGCACTGGTCTTTTGAAATTCGGCATCCTGTAACTGCTGTCCACAGAGGTGACGTGTAAAAATATGTTATGGTGAAAGTATCCTCTTGGAGGTAACAATTAGGTAACAACTGTGAAATATTTGTAAATCTGACGAAAGCTCCTTGAGGGTGGAGCCTGTCCCTTGTTCAACGTGGTGTCTTCTGTTCATCTTGGTGTTCCCTGATCTAGTCTAGACCCTTCCTTGGCCCACAGTGCTCAATAAATGTTTGTCAAGTAGAATTAAATATCATCTCTTCAGTCTATAAAGCTAGTCAGATGCCTCCTCCCAAGAAATATTCTTCTCCTGGGTCATTTATCCTGACTTTCTGAATCCTTCATGCCTTATCACAATGGACTTTCAATCCACTTTTCCTCCTGTCAAGCATGCTGTAAACAGTTTATTGCAGGACTGTTTATAATAGTGGAAGAATCGGAAACAACCTTAATGTTCAGCTGCAGGAAAATGGTTGAATAATTTATGATGCACTCATATATTGCTAATAGCTACCTCTTACCAGTGCCTACCGTGTCATGTACTGTTCTAAGCACTTTTCATGTACTTAACTCGCTTAATCTTCAGAGCCACTTTGGGAGGTAAATACTACTATTCTCATTTTACAGGTAAGGAAACAGAGCCAGAGAGGTTAATTAATTTGTCCAAGGTCACACAGCTAGGAGATAGCAGAGTCGGGATTCAAACTCAGGCAGCCTGACTCCGGAATGTTCTCAGCCACTAAACTAAACTGTCTCTCATATAGACAATAAACAGTGCAATAAACCACTAATTGCTTGCCTAAGAATATTTGCTTTGCATCTAATAAGGGCTGAAGTGAATGAATACATTTATTGTTCAGTGTACAAGGGAAAAGCTTATGCTATACTCTAAGTGGGGCAGGAAAGCAGGATATCCCTTATATACATCATGAGCTCAACTATGGAAAGAAAACTGTACAGGAAATAACTGGAAGAAATTAGGCCAGAAGGCTGATTCAGCTCTGGTTGATGAGATGACAATTTTCCCTGCTTGCTTCTTTATACTTGTCTGACTTTTCTGAATTTCCTAAAGTAAACTATATCTGTAAAATGAGGGGGAAAATTATTAAAAATCAATGTTTAAAAATGTGAGACCATACAGGGGCAGATATGGGACGAATCACCAAAAGGCATCAAACGCTTGTTTTTTTCCTCCGAAACCATTTGTTAATTTCAAAGACGTTTCATTGGCCCGCATGCTCTCTTGCACAAAGCCTGACCATTCCTGCAGGTTATTCTGGCGGTCATCTTCAGGTCATAAATACACAGGAGGCCTCTTCCACTTTGGGTCTGGTAGAAGCCCCTCAGGAATATCCAATTTCCTGGATCTTTTTGAGGGTTTTTATTACAAGCATCTGTGGTTCCTCAGAGCTCCTTTTCCCCTGTATTTCCTGCCTTTGCTGGTGCATCTGGTCTTCTGGGTATAGTTTTTGAATCTGCCCTCAGGGCAGCAGGGCAATAGTTTGGGCAGCTGCAGCCTGTGAAGTGTCAGCCATGGTCTGATGGGGTTGTCCGGTCTTTTGCAGCTCTGGGGACAGATGCAGTATGAAGGACAGAGGCCTTGGTTTCAAGGTACAGCTCGGCACTCACTCGTGGGCTTTAAGCCTCTCACTTTACCTCTCAGCCTGTGTTCTCATCTGTAAATGGGGATGATCAAGAGGCAAATCTCCCTCACAGGTTATTGTGAGTCTGGAGAGGGGCTCAGGTAGGAGAATGTATGTGCAAGCCATTACCAAATATAAAGGCCCAGAGTCATGTGAAGTTTTCTTTTTTCCTTCCTTCCTTCCTTCCTTCCTTCCTTCCTTCCTTCCTTCCTTCCTTCCTTCCTTTCTCCCTTCCTTCCTTCCTTTCTTCCTTTTTCTCTTCCTTCCTTCCTTTCTTTTCGTAGTTTCCCACTTTCTGTCTCATACCTTTTGCAGTCACTGACAGAGGCTACTTAAAATTCATTAACACTGAAATTAAGGGAGCCTGCTAGGGGGAAGGCCTTGGGAAGGAGGAGGGAGCTGGAAGGGCATCACGGGAGGGGGAGGGACATTGAGGAGGGAGGTGTAAAAATGTGAGAGGGTGCTGGTCAGGAGTAGAAATCTGGGGAGAGGGATGTTGTAGGCAGATATCTAGGAAGTCTTGCCTCAAGATGTTTGATGTCACACCATTTTGTCTCCTTCAGAAAACTTCTATAACAACGTCTCTCACTTTTTAATGTTCTTGGCGTGAGATTTGCAGGCATAGCCTCCACCCCCCCCCACCCCACCCCCATGTATTAATCTCTTGCTAAGATTGGCCTTAAGGTAAGAATAGGAAAAGGAGCTCAAGAAGACTTAGGCACACTAGGGTTCCTGAATGATTCCCCTCCTCCAAGTGAGGATTAAATGAGAGCGTGCAACTGCCTTGCACCCAGGAGATGTTCCGTACCTGGCAATTATTATCATCATGACTCATGGGATAGTTTGCTAAGAGGTAAGTGACTTAGAAAAGAGACCCGGTTTCTCATTGTATCTTCTAGGCCAGAGCTGGACAGGAGCTGACTGGGTGAAGTGCAGTCTAGCCACACATGTGCCCACGTAGCATGTCTGTTTCTCTGACCTATCCTGATCACACCGTGCCCACTCCCCACCATTTCCCTGTCTTGTGGCTGCAGTCCTCCTATGAGCCTGTCTCTGGTGTCCAGCCCCTGCCCTCTGGTGTTCTTCTCCACTGGCCCATCCACGGAGGGACAGCAGGAGCAGTTCCTGGGAGCTTAGTTTAGAGATGCTTAGTTTCTATTTTCTCACTTGGGTTTTAGAGGCTTAGCTGTGTTTGGGTATCTTTGTCCTTAAAGCTGGCAGCACTGAGGTCCAAGGTAGGGGGTGCAAACAGACCATAGTACAGTTCCTTTAACCTGGAGCCTACCTTTATGTTGGACAACAGGTGGTGAAAGTGTTGCAGGAAGGGGGACCCCTTCCAGGGCCTAACACTCGGAAATGAATTGTCCCAGGAGACACACGTGACAAAGCAAGAGACTTTATTGAGAAGGGGCGCCTGGGCAGAAAGCAGGAGGGTAAGGGAACCCAGGAGAGTTGTTCTGCGATGTACGTGGCTCACAGTCTCGGGTTTTATGGTGATGGGGTTAGTTTCTGGGTTGTCTCGGGCCAATCACTCTGACTCGGGGTCCTTCCTGGTGGCGCTTGCATCAATCAGCCAAGAGGGATTCCAGCAAGGATTCTGGGAGGTTGGTAGGACACGTGGACTGGCGTCTCCTCTCTCCTTTTGACCTTTCCCGAATTCTTCTGGTTGGTGGTAGCTTGTTAGTTCTGCGTTCCTGACCAGAATCTCCTGTTGTAAAAATAACTCATGCAAGTGGTTACTATTGGGTCTGGCCAGTGTGGGGGGGCAGGACTGGTTTCAGTCAGTGATTCCCCTAACAAGAGCATGCAGAGGAGGGAGTCCTATCTAAGGGTCTTGACAAACATCTATACTGGGATGAGGAAGAAGGGTTTAGAAGGGCATTTTCAACTGCCTGTCTCCTTCCTGACCTTCCCCCCACTCCTAAGATTTCAAGAGTGCTATGGAAATATTGTTTGTGAGTGGATTGTTGTAAACGAATGTTAAAAAGCAGGGGGGCTACAGGGTCATATACCCAGAGAAAACCATAACCCAAAAAGAAACATGTACCATAATGTTCACTGCAGCACTATTTACAATAGCCAGGACATGGAAGCAACCTAAATGCCCATCAACAGATGAATGGATAAAGAAGATGTGGCACATACATACAATGGAATATTACTCAGCCATAAAAAGGAATGAAATTGAGTTATATGTGATGAGATGGATAGACTTAGAGACTGTCATACAGAGTGAAGTAAGCCAGAAAGAGAAAAACAAATACCGTATGCTAACTCCTATATATGGAATCTAAAAACATGGTACTGATGAACCCAGTGCCAGGGCAAGAATAAAGATGCAGATGTAGAGAAGGGACTTGAGGACACGGGGTTGGGGGGGATGCAAAGGGGAAGCTTGGATAAAGTGAGAGATTAGCATAGACACATATACACTACCAAGTGTAAAATAGCTAGTGGGAAGTTGGTGTATAACAAAGGGAGATCAACTCGATGATGGGTGATGACTTAGAGGGCCAGGACAGGGAGGGTGGGAGGGAGTCACGGGAGGGAGGGGATAAGCAGATATATGTATAAATATAGCTGATTCACTTTGGTGTGCCTCAAAAACTGGTACAAGAGTGTAAAGCAATTATACTCTGATAAAGAGTTAAAAAAAAAAAGCAGGGGGGCATTATTTGCATTAGCCAGTAAACTGCCTAAAATGATGATCGAGAAAGGCATGACCTAAAATATTACTCACGGGCAAAGACTGAGATCAGTGGGGGGCAGGGAGCTGAGATGGTGTCCAGAGGGAAAATAAGTATCTATACTTCTAAGGAAAACATGCTGTCAAGGCAGGGGCTCCAGAGACAATGAGTGGGGAAGCCTCATGAATAGGCTGGGGAGGACAGGACCATCCCCCATTGATGGTCCAGGTTCTTCTCACTTATGCGTGAGAAGGCCCCAAAGGTTATGACGACACAGCAACCTTGAGGGAGCAGCCCCTAAAGGGAATAGCCCACAGCTTCTCGCAGCCTGGAAATTTGCCAGGGGCACCCCGACTTGCTTCCTCTTCTGCCTCGGCCTCAGGATCTTCTTGGGCTTCTCATGTCATCTGGGGTCATCCCAGTCCAGCAAGCCAAGAATTCAGAGTGCGCCTGTCCCCTGTTTTCTCCATAACTGGATGGAGTTCTTCTGGTGAAGAGAACCTTCTAGAAAAACCTCTCCCCTGTTTCTTGTTCTTGGTTCCTAAGTGGCGTTCACACACAAAAGTGAAGCTGAGGATGGAAATGAGGAAGGCTTTCAATTGAATGGGGAAGAGGGTTCAAATGCTGGCTCTTCCATTTCCAAATGACTTCAATTTCCACATCCAGAAAACAGGGCTAAGGCCACCGCATATCTTATGATGAGGAGAGAGTGCTTTTGCTCCCCAAATGGTAGCCATTGTTTGGATGTCCGTTTCTCATTCCCTCTGTCATTGCCACCGCTCCTATTATATCTCCACTGATGTCAGCTTCCAAGTTGGGCTCTGTGCTCTGCACTTTCATCTCTGATCCTGCCATCCATTTTCCAGGTTGCTCAGTGCCAGAGAAATCAGTTTACGCAGAGAGGTATATCATGCCGCTGCACAAAAGCTTGTTTCCAGTTTTCTCAGAATAAAGTCAAGGTAGCACCCTCCCAGAAATAGTCTTAAGAGTTTGTCTGTTTCCATGCATTAACTCATATATTTTCCTGTGATGAGCACCTTCTCAACACCAGACATAAACAGACAGAGGAGCTTACACAAGAATGTGTAGCTGTTGGTCACAGATATTTGAATTCACTCTGCTTGTCACCCTCTCTAACTGGAGCTCTTTGCACTGAGCAATAGTGCATCCTCAGCAGCTGGGAAGGGCCGGCAGTGACAGCAGGATCTGGGGTGGGGGGAAGCAGTGTTTGGAAGAAGGATGCTGCGGATGAGATGAGGATGCCACCTCCCGTTTCCCAGGATGGTGGTGAGAAGAGGACAACTCAATTTGGAGAGAAAGTTCTGGGCCTGGGCTTCAAGCACTCTGGTGTGTATAAGACTTCTTGTTCCCAGAGGACCCAGACTACCATGCACTTTCCTTGTCTCCCCTCCCCCACCACACTCCTTCCCTGTAAGTACAGAGCCGAGCGCCAACTGGGCCCTCCATAGACCTTCGGGAGATGATTATTGCCTCTGGTAGTCACATCTTTTCTACAGGGACTGCAGTGGTGGCCAAAGGTGACCTCCAGCCCTCCTACAGGGTGGTTTTCTATCTTAGGGAAGTGGTACCCAGTGCCACCAGGGATGATCAGTGTTCAGCGATGACGCTTGCTCAACAAGTGGTTTCCTCTAGCCTTCTCCCATCAGCCCCAGCCCAGCCCCAGTGTAGGAAGGAACCTCACTCCCTTTTCCACCCTACCTGAGGCCTCCTGCCCACCAGCCTGCAGACAGCTTGGCATGGAAATCTCCATGGCTAGGGACTCGTCGACCTGGCTTCCCTTCTGTATCTGCACTGTGTGGGAAGTTCTTGCCATACCCTGCGAAATAGATTTTGTTTCATATTCCACATAAGAAGAATTCGAAGCTTCAGAGAGGTTCAGGGACGTGCTCAGGGTCATGCAGCCACTCAGTAGCAGAGGCAGGATTTATAGTCCCTGCTTGCTAGAAGAGTGCTGGATTCAACCCTCCTGGACCTGTGGGGCTAGGGCACAGCCAGCATTTGGGGACCTTCCCACTAGGCGTCGCCCCTCCCCCTCGGCCCTGGGCCCGCCCTTGGGTGGGGGTAATGAAGCAGGACCCCAGCATCACTTGGGGGTTAGGTGCATCACCTAACTAGGCACCCCTAGTCCCAAGGCTCTCTCACTAGCAACCTCCGGAGGGCTGGGCGGGTTAGGGGCACGGTGTGGCGAGCGGACCCACCCCGTTCCCGACTATTTGCATAACGGAGACTGCTGGTCTCCCCCCGCCCCTTCGCCGCACTCTTCTTCCTCCTTCCCGCGTCCCCGCCACCCACCATCCCCTGTCCCCCCTCTCCTCCCCAGCAGACCCGCCTTCAGGGACTCTCGCGTGGGTCTCCCAGCTCCCGGGCTCTCCGGCCGCCGCTGAGCGCGGAGTCCGGCGGCATCCGGGGGAGGCGAGTCCTGCGCAGGGCCGGGCTGGGGAAGACGCCGGGGCACTGCCCGGCGCTAACAAAGGGAGCCCGCTGCCGGCGTGCTGGGGCGCAGAGCCGGCGGGGCGGCCGAGAGTGCGGCGAGTGAGTAGGGGTGCGGCGGGCGGCGGCGCGGCCGGAGACCCCCGGGACGGGCGGAGCGAAGGGACGCAGGAGGGGAGCGGAGCCGAGCGGAGCGGCGGGCCCCGGGCGCGCCGAGTGCGCAGGGGATCGGTGTCCAGCACCCCTCCGCCGCCTTCGCCGCGCGGACCCGCCGGCGTTTGGCCGCGGGTGTCTGTGGCTTAATCCGGGCCGAGGGGCCGCCCTGGCCTCTCCCCGGCTCCGCGAGCCTGCGGACCCACAACAAACCCACGTGCGCGCGGCCCGGGGAACCCCGCTTTCTCCCCTGCACCGTCAACTTGGGAGCGGGATGCCCTGCAGAGTCCACATGCCTTCATAATCTCGCCTGCTGGATTTACAGACGGAGAAACCGAGGCCCGCGGCGGGGGAGAGGGCACAGGTATCACAACAAACGCACGTGCGTCCTGGGAGCCCGGCGCGCCGCCAGCCCTTAGGAGCCGCCCTGCAGAACCGGCCATTGTCTCAGCTGCCGGGGAGGGAGCGGCGCTCGGGGCGCCACTTGCTGGAGGAGGACGACAGGCACGTTTAAAAGGTACCACTTGGTTATCAGGCCAAACTGCCAGGCTGAAAAAAAGGGAAACGCGAAATGAGAAGGAAGCCACAAAAAATTACTCCAGGCCATGAGTGTGTCCCCGGCCGTGATGCATGACTTGAGAGGACCCAGACCACCCCTCACTTCCACCTTACGGTGGTTTCTTAGAGACGGGGGTTAAGAGTCTGCGGGTACCCCTCCAAAAAACCAAAAAACCAAAAAAGACCGTGTCTAGCGCACCATTGTCCGGCCTCTGCTGGGGACAGCGAGCGCCTCCCCAGTCTGCAGAAAGACAGTGCGATTTAAAGGGCGCCCCGCGCAGTCCTGGGTTTCGCTTGCGCTTTGCCATTGTAGGTCCCTGCGTCTAGCCAGCCCCGGTGGCGTTGGCCCCTTTTGGCTGGTAGTGTGTTTTTACAAGCAAGGCCAGCCGAGGCCTCTTGTTCTAGGTGGGGACACTATTACTTTCAGTTCTATCCGAGTTTATTTGAGAGAAATTCCGAGGTCCGGAAAGAGAGGCCTCTTGTTTGTTTTGCTTTTTCTTTGCCCACGTATGCTCGGCTCAGCTTTGCAGGTATTAGTTCATCAGACCTGTTCAGGCAGCAGTGAAACGGTTGATTGGGGTGCGTTTGGGGGGGGGGGGGGAGCGGGGGGAATGCCTTGGCCTGGTAGGTGATGGTGCAGAAGGAAGCCCGTCAGGATGTAGGAGTGGGTGCTGTGTGTGGGAGCCGAGGCACCGCCGCCTGTGTGCTTGCTGAGCGGTCGGGCTGCAACTTCACCTGGGCCGGCAGCTCTGGAGATTAACCTGTCCCTTGGGGGGAGGAGGGGGGGAAGCTGGCGTACCTCCAGCCCTGCGCTGCGGTTTTGGGGGAGTCCAGAGGGCATCCAGTGAACCCTCTTATTTTACAGGCCGGGAAACGGAGGCCCGGAGACTTCAGCTCCTTGTCCAAGTTTAAACCAAGTGAAATCGGCCACTTAGGGAGGACTTGAGCCTGGGTCTCCCAGCTGCCACTCCGCACCCTGCCATGCCAGCCACTAAAGGCAGAATCGGGATTCTGTGGCTGGCTGAAAAGGCAGTAGCCTTAGGCAGAATCAAGTTAACAAAGAATGTAATTCAGATTGAAAGCTGTGCCCTTCTCTTATCCCTTTCAAGCGTTCTTTATCCATTTGAGAAGAGAGAGATTTAGTAATTCCTTACTCTCCTTGTAGCCTTTCATAAGCCTCATTAGTTTTCTCTTCTGGCTGCCCCTTCCCCTCAACTCGGAGCCCCGGCCAGTTGTGGAGACTTAGATGTTTTGCCTCTCATCCCTGTGCCAGGAGGCCTTTGTTTGGGCATAAGCATGCCAGAAAGAGTCTCCTAGGGCGCTACTCCTGAGCCACCTGTGGGAGAACAAAGCGTTGTTTTCATTGATTTTATTTAATTAAATTTAAAAAAAAAACGAGAGTCCCACGGAAGTAGCTACTTATTTTTGTATTTGGCAGAGGAAAAGTTGGAAAACCAAAGAAAACACTTTGAATCCGGGTTTCTCCAAAGCTAACATGCTGTTTCACCCTGTCCCTCTTATCTCCTAACTACACCTGCTTCTTTTCTTAGGGTTTCCAGGGTGTTTCGTGTTTGTGGTAATTCCACTTGGCACTTGAGTACACTTCTCATCAGGACTCTCAGCCTGGAAGGAACTTACGGAATCATCTGGCCAGTTTTTCTAAATGGAAAAACTGAAGCTCAGAGAGGAGAAATTACTTGCCTAAGGACACACAGCAAGATGTCTCCTTTTAGTGTCTCTTTGCGTGGAAGGGAGACTATTGCATCAAATGAGTTTTTGTTGGTACCCCAGAGTAAAGTCAGAGTTATGATGGTTGTTACAACAATACCTTTAAGTCAGAGAATGAATTCCTTAAGGACTTAAATAGGTTTTGGTTATTAAACAAGCCCTGGATCCTGATGGTAGATCTGGTGAGGTGTATTAATTGGTAGTTATAATTGGGGATCGGTTTTCTTTAGTGTTTACTAACTGGTTCACTTTATTGTTGCCCTCAGCTCCTCTGCCTCTTGCTTCCCCAGTAGGGAGCTACTGTAAAGTGTGATCATAAAACAAAAGGCGGCAAGAAGTCAGAAGAGAGACCTGACTTAGCTCTTTGTGCTACTTGACTTCTTGGGCTCCAGTGTCCTTCTTTGTACAATGAGAGTCCCTCCTGCCCAGTCTCTGCAGAGGCTGTTCAGGTGCGGTGGAAGCTGCTCGGCCCTTAGGCCCAGAGGATGGTGTTTGGGTCAACCCTCTTCTCCCATGCTCCTTGAGGACCAGCTTGTTGCATCCACATTGTATAATGTAAGGGGAAGAACATGTATGCATCTCTTGTGAGTGTGGTGGGTATTAAGTCACGTGACCCATGCTTACACCTGACTGGACTTCTTGGCAGTGTTGGGTGCTCACCAGCTTTTTAGTGGTAGAGTATGATGGTGGGAGAATAACCCCATTGGGTACGCTCTGTGCTCAAATGAGGAGACCCAGCCTAGTCACAAACCGGGGTGAATGTCTGCCAGACTGTAAAAAGGGCCTTTGGGTGGTTGTGAAGTGTGTGTGACTCTAAGGTAAATAAACCTAGCAAAAAGACAAAACTACAACAGCAAAAGCAAACCGAGAAATTTCATACTCAGGTGAGTGCAGTCTAAAGTCATTCCATTCCTTCACTCCAGGCAGGCAGGTGGGAGTGGGGGTTGGTTCCTATGCTGGGCCTGGGGTTACAAAGAACCAGACCCAGTCGTTGCCCCACCACCCTTGCTTGGAACACATTTGGATCTCCCCTCAGAAATTGCCCTCAGAAGCCCACAGAAAATAGATCTAATTTATCTCAAAACTGACCTCTGTGGCAGCGGTGTCGTCCCTTTTCTTCATGAGTTAAACCAAGAGCAGGTGGTCAATGAGAGAGTGGAAGAGGGCAAGCTTCAAAGAGAATGTGGATCTCTATAAGCCTGAGGATATGGTTGCATGAAAAAGTGACAGGAATAATTCATTAATGAAATTTGCAGTAATCTTCTGGAACATCAGGGTCCTGAGACTTTGCTTAGACTTGGTATCAGTGACTTATTCAGTAGGAACTGAATTGGGGAAAAAATACATTTTTTTTCTTGCTTGTCTGCATGTATACTGCATGTATTGACTTGGATAGACGTACTTTTTATAGCTGTGTATGTAACAGTAACGTGGTAAGCAATGCAGTTATCACATTTAAATACTGGAGTGACTAAGTCATTACTGAAAGGGTCAGGTTAGCCTTTAGAATCAATTTGGCAATTTAACTTTTGTTTATCATTCTGAGTATAAAAACATAGCACACCCATTAAGGACAATTTGGAAAGTACAAAAAAGTATAGAGAAATAGAAAGAAAATTCCGTTATTCAAAGGCAACCACTGTTAACATTTGGCAAATTTCCTTTTTGTCTGTTTCTTTTTTTTCCCAGTGGATTTGTTTTCTCTAAATGGCAGAGAACATACTGTAAGCACAGTTACTCTTGGCTTTCTTCCTTAACCTTTTCATGTACCCACGTCACAGCTTTTATCCGCATTAAAGCTGAGCCTTTTCTTCGTTCATCACCATATCAGCACCTCCAAGGTCACATGGTTCCATGGGATCTGATCACTCCAGTGATCATTTCAGTGAAGGCCCGTAGAGGAAGGAGTCTAACTTCTTTCCCCTTTCCCAACAGTGCCTCAAGCATCCAGATACCATTTAAAAATATATATATATATATTTCATGTTAGAGGAAGCCTAAAGTCTAATGGAGAGAGAACGGCCCTGCCTGTGGCCTTGGGTTCTAGTCCTGCCCTTGTGACAATTTAACATCCTGGTTTTCAGTTTCTGTATGTGTTAAAATAAGCAACTCCAGCGTCATTTATTGATTCATGTCTTGTATCTTGGAGTGCCCACTGTAAACCAAAACTGTATAAGAGTTCATGGTCATTGAAGGAGGTGAGGTAACAAAAGACTAGAGCAGGGTGCCCTGGGAATGCAGAGCAGGGGCACCACCCCAGACAGGAGCCGTGGGGAAGGCTTCCTGGACAAGGGCCACGGTGGGCCTGTCAAACTACTTCTAATTCTTGGCTGTTGTCATTGACACCATGATCAATGTTTGTGAATAAATCTCTGTGCATATTCCAGATAATCTCCACAGGATACAATCCTACAGTTGGAATTACTAGGTCATACTTTAAAGGGTATGATCACTTGTAACAACTTAGTAGACTTAGTCCCAGTTACATATAAAGTCTTAAAGGACCTAAGTCTTATGTATTGTGGGAACAGTAGAAATTAAGAGCATAAGTAATTCGGGATTTGAATTTTTGTTCACCAGTTATCACCAGTATAGACTTTGACAAGCTTCTTAAGCTCATGAAGCTTCAATTTCCTTCTCTGTAAAATGGGCATGACAACCTTTACCTCCCTGGACCATTGTAAAGATGAAATGAAATCATAGTTAAAGGGTCCGGGACAGTGCCACGTTCACAGGAAGCACTCCGTAAGTGATAGCTGTTGTTGTTATAGTTGGGATTTTCACAGGCTGCAGAAACTTTTGGTCCTCATGTTTTTTCTTACCATGAAAGCAGGCAGAAAGTTAATTAAAGTGGCACCTCCTACCAGGTGACAAATTGAGAGAGAAATGACCCCTTGCACGGTGCGTTACAAAAGTCTTCTTATGGAAAATTTCAAACACACAAAAGTAGAAAGAAGGGTGTAGCTACTCTCCTCCCCCCATTTACCTTCAGCAATGATCAAATTTACCTTCAGCAATGATCAAAACTCATGGCTGGTCTGTAACCCTACACGCCATCCCACATGACTTGGAAGTACATCCCAGACGTCTTTTCAGCTCAGCCATAAATATTTCACTGAGTTGCATGATTCATATTTTAGGCATTGGGTCGTGCTGCTCTTGGAGCCTGTGTCTGCTGTCACTGTTATATATGGAACCTTGTGTGTCTGTGTGTGTGTGTGTATGTGAGAGAGAGAGAGAGAGAGAGAGAGAGAAAGTGCCAGTAAAACTTAAGTTTTACTGCTCAAGTGATTTTCCTGCCATGTCCTGTGTCCCGAAGAGATGGGGTAAAAGGAGCACTGAATTTAGAATCAGGAGACCTGATTTTGCATAAGGGCCCCACCCTTTACCAGTTGTATGCTTTTGGCAAGTGGCTTCTGAATCTCTTTGAACACATTTATAAAAATTTGGTGAGTAGCAAATGAGGTAATCCATGTGACAGTCCAAGAAGCTCAGTATTAGTTGGCCCTGAATCAGAGCTGAACCCAGCCTTCCCTCCCCGAGAGGCAAAGTTTCCATGTGGAATGAAGGTCATAGACTGATGACCTGACGGTACCAGGGTGCCTTCCAGTAGAGTTGCTGCCTGTCTCGTTCTGAAGATGTGATCATTGCTCAGATCATTGCTTGCGAATCTGCCACCTTTCACTCAACCCCTTCCCTCTGATTTATGGATGAGGGCAAGGAAGCCCAGAGAAGGTAGGGAGGGCCCTGCCAGCTGTGCCTGAGAAACAAATCTCCTCTGATGCCTCTTTTCCTCCATGGGAAGGCACCGGGCTCCCCTTTCCCCTCCAATTTTGTTGAGTCTTGGTGTCTCCTAACTCACTGTTGCTCCCAAGTAGGAATTTTTGACTCAATTAAAAGGAAAAATGGATTTGATTTAGTGATTAAATTAAAGTCCTCTCTTTAAGCCACCAGGACTCCCATTATGTCCAGGCCTGCACTGGGACTTGCGGTCTCCAGCTCGAGCCCGCTGTGTGGCCTTAGGCAAGACACATGCCACCCTGGGCATGCCACCACAGGGATTCAACTCCGGCTCTCTAGGCCCCTTCCAGCTCTGACATCGTCAAATGGGGACCAGGTATAAAAAGGGGGAACTATACATAAAGTTAGGGGCTTCTTCACACAAATAACAAATATGTTTTCTTTTAGAATGTTCAAATAGGGTGAAAAATTAACCCCCTTACCTTCTGTCATTTCCCCCAATCCCACTTCTCTGCAAAGTGACCACTGCTTGAAGTTTGTTGTGGGTCCTTCAGCCCCCTTTGGATGTACATGTATATATATTCATGGTTATATGCAGATACACTTTAAAAACTCAGTAAATGGATTACATTGTAACTGAAACTTTACAAACTTGCCCTTTTCACTTTACTATATGTATTGGAGGTCTTTCCCTATCAGCACATACAGATTATTTTTTCATAGCTGCATCACATCCTATATCATGGATGTGTTTATGTAACCAGTCTTCTGTTGATGGATATTTGTCTATTTCCATAAAAATATATTTCTAAGTGTGTTTAGACCTTGGACATATGGAACGCTGGTTGTAAATGTCATGGTTAAATGAATTCAGTCTATCAAGCTCTGGAAAGTTTGACTAGAGAATGGGCACAGGGACACTGAGAACCACACCCTGGAAAGCTGGAATGAAGGGCTCCTGGGAAGCTACTAAGAGCACCTGTTTGGATAGAAGGTTATTTTTGGAGATGGCCTGCCTGGTTGGGTGCCCTAGGCTGCAAGTGCAAGAAATTGAACTGCGTCATCACCTTCTCCTCCTCATTCCACCATCCCTGGCTCTTCCACATTTGTTTCTCTTCCCAGGGTCAGTGGCATCTGGTGGGAGGACTGGAACTTGAGTGATGGGAGGGAGGAGAGAGAAGCGAAGAAGAGGGGGAATTGATATAAGGTTCTGGAGGAGGCTCTGTGTCAGTTGTACTCTACCTTGTTGTTCAGACCCATCTGGGATGTGGTGTTTCCCTGGGTCCTGTACAGATCATGATAAAGTGAAACACATCCAGAACTAGGCTTACTTGGAAGACAGAGGTTTAGGACATCATTTTGGAGGTAGAATAAACATGGAAACTGGGATGTTCTAGCCTGCAGGAGATTAAATGAGATACTTTCTTCATGTGGAAGAATGATTAGAGTTACACTGTGTGGCTGCTGGGGAGAGGAAAACCAATACAGACTTGCAGAATGGCAGATAAGGAAGCACTTATTCAGCAGAACTGCCCAACCAGGGAACAGGCTAGGTCACAAGGCAGTGAACTCCCTGCCAAGCGAGTATCTAAGCAAGAGTCACACGTGACCTTGTTGGCCATCAGAGGATTCCTGCTTTTCAGAGAGATTGACCTAAAAGCCTGGCAAGGCCCCTTCCAATTCTGAGAGTCTATGACTGTTGATCAAGAAGCAGAAAGATGCAAAATAGGACTGAGGGGGTGGAACGAGTTACGGACAATATGACTGGAGCTTTTTCCCCTGCTCGAACAAGGTAGATTAAAATGGAAGCCTTCAAAGGAGACTTAGACCATTGTTTCCCCTGGATCTTGGCAACCCTCTTCCTGTTTTGTCCTTGGCTTCAGCTCTGCTTGACTTTATATTCATAAATTATTTCCACAGAAATAAATATATCCCATACACTTTAGATGACCGGGAAATCTGGCAACCAGAAAAGAACTACATGTCCCGGGAGGATGATTGTAAATTTTTTTTTTTTATTACAGTCTTTCTAAGTTTGCATCCATCTCCTAGTTTTTCTAGCACAGCACTGAGACGTCATTCAGCTTTAATTTTAGGAACACTCTACCCTTTGCAACCTCTTAAAGGTCCTCTGAGCTGGAGTTGAAGCACCCACAATGTTTTTTTTTTTAAATTAATTAATTAATTAATTAATTTTATCAGCTGTGTTGGGTCTTCATTGCTGCACACAGGCTTCCTCTAGTTGCGGCGAGTGGGGGCTACTCTTCATTGTCATGCGTGGGCTTCTCATTGCAGTGGCCTCTCGTTGCAGAGCACGGGCTCTAGGCGCGTGGGTTTCAGTAGTTGCAGCACATGGGCTCAATAATTGTGGCTCACGGGCTCTAGAGCGCAGGCTCAATAGTTGTGGCACACGGGCTTAGTTGCTCCGCGGCATGTGGTATCTTCCTGGGGCAGGGATCGAACCCGTGTCCCCTGCATTGGCAGGTGGATTCTTACCCACTGCGCCACCTAGAAAGTCCCACCCACCATGTTTAATGCTAGTCACTTTCCTGCAGATGAGGAAGAACCTCTTGGACTTAAGTCTTAGCCAAGTCTTAGTGAGGGAAACTTGGCAAGTTTACTATCTTCTGGGCTTTGTTGTGCTCCTGACCTCGATGAGGCCCTGTTTGTTCCCTTATCCAGTCCTCATAGCCTTGGTGTGTTGGTATCATCAGCTCCATTTTGCAGATGAGAAAGCTGAGCTTCAGAGAGGGCTAGAGAACCACCCCAAGACCCACTGCTGCTAAGTAGTGATGCTGGCATTGGGTGTAGCTCTTTTCCCTACACCCTACATGTTACAGATTTTTCCACTGCTAATCATTCCCAGTCCTTTGGGGCTGAGAAGTGCTCGTCCTTTTGTTTCACTGGGAGCTTGGTTGAATTTCTCCTTATGGGGCTGATGAAAGCTTTCTACCATTCCCCTAAGAACAGATGAATGAAAGAACTCATGGGACAACCATGTGTGAATAGCTTGACGCTTTGACATTTGAATTCACCATATATTTCCTTCTTCCCCTTTTTGGTAAGAGGTGTTTTCCTCAAGCCCCATTTGCCTTTTTTTTTTTTCCCCAACTGACTTTTAAAGCATCCGTACTCATTAACTGGTTATAACCGGAATAAACACACTGGTAGCAGGCACAGCCACGGATTAATGGTTACCATTGCTTGGCCACCGTCAATGCCTTTAGGTGATAAATAGAATTCAATATTGGCATTGTTAAGGGCTTATCTTGCAGCTGTGCTTGTAGGCTCTTGAACCGTTTCTTCTCTTGTAAAGTTTATTCAACATTATTTTGTTAACTAAATATTTGAGTGCCTGTTGTGTGCCAGGTGTTGTGTAGGCATTGGGAGTATCTACCTAAAGAGCACACATTGTAGATATGCACATACACATGCAGTGTAACTAGCGGGGCCTTAGAAGTTAGTGGCAAACAAACTTTCTGTATCCGCCTCTTCCCCTTTTCTCAGAGTCCTTGCTTTGTCCATTCATTCAGCATTAGGTGCCTGCTGCAGCCCATGCACAATGCTCATTTTTAGAACATAGACCCGAATGGCCTCACAGTTCTCTTCCTTTAAGAGCTTAGTTGGAGGTGGACATGCAGAGATTAATAACAATATAATGTGACAAATATTATGGTTTGGATGTACACGGTGGTTGGGAAGACGGTACAGCGAGTTGGGTAAGCTTTCTGGAGGACCTGTAACCTACCTAAGCTGGGTTATAGAGGGCAGTAGCTGTTAGCCTCTGGGAAAAGAGCATTTGAAGGAGAATAGGAAGCGTGGGAGTGAAGGTGTAGGGTGAAGAATGGCTTGTTGCATGTGCGGGGGAGCCACTAGCAGGTTAATGTTGCCACAGGGGAACACATGAGGCAGGAAGTACTGGGAGATGAAGCTGGAACCACTACACCCATCATCAAATATCATTTTCATAACCTCCCTATGGTGGCATATGCTATTATTATCTCTGTTTAATAGGTGAGGAAACAAAGGCTGAAGGAGGTTTGGTGACTTGTTCAAAGTCAGACAGCAAGCGAGTTGAGGCGCTCGAACTTGAGTGTAGGTCTGCTTAGCCCTTGCAGCAGTGCCTGCGGGGGCTGAGAAGCTCTGCCTTGAAGACTAAGGGGCTTGTTCCCTCTCCACTAATCTTTTAAAAATCATACCCTTGCTGAATCCTCTTCCTCCACCTGCCTCATGGTGTTCTCCAACTTATAATTAAATTGGGACTAGTGAGTCTGACGTTGAAGGCCTCTTCTGAGTCTTGAAGAGTCTAAAACTAGAAAAGCTCTTCTAGTTTTTGTCCTCCTTTTCGTTAAGAGAATCAGTAGCCCAGAACTCTTCAAAGAAAATCTTTATTGCCCAACCAGGTGTAGAAGATTCATTCCCTTTCTCAAAAGGTCCAAGTTCATTAAGTAGCCCAGGCATTACCTGTGCATCCTTTAGTTCAGAGAAGCCCTTTGCAGGCTGGAGAGGGAGCAACTTGTGTGGGCTGGAAGAGTGCCACAGGTGGGCTTTGAGCTGTCCCTTGAAGGATGCATAGGATCAGGAAGGTGGAAGGCATGGCATGCGAGTAATATTCTTCTGTCTCACTCAGTGGTAAACGGCCTATTCTCCCTGTCTTCCAAGATAATTGCTGGGTTAGAGTTGGCTCTTGGGCTGAAGAGGCAGTAGGAGGATTCATTCATTTATTTATTCAAAATAAAGTTTATTGAAAGCGCATCAATTGAGAGCTCAAAGACAAGATGATGAAACTACAGAATGAAATAAAAAGGGCAATTACGGAGCTAAGGAAAAATTGAGGATACAAACAACATCATTCGAGGAAAAGTTAATAAAGGAACAAAGTGGAATCCGCTGAAAACTAAATTACCAACAGAGAGGGAAGGCTTGAGGGAAATCACAGTATATGCTGAGAAAAAGGGTGAAGAAACTAATCAGAGGAAACCAGAGACCTAAAGGTTGTGAAAAGATAGTCCCTGAAAAGGGCAGTGGGGCAGGTCACTTCTCACGCTCCATTGACTGAAACGTAGCCACAGGGGTAAGCCTGGCTGCAAAGGAGGCTGGGAGAACATCTCCAGCTGGGTGCCCGTGGACCCTCTTAAAACTCAGATTGGGGGAAGGCCTTCTGTTACCGAACGGAAGATGAGGAAGATGGATATTGGGAGCAACCCATCTCTGCCCCAGGGAGAAAATCATGTTGGTCTCAGACTTGATTTACAGCAGAAGGAAAACTTGAGAACATGGAAGGGAAATATTTACTGAGTTCCAAGGGAAACGTCGTGTGACTGAAGACTTTTACACTCCATTAACTCACTCTACAAGGGTAAGGCAGGCAGCCGTTCTCAGCTGTATAAGGACTCAGGGAGTATAGCACCTATGAGCCCTTCTTGGGAAAACCTGCTTGATGACGCAAAAGAGTAGTCAAAAGTACACCTTGCAATAGGTGGTGACAGGTCAGTAGGTGAAGCCTTCATCCACTTAGATAGAGAAAACCTGGGTATGGCTGGGCTTTGGGCTAAGGAACAGACTGGGAGGAAGTAAAAGCAGTGTGATGGAAATGGAAAGCTGGGTGAGGGAGTTATGTGCTAACTTCCCCTTTCTCACACTGAGCAGGGTGTTAGTGTCATGGCTCCAACCGTTGAATTAATTTTTGTAACCCTTTATTTTTTTAATTTTTTAAAATTTTATTGGAGAAAGGAATCTAAAAAAGAATGAATAGATGTACACGTGTAACTGAATCACTTTGTACACCTGAAACTAACACAACATCATAAATCAATTAATTTTTTCTCTCTTAAACTTGAAGGGATCTTTAAGGAAGTGAAAAACTTGGAGGGATCTTTAAAGAAATAATCTATTTTGATGTAGAAACATTTATTAAAAGCTCAGCTTTTCCTCTATTTTACTTTTCTGTGGAATTAATATAAAATTAAATAAAAAATAAAAAGAAAACCCAGCTATTTTCTTAAACAATCCCATCCATTCTTCTTTCATTCTTCTTTTCCATTCTCCACACTTCTGTCCAAATGTAAATGTAGAGATATACCACAAAGGATATTAATCTATTTTTTTTTTCCTGGATCTTGGGTGATTTTTAGCTCTGTATAATTTTGTGCATTGATTGATTTAAAAAAATAATGAGCTGGTCTTGTTTTTGTTTTTCAGTTTTTTACTTCTTTAATCTTTTTCTTTTTTTACTTGAACTATAGTTGATTTACAGTGTCTAAGGTGTACAGCAAAGTGATTCAGTTATACATATATGTATGTATTCTTTTTCAGATTCTCTTCATTATAGGTTATTACAAGATATTGAATATAGTTCCCTGCGCTATACAGTAGGACCTTGTTTATCTGTTTTATGTGTAGTAGTGTGTGTGTTAATCCCACATTCCTCATTTATCCCTCCCCTGCTGAGCTGGTCTTATTTGAATCAAACAACTAAGGTTAACTTACAAGTCATCATTAAATACTAATGCTCAGGGTGTGGGGAGGAGGGTGGGAGATACAAATAGAAGAACAAGACCTTGCCTTTTGGAACTTCCCTGGTGGTCCAGTGGTTAAGACGCCACACTTCCACGGCAGGGGGCACGGGTCCTATCCCTGGTTGGAGAACTGAGATCTTGCGTGCTGCACAGTGCGGCCAAAAAAAAAAAAAAAAAAAGACCTTGTCTTTTCTTGGAGAAGTTGGTGACTGGTGAGTCAGTTATGGGAACAGCAGACTCTAGGCAGAACTAAACACTTTGTAAATCATTTGACAGTTGGGGTGTTGGGGCCCCGAGGACAACGAAGAAGGTTTCACAAAGGAGATACCTTTGAACTGGAGGTTGAAGGTTGAGAAGAGCCGCTATGGGTGGAGAACGGGAGGCAGGGCATCCTTGGCCTGGAGGCCGCGGGGAGGAGTGAAAATACCTGGCTGGGTGACCTGGCTGGGTGACCCTCGGTAATCGGTAATCGGTTGTGGTCAGAGAACAAAGGATGAATGAAAGAGTAGCTACTGTTTGTCAAGTGCCCACGGCGCTCCAGGCGTGACACGCAGCTCTCTCTAGGCTGCCAACAGCCCTACCGAATGCCCACAATTCCTCCTACTGTGCTGAGGAGGAAACTGAAGCTGAGAGACTTATCTGCCCAAAGTCGCTCCTTGGTGAGACAATTGTTGACTCCCCTGAGCCGTCTGTGCGCCAAAGCCCACGGTCTGTCTCCTGTGCTGTGATCTGCAGGGCACGGAAGACCTAAATCAGCCACTTTTGTGAAACGTAACATATGCAAATGCAAATGAGCACTGAAACATTTTTACAGGTAATGATGTTTTATATATTTACATACGTACAAACCCATGACATATCTGTATATTTTGCATGCACATTTCATAAGTAAGTCTTTAGGTAAATAGAGAAGCCTAAGTTGTGGTTCAGACTCTGCTGTGCAGCTGCGTTGCGGCCTCAGGCTGCTCAGGTTGAACTCTACTTTCCTTATCTGTGAAAGGGGGCAATGATGCTGGTGCTGCCCCCCCCCCCCCAGATTTGTTTTTATCTTCCAATGAGATCACAGATGTGGAAAGATAAGAAAGTATAAAAGAGCCACACCGAAGGGCTTGTTATTGCTGACACATCCCTGCTCTTCTGAGCACTTACAGACATCTGCTAGAGCACCCACAAGTGTCTGTGAAAACGCCCACCTTCACAGACACCGTCCCTCAGGCTTGCAACAAACAATGTGGTCCAACAGCCAGAAGCTGTGCTCTCCTGGCTCAGATAAACAGCTGCGGGCTGCCGTGGGAGGTGGGGTGGGGGGGGGGGATGTTGGGGGGGTTGGGGGGAGGGGAGGGAGGGAGGCAAGCCATCTGTCTGGCTCTCCCACTGCAGGGTCAGGGCAGTGCTCCTGCCTCCCTTCCGGGTTGCTGGGAAAGTCTGGGCCAGAGACTGGAGTTGGGGTGGCTGTCCACAGCTTGGTGATTTATATGGGGCAGAGGAGGGTGTTTCAGACATGCCAGGCTGCAGGAAGGAATGTTGGAGCTGCCAGGTGAGCAGGCCCCTGCCACGTCTGTCTGGTAGAGGCTCGTTGTCTGGAAAAGGGACAGGAAGGACAGAGCCATCAGGGGACTCTGGAGCAGTCTTTAGGAGTACTAGGAATACTGATGAGGACAAGCCAGGACCCTGGCCCCAGAGAAATTAGGCTCTGATGCAACACCTCCGGGCGGACTGGCAGCCAGCCCTTGGCATTGGGCTAGAGTGGCCCAAGGCAACTTACATTTGCTCCAGGAAGGATCCGGATTGTTCCAAGGTCTAGGCTGGGGCCTGGTGTTCTCCTGGGAGACCAAAAGCCCTGGTGTGTGTGTTGTGTGTGTGGCGGGTGGTGGTGGTGGTTTTAGAGAGAGCCAAGCTACTCCTTACTGACGAAGAGATCACTTCCGGCCTCACCTCACTTGTCTCTGCTCTGCCCAGACAGGCCTTTTAGCTCAGCCTCAGCTCAGGATGAGTCCTTCAAATTCACAGCACCCAAAGCAAAAGAGAAGACCTTTCATCTCCTACACTGTACGTACTATGTTATATGAAGTTAGCTGTGTTAGACAGTATCCCCCTGATGGTGGGAACACTGAGGGGGTTCTCTGCACAGCACCCCACCCTTAGGAGGCCTGGTGGACTGAGCTCAGCCTTCCTGATGCTCCCTGCCTCTACCCACCTGCTGAGACCAGGATGCTGTCAGCCACCAGCGAGCACGTGCAGGTGCTCTCTATGGAAAGCCAAGGTGCGAGAGCACATGGCAGGAACACGCCGGGGCTCTGGTGGCCCTTTCTGCCCCACCGAACAGTCCTTTTTCTACCTGTCACTTCTGGCCTTGGAAGTGAGAGACAAGCAACAAGGTGAAACAGGGAACGCTCTCTGGGCTGATCCGTGGAGCTGAGCCCTGGTGGCGAGTCAAGTTCCGGACCTTGCTCTTCTTTTTCTTATCCTGCTGGGAACCAGGGTCATAGGAGTGTGTCCCAGGGGAGAGAGGGAGGAAGGCAGTGAGGGAGCTCTGACAAAAGCAGTTAGGCTGAATCATCTTGTATCTGAGCAGACCAGGGATCACCTTTGTCAATTGTATGCTGTTGGGAGGATGCTGGCCCAGGGCGAGAGCAGGGGTGATTCATGATGGCGTCAGGAATAAATCCTCAGAAGATGCTTCCTGCTGGAGGGCTTGTAGCGGTTCCTTTTTTGCTCGACACCATGAACACACAATGTACAGGCTTATTCTGGCCTGTAGATTTGGAGGAGAGGAAATAACAGGTAGGTAGGAGACCTGAAAGCTGCCTCTCAGGGAAATGCTTCTGGGCTCGGAGGGTCCCACCCTTGTCTCCCAGCTGGTCTGGGGGACTCACAGTGGGAGGGCTTGGAGGCAACTCCGTCACCATCTGTCGGGTCCCCTTTCTCAGAGAGCCCTGATATTGGGGAAAAAATCATAGGCTTTGCAGCCAGACAGACTTCGGTTTAATTCCAGATGTGCCACGTCTTAGCTGTGTGAACTTGGGAACTTACCTTCTTCGACCCTCAGTTTCTCATCTGTAATCCACGTTCGTCATTCTTGCCTCATCGCATTGGTGTGAGTACGATGTAGTGATTTCACCTACGGCAGCACGTGATTAGTGATGAAGAAATGATTGCTCTTTTTAATATCGCAGCATTTTTTTGTGTTTGATTGTTTTTTTCTTTCAAAGATGCCCCATTATCCCCTTTCCCTGTGATAGTCTCTCATCTTGATAAGCTCAAGGAAGCCTCACAGTCCTCAGTACTTCAGGTAACCACCATCTAACCAGCACTTCTTAATAGTCTCAGTTTTGGTCACGTACTGGGCCAGATACTCTGCTAAGCCCTGTGGATATAAGGATACATGAGACTCAGTCTCTCCCTTTGATGAGGAAATTGACACTTCCATACTTGTAATTGCTTACTCTCCTCTATCTTGCAAAGGCCTGCTGCCACTCTCAGTGAAACAGTAAAATGAATTACTAAGAGTGATCAGATAAGGGAAGACTGTCTCGCTCTCAGGCACCCACCCTAAGCCTTTGTTTGAGACCCTTTGCACATAGACTTGTTAAGTGACCATTAACTTCAACCTGCAACCAATGTGAGAATGCAAATTGTGACCTTAGTCCTGATAGGAATGGAATGTCCGGCTCCTACAAGCTCCTGTTAGGACCCCCTACTATGTGTGTAACCCATGGCAACTCCCGCGCAGTGTAACTGCCAATCAGTTTGTACCAATTATAGCTGTATGTTTTAACCTATATAAGGAGAAGACTCCCCTGAAAAGGGGCCCCAGAATTTTGGAGCGTTAGCTCGTCTGGGTCCGCCGGCTCCATAAACCTGAGTTCTCCAACTCTCTGAGTGTTGTGCTTGGTTTCTCGTGGGATCAGTTTTTTTTCTGCAACACCTTGGAGGAGCCTCCATCTAGGAGGACAGACAGGCAGGTGGGACCAGGGACCAGATGACCAGTAGCTGCATGAGGCGCTTTGGGCGCAGGAGGCAGGGGTGGAGTCAGGGAAGAAGAGGTGAGACCTCATCAAGAGATGTTTGCTGGGCAATTAGAATGTTCTCCCCAGAAGAGCAGCAGCAGCAGAAGGAGGTTCCCAATTGGGATTTGGCAGTAGATCCACCCATAAGTGGGGGACAGGAACCAACAGTAGGGGTTCCCCTAGCAGGTGAGCTCACAGGGCTTCTGCCCTCTGCTGGCATTCAAGCCTGGGCAGTTTGGCTCAAGATAGAGGCTGCAGTTTTTGTTTTTTTTTTCCAGTGGTGGGGTGAACATGGACAGGGACCCAGACTGGCTGGACCAGGGCAGAGGGTGTTGGGGTGGCACTTATTTATTTAAACATCATGTTTAACAATTTATTTATTTTTTGGCTGCATTGGGTCTTCATTGCTGTGCTCGGGCTTTCTCTAGCTGTGGTGAGTGGGGGCGACTCTTCGTTGCAGTGCGCAGGCTTCTCATTGTGGCGGTTTCTCTTGTTGTGGAGCACGGCCTCGAGGTGCAGGGGCTTCAGTATTTGTGGGTCATGGGCTCTAGAGCACAGGCTCAGTAGTTGTGGCACACGAGCTTAGCTGCTCCACGGCATGTGGGATCTTCCCGGACCAGGAATTGAACCCGTGTCCCCTGCATTGGCAGGTGGATTCTTAACCACTGTGCCACCACCAGGAAGTCTGGGGTGGCACTTATCACCACAGAGATCTCTCCAGGCTCAGGGTTAGGGTCAAGGACGGACCTCCCCGGAGAGAGAGAGTAGATTACCAGATAGGAATCGCAGACGTGGAACCTACTAAAATACAAGCTCCAGGTGGCGTGGACTGGAGGTGGTTTCATGAAATGCTGGCACAGAACTGTTGTTATCAACACTGGGACACTGGGAGGGTGGGTACGAGGGGTGACCTGGGACTTCTGCAGTTGTTGGGAAGCCTGGCGACCCCTTGTGTAGTGCTCAATGTCGCATAAAAAGAACCAGAGGAGACTGCCTTGAGATTCAAGGATATACATTTGCGGTTTTAGTTGCTTGCAAATGACTTCAAAACCCTATGATGTACACTAATTGGGTGAATCATTTGATGAGATAAAAGCTAAATTATATTTGCTACAAGGATGGTTTATATCACTTAGCTGGTTATGTAATAAACAAAGCAGCTTTCACTTACTGAACTCATACCACCATCCTGACTGGTCCCACTCTAATTCATGACCGTGACCCTTACATGGACTTTGGTGCTGTCAGGTCATCTTACTCTGTTCCCTTGGCCCAGTGGTTCTCAACTCTGGCTGCCGTAAGCATTACCTG
Organism: Hippopotamus amphibius kiboko; assembly: GCF_030028045.1. NCBI lineage: Eukaryota > Metazoa > Chordata > Mammalia > Artiodactyla > Hippopotamidae > Hippopotamus > Hippopotamus amphibius. The sequence goes on from NC_080191.1 coordinate 161,950,914, forward strand.
GGGGAAGATTATAAAAAGTACTGCTGCCTGAAGTCCACCCCAAACTAACGAAATCTAAATTTTTGTGGGGTGGATGTGGGCATGAGTATCCTTCGTTAAAGCTCTGCATTTATTCCATTGGGCAACCTTGGTTGAGAATCACTGCTGTTCTCTCCTATCTCCATGACTGTTTCACACCTTTTTCTCTCTCTTTAAAATGTTAACATCTGCTCTCCTGTCCCTATTCTCAGCTGAGAAACTTATTTCCCACTTACCTGAGAAAATAATGGCAAAGGAGCGCTTTCATATCTTTCCACCACCAAATCTATGCTCATATATTCTACTTTCTGCCTGTTGCTGTGGATAAGGAAGTGTTTCTGCTCCTTTTGAAGACCAGCCCCTCCCTCCACTTGTGTATTGCATCCTGTTCCCTTCCTTAGTTAAGGACTTGACTCCAGCAATTCTCCCTTCTTTCCAGTGTTCCTCCCTTTGTAGACCACTCCCACCTGCCCCCGCTCCTGCCCCCATTTGTCTGTCTATGGCGGCTGTTTCTCCCACCGAACCTCCCCGCCGCTGACAGGCACATACACATCTTCTCCTGACCTCATCTACCCCTCCAGCTACTGCCTCATTTCTCTGCTCCTGGAAAGAGTCATCTGCACTTGCTCCCTGTAGTTTCTTTTCTCTGATGTTCGTCTAAACCCAGTCTAACCAGGGTTTTGCCTTCATCCCTCCACAAAACCTACATCTTTCAGGTTCGCCAGTGACCTCCGTATTGCCAAATCCAATGGTCAAATTTCAGTCCTTATCTTGATTTGTCAGTAGCATTTCACGTAGCTGATCCCTCTGTCCCCCTTGAGAAAGTTCTTCTCTCGGTTCTGGAACATCACTCTCTTGGGTCCTCCTCTCCTGTCCCTGGCCTCTCCTTCTCAGTTTCTTGTGTTGGCGCACCTTTGCTTGTTCACTTCGGAGCACTCCAGGCAGCAGCCTTCGGACTTGGCCTTTTCTCGGTCCCCTCAACTCCCTGGGGATCTCCTACCATCCAAACGCTGACAGCTCTCAATTTTTAGCTCTGTCCCAGACCTTCCCCCTGAACGCCACACTCATATTCAACCGTCTACTCAGCAAGGCTCCTTACGTGTCTAACAGACATCTCAGTGACGACAAGTCCATGGCTGAACAGTGGCCGTTCTCTCTCAGACAGCCTTCCCCACTTCAGTAAATGACAGCTCCATCTTTGCAGTTGCTGGGGTTTAAAACTCTGGAGTCACCCTTGACTCTGATTCTCTCATGCTGCACCCAGTCTGTCAGCAAACCACGCCAGCCATACTTGAAAAATACATCAAGAAACTGATTGGCACTGATCATTAGAGAAATGCAGTCAAAGCCACAATGAGGTATTACCTCACACTGGTCAGAATGGCCAACATCCAAAAATCTAGAAACAATAAATTTCGGAGAGGGTGTGGAGAAAAGGGAAATCTCCTGCACTGTTGGTGGGAATGTAAGTTGGTACGGCCACTATGGAAAACAGTTTGGAGGTTCCTTAAAAAACTGAAAATAGAACTACCATATGATCCAGTAATCCCACTCCTGGGCATATACCCAGAGAAAACCATAATCCAAAAAGGAACATGTACCATAATGTTCATTGCAGCACTATTTCCAATAGCCAGGACATGGAAGCAACCTAAATGCCCATCAACAGATGAATGGATAAAGAAGATGTGGCATATATATACAATGGAATATTACTCAGCCATAAAAAGGAATGAAATGGAGCTATATGTAATGAGGTGGATAGATCTGGAGTCTGTCATACAGGGTGGAGTAAGCCAGAAAGAGAAAAGCAAATACTGTATGCTAACTCATATATATTCTAAAAAAAAAATGGTACTGACAAACTCAGTGACAGGGCAAGAACAACGATGCAGATGCAGAGAATGACACGGGGTTGGGGGGGTGGGGGGCAAAGGGAAAGCTGGGACAAAGTGAGAGAGTAGCACAGCCATATATACACTACCAAGTGTAAAATAGATAGCTAGTGGGAAGTTGCTGTATAACAAAGGGAGATCAACTCGATGACGGGTGATGCCTTAGAGGGCCAGGACAGGAAGGGTGGGAGGGAGTCGCAGGAGGGAGGGGACATGGGGATATATGTATAAATACAGCTGATTCACTTTGGTGTACCTCAAAAACTTGTACAAGAGTGTAAAGCAATTATATTCCAACAAAAAGCTTAAAAAAAAAACTGGTTGTTTGATCCACCACATTCGCGCTCGACTTCTAATTTTTAGAAGAGTTTCATAACTGGGCCGCCAGAGGTAGTGTGTCATTTTTCGCTTAAAACCAACAAAGGCTTCCTATTGCAGTTTGCAAAAGTTCCTAGAAGGGCCTCCACGGTTCTGCATGAGTCAGCCCTGAAGGCCTCCCAGGCTTCATTTCCTGCTCTTTTCTACCTCTTAATTCTGCTTCACTTCTCTGACCTTGCTCCTTAAACATGAAGCACTTTTTTACCTGAGAGCCTTTCCCCTCCAGTTGAAATACCCTTCCTTCCTATATTCCCACTGTTTTCTCCATCTCTTCCTTTAAGTTCTATTTAAATGTCACCTTATGAGAAAGGTCGTTCTGATCACCTTACATAAGATAGTAATCTGGTGCCTGCCTCCTCCCCCATCCCACCTGGCTCTCTCTTTCCCTTTTATCCTGCTTTGTGTTTCTTCTATGGCAAAGATGGTCATCTGGCTTATTTATTCCGGGTCTCTTCTCACTAGGAAGTTGTTTTTTGAGGGCAGGGACTTCATCTCTTTTGTTCCTGATTGTTCTCCTAGGGCCCAGAGCAGTAAGGCACAGCGCATAATTGTTGACTGAATTCAACTAAATCCACACAACAGCACTTCAGAATTAGTTGGAATAACCCACAATTTATAGATGAGGAAATTGACTCAGAGAGGTTAAGTGACTTTTTGAAAATAACACAGCTTGCTAGCATAGAGACTCAAACCTTCCAAGTGACTATGTCATCAGACCGTCTCCCTGTTAAGCCTGGTCTTCCCCCAGCATCCACAGCTCAACTTGCCTCGTTTTTTCCACATCTCATTGCAAGCAGGCAGCCCCACAGAGTGATAAAAATCCCTGTGAAAATGCCCCAAATGTGTCTGGAGGTATATGTGGTGTACAGGAAATGCTTACACAATCCCTTATTTACAATACCCAAATCCCCAAATCCGTGAAAAACCACGTTTTATTCTTAATCCATTTGGTGGCAAAACCTGATCTGGACTAATGTGAGGCTGTTTATAAATCCTTATGTAACCTACTTAGTTAAAATATTTGTTTGTTTTGTTGCAGAAACATTAATCATATAATTATGGTGAGTTGCCCGGCCACCGCTGAGGGTGTTGTGTAATATATGGTTTAAGCAACATGTTGCCTTTCTAAAATATGAAAAATTGTGAATTCTGACACTTATCAGGCCCCAAAGATTCCTGATATGTGGTTGTGAACCTGTGTTAACGCTTTCCTAAATGTTTGGCATTTGAAACTATACCTAAAAAAATTTTTTTTCCACCCTGGTAACTACAATTTCTTTTAAGGATCTTTCCAGGAACAGACTCAATTTTATGATCTGATTGGGATTAAGCGCAGCAGGCCAAGCTGAGGAGGCCATACATGAGATGCATTCTAAAACAGAGGGCGTGAATAAAAGTCTACACACTCAACAGTGAGCCCACCCCTTCCCCAACCTTCTTTTTTTGTTATTTCCAACAGAGCTGGCAAGCTCGAGTTATGAGATTTCCCTAGTCATGAGAGATTAGTCTCTGATTAAATTTAACAGCCTAAGAGAAAAGGCTTATAGATGTTGATATTTACAGTTCTTCAAATAAAATGGACAGATTATTTTCAATCTCCCTTTGGTAAGACCCACCAGTCCAGCAGCCCTGCCCAAGCACACAGATCTTCTGGTCAACTTTTTAATGTATCACTTTTCTTCCCCTTTTTCTTTTTTTTCTTTTTCTTTTTGGCCATGCGGCTTGTGGAATCTTAGTTCCCTGACCAGGGATCAAACCCACGCCCTTGCCAGTGAGAGCAGAGCGTCCTAACCACTGGACCGCCAGGGAGTTCCCAGTGTCTCACTTTTAAATTTAAGCTAAAGATCACTTGATATTTGAGAAAGTTTGAAACATGAAAGACAGAAACCAAAAGAGACAAATAACAACAACATAAAATTGTCATAGAGACAAGTGAGGATATTCCATTAATAAAATAAAGACAGGGTGCAATAAAAGGAGTATTCAGAGAATAAGAAATAACTTTTGGAAATTAAAAGTATGACAGCAGAAATAAATGAATTGGGAGAGGGTTTGGAATATGAAGTTGAATAAATCTTATAGGAAGTCAAAGAAAGGCTATGAAATGAAAAATAAGAAAGGATCATTCTAAGCAGTTCAACATCTGAAGAGTAGGGCTTACACGAAAAGAGAATAGAGACGATGGAAGGAAAGAGTCATTAAAGAAACAGTGAAAACAAATTCCTAGAACTGAAGGACACAGGCTTCTCGATTGAAAAACTCATTTGAGTGCCCAGAGCTAAGAATGAAAAAGGAGACATCCTAAAGCATATCATTGTGGGGAGAAAAAAAGAAGAAAAGCCTGTAGGCAAAGGAAAACAAAAACAAAACCAACTCCAAACTGATTATATATAAGAATAGAAATCTGATTCTACACTAGAAGCTAGAAGAGGATGAAGCCACACCTTTAAAATTCTGAGATGAATTTATTTCCAGCTGAGAATTTATATCCAGAAAAGTTATTAATCAAATAGAGGGGTAGAATAATGGCATTTTCCTGTATGAGAAGTCTCGATTTTTTTACTTTCCTTTCTGAGCATCGTTTCCGAGGAAGCTACTATGGATATATTCCTCCAAATTTAGGTAGTGAATTAAGACAGAAATGGGGCTTCCTAGGTGGCGCAGTGGTTAAGAATCCACCTGCCAATTCAGGGGACGCGGGTTTGATCCTTGTTCCAGGAAGATCCCACATGCCACGGAGCAATTAAGCCCATGCACCACAACTACTGAGCCCGTGTGCCACAACTACTGAAGCCCATGTGCCTAGAGCCCGTGCTCCGCAACAAGAGAAGCCACAGCAATGAGGAACCCGCACACCACAATGAAGAGTAGCCCCTGCTCGCAGCAACTAGAGAAAGCCTGCAGCAATGAAGACCCAACACAGCCAATAAATAAATAAATAAATTTATTAAAGAAAAAAAAGATGGTTTTGTTAAAAAAAAAAAAAGACAGAAAAAAAATGGATTCTTCCTTTAAGCTCAGAGAGCAACCAGCTCAGGTTGGAGTAGGAGAACAGAAATTTCCAGAGGGAAGAACTTCAAAAAATTATTAAAAAAAAAAAAAGAACTGTTGAAAAGTCGAGGGTTAAATTAGTGATAGGTACATAGAAAATTGAGCAAATTAACAAAAGAGTCAATAGTGGACTCTAGAAATGACAACTAAGGAATGTACGTAAAAGGAATTAATCATAACACACCACATGGCTCCCTGGTTCAGCTGTGAACAATAATTTATCTGGTCATGATACTGTCACTTCTGGTGCTGACTTAATAAAGAAAGAGTATAAAGCTATCAGGAGAATGTGGGAAGGAGAAGAGGTATGTGGGATGTGGTAAAAGAGACCTAAATCCTTATTTTCTGTAATAGGAAGTCAGTGGATAAGATCTAACATTGAAAAAGTAGAGCCGTACAAGCATGCTATTTAGACACACTGATGTAACTCCAGAAATGGATAAAAGACTTGAAAGTCGTTGCATTTGAGCAGCAGAAATTAGGGGTGTGGAGGGGTGGGACCGGGCCTGAAGTCACCTCCGCGCAGGGCTTCGCGCCTCGCCGTGTATCCAGATTGGCACCTGAAATAAGCACAGTGGAAACGGAGGGACCTTTTGCTGTAGAGGATATAGGAACACCAGGAGCACCTTCCTTTGGGGAGTCTGCACATGGCAGTGGCAGAAGGACTTCCCTTTTCTGGTTCTCTGAAAATAACATACCGCTTCTCTTTTCGTCAGAACCTGTGTGTTCAGGGCCAGCTCAGATTTCATTTCGGCTCTTTTATCGCAAGAGCTCGGCCTAGCTCTCCCCTGATGCTGGAGGGGAGGTGGCCCAGTGTGTGGAGCTCTGGGTTAGACACTCACCAGCTCTGCGCCTGGGCTAGATACTTAAGCTCTGTTTCCTCATTTGAAAATGGAGAAAACATTCCTTGCCTCATAGGAGTGTGTAAGGAATAAATGAATAATTTAGTACAAAAGTGTCTGGCACAAAGTCCTTGCTAAAAAATTTAAAGGAAAAAAAAAAGAAGTCACCCCGGATGACCCTTAGTCAAGGACAGGAACCCCATAATGCTGGGGCCAGTCACCACCGATGAACCATCTGGAAGGGGCAAGAGCTCGGGGAGGGAAGGACCGGGACGGAAATGATGCAGAAAGTCTGCTGATTTTAGCCGTTCTTGCTGTATTTTGGGTGCCGTGCCTTCTGATCGGACTGCAGGGCTGGGCAACCTTGTGGAGACCCAGATCCTGGAATGTTTTAGGCCCAAGGATCGATAAAAGCTCTTAGCTTACTTAGCTTCCCAGTCCAAACACAATCAGAAGAATCACTCACATCCCAGATAATGTGGGTGAACGGATCCAGGGTTAATAGGATGATCTTTTATCCCAAGGCTCCTGTGTGCCTTGTGGCGATTGCTCACTTAAGTCAGGGACCTGGGTCCAGGGCCCTAACTCTGTGACAAGCTAACCCATTGTCTGACTCGAAACTGAGCCCTTTAGTAATGGTCTTGCCAGGAGGATACGTACCTGCAAGGATGCTGGGGTGTGAAGTTCTTAGGGTGTGTTCTTGGCTCATTTTATGAACTTCCTTAGTTCTGGGCAGGGTCTCTAGATCCTGGCTCTGGTCAGGGTCAGGGCCTCAGACAGTGTACCTCTGAAGGAAACACTTGCTGGGGGCATGGGGGAGTTTATGAGGTCAAGGCAGCCTGTCCTTTGTCTGCTCTCTTCCTTAGAGTCATGTTTGGGTGCTTCCGGGTCTGACTGAGCACAGAGGAGGAAGGGGATTAGCTGAGGAGCTGCCAGGGGCTGTAAGGTGTGGGGACCGTGCGGGCAGGAGTGGTGGCAGGGAGAGATCAAGCAGAGAATAGGCCCTGAGTATGAGGAAGGAGGTGGGTGAGTGAAACTTCGGCTGGGGGAGAGTAGTGAAACTACCTCTTGATGTCAAGCCAGTGGCCCTTGTGGGGTAGGAAGGAGGTGAGGGAATAGAAGTGGTGTCCTGCATTAAATGGGCGCTGTGTTAAAACTACAAGGAAGCACGTGAGTATATAGGGGGTTCAGGGAGAAGGGGGGATGCAAGGAGACTCTGGGATCAGATGAATGTGTAACACCCATAGGGTGTTAGGCAGTGTTGGTACAAGCCACTTAATAGAATATTCTTATAACACAACAGAAAAACCTGAAGTTTCTACAGCTCTGCTGTTGTTTATTTCTCATGTTTCTGCAATGCACAAGTTATACTTGCAATCCAGAACTGTCCTTTCCCGTTGTCTCATCTATCAAAAGCCCAGCCACAAAGTTTGGAAGGAGGTTAAAAAAAAAAGGCTTTTGAGCAGCCACGATGGACGGCTAGAGCCCTCTCACAAAGCCACTCATGGGATCATGGACAGCCCCTCTGGTCTCCCAGTCCTGTGAGGTGTTAGTGAGTCAGAGGCAGCTGGGACCCTAGGGCCGCTCTAAACCAAGCTCTTCAGGGGTCTATTGAAGGGTTTCAGGGATGCTTACAGGAACAAAAATAGGAAGTACAGAAGAGCCTCCCAGCTACTAGAAAGTTCCCAGGAATCTGCCTTCGCTGGGAGTGCATGGTTTCCTGTTTGCCTCTCCGCAAACAGGCCTCTGCCCTGTTCCGTTTGTAGACCAGCTTCCTTTCCTTCTGCAGGGCCCCATAGCCCCATTGCCTGATCTTGTGCGTGGCCTTTGCTTCTCACATTATGCCCACTCCCTTTCTTTTAAGCCCTGGGGTCTACCACCAGCTCCCTTATTTGAGGGAGCTGCTTTCATTTGTTTATTTATTTATATTGATGTACAGTTGATTTACAATGTTGTGTTACTTTCTAGTGTATAGAAAAATAGATCAGATATGTGTGTGTATATATATGTGTATATATATATATTCTTTTTCATATTCTTTTCCATTATGGTTTCTTAGAGGATATTGATTATAGTTCCCGATGCTATACAGTAGGACCTTGTTATTTGTCTATTTTATATATAGTAGTTTGTATCTGCTAATCCCAAACTTCTAATTTATCCCTTCCTTCCTCCCTCACCTCCCTTTCCTCTTTTAACCATAAATTTGTTTTTTTGTGTCTGTGAGTCTGTTTCTATTTTGTAAAGAAGTTCATTGGTATCATTTTATAGATTCCACATATAAGTGATATCATGTGATATTTGTCTTTCTCTGTCTGACTTACTTCACTTAGTTTGATAATTTCTAGCTCTATCCATGTTGCTACCAATGGCATTATTTCATTCTTTTTGGTGGCTGAGTAATATTCCATTGTGTGTGTGTGTGTGTGTGTGTGTGTGTGTGTGTGTGTGTGTGTGTGTACACACCATATCTTTATCCATTCAACTACTGATGAACATTTAGGTTGCTTCCATATGTTGACCATTGTAAATAGTGTTGCTGTGAACATTGGGATGCATGTATCTTTTTGTTTTGTTTTCTTTTTCTTTTTTTTTTACCTCTTTATTGGGGTATAATTGCTTTACATTGTTGTGCTAGTTTCTGCTGTACAACAAAGTGAATCAGCTGTATTTATACATATATCTCCATATCCCATCCCTCCTAAGACTTCCTCCTACCCTCCATATCCCACCCCTCTAAGTCATCACTGATCATCTAGTTGACCTCCCTGTGTTATGCAGCAGGCTCCCATTAGCTACCTGTTTTACGTTTGGTAGTGTATATATGTCTGTGCTACTCTCTCACTTCATCCCAGCTTCCCCTTTGCTGCCCCCCCCACCCCTCATGTCCTCAAGTCCATTTTCTACATGTGCATCTTTATTCTTGCCCTGTCACTGGGTTCATCAGCACCATTTTTTAAGATTCCATATATATGCGTTAGCATACGGTAATTGTTTTTCTTTTTCTGCCTCACTTCACTCTGTATGACAGACTCTAGGTCCATCCACCTCACTACAAATAACTCAATTTCATTCCTTTTTATGGCTGAGTAATATTCCATTGTATACATGTGCCACATCTTCTTTATCCATTCATCTGTTGATGGGCATTTAGGTTGCTTCCATGTCCTGGCTATTGTAAATAGTGCTGCAGTGAACATTATGGTACATGTTTCTTTTTGGATTATGGTTTTCTCAGGGTATATGCCCAGTAGTGGGATTGCTGGATTGTATGGTAGTTCTATTTTTAGTTTTTTAAGGAAGCTTCATACTGCTTTCCATAGTGGCTCTACCAATTTACATTCCCACCAACACTGTAGGAGGGTCCCTTTTCTCCACAGCCTCTCCCGCTTTTATTATTTGTAGACTTTTTGATTCTGGCCATTCTGACCAGTGTGAGGTGACACCTCAGTGTAGTTTTGATTTGCATTTCTCTAATAACTAGCAATGTTGAGCATCTTTTTGTTTGCCTGTTGGCCATCTGTTTATCTTCTTGGGAGAAATGTCTATTTAGGTCTTCTGCCCATTTTTTAAACTTAAAATTTTTTTTTTGCTATTAGGTTGTATGAGCTGTTTGTATATTTTGGAAATTAAGCCTTAGTGGTTGCATCGTTTGCAGATATTTTCTCCCAGTCTATAGGTTGTCTTTTCTGTTTTTTTATGGTTTCCTTTGCTGTGCAAAAGCTTATGTTTGATTAGGTCCCATTTGTTTATTTTTGCTTTTATTTCTGTTGCCTTGGGAGGCTGACCTAAGAAAACGTTGCTATGATTTATGTCAGAGAATGTTTTGCCTATATTCTCCTCTAGGAGTTTTATGGTGTCATATCTTATATTTAAGTCTTTAAGCCGTGTTGAGTTTATTTTTGTGTATGGTGTGAGGGAGTGTTCTAATTTCATTGATTTATGTATGGCTGTCCAGCTTTCCCAACACCACTTACTGAAGAGATTGTCTTTCCCCCATTGTACAGTCAGTTGCTTTTAGGTCAAAATTCCACCATTTGTCCATAAGCAGAGGCCCAAGTGTGTGAGTGGGTGAGGTAGCTGCAGGGTAGACAGGTAGAAAGACTTGCCTATTTGAGTAACACTGGAGGTCTGCAAGTCATCTTCCAAAGGACTTAAAAAACACAAGTGCAACCCTGCATTTCCTCATTAGTCTGCAGATTGCTGTGGCTGGAGTGTACCATGGGGGGAGTGATGTGGGGGGAGGTGGCCAGCTGGGAAGAAGCATGAGACTTGGGTGCCCAGGGTCTTTGCCTGGGTCACAGGGCCACAGAAATCCATGTATTCTACGTAGACAAGTTACTTGGTGAATTATCCATTTCTTACTGAAGGTTTGTCCTGGAGCAAAAGGCAGGTTATGAGGGGCTGGCTAGAGAGAGATGGAGAGTGGGGACCTCCTTCGTGTTAATGAGACAGGTGTGGCAGCAGCCCAGTAGTCCCCTCATCCTGGGGGGCACTTTGCTCCTGTTCCCTGGGGAAGGCTCCTTACTGGCAGGCTTCCAGGTGCCCACGAGGTCAGCTGCATTTGCAGGTAGAGACCACTTCCTAGCCTGGCCCACTTTTCCCACAGTTGCTCTGGCTCCCGGTGGTTTGTTGGCATTAATTATAGACAGCAGCGAAGTGCCCAGATGCCACAAGTGGCTTTTTATTTTTCCATCTCACCTGATGCCTTTGTTGTTTGCTCTATTCTGCCCTGAATCTTTGTGAAATCTTGACATTTACACCCCCTCGAATGGCTCACCTCATTTTTAGTTTTATCTGATGTCAGTTCCCATCAGCATCTGTGGTCTCATGGCACAGCTCTTGTTTCTCTTAGCATCTCAGGGTCTCTTTCTCCTGGACACCATCCTTGCATATCACCACTCCTTCTCTCTTCCTCAGTGGATTTCTCACTTTTTCCGTCTTTACTCGTTCTTACTCAGGCCCCTCCCTCCCCCCAAAAAAAGCTTGATTAGGGGAGCTCATTTTCTCATTACGGATCTTGTCTTAGCCTTGGGCTGAGCTGAGTGTGAGCATGAAATATGAAAACTCAGACTTCCAGAACTCTAACTTATTTCCACTAGAAATGTTACATGTGGTGAGCAAGAACGTGGGTGAGGGAGGGACTGGGGGAGGAGAGGAGCCTTAGAGGAATGGGCACAGTTCTCCCCTGCTGGGTGTTTATGTGGTGCGGTAGTCCTGGAGATAGCCTGCCAAGACTGTTCAAAAGCCTGAGAAATTTGGAAACTCTTTGACCCTGCAATTTGACTTGTAAGACTGTATCTTAAGGAAATAACCATGGATTTCCCCCAAAGATTTAGTTTTAAGTACTATTTGAAACTTGCAAAAAAAGTTGAAGATGACTTAATTGTCCAGCCTTTGGGTACAGGGGAATATACTATAGCTATTAAAGTGATGCTGCAGAAGGCTACTTAACCACGCCTAGCTTTATTGGATCTCTGTAAAAAATCCAGATAATAAAATAAAACCAGGAAGGGGGGAGTTCCCTGGTGGTCCAGTGGGTAAGACTCCATGCTTCCAATTCAGGGGGCCTGGGTTCAATCCCTGTTCAGGGAATTAGATCGCGCATGCCGAAACGAAAGATCCCTGCGTGCCACAACTAAGACCCAGTGCATCCAAACAAACAAATAAATATTTAAAAAAAAACAAAACAACCCAAGAAACAAAAACCAGGAAGGGTGTGTTATCTTTAGTTATCTTGGGTGGAGAAGAGTGGGTAACTTTTTTCCTTCTTTTGACAATTATATTTTCTAAAATTTCTAGATTAAACATACATTTCTTTGGCAGTAAGAAAAACAACAATTACTTTAAAAACAAATGCTGCCCACCCAGATAACAATAATAATATACAGGTTGAAAACTTAGGTTTAGGTAAAAATGATCCCTCAGTAAATTAGGAGTTGAATTCACATTTGTAACATTATAAACAATATACTATAGGTCAAAGGGAGACTGTGAGCAAGTTGGATGTATTTGTTGCTGGAAATCAGTTGTCCACAAGCCTTAGCTAAACACAAGACTCAGGGCCAGAACTGTTGTTTTCTCACTCTTGCTTTTCTTACCCATAATAGCAAATAGCACAAGGATGAAGTGATTGTAGTAGAGTTTGCTTTGCTTCATCTGCAGCTCACTCTGAAATTGCTCAGCCCCCGAAGGAGTAGGTCTGGGTGAACAGATGGCCAGCGTGAGCCCTTGGAAGGAGGCTGGAGTTCTGGAAGGGGCTCTGAAGTGGCCAGAGTGACCAGGGGTGGGAGGAGCAAGGGTGTTTACCCTCCTGCGTGTATTAACATATGTGCCTCTGATGCTCAGCCACCAACTTGGCTTTGTTTTTTTTCCTCCTTCCTGCAGGCAGAGTAGAGTGAATTGTGTAGAGATCTGCAGAGAGCAGCTCAGAGAAAGCAGTGACATCCTGGACCGCAGCTGAAATGAACTGACCCACTTGAGCCTGCCCATGCCGTGGGGCAAGGCCTCTGTCCCAGCACTGAGGTAAGAGCCCTCGAATCCCAGCTTGGGGACAGAGACGACAGAATGTCTCCTGTTGTGGGGTGGTGGAAACCTCCTCCTCTCAAGGTCAGTAGAGAAAGGGCAGTTGTTTCTGGTTCAAACCATTGGCTTCCACCTCAGCCCAATCGGAGGCAAGGTCATTTGGTGGCCAGAGAGGTTCTGATTTTTCAGAGCAGGTCTTTTGGAATCTTAAGAGGAAGTTGTATTTTCTCAATGGCTGGTGAAATTTGTACTTCAAAGGAAATGAACTTATCCTCCAGGTAAGACTGCACCAGATTCAGGGGAATGCTTAATGTTGGTGCACCTGCTCTGTTCTGCAAGGGAAGTCAAGCTTTTAGGTAACACACACACTCTCTTTTTCTCTCTCTCCTACCTAAGAAAGACAGAGTGACAGAAATTATGTGGGGAGATTATTAAAAAACATTCCACTAAGCTCACTAAAAAATGACTTTAATTACCTAGATATCTTCTGATTATAAAGGTAAAGTGGAGAAACAATGATAGGAAGAAAAGAAAACACGCCTGAAATCCTACCCCTGTTAACAGTCCTTCAGGTAGTTTTCATTAAGGTGACTCTTTAAGCCTCTAAAGCATGTTGGCTCTTTCTACATGAAGGTAGAGAGGGGAGGCAGAAAGAAAACTCAAGTAGGAGCCAGGAGAACTTGCCTCTTGTCTGGAGGCTTTTCAGAGCTGATTTTGAAATATTCAGAAATTTTGCAGACTGGTTGTTAAAGGTTGTTGGCAACTTGAAATTGGCTATGGTGGGAAGATTGACACCACAGAAATTAGCCAGTGTTGCACACCAGGGCTTTTTTGTTTTGGAGATTCAGATTACCAGCACACCCCTGGTTCCAAGGATTGCTCCACCCCCGATAGGCTGGGGGGTGCGGGACAAGTCATTTCACCTGTGACTTTCTCTCATCCCTCTGCTTTCGCTCCTGCGAACAGTAGGTGCTCAATAACTATCAGTTGAATAAATGATAAGACTGAGTTTCTGTTCTTATTATCCCATAAGGTGAGGGTCCCATAAGACAGTGAAAATGAAATGTTTTGCATGTTGTGAATTTCCTTGGCTATGGAGGGAGGGGCCTTCACTGATTGATAAACCTTGGTTTATTGATGGAGAGAAGTTGGCTGGCAGTTCCCTTTTTGACTCTCGCCTCTTGGGAAATCTGTGACTCACTGACACCCTTTCAGAAGGGCAGAGGAAACTCTCCATTTACTGACCCACATCTGGGGCAAATATCCTTCCTGGAAAAATCAAGAAGTCAGGAGAAGTGTGCAAAGGAAGCCCCGGCCCTGCTGGGTGTGAGAGGCAGGGCTGAAATCAGCGCTTTGGTCTCACCAGCTCTGATGGGTGGGGGTGGGTGGGGGTTAGAGGAGCAGGGACACTTCCTGCCAAATGTGAAATGTGAACAAAAGCCTCTTTCTTCAAGGCCCTGCTGTCAGCAGATTAGCTAATTAATTTAGCATACTGGAGTCCCAGCCCCTGCCCTCTCCCTCTGCTTTCTGAACCTCCTGGCTCCTTCTTCGTACTTCCTTTAAGTATCCTGCAGGAGGAGATGGGGAGAAGGCAGGGCATCAGTGAAGCACCAGGGTACCTGCCATGGAGAACTGTAGCTTGGAAAATGATAAAAGTGGAAACGATTATGGAGGCCACCGAGTCGCACACTTTCATTTTAAGAAGCTGTGGTCGTGCAGCTGTGGTTATTGGTGCCTGAGGGGAAGGTGTGTGCTCCAGGGGAGGGAGGGACATGGGCTGGTGAGATGGGCACCTGCTCGCTGGACCTCTGTGTGCGCCTGGCAAGGGGTCGTGTGGGTGTCCTCCACCCGTCCTGCCTCCCCCTCCTCAGCCCCTCCCCTGTATCTGCTGTCCCAGCCCCAGTGCTCTTCATGATATGCCTCTCTGGTGCACCTGGAGTTAAGTCCTCTTCCCCATCAGGGGCTTGGCTTTCTGGGTTAGTGAAACCAGCTGAGGAGATGTTATCTGAGGACCTTGAAGATATATATATACACACGAGGACGGGTGGGGAAGGGGGTTGATGAGCCCATGATGCTGTGCTTGTGCTCTGTCTGCCTGGGCTCATTTAATTCTGCAGAGACCTAACGAGGTGGGTATTTCTACCTCCACGTGGCAGAGGCAGAAATTGAGTCTCAGAGATAAAAGAGAATTATGTGCCCAAGATTTCACAATTGATAAGCAACAGAGATGTAAACTCAGCCTGTCTGTGCCCGCTGCAGCGTCTGCAGCGTCTGCAGCGTCTCAAAGGTCGTGAATGTTCTTTACAGCAAGGACTGCCCCCCAGTACTTGTTCCCCCAGGGTCCTTTTTCTCAGGGAACATCATTCTCTTTCTGAGGCTATGGGAACATCTGCAGCTCAAAGGGCTCGGAGCTTTACAAAAGGCTTCACTGTTCCTTTCAAATCCCAATGGCTGTTCCCTGTGCAGTAAGATAGCGGCGGGGGTGGTGGGCGTGGCAGGCATCCATAGAGTCCTTTGGCCCAGTCCCCTCATTCACGGGACGCCCCAGGCAGTAAGGAGGATGCTCCTGGCCCCAGGCCTCTCAGACAGTGAGAAGCAGGGGCCTTCTCTGCCGCTGCACTCTCAGTGCTCTTTGCGGGGGAATGCACCAAGTTAGATCTGTTTGGTTTTCCTCCATGTTTAAGCAAGAGATTATTCTTCTGGCAAGAGGGATTCAATTCATTTTTATAGATATGAGCTAAAAGCCTACTCTGTACCCAGACAAATATCCTGGCCTGTTTGGGCAGGAGATTCTGGCCCGGCCTTGGGCACATGGATGTGACAAGGCACAAGGGGAGGAGCTGCCTACGTCAACACCGTACATGACATACCTTAGCGTGTCATCACTCAGCTCCAACCTTTCCTGCAGTAATTCTAAAGGGAGAAACTGTGTCTCAGATTGCTCCTCGTGCCTAAGGTTCCCAGACTCCCTGAAAACGGGAGACCAGTGCAGCAAATGGTGGGTCAGGGTCTTTGGAAGATCCTGGCAGAGGGGTTGGGGCAAGAGGAGGAGGTGGGGCGGCTGCGTGAGCGATTTGGGTGGGCGCTCAGTGGGCTGGGTGTGTTTGCGGAGCTGGGGTCCACAGGGGAGCGGAGTGTACAGTTTTGTAGATAACCTAGTATCCTTTTCATCTGTGGCACCTGATCAACTTCAGAAGGAGGAGGGGCTCACTTCAGCAGGGCCCAGTGAATCAGGGCTGAAAGAGTTCCCTGGAGAGCTGGTTAGTTGGCCTTCACACCTTTTATCTGAGGGAAGGGGGGCCCCAAAAGGGGAATGGTCTTATCTGTGACACAAGTGGAGCTGGAGTCTGTTCTGAATGTCTGGTCAGGGTCCATCCCATCAAACCACTCTGGATGCAGAGGGAAGAATGTTTTGGAGAGGAGGTGCAGCCCACTCTCTGCCTTGGCCTGTCTGGCCCAGTACCTGTGACCGGTTGGGTTTGGTTGTTGGAGGAATTTGTGGCAATGGCAACCTGGAAGGGAGAGGGTGTCAGCTCAGTGATGCTGGAGGTTACCCTTCTTCTTTCAGATCCTTCCTAGAGGCCATGCTGAGGCCAGGGGGCTTCATGATGGAAAGTCACCATTGTGGGAAAGCATCACAATGCAGAAGAAAGTGCCCCAGCTTGGAGGACATTTGATCTGGGTTTAAGCCTGGCTTGACTATAGCTGCATGACTACCTGGCCTTTATGACTCAGTTTCCTCATATATAAAATGGGCTGAATAATACCTACCCTGAAAGAAGATTAATAATTATTTTTATAACATTCTTCCCACAAAGTAGATGCCTATTAAATACCAAACATTTTTGTGTATTTTATTATTAATTACTTTTTATTTTTATTGTTTATTTATTTATTGGCCGTGCCGACTTTTGTTCCCCAACCAGGGATCGAACTCTTGCCCCCTGCAGTGGAAGCATGGAGTCTTAACCACTGGACTGCCAGGGAAGTCCCTATTTATTTTTTTATTGAAGTATAGTTGATTTACAATGTTGTGCCAATCTTTGCTGTACAGCAAGGTGACTGAGTTGTACATATATATATATATATATATATATATATATATATATATATACACATTCTTTTTTTTTTTTAATTTTTTTTATTTTCCAGGAGATTCTTTATTTTAATGTTCTTTTCCAGGAGATATAGTTCCCTGTGCTATACAGTAGAACCTTGTTGTTTATCCATTCTAAATGTACTCATAATAGTTTGCATCTACCAGCCCCAAGTTACCGGTCCATCCCTCTCCTTCCCCCCACCCCCACTCTTGGCAACCACAAGTCTGTTCTCTCTGTCTGTGAGTCTATTTCTGTTTTGTAGATAGGTTCGTTTGTGCCATATTTTATTTTATTTATTTATTTTTAAAAATTTACTTTTATTTTTTTTGGCTGTATTGGGTCTTCATTGCTGCACGTGGGCTTTCTCTAGATGTGGGGAGCAGGAGCTACTCTTTGTTGTGGTGTGCAGGCTTCTCATTGCAGTGGCTTCTCTTGTTGTGGAGCTAGGGCTCTAGGCACGAGGGCTTCAGTAGTTGTGGCATGTGTGGCTCACAGGCTCTCGAGAGCAGGCTCAGTAGTTGTGGTGCATGGGCTTAGTTGCTCTGTGGCATGTGGGATCTTCCCAGACCAGGGCTTGAACCTGTGTCCCCTGCACTGGTAGGCAGATTCTTAACCACTGCACCACCAGGGGAGCCTTGTGCCATATTTTAGATTCTACATATAAGTGATATCATATGGTATTTGTCTTTCTGTTTCTGACTTCACTTAGTATGATAATCTCTAGTTGCATCCATGTTGCTGCACATGGTATTATTTCATTCTTTTTTTTTGGCTGAGTAGTATTCCATTGTATATATGTACGACGTCTATATTCATCTGTAGATGGACATTTAGGTTGTTTCCATGTTTTGGCTCCAGCCATTTTTTTCATGCAGCTCTATTGAGGTATAACTGAGAGACAAAAACCTGCATATATTTAAGTTGCACAACTTGGTGAGTTTTGACATATGTATACACTTGTGAAATTCTCTCCATAAGTCAAGTTAATGAATATCCCCTCAAGTTTCTTCCTTCACCTAATCCCTCCCTTCTGCCCCTCTCTATGTCCTGCCTCCTGTTCCTAGGCAACCACTAATCTGCTTTATGGCTATAGATTGGTTTTCATTTTCTAGAACTTTACATAAATTAGCATAATACAGCATATGCTCTTCTTACACTCAGCATAATTATTTTGATATTCATCCGTGTTTGTGTATCAACAGTTCATTCCTTTATTGCTGAATAGTGTCCCATTATATGGAAATAATGATTTGTTTTGATTCTTTTGGGGTGAATACCTAGGAGTAGAAGGCTGGGTTGTATGGTAGGTTATGTTTAGCTTCTTAAGAAGCTGTCAAACCTTTTTTAGAGTGGTTGTACCAGTTTCTATTCCCACCAACAGTGTATGAGAGTTCCAGGTGCTTCACTTCCTTGTCAATGATTGGTGTGGTCAGTCTTTAATTTTAGCTATTCTTGTAGGTGGGTGGTGATATCTCATGGTTTTATTTGCATTTCTCTGAAGATTAATGATGTGGACCATCTTGTCATGTGCTTATATGGCATCTGCATAACTCCTTTGATGAAAGGTCTGTTCAGATCTTTTGTTCATTAAGAAAAAATTGGATTGTCTTCCTATGATTGGATTGTAAGAGTGCTTTATGTGTTCTACAGACAAGTTTTTTTACTGGAGACTTTGCAAATACAGTTTCCAATTCTGTGGCTTGCACATGGTAGGAGATAGTGGCACATAAACTAAGAATTACAGTTCGGTTGACTAGTGCTGTGCTCAGGAAGTACAAAGGAAGATCAGAGTAATCTCAGGATGGGAAGTCAGGGAAGCTTCCAGGAGGTAAAGGTATGTGAATTGGGTCTTAAAGGAAATTGTAAGTTAGCTAGGCAGGGGAAGGGCCGTCTAGGTAGAAATTTGTATGTGCAAAGGCATGGAGATACAGAATGTCATGGTGCATGCCAAACCATAAGTCATCTGATTGGAGTGCTGGGATTTTTGGAGTAGAGGAATGTGGGCTGGAATCCTAGATGCCTCTTACTAGCTGTGCTCCTTTTTTATTTATTTATTTTTAACTTTTAATTTTGAAACAATAATAGATTCGGGGGAGTTGCAAAGATAGTACGGAGAGGTCCAGTGGATCCTTCATTTATTTTCTTCCACTGGTTTCATCTTATGTAATTATAGTACAATATCAAAACCAGAAATCTGAGGTTGGTACAACTGTGTGTAGAGCTCTGTGTCATTTTCTCACATGTTTAGATTAGTGGTGCCACCACTGCAAGCAAGGTACAGAACTATTCCTCCGCTCAGAAATCTCCCTCATGCCACCCATTCATTGTCACACTGGCCCTTTCTCCCTTTTCTCATCTCTATAATTTTGTCATTTTGAGAGTGTCCTCTAGATAGAGTCATATGATGTGTAACCTTCTAAGACTGCTTTGTTTTCACTCATCATAATGCACTTCAGGTCCATCTGGGTTGTTGAGAGTACCAGTAGTTTGCTCTTTTTTACTGATGGGTGGCATTCCATTGCATGGATGTGTCACAGTTTCACCATTGACCTATTGAAGGACATTTTGGTTGCTTCTAATTTTTGACTATAACAAAGCTGCTATGAGTACTCACGAACAGGTTTTTATGTGAACATAAAATTTTATTTTTGCGAAAACAAAGAAGCCAATTTTTTTCCCCCTGTATTTTTCCAGGAATAAATGCTCAGGAGTGCCATTGCTGACTTGTATGGCAAATGTATTTTTAATTTTTTAAGAAACTGCCAAACTATTTTTAAGCGTGACTGTACAATTTTCTGTTCCCACCAGGAATGTGGGAAAGATCCACTTTTTCCACTTCCTCATCAGCGTGTGGGGTGTCTTGTTTTAATTTTAGCTCTTCTAATAGGTGTGCAGTAGTAGCTCCCTGGGGTCTTCATTTGCATTTCTCTAGTGGCTAGTCGTGTGACTCACCCTTT
Source organism: Hippopotamus amphibius kiboko (assembly GCF_030028045.1). Lineage (NCBI taxonomy): Eukaryota > Metazoa > Chordata > Mammalia > Artiodactyla > Hippopotamidae > Hippopotamus > Hippopotamus amphibius. Next base: position 161,970,680 of record NC_080191.1, read on the forward strand.
GTGCTCTCAGGTTGGCTGTGTGAATCTAGACCCCAGCCCGTACTTTTTAAGTGTGAGAGGCAAAAGGACCTAGTGCTGACAGCCCCTCCCACCATTTCCGGAGCTGCCCCGGAAGTCTGGCTTTCCTTGTTTTCTGATGCTAACTGGATCAGAACTAACTGCCGGCTACAGGATCTTCTTTCATTGTCCTGGGTGGCTCCAGGAACGTGATATTTTATAGAGCTGAGTATTTTTCCAGGGGATGTTTTGTTTGTTTGTTGTTGTTTTTTGTTTCCCATAGATGAGCAAACAACCTGTAAGTGTTGAATTTTTACCGGGCTGTGGGGTGAGTTCTCCTCCACCCTGTCCTTCCCTGGTCCCTGTGTGCCAGCATCTGTACTTACTGGCAGCTGAGATGAAGAAACCTCTGGAGCTGACTCAGGAGGACTTTTCTCAGTGTTTGGAGGTCTGAGGTGCCAAGGGAAGCTGCCATGGCCTCAGGGACTCACTATGCTCGGGCTCTTCTCTTCTTTTCACTTATAGATGGAGGGGCAGCTTTAATGTGCTGCGAAAAATAACAACGGTAGCTAAGAATTATATAGCACTTGTTGTGTACCAGGTACCAAATGCTTTATGTATATTTACTCATTTAATTCCCACAACAACCTGACAGATCTGGGTTCCAGGTGCAGAGCCTCAGTTTCCTCACCTGTAAACAGGGCAGTATCAATACCTAGTGGGTAGATTGGGAGGGCTAAGTAGGGGTGGTGTAGTGACTTGCCCTAGAGAATGCTGGTTCCCTCTCCTCTCCAGGGGGCCCTGAACAGTCATGAATACCCAGCTGCATGGCAGTGCTGCCCTGAAAGGAAACGGGATGTGTGTATACCTTGTCCCACTTCAGTCAAAGATGGGTGTCCATTCCCTCATTCAGCATCTAGTCAGCTTTAAGAATGAGCACCTACTGTGTGCTTGCTTCTGTGCTAGGCACCCTGAGAACCAGAGCTACAGTCCTTGACCTCATGCAGCGTGTGGTCTACGGAGAGAGACAATATGACTTAATAACACAACTGAGTATAACCCCACGGGCTGTGGGATTCATGTAGAGGAAATTTTGGGGTGCTGTGTGAGTGAACCAGCCTGAGGTCAGAGGATGCTTCCTGGGGAGGTGATCCTGGCTTGGGGTCTGATTCCTTAGCCTTGATCCACTGCAGAGGCCCATGTGGAATATTCTACAGGATCAGTTCACTTTCTGCTGTGTCCTGACAATAGACGGACCCGATGCCTGGCCATCCCAGCGCTCTCCCCCCTCCCCCAACAACCCAGACTGTTCCATGGGGTTACCCATCCCCAACCGTTCACAGCTGCTGCTGATCCCACGGGGACTGAGACTAGGCTCAGAACCACACCTTACAGGGCTGGATCATCTTTTTAAATGGTTTCTTTGTGTTTGAATGTGCTCATGACTCACTCAACTTATTACTCAGCCAAACACAGTGAGCCACTATGGTAGAGTTATTCATCATACAGATTTTCTACAAACCACCTTTATTGAGGTATAATTTATACTCCGTGAAGTTAACTTGCTTAAAGTGTAAATTCAGTGATTCTTAGTAAATTTACTGGGTTGCGCAACAATCAGCAAAATCCAGTTTTAGAACATTTCTGTCATTGGTTGGGCCATCTTCAAATGGAAAAGGCAAGAAATTATTTTTCATGGCAATAGCTCCAAAATTATTTTTTATGGAGTTAGTTCCGTGCTCCCAGCAGGAGGATCTCAGTAATTAATTCAATTAGCATTTACTGAAAGCCTGCTGGATCCCCCTGCTGGGCTAGGTGCAAAAGGCAATAAAGAGAGAAACAAGTGGAGATGGAGGCTTCCCTGCAGAAGATAAGCTTCCTATTGAAGATACATTGTTAAATGTAACCTACCTGCAGGTTCCAGGTTACTTGTGGCCTCTGCAGGGCAGGAGATGGTTTTCTCCCTTGTGGCTTGTAATTGATGAGGCAAGGGCCTTGCTTTTGCAATACCTGCTATTGCACTGAAATTATTGGCTAAGAAGGGAAGTGTACTCTCGAACATCTGTAAACTGTTCTAGGCTTTGGCAAGCCTGGATGCAGGATCTGCGAAGAGAGGGGATGGGGTATGCTGTGCAGTGTGAAGATTTGACAGGGTGCCTTGGGGTGAGTGGTGAGGTGTACTAAAGGAGGAAAAGATGTACTGAAGGAGGAGTAGAGTGCAGGGAAAGTCAGAGTCGTGGCTCATGAGGTGGCCTACAGCTTAGGGGCGCCTCTGGATACAGTAGGGTGTTGCTTGGAGGCTTGGGGGTAAGGTGAGAGTTCAGGCTTGGATGCTAGACTGAGGAATTTGGACTTGGTGGAGCAAACAGGGAAGATGCTATTTTAAGTCTTGAAGGAGGGGCGTGACTATTGAAAGCTGGGCTTGGGAGAGTAATCTCACGTGAGCTGAGAGATGGGACATGGGCACGGCTTAGGAGGTCACTGTGAACATCCTAGCGTTAGGTGATGTGGACCTGATGTGAGCGGGGGAAGTGGGGCAAGGAAAGAAGAAGTGGATGGGAGAGAAAATCCTGCCAGGTAGGGGAGAAAATCTCTCTGCCTCAACCTCTTCTCCCAGGGTTCACACCTGCCTTGCCAATCTGCCAGTTGTACTTCAACCCCTCAGATTCAGCCTGTCCAAAGCCAGACTCCACAGCCCAGTCCACATCCTGCTTTCCCCTTGCCTTGGTGTACTTTTCTCTCCCTGACCCACTCCTCTTGCCCAGGAGGAAGGAGAGGAGCCAGAAAGAAGAGGAATAATGTCCCCGTGGAAGGCAGCACCATAGAAGGTAGCGGCGAGAGATTTCCAGGGAGGAAGGTGCCAGATACCAAAGAGGTGATGAGTACGGGCACTGAAGGAGGGCTGGGGACTCAGGGCTGGTACTCATCTGAGGCAAGTGAGGTGCCTCGGGTGCAAAATTTAAGGAGTCACTGGGTGCCGAGTCTGTGCTCGCACAATCCTGAGAGTGAGGGTCCTGGATCTGGGTTCCTGGAAAGAAGCAGTAGTTGGGAGGATGCCAGTGACTTTGGAGAAAGCATTAGCTTTCAAAAAGTTAAGGACCAAGTGTGGCACTGTTTCTTCAAAAAGAACGCCTTCCATGGGAAGTTTTCTGAAGCTGCCTGGAGGCCTGCCTGTCTGCTTCCTCCCCACCCCAAGGCAGCCCTCAGGGTCTCCCCAGACTCTCTAGGCTTCCTGGAGCACAATGTGAAAACCACTGATTAAATCTAGCCCCACGTCTTACCAGAGAATTCTGACTTGCCCCAGGCCTCATGGGGAGGGTGAGTTTAGCAGTCTTCCTTAGTTTCCTTTTATGTATCACCTTCAGTTGCTTTGTTTTCTCTTTTCTTTGTTCCTCCCAATCTCCTCCTCTTTCCTCTGTGAGAACCGGCAACAGCTGATGCTCAAGGGGTCATCTTTGTTGGAGGACAAGGGCTAATTCTGAGAAGTCCGTTTCTGGAATGCCTGCTACCTACCGAGCATTCTTATAGGGGCTTTTCCATTCATTATTTTATTCTTATAAAAACCTTTCAAAGTACTTGCCATTTTTCCATTTTCCTGATGGGAAGACTGAGGCTCAGAGAGGACAAGGGACTGGCGTAGATTTGCGTGGTTACTAACCAGTGCTGCTGGAGCCGGAGCCCGTGTTCTTCCTCCAGCACCTATTTCTTTAGTTATTCACACGGCTGAGTGCCTTGAGGCCAGGCACTGGTTTGGTGCTGCTATGGTACAGAGGAGACGAAAATCCTGCTGAAACGTACTCTGTTTGTCCCCCGGCTTGTGCACAAGCAGGGGATCAGCCTGCGCTTCCTAAGGTCCCCTGCCTCCGGGTCTCTGGGTTGCCTGTGGTGGCTGCTGTGTTTGGGGCTGTTGCCGAGTTGCCGAGATGCTATCCACAGTCCAGGTCATTTCCCGAGCCAGCGTGTCTCACGACTCCTTTTTCTGTGCCTCTGAGTCACTGAAACATTCCACTGAAATCACTCATCGGCGACACCCACAGTTTATTCTGCAAGGAATATGGTTCGCCTACATTTCTTAGCTTTTATCACCAGCCATTTCCTTTGGCCACCACTCCTGAAAAGAACTCTGACTCAGCCCCATGATTTAGCCCCGATAAGGCAAATTATTCTGGCTTCCTCTGCCCTTGGCCCCAGTGAGAATTTGGACTCAATGTTTTCACTTGTCACTTTAGACTGTTTGCCAGAGTTTGTGGAAAAAGGTGTATATTATTAATGCCTTTGCCGGGAACGGCTGTGCCCTACCAGGTTGTCATGTGAGCGCTCTGAAAAGCTCTGGGCTGCAAGGCCCCAAGCTCTCCTGGGCCCAGGGGCTCAGGTGGGAAATGTGATCCTATCCTACAGAAACTGCAAACAGCTACCGAGGGCAGACAGAAACTTGGGAGGGACAGATCAGAGTCTCACCTAGGAATTCACAACTGCCTAGTGCGTCTCTCATGGAGCCAATTCCATTCTGGTCCTTCAGTGGCACCCGCCGTTTTCTGAAGGTCTTTTAGTCTGATGTCTTCCTCCCCCATAAGACAAAAATGAGCATATTAAAATCAGTTAAGTAATATGCAGAGATCCATCTTACAGTGGACGCTGCACTGGCCACAGAACAAGTTTTGAGGTAGGGCTTGTTATCTCCGTGTAATGGATGAGATGTCAGATGAATTACACAAGGTCATGCAGGCAGTAAAGAGTAGAGATGGGCTTTGAACCCAGGTCTATCTGGCCAAAAGCTCACGTTCCTTTCAGAACTTTGTGAGCCCCCAGACACAATGCTTCCCTGATCTCCTCTGGTTTATCCCTACAGTTGGTCCCAGCTCCTCTGTCTCTCATCTTTGTGGCTTCCCATCTCTCTGTAACATCTTCTGGAGCTTATATTCCAGTGGGGACTTGACTAGAGTTTAGTATTAGTTGGGCTGGGGTTTGGTGGGGTAGATGGTAGGGCTGCAGCCCAGGCCGGGGCTGAGGAGAAATGGCCTCTGGCGCCTTCTCCTCTTTCAACTGAAATGGTCCTCTTCCCACCCCATCAAAGCTCCTTTTTAATGCCAGGAGCTTAGCTCTGAGCTCAGAGGAAATAACCTAACAGCATCACTTACTTGCTTAGAAAACCTCTGTCAGTCCTAGTTTTTTTTTCCAGGATAAACTGGGACTAGATACACTTATGTCTGGAGCAGATAATCCCATTGAACCCCATTTCCCATCCCTGCAGTTCTAAACACTCATGCGTCACAGCTTCTCACCGTTCCTTAAGCACAACAGGCCCCTTTCATGACCGATGAGCCTTTGCACTGTTTGTGTGTATGTGTGTGTGTGTGTGTGTTGGGCACACCTTTTTCTGCCTGGTGAGCTCCTATTCATCCTTCCAAACCCAGGATGAACATTACCTTTTCTGGCTTCCTCTAGCAGAGTTGGCACCACCCCAGCCCTTAGTTCTTAATGCCTTACATGATCTTTCCACTCATCAGGTTATGGGTCTTCCCCTTTCTCTAAGGCCTCACGAGTAGGAACTGGACCCTATTTATTTCTGTATCGCCTGTACTTGGGGCATGTTTGTGTGAACAAATGAATGAGGGCTCATTAGTTAAACTATTATTTACATGTGAGTCACAGGTGGCAAGGTCACTGGACTTTAGAGAAAGAGAAGTGATAGCTAAGGCTGTGGGGCTATTAACGGATTGACAGGTGAGCCTGGCAGTGTGCTGGGAGCATTCCTGCAAATGGGCCCCACTGCAGAGGGAGAGGGTCCCAGGGGCATGAAACAATAACGCAAAGCCTTGAAGTTGGGGAGTGAAGCACGGCCTGCCCATCTCCCCAGGCCAGCCTCTTAAACTCTGTTCCCAGCCTGCCTCCCAGGAGAGCTGGGTGCAGCCCTGGAGGAAAAGTGGGCATGCTGAACGGTCCCCAGAGGAAGGGGAGGCGGGTGGCGTGTAAGGGAGGAGCAGAAGCAGAGGCAGGAGGAAGTCCAGGGCAGCCTTCCTTTCCTTACCGTGGCCTGGGGGTGTCTTGCTGGTCAGAGCTGCTGCCCAATGACGGCTCCAGAGGATGCAATACGAGCTGAGTGCAAGTGGGAATTTGGAACCAGGACCTAGATCTGTAGGTCATTCTGTGCCACGGGGACTCTTGCCCATTTAATTTCTCCTTCCCCTGCTGCTGGGTGTGGGCACTTAGACTTTAGAGGTGGTCAGGTCTGAGTTTCAATCCTGGTCTCAGGCATTTGGACTGTGAATTTTGTAGCACTGAGCAAAAAAGACAGGGTTGCTGTGGAGTCAGTAGGATCAGTGATACTGTTGACAGCCTTAGTGCTAAGTGGTTTACGGCATTTCATGTATTCCTCTGAATACCCTAAAGGTAGATGCTGTTATCGTTCTGAAGCCACAGATACAGGCCTGAGGTTCAGAGAGGCTAACTGTGTTGCCCAAGGTCACATAGTGAGTAAATGACGGAATCAGGGAATGGACCCAGGTTTGCCACATCTGATCCACTAGGCCACCAGTCTCCAGTTTGCCTCATCTCGGTCACCTGGGTTCTCTGATTCAGCCCAGATGGGGTCTGGGGAGCAGTGGCTATAATAGGTACCCAGGATGGTATTAAGGTCTGACAGGTTCAGGAAACACTAAATGGTACTTCCTTGCCTGCAAGGTGTGACTCATGGCTGGCTGACAATAATACGAGCTGTGAGTTTTATGGCATGCATCGATTGAAAAGATGTCTTATCATGCAAAGACATTCATCTCTTAAAAATTCATTAGTCTTAGAACTAGATCCTAAAGGTAGAAGTCAAGGGAAGTAGATTCCGGATCAGTGAATCTGCATTCTAAAACTGTAAACTCAGAACTATCTGCAGACGGAAGGAGCTGCCTTCAAAGATCCATGTTTCTCCTATTCAAGCAATCAGTGATACCACATAGCAGGTGGGCTTGAAGGACCCAGGGCCAGGTCAGTGTCTGCCCTCTGCACTCCTGCGCGGGGGAGGACTGGGACGAGTGAAGGTTCCAGCGGAGGTGGAGTTTAGCAGACATGCAAAGTCAGAAAGGATCCCAACTCTGGGAGGGAAAGCAGGAGGGAGGAGTGGCAGAGGCCAAAGTTCGTAGATATTTTGGGGCCATTGCTTCCTGTGTTGTGTCCTGGGCAACCTGCACTGGTCTCTTCCATAGCTTCTGAGCCTCTGGACTCCCCGTCCTGCCATCAGAGCACTGAGCACTTCATGTTTCTCAGGGACTGCTGGTGGGCAGATGTCTTTCTGTCTCTTCATGTGTTTGTTTCTAAGTTCTCAAGGCCTATCCCATGAGCACATACATTATAGATTGTAGTCAGGGACTCTTGTCTCATCAGAGCCTGGAAAAAGGCTTGACCCCTACCCTGGCCCATTGACCTTCTGTTTCCACCCTCAACCTTGCTGATAAAATTCAGCATAAGCTTTCTTACAGACTAAGAGCAACCTATGAGACCCTGCTAAAAGCTGCAGGAAGCCTACTGAATGATTGCCTAGGATACTTCTGTTTCTAAGGTCCATGATAACACCTGTCCCCTTGAACACTGATTGTGTGCTGGGTGTTTCTTTTCTCATTTAATTCTCCCCACAACCCTATGATAGAGGTAACACTATCCCTGTTGTACAGATGAATAAGCCAAGGCCCAAGAATCCAGCTAAGTTGCCGTAGATGACAGAGCTAGTAAGCAATGGGGTTGGACTTCAAACCTAGCTCTGTGACTCACAAGTTAGAACTTACTATGCTATGTAATCTTGCCTCCTTAGAATAAGGAAGTTTTGTTTCTCTTGACGGAGAAACTTAGGGGTTGGGTGTCCTGACTGGTGATAGAGAGCAAAGCTATGTGCAGAGTGTATCACAGGGATAGCAGATCCTTATATTCACATCTGAAGTCATCTCTAACCTTTATGAACGTGGACAACCGTGACCGTCCTCGAGGCATCTTTCGGTGATTGCGGCAGAGGTAGATTTCTGGTTACTAGTGACTCTCAGTGAGGCTCCGTTAATGCCAAGGTTGGTGGCTGACTAAGCTGGGGAACGCTTGTCTGCAAACTGTTGGGCTCTGCAGCAACTATGCTGAGGGCCAGGAATTTGTTCACAAGGAGTGAAAACAGGTGGGACGATGAAGTGAGAGGAAGGGAGCGTGAGCTGTGCGTCATTTCATCAGCCCTGAGCTTGAGATCAGAGGGCACCTGTGTGTATTAACTTTGATAAGGAGACCATCTGAGCTCCCATCTCTGTCAACCAACACAAAGAGATTGTGTCTTCTGATGTCGAGATCTGCTGTGTTAGAAGAACAATTGTCATCCAAGAGTGGCAAAGGAATGTGAGGGCTTTCTCCAACTCAAGGTTTATTTTCTGTTACTGTGAATGGATCTTATTTTTGGTTTTACATCATTCGAGTACTCAAGGTGGCTGGCGGGTCCTCACCATCCTCTCCTTTGTGATTGCCTATCTGCCATCTTTCCTTCCAGCAGCTCCTTTGGGCTCCAAATTTGAGCTGGGTGCTCTTACACACTACCATTTCTCCTCTGCTATTCCTGACCACTGACGAAGCCCCCAGTGGCCTGCCTCACCTCTCCATCTCTTATTCAAAAATCCTGCTCACATCTCTTTCCTCTTGAAGCCCTCTGGTTATAGCCAGCTATTTCAATAATAGCACTTTTCCTCATTTCTAAGTGTAGCCAAGATGGGATCTTTTCTGGGGACTCTGTAAACATGGTCAATACTGTACAGTTTGCTCTGTCATTAATCTCATTACATTTATTCAGCTCGTTTGTTTCCTGCCTCAGGTGCACTAAGTTTGTCTCAACTTTGAGGGCAGGAAATGTAGTTTATGTGGAGGTGGTGATGACTATTTTAATTTGTGTCTAGCAAGTAGCCAATAGAATTGTAGTTTCATCTGTTCAACTGATGTTTATAGGATAATTTTCATCGTCTGAGCACTGGACACAAAGGCACTAGGGTTATGGAGCTAATTATTACTTGGTGGTTGAAATGCTTACAGTTTTAAGGGAAGCCAGACATGTAAGCAAATCAAAGTTACATTTTAATTTTATTTGCGCTATAATTAAGGTTTAAGTAAAATTTATTGGGAGCTCAGATGAGAAATAATGAGAAAAGAGAAATGGAGACATTTAAGAAATGTTTGAGAGTAATAACAGAGTTTTGTTTCCTATTGAGTTTGATTCAATACCTTTATGGGCTTGTCCTAGGGGCAGTGAGGTACCAGGATGAACATGTGATCCAGGAGCACCCTGAGTGAAGGATGAGTTGAATATGGAATAAGAAAGAAGAAAAAAGCTTAGCAAGATAGTAAGTGATAGAGACTGAGGGAGAGGATTGTAATTACTAACGTATGTTGAATGCTTGTTACCACGTGCAAGGTAATTGATATAAATTTCCTCATTTTTCCCTCATTACAACCCTAAGAGGTAGGCACTGTTGTCTCCATTTTTACAGAGGAGGAAACATCATCAGACCAGTTGAGTAGCTTGTTAAGATCGCACAGCTGAGAATTGGTAGAGTCAGGTTTAAACCCAGGAACTCTTGTTCCAGAGTAAACACCCATGTTCTTGGGTAGAGAAAAACTCAACCAGCGGATCAAGAACCTCCAAAGGGCCTGCAGTGCCGACAACTCCTACATTTATACCCGCAGCGTGGACCTTCCTCCTGACCTCTGTAATTTCCTCTCAGGCTGCCTATGTACATTCCACTTGACAGTCTAATCTCAAACTCAGGATACCCAGAGCCCAACTCCTGATCTGCTCTTGCCTCATCTTCTTCTCTCCTGTTGAGAGCAGCGCCATCCTTCAGTTGCTTGGACCCGAAACTTTGGGATCATCCTTGGTATTTTCCTCGCATGCCCACATCCAGTCCAGCGGGCTTGATTTCTGAAGCACAGCTGAATCACATCCACTTCTCACCACCTCCACTGCAGCCAAGCCATGGGCAGCTCTCACTACGATCACGCCAATGTCCTCCTGCTGGTCTGCCTGCTTCTGCCCTTGTCCCCTGTCCTGTCCCCACAGGCAGTCCTGGCCACATAAAATCAGATTAGGTTGCTGCTCTGCTCAGACCCTTGCAGTGGCTTCCGATTCTACTGGGAGTAAGACGCAGAGTCCTCACCTTGACCCCACACTGTTGCCTTGGCTCGCTAGGATCCCCTCTCCCGGTACCCTCCTCTGCTCCCTTCCTCCCAGTCAATACCCAACAGGTGCACTCCTGCCTCGGGGCTTTGCACGGGCCTTATCCTTGCCTTAAATGCTCTTCCCGAGAGACTGCAGGGCTCGCTCCTTTGCCACCTTTGATTCTTTGCTCAAATGTCTGTTTCTCCATGAGGAATTAGTCTGCCCTTTTTAAAATGGAAGGCTGCCTCAGTTCAACACTTCTGGTCCTCCTCTTCCCATGCTCTGCTCTGTTTTCTATAGCACTTAGCATCTTCCCAGATAGCAAATAATTCACTCAGTACATATATGGTTTTCTGTGTCTCACTCTGCTGGGATGTAAACCTCTAAGGGCAGTGTCTTCCTCTGGTTAAGCATCTTAAGCACTAAGAAATGTGCTGAGCACATAGTGGTTAATACATTTCAAAAAATGAGTAAATGTAGGGTATAAAGTTTCCGTACAGGTGTCTGGTTTAAATTTTGTTTTTATTTGTTTTAAAAATTTATTTATTTATTTTGGCTGCGTTGGGTCTTCGTTGCTGCACACAGGCTTTCTCTAGTTGTGGAGAGCAGGGGCTACGCGTCGTTGCAGGCTTGTGTGCACCTACTGAAGTAGGTGCTGGAGAGGAGTCTTTAGATTTTGCAATTGGAAACGCAATTTCAGTGGAACAATGTGGGCTGACTCCAGTTATCTGAGGTACAAGTGGAAAGTGGGGATGTGTAAGTATCTCAAGAGGCCCTGCTGTGAGGAAGGAGAGGAGCTTGTTTGCGGTTTTTTTTTTTTAATCTGTAAAAAAAAAAAAAAAAAACCAACAAAAACCCCCCCAACATTTTGAGTGTGGGTGGGTGAGGAGAAGTGAGGAAGTGATACAGGAGGGGGAGAGGAAGTGACAAGCTAATAACATCCAGACGAGCAAATGGGACATGGAGCACCTTATAGCTGGTTCTTCCCAAAGAGTTGCTACTGGATCCAAGCCCCGAGCTCAGTGCCTGGCATGTAGTGGGCCCACAGTGTTTACTGAGTGCAATATAATATGCTATAGAATTGAGTGACAGGTCACGCCTTAGCATTTTGAGCAGCTGTATGTGGTTATTTTGGTTTCTTCTTTTCTGCACCACCATGGTTATGTTTTTAGGAGAATAAATCTGCAGGTGACTCACTTGGGTGACTCGAATGACATGTTACCCAAGAGTTCTGTGTGGATGTAATGGTGACAGTCTGTTTGGGCCGCTGATAAGCAACAGGTATTTATTTCTCACAGTTTTGGCGGCTGGGAAGTCTGAGGTCAAGGCGCCGGCATGCTGGTGATCTGGTGACCGCCCACTTGCTGGTGCATAGCTGACGCCTCCTTGCTGTGTCCTCACACGGTGGAAGGGCTGATGGGACTTTCCTGGGGCTTTTTTTTTTTTTTTTTTTTTTTTTATAAGAGCACTAATCCCATTCATGAGGACTCCACCCTCATGACCTAATCACATCCCAAAGGTTCCACCTCATACTTTCACACATCTGGGGATTAGGATGTCAGTGTATGAATCTGCAGGGGATACAAACACTCAGCCCATAGTAAATGGTAAGTCCAGGGAAACAGAAGAGTTGGCCAAGGGTGGCAGAAAGACCGTTTGACTCTCGATCAGACCCTGACACTGAACCAGTTCCATCTCACACCAAGGTGAACCGCCTCTGGGAGTTGGATTTAAATGATCTAAGTTTGTTTCCTTTGGATTTTATACATAGAATAGTGTCAGGAAAGGAAGAAATGAAAGGAACTATGCCTTACAGAATGTATCAAGAACTGAAGTTTTTCTTTTTTCTTCTTAAAAAATTGATATGCAAAGAATGCAGGTTTAATTCTCTAATGGTGGCAAATGATGTGAAGTTCACAGATGTCCAGGGAGAAGGCAGAACAGTTAGACTCCTGTTTTATTCCTGCCTTCTCTGAAAAGACATTGGCAGACTGCATAGGAAAGAATGAAAGAGCAAGTCCCTACTGTTTGTGAAGTATCCTATGTGTCCGGAATACCGCTGGGCACACGTGCACGTGACACTCATCCTCATTAGGAAAAGGGCATTATATCAGTGTTCAGTGTCACCTACCCAAGGCCACACAGCCAGCAAAGGGAGGAGGGGATGGAAGCCCACGGCTAAAGGGGGGTGAGCCTAAGAAACGGAGCTACGTGAGGTCCGCCAGAGTCCCTAGCGCCTAGCATACTGTCTGATTCTCAGGAAAATCTTGAGAACTATTTATCATAGGGATAGTTAGTTGGCTGAATGAATTACCAGGGCTCCAAGAAAACTTGCAAATAGTTTTGCTACAGTGCTGTTGGATGTCTTCAGCATCTAGAGAATGGGAGAAACCCAGGGAGAGAAAAACATCTAAATTTTCAAAAGGAATAATTACAAACCATCAGCAGCAGGCAGTCATGAAGATGACATGTAAAATGGCTGCACATGGTAGCACTCAATAAGTGATAACTGGTGCGTAAGGTACTTATTAAATCAGTACATCCCCGCTGCGTCTCCTTACCCTGGCACACAAGACATAGGGTTCCGTGACCTGACGCTTTCAATTTGGGGTTCATGTTGGAAAGCACTGGAGCTTCTCTCTATCCATAATGTCTTATTATATACTGTCTTTTCCAGTTGGCAGTCCTGGCCTCTTGCCCCTCAGTTTAGCAGCTCTTCGTGGTATCTGCACAAAGAAACTTGTGTTTTGCCCCAGAACCTGTATTTTAAAGTATCCACTTGATGGCCAGACATTTTTGTGTGATTCCAAGGCATAGAGAAACTTTATGTTGATCATGATGACCATTAACTTACAACTCTTCTATCAGACAATGAACATATTTGTATCCTTAGTAACTGAGGATTTATATTCTCATAAACAAGGTGGAAAACGTGGACTGGATGGTGGTTCATTTGGCTTAAACGTAGTGCTTTTCTAACTATCACTAAAGAATGCTAATTTGTGTCTGTCGGGGAGATAGTGCTTGTCTAACCCATGATGTAGAGCAGTGCATAGACAGGGCTTGCTGATCCCATGTATGGATGATTTGAAGCCAGGAGTGGTAGCAATTGTTGTATGTGTCAGGGTCAAAGTTCTGTAAGCTTCACAGGTTAGAAGAGGGACTGAATGTAGAAAGATAAAGTGTAGCACCAGGATAAATTGAGGATAAAATGTGAGCTTCAAATACCAATGGCACACTAAGGCAGCCCAGCTGGGAGGTGTAGCTTGGGAGTGGGGCTCGTAAGACAGGCTGGTGAGCTTGAGTTCCGTGGATGCTCAGCTAACTGAGGGTCATTTGCGTGAGGCGGCTAAAAACTAACCAGAGACTCTGCACATTTGCATGGTGGGGGTATAGTTGGTGTCCTGTTCCATGCCACTCAGGCCACACCTGGGCACTGTGCGGAGTTCAGAAAACGTGCTATTTAAGGAATGGTTCAAAGAATGAGAATGCTTCGCTTGAAAAAGAGGAGGTTTAGGGGGTGTAATAGTTTTAAAGGATTGTTTTCTGGAAAAAGTAATAGACATTTGTTTTCCTCTAGAGAGTGGACTTAGAACTAGCAGGTGCAAGCTCAGGGGCTTGGGAGGAGATGAGTCCAATGAAAGTCAAAAGCTTTTTATAACTAATATTTGGCTGTCTTCAGGTGGGCTGCCTTGGAAGAAGAGTTGGTCATTATTGTATGTGTGAAAGCAGATGCTGGCAGGCTGGCCATTTTTTGGCTGCTGTTGAGTAGGAAATTCGTCAGGTGGTGGGTTGACCACATGACTGTGCGCTAAGGTCACTTCTAATTGTGACGGGGCTGCTCCACCTCAGCGAGCACTCAGGCCTCACACATCATGTACAAGGGAACCCGAATAACGATGTACCTGATGGGAGGGGGCGGTGTGGAAGGCTTGGGCTTTGGGCGAAGAGCTAATGATGGAAATCTTCCTATATTTGACTTTCTCTGCAATTAATGAAAAATTTGAATTCTACAGTACCCACAGGTACCATTTACTATTTAAAAAATAGAAGTGTAAAAAAAAAATGGTACTGATGAACCCAGTGACAGGACAAGAATAAGGATGCAGATGCAGAGAATGGACTGGAGGACACGGGGCTGGGGGTGGGGGGTGGGGGGGAGGGGAAGCTGGGATGAAGTGAGAGAGTAGCATGGAGATATATACACTACCAACTGTAAAATAGATAGCCAGTGGGAAGTTGCTGTATAACAAAGGGAGATCAACTCGATAATGGGTGATGCCTTAGAGGGCCAGGACAGGGAGGGTGGGGGGGAGTCGCAGGAGGGAGGGGATGTGGGGACACGTGTGTGGGTACAGCTGATTCACTTTGGTGTACCTCATAAGCTGGTACAAGAGTGTAGAGCAATTATATTCCAATAAAGAGCTTAAAAAAAAAAATAGCAGCGTAACTACAGGGCACTGGAATTTGAGTCTTTTCTCCCATAGGATCTCAGGGACCTTCAGGACCTCTTCATGTCCTTCCAGCCTTGTTTAGCTGCTCACATCCTACACATCCTCCCAGGTCCGGGTCAAACCTTATTTATTCACAGGAAGCCTTTCCTTACCCACACTTATCTGCAGGGCTGGCCTTGCCTCTGTGTGTCGTAGACACGGGCTTTGGAGAATTACATGAGTTGGGTTTCAATCCCGGCACTGTAGTAGCTGCATGACCTTGAATAAGGGGCTTAGCTCTTCATGTAAACATACTCATCTTTATCTATAAAATGCAGGTGACTTGCATCTACCTTGCAATGTTAAGATAACTGGATAGAGACAAAATGCTTAGCATAGCATACCATAGCATAGCATACCATAGCATAGCACCTGGAACTTATTTCATGTTCAGTCAATGGGGCTGATATTTATGATAATTGATAGGCATCAGGTTTGACATCTATATTTGACCTATGCCAAGGCTGGTTACCTGCTATGGAGAATTGCCTGGCTGCAAACTGTTGCCCGTGGGGTGAGGTTTGCCCGCATCCCCTTCTCCAGTCCCTCTCTCATAAACCATTGCAGTCCTTTTCCACAGCTCGGTCTTTTCTGATTTCCTCTAAAAAGTTTCAGTAAATAATATAAACCAGGTGCTGGCTTTATCCAGACCCAGCTAACTCAGATACTAGTTTCAGTGTGTTCTCCATCACTGACTGCCATGGTTGCCTGCCTCCCACCTCCTCCACTTCTGTTTCCAGGTCACCTGCAAATAGCTGGGCAGGGTTTCCAGTAAAGGCATCACCTTGCCAGGCTCCTACCCTGAGCGCCTGGTGAAAACTAACTGACTGATTCTTTTTTTTTTTCTTTTTCTTTTTTAAAATGTTTATTGGAGTACAGTTAATTCACAATGTTGTGTTAGTTTCAGGTATACAGCAATGAATCACATATATATATCCCCACTCTTTTTTAGATTCTTTCCCCATATAGGCCATTACAGAGTATTGAGTACAGTTCCCTGTGATATACAGTAGGTCCTTATTAGTTATCTGGTTTATATATAGAAGTGTGTATATATCAATCCCAACCTTGCAATTTATCCCTCCCCCCTTACACCTTGGTAACCATAAGTTTTTCTACATCTGTAACTCTATTCTGTTTTGTAGATAAGTTCATTTGTACCCTTTTTTCAGATTCCACGTATAAGTGATATCATATGATACCTGTTTTTCTCTATCTGACTTACTTCATTCAGCTGACTGATTCTTTTTTTTCCTTTTGTGGGAAGGACATTTCCATTGAAGATTTTAGTTTATAACGTGGGAGAGGCAGGTCGCCTTCTAGCCAGTCACCTTCTCTCCAGTCGCCTTCTTGTGGACTTTTTCTGACTTGGCTTTTCAGTCAGCCCAGGCGTTTATTTTTCCTTGGGTGGAGTGTGATTCTTGTACAGGCACCTCATTTATGATTCATTCAGGGCACGCAGAAGTCCTTGCTCTGGACCCAGTCTAGACCTATCAGTGTGGTAGGTGCCCGGGCTTCAGAGAGGACTGGGATGCTTCCTGCACTTGGGAAGGTCACACCCTCTTAGAGAGACAGACATAGAAACTGTGAGAGCGTACTGGGATGGGGTCTGCACAGGGTGCTGTGGGAGCACAGTGGAGGGGCTCCTGTTTCAGACCTGGGAACAGGGAGACTTTGGCTCCTGTGCTAAATTACCTCATAGTCAACATGCTCTTAAGAACCAATTGGACTCACTGGTTCCTCCCATGTGTTCAGTCAAAGGATACCTGTGGTCCCTCCCTGGACTGCCCGATATAGACCTTTCACAGTTGTCCCGCGTGAGGACTGTCTTCTCCAGCCTCTCCAGGCCTCACCAGTGACGTGTGTGCTCTTGTGACCTGGATTTCTTGGAAGCGTGGGTGCGTCACCTGATGGTCTCATCCCGTACTGGGTGGGGTATGAGCTGTGATGGTGCCTTCTATGACGATCCTTATTCATCTTGTTTCCTTTGCTCGTATAACTCCACCACTGGGGGTGGGAGGGAGAGGAGCTCGTGGGCAGAAGTGGGTTCCACTGAGTCACAGAGCTTGGCTCTGCTCACCTTCCCACAATAGAAGCCAGTGTGGGCTTCCAGTCCCCAGCCACCTCCCCTCCCTTTTGAGATGACAGAGGGTCATCTGCCCATAATCTTTGGGATATCGGTGGCTTCTACCATTTGAGAGGCATTCTGGGTACCACTCTACCGCCTCCCTCCTCTCCAGCTGACCTCCCATATGGCCAGATGGAGTCTGAGGACAGGAATCCGATTCCTGTCCTTCAGATTCTGTGCCCTCCAGATTCTGCTGTGGCACCTGAGAGCAGTTTCAGTATTCAACCATAAATATGTTTTAAAATTGTAAACGTAGCACATGACCATGACCTAAAATATCCACAACAAATATCTGAGGCCTGCTTTTCTGGGAACACAAAAACAAATTAGACATGGTTTTTGCCCTCAAGGCACTCACAGCCCTCTATCCTAGCCAGGTCAGAGGCTTTCCACTACTGGTCAGCACTTATGAGGTAAACCCTTTTCTAACCCCCTCCTACACCACCCATCTCCTCAAATCCTTCTGGGGAATGGAAGGATTCGAGGAGGTGGGCTCGTGTGACAGGATGGCTGTGTTCCACCCATAGCCACTCCCCACGATGCCTGAAGCTGCCTGTGTACTGGGACTCTGATGTGAGTGTTCCTGTCCCCACAGCACCCAGCCTGGGGTGGGGGCTTCTTTTGCAGGCACTTGATAAACCCTTGCACGAGGACTTGACGTATCAAGTTCATAAAGGAATCTATTCCAAGATCAAACTCCCTGTGAGGTGCCTTTGGTTACTGCTTGGCTGGCCCTTGGGCAGAACACATCCTTTGTCAGTTCACTTCCGTGAACAGCCAGTCTGACTCAATTATTACGTTGCCATAAATAACCCCATGGAGTTGAGATTTAAAGAAAAAAAAAATTGCCTGTTTTATTTTGGGGGTGGGGAGGGTTATGAGGTCACCGGGACTTCTGACAAATGATTCAGAAATTATTTCCTGATCTGTTCTTTTAAGTATGTCAGATGTAGCCAAAGGATGCTGGAAAGGATGCCAGGGAAACTGAAAGTAAAGCTCAACAGGGCTGCAGACTTGCAGAAGTCATCCTGTGGAATTAAGGAGTGCGTTTTTTATCTGCTTTTCAGTTGGGCAACTCAACGGGTTTTTTTTTTTTTTTAATTATTTAAAACCTGTTTTAGAAAATCAAGGGACCTTGTTAAATAACTGTGACTTAAAGGCCTTATTTGTAGGCAGGGGTAGCAGCATGCTAGAAAGGGCTGGACTTGGGGAGTGAGATCTGAATCTTGGTTCTGTCCCTTTCTTTCTGTGTGGCCATTGGAAAATCACAGTTACTCTGAGATTCAGCTTTCTCACCTGTAAAATAACCCCTAGAGTTATTCAGAAGACTTAAAATAGAGAGTGCCTAGCACAGAATAGGCTCAAGAAGTGAAACTTATAATAATGGTGACGCATATAGGTAGACATAGCGATGCCTCCTCGTCAAAGATGGTCTCTGTGACCTGAACCACTCTGCCTATTCCTTATCATCCTTATATTCCCATGTGTTAAGATGTGATTATCTTCTCCTAAACATCAACTCTAATATTAGAAGCTTGGTATAGCTTCCTCTCAGGCAGCAGATCAGCACACAGTGGCATGTCAATTCTACGCGGTGTATTTTTAAAAAGGGAGATATTGGATAAGAGAGAGTAATTAAAATAATGCCCACAGTTCTGACTGCCACTCAGCTTAATTTAAGGCTTGCGCAAGTGCAGGAGGGGAGACACGAGCCAGGGTTCCCTCAGTCTCTGTAGGGCGAGCATCTTGTGCTGGATATGATCCCAGTGTTGAAATAGTTGTCTTTTTTGTGCGGCATGGTACTAAACTCACTCAAGATAATTATTTCTTCTGATCCCCAGAAAAAGAAATCGTAGTCTCCTCCAGGGCTGGAGGATAACCCAGCGTGTTGGATTCACTGAGTGAACTTTTATATGCGTGTTCCAGGGTTGGGTAAACAGACTATGTATTCTGTATTTTATGGGTGATTTAAGGTAGGAGGACTTTCTGTTTGTTTCCTTTACTACACATGGATGTCCTTACACAATAAGGACTTATTTTAATTGACTTCTAATTCAGATTTATTAATTCAAGTTTACTTTTTCATTTTATCTATGAATATTTCATTTTATCTGTGTATTTTTAAAAGATAGGGACTCTAAAAATAAAAACAACTATCATAGACTATTATCACATTTAAATAACACACAATTCCTTTGTATTATCAGATATGGAGTCAATATGCAAATTTCCCCAAGTGTCATATGTGTGTGGATGTGTGTGTATATTTATGTGAGTGTATATATATACATATATATAATTTTAAAATCAGTGTGTTTATTTAAATCAGGATCCAAACAAAATCATTACATTGCAGTAGGTTAATATGACTTTTAAAATTCTTCAAATGCTTTTAATCCATAGTTTCCCAAGAGAGGGGGATTTTTGAGCTCCAGCACTGATTTTGTAACTAACCGTTGGGTAGGGTGTGGCTCCACCATCTCTGTAGGACAGATGCCACCTCTGCTGAGGTGCCTATTTACTCCCACTGCTCAACCGTCCTTTTCAGAAGCACCCATTTCCTGATCTTTTATTCATTCTTAAATGAAGAGATGATCTTCTGAGGTTCGTCTTTAAATATTTACATACCAATCAAAAGGCCTTGTTCAGCTGCTGAAATCTCAACTTCAGATCTTTACCCGAGAAGCTTTGTGTATTTCCTTTTCCTGGGCCATGCAGGTAGAACATTGTGTTTTTGATGAAATGAAAGTTTGCAGTTTAGCTTAACTAGAGATAATCTGGATCTCACCTTGGAATTGGAAAGAAGCATGTTATGACCTAGAGAAGCCCGCCTGACCACCCACGCCATGGTGTAGCTTTGTGCTTTTCATGCTCATTGGCTTTGGGTGGAGGTAAAGTGTAGACTGTAAGGAGGTATTTCTGGGTAAAAATAGGAACAGAATGTTTTGAAATAGGGTTCCTGTTCTCACAAATCTCTGTCTGCAAATAGCTGAGGTTTATGCAGTTGCCACAGGTGGAACTTACATTCCTAAGAGCTCATTGCACACCTCCTTGAGTGGACCGTGGGGTGAGCTAGGTGAACCTGAAGTAGCCAAGTCAGGAGGGCAGTGGTGTTTCCATCTGTAGAAATGACCTCTCCGCCAGGGGCCTCTCACGGTAAGACTCATCTTGTCAGATGGCCTATTGTACATCCTATGCTGATGTTCACTTTGGATTAAACCGCTGTAGCATTCCATGCTCACTCATATCTTTATGCCCTTCTGTTTTGCAAATGCCTCCAAGAGTCCTTCCTGTTGGCCGTTTCATATATCTTCCCCACCTCCACCCTTCTCTGCTTCTCCCAAGTAAGGTGCACCCTCCTCTTGGTCCCTGGTGCACCTACACGTGTTCAATTCCTCCATTACACGCACGTCCCTGTTGCGTTATCCGTTTCTTCTTTTTGCCAGGCCATCTGCATTGCTGCACTTTGAGCGCCCTAAGCTTACTCTCCGGTGCACAGGATATGCTCAGCTTGTGTGGTGGCTTCGAGGCGAGGAGGTCTGCCTGCAGCACTCTGCTTGGGCTATGTTGGGGGCACGTGAGAAGGAGGAGGTGTGTTCTTGGGGAAACTTGTTTGCAGAGACATAAGACATAGTAAATACTTAAATAGCAGTAGAGAATGGAAGGCAGAGAGTATCAGAGGAGGCAGACAGGACTGCCCAGCTCCTTCCTGTACAAATTATACTACGTAATCCTGGCCTGTGCAGTCATTTAGAGTTTATCCCGCACTTTCATGTGCGTTCTCTCCTGCCACGAGCAGGATATCATTGCCCCCTGTTTTGTGAAACTGTGGCTCAGGGAGTGAAATGACACGTTGAGGGCTATCCAGTTAGTAACTGTAGAACCAGGACTGGAGCTCAGTCTTCCGATTCTAAATCTTCTTTCCTTCCTACTCCTGGTCCCTGGTCTCAGGTTGGTAATCTGGGGCCTGGAAAGGAGAAGGGACTCACCTGGAACTGCAGGTGTGATGAAAGACTTTGGACAGTGCTGACAGTGCAGAGTGCTCTACGTGGCCAGTGAATGGGAGGGAAAAACAAAGAAAAAACATTGAGCAGTTACCATGTTCAATGAAAATCAAGTCACAAATGTGGGCCACTTATGTAATTTTAAATTTTATAGTAGTCACAATAAAAAAGTACACAGGGTGAAATTAATTATAATGGTATATTTTATATGACCCTATATATGTCCAAAATATTATTTACTTTCTCATGTAATCAATATCTAACATCCTGCATTCTTTTTTTCCCACGTGAAATCTTTATCTCTGGTGTGTATTTTACATTTATAGCGCATCTCAACCAGGCTTAGCAAACTGCTAGGGCTCAGTAGACACATGTGACTAGCGGCAGTAGTATTGGGCAGTGCAGTATTTTTTACAAATTTCATGCATTTCAGGAATCCCATGCCGAATTTATTACAGTACTGCCTAAGAACAGAGAAAATGAAAGCAGAAGAGCTCAGGAAGCTTACCTGGGGTCATGAAGCTGGGGAGTGACAGAGCTGGATCCTGACCTAGGTCTGTCCCTCTGCTTCCCACTCTGGTGGCCTGCCAATCCTCCGGCAAAGAGGAAAGGAGTGGTGCTTGATCCGGGCCTGGAAGGACGGCAGAATTGAATAGGTGGAAGTGAGCAGTGTTTTTGATGTGATGTTACCCCTGAGGGATTGAGTTGCTGCTGGTGTGGACAGCTTTGCCTGTGGTACGGAAGGAGGCCCGGGGCAAAGCAGAAGTAGCCCATTTCCAAACCATTGTTCAATTTGCTTCTGGAGGTAGCCGAGAGATTCTAGGGAAGTGAGGGGAACCCGGTCTTCAAATGAGTATGCCAGAGTTAAGGAAGTGCTTTGAGTAGGTGGAGAGCCTCTCTCATGAGACATGGGGTTATTAAGGACACTTTCCTCTTAGAAGTTATGTGAAGAGTCCATTATAATACATAGAACTCAGCTAGCCAGGGCTGGGTTGTCAGGTGCCAAGTACAGTAAGTCCCTTACATACTAACGAGCTCTGTTCTGAGAACCTTCATAAATCCGATTTGTTCTTTAAGTCCAATTTGTTCGTAAGTCCAACAAAATTAGGCTAGGTACCCAACGAACACAATCAGCTATATAGTACTGTATTGTAATAGGTTTATAATACTTTTTTCACACAAATAATACATAAAAAGCAAATGAACACAAAAAATAAACATTTTTAATCTTACAGTACAGTACCTTGAAAAGTACAGTAGTACAGTACAGCAGCTGGCGCTTCTTAGCACCAGCTACATCTCTGCTGCTTTTACGCTTGCTTCCAGCCACCCTGGGCTTGAAACAAAGATACTGTACTGTACTCTACACAGTGCTGTACAGTAAAGTACACAAAAGCACAACCACTTGTAGAGGAGGCACGCACATGACCGTGTATGCCAGACAAAGGAACTAACGTACGTGATTGGACATGAAAATGCACGTTTGCATCTTTGAAAGTTCGCAACTTGAAGGTTCGCTTGTAGGGGTCTTACTGTAAATGTATTTGCCTTCCCCCGTGCTAAGGCTGGAGATCCTGTGGAGAAGGCCCAGTTTTATCTCTTTCCAGGAAGACTGTGCTATCCTAATGCAGGAGAAACTGAATTGGGAGGGCCATGTGCTTCTCCTGTGGGCAACCGGATTGGTTCCAAGTTTGTTTTTCTTGTTTTATTCACAAACATTACAACGGCAGTAAAGATATACTTTGACAGTCCTGGCATTCTGACACGTTACTGGTCATTTTACCGTGTTCCCTCGCAATCATTGTCCTTTTGTGGAAAAAAATAAAATTTTAATATAATTTTAATGTGAACAAAGTTTATTGTATTTCTCCTGTTATCATAAACATGTTTCCATCTTTAGAATGCCCGTCGTATGTTAATAGCTTCAGAGAATATCATTTAAATCTAAATCACAGTTTGTGTATTCCTGTGGTTAGATACTTGGATTGTTTCAGAATTTCTCGACATTGTGTTTAATGCTACTGCCTGCAGCCTCATGCTTATTTTCTTTTGTATCTTTTATAATTAGATTATGAAATTATACATTTATAGTTGTCATTATATCTTATTTATAAATATAATTATAAATTTGAAACTATTTCTTTATAAGAAATTATCCAGCCTTTGAATTCCAAGCCAGAAAGCTTACAGACATTTTAAAAGGTATTACTTCTGTTTTCTTGAGGTGTTGCTTCTGTTCCTCCCCCTCCCCCCGCCATTTTATTGAAATGTAATTGACATACAGCGTGGGGTAAGGTTAAGACGTATAGCATAAGCTTCTGTTTTCTCAGCAAGAAGTGATGTGTGAATTCACCAGTTTTGCCACAAAACCACCAGCTGTGGGTATGAAAATTTATTCAAAGTTTTGCTGAATTTCACAAAGGTCAAAACATGTCAAGTGTGTGTTTGTTCTTCCCCACATGCTTCTTAGAACACCATGGATGTAACTGACCAGAGGAATAGGTGAGACCACCATCTTTGCGTGCGCTTCCTTAGAGGAAGCTTGGTTAAACAGGTTTTTGGGTTTTTTTTTCAGACTGATGATGAGGGCCAAGCCCAAACACCCACATCCTTTAAATCCCAACACGGCACTTCCGCGAAGCTCAGCCTTAGCCTCTCACAGCAGCGCAAAATCATAACGCTCCATTCTGAACTGTGCAGAGCCTGCAGGAAAGGGATGACCTTCCCGTTTCCTTCCACAGCCCAATTGCACACGGATCTATCACAGGCTTCGTAGTCAGGAAGATGTGTGACACTGGGCACATTATTAATCTCTTTCACCTAAAGGGGATGACAGCGGTAGTTCTCTATAAGTTTGCTGGGAGGATTAAATGTGCCAGTACTTGAAAAGTACTAAGAGCAGGGTCTGACATAATTAGTGCTCAATAAAATGTTGTAAATGTGGGGTCTGAATCTCATTTTCAACACATTCTAGTTACCTTCTTTAGGCAACTTATTTAAACTTTCTGGCCTTGAGCTTCCTCATTTGTAAAATGGGATTATAGCACCAGCCTCACAGAGACGTCAGGGGGTTTTAGTGAGATAATGTATAGAGAGCACTTAGCAGAGTCCTGCACATAAAAGTCCCTCCATAATGTAATAAGAAGAAAAACATTGCTTTTTAGTTTTATTTTCTGCACTTACATTGGTCTAAGCAAAGTTCTATTGTAATTAGCTCAGATTTTGACATATGTATGGTTATAGTGTATTTTTATTGTCCACCTTGTAGGTTTGGAACCATCCTGAAACGAATGGGAGGCAAATCAAAATTTTCATGTCCCTGAAGCTTTTTTTTTTCTTTAATTTATTTATTTATTTTATTTTATTGGCTGTGTTGGGTCTTTTTTTGCTGTGCGCGGGCTTTCTTTAGTTGCGGTGAGTGGGCGGGGGGCTACACTTCATTGTGGTGCGCGGGCTTCTCATTGTGGTGGCTTCTCTTGTTGCAGAGCACCGGCTCTAGGCACATGGGTTTCAGTAGCAGCACATGGGCTCAATAGTTGTGGCTCATGGGCTCTAGAGCACAGGCTCAATAGTTGTGGCGCACGGGCTTAGTTGCTCCACGGCATGTGGGATCTTCCTGGAGCAGGGACTGAACCCGTGTCCCCTGCATTGGCAGGCAGATTCTCAACCACTCCACCACCTAGAAAGCCCATCCCTGAAGCTTTTAACAGATTTTAATGAAATCTTGTTTTTGAGGTTAGTGAGAGCATAATTTCACAGGGAAAGGATGATACTTTATATAGTTATTAATTCTGTGACTTTCCCCTATGGTTGGCATCAAAGGAAACTGTCAGATTTATGGAAAGTATCAAATGTTTCCTTATGCTCAGCAACACTAATCAAGTCTGTCTAAGTGATAAGGTAAAAACTCAGTCTTAGGGAAATGCAAAAAATGACCAAAAAGGTACTTGAACACAGCTCATCCTATGCCCCCTCCTCGTCTGTCCTGACTCCTCTTCCTCTTTATGTTTGAGCTGAGATCAACTCAAAAATGGGAGTGGATCCCCAGGCTGCTTGAACCATCCAGACTGGGTGGCCAGCTTCTCTGCATGGCACACGCTCTGTGGTTGTTATTCCTTCTTACCCGTCCCTCTCTCTCTGGGGCCAGAGACCTCCGCAGTCACCCCTGTGTTCTCATTGCTAGTGCCAGGCCTGACCAGCGTAGCACTCCATAAGTATATGCTGGCTACATAGAGAAGCTGGCAGAAATCTGCCTGTGAAGTTAGAAGGTGTGTGTAGAGTAATGACAGGTGCATCTGCAAAGTGAGGCAAGTGGGCTGAGGAAAAGGAACGCAATAATATTTACTTTTGGAGCATGCAGAGGGCTTTCCTTTGCCTACACTTCCTTGTACCCTGTGAGGCATCAGTGTTCCCTCCTCCCAGCTGTTTCCTGTCCCTAAGCAGCTTCTCTCTTTCAGCGTCTCACCAACTCCCATCTGTTCCATCCATCCTTGCCAAGGATTTGGGGGGAGGATAGTTCTGTGGTATGTTCACATCCAGTTTGCAGCCTTTCAGTTTTTTGGGCAAAATCTGGACCCCAGCTGTATGGCAGAAAGGAGGAACGTTACCTTCTTTAATCCTCACGCCCTGCGGGTTTGAGAAGGGCCAGCGCCTCCCTGGCTTTCCTTGGATGGTAGTCACTTGTGGCACGAGGTGCTAGGCAGGTGGAGGAGTAATCTTGGTATGAAATGTACCTTTGCTCTTCAGTTGTTGGCTTTGGGGCCTTCTGCTTTGTCACTGCTCATTTGGGAAGTAGAATTTAACCTAGTAATGGTATTCTTTACTGAGCACCTACTATGTGTTGGACAATATACTGAGAGCTTCACGAATACTGGCTCAGGTACTCACATTTGTAGAACCAATGTGAGTCCCCTGCATCTTCTGAGAAGCCTGGCCGGTCTCTGAAGCCGGCAGCATGACACAGACTCAGTGATAGAAGGAGAATCTGTCAGAGAAGCCAAGAAATCTGAGTTCCACTTTGGCTCTGTCACAAACAAATGCTGAAGTCGTCTCTGTGGCAGTGGGCTCCAGGTTCTCCATCTGAGAAAACCTGATGGAACGGGTTTGGTCAGATGCATTTAAATTTCCTTCTGTTTCATGCCATGAGCGTGTCAACTCCAATTCAACCTGCTCTCTTCTTTGCTTGAGTGACTTTTAGATTGCGGATTGGAATTATATAGTTTGGTCATTAGAGTGAGTCTCTCTCCTAGTGATACTCTGATCTCCCAGTGACAAAAACCTTGTTCTCGTAAATGCTTCCTAACCCGGGCCTACCATGTTGGTGAGATACGAGGCTGTTCCCCTCGTGTGAGGTCCTAAAACCTCTTGGCTGCAAGTATTTATCCCAGTACAGTTGTTTCCAGACCTGGATCTTACGTCTTTCTCACACTAAAAACTGAAATTAGTTGTCAAGGCCACTTTTAAATAACTTGGCCTTTAAATGTGTTGAAGTTCTTATTATTTTCCCTTTTATTATTAGTGCCTTTTGTCTCTGGTCTGAGAAATCTTTACCTCAAGATCGTTAAGATATTTGCCTATATTTTCTTCTAGAAAGGTTATAGTTTGAATTTTCACATATAGGTCTAGGATCCACTTCTAATTAATTGTATGGGTAGAGGGAAGGACAGCTGAAGATTCACTTTTTTCCCTATATAGATGTT
Source organism: Hippopotamus amphibius kiboko (assembly GCF_030028045.1). Lineage (NCBI taxonomy): Eukaryota > Metazoa > Chordata > Mammalia > Artiodactyla > Hippopotamidae > Hippopotamus > Hippopotamus amphibius. The sequence continues at coordinate 161,997,163 of NC_080191.1, forward strand.
CACACACTCCAGAACAATTTGTTAAGAAGGCCTTTTTTTTTCCTCCACTGAATTTCACTGATACCACTGTAAAAAAAAAATTAAGTTACTGATATTTCCAGATCCTGTTCTTTTTCATTGATCTGTTTGTCTGTCCTTACATCATTGTCTTGATTGCTGTGGTTTTATAACAAGTCTAGTAATTTAAGTCTTTTAACTCTGTTCTCGTCTCAGATTGCTAGTCTAGGTCCTTTGTATTTTCTTATCAATTTCATAGTTAGTGTGTTAATTTCTACAAAATGCCTGTTGGGATTTTGATTGGGGATGCACTGAAGCTATAGGTCAATATAATAGTCAGGGTTCTTCAGAGAAACAGAACTAATAGTATATGTGCGTGTTAATCTTATCGACACCCTTACAGATGTACCTGGAATAATGTTTGACTAAATATCTGGGCACCCGTGGCCAAGTTAAGTTGACACATAAAATTAACCATCACAATCTATTTGGGGAAAGTGAACATTTTAATAAAACTGAACCTTCCAATTCATAAACATGGTATATGTTCCTGTTTCCTTAGGTCTTCCTTAATTTCTATCAGTAAAGTTTTGTAGTTTTCAGTAACAAGTCTTGTCTATCTTCAATTTGCTTCTTGGCATTCAATGTTTTGTTATTATAAATTGTGTGTAAGATATATTTTCCAATTATTTGTGTACTCATACTTTTAAATAATACAGAATTTTTGCAAGAAACATAATTCCAAACATAACTTGTCAGACAGCAGTGATGTTTAGGAACTGTCATTCTGGACATAGCCATAAATCATCACTAAAATATCCTTTTCATCTGTATACTACTTAACCATTTCCAAAGCATTTCCTTCTTTTGGGCCTCACAGGGCTCTCAGAAAGAGACAGGGAAGCTATTATTTTTCCTATTTTCATAAAAGAAAATTTGGCCTCAGGGATATTATCTAAAAGTCCTATGACTGGCAAGTTACAGTGCCAGGTCCACAACTCAGGACTTCCCTGAGAGAGAGGTCCTGTTCCTGATCCTAAAGTCATTCTATAGAAAGGTGGCCTTTTATTGAGAACACACTGCAAAGGCGTCTGACTGTATGGAGACTTTTCTGCCTATGGCTTCTGAGGACAGTGTAGGAGGCAGGGAAGAATTCAGCAGAGGGAGAAAAGCAGACCAAGGTAACTCTAAGCCACTAGAGCGCGGAGGAAGGACAGGGTCACTGTCAGCCCATAGAACAATTTTTTTGTCTGTTGGGAAAGACGCCCTCCCACCAGTGCAGCTAGAGTGTGAGGGCTGCATGTGGTGCACATTTTGTACAATCATGTGTAGCATCTCAGAGAGAAAACAGCAAACAGAGGAGCCTTCATTATTCAGGAGTTAATTGAGGTTGAAGACCCTGATTTAGTGAGTATTTTGTTTCTTTGCTTTGGAGAAATTCAGCAGAAGTTGGTTCAAAGCTAAAAGGAAAGAGACTTTCTTCCTTTAATTTTCCTTTTACAGCCTTTCCAGTTTCCATCCTTTCTCTCCTCCTCCTCCTCTTCCCTCCATTACTGAGCACTTGCCAGGCCCTGCCAGTGCAGAGATAAATGAGAGGGCAGCTCCCCCTGGGAACTTAAAGTCTTACAAACTTTTTGGACTGTCACAACAAGGAATGTAGTTGATGGTATTATAGTTACTTTAAAAAAAAAGTCTATATTTTAGAAATACATACTGAAATATTTGCATATGAATGCCATGCTATTTGGATTTGTTTAAAAATAATCTAGGGGGTAGAGGAATGGGTAGAACTATAAGCAAAATATGATTGGCTATAATTGATAATTACTGAATCTGAGTCATGGGTCCATGGGAGTTCATTATCTGTCATTCATCTATATCCATCTTTCTAATGATCTATTTCAGACAAAAGTTTCATGAAACACTGTTATTACAGGCAATGAATTGATACATTCAAATCTAGTTTATTTTTAAAAAGCTGGTTTTGATATTTTAAATTGGTTTTGAGACTCCTTGATGTAAAATAGTATGTATTTTGAAAAACACTGCTATAGTGTGGGAGAGAAGGACCTGTAAAATAAGTGACTACCATCCACCCCAAAGTTCTATTAGGGTGTATACAGAGAGCTGTGGGACACAAAGCAGAGAGAGGGACTGACCAAACAGGGTCCTGGAGAGTCCAGGAGAGCCCCACAGATGTCCTTGAGCAGTTTGCATGGAAGAGGAAGCATTTACCTGTTGACAGGATGGTAAGGAGAGACATTTGAGCTCAAGGATGAGGGCAGTGGTGCAAGTGGGAATCGGTGAGGTGGGCTGGGTGAGCCTTAGTTAGGCCATTGCAGCTAGAATGTGAGGGCTGTCGAGGTGTGGCCAGAGATGAGATTACAGATAGTGGCAAAAAAGCACAAAAGGTCTACGGGATGGCTTAAGGAATTTGGAATTAATTCTGTGTGTTTCAGGAAGGCATTGGATGGAAAACTGGGAAATGACCCTATACCATTTGCCTTTTATGAAGATCGCTATCAGCTATGTGCAGGTAGACCAGCCTATCTTATGCAGTCATGGTTTTCAATAGAAAACACAGACCCAAAAGAGACCCGGTGCTAGAAGCCAGATCTCCCAACCCATCTCATGCAGTTATCCTCCCACTCTACCACGGGCTTCTCGGAAGATCCACACAGATACACACACTGGGCTTTTACAAGTATTTACTAAAGCAAAAATTATAGTCACTTTCAGGACATAGTAAGAGCTGGGAATAGAGCACACTCCGTCTGCTCTTTCCTCTTCCTTCTGCAGGGTTCTCTCATCTGCAGAGTATAGTTATGGTAACTGCGAAAAATGGATAATAATCACTTACACTTACAACATGGCATTTCTCTAGGTGCTTTACAGCTATTAACTCAATGTTCACAACAATTCTATGTGGTGATTATTATTTCCATTTCATAGACAATGAAACTGATGTACATAGAAGTAAGTGATGTGCCTAAGGTCCCATTAGCAAAGCTGGGATTTAGGTGAAGTCCACTCTCTTACCACCATGATGCTTCTTGGTTAGGTTTGATTTCATTCCTTGAACCCAGATGTTTGAACAAAGATAGTCATGAAAAGGTTTGGCTTTCAGCTTGATTCTCAATATTGGTAAATCTGAATCTTCCCTAGTTCAGAGGAAGGAGAAAGGTTTTTCTAGCTGGGAGAAGTGGAAGGAAGTGGTATTTTAATGGAGCTTTGAGAGATGGGTGAAATTTTGAGGAGTAAAAATTGCTGAGAACAAAGTACCAGCTGAGATGAAATAATCCAACTACAACTTCGCTCCACCACTGTTTATAACGAATACTGGACAGAATCCAAAAACCAACTGCATGAGAACTTGAAAAGTAATAAGCAGATAGGATATTGGAGACAAAACTTGAACAGTGACCCATCATGGCCCTTGTCACATGGAACTGCACAATTGTTTGGGAGGCTAAAACTCGGAGATAACCGCATTTTACTAGCCAGAGGAAATAGGAAAATGAGCCACTGGAAGCCAGAGAGTGTGAGGAAACTCCTGAGAGGAAAGAGCTGGAAAAGGGGACCCACTAGCTCTGTGAATGGGTTGGCACAAGTCCTGGGTGTGCTACCAGGTGTACATGTGTGGAATAGATCCCAGGAAGCGCAGCAAAGGTTTTGAGAACTTACTGTGGTATTAACTACTGCCTGAGTCCCAGTAAATCCTTGAGTTGCCTATGTGACAGGCACACCCAATTGGCTTAGCAAAGGCTTTGAAAACTGAACTAACATCAGAGCTACCAGTCACAAAAGGTGAGATAGATTCAAATAGGAAATTCCATCTCACCTCACATTTAGCCCACTTAGATTCAAATAGGAAATTCCAAGTGGGCTAAATGCCTGCTAAAACAAATGAGCGAAAATACCAACATTTTCAGCAGAATTTAACAGAATTCAGAGCCTCATTACACAATATTCAAAAGTCCAGGATGCAATTCAAATTTGCTAAATATAAAAAGTACCAGGAAAATCTGAACAGTATTCAAGGGAAAAGACTATCTCAGGTGCTAACCCTGAGATGTCTCAGATGGTAGAACTCTCAGACTTAAAGTAGCTGTTAGAGCCATTCTCCACTCTTGAAAGACATGAAAAGATGGGGGTTTTCAGCAGAAAAATGGAAACTATACAAAATAACCAGGTGGAAAATATAGAACTGAAGAGACAACATCTGAAGTAATGAATTCACTAGGTGGATTCAGTGGCAGAATAGAAAAAGGTCAGTGAACTTGAAGATAAAACAATAGAAATTATATAATATTTTAAATATATTTATAAGTGTTTTTGTTGGAAAAAATGGATAGAATCTCAGGATACTGTGGGCCAACATCAGAAAGCTGAAAATTCATGTTATTGGGGTCCCGTCCCAGAGGGTGAAAAGAAAGATATTTGTGTAGAAAAAATATTTGAAGACAGGATGGTTGAAAGTGTCCCGAATTTGGTAAAAGGAATAAATTTACAAAGCACAGAATCTCAGTGAATCCCATACAGAATAAACCCAGTGACAGCTACTCAGCCACATCATAATCAAGCTGCCGAAAACCAAAAATAAAAAGTATTGAGAGCAGCCAGGGAAAGCTGATACATTATATAAATGGGAAACCTATTCAAACACTGCAGACTTCTTATCTAAAACTATGCAGGCCAAAGACAGTGGAACATCTTTAAAGTGGTAGAAAAACATAATTGTCAACCCACAATTTTATGTGTAGAAAAAATATCCTCCATGAGTGAAGGGAAAATAAAGATGTTCTCAGATGAAAGAAATCCAGGAAACTCATTTCCAGCACACCTGGTCTTAAACGCTAAAGGAAGTTTTCGAAGCTGAAGGGAAATGATACCTGAGGGAAACTAAATGTGAGGAGTAAAAGAAGAGCGAGAGAAATGATATGTAACCAACACAGAAGGTTCCCCATTAGTGAAAATATACTCAAAAATACAAAAGTGAGCAAAAATAATCTAATCCCATGCCACAGGGGCAACTATAGATTACCGGCAGTACTTTTTAAAAAAATATTTATTTGTTCATTGGCTGCATTGGGTCTTTGTTGTTGTGCGAGGGCTTTCTCTAGTTGCAGTGAGCAGGGGCTACTCTTCGTTGCGGGGTGCAGGCTTCTCTTTGTGGTGGCTTCTCATTGCGGAGCATGGGCTCTAGGCACGCGGGCTTCAGTAGCTGTGGACATGGACTCAGTAGTTGTGGCATGTGGGCTTAGTTGTTCCACAGCATGTGGGATCTTCCCGGACCAGGGCTCGAACCTATGTCCCCTGCATTGGCAGGTGGATTCTTAACCACCGCACCACCAGGGAAGCCCCGGTATTTTGAATATATTTCCTTCAAGCCATTTTTCTTTGTGAATAAGTATTTATTTCTCCTTTTTCCTCTTCTTTTCTTCTTCCCCTCCTCTTTTCCTCTCTTTCAACTAAGGTCGTAAGTTTTAGAGCATTCTTTATCAATTGACATTATATCATATTATGAACACTTTGCTATTTTGTTGAGTAATCATTAAAAAATATTTCTTTTTGGTTTGCTAATGGTATTTTGGTTATATTTTTAAAAGGAGTACTTTTTAGAGCTCCATAGTGACATAATGTATGCAGTGATGTGATGTCTGAGATTTGCATAAAATACCCAAGATGGAGGGCTGGGATCTTGTGTCAAAGAAACAAAATTGACCACAAATCAGTAATTGTTGATGCTGGGTAATAAGTACATGATGGTTCATTACACTACTTTGTACAGTTTTCTGTATGTACTTTTTAAATTAAAAAGCTTTAAGAAGTCTTTGTAAATGTGATTTTCAGTTGTTTAATCACATGCTGTCCTGTGGACATTCCATAAAATTTGACTATCCTGCTATTATTGTGAATTGAGGTCATTTCAGGTTATGTGTGGGCTGAGATTGAACTATAGTCTCTGACAGCTTCTCCGCTTATTTCCTTTTCGGAGATGTAATTGCTGAGTTAAAGAGAATGGACATTTTTAATGCTTTGATGCATTTTGCCAAATTGCCCTTCAGAAGAGATGTTCCGTGTTACTTTTATTCAAGAGATATATGAGTGCATTTTTCAGCTCTATGTCATATGTTTTTAGCTTCTATTAATTTGATAGGGGGGAAAGTGGCATCTTGTTATTTTATTTTAATGTGTATTTCTCTAATTTTCAGGGACATTGAATCCCTAGCCTGCCACTGAATTGGTCTCCACCCTTTTAGGGAGAAAGCAGGGGAGAAGAGTGGAAGAAAAGAGATTTATGGCACCCTTCCCATTTCTTATTTTGAAGATGAGAAGCAAATGCAGACACACAGAGTCCTGGGTTCAAATCCTATCTCTGCAACTTCCTAGCTACTGACTTTGCACAACCTTCACCTCTCTGGGCCTCAGATTCTTTCACTGATGAAATAGAGCAGTCGTACTGGCCTCCATGAGGGTGAGCTAATAGAGATTTACAGGGAAAGAGCCTGGTGTGCAGTGGTCAATCTGAAGATGATAGCTTTTGTTGTCTTTGGGAAGCTGAGGCTTAGGATATAAAAGCACCTCCTGGTGCAGAGGCAGCAAGGAACTCAGAGCTAGCTCTCCTGTCCAGGGGCAGCCTCTGCAGGGACTGCTGCTTGTGTTTGGGTCACTGCCTCTTCACCTTTCATTCTTCACAACCTCCTTGTGCGGAGGTCTTCCAGTCACTGGTGGGCAATGGAGGCAGCTATCCCAAGCCAGGAAGTTAATCCTGGCAAACTGGGTGACCTTGGGGAGTGAATTCTGACTGCTAATGTGTTTATCTGATTCTGCGGGAATCCACTTTTCCGAGCTTGGTTCAGGATCAGGGTGAACTTCAGGTGGGCTTGTTTGGAGCAGAATTCAGACAGGAACATGCTGTTTGCAGGGCAGCCCAGCCAAGCTGGGGTCTCTGCCTCGATTCATTGTCCCTCCCTGACCCCTTATCTTCCTACTGCTCCCTCGATGCCCAGGCACAGAATTTTAAAATTGGACACGTTCTTGCTACACACCTATAGAAGGTTAAGAGCAGCTGAGACAGAAGAGGGGACTGTGGTTCCAGGTAACCTATCTGCTCACAGCACAAGAGAGAACGGAAAGGATTTTTCTGTTTACTGCTTTGGAGTGGTGGGTGGAGTGGTGGGGGGCTACTCTTTAGGTTATTTGAACACCAAATGAGTAGGCCATATGGACCCAGGCTCACAGGTGAGGCCAGAAAGGCCTACCACCCTCTCAGCTCAGAGCATGGGCATGGCTGACTGGGCAGAGAAGTATTTCTCCTGAAATCAAGGTTGAGTGCCCAGGCCCTGATACCATCAGCCTGCCCTGGTTTTGCTCTGGAACTACCTCATTGATTTTCCGTGTTCTTCCCTGGGCACATCCCACTTGCAAGAGACCTAAAGGTGGAGCTGGGAGGTGGAGTGAGTTTGGCTTATTTTCTAAGTTGAAGGAAAATTCAGAAAAAATGTCAGCAGGCTTTCTCGTGAGAATTTGGGTCTACCGACTTTTCCTGTCTCGGGCAGCGAGCCAGGCCTCTGCTCTGTGGCTGTGAGAGCAGAACTTCCCCAGGCGTTGGTCTGCAGAAAGCTCTCAGGTGTGTCCATGCTCTGAGAGAACTGAACGATTTTGTGTTTTTCTTTTGATGATCATCGAGAGATAATTCTTACACCAGTTGTAATTCACCTCAAGTCCTAGTTGAATGACCCTTTAGTAGAAGAAACCATTGGTGTCTTAAGTAAAGGTTTGTCAAACAGCAAGCATTTCTTTTTCCTCTTGCACATGGAAGGGTGCTTGATAAAACGTAAGCTTTGTTTCTCCTGGCTTTACAGAGGTGGTGAACTCATGCTGTTGTCTTGGAACTTTACAGCTCCTTTTCATCTATTATTTCCCTTGTATTTCCACCACAACCCTGTGAAGTGAGGATTGTTAAGCTCCTTTGATCATGAGGAAACAAGGCTCAGAGAGGACAAGTGACTTCCAAGGAGCACAGTGATTTGGCCTGAGGGCTGGGGGACCTCACATCTGTGTTGTGGTTTCCGGCTTTTCCAAGAGTTCAGCCTTCCCAGTGACACCCCCTCGTCTGTAAGTCCTCTGAGAGTCCCAGATTCCGGTTCTCATCACGGTGCGGGCAGTGTTTGAAATTTTTAACAGTGAAAGTGGCCAATATTGGTTTTGTTGAGATGGACATCAAGGTCCCATGTTTAACCAGACAAATATTGAGTCATGCACTCCCGGAAAGTTCATCTCCCCTTCCCAGAAAGGAAGACCTCCTCCATCCATAGTAGATAAGCATGACCAGCCTCCTGTCCCTCCTTCCCGATTCCTGGCAGGTTCGGGTTTACGAGACACCGTTTACTAAGCACCTGCCTTTTTCCAGGCTCGGCAGGATCCTTTCTGCCAAAGCTTACAGCCATCCTGGGAGGTAGGTGGTTTTGCACACATTGTGCAGATAAGGAAACGGACGCCCCGAGCACTCATGTTATTTGCCTAAGGTCATACAGTGGTGACTAACGAAGCTGGGATCCAAATCTAGATTTGTCTGACTCCAAGGCTGGGTTCACAGGAAATTTAGCACCACTCTTGCGAATGGGGCCCTGTGTGGGGGTCTTTCTCATCTCAGCCCTGGTCCTTGTCTCGTCAGCGCATGGGGGTGGGGGTGGGGCTGCACCTAGGTGTTCTTGGCCTCTGGACCCAGAATCATATCCTGCCTCTGTCACTTAACAGTGGGGTGATCGTGGGAAGATCCCATAGCCGCTCTGAGCCTCTTCCTCGTTTGTAAACTAAGTTTGACAATTACAGTGTTATTTTGAACATTAAACAGATGCTTGGCACAATGCCTGGCCTGTGGTAGTTGCCTAAGAAGCAGTGGCTGTTATTTGTTTGTTGGTCACATACTTTCAGGGAGTTGTGGGGAGGGCCAGGGCTGCCCCCACCACGCTGCCCTGCTGAACTGGCACAGCCCCCCACCAGCTGTCAGCTCCCTTCCCGGCTCTGAAGCTTTTGATCGGCTCTCCATTGCGCACCCAGGCGAAGGCCAGACTCTCTCACCTGATACTCACGGTGCCGCACAGCGAGGCATGAAGCTCCCTCTTAGCTTCATCTCCCAGTGCTCAGCTTTGCCCACTTGCTTGGGCTAACTTGAGCCTCTCTGTGCCCCAGTGCCCTGCCCTTGCCCACCTCTAGGCCATTTTCCTCCCATCCCACAGGTCCTTCCCATCTCCGAAGGCTTCTTTGATCCCTGGCTGGATTTGGTCCCCTCCTCCTGCGCTAAGACTCTTGAACACCTTCTTTTCAAGAAGAAAACATTCACTTATTTGGCAAAGGAAGCTGAGCCACAAGCCCTGACCCAGGTCCTGGGAACGCAGAGATAACCAAATGGTGCAGGTGCTCACTGTCTAGCAGGGGGACAGACCACGTAAATAGTGCATTGGGTATTTGGTCCCGGTCTGCTTTCTCATGATATTTAAGACGATCCGAATCTTGAGGGCAAGGGGAGTGCCAGTTCCTGCTGGGCCCTCTGCTCTGAGCTCACAGTACCCAGTGTCTTGGTTGAATTGATTGATCTGAACAGATATGGTCAAAGGTAAGTTCACAGCTCTGGCAGGCCCAGGCCAGCAGCAGTGGGGGCTTAGAGGGAGGGTGGGGAGCCCGGGGCAGCCCTCTCCCTTCCGTGGCCCTCCCTTCTCCCCCTCCATCCTCCTAAGTCACATTCTGTCATTGTCAGCATGCAGGGCTTGGCACTTATTTTGATGACTTGTTATTGGCTTCTAAGGAGTGAAGCACACTGGCTTCAGGGCCAAACATTCCTGGGCAAGTTGTATGACCTCCTCCAGCCTCAGTTTCCTCTTGTATAAAATGTTGTGTTGAAACAGTGGACTAGACATCCATATGAGGGTTCTCTGGAGATCTTTGAAAATTCTCCTCATCGTCTTCATCCTTACCAAGTTCTCTTTTACTGACAGCAGCCCTAAAGTGAGGCATTTTGCTCTCATTTGATGGATGAGGACATCAGGCACATGGTACCAGAGCACGTAATTTCCCCCATGTATGCAGTCATGCACAATGGAACAATTTAAGTGATTTCTGTCCTGTATTGATTTCATGAATATGGAGCTGTAGGCATTTATAAGTCTATGAAAAGAAATTCTTCATTGGGTATAAACTTTCCTAACACAGACTAGCAGTCTGGTTTCTTTGGCAGCTGTAGCCCACAGGCAGGCAGTTATTTCTATCATGTCCTGATACAGGAAGTGCATGGAACCCCCTGCGCCCCGGGTCGAGCTCTCTCCCAGACTAAGGGATGGGCCCCTGCCACTTTGCTATCGCACATACTTCATAGTCACTGCTGCGCACAATAAGGAGACCTTTGGAGTTGTTTTCAAATAGTCAAAATCCCAGATGTTGACTCTGTAAAGGCCAAAGCTCAACTGCGAGGATTACCACTGTCCAGGGCTGCTGAAGGTTTCAGCGCGATCTGTCACGTGTGCTCTAGGTGGAACAGCAGCACAGTGGCTTTCCTTTTTAACTGAAACCGTTTGCCTGTAGGGTTTGTGCACTCTGCGGTGGCTGAGAGGGTCATAAGTCAAACAAGATGAACTTCTGAGTACAGACATTAGGAGCACGGTCCTTAGACTCAGACGGTCCTGGATTTAAGTCTTGGCGCTACCCCTCACTACCAGAAGCCCTGTAACCTCTTTAAGATTCAGCTTCCTTATCTGTGAAATGGAAATGATAACAGTGCCAACCTCAGAAGACAGTGAAGGGAGGGAGGTGTGGGGGTGGCATGAAGCAGTGAGTGCTGAGATCTGGCCTCTAAAGAACAAGATCCAAACCTTCCACCTGCCACCACAGGCACAGATAGAAAGTGCTCTTTGTGTATGTGAGGTGGGCAGGGAGGCGGACGTGAAAACCCCCAGAAAACCAGCCCTAGCCTCCTGGAAGGGAATGACCATGGGCCAAAGGCAGAGTGGAGTGTGAGCCCTCGTCTGGGACCACTTGGAGCGTAGCACGCTCTTTCGCCCGGGAGACGAATCTTCAGCCACACTGCTGCCTGCATCATCTGGCAATCATACTCAAGATCACAGTGAGGAGGAGAGGAAGGTGAAAGGTCCACCTTGATGCAAGGGCTGTTAGTATTGACTCCCCCGGCCTCATAACAGATGTGAATTTTTCACATCTTCCCTTCAGGTGGGGAGCCCACAGTTGATGACGTTTGGCCTGAAATTCTTGGAGACTTGGATTTGTTGGAAGCTGAGGCCCTGTCATCTCACCTCCTCAGTCGCTCTGGGCCATTGGGGGCAGCGAGATCCCTGGACTGTGGAAGGGCCCCAGCTAAGTAGGGCCTTAAAATGCTTGAGCCCACGTGTTGACTCATCAACCATGCCCATCCGGGCTGAACTGGCATTGCCCCCACCAGGAAAGGCCTGGCCCTTCTCTCATTCTGCTCAAGGACACACTCCTGTGATGTCAAATTCTTCAAGGCCTCCATTAATGTTCAGACCAATTAAATCAGAATCTATTGAGGAGAATATTAGGCATCTATCTATATGTTAATTTTTATTGAAGTATAGTTGACTTACAATATTGTGTTAGTTTCAGGTGTACAGCAAAGTGATTTGGTTAAACATATGTATCTATATATATGTATATATATTTTTTCATATTCTTTTCCATTACAGGTTATTACAAGATATTGAATATAGTTTCCTATGTTATATAGTAAATTCTTATGGCTTATCTATTTTGTATATGATAGGAGGGTTCCCTTTTCTCCACAGCCTCTTCAGCATTTATTTGTAGACTTTTTGATGATGGCCACTCTGACTGGTGTGAGGTGATACCTCATTGTAGTTTTGATTTGCATTTCTCTAATAATTAGCAATGTTGAGAATTTTTTCATATGCCTGTTGGCCATCTGTATATCTTCTTTGGAGAAATGTCTATTTAGGTCTTCTGCCCATTTTTTGATTGTTTTTCTTGTTGTTGTTGTTGTTATTGAGTTGTATGAGCTGTTTGTATATTTTGGAAATTAAACCTTTGTTGGTCGCATGGTTTGCAGATAACTTCTCCCAGTCCATAGGTTGTCTTTGCCTTTTGTTTAGGGTTTCCTTTGCTGTGCAAAAACTTGTAAGTTTGATTAGGTCCCATTTGTTTATTTTTGCTTTCATTTCTATTGCCTTGGGAGACTAACCTAAGAAAACATCGCTATGATTTATGTCAGAGAATGTTTTACCTGTGTTCTCTTCTAGGAGTTTTATGTTGTCATGTCTTATACTTAGGTCTTTAAACCATTATTTTTGTGTATGGTATGAGGGTGTGTTCTAACTTCATTGATTTAAATGAGGCTGTCCAGCTTTCCTAACACTACTTGCTGAAGAGACTCTCTTTTCCCCATGATATATTTTTGTCTTCTTTGTCAAAGATTAATTGACTCTAGGTGTGTGGGTTTATTTCTGGACTCTATTCTGTTCCATTGATCCATATGTCTGTTTTTGTGCCAGTACCATGCTGTTTTTATTATTGTAGCTTTGTAGTATTGCCTGAAGTCTGGAAGGGTTATACCTCCCACTCTGTTCTTTTTCCTCAGGATTGCTTTGGCACTTCTGCATCTTTTGTGATTCTGTATAAGTTTTATGATTGCTTGTTCTAGTTCTATGAAAAATGTCATGGGTAAGGTGTGTATATTTTTAAAATGCTTTCCAAGTGCTATTAATGCTCAGGCAAGATGGAGAAGCAGTGTTCTAAATGGTTGCCTTCACCCACACTAAACTTCATGGCTGTGGGGCTAGGGGTGGGGAGGACCTCTGAGGACACACTTGATCAAACTTTCTCTTCTACATTCTGTTTCCTTTTCACTTTGCATGGTGGCCCATTTGGCCTTGGACTGGTCCTAGGAACGAGATCATTTTGCTAAGGTGAGAGGGGTAAACAGTTGTCACCTTGGTGACCTTAAGGAGAGGTCAATCACTTCAGTGATTCTGGAATTTAGGAAATGTTAAGGAACTCTGGCCCTGACTTCCTCCTGCCCAACAGGTAAAACTACATGGAAGGAAATAATAAAAAGCCCCTGACACAATCCCCAGCCAAGGAGTTTCATTGTTCTCACTAAAGATAGTTAAACTGGGGTTTGAAGAGAGAGATTTAGGTCATCAGACCCTTGTTACCAAGATTTTAGAGAAAATTCTTAGTCTTTAGTTTTTCAATAGAACTCTTTTCCTCCTGCGTTGTTGCCATTTGGTCATCCTTTGCTCTTCAGCATGTGAAAATTCTGGGTAGCTAATTACCCTGCCCAGCTATCACAGCGCTACTGTTCTGTCCCCGGGGAGCATCTTTCTGCTGTGACTGCTGCTGCGCGTTCAGCTGCTGAGAGCTGAGATGGTGGAGAGGGAGGCTTGTCTGTTTGATTTGGCAGTCACTAAAATTCTGGTTTTACATTGTTGTTCTCCTGATTTTAAAGCACTTAGGAGCCAGATTCTTCCAGATAAACTTCGAGTGTCTTAATTTTGCTTAGGTGGGTGCAGATGGGGGTAGGTTTTTGGCTTTTTTTTTTTTTTTAAAGCCCCCTTCCATATCTAGCCAACCAGTAGAACCTGTTTTTTAGGAGGCCAGCTGGGATCAGAAGGTTACGATTGTATTGGCGTAAGTTTCAGGCCATGGACAAACCAGAATTCCTTGCCTAGGGTTTCCAGAGACCCACCAGACACTTTTAGGATTTCAAAAAGCCAGATAGGAGAAGCACATTTATCCCAAGAAGCCTGCACAGGCCAAGGACATCATCAAGTTTCTTTGCATCAAGGATGAAGCTGCTTCACCTGATTGTGATAACAGGGACAGTCTTGCTGGTCAGAATCTCTTATAGGCAGCAACATCCTTGTCCATTTGATAACAAACGAGAACTCAAATTATTAGTTAAATTTGGTAACAGCACTTTCAACACTTGGGGATCATAGCAGGAGGACACAAATATAAGAGGTACTCCGTGTGGAAGAATTGAGGAACCGGTGGCTTTGGCTAAATCAAGGAGCGCTTCTGTTATTTCACTCTGCCAATGAAGTGCTGGGATGAAGAGAGAACTGTGTGGGTGATGAAAAATCTATAGCTGAGAATTCTGATGATTTCTCAGAGTTCTACGTAGACCCGTAGAAATAAAGTCTCTACTTAGTGGCTCATTTAGTTACAGTAAACAAATAGACTGTCACAACAGATTCACTTCTTACCTTGCCCAGAAGTGACACGTTATTTTTGCTCACATCTTGCTGCTGATAACTACTCAAACAGCCCCAGTCCCACCTAGATGCAGGGTGTGTGTGTGTGCTCACTTGCTGTAAAATCTAATCCCCGGCTGGGCTACCCCTTTAAGCACCAACTCTGTATGGCAGAAAGAGCCAGTCTTTGCTAGGCTGGCTGGCTATCACTGACAGGAGGAAACAGGAAGAGGAGTTACGTGGCAACTCAGGTAACACAGATTAAGAGTTCATGATCATAAAGAAGTGGGAGCCCGTTATGGGGAGGTTTGTGGAGGCCAGGACACACAGACTACTTCTTGGGGGGAATTATGGTTAGCTGAGGGCAACATGGTGTCAAGGTTTCTAGTCTAGGGACAGAAGTTTGGGTCCTAAAATACAGATGAGGGTGAAGTTTGCACACTGAGAGGTTAAGGAGGTGGGGATCAGGGCAAAGCATCGGTATAAAGTGATGCCAGCAGAAGGTTCACGATGGTCACTGGCAACTCTAGTTGAACGGGTTAAGCAGAGAGGTGCTCAGAGGCCGTTTCATGGGCCCTAGGTAGAGGGATATGTGTTGGGTAGCAGGACCAGGCTTGCAAGTTAGTGCAGTCTGGCTCGCACCCCGGTTTGACCATTTACAGTATCATAAGCACACGGCTTAAACTCTCTGGGCCTCAGTTTCTTCACTCATAAAAGAGGATTGTTAATACCCCACCCTTCTGGGTAATGGGAAGAATTAAATCTGATAACATAAAATGCTAGCGCCCAGTAACAGCTCAGTAAACAGGATCCTGGCTGGGCATCCTGACCCAGATCGTCGCAGTCGCCTCTCGAAAGCTCTTCCTTTTTTTAATCTTCCCCAACCCGCCACCTACCACAGTTGATTCTCAGTGTAGCAGCCAGAATAATCCCTTTCAAACGTAAGTCAGCCAGATCTTATTTACAGTGAGAGCCAGAGTTCTTACACCAGTGGAAGACCCTCTGTGATCTGTACCTACCCCTTCCCTGCCCTCCTCTAAACAGGTCAGACATGGCCCTGCCTAGGGATTTTCCTGTTCCCTCCACCTGAAACTCACTATCCTCAAAAATCTGCGCGAGCCCTCCTTCATTCCCCTCCAGCCTCTGCTCAACTGCCTTCTCAGTGAGGCTTTGTCCGAATATCGAATTTAAAACGAATCTCTCCCCCCACCCCTGCTGTCCCTCTCTGTTTCCCCTGCTTTAATTTTCCCTGCAGCACGTCTCCCCTTACAAAGCACTACCTATGTGTTTATTTTGTTTTACTCTTCACTTACCCTCTCACTGGAAGGCATGTTGTGGGGCATTAGATTTCTGGTTGTTTTCTGCACTGTTGTATCTTCACTTTGGTTCATTCAGCATTTGCTGAATGAATGAACGTGTTATGAGTATTGGAGTGTGTTGTTCTTATGGGCTCTGGGACCACTGCAGTGTGGAGGCCTCCCGCTTCATTTCCCCACCCCTACTCCCGTAGAGGACCAGGGCTTAGCTGCTCTTAGATATAAAAACATTGGGAGAACCATTGAACTTGAAACCACTGAATCTCAAGAAGCCTTGAAATCTAACACTTAAGTTCACAGGAAACACAGAACAAAGGGAACTAAGTTAACACTACGAGGAGGTCGTCAGCCAGATTCAGTACGTGGCACATTCCACAGGACAAATGACAGTTTTTTCAACAAATGCATATCATGAAAGAGAAAAAATGAGGGCGTGGGGAACTGTTACAGCTTAAAAGAGGGTCGAGAGTGGTATATCATCCAAATAAAATGTGCCTACCTTGTTTGGGTCCTCATTCAAGGAATTTAGTATAAAAGACATTTTTGAGAGAATTGGTAAAAATTTGAAAGTGGAATGGATATTGGGTGATAATGGCATCGTGGTCATGTATGTCTGTGCGTGTGTGTGTGTGTGTGTGTGTTCTCATGTACTCTCTGGTGGAACCCGATATGTGGGGGGTGGGGATGAGTAGTAGTATAGAGAATTCAGCTCCACAGAAAATGATTTTGAGGGCCTGTGTTCTCAGTTCTCCCAAGGATCGTGCATAGCTAATACTATTCTAGATGCCAGGGAGGTAAGTTAATTCATTCCATAAATGGATTTCTTAAGACATTAAGGCTTAATTTTCTTATGGCACCCCAGCTGGGAAGAGCTGGTAGCAGGGAACTGACCTGCAGCCTGGCATTTGCTTTAAATTATTCCAAGAAAGAAAGGGGGTAGGGGATCAATCAAATAAGATTGGCAAAATGTTGATAATCTTTGGAGCTGGGTTATAAAAACATGGAGGTTCATTACACTACTCTCTGTACCTTTCTGTGTGTGTCAAAACTTCCATAATACAAACGTCATCCTTCTTCAAGATTAGGAGGAGGTGAAACAGTTCTTCTTCGTGAGGAGGAAAGAGCCTGTTTTCTTTGCTCTCTGGTCTCTGTGGGGTGTGGGTCGGGGTGTGGAGGAGAGAAGGGTGGGTCTGTTGCTTGGGAGGAGCGTGATATTTATTCAACCCTCCTTAAAAGGCCCGTTTTGTTCCTTCCTCCTCAGCTTACCCCTGACTGATGGAGTGGAGCAGAACGGTCTTAGTTGGTAAGATTGGGGGATGCCTGCTGGGGCTGGGGCTTCTACTGCTTGTCCTGGGGAGCGGGCGTCATACAGAAAGGGAGCTGATGGTGTGTGAAGTGCCCACTTTCCGCCAGGCACCTGTCAAATTGGAAGGCAAAAGTTTCTACAAATATGTGTCCGCTAAAGGCACAAGGTTAAAGATGAATCACAGGTAAATGGCCTGTGATTTTCCTTTGCTCTGGCTCCCTTAGTCCTGAGCTCAGAGCTCTCCTTACCTGTTCTGAGTGGCTGGCTCTGGTCTAGGACCATGCAGCAGCTGCCCTCTCTGTGGTGGGGACTCAACCCCACCCGAAGAAAAAGTTCTGTTCTTCATGCTTTTAGGTAACCCCAGGGAAGTGTACTTAGCCCTTTCAGAGTCTTCTCCATCAGTGCCTGCCTGGCTGGGAAAAGATCTAATCTCTGTTGGGAGACTGTGTTTTTTTGCAGCCTGGGTCTGGAACAGCTGGGCCAGGCAGCAGTGAGGGCCCCTTTATCTTCAGGGCTCTGATCTGGCAGGAATTCCCCCTCCCCACGATTAGCCAGGCAGCAGGGCTGGTCCTCAGGTAAACACTTGTCAAAGCAGCCACTCAGGCACTTGGCGAGTCTCTCATAGTTTCCTTTCATTCCCTCCTCAGATTTACCAATTACAGATTGGTTTCTGTTGCTTATCACGTTTCTGACCTTTTCTGTGCTTTTGAGTAAAACTGTGACTTGTCAGAAATGTTCTGACAAAACTAATGTTTTGACATATGCCGGCTCCCACCGGTAGAGCTCAGTAGCCAGGAGCTGGGATGCTGTGTCCGACAGCAGCCTGGACCAGCTCTGCCGGAGACCCCGGTGGGTGAGCCAGCTGCACCCACCTCAAGCACTGTTGTTGCTGCAGGGATTAAATGAGCTTTACCCGATTATAGGAACTTTACCGTTTGTAAGGTACTTAGCATGTGGTAAAAGTGCAATAATTCTTAGCCAGCACAAAGTGATAAAGTCTATCAGTAAATTGTCGGCACAACCTTGTGGAGGCAAATTTTAAAGTATTATCATCCATACTTCACAGGTGAAGACACAGGCTTACAGAAGTTGACAAAACGGGTCTAACATCGTGCAATTGACAGATAGAAAAGCCAGGATTTGAATCTGGGCTTTTGAGATGCCAGAGCCTGAGGTCTTTCTCTAAAGCTGGGGCTTCTCAGACTATTAGTGGTAAAGGACTGGGTTTCTTTCCCAACCTCTCACACATTAATAACTTAAAAAATAGAATGAAAGGGAATTATTAGAATAATGAAATGAAAAAGACATTTAAAATACAAGCCATATTTTTAAAGTTATTAGACTCAACAGGCATAAAATTACTCTTTCAAATTACTATAAAAGTTAATTACACTCAATATCTATACTTTTCCCATCCTGGTTCTGGATAAAGCTTTCTCAGACTAGCACTTCTGATTACATCAGAATCACCTGGGGTGCTTGCTAAATGCAGGTTTCTGAACCGCATCCTAGACTACTTGGATCAGAATGACTGAGGTAGGAGTCAGGAATCTGCATGTTAACACGTAATTTTAATAATGTGCTCTAAATCGGATCATCAGTGTTCTCTGCAATGCTGCCTCCCCGCTACAGATTATAGAGGATAGAGTAAATCGTGAAGAGAAGACGTCTTATTCTACTGTCTCCCAACCCCAGCCCTACTATTTTGTTTTTGTTTTTAATTATTCGGGACTTCCTTTCTGTAGAAACTCACCAATAGAAACTGTTTCTGAACTCATTTTAGTGCACATCAACAAATGTGTTTTAAGTGCAAACTACAGGCTGCGTAGAGGGGGAACAGACCACAAGGTGCCCACATCCACTAGAAAGCGAGTATTGCTAGAACAGAATCCAGAACCGGGGGCACTTCGGTGTGTAGAGGTAGGGAGATGAGGAGGAACCAGCATCAGAGACAACGGAGGAGAAGTGACCAGTAAGGTGGAGAAAATCCAAAAGAGTGTGGGTCTTGGAAGCCAGAAGGCGGAAGTGACCAACTGTGTAAATTGTGGCTGATGGGCTGAAGAAGATAAAGACTCAGCCCTAACCATTAGACTGGGAGCATGGAGGTCATGGAGGTCTTTAGGGACGTGACAAGAGCAGTTTCATCGAGATGAGGGAGGCTTGATGGAGCGGGTTCAAGTGAGGATGGGAAGAGGGAAATTGGGAACGGTGACGGCAGATAGTTCTTTTAAGGAGTTTTACTGCAAAGGGGAGAAAACAGGCGGGGGAAGTGAAAGGAGATCAAGAGGTTTTGTTGGAGGGACAGGGAAATGGAGTTTATTTAGACCTCATACAATGGCTAAATATGTGACTTTTGTAACGTCATGTGTCTTTCTCAGTTAATTCCTTCAGGAAAGCAGAAACATTGTCGACTATAAATTTTTCCTTCATGCTGTTTCAAACTCACCCTAATTCCAAATGATATTGTCTAAGAAGGGTCTGCAAATCACTCTCATTGCTTACATAGTTTAATTTGAATATATTTAAAAAAATGATATTGCATTTTTTCATATTTGCTTGATTTTTGGCTGAAGTATTTTTAAAGTAAATTTCATCTCTACCTCAAATGCATGGGACATTTTTTCTAACATAACCACATATGTAATCATAATATAAAAATACTGTTATTAAACCTAGCAAAATTAACAGTGATTTCATAATATTATATAATACCCAATCTATATTCAGATACCCCCATTTGTCCCCACTGTTCTGTTCAAAGGTCTGCAGGCTGCATGTGATTGTTGTGTTTTTTTAAGCCATTTGTTTCTTGTGCCCATTGACATGTTGATGAAACTAGTTCAATTGTTCTATAGAATGTCCCACTTTCTGGATATATCTGATAAATTAGCCTGTCTTTTAACTTGTTCTTTCTCTTGTATGTCTGAAAAACTGGGATTGCATATAAAAGCTTGATCATTTACAGATTAAACATTTTCGGCAAGAACTTTTCGTAGGTGATGCCGTGTACTTCATATTGTCTCACTTCAGAAGGCACAAACTGTCTAAGTGTCCCATTGCTAGTGATGCTAAGACTGATCGGGGCCGGGGGTGGCTGCCTCAGTCAGGAGAGTTTTTTTTTTTAAGATGGAGAAATAATAACACGCCCATATACTGATGATTATGATCTTTGAGAGAAGGATACGTATTGATGCAGAAGAAAAAGGGGGATTTTAAAGAATGTCCTCAAGTAGACAAGAGTATGTGGGATCTATAGAAAAAATATTAGATATGGCAAGTGTTGGATGCAGCCAATGTATTCATAGTAATGAGATCATTTGGGCATAAGTGCAGGTAAGGTGAGTAGTTGTGGTACAAAGGCATGTGTGTGGAAGTTCTATTCTGGTAGCTTCCTTTTTTTTTTTTCCTATGAGTATGTAGCAAGTTCATCAGGCAAGGGTAAGGGTAAGAGGAGTTTTTATGGGATAGAAGTCATACAACCCTCTAGGAGAATGGCAGGTGAATTGACTGGAAAAGTAGCACATCATTGCTGTGAAGCTTTAAGGTTAGTGATCACGAACTTGAAGTGAAATCAGTAAGCATTGTTGTGTGACTTTTCTCTAGTCATGTTCAAGTGCATATTTATAGGTGTGGAGTAGGACAGAGAGTTGGGTTTCACCAGGATTGGGGTTTATCCAGCCATGTGTGATGAGAGAGGTCAATGGAATGTCTGACCATGGAATTTAAGCTGGATAGGAAAGGAAGGGATGGCATGGAGGAGGTGAGAGACAGTGAAAAGGTAGTAGGGTGAAACATGGAAGATTGTTGGAGCTGGGTACTGGTTGGACTAAGCTGCAGAGACAGGAGTGGTCAGTAGAGAAGGGATGCCTGAAATCGAGGCATTCCTTGATGAAAGGAGTATATTTTTTGGAAATGACAAGATCAAAGCTATGACCTTGGGTGTGAATTGCTGAGGTCACAGTCATTGGAGTTGAGGATCAAAGGCGAGAATAATTCTGTAAGTGATTGTTAATGCCACCAAGAGTTATGACAGAAATAGTGTTGGAGAGAATTGTAGTGAGCCAGGAGCTAACATATTCAGAGAATGAGGAAGAGTGTCCTGGGTGGAGGAGAAGATACGGCAGCAAGGTGGTCTGCACAGGGTTGCCACAAGGATGAAATGAGTGAGTGCACGTGGAGTTCCCAGCACTGAGCATGGGCTCAATAAGTGTTACTGGTTTACATTCTGAGTCCGTATGGCTCCAGAGAGCAGAGCTTAAACCACTGAGTTTATTTTTATGGGGAGGTTGATTTCTTTTCATTTTAAGACCTAAGAGACAGAGCTGCTCACACAGCCATGTGCGACCTGGGGAGGTGGTGAATTTCCTGTCACTCAGTGTATTCAACAGACAGAATGAACATCTGCCATGACAGTGCTGTAAAGGGGACTCTGGCAATTGAAGGCGATGGGTGGGTAGATGGTGGGGTGATTCTAACAATTGAAGGACATGGGGAGTGGGGAGGGGTGGTGTCAGAGCTAGCTTCATTCTTTGGTTCAAATATGACCGAGCACTTCCCAGTTATGATGCAGAGCCTGGCTAGATGCAGGGGACCAGAGATAAGTCTTAAAGGTTGGGACAGACCTGTAAACGAGTGTGTCATGTGGTCTGATGAGAGCCAGCACAGGCACAGCGGAGCTGTGACGATCTCTGTGGGGTCAAGAAAGGCTTCAGAGTCCAGGGGCACTTGAGCTGATATAGGAGGCTGAGTGGTTATGGTGCCATGTGAACAGAATAGGAAAGGACATTTCAAGCAGAAGGAACCCTATGTGCAGGGTTACAAAGGCATGAAAGGACGTGGGGCATTTGGAGTGTCACAACTGAGTTACTCTGGGCAAATGACTCATCTTAGCTGTCTCAGTCTCCTAGTTGTAAAATGGGGGTGGTAGTGGTACCCACACAGTGGGGGATGGTGAGGGGTAGATGAAGTGATGTGGATAATTTTTGTCACCGTTCCTATTGCAGTTCCTTTGGGTATATTATCTAACTTGATTATTTAAATAATCCCCCACACAAGATGGGCTCTGTTAGTATAATTTCCATTTTACAGATAAAGAAGCTGAGTTCTAGGGGGTTGAGTAGCTTGTCCAAAGTCACGTAACCGGTGAAAGGCAGAGTTTGGACTCCTGCTCATCTCAGTCTGATTTCAGGGTTCTTACTCTTAAGCCCTTAACTATACTTGGTGCTTTGCACATAGCTAGTGTTAAATACTTGGTAGCTATTATTGTCCTGAGTGCTAAAATTTCTCTCCCCGGAGAGTTGAGGATTCTGTTACCACGTGTGTAGCTGGTTGAAGATCACCACTGCTACTATCTCATGAGCAGCAGTGACTCATTTTGGAAGGCCCTCATCACTTAAAATAGATATAGATCAACAGTTATACCAGTTGTTTCAAGTGGTTGATTTTTGGAAATCAAGAGTAGGGAATGATTTTTAATCTCCTTAGAGGGCAAGTTGTTCCGAGCAGATGCGATGTGAGAGAGGAAGATAGGGGTTCGCTGCACGCCGCTGGTGTCTGTGCAATGAACCTAAACAAAAGCCTCATACCCCAGCAGCTCACGCATTGAGGGGATGGCAGTGAAGCAGCATATACTGGCAAGAGGCGGCGTCCAGAGTGCCGGTAATTACCCAAGGTGTTCTCTGTGGGGCTGCTGAGAAAGAACCCTGTCGATCAGTGGGTGCCTGAGGCAAGCATAGACCTCTTAAGGGCTGGCAGCACTTCCCTCATTCATTCATTCATTCATTCATTCAACAAATTGCTGTTGAGTACCTACCCTATGGCAGACACACATCTAGGCACTGAGGGCGGTAGTGAAGAAAGGCCAACACTTACGGAGTTTACAGTTTTAGTAGGAAGAGACTAAATCCAATAGTCATATGAATGCTTGCATAATCACAGATCCCCCTGCCTCAAAGGAAACTTACATGACATAAAAAGAGGGATAGCTTTCGGAGACACATTTTGACTCTACCAGGAGGCTGCTAGGGAGCCTGTAGAAATTAATTTAACTTTTTTAGAAAGTAATCATTCCATAGAATCAAGAGCTCATGCCTATGAGTCAAGTTATTGTACTTCCAGGAAAGAAAACTGAATAAATAATTCAAAGGGAGAAAAGGTTATAGATTTCAGTTTCTTCACATGTAAAATAATTCCCCACCTTACACAGCTGTGGTGAGAATTGGAAGAAGATTAATGAGATAAAGAATGAGTTTTATAAAGCAATATGCATGTGCAAAAAGAAAAAGAGCTTTCAGTTTCAAAACAATTTACAATGGTGCAAAATCTGAGGTTAAGGGATTTCCCTGGCAGTGCAGTGCTTAGGACTTCGACTTCCAGTGCAGGGGGTGCAGGTTCGCTCCCTGGTCGGGGAGCTAAGATCCCACACGCCTTGAGCCCACAAAGTCAAAACATAAAACAGAAGTAATACAATCAAGACTAAAAAAAGGTCCACATCAAAAAAATCTGTGAAAACAAAAATCTAAGGTTAGTAATTAAGCTTCCAGCAATAGGGAAATAATATGGTACATCCACCAGATAAAATATACACACATTTGTGTGTGAATTTAAGTAGCAACATGAAATAAAATGCTTAAAATATTATAACAAAAAAAGTGAAACAAGACATTACCTGTTTATATGTCATTGTGACTAAAAGTTATGCATGGCCAAATATCTAGAAAAAAATGTACGTGGTTGACACCTGAAAAGAGGTGATGAACAAACTGAGAAGAGATAAATTCTCATCTTTCAGTTTGACTTTATTATTCTTGGTATATTGAGTAAGCAAGGCAAAACTGTTGGGGGTATTGAATTTGTTACAATATTGCTTCTGTTTATGTTTTGGTTTTGTGGCCTCAAGGCAAGTGGGATCTTAGCTCCCCGACCAGGGAGCGAACCTGCACCCCCTGCACTGGAAGTCGAAGTCCTAAGCACTGCACTGCCAGGGAAATCCCTTAACCTCAGATTTTGCACCATTGTAAATTGTTTTGAAACTGAAAGCTCTTTTTCTTTTTGCACATGCATATTGCTTTATAAAACTCATTCTTTATCTCATTAATCTTCTTCCAATTCTCACCACAGCTGTGTAAGGTGGGGAATTATTTTACATGTGAAGAAACTGAAATCTATAACCTTTTCTCCCTTTGAATTATTTATTCAGTTTTCTTTCCTGGAAGTACAATAACTTGGCTCGTAGGCATGAGCTCTTGATTCTATGGAATGATTACTTTCTAAAAAAGTTAAATTAATTTCTACTGATCTCTTGAAATATACCAATTTCATTATAAACTACCTGGCAATGAGTATTATCACTTTGAAAACTGCTGGTTAATGTTAATTTTATAAACTGGTATCTTAATGTTCAGTGCCCTCTTTTGGGTTTCTCTCAAGAGTAATCATAATTTCATATGCTCATTAATTGTATTTTCTGTTTTGTGGTTTGTCTGTTCATGTTGACTGCCTGTTCATTTCTAGAGGCTTTTACTGTTTGAACCCTTTTCACACCTTGAGTCTTATCTTTCTTTTTATTACAGTATTTTTTATTGTATAGAAGTTGGAATTTTCATGCAACTGACTATTAAATTTTTCCTTTGTTATTTTTCTACATTCCATTAGAAAGAAGAAAGCTGACAAAGAGTTCTATTTTTAGGTTTTAAAAATTATTTTAATAATTTTTTTCCAGCTCTAAGAGTAACGCATGTACACTTTAGAAGCTTTGGAATATACAAAAAATTATAAAAAATGAAAACACTCATTACTCCTTATTCTACCATCCAAGGTGTGTGTGTATGTATATGTGTGTGTGTGTGTGTGTATACACGTACACATATAAAAATAAAATAGTCCTTTGTCTTTCTCACATGAAAATTCTAAAAAATGTATTTTTTCTGAATGTCAGTTAACATTATACTGATAGAACTTTCATGTATCGTTAAATATTCTTTGATAATACATAATTTTTAAAAGTCTGTTTAGAGTTCATTTGGGGATGAACTGAATCCTCTCTTCCCCAAATTGCTATTTATGTATACCCAAACCAGCGACTAAACAATCCTTTCTTCACAGATTGGTCTTGCTTTATTGGTGATGCTTGCTTTAAAGATTTATTTTATTACTTATTTATTTATTTTATTTTTGGCTGTGCTGGGTCTTTGTTGCTGCACATGGGCTTCCTCTAGTTGTGGTGAGAGAGGGCTACTCTTCATTGTGGTGCACGGGTTTCTCATTGTGGTGGCTTCTCTTGTTGTGGAGCATGGGCTCTAGGCGTGCGGGTTTTCAGTAGTTGTGGCACTCAGGCTCAGTAGCTGTGGCTCGCGGGCTCCAGAGCACAGACTCAGTTGTTGTGGCCACACGGACTTAGTTGCTCCGTGGCATGTGGGATCTTCCGGGACCAGGGCTCGAACCTGTGTCCCCAGGATTGGCAGGCGGACTCTTAACCACTGCGCCACCAGGGAAGCCCTGGTGATGCTTGCTTTATCATTCCAGCATGTTCTTATCTAGTATCAGACTATTTCTAGGCTCTCTGTGCTATTTATTGACTGAGAATACGGCACCTGTAATTGGCTTTTGTCTCTCTTTTTCTGAGCTCTTGGGGATTCCTGGATTGAGCCATACCAGGGCCCGTGCTGGAGTCTAGCAGATGTCCCTGTCTATCTTGTTAATCTTCAACCCTGACCCTGCTGGAAAACAGCACTTAACTCCTTTTTTTTTTTTTTTTTACCCCCTTTGTAGATGCTTTTTGATTATCCTGAGAAAAATGAACTTTGGCCTCCAGACCCAATAAAGCAGACATCCCATGGAGAATAGTGCTGGTTCCTGAGGACCCGGAGAGCCTGTGGCCCCAGGGGGATTAGGCAGGAGCAGGTAAGGAGTGCCTGGAGGTGTGGGATCTGGAGGCAGCACCGGGGTCCATTTTCTCTCTGGGGTCGGCACGACAGAGCATGCTAGAGTCACAGGGGCTCAAGGTCTGGCTATAGCTTTGCTGTTTTCTTCATGTTTTTTTTTTTTTTTTTTTTTCTTCAATTTAATTTAATTTTTCTTTTTTAGTCCTTAGTCAGTGAGGGGTGGTGATAGGTGATTTGCCTATTTCTATAAACTATAAATATAAGATTTAAAGTTATTCTGTATTTCAGTCTACCTTTCTAAAGTACCTACTGTGGCCAAGCCCTGCATTTGATACTGGGCATGTAGTCAAGAGTAGTAGCTCAGGGCGAGAGCCTTACTTTGGCTGGGATTTTCTTTCTGTTGGTTCAGTGTTGGCTTGTTCTCTGTAGGTGATAATGTGAGTTGTTACTCACTCTTCTAGAAGGCTGGTGGGGGTTGTAAGTGGTCATTAATACAGTCCCATCAGTTCAAGAATCCTTCGTTGAATACCCACTGGGTTCCAGGCATAGTGCTGGGTACTGGGTTTTCAGAAATGAGCCAAGGAGGATTTTTGCTCTATCAGGAGGTCAGCATGAAAAGCAAGCATTATGAAACACTAGAGGCAAGCATCAAGGGGTAAGAACAGTGCTGAACAGGAGGTAGGCTCCACAGGAGGCCAGAAACAGAAAGGTAATGCTGTCTGGTTGCCAGGCAAATGGACAAGGGGAGAGACTGCAGCAGTGCAGAGTCCTAGAGGCTTAAGAAGGCCATCTGGGATGTGACTGGGAAATTAAAAACTTGGCCTGTTTTTCTAAAGAATTTGGGGAGAAATATTTACTACTCCTTTCCTTCAGTTTGGGCTGCTTAGATTAAACTTCTTCAAGTCCTTGTCTCTCTAGAGAAGCTTGAGAGATGAGATTGAAGCTCTAAGTGTCTATAACCAGAAGCTCCAGCCAGCTGGTGGACTTGGAGCCTCAAGAGAGGGTGGTGCTCAAGAGAACTGGGAGCCCTGATGTAGTTTCAGATGAGTGCCCTAAGGCACAAACGATGGAGCACTGGCCTTGAAGGCTGAGGCTGTCTTAAAGTTGTAAGACTGTGTTTCAGTTGAAGGTTTGGGGAATTCTTCTTTCCTGAGAAACTCAACCTTGGAGGGTAGGTGCTGGCAGAAAGCCGAACACAAACCCTTCTGAGCCTCAGCCCAATGAGACAGTGAACTAGGTTTCTCCTCCCTGCCTCTTGTCTCATTTCACTTATACACATGAAAGTTAAGTCCCAGGTCCATCATTTCCAAATCACTCATGCACCTTTGAAAATTATTTATATTTACAAAACCATAGTTTCTTCAGTTATAAATGGAACTAATGAAATTTGCTCTGCTCCTCTCACAGGGTTATATGTGGCCTCATAAACCTGATTGCTGTGAAAGGGTCACATGAGTGGTAAAATAGTGCACATGAGTAGTGTCAGCATTGATAGTGAGGGTATTTATTCTGTGGTTGTCTGGTAGTTGTCTCACTAGAGACCCTGATTTCTGAGTCCTAGTTGGTCAACACTGACTTTTCACTGTGTTTTCTCACAGTGTCTGTTCTTTAGTGCAAAGACCATGGACTTTTAGACAGACCTGGGTTGAAATACTGGTTCTAGCACTCATTAGCTATTGACTTCGGAGAAACCCTGTAACCTTGCTAAGCCTCAGTTTCCTCATTTTCTCAAGAAGGGTTGTTAATATCTATCTCATAGTGGTATAGTAATAATTAAATGAAATAAAGCTGGTAAAGTGTCTACCATATAGTAGATGCTTCTTAAATGCTGCTTTCCCTTCTTTTCTAGTTTTTTCCTCAGCTGTGATAGAATCCTATGATTAGCTGTGTTGGGTGTCTGGGGAAATTGAATTGCTTAATTTTCCGATGATGCAACAAGTGCCTCTCCCATTTCATGATCTCATGTTTGAATTTTCCCTCTGTGTACATTTCATCACTTCCAAAAACTTTAGCAGCCCAAGGCAAGAACCCATCCTCCCTAAAGCAACTGGTTCCTGAGGTCTGTGGTGGTGGGAAGCACTGTTTGGTGCTTAAATTAAAGGGTCTCAGTGAGTGGGATCAAGATGGTAGAGTAGGAAGACCCTGAGCTCATCTCCTCCCATGGACACAGCAAAACTACAACTACATAGAGAACAACTTTCTCAGAGAATGACCTGAAGACTAGCAGAATAGCTCAAGAAATACAATTAAGGATAAAAAGGAAAAAAAAAACACATCAAGATGGGTAGGAGGGGGCAGTGATATGATCTAGTCAGGACCCACACCTCTGGCAAGTGACCCACAGAGGAAGAGGACATCACAAACTTGGAGGTCCTTCCTGAGAGCAAAGGGTTCAGGCCCCACCTTGGGGGGTCCCAGCCCTGGGGACCAGCACCAGGAAGATACCTTAATTGGTTTCCTAGTGTGGGCCAGGACTTCTCCCAGGGTGACCCAGTGGGGCTTATGACTGGGAGAGCTAGCAAGCTGTAGGAAACTGAGACTATGCTCTAAAAGAGCTTGTGCTCAAACTTACTTGCCCCCAGTCACATTACAGAGGCAGTGGACTGAAAAGCACTTGACACTCTAGTCAGCCAGTCAAGACCACACCAGCACACTCCCATCCTACCCCTCAGCCTGTACCTGGCTCTTCCAACTGTCCCTCACTTGCCAAGGTGACAGCCCCTGGGGCACCCTGGGAGAAGTCCTGGCCCACACTAGCCTGCAACTCTAGCCCATGCAGAGCAAGGGTCATAAATATGCTCACCAAACTCAGAAGAAGAGAGGAATATGAGAACTTCCACAAAGAATTAGAAAAATATAAAAAATAACCAGTCACAGATGGAGAATACAATAACTGAAAAGGAAAAAATACACTATAGGGAATCAGCAGCAGGTTAGGTGACACAGAAGAACACATGAGTGACCTGGAAGACAGAATAGTGGAACTCATCCAATTGGAGCATCAAAAAGAAAAGAGAACTTTAAAAATTGAGAATTGTTTATTGGAGCTCTGAGACAACATCAGATAGACTAACGTTTGCATTATGAGGGTCCCAGAAGGATAAGAGAGAGAAAAAGGAGTAGAAAAAAAATATTTGGTGAAATAATGGCTGAAAACTTTACTAACCTGGGGAAGGAAACAGATATCCAGGTCCAGGAAGCATAGAGAGTCCCAAACAAAATGAACCCAAAGAGAGCCACAGCAAGACTTTTTTTTCACACTGCATTAGAGATTTATTATTTTTTAAATTTTTAATTGAAATATAGTTGAAACTGACAATATTGTAAATCAAGTGTATAGCACTGATTTATTTTTTTCAGATTTTATTCCATTATAGGTTATATATCAAGACATGTCATAATTAAAATGGAAAAATTAAGGACAAAAAGAGAATTTTAAAGGCAGCAAGAGGAAAACAAAGAGTAACATACAAGGGAACCCCCTTAATGCTATCAACTGATATTTCAGCAGAAACTTTGCAGGCAGGAAGGGAGTGGCATGATATAAAGTGCTGAAAGAAAAAGACCCTACAACCAAAGATACTCTACCTGGCAAGGCTGTCATTCATAATTGGAGAAGAGATAGAGTTTCCCAGACAAACAGAAAACTGAGAGTGGTCATCACCACTAAACTGGCCTTACAAGATACTTTAAAGGGAAAAAGTAAGGCTATAAAAAGAAATTTAAAAAAAAAAAAGAAGGAAGAAAATCTCACTGGTAAAGGCAATATATAGAAAAGGCAATGGATCAACTACTTGAGAAGCTAGTATATAGATTAAAGACAAAATTTGTGACATCAACTGTAACTGCAATAATAAAGAATACATAAAAGATGTAAAATATGACATCAAAATATAAAATATTGGGCAGTAAAAAATGTAGAGCTTTTAGAATATATTGAAAATTAAACAACTACCAGATTAAAATAAATTCATATGTATCTATCTGTATATAAATATATGTGAACTTCACAATAACGATACAACAAAACTTACAATAGATACATACACGCACATCAAAACAAACAAATAAACAAAAACAAAGAGAAAAAAAGCAAAACAGCACCAAAGAAAAGCATCAAACCACAAGGGAAGAGGCTAAAAGAAGAAAAGAACAAAGAAGAACTATAAAAACAACTTAGAACAGTAAGAATGGAATAGTAACAATGGAAATAAGTACACATCTATCAATAATCACTTTAAATGTAAATAGAATAAATACCTCAATCAAAAGACATAGGGAAGCTGAATGGATTAAAATAAAGAGCCATATATATGCTGCCTACAAGAGACTCACTTCAGAACTAAAGACACACAGACTGAAAATGAAAGGATGGAAAAAGATATTCTATGTAAAAGGAAACAGAAAGCTGGCATAACAATACTCATATCAGACAAAATAGACTTTGAAACAAAGATCATAATAAAAGACAAAGAAGGGCATTACATAATGATAAAGGGGTCAGTCTAAAAAGAAGATATAACATTTGTAAGATATATATTGTAAACATAGGAACACCTACATTTAAAAAAAAATTATTTATTATTTATT
The DNA here is from genome assembly GCF_030028045.1 of Hippopotamus amphibius kiboko. Lineage (NCBI taxonomy): Eukaryota > Metazoa > Chordata > Mammalia > Artiodactyla > Hippopotamidae > Hippopotamus > Hippopotamus amphibius. The sequence continues at coordinate 162,027,497 of NC_080191.1, forward strand.
TCTTTTTGGCTGCATTGGGTTTTCACTGCTGTGCACAGGCTTTCTCTAGTTACAATGAAGAGAGCAGGGGCTACTCTTCATTGCAGTGTGTGGGCTTCTCATTGTGGTGGCTTCTCTTGTTGTGGAGCACAGGCTTCAGTAGTTGTGGCTCATGGGCTCTAGAGCACAGGCTTAGTAGTTGTGGTGCATGGGCTTAGTTGCTCTGCTGCATGTGGGATCTTCCCTGACCAGGGATAGAACCCATGTCTCCTGCATTGGCAGGCAGATTCTTAACCATTGAGCCACCAGGGAAGTCCTGGAACACCTAAATTTTTAATGCAAATATTCATAAACATAAAGGGAGAAATTGACAGTAATACAATAATAGCAGGGGGCTTTAATACCCCACTTACATCAATGGATAGATTATCCAGACAGAGAATCAATAAAGAAACATTGGCCTTGAAAACACATTAGACCAAGTGGACTTAATAGCTATCTACAGAACATTTCATCCCCAAATAGAAGAATATACATTCTTTTCAAGTGCACATGGAACATTCTCCAGATAGATTACATGCTAGGCCACAAAACAAATTTAAGAAGATTGAAATCACATCAAACATCTTTTCAAACAATGGTATGAAACTGGAAATCAATTTGCAGGAAGGAAACTGGAAAAACACAAATATATAGAGACTAAACAACATGCTACTGAGAACCAATGAGTCAATGAAGAAATCAAAGAAGAAAGAGTTACCTTGAGATAAGTGTCAATAGAAACATAATGATCCAAAACCTATGGGATGCAGCAAAAGGAGTTCTAAGACAAAACTTTATAGTGATATAGGTATACCTCAAGAAATAAGAAGCATCTGAAATAAACAACCTGACTTTACAGCTAGAGGAATTACAAAAAGAACAAACAAAGCCCAAAGTTAGTAGGAGGAAGGAAATAATAAAGATCAGAGCAAAAATAAATGAAATAGGGGCTAAAAAAACCATAGAAATGATCAATGAAACTAAGGGCTGGTTCTTTGAAAAGATAAATATAATTGACAAAACTCGAGCTAGACTTATTAAGATAAAAAAAGAGAGGGCCCAACTGAATAAAATCAGAAATGATAGGTTACAACCAATATCACAGAAATACAATCAGAATACTATGAACAATTATACACCAACAAATTAGACAACCTATAAGAAATGTATAAATTCCTAGAAACATACAGTATCCCAAGACTGAATCAGGAAGAAATAGAAAATCTGAACAGTCCAATTACTAGTAATGAAATTGAATCAGAAATCAAACAAACAAAAAACCCAACAAACAGAAGTCCAGGACCAGACAGCTTCACAGGGGCATTACCAGACATTTAAAGAAGAGTCAATACCTATCCTTCTTAAACTATTTAAAAAAAAAAATAGAAGAGGAAGGAATACTTCCAAACTCCTTCTGTGAGACCAACTTTACCCTGATACCCAAACCAAAAAAGACACTACAAAAAAAGAAAATTACACACCAGCATCCCTGATGAGCATAGATACGAAAGTCTTCTTCAAAATGTTAGAAGGCGAATTTGGCAATACATTCGAAGGATCATACATCATGATCTAGTGAGATTTATTCCAGGAATTCAACGATGGTTCAGTATCCACAAATCAATGTGATACACCAGATTAACAAAATGAAGGATAAAAATCACATGATCATCTCAAGAAGTGCAGAAAAAGCATTTGACAAAATTTAACACCCATTCATGATAAAAACTCTCAATAAAGTGGGTATAGAGGGGACATACCATATATAATAATTAATATTATTATGATAAAGGCCATTTACGACAAACCCATAGCTAATATCATACTCAGTAGTGGAAAGCTGAAAGCATTTCCTGTAAGATTGGGAACAAGACAATGATGCCCTCTCTCATTACTTTTATTCAGCATAGTATTGGAAGTCTTAGCCACTGCAAGCAGAAAAGAAAAAGAAATGAAAGGAATCTAAATTGGAGGGGAAGAAGTAAAACTATCACTGTTGGCAGATGACTGATTTTATGTATAGGAAACCCTAAAGACTCCACCAAAAAACTTAAAACTAATAAATGAATTTAGTAAAGTAGCAGGCTGCAAAATTAATGTATAGAAATTTGTTGCATTTCTATATACTAATAATTATGAGAAAGAGAAGTCAAGAAAAGAATCCTGTTTATAGTCAGATCACAAGAATAAAATACCTAGGAATAAATTTAACCAAGAGAGTGAAGCCCTGTACTCTGAAAACTATGACATTGATAAAAGAAATTGAAGACAACACAAACAAATGGAAAGATATATTGTGCTTGCACATGGATCAGAAGGATTAACCTTGTTAAAATGTCCATGCTACCCAAAGCAGTCTACAGATTCAATGCAATCCTTATCAAAATACCCATGGCATTTTTCAGATATCTAGGATGAGTAATCCTAAAACTTGTATGGAATCAAAAAAGAACCTAAATAACAAAACAATCTTGAGAAAGAACATGGCTGGAGGTATTAGGCTCCCTGACTTCAAACTATACTCTAAAGCTACAGTAATCAAAGCAGTATGGTACTGGCAAAAAAAAAAAAAAAAAAAAATCAGATACATAGATCAATGCAACAGAATTGAGAGACCCAAAATAAACCCACACACATATGGCCAGTTAATCTCAGACAAAGAAGATGAGCTCAACATCACTAATCATTAGGGAAATGCAAATCAAAACCACAAAGAGATAGCACCTCGCACCTGTCAGAATGGCTATCATCAAAAAGACAAGAAATAAGTGTTGGCAAGGATATGGAGAAAAGGAAACCCTTGTACACTATTGGTGGGGATGTAAATTTGTGCATCCACTACAGAAAATTGTATGGAGTTTCCTTAAAGAAATTAAACATAGAACCACCATACAATCCAGCAATTCCACTCCTGGGTATTTATCCTAGAAAACAAAAACACTAATTCAAAAGATTTATGCACTCCCATGTTCACTGCAGAACTATTTACAATTTACAGTTGCCAAGATCTGGAAGCATCCTGAATGTCCATCAACAGATGAATGGATAAAGAATGTGATGTATGCATACACACACACACACAATAGAATATTACTCAGCCATTAACAAGAATGAAATCTGGCATTTTGTGATATGGATGGACCTAAAAGGTATTATGCTAAGTGAAATAAGTCAGAGAAACACCAATACTGTATGTTTTCACTTACATGTGGAATTTAAAAAACAAAACAAAGAAAACAGAAGCAGAGTCACAGATACAGAGAACAAACTAGTGGTTGCCTTAGGGAAGGGTGAAATAGATTAAGGGGATTTGAGGTACAAATTACCAGTTGTAAAATAAATAAGTCACAAGGATGTAATGTGCTACACAGAGATTACAGTCAATAATGTTGTAATGGTGGGTGATACATAAAAATATTAAAATACTATGTTTTACACCTGTAACTAATATTATAAGTGAACTATACTTCGATTATAATTATACTTCAGTTATACTTGATGAGGACCTGAAGTTCAGGTTGATGAGCCAGTGCTCCACTCTGCCATCATTTGCTGTCCCACATTGTCAGCTTGTGGCCCTCGTGCCTAGGGGTGGCTCTAACTTTCTGTGCCTTTACTTTTACCTAGTTCAAAGCCCATGAACACCATTCCCAGCACTCAGTGAATGAGACAGGGCAGAGATGGTTGCTACACCGGAACTTAGGTGCACAGGGGTTTAGAGACTTGCCTCAGGTCACCAAGAATGGGGACAAGAAGCCAGGTTTTGTGATACTCAGTTTAGTACTCCTACCACCTTATCTGATATCCTTAGGAGCAGGCTTCACTGAAATGGACTACAGGGTTTTTTTTCTGATTTTTTAAAATTGAAGTATTGTTGATTTACAATGTTGTGTTCATTACTACTGTATAGATTCCTAATTAGTTAGCAAAACCCTGGGGGTGATTGCTTAGACCCATTACGGTAAATAAACCTAGTTACTTAGGGAAGAATTTAATGTTTTCCAGAAGATACAGACATTGTTTGAGTTCAAAGTACTTCCATTTTCTGTTCAGTTTCACAATATATTCTGGGAAAACAAAGTAGGTCTTTACCCAGATATAAAGGGGCATATTCAGGCTCTATTTGCTTAGTGAAATCCATTTTCCAAAACTTTCAGCAGTTCTGTACATGATACAGTGAAAGAGTCATGAATTAAGGAATCAAGTGCACTTGGATTTGAATCTGGAGGCTACCATTCACTCAGCTCTGTGATCCTAGGCACTTCTCTTAATTTCTCAGAGCCTCAGGTGGCTAATCTATAAAAATTGAGATGATAAAAAGCACCTTCATGGCTGGTGATGGTCAGGGCCTTTCTGCACAGCTCAGGAGATGCCCTTCGTATTAGATTAATATAAAAGCATAGTGCTCACTGAAGTTGTGCATCACAGTGCCCCTGGTGTATGATGAAATTAAATCAAATAACCTCATGTGCTTAATGCATTTTTGTTTTCATTTCCTTAATTAGTCATACCTGCTACCTTACCAGGAGTTCCCATCTTCTACTGCGAGGTGTGTCAGTTTCCTGCCACTTGCTAGTACTCATGCAGAACTCCATAAACCTGAATGTTGTATCGTGAAGCTAACCCTTGGCTTTCTTCTCATGCAGGAGGCTAGCACCAGAGCCCTTTGAGAGATGCATCACAAACCTATGACACTGTCTATGGAGAGAGGTCTCTTTTTGGCAATTTTAAAAGAAGGCTGAGCCTTTTTAGGGAGTTTGGTTTTTTTGTGATGGAGACCTGTCAGCCTGCTCTGCCTTTTTTCTTTTAGTTTTTCAAGCACGTATGCCTTCCTTGAACAAACAGTGTAAGGCCCTAGGAACCAAATGTGTAAGATGTGGTTCCCAACCTCAAGAAGCTCAGAGAGCAGTCAGGGAGTTAGACCAAGACAACAGGAAACTAAGATTCATGGAGTACAAAGGAGTGGTGGGCGAGTCCATAAAGTGCTCACTGCTCAGAGAGGAAGATAGGAGTGTCTGAGGACTACTTGCTACATTTCAAGCCCAAACTGAGGGTGATTTATTTTGTTTTTTATTTTATTTTATTTTATTTTATTTTATTTTATTTTATTTTATTTTATTTTATTTTATTTTACTTTATTTTATTGTTTTGAATTGCTGAAGGTTGCAGACCTGGTGGGAGATAGACCTGGGCTGGAATTCGATTCTCATCCCTCTAAAGCCTTTGCTCAGCCTGTCATTACTTTTAGATGCTCTTCACGTACTTTTCGGCCTCGTCTCACTTTTTTTTAGGCCTATGTTCCTGCTCAGAACCACATGGCTTCCTTGAACTCGTCTTCCATTATGATTCACACCAACTTGAAGAAAAAATTCAGCTGCTGTGTGCTGGTCTTTCTCCTGTTTGCAATCATCTGTGTGTGGAAGGAAAAGAAGAAAGGGAGTTACTATGAGTCCCTTAAACTGCAAACCAAGGAATTCCAAGTGTTGAGTCTAGAGAAACTGGCCATGCAGTCTAGTTCCCAAACCGTGTCTTCAAGCGGCACCCACAACCCTCAGAGGGGCAGCCAGACCGTCGGCAGCCCCAAGGCCAAGCCACAGGCTACCTTCCAGGTGTGGAACAAGAACAGCTCCACCAGACACCTTATCCCCAGGCTGCAAAAGATCTGGAAGAATTATCTGAGCATGAACAAGTACCAAGTATCCTACACGGGGCCAGGGCCAGGTGTAAAGTTCAGTAAAGAGGCCCTCCTTTGCCACCTTCGGGACCATGTGAACGTTTCAATGGTAGAGGCCACAGATTTTCCCTTCAACACCTCTGAATGGGAGGGTTATCTGCCTAAGGAGAACATTAGAGCCAAGGCTGGACCGTGGGGCAGATGTGCTGTCGTCTCATCAGCAGGATCTCTGAAGTCCTCCCAACTGGGTCGAGAAATAGGTGGGTCCTGGGGTGTTGAGACTGATATCTGAGCAGCCAGTGCTCACTCATTTGGAGCATCTGGGCATGTGGAGAGGATTGGAGACTAGCAGTCCCAGTATGGCTCTGTAGAATGGCGGAGTGGGCCCAGATCAATGTTTTTCAACTGTCCTGCGTGAATCAGAGGAGGCACGGGGCAGTGGAGAGGATGGGGATCCAGTCTTCTAGCATCTTTATGAATTAGAATAGCTTTGTTTTGATCTGTCTTAAATATTGGTGTTCTACAGAAGATTTTGTTTGAAAAGAAAGTTCCACTGCTGCCAGTAAGCTAAACACTACATTGACATTAAAAAATGTATAAAGCATAAATATCTGCAGGTCCTGAAATTCTGTAATTTACTGATTAATTAGCGACTAATTGTCTCTTTTGGCCTCAACTACCTGGGTAATTTTTAGTTTTTCTCTTTGAAAAGAATTAATTGGGGACTCTGGACCAACTAAAATCATGTGCAAAAATATGTGCTGATTAGGTGTGTATAATGCATGTATTAAATCAGTCTGCATTTTTCCAAAGAAAGAGTCCATAGCTTTCAGTTTTATCACAGAGGGGTTTGTTACCCCCAGAAAGGTTAAAAATCACTGGTCAGAATATATCAATTTGCTTTTCTTGAAATTCTTCGTAGTTAATAAAGAGAGATAAATTAGGGATAAATTAGGAGTTTGGAATTAACATATACACACTACTATATATAAAATAGATAACCAACAAGGACCTACTATATAGCATAGGGAACTATACTCAATATTTTGTAATAACCTATAAAGGGAAAGAATCTGAAAAAGAATATATATATATATGTATATATATATGACTGAATCACTGTGCTGTACACCTGTACATTTACAACATTGTAAATCAAGTATACTTCAATAAAAACAGAAATATTAAAAAGAAAAGCCAGGAAGTTCATCCAGGTTTGTAAACACATGTATAACACAGAGCTATGGATTTGCTTAAAGCTCCTTAGTTCCCTTATTTTGCAAGAATGTGTTTTCCATGATTGTGAAATGAATCAAGCTAAAGAAAGCAAAGCACAGGAAGCCTAGCTCTTCTGTCAGGCTCTGGAAGGTACTGGAGCAGGTGAGGTCATATGTCTCCTTTTTTATTTCCTTCATATGACTGCCAGGAAAAATGGTCTGAAACCAAGCACAGGCCCTCAAAAGAAGAAAAGTAGACCCAAATTGGATTCTCTAGAGCAGAAAGAAGTGGTGAGATCATATTTTATACCTCCCCAAATAGGCAGCACTTTGGAATAAAAGCTGCCAAGATAACCAGCTCCACCCCAACTTTTGCTTTTGCTTTTTTGGTTTCTTTTGGACTTTGTTTTCTAGAAACTAAATGTAATTGGTTTTCGTTCGCCTATAAAGCAACTAAATTTCTTTCTTTCTTCCCTAATTTTTCTCTTTAATGGTAATTGTTTAGAATATTCCAGGTGTTAGCTGATCCTCTTCTTCAAGTCATCACAGTCTGCCTGGCTGGAGTTGTGCTGAAGTTTCAGGCAGAGCCTAATACTTCCATGAATTGGAACTACAGTCTTTATTTTTATGCACTCCATAAAATGTTTCAGTGATTTAACTAAACATTAATTAAAATAATCTTTTTCTATAGACTGCAGTTATAAATTCAAATATGTATTTCCATGGAAGGACTTTGATCCTGAGATCTAACAAAAACTGCCTGCTAGGCTTCAAATGTTCTGCCTTTTAAAGGGTGTTACCTTTGGGTATTTAGTCTAATAAATATTTTAAGGAATTCATTCATGTATTCTTTTATTCAGCCATGAGTTCATCAACAATACCAAATAGGAACTTAGTCTACAAAGAGGAAAGGGCAAGGAAGGGAACTTTGTTAAAGGCCTCTGAGCTTGCCAGGCCCACAGCCTTCCTACTACACCTGGAATTTGTCCAGCTTAGGTCCAGCTGTTGAACATATCAGATGGTTGCAAATTGTTTGCTCTTATAAAGAGTACTAGCGAGGTTTTTGTGAAGATAACTTAAGTGACTACTGCTGCCCTCCAAAGGGAGTGGGGGTAGAAGACCAAAGTAAGATATGTTTTATGGCTTTTTTTTTTTTTTTTGGGTCCATTACAAAATTGTTTACCAGAGGGACTGTAAAAACGTGTTGTGTCTCTGGCAGTCCCACAAGCTGGCCAGTGGTGGGCATGGTCATTTTCAATTGCTTTTGATATGTATACATGTAAAGGATGTTAGATTTGTCTGAATATTCATTTCAAGCAATAGCACATTTTAAAAATATTATGACTCATGGGAGTACCATGTATCGTGCACCTGCTGTGTGCGTAACAAGCCTCGCTCTTTCAATCCTCCCAGAAATCCCACAAAGTAGGTACAATTATTGCTCCCATTTCACTGATAAGCTAAGTGTCAACACTCAGAGAGGTTATACAGCTGGTCAATAGTAGACTGGGACTTGAAACTGGGGTGTTTGGCTCCAAGTCCCCTCACACTTAGCCTAATCTCTGCTCTTGTGCCTCATGGTGCTTGTAGCTTCATAATAATGAATGAATCCCTTGTCAGATTAAAATAATCCCTTGATATTCTTCCCAGCTTGCTCTCCTAGGAGAGAGAAGAGCATTCTGAGTTGAGGCAAAAGGGAGAAGCAGAGGCTGCATGGAAAAAAGTGCAGAGTGTGTATAAGCATCACAGTTAATCCTGTTTGGCTGGGAGGTCGGGCCCCACAGGGTGAAGAGGGCTGAGGAATGAGGTCAGAAAGGTAGGCAGGGATCAGTTCTCAGAGAATGCTGATGGTCATAATAAGGACTTTGGATTTTGTTCTTTAAGCCCCGTAGAGTCCTAGACTTTTTTTTTTTTTTTAGCTCTTTATTGGAATATAATTGCTTTACACTCTTGTACCAGCTTTTGAGGGACACCAAAGTGAATCAGCTGTATTTATACATATATCCCCATATCCCCTCCCTCCCGCAACTCCCTCCCACTCTCCCTGTCCTGGCCCTCTAAGGCATCACCCATCACCAAGTTGATCTCCCTTTGTTATACAGCAACTTCCCACTAGCTATCTATTTTACAGTTGGTAATGTGTATATGTCTATGCTACTCTCTCATCCCAGCTTCCCCTTCGCCCCCCGCCCCCCTAACCCCATGTCCTCCAGTCTAAATGCCCATCAACAGATGAATGGATAAAGAAGATGTGGCATATATATATACAATGGAATATTAGCCAAAAAAAGGAATGAAATGGAGCTATATGTAATGAGGTGGGTAGACCTAGAGTCTGTCATACAGAGTGAAGTAAGCCAGAAAGAGAAAAACAAATACTGTATGCTAACTCATATATACAGAATCTAAAAGAAAAAAAAAAATGGTACTGATGAACCCAGTGACAGGGCAAGAATAAGGTTGCAGATGCAGAGAAAGGCCCAGAAGATTTTTGAGCAAGCGAGTGATGGGATCGTGTGTGTTTTGCAGAGATTTCTCATTTCTCAGAGTCCCCTTCTCTATGGGGAGTGCTAGATAGTCTCTCTGCTGTTAGGGACTCTTGTCACATCCAAGGGAGACGTGCCAGGCCTGTTGAGCAGCGATAGTGGTGGTGGGAAGAAATGGCTTGACATGAGAGGCATCATGAGGTAGAAGAGACAGAACTTGGTTCTAACTAGAAATGACCTTGAGTGAGAGGCAGGAGCCAGGGTCTCTGGCCTGGGAGCATGCTTCTGGAGAAAGAGAGGTTTCATCGTGGATGTGCTGAGTGTGAAGTGTTTGTGGATTTCCCTGCATAGATATCTAGGCAGTTGGGTATTTTCTTCCAGGAAAGTGTCACAGTGGGAGATCAGATTTAGCAGTCGTTTGTATCAAGGTGGTAGCTGTAGTCTCCAGGAAAGAGGACTGATGAGAAAACCCAGAAAAAAAAGTTTACATTTAAAGGACAAGGAAAGAACATATTCAAGGAAAATAAAAAATCAGAAGGGCCAGTGAGAAGGGCTAGAAGAGTTGGCAGGTACCATATGAAGGAAGGCAAGGGGGGATGGAAATTGGGCATATTTGGGGGCAGGTGAAACTCTTGGGAAGATACCTTGGATTGAGTAACTCAGAGAGCATGATTGTTTATATCGGGGTCAGCCAACTGTTCCTATAAAGAGCCAGGTAGTAAATATTTTTGGTTTTGAGAACATACAGTGTCTCTTACAATGACTGTGCTATTTTAGTGCAAAATCAACCATAGACAGTAATAAATGAATGTACCTGGCTATGTTACAATAAAACTTTATTTATAAAAATGAGACAGGCAAGAGTTGGCCTGTGGGCTATAGTGTGCCAGCCCTGATCTGTATCATATCTAGTCTTCCTAACCAGAATCAGAATGTAGTCTTCCGTACGTGGTTATATGATTCATTGAGCTAACTGGAAAATATAAAAAATGTTTGGTCCAAATAGTGATAAAATTTCTTTCACCACAATTTCTAGCTGCTTAGAGTTATTTTACCTGGACACAGGAGATTCTGATGTTTTTATGAATATACTAACAAGCTGATTCTGTTGAATTTTCTAGGCACGCAGTTATATCACATGCATATCGTGGTACATTTATTTCTTCCTTTTCTAATTTGCGTCCTTTTCTGCTCTTTAATTTGAAGTTAAAGAGAAGCAGGGTCCCCTATTTTCTACAGCCTTCCCCCTTCAAGGCTTGTTTTCTGGGATCCCAGTAGCTGTGGAATTTTCCTAGTGATTTCCTGGAGACCTGTTTGAGGTTGAAAGTTTTTTAGTTTTCAATAGCAATAGTAAGTTTGGCAAACAAGGATTCGATGCCTTTTTTATGAGTTCAAATTTAGAGGGTCTGTTTTAAAGTTTTCTTCTTTGATTGATTTTTTAAAACCTCTTAAACTAAAATCCAAACTTCATACCTGGCCTCCACAGCCTGTGAGATCTGCTTCCTGCCAGCCTCTTTCACTGCGTCTTTTATTGTTTGCTTTCCCTTACTCACTTGTCCCCAGCCACGTCCTTACCCTCCTTGGGGTCTTAACACTGCTGTGTCCTCTGGCTGGATTTACTTTCCTGGGCTCTTCTCATGCCCTGTGGGTCTCAGCTCAGAGGCAGTCCCTGAGTAATCCCTCTATCTAAAGGAGATTCCCTTGGGGTCTCTGTTACACAGCTCAGTTTGTGTCATAGTATTTATTTTTATTTTTATTTTCTTATTGACGTGTAGTTGATTTACAATGTTTCAGGTGTACAGCAAAGTGATTCAGTTATACGTGTGTGTATATGTGTGTATATATATTCTTTTTCAGATTCTTTTCCATGATAGGTTATTATTTTGTGCCATAGTTTTAATCACAATCTGTAATTATCTTGAATATAGGTCATTGTGCCTATTGCTGTCTCTGTGCTTGCAGCAGATTTTGAGGTCTCTAAGGGCAAGGACCTTGATTTCTTGCTCACAACCATTGTCTCCAGCACATACAACTGTGCCTGGCAGAGAGTAGGTGCTTAATCAGTATTTATGGAAGGAATAAAAACATTCTCCTTTCTCGTGGTCAACACCAAGGACCTATCCCGAGCCTCCTGTGCTAGGTGTTCTCCATCTGCCCCTCCAAATCCACTCTCCACCCTTTCCTACCACTCTGTGCCCTGGTAAACAGAAATTTGGACTGTGTCGTCTGGGTGTCCTTGCCTTTTATTTGGGACTGGACAGTAGAAGCATTGGTACAAAACTGAGAAGAAGAAGGAAGAGTCAGGCCAAGGTATCTGTCCTCCTTCTCCCCTGCTCTGTCCTTGTAGAGTAACCACAGGCTGCTTCGCTCCCTTGACTGGAAGTTTCAGCCCCTTTCAGGCAGCCTTCTCTGTCTTGGAGTCCTTTTCTCTCCCCTTTTCCCTCCAGGCCTGGAAGTCAGAGGCAGGGAGGAAAGCGAGGCTGGGGTAATGGTTCCCTTCGCAGTTCCCACCGGGGGGCTTCCTCAGCAGGGGTCTCTGCTGCTCCTGCTGCCTTAGGTGTAGGGGTGGGATTGGTTCCCTGCTGTGGCCAACTCCAGGGTATGGTCCCGTTCCTTGTCAATCTCTACCTTGTTAAACTCGACCTACATCTTTGTAAATAATCCTTTTATTCAACTCTCAATGACTCCATTTGAGCTTGTCATTTTTGTCCACTGGGACTCTCAGGTTAATAATTTTATCGCTTTTTAAAAAATTTATTTATTTATTTATTGGCTGAGTTGGGTCTTCGTTGCTGTGTGATGGCTTTCTCTAGTTGTGCTGAGCAGGGGCTACTCTTCGTTGTGGTGCGTGGGCTTCTCATTGCAGTGGCTTCTCTTGTTGTGGAGCACGGGCTCTAGGGGTATGGGTTTCAGTAGTTGTGGCGTGTGGGCTCAGTAGTTGTGGCACATGGGCTTAGTTGCTCCTCAGCATGTGGGATCTTCCCAGCCCAGGGCTCGAACCCGTGCCCCCTGAATTGGCAAGTGGATTCCTAACCACTGCACCATCAGGGAAGCCCAATTTTATTACTTTTTCAACTATTGAATCTTCTTCATCCATCCTCCTCCTGCTTCTAAATTCCTATTATTCTCATGGCCTGGTCTCCTGAATTTATTCTCCAAATCTCTTACCCTTTTATGAATTTCCATCTCTTTAGGCTTTTGCTCTGTTGCCAGAGATATTTCTTGACCTTAATCTTCTAAACCACTAATTCAGCTCTCAACAATGACTATCTCCTTTAAAGCATCATCTACTGAATTGTTTACTTGGGAAATCTTTTTGTTTTTAATTCTATAAATATTTTTGTAGTACTCTTGAACCTTCTCAACTGCTTTGTTTTTAATTCAAGTTTTCATTTGTTTCTTCCAGTTGCTCTATTTTGCTGGGCATATATTCCATTCATTCCAACAGATCTTGACTGGCACCTGGCTCCCATTAGATCGGTTACTTTCTGATTGCTGAAACACCCTCAATGACTACGGCAGGCCCACAGATGTGAAAGGGGAAGTGGTTCTCTACCTTTGTAGGCTGCGGGTATATAAAATGTCGAGGAGACTCCTCGCTCTCTTGGCTCCCTGTATCCTTGCCCATTCTCCAGAACAAGGAGGGCTCAGCCCATCTGTTAAGCCAGAGACCTGGCGTACACTCTTATGAGATAGTCACCTTCCTATAAATCTCTACAAGTCAAGCTTTTCCCAGGGTCCATTGTTTTCCATTCCTTGTCTGGAAACTCTGACATTATTCTTCAAATTTGGTTCTTACCTAGACCAAAGAGGTGAGGGTGGGGGAGAAAATGCCCTCTGGAGAATCCTCAGAGGAGATACATAAGCAGGGTCCTAAAGGATGAGAGGGCTTTCTCAAGGCTGCAGACACTTCTCACAGCTCTCCTCAGGCCCCCTCAGATGAATAATTCATGCACCTGTGAAATGGGAACATTGACCAAGTGAAGCTTCTGATGAATCAACATTTCTAGTGTGGTTACCCCTGGTCATTTTTGAAAGCGGTGACTCATTCTGATAAAGCTTGTTGCAATCTGAGTTGTGTGAAGACAGACTTCTGGGTCTGTTTGCCTGTCTTGTTATCTGACTATGCACATCTCATGTAACTTTTAAACCATTTTGGTAAAAAATTTTTTTGCTGGGATTAAGGATAGGGTGGTTTTTGTGAATGAGATGTCTAGACTCCTGAGGTTTAGTATATACGTTAGAATTGAAATAAAGAGGGACGCTTTCATCCCTTAATTCTGTGGGTATTTTCCTTTAGATCCTCTTATATTGAGCCAAAATCCACTCCTACCCTTCTTCTCCTGATGCCACCTTTGTGCATGAAAGACCACCCAAAATAAACCCGCATGGAGAGAAATAGAACAACGGTTTGGGCTGACCTCCAAATCTTGTGCAGATTTCCATGGTGAACTGAAGCTTATTTGATCAACAAAGCTTGAGATGAGCTCTCATAGGATCACAGAGGCTCAGGGCTAGGATGGATCTTAGAAGTCATCAGTTCCCTCCCCCATCAGAATGGTCATTGCCAGGCAGAGAATCTTTTCCAAGTCTTCCAAACCCTGCTTGAATAGCTACAAGGACAGAGAACCAGAGCTGGGGGGTGAGTAGATTTTTAAAAAGATGGTCTATTTGATCTTGGCTGGATTTAAAACCTTGTTTCTGACAAAGAGTTTTTTTTTTTTTAAATAGAAAATATGGGGTTTAGTTTATCTCTATGACCTCTTGTTCCATCTCTGCCAGCACCCAGGTTTGTGACCCTTTCTGGGCTTGGCTTCCTAAATGGAACACTTCAGGAGCTGTCTTGGATGCCACAGTGAATCGCTCTCATTCGCTGTGCACTGCAAGCTTTTCAGAGTGCCATGGGGGTACTTTGCACTTGTGGATTAGACCAAGCTTATAGTAGCATTTTCATTTTTCTGACAAGGACAGAAGTATGATCTGCTGGTAATACCAGGAGAATCTGGTTTGCTCCTTCGGGAGCTAGAATGGTGATTCCACTCTGAGTAGTGTACTGGCCCTGTCCACTTTGCTCCTGTGCCCAGACATGCTGGCATCGTTGAATGGATGTCAGGAACACCACCATGTGGACCTCTTTAGCCTTCGCAGTGGTTGGGCAGACAGGTGGTCATCTCTGCCTGTGAACTTTACCTGATTGCAACATACAAATATGATCATTGTCCCCTGTGTACCAGGATGGGTAAAGATTAGGAAGTATTATTCTCTCGCCCCTTCCCTTCCTCCTGCCCTCTCTCCCTCCGGACCTCTCTCTCTGCATATTGCCAATGCTCACACCACCATCACTGCTGATGTGTTCTGTTTTCTTGTGGTTTATAGATGATCATGATGCAGTCCTGAGGTTTAATGGAGCGCCCACAGCCAACTTCCAACAAGATGTGGGCACGAAAACCACCATTCGCCTGATAAACTCGCAGGTAAAATTTATTTCTTCTGTGCAGAAATATAGTGAGAGAAGTTTCCTTTCCCAAACGTGGACGGTGCTGAGTAGAGTGAAGTGGTCAGTACAGAGACTCTGCAGTTAGCCTGCCTGCCATCAAAACCCAGCTGTGCCTCTCGTTTGCTAAAAGATCATGCCTAAGTTACTTATGCCTCTGTTTACTCATCTGTAAAGTGGGGAGAATAAGAGTACCTCCCTCACAGGGCTGTTGTGAGGAATACGTGAGAAAGCTCATGGGCCGTGAAGTAGAATGTATTTACCAGGAGCACATCAAAGCCTCTGGCTTAATTAAGTCCCTCGCCCTTCCTGAGTCCCGGGTCCTCATGGAGAAGAAGACAGTGATTCCATGATCCAGCCTGGTGCTTGGTCATGGGAAGGCCCCTGTGGCATTAGTCTGTGTTAACGGAAGTGCCCAGTGTCCAGAGAAAGCCGAGTTCTGCTGTCCCTGTGGCTGCAGGTCACATTAGAGTGTTGCCTGAGGGACAGCAGAGCAGAGTATCCAGGGAGAGAGAGGAGTGTCGTGAAAAGTAAATGAAGCAATGAATGTGGGTGTGGTTTCTATGCTTAAAACGTTACCCGCGTATTATAAGACAGCATCACTGTGTGATTATGTGTAATACAGCATTGCACTCCAGGTATGACCTCATGAATTCCCCTAGACAATTCATTTCCTGAAGTGTTCCCAGGTAGCATATGCTGATTTCTCAGTACTGTTGGGAACTTGAGAAGTGCTCTTGCCACAAAATTCTGTTAATAGATTGAATTAGTGGGAAAAAACTGGATTGCACATGTAACAAAAATAGCATGAAAGTGCTGGAACCCGTCCACCTCACTCCCAACCACCAATGTTTGCTTTTTTTCTAAGTATATGTGTAAGCCTTGGGTGTTTTTATGTCAGTGTTTAGATTCTGCACACTTTCCTAGGGCTCGTGGGCATGGAGTGGGCCCTGGACGGGACCCTGAGTGCCCTTTAAGCACCGTCCCAGCAGAATATGCATTTCTCCTCCCCTCTGCCAGGCCTCCACGTCCCCGTTTCTCTCAGCGATTTCTTTCACTGCCTCCCCAGCTGGGCAGAAGCTGCTTCCTGCCTTCCAGTTGAGGCCCACAGTCCTAGGACCCTTTCTCTGATGGGACTTCATGACTTTGCAAGAGACGACTATCTTGTTTTCTATTCTTCTGATACTTTTATTATTATTGGATGATGATGATGACGGCCTCACTTTCTGCCACTGGAACATCCTCCCGTGGCCTCCATGTGCTTCTAACACCTGTTTCTGTTCAACCTTATATTTGAGGTTTTTACATTACTTTTATGATAAACTATAAGAGGGCAGGTTAAAAGAAATAGATTGGTCAGCAAGAGACCCTCTGGAGCAAGTGGCACTTGAGCTAGCCTTTGAAAGATGGGCAGAATCTAGAGAAACAGTAGCAGGGAGGCATCCAAAGAGTGGGATTGGCAGGCAGAGATGCACAGGAGATGAGGGGGCATGCCAGCAGGCCTGGTGGGGTGGGGTCTCGATTTGTGTTGCATCAGAGAGGGGGACGAGGCTGGACTTGCCTGGCTGTTCAGACTCTGGCAGGTGTAGAAAATCAGGCAGAGGGGGTGGGATGAGCTTTCCCTTCTTTCTCCTGTCCTTTCTTATGCCCCGGTCACAGAAACCTGGAGCTGGAGGGCTCCCCAGGGAGTCTAATGCCTAACCTCTACGTCTGTGTAAGACGTTACCTAAACATCCAGGAGAAAGGTTTGGGTACCCTTTCTTCCTAACACAAACATGAACGCTGCTGAGTAGAGTACAGCAGTCAGTAGAGACTGTGCAGTTTGCCTGCCTGCCTGCCTGCCGTCCAAACCAGCTCTGCCCCTCAGGAGCTAAACGATCATGCCTAAGTTCCTTTTGCCTCTGTACAGAGGGGAGAATAATAGTACCTCCTCACAGGGTTGTTGCGAGGAGTACGTGAGAAGATCCACACAAAGCACTTGGTGGCTGGCACTTACGTGTAAATGTTATCTCCTCTGATGTTTACGTGTGCAGAACTGAGGTGGGTGTGGAGGGTACCTTGGTGGGTGAAACAGACTCACTTTGTTCTGTTCCTTACAGATACAATCCAATAGTCATACAAACAAATGTAAAGTTACAACAGACAACTACATAGGAGAGGGTCAAGGTGCTACCAGAACCCATAAAGGGGAATTTTCCCTAGACAGGGAAGTCAGGAATAACAAGGAGGTGATTCTTTGCTGTGCAGAAGGAGTAAGAGAAGAGGGGACGGGGCAGTGCTGTGGGTGAGGCCATGTGTGGAAGGGAGCAGGGGAGCACCAGGACCCAGGAGGAGGTGAGAGTTGAGGGCTGGGAGGTGTAGAGAGGGACAGCCTGAGCGTAGGAAGGAGCCCAGGCCACGGTGCTTGTTTTCTGCTCTGAGGCATGGCCAGACTTGCATTTTGTAGACACCCCTGGCTTCCATCTGATCGGTGCCGTGGGTGCAGTGGATGGAGAGACACACTTAGGAGGCTCTTGCAATCTAGAGATGCTGGACTAGAGATGCTGGTGGTTGCATGAGAGTGGAAATGAAGGCAACTATGAGAAAAGAAGGGATTTGAGAGCTATTTGGTGTGTGCAGTCTGCAGGCTCTAGTGTGGGGTTGGGTGTGAGAAGTGAAGGAAGGAGGGGCCACAGGTGCTCCTGGGGTTTCTGGCTTGTGTAACTGGCAGCTAGTCACTGAGACTGGAAGGAGTACTTGGAAATGTTTGGGGTTGTGAGGGGCAGGGTCAGAGAGGAGGGAAGAGATGAGAAATGTGGTTCTGGATATGGTTGATCTGAGCTGCCTTCTACGTGTCTGTGAGGAGAGGTCAAGTAGGCAGTTGTACAGATGGGACTGGAGTTCAGTGGAAATGTCTGGGCCACAGATAAGTATCTGTGAATCATCTTTATCTATGTGGCAATGAAACATTAGGACCAAATGAGAGCACTAGAGGGAGTGCAGGGAGAGGAAAAGTCCACGCAGGGGCTTTTGGGTGACGGGAGCAGCAAGAAAGAGGTCAGATGCTGCTGAGAGGCCAATGTAGATGACGATCGAAAAGCATTGTTCTTTCCTTAGCAACATGGAGGCCACCGCTGGCCTCAGCAACAGCTGTTGGGAAGAGTGATGAAGCCGAAGCCAGACTGGAGTCTGCGGGGGGCAGGGGGTGGGAGGCAAATACGGAGAGTACTTTCAAGAAGGCTGGCTCCGAGGGCAGAGAGAAATAGGGCAATAGCTGTAGAGAGCTGAGGGTTCCAGGGCCACTTTTTATTCTTTTCACTTTTTAGATTGGAGCAAACTATGTTCAAAAGTCAATGGGAAGACAGTCACCAAAGGACAAATACTTTATAATCCCATTTATATGAGGCCCCTGGAGTAGTCAAACTCATTGAGACAGGAAGTAGAATGGTGATTGCCAGGGCCTGGGGGGAAAGAGGAATTGTTGTTTCATGGATATAGAGTTTCAGTTTGGGAAGATGAAAAAACTCTAGAGATGGATGGTGGTGATGGTTGTACAACAGTGTGAATGTACCTAATGTCACTGAGCTGTACACTCAAAAATGGTTAAAAGAGTGTATTTTATGTTTTATATATATATATTCTCTCTCCCTCTTTCTCACACACACACACAAAGTCAGTGAGGAGAAAATCAGTTGATAGAGAAATTGAACACACTGAAAAGAGGCGATAATTAAGTCAGTGGTGGGGAGTAGTGGATCCGAAGCCTAGTGGAGGATTAGCCCCAGCAGGAGTAGGTCAGAAGGGAGAAAGGATGGAGGGCAGGTAGTAGCTGGAGGCAGTCTGTAATAGAAGGATGAAGGAGCTTCTGTTTTCTCTGCAAAGTAGGATACAGAGAAAAGGAGGCTTTTGTAGGGAGGTGAGGGGGAGAAAGGTTTTAGCTGAGCCAAGAAGGTTTGAAATTGTCATTGGGGAAGGAGTAAA
Organism: Hippopotamus amphibius kiboko; assembly: GCF_030028045.1. NCBI lineage: Eukaryota > Metazoa > Chordata > Mammalia > Artiodactyla > Hippopotamidae > Hippopotamus > Hippopotamus amphibius. Next base: position 162,046,349 of record NC_080191.1, read on the forward strand.
CCACAGGAGTGCCGCAGGGTCTCCAGGCCACGCTGGCCGCTTCGAGGTTGGGGAGCGTGGATTCAGAAAGAAACCCAGCTCTGTTTGCTCGGGGCGGGGGGGCAGGGAGGTGTGTGATCTGCAGATCCATAGGCAGCTGCAAGCTGGAGAGGGAGCACAGAGGAGCCTGAAGATTCTCCAGGATTCCGCAGGCTACCCCCTTCTCAGGCATGTCTTCTAAGTGTTTAGTGAGGAACTAAACCTCAGTCCTCAAAGATTCTGAAACTTTTAATTTCTAGCAATTTATCTCCTGGGTTTATATCCAAAGAAAGCAAAAACAATGCTGCGAAAAGATACCTGCACCCCGGGTATCACGTCAGTTCATTGTAGCACTATGTGCAGTAGCCAAGACAAGGAAACAACCTAAGTGTCCATCGACAGAGGAATGGATAAAGAAGACGTGGTACATATATACCATGGAATACTACTCCGCCATCAAGAGAATGGACTTTTGCCATTTGCAACAACATGGATGGACTTGGAGGGCGTTATGCTAAGTGAAATAAGTCAGACAGAGGAAGACAAATACTGTATATTTTCACTTATATGTGATATCTAAAAAACACACTAGGGACTATAACAAAAAAGAAACAGACTCACAGATACAGAGAACAAACTAGTGGTTACCAGTGGGGAGGGGCAAGATAGGGGCAGGGGATTAACAGGTAGAAACTACTAGGTACAAAAGACAAAGCTACACGGATACATTGTACAGCACAGGAAATATAGCTATGATTATATAATAACTTTAAATGGAGTATCAACTTTAAACAGTCACTATGTTGTGACTGAAATGTATATAATATTGGACACCAACTATACCTCAATAAAAGAAGATAAATAAAGCCAGGGTAAGGATGCCTGGGAATTGAGACAGACCTTGATCAAATTTCTCCCTCAGCACTTCCTATGTGAGTGACTTGAGCAAGTTACTTTATGAGCTTCTGTTTGTCAAAGGAGGTAAGAAAATGCAGGGTCTTTGTAGGATCCAGTGAGATTTCTGAGCGCGGAGCTTGTCACTGAGAGGCCCATGTGCTGCAGCAAGGGCTCTGGGAAGGGTGGCCGTGGTCACTGGTGCAGCGTGAAGGCCTGCCTGTGCCCACTGGGCAGTCGCCGTGCCCTTGCATGTCCCATGCAGGTGGGCCTTCTGGCTCTCAGCCGGCACGTCAGCCAGCTGGAGGCCTCTTCAGCGGTGCCCAGCAGAAGGGAGGAAGTTAAAGGCTAATTTTCAGGAGGAAGTAAGCTCATCCCTCTCATACAGACAGGGTCTATTTTATTCATATGAGGAGGAAACCAGGCAGACATTATACCCCGTTCAGGGAAAAGCTCAACACAGCACACAATTTGAGTAAAGGAACGAAACTGGGGGCAAGAGGAGGAGGGAATTTAACTGAAACTCCACTGGGCAAGATTGGATAGGCGTGTCTGCGCTTCGCTGCAACTTACAAGGAGCTGCAGAACAGCTCCCGTGGGATCTGAACCTGCTGGAGGGGCAGGGCATGCTGCCAACAAGGCGTGGTTTGCCGCTGAAGCACAGCATTTCTTCCTGCACGTCGGGTGGCTGTGCTCCCTCTGCCGGGGCTGGAAGGGGCCTGGCCCACCTCCCAGGGCGCCGTATCCTCACTCAAGAAAGCCTTTCCCAGCCCCCTCGGGCACGCAGACCCTCCTTCCTCCCCTGTAAGTGACACTAAACGCTGGGGCTGCTCCTTTAACACCGGTCACGGGCAGCGGGGTGACCTTGCCTTGTGACACTGACGTGTGACTGACGCCCTTCTATTATCGCCTTTTCTCATCTTGGTATCCTAGGAAGCTGGCAGTCTGTCTGCTCTATTTTCGGTTATCCCAGCTGTTTTGTGTCTGTTTCTGAGCAAACCAAGTCCCCACCATTGCACACAGATAGCACCTGCCACCCCAGAGTTCCTGGGGGGATAGCTGTGGGTTTGGTAAATTGTGCCTTTGAGCAGCTCATTCCCTTCCCAGAGGGAGAGCTCCCCCAGACGGCAGCTGGGCCCGGGTTGGTGTGTTCAGCTCCCAGGCTCCTCACATGCAGAGGACAGCCTTTTGTGCATCTGGCCTGTGACAACGCTGTGGAAAACAAAGAAGTGGTTTCTTATTGATGGCTTTTTACAGAGAACGGTGTCATACCGTGAAGTTTCAGCAGATCTGTGCGGGCATGTGTGTGCCAGGTGTTGTTACGAGAGTCAACAGGAAAACCATATATAGCTAAATGTGGGTCTTTAAATAAATTCAGTTGCAATTCTAAGTGTAAAGGTTTTGTGAGACTCAGCTGAGCTCCTGCCGGGCCCGGTGGCTACCTTAGAAGCTTTTGTACAGTTTGGGGAGGAGAAAACCTGCACCGTGTGCATCGTGGTACGTGTGCTGACTGGACTTCACCCAGGGCATTCCCAGATCACTTAATGGGGCTTATCTTGTGCTGTTAGCTGGTGTCCCTAACTAAATATTTCTGTTGTCTAAGGGCCATACCTGTCTTATCATATTTGATCTTCATGACAACTCTGTGAAGTGTGGTCACCAAACACCATTTCACACGAGGACACTAAGGCTCAAAGACTTGAAGTGAGTCGCTCAGGGTAGGGCAGAAACTAAGCAACAGAGGTGGGCTTGGATCTAGGTTTGTTTGCTGGTGGTACTTTAACTCCCCTGAGCTTTCTTTAAGCTTTTCTAGGTCGCCGATATTTTCCAGAAAGGGAGAAGGAGCTCAACGTAATGATATTGGACTCAGGGTGACTTCTTACTCCAAACCTGTGGGTCATAAGTGGTTTTCAACGTGTCAGAGCTGCCCTTGGTCTCTTTTCCTTGTGAGCCCATCCATCTGGTGTGCAGCCAGCTACCCAGGTTCCATTCAGTCAATCGAATAAGCTCCCACAAGACCCTGTCTAGTATGGGGGAAGAGCAGGAGAATGCAATGCTCTCCTCCTCGTAAGGGCTTCCATTTGGTTGAAGAGAAAAAGACACACACACCCCCTTCCCTGCAACAGACACACACACACAGAGCCAGTAAAGGTGCAGTGCAGAAGCAGGATATATTCTTTCTCCATGTGTCTGACTATTTTAGGTACCTCATATAAGTGGAATCATGCAGTATTTGTCCTTCTGTGTCTGGTGTATTTCACTTAGTATAATGTCCTCCAGTTCTTCCATATTGTCCTATTTGGTAGGATTTCCTTCTTTTTTGATGCTGAGTAACATTCTGTAGAAACAGATTGTTGAATGGTGGTTTCCAGGGGCTGGGGTGAGGGGCAGATGGGAAGTCGCTATTCCATGAGTATTAAGTTTCAATTGTGCAGGATGAGTAAGTTCTTCAAGATCTGCCGTACATGGTGCCTATAGGTAACAATACTGTATTTTGCACTTAAAAATTTGTTAAGATGGTAGATCTCATGTTAAGTGTTCTTACTGCAATGAAAAAAAGTAGGATGTACTCCACTTTGGGGCTGGTACCCCTGGCCTGGAAGTTTAGACCAGGCAAATCTTTGGCATGAAGTTCTTTCTGTGAGGACATTACTGAATCTAGAAGGGAACTTTCAAAACCTATATTTAGTTTGTGGAAAAGAGCTGTTTTTAAAATAACCTCCTGTCTGACCTCATACTCCATTTTAGCTCAGTCACCACCCACAACCAGTGCTTACATCAGAATCTCACTCAACCTTAAAATGTCTACACTTTGAGGTTATTTGCTAGGAATTTTTGCATCTGTGTTCATGAGGGATATAGGTTTGTAACTTTCCTTTCTTGTAATGTCTGTCTGTATTGTTGATATCAGAGTAATGCTGTCATTGTAAAGTGAGTTAGGAATTGTTCCTCTAAAATTTTTTGGAAGGGTTTATGTAGAATTGATATTACTTTTTTTTTTTTTGGTATTACTTTTTTCTTAAATGTTTGGTAGAGTTCACCGATAAAGTCATCTTGGCTTAGAATTTATCTTGTGGGAAGGTTTTTAGCTAGATATTCAATTTCTTTAATAGATACAGGGTTATTCGTGTTACTTGTTTCTTCTTGACTTCTTGAGCTTTGGTAGTTTATATCTTTCAAGTAATTTGCTCATTTTTTCTAAGTTACTGACTTTGTTAGCATAAAGTTGTTCACAATATTCCCTCATTATCTTTCTAGTATTTGTGGAATCAGATGTGATGTCCTAGGTGACATGACATCCTTTAAGGAGATTCAAATGGTATTGGAAATCCCAGAGATGAAAAGAACTGTGGAGATCAACTAGCCATTCGTCCATTCCAGAATGAATTACTGATCATCTGCTCCATGCCAGAGCTAGAACTCAGCCACCGACAACAGCAAAACAGAAACAGACATGCTCTCTGCCCTCATGAAGCCCAGGGTCTTGCTTGCTTGTTTCATTTTACAAATGAGATAACTGAGGCAAGGGAAGAATGATCTCTTGGTGATTCAGTGACCATCAGAACTGCCTCCTTGGTTTCAAAGGGGGTGGGGCATTGCCTTGACTTTCGTAGGCCAGATGGCAGCTGCCCAGGGCCTTGAGGGAGTGACTCCTGCCCAGCAGAGCCATGCAGGTGGGACTGATGCCCCATCACGTCCATAAGGAGCATCAAACCAAAGAGGATTATTCTCAGATCTTAAGATCTAATGGTATTTACTTTGCTAGGCTTGGACTTTCTTGGAACCTGTCACTTGTTTCTTCCTTGTAATTTCTCCCTTTTGGAATGAGAATCTCTATCCAATGCCTGTTCCACCACTGTATTTAGGAAGCACATAATTTATCCAGTTTCACAGGTTCACAGCAGGAGAAGAGTTTTACTTCACCTTGAGTCATTTTGCTGTTTTCTGGTTTAGATAATAAAGACTTTGGACTTCAGCCTTTAGAGTTGATGCTGGAATGAGTTAAAACTTTTGGGGGTGTTGGGGTGGAATTAATGTATTTTGCATGTGAGAAGGATATGATTTTGGGGGATCCAGGGACAGAATGTTATGGACTGAATGTTTCTCCCCCAAATTCATATGTTGAAGTCCTAACATCCAATGTGATGATATTTGGAGATGGGGCATATGGGAAATAACTAGATATAGAAGAGGTCTCGAGGGAGGGGCTTCTATGATGGGATTGGTGTCCTTATAAAAAAAAGGGAGAGAGACTAGAACTTGCTCTCTCTTTACCATGTGAGGACACAGGGAGAAGGCAGTCATCTGCAAGTCAGGAAGTGGGCCCTCACCTGGGAAGTGAATCTGCTGGTACCTTGACCTTGGACATCCCAGCCTCTAAAGCTATGAGAAATAAATGTCTGTTGTTTAAGGCACCCAGTCTGTGATATTTTGTTATAGTAGCCTGAACTGACTGAGATAATACTTTAATGTGTATTTCCTAAGAATAAGAATATTGTCTTATGTAAGCAAAATATAGTTATCAACTTCATACATTTACATTGATACCATACTTTAATTTGGCTGCACTGCAGTTTTGTTAATCGACCCAATAATGTCTTTTATGGCGTATTTTTTTCTTCTAGTACAAGATCCAGGTTAGTATTAGGTGTTGCATCTAGTTGTTATGCCTCTTTAGTCTCCTTAAACCTAGAATAAATCCTTTGCCTTTTAAGACACTGACATTTTGGAAGAATAATGTCCTTCTTTAAATTTTTTTTTTTAATTTAGGGTTTATCTGATGCTTTCTCAATATTAAATTCAGTTTCTGCATTCCTGGCTGAAACCACACAAATGACTTTGTGTCCTCCTAAGAGCATCACATCAGGAGGCATCCAGTGTCCATCTGCCTTTCAGCTGGTTTTAGTGTTGATCACCTAGATATGATGTTGCCTGATTTGGCCACTGTATAACTACATTCTCCCCTGCCGTCTGTGAGTGAACACTTTAATACTGTGCCGTTATTCTGCTCCCCATTAAAATTTCCTATGTTTAACATTCATTGATCACTTTTGCCTGAGCCCATCTTTACTATGATGGTAGAAAAATGATGGTCTTCTAACTTCAGCTCTCCCTTCTCCATGTCATCCAGCTGGCACTCAGAGTTCTATTATAAGCAAGAAGCCTCCCTTCTCCTCCATTTTATTTCCTTCCTCCCTTCCTGCCTTCTTTCCTCCCTCCCTTTCTTCCTTCTTTCTTTTCTTTCTGTATTTGTTACTGGTAAGAATGCATAGATACCTATATTTTCAATGGTTTATAATTCATTACTGTTCTGAACTACTTAGGTGTTCAGTTTGTCCCAGATGTGGCCAGTGGGAGTTCCTGCAAGCTGGCTCTTGTTTCCCCATGACATGTATACCCTCATCATTTTTGAAAATACGTCTATACCTTCTGGCATAACAAGATGTTCCAGTTCATTTTGTAACTGTTGGATTTTTAATATTTCATCTTTATTAATTTTATTCTGAATGGACACACAAAGTGTTCTGGATCAGAGACAGATTTCTTATTTAAATACCTGAGAGTAAATAATAAGTGCATTAGTCTTTCTCTGCCGAAGTTCTTATTCCTAGGGCAATGCAATAAGAGCCAGGCCAGTTAGCCTAGCCAGGTGCCCTACAAGCAAGGGACAAAAAAATAAGTGATTTTTTTCTCCTGCTTAGAAAAGGCAGGAGGTAGCTATCCTCTTCTCCTCCTGAAAAGAATCCCCTTCTCACTCTAGCCCTTTGGAATATAAATAAACTTACCTAGAGCCGTCCCTAAGTTCCTGGGCTCTTTCTTCCTGCTCCACTCTTCCTGGTCTCTTAGAATATTTCTGGATCAACCTAGAGATACAGTCTGAGCTATAACCATTTAGCTTCTTGGGGACATAAGAGAAGTTTTATTATGTTTTTGAGTCAGAGAAGAGCAATTAACTAGACAAATTGCTACAGATTTTATTCTCATGGTTTATAAAGAGTCTCAGGAGTCTGGAGCTTTTTTGCAGGAGTGCTGAGAGACCCTGGGAAGTTTGATTTCCCCATACTATCCTACTGTAGTTCTGGGATATGCTGTTTTCCCCCAAGGAGCCCTGGTTCCTTTAAGTGAAAAATCGTATTAGAAACCAAAATCTAGGCATTAGATATGTTCATGACTAACAAGTTTATCTTTGCTTCTTGGTCTTTTCAGCAGGTAGAGGAAATATATGCACGTGCGCACAGTACACATACATGTGTATTCATTCATTTACATATATGCATACCTGTGTGTATATGTACGCCTCTACATAGACATGTGCATATACCTGCAAAGAGGCCTATTTTAGAAATGATAGACTCAAATTGATACCTCAGTCTTTCCACATAAACGTATTCCTTGCCTTTCCCATTCTGTATTTGTAGCCCTCTCTTCTTTCACAGTGAGAGTCCTTCTTCTAACAACATCAGCACACTGATTTATTTGCTCATATCTATAATACATCTGAAATAATTTGAAAATTGTTTTGTGTATCTCTGCGTAAAACAAACCTATTAAAGTTTAGGATTTGTTTGCAATTCTTTCACACGCTGCCCAAGACTGCGGGTATGTGGCCAAATAATGAGCTAACCCTAAGTAAGCTACCTCGGTTAGTTCTTCTGTTTCTCTTCACTTCGATTATGAGTTCATTTGAAATTCAATTGTATTCCTTTTGTTTCAATTATAGGTTTTTCTTTTCCTTCCTTTAAAAAAATATGCAGAATATTAACATGCTCCCAAAATTCAAAACTCTCCAAAAATGTATACTCAGAAAAGCGTTACTCCCTCCTGAATTCCTTCTACCCTGTTTCACTACCACCCTTTGTAGGTAACTGACCTATGTTGTATGATTTATACATTTGTGTTTCTATTTGTAAAGACAAATAGATGTATAAATGTTTTTTTTTAAATACTGATCTTTTAAAAAAATTTTATGTATTTATTATTTATTTTGGCTGCGTTGGGTCTTCATTGCTACGTACAGGCTTTTCTGTAGTTGTGGCAAGCGGGGGCTACTCTTCGTTGTGGTGTGTGGGCTTCTCATTGTAGTCATTTCTCTTGTTGTGGAACATGGGCTTTAGGCACGCGGGCTTCAGTAGTTGCAGCACGCAGGCTCAGTAATTTTGGCTCTCAGGCTCTAGAGCACAGGCTCAGTAGTTGTGGCACACGGGCTTAAGTTGCTCCGTGGCATGTGGGATCTTCCTGGACCAGGGATTGAACCCATGTCCCCTGCATTGGCAGGCAGATTCTTAACCATTGCGCCACCAGGGAAGTCCCTGTATAAATGTTTTAATTCTCCTTATTCCTTTAAAAAATATAATGGACTATATATGCTCTTTTACACTGTGCTTTTTCTCAGTACCTTTTGGAAACCACTCCATATCAGTTCATAGAAATCTTCCTTATTCTTTGTTGCAGCTGCATAGTACTCCTTTGTGGGTAAGTTTCACAGCATATTCTATCAATGTCCTTTGCTTGAACATCTAAGTACTTTCCAACATTTACTTCTCCTAATACTTGATGGCTCTTGGGATGACTTTTCCTGTGATTCCAGGGAGAATTGCAGCCCCTCTGATTTGGGGTTTATGGTGGGTTTCGATTTGTGGTGCCCTGTTTAGCACTTCCCTGTCCAGGTCCAGTTTGCAATGGTCAGGCCTTCCCTTAAGGCCCAGAGCCTCCATATCATTTTTCAGATCTACGGAAGACCCTTTGTCTTCCTAGAGCACTAGCTAGCTTTGCAACTGTGGAGAATTTGCAACTGGCAGCCAGAACACAAGCTTTATCTTAACATCCCTTATTTTCGAAAGATTGCCTAGTACAGTGGGAGATCGGATAGACCTTGATTTGCATCCCAGCTCCATCCCTTCCTAGCTGTGTGACCTTGGGCCAGTTATATAATCTCTCAGAGCCTCCTTTTCAAGCCCTGCTTGGGGTTTGGAAATACTGTGGGGAATTAATTAGAAGACATTGAACTGGATTATTGTTTGAGTTTAACAAAACAACTAAGTCTAAACTCTATAGTTAAGATATATCAATATCTAAACACACACACACACACACACACACACACACACACACACTGTATTAGTTTCCCAGGCCTGCCATGACAAAACACCACAGATGGGGTGGCTGAAACAGCAGAAATTTATTTTCTCAGTTCTGGAGGCCAGAAGTACCAAATCGAGGTGTCATCAAGGTTGGTTTCTGACAAGGGCTCTTCCTGGCTTGTGGATGGCCACCTTCTCTCTATGCCATCACATATGCATGTGGGTTGGGGAGAGAGAGAGACAACTCTGCTGTCTCTTCCTTTTCTTGTAATGACATCAATTTTGTGAGGTTAGGGCCCCATCCTTATGACCATATTTAACCTTAATTACCTCCCCAAAGGCCCTGTCTCCAGTATAGCTACATTGGAGGTTAGGGCTTCAACATGTGAATTTTGGGGGAACATAATTCAGTTCATAATAGAGGGGAAGAAAGATCTGGTAAGAAAAAAGACCCACATATTCACAGTGGGAATATCTGAAGAATGCAGTTACACATGATTATTTTCCTCTATACGTATATAGAGTGAGTGTGTGTGTGTATGCATTCTTGTATTTTCTAAGTTTCTGCAGTGAATATTTCTTACTTTATGACTGGAAAGTTTACTTTAAACAGGTTTCTAAAACTGCAACAATCCATCTCCCAAGTGTAGTCTGTTCCTGGCATGTGTTCCCTGGGGCCCCGTTGCTCTGGCAACGGCGCACTTTCTGCATCACGAGGCCCCGGGGATCCCGAACTCAGGTCAGACTCTGCATGTGAGTGAGTGCAGGAGCATGTGAGAAGAGCTTCATGTTTAAGTCCCTTGTGCTGCAGTTGGACACATGATGGGCTGAGATGTTGTCCAGCCATGGCTGGTCACCCAGGCAGAGCCTTACAGGATAGTCATGTCCTATCAATAAGGCAGCTGGGGCCGGGAGAGGGCAAGTGACCCACTGAAGACCACAAGTGACTTAGACACAAACCAGTCTCCCAATTCCCTGAGCAGTTTTGAGGACTCTGTGTGTGTGTGTGTGTGTGTGTGTGTAAATCTTTGCCTCTCACATAAAGGGCTGCCAGTTAAGTTCTGCGGTAAGCTCAGAGCCATGTCCCTCTAAGGCTGAGGGATGCTTGCCGGTTTCTCCCCTTTCCCTCCACAGATCCACTTTGTTTTCCTTCTCTCTGGATAAAACTAGTATTTATCTTCACCTCTTCTCACTTTCATGGGTTACTTTCTCATTTGTCTCAAGGCGCTCAAGTGAATGACCATTTCCTCATTGTGTATTGGGAGAACTGAGGGTCATCCTGAGTGTGGTGGTTTCTTTAAATGTCTTGTGGTTTTTGAATGCAGGCCCATGGGAACAGAAAGAACACTCCAGTAAGAGCCCGTCTCTGCAATCTGGTCCTGGTTCTGCCTCAAACTCACCTTGAAGTCTCCGACGAGTCTTTCTTCCCTCTGGATCTCCATTTACCCATCTGAAAATCATGGGTTTGGATCCAATCCCTTGAGGGGATTGTCTCTCGTCCCTTGTCCAATGTGACAGAGGGACAACTTAGACAAGAAGCAAAATTCTCATGACACTTTCGCATCTCTTATCAAATGCTTTCTGTGACGCCTTCTGCCATGGGTGTCCCACCCTACTCTCTTTGTGGGAGGCAGTGCAGTGTGTAGATTAGAAGTGTAGACTCCGGAACCAAACAAAAGGGCTCCAATGCAGACTCCCCTACTTACTAGCTGTATGGTTTGGGCAAGCTACTTAGTATCTGAGTCTATTTCCATATTTGTAAAATAGGTATATTAATAATTGCTACCTAAGGTGGTTGTAAAGATGAACTAAGGTAATATATGAAAGGATCTGGCTGAGGATAAACATCATTTAAGAGGCATCTGTTGTTATCATTCTTGTTATCCTTTATCATAAAGGAGAAAACTTTGTGCATCTCTCTTGGGATTTCTGAGGACAGTAACAGTGCAGATCCTGGGAGAGTCTGAGGGTGCGGGAAGTGCTGCCCCTGGCCTGCTGCTTTGTATACTAAGAAAATTGCTTGAGAGAGGCTTTGGCAAGAAACATTTTTTAAAAAATCCCAGTTATCTCTAATCCTCATGAATAGGCATAAATCACCTGGTGTCAGTCCTCTGCACAGAAAGAAGCATAGCTTAAGAAAAGACTTGCACTTTCAATATACCAGCAGTTGTTTTGTTTTTGCTTTTGAGCCAGGGGGAGGCAGTGGAGTGGGATGGGAACAGAGAGTGAGATTGTAGAGTTCAGTCTTGAAAGTCATGTAGAAAATAGTGAGAGGGTGTCCCGCTCCCCCCCACGCCCCCACCAGCCTCCCTGCCAGTCACTCAAACATGTCCACCTTGCAAAGCCTTGTCTGCCAGGACGTCTTCTCTGCCTTTGGACTACAGCACTGAATGCCTGTGCTGTGAGCTACCATGTTTCCCACGGAAAGAGGACAGCACTTAATGTTGGAGGATGTGGGTCCCACTCCTAGTTCCTATGGCCTCTCACCTGTGGGAATCTAGGCCAGTGGCCTTATCCTTGAACTTCAAATCCCCACTCCACCCCTACAGGCACATGCCAGCTGCTCTTCTTTCCATAGTCTCATTTTAAGAAATGGCCTGAGGTCCAGGAGTCACCTTGACCCCTTTTTCCTTCACTTTCAACATCCAGTTAGTCTGCAAGTCTACAGCTGACAGTTGTAACTCTTTTTCTTCATTTCCCCATCATTTTTTACTTAGCCTACAGCAACAGCTTCGATCTCCTTTTCTGTAAAAATTCTAATCCAGAACACTGGTCTGTTTGGATTCATCTCACAACCTCTCACTGGTCCCGTAATCTACTGCGGAAACCCTAAGCTCCCTGGTGTGGCCTCTGCCCACACTTCTCTGACCCCTTCTGGCTCTTCTTTTGTATCTCAGCCACACTGGACAATCTGTAATTCTCAAAAAAGCTATTCACTGTACTAATCAGAATTGGATTTGGCTGCAAGTGACAGGAATACTGTGCCTACCTCTCAGCACTACCTTAACAAGATAAAAATGTATTTCTCATGTAAAAGAAGTCTAGAGCTGGTATGGTGTTCCAGAGAGTCAGGAACCCAGGCTTCTACTCCCTCATGCATCTGCCATTACCATGTGACTTCCACTTCATGGTCCAAAATGGCTGCTCAAGCTCCAGCCATCACATCCACTTTTTGCCAGCAGGACAGAGGAATGAACAAGGAAGGGCATAACCCTGCCTCTAAGAACAGTTCCTGGAAGTCACACTTGCTTACACACCACTGGCCAACATTTTATCATATGGCCATACTTAGCTGTAAGAGAGGCTGGGAAATTTTTATTTCAGGTAGTCCTTATTTTACATGGCCATGTGTTGAGGTATTTGCTACCAAGGAAGAAAGAGAGAATGGGTATGGGGTGACACCCAGCAGTCTCTACCATGAATTCTCACATCTAGGGGTGGGCACACATCGTTTCTTCTGTACAGGCCCTCTTCCCTCTCCCTTCTCACTCTCTTGGCTTGGCCTACTCTTATTTGTCCCTTAGTGTTCACTTACCTCATGGCCGTCTTCACTCAGGCACTTGTGACTGCCCAGGGGCTCCTTAGCATCCAGTACAACTGTACAATCGCTGGCCAGCATGGGCCCAGCACCAGTATTTCTTGTTACAAAGATAGCCTGAGGAAATGGGATTATATTCTTCAGGTTCCCAGGACCTTCTGACACCTGGGGGAAGGCACGGGGGTGGGGGAGCTGAATGACCTTAGTGGCTCATGGAAAACTGCCATCCTTGGTCGTACAGACCACCCATCTTCCCACGGTCATTCTTCAGTACTGCAGGGACACTGATTAGGTCTCAGCCTTCGTGGTGGTGAGTGAGTGAAGTGAAGAGGGATTTTGATTTTTGTTTTTTTTTGGTCATGCTGTGTAGCTTGTGAGATCTTAGTTCCATGACCAGGGATTGAAGCCGGGCTCCAAGGCAGTGAGCGTGCCAAGCCCTAACCACTGAAGCACCAGGAATTTCCCAGGGAGGGATTACTGTTGTGACTCTTGCTTTCAGTTCCAGTCAGTTCTTGATTTGATTTCTGCTGTTTGTTTATTTTTCACCTGGGCAACATCATCTCCCACCTGCTTTTTAAGGTGACAGCTCATCTCACATATCCGCTTTGTCCCTTAAAAGGGATACAGCTTCTTTCATTGCTAAGCCTGTGGGGCCCTTTCTCTTTCTCACTCACTCCTGTGCCCCAACGTGATCCTCGAGACAGCTCCTGTTTGAGAGAGCAGGGCAGTGTGACCTGCACTTGCAGGTGAGAGCTGAAGTCCTAGGGTGACTGCCTGACTTACTCACGGTCATCACCCAAGTGGCAAAGCCAAGAACTGAGGCAGGTCTGTCTGTAATAAGTCTAGTAGTTTTCACCTTCTGCTGCCACACTTTTCATATTTTGATAAGTACTTTAATCAACATTTCTGTGCATACTTTCTCCCCAAATTTAGATTCTTAGGATAAATACCACAATGTGAAATTACTGAGTCAAAGGTATAGTTTTTTTAAAGGCTGTTAATGCATTTTGCAAAATCGATCCAGCAGGGTTGTCCCGTGGGGTTGTGGGGTCTTATCACAGTCACATTTTGCCCAGGCCAGCCAGTGAGCTGGGGAGCCTGGGAGTGTGGGGAGGAGAGGGGCTGTGGCTGCTTCCCCAGAAGGGCGCACACGAGCATCACCCCAGCCTGGTGAGATTCTTATGTTTAAACATGTATGTTTTTGCATATGCCACAGCCCCTCCGCACAAGCCGACTACTGCATCTGGTGCTCAACCACAGATACCGCCACCTGGCCCAGTGCTGTAGAAACCACTGCCTGATTGGGCTCTGAGCTGTCCTGTGCCCATCTCCATCATGCTTTGTAGTAACTATATGCTGGACTTTATAGGTGATTTAAGGGCTTTTCAGAGGTCATTTTGGTTATATGAGATCCTGACTTTAAACCTCACCCCCCTCACCATACAAGGTATGACTGCAGGGGACTGTACCCCCAGCCATTTTCACTACACCCTTGCTCCAAAAATCTCAAAAATCTGAGTGGAACCCTTTCTGCTCGATGGCTGATGGATCATGACAAAATGTCCTTTCAGGTCCACACAGTTACGGCTAGCATCTTTGCCATTTCCCCACTGAAGTTAAGTGCTGCACCAAAACTTAGAAGCTTCATAGGGCTCTGGGTCCTCAGGTACTTATGATGTCAGGTGTTACTACAAGCCAACATTCACATGCAAACGTTCAGCTGACAGCTTGTCTGTTTCTTCCTGCAGTTGGTCACCACAGAAGAGCGCTTCCTCAAGGACAGCTTGTACAACGAAGGAATCCTGATTGTGTGGGACCCGTCTGTTTACCATTCAGATATCCCAAAGGTAAGTGGGTGTCCATGCGAAATTGGGATTGAGTCACCTGCTTGTCTATAGATTTCCCCGAGGTCCTGGGTTTTTAAAGTCACGCTGACCTGGGCCACCCTGAGGGCTGGCTGTGTCGGTTCTAAGGCACCCCACCTGTGGACTAGCCAATCAGAAGGATTCCTGTCCTGTGCCAGTGCTCTCCATGCCTGCCCTGCATTGCCACGTATTTGTCTCCCAGTTATGGGCTGAATCAGGAGTAATAGTGGCTGGATTTCCCACCATCTGGCGTGGACGGTGTTCACGTAATACAGTCATTCCTGACAAGCACCAGCAGGAACAGACAGTGGTTACTATCCCTCCTACACATAATATTACCACACCCGTCCCACACTTCCAATTTCCAGACGCTCCTCATTTCACTCCCATAGCAACATAAAGATGTAGATAGATAGAAGCATGGTTGCTTCCATTTTACAGATGAGGAAAACAGAACGTGGAGGGGGGGGTTTCCTGCCCTGGGACTTGATTTGCTAAGCAGAGGGCCCAGATCTGCAATATCTGCTTTTCCAGGGAAGGAGACAGAGTCTCAGTCCTGCTGGATCTCCAGAATAGCCCTCTCACTCTTTGTTATGCAAGTCAGTTAGCCTCTCCCTGATACAGGCTGCAGTGGCCACAGGAGAGAGGCTTTAGGGAGGAGGGACAAAGAGCACTGTTTTGGGGGCACTTAATTCTTACACTGGACACACTAGTAGCTGATGGGCTCTGGTGAGCCCTGGCACCCTCCGCTCACTACCTCAGGTTCTAGTTTTGCACTGATCTCACTTAGAAGTGAAATTTGCCTGGGTCAGGTCAAGGACTGTGAATCCATAGATGTGGCAAGCTGTGCCCCAGTTTTCACCCCTTTAAAAAGAGAGGTGGGGAGCCGGGGAGCTATGTGCCAGGACTCCTGCTATCAAGCGAGGGCTGTGATGTGGAGAAGTCTGGAATCTGGTTTGTTTTTTTTTTTTTTGGCACACGGGCTTCGCTGCTCCGCGGCATGTGGGATCTTCCTGGAGCTGGGATCGAACCCATGACCTCTGCGTTGGCAGGCAGATTCTTAACCACTGCGCCACCTAGGAAGCCCCCTGGAATCTGTTTTGATGGAGGGGCTGTGCCTCAGGAATCTGCCTTGATCCTCCCCCACCTCCCCTCAAGTCCTCAGACGAGGATGCCTGCCTGGGGGCAGCAGTGGCACTGGCACGTTGCTCTCCTTGAGAAGACTACTGCCTTCTTTTTCAGTGGTACAAGAATCCCGACTACAGTTTCTTCCGTAACTTCAAGAGTTATCGTGAGCTGCATCCTGACCAGCCCTTTTACATCCTCAAGCCCCAGATGCCTTGGGAGCTGTGGGACATCATTCAAGAAATCTCCCTAGAGCAGATTCAGCCAAACCCCCCATCCTCTGGGATGCTTGGTGAGTCCATGTCTGGGGAAGGACCTCTTGTGCTTGTTTCTAGAATAGATTAGCTTTCTACTGAGGTCGCATTCGTTCACCAAACAGTTGCTAGGTTTTTGCTGTGTTTGTGCACGGAGGCAAATTCCACCTAAGACACAGAGATCAATAAGATAGAATCCTCCTCCTTAGTTTCAGGGTGTCCAGTGGGAGAGTTCAGTCAGGTGTCTGAGGCAACATTCAGTTTGTACCAGGAAAGAGGGACCAGCCCGGTGCCATGGGAAGAGAGGACCCCTTCTAGAGGGACAGTCTGAGAACTTCGTGGAGAACTTGGACCAGGCCTGGGAAAGGGGAGGATGTGGCAGGTGGAGATGGAGTAAAGGGAAGCACAGAAAAGGGGAGGCAGGAGAACAGGAGGAGGGAGTGGGGCCGGGACAGTGAGGCACTTGCTTCAGGTGTACAATTTAAGGAGGTGCCAAGCAATTCAGAAACAAATGATATCTTATTACAATATCTTCAAAAAAATCACAATTAATGCCAAACTTTATGGTAGACAAAATATCAAAATTTTAGATAAAGGCAGGATCAATACTAATATCATTATTGTCCTGAGCCATATTGGAATCTGTGGAAAAAGGAAGAATCAGTAATATTTTATTCAAAATTTCAAAACTTTGTTCACCTTCGTGACTACCCTAGTCGTGGCCCTGAGGGAAGACTGAGTGGTGGAGCTGAACCGGGTTTGGGGGCCACGAATGGAGCCGCGGGTGCCAGTGCGGGGGTGGGCTGGGGTCGGAGTGCTGAGGCCCCTTGAAGGCTGGCTGCAGACTTTCTTCTTGGACTTACTGCACGCCTCTCGGCCCTCATGGCCCACCTGCCCTTCCCTCCCTGTCACCTTGAGTTCAGCTGGACCACGGGCTCTTTCCGTGAGGCTCCAGGCTCTGCCGGGCTGGCCCCTGCAGCCCACAGCCTTCCCACCCCGTGGCCCCAGGCCCTCACTGTAATTTGCCGGCCCACCTTCCCCACTAGACTGCAAACTCCCCCAGGGCGGGGCCTGGGTTTTGCCTTAGCCTGGGGGGCCTGGCACGGGACGGCCCTGAGGTAAGTGTTCCTTGAGTAAATGGACAAGTACGTGTTTACCATCAGAGGCATTTCCTGAGGGAAAGATGGAGGCGCTTTCAGTATCCCATCTTCTTCATGCCTTGCTCGTCCACTTTTGGATGGGTGCACTGGGGGCTCTCCCTGGACCCCTTTTGCGCAGGAGGAGATGGAAAGCATCCTGGGGACACTCTCCCATGGCCTGCCTTTGCCCATGCTGTTCCCTCCACCACCAGTCCTTTCCCTTGTCCATCCCTCATGGCCAGAGCCCCTGCCAGGCCCCACAGCGGTGCTCTGGGAGGCATACTAGAGTCCTCTCTCATAGACGGCTCCCTCCCATCATCTCTAGAAGCACGTCTGCTGTGCCTTCATCAGTTAGTTGCAGAGGTGTCTCTTCTCCTCCATTGAACCAGGGGGCAGCCAGAGGGCAAAGGCGGGGCTTCTCCCGTGTCCGATTCTTCTGGAACAGAGCTGCTGCTAGCAGTTCCCAGTTTTGCTGTTAGTGAGAACCGTTCATCATAAAGATTCCCTGTATTCATGGTTGACAAAAGCCGTCTGAGGGCCATGGTCTTAGTGCATCCTAACAACAGCCTCTGTGAGCCATGGTCTTAGTGCATCCTAACAACAGCCTCTGTGAGCCATGGTCTTAGTGCATCCTAACAACAGCCTCTGAGAGCCATGGTCTTAGTGCATCCTAACAACAGCCTCTGAGAGCCATGGTCTTAGTGCATCCTAACAACAGCCTCTGAGAGCCATGGTCTTAGTGCATCCTAACAACAGCCTCTGTGAGCCATGGTCTTAGTGCATCCTAACAGCCTCTGTGGTAGGAAGAGTGGGTAGATGCCCCCCACCTTGGGGCAGAGGAAGAACCTGAGGCCCCAAGAGGGACGTGTCCTGCAGGAGATGACCAAGCCAGAGGGGACACGTGTGGGTGGTGGCAGGCATCTCCCGCCTCTTGTTGGGCTTGCACCTCACTGTCCAGTACCCCTCCCTGAGAGCACCACCTGGCCGCACCCTCTCGGCTCCTGTCTCCCGCCTGACGGTGCAGAGCCCATCAGTACAGACCACGGCGTGGTGCTGTGCCAACCGCCCCTCCTCCCAGGTGAGGCGCGCAGTCTTCCCTCCCCATGCTGCTTCTCCACCTACTAGTGTAAGAAACACCTACCAACTAAGCATCTGAGAGGCTCAGCCAAGATACAGAAAGGCTAGAAAGTGCTATCTGCAGGGCATGGGTCTGTCTCCTCAGTCACCTTGTCCTCTCTTTTCACATAGCTTATGGACAGAGATCAGTTCATTGACTGATGATGCAGCCCTTCCGTCCATCCGTGTTTAGGGAGGACCTGCCGTGCACGGGGTCCTGACCCACGTGCTGAGCGTCCGGAAGTTCTTAGGGCCCTGCACCCCGAGGACCAGCCTGCTGGGCTGGCTTACTAGAACAACTCAGACTGGGAATCACACTCATGAGTGGACACGCCAGACAGACACCGCCCCAGATCTGGGGGCATGAGCGCTTGGCTCCCTGGGGAGAAGTCTGGGGCGCTGGGGCGGGTTCTCGGGCAGGACTTACCTCTGCTCCCCTCTCCAGGCATCATCATCATGATGACGCTGTGTGACCAGGTGGATATTTACGAGTTCCTCCCATCCAAGCGCAGGACTGACGTGTGCTACTACTACCAGAAGTTCTTCGACAGCGCCTGCACGATGGGCGCCTACCACCCACTCCTCTTTGAGAAGAACATGGTAAAGTACCTCAACCGGGGCACGGACGAGGCCATTTACCTGCTTGGAAAAGCCACGCTACCTGGCTTCCGGAGCATTCGCTGTGAAGCGTGAGCTGCCGAGCCAGGTCCCCTCACCCTTCTCCATCGTGCGTTTTGCAGCTGGTCTCTTGGCCGCCCTGGGCCCGGGAAGACTGTTCCTGAATAATCACAGCCTGTACTCGAGGCAGCAAGAACCCTGGGGCTTCAGGAACATAAGGGACGGGACCCAGGCCCAGCCTGCCCTTTTGTCACGGGGGGGGTGTGAACCCAGAGCCTCCCACCACGCTCATGGACACACATGCCTAGCATTCCTTCCGGTCAGAGTCCTCCCTGCCCTCCCCCGCCCCCCCCTTGGGAAATGCAAGATCCACCTTTCCCACCAGGGCAGCCAAAGCTGGGCTGCTTGCCCCACTGGAATGATGTTATTCTTGCAAACCAGTACTGTGTAATGCTTCAAATCTCTACCTACACACTGATTTCATGTTTTAAACCCTCCCGTGTTATGACCGTGCCAGTACGGGGTGCCTCTGAGGGGCAGTGAAGTGTCGCAAGGCATAGGAAACATGGTCAGTTCCTCCAGAACGAAGCTGCTCCGAAGGTCCATGCCCTGGGAGAGGCCGTGTTCCTGTCCCTCCGGCTGGTGTGGCAGCCCTTGGCCTCTGTGCGCGTGAGCAAAGGGTCTTGATGAACCCACAGCCGTCTCCATGTGAGAGGCGAGTACAGAAAAAAAGATACGGCCTCCATCCTCACGTTGCTTACGGCTCAGTGCGAGTGACAGAATGGATTCAGCGTGCTCGGTGCACTGTGGGCTTGTCGGGGGGCGGGCTGGCTGTGCTGCTGTCGTTGTACCCAGGAGGTGCCACGCCCTTCCTGTGTCAGTGGGTCAGAGGGCTTCGTGGAGCTGGGGACTGTGGAGTGGATTTTAGAAGAGGAAAAACATGTCAAGCAGATTTTGTCTGAGTCATCGGAGATGTATTTTCCTTTCTGTCTTTATCACCCGTATTTATTCTCGAAGAGCTGCCTGAATTTACAGGTGCAAGTTATGTTTTGAGGAAGCCCCCTCCTCACGTCTGAGGCGGCACGTGCAGCCCCATGACAGATGCCAGGCAAGCCAGATGCCAAAAGCCTCATCTCCCCGGGCTCGCCTGGTCTGAGCCCACCCTACCAGCTGGGTGTGCACACCGTATCCAAGTCTTCCTTTTTGATGCCCACACCCACACCTCCGCCTGCCATCCTGTTTTTCCCTTTAGGCGCCCACCTCCCAAATTACTTCTAAGAATTTTCCACTTTAAAATATGCTGACCCTTTTTTTTTTTTTTTTTTTTTTTTTTGGACCTCCATGGGCCTTTGGTGAAAGGTCTCTCAGGGAGTGGGAATGTGGTTTCCTAGGACTGAAAGTCACTCTCAGAGGTCAGAACCTTGGAGATGATGATGGATTCTCACCGGGTGTGTCAGATTGCTGCGCCCTCAACCCCTCCCTGCAAGGGAGCAACATCAGAGTCTGGGCAGAGGCTGCCCGCTGTGGTCTGTCTACACGCTCCCTGGACCGTTGTGCTAAGCCCCTCCCCGAAGGGGAGCCACACTGGACGGGACCAGGCTTCTGGACTCCCGAAGCTAGCCCCGTGTGCCAAGGGCCTCGAATGTCTGAGCTCCAGACCAGCCGCTGTGGAGCTGGAGTGCCATTCGCTGCCAAACTGTTGGCTTGCGTAGGCAGTAGAAGGAGTTCTGGAGTGAGAAGCCCTGGGTTTTCAAAGTGATGCTCCCCTATTACTCGCTATGCCACCATGGGCAAATTCTCCTCCCTGAGCCTCTGTTTCCACATCTGTAAAATGGGTGATGAGCCTGCCTCACAGGTGCCATGAGGGCTACCTGGCACAGTGCAGGTGCTCATTACATGTGGTTCCTCCCTTCCTTTACTAAGGACCTGCTCTGTGCTCACGTCTGGGCAGGACCCTGCTTTGAAGGAGGCCAGAGAGGGGACCTTGTCCTCAGGGAATTTAATGTCCTATTGGGAGACAATACCTACCCTGCTTGGAACACCCTGGAAATGATCCGAGGGAATGGAGGGTGCAGAATGTGCCCCTCCTTCTCCCTGCCGGCAGCTCAGGTCTGATCTGCTCGGGGGGTGGGCAGAGCTGTCGGGCCACTGGCTGCTGTGTGACATGTATCTTTTCCACATCTCTGGGCCCGTGAATTCCTGGTAATCTTTGAATCATGAGCACTGAGTGCAGAGGAAGGTGGCATTCCATACTCAGGAGAGAGATGTTGGTGTGGACACTAAGACTACACTGGGTAGATGCTAGCTTTTAATTGTTATTACTAAGGGATCAAATTTATTTAATTCTGTGCTTTCTCTACATGGAAATGTGTCGAATGCAAATAAGATGTAGATATTATCATTAGTCTGATTAGATGTTTCATATTGTGGCAGGTAATTTAAATATTATCACTGAGTCCTGTAGGAAAGCCAGTCTCTAAGGTGCTCTGTCTTCTTCAATATCCATCTGTTCATTCTATATCATGAGGCCCTCAAATGCTTCCATCAATTAAATAAGCTATTGATATTGGTTTGGAGTTGAGACATCAACCTCAGAAACATCTGAATCGAGCCTAAGCTAATTCTCAATTCCCCAAAGATTATGTAAAATTTTAAAATACATTTTTTTTAAAGCTTGTCCCTCTTTTCTTACTTGCTAAGGGAACAACTGCTCATTGTGAATTCTTGTCTGCAAAGAGGACATGACTGGAATCTCAAACCCCTAAATCCTGCCCTACAAGCTCCTCTGGCCTTAGCCTCTCTGTTCAATACTCCAGGGGAAGGAATGCTTACTTACATGGCAGGACAGCATCTTTGAGATGGTGACTGGTTTATTTTCTTCCTTTTGCTCTTGCTTGGACTCAAATGATGAAACTGTTGTTCATCCAACACTTCAGGGAAGGGCTGCAGTAGGGCAGAAAACATAATGAAAGGAAGGTTGGTTTCCAAAAGCCTAAAACCCTTAAAGAAATGATGTCCCAAAGGAACAGCCAAATTGTTTAGATATAAATCCTGAGGAAGTGCAGGAGTAAGGGGAGACAAAATAATTTCTCTTCCCCATGAATGGCCTACTTCCTGTTATGAGTTGAATATGTCCTCCTAAAATTCGTACTGAATTCCTAACACCTAGTAGCTCAGAATGTGACCTTATTTGGAAATAGAGAATTGGTTAAGATGAGGTCATACTAGAGGAGGGTGAGCCCCTAATCCTGTATGACTGATGTGCTTATAAGACGGGAAATTTAGAGGCAGACATGCACACAGGGAGAATGCCATGTGAAGATAAAGGCAGAAATCAGGGTGATGCTTCTACAAGCCAAAGATTGCCAGCAAACCACCAGAAACTAGGGGAGAGGCACGGAAGATTTTCCCTCACAGCCCTCAGAAGGAACCAACCCTGCTGACACCTTGGTCTCGGACTTTTAGTTTCTAGGACTGTGAGACAAAAATTTCCGCTGTTGAAATCACCCAGTTTGTGGTACTTTGTTACGGCAGCTCTAGCAAACAAAAATATTCCCCCACCCCTCACCTATAACAGAGTCCCCTGGAGTGGGGCTGGAAAGAACACTGAGAGGAACCAGGCTGTCTCAGGACCTGAGGAGAGGGCCCTGTGCTGTATCCCTGGCCAAAGCTTTATTAGGAAGAACAAGCAAATCCCTGGGAAGCAAGGCTTCATGGGGTTCTGGTCCAGGCAGATTGGACCTTCGGCAGCCTTGAAGAGATTCCCATGCCTGGAGAGGCAAAGAAGCAGCTGTGTGATGAGACCGTGAATGAGGGACCCCGAGGAGTGCTGAGAGGCCAGCTAACACGGAAGGTGTACTCCCCGACGCCTGTACCTAATGCCTTAGCATCGCAAGGTCCCTGGAACTCAGATGTTTAACACCATCTTGACTGAGATTGGGCTTCTGCCTGAATCTCAGGAGAATGGGAGCTCAAAAGAGGAATGACCAAAAAATAGATTTCAGTTAGTTTGGAAATTGAGATTTATGCCTGCCAAATTTACAGTGGCCTTAAATCTCTGTAAGGTCCTTTCAACTGGTGAGCTGGGCCTTGGGGTGGCACTAGGCTCCTCTGTTCGGGTCTTGCGGGGAGCTTCTGCAACCTCCCCAGGCTGCCTTTCCTCTGGTTCCTATTCTGCTATCTGCTGCTTATTTTAAGGTGTATATGCTAGGGGTGAGGGAGGAAAAATGAGACCCTGGCTTCTTTTTTCCTCACCAGCCACATGAGAAGAAAGACACAAGTCACAAAGAGAAAGACCAATAAAGAGAGAGATTCGTACCTGCACCCTCCATGCCCACCCCACCAATGGCTCTCCTTTCTGACTGAAGCCCAACTCCAGGCTCTTTGTCCTTACAGAACGCTTCACACCCTGGCAGTGGGCTGTACCCATACCAGTGATGGCTCCACAGCCATAAGCAGGAGGTAGAGAAGGGGTGCATGGGACTCTGGGACTGCCTCCCTCATCCTATTCCCAGCTCCTTGCTCCCTGTGTGGCTTTGGTTTCTACTTCTCCTCTGACCCGTAGGGCAGCCTTTGGGGATGTTCTGTGATGTGATGGGGAGTGCACTGTAGACCCAGGGACACTTTCCACTCTAACCGGGGCAGGAACACCCTAACCCAGAAAATTCATCCCTATGGGCTCGGGTAATGGCATCAGTTTCAGGAGAGAGGAAAAAGCCTTACCTGCACCCATGAAATCCCATCACCCAATGCATTTATGCTGCCTTCCAGTCCTTCTCCGGATTGATTGGAAAACAAGTTTATAATGGGAAGAGGAATTCTGTTCAGTCCAGCCAGTGTGCAGTGAGCACCCACTGTGAGTGGCACTGGGAGACAGTGATGAAGACTCCCAGCACCTGCCCTCCAAGAAATCAGAGTCTGGGAGACTAGACCTGCCCTGTCTGTGTGTAGTATTATCACATTCAAGTGAGAGAAGAGAACTGCCATTTTCTGAAAAGCTAAGCCTGGAAAGTATGGTTATTGTTGGTAGGCATGCATTTATAACTGCATAGAAGAAAAATACTATCCAAATGCCAAATAGGAAGGAATATGATCATATGAGATAAAAGCACAATAATGAAGTTATAGAAGAAAGCTTCATTTTGGCTGGGATTTGGGGAGTCTTAGTGGGTGACAGTCTTGAGGGACAGGCAGGATTCCTCCTTTATTCTTTAAGGAAAATGCTTTTCCTGATTATAAAAGTTACACATATTTACTGTCAAAATACAAATTCATAAAGAGCAAAAAGTCCATCTCCGTCCAAAGGTAATCCCTACTAGCAGTTCCCAAAGCTACAGTAATCAAAACAGTATGGAACTGGCACAAAAACAGAAATATAGATCAACGGAACAGGATAGAAAGCCCAGAAATAAACCCACACACCTTTGGTCAATTAATCTACGACAAAGGAGGCAGGAATAAACAATTGAGAAAAGACAGTCTCTTCAATAAGTGTTGCTGGGAAAACAGGACAGCTACATGTAAAAGAATAAAATCACAATATTCTCTAACACCATACACAAAATAAACTCAAAATGGATCAAAGACCTGAATGTAAGGCCAGACACTATGAAATTCTTAGAGGAAAACATAGGCAGAACACCCTTTGACATAAATTGCAGCAAGATCTTTTTTGACCCCCCTCCTAGAGTAAGGAAAATAAAAACAAAAATAAACAAATGGGACCTAATTAAACTTAAGAGCTTCTGCACAGCAAAGGAAACCACAAACAAAACAAAAATGACAACCCACAGAATGGGAGAAAATATCTTCAAATGAAGTGATTGACAAGGGATTAATCTCCCAGATATACAAATAGCTCATGCAGTTCTAAGCAAAAAAAAAAAACAAAACAGAAAAAACACAAAAACCAAAAAAACCCCACCAAAAACCAAACAACCCAATCAGAAAATGGGCAGAAGATCTAAATAGACATTTCTCCAAAGAAGACATACAGATGGCCAACAAACACATGTAAAGATGCTCGACACCACTAATTATCAGAGAAATGCAAGTCAAAACTACAATAAGGTATCATCTCACACTGGTCAGAATGGGCATCATCAAAAAGTCCACAAACAATAAATGCTGAAGAGGGTGAGGAGAAAAGGGAACCCTCCTACACTGTTGCTGGGAATGTAAATTGTTACAAGCACTATGGAGAACAGTATGGAGGCTCCTTATAAAACTAAAAGTAGAACTACTATATGACCCAGGAATCCCACTCCTGGGCATACATCCAGAAAAAACCATAATCCAAAAAGGATACATGCACCCCAATGTTCACTGCAGCAGTATTTACAATAGCCAAGACATGGAAGCAAGCTAACTGTCCATCTACAGAGGAATGCATAAAGAAGATGTGGCACATATATACAATGGAATATTACTCAGCCACAAAAAAGAATGAAAGAATGCCATTTGCAGCAACACGGATGGACCTAGAGATGATCATACTAAGTGAAGTAAGTCAGACAGAGAAAGACAAATATCATATGATATCTCTCATAAGTGAAATCTAATTAAAAATGATATAAATGTACTTACAAAACTGAAATAAACTTGCAGATATCTAAAACAAACTTATGGTTACCAAAGGGGAAATGTGGGGAGGGATAAATCAGGAGCTTGGGATGAACATACATACATAAGACGGATAACCAACAGGGATGGCACGGGGAACTCTACTCAATATTCTGTGATAACCTCTATGAGAAAAGAATCTAAAAAAGAATTAATATATGTATATGTGTAACTGAATAACTTTGCTGTACACCTGAAACATAATATTGTACATCAACTATACTCCAATAAAATTAAAAAATATATATATAATGCAAAAAAAGACCAAATTCCACTTTTTTAAAATTTAAAAATATATCATAAAAATGCTTCCAGATCATTAAGGCAGCCAACTGTGTCAGGAATCAGCCCCATCCACCAGCTGACTGACACTAGATCCAGGACCCCCGGCCCTGCAACCACCTACCCCAGAACCCGGCTCTGCCCACTAGTGGGCCAGCCTTAGCCCTGGGGTCCCCTGGGATCCTGCAACCAGCCAGCTCATGACCTGGTCGCGCCTCCCAGGGGCCGGCAGTCATGACACAATGTATGGCCTAGCAACCAGTTGGACCAGGGACCAGCCACACCTACCAGGCTATCCACAGTAGTCAGCAGTTTTCTTTATGTGTCCTGTGCTTGGGGTTATTTGAGTATCTTGGATATGTATGTTTATAGTTTTAATCAAATTTGGAAAATTTTTGGCCATTATTTCCTCTAGCATTTTTTCTCCTCCTCTCTCTTCTCCTTTGGAAACTCTAATACAGTAACATGAATGCATGAATGGTAGGCTGCTTAATGCTGTCCCATAGCTCACTGATACTCTTTCCATTTTTTACAATTCTTATTTTTTCTGTTTTATTTTGTATAGTTTCTGGTGTTACAGCTTAAGGTTCACTAACCTTTTCTTGTGCAATGTCAAATCTGCCATTAATCCTATCCAGAGTATTTTTTATCTGAGATTCTGCAGTTTTCATCTTTCCTCTACTTCCTTGAAAATATAAAATATAGTTTTAGCAACTTTTAATGTTCTTATCTACTAATAATATCAACTTTTATTTCTGGGTCAGTTTTCATACATTTTGCTTGTCATTACAGGTAGCTTTTTCCTGCTTTTTTGCACGTCCTGGTAATTTTAGATTGGATGCCAGATATAAATATTTTCTTTTTTGGGTGTTAGATATGTTTGTAGTCTAATAAATATTCTTGAGTTTTGTTCTGGGATGCAAATAAGCTTCCTGGCAGCCTTTGGCTATTTTTAGGTACTGCTCCTAAGCTCTCTTGTTTCTCATTTCTCAGGGATCACTGTTCTTTGTTACCTGATTGCCAGTGTCTTCAAAACTATACTTTACATTTTTTGTAGTTCTTTAGCTGTTTCCTGCAGGAGGGTAAATCAAGTCTCTTTAACTCTATCTTGCCCAGAAACTGAAGTAAATCTTCAATTTCAATAGTGAAATTTCTTCATTAAAAGTTGAAGTGAATAAATGTTATAAGAGTTTTACTTAAGCTGAATCTGGACTCATTCAGCCATTTGGCTCTGTCTCAGAGACTGGAGAAGGGATCCTATGGGCCTGTATTTTACTCATTGGTAAAGAGCCTCCAGAAAAGAGCCTCATTCACAGGGGAGGGGACAGAGCTGAGGTGAACCTGCCTGGCTGAAGGTCAAGGGGCCACAGCAGGAGGGGACTGGATGCTGACTGTTCTATATAGCCCGTCCCGTGGAATAGGAAGAGAGGACTGTAGTGAAAGTGTGAGAGGACTTTATAAGTTCACATTCCCCGAAATATCAATGGGATAGTGAAAACGCAGTGTGGCATGAGCAGTCCGCAGTGCCAACAACCGTGGATTGGGTAGTAAGGAGAGGTGGCAAGGACGACGGGTGCCTGGCATTGGTGCTCTAGAAGAAAAAAGAGGAAGGTGACGGCTGTCATGAAGACAGTTCCACTGCCTCTTGGCCCTGTTTCAGTAGAGATTTGTGGAAGCTGGAGCTTCAATTAAAGGGCGAAGTTCAAAGCATGAAGTGAGATTTTGGGAAGCAAAAATGGCCTCTGACAAAAAAGTTCTATATGAGTGTGTGACTGTGTGTATGTGCACGTGTGTGCATGTGTGTGCATGTGCGTGTGTGCGCGTGTGTATGAGTGCACACATGTGTGCATGTGCGTGCGTATGCGTGTATGTGTGTACGTGTGTGTGCGCGTGTGCGCACGTGCGTGCATGTATGTGTGCACATGTGTGCGCGTGTGTGTACATACCCAGGTCACCCGGGGGGTGGGGTGGGGGCATCATGACAGTGGGAGCTGCAAAGCAGTGTGGTTGCTTTGAGTAACTGAATTTTCAAAGACTTTAGCTACAAAAGTGACCCACTCTTTGCAGACACGGGATCTGGGCTTTCTGTGGTGCTGAGGTCTGTGTTTGTCTCTAATGACTACATCTTTGCCCTGGGGCAGCCTACAGGTAGGCCTGTCCAGCTGAATAAACAGGGTCAGGGCTGAAAGCCCAAAGCTCTCATTGTGCTTCCTCAGATGTTTGTTTTTACCACTTGCCAAAGAAAAATTGAAGGAGTCTTAAAATAGGTGGAATATAAAGTTCTTTACTGGGAAGCTCTGAAACCCACTTGTCAAAGGTCTATCCTGAGGCATGATTAAATAAATGGAAAAGGACCAGTCTTAGGCACAGCATGAAAACAGCTGAAAGTCTGTTAAATTCTGCAGCTTAGGTTGAGACAGAGGCTGTGGACCTTCTTGAATCTCTGTGGAAGTAGATCGAAAGGGAAATGTGTGCTAGGTCTTTACCTGAATACCTTTTTTTCCCAATAGGAAATATCCCTTTTTTGGAACATATTGCAGAGTGCAAGTGGGTGGCCCTGAGCAGCGCTGAGTAATAGAGCAGTATTCAACAGAGAGCTCTGGGTGAAAGTCAAAACTTAGGGAAACCCTGAGTAGCCACGTTCACAAGAAAATAATCCAACCGTAGTAGACTGTGATGCTCCAGGCAGCACTCACCTAGAGGAGGGAGTTAGTGGTTTGGCCTGTGGTGCCCATGCGGATCTCACTGTCTGCTATACTTGGCTGGAAGTTAGTAATCTCAGCTCTTTCCCCTTCAGTTTCACTCGTGTGTGTTATTTCTCATCAGACCATGGTAAATTCCATCAGAAGCCACATGGCAGTATTTCATGTGTACTAGCTGGAAGAACACCAACAGTGCCAGCCCACACTCAAGAGTGGTAACACTTTCTACATTTCTCCTTACACTGGAGTTTCTACTATGGCCTAACTCAGCAAGCTTCATTTAGGACAGACGCTCTAGTCCAGAGGTAAAGTTCACTTAAAACTCTTTGAATCCGGTGTCCACCAATCCTGCCAGCTATCTCTTTGCACCCTCTTCTTTTTAGAACTTAAAAAATATTAAATGTGTTCCTTCATCCATCTGTCCATCCACCCATCCGCTCATCCATCCAACTGGTGAATACTGGTGCATACACTGTGTCCAGGTCTGTGATGGAGTCACAAAGATAACACTGATGACAGTAGTGACAAGGAGAGTGATGGCGCCAAAATGGCCACATAGGAGGCCCCTAGCTCTATCCCTGCACAGAGGCCAATAATCAGACAGCTAGTCATGAAGAAGAATAGCTCTGGGAGAGCTCTGGATTCCACTGAGGAAATTTTAGCATGTAGTGGAGCAGCCTGGGAACTGCACTGGCAGCTAGCTCAGGCCTCTGAGGCTGCACCAGAGCAGAACACCAGCTCAGACCCCTGTGGATGACCGCTACTGCTGTGTGTGCGCTCAGAGCTAGCCCCTCCGGCTCACGTTTATGCGGATAGCCTGACATCCATCACTCGCCTTCACCCCGTTTCACCCCTGGGGGGAGACTGTATAGCCACTGGGAGAGCATGCTGACAGCCAGGGCTCCCATGACTACTTGTGGGGCCAGATCAGGCCCTGTCTTATGTCGCTGGCCTGAACGACTGTGCTTACCTGTAGCTAGAGTTCCTACAGCTGTGCACCTGTACACCCCCAGCCCAATCCCCTTCACTGGCCTCCACTGAAGTTCACACACCCAGGGGAGGATTGTGTAGCCATGGGATAGCATGCTGATTGCCAGGGCTCCAGTAGCGGCCAGTGAGCTTATAGTTGTCCCTGGCCCTTGCTGCCTGCACTTGCCCCCCCCCCCCCACCATGCTGTGTGTGCGTGCAGCTGGCACCTGCCATGACACAGGCACCTGCAGTTTGCCCCTATAGCTGAGTGTGTGCACACTATCTGCCCTGGTCCCTAGCTGCTGGACCTGTAGACACCACTGAGGGCCTCAGCAGCTCTTGCAACCACTGCAGACTCCCCACAGTCCCCACCAAGGACATACAGTTGTTGACACTGGGAACCTAGGTGGCCTAAGCTGAAGAGACGTTATGGCCCTGATGGACCTGTGTGCTGCCACGTACCCCCCAAGTTAGGCACCCTGCACCACTAGACCCAACACCACAGCATGCTCCAGTGTGCACCCGCCCAAAGGTTAAGGTCTTCCTTTACCAAAGCCAGTCCATAAAGTTTGGAAGAGGCAACTGCTTCTTTAAATGTACAGATGCCCAAACAAGTCTACTGGAATCATGAAAAATCAGAAAAATATGACTCCATCAAAGGAATATAGTGAACCTACAGTAACTGGCCCCAAAGAAATGGAGATTCAAGAATTGTCTGATGAAGAATTCAAAATAATACTTCTAAAGATGCTCAGTGAGCCAAAAGAGAACACAGGTTAAAAATTTAATGATAACAAGAAAACAATACAAGAACAAATAAGTTCCACAAAAAGATAGAAAACATAAAAAAGAATCAAACAAATATTGGAGCTGAAGAATACAATAACTCAAGAATTCAACAGAGAGCTTCAACAGCAGCTTGACCAAGAAGACAGAATCAGTGAATAGAAGACAGACTAACCAAAATTACCCAATCACAGGAGCAAAAAATGAAAAGAGCCTATGGGACTTATGGGACACCATCAAAAGAAATAATGTACAATGATTAGAGCTCTAGAAGGAGAAGGGGTGGGGGAAGGAATAAAAGGCTTCTTTAAAGAAATAAGGTCTGGAAACTTCCCAAACCTGGGGAGAGATTTGGATATCCAAGTTCATGAAGCTCATAGATCACCCCCAAATTTCAATCCAAAGAAAACTTCTCCAAGACCCATTGTAACAAAACTGTCTTAAATCAAAGACAGAATTTTAAAAGAAGCAAGAGAGAAAAATTCTCAGCAGAGATCTTGCACATCAGGACAGAATGCAATAATATATTCAAAGTGCTGAAAGAAAGAAACTGCCAACCAAGAATACTCTACCCAGAAAAACTGTTTCAGAAATCAAGGTGAGATAATGACTTTCCTATAAAAAAAAAAGCTGAAGAAATTCATCACCACTAAACCTACTTTATAAGAAATGCTGAAAGAAGTCCTTCAAGCTGAAATGAAAAGATGCTGACTAGTAACATTCAAACATGAAACTATACAACATACTGGGATAAAGCTAAGTTTATAGTCAGATTCAAAACATACTCATACTGAAACATGGGGGTGTGTTAGCTACTTAGCTCTCATATAAGGGTTAAAGGACAAAAGTGTTAAAAACAGCTATAGCTACAACAATTTGTTAATGGATAAACAATATAAAAAGATGTAAAATTGTGCCATCAGAAACATAAAAGCAGAGAGTAAAAGGGTAGAGTTTCTGTATGCTAGTGAAGTTAAAATTTTTATCAGCATAAAATAGACTATTACACATATAAAATGTTTTATATTAGCCTCACAGAAACCACAAAGCAAAAATCACAAAGATAAAGAGAAGAGAATCAAAGCATACCACCAAGAAAAATCATCAATCCACAAAGGAAAGCAACAAGAGAGGAAGAAAGGAATGAGGGAACTATGAAACAGCCAGAAAACAATAAAGAAGGTAGCATTATTATTAGGTCCTTACCTATCAATGATTACTCTGAACATAAGTGGTGAATTCTTCAATCAAAAAACATCAAGTGGCTGGATGGGTTAAAAAGCAAACAAACAAGAACCAACTATCTGCTGCCTATAAGATACTCAATGGGGAAAGGATAGTCTCTTCAAAAAATGTGAAGAAAACTATTCTCTTCACATGCAAAAGAATGACACTGGACCCCTATCTTACACCACTCACAAAAATTAACTCAAAATGGATTACAGATTTAAACATAAGAACTGAAGCCATAAAACTCCTAGAAAAAAACATACAGAGTTTCTTGACATTGGTCTTGGCAACAAATTTTTGGATATGACACCAAAAGCACAAGTAACGAAGGCAAAACTTATTAAGTAGGACTACGTAAAACTAAAAAGCTTCTGCATAGCAAAAGAAACAATGAACAAAATGAAAAGGCAACCCATGGAAAATATTTGCAAAGCATATATCTGGTAAGGGGTTAAGAACTCATACAACTCAATAGCAAAAGTCAAATAATCTGATTAAACAATGGGCAGAGGAAGAAAAAACTGAATAGACATTTTCCCAAAGAAAATGTACAAATGGCCAACAGGTACCTGAAAAGGTGCTTGCTCTGTATCACTAATCGTCAGTGAAATGCAAATCAAAGCTACGAGACATCAAGTCACACCTGTTACAATGGCTATCATCAAAAAGATAAGCGATGGGATTGGCAAAGATGTAGAGAAAGGGAACTTTTGTGTACTGTTGGTAAAAATATAAATTGGTGCAGCCATTATAGAAAACAGTACGGAGGTTCCTCAAAAAACTAAAGATAGAACTACCATTGATCCAATAATTCCACTTCTGGGAATGAAGATAAAAAGAAAACAGTATCTTGAAAAGATGTCTGCACCCCCATGTTCATTGCAACATTATTTATAAAAGCCAAAATATGGAAACAACCCAAGTTGTCCACCAACAGATGAATAAGATGTAAATATATATACAATGGGCTTTTATTCAGCCATGAGAAAGAAGAAAATCTTGCCATTTGCGACAATGTGGATAAATCTCGAGGCCGTTATTCTAAGTGAAATAAGTCAGATAGAGAAAGGTAGATGCTGTGGTGGAATCTAAAAAGGCTGCACTCATGGAAACAGAGAGTAGAGTGGTGATTACAGGGGCTGGGGGTGGGGAATGGGGAGGTGTTAGTCAAAGGGTGAAATCTTTCAGTTACAAGTTCTGGGGATCTAATGCACAGCATGGTGATTAGAGTTAATAACAATGTACTGTATACTTGAAAGTTGCTAAGAGGGTAGATCTTAAATGTTCTCACCACAGAAGAGGAATAATACTCATGTGATGTAATGGAAGGTTTTAGCCAAGGCTATAGTGCTAATCATTTTGCATCATATAAGTATATTAAATCAACATGTGTATACCTGAAATTTACAGAATGTTACACATCAATTATGTCCCAATAAAGCTGAGGAAAAAACCAATAATGACAAACTCTTATATAACATTTGTCATATGCCAGGAACACTTCCATGCACTTAATATCTTTAGTGTTAATCCTTACAGCAACTTTATGAGAAGGTACTGTTATTATGCCCATTGTACAGTTAAGGAAATAAGATGAATAAGATAAGATCCATGCTTACAAAGGCATTTACAGAGTAGTTAAGGAGTTAAATTATATATTCACAAAGGAATGAAGTTAACATTGCTAGGCCTAAATATCAACACAAGCTTGCAAGAGTAATGACATAGATGGTTTCATATATGACAAGGGAGTGTGTCTTAGGTCACTCAGGTTCTCCTAAAGTCACTGCATTAAGGTGGGTGGTAGTGACTGATTAAAGGAAGTACGCTCCAGAGGAAGCAGTAAGGAATAGATGCAAGACAGGAAAGAGGGAGGAGCCAGCGAAACAGCACTTTCAGGTGAAGTTCTAGCTTCAGCTTGATCCCATAGAGATGTCTGGAGTGTAAATGGCACCTTAGAGTTTGTCCTATCTAGAAGCAAGGGAACTGAGCGTTTGAAGTCCCCACTGGAGAGTCCACAGCTAATGAGGTTCCCTGTGGTTGGGGGAATGTAAAAGTCCAGACACTTTGGGTCTCACAGTCAAGTGATGGAAGTAATACAACAGGTGAGGCAGGTGCATTGCCCAAGATCAATCCTCTTAAGGTCTCAGGTTTAAGCCATTTGTAGCAAAGCATGCAGAAGCTGGGGGATGAGCGCACAGAACTGGTAAAAGAGGTCTGAGAGGATCTGGAGGGCGGGAACTCCACTATCTGCTAGAGTCCACCTTTTGTGCCTCACAGAAGAGCTTGCTTCGCTCATTAAATTCACTCCACCCCATCATAGCTTCGCCAAAATTTTGTTGGCGAAAGTTTCTGGGGGAGAATTTACAAGAGGTATGTTAATGAGATAAGCCACAGCCCTCACCACTGCGGTTGGACCTGAGATTGTAACTAATATTTGTTTTCCTCCACTACCACCATTTCTAGATACCCCCTTGTCCTTGGCTACCACTTCTGCTAGTTCAGGCGACTAGGCTGGTGAGATGACCCAGACCTTCAACCCCCGGGGTCTGGTTCCTGTTCCCATTCCTTTATCATGCCATGGCTCTGTAACTATTACCCACGGACACCTACTATTGGTCATGGGAGTACCAAGGAACGTCCCTGTGAATCCCCTGAGCACCATATTCCTTCCCACCTTCATTATATAGCACAATTCTACCTCCTCGTGATGACCAGAACCAATTTCCCCAATTGTATGGTAACTCCCCTCTGTGTCTCTTGGTCTGCTGACATTAACCAGGTAGCAGCCATGGCTTTAAGTTTAACGGGATTGGTATGTGTCCGCTGGTGGAAGCATATCTTCCTGCAAACCAGGACCTTTAGATCCACAGAGCCTAAGTTTGCAGGGACAAGAAGTACAAAGTCTTCGAGTGAGAGTGATGGTCAGTGGGGCCCCTTCCTCAGTCTACCAGTTGATTGCCAGATTCACATGTTCAACTTACTGATTACACAGGACTGCGCGCTGGCAGGGTGTCACCTTCAAGCTGGCATCTCAGCTGTGCCTTCAAGGGGCTGATTCAACACCCTATAAGGCCAGCAGCCTCTGGATGACGTAATACGGACCCCACAGTTTTGTGTCTATGGCCACATGTCCAAGGCATTGTTATGCTGTGTTTCATACTGGCAAAGCGATGCTCTGTGAGCCCTTGGATAGTGATCTGAGGCCTGTGGGCAGGAAAGGCAAACCCATTTCTGGAATACCCTTCAATCCTAATCAGAATGAAATGCTTTCCTTTTCAGAGTGGACAGGATCCAGTGTAATCAACTTCCCACCAAGTGACTGGTTGTTCAACTGGAGGACTGATACCATATTTGGACTCTGGGGGTTTTGTTTCTGATAGGGCATTGCTGACTTTTAGCAATGCCAGCAGTTAGCTCCTTGGTGACAGGGAGCCCATGGGCCCATAAATAGTCTTCATTTCTGTCACCATGACCGCTCTGTTTATGGGCCGATCGCACAAACATTGGGATAGCCAAGACCAGAGGCGAGCTGAGAGAGTCACTCTGTTGAGCTGGTTTTTTAAAAGCCTCTTCTGCATGGATGCTTACTGATGGGCATCAAACTTGTGATACAAAGATGCTCACATTCTGAGCCCACTCCCAGAGGGCCATTTACACGCTTCATCTCCAGACTGCTTTATCCCTCATTCTCCAATCTTTGTCCTGCCAGGCCCCCAACCAATAAGCCAAGCCATTCACTACTGGCCATGAGTCCATATGTACATATCCTTAGCACACGTCACTTCTTTCTCTACACGAGGTAGATGACCAGGTGCAATGTCCAGACTCAATCCACGTGGAGAATTTCCCCTCACCGCTATCTTTCAGAGCCACCCCTGAGTTGTAGACATGGTTGATTTTTAGCTTAAACCAACATATTCAACAACCCATGAATCAGGTCTGGTTATTTTCCTCCTTTGTTAGGTAGTCAAAGTCAAGTCCTTCATGAGGCTATCATTGTTAGCAGAGAAGTATTGGTGCATTGGTGATGAGTGAGAACTGGGCCACCTGTGCATGC
This sequence comes from Hippopotamus amphibius kiboko, assembly GCF_030028045.1. NCBI lineage: Eukaryota > Metazoa > Chordata > Mammalia > Artiodactyla > Hippopotamidae > Hippopotamus > Hippopotamus amphibius. The sequence continues at coordinate 162,081,648 of NC_080191.1, forward strand.
AGGTTACTTGTGCCCCTTGGACCAACTCCAGCTGTGGCCAGAATATGCTACCTTCTATCACATGATGGCTTGCTGCTGGGCCTGCCTGACATTATGAGTTGGTAGGTCTGACAGCTCTCAACTTAAGATGGGCAGCTCTGGTCCCAGAGTTATTTGGTTTCCCAAGGTCAGATGCTCATTTCTGTCAGGGCTCAGTATCATGGCAGGAGCTATTGTTTTTTTGTTGTTGTTGTTTTTGTTTGTTTGCTTTTGAATGGTATATAATTCCATGCTGTAGATGGCATGGCCTTTCCCTCTTCAATGTAACAAGGACACTCAGTGATAGTGACCAACTACTACTGAAATTATAATCATGATTTCCTTTGTATCTCTCAAATGCTGAAGGTATTGACAAGTTAACGTATTCCCTTCTACCTGTGTCCTGTCTCAGTTAACCATGAGTGAAAGATTTGGTAGCTGTGATGCTACAGCATGCCAGGGCCTATAAACACTCGTCATTGCCATCTGGCCAGTGTATGATCCAACTCCAGTACCTCATGTTTAGAGTGCTTCCGAGGGCCATTTCTGGTACCAACTGTCTTAAATTGGGTCCTCTCAGAATCAGATCCTGAGTCAAAGGCTTGTGACTTTTTAAGGAAGAAACTAATGCGGAAGTGGGAGAAGCCGGGTAGGGAAAGAGAAGAGGCCAAGCAAGGCTGCAACTTCTGATGAAGTGTCAGGTTAATCCTGAATTTTTAGAGACTTTTGGAGAGTAATTGACTCCTCATAGTTTGTTTCACAGTAAAGGATCTGTGTGGAAGGAGTAGGAGGTAGATATAAAATCCCCAGGCACCTCCTGCTCTCAGTACAGGTAGGCAGCCCTATTGCCGAGGAGAGAAAGCATCTGAAGGTCGCAGGTGTTGACTGTTAGCTGCAAAGCGTGTAGAAGCTGGGGGGTGGAGGCACACACTGGTTAAAGGGATCCAGACAGGGCACCCTTATGCTTGTCCCAAAGTGATATAGGAAGAATACAGGAAGATTCTCTGAGTTCAGAGAATCAAGAGATCATGAGGGAGATGGAGTGGTCAGAGAAGTCTCCCTGTACAAAGTCAGACTTCAGACAGATGTAGTGAGAGGCAGTGGACATGTGACTTCAACTGTATTAATGAGGGCATCACAATTATGTTTAGTGGGGCTGTCGGTAGTGACTGGACACAAAAGGGTCTGAAGGAAGGGATTAGATTAGCATGGTCGTTGCGGTTGAGATTCTTTAGCACTTTCTCTACTTTATCCATTCGGTCAGAAAAAAAATACAAAGAAAAACCCCAAATATCTGAAACATCTACCTTTGCTCACTAACCTCTCCTTCGTATCTATTTCAAGGCCTCCTCTAGGAAATATCTTTTGGAAGAGTAAGTGCTGAGCACCGTGGCCCAATTCCCCTGCCCCCATCCCACTCCCAGCCCCCTTTCTTTTCCATTCCTCGCTCTCCTCTCTGTGTTGGGTGCTGGTCACCCGGCAAGGGCTTTGAAGTAAGACACTGCATCCTCTCTCGGGACATATTTGTATCAGTTTAACATTTACAATTCTCCTGCCTCCTCTGAGAGCTCAGCATTTGCTGCAAGTTCCAAATCACTGCTATCTAATATAAAACAAAATATGATGAGATGCCAAAATAAGTGTACTAGATAAAGAATATGAGAGCTCAGAGACCAGTTTTGTTCAAGCTAACAGGGAAGACTTTCAGAAGAATATGAGACTCGATTTGGGTCTTAGAATATAATGAGGAAGCTATAGAGAAGATGGAGGGGAATTCCCTCCAAGGTAGCGGAAGTGTCTGTGTTGTGTGTGTGAAGGCATCTGGTGCAGAGGAAGAGGTAAGAGAATGCTACATCAGTGCTTCTCAAGCTTGAGCCTCAGATCACCACATCAGTATCATAACAAAAGCACTCATTCTCTGTTTCTTCTCTCCCATCCCACCTTTCTATTCTCCCCAGAGCCAACAACTGCCAAAATTTTCAGGTACTTATTATGGTATTTACTTTCATCGTTCTAAAAACATGATTATAATTTTTAATTTTTCCGTTTTAGAATTTATTTACTGCAGTGGAAGATGATAATTTAACTATCTTACAATTCACCCCTCACCCATGCACAATTACCCTATACCCTACTCCTAATACCATCTTAATAGTATCATACTTGGTTAAATCAATATTCAATGATTACATTCTTGGCTATATACATGTTATTTACTATTTGTAGCTGACCTATAGTTCATGGTTACATTTCCTTTCTTTAAAACCTACCCCCCTCCAAAGAGTTAATGATTACATTTTTGCTTGCTTAGTGAGTTTTTTTGTTTTTGTAATGTAACCAGTTTATCCCCAAATTCTGACAAAGCTGTAAAACTTTTCTTAGAATATTTATAAATATTAGACATTCTATTACCTTCATTTTTTGAGAAGGGGTTGTGAGGGAGTCATCCGCTCCTGAGCTGGTGATCTCTAATCCTACACCAAACAAGAGCTGATGCAGGATTTCATGTCATCATCAACGTCTCAGGAATTCCCTTTGCCTTTCTTCTTTGTTAATTCTGTCCCTTTTTTCCCCTAAAACTGTTTTATTGTTGGTTTAAAACTCCTTGCTTTTATGAGCTCTACCTAAACCTATACCTATACGTAAACAGTGGTTTCCAGAGACAGAAGAAGGAGAGGAAAGTAGGGAGTAAAATTGGGGCTTGCTCAGAGAAAGCATCCGCATAAGCAAATGTGAAGATACCACTCTGGGGTAACGCAAGAATACTGCGTGCTTCTGCTCTTCCTGAGACAGCAATAAGCTTCAATCACACTGAACTGGAAAACGGAGCATTTTAAGATAAATCTTTATATTCTTCCATGCACAGAACAGGTTTAGATCTCAGATACAGAACATACAAAAAATAAGCATTAAAGAAGCTGCATTTTGCCATATTGACAGAAGAGGGCACCATTAATCTAAGAATCTTGTAAACCATCCCAAATCCACAAAAAGAATGGAAGAAAATGGAATAAACCTATGCAAAGCTACTTAGAAAGACACAGAGAGAGAACCAAACATCTCAAATGATGAAACTCCTCCACCATTCTAAGAAAAATAAAAAGCAAAAAAAAAACAAAACCCCGAAACAACCATGAAGGGAAAGAAGATTGCAACATTGTGTTTCAGGCTGAACTAAATAACCTCAAACAAGCATTTGGAAATAAGAAAAGCTATCTTCAATCAGAAATTAAACACATAAATGGAGTTGGTAAAAATAGGAAGATATTTTAAAAAGTTACTTGAACTCAAGGAATAAATAGAACAAAAAGAAAAATTATCTCAAAATTGAAAAGTAAATTTTAAGTGTTTGTTTCCTAGGGCTGCCTTAACAAATAACAACAAACTGGGTGACTTAAAACAATAGAAATTGGTTCCCTCACAGTTCTGGAGGCCGAAAGTCTGAAATCATGGTGTCATCAGGGCTGGTTTCTTCTGGAGGTACTCTCCTAGTTTTCATCCCTGTCTCCTAGCTTCTGGTCACTGCCAGCAACCCTTGATGTTCTTTGTTTATATGTGTATTATTCTAATCTCCACCTCCATCTTCACACTGCTGCCTTTTCTAAATGTCTTCTCCCTCTTCTCTTCTCTCCTAAGGATGCTTGCCACTGGAATTCAGGCCCACCCAGCTAATCTAGGATGATCTCATCTCAACATTCTTAACTTAATTACATTTGCAAAACCCCTTTTTCCAAATAAAGTCACATTAATGGGTTTGAAGTGGACATATCAACTCACTACAGCACCCAAGGGAGAATGGACTCAAATGAAAATTTAGTAAGCAGCACTGAAGAAAGACAAGCAATCAGCCAAGAAAATGAAATAAGATAAAGTAAAAAGAGTCAGGAAGGAGATGATTGACACAGAAGACAGGCAACGAAACTTAGATGTAACTGGAGCCCTTGAAGAAGAATTTTAAAACAATGGAACTATTATTTAAAATCATAGTTGAAGAAAACATCCCAGAAATAAAACATGAATCTAGAAATTGTAAGGATTTGCTAGATAGATGAGAAAATAAACCTGAAATGGTCTACTCCAAGATAACCTATAAAACAATTCCATTCCTTCATTGTACATGTCTATTCTTTCACCAAGCCCACATTGGCTTGATTACTATAGCTTTATAGTAAGTATCAAAATCAGGTAGTACTGAGCCCTTCAGTCTGGCTGGTTGTTTTGTTTTGGGTATTCTAGGTCCTTTGTATTTCCATATAAATTTTAGAATTGACTTGTCAATTTCTATACCCTGAGAAAACCATAATTCAAAAAGATACACATACCACAATGTTCACTGCAGCACTATTTACAATAGCCAGGACGTGGAAACAACCTAAATGCCCATCAACAGATGAATGGATAAAGAAGATATGGCACATATATACAATGGAATATTACTCAGCCATAAAAAGGAATAAAATTGAGTTATTTGTGGTGAGGTGGATGAACCTAGAGTTTGTCATACCGAGTGAAGTAAGCCAGAAGGAGAAAAACAAATACTGTATGCTAATGCATATGTATATGGAATCTAAAAAAAAAGGTACTGGTGAACCCAGTGGCAGGGCAAGAATAAAGATGCAGATGTAGGGAATGGACTTGAGGACATCGGGGGTGGGGGAGGGTGAAGAGGAGGCTGGGATGAAGTAAGAGAGTAACAATGACATAAATACACTACCAAATGTAAAATAGCTAGTGGGAAGCTGCTGCATAACACAGGGAGATCAACTCGATGACTGGTGATGAACTCGGGGGGTGGGATAGGGAGGGTGGGAGGGACGCTCAAGAGGGAGGAGATATGGGGATATATGTATAAATACAGCTGATTCACTTTGTTATACAGCAGAAACTGGCACAACAGTGTAAAGCAATTATACTCCAATAAAGATCTGAAAAAAAAAAAAAAAAAGCCTACTATGTTTCTGATTGGAATTGTGTTGAAATTATAGATCAATTTGAAAATGACAATTTAACAATATTGAATTTTCTAATCTATGAATACAGTGTATCTCTCCATTTATTTAGGGCTTTGTTTTCTTTCATTGACATTTTATAACTTCCAGCATACAATCCTGGACATATTTTACTAAGATTTATAGGTAAGTTTTTAATGTTTTGGTATATTGTAATTGGTACTATTTAAAAAATTTAATTTCTAATCATTCATTTCCACAATATATATATTCAATTGATTTTTAAATTAATGATCATGTATCTGTGCCTTGAAAACTTCTCTTATTAGTTTCTAGTATCTGTTTTATAGGATATTTTATAGAATCTTTGGGATTTTCTATACAGAAAATCATTTCATCCATGAATAGAAACATTTTATTTCTTCCTTTCCAATATGTATGGAATTACATTTTCCTGCCTTATTGAACTCCAGTTTGATGTTGAACAGGGGTTTTGGGAGTAGACATCCTTGCTTTGTTTCTGATCTTAGCAGCAAAGCAGTCAGTCTCTTACCAGTTAAGTATAAGACTGCAGGATTTTTGCAGACTTTATCACAGAGGGACTAGAAGTATGCTGAGTATTTTTTTTTTATCACAAATGCATATAATATTTTGTCTGTTGCCATATTTTTTATTTCTTATCATTTTTATTTGACTTTTTTACAGTTTTCATTTTTATGCTGAAATTCTCCCTCTGTTCATACACGCTGTCCACCTTGGCTATGAGAGCCTTTAGCATATTATAGTTGTTTGTCATAGTTCCAAAATCTGCGTCATATATGAGTCCAGTTCTGTTGATTACTTTGGTTCTTGACTATGAATTATATTTTTGTTTCTTTTTGTTTTTGCTCTTTTGTGTTTTATGTATTTTGGTTGAAAGCCAGACATTGTGAGTAGGACAGTAAAGATTAAGGCAAGCAGTATTTATGCCCGGAACTGGGTGATCTTCTTCCTCTAGGCCATACATACAGGAGGGTTGAGTCAATGTAGTCAGGAATGGAGCTGGGTTTGGCTTTGGTTGGTCTATACTCACTTTCAGTTCACCACTGGCTTCCAATTCTAGTGTTACTTTGTTCTTATGGTGGGACAGGTTTACTTGAGGGTTTCCCTCAATGTTCCTGCTCCACTCTCAGCTTTAGGCCTGTACTGTTTGCCTTTGCCTGCATTTCAGAGAGGACATCTCTGCACCCTCAGTGGTAGGTTGCATCGCTTCTTACTTTATACCAGCACTTGGTAGCCTGGTTGGGGCAGGATGATTCCCTCTTGCCTTGCTGCCACCTCAGTCTTAGGTAGGTGTCCCTGGGTTTTGGAGGTGAGACCTTCTCAGTGGTCCTGCTCTTCCCCAGTAGGAGGAAACCTATAGTAGTCTGAGCCCAGGACTTTTTTTCTTTCCCTTCCTTCCAGGCACAATCAGTTTTCCTGCCCTTAGCCCCAGCAGTTTAACTCTTTTGTTCTGAAAGGGATAAGTTTCCAGTCAGGGCTATCTGCCTTTCCTGTAGTAGTGACAGCTCCCTTCCTTCAGGCGTGAACCTCAAGCGATGCTGTCTCCTCTGGTCTCCTGCCCTGCCAATCAGTCTTTTTTGTGAATAAATACCTTGTGGGGGCCCACTGAGAAAAGCCTGCAAATAGGGACAACTCCTTATTTCTATAGCTCCTAGAGATCTTATTCTCTCAGATTATCCTACAATCACATTCAGACTTTAGCAATTAGTTTAAAATGTTAGCTGAATTTTTCTTTCCTACTTACAGTCTGGACTCATTTTCTTCTTGTGTTTTGCCACTACTGAGTCAGTGTTTGTGTCTTGTGTCTCTTTAGAGAATTGTGTATTTCCTTACAGTTAGGATAACCAATTATTCCGTAACCTTTGTTATCTAATGAGTTCAAGAAAAGTTGCGATTTTGTACACTATCCTGCTTTTCCTAATTGTAATAATGAAAGTGGTTTTTATTTTCAGGTTTCTACATCCTAAGAAGATGCTGGTAAGCTTTTTGTTAGTTGACCTGGTTAAAGGCTTATCAATTTTATTGATCTTTCAAAAAACTAGTTTTTAACAGTATGGAGGTTCCTTAAAAAACTAAAAGTAGAGTTGCCATACGATCCAGCAATTCCAGTCCTGGGCATCTATCTAGAGAACACTCTAATTTGAAAAGATACATGCACCCCAGTGTTCATAGCAGCACTATTTTTAATAACCAAGACATGGAAACAATCTAAATGTCCATTGCCATTTACAGCAACATGGATGGACTTAGAGATTATCATACTAAGTGAAGTAAGTCAGACAAAGACAAATATTATATGATATTGCTTATATGTGGAATCTAAAAAAAAATGATACAAATGAACTTATTTACAAAGCAGAAACAGACCCACAGACATAGAAAACAAACTTATGGTTACCAAAGGGGAAAGGGGTGGGAGGGATAAATTAGGAGGTTGGAATTAACATATACACACTCCTGTATGTAAAATAGATAACCAACAAGGATCTACTGTATAGCACAGGGAACAACACTCAATACTTTGTAATAACCTATAAGGGAAAAGAATCTGAATATATATATATATGAATCACTTTGCTGTACACCTGAAACTAATACAACATTGTAATTCAACTATACCTCAATAAAAAAAATTTTAAAAATAAAAATATGGACTTCCTAGGTGGCGCAGTGGTTAAGAATCTGCCTGCCAATGTAGGGGACACAGGTTCGATCCCTGCTCCAGGAAGATTCCACATGCCACGGAGCAACTAAGCCCATGTGCCAAAAAAAATAAATAAATAAATAAATAAAATAAAGTTAAATTAAAAAAATAATAATAAAAAAATAAAAATAAAAATAAAACAAACTTATGGTTACCAAAGGGGAAAGGGGGTGCGGGAGGGATAAATTAGGAGTTTGGGATTAGCAGATACAAACCACTATGTATAAAATAAACAACAGGGTCCTACTGTGGAGCACAGGGAACTATATTCAATACCCTGTAATAAACCATAATGAAAAAGAATATGAAAAATAATATATGTAAAACTGAATCACTTTGCTGTACACCAGAAGCACAACATTGTAAATCATATACTTCAATAAAAAAATTAAAAAAAAAAAACAGTAAATAGTAAAAACAAAAACCCAAAAACAAACAAAAAATCTAGTTTTTGGTTTTGTTGATTCTTTTCTATTGATTTACTGTTTTTGATATCATTGATTTCTGCTCTAAATCTTTTCTTTCTTTCATTCTTTCTTTGGATTTATTTTGCTCTTCTTTTTCTAGTTTTCTAAGGTGGAAACTTAGATTATTGACTTTAGGTATTTTTTCCTTTTTAATATATGCATTCAATGCTATAAATTTCCCTCCAAGCACTGCTTTCGCTAAATCCCACAAATTTTGATAAACTGTGTAGTCATATTTGTTTAGCTCCAAACATTTTAATTTTTTTCTTGTAATTTCTTTTCTAACCCATGTGTTATTTAGAAGTGTACTGTTTAATTGGGATATCCACTAATCTTTCTATTACTGATTTTTAGTTTAATTCCATTGTAGTCTGAAAGCAGACATTGTATGATTTTTATTTTAAATTTATTAAAGTGTTTTTTATGGGCGAGAATGTAGTCTATCTCGGTGAATGTTCCATATAAGCTTGGGAAAAATGTGTATTCTGCTGTTGTTGGATGAAGCAGTCTATAGATGTCAATTAAATACAGTTGATGATGATGTTGAATTATAATCAGTATGATGATGCTGTTGAATTCAACTATGTTCTTACTAATTTTTTGCCTGCTGGCTCTATCTGCCTCTGCTAAAGGAGTGTTAAAGTCTCCAACGAGGACAGTTGATTCATCTATATCTCATCTATCAGTTTTTGCCTTACTTAGTTTGATGCTCTGTTATGAGGTGCATGCACATTAAGGATTGTTATGTCTTCTCGGAGAATGGACCCCTCGATCTGTGTGTAATGCCCTTCTTTATTTCTGATAGCTTTCTTTGCTTTGAAGTCCAATGTGTCTGAAATTAACATAGCTTCTCCGGCTTTCTTTTGATTGATGTTAGCATATTGTATTTTTTCCATGCATTTACTTTTAATTTATATGTGTCTTTATAAAGTAGGTTTCTTGTAGAAAACATATAGTTGGGCCTTGTTTTTCAATAATACACTCTGGCAATCTCTGTCTTTAAATTGGTGCATTTAGATCATTGACATTCAGAGTGACTATTGATACAGTTGGATTAATATCTACTATATTGTTATTATTTTCTATTTGTTGCCCTTGTTCTTTGTTACTATTTTTGTCTTCCAGTTATACTTCTTATTTTAACCTTTTAAGTGGCTGCCTCAGAGTGTGCAATATACATTTACAACTAATGCAAATCTACTTTTGAATACCACTTAACAGTAATGTGAGTAGCTTATAACAACAGAATAATCCTAATTCCTCCCTCTGGTTGTTTATATCATTATTGTCATTCATTTCACTTATATGTAAGTACACCTAAGCATATGGGGGGTGTGTGTGTGTGTATGATATATCCCTAAGCATATATAATTGACTACATTGTTGCTATTATTATTTTAAACAAACTTATCTGTAAGGTCAATTCAGAATAAGAAAAATGAAAGTTTTTATTTTACCTCCACTTACTACTTTTTCAGTGCCCTTCCTTTCTGTATATAGATCCAGGTTTCTGACCTATATTTTCCTCCTCACTAAAGAACTTCTTTTAACATTTCATCAAGGCAGGTCTACTGGAAACAAATTCTCTCAATTCTTGTTTGCTTGAGAAAGCCTTTATTTCTCCTCTACTTTTCAAGAATAATTCCATTGGGTTAGGACTTCCCTGGTGGAACAGTGGTTAAGAATCTGCCTGCCAATGCAGAAGACATGGGTTCGATCCCTGGTCCAGGAAGATCCCACATGCCGCAGAGCAATTAAGCCCATGAGCCACAACTGTGGAGCCCGCATGCCTTAACTACTGAAGGCTGTGCGCCTAGAGCATGCTCTGCAAGAAGAGAAGCCACCACAATGAAAAGCCCACGCACAGCAACGAAGACCCAACACAGCCAATAAATTAATTAATTAATTAATTAAAAAAAGAATAATTACGCTGGGTCAGAATTCTAGGGTACAGAATTTTAGGGGGGTGGTTTTCTTCTCTCAACACTAAATATTTCACTCCACACTCTTGCTTGCACAATTTCTGAGAAGTGGGATGTAATTCTTGTCTTTATTTCTCAATAAATAAAGTATTCTGGGGACTTCCCTGGGGATCCAGTGGTTAAGACACTATGCTTCCACTGCAGGGGGCGCAGGTTCGATCTGTGGTCAGGGATCCCACATGCCACATGCTGTGGCCAAAATTTTAAAAAAGTATTTTTTCTTCTGGCTTCCTTCAGGGTTTTTTTTTTTTTTTTTTTTAAATCTTTGATTTTGTACAGTTTTAAAATGATATGTCTAGGTGTAGTATTTTTTGCATCTGTCCTACTGGGTGATATTCCTTAGGCTTCCTGGATCTGTGGTTTGGTGCCTGATATTAATTTGGGGAAAATTCTCAGTAATTATTATTTCATATATTTTTTTCTGTTCCTTTTTTCTTTTTATCCTCCTGATATTCTCATCACATGTACATTACAACTTTTATAGTTGTCCCACAGTCCTTGGATATTCTGTTCCAGCTTTTATTTTTTTTTTTGTCTTTGTGCTTTTCAGTTTTGAAATTTTCTTTTGATATATCCTCAAGAGATTCTTTCCTTAGCTATGTCCAGTTTGCTAATAAGCCCATCAAAAGAATTCCTCATTTTTGTCACAGTGTTTTTGATTGCTAGCATTTATTTCTTGGGGTTTCCATCACTCTGCTACATTGCCCATCTGTTACATGCTGTCTCCTTTCTCCCTTAGCGCAGGGATCGCCAACTCCTGGGCCACAGACCAGCAACGGTCCCAGGCCTGTTAGGAACAGGGCCACACAGCAGGAGGTGAGCGGCAGGTGGGCAGGCCAGCAAGCGAAGCTTCATCGGCCGCTTCCCTTCGCTCCCCATCGTTCACAGGGCTGCCCGAACCATCCTCCCGCCCCGCCCCCCACCCCCCACCCCGTCCCATCCGTGGAAAAATTGTCTTCCACAAAACCAGTCCCTGGTGCCAAAAAGGCTGGGGACTGCTGCCTTGGAGCCCTTAGCGTATTATTCATAATTATTTTAAATTCCCTGGGCTGGTAATACCAACATTCCTGATACGACTGGGTCTGATGCCTGCTCTGTCTCTTTACATGTTGTTTTTTGCCTTTTAATATGCCTCGTAATTTTTCTCGATAGCTGAATATGATATACTGGTTAAAAGGAACTGCTGTAAGTAGGCCTTTAGAAATGTGGTGATCGGGGAAGGGGAAGCATCTATCGTCCTGTGATCAGGTCTCAGTTGTTTAGTGGGCTCTCCCTCTGGACTGCAAACCTCACACAGTTTCTCAGTTTCTCTTCTCTGGCGAGAGTGGGCTGGAATAGTATACTTCCCTTCCCCTGCGATATTTAGGCTCTGGTTCCCCCTGAGGGCAGACCTTGTTACAAAGAACAGCGTGCTCTGGCATATTTTGAAATGATTTCATTTCCTTTCCCCTGAGGGAGTGTAAGGAAATTTTTCTCCAATATTTATTGTGAAAATCTGGTCAAGCCCCTAGATGTAAACTCACAAAATTGTGCCCACCCCTAACCATCTGCCCTCCCCCAAGACTAGGTATCTCTGCTGTTTTTAATGCTCAGAGTTATCCACACTGAGCCTCTAGTAATTTGTCAAGTTACAGCTCATATATTTCTACCCTCGCACTAGTTCCCATGGTGCTTCCCCTTGTGAGAGGTTTCTGCTTAGGTAAGCCATGGCTCCCTGTATTCATCTGTCTATCCAATCCTGGGAGCAACCATTTGCCCAGTGTCCACCCTCTTCTTACAGATCCAAGAGCAGTTGTTAATTTCTCAGAATGTTAAGCATTTTGCTTATTGTTGGGACAAAGTGGCAACTTCCAAGTGCATTATTGCACAACTGGGACTAGAAGTCTGTGAGTTTAATATATTTAATTATAGATCTAGGACTTAAAATTTGAGTTGAGATTAATACTACATGTTATGACAAATTAGAAATAATGCAATTAAAAATGTAAGTTTCAAGAAGAGGTAAAGATGAAAGTAGATTCTACCTATTGCACAGACAATGCAGAGGAGTTCAGAGGTACTACTGAAAGGGAACACTGGAAGGTAAAAAGTTAAATAAACCCACAGCTAACATCATACTCAATGGTGAAAACTGAAAGCATTTCCTCTAGGATTGGGAATAGGACAAGGATGCCTACTCTTGTCACTTTTATTCAAAATAGTATTGGAAGTCCTGGCCACAGTGGTTGGACAAGAAAAAGAAATGGAAGGAAGGAACCCAAATTGGAAGGGAGGAGGTAAGGCTGCCACTGTTTGCAGATGGCATGATACTATACTTGGAAAATCCTAAAGATGCCACCAAAAAACTACTAGAGCTCATCAATGAATTTGGTAAGGCTGCAGGATACCAAGTTAACATATAAAAATCTGTTTCATTTCTATGTACTAACAACAAACTATCAGAAAGAAAAATTAAGGAAACAATTACACTTACCATCATATCAAAAAGAATAAAATAACTAAGAATAAACCTACCTTTCAAGGTAAAAGGCCTGTACTTGGAAACCTATAAGACACAGATGAAAGAAATGGAAGATGACACAGATGGAAAGATATACCATGTTCTTGGACTGGGAGAATTAATATTGTTAAAATGACCATACTACCCAAGGCAATCTATAGATTCAATGCAATTTCTATCAAAATGTCAATGGCATTTTTCACAGAACTAGAACAAAAAATTTTAAAATTTGTATGGAAACATAAAAGACCCTGAATAGCCAAAACAATCTTGAGAAGAACAGAGCTGGAGGAATCATGCGCCTTAACTTCAGATTATACTACAAAGCTATGGTAATCAAAACAGTATGGTACTGGCACAAAAATGAACACATAGATCAATGGAACAGGATAGAAAGCCCAGAAATAAACCCACACACTTATGGTCAATTAATCTAAAACAAAGGAGGCAAGACTATACAATGGACAAAACACAGTCTCTTCAATAAGTGGAGCTAGGAAAATTGGACAGCTACACATAAAATAATGAAATTAGAACATTCTCTAACACTATATACAAAAATAAATTCAAAATGGATTAAAGACCTAAATGTAACACTGGAAACCATAAAACTCCTAGAGGAAAACAGGCAGGACACTTTTTGACATAAATTGTAGCAATAATTTTTTGGATCTGTCTCCTAAAGCAAAGGAAATAAAATGAACAAATGGGACCTAATTAAACTTAAAAGTTTTGCACTGCAGAAACCATTGACAAAATGAAAAGACAACCTACTGAATGGGAGAAAATATTTGCAAATGATATGACTGATAAGGGGTTAATATCCAAAATATATCAACAGCTCATACAATTCAACATAAAACAAACAAACAACCCGATTAAAAAAAAGGGCAGAAGAACTGAATAGACATTTTTTATGAAGAGGAAATGCAGAGGGCCAACAGGAACCTGAGAAGATGCTCGACATCACTAATGATCAGGGAAATGCAAGTCAAAACCACAATGAGATACCGCCTCACACATGTCAGAATGCCTACCATCAGAAAGAACACAAATGTCAAGTATTGGAGAGGATGTGGAGAAAAGGGAACACTTCTACACTGTTGGTGGGAATGTAAATTGGTGCAGCCACTTGGAAAACAGTATGGAGGTTTCTCAAAAAACTAAAAATAGAACTACCATATGACCCAACAATTCCACTCCTGGGTATATATCCAAAAAAAGCAAAAACACTACTTCAAAAAGATACATGCACCCCAATGTTCATAGCAGCATTATATACAATAGCCAAGATATGGAAGCAACCTAAGAGTTCATCAACAGATGAATGGATAAAGAAGATGTGGTGTAATCCATGAGAGACTTAGGTTTCGAAAAGTTTGTGTGAGATGGGTACCGAAACAACTCATGGAAGAGCATAAACAGAAACGTTTGGATATCTGCAAACAAAACTTGGACTGATACTCTAAGTAAACTGAAAGTTTCTTAAAGAGACTCATTACTGGTGACAAGACATGGATTCATCACTATGAACCTGAGGGTAAACAGCAGAGTATGGAATGGAAACATCCTCAATCGCCGACCAAGAAAAAGTTCAAAAGTCAACCATCAGCTGGAAAATTAATGCTTACAGTTTTCTGGGATTCTCAACGGCCAGTATTGGAACATTATCAGGAAAAGTGTTCAACAGTCAACAGTGTTCATTACATTGAGATGCTTAATGAAGAGCTGAAGCCTAAACTTCGGATTAAACACAGAGGACTGCTATCCAAGGGCGCTGTGATCTTGCATGGCAATGCATGTCCGCACACCTCTGCCCACACAGTCAACACTCTGCAAAAACTTCATTTTGAGGTGTTAAAGCATTCTCCCTATAGTCCTGATCTTGCTCCATCAGACTTTCACCTGTTTGGTCCCCTGAAAGTAGCCCTACAAGGACGAAGATTCACTTCTGATGAAGAAGTGAAGACAGTGGTGCATTCATGGCTCACAGCTCAGCCTAAAACATTTTTTTAATGAGGGAATATGAAAGCTTGTTGACAGATGGACAAAATGTATTGAAAAGCAAGAAGATTATGTCGAAAAATGTTTTGTCTTTTTTAAAAGTTAATTAAAATAAACTCTACAGCCAGTGTGGATAATTTTTGACTCACCCTCATATTTCACATTCTTTGATGAAAACATCTCAATCCTCTCTGGAAGTGCTGACTTGATCATGGTTGAAAGGTGCACAGAAGCTTGGCCTTTGCAAGTTGGGTAAAACCATGGGCCTCAGAAGCTCAGGCAGTATTTTGAGTTGAGATTCGCTCCAACTCAACTTGCCAAGGCTTTTCTGATTAAAGCTTTATCCCTTGTGTAGACACATCCATGTGATGGTAGGTCCTCCCACACTGATGGGACAGAGTCTCATTTCAGTTATCCACAGGTGTCTAAGGGTGTCAAGATCCTGGTTCTGGACTTTGGTCAGAAAGTGTAGCTCATGAGGCAAAGCACATCAAGAGGACAGCTGAGAGGAAGCCTCATAGTTTAAGGGGTAAAAGCAGTGGGTGGGCAAAGCAAACTCTTGGGTCAGGTAGCTCACAAACAAAGCCAAATCATTCCAGCGGAAGACACAAACCTAAAACTGAGTCACCCTGGAAAATGTGGGCAATATGAAAACAAACTGAGCCATGCTGTAGAAGGCACCCCACAGGATGGAAGAGTGTCAGCATATGTTCCGGCTGCAACCACAGCTGCTGGGCAGATCCCTTTCACAGCAGTTTAAGGCAATCCAGTGATACCCAGAATCTCAATCCCAGCTGAGGCCCGGGCCTCAGCTCTCTCACGTACACATTTGGAGCTGCTTTCCAGCAAATGAGAGGCTCTAGGGGAATTGGGTTAAGACCAGCATCTGATACACATTGGTTTAGAGCTAACATTTTCACTCACCACACTGCTTTTAAGAGCCGTTCAAAACACTGGAGATTAAGATATTGGAGTCCATCCATTGTACATTTCCTAACTAAAGGAAGTTGCTCAAGTGAGAGCTTAAATTTACAGATAACCTTCCATTCTTATCTATACTTTAGACCAGAGCACCAGGCAATTTCTTCACCAAAGCTAGTTGCTTTTTAAGGTAGTACGACCGACAAAAAGAAGTCAGGTCAAGGCTGCTTGTAAGCCCATAGTTTGTAGCAACATAATGACTTGGAGTGAAGGTTGGTGAAGTGACCACCTTCCCCCTCTTACTTCTTCCTTCCCTTCTCCACAGGTCTTCCATAATTCCCTTTTGCCAATCTGAATGATTAAAGAGCCAAAGTAGCAGAAATAGCTCTACAAACACCTGATTTGATTCTAGTGGCAACAGCTGACAGAAGTTTGAGCCTTTCTTGTAAAAGTGACTATAATTCTGAAATTCCAGATTACTCATGGTTAGGCTGCAGTTCTTTAAATACTGAGGCCTTTAGTTTGAGGTTACTTGGTTAGTAAGATTGTGGGTGATGTGAGTGATAGGGCAATGGTAGGTAGGGGTACTTTCTGGGAGATGAAGGGAAATGTGAGTTTTTTTGAGGAGAGGCAGCATTTTCTGAACTTTTAAAGTAAGTAGTTTCCAATACTCCAAAATCTTTAGAATAGAGCTCTCCAAAAGAAACGTAACGTGAGCGCACATACCAAATTCTCCAGTACTCACATTAAAAAGTAAAAATGAACAAGTGAAATTAATTTTAATGTTTAATATATCCAAAATATCATTTCAACATGCAATTAATTTTAAAAAAAAGAATATTTTACTTTTAAAAGTGAGACTTTGAAATCTGGAGTGCTTTGTACATTTAGAGCATATCGTATTTCAGATAGCCACACTTCAAGTACTCAGGAGCCACCTGTAGTTTGTGGCTACAGAATTGGACAGCACAATTTTAGAACCTCCTTCTCCAAGTCTCTGACTTCCTCTGAACCATGTCAAACAACACAGCCTCTGTTCTCTGCATCCCCCACACCTACCTGCACCAGCCCTTCCAGAGTACCTATAAAAACAGCCCTAGAGCACCTTTTAATACATGATTAGCTGATTCCTTACCTGCTTTTCTCCTTAGGCAAGGAGCCACATACTGTTGCCCTCAGAGATGTGGCATTTCCACATTATGTACACTCTTCAAAGGCCCTAAAATATGAGGAGTGAGGGATGAGCACTGGATCACTAAGGTCTCAAGATTTCAACAGCTCTCAGTTTAGAGACTTCTGTCTCTTGATGTCTTAGTAGCTACTGAGAGGTCTAGAGAGGAACCCTTGTAATTATATTTTTGCATGATTGAATGTTATCAAAGAAAGCTTTTGGGAAAAGAGGAGAGTTGGTGCATAATTTGCTGGGGCCAGTGAAAAATGAAAACATGGGGCCCTTTGTTCAAAAATTTAGAACTTTTAAGATTTTGACGACAGAGCATTAAAGCAAGCACAGGGCCCTCTGATCATGGTGTCCTTCTGAGCCTGGAGCCCTGCAGCTGCACAGGTTGGCCCTTTAGGACGCTGGTCCTGCTTGGGGCTTATGTCTTTGGAGGAAGCAGGGACGTGGAGAGATTTCCTGGACTATCCTTGAGGAACTGGACCTTAAAGGAGACTCCAAAATCATTTCTGCTGCAATTCACTGGGGAAGAGACGTTTTTGAGCCATGAGAACCCCTTGGAAAGAGGTAGTGAGGGGATGAAGTAGGCAGGTAAGTCATACGCCTTCACTGATTAAACCACTGATTAATCAGTGTCACTCACATGCCGGTTGTCCATAAGGTCAAGCTTCTGTTGGGACCTTAGTTGGGCATCTACAAAGGTGACTTGCGGGCCTGAGCAGGAATCCCTTCAAAGCTGCTCTCACAGTCAGCTTTTCAACTCTCCAAACCAGTAACAGGTGGTGACGATGAGTGACCTCATAAGCTACTACTGTGGGATTTTGAGCTGTGGCGTGGTGTGTAGCCACCGACGCTGCTTGGGCGGCCCAGGCCGAGGTCAAGAGGGAGGAGGGAACTTTCTTACCCAAGGCCAGCAACGGCTCTTTCCGGAGTCCGCACTGCTGCTTCTCCCCGACGAGGGGCACGCAGACCTCCAGACGTAGGAGATAAGGGCCGGGCATGTGGGCCACCCGGACCAAGGCACACCAGGTCTGGGCGCAACAAACCCAAACCACATCCATCGTTCCCGAAGCCCACAGCGGCGTCGCACAGGGTGGCTGGGGCCTTGGTGGACCTGAGCCTCAGAGATCCTTCTTCCCTCGCTGCCAACCAGGAGCAGCAACCGCCCAGGGCTTCCACCTGTAGCGGTTCAACCGAAACTGGGGCCTGAAAGTGCACCGAGGCCGGTCCCTGGTTTCCCGGGCGACAGGCCCTGCCCCCGCCCTCGCGCTCGGCCACGCCCCTCTGAGGAGCCTCCGGTGGGCTGGGGGATTCCGGGGCTGCTGCGCTTTGGGGCGCCGTGGGGTTCCTGTTCTTCGTTTGTTCTCTGTCTGCCCGCAGCGCCCTGTCTGCCCCCGGCCAGGGCGCTTGGCACACGACATGGACTAATACTCATGTGTTAGATAAGCCAGGAAAAGATTCTCACATGTAGGCAGGTGAAGGCCAGAAGCCCCTCAACCAGCGAGGTACCTCCAAGGCCTCAAGGAAGCTCCCACTCGTCTGTCGTGCAACCGCCAGGCTCACAGAGACCAAGACCACCAGTCTCAGCTCCGGCTCTTCCTCCATGACAATGCTGGGAATCAAGATGGTATGCTCACGTCACAGATTTCCTAGGCAACTAAATTGTAAACGGACTTTAAAAATAATAGTGACAAAATTAATAAAAGTCCTAATGCAATATTTATTGCTAATTTAGTTCTAAATTTAAAGGAATGTCAAATCTCCTCTGTTACATGTTAGCGGTTTACCTCTTGCTCAACTTTGCAGTAACCGCAGTGGTACATCGAAACCTTTTTCAAACATATTTGCAGTTGGAGATGCTATTTTAAGAAGTGTATCTTCTTTCCAAACAAGTGGATATTAAAGGTTAAATCGTAGATATAAGCCCTTCCTAATTACACCCATTAAATCATACAACGGTAGAACAGGTATTCTGCAAATATTGTCTGATGTTGTTTTTGCACAATCGCAAGTGGATGAATGACACAGATGTTTAAATTAAGCATTGTGGAGCCCTAAACCAAAGTCACAGGACGAGATTCCAGAGTCAACCCAACCATCACAGCAAGCAAATTCCGGAGTTATCTCGACCCCCATAGCAATCTTTGACTCACGACTTGCGCCAGCTGACCCCATTAGGGAAGGTATTCACCATGTAGTATCCTAGCCTAACACCTAAGGATACCTGTCGTCTTTGGTGCACTGACCAATCAATTAGCGCTATTTTCTTAGCAGGAATTTTCCTTGTTTCAGGGTTATAAAAGTTGGCTGCCAGCCCACCAGAGTGTCAGCTCTCCCTGGTCTGCCAGGAAGTCTTCCCGCTGTCTTTACAGTGTCCCTTCTCTCTAATAAACTCTATCTTTCTTACATTCTGCCTTGTGTCTGGAAATTCTTTTCCAACCCGCGCTCGAGCCACGACAAGCGTCATACTTGAAGTTGGTATATTTCCAAATCTGGAAATGTAAGATGGAGCCAGGATAAATAGCAACCATCCCAGGCACCAACCAAAGTGCTTAGTGGAATGAATCCTGCCGCCACCTGTGTTCAGATACTGGTGCAGAGCAATTACAGTCATTATGGTGTAAATCTGTATAGAACATCTTTCAAGAGAAAGTACCAGGCAGCTTGTTCAAGTGAGGCTATGTGTGTGGCTTGGTTCCCAGCATCAGCCCAGTCACTGGCGGCCTTGGACATGTCATTTCAAAGTCACTTTCCAATACTGGCTCATCAATTGTTACAAATGTACCATGTTAATACATGTTAATAATAGAGGAAACTGGAATATAGGGACACTTTACCCTTAATTTTTCTGTACAGCTAGAACTGCTCAAAAAATAAAGTCTCTTAATTTTTAAAGTCACTTTCCTATTGATTAAGAAGATATGGTTTAAATTGCCTGTGAAACAACGGACAAAGGATTAACCTCCAAAATATACAAGCAGCTCATGCAGCTTAATACCAAAAAAGCAAAGAACCCAATCCACAAATGGGCAGAAGACCTATATAGACATTTCTCCAAAGAAGACATACAGATGGCTAACAAACACATGAAAAGATGCTCAACATCACTCATCATCAGAGAAATGCAAGTCAAAGCCACCATGAGGTATCACCTCACACCAGTCAGAATGGCCATCATCACAAAATCTGGAAACAACAAATGTTGGAGAGGGTGTGGAGAAAAGGGAACTCTCCTGCACTGTTGGTGGGACTGTAAGTTGGTACAGCCACTATGGAAAACAACTTGGAGGTTCCTTAAAAAACTACAAATAGAACTACCATATGATCCAGTAATCCCACTCCTGGGCATATACCCAAAGAAAACCATAATCCCAAAAGAAACTTGTACCATCATGTTTATTGCAGCACTATTTACAATAGCCAGGACATGGAAGCAACCTAAATGCCCATCAACAAATGAATGGATAAAGAAGATGTGGCATATATACACAATGGAATATTACTCAGCTATAAAAAGGGATGAGATGGAGCTATATGTAATGAGGTGGATAGAACTACAATCTGTCATACAGAGTGAAGTAAGTCAGAAAGAGAAAGACAAATATTGTATGCTAACTCATATACGGAATCTAAAAATGGTACTGATGAACTCAGTGACAAGAACAAGGAAGCAGATACAGAGAATGGACTGGAGAACTCGAGGTATGGGAGGGGGCAGGGGGTGAAGGGGAAACTGAGACGAAGCAAGAGAGTAGCACAGACATATATGTACTACCAACTGTAAAATAGTCAGTGGGAAGTTGTTGTATAACAAAGGGAGTCCAACTCGAGGATGGAAGATGCCTTAGAGGACTGGGGCGGGGAGGGTGGGGGGGACTTGAGGGGGGGGAGTCAAGGAAGGGAGGGAATACGGGGATATGTGTATAAAAACAGATGATTGAACTTGGTGTACCCCCCAAAAAATAAAAAAAATAAAAAAATAAAGAAGATATGGTTTAATTACATACCCCCAACTTTACTCATAAAAGAATTGTGAGACCAATCCCATACATAAGGATTGAATTTTACTGAATTTTATTTCTTCAAAAAGTTTACACCACTTTATCAAAATCCCCTAGGATAGTTGTTAAAAAGAAAAAACAAACAAACAAACAAAAACCATGACTGAATCTCAGGGGTGGACTGAGTGCCTAAGAATCTGCATTTTAGTAATCACCCAAGTAAACAATTCTGAGTTTGAGGATCATTGCTTTAGGTTGTCAGAATTCATCAGATTTAAAAAAGAAAAAAAAAAAGCCTATCCTTATTTAACTCATGCAAAAGTGGAAATTTTGAAAAGGTGTTAGTAAATGAGATTACCATGATTTAACTTTGTTGATAAATCTCACCCTAATTTCCTTCATCTAACGAGATTGATCTTATTTTCTTGCAGTTTAAGAAGGACTTTAACTTTGAAATGTATTTAAAAGATATGTCAATCTTCTACTTTTACTTTTTTTGGTTGCAACAAAGCATTTCAGTCCCTTCAAATAGTGAACAAAATATTAAAACTTTTTTTTCTTTATAGACCTGATTTCATTATGCAGGCTAAGACATTCAAACTCTTATTTGCTGTTAATGTGAGATTTAAATGTATCCTTCCAAGTAGTTCTCTTAGTTTTAGTAACGAACTCTATAACACTTATGGGTTGTGATTTTTTTTGTCTTGGTGACAGCGTTGTTGATAAATGATGCAAGCAGATGGTGCTACATGTATTAACCAACTGCAGCTGACACTCAAATAGTGCCATCACAATGTGGTTTTATAAATTGTTCTCTTGAAATAACTTGTGTATCAAAGGTTAACAACTCTGTTGTATCCATTGTCAGTAATTTTGAAGGCAAAAGAAGCTCCTAGCAGCTTTTTAAAAATTAAATTTTATATTTTGAGATAATTGTATGCGCATTCACGTGCAGTTTCAAGAAATAATACACAGAGATCCTCTGTGCCCTTTACCCAGTTTTTCCTAAAGGTAACATCTTACAAAAGTTTACGACAGTATCACAACCAGGATGTTGAGACTGATGTAGTCAAGATACAGAACATTTCCATCACCAGAAGAATCCCTCCTGTTGCTCCTTAATGGTCACACCACTTTCCACCCGTCCCCACCCCATCTTTAATCCATATAACTGCTTGTCTTTTCTCCCTTTCTACAATCATGTAATTTCAGGATTGTAATACAAGTGCCTTTTTGTTACTGAGTAGTATTCCATGATGGATATACCACAATTTGTTTAACTCTTCACCAGTTGAAGAACATTGAAGCTAATTCCAGTTTTTGGTCTTTACGAATGAAGTTGCTACGTGCGTTTGTGTACAGGTTTCTGTGTGATAAATGCCTAGAAATGCAGTTGCTGAATTTCATGTTAAATACATGTTCAGTTTTTCAGAAACTGCCAAACTGCTTTCCAGAGTGACCATACCATTTTATATTCCCACTAGCAAGTTATGAGTCATCCAATTTCGCTGCTTTTTCACCAGCAGTTGGTGTTGTCCCCATTTTTAATTTCAGTTATTCTGATAGGTATGAAATAGTAAGATATTTAAAGTGTACAAAAATGGTTTAATATACATGTACATTGTGAAAGGTTTCCTCTCATTGAATTAATTAACACATCTATCACATATTTACCTTTTTGGGGGGGAGGGGGCGGGAATATTTAAGTTCTACTCTCTGAGCAAATTTCAATGATACAACACGGTGTTATCAACTATAGACACCATGTTATACATCAGACCCTCAGACCTTATTCATCTTATAACTGAAAGTTTGTTCCCTTTTACCAACCTGTCCCTATTTTACTGTTGCGTTTTGAGAGTTTTTAAAATATATTCTATATGTGTCAGAAATGTGTTTTGCAAATATTTTTCTCTTTCCATAGCTGTTTTTCATTCTCTTACAATCTTTCATAAAGAAAACATTTTAGCTTAGTTGTCACATTATTTAATTTTATGTTTTAGTATTTTAATCTCTACCATGCAATGTGTTTTGTATTGTTTTGAATGTGTTTATTCTAATCCTTTGAAAATTATTTACTTTTGATCTAAAGGTTATTGTTATAACTGTAAATTAAAACCTTTAATCCCATGTCTGTGTAGACAGAATCTAACTCCACACTGTGAGTAATCACAAAGTATATTCCCTTTTGCTTCCCCTTTACCCCTCCATTGCTAAATAAACTTCCATTATTTTTATTTTATTTATCAGTTTCCAATGATATCTTTTGACCCCTTGCTATAAAGTGTGAATGAATTTAGCAAATATTAGTACCTAATTATTCTCCCAAATCTTTTCTCTAGTCTGTTATATATGTTGTTCCCATATAGTCAGAATTATTATATTTACATTCTGCACTGTTACCATAATCCCTGCATTTGCTTTAATCTTTGTCCTACAGTAAAATAGATCAATCTCAATGCCAGTCCTATTGTTGTCTTTCTCATTCATCTCTTGGCTATATTAACTTGTATTAAAAAGTTCATCTTCTAGTATTTTCTACAAGAAGGGCTCATAAGATGTTTAAAATGTTTATTTCTTGCCTTTGCAGTTGAGTGACAGTTTGAGTGTGTTAAATATTGTTTGGCTACAATGTCTCTTGAGGATTTATAAGCATTGCTCCACTATTTTCTGGTGTGGAAATTTCCTCTTGGGAAATCTGAAATCAGCCTTATTTTTCTGCTTTGAAAATGACTTAGTATTTTTGCATAGCTCCCCAAAGAATTCTTTGTCTTGGAAGCTCAGTAGCTTTGTTTTATGATCTGTCTCTGTGTTACTTTTTCCTGGGACATTGTGTGTCCTTGCAATCATTTTATTTTTAAAAATGTCATGGTGAAATAGTCACAGTTTTCAAGTTGTCCAAAGCAACTTTTTTCCCCTGGTGAATGTCCTTCACATCCTGTTTGTTTTCTTTTTCTTTTCCTCACTTGCTTTTAATAGGATCTTTGTATAAATCTTTGCAGTTCCTTTTGGTGACTGCATTTTTGACAGCAGTGAGTTTTTTCTGCCTCAGATATTTATTTCTAGGAGATTCACATGGAGGTGAGGCCAGGCCTACATTTTAAGTGAGCAGAAGTTTTATTTTGATTCTGGCTTTTAAGTGGGTTTTAATGAGTTTTTACAGCCTTTAGTTCTTCCCGATAATGGAAAAAGGCAGCTATAAGGGTTTTCACTTTGCAAGTCTCTCTTCTCCCCCTACCACACAGGTAGACCGATACCTGAAATTATGTCTTATTGATGTAACTCAGCCTTGCCTTATCTACTTTTTACCTCAAAACCAGGTCCAGGGAACCTGCCATTGTCTGTACACTATATCCCTTCAATTACAAAAAAAAAAAAAAAAAGATTTTTGTAACTCAGGGTATGCACCTGTCCTTAAAAAGTGTACTCTATGATCTCTTTCTGAGATCAGTAGCTGTGGGCATCTGCTTTTCCACTTTCTCACACACACCTTATGCATGGAATTCCAGTGTTCTGCCTAACCCTTCCTGCTTCCTCTAGTTTTGTGACTAGAGGCTTCAGCAATCTCCTAGTTTCTTTGAAGGAAGAGTTTGCATTTCTGCTTCTCATCCTACTGGTTGCTTTAGGTTGATTTTCAAGGGAAGGAAGAAATGGAAATCTTATGCCCCATCTTCAAATCAGAGGTCCCTGAATTAAATCTTACCTTGCTGAAGTTTAGTCAGTTGCAGTTTCCAACTTCCAGCCATGAAAACTTGTTGGAGATTTTTTGGATGCAGTAGAGACAGGAGTATGTGAGGGGAATGTGTCCAGTGAGAAATTTCCAGTGGTGGATGTTTATCTTACTGCATATTTCCTTTGAATATTTATATGGTGACTCTTCCCTGATCTTTGTCTTATTAATGAGCCTTTTTAAGCCAGATAAATGGTCCTAGTTCATAGCCTACATAGATAAAGGATTATTTTTTAAGGTCCCCTGTTGCCTGTGGATTAAACTCGTATTAAAAAAATTCTGTAATCTTGTCTTTGTGTGGTAGGGGAAGGGAGTGGAACTAAAAGCAAGCATTTAGATTGCTGCCATTTCTAACCAGAAGTCTAATTTGATTGAATGTAAATTTGGGGCAAATCCTGATAGTGACCTCCTCACCCTTTCAAACAGCTCCTCCTCCTTTTCTCTCAGGCCTTCATTTCACACACAGTGAGTTGGGCTAGATGTTTCTCAATCTCATCCTTTCTGCATCATTCCCTGAAAAAATGTCTTCAAGTTTCTGGTTCATTGATGATACTATTCCTTGTGGTCCAGGGCTGTTACAGATGATTACTCAATATTTATATTCTTTATTGTGTTTTTATGAAGTTTGGGGTGGAGGTATGGACTCTAAAAAGCATCTTGGCGAGGACACCTTAGCAGATCCCCAGGCCCTGTGTGCCGGCCCCAGGGGATGGCGAATGGGTTTGTTTCTCACAATTCTGATTCCAACGGAAGCCCCACTCCCTGCTCAGGGAAGCATGCCCCCACCCCACCCCCTCCCCCACACACAAATCTCTGGACAGCTCTGGAGAGTACATGGGCTGTCTTCCTCTGGAGCACTTATGCTTTCATTCCTTGGCCAGTCTGCCCTTGCATGACTTGGGCCAAAGTTTGAAATTTAGCTAGACAAATTATTAGAGTCCTCTAGGAGAAAGGTCTCTCAAAACAAATCAAAGTTGGGATTCCGATCCCCAGAGTCGTGCCTTTAGATAAATACCCTATGTGGGGAAGGCACCATTTGGCCAGGAGAAAGAGACAGAATTAGATAAGAAGTAAAAATGACATTTTTTTTAGACTCCAACTCCTGATAACACTTGGAATTTTTCCAAACCATAGCAACTTTTGTTGCTGAGAAAGCGAGTAGTGATGAGGTGCTGAGGAGGGTGTGAAAATTAATAATGGAAACTTTAACTAAAATTTGAGTCTGGAAGGCCTGGAGAGGGAGCTCTCCCACCCTATCATCTGTCCTCAATTATAGATCCCAACAGGAAGTTACATCTTCAGCAGGAAGTGACATTTCTTCACTATGACTACCCTGGCAGGAAGGAGGAAGATTTTCTTCTCACCAAGCAACAAGGCCAGCCAATGGAAAACACCACAGCTCAGTAAATAGGAAGCTATCATTACCCTGTAGTCTTCCTTCCTTCCAGTGAACTTTCATTTATCTCTTGCTGATAGTTCCTTGTCCCACCCTCCTTTCTATAAACAGTCATTTAAGGCCACTTTAGATCTCCAAATTTACTCAGTTGAATTCTGTTTTTTAACAAGGGTAACTAAAGTTTCTGCTTAACTGATCAACTGACCTGCTTATGGTATAATTTTGAGAGATCATCTTTCTCTGAGTAATAGGGTGGGTGGTACCCTAGACTGTACCACCTGCTTCCCCAACGTGGAGACCACGGATGTCTCTAAGGCATCAGCAGTATGTCCAGCAGGTTCACTGAGGCCCAGGATTCCTGCCAAGTAACCAGGGGTACAGGGATGGTGGGGGAGGAGAGGAGGGGAAGTTGTAGACTGAATCTGAAAGTAGACAAAGACAGAGAGAACAGGGTTTACATAAGCGTCTCTAATAAGATGGACAGTTGTGAAGCCTTGAGCCCATCCCTCTGGTGGATGCGGAAGGTCAACATCCCTGCTTCGGCCCCTGCCCTGCCTTCACAGCCCTGCCTGTCCCCAGATCTATAGGTAAAACATGCTCTCCTGACATCAAATGTCTCTTGGTATCTTTCTTTTCCACCATCATATTCTAGTTGCAGCTCACTGCAAGACTGAGCCCCCTTGAGGTCTCAGGGCTGACTACCCACCCCTCACCTAGCCAAGGGCACTTCCCCTTGTTCTTCTGGATTTGCTACTTGATATTTCTTCCCAGGGGCTCTGTGTTTTTCTCTTTTACACTCTTTCTGTCTTCAAAACCTCTTCACCTCTTCCTGTTTCTCCCTTCATTTCGTGCCCCGCCCCCTTTTTCTTCCCCTCTCTCCTACTAATCTTTGTTACTTACTCTTCCTCATACTACTTCCTTTAAAAATTCCTTTCTGGACTTTCCTGGTTCTTTCTCTCTTTTGATCCCCTCTCTCAGTGTCTCGCTTCTCTTCTTCTATAACTTCAAGCTTCCCTTTGCTAGTTTATTTCTTAATCTCTGTTTCTTTCTACCTGTCTCTGTGTGTTTCTTCTTGCTCATTCTTAGCCTCTTAACCCCTTTCCTATTGCTGAAAAAAAAAAAAAGGTATTGTGAAATGCAAACATACATACAAAGAAGGACGCAAACCATTAATGTAAAGTTTAGCAAGTAATTATAAATTGGGCACCTATGTAACTTCTGCAAAGGTGAAAAATGGATTAATGCTAGGACTCATAGCCTCTAGTATGTACCATCCTGACCACAAGCACCTCAATCTTTCAAGCCTCACTTTGTGACTATTGTTTCCTTGCTTTTCTTTATAGTTTTACCACCTGTGTGTTCCTCCTAAACAATGTAGTTTAGCTTTGCCTATTTTTGAATGTTATGCACATGGAATCATACCATGTATACTGTTTCATGTCCTGCTTCTTTCAGGTTTGTAAGATTTGCCAGTGTTGCTGCTTGTAGCTACAGTTCATCCATTTTCATTGCTGCTCATCATTCACTGGATGGACATACTGAAGTGTATCCAACTACCTGACATCAAATTGTAGTTATCAGAATACTTGGTTCGCCTTTAAAAATAAAAGCTGGATTTGCTGCCCTCTTGTGTCTTTTAACAACTATAACAACGTCATCTTATATATCCTTTCCTACTCCTTACAGACAAATTAGGGGCTCCAAAAACCAGCTAGTTTCACCAGGCCAGCTTGCTCCAATTACACCTGGGGGCTGAGGAAACCACACCTTTCAGCTGTAAAGAGCTCTCCAGAGGGAGAGGCTTTTAGTACCAGCACCAAGTTCAGTGCATCGAAAAGAATTTGGCATAAATAGATTTGCCAAATATACTTGGGAGGTGCTCAGGCACCTAAAAGAATGTTTTTCAAAAAGATATCTTTTACAATGTTATGATCTCAGATACCAAGTCTTACTCTGAAAGCAGGCTGGGGAAATTCAACAGGTATTTTATTCTCTTATTCGCGTGATGTTTACTGAGTGCCAGGCATTGTTTTAGGCACAAGAGTACAAAACTAAACAAATACAGTAAACAAACAGGCATATAAGTATATAATAGTTATTTTATCACCAGTTAGTGATAAGCATTAAAAAGAAAACAAATTAATGGTAAAGAAATAGAGGATAACAGGTGTGCTCTTGGAAAGACACTCAAAGAAGGTGGCGTGCAGAAATGTGAGTGATGTAAGAGAGATGCCAAGTGAGGGCCCGGGGGAAGAGCATAAGTAAAGGGACCTGCAAGGGCAAAAGCGCTGAGGAGCGAAAGAACTAGTTATGCTGGCAGAATAGTGAGAAGGTCAGTTTGATGAAAGGAGAGGAAGGAGGCTGAGGTTAGCAGGAGATGAGGTGGAGAGATAGGTAGGACACTGTAGGTGTGGTAAGAAAATTGGATTTTACTCTGAGAGTGATGGAAACCCATTGGAGATTTTAAGTGGGGAGTGATATGATTTAATTTACATTTTGAAATTATCACTCTGACTGCTGGATAGAAAATGGATTCTAAGGGGACAAAAGTGGAAGCAGGGTGGTAAGAGAAAAAACTATCACAAAAATTGTGGCCAGAAATGGGATAGCTTTGGACTAGGTGAAATGGTGGAGATTGTGAGAAGCAGTCATATTCAGGGCAAATTTTGAAAATAGAGCCCAGAGGACATGCTGAGGATCTGGATGTGGAGAATGAGGGAAAGTTTAGGATGACTCCTGGTTTGGGCTTAGCTGGTAGTGGAGGGGTGGAGAGCAGAATGGTCAGGGGGAGAGACACATCTCAAGCTCTACTTGGATGCATTAACTTTGAGATGCTTATTACACATCCAAGGGGACATGTCCAGTGGACAGGTGGTACGTAAGTCTTGGGTAGAGATTACGGCTAGAGGTATACATGTGGGAGTCACCATGGAATAAATGGAACTGAATGAGATTACATAAGGAGTGAGAGTAGAAGGGCTGAGGGCTGAGGACTAACCTTTGGGGCACTCAATATTTAGACAGCTGGAAGAGAGGTGGGGCCAGCAAAGGAAACAGAGCAGGAATGGGCAGTGAGGTAGAAGGGAAAGCAAGAGAGTTTAGTAGCCCAGAAGCCAAGTTTTAAAAGTAGTTTAAAAAGGAAAGAAATAAACTGCCCTCCCCCACTCCCCAAAATGCTACTGAGTTCTCAAGCAAAACGAGAATTGAGAATTGACAAGTGGATTCTCCAAGCAGGAAGTCACTGGTGACTTTGGCAAGGATGATCTTAGTAGGGGTGATGGGATGGAAGCTTGGTTAGAAGAACTGAGTTAAGACCAGAAAGGGGAGATGTAGTGATTTTGAGTAAAGACATTCAAGAAGTTTCTAAGAAATGCAATCCATGCTTATAAGAAGTTGAGCTCACTAAAGATCAATGAATATTTCAGAGGGCTTCTGTGTCTTTTGAATTTACATCTGCTACATTATAGGTAGACAAAGAAAAAAAAAAGTTAAAAAAAAGTCTTTATGGTTTGCTGGCAGGAAAATCAATGAAAAGTTTTAAAGAAATCTTCTCTTTCGCATCCAAGTGGCTTAAAAGTTAAGTGGAGACACAAAGTCACCCTAGATTATGCATCACTAGAAGACAGAGTACTAATCGGATACGTGACATCATCTGCTCAAGTCACCAGGGTGATGGCTTGGCTCAGGGGCATGTACTAATCAATGGCAGTGATTTCACACACAATCTCTTTTAAAACACAAATTTAATAACCTTATAGATTTGTTTCATCTTATTTTTTCATTCTTGATTTCTCTTTGGCCACATTTTTCTCACCTATTTAATGTGATTTTTTACTGTTTAACTGTTGAATTATTTATTTTTAAAAACTGCTTTAATATTTTTTTGGAATAAGGGAAGTAAGGATTTCTTAGCTGACCTATGTAGTTACTGAAATGTTTGTAACACTTCCCTAAGGAGGGAGGGAGTAACTTTGGAACACAAGGTGAGAGGAAGGGGAAACTGACCCCCTACTGGCAGCACCACTGAACTACAAACCTCAGCCCTGGGAGGAAATCTGTAGCTTGGAGAATTTTGGTCCTGCAGCCAGATGATAAAAAGGCCCAACAGGTATCTCTTGGGATTGGCTACGGAGCAAAGGCTGGAGAAAAAGGGAAAGACTTTACTGTGGCCCAACCAGCTGTGAAGACTCTTGTGTACATTGTCAGGTTCTTTCTAAGCATCCTTCCACCCCTTCTTTGTTAGCAGTCACACTGTTTGAGCAGGATTGACATCTCTTATCTCCCATAGGTCCAGAGGTGGGCCATGATTGGGCCAAACCTAAGCTTACATCACTGAAATTCCCAGTGGTGTAATTTCAGCCCCTTTGCACAGTGATTGGACCATGTAGGTGACTGCCTCAGTTGGTCTAATGGAGGGGGCGGGGCGGTGTGCGGTGCAGGGCAGGAGATTATTCTAAGATTGGGGGAAAGAAGCTTTTTTCCTTCCACTGGGTGTGAAAAAGAGAAACATACATTGTCTGGTTCATGCTGGCAGCCATCTTGCAACTACCAGGCAGCCAGACTTAGTTTCAGTTCCTGCCCCGAAATACAGAACAGAAAGATAAAAGGGAAAAAGCAGAATCAAATGGATTTCAATGATTCTGTTGAGCCACTTGGTCAAGTCTTCTTGAAACTCAACCTATCCCTGGTGGAAGGGACCTAAAAGGTTGACTTTCACGTACATTCCTTTAATTGCTTATACTATATTGAGTTAGAATTTCTACTACTTGAAATAATGTAGAAGCCTCTATAAACTACCCCCTAACCTTGCCCTGCCCCCAAAAGAGCAAAAGATTGATTCTAGAAGCAGAGGCAGGGCTGAATGTCTGGTTGGTGGGTGATAGGGGCTCAGCTATCGGACGCAGATTGCAAATTGCTGAGCAAGGCACTGAAGAGCCATGTCTGGAAACAAAAGAGGGAGCCCGCAGTGTTTGGAGGGGGCGTGAAGGAGCTCTCAGAAAGCCTGGCCGACACCAGACAGGGCCTGGCAGTAGTCTTTGGAAAGCAGACAGGGCAAATGGAGTCTACCCAGGCCTCTCTCTCCTGTTTCCACCCTCCAGAGCCCCCAGTCCACTACAGAGGATAGGAAAGCTCTGGGTCGATTCTATGGGGGCAGATATATCAAAGCTCCAACCCCTCAACTGCCAATGACAAGTAGACTCTGGAACGGATATGGGGGAAAGTGGACAAGGGAGGTGACATCACTGGGTCCAACTTAGGGAGTTGTGTCACTCTTCTCTCCAACCCTCTTTCCTACTCCCTCAGGAAGTATCCCTGATCCTGACTCATGGGGAATGCTGCTGAGGTCTTCTCAGAACTTGAGACTTGGGAAAATACTGGATGTCCTTTGACTCTCTCTTCAGCCTCCTCTACCTTGTATGGCATGTCTCACCCTCCTGTCTTCATTCTCCCTCAAACCCTCTCCTTCCAGAATTGTCTTGGTTTTGTGCAAAGAGTGCTGTGCTGAGAGTCAGGTGATCTAGGGTCTGAATCCTAGTTCTGCCTTGAAGTAGACCTGTGAGCTTGGTTAGTCACTTGACCTGTCAGGATACCAGTTTCCTCATCTAAGGAAAAACTGGGGGGAAGGGAGGAGCACAATCAAAGGCATGGTGTGGGCTTGAAGGTCACATCCACGAAGCCAAGAGTTTGGATCTGGCTAACCTGTCCAGCATTTCTTGGAAACATCATCAATCATCCTGAAGTAAGTATAGCTATGCTTCTAAATTACTGTCAGATTTCTGAGTGACATTAACGTTTTCTCTGTGCCAAGTCTTTATAGAAGCACAGTGTGCTTCTCCAGATTAGTGTTCATCGTGACTTTTTCCTACACTTCCGTTTCAGCCACCCTGAAGGATGACTGTTTCTTTCCGCTGTCACTCAGGGAAGTTCATAACTCTTATATATATCACACAGCCTCTAATTTAGATCAGACTATTTCAAATAAACCATCCAAATTTGGTGAAAATTTACCCACTTAGATTTGAATTCTGTAGTATTTCTTAAGAGATAGAATCTTAATTGTATTTTTAAAGATGGAAAATATGACATGTTCCTCCACATAAAGAGCACGTTCAACATATTTCAAATGGGGCTCAGTTTGGAAACCATTGAAAAATCGATAGGGACTTCCCTCGTGGCGCAGTGGTTAAGAATCCGCTTGCCAGTGCAGGGGACATGGGTTCAATTCCTGGTCTGGGAAGATCCCACATGCTGTGGAGCAACTAAGCCCATATGCCACAACTACTGAGTCTACACTCTAGAGCCTGAAAGCCACAACTCTGAGCCCACGTGCCGCAACTACTGAAGCTTGCACACCTAGAGCCTGTGCTCCGCAACAAGAGAAGCCACTGCAATGAGAACCCTGTGCATTGCAAGGAGGAGTAGCTCCCGCTCGCCACAACTAGAGAAAGCCTGCACGCAGCAATGAAGACCCAAGGCCGCCAATAAATAAATTAATTAATTTTAAAAAATCAACAGCTCAGAGCATGTAAGCCCTTGAGGAGGCTCCTTAATAACCCGGCCCTTATTTTTTCATTCAGAGAATTTTGCAAAGGGCCAACTCCCAGCTCTGCAGAGACTTCCCAAAGGGGAAGGGCAGAGAGCCATCCTCGGTCCAGAATATTTCAGAGAAAACAGAGTGAGAGAGCAGGTGATACGTCTACATTGCTTCCCTGGCCTGAGCTCTAGCTGTTTCTGAGAGACACGGTCTCACAGAACTGAGAGAGCTCAATGGTGCAGTGAAGTGTGGCCCGGGAGGTCAGTCACAGCCCCAGGGAAGCCTTCCTGGGTTTGTTTTGAACGTGTTGTTGAGGATGGTGCTTTTCACAGCACCTCTCAGTGGCTCTCTAATGAAGACCCACAGGAAAGGTTTTGCTTAGGACTCAGCATCAGGGATGCTGTTTTGCCCGAACATCTTGTTTGTTGTTGCCGTGCAGGCACTGAGAACCTTCTCCCTCCTGCGATTTCCTTTTTCACATTGCTGGCTACAAACATCAAGCCAGACTTGTGGCTACTCCTGTAACACGTGTGTAGGAAAGAGTACATGGAATTCATTTGTGCACCAACTCCGGTCCTGGATCCACCTTACAGCTTACTCTTTTACCCTCTGTTTTATTTTCACTGATTTTAAAATGTTTTAATATGAAATTCCCAAACACACTTGAGTAGAGAGAATAGTATAATAAGCTTCCACATATCCATCCCCCCCAGACTAAAGTGTTCAAGCTTTGCCCCATTTGCATTATTGGTTCATGCCTGGAGAATTTTGAAGCAAGTCTCAAGGACCTTATCATTTCAAGCTTAAATACTTCAGTACGCATCTCTAAAAATTTTAGACTCAGTCTATAATCAAATTTCTCATGTTATCTCAAGTATGTTTAATAGTCCATGTAATTCAATCAGTATCCAAAGAAGGTCCACATATCACATTTGGTTGTACATCACAATTATCTTTTAATTTATAATAGTTACCCTTCCCTTGTTTTTCCTTCAGCATTTATTTATTTGGGAAAACAAATCATGTGTCTCGTAAGATTTCCCACACTTTGGACTTTGCTGATAGCATCTTTGTACCAGTAATGTTTGAAATATTCCCCTATACCTCGCATTTCCTGTAGACTATCTAAAGGCCTGATTAGATTTAGATTTAATTTTTGGACATGAATATTTCACGATTAGTGTTGTATAATTCCTCCAGCATTATATCAAGAGGCACATAGCACCTGGTTGTCTTTCTTTTCATGATTGATGCACCCTGTTCTCCTTTTCCCTGATAGGCAAGAACTGTCTTTGGTTATTTGTATATTATTTTATTGGTTTTTATATATGCAAATATTTATCTCTCATCCTTAGATCAAAGGTACCAATCTCTATATGTAGTTCTGCCCCATGGTTTTTTTCTATTCTAATTTTTTTAAGTCAAGAGTATATCTTGGAGATTACAGCAGTCTATAGACAGACTCCTCATTCCTTTGTTCAGCTCCATAGTTCTCCATTGGGTGGATGTTCCATATTTATTATCTAGTACCCTACTGGTAAGCATTTAGATTGTTTTCAGTCTTTGGCTACTAAAAATAACATTGCAATGAATAACTTTTTGTGTATATCATTTTCTATTTTTGCCAGTATATTTTAGCCCTAGATTTCTAAACTTGGGATTGCTGTGCTGAAGGGAAATGCGTATGTTATTCTGTTAAAAATTTTTGGCTGTTTTAAAATATAGAAAGTATTGTCATATTTTGGGCATCTTTGAACACTATTTTAAACTTTTTTTCAAGAAACTTGGGGCATAAATTAATTTTTATTTTCATTATTATAATAATACTTTTTGAGGCATTACATAAATTTATGATTTTACATATATCTATCATTTATAGGCATAACTTTCTGTTGTGAAAATTAATATTAACCAGGGATTATCCACATACTTCCCTCCTCCCCAAGTCCACCAAAGCCAACACCGTCATTGCCAAGTCAACCTTTCCTTACTCCACAGGCTTTCCCCATCCCTTGCACTCTAAACTTGTCATTGCCAGTCCAGCTTCTAGACTTTCGTGAGGATGGGTCAATAAGAATGTTATGGCAGAGAGAAATGACCTAGGGAGAAAAGTAGAGGGATGGGAGATCAGAAAACTGAGGTTACAGAGGCTGGAGGTGGGCAGTGTGGTGGACAGATAGCGGTAGCAAATGAGAGGTGCTAGAGGACACAGAGGGTTAAGAAGTGGAGGGGAAGAAAATAGGAATATGAGAAATGTTGCTACAGCTTGTGAATTTGATCCCTTTGTCTCATTTTGGAAAAGCAAGTGAATGAAATTCTTCTGTAATTGTTTGGTGCTTGTAATATGCATCTTGAACATAACGCCATGTAGAGATGGACCTTTACGACCATAGCATCAAGTCTTCATAATGTAAACACCTAACGTGTTTACAGCTAACGCCAGATTGAGATTGAAGTCGGCTGGCAGTGAAATCAGTTACGTATGAATTAATACATACGTACCAGCTATGTACTAATTGAAACCCATCCACATACTTGCAATGTAGACATGTTTCTTTCTATTTATGAGCATACCTATAAAGCAAGTCTGAGTCCTACCAGATACCTGATGTCCACTTACATCCTAATGCTTGAATCAGGTCTTCTGGAATGAAACTATATGAATTACTGGAAAAATTGCTTAGAAAGAAGGGAAAAAAAACCATAGCAACAGAAAATAAAGCCTGACTCTAAGCACAGCCAACGTATTAGCTAAACAGGACAGGCCAGGTTGTCAAGACGTTGGCAAGAGTGGCTGTCATCTAAAAAGCACCCGAAATATTGTATGCTAACTCACATATACGGAATCTAAAAATGGTGCTGATGAACTCAGTGACAAGAACAAGGATGCAGATGCAGAGAATGGACTGGAGAACTCGAGGTATGGGAGGGGGCGGGGGGTGAAGGGGAAACTGAGACGAAGCGAGAGAGTAGCACAGACATATATATACGACCAACTGTAAAATAGTTAGTGGGAAGTTGTTGTATAACAAAGGGAGTCCAACTCGAGGATGGAAGATGCCTTAGAGGACTGGGGCGGGGAGGGTGGGGGGGACTCGAGGGGGGTGGGGAGTCAAGGAAGGGAGGGAATACGGGGATATGTGTATAAAAACAGATGATTGAACCTGGTGTATCCCCCCCCCCAAAAAAAAAGCACCCGAGTCAGGTTGTCCATAATTAATGCCTGAGGAGCTGTCACCTCTGCCCTGCACAGGATTCGTTCATGGGAAGTGAGCCTCTGAGCCTGTCCCTGATGGCCCTGAGGGCTGACTGGAACCCATTCCCTGAGGGTAGCACTCTTGTAATCCTCTATTTGGTTGATCTCCATCCGTGGAAAACCTGGGGGCTGAATTCAAGAATCTTTCTTCCAGAGCGTTTAGTTTTTAAACTTCTATTTGCAGCAGCCTGGGGAAGTCACAGATCTGTGATTGTTTTAGCCTCTTTCCCTGTCCCAGGCTTCATCTGGGAACCTGGGTTGATTCTACTTTTCTTTTGCTCAAAGTTTAGCTCTGGATTATTGTACTGATATTGGCATTTACCCTGAAGGCAACTCTCCCTTTTTCTGTCTCCTGCTAGTTTCAGCTCGACATTTTAAAAGTAAATGTAAAATTTCCAGATATTTATCTCATTCATGCTCACAAGCACTTTGTGAGGTAGGAAGCATTAACCCTGCTCCCCACTCCACTCCAAATCAGCCAAATGAGGAAACAGTCTTTAGAGGATATAAACTCTTCCAAAGTTACACTCATAGTAAGTGGTAGAGCCTTGATTTCAATCTTGTCTGTTTGACTACAAAGTGCATGCTCTTAGCCACTGTGCTTCCTGCCGAATCCTCCCAGGGGTGGACTATGACTGTGGCCTTCAAACAGCCACTCTGCTGTTTCTCTTCATGTCAATCTACCCTTCAGGCCGCCAACCATCCCTTTTAGAACATGGCTGTCTAAGATAGCACCAGTCTAACTATCCTTGATATATCATCTCCCTGCTTCCCACCAAAATGTGCAAAACCCCTCAAAGGACACGATTGCAAAAGCACTGGGAATTAAGGATGGCGATGGACTATTTGCTAGTGCCTGGGAAATTCACCACTAAGTGAGATGTAGAGGGGCTTCAAATGACAAACTTTTCACTTTGACCTGTGAAACAGAACAGCAGGACTAGCCATGGTGATGCTAGAAAACAGATTTGATACTCCCCTCCCCCAGTTCCTCTCTCCAGGCCATAGCAACCCCTCATCTCTAAGTCATCACATCTATTGGACAGCAATTTCCTGAGTGGGAGAAAAACAGAGGAAGTGTCTGTGTTAGTTTCTTCCTGGCACAGCACAAAATATAAAATCATCCAGACATAGGATTAGAGCCTTGGGTGCCGTGCACTACAAGGCTTTGTTTCCTGAGACAGCACTACCCTGCCCCTCCCTCCCCCCACATGCCTTTCTTGTGCCATGAGAAGTAATGATGGGGAGAATTGGGGAAAAAAATGGGCATAGGGCCACTTGGGAAGGAACTCAAGAGATCTAGGCAGGAGCAGGGGGGTAAGTTAACAGGTTTTGCGGAGGGAGGCATTCAAGACAGCCAGTAAGGGACAGGTTTCTATGTTGCTTCGGAGAAAAAAGAGAAAAAGATTTTAAAGCAACATGTTATGGTAAACAGGAAATGGATGGGTGAAAAGAAAGTTTAGGACATGTTGCTTTGTGTTATGTAATGTAATTCCCCATGTGGCACCTCTCTGAGAAATAATAAATAAAATAAATAAAAATATAAATTATTTTTCATTGTCTTTTTGGATTGTGCTTCTTTTGGTTGTAGTGCTGTGTAATGAATGACTGTATGGTGGTCCAAAGTTATCTCCCCTTCACAGTCAGACAAATGGGCAGCGGAAGAACTGAAAGATTCCTTCTTAGTCTGAATGAGTCACTCCTGATGCCTGATTGTCTGTAGGGCAATCACCTTCCTCCAGGGTGTGACCTGAATGAGCGCACCCCAGGCAGGCATGAAGGAGGGCACCTATGCCACCTGTTTGCTGGAAAACAGTTAAGCCAAAAAAGCATAGTAATACTCTACAGTTGCAAAGGAAGTACAAATTTAAAAGAAGTTACTATAGGAAGCAAGACCATGCTTTAGAGTAATCTACTTTTTCTTCTTTTCTCTCCAATGCTGTTTCTTTTGTCCTGTGGCTCCCTTGTTCCTCCCAATCTTTCACTATTCCATACTCTTTCTCTTCTCTTTCTCCCCTCCACATGCCCTCCCTCCCTTTATTCCTCCCTCTGCATCTAATTTTCCCTATTTTCTCGTTATCCTTTGGATTTTACATAGTCCTTGCCAAGGACCACATGGTGGGCATCGTTAAATCTTCCTTTCATTCTCCATCCTATGTCACGGGGGGTGGAGCATGTTGGGATCTGAAGTTCCAGGTCCTCTCAGTCCCTGAGCTACCTGGGGTGGAGGAAATCTCTCTTCTTGCGGCTCCTGCCTTTGCAGAGTTTTAATTTCATGTCTTACATCAGATTCCCTTGGCTCTATGTTCACTTGTTGAGGCTTGTTAAGGAAGGTAAGGTGCACCAGGTGTATGGCAGTGGTGATGCCCTATGTAGAGTCTAAGGGTGCCTTGGATTGAGCTTCCTGGAAACAGGCTGAGAGGTGGAGAGCTGCGTGCAGACTTTATTGGGAAATGCTCTTGGGAATTACACCTGTAGGGAGGTGAGGAAGGCAGCACTGGATAGACAAGAAAGGAACATGCAATGTGGTTGCAACTGAGCCTCAGTTTCTCCTATGGGGGGCTCTGGAAGTGAGATAGTCCTTCAGAGTTGTCTCAAATCAGGCCGGGGGAGGGGCAGGCCTTTGGATCCTTGAATCAGCTAGTCAGTGGCCTTTGGGAGCCTACCGTGAAGGGCAATTCTCAGTGAGCCGTCAGCATTTCCAGTATTCCTAGCTGAGGGATGGGGCATTGGCAGAGATGGGGGAATCTGGGTGAAGAGCTGGAGTGATATCTCAGGGATGGACGTAATACGGCTGTTTCATTTTCACCCATCCAATACACTCCTTCTTCTGCAGCCCCAGTGATGAATGAGATGGAGGATAATCAGACTTGGGTCTGGCTTTCATTCAAGGTACAAAGAGAGAATGACCAAAATAACAAAGGAGTAAGAAAAAGACTAAGAAAGGGGGATGCCTTCTTCGGGGGACGATGTGGGAAGGCTCCCTGGGGGAGGCAGCATTGAACTGGACCTGAGAAAAAGGCCAGATTTTGATAAGTAGAGATGAGGTGTAGGTAGCAGGAATGTAGGCAGGGAGCTATTTGGAAGTCTTTTAAGTCTCTGCAGATTACTTCAAGCCCCAGACCATTGTGAATAAAGAAGATCTAATATCTCAAAGTAAATGTCCTTTAAAGACATTTACTTTGGATTAAGCCTAGAACGGATAGAATGGGATGGAAGAGAGGCCCAAGTGGTCTTGCCTTGGAGATGTTTTTATATCTTAACACCTCGAAGATAGCAGGAAGCTGCAGGTGTGGAGATGTTTTCCAAAGACTTTTAGCATCTCGTATTTAATACAAGTTTATTCACAGAGCCATTTTCTGAGGCCTGCATCTTGAAGTGAGGGTTGGGAAAGCTCCAAGAATCTTAACTGCTGCTGCCTTTAAACATCTAAAGGGTGCCATGTAGTAGGGGAGAGTGGCTGTCAATGTGGGTTCAGAAGGCAAACTTAAGATCACCATGTGGATGAAACAGGAAAACAGATGGTATATCTCATTAAAAGAAAGAGTTTAACGGGAGACAGTGCTTTTTCAAAATAGGCATGTTATGAAGTAGTGAGTTGACTATAAGAGGAGATATTCAAGAAGATGGAAATAAGATTAGAGAGAAATTCTTTCTTTGGAACTGGCAGTTGACCTAGATGATATAATTTATAATAATGACCTAACATTTATTCAACATTAACTATGTACCAAATACTATTCTAAACATATTACTTCATTTAATCCTTACAAGTTTATAAAGTGGGCGCAATTATTCTCTTCATTTTATGGATAGGAAGTTGAGGCTAGGCAGATCAAGTCATGTAGCCAATTGTCACATGGCTAGGAAAAGGTGATGCTAAGATTTGAATGCAGACAGGCTGACTCCAGAATCTGGTTTTCAGCTCTTGTAAGCCTGGGGTGTCTGAACCTATGGCATCATTGCCCAGCTCATGTGACGCAGAGACAGTCGGCAGGAAGAGCTCGGGAACAACAATGATAGACTCTGATGTGTCAGCAAATATTCCTTCCACTTGGTGAGTTACTTAGTAATCTATAAAATGTCTACAAATAATGTTACCCAAGGGACACACCCCTGCCTCTTACCTCAGGCAGGAATAAGATAATCAAGCACTTGACAGTCTCTAGGTGATGGCTTACTCAGCAAGTGGAGAGTATGCTTGTAGATGTGTTTCTTTGCTTCTCTTGTGAGGTTAGAGGGGGCCTGAGAATGTGTGACCTAGTTTTCCTATCTGAGTGGAGGTCCCTGAGGGTAGAAAATGTAGCCATATTTCTCGGAGTCCAGCAGATCCCTCAAGGCCTCTTGCAAGTCAGCCTGGATTTCCAGACAAGAGCACTGAGCCCGTGTGGTTCTGGTAGACACAGCCCTGCCTTTAAGGGGCTTGTGAACTATTAGAATTGCTGTCACAGTCACAGGTTGCTCACACTCAAAATAACATCACAAGAGTAACAGAAGTACCAGAGAGGGTTTGCAGTAGCCTAGAAGACAGAGAGCATATTCTCATAGGGAACAGTGGGGTATCTTCCTAGTGCAGGCAGGATTTTAACTCATTCGTTCAACACCAACTTTCTTGGATGCTGTACTTTACATGTCAGTGAGTTAAGCCGGAGGAGGAATTTGTTCTCAAAGAGCTCATCTTTCCTTGGGGAAGACAGATCATCCCACTATTACTTATCACAGTGGTTAAGAGAGTGGGCGCTGCCTTCAGACTTCAAATCCTTCCTTTACCACTTGCTGGCCAAGTGACCCAGGGCAAGAGGATGAACAATTTCAAGGCTTACTTGAGTTATCCATGAAAGGCAGAAAAACAAAAGCTTGTCTTATAGGATAGATTTGACAGTAAAATGTAAACCTTTAGCAGGGTGCCTGCTTGCCATATAGTAAGTGCTCAGTCAATACGAGTAATCCTTATAAATGTGATATGGAAAATGTAGGCTGTTACAGACAACCTAGGCACCCCCTCCCCTGCCCCAATATAGGGGAGCACGCATACCAGGCTGGGTAAAATGGTGCTCTATGAAAATAGGAACAAGGCATTTCAGGCAGAAGAAACAGCAAGAACAAAAGAGGAGGCAGGTTTCCAGGAAGAGAGAGGCATCGGCCAGGCCGGTTGAGAAGGGATAACGTGGTGGGAGCTGTGCTTGGCAAGTTAGATGGAGAGCAGCTCATGGGTGAACTTGAGTGCCGTGTTAAGCAATTAACCCAGGGAGGCGGCCCGGCCCTCAAGGGTGAGGAGGGGGCTGATTTCCATACTGTACGTCCTTCCTCTGTAGACTCTGCTGAGTTTACTTGGAATCAGAAAAAACCTGGAGGATACACTGATTCAGGTAAAGATATAACCTTGAGCTGTCTGGATGAGGGGGTAGTTATTTCATAACTTTAGTCATTTAAAAATTTGAGGAGTTTTCTAAATAACCATCAGTTCTTATTTATTGAGAAAATATTTCATGAAGAAAACGATGGAAGAGCAGTATTTATTCATTGGGAAAATAGAACGTAGCTCCTTCTATGTTTCTGAGTATCTGCTGGGGGTGGAGTGGGGGGGAGGTTGAAGAGGGGAATCCTGCCTTTGCCAAAGGTGTTTCCTGTAATTACAGGCCCACAAATTGTTAGAGCAGAGAGGAAACTTTAGTCACGTGGTACGACTCTACCAATTTTAGGGTCACCGAAACATAGGACCAGAGAGGCCAGCTTCTCTAGGTCACACAGCAAGTCAGTGACAGAATGCAGACCCCTCATTTTTTTCTTGCTCTCATTCTTTCCACATAGTTCCTGCTAATTCTCTCTCTCTCTTGTAGTTTCTGAGAGCTTATGTATGTAGATATGGACTGAGTATCCTATTTATACCTAAGACAGGCCTGTCTATAAATGCAGGGGTATACGGCACCACGTAGTCAGACTAGATGCCAGTTGCTTCCAGAAGCATGGGTCCCAGGTGCAATTCAATCAAACAATGGCGAAGAGTCCAAAGAAGGTAGTAAAGGTACCACTTAAATTGAAAAGGCTATGGATGCTAAAGTCCTAAGACTAGTCAGGCACAAGTGGCCTGGGCGATGTGTGGGTCACTCTGGTGCAGACTTGACTAGTTCTGTTTGAGCCTTCTGGGCCTGTTCCTCATGGGCACTCAGATAAAGGGCTTTAGGACCTTTGGCCATCTGTCTGGTGTGAAAGGCATTTTCCTTCTGATGGGGCTTGTCAGGGCTCCTTGAGCAGGTCTTGGCTCCTGGAAGCAGACAGAGGGGAAATGTAGCTTCTGGGCTGGTGTCTCAGATAGCCGGCAGGAAGGCTGGCCTCACACCTGCCTTCTGGGCCAGCCTCCCAGTCCTGGTCCAGCCTCCCAGTCCTGGTCCATTGCCTCAGGCCTCCCTTTCCTACTTCTCTTCCTATCTGTGTCCGCTACGAAACATCCTGCCACAACCCCAAGACAAGTATGGCTTGTCCCCATCTCAGGCAAAGGGCTCTCTCCCTGGAACTCTTCTCTCTCCTATTCATACAGGAGTCACACTCTTTTCAAGAAGTCAGTTTGGGTCTGGATTGGGTCCCAGGGAAGAAAATAGCTCCTCTGGGACACTGAAGAGAGAATCTGGAGTCTGAAGATTCCAAGCTCCCAAGTGGCTAAGTAGTGAAGACCCCTTTACTCTTCTGCTCCTGAATCAAATCTACAAAGAAATTAACTTAGACCCTTGAAAGATCAATGTTAGCTTCTAAGAGAAAGTAAAAGCAGTTTTTGGTGAAACAACTGACTTAACCAGTGTGACGGCTGCGAAGGATGCCCCTGGGTTTTCTACTGTTCTTTTGTCCTGTTTGTGTGCTGCACAGAACTCTCCAATTTCATTCACCTATATCAAATATTGCAAGCAAAAGTTACATTTAAACTTCCAAATTAACCTCCAAACCAAAGCCAATCAAAAGTTGAGGACCTAGAAAGATGAATACGGGAGAGTAAATCCTCCTATTTTTTCCACTGAAGTCAATAGTCATCTCTCAATAATTAAGTCATTATTGGGTGGCTGGGATTATAATGTAACATCCAGCAATGTACTCATACATCACTCACTCAACAGACATTGAACATCTATTACATGCTGAGTAGTATTCCAGGTGCTGGGGATCCCTGTGGTCTTTTATTTTGATCAACACTATAAAATTCACTTGAACACTGGTCTGAGAGAGCAAAGAATAATTTGTCTTTGTGCCTCTGCCCAGCCATTCTATATTATCTACATGCTAGACCATCTAGCATATGAGTTACTCAATGAATGGATGTTGAACGAAGGGAACTTTAACTTTTATGATTCACCAAGATTGTCTAACTCCTTTAACAGAAAAGTCTTTTGGCCTGAGAAGCTAGATATCTGGATAACAGAACTGCTAATCACCTACATATTATGTATACACCATGTATTTCAAACATTGACATTCGTTAGTTAGTGTATCTGAGGCTATAAGAGGAATCCTTTTAGACTATTCTTGTGCATATAAGGTTGTCATTACAACGATAGAAAGATGTATCGAAAAATTCAGACCACAAAGGATTAAACTAGATGCCTATAGCTACAAGTTACAAGAAGCATGGGTTCATGGTTTTCAAAGCAAAGTTAGGAGAGAACGAAGAGCAAAAGAAAAAATGCTTATTTACTTTTTATTATGGAAAGTTTCGACATAAGAAAGTAGAGAGACTAGTATAATAAATGCACACGTACCCTCCAACTCAAAGTCAAAACTAATGAACTCGTGGTTAATCATGGTTCATTTATACCCTCACCCATAATATTTTGAAGGAAATCTCAAATATTATGTTAAAGAAAATGGTTTAGAATGGCAGAAGCCTGCTGGTTGTTGAAGCTGGGTGATGGATACGTGGAGTTTCACTGTTTTCCATTGTTGTTCACTTTCATATGTGCTTGAAAGATTCCGTGACAAA
The DNA here is from genome assembly GCF_030028045.1 of Hippopotamus amphibius kiboko. Lineage (NCBI taxonomy): Eukaryota > Metazoa > Chordata > Mammalia > Artiodactyla > Hippopotamidae > Hippopotamus > Hippopotamus amphibius. The sequence continues at coordinate 162,125,296 of NC_080191.1, forward strand.
CCGATTATCAAATAGGAACTGTTTCGCTTTTGCCAGTACAGAAAATTATGTCAGAGAATAGAATAAATAATACTCTTTCCCCTAAAGTTGTGTTTCAGCTTCGATATAAGGTATTCTTAATAAAAGCTTTCATGTTTAAAGAATAAAAAAAGCAGTGATGCTCTGACAAAATAGATTTTGACCAATTATTTAAATAGAGGCTTCCAACAGAAAAAGTACAGCACACTTTCCCCCCTCTAAAAGTAATTTGGGACTTCTTAGGTGGCACAGTGGTTGGGAATGCAGAGGACATGGGTTTGATCCCTGCTCCAGGAGGATCCCACATGCCGTGGAGCAATTAAGCCCATGTACCACAATTATTGAGCCTGGGCTCTAGAGCCATGAGCCACAACTATTGAGCCCATGTGCTGCAACTACTGAAGCCTACTCGCCAAGAGCCTATACTCTGCAACAGGAGAAGCCTCCACAATGAGGAGCCTGCACACTAAAATGAAGGGTAGCCCCCGCTCACTGCAACTAGAGAAAGCCCGTGTGCAGCAACGAAGACCCAATGCAGCCAATAAATAAATTAATTAATTAATTAAAAAAAAGAAACAATGCTATCCAAGAGTACTTGTTAAAAAATAAAATAAAAGTAGTTAATTTATCGACTGCTTACTGTGGGCTAGGACTTTGTTAAGTGCTCTGTATTGCAAGGCACAGTGAATTGAGGTTTCAGGGAGTGAGAGGTCAGCATACAGCTAAGAAGACCTTTTCAACAGCCAGAGCTTAGCTAGATCTGCTGCCTCTGGACAGAGTGCACTCCATGACACTGGGGGTGTTCATGTCAGGCTGGGCGACCGTTTGACTATCAATGGGCCTCTGTGATTACTTGGACTTCAGTAGTAACCCTAATCCTGGATCACTGGGTCTGTCTGAAGACAGAGAGTGAATGGTCTCCTTACTCTGGACGAAGAGTTGCCTTTATACTAAATTAAAAGCTGATCATCTTGTGTCTATGTAAAGCTTCACATGTGATAAATTAGAGTCACTGGTGCATCTGATCAGGGTTGGACTAGATAAACCCCCAGACCTCTTCCACTCCTTGACTCTGTTCTCTATACACTTCTGTCTTTTCAGATCAGGTGGTAGAAGCTGAGCCAAAGTAATTAAATGTAACTGTGATCCAGGATTATTCTGTGGCTGCCGTGAAAGACACATTTGCTGTCCAGAGCAGTTTCCCATCCCTTCCAAAGAAGAGAACCACATGTTCTCGTCTCATGGCTTTTCTTGGAAAGGTCAGGTTTGGAAGGAGGACAGTGTGTGGTGTGATGGAACTTTCTCCTCCATTCCCTACACTGCTTCTTCCTTTACCTTGCTGAGTAGAGGATCTTTGATATATGAGAACGAAAGGACAGAAACCTTGCTAATGAATCAAAGTCGCGCAATGGTAGGTGGTCAGTATCAGTAGGAGGAACATTTATTGCTTGTAGATGCTTCACTCTAAAGACTGAATCAGGGCCCTGAAGAGAAAGCAGAAGAGGAGAAGATAGAAGGGAGATCAGAGTCTATGGCCATACCACCTTGAATGTGCCTGATCTTGTCAGAAGGGAGATCAGAGAGAGAAGGGAAAGTTCTAGACATGCATCCTAGGTGGATTTTCAGTGGACTGATGGGTGACTTCAATGGAAAAGTAAAGTTGTACCTTGTCCTCTGATAGTGCCCTGAAGGATAACAGCACATCGGACTCACAGACTGGGCAATAGCTGAGAAAAGAAGCTCAGCGGTGGTAGTGAGGGCAGGAGGGGAAGGAGAGGAAGGGATTCCTACACATCATGATAGGGCACGCAGGGATGTGTGGTGGTGGTGAGCTGAGTACTTGCAATGCTTTCCTTTACTGGGTTTCAGGGTGAGCAGCCTACTGCTCCTTTCTGGTTATGTTTTGAGTTCGGGCTTGCTGGATTTAGTTTACTATTTGACTGCTTTGCCTCTCTGATCTGTAGTTTCCTTTTCTGCAAAATAATGTCAACCTCAACTTACATCATAGAATTTGACGTAGCTTTTTCGAGACACTAAGCTTTGAAGGATAAGAACAAACTATTGGGCATTGCGGTAGATAGTCTGCAAAGGTGGCCACCAATTCCTTTCCTCCCTGTAGATATATGCCACTTCCCTATCAAGAGGTGGAGTTTATTATAAGCTTTTACACAAAAAAGGAAACCATAAACAAAACAAAAAGACAACCTACTGAATGGGAGAAAATATTTGCAAACGGTATGACCAACGAAGGCTTAATTTTCAACATATACATATAGCTCATACAGCTCAGTATCAAAAAAACAAGCAACCTAATCAAAAAATGGGCAGAAGGCCTAAATAGACATTTCTCCAAAGAAGACATACAGATGGCCAAGAGGCACATGAAAGGATACTCAACACTGCTAATTATTAGAGAAATGCAAATCAAAACTACAATTAGTTATTACCTTACATTGGTCAGAATGGTCATCATCAAATAGTCTACAAATAATAAATGCTGGAGAGGGTATGGAGAAAAGGGACCCTCCTACACTGCTGGTGGGAATGTAAATTGGTGCAGCCACTATGGAGAACAGTATCGAGGTTCTTTAAAAAACTAGAAATAGAATTACCATATGATCCAGCAATCCCATTTCTGGCATATATACAGAAAAAACAAAAACTCTAATTTGAAAAGATACATGAACCCCAATGTTCATAGCAGCACTATTTAGAACAGTCAAGAAAGACATGGAAGTAACCTAAGTATCCATCGACAAATGAATGGATAAAGAAGATATGGTGTATATATATGTACACAATGGGGTATTAGCCGTAAAAAAGAATGAAATAATGCCATCTGCAGCAACATGGATGGACCTAAAGATTATTATACTGAGTGAAGTAAATCAGAGACAGACAAATATCTTATGATATTGCTTATATGTGGAATCTAAAAAATAATACAAAGAAACTTATTTACGAAACAGAAAGAGACTCACAGAATAGAAAACAAATTTATGGTTACCAAAGGGAAGAGCAGGGGTGGGGAGGGTTAATTTAGGAGTTTGGGATTAACAGATACACACTACTATATATAAAATAAAAAACAAAGACCTACTGTATAGCACAGGGAAATATATTCAATATCTTGTAATAACCTATGATGGAAAAGAATCTGGAAAAGAATATATGTATATACATATATATAGCTGGATCCCTTTGCTGTACATCTGAAACTAAAACAACATTGCAAATCAACTATACTTCAGTTAAAAGAAAAAAGTGGGGACTTCCCTGGTGGCACAGTGGTTAAGAATCCGCCTGCCAGTGCAGGGGACACAGGTTCGATCCTTGTTCCGGGAAGATCCCACATGCCGTGGAGCAACTAAGCCCATGTGCCTCAACTACTGAGAATGCGTGCCACAACTGCTGAAGCCTCTGCTCTCTAGGGCCCGCAACTACTGAGCCTGCGTGCCTAGAGCCCGTGCTTTGCAACAAGAGAAGCCACCACCATGAGAAGCCCACACATGGCAACGGAGAGGAGCCCCCACTCACCACAACTAGAGAAAGCCCGTGTGCAGCAACAAAGACTCAATGCAGAGAAAAAAAAAAAAAAAAAAAAAAAAAAAGTGAAGTTTATTTTCCATCTCCTTAACTCTGGCCCTGTGATTGCTCTGACTCCCAGGACATGATGGGAGTGATGGTCTGGGCTTCCTGATGTAGCCCTAAGAGGACTGGCAGCTTCCACTTCCTTCCTTTTGGAATGCTCCTTCTTGGAAACCATCCGCCAAGTAGTGAGGAAGCCTAAGCAACTGAGAATACCATCATGGTGACTAGGGCATTCTGAAAGTCCACAAATGACAGAGCATTGTGGGGAAGGAAGGGAAACCTATGTCCATAGTAACCGTCTATTCCAGTGAAAACAAAGTTCTGCCCATTTCCATTTCCCTGATGGAAATGGCCCAATATAAACCAAACTGCTACCAGGTGGTTGCAGTGTTGATCTCTGCTATGGTCATCTGGACACTCAGCAGTGAACTTAGAGGATACCTTATTTGCCACTGTGATGTTCTGTATAGAATTGCTTCTGACTAGGAACAGGTCTTTAAAGCAAATGAAATCTGGCAATGGGTTTATGCACGGAATTCATTTGTCTTACTGTATATCCCATCACTCTGAAGCAGCTGGCCCGACGGAACAGTGGGAGACCTCTGGCAGACTCAGCTGCAGAGCCATCTCCGTGACAATATCTTGCAGGCCTGGGGTATTGTTCTCGAGGATGCGGCATGTACTCTGAATTAGCATCCAAGGTTTGGTGCTATTTTCCTCGGTTCCAAGAATTAAGTGGAAAAGCTCTCTCAAAATTACCTCAGGTGGTACACGAGTGATGTTAGCTCGTTTATTTTTTTGGTTTATTCTTTGCTTCCTACCCCCCACAACTTTGGACTCTGCTGGTTTAGAGGTCTTGGTTCCCAAGGGAGGAATGTTTCCACCAAGGAAGGAAACAATGGTTTTATTAAGTTGGAAGTTGAGACTATTCGGGCTCTTTACACCAATAAGCCAACAGATCATGGATGGGCTCACTATTTGGGTTCAGCAGAGGTAGGTCATTCTGGGAAGGAAAATTCTTTTTCGTGGAACTGTCAGGTACATTTAGGTCCTTGGTCTCCGGGCACTGCATGCCAGCAGAAATTTCTATTCATTGATCCAACCCCCAAACATACACACCCCTCTTTCCAAATGCCCTTTAGGGATATGGAATTGTCTCTGGTTGAGAATCACCTGTCCTTAGTGCATTATTTCAAGAGTTTATTTTTGTAACATTTTGATAAGCAACCATAGAATAATAAACTATAAAATATTTCTTATTGATCCAAATAACAAATTAGAGACATAGCTTTCTTTCTTCTCTCCCCACCCCCCCACCCCCACCCCGCCTCCCCTGCCACTCTGTTTTCTAGTTGGGGATTTAGTTTTAAACCATTTTATGGATTTAAATGTGATCACAAACTTTAAGAAACTGGTCAAGGTGAGGCCATTGGCTTTAAAGATGTCTAGATTTTAGACAAGCTAGGACCTGGGACCCTTTGCTGCTGTGCTTGTACCTGGACAAATGTCTCCTTGAGCAACAAAATACAAAGACACTGTAAGGGACTGAACAAAACTGCATGCCTGTGCCATTGGGGCAAATTATGAACAACAAGATACGAAAAGACCAAAAACGCAACTGCCACGTCTGAAGAGTCCAGAGCAAAAGCAGGGACTGGGCATGCCTCCTGCGCTCAACACCACCAAAGAGGCAGGCAAACCACCGAAGCCACCCCTGCGGCACCATCCCTGGGCCCGCCCCAACCCTTATCCCATATAAAGAACCAGCTTGCCCCCTATCCCCACCCCAGGGAGTGAGCAAGGGAAACTGTTACGCGTTTTCACTCCCTCCTGCTACAGCACAAGTCCCAGTAAAGCCTTGCCTGAGTTTCTCTTCTGGCCTCTTATCAAATTCTATTGATTAAAGGGTCCAAGAACTCTGGTCAGTAACAGGTTGGCAATCTCTAAACTGTAGATTTCATGGCATCAGAGTTCATTTGATAGAGAGCTAGTTGCAATACCAGAGGGTTATTTGTCTTGATAGAAACATCATTTTATTAGAGAAAACATTCTGCTATAAAGAAGGATGTATGACATTGCTCTCTGCATAGTAAGCTCAGGTTCTAAATTAAACTTAATTTATGCCAATGGGAATTGCATCAGCTGGTTACACACACACACGTGTACACACACACACACACACACAACTCTGGTGATTCTTACCTTCCGTGTTCTTGTTTTTCATCATAATGTTTATTGTAGCAACATCTGCAAAATAATTCTAGAGAATTTGTTCCTGGTGTTGGGTAATACACTTTGGCTCCAGGGCACGTTCTATAAGCTTCTCTCAGCTTTACATACTTTCTGGAAATGTCCTCAGTTTCCATCCTCTCCTTGGCCTGTGGCTGCAATATGAGACAGCTCCCATCACACCTCTGAGGCTGGTTAAGTCAGTTTACTTCTCTGGGTATTGACTGCCTTCATTCAGAGGCAAGAATACTGACTCGAAGGATACAAAGCTTAATGAAATTAAAAACCCTTTCCAGCATTAATGTTCAGTGGCTCTGATTTAATTTCTGTCCTTCTTACTCTGTCCAGTACAAAGCTAGTGGAGTGACACCTCCCCCGAGGTCTTCAATTATGCAGCAGCCCCCAAGGAGACAGCCCCTGACTCCAGGCACTACCTGCAATGCCTCATTAGAAGCATCCCTCTTCCATCTAGTAGCCTCCATCCCCTACCTCCCGCCCTCCAAGGATTCAGGTTTCTAAGTATAAAGCTCTTTGAATTCATTTGTGGCTACAGCCAGAGGGGACCTCAGCCTTGCCATCTATTCTAATTCTTCACTGAACAGAGGAACAAACTGAGACCAAGAGAAGTGACTTGCCCATGGTCACAAAGCAGGGCTGCGATGAATATTGATATATCCTGCCTTCCAGTTCAGTGTTCTCTCCACTGAACCCGGGTGCCTGTCATCAAATGATGATGACTTCACAGGAATGGTGTTTCTAAAGATGGCTTTATGCACTGTATTTCCTTTGGTAAGATTTCAAGCTGAATTTCTCTTTCAGTTCTAAAATCTTTACACTGGGCACCAGGGGTCTGTGGACACCTGCTCCGTGAAGCTCACATGAAGCTCAGCAGCAGAGGTGGCATCCACAGTGGTCCCAGGGAACCTGGTGGGTTAAATACACTCACTCCTCACTCCTCTTTCCAGGGGCTATGGCCTCAGGGTGGCCTACTGAAGTATTTGCTGAAAGGATATAAATTTCAATTCTCTGAGTCTGGAATGGCAATCTCCAGTGATGAGAAGGTAGAAAGGCACATTTATTTAGCAAATGTTTTGTCTTAATATTCTATGCTGAGCAGTGTAGTGATTAAGCTGGGGCTTTGGAAACAATTTTTTAGGTTCAAATCCCAGTCCCACTAATTATTAGCTGTTGAATCTTGGGCAAGTTATCTAATCTCTCTGCTTTAGTTTACGTATTTGCAAAATGGAGCTGCTACTGATATTACCTATATAGAGAGATTATTTTTAAGATGAAATCAATTAATATGTATAAAGCACTTAGAAAAATGCCTAATACCTAGTAAGTGCTACATAGTGATTGCTGTTACTACACAAATTAAAAATATATTCACATAAAATATCAACACACATTCTGAAATGACACATATTAAATATATTAGAATAGCTACCTACGAGGATATAAGAGCATTCAAAAAAAAAAAAAAAAAAAAAAGAAGGAAAACCAAACCCCAGGCAAATAATTCCAGGGCTCCTACTTTCAATCACTAAAGACATTGCTTCCTTATTATCCCATTGCCAGTCTGAATAAACCGAGGCTAAAATAAAGGATGCCAAGGCATCAAGCGTTCATGCAGAGGCAGGAGAAGAACTTGGAAGACAGTGTCCAGAATCAGATGGGAGTTTTAGGCTCTTCTTTTTCATCCCTAACCTTCAGAATCTATATGTTATCTACAAGTTATACTACTTGAGGAGCCTGCTCAGATTCTTCTAGCCACACCAAGCTTCTGCAGGGAGTAGAGTCAAGAGTGTGTTTTCCAACTGCAGGAACCATCATCTCTGATGCCTGAAATTCAGGTCCATGAACTTCAGCGATAAGTTTTATTCAAATAGCAAGCAAGAGTGTAATTGTGAGAGATTGAAAAAAATTAATGCCCTCAAAAGAATGGTTGCCTAAATAAATCATGCCCAGTCATATAACAGCATATAGGCAGCCTCCAAGCTGGAATAATCTTAATGACCTAGACCTAGAAAATGATCTAGAAAAATATTTGTGACATATTGTTATTTAAAAAATAGATCACAGCGTAGTATGTAGAATGTGTGTATATATACACACATGCATATAAACATGTACATATACACACATACATGTACAGAAAAAGAGCAGGCACTGTGTGTACATCATAATATTAACAGTGACTATCTTGAGCATGGGTATTAGGAAGAGTCTTACTTTTGCCTTATTTTATCTATATTTTCCAATTTTCTATAATAAGCCTGTATGACTTTCATAAAGGGAAACTAATTTATTAAAAAATAGCCAAAGAGGCACCAATAGTAAAGGCTGCTTTTCCCGTGGATGTTATGTTCCTCTTCTATAATCAAGTTGAAAATTATCTTTTCTACTCCTTCCAGGCTGATACAGCGGCTTCACCTTTGTGCACAGGTGGCTGCTCTTATACACAGCTGTCACAGCATGGATCCTGTTGCATTCTGGTTACTGTGTGCATACCCATTTACAACCATCTGGCATATGTAGAACCTGGCACATGGGTATGTTTGACACGAATGAATTAATTGGTGCGGGCTCAATAGCTTGGATTTGGCTACGGGGTCTGCCATTTATAAGCTAGGTGAGTCCCAGTCCCCTGATCTGTACAGCGGCAATAACAATTTGGGGTTGAGAGACCTCCAGTAGTTTTTGTAAATGGCAAGACGGGTGAGGGTGCAGAGAGAGGGTTTATTATTATTGCTGCATCTATTAACAGGTCTACATCTTCCCATCCCTTATTTCTCTTTGGCTCCCTAAGGCATCGTGGTTACCATAGCAGCCAGATGCTGATGATACCTCCAGGGGCAGCCAGGTAAAGCTGAGCCAGTTCCCAGGTCCTCGCCTCTGCATGCCCTTGGCAGGCCAGTGTGAGATGGTCTGAAGCTCAGCTTCATTTCAGGCCCCCCACTCTGCCTAGGGTCACTTAGATCCACAAACCTTGCCTCTGCAGCCTCAGTTTGGGGCCCTGAAACACCCCTTCAGAGACTCCATCCTTCTCAACCTCTGTCTCTTGGCGCCCTGCCTGGTTGCCGTGGAAACAGGTTCCACTGCGGACAAAGGAGGGAGCTGGGTCCTGCTTGCTCCCGGTCCTGCCGATGAGGATTTTTAGACCGTGGAGACTGCGCTGCCCTGCCCTGCACCTGCCCTCACTTCCCGTGTTCTCACTCAAGTGGAGCTTGCCCTCCCTCACCACTGACGAGACCATGTGTAAAAGTGTGACCACAGGTGAATGGAAGAAAATCTTCTATGAGAAGATGGAGGAGGCAAAGCCAGCTGACAGCTGGGACCTCATCATCGATCCCAACCTCAAGCACAACGTGCTGGCCCCTGGCTGGAAGCAGTACCTGGAATTGCATGCCTCGGGCAGGTGAGTAGCCCAGGAAGTAGGGGCCCTGCAGGCAGCTCCTGGGACACCTTCCAAGAAGAGACAGAAAGAGGGAGAACCCAGGTGCTAAGGGTCCACCTCACTGTTGGGCCACTTAGACTGGAAGAAAGCATAGCTAACTGGGTGTTGGGACACCTGAGTTTGATTCCACTGAGCACCTGGTAACTTTCCCTCTCTGAGTCATCATTTCCCCTTCTGAAAAAGAGGTGGAATATATTTATTAGTTCTAAACGCTATTTTACATATTTATATTTTAATAACCTCTTAAAATGATTGAAAGCCAAGAGAAGCAGGGGCATGTGGGTCAAGAGGTCTGTGTTCTGGTCCTGGGACAGTTCAGTTTCAATCTGTTTAACTCGGCTTGACTTAATATGAAATATTGAACACGTGAGGTGTGTGGAAACTAGCTCTACTCTTTAGGGTCTTTGAGCAATTCAGTTTCCTTCTTGGACCTCACTTTCCCCACTTGCGGAAGGAATGGGTAGCATAGGTCCTTGCCTCGTGGTTCTTGGACCAGCAGCAGCAGCATCACCTGGAACTTGTTAAAGATGCAGAATCTCGGGCCTCATTCTAGACCTACTGAATCAGAATCTGCATTTCAACAAGGTCCCTAGGTGTTTTGCATGTACAATAATGTCTGAGATGGCTCTCCAGCACTCCTGTCCATGGGTGGGTTATGTAAAGACTTACCTCTAGGACAGGAGACGTGGAGGCTGAGTGGTGCAGCCTGTGGGCTAGAAGCAAGGCCTTTCTTCCTCCCCTGATTCAGTTCATTCAGTTCAATTCAAGGAACATCTATTGGGCACCTGTTATGTGCTGGATACTGGCTCTGCCTCTAACTCACTATGCGTACAGCTTTCCTACTCTCTGTGTCTCAGAGTAAAACAAAGCATTAGTTACGTGATTTCTAAGTCCCTCCAGTTCTGACATTTTCCATTCCCTGTTTTGTAGTCTAGTTTGGGAGAGGGAAAACAGTCCCCAAAGGATGTGAGTAAAAGGGAAGAGATGAGAACGGACATGTGGAACCCTTTAACCAGCTGATGGGAGGGATGCAAAGGACTGGACACTTGCTGACAGGGCCCAGGAGTTTCTCAAACACCTGGAAGCCTTGTGGGCTGAGGGGGGTGGGGAGTGTGTATCCTCCCGACCTGGCCGATGACCTGAGAACCCAAGCTGGCCCCAGTTAGCTCACTCTGGGCCTACACTGCCTCCACCTCCAGGCCTCCAGATATGTTCATCCTGACACTGGCCCAGAGGCTGAGAAGTGATGATGGTGTCATTTTCTCCGGATTTGGGTCTAGCCTGTTCACAGTCAGTGTTGACAGGCAACTGTGGGGATGGAGGTTGCATTTTCTATGCAGTGCGTGCCATCTGTTATCAGACTCAAAGGATATTTGAGCGGGAAGGACTCTTTTAGTGTAATGTGCACATGTTACAGATGAGGAAAGCTACCCAGAGCCAAATGCCCAAAGGCAAGGCCTGAGGGCGCTGAAAGGGAGGGCACTGAGCCTTCTGCAGGGCACAAGAGGAGGGCCCAGTGATTACAGAGCGCTGCTGGATGCCAGGTGCACCCTGAGGCGCCTGCTCTGGTCCTAACAGAGCACACAAGGGGGCAGCCACCTGGGGAAAGCTAACGAACCCAGAGGGCCATAAACACACCACCTCTGCCTCCAGGCTCTGCCCACTGCGCCTGACCTCCTTCCCAGATCTGTTTCCACCACCTCCACTCCGTCCTCTCCTCCCCTTCATAGGTTCCACTGCTCCTGGTGCTGGCACACCTGGCAGTCGCCCCACGTGGTCATCCTCTTCCACATGTACCTGGACCGCGCCCAGCGGGCGGGCTCGGTGCGCATGCGCGTCTTCAAGCAGCTGTGCTACGAGTGCGGCACGGCGCGGCTGGACGAGTCGAGCATGCTGGAGGAGAACATCGAGTGCCTGGTGGACAACCTCATCACCAGCCTGCGCGAGCAGTGCTACGGCGAGCGCGGCGGCCAGTACCGCATCCACGTGGCCAGCCGCCAAGACAACCGGCGGCACCGCGGCGAGTTCTGCGAGGCCTGCCAGGAGGGCATCGTGCACTGGAAGCCCAGCGAGAAGCTGCTGGAGGAGGAGGCGACTACCTACACTTTCTCCCGGGCGCCTAGCCCCACCAAGCCGCAGGCAGAGGAGGGTTCTGGCTGCAACTTCTTCTCCATCCCCTGGTGCTTGTTTTGGGCCACGGTCCTGCTGCTGATCATCTACCTGCAGTTCTCCTTCGGCAGCTCCGTCTAAGGTTCCCTTGCTGGGCCCAGGGGACGCTAGGGGCCCAAGGCCTGAGGAGCCAGCCAGCTGGTGGGAGGGCGTGAAGAGAGACCCGGGTTGGAAGTGAGGTTAACTTCTAGCGCTGGAGCTGCCACGGACTCAGTGGGTACCCTGGACAAATCACCCAGCTTTCTCATCTATAAAATTGAGGGTTTGGGCTAGATCACTGGCTTTTCAAAGTGAGACCCAGGGCCCCAATGTTCTGCATAGGTGCCTCAGGGACTTTTGGCTTTGGAAGGTAGACTGAGTGAGTGGGTTTCCCATCCTGGTCACACCGCCCATCCCCAACTCCTACCTACACCTCTTGCTTTCATCAGAGCAGCTCCAAGTTACATGGAGCTTTATTTAAGATTTTTGTATGAAAAAAGGTCCAGTGCTTCTAAAAAGTTTGAAAATTACAGGACTAGGTGATCTCAAACGGCCTTTCCACAGAGATGAGCTCATCCTTGGTTTCGTGTATCCCTCAGCCCTGGCCCTTATTATCGCACACATCCGGAGCTGCAGCCTTAAATCAGCCTCTGTCTAGTGTAGAAGTCTCTCTACAGCTCTCTCTCCACGCACACCGCAGAGGTTCCTCTTGAAGAGAGAGAGGTGGGGGCACGAGGCTGCCCCTTTGTTCCTGGGTACGCAAGGTCCCTTGCTTCTGTTTTCCACACTCCCAGTTTTCAGCTTCCCTCCACTCAGGGTGGATTCTGGGGCCTGTCTGGCACGGAGATAGTGATTAGGGTGGAGTCCCATAGAGCTAGGCTTCCACCCACTGCATATGAACCATCAGAGAATTTAGGAGAGATTTAGAAGGTAGAGTGTTAGAAGCAACGCACAAAATCCCTAGGAAATAAATATAGTGCCTCTCCATTATCATGAAGAGTCTTCAGAGTTCAGGATCCAGAATTTAGGGACCAGGTCCAACTGATTCTCAATGGTTCTGATGGTCAGAATACAGGAACAGGAACCTGGCTTGCTGGTTTATTTGTTGAAACCCTTGTTGAGAGGCTTTCCTATATTGGCCAGGCGTGGGCCCTCTCACCCATGATCATCTGCCCCCCTAGAACCACAGGAATGGGGGTCCATTAGTAAGAGAGGGAGCATTAAAGATGTGAAGTGTTTTGTCCGTAGAGAAGTGCGTAGATATGTGGGAGAATCCTAATCTCTTTCCAATGGGATGTAATATGGTTTGGAGAGGGAGGAAAGAAGACTTTCTGATGTAGGGGTACAGAGTGATGTATGGGGGGGGGGCAGAAAGCAAGAAGTGGGACGCCACCCTGCATTTCTGAGGGTCCTCATTCACCTCACCTTTGTTAATACCTTGACTCCTCCTCCTTCCCCCACGGCTCCCCTTCCTAATGGAAAGTCACCCCCACCTGTAGTGGTGGAGGGAGGAGGGCCACTTCTATAAAGACAGGGTACTTCAATAAAGATGAGATGTCTTCAAGCAGGCTTAGTAGTGGTTAATGTGTGTTTGGGATGCAGCAGTGTTCCTGATCTGCAACGGCCTGTTCCCTCTCTCCTGTTTCTGGGGTCCCCACATAAAGCTTGAGCTAGCTCTAGCTTCAGGGTCTGGGCCAATCATGAACATAGTTAGGAGGGAGGCAGGCAGCCCTTGGTCAGTCATCCCGGGGACTCAGTGAAGGTCACTCTTACCCTTGCTCTGATTCTGGTAACTGGCTGGTGCCTTCCTTTACTTCGTGTACACAGTATCTATTCCTTTATCTGGCAGACACATCCTTAGTGTCTTCTGTCTGGCGAGGCCTGATTTGGGTGCTGGGATCCAGTGGGCACGAAGGGGCAGGCCCTGTCTCCCAGACGTCTCTGCTTACTGCAGATATTCTCAGCCTTGGCTGTACTTTAGAAATCCTGGGTCGCTTTTAAAGAAATGTCCGTGCGCAGCCACCAGCTCAGACCAACAGAATCAGAACTTTTAGGTGTGGGGCCTGAGCGTTTGAATTAGAATAAGACCCCCAGGTGACCTACCTGAGCTGCCTGGTGTAATGCCTCCTCACTGAGAAATAGGCTTCCTTCTGCACCCAGGCTTATCATAATGAGCCCTGAGATTCTCCTTGATGACCTGCCTTGGATTCGCTGGGACTTGGACACAGCTTCCCCACTCTCTCCCCACTCACTGCCCTGGGGACTTGACCCTCCCTCAAACCTCCCAGCTCCTTCCTGTCCACCTGCTACAATGGCTTTCTCCTGCTCTGAGAGTCTCCATCTCTGAGCTCTGGCACCCTTGTCAGCTGTTTATCAACTTTGTTGTGATTACCTGTCTATAGCTCTGCTCCCTGCTAAAGCACGATCACGGTATGGAAGTGACTTACCCCAGGTCCCACTGCCAGGTAGTGGCAGAGAAAGGAGTCCAACCCTCACCTAGTTTTAGTCCGGAACTCTTTCCTAAAGCATTAGGCCTCCTCCTGCTCTGTAGGAAGTTGTCTACAATCTAAGAACGCCTCCTCTGTCTCCCTTATTGTCCCTTATACTTGCTAGGCTTGCTCACAGTGTAGCCCTTGTCTTAGCAAAGAATTCCCTGGGACAGTTCTTTCTTTGCACACGTGGCCACATGCCACTTGATGAACTTGTTAGATGTACGCTTGGTATCATACATAAACTCCTCAGGGACATTCCAGGGCCCCAGCCCTCCGCCACTGGTGCTTCTATGCATTAATTTTGATGTTCAAGCCAGGAGGAGACCTGCAGGCACTGAATTGGGGTTCCAGAGGTGGTAATCCTTAGTGTATGGTCAGCAAGAAGTGCCTTGATCACTCCCTTCAAACTCAGGAGAACAGGGGACCAGCCCCATGGGAGAACCCTTCCTGGGGCTCAGGAATCCTGCGAACCCAGATCACCGACTGAGGACAATTGCCGATATAAAAAGTCCATAGGCCATCAGAGCTGTGAGACAGTTAGAGATGTCTTGATTAAGTGCCCTTATTTCATGGAGAAGAAACTGAAGCCCAAAGAAGGTACAAAAGTTGACCAGCACTGTAGAGCATAGAGGAAGGCAAGATCATGAAATCTGGGGTTAAGAAATACCTGAGTCCTAGTTCTGCTACTTACTAGCTGTACGGCCTTAGGCAAATTAGTTAAGCTCCTTGAGCCCCAATTTTCCTCCTTGTCAAAAGGGGAATAATAGATCTGCCATGGAAGGCTATTGTAAGCAATAAATAATACATTATCTATGACATTCCAGATACAAAGCCCATATTCTTTCTCTTCTTTCTGATGAGACTGAACACTCATGTCTTCTTCTCCTTTCCCTCTCAATTGGCAGCCTCATCTTTGAGTCCTGAAAGGCTCTTTTCTCTTTGTGATTTCAGTGCTGTTGGTAAATACTTTAGGGAAAAAATGGGAGGTAAGCATTAACTTCCCAGCCCAAGGGTTAGAGCTGGTTTATTTTAATATATGTAGTGTCATTTCTTCTCTTCTCCTCATATATCTTTCAAAGCAAGACTTCATTTTTTCCAGCAGCATGGTAGCTATTCTTCATTATTCAAAGACAACTATTTAAAAAATCTCCCCAAACAGAAAACATCAGTGATTTCTGGGCTCCATTCCCATTGGCTGTAATACCCCAAAAGGAATTTAGTTCTTTTCCAAGTCCCGTTCTGGTTCTCTGTAGGACTCCCAGCTAAGAAATTTCCTTTGGGACCATTTTTGGCATTGCGTGGGTATTGCCACATGAATCAGGGAAATGAAATCCGCCTGTTGTATGGCTATTTTGTGACAGGCAGGTGGGGTGTTGGTTGTAGTGTAGAAAGCTCATTGGCCTGAGAGCCAGAAACCTGGGTTTCAGCTCTGGCTTAGCCATTATCTAGGCATCTAGACTGCTGACCTTGGATGACCTAGTCTTCTCCCTCCGCTGGATCTCAGTTTCCTCATTTTTAAAGCAAAGAGGTAAGGTGATCTGAAGGGTCCCTGCTAGCTCTGACGTGGCTCAAAAACTGCTGCTTAGCCTTATTTTGTCCTCTGGCATTCGGGATGGTGCCTTGACCCTGTCCTCTCTAACAGGCCATTTAGTTGTTGCACCAAGATTTCAGTCTGCCTAGGTCAGCTTGGGGTTGGACCTTCGTATCTGAATATTCATAACATTTTCCTTTCCTTTCCTTTCTGGAAGCAAATAGCTATGCATCTTACTGTGACTCAATCTCTCTCTACCTGTATTCACATTTTAAAATATTTTTATTTTTATACATCTTTATTGGAGTATAATTGCTTTACAATGTTGTGTTAGTTTCTGCTGGACAACGAAGTGAATCAGCTGTATTTATACATATATCCCCATATTCCCTCCTTCTTGAGCCTCCCTCCCACCCTCCGCATCCCACCCCTCTAGGTCATCACCAAGCACCAAGCTGATCTCCCTGTGTTATGCAACAGCTTCCCACTAGCTATCTATTTTACATTTGGCAGTGTATATATGTCAATGCTACTCTCTCACTACATCCCAGCACCCCTCCCACCCTGCATCCTCAAGTCCGTTCTCTATGTCTTCGTCTTTGTTCTTTCCCTGCCACTAGGTTCATGAGTACCATTTTTCTAGATTATATATATATGCATTAGCAGACACTATTTGTTTTTCTCTTTATGACTTATTTCACTCTGTATGACAGACTCTAGGTCCATCTACCTCACTACAAATAACTCAATTTTTTGCCTTTTTATGGCTGAGTAATATTCCATTGTATATATGTGCCACATCTTCTTTATCCATTCCAGACACTATAAAACTCTTAGAGGAAAACATAGGCAGAACACTGTATGACATAAATCACAGTAAGATCCTTTTTGACCCATCTCCTAGAGTAATGGAAATAAAAACAAAAATAAACAAATGGGACCTAATTAAACTTAAAAGCTTTTGCACAGCAAAAGCTTGTGTTTCATAAACAAGATGAAAAGACAACCTTAAGAATGGGAGAGAACATTTGCAAATGAAATAACAAACAAAGGATTAACCTCCAAACTACACAAACAACTCATGCAGCTCAATATCAAAAAAACAAACAACCCAATCCAAAAATGGGTGGAAGACTTAAATAGTCATTTCTCCAAAGAAGGTATTCACATTTTGCAAGGCAGTTACCTTGAGTGGTGTCACCTTAATCAAGGACTAGGTTGGTAGTGTTGGAATTTCAGACTGTGTCTTATCCCCTGACTTCTAAAATAAGCCCAATAATTCTTCACTCCCATCTTAATAGGCTTATAGTATTATTTTGAGGACATAATATTTCCTGTTTTCAAGATTTTTTCACTCAACAAATGTTTACTGAGTACATATTATGTGCCAGGCATTGTTCTAGGCACGGGGGATATAGTGGAGAGCAAAGTGACTAAATTACTGACCTTATGGATAGTAGAGAAACTAGATGGCAAACAATATGAGTAAGCAGTGTGGTCTACTAGATAGTGTTAAGTACTAAGGAGAAGAATAAAGTAGGCAAAGGGGATAGGAAGGGCCGGGGATGGAGTTACAAGTTTAGATTAGGTAGCTAGGGAAGGTTTTACTAAGAAGGTGACATTTGAAAAAAGATGAAGGAATTGAGTAAGGGGGGAGCGCATGTGCAAAGGCCCTGAGGTAGGAGCAGCCTGGAATGTTGAACTGTGAGGAGGCCAATGTGGCTGGAATGCAGTTCAGGCTTAGTAGTCATTACTAAGTGGGGGGATCAGAGCATATATGCCATAGGCCATTATCAGGACATTGGTTTTTAATTTAAATGAGACAAGGAGCCATCGAGGGTTTGAGCAGTGGGGTGATGTAATCCAACTTACTGTCACTATGTTGAGAATGACCATAGAGGGACAAGAATGAAAGAGGAAAGATTAGCTAGGAGGCTCCTACAACAATCCAGCAAAGAGCGGATAGTGACCTGTTCCAGGGTGGGGACCTGTACCAGGGTGGTAGCAACTGGGATTGAATTTGGCTCTTTTTTTTTTTTTAATTTTATTTATTATTTTTTTGGGGGTACACCAAGTTCAATCATCTGTTTTTATACACATATCCCCGTATTCCCTCCCTCCCTCGACTCCCCCCCCCCACCCTCCCCGTCCCAGTCCTCTAAGGCATCATCCATCCTCGAGTTGAACTCCCTTTGTTATACAGCAGCTTCCCACTGGCTATCTACTTTACAGTTGGTAGTATATATATGTCTATGGCTCTATTTTAAAGTCGAGCTGAGGGGATTTGTTGGTGACTCAGATGTGTCATCAGATGTGTGAGAGAACCAGGAATCAAAGATACCCCAAGATTTTTGGTCAGGTCAGCTGGAAGAGTGGAGCTACTGCTTTCTGAGATGGGGAAGGCTGTGTGAGGGACAGATGTGGGGGCCATATCAGGAGCTTGGTTGTGGACATGTGAAGTTTGAGATGCTTTTTAGATATCCTGTTAGACACTGAATACGAGAAATACCAAGGCAGTTGAATAGTCATACCTGTGGTTCAGAGGAGATGCAAGTGAAGTCATTAGCATTTCAATGACGTTAAATCATGCGATTAGACGAGATTACTCAGGGAGTGAGGGTAGAGAGTACAGGAAGGAGGCCCGAGGACTGAGCCCTGGGGCTCTCCATGTGTAGAGCTGGGAAAGAAGGAGAAACTCACAGGAGACTGTGGAAACTGAGCACATGCTCCACTTGAGCTTTCAGAACCATTAGGCAGCAGAGCTGGGGCTGGAGCCCAACTCTTCAGGGTCAGGGCTCAGATCTCTTTCCACGCATTCAACTCACGGCACCGACTTACTCCTTGAATGGGAATCCTGCCCATTCCCCCTGCAGGGGGTGTGTTGTTTCATCAGATCTGAGCAGAACGTGGGTTTGTGTTTTTCTCTCTCTCTCTCTCTTGTTTTTTTGGTACATTTCAAGTATTTCATCATGTTGAAATGCACTGAAATAAAAAGATTTAGTGGGAAGGCTAGACTACTACCATGGATTGGGCATTGGACATGCAAACTCAGACCAAAGGGAGTTGCTGGAGTTGTTTAAAGTGTTGCAGAAAAAAACTGATCCCACGAGAAACCAAGCACAACACTCGGAGAGTTGGAGAACTCAGGTTTATTGAGCCGGCGGACCCAGATGAGCTAACGCTCCAAAATTCTGGGGCCCCTTTTCAGGGGAGTCTTCTCCTTATATAGGTTAAAACATACAGCTATAATTGGTACAAACTGATTGGCTACAAATTACTATAGGTCACGGGCAGTTACAGAGCACCGAGTTGCCATGGGTTACACACATAGCAGGGGGTCCTAACAGGAACTTGTAGGAGCCGGACATTCCATTCCTATCAGGACTAAGGTCACAACTGGCATTCTCATACTGGTTGCAGGTTGAAGTTAACGGTCACTTAACAAGTCTATGTGCAAAGGGTCTCAAACAAAGGCTTGGGGGTGGGTGCCTGAGAGCGAGACATTCTTCCCTTATCTGATCACTCTTAGTCATTCATTTTACTGTTTAACTGAGAGTGGCGAGCAGGCCTTTGCAAGATAGAGGAGAGTAAGCAATTACAAGTATGGAAGTTTCAATTTCCTCATCAAAAGGAAGGATTCTATTGTCTGGGATCCTGTTGGCAGGTCTGGGCCACATGTGAGGATTTAGTGGGCATGGATTAAATAAGCCGAATGGTCCTGGGAGATGGGCAAGATAGAACAATGTCACAGGATAAACATCTCCAGGGGAAATGAGAGTCCTCACTTTCAAAATAGTTAAGCATCATCTGAGACCTCGGCCTGGACCACATCTACACTGCACCCTTTGGTGCTATTGAAAGATTGGCATACTGGGATATTTTGATAACTTATAGGAGCAATAGCACACTGTATTTAATCAGAACTGACCTGAGAAGCCTAAGAAGTGCTTTCGTATCGATAATTTGATCTTCCCATAATGTCTCTTTCTCTCTTCATGGTACAGGGATCCTAATCCGATACAGAGAAATGTTGATAAATGAAAACACAACTCACCAGAACCATGAGTACGTGAAAAACATACCAGCCAAACAGGATGCTTTGACTCAATACAGATGTTTACTGGAACAAATGTGCAGTTATAGCTACACATGTTGTACAGCAACATCTTTTCTGCTTCTGATGAAACTGGGCGTGACCATTATTGCTAAAACAACACTCATGGTACTGATTCATAGCTTTAGATATACTAGCTATATTCTGGGAGGTGGATTTCTGTTGCATAGAAGAGAGACCTTTCTAAGAGACAGCACATTTTGAAGTTGCAATTGGCTATATTTGGAGGTAGTGAATTTTCCATCTTTAGATATGTTCAGGAACAAGGTCATAGAGTTAGACAGTATGGTCCTAACAGACACTCCAACCCTCTGCTTCTATGAAATTCTGGTTTCTTGGATGCTAGCAGCAGTGCAGGGGCTGGTATATCTAGTAAATTCTTGTAAATCAAGGGTGAGCTGAAGCCCAGCAGCACATCTAGATCCCTTAGAATAAGGATGAAATTGCATTGGGGGAATAAACAGGATAAACTGGGTCCAGGCAGAGTTGTCTAATTTGTATGCTAATTCTGAGGCTGCTTCAAGTCCCAGAGTTGTCTGATTTTAAGGAGAAATGTTCTAGATGTTAGCTCTGATCCTGGAGTCAGAGCACTGGTCTGCTGGACACGTCACTTTTGTGAGAGAAGCTAGTGTAATCTCAGGAAAGCCTGAGTGGACCTGTCCTCTTGCTGTCTTTCTACCTGGAAGGCCTCCCTCTGTCTTACCTGTGGAAATGCCCACCCTCTTCAAGGCTCAGCTCCAACACCATCTCCTCTGGGATGCCTTCCTGAAGTCCCCTTCTCCAATGTCTCCATACCAGAATGGCCTTTCTTTCGCCTCTGTGCTGTTCTGACACCTAGCACTTGGTGGGCTTCATTCTGTTTATGGTAGGCACTTGTGTATGTCTCAGTTCTTCCTGTAGGAGCTCCTGGAAGCTATGAATCATGTTCCCCTCATCTCGGTGGTCTGCATAGCAGTCAGCACAGCCTAGCACATGCAGACACCCAGGCAGTGCTATGAAATGGGGAGACACGGTATTTGGAATGCCTTACAGTAGTTCCCAAACTCTGCACTGCAGTCTTCCTCGGTGTCTGAAATAGAGCTCCAGTTTGCTTGACACACGTCTGGTGGGATTGAGTATGATTTCCATCTCCCGTTTACAGAATAAATAGCAGGGCACAAAACGGTAGAATGGCTTGCTCAAAGAATCAAAAGCAGGCTGTGGATTGCTGCCCCCGAGTGGTCAGCCTAAGGCTTAGTGTCCATAAGTCCTCATTGCTCAGTATCTTCTTCTTTTGGCAAGAGACCCTGAATGATTTCAGCAACTGCCGTGCAGGTCAAGAACTGAAATCTCCCATGAAGACCAACTTTGATACAACAGATGTCAGGGACTTGGGGCTTCTGATCCCTTGAAGGGCTTAAATCTCAGAGCTCTGGAGGGGAGGAGGTCCCTGCAAGCTTCCTGAGAGGGGATAGCTCTTGGAGAGGTGAGGCATTCTGCTTGAGAAGCACTTATGACCCTGCAGGGCTGGGGTCTTCAGGGTGAGGAACAAGGGAATGGCAGCTTGGGATCAGCTGTGGACACAGGGAGGGAGAGTGCAGGGGCCTGAGTCTAGCCTCCCAGGGCCTGTCTCCTGCAGCTCAGGTTCCCAGGAAGAAAAGGAGGCGGAGCCTAGAGCAGAGGCTCTGCAGAGGAGTGAGGAAAGGCCCCTTGGCTAGCGCTTTGCCTGGGCTATGTTGTCGCTGGGAACCAGGGTGTGGGGCACAGGGGTGGGTGTTGCAGTAGCAGCTGTGTTTGGTCTGCATCAAAGCTCTATTGAACCTAAGGCAAACTTTGCCTTTTGGTTATTTTAACTTTAACTCATTTCATCAAGGAGAAATGGCTTCATTGGCTCCTAGACTGTCAGAGCTGGGAGGGTTCTTTGTGATGAGAGGAAGGGACTTGCATAGAATCACAGGGAGCTGGGGGCAGAGCTGGTTCTAGAACTTGGTATCTGACTTCCCAATTCACCATTCCCAGTCTCCCTGTGCCCTGCTTCTCTCCCATCCCTGCTTCTCTCCCATCCCTGCTTCTCTCAGGCACTCTCAACGTTTGGTAGCCAGCTCATGGTCACAAGTACATCACTATGGGACACGCCATAGACTAGGAGCCTTGTCTCTTTTACCTTTTTACGGGGAGGGGGTGGGGATTGGGGTTGGGAAATACATGGTAGTAAAGAAGCATAGAGCATTCGGGGGCAGGCAAAGGAGATGCTTGAGGTTGAGGGGAAGGGTGCACACCGATCAGCCCTAAGGCCCAGCCAGGATTTGTAAGAGAACGTAATGTGCCCGGTAGACACACTGGCCTTCTGCTCAGTCACATGTATTGAGCACTTAGTTTATGCCTGCCCTGTGCTAAGTGCTATGTATATATTAACTAAATTTGACCCCCATCAGACTTTTATGAGGTAGGTAAGGTATGCCATTTCTATAACATGGAATGAGGAAACAGGCTCAAAGAGGTGAAGTCACCGGCTCAGCATTGCAAAGCTCGTAAGTGGTACAACCTAGATTCTGACCACCCTGCCATTCTGCTTCTTTAAAGAGAGTGAGGAGGGGGCTCCTTTATTGGCCGGTAATAGATGGGCTGAATGAGGCGCACGTAGGGCGCGGGGCGTCTTGCATCAGGTAATCATCAGAGCATGATTGACCATAGACAGGTGAGGAGGAGGGTGTGGAGCTGCAGTCAATTCCTCATCCCAGTGACCCTCTGGATCCAGTCCTTGTTGTGGAAGATGTAGGAATACACTCCGTAGCGGTCCTTCTTTCCGCAGTCCACACCCCAGGACACCGTGCCCACCAGGTGCCACTGGCCTCTCTCTCCATCCAGGGTCACCATTGGCCCTCCAGAATCACCCGCACAGGCATCCTTCCCACCTAGAGGAAGAAGTGAGGCAGGTGAAAGTGTCTGCTTCCCTAGCCCCACATCCGGAGGAGCCTCCGTCTCCCCGCAACTGACTTGTAGCTCAGAGAACTGAGCACCAGGGGGCGCAGCAGACCATTGGACCCAGACCTGGGCTCTGAGCCGCTGCAGGTCAGGCCCCCTCAGACCTCAGTGACTTTAGAACGCGCAGGCTCGGGACTCTCCATTTCACAGGGGAAAAGCTGGGCCGGGAGGAGGGAATTAAGGAAATTCCTTGCTCGGCACACTTGTCTCTGATGCAGCTTCTGCAGGGGAATCCTTCCTCTCACGGCCATCCTCCCCCTCCCCTGCCTCTGTTGCTCAACCTGCCGGCTCGAGGTCTGCAGTCCTTCCACGGCTGGGCTTGGTGCCCCTCCCGGGCTGGTGGTGCCCTGTTGTATGCCGGCCTCTTGACTTACCTTCTGTCTCCCCAGCACAGATCATGTCTCTGGTCACTGTCTTCCTCAGCGGGGCATAGGCCTCCTGGCAGATGCGGTGATCAACGATTGGGATTTCGATCTGGAACACAAGGCCGTTGTTGGTCCCCACTCCTGGCTGAGGAGTCCTGCTATTCGGACGCCCCTGGAACTGACTCCTCTCCATTCACTTCCTGCACGAGCCTGGGTCTGCCTTAGACCTGACCTCAGAAACTGCCCTATGGTGTAGGTAAAGGAACACTGAATGCAGAATCGGGAGATCCATGTCGTGGTTCAGTCTTGATCATGAACTTGCCGTGTGACCTTGTGCGTGTTATTCGCCCTTTCTGGGCCTCAGTTTTCTTATCTGTAAAATGGAGTTGATAGTACTTGCCTAGCACGCGCATTATGTCAGATATGGTAGTGTATGCAAAACATACGGGCCATCTTCTTTTCCCCACCCTTACATTACTGCTTGTGGGACCTGGGGCATGTAGCCTTCACCACTGTTTTTTCAGATCTTTGAAGCTCTGTTTCCTCATCTGAAATATGGGAGTCACAATATTTGACACACTAGTCACATAGAGTTGTTGTGCAAAGAGGAGCTGAACGAGCTGATGGTCTGTAAACTACAAAGACTGCATACATAGTAGTGGTGTAGGGGTTAGCGAGGCTCACCTTGCAGCAAACATTCACTTACATTCTCCCCCACCACAGTGTGAGCTTCCAGACATTTGGTCTGTATGTTGTCCATTTCTATTTTACCTAGCTTGGAACATGGTCAGTACTCAGGAAATGCTATTTTGAATTTACGTGATAACACTGATATATAAAGGTAAGGTATCGTGATTATTATTGACCTTGATTCAGTGTGGGTATAAAAATTGGAGTGGATGTCTAGAAGAAAAAGAGGAAACATATGAGTCCCATTCAGCCAAACCGAGAACTAAATGGGTCACATCCCCCAAAAGCACAACTCCTGTCGGCCCTTGCTGGGAGGGGACAAGAGGCATTCAGATCCCTTTGGGGCCATGGCCTTCCCAGAGAAGGGGGGAGAGGAAGTCAGCCAGGGTGGTTGTGAGCACCCGTCCACAGCAAACTGCCAAGTGCCTCTATCCATTGCTCATACATCATTTAAGTGTCACTTCCTCTGGGAAGCCCTTCTGCTCCCCTAAAACAAGGTCAGAGCCCCTATTGTACATTCCAGAGCATCCCGCACCTCTTCCCCCTTCTATGGATCACATTGATAACTACTTTCTGTCTATCCCACCTGACGGTAAGCCCAGGGAGGCCAGGGCCCAGATCTGTCCTCTTACCTCCAGCACACCTAGAAGCTAATACAATGTCGGTACACGGGAGGCACCGAATAAACACTCTAGAATTAATGATTGAAGGGGTAAATGGTTGTTGCAAATCCAAAATTTTAAAGTACATTAACATTATGTATGTTGAAGGGTTTAGAGACTACCTGTGGCAGGCGTAGAACCTGGTAATGTCTGAGCCAGGCAGCTCTTGGAGGACATCTAGTGTTGCCCCTGACTTTGCAGCTTGAGATACTGCACTGCGGTCTAGAGAGGCAAGATGATTTGTTTAAGATCACCCAGCACGTTACTAGGAGCCAGGACTTGGACCATGACTCCTTACTCCTGGTTCAGTGTGCTTTTCTGAAATGACAAGAATGTGAACTTCTAAATGCAACAGTCAAGTTCATTGCTGCAAGGACTGCTGCTCTCCAGGCCCATTCCTTGGCCCATTCGTGGTTACTCTATTATGTGAGTCTTCATGATATATATAGATGGCTCACCTTTTGGGGTGTCCAAGCCTGCTGTTTTCTGGGAGAATTTCTATAAATTGAGCCTTTAATAAGCTACGGAAACATTGAACAATGTTTAAAGGCTAGAGCCCTGTGACATGTAGAACAAACAGGTCAAACTAGTTGGAATTCAGTCTCATTTAACTTAGGAGTGAATCTGGGCCCCTGGAACCCCTCTCCCCCACCCCCTGTCCATGCCTCCAAACCCCTGAGGGGCACTATGGCACAGGAAGGGCCAATGAAGGGCAGAGGCATCACTCCCTGAAGGGTATAAATGAACTTCACCTCCATCAGGGTCTTTGGGAAACTTTGCAAGAACTGCTTCCCCCAGCCGCTGACGATGACCAGGGTCCCTGGAGGAGAGAAGACACAGTGAGAGCAGAGAGGCTGTCTGGGGTTTGCAGAGGGTGGCATCTTGCAGCCCCATCATCCTCTGCCTGTGGAGGAAGGGCTGAGTTTGCCCCCTCAGAGAACGGCCGCGTGGTGGGGAGGAAGAGGTCCCCTGCCACAGAGGTCTGGGCGTTTGTTTCTATGAGACGTTAGCTGGTTTATTTGTTTACTTGTCTGTTCTCTCCCACTCCCAACTAGCTTGGAACCTAGGCTCCATGAGAGTAGTAATCTCACCTGTCTTACTCAGTGCTATGTCCCCATGCCTACAGCAGTGCTGACACACAGTAGGTGCTCAGTCAATAACTGAATAAATACAAAGTCTAGCCTAGACCACAATGAGCTATGCTTCCTCCCCTTCTGAGCCTGTTTCCCCATCCATAAAATGAAGAGGCTGGACTTGGTATTCTCTAAAACCCTTCCCAGCTCTGATATTCTAGAAGTCTATGAAGTTGGCAAATCTGGAGGCAATGTGGAAATAGGTTGAGCACTGACAGAGCACTTATCTCTTCATTTGAAAGGAGGCTGGATTCTGAAAACAGCACTGGGCTAGACGTTGGAAGACCCGGATTCTAGCCTCAGATCTACTTCTTATAAGCTGAATCTTGGGTAAGTCACTTCACTTTGCTGAGTCTCAGTTTTCTCATCTGGAAAATGGGATGACAATACTACCTCACAAGGCTTTTGTAAGTAGTACATAAATTAATTAATATAAATCAAGTGGTACGTGGTAGGCGCATGGCATCTGATGAATCAAATCCATACCTGTGTCTTTCCTGTTGGCTTACTTCCCCTGAATACTTCTCAGATTCCATTCAGCCATTTTTAAAAATAATATCTTTGAACTACAGGTGGTTAGTTGTGACTTGGCACCACTGAATTTAGAACAGGATGAAACGAAAGCCAACTGCCCTGGGTCAACTCTCACTCTACGTTGGATATGTTTGACTATTATTTCATTTAAACATCACAACCACCCATGGGGTATTCTTCCCAGCTTAGAGAGAAGGGGCTTGTTGTTCGGCAACTTCCTCAAGGTCACCCAACTAGGAAATGGCAGCACGGGGATTTGAGATTGTGCTGGTGATTAAGATACTGTCTCTCAGCTCTAAATGTACCCTTCTATACTCTGTGATGCTGCAAATGAGACTCTGAGTTGGCAAGTCCGCTTTGTCAGGGGCGTTCCTGAAAATAGGAGGCACTTCCAGGAGGGCTTGCCATTACTGTTGGCATCACGCTAGCAATGGTTCCTCACCCCCAGCAGTGGCTGCTGGTTCCAGCCATTGTCCTTAGCACCATCAGCACAGGACCTCTTCTGCAGAGTCTGAATTCCTGCTTCACAGGGCTGCTGTTCAAGCTTCTAGATTCTGTAACTCCAAACTCTTCTCTTTGTTCCTTCAGCCCCAGCAGTGGTGGTTTCTTCCTGCAAGTGCTGTCTCTATTATCTCAGCATCCCCCTTTACTTCTCCAGTCCTCCGATATCCTATATTAAATTCTCTCTGATATAACAACTAGTCTGGTTTCTGTTTTCCCATCTGGATCCTGACAGATACAGGGCTTGCAGTACTGATTAAGCCTGCCTGTTTACTTGTGCCACCTTGGAACTAGTTTTGACTTAGCTGTTTTAGGCTAAGGAGGCAGGTGAGGAATCACACAGACAGGGTCAGCTGGCTCAGTGGGCACCAGAGCCCGATCACTGCTGGAGAAGAAGGTGCTATAGAGGCACCAGGTGCCCAGCAGAGGTGGAATCACGGGTGGGGGCAGTACCTTCCTGCAGTGGCTGCTGGGGCAGACAGATGGGCATCACGAAGTCATTCAGCACTGGGCTCTTTGCCAGCTCCACCAGAGCCACATCATTCTCAAACGTGTTGGGGTTATACAGGGGATGGAGGAAGATTTGTTTGATGCCAAGACTCTGTTCGTTCTCATCTGACTGGTGCCTCCAATGCTTGCCTGGGCAGGAAGAAGGCGTGTGAGGCATGAGGGCAATGGAAGCTTAGAGGATAAGATCACACCTTGTTCCCTGTCAGCCCCTGTCCATCCAGCCCATGTTTCCAGGCTTAACCCTTATACTGCCCTTTATCTACCTTCTCCAAGCCATCCCATTCTACATGCCCTGCTCCATGTATTCTCAAGGGCTCCGACCTCTGTCTTTCTTCATGATCTGATCCCATTGCCTTGTAATATTCATTCCAGTGCCCATTGCCATATGCCCAAACCATCATCACCCTTCCTTGCCCGGGTCATGTATTGCCTCCTCCGTGAAACCTCTCAGATTCTTGAGTTAGATTCTTCAGTTAGAAGTCTCTGTCCTATGAACTCCCAAACACTTTATCTGTTCCTCTCCTATAGAACTTACTGTTTCCTACTTTATATTAAAGGTCTCTTTGCTCATATTTTATTCCTTTATTAGACTATAAGTCCTTGTGGGCAGGAACTTGTGTTGTTAGATCCTGGGATAGTGTCAGGACATAGATATGTGGTGAACTACACTGAATCAGCCAGTGGTCTTGATTTTACAAAGGGGAGGAGAAACTTGGGTTGTTGCTGTATGATCCACTGGAAACCACAGATTCACAGAAACCTGAGGCATCTTTGGAAATTATCCAGATGGGGCTCTTTATGATAAAAACTGCACCTCACCTTCAATAACCTGCTCATGGTCCCATCATCTAAGAGTCACAGCCTTGGACTTAGATGCAGTTCCCTGGACTCCAGTCCTGACTTGTCCTTCATCCCAGGCACCTTCCCTGATGACTGATTGAATACGTGGACACACCCCACCCCCAGAACCACAGCTGGCGTCAGAAATCAGCTTGCCCCGCACTCACCCATGATGATTTTGAAGGCAGAGGGGCTGAGCAAGTGCAAGTCACGAAAGGTTGCGTCCTCTGCATCCAGCAATTCGTGGAGGCAGTGAGCCGCGGTCACTATCCATTTGGAGCCTGAGAACAGATTGTACGCATACACTGTCCTCATGGTCCCAACCTGCTTCCCACTGCCTCCAGCTGAGGGCGTTCACACCCCTCCTCTCCTTGGCGCCCCTCTCCCTTGCATTTCACAGCCCCAAGTCAGAAACTCATATGATCCCAGTCTGAAGATGAGCAGTGGCATCTGTGATTTCATCTGCCTTTTCCAACCGAGGCCCAAACTGCACGTTTTAAAGATGATTGCAGGTCTCCCTTAAATCCATGGGCTTGGCGAGCTCCAGACAGCCCAAGGTGTCCACAAAAAAAACTTCTTGCTCACTGGCCACCCCTCAGGCCTTGCTACTCAAGGTGTGGTCCCTGGACCAGTAGCAGCGGCCTCACCCGGGAGATTCTTGGAAATGCAGACTCTGAGGCCCCACCTCAGGTTCACCGAATCAGAGTCTGCACTCAGTAGGAAAATCTGAGGATTTTCATAAGCTCTCCGGGTAACTTCTGTGCGTATTAAAGTTTGAAAAGCACTGCCATACATGGTTCTTCTCAACTTTGGGTGCACATTTAGAATCACCTGGGGAATCAAAAATAGCCAAACAAATAAATCCCTCCCAAAAGTGCCTGGGCCTGAAGCCAGACCATCTAAGTCATGGGAGTGAGGTCCAGGTACAAATACACTTTAAAGGAGCCCCAGATGCTTCTACTGCCACAAGGGCTGAGAACGGCGGCTCTGATCCAAACCTCTCCTTTTACAGATATGGATTCTTAGGCCTGGAGGAGAGCAGGGATGGCAGGGCAACACTGCAGGTTGGTGGCAGGGCCAGGGCCAGACCCTGGTCTCCTGATGGTCAGCCTAGCACACCTCTTATATGTAGGCTGTCTTTTCCCCTTGACGGACAGATTCCCGCCCTTTGCTTAATACAGGGTCAGGTTCATCCTTAAGGTGGAACAGATGACAAACACATAAATAGCTGAGCCCAGAGACATCCTGGGATCAGCCAAGCAGAAAGGAAGGCCCCAGGGCTTTGGGAAGGAGGTATCAGGGCAGAGTTCAGAGTCCAGGGCAGAGGTCCCTTTCAGGAGCAGGTCCCAGCTCCACTTGGCCCTCTCAGGAGCAGCTATGTGCTCTGGCTACTGGCTTCTGGATAGAGCTCCACGGAGTCCACCTTCTTTTTCCCCTGATGGCATTTTTGATTCCTGTCCATAGCCAGGGACTGTTGGCTAATTTTCCGGGTGGATAAAGCGGGATAAGGTACCCAGATTAGGGAGCCTGCCTTGGAGCAAGGCTCTGGGCCATTTCGATGAATATAGGGTATGCAGTGGTGAGTCCAAAGACATGGCTTTGCCTCCCGGCTTTGCAAATACCGAGCCCTTGAGCCAGGATCCATCTGCCCAGGCTTCAGGGTGGGCACTGAATAGGTGCGTTCCCTCTTTCTGTCCCTCAGGTCCTTCCCTGCTTCCTCCGCCCTCTCTCGCCTTTCCCTTCTGCTATAAAACTAGAACAGGAGGCGGGGAGAGATTCTAGACAAGGAGAGCTGTGGGGAGGGCTAAGTATCTGCCTCGTTTCTCTCCCTCGTCCGCTGTCCTTGTTCTGAGGCTGATGACTTCTCTCCCCACTAGTGCACTAGAGTCGCCTCGTTGGACTCGTGGCTTCCAGATTCACCCTTCTTTCAACCCACGCTGACCCAGGAGACACCTTTCCAGAACATGCTTGTCAACCTGGAGCAGCATTCAGGATAAAAATAAGTTCCCAAGCATGGCATTCAAGGCTTTATAAAGCTGCCTTCTCTGGGTGGGTTTCCTGGTTTTCCCTGGTCCCACAGCACCGGCACAGCCTGACTTTAAGCCGCATGTAAGTACCTTGTGTTGTAATCCATGTTTAAGGGTCTGACTCCCTAACCCTTCTTAGTGCCAGAGAGGCTGACCAGGGCTCGGGTGGTGTTGTTGGCTGAAGGAGCCAGCTAGAGCAGAACACGTCTCCTGGCACCAGCTAAGGGCTCTTCTACCACGTTGTACTTCTGGGCCCTGCTACTAGCGTGGAAGATTCTCAGTAAAGAAATCTTGCCAGTCTCCATGAAGAGGGTCAGGTCCCTTCCCTTCTACCGTACCCTCTATTCCTGGGTCCCCCCCCCCCACCACCCCGCTTCCACCTTCTCCTTACCTAAAAGGGAGCCCCCGCAGAAGGGCTGCCCATTCAGGTGTGACAGCATGGCAATCCAAGGGGTGGTGCCCTTCTGGGCCTGGTGTCCACTGATGATCCTGGCAATCAGATTCCGGGAGAATCTGGGGATCCCACACACTGCAGCCAAGGGAGGGAGGACAGATCACACTCTGGGCTCCACCTTGCCCTTTGCCAGAGCTGCTAGCTCATCACCCTCTGTTAAGAGCCTCTGTTATTTTTGGTTTCTCATCATCCATTGCTCCTTTCAGTACCAGCACCCCAATTTTCCTCTGGGGTCCACTCCTTCTCCATTTCTTGTCCATATAGCCTGAGTTGCAATGATCTTACCTCTGGCTCTAGGGGTAGGAGTGGGACCCAGATCTGACTAATGAAAGCCTCTTACACACTGGTCACAGTGATTGCTTAGAGCTGGGAATGTAACCTTTTCATTGGCCAGGCCAATGAAAGCCTGCCTTGGGAATTTTGCTAGAAGGTCCTTCTCTGCTGGGGTTGCTAAGCTGCTGCTATCAGCCCAGATCTGCCAACGATCACTTCATGGAAACTTTGTAAAAAAAAAGTTGCTACTAACAGAAAAAACAAAAACAACAAACAAACATCTAAAAAAAATCCTCCTCTCCATCTGCTCCCTCTGTAAACTTCCTTCTCTTCAAGAACTAATTCTGAGCTCTGGATCCCTTCACTCCCAAACTCTTAGGGACCTGGTTTTGAGGATTCGTACCCCTCTCTTCTATCTTGCATCTCTCCTTTGTCTATGCCTCCAAAACATGATCAAGACCTCTCATCCTGAAGAGCAAATTTCCACTTTCCCTGCTTCCCATTCATGCCACAGTCTCTCCCTCTTCTCTCTTCCACAGTCAAGCTTCTGGAAAGCAGAGTCAACACCCAGTATCCATATCCTTCCCTGTCCTTTGGAGGAGGCTTCAAAAGAAGAAAGTGCCACGCTCTGCACAAACTTGGACATAAAGTGGCCCTTTGAATATTTAATAGATCTGTAATCATACATGGAGATATTGAATAGAATGGCTCTGGGCCCATAACTGGAACTTCAATGGTGATATTTACATGTGTAGGAGAACGCTACTTTTGAAATTTTATCTCACGTATTATTCACTCTAGGAATTCTCCTTGCCTTGTGGCTGCCCACTGTTAAAACTGGAGCATCTGTTGTTTTAGGTGAGGCTAGATACAGATTTGACTTTTGAAAGAGCAAAGCAGAAGCCAAAGTCTGGAAACACAAACTCATTTGAAGAGTCAGACTGTGATAAGAATAAGAGATTTGTAGGTTTCAATGAAGCAAAACCTGGAGAACTGAGCATAAAAGCCACAGAGAAGGGAGGATGTAAGGTCAGTGTGCTGCCTCTGGAAAGAGATAAAAATCTAGGAGAAGCCTGGAGAGACAAAGAGAGAGAAGGTGGGAGCTTGTGAGAGGGAGAGAGAAGGTGGAGGGGTGGAGAAAGAGGAGGAGGATTAAGGATGAGGAGGATAAAGAAAGGGGGAAGGAGAGTTGGGGACTTCAACATAAGCACATGCCTGCTCCCTGGATCCTTTCTCAGAGCTGACAGTAGAGACCGGGTCCAAGCACCCAGGAATGTCCAGCCTGGAGGTGTCCTCTGGACTGCCCTGGGTCACTTGCATTGTTGAGCACTTCATCCTTCTTGACATTTTCCCTCCTTGACTTCTGAAAGCTCTTCTCTTCTTGTGTTTCCAATTCCTACTTTTTGTCTCTTTCTTGAGGTTTCTCTCCTCTCTGTGCCTTCCATGCTGGTGTTTCCCTTTTTAGTCCTCAGCCCCCTTATCTTTTCTTTTCTTTTACAGTAGATAATGCCATCTCCTCCCATGCCGTCATACCACTTAGACCCTGATGAATCTCAGATCAGTGTCTCTAATGTGCCCTCGCCTTTGAACTCCTCCTTCCTTACATCGCCAGCTGGATTACTCATGAATGTCTCAAACACAGCAAAACCAAGTCCTGGTCTCCACCCTTCGCCGCCGGCTCCCCTTTGTTATTCCAGATGTTTATTAAAGTCTGCACGGACTGCATCCTTGTTGCCTCCCTTTTCTCCAATCCCTGTATTTAATCAGCCACTAAACTGGTAGAAAAGTCACCCAGAGAAGCAAGAGTAATGTCACAATATGCTTTCCATGCAACCTTATGAAACCTCAGAGTCTCAATATATCACAACATAAAATCCAAATATCTAGAGGAAAGTAAAAATCTGAAATATAGTAAAACACAAGACATGATAATCTTTGAAACCAGCTACAAATAAAGTGTAAAGCATAATGTAAAAAGCGTGACAGTTTCATTATGATACAAACCTAGACAAAGGCAAACTATGAGTGTACCGCGTGGGGAGACCTCACTAACAGATTAGCTTGTGTTACTCCACACCTCTGTATCTGCACTACTTCACGTGATGCCTCTACACCAAGCCCTGCCAGATACACTACTTAAGTGCTTTCAGACTCCCTCACCCCCACATCTGCAGTGTCATGTCCTAGGTCTGGGGGGTTTCCACCACCTCTCTCCGGAATGGTTGCAGTAGTTTCCCAACTGCTCTCTCTAACTTGGTCCCTAGCCCCCACCCCCACTTTCCACAGCGTGCTGCCACGCTCCGGCCTGCTGATTGAGAATTTCCCATAGGTGAGACCCAGGAATCTGCATTCCTAACAAGCACCCCAGGTGGCTCTGATATACCCCAAATCAGAGAATCATTGGTTACAGGACAGAGCACTAGTACGACCTTCGAGACTCTCTTCACCCTCCCCTTGTCCCTTCCGCCCTCACTCCACTCGGGCACACTTTCCTGCTCAATCTTTGTCCTCTCTCCCCTCCCCTCCCATCTCCCAGTGTGTCCTGTGTAATCTCTCTGCAAAGCTATCCAGATCCCCTTCAGCTGTATGAAGCCCCTCCCCCCCGCCAGCTTCCCTTACTACTGCAATCTCCACTCTTCTAATGACGTTGAACTCCCTTTGCCAGTGTGCGCCCTAGGTGCACACCATCTAGCCTTGCATGCTCATTTGAGCTCTTTGAACTCAAGGACTTAAATGATGAAACAGGCAGGCACTTCTCTGATGGAACAGGCAGCCTCCAGGAGGACACATGTGCATAGCCTCCTCATCACCCTTTCTTGGATGATGTCCAGGTGACAAAAATTGCACTCGTTCTGCCATGGGAGAGATTTTGGCTTAATGAGGGGCCAGATTTTCTTTAAAAAGCCAAAACAAACAAGCAAACAAACATTGACAACAACCAAACCCCCCAAAAGGCTGTTGGTTATCCACAGAGTTTATTTCCACTTTAGTCCCTGATGGGAGAAATAGAGTGCAGAGGCACCTTACAGAGGAGTGACGTTCGTGGCATAAAATATACAGGATACAGCATCCTCTACATGCACTGCGCTTACACATAGGAGTGTGCTTTCAGGGCCCGGCTGGAAAAGCGGATGCTTCCCAATTGCCCTCTTGGAAATTCTCTCAGGGCTTCTTTCTCTGATGGAGAGTCCTCAGGAGAATGAGCCCAGGGAGAAGGAGGACGATCAGGCCTGTGAGGGCCAGGGAGAGGCTGCTGGCACTGGAAGCACTGGCTGCTGGAGCTGGAAGGACCCTGAGGGGGATCTGATGTCTTCCTTTTACAGATGGGGAAACTGAGGCCCAGAGAGGGAAAGTGATTTGTTAAAGGTTACACAGCCAGTTGGGGGCAGAGCTGGGGCTAGAACCCAGGACTCTGGGCTCTGCATCTCTTCTCACTGCCTTTCTCGAGCAAATCCCTACTTCCTTTGACTCTGGCTCCTGGAAACCAGAGGAGTGGATCCCTCTGAATATCCATGCTGGGTGGGTTCTCTGTAGAGCTCAGACCGCAGGCACGCCGGGCAGTCTGGTGGGGTCGGGTCACTCCCATGTCTTGAGCTCACCCTTCTTCCATTTCCCTGCCCAGAGGCACAGCAGGGCACGGTGTAAGCCTTCTCTTGCTCCAAGCAATCCGGCTGAGTCTCCACACCTGGAACTGAGGCTCAGGTAGCCTTTTCAGATGACACATTTCAAGGCTGGAAGGTTGCTTCGTGTTTGTCTGGAGTGTCAGGTGTGGACACCTGTGTTGTCAGCTGGTATTCGGGAGTGACGTATGGGTCCAAGTGACATGTTCTGAGTTGACAGTAGGAAGGTGACGGGGTTGGGGAGCCTCCCACTGGTCTTCTCCTCCCCTCAGTCACCACAGAGCTTCCCAGCATTCTCTTTGTCCTTTGAAATTCCTTTATCAGGGAACAGAATGGATAAGGCTTGGAGTGCAAGAAGACTTTAGGAGAGAAAACCCAGGAACGAAAGTACTACCAGGCATTACACTCGGAGAGAGAGACCTCTGAGGTGTCATCCCTGTCTCCCCAAACCTGAGGGGTTTTCTGCTAGAAAAGGGTTTAGAATGTACCCAGAGGGCAGAGCTGGGAAAATACATGGACTCAGCTCAAGGCAAGGAAACATTTTCTAACAGTCAGGTCCAAGCTCAGTTACGCCAACAGTGGGACCATTGGGTTTGACAAATGCCTAGGAGTGAATGAGGCCCCCAGGGTAAGGATTCTGGGAGAGGAGTGGGGGGACTGGCCCCAAGTCTAGCTCCCTCATCGGACTGCAGGGGAGCGAGGCCCTACGAGGGGAAGGGACTCCCCCAGGGCCAGAGATCCAGGTCTCCTGTGTAGAGCCTTTTTCCTGTATCACGCTGCTGCCTCTTGGGGTCCCAGGGGCTGTCTTGGGAGGGTGGGAGCGGCGTCTTCCATCCCGCTGGTCTCATGAGTAACATGGAGTGTGCCTTCGCCGGGAGTGTATGGTGCAGACTCGCGCGGGCCGGGCAGGGCAGGCACCCCGAGGAAGCCAGGCAGCTCACCGCTCCACCTGGAGCTCCCCCAAGCCCCACGGGGAGCCCATCTGCTCCCACACCCAGTCCACGTAGTTGGAGACCTTGGTGTAGACCCCATACACCTGCTTGCTGCCACATTCTTCGGGGCCCCCCCAGGACACCAGGCCTTGGGCCACCCAGCGCTGGCTCGAGTCATCGAGGATGACGAAGGCCCCACCGCTGTCTCCCAGGCACGTGTCCTTGCCGCCCTCATAGTAGCCGGCGCAGAACATGTTCTCTGTGACGCTGTAGTTGCCAGACCGGGACTCATAGCTGGTCTTGCACTCGGCGTGCGGCACCACGGGCAACTTGACGTACTGCAGGACGTCGGACAGTGTCCGCGTGCCACTGCTGATGATCTCGTCCACCGTCACGTTAGGATTGGAGATGCCCCAGCCGGCTACCAGCCCCAGCACGTGGGGCGCCGGGCCTTCAGGCTCCGGCCGCGGCAGGCAGACGGGCATGATGCGGGGCCCCAGGGGCACGGGCTCCCGCAGCTGCACCAGAGCGATGTCGTGGTTGTAGTTCTGGATGTCGAAGTCTGGGTGGAGCACCACGCGGGCTGCCGAGCTGTTGACGGCCCCCGACTTGTCCCGCACGTCATGCAGGCCCAGGTAGACGGTGACGTGCTCCTTGGAGACGGGTGTCACGGTGTTGTCTCTGCGCTGGGAGCGCAGCACGTGGGCTGCTGTGAGGATCCAGGACTCGGAGAGCAGGGCCCCGCTCCCGAACCACTTGTCGTTGGGCACCCTCGAGGTGTCCTCCACTACGATCAGGGCCTGCCACGGGAAGAGGCCAGGCTCGGCGTTCCGGCCCCCAATGATCCGCTTGACCAGGTTTGGCAGGGAGCGGGAGGGCTGCCCGCACGCTGTAAGGAAAAAGAGGGAGTGGGGACAAGAGATGGAGACTGGTCAGGTCAGCCAGGTGAAAAGAGCCTCTGAAAGAAATTCATATCTCGCCCATTGTAGATTTTGCCACCACGGACGCTGCTCTACATCACGGGGCCATGCTAGCCTGGGAGAGCTCTGAGTGGGGTCATCTTTGGCCTAAGCCTTTCTAGTCTGGTCCATCTGTAGTCTGCCCCTTCTGTAGCCAGGGCCATCTATGGACCAGACCATTTTATATGTGGGCCTTCACCACCCTGAACACCCTGAACCACTCCAGCCAAGATCACTTGTGGCCTGGAGCATCTTTAGCTAGGACTATCTCTAGTAGTGGTCACTTTGCCCCTTTCTTCCCTAGAAAGGCATCTCAGAACCCAGATGTGGTCCATGCTTTGGGCACTAAGAAAACTTCTAAAAACCACAGGTCAATGGCTTTGAGAGATGGAAGGAAATCAAAAGACTGTCTAGCAGGTCACAACAAACACTGGATTGGGAACTGAGACACCTAGAGCCTTTATCTGGCTTTTCTCTCCTCTGTCCTGTGTGACTCTAGGTAAGTAAATTTCCTTCTCTGGATTTCAAGTTTTGATCTGTTAAATCAGACAGTTGGTCAAGATGATCTCCAAGGATCCTTTAAATTCCAAATTCCTTTGATTTTATTTCATTTGCCCTGGCCACTCCCATTTTATAGGTGAGTAAAACTCTCCAGAGGTTAAATGACTAGCCCAAGGTCACATGGCTATTAAGTTGAGTAGCAAGGGCTTAACTAGATTCTAAGATGAGTGTTTTGTCCTGTATCCCACAATGCCTCATTACATATGAAGACCACGGTCATGGGCCCTGTAACCGTTTCCTCTCTGGCCTAAAGGACACTTGCTATGAAGGGATGCCCAGGGCATCCACAGTGAGGGAAAGGTGGCATAATCTACATGCAATGATGCATGGGCTCTGCTCTGAGCCACCCATCATTGCACCCGGGAACCCAGTAGTACCTGCAGGGGGAGAAGAAAGGTCTGATCAAACTTCGTTGCACCAAGTGGTCCCCCGAGCACACACATGCAGCACCAGCCTCCTGCAGCCACGCACCTTTGGCCCGTGAACAGAGGGGCTTCAGTACCAGCCCCCCGCTGGCTAAGAACAGGCTCACAAAGGCCCCACCCAGCAGGGTGCTTAAGTCTGCAGGGTAAGCCTGATATGAGCGTGCACCTCCTCTTGGTTGCAAGTTGCCAGACTACACCCCATGGCCCTGCATACTTTCAGCAATCCTTTAAAGACCAAGGAGCATTTGAGTTTTCTTGGCAACTTCGAGAGGTCAGGCTTCCAGCAACCTAATGCTTTTCAGATGCTCCTCTTCCGGATGCCTTATGTGATCCTGAGGCACCCTGCTGTTCACCCCAGGCCAGATGTGAGCTGGTTTTTGCTAATTGTCTGTGGCCTGGCCTTTCAGAGTTGAAGGCCAGACTCCCAATTACAAGCGGCAGCCTACAAAGTGACATCTCGAGGCAGGTCTGTGACTGGCCCTGCACGACAACACATTGAGTGTGGAAAGGCCCTCAGCAGATGAGGGACATGTCTGTGGCTCAGTCCATGGTCATAGCAAAGCCAGAGCTGAATGGTGCCTTTTTCCAACCAAGGTGCCAGTGGTATACCCCAGGGCACAGAATATCTGAGCTGGAGAAGCTTGGAGAACAGCTAACTTACAGATGGAGAAATTGAAGTTCAGAGAAGGCAAGTGACATACTCAAAGTCATTAGTGGCAGAGCCAGCAGTGGAGCCCATTTCTTTTGACTCTAGCTTCATTTTTTTCCACCAAAGCCTGTTTTTCTTCTTGAAATGCTCTTGTCCTTTCAAGAGGCTGAATGATGCAGCAAGCCTTTTAGAGCGCTCATTGAAATGGGGCCGTTCTTTTGGGCTGCTACCATTCTCCATCCAGTCTTTCCTGGGGCAAAGGAATTGCCTTGAAATACTAGGGCTTCAGCTGTGCTGAAGTCAGATCTAGGCTCTAGAAGACTGGGGGTACTGTGGGAGGGCCCTAAAAACAAAAATGTGATATTCTAGAATTCTGGGTTCATGAGGATGGCAGAGTCAAGAGTTCAGCATTGCTTGTGTTGACATCAAAAGCCTTAGTTCTGCTTCCACCATTTTGTAGGTAACCTTGGAAGAATCATTACACCTCCCTTAGCTTTCTTATGTGTAAAATAGGGGACAAATAATATTTTCTTAACAGTTTCCTTGGAGTGGTGGGTATTACAATGCCAGATGAAATGGCTTTCTCCATTCTGTCTTGCCTTGGGTTCAATCTCGGTGTTTTAGGAGGAGAGAATTTAGAATTATCTGGACTTGTTCAATGATACAGAATGTTAATACCAGGTTTTAAAAGAATTTCATGACTCATTGTATCCAAGATGCTTTGTATAAATCTCGGGAATGATGACCACTGAGTCATAGAATGTCGTGGATCACCTGGTTCTGCTCCCTCACTTCTGAGGTATGAAATCCTAGCCCCAAAGAGGTGATGTTACTTACTAAGGACTGCGATTAGGAAAAGACAACCAGGACTAGGACCTGGGCCGCTGACTCCCAGCTCAGTGCCTTGTCTCCTTCTAGGTGTCACAACGTGGCTGCCCAGGATGGAATCCATCTGCAGTGTCATTTTCTTTGGCTCACATACTACTTGTATTTTAGCAAAATGGGGATCTGACCTCCAGTTTGCCACCGCTCCACTACTCCCCATCTTCTCTGAGGCTTCCCCAGCTGGACCCTTGGGTGTGCTCCTGGGTAAGCCTAACTGAGATGATGGGGATCAGAAGAGTGTGGATGGGTTGACCTTTCCCCTTTTCCAGCTCCTCATGAATTCTTTGCGTTTTCTTAGAACTAAAGTTCCCCTCAGCGAAGTCTTCCAAACCAGTCTTCATCCCTCTGCTCCCAGACAACCGCATGCAGGGACTTCTTTCTTCTCTGGGATCTCGTAGCAGCTGTGATGGCCAAAGCTGATGCCCAAATGCTAACACTTTCTTCAGTTCTCAAGGATAATGATAGCTCCATAGCCTTTCCACTTTAATGTCTAAATCTAACAACTAGAAGCCAACTGAGTGCCTATTAAAGTTTACTAAAATGCACCGTTCAAATAATACACTATATCAGTTTACCCAACACTAGTTCAGTAAAATACGAATGCTGCCCAACACTTAACCATACCTCACCGCTACTGAATGAAGAAATCAACACTGCTCCTCAGTGGCATCTTGAATGATTACATCTTTCAATCACTGCTACTCTTATTTCTTTTCTAAGTGTAAATTTCCGTGGTGTGACCATTAAATTTAATTTTTGTGGGTTATTTATTTAACCAAAAGGTGTGCATTTGGGGCTATAATTTTCTAAGTCACTGTGAATATGTGTGTATACCATGACTGTCATGTAGATCATCCATGCTTCTAATGCTAACGTAAATATCCGTTAAATATCCCCCGCATGTGTGTGCACAGGGACACTCCCTGTTACCAGCATATTCCGTGTTCATTTTAAAGTGGGGACAGTAGGCAAGCTAGGGGGAGGCAGCAGTCACTACGACTTGAACACACTGCTTTGGAAGGATGTGTTGCTCTGTCCTATGGCCATTTGGTATTTGTCTGATTTGCACCTCCTCTACAACACAGGAAGGGCTTGAGGATGGGGTGCCCACTTTCTCACTTTTCCTGGTGCACAGCCGGCGCAAACACCAACAGTGTGGGGTGAAAAACCTGGTGGCAAGGGAGCAGAACTGCAGAGAGAGGAGGCAGCAAGGCTCCTGGTGTGATAGAACAGGTTGAAGGTAGAGGCTGGTTGGTCTGAGAAAATGTGGGGCTAGGTTTTTCTGACCTTTAACTTTCTGAAGATATCTCTTAAAAATCAATCAAAGCATCTTGCCCCCTGCCTCCCCCCCACCGACAGCCAGAGCATCTGTGGCCTGAGGGCCTTGCATGGGAGACCTTGAAGCAGAGAACTTGAGGGTGAGGTACCTGGCAGGCAGGTGGGCTGGCTTCTCCCCAGGACTTCATTCATCCAGACTCCTTGGGCAGAACAGGTATATACACCTGGGGAAGGGAGAAAAGGTTGAAGAAGAAGAACATCGTTGAGTTATAGCACATGGAAAATAGATCCGGGCTCTTCACTCCTCTGCTGGGGATCACTGCACGTCTTCCAGAGAGTCTTCCTGATCCCATTCTTTCTGAGCCAGTCCTGTCTGCAACTTGAAGCATCTTTCTAAAAATGGGAATCTGACCTCCTCCTGTCCCTGCTCAAAATCAAAAGACCCCCCCCACTGGCCTCAAAAATAAACATCATGCTCTTCAGTATGGTGGCCAAGGTGCTGAGCAGTCTGACTCCTGTCTGTCGGGGCCCCGCCCAGGCCCTGGAAAGTGCTGCTCATCATTCGTCGCACAGCTCTCTGTGGTGCACTTGCCCTGCCCCCGCTTCTCCACGTAATAAACCCTTGCATGGACCACACTCGTGCGCACCATCTCATGAGGCTTACGCTAGCCCTGTGAGCTCTATCACTATTCCCCTTCTGGAGGGAGGACTTGGAGGCTTTGAGAAATCAGGAGAATTTTATTAGTGCTAGTCTGTGATGGAGGCAGAACTGACTGGCCTTCACATCTCCTTGGGGGTTCCTTCCCTGCCAGGGGCTGTGAGTGTGTCTGTGTGGGTACTGCGATGCCATGCAGCTTAACTTGTGGGGAGCAGACCTGAGGCAGGAGAGGTGAGACAGGTCTCCAAGGGTTCCTCCTCCCAATTCCTCCCAAACTGTGGCCAACGGGATGGCTGTTTCAGCTCCCAGCCTAACCCTGGGACCCAGAGTGTGTGAGGAGGGAGTGGGCTGGTTTAGCACAGAAGGCTCACCTGTGATACTGTGTAGCATCTTGTAGTAGGGCTGCCGGCAGGAGTATCTGATCTCAGATTTGTATGTGGTAAGGTTGTTCCTGGTGGAAAAGGTGAGCAGCCCGTTTTCCAGCTCTGCTGGGGCTCCGCAGTCCGCAACTGAGAGAGAAGAGAGTGAGATCCCGCAATTACCCCTTCCTCTTCTTCTTGGGGCCATCTGGTGGGTCTGTCTCATACAGTGTGCAGGTTGTACCCTGCACACAACTCCAGAGAGCAACGCTGTAGCTTATGTGAATGGCGGCCTGCATGTGGGGTCTCTCCCGTCTACGACAGTGCTATTGTGTGGTCAACTCACCTGGCCTTGTGTCAGTTGCAGGGCAGAGGCAGGTCTGCTGAGATGCAAGCAGATCCCAGTCTTTTCCCCACCAGGGCCCCTTCCTTGACTTCCAATTCTATCGTGCAATTCTCTTATCCTCTTCTGCCCAAGCATGAAGCCCATGGCTCAGT
This sequence comes from Hippopotamus amphibius kiboko, assembly GCF_030028045.1. Classification (NCBI taxonomy): domain Eukaryota; kingdom Metazoa; phylum Chordata; class Mammalia; order Artiodactyla; family Hippopotamidae; genus Hippopotamus; species Hippopotamus amphibius. The sequence continues at coordinate 162,166,653 of NC_080191.1, forward strand.
GAGAAAATTCTGGCTCACACGAACCAAAGAAACTTCAGTTCTTCCAGCCCCGACCATATGCTGAATAAGAGCAGTTATTGTGCTTACTTTGGAGTTTGGCATAAAAAAAACCAAAAACAAACAAAAAGAAACCCAGCTCCTGCCTGAATACACAGCCCCAGCCTGCTGGCTCTCTGCAGGCACAGAAGGCAGGAGAGGGATGAGGGTGGATCTACTTTTAGACGTAGCCTCCTCGTTTTCTCTGGTTGCTGGTGGCTGGACGCTGGGACTGGCTGCAGGGCAAGACCAAAGATGCCTGCTCCTCAGAGGTGGTCTTAGGAGAGCTTACCAGTCCATCCAAATCTTAGGGGAGTTGCCAGCACGAGTCTGCCAGGAGCCAGGTCAGGGGCTGTGGACCCAATTTGTCAAAGTCCCTTCAGGGGCCTTCATTAGGGGACGGTGCTCATTTCTAAGGAAATCCTAATTCTTAGCCTCTGCCAGAACTGAAGAATCCCAGAACTTCACAGGTGGAAAGGAATCTGAAGTCAGGCAATCTACAACATCATCTCTACTTACAGATGAGCCCAGGGAGGAGACTTGACTGGTCTAAGGTCACACTGTGAGTTACAGTCAGAGAACTAGACCTGACCTTAAACTCAGTGTCCTTTTAAGTAAACCAGACTGATGGTTCTTAGGATGTGTTTCCTCGTGAAAATGGCCTATAATCAATACTAGCTGGTTAATGGTGGATATTAGCTGTCCATCTTCTGATAATTTCAAAGGATTGCATCCTAAAGCCAGAGTTTCCCTCCTGAATTTTACCTGCTCACCTTGGGAAACAGAGACAGGGGCAATTGACCCCTGAGAAACTACTCAGAAATTGTGATTTTTGACTTCAGGACTCCAAGTTTATCTTGTTTGATTGAACAGAGAGTTATCTAACTTAAAATATAGGTGATTCTAAGACCCTCCAGGGTGGAGGAGAGGGATGAAGGAGGAGAGTAAGTGCAGATGGGTACCTCCTATCCACCAGGAAGGCAAATGCCAAGAGAACCGCTTAGTGTTGTTTCCTGGCCTCCAACCCTCCTGGACAAATCGCTCCCGTTTGTTTTCATCTCCCAAAAGTAGAGACACCCTTCTCCTCTGGGGGGAAGGTATAAGGTCGGCACTACGATGACAAGAGGCAATAATATTTACTATCTAAAACTATAAACAATTTTAAATGTATTTTCCTACTGAGTCTCAAAGCAGATTTTTCTTCCTTTTTTAGGAAATACCATTGATGAGTGCCCGGATCTTTGTGCTACTCTTGTCTCTCTTAACTTCGGTCTGGCAGTTTATTTTGCCCAAATTATCCTCAAGACCTAATACCTAGTTCTAGGTGGAGGAATTCCAGGGTCAATCTTAGACACGGCAAGGTGGTCAGGCCATTGAGAGCCTGTAGGCAACAAGCACTGCGTACAGTGCAGAGATTGTCTGGACTGAGGGCCTGCTTTCACTTCCCTCCAGAGAAGTAACTTTGCCACTGATGAAGCTGGTCTTACAACCAGTCAGAGCGGGTGATGGATAGGGGGTCACTTCAGCTTGGGTATAGTGAGTGGGGAAGAGGTGAACCTTTTTCCCAAGTCTACAGTGGCAGGCAAAGAGCCACGTCTGTCTGGGACCTGGAGACAGGACCTCTTGGAAGGTCCTTTGAGCTCTGCCTGGCACAATCCAAGATGCTAGATCCAGACCCTGCTTCCTCACTTAGTCTATCTTCTTTGCTTGAGAAAGGGTCTCATCATTGTCTCTAAAGTGTGTCTGGCCACTTCTCTACTCTGGAATGAAAATGCTCTTCCTTTCCCCGTTTTCTTGGCCTCCCTTTCTTATCATTCTCTGGGTTGGGTGGTGCCACCCACACCCCCTCTCCACCATCACTCTTGCTGCCATTTATTTTCCTTCAGACATGTCTTTCTTGACCTGCCATCCTGAGGATACTTTGACACAGTCTCGGGGCTTCCTAGGGAACCACACACATAGGCTTACGTGACTCAGGCGCCAGGGATGCCCCTGCCCCGCCCCACCCAGCTTCATCTCCACCCCTCTCATGCTGCCCTTGTGCTCGCATCAGACCCCTCACTGTACTGCTTTCCCCACACGGGAAACCCTGCGGTTCATGCTCCAGCCCTTGATCAAACATCGCTGCTTCTTGAAAGCCTCTTCTCCTTCTTCTAATTGGAGAGGGCTTCCTCCTCACCTCTCCTTGTATGGCCCTTTATTCATTGCTCTGTGATGCAGGTACCTTATGTTGCCTTGTATTGCAATTATTTGGGTTCATGTCATCTTCTGTCTAAATTATGATCCCCTCTATCACGCTGTGCGTGTTATACTTTGTGGTCTTAAAAATATGGATTCAACTGATGCTTATCGTTAGCGATTGCCCCATCACCTCCTTGACCTAGGACGGTGCCACAGTCTCCCAACCTTTCGTTGTCCAACTTTGCAGGATTCTGCCCTCATTAAGAGGCCTTTCAATCCGCAAACAGACTGAGCAGTCACAATGTAATGCAAGGGTTCTCTCATATGTCTACCCAGGTTTTGTTCAGGCGGAAGCAGAGATTCCCAGCCTCCACAGCCCTTTCTTTATCATTATTTATGACCCAGTGGTGTCCCGTGGCACTAGAGCTGAGGACTGCTGCTTTCAAGCACGATGCCTATCTTTTGATAAACTTTAATGAGGAAATTTTCAGAGGTGCAAAATTTATACGCCCCGGAGGAGAGATCCTCTGATGGTGGAATTTCAGCCCTGTGTTAGGTACAAGGGGAAGAGAAACTTCTGGGCGGGAGAATAGGTCTAGGTTTCCTAAAAATCCATGCTATATGCGTTACTGTTAGTTTCACCTACTCATGGTTGTTAAGAAAGTAGCAATGGGTACAAATATTAAAGTCATAAAGTCACAGGCATTCTGGCCCATTTAAACGTGAAGCGTGGAGTGGAAATCAGGGCCCGCTTTGACCTGGTCCACCTAAGACCATTTGAATGTATATTGTCATGCGTCTCTAGAACCAAAGCCATTTTTCCTTTGGGAAGAGTATAATCACATAGAAGTGCTTTAAAAAAAAAAAATCCCCCCATTGTCATTTCATTATTTTCCAGCATACTGTTTGAATGATGGGTGAACCCTCAAAAGGAGAATTTTTCTCATACACGCGGCAGTTGCAACTGCTGGGGCCTGCGTTGCCTGGTTCAGCATCCATTCTAATCCGCACTGAAATGGGAAATGGAGTGTTGGCAGGAGGGGGAGGGATGGAGGAGCTCTGGGACCCAGGGCTCCTGTGAGTGGTCCATTCCTGGATGTCTGCCCTGTGTGGGGTCCCGTCATTCACTCTGCCACTTGCTCTGACTCGGGTCCGCTCTCCACATCCATTTCCGTTTCTGCCACCATGATGATCAAAGAGGGGTCAGGAGGTACAGAGGAAGGCAGCAGAGAGAAGGAGGGAAAAAGAAAAAGAAGAGAAAGAGAAAAATTAGCAGGCAAAGCAGAAACAGTTTATGCAGGAAACACAGAAACCACTCCACCAGAATTAAGAACGCATAGTGCAGGTACAGCCAGTGTGAAGGACAGCTTGGGATTGTGGAATGTGTACCATTCTAAGAATTTGCACAGTCATAAATCCTGGTTCACGGCAATGATAACATTCTGCCCCTGGAGCAAGCTTTGCATTCATCTTGTCCAAACTCTCATTTGACAGATGGCATCAGAGTGGAGCAGGACTTGTTCAGGGTCACCACAGCAAGATGGAGGCAGGGCAGGAACCACAACCCATATGCCCCCTTCCAGTTCTGGTGTAAGTTTCTTCCCTGCACATGCACACATCCTGTCTGTTCCCAGCCCCTTTCCCCACAGTTCCCGGGGACTCTCAACTTCCCAGTCTGTTTTGTCTTTTCTTCTCCGCTAGGACCCAGCACATGCCTGGGACAAAGGCGCTCGATAAATACCTACTCAGTGAACAAGCAGCAGTGCCGGGTGTATCCAAGTGGGGAGTCTAATAGTCCTGATTCAGGCTGTGCTGGGAGAACCAGGCCACATTAGGGGGAAAAAAAATTCCTCTTTTCTTTAGTACAAAGTAACAGGCATACTTTTGTATACTAGCATACGCCACATAAAATAGTACCATCAAACACATTAGTGCCTTATTCTATCAACAGTTCTGTTACAGTAAAAAGTGTGGTTTCATCAGGGAAAAGAAAAATTATTACCAACGTTTCCTACTTTCCAAGAGTATGAATGAGAGACACCAAACCTCTTCCTGTGAGGGGGTTGGGTAGGGAAAACTAATGAGCTTTTATTGAGTTCTTACTTTTTCTTGGTGCTCCAGAAGTGTGATATGTACATTAATTCAGATGACAGAAAAGTCAGGAACACAGGAAACTCAGGCCAAATGAGTATGAGTCAATTGTTCAGGGACACTGAACTGGTGGAGCCTGGGTTTGAATCTAGAACTTCCTGTCTCCAAAGCAACTGCCTGTCTTCTCTACTCACACCCTCTGCCTCCTCTTTCAGAATGCTTCCTTGCTTTGTCCCACAAAGTGCTTCACACAGAACTCAGTCACAGTACCACACATGAGCCACATGTTGGAGGAAGTGGTGGATGTGTCTACTGGCATTTGAGTTCTTTAATGTCTGGACTTTGCTTTTCCATCTGAATTCCCTACGGGTCTCTGCACAGCCATCCAGTAAGTGTCTACTGAAACTTTTTGTTGAAGCCATAAAATGACCCCTTTCCCACACTGGGCTCTCACTCCAGCCACATCATCGTATAAAAAAGAAAATTAAAAACAAGCACTTTCTGCTCCAAAATTATGCCTGAGATTTGCCTCAAGGGAGACCCACCCTGACAGTGTCCCCGTGGGGCAGTGGGAGTAGATTTGTCTGCCTACTGGACCCAAGCCATTTAGGAGAAGGGACGAGGACAGCACTCTAAAGTTTGTATGAGGTCATGAAATGGGTCTGAGCAGGAGCTACGCTAATTCTTGACTTCTCACCTCTCCATTCGAAAATAAACCCTCCTTCCCTCCCTCCCTCTCTTCTCCTTCCTTTTCTGTCACGAGGCCTCCTCTCATCACCGTTGCCACAGATAAGTTTTCTAAAATTGTGGTCCTTGCAAGTCTTGCATTGAAATCACCTGGGTAGGGGGACAAGGCGTGGTGGCTGGTGATTTGTACTTTTACAAATCTCACTAGGTGATTTATACAGACTACACTATTTCAGAACCAGTGGTATATATTCTAGAATATTAACACTAGTCCAGAATCTTTACTTTACAGCTAAGGTGAAGAATCTTGTCCATGGGCACAGCATGGGTTGGGGCAGAGCCAAGGCAAGAACTCTGAGTTGCAAGAACCAGCACAGAACTGGTCCCCTGCTTCATGTAGGTGCACTGTGCTGACAGCACAGCCCTTCCTGCACAGCCCTAGCTTACGAGCTGTCCCAGGAGACAGTGGATATGACTGATGGACATGTAAAGACTGGCAAGGTCACTGGGCTCTGGACACCCATGCCAAAACAGTTCCCTGACTTAGCAATTGCCAGAGCTAGTGTAGAACCTGGAAACAAGCTATTCCTCTAGCAAGTCTGGCAACCTGTCTGCAGGCAGAGGTAAAATTGGTATTTAGAAAGCAAACTGGGACCCACCAGGTCCTTTTGGAATCCTAACATCTTATTGCTGAAAGAAACATTAATAGACTTTTGTCCAACCCCAATGTGTCTGTGGAATTCCTGAGCCAGCCCCCTCAGAGGGCACCTGCCAGGTTTTCCCGCTTGTGTGGGCTCTGCTTGGACCCCACCAGTGCTGGGAACTCATGATCCTTATAAACAACTGACTGTGTTTTCTTACTTTTACAGGTGGGAATCTTGTTACTCCATGTCCCATCCTTCAGACACTCAATCTGGAGCGTGTCCATCTCCACGTTATCCTGGGAAGAAACATGAAGAAGGTATGGGAAGAAGGAAGAGGGGTGGGGTTTGGGGTTTTTCCCCAGTGAAACCAGCTCGAACTCCAAAGCTGGCTTTCCTCCACTGAGCTTTCCCAACTGTGGGCCTCCAAGGGCTTGAAGCTAAGGGGAAGACAGACCCTGGACTCATGGCCCCCGTTCCTACTTTGGAGAGATGCCAGGACTATGTGTAAGAAGTGGTCTGGGAGGCTGTCTCTGAAGGGAAACCTGGGCCTGTGACTCCACAGCAGCGACTCTCAACCCTGAGTGGGCAACAGCCTCCCTGAGTCCCTGAGGGCTTTTGCACAGATCACTGGGCCCCGCCCCCAGAATTTCTGAATCACTGGGTCTGGCCTGGGGACGACAATTTTGCAGTTCCAGCAGGTGATGTGCTGGTGTGGTGGGGTCCCCACTTGGATTACCATTCCTTGAGAGCAGTGGTCCACTAGCCTGGCTCACATCGGACTCACCTGGGCAACTTAACAGAAAACAGACACTGGGCCCCGCCCCAGAGATTCTGCTTTAATTGATCTTAGGTAGGGTCTGGGACGTGATTTTGTTTTAAGCTAACCGTGGGGTTCCTAGGACAACCACTGCTTCAAAGAGTGAGCAATGCCCACCTGCCACCTTTAAAATCTCTGCTTCTGTCCCAGGTTCCCCCCAAAAGCCTGATAAACTGTGTTAAGGCTGTTTGTACTGATTGTTGGGCTGAATGGATTTGATGTTTTGCTCGACTTTTGTGGCACTTTCAGAAGTGAGAGTCAGGCGTACACACTTTGAATTTTTAGAAGGCGGAAATTTCTGGTGCATCTTGGAAGTTTATGGGGAAGCTAGGAAATACTGTGGTGGGACCAGTACAAGCTCTGGAAGCCCATCTGCCCTGAGAAGCTCTGGAGAATTCCTCTGGCCTGGAGGCCCTCCCTCGCCCCGGCAGGACCCTCTACCTTCAGCACTTTGTAGCCTGTGTCACAGCTGATGAGCACCTGGTCTTTGAAGAAGTACTTGGCTTGCAAGGGCTCGATTTTCCCATGGACAGGAGGCTGCAGCTTGGAGCACTCATTCCCTGGCGGTGCGGGGCGGGGTGGGGGGAGACAATGAAAGGAGTAGGTGAGAAAACAAGGAAAAGTCTGGTCCCGAGAGGCCATTCCCTAGAATGAGGCCTGATGGAGGTGGAAATACCATAACACCATACAAAAACCATACCCTTAGGGTATGGGGCCCGAACATACCAGGCCTTAAAGAAAGCTTACTTCTGAAACTTGAGCAGGTCACTTTCCAGTGTGGACCTCTATTTCCTCATTTGTAAAATGAGGTGGCTGGTCAGATGATTTCATCAAAACTCAGAGTTGGAAAAGATATTAAATGTCACTGAATGCAACTCTTGTCTGGTGTTGCCTTTACATTTTCCATAGTAGAATTCAGACATCTATTTGCATTCCTACAGGGACAGCTCAATACCTCCCAACCTGTACCATTCATACCAGACTCCTCTGATTAAAGGGACAGAATTTTCATATTCGACTGAAATTTATACCCTTGTAATTTTTACGCAGTGGGCATAGTTTACTCTTTTGGGCCACTCATGATGACCCCACTCTTTCTTCCCAAGACCATTCTTCAAAGTGTTAGAGAGACTGTGATTATATGTCTCTGAGCCCTCTCTTCAAAGGGCTAAATTAGATAGGATTCCTATCCCTGATGTGTTTCCTGGACAAACTCTCCTTCATTAATATCCTCTTTGTGCCTCTCCCCACGAGCAGGCACTGAATGTGATGAGGTAGAGAAGACCAGGATATAGAGTCTCTGAACCTCATGTCTTGTCACTGATGTCCGTCCCCTTCTTCCCTGAGTTACTGCAGGCCCATTGGGTCAAATAGCTTCAGCAGGCTTTGGACCAGAACTGGGTGCCTTAAGGTACTGGGGCATGAGGCCTGTGGGCCTTGTCAGTCTGCGGGGCACAAGGAGGCAAACTGCCATAATGAAGCATTTTGAGCTACAGGCTCACACCCAAATTCCTGCCCTGGACTTGGGGAGGGCTGGCGCTGGAAAGGTCCTCCCCAGACCCAGTGAGGCACAGTGTGAAGGGGTGAAGGTCAGGAAACAGTTTTGTTTTTTGTTTTCTTTAATCTCCCTAGGTGATGCTGAAGTGCAGGCAGTTTTGGAATCTACGTCTAGTCCAAACCCACCATCGTTGCTGCCCTTGCCCCTATTTTACAGGTGGGAAACTGAGTCAGCAGAGAGAATTTGCCTTGGTCCCAAGCTGCTCGGTGGCAGAGCTGGGAGCCCTGCCACATCCCTGGAGGAGCCCCAGGCCTGCACCCACTCACTCCCAGACACTGCCCTGTGAGGGCTGAGCACGGAAGCCAAGTGTGACCCAGGAGCGGAGAGGCCGCGTTACCTATCGTGCTGTATGACAGCCGCCAGCCCCGGTTCTCGCCCGAGTTGTCACTGCGGAACAGGATCTGGACGCTGTGGCTCTGGGTGTTGATGGGTTCTGGGGCTTTCTCTCCACAGAAGGGCCCCAGAACTTTTGGACCGGCTTTAATCTGTGAGGGGCGAGATAGAGAAGGAGCAGGAGAGCTGCTGCAGGGATTGTCCCTACACTGCACTGGGGTTTTCTGGAAGCTTCCATGTGAGCCCATGATGGTCACTCACATTTGTAGTGGGCACTACCATTCACCAAAGGGTTCCATCTGCACTCTCCCATTTACAGTTTACAGTGATCCTGGAAGTGGACAAGGCAGGTTAATAATCCTCTGCTCAGGGATGAACACATTATGACCTGGAAAGGGGCAGAGCCCTGTCCAGGTGCACAGGACAGAAAAGGCCTCTGCTCTCAAAGACCCTGCAGTCTAGCCGGGGAAGACTAATAGATAATAAACAAAATAATTACAGGCTGTGGTAAGCGTTATAAAAGTAATCAGGATGATATACATATATAATATAAATATATGCTATATGCCTACGATTTATGCCGTAAAATCCATGTCACTTGTATAATTCATCATTAATATAATGGGTAATAACTTTAAATAGATAGTCAGGGAAGGCCTCTTTGAGGAGGTGACATTGGATTTGAAATATGTAGGATAAGCAGGAGCTTGTTATTTGAAGAGGAGGGAAGAACAATTTCCAGGTAGAGAAAACATATATAAAGTTGGAGGCCAGGGAAAGAGCCTAGCAAGTATCAAGAAGAGGAATAAAGCCAGGGGGACTGGAGCAGAGGGCATGCCCTGGCTCAGGGTTGGAAAGGCAGGCAAGGGCTGTACTGTGCTGAGGAATTTATGTTTATTCCAAGTATAATCTTGATGTAAGCTGGCTTTTATAAAGTTTACCTTGGATGCTATGAGAGAGCACACCGTGTAGAGCAAGAGTAGAAGCTAGAAAACCCACCAGGTAGCTTTGCAGTTGACCGGAAGAGATGGGGTTTGCACTCAGGTAGAGACAGTGGGGATGGAGAGAAAGGAAGAGGCACTCTGCGCTGGTCTGGATTTCCCAGATCCTAGGCGGGGGTCTTGCCTATGCCTTTAACTCCTTCTCCTTCCACCTCTGAGGACCGGCATTCCTTAACCCTCATTTGATGACGTCTATGATCCTGGGTGCATCTTCATCTTGTCACCCTTAGTGTGGCGACAGGGAAACGTGAAGCCCCAAGGGGTTGTGTGCCTGTATAAGGCTCATAGCATAGCTCCTGGGATATGATATGTGGTAGACAGAGTTCTAAGATGGTCCCCATGACCCTCACCCTGGTGTTACTTCATGATGATGTCGTGTTACCTGGCAGAAGGGATTTTACAGGTGGGCAAAGGGCGAATTTGGCATCAGGGAAGATCCTTAGACTGGATCCGATTAAGCCGGTAGATGTTATTTTAAATAATTACTTTTTGGGAAGCAAGCTGGTCGGCCCCCTATCCTGGGAGAAGGTAGAGGGCCAAGAATGTCAATTTTCCCAATTCAGCCAAGATTTTTCAGCATCCCCAGGGCATATGCCCACTGTCGTCTTACCTTGATGTAGTCATAGGGGCAGGACACCTCAGGATGGTCCTCGATGTCGAAAATGTCCTCAAACTGCAGGCTGATCATGAAACCCTCCTCCAGCTCGATGGTGTAGAGGCATTCAGAGCTCTTCGGGTAAGGGCTGGGGAAGTCAGGGCTGGTGATCACACCGGTCCTCTGGGTGAAGAGGTTGTCACTGCACTCCACTGTGGAGAACACATCGGAGCAAAGTGGCACACCACACCCATGGCCATGGCAACCGCTTTCTTATCTGCTATGGTACAATTTTTCCAGTGGTCCTGAGAGGCAAGTAGCGAAGGAGTCACTATCCCCATTTTACAGATGGCAAAACTGAAGTTTAGTGAGGGAAGGTGTTTTAACCAAGGTCACCCAGTGATTTGCAGAGTCAAGACTCAAAGCCAGTGAGTGTGATAAGCCTTTTTGTCAAATTCTCTGGTCTTGGTTGGTGGTGGGGGGGGTGGTGCGGGGAGTGGCAGGAGGGGTCTGAGATGGAAGGTTTTGAGATGGAATGGTCAGAGAGAAAGTCTGCTCCTCTTCTGTCCTGCTCTTGGCCCAGGACTTCATGAATTCTCAGCTCAAAGCTTTCCTTGATCCCCCACCTAACACAGGACCCTGACCTGTACCCTCCCCCTCTGGCCCCTGGTCTTGCTTTGTTTCTCTTCATGCTGCTGACCACTGCCTACCATTATGAATCATGTTTGTCAGTGGATTTTCCTGCCCCCACTAGACGGTCAGTTCCCTGGGCTCAGGGATTCTGCTCTGTTCCCCATCACAGCTACAACCCAGCACCCATTGTCCTGGATCTTGGCCATGGCTTAGCCCTGCCAAGGCCCCGTTATTTGCCACTGAACTATTGTCCTTGGGCTGACCCATCCTGAATCTGACCTGTGAGTTCTTCCTAAGCCCTTGTTTATCCTGCTCATTTGTCAATGAGAAAAGTGTGGCCAGAAAGGGGGCGTGACTAACCTGAAGTCCCACAGCTCTGAGCTGCAGAACAAGGTTTGGAGTGGTCTCTGAATCCCCATGCTTTCATTTTCTACACCAGCCACTCCTCATGGGGATGATATCGCCCCCAGGGGGGCCAAAATTGGTTCTTTGGGTGGGGCAGTTGTTACTCTTTTTATGCAAAATGCACAGGTAGACATACAGTGTATAAGCATATATACAGCACGTCTGTGGTATTAAAATGCCATGGGTGAGGCAATTAGGAAGAGAGTGTTTAAAAAGGCTCCTGGGGGCAGAAGTGAAAATGAGAAACAGAATTGAGAAACACTGCTCATTCTTAGCCCCTCTGTGCTTGGCACATAGTAGATACTCAATAAATACTTACTGAATGGAAACCATGGAAAATATAACCCTCTTGAAGAAAACTCCTGTGTGCTCCTGCTTTATACTGATGGGTCCTATAGGGTTTTATTTGGAAGTTAAATAGAAGGTTTTGAAGGAGGAAGGAGAAGAATTCTTGTTTCCAGCCTTGCACTCCTTCAGTGATCCCTCACTTAGCTTCCAAGTGATCTTTCTAAAACATAGATCCTTACTCTGCAGTCGTACTAATCTACTGGCAATTCCCCAAACATTCCAAATTCTGTCATGCTTCTGAATGTTTGCAGAAGCTGTTCTCTCTGCCTGGAGTGCCCTCCTTTCCTTCTTCTTTTTTTCTTCATCAAGGGCACCATCTCTGGGAAGTGCTTGCTCACTTCTCCATGCAGACTCAGGTCTGATGGTGCTACATTTTACCATTTGCCTGTGTGGCTATTACCCGCTAGCCAGGAGGTCCTCATGGACAGTGGCCGAGTCCTCCTCTTTCTCCACCCCTGCCTCAGCCTGGAGACTATGACAGAGAAGGCACATTGATGAGAGGTGAAAGCAAAGCGATCTAGAAGGAATGGGATGTTTTCTTGCTGTTTCTGTCTTTGCCTCTCTCTTTCCTCTTCTTTCCCTTGCACTGAGGTTCTCTCTTTCACAGAGGAACTTGAAGGGTCATGAAAGAGCAGAAAAAAAGGACCTGGTGGGTGAAGCCTGGTTCATGGTTCAGGACTGGGAAATCTGGGTTTTCCCTTGTCTTGGCCAATTACTTACACTAGGAGAGGAAATAGGGACTAAAGAGCAGAAATTGTTGCTGCCCAGGAAGAAAGATGGCCTAGAGGCTAGGGCTTCTCAAATGCGGTCCTCTGAGAACCTGAACCCGACTTCCAGGCTGCTGGGCATTTCAGCGTCTTTATCCCTGTGGTATCTGAGGCACAGCTCTCCAATTTCATTTTAAATTGTTCCTACTGCATATCTGTCCTTCCTCTGAGCCTCCCCGAATCTTGTCGGAAAATACAGTACATAACAATGGTGCCCACCTCGGCACGTCCTGTTGTCTGTGTGGAGGATGTAGCCAAAGCGGCAGGAGCAGTAGTAGCCACCGATGTAGTTATGGCAGTAGTGGTCACAGGACAGCTCCTCGTCCTCCCGCTCCGTGCACTCGTCCACATCTGTGGGGCAGGTAGAGCCTCTCAGTCAATCATTTCAGATGTGATGGTGAAGAGAACAGCCAACATTTACAGAGTACTCAGTATGGGCCACTTGCTGTGTTGGGAGGTTCCTGTACTCCCTCGTTTAAGCCTCGCCTAAGGCCCATAAGTAGCCATTATCTCCATGTACAAATGAGGAGACTTAGCAAGATTACAGAGAGCCTGATTCAAACCCAGGCTCCACTCGTGGTGGCGCCGCTGTTCTCTAACAGTTGTGATAATAGCGAGCAGGAGCCTTATGGTCCCCTTTCTATAGATGATGAAACTGAGGCTTAGAGCCATTAGAGAACTTACTTCAAGTCACACAGAGAGTAAGTGGTGGAGTCAGCATTCAAATCGAGGTGGGCTGGCTCTAGGATCTGGGCTCTTAACCTCTCCTCCGTGATGCTTCTCTCTAAGTCCCTAATGTGGGTCAAGCCCCATCCTAGGCATTGGAAATATAAGGATAAGAAGATGGATGTTCTCAATCTAATTTAAAAACTGGAACATATATTTCTTCCCAAAAGATGCGGGAATGGCCAAGAAGTACATGAAAAGATGCTCAGCATCACTAGGTACCAGGAAAATGCAAATTAAAACTATAACGAAGTACCACTCATTGTGGTACTTCATTAGCCCTCCAGAATAGTTAAAAAAATTTTAATTGATAACATCAAATGTTGGTGAGGACATGGAGTTGCCAGAAGTCTCATATATTGGTGGAGGGAGACAAAATGGTGCAAACCCTTTGGAAAAAGTCTGACAATTTCTTATAGCACTAAACATACACCTACCCTATGACTCAGCAATTCTGCTCCTAGATATATACCCAACAGAAGTGCAAACATGTTCACAAAATGGCATGTACAAAAAGGTTCACAGAAATTTTATTAATGAGAACCAAAAAATGGATAAAACCCAGGTGTCCATCAATAAGAGAATGGATAAACAGATTGTAGTATGTTCATACAACGGAAAATTACTCTGCCAGGACAAGAAACAATTACTGATGGATTGCAACAACATGAATGAATTTCTAAACCTTTACGCTGAGTAAAAGAATCCTCACCTTACAAAATATATTCTGTATGTGTTCATTTATATGAAGTTTTAGAAGTGGCAAAACTAATCTATGGTGGAAAAAGAGTCAGGACAGTTGTGGCCTCTAGAGCAGATGGGAGTGGGTTGTAACTGGGAAGAAGCATAAGGGAACTTTTTGAGTTAATGGTAAAGCTCAACATCCTATTAGGGGTTTGTGTTACATACAGATATAAATTCTTCAAAACTTAAATGTACTTAAGATTTGTGCATTTCACTGGATGTAAATTTTACATTAATATGCATGCTAAAGTATTTAGGAAGAAGAGTATTGATGTCTGCAATTTATTTGAAATGCATCATAAAAGATGAATTGATGGATAGAGTATCAATAGATGGATAGATACATGATAGAGCAAATGCAGTAAGGCATTATTGGTAGAATCTATGTGGTGGGTATACAGGTGTTCATTTTAAAGAAGAGCGGACAAGGGACTTTCAATCTTGAGAGAGAAAGGGAGACCTGGGATGGGTCACCCACTTCTCTAACTTACCCAAAGCCATGTAGTGGGCATCAAAACCTGTGAATCTCTCCTCATTGGAGAAATCTGACCGGAAAGTGATAGACATGAAGGAGCCAGGGGAGAGGACCACTTCCTGGCCAGGGGTCTGTTCTGTGTCCGTTGCCTCCCTGCCACAGAAGGTTGCCAGCACCTGGTCTTCAGTTTCTACCTTTGGGGTCAAAGAGAAAGGGGACAAGATGAGCAGCTTCCCAAATCAGCTTCTCTGCTGGTTTCCAGGAGAAAAGACAGAGGGGCTGCCCATGAGGAGACCAGGCAGCCTGGGAAACCCATAGAAAGGGGTTTAGGGATTCTGGAATTTGAGGAAAGATGCATTACAGGTTAAGTCAATGTGGCTGTCCAGTGATTGTTTCACTCATTTTGTTTAGGTCCATCAGAAGTAGCTTGACATTTGTCATTCCTGTTGACAACAAAATGGCTTATTTGTTAAAAACAACTCAATTTTAAAATAAATAAATTTTAACATTTGATAATAGAATACATAAATAGGGCTTCCCTGGTGGCGCAGTGGTTAAGAATCCACCTGCCAATGCAGGGGACACAGGTTTGAAGATCTGCCCTGGTCCGGGAAGATCCCACATGCCTCGGAGCTACTAAGCCCATGCACCACAACTATAGAGCCCGCACTCTAGAGCCCATGCTCTGCAACAAGAGAAGCCACCGCAATGAGAAGCCCACGCGCCACAATGAAGAGTAGACCCTGCTTTCCACAACTAGAGAAAGCCCTCGTGCAGCAACAAAGACCCCGCACAGACAATAAATAATTAATTTAAGAAAACCCCTTTTCTTCCTTTAAAAAAAAAGAATACATAAATAAAAAGAGTTAGATAATCTCACAGATAGATTCTATACCCAACAGGAGCTTACATTTCCTGGAAAAGAGACTTTATACACAATATAAGTCATTCATTGAGCATTCAGTGTGTGCCTACATGGAGCAAAGCGTGGGATGGGGATGATGGGAGATGAGTAAGACACCGAGCTGTGCATAGGGAGGCAGTGTTCAGATGGAGGGAAACAGACAGAGACAGAGCTGGCATACAGTGTGAAAAGTGTCTCATTTGGAATGCTCTCAGAAGGAGAAGGATCGCCATTAGAATGTACCCTGTAAGAGAGTGGGAATTTTAATTAACTAATTAATTACTTTTTAATTGATACATTGAGCTTTATTTACAAAATTATACAATATCTGTATCAGAAGTGGAAGTTTGTAAAAAATTGAATATGCTTTTTATTTATTATTATTTTTATTGTAGTATAGTTGATTTACAATGTGTTATTTTCAGGTGTAGAGCAAAGTGATTCTGTTAGATATATATACATCTATTCCTTTTCAGATTCTTTTCTTTACATATCTGGCTTCAGTGCATGGAGCAGGAACTAGAACATAGCAGATACCCAATAAATATTTGTCGTCAAGAACTAAAAGTGCAAGACCTATTCTGAGAGCAATGAGAAGCCAGGGAGTCTGTGGGAATTGTAGGAGGAGATATATTTGGAGGGTTAGGTTGAAACTAGATTACAGTTGACCTTGAATGACATAGTAACAAGTGACTCAATTCTGTGAGTGAAGGGAAGACATGTAATCAGAACTGTATTTAATAGGTAGTCCTAATGATACAGAAACTACTGGAATCACCCAGAAATAGTTGTATTTGTATTAAGACTCAGATGCAAAAATTGCCTATTTGCTAAAGAATTCTCTACTTTGCAAGAGTCAGAGGCCCTGGGTAAATTCAGAGATCCAAGGAGAGATTCTAAACTGGTTGCCTAAAGCAGATTTTGTGTGTTTAGCTTGGGAAGCACAGTGTTGCAGCTGGTTGGTATATTTATTTCACTACCAATACTTGGCCTACCTACCATTCTATCATTTATACCTACCCCAATCCTTTTAAGGTAGTGTTTCTGTTTGCAACCTCTACATTGGTATTTCAACCAAGATGCATGAGAAAAATCTCTGACCAAGAATGATTTCTGCTGCCTTTCAGAATCGTTAAAGGAAAGTGCTCAAACACTGCCTATCTCTAGAAGCTTCTAATGAATTCATTGTTTTGTTCATTAGCTTAGTATGTCAGAAGTATCTTGACATTTGACACTTCTGTTTTGAAGCTAATGGTTTATTTATTTAAAATAAGTGGGAGTTTTAAAGAAAAACAATTTGCCCTGGCAACAAAACACAAGGACAATTAATCACTAACTTTGGGAATGAAGTGTAAACAGAAGATGAGATCATGGCTTTGCTATTTTTTCCTCTTGTCTGTAGATACTAGCCAAACACACCAGTCTTATTGCTGTAGAATGTGCCTATGTGCACACGGCTGAAATGTCACTTCCTTGAGCATCACAGATGCTTTGTTGTTGTGGTGATCTGAGTTTTCCAGATAGCTGAAGTTTTTCCTAGCTGTAATTAAAAAGATTTTTTTTGGGGGGAGGGGGTGTGATGCTTTTTAAAGTGGTTTATTCAAATCCCTGCTTTCTCAGGTAAAACATGCTAATCTTTCTTGGTGATCCAGAGACACTGTTATGAACATCAACTGTCTTGGGGATATTGAGTTGTATAATGTTGTTTGCCCTGCGATGAAGGTCGCCCAACTATAATGCCTTAGCAATTCTTCTGTCTTCTTTATGTAGTGTTTTATTTACTGTTTTAAAATCTGTTTATTAGCTGAAATATGTTGTAAGATAGAAACCAGTGAAGTTGCTATCATTAGAATTTAATAAAAATAAGACTAAATAGATTTAGAGTGAGGGCCTGGGAGAAGGCTTCCTCTGTGAGTAACTGCATGAGCTGGGGTGCACTATCTTGGTGACCTCTGCTTTGGAGTAAAGTGTATAGACCTGGCAGTTAAAGATCCTGAGCCCTATTCCTGACTCCATCATAAACTGTTATACAGCTGACTCCTGGCGGCTCTCAGTTATCCACCTGGTAAACTAGGGGTTTGAAGTAGCTGAGCTCTATGTTCTCTTCCAGTCCTGACAAGACTAGTATTCTAACAAGCCATTGTATCAATACATTAAATAAACCAACTAGAGGATGGTGAGCAGGAATTTCAAAACACAGATTGCTTCCTGCTGAAGAATTTGATGAACTTTAACTTGGTGGTGGTCTTTAACCATGCGATACATAATCACTTACTAATGAAGAGTCATGCCTTGAGCGTTAACACTTGCAGACACAGCAGCCTCCTTCCTAATTCAGTATCCCCAGGGTCTCTGGGAGTCTACAATACCTGTAGCATGGACACTTTCAAGTGAAACCAACCAGAGATAATTTGGATTTCAGAGAGACCTAATGAAGATCTGTGATAAAAAACCTCCCTCCTTGCAACTTCTAGGCTTAAGGACCATTTATGATGGCAGATAAATGATCATCACCTGAAGAGCCTCACTATTTCAGAGGATGGGTAGGCATACCTCAGCGGAGACCCATGGGAAAATCTGAGCCAGATATACCTTTAGAAGCGGAGAAGACAAGGCCCCAGGGCCCTGGGAGTTCAGCTTGCAGCTCCAAACAGAGTCCTGGAATATCAGAGCCTGGAGGGAGGGACCTTTAAGAGCTGTTTCAGTCCCCCTCCTTCTAGAGGAAACTGAGGTCCAGAGAGGGAAAGTGACTTGGTCAAGAGTAGAGAGAGAACCACAAGCATTTCCTGATACCACTTTTGCTTTTGGACCTGTTCTGACCCTGGAGGAAGGAACTCACCAACCCAGAGAGTGCAAGGCACTTTGCCAAACAACTTTTCTGGCTCAAGGGCCTCTTGAAACTTTATCTTGGGTGCATGGACTGTCTCCCAGAGAGGATGTGGCTCAGTGACAGCTCTGGCCATAACCTAAACAGAGGGGTTACTGGCCCTACTTAATATATGCAGCCCTTGCTATGATGGTAAAATTTTACAAAAACCATTGACTTCTGAGTACAGAAGGAGGATTGATCTTCCGTTTGGACTGTCCCATTTCTAGGGTCATCGTAGTGACATGATGGAGGGAAATACCTTATCAAATGAAAACACAAAATTCATAATAATAGAGAATCATCTGGCCGGGGAATCACAGACTCTTCATTTTTCTGCTTCTTCTTATGGGCAGCCGTGTCCTTTCAGACTATTGTGATTTAGGGCACAAACCCTTTGTTTCATCTCAACTCAACAAATATTTATATACCAAGTTCTGTCTGCGTTATAACGTGAAGCAGGTCAAAAATTACTTATTGGTTGCATATGCTTCATAAACAAGTCCCCTGCCTCTGGGAATGTAAAATTTAGTAGGAGAATAAGTACTCAAGTGTGTATGTGTTAGAGAATCACCAGATTATACTTATTGCAATGAAAGCTAGGAAGCCCCTGAGGTCCTAAGATGGGAAAATATTGCATCCAGCTGAGAGGAATCAGAAAACACTTAGGAAGAAGAGAATGTTCTTTGCGCTGGAGACTGAAAGGTGAGCAGGATTTAGGCAGGTAGAAACGGGAGGTGGAGGGTTGGCAGGGGGGCAGTGGGGAGGACATCGCGGCAGAGGGAATAGCGAAGTCTTGGGGGTATTTGGAGTCTCAACTGCCACTCCCTTCCCACCACCACCTCATGTAGGAAAGGGGTTCTATCGAGGACAGGGAGCAGGGAAGAGCGATCTAAGAAGGAGAAGCCAGAGCCTACTTTCTATGAATTTTCTGCCTTAGTAAAAACAGCACACACCTCCTAGGCAAAGCTAAGGCAGGGCCGCAGAAAACTGGGTCAGATTTCTGTGGGAGGACAGCTATGGTTGCTTTCCATATGTCCATAAAGTTATGAGAGCTTAATGAATACACTGACAGCCACTCAGTGAAAAACTTGATGCCCAGATGATTTAAATGAATCAAGCAAGGTTAGTATCTAGGGAGTGGTGGCTTCAGGTTCACAATGAAGCATCCTGATTTTCTAGCCAATAATGCTTATGCTCCTTTAAGACATGAGGCAGAAAAAAAAAAAAAAAAAAAAAAGGCTGTCCTCTACTGTATGATATCACTTATATGTGGAATCTAAAAAAAAAAGAAAAAATTAACTAGTGAATATA
Source organism: Hippopotamus amphibius kiboko (assembly GCF_030028045.1). Lineage (NCBI taxonomy): Eukaryota > Metazoa > Chordata > Mammalia > Artiodactyla > Hippopotamidae > Hippopotamus > Hippopotamus amphibius. Next base: position 162,185,778 of record NC_080191.1, read on the forward strand.
ACAAAAAAGAAATAGACTCACAGATACAGAGAACAAACTAGTGGTTACCAGTAGGGAGAGGGAAGTGTGATTCCCTGATGTTCCCAAGCTATAGCCTGGAGCCCCTCTGACATCTCCTCTGGTCCCTTGAAGAGCTTTTCTAATTTAATTCAGGGAGTGTGCTGGATTTTCCTGCTGTCAATTTAGTTAATCTGAGAACCATGTTCCCCAGAATCTCCTTCTCTCTATAGTTCCAGGTTACACCTGGCCAAAAAGAGGAACTTGTGTGAGTTTGGAAGGCAATAGTCCTTACTCTCTGAAGGTCATTTTATGATCAGATACAGAGATGGACAGATGTAGACATGCCAATAGGTTCTAATTGTCTTCACTCGTCTCCTCTCTGGATCCAGCTCTTTACAGCTTCTGGCTCTGATGACCAACAGTGGCCCAGGCGCCCCAGAGGCTTGCAGGTGGAACCCACAGAGGTAGTAGCTGCCCAGAGCCAACAGCTTCTCTTAGACTTCTCTCCATGAGCTCCTCCTTCATGGCCCAACTTTGGCTTCTTCAACAGGCTTGAATTCTCAGATTTCTCTGTAGATGCCAACATTTCCATCCATCCCAGGGCTTCATGAAAATGGATAAGTGAACTTTTGTGGTCCTCCAACTCTCTGTCTATGAGAAGCTGGGACCTTTACTTTCCTTGCTCCTCCTATAATTACATGAGTTCTAATGCCTATAAATAGCTGTTATCTCACAATACTCACAGAGGCTCTGCTTTTCTGACCGAACTCTGATTGATACAGATGGGAGCCACACGCATGACCTCAGGCAAATCCAGCCAAAGGACCATCCTGCCAAGCCTAGCCTAAACTCCTGACTACAGAATCATGAGCAAATAAAATGGATGTTGTTTTCGCTACTCAATTTTGGAGCAGTTTGTTACATAGCACTAGATATGATGTGGGGAGTAAGGAAGTAATTTGGGACAAAGAAAGAGACTGACATTTGTGAAGTGAAATTTTGAGAATTACAACCTCAAGCGTTCTTAGGGCCTTGAAAGTTACCTCAGCCAACCTCTTATCTTTCTACCACACCCTTATGAAAAACTCACACCACCTTTTCATGATCAGTTGCAGAGATGAGAAACTCACTACCTTCCAAGGTAGATCAAGCTATCTTGGGTTATCTTTGGCTTAGAAAGTTCTTCTTTGGCCCCATATCTGGGAATATAACCTAGGGAAGATATTGCAATTGTGGAAAAAAATTTATGAACAATGATGTTTATAGCAGTTGCCCGTTGTATATAATGATAGAAAACTGGAAACAATGTAAATACCCGGTTCTAGGGTACCGGTTACATTAGCATTAGCTTAGTTAAGCAGCTATTAATTATCACATTAATGGAGAATTTTCAATGATCTGGAAACATTCTTAGTAAGTTATATTAAGTGAAAAAGCAGGACAAATTGTATGTTCACTGTAATTATAACTATGTTGAAAGTATGCATTGAAAATAAAAAGTGGAAGGAATTAAAGCAAACTCAACAGTGGCTACTGAAACAATAGGTAAGTTTTCTTTTCCCTGTTTTTATATTTTAAAAGTTTTTTAAAAAGAAATTTGGGCCCGCAGCTACTCCCGTCTGGCTTCTACCCAATGGCATAAAATCAGTTGGTTTAGGTCAACAACCAAAGGGAACACACAGGGGGCAACTAGGCGAGGCTTCAAGTTCAGGGTTGGCGTCCAGTCCATCTCTCATAACCACCTGAGTCTTCCCTTCCTCATGGTCATGTGTAGAGACCCCTCATCACTCTCTCACCTCTTTCTCTCATTTTTTTCTAGCCCTTGGGTCTCAACAAAGCTGAAAAAGAGATGAAAAATTTTTTCTTTAATTCCATACAAACAACACGGTGAAAAATAAAATTCTGAGAAAACAATCAAGCAACTCAGAACAGCTAAAATTCACATATGGCAGTGCATGGCAGGGACAGTCTCGTGTCAGGAAACAGTTCTTGTGATTGTCAAGTCCAAGAGGGAGTCAGTGGATGGGTATAAGTGGAGAGATGAGGGGAGATAGAAGAGATGCTTGGTGTGAAATTCATCAATACTTTAGGGGAAAGAAGAGGAGTGGGAGAGGGGGCCAGGGAGGACTGAGCATTTAAGAATATTTGTGATAAGAACATCTCTGCCCTTTTTTGGTTCTCAATCGTTTAAGTTTTCTGGTTTTTGGATGTACCCCTTTACTGAGGCTAGATCATGTGGGACCTCATCTTTATATAAGTTGCACATGAGGGACTTCCCTGGTTGCTCAGTGGTTAGAATCCGCCTGCCAATGCAGGGGACATGGGTTCAATCCCTGGTCCAGGAAGATCCCACATGCTGTGGAGCAACTAAGCCTGTGTGCCACAACTACTGACCCTGTGCTCTAGAGCCTACGAGCCACAACTGCTGAAGCTCAGGCGCCTAGAGCCCATGCTCCACAACAAGAGATGCCACTGCAGTGAGAAGCCCATGTACCGCAACAAAGCGTAGCCCCTGCTCTGTGCAACTAGAGAAAGTCCGTGCACAGCAACGAAGACGCAATGCAGCCAATAAATTAATTAATTAAAAAAAATTTGCACATAAGTCTTCACCAATTAGTAGATGTTAGGAAAATTACTTAAACTCTCTGTGTTGTGGGTTAAATTGTATTCCCCTAAAAGACATATTCAAGTCCTAACTCTTGGACTTGACCTTAAATGGAAATAGTTCTTTGCCTATGTAATTATGTTAAGATGACATCATACTGGATTAGGGTAGACCTTAATCCAATGACTGGTGTCCTTATAAGAAGAGGGAAACTTGGACACAGAGACACACGCAGAGGGAAGTGTGAAGACAGAGGCAGAGATTGGAGATATGCTGCTACATTCAGGAAGGCCAAGGACTGCCAACAACCACCAGGCAGCCAGAAGAGGCAAGGAAGGATTCTTAGAGCCTTCAGAGGAAGCATGGCCCCACCAACACCATGATTTCAGACTTCTGGCCTCCAGAATTGTGACAGCATACACTGTTGTTATAAACCACTAGGTTAATGGCAATTTAGGAATTGAATATAGTCTGTGTGTGTATATATATATATATATATATTTTCTCGTTTGTAAAATAGTGAAAATCATAGTATTTATAAATCATAGGACTTTGTGAACATGACATGAGTTAATATATGTAAAATATTTAGAAAGTTACCTGAAATACAGTTGGCACTCAGTAAATCAGTGAGAAAAATAGGACCACTGAGATTCAGCCAACTGAGGGGACAGCTTTCTGGACTCCCAGCTAAGTGGACCATGGGTAACTTCACATATTTGCAGAAGAATTAAGAGACTGAAACCGTCCCTGGATAGCCTCGTGTTTCCTGGTTCCACTCTTTCATCCCTAATCTCACTGGAGTCATCAGCACAGACACCTCTTTTTATGAGGCCCCCAGATCCCAGGCTGATGGGGCAGGCAGGGGACCTAGGGAGCCCTTGCAACCTGGCCTCCGCATATGGCAGGTGGCATCTTAGGTCCCTTTGGCTCTCTGCACTTTACAAGCGTCCTATCCGTCCTGGGAAGTGGGTGACATGGAAAAGATAATATCCTAATTTTATGAGAGGACCAGAGTAATTTATGGGATCTCTGAAAGCTTTCATCCACAAGAGAATAATATTAAGTCTAGGAATTCCTTTACTTTCCTGTGTTTCAAAGGGTTTCTCTAGGGGTGTGAATTTAGGCCAGTCTTTCAGTGACAGCCCTGGGCCCAGGACTCCTGTGCTCCTGTGGTCGCCTTCACTGCAAGTCTGTCACCTCTAGGGACTGGGCCAGGGGTTAATAGCCCAAATTGCTACTTTATCCAGCTGCCCAAATTGTGGTTAAAGATTATAAGAAGGAGTAAATTAAAGGTATCAGATGCCAGACAAGAACCTGGAACTAGAAGAAAAAAGGAGATGTGTGAGTGTGTGTGTGTGTGTGTGTGTGTGTGTGTGTGTGTTGCACTTCAAAAGCTCTTGAAAGCCATGTAAGTAAAAAGAGCACAGCTGATGGGGTTAAGACTCAAGTTGGCCACATTTGAGAGGGGCTGCAGGTTGTTGCTCCAGTCCTGGATTAATGATAATAATAATTGTAGTAACTGTGCCCCTGCCCCGGCCCTCAGTGTGGGATTTTCCGTTGATAGGATGTTTTCTTCTTTACTTTATTTGCTTCTGATGGTAGTCTTGTAATGATTGCACTTCAGGGAGACTTTGCGATTCCCAGACCAGGCTGGTGACATGAATTTCCAAGGTCACATAGCCTAGGAGAAGCAGACCTGAGACAAAATCTAGGTGTCCTGACTTCCAGCCCTGGTTTGGTAATGGAATTACAAGACCATAGAAGGTCAGAGAGAAAAAGGATATTAAAGGCTATCTATCTCTTTCCTCTCTTAGGTGGGGAAACTGAGGCTCAGAGAAGTGAAGTAACTGGTTGAAAGTCACGTGGCCAGGTAAGGGGAGAGCCTCCATCAGGGCCCAGGTATACTGATAGCGCCAGCAAAGTGTTCTTATATATTTGTTCATCAGAATAAAAACCTCCTAACAGAGCGGGCTGAGCTGCTAGGAAGGTGTGTATTGTGTACATGCAAATGCCAGGTGCCATTAATGCCAGGGTGAGGGCCTAAGACCCTGCTGCCAGGTCCTTAGAGTCCAGGAATCCCACTGCTACCAGGAAGGATTGCCCAGACGCAGGGAGGGCTCCGGGCAGAAAAGGAGATGGTCTCCAGGCAGCAGAGCCAGGGAGAAGAAAGAGCTGGCTGGGGAGGGGTGGCCGCAGCTTGGGAAACAGGCATCCCGCAGGTGGGAAACTGGCGGCGCCCGGCCGCTCAGCGCGGCGGGGTGGGGGCGGGGGGGCGGGAGCGTCTGGGAGCTGTGGCTGCGGAGGGGGGCCAGACACGACTTTACTCTCCATTGGCCCGCGGATGGCTTAGACTCCCCACCTACCCCTTGTGTGACTTCAGAGCCAGACCTATTCACATGCAAATCCCCTCTGGGACAGGGAGGCTGAGCCCCGGACCGTTCGGGACAGGAAAATTGCCTGGGGACAGGCAAAAACAAAGCCTTGCTGTGTTCTCCTGCCGCAGAGGCAGCCTGGCTCCAGGTCAGTCGCAGTCAGCACTGGGGTGAAAGCAGTGATTAAGTAAGTGCTGAGCGGAGAGAAGGGACCCTCCACGGGCCACTGTCGCCAGGCACTTTCCAGGAATGTGCGAGCTGCTGGGTCCCTCCGCCCCCGCCCACGACCCTGCCCCGCACCAGCCGGAATGCACATCTTCAAATCTTCCCAGGGAAAATTTTCAGGAGAGCTGGAATAGGGACAAAAAGACCTGGGTTCTGGTCACCACCCTGTCGCTCACACGTGTCATTTTAACCTCCCCAGACGCTGGTACCCTGGAGCTGGCTCACACCAACCTACAGGAACCAGGCGTCAACTTTTCAGGGATTTTCGCGATGCTGTTGTTTAACACAGCCATAGTGAAAAATTCAGTGTCATAAACTTACAATTAAATACATTAGATTAAAAAGAAACAAATTATATAAAAACTCATTACCTCCTAACTATTCTATCATCTTACTATTATCTCTACACTTAAGTTTACTGTCTAGAATATCTGAGTGGTGAAGAGCGGGCTACTGCAGATGTCACTTCCTCGCCCTCCCAACCCACCTCACAGTCCAGACCCTGTTGTAGATCACTGGTAAGTACACCACTGGGTTCAGCCTCAGTTTTCACAAACATACTAAATGGACCTTAATTCTATTCTCTAAGAGTCGGAAGGTCAAATGACATGGGGCAGGAAAGCAGCTTGTAAGTCTGCCATTGCCTGTCAGCATTTAGCAGGAACAGACCTTCCCAACCCCCTCCCTCCACCCTCTCCCCACCCCCCAATGAGGCTCTCCTTCCCTGCTCCCCGCTGTCCCTCTGCCTTCATCTCCCATCCCCGTCCCTCCTGCTGCAGCCACACTGCCATCCTTGCTGGTCTTCAGACACACCAGGCACTTTCCCACTAAGGTCTTGGCTGTTGTCTCTGGTTGGGATGCTTTTCTCCAGAAAGCCACAGGACTGACTTTCTCAACTTCTTCAAGTCTTTGCTCAGATGTCATCCTTTCAGCAAGGACCACCTTGATCAACATATTTACATGTTTCGATTGTAACACCCACCCACCTCTCTGGACCCACTTTACCCTGCTCTGTTTCTTTGCTCTGCCTATCACCTCACTGCTTACTATGTACTTAACTTATGGGTTGTGTTTACTGTTTATTGTCTGTTCCCCCCAGTGTCATGTAAGCACCTTGCTGACAGGCATTTCTGTCTTAATTAATGCTATACCGCAAGCTCTAGGAAAGAGTAGGCATTCAATGAATATTTGTTGAATAAATGAATACCTCCCCCTCCTTACTTGTTCTTGTATGAGCACACCAAAGTAAATTCAAGCCCTGCTTTTCACCAAGGTATGTCTGAAAGCAGCCAGTGTACACATAAGCACACGGATTTGCACACCAGGGGCACCTATTCCCCACAGCACTCCCACCTCACACTCGCCCACACTCGCCCGCATTCTCTGTCCCAGTGCTGGGACCTTCCTTCTGTTTTCCATCACCCCAGAGCCTGTGCTGTTTGCACTTTCTGCATAAAACAAGCTTTCGTCACGCTTTTTCTGAAGCTCATTTTCACTTCCTGATTCTTCTGCATCAGCTAGAATGGATTTGGGAACCCGGCGTCTCTGGAGTGAAGAGTTTCACTAGGGAATACAACTGAAATGTGTGAGAAACATTCACCCATTCCTTTTTTCCTTCAAGGGCAAGGCCTCCTGTCTATCCCCAGAGAATGAGCAGAGCTGTGGCAGTGGCTGAAGGTCGAGGACATGTTCAGAGTAAACACAGAGCACTGCACAGAAATTAGGATCCCGGGGGTCAGAGGAGTCAGTCTTGGAGCAGGGCCATGGGAGGGACTTATCTCTCAATTACACAGCAGGATGCAGACTGACCCAAGGAGGCTTGGGAAGGGAGCATCAGGCCTGGAAGGGCTTGGAGAGGCCAGCCGGGCCCATTTCCTCACTGAGCAGATGGAGGAACTGAGGCCCAGAGCAGACAGGTGACTTGCCCAATATCTCAGCAGGAGTTAGTGGCTGATCTCTAGACCAGGGCCCTTTCCTTTATGCTCACCGCCAAGACACACCCTCTTTTTCCTGTTCTGCCCCAGGACTGTGCTCACTACTGGAAGTAAACACAGACAGAGGCCCTGAACTCATGGGGCTGACAGTCTAGTGCAATGGCCTTGAGTTCACCATTAGAACTTGTGTACCACAAACAGATAAATCGAGCACTTTCCCAGCCTTCATAGCTCAGACTCCATTTCCTATTATTTTTGTAAAATATTTTTTTTTCTCTCAAAGTCAGGATAAAAGACAAAGTTCTTTAACAAAGTCCAGATAACACAGGGACCCTCAAGGTCCTTCAGTTTTATGAAATTTTACTAAATTCCTCTTATAGCTAGGAAGCATATCAAAATCCTGAAATCCTTTCCAGGGTAAAACCTATTCTGAGAAGGGCCAAATGAAGAGATGCAATCATGACTTGGGAGTCAGAAGACCAGGGTTTGAGACCTGGCTTTGCTTTAAAGACCTGAACAAATGCATTCAAGCTCTTGATACCCAGTGTCCTTTCCTGTAGATTAGGTGTAATAATTCTGGCTCTCCCTAGTCCATGAGAATCGAAGGAGGTGATAGATCAGAAAGTGCCACGAACTTGTGTTACTACAGGGTGAACACACGGGAGAGATAAACAACCTCTTGCACTTGATTAGTCCCTTCAGAGTACTTTTCCACAAATTGCCTGAAAAACTGAGTGACATGAGCAAGGTCATAGGCAGCCAGTTAGTGGTAGCATCAGAACAGATGAGAAAACTGACACTCGAGCATCTGGTGATACCAGCAGGTACTTCAGTGCTTACACCCTTGCCATCATTACCACTATAGTAACACTCACTGAACTAATCACATAGGTGCTGGACGTATGTCAACAGAGCATTTATCTCACTTGACATTCACAATAAGCCCAAGAGATAGGTATTACCGTTATCCCTATTTTACACGAAGTAGTGGAGGCAGGACCTGACTAGGTCTGACTGGCTCTAGAGCCTGAGCTCCAAACCATTGAACATGTTTGCTTTCTGCAGTATTGACTCCACTCATAGCCATCATCCATCATTCCATTTAAATCCTGGCACAACCTGCAAGGAAGGTACGGTATCCTTAAGAGAGTTTTTGTTTGTTCGTTTGTTTGAACCAGTTATAAAACCAATGCTTAGGGAGATCAAGAAGTTTAGGGAATTGCGCTGTTAAATTCCTTTTTATGCTTCAAGACTTATCTCAAACATCAACTATTTCCAAAGCCTTTTGTGAACACCCAGCAATGACCACTCCACAACTTATATATTGCCTCATACTCTTGTGTTACTCTGTCCAGGTTTAACTTATTAATTATATGCTTGTCTCATGGCACACTGTGAAACTGTGAGTTCCTGGAGGGCAGAAACTCATCTTCATCCCCTGTCTTTGGTGCAGTGTCCAACTTATGGTGGATTGTCAATAGAATTCTTGGACTTCATTCCATAGACAGCAGGGAACCACTGAAAGGTTTTGGGAGTGACACAATCAAAGCAATGTTTAAGAAGATCCCTCCGGACATACGTAGAGAGTGGACTGGATGGGGAGAGATTGACAGCTGGTAGACACTTAGGAGGCTATTGCTATAAACTAGGTGAGAGGAATAAGAATTGGAATGAAGGGGCTAAAGTGGAGAGAATGGAAGAAATGTCGAAGATATCAAGAAGATAGGGTGAAGAGGAGAAAAGTGGTATTACATCATATGAGCATTAAACAGATGCCAGTTGAGCTATATGCACTCAATGAGAGAAGGAAAAGAGAGAGAATAAAAACCAAATGCAGGTTTTTATCTCCTTTTCCAATGAACAGGTGCCATTAAGTGAACTTGAAAATAGGATGTGTGAGTCTGCTGTTCCCCTGGTGGTTCTGGTTTCTGAGTACCTTTTTCAGTAACTATAGCTCCAGGGCTCCTTTCTCAGCACAAGTGAAACTACTTCATCTGATGCTCAACTAAAGGAACTATAATTCATTGCATTTTGGAAAAAAGTCTCTTCTGGACATTCTAAAATACAGTGCTCTACTATATTTAAGAGACTAAGTTTGACTATAGACAATACTTGCCTTACATTACACTTACATTACACTTAAAACCCTAAGCATCCGTAAGTTGGGGGACTCAATATTTTAAGAGTCACTTAATATTTTTAAAAGAAAAGACTGAGAGTTTTTAGATATAAATTCGAGTCCCAGTGTGACCTTGGCCCATGAATTGCCCTTCCCTGGGCTTCAGTATGATGATCACAAAGCTGAACCATGATTCCTGAGGTCTTAGATACACAGAATATCAGGGCCAGGTGGGCCTTACAGACCATCTGGTTCAACTCCCTGTATGTGAGAGAGGAGGAAGCAGCATCCCCTCTAAAAGTAGTCGCTTGCCCAGGGTTACTTAGTTAGTAGAGAATGGCCACAAGAATCCAGGGCTCCAGTTCCCTGGCCAGTGTCTGTGCGCTGCCTCTCGCCTGCAGCGGTAACCAGCTGTGATTCGCATGCCTCATCTGTGCCCTGCAGGAATCCACACATTGCAGCCACATTCCAAAGAAGCAAATGCTGTCCTGCAGATGTGCCTGCGCCTTGAAGACCAAGGACTGCGGGAAATCAGGCTGGAGAGGAATTTTCATAAAATGAGAGCATCCGGACCACAGCCTTGGGGTCCTGCTCTTCTTCACGCTGCTGGTGTGCAGTGTCAGCAACTCTGCCGTCATCACCCTGACGGGCCAGGGTGGGAAGGGCAGTCTGTGGACTGGAGCCAGGCCAAAAGGATTCCTGTCCTTTAAGCCCACTCCCAGGCCTGCTAGGGGAATTCAGTCCCAGAGAGGAACAGCCTCAAAACGGGGGATATTATCCCATCAAAAGGAAATGAGTGATATTCAAAGTTCCTTGGGAAAGGACAGCACTGGCATGGTATATTTACAAGTTTTCTTTAAATGACATGTCGCTCAGGCAACCTCAGCAGACGATAGCCTCTTATTGGAGTGCTCATGGCCACGGAACTTCAAGAAGTGGCTGTTGCAACGTATTATTACCGTTTTCTGGCATTACCCTAACTAGGATAATGAGGGTTTGGTGGGGTCATCTGGAAAGCTCTGGCAAGGAGAATTAAGATGAAAATTCTGGAGTTTAAGGGACCTTAGGGATCATCTCATCTTATTCCTCATGGAACAGATGAAAAAACAGAATTTTGTAGAGGGGTTTTGACTTTTCTGAGGGTGACGTGGCTGGCAAGCTCATGCTTCATTCAGTTGCAAAGGGAAGAGCCTCCTTCTCATTCATAGCCAGGAAAGCCACATGTTCTGGGGGTGGAGGGTTAGGGAGAGAACACAATTAGCAAAAGTCAATGGGTTTCAACTATGTGGGGAGGTCTTCTGGGTTTGAGAGTTCACAGATGAGAGTACTAGTCTTATCCCTGAATTGGGAACTTAAGGAATATTCAGGCTGTAATTCCTGCAAGGGGTGACCTTCAACGGGACCAAGGAGGATGAGTGGGCAGAGTGAGCTTCTGAGTCAACTTCAACGCAAGCAGGCTCACTTCTGTTTCCTATAGCAGCACTGCTAGAAGATTTGTAAGGAGAAAATGTTCACTGGGGAGAAAATATTTGAAAGACCACAATAGCAACAATGATGTGGGACTAGGTGGGTCTCCAGAAGGCCCCTGTGGCCTCACATCCTGTGCGTTCTTGAGTCCAGGAGGGGACGTGCTGGGCACGTGTAGGTAAGGACATATGAGCCTGTCTGCATAGGAGCACTCGTCATCAGCTGACCAGGGTGCAGTGTCCTGTGAAGGAAGGCCTGCTCAGGCCCCATGACTGCTAGAACCTCTGCAGGGAGGTACCTGCTGGTGCTGGGGTGGCATTCTGCAAGGAAGTGAGCTGTGCAAACCCAAGCAAAGAAATATCTTTCTGTCCACTATGTTAATCTCTTCCTGTAAAGGAACTGGAAAAAAGGGTTGGAATCAGAGAAGCAAGGACTGTTGGGTGCTTCGGGTAGGCAGCTCAGTCTCTGTGTTGCCTCACCCAGACTGCTTCTTTGCTACGCTCAGAGGTCACAAGTCTAATTTTGGAGCAGAGAGAGTGCTAAAAGATTGTCTTGTCCACTCCAGATCATTTGGAAGTTAGTGGCAGATCTGGGACTAGAACAGGCATTTCCTAAATGCCAGGCAAGAGCCCAGGACCATGCTGCCCTTCCAGAGGGCCTAGTCCCATCTCCTTGGGATTTCAGGAAGGCATCTCACCACCCTAGATAAAAACCATCAATCAATTTCCAAAATATTCTCCAGCCAGGAAGGTCAAGCTTTGGGTAGAAATGTATTCCAGTGTCCTTAATTCAGGGTCAGAAGAGGTCTTCACATTCTATTGTTGCCCTTGAAAGGTATCATTTTTTCCCCCACTACAAAATGTAGCTGATGTCAACTCTTTAATCTGCCTTGCCAGGAGACTCAGTTTATTTGAGGGCAAAGGAATGAGTTAAATCCTCTGTTGTGTGTTTATCATCTTGATAAAGGAGTCCTAACAAGGTCAAACTTGGCATCTGTCTAAATAAGAGGCCAATTTGTGAGAAATGATTGAATATTAATTGAGAGTAAATTCTTGGGGTGGAGTAAGGGAGGAATAATGAAAATAAGTCATTGTCACAGCTAATGAAAAAAGAAGTCTAATTTCTGTGATCTTGAGGTCTCAGCTACTAATAAAGGCAAATGTTTCCACTGGCAAAATTTCCAGATGGTTGCCGTGTTTGAAAGTAGAGGAAAAAAGCAGTTAGGAGGCTCACATCTAGCCTTGTCTAAATCTATGGAATTTACTCTTGTATTAAGCCAATATTTGGTCATTTTTCTTTAGCTAAGTTCACCCACCAACCTAAATGTTTGAGAAAACCATGGCTGTATGGCCAGCATTAGCTAAGGGAATGGGCTGGAGAATTCTGCTAGCCTCATGCCCCCTACCCATGATGCATCTGGGATCCTGGAGTTTGGCTCTGCCAGTGGCTAGATAACATCTTAGAAGACATAACTAACCTGTTTGTTAGAAATTTCAATTTAGGATGGTGCACACTTAGGTTCTTGGTGGATACTTCCTGCTTGATCCTTGTGACCCTGAGAAGTTGGCTCCTTTTTCAATGAATTTATAGAAACTGTATGTTGGTCTAGATCACCAAGCCACATTATCTCTTAGAGCAACCAGTTTTACCTTTTCTCATTCTTTATTTGTCAGTCTTTTATTGTCATGACTCCTTTCTACCTTGTGCAATGGCTTTTTCCCTAGGCTCATCTCTGTTTTTAAGGGACTAGATTTTTGTGTCCTTAAATTCTCAGTTTGTAGCAAAGGACATTCAAAAACGAGCGGCATTGCATAGAGGGAGCTACGGTTCTAGGATGGGGAGATTCTGCTCCTCTGTGGATATTGATAACTGCTGGAGACATTTTTGGTTGTCACAACTGGAGGGGGAGTGCTCCTGACATCTAGTAAGTAGAAGCCACAGATGCTGCTAAAAATCCTATAATTCCCAAAATAGCAGCAAATAATTATCTGGCTCAAAATGTCAATAGTGCTAAAATTGAAAAACTGCCATGGAGTACCAATTTTAAAAAGTTTTTGGTCACAAAAAACTTGCTTTAAATGGGATACTTGATGCATACCCAACATCTATAATGAGCAACACCCACCATTTAAAATGAGTTCATCAAGATAGGGGTTCCCAGCCCCACTTACCAGGGAGGCCCCCCCACCCCCAGTGCTCTTGTCAGAATCCTGCAGTATCCTAGTGGACCACAGCTGGTGAGCAGTTTGGTGGAGCCAAAAGAACATAGTGAAAGTCACAAGACATGGGTTTGGAATCTTGGTCCGTCACGTACTAGCTGTACAACTTTGGGTGAGTTGCTTCACCTTCTTGGGGTTGTTTCTTTGCCTGTAGATGGGTTAGCAGTACCTGTCTCATAGGACGGTTGTAAAGGTTGAATGAGATTTTAAGTGTAAAAGCACGTTGTCAACTCACTTCTTTGCTATTGATCAAACATTCTGGTTAATACCAGGTTAACTCTTATTGAATTGCAGACTGTGGAAAAATGAGACTATATTAATCCCCCCAAATATAGAAAGTCTACTCTAGGGTGGTTTGATGAGAACTTCTTCCAGGAAGCCAGAGAGAGGTTATTAAGTAGGTTGTTAGGTCTCCACATCTTTTTGAAGCAGATACAACCTTAATAAGTGTCATCTCTCAGAAGTACTTTAATTTTCCTTAGCTCCACTTTTAAAAGAGAACTGCTTCCCATCCATGGCATTGTTTGTGGGTTCTCCTTAAATTCAGGGAAATACTGCTTTAATGTCATAATCATTTCCTGCTCCTCTTCCATTTGTTTTTTACATCCATCTCTTTAGTGACCCACCACTGTTGCCCATACTCTTTGCTGATAAAATCCAAACTCTTTAGCATCATATTCAAAGCCCTTCAGAATCTCACCCCAATCCAACATTCCAGGGTCACCTCCTGCTGTCTACTATGGCATACTCTACACTTCCCAAACACTTGATCATTACCTAGGGAACTGGGCAATGCTTTCTAATGCCTCAGCTTTGGATATAATGATAGCTTACTCTGATTAATGCTTACTCTGGGATCTCTGCCCTTTTCTGCTTGTTGAATTAAAGGTGACGTTGGAGCAGAGGTTAGTGGAAACACGAAAGACTTTGAGAACAGAAAGGAGAAGCGAAGGTTGTGTTTCGCTGACTCACACTTCGCCAGTTTCAGTTTCCTTTCCCTCAAGGTCTATTCTAGGTCTTCCTACTCAGCCTGCACCTAGCATACCATCCCCAACCCTCATTCATCATGTTATAACATTATACATCTCCCTCACTGGACTGCCAGCCCGGGTGGTAAACATAGCATCTAATTCATCTGAGCTCTTCTAACTCCCAGCAGATTCTCCTGTAGAGAACCTGGCCCAGTTAGGGAACATCAGGGGGTCTCACCTTCACATAGTCGTATTCACATAGGTAAGAGGATTCCAAGTTGAAGTGCATGAAGTAAAGCTTGATCCGAAATCCCTCTGGGACAGTGATATTCCACGTCACCTCTGAATCACTTGGATAGGAGTCTGGATATCCAGGCGACTGGATCTGGCCAAACATATTGCTAAGCTCCACTATGTGGGCTGAAGCCTTCAACAAGGAGAAGCACAGAGCATGAGACAGAAGGAGCCACCTGAAAGACATGAATGGATTCACTTACATTCACAGACACCGGTCCTTGACATTTAACTAAATCAACAGCCAGGAGACCAAGTTCCCAGCGTATCTCTGCCACTGACCTGCTGTAATTACTTTGCCTTTATGGGCCTTGCTTACCCAGCCTATAATATTGGAGGATGGTAACTTGATTTCTAAGGTTTCTTCCAGTTGTGCTCTTTTAAAGATTTGATAATAGTATTAAACTTTCCCAGAAAATATCATATTTGGAACTCTGAGGCATATCAGTTTTTGGTTGAAAATATAAATTTCATAAGTAAAAAGTTTCATTTCTTTAGGTCAGCTTCACTTAAGAATCATAAACTCTTGATTCAGTTTTCTAAAAAGTAAGTAATAGTAATGTGGTAATATTGAGTCTTATCTCAATATTACCATATTACTCAATGATGGGATCTGCAGTACCTTAAACAAATGTCACGAAATCAATCAAGAAATGCAAAATTTTGAATGAAGAATGGATGAGCAAATCGAGTTTTTTCCTTTTGTCAAGTGTTCTTATAAAAGGATCAACAACCTACAATTTATTTCCAGCTGCAGGAGTCAGCGATGATGGACTGTTAGAGTTGCATAAGCGGCATGGGAAATTCAATAAAACTTAGCGAACACAACCAAAGTGGCTGATGCAATAATGAGGCAGAATGTCTAAGGCTGGTCAAAATCCTCACGGTCAATATACAACACAACCAAGGCATCTAATAGATTGCTCCTCTTGCAAGACTCAAGGACCTTGAACTCAAACATCCCAAACCTGGCTCATCAACTTCTCCATTAAATCCTATGTATTCTGCTTCCTATGTTTTGGAAACCCCTCTGCTTCTCTCCAGTCAATTAATTTAAATGTTCTTATCTGGACTGTTGCTATTGCATCCTAACTGATCTTCCTGCCCCTCACTTTATACCATTCAGCAATCTTCCGCCAAATTTGATTTTCTAAAACGCAGATGTGTCCACACTGCTCCACTGTGCCTGCAGGGCAAAGCATATGCTACCAGGATGGCTGGTGAGCCCTTTTTGACCTAGTGCTGATTTGCCTGTCCAGCTTCATCTCATACCAGCCATGCTGAGGCAGATCACTCTGGGAGCATGCCACGCCCATCCAGGCCTCGGTCCATTACACCTGCCCTGCTCGTTCCTCTCCTGGTTGTCTTGTTATCCTCCACCATCCAGCTCAGATCTTCCCAGGATACCACGGAGTATCCTTCACTCCAGATTCCAACTCCCTGTATGTGCTTCCAACTAGAGGACTGCTTTAGGCACAGCCCTTGAAGTTAGGTGTATTTCGGTTCAAATCCCAGTTCTCTTACTTACTGGCTCTGAAATTTAGGGTAACTAGTCTCTGAGCTTAGGTTTCCTCAAATGTAAAACGAAGATTATAATCTCTAATTTATGGAGCTCACATGAACATTAGAGATGATGTATGTAAAGCACATAATACAAAGCCTGATCTATAATAGATGATGAATGAATGACTGAATGAACAAAAGCATGAAAGTGGGACCAGAGTCTTACATAGCCTAAAAATTCAGTGTCAGGAAGTTACACCAGCATTTTAGGATTAATAGTTACAATTTGCCTCTTCGGGAAGTTGTTACTCCCCAACCTGCCACACCCTGCTTGGTAAACAGATGCATATATGTGTATATATACACACATATGAATTTTAGAATGTGTAAACACAGTGAGATAACTACAGTGAGATTACCTGTCTTCTATAATATTTACATAAAAGGTAAATACATAAGTGCAAAAAGGTCTAGAAGGGTGTCAGTGGGATATTGACAGTGGTTACCTCTGAAGTGGTAATATGAGTGTTCTTAATTTTACTTTTGTGTGTATAAAATGTTCACATGTGTCGAGAAGGACCTTCTGTTATTTTTTAATTAAAAAAAATAGAGTTATTTAAATTTTTTCCAAGCCCTCTGCAATAGAAACATGTGAGACACAGCTAAGGTAACAAAAATGTTTCAATCCAATTGCCAGTGTCAATATTTTTATAAACCAACCTGTGGAGGAAGGGCCTCCAAGGCAGAAAGAAGGGAAGGCACAGGTCCAAGCTCTCCCGTGAACTACTAGGAGAGGGGAGTCTAGAAACTCTGGCTTGCAGGGCTCAGGCAGCCCCACTTTCGAGCAAGGAAATATACGGACGGTACCAAGGCTGGCAGTTCTGGTTCACTTTCACCTGGGGAGGGGAGAGCACTGGTCTTGGGTTGGAAGAGCTGGATTAAAGTTCAGACTTTGACTTTATTTATCTGACCCATCTTGGGGAAGTCGTGTAAGGTCTCCCTCTCAGTTTCTTCATTTGTTAAGTGGTGGTAACAATGACTTGCCCAGGGGGCTGCTATCAGAGTAAGAAAGATTGGAAAGTAAGTACTTGTTAACTGTCCAGCCCTAGGCAAACATTAGTAATGATTACTCCATCCTGCTGCTTCCCAAAAAGCAGGAGTTAGGAATGAGCTTTGGCTCCCAAACTCTTCCCTACAGCAGCTGCACCCAGATTATGCAAGGCTGAAAGGTCAAATTTCTCCACATCTGCTTTTTCCAGACCACGTGGAGGAGACTCTGAACTTCCTTACGCTGGTTCTGTCAAGGGCTGGCCGAGGCTAAGGGCTCCATCTATACTCAGAGGCCTGGGACCACGTGTAGCAGGCAACTGGTCAGCGTGGGAGGAAGGCCTGTGACGCTTTCTGTCCTATTTTGTTTGCATCTCAAAACAGTTTCAAACATATGAAACAAATCTCTCTTTTCACATAATAAGCCTGAGCATATGCTTGCTTGCTTGCTTTCAGGGCTGCAAATCAAAGAATGTAAGTGGCGGCTTTCATTTCCCATCACTCTCTCTGAATGTTTTTGGCTTCTTATCCACCAGGCACCGGCTGTACAAATGCTGACACCTGCTATCTATTCTCCAACTAATCAAAAAGTTTAGTTACATTTGCTTGAAATGTCAAAAGTAATATATAAAGCTGGGATTTCATACGCTCTACTGTAGGAGCAGGCTCTCAGGAATGCATAAAAAATGCCAGCATGTATCCATGGTTGTGGAAGGAGTAGCACTTTCTATCCTTTCCATTCACTCCTCACTTCAACCTACACTACACCAAGACTGCTTTGGGGTAGAAGAGTTGAAAAGGACTGTGTAGACCCCTTTGACAACACCCTTACTTGACAGGTGACGAAAAGGATACCCCCCAAGAGGTGACATGTCATGCTCAGGGCCATATGGCGAATTAGCTTCAACAGAAGAAGGGAATAACAAAAGCTCACAGAGGAAGCTGGGTCCATGCCCGTATCATGTCCAGGCATCTGGCCAAAGCAATTAATCCTGTGAAAAAATAATTCAAAAACCCATAGCTTTATGTGAAAATTAAAAAAAAAACAAAAAAACAAAACTAATACAAAAGCCCCTCCCCAACAGATTTTAGTTTAATTGGTCTGGAGCAAGGCCTGGTCATGGGCATTTTTTAAAGCACCATAGATTGTTCTAATGTGCAGCTAGAATTGAGAGCTGCTGGTGTAGAATAGTACTATATACCTGGTTGAGAGTCTGGCAGAAGATAGCAGAAAAAAATCCTGAACTTGGAGCCCGAAGATCCAAATTTGGGTCTGGGCTTTTTCAAGATCATCAGTGTGGCTTTGGGCAAATTGCTTTACTCTTTTATCCTCACTTCTCCATAAAGCCTTACCTTATCCAAAATCTGAGGACCAGATGAGACACTGCCTATAAAAGTGCTTAGCAAACTCTGAAGTGTTGTGTCTACGTGAGGCAAGACCTTTTACAGATTTCTAGTGGAGCACTTGTTCAGTAGTGGTTTTGCTATTGAACCACTGAATTCAATTCAGCCAATATTTTTTTGCATGTCTAATAGGAGACAGACATTATACTGGGTACTCGGCATATGAAGATGAACAAGCCGTAGATCCTATTCCTTGAGGACCATTCGGTCCTGGAAGAGGAGGTGGACATTTCAACAAGGAGATATTAAGAGAGGGAGCTCCCCAGGACAGAGATATTACAAAGGAGAAGATGCTGACTCTCGGGATGCTGGGCAGGGAAGAGGAGGTGATGTCTGAGCTGGTGATGTTTGGCCCTTTAGAAACAGGGGCAGTTAAGAGGGAAAACTATTCTGGGTTAAGCGGTGAGCAAAGGCAACGGTACGGAACTGATCATCGGCCCTAGAGTTTGGCATGCCTTGGGCACTTGGGTGGTAGGGTGAGATTTGAATAGTGAACAGATCAATCAAATTGTCATTCCATGTAGATGGGCATAAATCTCATTTCTTTGAAGAGAAAGGAAAATGAAGTTAGAGAGCAGCTTTAACATTGCAATGGATTTAAAAGGAACAGAATGATTGGATTAACTTTAAAGACCTGATTATCTCTCTAAACCACAGGTAATCTGAGTTCGAAGTTAACGCGGCCCAAGCCCCCCACTAGCCCCAGACCCTGAAAAGGTGCCAGGTGACTTTGCAGAAGAGAAACAAATAGAAACCCTTTTCCAACTGAGAAGACAATTAACGAGAAAAAGGTGTTTAAAGACTTATATCTGCAGAGTGTTTTTTTCTCCTTTTTTGTATTTTTAACAGTATTAACACTTGTAAGTAGTAAAAGTAATTATGGTGGTTGGATTTTGACACTTGGAGAGGAGAACTTACAAGAAATATCTGGTAACAAGCATTAAGTAACTCTAAGTATAGGCTGAGGAACAGGAAATATTGAAGAGCTTGGAAACAATTAGAATTTAAAGTCCTAGGTTCAGGACTCCAAAGCTCTTTTTTTTTTTTTTTTTTTCTTTTAATTTGAAATATCCCTTTAAGAGCCATTTGGTGCAATTCATAGCCTGATTCATATCACTGGCGGCCTTTGATTTCAGTGAGAAATGCAGAAATTTATAGGGGACTATAAAATGGGGACAGGTTTTTAGTTTTCTAAATTGAGGTTTTAAAACTAGCAAACTTCTGAAGGTTTAGGAAGCTGAGCTATGGGAATCTGGTTTCTTTTCCGGTCAGAACAAATAAACACGCAAACACACATCGAACTCACAAAGTGTTAGAAGAGATAAACCAATGCTCTTTGCAAAGGAGGAAAACAAAAACTCAGCCTTGTGGGCAACAGAAGAAAAGTCACATTGGCCAGGAAGCAGCACCCTATGCTGGCAGAGGGAGAAATCTGAGCTCCTGCGGCATCGGGTGGTATTCGCACACAGCCTCCCGTTTCAAGTTGCATGTCTCCGGAGTCCCAGGGAAGGCCCCAGCCCGGCTCCCTTCTCAGAGCCCGGAGGACTGGTGAGAAGCCCCTGCACCACCCGCAGGACACGCAGGTGAGTCTGCCCAGAGACAAGGTCAGACCTTCCAGAGCTGCTTGGCACCTGGTCCCTGAAAGGACCCCCGTGCCCGCTCCTGCCCTGGTACTTACCTCATTTTCCTGCTTTGGGTGCTCCTGGCTGCCTGGTCCCCCCTGGCCTGACTTGTCTGCGAGCTCGTCCCGGTGTGGTGTCAGCGATGCCTTATCTTTGTTCTGAGGTCCCTGTGTGTCTCTGGAATTGGCTGGCATTCTCCATTCAGGTCACGCCTTCCCCTGCCTGCAACAGATCCCCTCTCCCCCTCTCTCCCTCTGCCTTTTCCTCTCTCTCTCTCTCTTCTCTGACTCGCTCTTACACACACTCAGAGGAACCTGACAGAACAGAATCTGTCTTCTTCCTTAAAAGATCTGCTCATCCGGTTCCCTCCTTCATCCTGTTCAGCTGCTTCCAGCTCCTGAGAGAGAATAACTGAGCGGCTCACATAGGTATTTGTATCACTGTGTTCATGTGTGTGCGTGTACATGTGTGTGCGTGTGTGTGTGTGTGTAAAGGGTGGAGTGGGGGACAAAGTCTGATCTTTCCCCAGTCTCCTTGCTCATCTTCAGGACACTGGCAAAAGGACACCAATTAAACAAGGACAATCAACTAAGAAGGCAATTCTAACATCTATACTGGGAAAGAAAAAAGATCCAAATCCCAAAGCTTGTCTGTCTGCAAACAACCGCAGGCTCTCCCATGAACAGAGTGGCTGGCCTGGCATGTGAGGGAGCCGCCAGTCCTGCAGTTGCCTGGTTGTTCTTGGCCGCTTAAAAGCAAGGCTTGTGCTGTTTACCAACTCAGAGTGTGCAGAGGCCTGATGCAGCCCGGAGAGGACCCACCGCAGCCAGAAAGCCCCGCAGCCCATGGCTGTAGAGGGACCTGGGCCCGTATGCGTGGCAAGACCCAGGGTTTGTGGAGCAAAGCAGCACCAGCTCTAAGCTGAGCTAAATAATAAGACAATTCCTTTCTCTACAACGATGACCACCAGTCCTGAATAGGGAGAGAGACGTCTGGGTATAAAAAGCAGATTTTTATTGAGAACCTTTTCTGTGTTAGGCACAGGGCTGGGCACAAACGTCATCTCAATTACTCCCACAAACCTGGGGGGGTCATACTAGTATACTCATTTTACAAACAAGAAAACCGAGGTGCAGAGAGGTATACCTCCTGCCTGGATTATACAGCCCTTTAGTACTCCTTACTGCTACCACGGCTAACAGTTCACATTTACTGAGCACTGTGTGTCAGGTACTGTTCCAGTAATGTATTAACTGCTTTCGATCATCTTTACATTTTGTGTAGCTGGGTAGTAATATTTTCTCCGTTTTCCAGATGAGGAGACTGCCCAGAGAGTTTAAATAAGTTACGCAAGATCACACAGCTAGAAAGTGATAGGCGAAGAATCTGAGTTCCTACTCACTATGTTGTACTGCTTTTCACTAGAATATCATGATGCATATGGCATTTAAAATACACACCACATTCACAGAGAAACTCAATTTGAGGCATTTTGAAAACAGCTATTAGACTCAGAGTCAGAGTTAGTTATAATCTTTCCTTTCTATCCCAGGTGGCTGTGCACTTTGGGCCCAATAGTTAACATCTCTGATCCTGTTTCCTCATCTGGAAAATGAGGATTGCTATGAGACTTAAAGGAAATTATCTTTGTCCTTTTTTAGCTGTTCAGTGTACCCAAAAGAGGGCTCCCACCCATTCTAACCAAGGTGGCAAACACATATATTCTCCACCCTCTGATAACACAGCTTTGGCACATTTTGGGGAACAGTGCCTCGAATCTTGCTGCAATTCTTCTTGGTCCCTTTTCTCTCTGGTTTCTCTATTTTATCACTTTTAAAGGTCAGCTTTGCTAAGTTGGGCGTTAGTAAGAGGCCATATTTGATAATGTGGGTGCAAGTACGTGAGATCAGAGAATATGTTTGAACTCAGGCACTGTTTTAGCAAAATATTACTTTCTGTTTTAGGCAGGATAGAAAAAAATCCCTTTAAAAGCCCCATCAAGAAGACTCACAGACTCCTCAGACATCAAAAACTCTCACACAAGATTTTAATGATTTAAGTGTAAATGAATCAGAAACACATGGACTACATTTCTCTTGGAATATACAAGGGTTTTAAAACCAAGGGAGAAAGAACTTGGCACGAAGCCCCCTGAGCCATGCAGAGGGCCCTTCCCCTAAAGGCATTGCCTCCATTAATGCTACAGCTGAGCCGTCCCTCTCCTAATTTAGGGCACATCCAGGGAAATGCAGTCATTTGTTCTGGGCACAGAGGGGAGAGCTTGGGAGGGAAAGGCATCAGCTTCTCCTTGTAAAATGTCAGAGAGCAACTGAGCCTCCTGGAATAATTTCCTGGCCATGTTTTTTTAAGGCTGCCAGTGCTCAATGGGAGGCATTTGAAATAGGTTCTGAGCCAAAGTTCTGCCAATATACAGCAGAGCTGATATGTGCTTCCCTGGGAGTTAGCCAAGGCTCAGATAGAATCTGCTTGAAAACGGGAACTGTGTGGCTCAGGACTGATCTGGGTGGGATTCAGCGCAGTTTCCCATTGTGTTGGGCTGTATTGGTGATACCATCCTGACCTTTTGATGAAAACTTCCTGGGGTGTCATGAATAGATCTTGGGGAGTGGGAGGAATGGAAAAGAAAGTGGTCTAGGAATAGACTCAACATGGGTAGGCTAACTCGTATGTGACCTTGGGCAAGTCACCTGCTTTCGCTGCTGGAGAGGGGAAGGAGGAACACCAGTTTGCTCCACTATAAAACCAGGGGTTAGGAGTCTGTTGAGATCATAGAACGCGTATAAATGTGGATGTGAGCACTGTGGAATGCTATCATAGTGGATGTGGTAAGGTGAATTGCTAATGATCTGTGAAGAGAGTCAAGGAGTCCAGAGTGGCCTTCTAATCTTGACACTTGCTTTATCTGTAGTCATAATAGCATTATATTACTCAGGATTCAATCATAGAGATTCAGAAAGATAACTTTTAAGAAGATTCAACTCGTTTTTAAAAATGTTGATGAAAAGGTTAACAGATGCATATGAGGAACTAACAGTATGTCAGTTAGAATCATAAAAGTACAGAATGGTGGATGTGGGCTCAACATCTCGTTTATAGGCAGGGAAAGAGATCAGAAAGCTACTACTAAGAGAGTAAATACTCCAGCATTCCTACAACTAGAACTGGGCTTAGTTTACATGTTCTACCAAAGTATTTATTATATGCAACTCTTGAGCCCAGACTTTCTGGAATTCCATGAATGTAAAATATTCGGGCAATGAGTTTTTGTTGGCAAACTGTGAATTCCAGGCTTCCTATATGATATCTAAAAACTGATAAAGGGCCCCAAGATTACACCTTAGAATTAAATTTTGGGTTATTCAACACATCAACTGACAATATGCTGGAAACCCTGATTTTAGAACCTATCAGTTCATCAGACTAATATGGGAAATTAAAAAAAAAGTACAATGCCTGAGCTTCATCTCAGAAGATTCAAATTCAGTGAATCTCTGGTGGGGCTCCTGATTCTGTACTTTTAAAAGCTCCCATGGGTGATTTTGCCATTTTGGGTACCATAATGGTGTACCTTATAATTAATGGCATCTTTGACTTGATGATATATTCTTAGTATCTGCCAGATACCTTCATATACATCATTACATGTAATATTTACATATGTTTACAGGTGAGGACACTGAGGTTCAGAGGGACTAAGTGTGCCAGCAAGACGATGATCAACATCTAGAGCCCAGGACTCCTGCCCCTAAAGCCAGACTCTTTCCCCTCATATATAGACTCCTGATCCTGCCTGTGGACTTTGAGCATCTATGAGCCATGCTGTCATGTGACTGCAAGATTTCAAGGAAGGGAAAAGTAATTTATATTCAAAAAATAAATTGTTAGGCTCTATTATGGGCTAAATTGTGTCCCTCCAAAGTTCACATATCAAACCCGGTACCTCAGAATGTGACTATTTGGAGATAGTACCTTTAAAAAGGTGATTAAGTTAAGAGGAGGTTACTAGGGTAGGCCCTAATCCAATATGACTGGCATCTTTATAAGAGGAGGAAATTAAGATACAATACAGACCAAAGACCACGTGAGGAGACATCAAGAAGGTGGCCATCTGGGAGCCAAGGAGAGAGGCCTCAAAAGAACAACCTCGATCTTGAACTTCCTTACAACACCTGTCAATACCTTGAGCTTGAACATCTAGTCTCCTAAACTTTGAGAAAATACATTTCTGCTGTTTAAGCTACCTGGTCTATGGTACTTTGTTAGGGCAGCCTGGGGCTGCCATAGCAAGCCTAGGGCCCTAGCATCCTCTCTTACGAAGTTCTGCCAAAGCATGAGGGCATACTCCCATGGTGTCAAGCTGATTTCAAGCATCACATGGGCAGAATTAACAAATGCTGGGTCTGTTAAGATTCTGTTTGGTAGGTAATAAGAGGAACCTTGATGAATGCTGAAACAGAGTTTATTTTCCTTGTGTGGCAAGCCGTGAGGCAGTAGGTAGGTCTGGGGACATGTTCTTTTTCTCTGTTCTGCCAGTCTTAGGAGCTAGGCGATGTGTAAGGAAAAATCCTGGGGTTCTCAAGTACTTGAGACATAGGCCATTTGCTATGGGCTGAATTATTTCCCCCCAAATTCATATGTTGAAGCCTTAACTCCCTGTCTCTCAAAATACGACTGTATTTGAAGATAGGAGCTTTAAAGAGGTGGTTAAGTTAAAATGGGGCAGCTAGAGTAGGCCTAATCTAATTATAAGATGAGGAGATTAGGATACAGAAAACACAGGTAGCCAGACACCGTGTGGGGACACAGTGAGAAGGTGACCATCTGCAGGCTCAGGAGGGGGGTCGCCAAAGAAACCAAACCTGCCAACACCTTGATCTTAGACTCCCAACCTCCAGAACCATGAGAAAATAAATTTCTACTGCTTGAGTAACCCATCTGTGGTATTTTGTTATGGCAGCCCTGGAAGCTCATATACCACCCACACCTCCCTTACCTTTGCTCACCTAAATCCATCTGATAACAATTGTAGTTTCTCTGCACTCACATCAGGTCTCCCCTCCCCGAGAAGTTCCTCAGATGCTAAGATTACATGGATTAAGCAGTTACCACCATAGGACAGGATTAATTAGGCCTTAAGAAGCAAATGGACAGCTGGGGTTAGACGGTGTGAAAGGCAGGATTCAGATCGGGGGGGGGAAGGTTATCACTTCTCTAACTCCCTGGTACTGTTTCAATGACCATTACTTTTCCACCCTCCCTCCGAGTTCCCCTGCTCTCCTATCATTCTGGCACACCCTACTCATCTCTAATACTGTCACCTTCCAATGTCTTGGTGCCATCCTCTGTTCCTTTCATTAAGAACTTAGGCATGTGTCACCATGCTTACCTCTTCTACCCAATTCCTCTTGACATCCTGAGTGATACTGGGCTCTCATTGCTTGATCTCCTCACTTCAACAATGACTTCTTCCATTTCACGGTAGCCATCTACTCTACTTAAAGCCACATCCACCTCTGAAATCTTAAACTTATTACATCCCATTCTCTGACACCATCTCCTATCTTTCTAAGTCTTTGACCTCTTCAGTAACCCTAGACTTCAACCTCATCAGAGACATCTGGTCCTCTGACACCACTCCATTTCCTATCTATCAGATCCTCTTGGCTTTATATCTTTTCTGAATCCCACAACTAATCACCAGCACTCCTTTGTGGATTTTTCTTTCTCTACCAGTTTCTTGACTCTCTTCTTACTTCAGAGGAGTGATTCTTATCACCTTTCTGGTGAATCATTGAGAATCTAACGAAAGCTAGATTCCCTTTGTCTGGAGTACCCCCAATAAAGCCACATAGTTCACACCTTCACTCCTTCAATTCTTTCTAAAAATGTCACCTTTTCAGTGAGGTCCTTCCTGGCCACTCTATCCTATTACTTCTATTTTCACCCACATTTGCTCTCCCCGTAACCTGTTTCATTTTTCTTCATGGCACTAACCACCGGCTAAGATGTTATTTATTTTAAGTTTTTATTGGTTTGTTGCTTGCTCCGCATCCCATTAGAATAACACAATCTCCAAGTGGACAAGTATTTTTGTATTTTTTGTTTACTGCCCTATTCCCAGTACCAAGAATAATGTCTTTGACTTGCACAAAGTAGGACCTTGATAAACATTTGTGGAATGAGGCTTCTTTTAAGCAACATTTAAATAGGCACGTATTCTTAAAATTCAGCATATAATTTCAGGAACTTGATGGTTCTCCTGAAGCCATGAAGCTCAGAAGCTCAATTTTAACCATTCTTCCTGAATATTTCTCATACATCCCACCACTATAGTTTTAAATACCATTACATACCGATCCCTACCAAATCTATTTCTTTAGTCTAAATGTCTTCCCATAGTTCCTCACCCTCAAATCAAATGTCTATTCTCACCTCCATCCAAAAGTTCCACCAGGAGGAGGTCATTATCTTTCTCATCCTGACTTGTTCAGTCTCTCATACAAACGATGCCTATGAACTACCATCAACTCAGAAATTCAAGCCAGATATTTGAGTGTCATCCCTGATTTATTTTTTCCCTGTCTCCTCATATGCCATCAATCGATAACTCCTATTGTTTACATATAAGTATCTTTCAAATCCATCATTATGTATAACCTCCACTCCCCACTGCATTAGTGGAGGGATTCATTAGTTCTCCCTAGATTATTTCAACAACTTCTCATTGGCTTCTTGGCCCTTAGTACCACTCTTATAAATATATAAGTCTCATTAATTCTCCCCCTTTGTCCAATCTTTCAGATCCCTCCTTTGCTTACAGAATAAAATAAAAATACCTTAGAATAGCATTTGAACCCTGAAGTCAAACGTTGACACGAGGTGCCGTGAAATTGAAGTAGCCTGCGGAGCTGAGCCAACATGGGGAGGGCAGCTGCCCTGGAGAATGGCCTGGATCCACAGTAGACTTTGCATAAGTGGGAAAGAAACTGTTGTGTGAAGCCATTGAGCTTTTGGTATTGTTTGTTACTGCAGATAATTTAGCCTATTCTGATGAATACAATACTCTTATATGGGATTGCTCTTTCACCTCTACATTCTCCCCCACAGCCAGCACACTTACATATGCACACTTTACTGTCTTGAACTGGTACCAAACTAGTTGCATATTACAGATCTTATCATGCTCCCTCATGTCTGTATGCACTTACATAGTTGATTCTCTTGGTCTTTAATGCTATTTTCTTCCTCATTTGCCTATAGAACTTCCTCTTATTTATCATTTGAAATCTTGCTTAAATGCCAGCTCCTCTGGAAAATCTTACTCAATCACTCAACACAGAAGTAAACACTACCTTTGTTCCTTACCCTTTAAATTATACTTTAAATTACGCGTGTCAAATTTTAGAGCAAATTTTTGTTTACTTGTGTCACTTTTTCATCACAATAATTTGAAGGCCCGAACAATATCCTTTGTACCTGTGGCTCAATAAGTCCTTATTGAATGCATAGATGTCTAAGTAAATTTTTACAAAGGCATCAAGACAGGTAAACACACAACTAAGTCTATAATTATAAATTGTGATGAATGCTACGTAGGAAGAGAACAGATTTCTGAGAGAGGCTAACACAAGGGCTTAATTTATGTAAATTGGTCAGCAAAGTCATAGCGAGGTGGCATCTAAGCTGAATAGGAGGAGTACAAGTTCGCTAGTGAAGAGCTGGTGATTTCAGTGATGGACGACACTACCTGGACTTCCACACATGTGGAAATTCCCAATTTTTATAACCAGTTCATAGAAACAATAAAGATATAGAAGTGAGATTAATAAATGAACAGCTGCACTCATAATCAAGAAAAGGAATTACCTGTGAATGTGGAAGTGGGAAAATCCATGAAAGGAGGGCGGTAGATGAGAAGTTATGGCAGTGAAGTTCCCACAGTGGGAACCCATCCTGACCATGTGGGAAGTCTTCACAGTCCTGCTGGGAAGCTGGGGGCTGACAAGACTGTATGTGAAGTCACTGGGGAAGGAGTGGGAAGCACCACCACAGAAAAATTGCCAAGCCAGAATCAACAAATATTTTTCAAAGCCTGCGTATGGAAAAGGGTTAATAAACTCAATAAGAAAAGGATCTCATGGAAGGAAATAGACTTAATAGAACCATAAAAACAGGATTTTAAAGCAAGCTGTCTCCAGAAAGCTAAAGGAGGGGGTATCATCTATAATACAAGAAGATGAGAAAGATTGAAACAAAAACAGGTTGAAATGCAAAAAGAAGCAATTGGATAATTAATGAAATTAAAATTAAAATAACAGTTTTGCATTTATTAAATATATTTATTGAAATTAAAAATCACATGCAATTGTAAGTATAAATAGCTGAATGGTCACAAATGAAGAATTAATTAATGATTTGGAAAATCAAGCTGAGGAATTCTGCCAGATGAAGAGATCAGAAGTATGAAAAAAATAAAGGGGTATAGATTCAGAAGGCGCTACACATGTCTAATAGAATTTTCATTAAAAGCAGAATAAAGAGGGGAAATGGGAAGCAATCTTTGAAGAAATATTGGCCTCAGTTTTCTAAGAATTGAGAAAAGACAAGAATTCTCAGACTGAAAAGATCTACCAAGGCCCAAGTGAGATATTTATTTACATAAAATTACATAAATTTTATTTATCTACTTAAAATTAGACCTAGATTCCTTGCAGTAAAATTTCAGTGTATTAAGGATAAAATTAAAATCTTAAAAATTACCAGAAAGAAAGAATGAAATTAGATGATCATGCAGACATTCTCACCAGCCACCTGGAAACAAAAAGGAAATAGAGAATACCACATGTGCAAAAGGAAAATACTTTTAAATCTATCATTCTATACTAGCTGAAGGATTATGTAAGTGAAGCTGAAATAAAGACATTTTCAGACTCTAAAAAGCCAACCTTTTGCCGGCCCTTTCAGAAAGAGTTACTGGCTGATGTTGGAGCTGGTCAGTGTTGGAGTGTTGGTAACATTGTGGAGAAATAAGTACACTCATACTGAGCATGTGGGAGTAGAAAGTGGCCTGGCTACTTGGAGTACAATCTTGGGGTATCAACAATATAAAAATACACATATCCTACAAACCAACAATCTTACCTCAAGATATCTGTCTTAGAGAAATATTCATTTGCAGACATGTTTATTGTAGCATTATTTGTAAGGTGAAAAATGGGCATCAGTTAAGTAATGGCTAAATATCATATAGACATACTATGAAACACAGAGCACCAGTTAGAAGGGATGAGAAAGATCTATATGCATCAAGCTGGATTTATCTCCAAGATTTACCATTGAGTGAAAAAGGCAGGTTGAAGAATGATACGTGAATTAGGATACCATTTATTTAATGAAAAAGTGATAGGCTCAACCAGCAATGCATATTTTGCACACATCATAGATATTTTGCATGTATTTTCCATATATCACTGAAAAAAGTGTGGAAGGAAATATACCAAACACAACTAGTTACTTATATGGAGGATGTGGTGAGAGGATTTATTCATATTTGTAATAAGCAAACCCTTTTGTGCCTGGTCAGGGCTGTTTAGGCAGGGGCTTTTCAGGATAAAAGAGGACTCTAGGTATTGTGAGGAAAATGGACTTGGAGGATAGAGGCAGGAAGACCAGTCTGAAGGCTATTGCAGTATTTAGGACCATTAGGCACAGTGGGCACAGAGCCTGGGGCCCATGAAAATGTTTTAATTTTAATTTCTTGTAAAGTCAGAATTAAAAATAAAATAATAATGAACATAATAAAGAATCCATTTACCTTTATAGCAATGCAGCACTAAAATATAATTTATATTTATTTTTTTACAAATAAAGCCCAGGTTAGGAGAGAGGATGCTTGGATGGATCGGAGGGTGGCAGCCAACATGGAGACAAGAGGATAAAGAAAATGTATTTTCTAAGGAGGAGAGCCTGAACCTGGCCACAAATGGAGAGTGAGGAACTGAGGGAGAGGAAGACAGCAAAGATAACTCCCAGAATTCTGACTCAAGGTGGTGTTGGTGCCATTCACTAAGATGGGGAAGAGAGGTGGAAGGTGAGCAGGGGTCAGGGTGTAGGGAGCCTTGGGTGCCAGAGTAGATGTGCAAAATCTACTAGGCAGGCCAGGGATTCTCAGCTTTGGATGGATGACAGAGTGATGTGGGGAGCTTCAAAAATTCAAATTTCTGCCACAGCTCCCAGACCAAATCCCATCCAGAATCGTGAAAGGGTTGAGGGGCGCTGAATTTTTAGGCCACAACGAGACAGAAAAGATTTTTGAACAGAGAATGACATGATCAGATAGTGTTTTACAAAAATTAATATTTAATAGCAGTATGGAAGCTGGAAACGAGTTGGCAGGAGACTGGAGGATAACCAGGAAATACAATACCTAATGAACCCAGGTCGCCTGATTCTCAGGCCACTCCCAGGCTAGGAAAATTTTAATGGAACTAAAGCAGTTTGGAAAAAAGCTGAAAAGACCTCCCGGCCAGACACAGCCCAGAGCACAGCTTGGCTGAAGCCCAGGGGCATTTGGAGCACATGGGCCTTGGGGCCATCAGCATTCTCCCTGGCCAAACCACAGTGCTAATTTAAAGGTTCAGTTGTCACAACACAGCAAACTTGAACCATAACGACTTTTTAAAAGCAGGATTTTGACACCAAAAATACTTCACAAAAAAGCATCTCAGGAAAGCTGGTTACCCCTCAGGCAATTGTTTTAAAAGGGTGGGCCTCCAAATATTTTCGGCCCCCAGATGAAGGGGCTGAAGAGGGAAGCGGTACAGAGCTCCAGGGACCGTCTATCTTTTCCTTCATCTGACTGTGAATAAGGGTGACTCTTCTGAAGGCACGCCAGCAGGCCCTGATAGCTGAGCAGGATAGCAAGATACTCAATGCTATATTCATCAGGACAGTGAGGGTATTTGGGTAAGCTATGGCAACTCTTTGGACCTGAGTTGTTTTGTTTTGTTCCCCCCCCCGCACCCCACCATAAAATGGGAGAAATGATAACACTTCCCTTACATATTATTTTGAGGACACAGTTGTTCTTAAAGTATTTTAAATGAGTAATACCTTTGAGAATCTAATGAATGTTGACCTTCTCGGGAGAAAAGTATACAATTTTCATGAATCTGTGTGTTTATAAGATGGGTAATTAATCCTTGGTAATGTCTATAAGTCACCTGCAAAGCTCCTGGCCCTTCGTGGAGACTCAACCAATAGTAATTATTATTAATATAATTAGAAAGTACGGGTAGGAGGATCATGAAAGGTATATGTAGAAAGTGGCCTTTAGGATGGGACTAAAAAGATGGGTAGGATTTCAATAGGCTAAAGGGAGAACAAGAGCTACAGTAATGGCAAAAGTGAAGTGAGAATCTGTGATGGAGACATTATGCAGAATGAGTAATAATACCGACCATTTGCTGAGCCCTGGCTATGTGGCAGGCATTACACGCATGATCTCAGTCGATCTTCACAAGTGAGGTATTGTTAGCCCCACTTTAGAGAGAAGGAAACCGAGAATTAGGGAGGTCAAGAGTGAGGCAAGAGTAGAGGCAGCATCTTACCTTAAAAGTCTCTATTTCAGGTCTTTATGCAGTTGTCTTTAATTTGGGGAACGTTCAAAAATTGCTACAATTTCTACCTGTGCAACTTTGCTTCTCTTTCTGAGTTTCAATATTTCCATCTGCAAAAGCAGGGCATTAGTCTACGACAATCTCCAAGAGTCTATGAGTCTATGACTTTTGTTCAAAGAAGAAATTATTCTTACTCATAATTCACTAAATATTTTTCTTTCACCTGTTAATACTCCTACTTTTTCAGTTAGCTCATATTATTTTGTTTTAAAGATAGCTTTGTGAGGTATAATTGACATCCAATAAGTTACACAAATTTAAAGTGCACCGTCTGATATCTCTACACCTGTGAAACCATCACTACAATCAACATAATGAGCATATCCATCCTTTCCCAAATTTCCTTGTGTCTCTTTATGATCTCACCTTCCCACTCAAACTTGCCCCTGCTTCCTTATTGAAGGATCGACCTGCTTTCTGTCAGTACAGATTTGTTTGCACTTTCTAGAGCTTTATGCAAACAGACTCATACAGCATGTACTCATTTTTGTCTGGCTTCTTTCACTCAGCGTAATTATTCTGAGATTCCTTCATGTTGATACAGTCCCTCCTGTATCATTAGTTCATGTGCCACCGTTTGTTTATTCATCTGTTAATGGACATACGGGTTGTTACTAGGTTTTAGCTATTACAAATAAAGCTGCTGTGAGGCATTCATGTATGTGTCTTTATTTGGAAATAGGCTTCCATTTTGCTTTGGTCCATCTCTAGGAGTGGAATGGCTAGATACTATGATAGGTGTATGTCTAATGTTTTAATACACTGCCAAACATTTTTCCAAAGTGATTGTACCATCTTACATTCCCACCAAAAATGAGTGAACATTCCAGTTATGCCATACCTTTGCCAATACTTGGTAAGTTCAATTTTTGAAAAATTTTACCCATTCTCATATATAGGTAGAGGTATCTTATTGGGTTTTAATTTGCATTCCCCTAATGATTAATGATTTTGAGCATTTTTAAGTGTTTATTGTGCATATATCATATTTGGCAAAGTGTTCAAATCTTTTGCCTATTTTAAAATTGTGTTATTTTTTCTGATTATTAAGTTATCTGTGTATGTCCATTATATGTACAAGTCCATTATCAGATGCATGATTTGCAAGTATTTTCCCCTAGTCCATGGCTTGTCTTTTCATTACCTTAATGTTTTTGCAGAGGAAACGTTTTTAATTTTGATGAAGTATAATTTATCATTTTTTTCTCCTATAGGTCATGCTTTTGGTGTTGTATCAAAGAAATCTTTGCTTAATCCAAGTGTCCACCATAATAAAATACCATGTACTGGGGGGTTTCAATAACAGATACTTATTTTTCACAGTTTTGAAGGCTGGGAAGTCTAAGAGCAAGATGCCAGCAGATTTAGTTTCTGGTGAGAGCCCTTTTCCTGGTTTGCAGACTGCCTTCTTGTTGTGTCTTCACATGGGAGAAAGAGAGGGTGTCTGTTCTCATAAGGACACTAATCTAATCATGGGCTCCATCCTCATGATCTTGTCTAAGTTTAATTACTTCCAAAGGCTCCACTTCCAAGTATGATCACATTGGGGGGTAGGGCTTCAACATATGAATTTGGGGGGATACAAAGGTTCAGTCCATAACAGCAAGGTCACAATAAGTTTCCCTGTACTTTCTTCTAGAATTTTTAGATTTAGATTTACATTAGGTCTATGGTCCATATGGAGCTGATTTTTTTATATGGCACAAGAAATGGATTGATATTCATTTTATTACATATAGGTATCCAATTGTTCCAGCATCACTTGTTAAAAAGACAATCCTTTCTCCACTGATTCGCCTTTACACATTTGTCATTTGTCCTTATAAGTGTGGGTTTCTATCTGGTTTCTCAGTCTTCCATTTATCTATTTGTCGATCTTTATGCCAATACCACATTGTCTTAATTACTGTAACTTTAGAAAAATCTTGAAACATGCAGTGTTAACTCTCCAACATTGTTCTTTTTCAAAGTTGTTTCGGAAAGAGTTTGTCAGTTTCTACCAGAAAGCCTGCTGTGATTTTGATCGGGATTATGTTGAATCAACACATCAGTTTGGGGGAGAATTGACATCTTAAGAATATTGAGTGTTCATAGTAAGAACACTCAATTTACCATATTAAAAATATGGTAAATTTTTAACATTGAAATTTTAAATATTAACAAATTAAAAATGAAAAATCATGTGATCATGTAAATAAAGGCAGAAAAGGGAATTCCCTGGAAGTCCAGTGGAATTTATTTGATTAACTTTTATTTGATTAACTTTAATTTATTGATTTATTTTCTTAACTTTTCCAAAAGTTAATCTTTCATTAACTCCATTTGGTCATGATATATTATCCTTTTTGTATATTGAATTCAATTTTATAAAATTTTGTTAATAATTTTTTAATATATGGTTTTGAGGGCTATTGGCATGAAGTTTTCTTATAACATTTTAATCTGATTTTGATATCAGGAGAACACTGGCCTCATAGAATGAGTTGAGAAGTATTCCTTTTTCTTCAATTTTCTGGAAAAGTTGTGCAGAATTGGTATTATTTCTTTCTTAAGTGTTTCTTAATATGGTGAAGTTATGTAGGCCTGAGTTTTCTCTCTCCCTCTCCTCTGTGGGAAGATTTTTAACTGTAAATTCAATGTCTTTAATAGATAAAAGGTTATACAAGTTATCTGTTTCATCTTGAGTAAACTTTTGTGTTTTTCAAGGAATTTGTCCGTTTTATCTATGTTGTCAAATTTATTGGCATAACATTGTTCATCATAGTATTCCTTTATTGTACTTTTAATATTTATAATATCTTTAGTAATGTCACTTCTTTTATTCCTGAATTTGGTAATTTGTATCTTCTCTCTTTTGGTGCTGATCAGTTTATTGTAGATGTTTGTCAACTTTATTACCTCCTCAAAGAGAAGGGTGGTTTCAGTGATTTTTTTCCCCAACATATCTATGTTGTATATTTTGTGGATTTATTCTCCAATCTTTAGTATTTTCTTTCTTCCGTTTACCTTGAGTTTAATTTCGGTTTGATCTTTAGTGCTATAAATTTCCCCATAAGTACTGCTTCAGGGATTCCACACATATCTATATACCGTGTTTTTGTTTTTACTCATTTAACATTCTCTTTTTATTTGTTGACTTCTGGTTATTTAGAAATGTGCTATTTGGTTTCCAAATATTTGGTAAATTTCCAGAAATTATTCTGTTATGGATTGCAAATTTAATTCCTCTTTGGTCAGAAAATCTACTTTGGAGAACTCGAGGTTTGGGGGGGCGGGGGGTGAAGGGGAAGCTGAGACGAAGTGAGAGAGTAGCATAGACATATATATACTACCAAGTGTAAAATAGATAGCCAGTGGGAAGCTGCTGTATAACAAAGGGAGTTCAACTTGAGGACTAATGATGCCTTAGAGGACTGGGAGGGGGAGGGTGGGGGGAAGCCGAGGGAGGGAGGGAGGGAATACGGGGATATGTGTATAAATACAGATGATTGAACTTGGTGTACCTCAAAATAAATAAATAAAATGAAGAAAAAAAGAAAATCTACTTTGTGCGACTTGGATCTTTTTTAATTTATTAAGATTGGTTATAGGCCTGAAATATGATCTATCTTGGTAAATATTTCACATGTCCTTGAAAGGTATGTGTATTCTGCTGTGGTTGGATGGAGTTGTATTTAAGTGATGGGTTGGTTGATCATGTTATTTATTTATTTATTTTTAATATTTATTTGTTTTTTGGCTGTGTTGGGTCTTAGATGCTGCACATGGGCTTTCTCTGTTTGTGGCGAGCAGGGGCCACTTTTCATTGCAGTGCATAGGCTTCTCACTGTGATGGCTTCTCTTGTTGAGGAGCATGGGCTCTAGGCACTCAGGCTTCAGTAGCTGTGGCATGTGGGCTCAGTAGTTGTGGTGCACGGGCTTAGTTGCTCTATGGCATGTGGGATCTTCCCAGACCAGGGCTCAAACCTGTGTCCCCTGCATTGGCAGGTGGATTCTTAACCACTGTGCCACCAGGAAGTCCCAATCATATTATTTAAGTGGTCAGTATCCTTACTGATTTTCTGTCTGCTTGTTCTATCAACTATTTAGGGAGGAATGTTAAAGTCTCTAACTATATTGTCAATTTTTCTACTCCTCCTTGCAGTTCTGTCAGGTTTTGTTTCGTATATTTTGGAGTTCTGTAATTAGATGTATAAACTTAAGATTGTTATATCCTCTGTATGAATTAACTCTTTTGTTTACCATTATGATCTTCTTTACCCTGGTGATATTCTTTGTTCTGAAATCTACTTGTCTGACAGTTAATATAGCCACTCCAACTTTCTTGTTTTTTTTTCCCTTGTCTTATTTTTTAAGCTCTTTATTGGAATATAATTGCTTTATACTCTTGTACCACTTTCTGAGGTACACCAAAGTGAATCACAACTTTCTTTTAATTAGCATTAACATGATATATCTTTTTCTACCTTTTTACTTTTAATCTATTTATATCTCTATATCTAAAATGAATTTCTTGTAGGAAGAATATTGTTGGGTCTTACTTCTTTATTTAATCTGACAACCCCTGCCTTTCAATATTGTGTTTAGACAGTTTACGTTTAATGTGATTGTTATTTGGTTGAGTTGGAGTTTATCATATAGCTTTTTGTATCCTTTTTGCCCCATATGTTCTTTGTTTTCCTTGTGTTTTTTTCCCTTTCGGATTAATTTAGACTAGAATTAGTGTATTTGTTATTATTTTATGTACTTTGTTGGCTTACTAGCTATAATTCTTTGTTTGGTTATTTTACTGTTCCTTGGGGTTTAACTTATTACAGTCTACTTCAAATGATATTATACAACTTCATATGTATTATAAGAACCTTAAATAGTGTACTTCCACTTTCCCACTCATGTCACTATATGATTGCTGTCATTAATTGTCCTTATACATTTATTTTGAGCCACTTGTTATATTGATGTTATTTTATTTAAACAGACGATTATCTTTAAAATAGATTTAAATAATTTAAGAAAATCTGTGTTTACCCAGGTAGTTGCCATTTCTGGTGCTCTTCATTTTTTGTGTAGATCTATATTTCCATTTGGTATTATTTTCCTTCTGCCTGAAGGACTTCCTTTAAAATTTATTTTAGTGTGGGTCTGCTGGTGATGAATTGTTTAAAACTACACATCTGAAAAAGTCTTTACCTTGCCCTTGTTTTAAAAAGATATTCTCATGGAAGCAGAAGAGTCCATATTATTTTGAGTGTGAAGAAAGGCGTAATTAAAGTGTCAGTTCACATACATCAATCACTTAGTTTATGCCAACAATCTTGTGAGTTAAGCATTATTATTATTTGCGTTATACAGAGTTGGAGACTGAGGCTCAGAAAAATTATTTAAGTTTTCCAATGACATACACCCAACAAGTGACAAAGTGACATTCACATGACCCTAAAGTCTCTAATCTTAACCACAACATTCTGCTGTCTATCAAGAAAACAGAGGATATGTGAGTACACACTCCAGGAAATGCCTCATGCTTATATTTCTGAGAAAAAAAATGAAGTCACTTTAGAGTCATTCCAAACTTTTTCCAGGACAATGGCCTTAACAGGAAACTCCTGGAGCCCTATGAAACCATACAACTCCCCAGAGACATGCCTATAGAGAATAAAACCAACAAAGCTCCACAACACAGCTAGTTGGTAAAGGCCACCCAAGGTCATTCCCAGAGGCTGAGAAATGGCTCCATAAAATTGGCAGCTGGGGGTTGGAATAGATGCTCTAAGGGGGCATTTCCCAGCGGATGGCTGTGCAAACTCATATGAAAATAGAGCCCCATTAATTGTGTTGAGTAGGGT
Organism: Hippopotamus amphibius kiboko; assembly: GCF_030028045.1. Taxonomy (NCBI): domain Eukaryota; kingdom Metazoa; phylum Chordata; class Mammalia; order Artiodactyla; family Hippopotamidae; genus Hippopotamus; species Hippopotamus amphibius. The sequence continues at coordinate 162,223,108 of NC_080191.1, forward strand.
GGCATGCTCTTTTCTCAAGTGTTCTGTGGAAGTAGCATGGACAGAACAAAGGGCACTGGACCTGCACCCATGCTACCTGGATGGATGGATTCAGCTCTAAGAACCTGAGCATCCCAAGTTACTTGTCTGGACCTGTTTCCTCATCTATAACAAAAGGACACATATGGTCATTCAGCCTACCACTTGGTGCTATAAAAATGAGAGGGATTATTACTGTTGTTGCTATTTTTCTGAGTATTTCAGAATTCTGCACAGGGCTACAATGAAAACATTGTATATCACACATTGAAAAATGAAATATACCAGAAAAGCCTGCATCACATTAGAATTCGGAAAAACAGAGATTATTTATAAACCAGGCAATGCTGCTGGGCTACACTAATTCTTCTAATGCATTTTAAAAGAATTAAAAAGAATTAAATTCTTTTTAAACTCTGGCTCCATGGTGTAATGGTTTTGGAATTGGTAACAATGAAACATTAGTTATACTGGTAGTAATGGTTTTATTTAAAACAGGATGAAATGTTAATCCAGTGGTGCCCAGAACAAAATGTAAGACCTTTAGGTGGCTGCCCTGTGAATGTCACAGGCGGAGGTCACTGCTAGCACAGCTACCTGCATTTCACCTCAGCATTTCACCTCGCTGTTTTACCTATGCCTCAAAATCCTTTTGGGAGCACTCAACAATGACTTTTTTTTTTTTTTTATTGGCAGAGACACTGGGGCTCAGAAAACTTGATTTGGTCAAAGTCTCACGGCTTGTAGGGGGTGCAGAGCCCGAGAGGTCATGACAGTGCAGAGAGCACAGTGTGACATGTCAGTTGGGGTAGGTACTTGTGTAACTGGGGAACAGTTACTATGTGAGAACAAGGATAATACTGACTTCATGGAGACTAAAATGTGCTTACTCGGGGCCTGGCACTTACTTAAATATTTAATAAAAGTTAGCTCTTCTTCTTCTTCATCTCCCATCTCACTTTCCACTAGAGCACATGGGGGTCTTGACAAACATAGCCACAGGCAAGCTCCCACTTACACAGTCCCCCAACCACCAGCAACATGCCCCCAGCAAACCAGTCTGGAACGGACTCCATTCCGCTCTCCCCCCAGCTTGTGAGTCCTGGGCTTTGGAGATGCTCCCCTATCGCTCCCTTCTACCACCCCCCACCCCCCGCACACCCTGGCAGTCAGAACTTCAGCCTGGGCCTGTCCTCACCTGGCTCAGGAGACTTCCCAGGGGTGGGGGCAGTGTTTCATTTCAGGTGGGAAGGGAGAAAAAAGAGGAAAAGCTGGAGGATCCCTCTCTTGGGGGGGCGGTCGCTGCTCTGATCTCCTATCAGACCCCCTCCCGTCTGTCATCCTCCTCCCAGGCAAGTACTTGGCATTCACTGTTTCCTTTCGCTTTTAATTTAACATTTTTTAAAGTAAATGTTATTTATCCCGGCATTACAGATTCAGACTCTGAGAGGTTTGGCTGGGACAGGGTGAAGAGAATATGGTGAGAGTATACAGACATAGGACCACAAGTGTACGACCACAGATAACATAGGACATTATTGTCTTGTGGAACACCTGCACTGTACAAATGGGGAAACTGAGTCCCAGAGAGGAGAAAGGACTTGCCTAGGGTTGTAGAGAAAGTCAGTGTCTACTAATTCCTGATCCTGTTTTCTGTCCCCAAACCTATCAATAAGCATTTTCTTATATTTTAAAACTTGTTTTCAAACTCTTTATTTTGAAGTAATTTCAGATTTACAAACAGTTGGAAAAAAGTATAGATTTCCTTACATCCCTCACTGCACTTCCCCCTAAAGGTAACATCTTACATATTCACAGAATCAAAAACTTGGGGGGGGGTTAATAAAACTTTTTTATTTTGAAGTAATTGTAGATTTACATTCGGTTATAAAAAAAATACAGAGTGTCCCTAAGCATCCTTTATGGAGTTTTTCCCAATGGGATCATTTTATCCAGAACTTTCATGTTTGTGTGTTTTTGTTTTACTCTTCAGATTGATCCTCACTCAGGAGAAAGTTCTCAGATCTCTTCTGAGCAGAGAGAGAAGACAGGATATGAAAAGAAATACGAATGGAAAGGGTTTTCTCAGCAGGGAAGATGGGCACCTGCGTTTTCTGGACCCACTGTTGCTTCTCCAGGGACCACCGATGCCTTGTAGCGAAAACCTCTGGGGCTAAGCTTCTGAAGGTGCCCTCCAGAGACACCTGTGCGCGCAGCAAGGGAGCAGTGGCAGCGTTCCAGGGACTTACAACCTCATGAAACCTTGTGCTTGGGAGGACTCTCAGAGGTCAGCCACCCAATACTTCATCCGAAGCTTGAGTCTCTATCAACCTCTGCTGGGAACTCACCCCTCTTTGAGAGCTTTGATAACTTGGAGTGCTAGAAATTTCTTCCACTGGACATGAGAGCAGGACTGTGCTTTCTTGTTCACTGTGATATTCCTACTCCCCTCCGCCCCCTGCCCCAGTGCTCAACAAATACTAGTTGAATGGATGGATGAATGAATGAACTACTGAGCAGACATTCTGCCCAGTTTGCGTGGTTAGAAGCACAGTCTTCCTCTGAAGGAGGGCGGGCAGGGGCTGCCTGGGACACTGCCACCGTGACCCAACCCAGCCTGTGCCTTGCTGAGGGTAGGAGCCCTTGGAACTTGAGATGGATGGGAGAGTTCCAGGCTGAGAGGTCCCAGGGGAGGGGAGATGACTCTTTCAAGTGTTCTGAGTGCCAGGGCCGGGTGGCTGCCTTCCTCCATGGCATGACTTATTACATTCCTGGGTAAGTCGAGGGAAATTCAAGCCATATGTTCTGGGGTTATTTACACGATTCTAAGCAAGATGCCGCCGTTGTGTAAGAGCCAGTTGACGTCGATGGCGCGGCTTCCTTTTTTCCATTCTGAGAAGAGTCCCTGAAGAACAGCCAATTCCACTGTCCCTGAAAAGGGAGGGGAAGAGCACAAGGAACAGTCATCTGGGGCTGCCCTGCTGGCAGCACAATGTCTGGGGAGACTGTTTTCAGTGAGTCTCTGAGTCTCAAAGGGGAGGCTGAAGAAAGAGAGAGGGTCCTGCCCAGCTGTGCACACACATGGGCTCTGCTGGCAGCTTCCAGCACCACCTCAGTGGTGGGTGGGGTGGAAAGGGCTTACGGAGTTGCCAAAGAACAGGGGGGAGCAGCTGGTGCAGCAAGAAGATGGGGGCTTCCAGGAAGGGCCCCTGGGTTGCATTCTGGCGTAACCTTGGGTAACTTACTTCCTCCCCCCACGCAGGCCTCAGTTTCCCCTTTTCCAAAGTGTGAGGCTGCATTTATGCTCCACCATCCTTACATGTCCTGATAGACTATTCTAGGACCCGTTTTTTTGTGTCTTATTGTGAATATTATCTGGCAATGCCTAGATAAATATTTTTTAAAAAAATATTTTTACTACAATCTCTAGTAAGAAATACATTTTACATAGTAACCTAGTACACACACACACACACACACACACATATATATAAAACTGAATCAAAATTTTCACAAATCAATGCTTCCCCTTCCTACAAGGATAGATATGTAGAGCAATGGAATGGCAGAAAGTGTCCAGAAATAAACCTACACATTTATAGTCAAGTGATTTCCAACCAAGGTGCCAAGGCAATTCAATGTGGAAAGACAGCCTTTTTAGGTGGTAGTCCACAACTGGATATCCATATGCAAAAATACACACATACATATACAAATACATATATGCCCTTCACCCGTATTTCACATGATACACAAAAATGAATAAAAATGGACCTTAGATTGAAATGTAAGAGCTAAAAGTAAGGTGTGAACTGTGTGTACATGTTAACAGCAAGAGGACCCTCATGCACATTGTGTTAAGTGAAAGAAGACAAACATGAAAACAAAATACTTTGTGTTTCCGTTTACAGGAAATTTCTAGAAAAGGAAAAACATTAGAGACAGAAGAAAGCAGATCAGAAGTTTACTTGGGCTGTAGGGCTGCTAACGGGCCTGGGGGAACTTTGTGGAGTGACAGCAGTGTGCTAAAATTGAGGTGATGATTACACAGCCCTATAAATTAGCTAAAAATCATCAAATTGTACACTTACAATGGGTGAACTTTATGACATGTAAATTATAACTCAAAGAGACACGACAATTAATAAAATTAAACCTGAAGGATAAAGATGGTACATGATTTTTTCACTCGTGTTGGGTTCTTTGGGTGCAACGAGTTAGTTCCAAACCACCACTCACTGCCTTATTAGTCTCTCTTCATAATGTCCACAGCATCACTGCACACAGACATACTACTCATAAATACTAGTCATTTGGAAAGAGTAGAAAGAATAGGTATATAGTGATTAGATTTATATTGAAGACAAAACTTGAGTTTATAAATTTAAGCAAGTCCTCCAACATCATGCAACAGCAACACATGCCATTAATAGACCATAATTATCCCTAGTTTCAAGCATGTAGTTTGTCATACTCACCAGAGCATAATCTGATAGTTCTGAATGTTTGCAAAGCACAAGGGAGAAAGCTCTGTCTCTCCTCAGTAGCTTAGGGTGGGAACCAGACTGTTCCAAAGATTTCCTAACCAGTTCAGTGACTTCCAGACCTAACAGATCATGAGGGTGATTCATGGACAGGCTCCCACCTCACCCCCAAGACCGATACAACTGGAACCTCTGAGGGGGTGAAGTTTTAGGATTCTTTAGTCTTGCAAAGCTTTCCCAAGGTGGTCAGGGAGATTTGTGAGTTTCATCTGGTGAAATCAGTGTAATAAGATTTGAGATAGAACACAAAGATTGGTTTCCGATTATAGTTAAAAGATCAAGGTTTGCAAACGAATGACTTTAAATATATATATAAAGCGGAGTATAGATGAAGTTGTCTCAACAATCACACCCACTCTTCCTTGCCTTCATACCTTTAGAAATGGGTAGAGTAACAGTTGGTAGGCTAGAATTCTGCAAATCTCTGGGATCCCACATTGATAACCTTAAATTCTTAGCTTTTAAAAGCCTCATAATCCTTTTTTAGTTAAATGGAGAATATTATCAATTATTAATTTTTTAAATTGTTGGCTGCCTTCAGGTTAAGTTGCCCTCTTATATTTGTGGAAGCTAATTTTTAAACCAAGTGCAGAATTTACATTTGCACAGTTGAAATTAGTTTCTAGCTCTTCACTTGAGACTCTTGATATCTTTTTGACTCTTAATCCAGTTATTTAACGAACTCACTATTTCTCCCAGATTTATATATCAACTCAAATTTTGACAAGGTGAGTTTACACATTTATAGTATTGATATTTGTTTTCTTTTGTCCCTTACTTTAATCAACCCGGAAACCTATTTTCACTCATGCTTTTCCCCTTCCTCTCATCACCTGTCTTAGGAAAGAAGGGTCTCTCTTACTGCCTTGGGGGCTCAGGACCACTCCCCAACTGCTGCCTGCTCTCTGGGTGCTCCCTTCCCCAATCACCTGTCTCTCCTGGACTCTCTGCCTTGATGTCAGCCCACTCCTCCTCCAGAGCTTTGAAAGGTATCCCTGTCTTCCCCATCTAAAACCAAAACGAGTCCGCATCATCGTTCCCTTCCCATCCAGCCTCCATTCCCTTTCTCGTTTTCTTTCCTAGTCAGGCTTCTGGAGTGAGGGAGGAAAATCTCCTGAGTGTCAGTGTTTCTCCCCTGCAGGGACTCCCTACCCTCTGTTGTCTGTTCCATAAACCCCTGCTGGGTAGAGTCATTAAGGACCATGCAGTTACCCAAATCCAATCAACCCGTTTTCTGTTCATACCTACTTTAACCTTGTCATGTTGAGTTTGTTTTGGAGAACTAGTCTCTCCTTCTTCAAACAATCTTCCTTTGGTCTTTCAGGTGCAGCTTCTCCCTTCCCTTTCCCAATACCCGACTGTTTTCCCTCAATGGCCCCTGGGAGATATCTCATCTCCTTCACTTCCCATCCCCTACATGTTGCCCTCCATCCTCGGCTCTCTCCTCCTCTCATTCTCCTCCATGGTTTCTCAAGGGCGCCCTTAAGCCATTTGTATCAGAAGCACCCAAAGAGTTTGCTTCTTGCTGAAAGTGCAAATTCTGGGACCCTAGCCCAGACCTACTGAATCAGAATCTCTGGAGGGCACCCGGGAATCTACATTCAAGCTATCTCTTCTGGAGATTCTAAAGCACACTGAAGTGTGAGAATAATAGCTCTACAGACGTCCCCTGGGCTACATCCTTTAATCTAACGTTTGCTGATTCACTGACCCCACTGCTGCCCAGACCCCATCTCACTGTTCTCCTTCAAATCTTGCAGGGGGAACTTGCCCCTGGAAACTGAGGCTAAGTGCCCAGATTCTGGTGTTAAAGACCTCTGTCACTTGGCCCTTGTGAGGCTCTTGGGTTAGGCTTTTTCTCCCCATAACTCTCAAATTTCCCCACACTTCAGGTATACCCTTAACACACCTGCCTGCTCGCAGGCCTGGCTGTTCCTGCTGCCCAAGTGCTTTTCCACCAAGGTTCTCCTGAATTCACTGCCAAGTCTCAGAAACTGCCTTGAACATTATTCTTTGAAATTACCCTGAGCTTGATAGCCTCACCATGTTCTCCTTTTGCCCTTAGGGCACCCGTATGTAAGACTCCCCCTCTGTATTGTCCTGGATGGGCCTCCTACCCACCAGAGCTCTGCATGAGGGGACCCGCATCTGCTCTTTCCAGGGTCCCGGGGCATGGGGTTCCATAGCGCAGAACAGGAGGACAGTGGCTGTGGTGACAGATGTGGCAAGGCTGCCACTGTTTCTGACACAGGCTGTGCTGCTTGCCTAGGTGACGGGCAACTTCTCCCATCAGTTCATGCGCGCTAGACTCCAGGCTGGGCCATGGGTTTGGAATGTGAATGGTCTCTGCTCTCAAGGGTCTCTTGTTGAGTGAAGGACGCAGAAAAGTCGGCGGGGATAATCTGGGTGGAGAATGCTGTTACGGAGGGAAGTGTGGGAAGCTGTGGGAGCATGGAGGAGGACAGTCATCCTGGACCTTGGCTCCAGGTAGAAAGTTCCTGTCCTAGGAAAAGGGCAAAGTGATAGGAAAGGTTAAACACGGAACACTTGCACAGGATGGGAAAGAGCTCCTGAAGGACAGTGAGAAAGCTTAACCTTCAATCTGGGCTCTGCCACTGATAAGCTGTGTGACACAGGCTTATACGACCCCTGAGACACAACTTCACGTAAGTAAAGGGAGGAGTTTACACCGAGCTCAGTTCTGATACCGTTGAAAAGATCATAGACGTGAACTTGATACAAATGCATGCTGTGAAAGGTGCATTAATAGTATCAGCCACCAGATGTCAGGCGAGGATCTATTTTTGCACAAACTTGGGGCTTTGCCTCCATCACTGATGGGGGCGATCCATTAGAATTGGGGCTGGCCACCAGCTCTAGACTTGGCTTCTTTGTAAGAGGCTCTTCTGAGACATATGATCAGCAATTCTTATTTAAAAAACAAAACAAAACACCCTCACTTTGGGGGAACTAGTCATTAGTTGTCTTTAAATATACATACTTGAAAAGCAGCCCCCGTGATGCTTGCTGACACACTTTGGAGGCTGTTCCAGTGCTGCTCTGCTGCAGCTCGCGTTCTGACCCCATGGGCTGGACACGTGAAGGGAGATGTTTTGTTCAGGTCCCAGTGGGACAACCTGCCCACCCCTCACTCTCTGTGGGGGTAGGTATTGATCACAGGAAATGGCTGGGCTGCCTCACAAGGGACCTATATCCCATCCCTGAAGCTTTGAGCAAAGCTGGGCAGCTGGGGGCTAGGGAGGTAATTTCAGATCTTCCGTGGCTGGATTTGAATCAGAGACCCCGGTGAGGATCTGATGGACGTCATAGACCCTGTCCTCCAGAACACTCATGATATATATGTTATTTCAGCAGCTTCTCTGACCTTGTGTCTAGGGACCCAGGCTATGGACCACTCAGATTTCTTATCAGCCTTAAGAACACAATGTCCTGTATTCACTCAGTGGTCAGCTATGCACATTAGCTTTCTAATTTGTGGTAAGACTAAATTCTTGGTTATTTATTTCCCTTCGAGAAGAAGTCGCAGGAGGGATGAATCCTGAGTCTTACCATGGCTAATAACTGAATAGCAGACCATGAACGATCAGTTAGATATAACTGCAATGCCTTTGGCTCCGGGTTTCCTGTGAGCACTTCAGCGGTGCAAAAAGGCTGCATTCTCAAGCTCTGCTCCAGGGGAGGCTGGAGAGCTGCATATGCTTCCAACCAGTGCCTGCCTGCTGGAACACACCTTGGCTGCGAGCTATGTGTCCACACCTCGGTCCTGAGTTTCCTTTGAATATCTTTCTCTGTGCTGGAAAACCCCTGCTGCCTGCTTTTCTGTGCCCTGCACAGCCCCTCCGCACACTCATGGCTCTGGGGTCCTTCGCCCTCTGAGGCCAGTGACCTAGACGCATCGGAGGACAGAACAATGAGCACGGACCTCGGGGTGGGAGTCTCTGGTCCTGTATCTGCCATTTATTAACTGTGAGTCTCTGGGCCTCAAATAGCAGGGATGGTGATCCCTTTTCTGGCTCCACGGGGTTCATTTATTTGACAAATATGCACTGGAGCCTGTTATGTGCCCCTCCCTGTGCCAAACAGCATGGAGACAATGAAGGAGACAGACGTCGATTCTCAGTCCAGGCTAGTTTGAGAATCAAATCAGAAAACAAATCTGAACACCTTGTGTTACCTACAAAGAGCTCTGCTGACATGCAATCTTCCTACTGTCTTTGTCTGAATGTTTTTGTGGCCTGTTGTGGCAGGAGACACAGACGCATGGTTCCAAACATGACGAATATGGGGGAGGTACCTTCAAGCAGAGTAGACGGACGTCGGTTCTGCTCGGTGGGGAATTGTAACCGGGCTGGCCGTGCCCATGCTCAATCCTTCTTCATAGTCTTTCTCCTGGAAGATAAGTGGGTGGGACTGTGGCCTCCATTATTCAAACAAAACACAAAGTCCTCCACTGAGCTTTGGACAGACAAGCGCGATCTTGTGGAGAATGTAGGTGGGACGTCGCTGGCCAGGGCAGCACCCCAGGACACCCCCGAGTCTCATGTCCCTCACGTGTATGTGTTCTTGCCCACAATACCCTGAGCCTCCCAGGCAAATTCACTCCTAAGACAACCAGTTGAAGGTTTCCGTTTGGTCTTACTGCTTCACAGGATCCCAAATTTCCAAGTCATAAGCTACATACACAAAGTAGTTTAATATTAGTGATGGCGAGCTGGGAGACCCTCCATCCTCATTTCCACTCTTTGCCTCTTTTCGTCCCCAACAAGACCCTTTCTCCGGGTTGGGTTCTGTCTGGGCAAGATGCCATCGGTGGGTAGACTGACACTGTGTAGCAGCAGGAGTCCGACAGCCCAGAGGACGCTGGATGAGAAAATGGGCTTTGTCCTCACCCCAAGTGCTAAGAAATGTAAACCATAGCCTCTCTCTCTCCCCAGTAGCCATCTCAGTCATTCGAATGCCCATCCCTCTCACGGGGTGGGCTTTACATCAACACTGATGCTTTCGGACAAGGCCTGCGTGTTGAGGTCCTGAGTTTACTCAGGAAGGGGTGTGAGTGTGTGGACATCGTTAAAGTTGCATTTTTATTAAACAATATGTTAGACTTGAGCTATTCTATTCTGTGCAAATTATTCGGAAAATGAATTTTCCTGGACAGAAGGAAAAAAAAAAAGAGCACGGAAAGGAGGAATTAATTATTAGGAATTCTGAGGACAAATCTTTCTCTCTTGTTTCTAAGAAAAATTGAAAAGCATTTGTGTGTCTGCTTTAAAGAAGACATATGTACAATTTTTGTGTACAAAACTATTTAATGCAACCCTTCCTCTACCCTCGCTCCCAGCCATGTACATCTTCTCAATACCAAGAGTGTCCTGTGTGTCATGTGGGGGCTCAGGCCCCAAACCATGCTGTCTTTGTGACCCCTCTCCTTCTCTCATGCCACAGATGCAACCAATCAGGAAATCCTTTTGACTCTACTTTCAAAACGTATCCTGAATCCAACCATTTCTTACTTCTCTTACTGTGATCTGAACTCTCAGGAGGATCAGTGCAATAGCCTCATAATTGCTCTTCCTACTTCTCCCCTACACTCTATTTAAAAAAAATTATAGCTAGGGTGGTCCTGTAAAACCTAAGTCACATTAAATCAGTCTCCTTGCAAACCTTTCCATCAAAAAAAATTATAAACCATTTGTGTTCTCTACTGACCTGGGAATGTCTTACAAGCTGGGCAGAATCTATGTGTCCTTTGTTCAGTAGTATTAACTACCACCAGCTTTTGGGTTTGGATCTAATTCTCCTATAGCCTCTGAAAGACTGAAAAATCCTGGAAATGACGTAACAGCAGAAATAGGCTGAGATTTCTTTGAGGTTATTAATTTTTGTTTCTCGCTAGCTAAATTGGGCCTGAGGTTCCCCTAAGAAGCACAGAGCAATGATTCTAGCAGAGCCCTGCCAGCGTAGGTCCAAGGGATCCATCCAAGTCTGGCACAAGAAAGCAGTCGGAGGAAAACCAAAAGAGCCCATCAAAGTCTACTGGAAATAAATGAGCCTTGGATAAGCTTCATTAACTGGCAAGTTTCTCCCCCTCCTCCCCTCACCCAATGTCTTTCCTTTAAGGGGCTCTCTGCCAGCCAGGTTCCTAGACCTTCCTGCTGCAAAATCTGAGTTCCCATTCAATAGTGGGAGGTAATATCGACGATGGCTAATAATTATTCAGCATGTATTTTGTGCCAGACACTACTCTCGACATTTTATATCCATCCATTCATTTTTCCACTCATTCAACAAGTATTTATTGGGCACTTAATAAATCTATAAATAAACAAAACAGAAAAGTAAACCCCTGCCTTGCAGAGCTTACATTTTGGTACAGGGAAACAGAAAATACACAAGAACTGTAATGAATAAGTAAATTATATTGTTTATTAGGAAGTGATGGGGCAGGGGAAGGGAAAGGGAGCATCTGAGAGCAGGAATCACAGTTGTATAGTTGGTCCAGGTCTCGCTGAGGAAGTGACATTTGAGAAGAGATGGAGATGGTAATGAAGCTATCCATGTGGTTACCTGGGGGACCAGTGTTCCAGTGCAAAGACCCTGCAGAGGGAGCAACCTGGATGCTCTGGGATCAGCAAGGACCCCTGTGGCTGGAGTGCAGGGAGGGGAATGAGGTCAGAGTCTGTGAAGGGATCAGGAGGTCAGTGTAAGGACCCAGCATTCTCTCTAATCAAGTGGGAAACTATGGGAAGACTTGACTTAAGGTGAGCTATGTTTTACAGCACCTGACTGCTCTGTTACAAATAGAATGTAGGCTGCAAGGGAAGAATTAGGGAGACCAGTTAAGTGGCTGTTACAATAATCTTGGTGAGAGATGATGACAGCTCAGCAGAGGGCAAGAGAAAGCTTTAGTTTCCAGATATGTTTTAAATGGAGAGTCAGTAGGACTTCTTGGATCTGTGGCAGGAGAGAAAGTGAGGAGTTAAAAATAAATACCAATGCTCTGTGGTGACCTAAATGGGAAGGAAATCCAAAAGAGAGGGGATATATGTACATGTATAGCTGATTCACTTTACTGTACAGTAGAAACTAATACAATATTGTAAAGCAACTATACTCAAAAATTAAAAACAAACACAAAAACGAATACCAGGTTTTGGCCTACGTACCTGGAAGAATGGAGTCGTTCTCAGCAGAGACGGAGAAGAATGCAGATGAACAGACTTTTGGAGGAAGATCAGGCGCTCAGTGTGGGGCATGTTACGTTTGTGGTACCTATTGGAGTGGGCAGTTGGCTATGTGAGCCTGGAGTTCACGGGAGTGGCTCAGCTGGAAATATACTTTTAAAAGTCTTTGGCACATAGATGGTAATTAAACCTTGAGCTTGGATGAGGTCACTGAGGGGGTGTATGTTGTATGGATATGTAGATAGAGAGGAGGACCAAGGACAGGACCCTGAGTCTGGGAGAACGGGAAGGACCACCCAGGGAGGATGAGCAGGACCAGTCAGAAAGGGAGGACAAAGCCAAGAGCATGTAGACCCAGAAGCCAAGGGAAGAAGGGCCTTGAGGGGGCAGCAATGATCTGGTGTGTCAAATGTCACTGGCAGCTCAGGTAGGAGCAGGGCTGAGCTGGTCAGTGGGAGTAGCAATGTGGAAGCCGTTGGTGACCTTGACGGTGATTGACCCTTTATGTGGAGTAAAGTGCAGGAGAGCCTAGTTTGAATATGTTTAAGAACAAATAAGAGAGGAACGGGAGACAATAAGTATATCAACATAAGAAGTTTTGCTGCAAAGGGTTGCAGAGGAGAGAAGTGGTAGAAGGCAGGGAAAGCAGGGTCAAGGGAAATTAAAAACAACATATATTTTTTGAGATGGGACAAATAACAGCCTGCGTGGAGCTGATGAGAGTGATACAGTAGAGAGGGAAAAACTGATGCTGTAGGAGGAAAACGTCTCAGGTAGTCCAAACGGGATAGAATCTAGTCACTTTAGGTGACTAAAGGCTTGGCTTCTGTTGTAGTTTTCTAGAGCTGCCATAACAAAGTAGCACAAGCTGAGTGGCTTCAACAATGGAAATTAATTTTCTCACCGCCCTAGAGGCTAGAAGCCCAAGGTGAAGATGTCAGCAGGGTTGGTTCCTTGTGAGGTCTGTGAAGGAGGATCTGTTTGCAACTGGGCCTCTGGCTTCTGGTGGTTCGCTGGGAATCTTGGTCATTTCTCGGCTGGGAGGCCCATCACCCTTGTCTGGCCTTCCTTTCCTCTTGGCATTCTTCCTGTGTGTGTCTGCCAACAAATTTCCCCTTCGGATAAGGACACCAGTGGTATCGAATTAGAGGCTCGCCCTACTCCAGTATGACCTCATCTTAACTAATGACATCTGCAATAACCCTATTTCTAAATAAGGTTACGTTCTGAGGTACTGAGGGTTAAGATTTCAATATAAAGTCTTGGAGGGCGCAATTCAACCATAATAACTTTCGATAGGAGGAGGACAATTTATCTTTAGTAACAGAATGGGAGGTAGAACACTGAAAATGCTGGCAGATTTATAGATGGATTGGTGGGAGTCCATGGAAATGCTCTTGTGATTGCTTTTATTTTCTCAGTGATATGAGAAGCAAGGCCATTAGCTGAGAGTGCAGGCGAAGGCAGATTGAGCAGGGGGGTGTTGTGAAGTTGTTTCCAGCAGGGTGGGAGGGTGGGTGGTCTGAGGGGATATAATATAGCAGCTGGGTAGTCTTAAGGGCACACCTGTGGTCCCTGGTCCTGCATCTAAAGCGAGGCAGTCAATGTGGTCCTGAATTTTCCTCAGGCTCCCCTCAGCTGCAGAAGGGCAGGCAGAGAGTGCGGGGAGCGTTATGATTCACTAGGGTGTGATCTTGCAAAGTGAGTATAGCACACAGAGGAGAAGGAGCCGCAAGGGAGTTGAAAGTAAGTAGAAGGAAGTTGTAATGATAGACTGTGGAAATAAAATTGGATAACAGGGAAGAGAGGATCCTGTGTGGAGATACTATCATCACTCTGATTTCACAGATGAAGAAAGTGATGGGTAGAGAAGTGAAGTACTATTGAGGGTTCAATCCGTGGCAGAGTCAGAACCCAAATCCAGGCAGTGCAGCTCAGAGCCTGTGTCCTTAGAGACAAGGCCAGAAAGGTGGGAGGAAGGAGGCAGGAAGGACGGGGCACCAGCAGTTCTGAGACTGTTCTCTCCAGTGACTCCACGTGACTGTAAGCAAGGCAATCCTATCCCCCAAACACGATATTCCATGATTTCAGTGCTTGCCTCCTCTGCGAAGAAGAATCTTTTCTCTGTTAAGACAGATATCTGTGTCCCTACTAACCTCCCCTCCTTCCTTGCTTTCCTCCTTTAAATATATACACTGTTTCATTGTTCACAAGATAATTTTATGTGCATTTTCACACAGTATCCACAGCCAGCCTGCTTTGACAGTTATTATTTTCAAGATAAGGAGTCTTAGAATAGTAAAGAGATGAACACAACAGCCAGTTAATAGTAGACCTGGGCCTCAAATCTAAACCTTTAATTTAAAATTCAATTCTCTTTCTATCTCCTAGGATACTTTCTTTAAAAATGGTGATTTTCTGCTCTTGAAATGGGGTGGACTGGTGGGCAGGTGTATCCCTGACGTTGGAGAAGTTCAGGAACATAGATTAACACCCCTCTGGGATTCTGTAAAATAAATTCTAGCAATAATTGTGATGTGAGAGTACATGCCACTCACACGTTCCACCCTAGACTCCTGGGTAAGTCAGGGAATAAATGTCTATGTTAATAGAAGGAAGGCTAGTTAAATGGTTTAGTTATGTGACACTATCTTATTTTATTTTTACTATGGTTAACATCATGTTTAATGTGATAGGTGAAGCTGTCTTATTGGTTCTTAGGTCATTCCTTGTGTATCAACAAAAATGCTCCTGCAATATTTGGTAAAGAGCCTCAGTGAAATTTATGCACCCAAACATTCAGTCATTCATTTATCATACTTTTACTGAGCCCTTGCTATGAGCCTGGAATTGTGTTAGGTGTTGGATCCTTGTCTTCAGGACATCCATAATCCATCAGGTAATATAGACCTATCAATAAACACATACCCTATAAATGCTGTAGGGAGAAATGAACTAACTGCTAAGGAGCACAGAGCCGGGACTGACCAATTGCCTGGGCAGAGGAAGGAGGACTTCAAGTTGGAGGTGACACTGAAGCATCTTAGAGGAGTTTTCCAGGCAGTGCGGAGGAATAACTACACAGCCCCCACAGCTCTCTCCGTTCCTCTCCACACCAGACTGGTCTTGGTGTGACCTCCACATCTGTACTGACAAAATACATGCCACACTAATAGTTTAAGACAAGCGAAGAGCAGAATGATTTCTCCAGCTCCAAGAGGTCATAGAATTCAAGAGTCAGACATTGCCGTGATCAACGTGATAATGGGCAGGAGAGAGGGCGTGAGCGGGCAGAACCAAGGGTCCACCTGGGCTTCTTGTACAAGACAGTAACTCTACCCAGGCTTGTAGTCAGTCATGGGTTCCTCTAGCCAATAGAATAAAGCAAAGTCTTCCTCCCTCAGAGAGAAGGATGGACGACTGGTACAGAGGACACTCAGCCAATGACCTGTGGATAGATAGTTGCTGACCATTTCTCCTCCAGGGCCACAGTTCAGAAACTATGCAGCTGATATTGCTGACTGTGATGGGCTTATGGAGACAAGTTTTTTCTTTAAATTAATGTAGTTTTTCCTGCATTTTCCATATTTTCTGCAATGAGAATGTTTTAATTAACTGAAAAATGTTAATGTATTTATTAACCTTTAAGAAAGTGACAATGAAGGGGTTGAAGTAAATGGCTTCTGAGATCCATTCCAACTCAAAATCTGATTTTAAAGAAAGAGTAGAAATAGAGAAAATAAGCAGATAGTATTGACTTTTGGTGGCAGTAATACATTATGGTGGTGATGCTTCTTTACAGTAGCCCTCATTTATTGAGGGCCAAGTCTTATGTAAAAAACTTTATGTACATATAGAAATATATAGTATACACATCTAGCTATCTGTGTATCTGTAGGCACAGTGTATACCTATATATAGCTATTTGGATAGATATCTATATATATCTATATATCTCTAGATATATTCCTAGAATAAGGAGAAGCAATATAGTGAAGTGTTTGGGGTACTCTTGACTGGGGGTTGAGTTCTGGCTTGGTCTATATAGTCCTCATCTGTCTCTGAGCCCAGCTCTGATAAAACTCAAAGAGAGACACACTTACTCTTTATGTGAGCATCAGCTGTGTACTTCCCCAGGTCCCGATGGCCTCAAGACCCACGGCTCATGCTTTCCATCCCCACTTCCTCCCTTCAGTGAGCCAACAGCAAGCTGCATGGGTGAGTGCCCTTTGATCAGGATGGTGCCTCTGAGTGCTGGGGCTGCAAAGAAGGCCAGTACCCATCACATCCAGGAGCAACTGGGAGCTCCCACATCCAGCAGTCTGGCCACAGGCACAACTCATTACCCACAGCACATCCCACCCCTCAACCACAGGGCTAGAGTCAGATCTGGGTAAGAAAAAGCATTCTCAGGTGCCTTAAAGGCAAATTCTAATAAAAGTTGAGCATGTTACTATGAATTGCTAAAGATTTAAGGAAAACAAATATTGTATAAGAAAAGAGCAGGACTTCCTAGGTGGCACAGTGGTTAAGAATCCACCTGCCAATGCAGGTGACACAGGTTCAATCCCTGCCCCAGGAAGATACCACATGCCACGGAGCAACTAAGCCTGTGCGCCACAACTATTGAGCCTGCACTCTAGAGCCCATGAGCCACAACTATTGAGCTTGTGTGCCACAACTACTAAAGCCCATGTGCCTAGAGCCTGTGCTCCACAAGAGAAGCCACCACAATGAGGAGCCCACACACCATAATGAAAAGTAGCCCCCACTCGCTGCAACTAGAGAAAGCTTGTGTGCAGCAACAAAGACCCAACACAACCAATAAAAAATAAATAAATAAATTTTATTTAAAAAGAAAGAAAGGAGCAAAACTTAACAAACAGAAAAATTAGCACCCTAGAAAAGAGAAAGTGGAATAGATAAATATGGAAAAAAAGGTGATTAATGTTTTCTTTTATGAAACAAGAACAAAATGTCATGAAAAAGTACCAGTTAGAGATTTCAGAAATGATAAAAAATGCTTGTTGGAAAGAAAAAGTGAATAAATGAGGTCCAGAGCACATTGGACATAATTGAAGAGAAAATGAGTGTGTTGTTAGCTGGAGTTGAGGAATTCCACTAGTTTTAGAACACAAGGACCAAGAGACAAAACATACAGAGATAGTTAAGACACGTGGAGGACAGAGTCAAAAGTCCAATATGTATTTATTTAATAAGAGTTGAAGATGGAGAGAACAGACAAAACAAAAGAGAGAAAAATCAAAGATATAGTAGAAAAAAAATACCCCAGTCCTGGAGAAAGATGCTTTTAAATTGAAGGAAGCACAGCTTGCTTCTGAGTAGAGTAAACAAAACAAAATAAAAATTCAACCTTAGACACAGCCAAGTGAAATTTTGGACAATGAAGGGAAAAGAACAATCTAAAAGCTTTAGAAAAAATTATCTACAAAGAAGG
Organism: Hippopotamus amphibius kiboko; assembly: GCF_030028045.1. NCBI lineage: Eukaryota > Metazoa > Chordata > Mammalia > Artiodactyla > Hippopotamidae > Hippopotamus > Hippopotamus amphibius. The sequence continues at coordinate 162,240,330 of NC_080191.1, forward strand.
AGGAATCAGATACAACAAGTTTCTGATGACTAATAAAGGCTACAAGAAATATTGGAATAATATCTTCAGTGTTAGGAGAGGAAATAATTTTGAGCCTAGAATTTTATACTGACCCAAATAATCATTAAAATGTAAGGTCAAAATAAAAGGATTTTAGAATACAAAGTCTGTGCAACAACTCTTATCTTAAGAATTTCTGAATGAGAGCTATAGTCCAGCAAAATGAATATAAGAGAAAATTATTACAGAGAGAAAAGTTTTAATTAAATCTTAACAATTGTTGACTATAAAAAATAAATCATTATGCTAGATCCCAAATGCAAAATGATTCCCATGTACGATGTAGAGAAGAGGAGGTTACCATTTTTATTGTTATAAATAGGGGAAAATACAGGTCTGGTTTAGTTTTAGATTATAGAAAAATATATTTATTGTGTTGTTTGGACTGCAGCAATAAGTGTGGATTGCTTTCAGAGTCTGAAAGGAAAATCAGAAAGATATGTATAAAAGAAAAATAGGAATCCTTCGTCAAAATGGGAATAACATTCTTAGCTAACGCCTCAATTACTGAATAACTCGTTTGCTGCTAACACCTATTAGCTGACTGTTTAAGAGTAAGAAGGGAGCTGTGAGTCTCAAGCTTTGCTGCACATTAGAATTACCTGGGAAGTCTTTATAACTCTCAACGCCCAGGCCCCACTCCACATTAAGTCAGTATCACTGGAGGTTGGGACCCAGGCATAAATAATTTTTAAAACTTCCCAGGTTATTCCAATGTGCAGCTGAGTTTGCTAACCAGGGAACAGAGGAGGGTACTTCTAGGGAAAAGGTTACACTACACTTCAGGTGGGATGAGATGGCAGAGTGACTCTGGGTGGGTCCTTGCACCCTCAGGCATTCTCTGAGCTGTAAGAGTTGGTATGCAGGAACTTTATGGGCCCCGCCAGAGCTGAGGAACTCTGATTCTATAAGACCAGTCTCAGAAAGAAGAGAGTGTGTCTACTCCCTTCTAAAATGTACCGCACGGGACCAGTATGCGTAGAGGGCTCACCCCGACCTGGTCATCAGAGCCGGCACCCATGCTTTTGCTGCTCGTGCACTACTGTAGCTGAGCCTAACCCCTTCTCATGAGAAGCTTGCCCGCAGCCTACAGGTAAAAAAGCCTCTCAAGACCTTTCTGGTCCATGATAATCGTTAGTGTCCTCGCTGAGACTTGCTGCTGGACCCAGTGCCAAGCCTTGCCCAGTCTAAAATATCTTCTCTCTCCTTCCCCCCTATTCAGGACCCACCCAGTTTCTCTAGGAAGATATGGCTTCCTTTTCTCAACTCCTAGTAAACATTATCTTGGCTCCTAAGTAGATGTCAACCTCCTATTTGGTATTTCTTTTTAAAATCCTCCAAATGCTTGTTTGATCCTAAGTCTGATGCAAGGAAGAGACATTTAAGCCTGCAGTGCCTGAATGAATTCTCACCATAGCCACTAATGTGTAGGTCAGTCTCTTTCCCCATTTGACATGAAATCCAAACGCCTTTGCATGGCATTCACACTCTTCACAACCAGGTACTCGTCAACTGCACACGACATCACTTTCTCTGCCTTTCAGTGACGTCCATTCTCCAGCCAGGTGTCCAGGGCTCCACACCATCACTGGTGTGAGAACGTGGTACTCACACGAGTACTCCATTAATGTTCTCTGTGAAGCGTTCCTGGACTCCCCACTCAGAGCTGAGTTCACCTGCCTCTGTTGTTTTCCTCCCTCTGTGACAGCAGTCATCGCTGTGTATGATAATTACATTTCTAACATGTAGTTTTTCTTGCTAGACCAGAAGGAACTCAAAACAGAGTACCAGTCTCTGTCTTCCCTCATGGCTAGCACACTGCCTGACACTGAATAAATATTTATCAGATGAATGAACGAATCAATGGGTGAAATGATTTAAGACCCTAACTGCCCAGGCCAAAAAAAAAAAGCTCTTCAGCTTGGCTGGAAATCAGAATTAACACCAAAATTTATTAAAATGCTTATTCCTAAGGTTCAGTCCAAAATGATTTTGATTCAGTAGGACCAGGGTGAGGCCTAGCAATCTGCATTTTCAACACCCTCCCCCGCCCCGAGTCGTCGGATTTGTAAGATCTGGGGAGCTGCCATGGCTTTGGGAATTCTTCCTTGGGAAATGATGTGCTTTTGCCATTGTCCCAGCGCTCAGAGTCTGAACAATGCAGGTGGTCATGGGTTTGTTCGACTCTTCCCTTTCCAAGAGGGCCAAAGAGGACAGTTGCCCCTCCGGCATGCTGACCCCACATAATGAAGGGTCTTTACAGCTTAAAACTTTCTGAGAGCTGTGCCCTGAACAAGGCAGACCCGTGCCCATGCAGACATGCCTGGTTATGGAGCCCACGTTGACAAAAGATTTGCATTTTGGCTAAATTCTAAATCTGAGAGGATGTGAAGAAAACACAGCATCATTCTGCTGTTGGGGTCCTGTCATCCTATTACTTTCTGATGTGATTGACAATCCTCGTATGAGCAGTCTGCTTTCCAGCCTCCATCTTCCTCTAAATGAATATTGATGTTGTGTTTACCTTTAATTAATATTCATTGCTATAAAGGAATTACACTCATTCACTTCTAATTATATCCTTCTTACATAAAAAGGCTTTTAATAACAGATTTTTCAGGGTAGAAAAAAACAAGCTCTCTGCCCCCAGCCTTGTCTGATGCCAGGAAAGCCACCTCTGCCGTTGATAAAGGGAAGTTCAGTTTGTTACTTGGTGCTGTGGGAGGAGCCGTGGTGGAAAGTTAGCTCTTCTGAGTTCTAGCTCCATCCAGCTATGACAGAGCTACTGTGTGTTCTTGGGCCAATTCCTTGCCCTCCTGGGCTTCACCTTCGTATCTGGAAAATGGTGATGGAACCCAACAAGTCCTTCTCATCCCTGGCTGCCTATGGGGAAAGCCGGGGGGACTTACTGAACAATGCCAAAGCCCAGGCTGCATTCCAGATGAATTAAAACAAAATCTCTGTGGGCTGGGTCTAGGCACGGGTGTTTTTAAAAAGATCCTCGGTGGTGTTCTTTTTATGTTGGGAATTATGGGTATCATCCTCACCAGACTTCTAATTGCTTGCGACTCCTGCCATAGGGGCAGACGGCACAGGACCCAGAAGGAGGGCCAGCACGGACCTCAGGAACCAGCTCAGCCCCGCCCTGGTGCCCCCCCTGTGCTGGACGGGGATGCGCATCCTGGGACTGGCTCAGCGGTATTCTCTAGCAGCAGGGAGGAGGCACAGTGTTCGCCGAGCACCTGCTGTGTGACAGGTGCATCCGATGTCTCATCCGTCAGGCATTTAGACATGTCTCCTGTCTTCTTCGTGCCAGGCATGGGGGGCGGTTAACGCTGGTGCGTAAGGCAGTTTCTGCCCTCACAGACTTTATGATCTAATAGGGGAGAAAGACTTTGGTGCATGTAATTAGCAATTACATGAGCTTAAGGAGTTGAAAGGAAAAGTACAGGTTGCAATCAGAGCACATAACAGTGGTGGGGCAGTGTTGGTAAGAGAGACCTGCTTTATGAAGCAGCTTCTAAGATCTAAGGTCTGAGGATGAGCAGGGCTTAGTTCAGTTCATAGATGGGGAGGAACGTTCGTGTAAGAGGCAGTGCTTCCATGAGGCAGATGCTGGCACTCCTGTTTCACAGACAAGCAAACCCAGTCCCAGAGAGACCAGGTCCAAAGCAACCTCCCTGATTCTGACTTTTCAGCTGGGAAATCAGAAATCACTGAAATCACATGGTGGGACAGACCTCATTAAAATGACCTCGGCTGCAGATGGACAGAGCCGAAATCAGGTTGAAATAGGAAAGGAATGAAGCCATAGGCCTAAGGCACGCTACAGGCAGAAAATGCCACCTGCTTGGTTGGGCAACAGGCCACATGTAGTCCTAGGAAGGAAGACACAACACAGTGTCCAATTCGAATATTGTATGGGAGTGGGTTTCTCCGCGAGGCAGACAGAGACGGGTGGCGTGACCACAGGAGGGGTCCAACAGCAGGGGATGGTTTGATGATCCTAGCAGGTGGTCCAGAGCAAGGTTTCAGCCAATAGCGGGTCTCTTCCTGTTAATCTGGAGTTGCGGGATGGGACCCCAGACTCTGAGAAAAGCAAAAGGATGCTCTGCCTATCAGGGCTGGTCAAGCCTGGCAGTGACGCTCCCTCAGGGAACGAGGTGAGACCACATCTCGGCAGCTGGCTGGGGCTCAGCGGTGAGACTAAAACAGGAAGTCAGGGCCAGTTCAGCACCAGGGGTCTCGGTGCTGAGATCCAGAGCTCGAGGACAGGATTGGTGCTGGAGGCTGTGGGGAGGCTTATCCTAAAGGCGAGGATCAAGTCATTCCATGGGTGGGGGGAGCAGGTAGGCAGAGGCTGGAGGCCGGCGGTCCATTCCAGTGGTTCTCAGTAAGCATGAGATCTAAAATCCCCTGAGAATCTGCTTCAACATATCAGGGTGGGCTGCGGGTACCTGCATTTTTAAGAAGCTCCATAGGCAATTCTAGTGCATATTTCAGATTAAGAATCCCTGAGCTAGACCAATCCCTTCAGTTTTCAGATGAGGAAACTGAGGCCTAAAGAGAAGAAGTGACTTGCCCAAGGTCCTACAACACACTAGCAGAAATAGGACTAAAACCTTGGTTTCTTCACTCCCAGTCCGCCACCTGCCACCCGTACGTTCAGGTTAGCAATTAACATCCACAGCAGTAGCAGCAGCTCTTGCGACGCCTGCCCCCTCTGATACCATCTGATCCTCTTGGTTAGGGATTACGTATGCCCCAGGGTACAGAGACGCAAACCAAGATGGTGTCAAGTGAAACAGTTTGCTTGCTCAAGGCCACATCGCTGGGCTGGGGCTGGAGTATATTCCTCTTTCCTAGTCCTGAGATCGTTCTCCTGCTTCAAGCACCACATTACAAAGCTGGAGTTTAGGCTTCTCTCCCAGGAGGCAAGACCTGACCTTTCTCAACCTGGATGGTCTAATGGCCTCTAAGCCATTTCCTGTGCATGTGGCCAGCAAGTCCCTAATGGAGCGCAGCTGTAAGGCTAAAGTGCAGCCTGGTGCCTAGCGGCCTAGAGGCATGAGTGACATTCGGACGATTGGCCGGCTGGCTGCAGTGCGTTTGGCACCCCAAGGGCTCCAGAAACTGGAGCCGAAGTACCAAGCATATCAAACGCATGTCACCAAGGTCTGCGCTCAGCTGCTCCCTTAGCATTTGCAAAATGTCCTGCCCACACGCTTCGCCTTGCATCCTCCCTTGGCCATTTGCAGGAGCAGATGAGTTGAGGTTACATGCAGCTGATCCCAGACCTGCTGGTTAATTATCTTGGCCTGTAATTAGTGCTTCCTATTTCTCGCTCCTTGCCAACTCCCACAGTTAATGTATCATTTCTCTCTCTGCAGAGACTCCTTTGGGAGGGACCCGAGGCCTTGGAATGAACGTTTCTGGTAGCGGCAGGCTTTTGGAGGTGTTCCATCTGCGGCCTGTCCCACGGCTCCTTGGCATCATCCCTGATCCCTCCCACCTCAAAGTCTACATCCGTCACCAAGTCTTCAGTTCTCTCCTGAACAGTTCTTGACCATGTCTTTGTTTTTCCATCACTGTGCCTCTGATTTGATCAGCCCTCATCATCCCTCATTTGGACGCCTACAGTATTTTCTTAATGGGCCTTCCTGTCCTGGTCCTGCAAATGTCTCCCCTGCAATATAGGAAGAATCATCGTTCTAAATTGCCAATCAGGCCGTATGACTCTCCTACCTAAAAGCCCAGTCTTTTTAGTTGGGCACATAATGGCCATTGTGGTCGGCCTATTTTCTACCCCCTCTTTCACATGGTTTTTACATGGTTTTAAATTCAGAACTGCTGTAATTTTCTCCTCTCCTCTCTCCCTTATAGGTCCCAATACATTTGTCCCTGTGTGTATGCAGGCACAAGCATCCACACACACACACACACACACTCTCACACGCCATCCATCCATGCTGCTCCATGACCAGGAGGGCAGAAGACAGGGCGGGAAGGGAATTTGATTGGCTTGGGCAAGCACTCTAAGAACCATCACTAGGAAAGCAAGAAGGGAGTCATTCTATGTGGCTTTAGGAGAGAGGACTAGAAACTATTAAGTTCATTTTAATATTCAGAATAGATAATTAACTGACAGAGACAGAGGAAAGGGACAAAATAGGTGATTAAATAATCTCACTAGGGGATTGTAAATAGAGAAAAAAGTATGGGAGACTCCTGTAAGTTAATGATCACTCAAGAAAGCAGGCTTTCTTAGCAACAAAATCATGTAACAGAAGCATGAGACATGCCCCTCAAACAATAAAACAAGGGTGGAATGAGACCCACATCCTCTCCAGTGAGGTCAGCAAGTTAACGATTTCTAGGACATGCTTCCCTATACGTGCTAAAAACAAAAATATAGGGAAAAGGTGACATTACACGGAAACCTGAGATGATTTACCATATTTTAGTATGTTACCGCCCTTTGGCCCATTTCCACAGCACAGTAACAGTCCTGGTTTGACCATGTAGGAACAGCAAAGCCCCCTCCCTGCCCGACGTGGAGGAGGAGCTCATGATGGAAGTTTGACATCTTTCCCCCTCCCCACTTTTCCTTTGATTATGAAACTGTAGCCCACTAAGCTCTCGGGTGGCACTCCCTTTCCTGCGGCTTGTACCTCTCCCAAGCGTCCTATACTAATAAACTCTTCCCTTACCCATCACTCTACCTCCCGCTGAATTTTTTCTGCACCGAGGCAGAAGAACCTATGCTCTACTGAGTCCCAAAACTTGTTCTGCAGTTTTATAACCATTGAAGTTGTTTGAGTACAAAGTGAGCTCCCCCAGGAAATAGTGAGTATCACCTGGAGGATGCAGGCAGAGGCTGTCTGTTGAGATGCCAAAGGTGCAAGTCCTGCGCTGGGCATGGTCTGGGAGTCTTTGGCCCTCAAATAACATTCTAATTCCAAGACTCTGTAAATCTCTGATACAGAAGTCACATCAAATTTTGCTATTTCCACAGAGACTTTCCTGTTTGGGAAAATCTCTCATTTCTCTGTGCATTTGTGTCCGCATCCCCTCCAAGCACATATATACACACTCCACACACACACTTCCCAACACGGAACTCTCTGCGAGACACAGAGAACTTTACCGCACGTTGCCTCAAATTGCTTCATATATCTGGTGGAGGCACACCTTACACTCACTCGGCTATGAAAACTGGAGGGGCAAGAAGAGCAGGAAAATAATTTGAATAATGTGGGGGTCCTCCTGGCCTTCCGCTCAATCAGCAGAGGCCGCAGGCCAAGCTGAGGTACAATGGGAGGTGAGTGCCTGCCGTTTCCTCACTGTGTCTCATTCCCTTTGTGCCACCGGAGCTGTGAGGCAGCCTGAATTTTAGAGCTGCTGAACACAAGCCAGCTACGGCAGGTGGGACATCACCAAAGAGCTGAGTCAGTCCCATCCTCGAAGGACCGACTAGTGGTGTTGGACCCGATGGGAGACATGAAGTCAGTTTCTGTTGTGGGGCATTCCAGGGGGGAGTTTAAAGGGAATTTTGGTACGGTTTGATTTTTCCCTCATATGTTGACTTCAGAGGGTATTAAGGTACAACTCCACTGTGCAAGGTCTATCACTGCATCTGGTGTGGACCACAGGATGGAAAGGCCCCAGATCCTCTACTACCCTCATCTCAGAACCCTGAGAGAGCACGGCACTGAGAACCTAGTTATTGAGTAATTGTTTAGAAGTTACTTTAGTCTTTCAGGACTGGTGTGGTAGAAGAAACACGAGTCTCATGGTTAGTGACCCAATCACGGTACCTTCCAGTTCTGTGATTTCATGTCAATCTCTTCCTCTCTGTGGAGCTCAGACTCTTTATCTGTGTACGTGGAGCGTGTGGGGAGTGGGGCGTGGGGAGGGGAGAAGAGTACGGATTAAATGACCTCCATTCTTCCTTCCAAAGTGAATGTGCTAGGATTCTGATTTTTTCTGATTTTTTTAGAGTTTGGCAAACTTTTTCTGTAAAGGGCCAGACCTTTTAGGGTCTGCACACCACACAGTCTCTGTACCAACTACTCCACTCTGCATTAATGCATAAAAGTAGCAATATAAGAATGAATGATTGGGATTGCCATATATACATTACTAATAAGAAAAAAATATCAAATTGTACACTTTAAATATATGCAGTTTATTGTATGTCAATTATATCTCAATAAAAGTCCTTAAAAAAAAAAAAGATGAATGAGCAGCTTTGTCTCAATAAGACATTGTTTACAGAAACAGGTGGCAAGCTGAATTTGGTTTGCTGACCCCAGGTTTGTGGACTATTGTTCTAGTCTAGTCTATCTACTCCCCCTATAATAGCACTATCATATTCAGTCTGAACTCAGTGGTGCGACTCCATTCTATACCACTCAGTTGCCTGTGTCATGAAGAGACTCTCGGCAAAGCTCCTTACTTCTCCTCTGCCAGAGTCAAGTGAGTCCAACTTCAGTAAGCCTTTTCTTAGATCATCTCAGAATTCTGCCAAATTCAGAGCTAAGAACCCTGTGGTGAAGAAAGTAATAACCGTTGACCATTTGCACTCTGTCAAAGAAGTCTAGGTTTTCAAGATTTCCCAAATCACTATGATGAGTGGAAAATTCAGTCAGTAACAGATGTATTGAAGCTTTTCAATCACAATATCTGGGAAGAATATATCGAGCAGGACACACTGGCCTCCTAAACTTGGTATCCAATATCCTATTGATCTTTCATCAGTGGCTTTTACATACCCTCCTATAACCACCACCAGAGGTTGCATCAATTCTACCACTTCTAAGCTGTGTGACTTCAAAGAAGCTATTCAACCTCTCTGTGCCTCAGTTTTCTCAATCTAATGAAATAATTTGTTTTAAAGAGCTTTGCATAGTGCCTGGCATACAGTAAGCACTTGACAAGTACCATCATTATCTCCTTGTCCATGAGCATCCTTCACATTTACCTGCCTCTGGGCCTTGGCTAACCTTCATCCCCGCACATCTGTATTCTTCCCATTCCTCAGGATTGAGCTCAAATACTGATTGGCCAGGAAGAGTTCCCTGAACCTCTTGCTAAGAAATAACCTTCCCCTGTCCCACTCATCCCTTCATCTCCCTCTCCTTCTCACGGTTATTTTCCACTTTGTCATAGTTTATTGGCCTCTGTTACTATAAATAACTTAGGGACAGAACATGTCACTGGTTCTTTTCTGGATCCCCTCCATGGTGCTGAGCGAAGTGCCTCAGCACATAAAGGATTCCTGGTAAGTGTTGGTTGAATTAATGAATCAAGTATATCAAGAAAAGCCTCAACAGTCAGATTTGACTTTCCCTTTCCTTTTGCATTGTGACACTTGGTTTCATGAGGATGGGGCTCTACTGTCAGTTTCCAGTGAAAGTTTAACAGGCTTATTAGTTTTCAGAATATATTGGATATGAAAACTGACAGCGAAGCGATTCTTGCTCAGGTTTCATTTGAGTGTAGGTGGATGGTTTTTCTCGATAACTGGTAGCCTATGAACTCATTCGTTTATACCACATCTAGGCACAGGCTGGAGATTGGAATTCTATGCCTAGGAGGCAGCAGGAGCAGATGGACTTGGAGCCTAGGGCTCAAGAGAGAATTTGTCAAGTTTTGCTAATTAAGCCTGGGATCCATCTCTCCCTCAGCCTTCCAGGATGATGACGATGGGTTGAAGCTAGTCATTTTACTAAAGAATTCCCACAGTAGTTTTTTTCTGTTATTAGTGAGAGAGAAGTCTGTGTGCACTAGCCACATATCGAGGCCATACTTTACCCCAATTTGGAGTATATATTTGGTCCTACTTGATTTCACATTTATCGAGTTGAGTTTAGCTTCAGGGAAATTTTGGTTCCCAGACCTATGATACTTCCAAGTGCTGGATGAATCACAGACTTTTAGAAAATTGAACAGGGTCTCAGAGATTAATGATCTAATGTCTGATGCATCCGTCTCCCCAACTGTCTCTAAGGGAGCGCTGCGCAACTTTCTCATGCACGCTGCCAGTGACAGGGAGTTTTACTGCTATATGAGGAAGCCCATTTCTTTTTTATTGTAATTTGAATTCTTTTTGATATTAATAGTAACATCAGGTTGGTTTTCATGGTGATTTTCTTCCAAGAAACTATCCTCACATTCATAATGTTTGATTTTCACAGAGTTGTTTGGGAGAAGCCTGGCCCCATTGGTTCTATCACCCCGACTTCACAGAGGAGGAACACAGGCCTGGATGGCTCTAAGCCATGGATCTTGTGTGGGGTACCGGAATCCACACGTGAGGTGATTCCACTATGTCACGAGTTCCCTTTTTAACAAATAGAAGCTATTTTTACTGTCAATTTTACAATAATGAAGTATATTTTCCAAAGAGGTAGAGGGAAAATGGAATACTCTAAGTATGTTTTGACCTCCCTCCCTGCCTCAGTTCTCCTTTGAGATGGCTTAACTCTGTGGCCAAAGTTCAGGGAAGCAAGGAAGCCTGGAAGAGGTCCCACTGGCCTGATTACAGTCTCCGTTTCCATGGAGCTGATTCAGGCCACTGCCTGGGATTAGCTTGCAGTGGACAATGGCTTGCACCTCAGAGGGCCAGGAGCAAAGCCCAGGAAACGTCAGCCTTCCAGTCTGTGTGCTGCTGACAGCCCCAGAGGCAGCTGACCCTGCTGACATCAGCTATCCTGTGTGGGCCAGTCCTGCTGAGGGGCACGGATCTTTTTCAGTGCCCCCTTTATCTTCTCACGAACGTGGACAACTTTATGAACTCGGTGGCCTTTCCTTTTCCTGAATTCAGGAATCCTAGCCTGTCTACCCTTTGCTGCTGATGTACCTGGAAAGGGTCCTACACCTTTAAGTCACCAACAGCCTGATCTCAGTGGTGATGAAGGAGCCTGCACTGGCTGATGGTGCTGGCAGGTCTAGGCCTGTCCTCACGAGAAATGAAAATACACACATACAGAAGCAGAAGCAGAAAAAAGAGAGGAGGGAGGAAGAGGAGGAGAAGAAGAAGAAGAAGAAGAAGGAGAAGAAGAAGGAGAAGAGGAAGAAGAAAGAAATACTGGAAATTTGAAAGACTGAGAAGCCTAAAAGGAGAGCTATAACACTGAGACATCAAAATAAAATGGAGCCTGTTTAAATAGAGGCAAGAGAACAAGAAAGAGAACTAGATGATATAAATTTTCAATGAGATTCAAGAAGATATTACCAAAGAGAAACCTGATAACAAGAAAACACTCTAAACTTAGGAAAACATAATTTAAAAGACAATTTCTGGAATTAAAACAATCTAGAAGAAGTGACAATATATGGAGGGACAGAAAACTGAATTATTGATCTCAAAAATAGAGCAAATAGGACAGAATATAGAGCAAAAAGGACAAATGAATGAAAATTATTAGTGAAAATAAGAGAGAAATGGAGGAGAGACTCAGGATACATAATTGACAAAAAAAGATAAGCAGCTCAAGAGGAGAAAAAGGAAAGAATGGGAAAAAAAACCCTAAAAAATAAAAATAATTTCTCTGGAGCTAAAAAAAGACCAGCATTTTTGGATTAAAAGTCACAGAATTGTACACAAGATTAATAAAAATAATATAAACAAATATTTTCTGATGAAAAGTTAATCTCCAGAAATATAAAGCACATATTACAAGCTTTTAGAAAGCGAGGACAACTTACTTACAAGGGCAAGATAATTATTTTGACATTAGAGTTCTTATCGCAACCCTGGAAGCTAGAAGATGTTGAGAAATATCTAAAGAATATCAACGGAAAAGGACTGTGATTCTTTGATTTTCCAACTGAGAACTGCGAAGGACTCAAAAAGCACGCAGCCATGGGCTTCTTACAAAGGACTTGAGAAATATGTCTTCTACATTAAAATGTAATTGGGAAAAAAAATCAGCTTGGGGAAGATAAAATATGTAAGAAAAACACTGATTTCAATGGATTCAGGAAATCTCATTTTTAAGTATAAATGAAGTTTCTTACCACAGAATACTGAAACAAATGTTTTAACAATTCAGAATAAAAACCCCAATCATCTTAACAGGCAGAAAGAGGATAGAGTGAGGGAAAGCATTCGGAGAGCCTCTTCTTGAGGGACTATAAGCATATACAATGTACAAAAATCAAATGTATTCATATTTACCTGCAGCAAGCAGTTAAAACATTAAGTTCTACAAGTATATCATTTAAAAGGGCACAACAATATGAAATATCTAGGGTAAAATCAAACAAAAGCTGTTCGAAACCTATCTGCAGGTAAGCTTAAAATTGTTGAGACATTAAGGATGACCACACTAAATGGGGAGATACAATTATATTTATGGACTGAAGAGGTATTGTAAATATGACATTTCTTCCAAATCGATCTAAATGTGCACTACAATTCCAATCAAAATCTTTTTAAAAAAATTTTATTTTATTAAGTTTTTTGTTTTTTAAAATAATTTGATACAATTTTGAAGTTTACATTCCATTTATAGTTATGACAAAATATTGGCTATATTCCCATGTTGTATTGCACAACTCATCCTCGAGCTTATATTACACCCAAGAGTTTGTACCTCCCACTTCCTCATCCCTATTTGCCCCTTCTCCCCTCCCCACTGGTAACCACTAGTTTGTTCTCTATATTTGTGAGTCTGCTTCTTTTTTTGTTATATTCAGTAGTTTGTTGTACCTTTTAGATTCCACATACAAGTGATATCTTTCAGTATTTGTCTTCCTTTGTCTGACTTATTTCACTTTGCATAATGCCCTCCAAGTCCATCCATCTTGCTGCAAATGGCAAAGTCTCATTCTTTTTTATGGCTAAGTAGTACTCCATTGTATATGTATATATTTCATTCATCTGTTGATGGATAAGGTCTTTGCTTTAGGAAGCTTACCTTACATCTAGCTCATTTAAGTTCCATTCTAACACATAGTAAAACTGTTATTCATTGCCACTAATGAGCTTACAAACTAGTCAAAAAAGCAAAACATACAAAGAAATAGTAATATCTATAAGTTAAATTAATATAAAACAACTTGTAAATATGCTAAGTTGAATAAAGTTATGATAAGATCATCAGAATGGTGGAAATAAGTGAAAAATACCACCTGGAGAAAGTTAACTTCACTGTTTCCCTTCCTGCCCCAGTCACTACATAGCCTAGCCTTACCACACCAGACCGCTTTCATTTCTTAGCACACCTCATGCAATTTTATCCTGCGTTGCTACTATTCCTATTCCCTATACTCCTTCCCCACTATTACTATCTCTTTTTTTTTTATTGGAGTATAGTTGTTTTACTATGTTGTGTTAGTTTCTGCTGTGCAGCAAAGTGAATCAGCCACAGGTATACATATATCCCCTCTTCCTTCAATTTCCTTCCCATTTAGGTCACCACAGAGCATTGAGTAGAGTTCTCTGTGCTATACAGTCAGTTCTCATTAGTTATCTATTTTATACATAATAGTGTATATATGTCAATCCCAATCTCCTAATCTATCCCACCCCCTGTTCACCCTTTGGTATTCATACATTTCTTCTCTACATCTGTGTCTCTATTTCTGCTTTGCAGATAAGTTCATCTATACCATATTTCTAGATTCCACATACATGCGTTAATACACGATATTTGTTTTTCTCTTTCTGACTTACTTCACTCTGTATGACTGTCTCTAGGTCCATCCATGTCTCTACAAATGGCACAGTTTTGTTCTTTTTTATGGCTGAGTAATGTTCCATTGTATATATGTACCTCATCTTCTTTACCCATTCCTCTGTTGATGGACATTTAGGTTGTTTCCATGTCTTGGCTGTTGTAAATAGTGCTGCAATGAGCACTGGGTTGCATGTATCTTTTTGAGTTATGGTTTTCTCTGGGTATATGCTCAGGAGTGGGATTGCTGGGTCATATGGTAGTTCTATTTTTAGTTTTTTAAGGAGCCTCCATACTGTTTTTCTTAATGGCTGTATCAATTTACATTCCCACAAGCAGTGTAGTAGCATTCTCTTTTCTCTGCACCCTCTCCAGCATTTATTGCTTGTAGATTTTTTGATGAGGGTCATTCTGACTGGTGTGAGTTTTGATTTGCATTTCTCTAATAATTAGTGATGTTGAGCATCTTTTCATGTGTTTGTTGGCCATCTGTATGTCTTCTTTGAAGAAATGTCTATTTAGGTCTTCTGCCCATTTTTTTGATTAGGTTTTTTGTTTTTTTGATATTGAGCTACATGAGCTGTTTGTATATTTTGGAGATTAATCCCTTGTCAGTTGCTTCACCCAATAAAAATCTTAAAGGATTATGATTATGATAATCTTAAAGCTTATCTTTATAAGCTGATTATAAAATTTATATGGAAATATGAAGTCAAGCATAGCCAAAATATTTTTGAAAAAGAAACCGAGGTAGGAAGATACACTGTAAAAATATGAAGACTTATTATAAGGTTACAGTTATTAAAACAGTGTAAATTTAGCACAGGAATACAAGCCATTGGACTAGAACAGAGAGCCTAGAGGCAGACTCCAGTATATATGGATGTCTGATATGTGATATATGTGACAATTCAGAGCAGTAGAGAAAGAACAGTTTTTTTCAGTAAGTGGTATTAACTTGTTCCCTACCTCATAACATATGCAAAAATTAATTCCAAGACGATTTAAGATCTAAATGTGAAAGACAAACAAAAAAATACTTTACAAGATAAAATAGGCAAAATTCTTTATGTTTCAGGGAAGGTAAATCTTTCTTTAAAAGGACACGAAAGGGGAATTCCCTGGTGGTCCAGTGGTTAGCACTCCCTGCTTCCACAGCAACTGGCAAGTGTTCCATCTCTGGTTGGGGAACTAAGATCGACAAGCCTCATGGTACAGCCAAAAAGAAAGAAAGAAAGAAGAAAAGAAGAAAGGAAGAAAGGAAGAAAGAAAGAAAGAAAGAAAGAAAGAAAGAGACATGAAAGCAATAAACATATAATAAAAGAATGAAAAATTTGAGTATATTAAATTGAAGAAATTACGTTCATCAAAAGATAACATTCAGAGAGTGAAAATACAAGCCATAGAAAGGGAGAATATTTTTTCAAGGGATTCATACGCAAAAATATAATTAAAAAACAAAACAATAAGAAAATGGCAGATAATTCAAGAGTTGGCAAGAGTCTTGAACAGGCATTTTATAAAAGATGAAAATTTGTAGGAAATTAACATATGAAAAAGCACCCACTTTCAATAGTAATCCGAGAGATACAAAATTAAAACCACTGGAAGATATCACTACACATTCACCAGAATGACTATAATTAGAAAGACTAATCATATCTCATATCAGTGAGAAGGTGAAGCAATAGGAACTCATACATATGGGAGTTATAAACAGGCACAATCCCTTTGTATAAGTTAGGCAATCTCTACTAAATTTAAATATATTCACCATGATCCAACAATTCCACATATTGTTACACAGCCAATGGAAATGTGTGCACAAGAAACTTGT
Organism: Hippopotamus amphibius kiboko; assembly: GCF_030028045.1. Taxonomy (NCBI): domain Eukaryota; kingdom Metazoa; phylum Chordata; class Mammalia; order Artiodactyla; family Hippopotamidae; genus Hippopotamus; species Hippopotamus amphibius. Next base: position 162,255,912 of record NC_080191.1, read on the forward strand.
TCACAGCAGCATTATAAAATAGCCCAAACTGGAAATAGCTCAAATGTCAGACAATGGTGGAAAAGAAAAATAAATTGTTGTGCATTTATACAATGGAATACTATACCACATCACTACCAACAACCAAAAGCTACAGCTATACATAACAAGAAGAATAAATATTTAAAATATAATATTGAGCAAAAGAAGTAAGACATAAAAAATCTATACTGAGTAATTTCATTTATGTACATTTCAGAAACAGGCAAATCTAAATGAAATGAAATTTATGTTTGGTGGTTAAAATATGCAGAGAAAGGAGGCAATGCCTATCAAATCAGGATAATGGTGGCATTGAAGGGGAAGGTTGAGAAGAACTGCTTGCTTTTAGAGTTCTGTCAACATTCTACATTCAGTTACTTGAACTGGGTAGTGGTTAGATGAGCGATTCTTTAAGCCATACATTTATGTTCTTTGCCCCTTTTTCTGTATATTTCATAATAAAAATTTAATGTATATCCTTAAAACACAAGAAAACCCCACCTAAAAGTGTCAATGTTAATATCAGATAAAGTAAAATTTGAGGCCAAGAGTAAAAATGGAAAAAGATAATATTTTCCATTTGATTAAAAACACCAAGACTAGGAATTCCCTGGTGCTCCAGTGGTGAGGACTTTGCGATTTCACTGCTGTGGCCCAGGTTCAATCCCTGGTCAGGGAACTAAGATCCCACAAGCTGCAAGAAGAGGCCAAAAGAAAAAAAAACCAAAAAACAAAAAGACCCCACCAAGACTATATGTTTGTCATAAACTTTCATGCACTCTACTTTAAACAATACACAGCAAGATATACAAAGCACAATTCTTAGAAATAAAAACAAATTTGATAAAAACAGAATTGAAGAGTTTTTTTTAACAGCCTTGTCTCAGAATTTGATTGACCAAATAGACAAAAAATATTAAAAGGATATAAATGAGTTTAATCACATAATTAGTAGGATAAATTTACTAGATAATCTAGTACTTGATAACTTACAGAGAATATATACATTCTCACATGCCCATAGAAGTAGAAGAAAATCATGGCGTATTTAGTCATGAAGGAAATCTTGAATAATACATTTCAAAATGTAAAAATCCCGATCACATTCTGGGATTATCACAATCAAACTAGATCCACATGAATGGTATATCAAGACAAAACAAAACAAAACAAAACAAATAAAATCCTACAATTCCTTTAAAGAAATTGTAAATGAAGTCAAAAGTATACTCTGAAATCATCTAAAAATCAACAAAAATAAGAACAGTGCATAGCAAAACTATGGGTTGGTGCTAATAAGAACTATTACAGATTTAAATGCTTTTACTAGTAATCAAAAAAGGCCAAAGATAATTACCAAACTTTCCACTCAAGGCAATAGAAAAGTTAATAAAATAAGCCAAATATACAAATTATATATTATAATTAATAAAATAAAGGCAGAAATTAATAACTTAGAATGCTAAAAATAAAACAGAATTAATGAATAAAGGAAGTGATTCTTCCAGAAGATAAAATAAGCAAGTCCCTAGGAATTTGGGCTTTGAATAAAAGGAGAAAATGAAAGTATAAAGCATTAGGAATGAGAAAGGTATAACTACATGAAGTGGCTAAGTGAAACACATAACTCTTTAGGAAAGCTGAAATAACGAAAATTGACTTGCAACAGGGCTCTCTGGCTTTCCCACCTTGTATATGTGGGCACAGGGCTGTCAGTGGAAGAGGCCTGTGCTCTCCAGCACATTTCACCGACTGGGAAGTTCAGTTCAGGGGGGCCCATGAGAGCTGCAGAGCTCTCTATGTTCTTCAGTCCAGCTCTGCCAGTAATAAAGGGCATGCTGTGTTTTCATTCCCTCCTAGGGCCAGTAGCTGTTTTTCAATGCATTCTGAATATGAATAGAAGGAGGTGTGAGTAATTAGCTTTCCAACATATTTAGCGTGTAAATGAAATGAAAAATCTCCCAAATCTTTTTATGAGACCAACATACACCTGACACTAAAACAATAAAGACAGCTTAAAAAATTAAAATATAGACAATTCTAGTTTATGAATGTTATATTGTGTCAACTGACTTAAGGGAAAAGGGGACCTTATGTTCATGTTACCAAAATATATGGGAGTATGTCCTTTGGAATGCTAGAACAAGTACTTAAAGCTTCCCTTTGTGCTGGTTTCATTCCCAAGCACACTTCCACGTGGCTGTGGCAAGGTGTTTGCCAGTAGTACAAGCTAACATTCTATGTATTAGTTTGGAACTCCAGCAGAATAAGAGCACCTCTCTCCTGACAATTCCAGCACAAGTCCTGAGAAGAAGTCTCACAGGTCTGGTTTGGCTCCAGTGCCCATCACTGAGCTGTTCATTGTGGCCAGGAGACTGGTACTCCAGCTGGTCAAGAGTGGATTATGTGCGCACACACCGGGGGCTGGGCCGGAGGGTCACAGTGGTTTCCCATGGTGACGGTCTCTTATGTCTGAATGTTGACCTATAATAAAGATAACTTAAAAAATAAATGTTTTCACTGCAAAAAAAAAAAAAGAGTGGATTATGTTTCCACACCTAGAGCAGGGATAGAGTTGGCCTGACCAGATCCTCATGGTTGGGGAGTGAGAAAGCAGTAATTCTCCAAAGGAAAACTGAACCTCTTTTTAAGAGAAGGGAGAATAGATTCACAGTAACAAAAAAGACAAACACATACAACAAATAAAAAATATGAAACAACAAATAAAAAGTATGAAACAACAACATCTAATAATCTAATGTAAGATTACTTATAAAAAACTAAGCAAATCAAATGCAGCTATATATTCAAAGAATAGTATGTGGTCAATAAGAAAAGTTTATTCCAGGAGTGCAAGGAATAAAGGAAGTATTAGGAAGTCCATGAATGCAAATCATAACATAGATTATTAAAAAAAAAAAAAACATATGAAGGAAAGACATTGGACTTGACTCAGAACCTATTTCTGGTTAATTGATTCATTCCTTGGACAAGTATTTCTTGAACACCAGCTATGTGCTAAATGCTTTTCTAGTCATTGGGTATAGGAGTGAACAAAATGGACACAACTCCCTGCCTTGTAGAAGTTACATATTAGTGATTAAAACTCTATGCGAAATAGTAAGAATATGAACCATCTTAAGTATGGTAAAAAGTATCTGTCACATGCTAATGGCAAAATATACATTAAATATTGAAGTATTAAAGACATTCCCATCCTAGAATTTGTATTTTATTTATCTCTCAGGGCACAATTTTAATAAGATTTCTGGAAAGAGCTTAGGTATATACTATCTGAGTTCTTACTTCTTAAGAATATCTTTTTCCTACCCTTGCAAGTGAAAATAACTTGCAAGATTTTTCAGCCTTGAATATTTTCTCTTTAAACTCTGCAAATGTTGCTTCTTCTCCTTCTGGCATTTAATATTAATGAGAAACTATCTGAAGCCAACCTAATTTTTGTTTCTTTGTAGGTAAGCCATTTCCTCCCACTCAATTAATTAAGAATTCCACAGGACTATTCATTAATTTACTTGCTTTTCATGAAATCCTTTCAAACTGAAACATTGTCTTTCTTCGACTTAAGAAATGCTTCTCCTTTTCTTCCTTTTGTTTCTAACACACTTTGCACTTTTCTGCTCAGGGTTTTATTTATTACCTACATGGGCTCTTCTAAAGTTGTTCCCTATGTCTTTATTTGTCTTCAATTGTTCACCTCCTCCCTTTCCTTGGATTTGTGGAGACATTTTTGAAAACTTTCTCCTGCCTTTTTTTTTTTTTTTTTTTTTGGTATTTGTTCCCCTGCTGTTTGTATTTTGTTGGTGTTACTCTTTGTGAGGCTGACCTAAGGAAGACAGGCCTTTCTTTATAAAATTGCACAATGTTGTTAGAAGAAATATCACTTAGTTAAACATTCTCAGAATACAAATTAAATATCCTCTCTTTCTTTCCCTAACAATTTTATTTAATAGAAAGATGATGCTCTGATTCAAAAAGTCCATGCTTTCTCAATATCAGATGTTAAGCCTGAATCTGTCAACACTTATATGTTGACCTTTTAGACAAGGAGAGACTGGAAAAGGTTAGATTTACAGTAGTTTTCCTTTCTGGCTCTGCATTCCTAAAGCCTGGGAAGGGGAGGCAAAGGTCCAGCGACAGGGATGGTTGGGATCTTTGCATTCTTTGCAGGGCTTCTTTCCTTTCTTGTATTTTGCATGATCTAGGAGTGACCTGGGGCAGTAGCCTCACCTGCCCACCTTCAGGGTCCCGTGGCACCTGGCTCATAGGTCCTTGGACATGCACCAGTGACAATATACCTTTATGTTCCAAGGACCAGGAAACCTAATTCAAACAGTTCCAGGCTATAAAGGAGAATGATGTGCCCAGTTAACTGAGATAAGGTGAACTCCGCAAGCCTCTTTTTTTTTTTTTTTTTTTTTGTACCACATCCCAGTGATGTTGTCAAGGACGAAGTTTCTTCTGATCTCCCTTCTCTGCCTCTGAAGTGTCTGCTCCATGCCTAGGCTGAACTTCCTTAAGGAGACACAGTAGCTGCAGAGGTTCCAGACCACATGGTCCAGCAGGAGAGGAAGCTGACTAGCACAGAAAGGGGCACCTCAACCTCATGTGACTTCTGAAGGGGAATACAGTTTCACTAATTAGCTTAGACCAATCTTGGCACTCCTGCCCCAGGGCTGGGATGAGCAACTCACTCTTGCCTACCCCATCACACAGCTGCTGCCTAAGGGAGAGGGTGGAAAGGGTGCTGAGGACCCACCCATAATATATTCAGATTTTTAGTGGGTTTTTTTTGTTGTCATTTCCAGAGTTAGAGACAGCTTCCAGAAATGGTCTCAACAATGCAGGGATAGATTTATCTGGCTATGTAAGTCCATTATATTAATTACTTGGTTTATTAAAACCATGTAATTCAATTTTGAGAGTGAGCATTTGGGAAAACCCCTTAGCTATTATTTTGGTTTTATTTCCCTCTGATACTCTATCAATCTAAAATCAAGGAGAGGGGAGCAAGGAGGCTGCACGATCAGAACCTCATAAAACAATACTATATTTTGGACATTTGGGTTCATTTATGTGTGTAACAAACACTTTTGAGCACCTACTACTTGCCAGGCATTTAATTCCTGAATGTGGGGGTACAATGGTATACCAGCTAGAAAATGTCCTTGCTCTCAAAGAGCTTAAGTCACAGAAGAGATGACAGCAAAGCCAATAGATTTGTGAAAGAAAAGGAGAAATACCCGCTGCTATAAGAGCACACAGGGTGGGTGCCAATCCAGGCTTGGGGAAGCAGTCAAAGCTTACTTGTCAGAGAAAAAAGTCAACTGAGCTAAAACGTAAGGGATGTGTAGGAGTTGGTCAGGTGAAGAGGAGATAAAGGAGCCTTCTAGTCAGAGGGTCAGCACGTAGAAAGGCCCAGAAGTGAGAGAGGCAGCAGAGCAATTCTAAAGCTAGCGCCCCTGGGTCTGATTCCTGGCTCTGCCACTTTGCAGCTGTGTGATAGTGAACATTATGTTCTCTGTGCTTCATCTGAGAAACAGATAAGAATAGGAGTGACCTCACAACATTAGGAAGACTGAGCAAGTTAATATTTGGAAAGCACTAAGAACACGGCTGCATTTGTGACATAAGAAAAAACCCATAAATCTTACATAAACCATAAAACTCATCTTTCCACACTGCTTCAGTCAACAATGAGTAAGAAAAGTTATTTTTTGTGTCTTCTGTTCAAGAGAGCCGTGCTTTTTCTATAACTCCACAATAGTGGGTCCAGCTGCCTGAACAAGACTGTCTGCTCCATCCCCCCAGATGGAACCCCTGGTCCACTCAAGAGAGGCTGAAGCATGAGATCATAAGAGAACAGTGAGAGTTGGAGATGAGAGCTAGGTCAGCAAGTAAATGTGAAGAAGGTCAATGAGGAATCCAGGAGAGATGGTTGCGTACGTGGAAGGTGAAGGCAGGGGCAAAGGAGCAGTCAGCCACCCAGGCAGGTTGTCAGAGAGACTGACAGCAGGTCTTTGTCAACGTTTCCAGACCCCATGCACAGAAAAGCCACCATCTCGGGGAAGCCCGACCAAAACTAAGCCAGGCCCAGATCCAGGGAAACCACAATGCCAGGCAGTGATTCTTTCATGTGCCAGACAACATGCCAGGTGCTGGAAGTATTAATAATAAAACATTACCTTTGCCTTCAAAAGGTTTAAATTAGTGACACTAGTGAGAGAATAGACAGTAAATAACATAGTGCTTTGATAAAAATATTCACAGGGCACCATGGTAACAATCCAAAAGTTCTGAGCTTACCAAGCCCAGCTGTAAGGTGAGGGGAGAGGCAAGGAAAGGGAGCAGGATAGAGAGAGTGGATTAGGAAATTCTTCACTGAGAAGAAACCCAATTATTAACATAAAACCAGAACAAGATGGCTTCCAGACTGGCCTGTTGAAGCCACACCATAGCATGACTTCATTTCTAGAACTTAGGAGTTGTAGTGTGCAAGGACAGAATCATATAATGAAGGTAAGGACAGTGTCTGAATGCAAGAGAAAAAAATGCAGAGTATCCATCAATATGAGCAAACCTCAAGAATATCACCATATAGAATGTTATTCAGCAGTAGAGGAATGAAGTACTCATACATTCTACAACATGGATGGACCTTAAAAACATTATGCTAAGTCATAAAATACCATAAAATTGCATGACTCAATTTATATGAAATGTCCAGAAAAGGCAACTCTATAGCGACATAAGGTAGACTGGTGACTGCCTACGGCTTGGGGGTTGGAGGAAGATGGGGAGAGGCTCTCTAAGGGTGCGAGGCTTCTTTTTGGGTGATGAAAATGTTCTCAAAGTGATTGTTTTACAGCTCTGTGAATATACTAAAAAACTTTGACTTGGTACACTTTGGGTAAATTGTACGCTATGTGAATTACATGTTTAAAGAGCTGTTACAAATATAAAATAAATAAAAAAAATTGCTCAGTAGAGGAATAAGGAAAAGCTAGTATGGCTAGAAATTCAAACATATAGGGTGTAAGGTGTAGTGACAGATTAGTCTCAAGCAGTGGTTCTCCACCAGGGGTGCATTGGCAATGTCCAGAGACATTTCTGGTCCTCACAACTGGGGAGGTGGTATGACTAGCATCTAGTGGGTAGAGGCCAGGGATGCTGTTAAATACCCTAGAATGCACAGGAAAGCCTCCCACAACAAAGAATTATTTAGCCTAATCTGTCAATAGTGCCGAGGTTGACAAATCCCTGCCTAAAGAGGCAAGCAGAGTTCAGGTCATGAAGGGTTATGGGGTCAAGTGGAGGAGTTTGGCCTTCCTCTTAAGAGTAGTAAGGAAGCACGGTGTTTGGTGGGGGAATGGCGTGGTGAGATCTGAATTTTAGGTAGATCACTTTTGGTACAGTTTAGAAAATGGATTGAAGGTGGAGGGGAGGTAGAGATAGTGATGACCCAGCTAGAATGGCAGGAGAAGAAATGGAGAGATTTGAAACATATTAACTTAGAAGGAACAATTGACAGAATATGTTGATTTGTTTGATTCAGAGTTCAGGAAAAAATCGAGAAAGAGAGGCAGGTTTGTGTCTCAATTTCCAGCTTGTGCTAACAGCTGGATGGCTGTAATGCCATTAACTGAAATAGGAAACAAAGGTAAAGGAGTTTGTTTGTGAAAATAAAATAATAAATTATATTCTAGATGCATTGAAAGTTCAGTGGAAATCAAAGTGAAGATGTTAAAGGGATAATTGAAGATAAAGTTATGAAACTTGGGAGAGGTTGGAACTATAGATGGGCATCAGGGTGTATAAGGCAATTGTACATGGGAATTCCTGGGATAACCTAAGGAGAGTGTGGCTTGAGATGAGAAGGTGGAACTCTGAGGGACACTAACTGGCATAGAAAAAATAATTTGCAAAAGAGACTAAAAGAGTAGCCAGAAAGTTGAGGAGAAAAACAAAACAACACAAAACAGAACTCTGTGGTATGATAGAAGTCAAAGGAAGATTGTCTCGAAGAGGTCAATAGTATAAAATTCTGCACAGAGATCAAATACTTTAATATGAAGACTGAGAATTACCCAATGAATTTAGCAACAGGAGCTTGAGGGAGATCATGGTGAGACTGGTTTCAATGGGGTATCAGGGATAGAAGCCAGATGTTGTAGGTTGAAGAGTAAGTGGGAGGTAAGGAAGTGGAGGCAGTGAGTGTAAGTGACTTGGCTTTGATGGAGGGAGAGAGATCAGTGGTAGCTGGAAGGTAATGTGGGGTCAAGATTGGCAGCTTTTTGAGAAAAAAGACTTCAACACTCTAAATGCTGAGTGGAAGGGGCTGGTAGGCAAAAAGATGAGAGATATAGAATAGGGAAATTAAAATGTCAAGGTTTTGGGGAGGGGCTGAAGTCATTGCTTAACTTAGGTTAAAGACATCTCTGCTATCAAAGCAGTAGAGAAGGACAAAAGGATGGATGCAGACAAAAGAGAGTTTACAATTTTGGCAGCAGAAAACTGAGGATATTTTCATCTGAAGATTTAGCTTTCCCCATGAATGGGGTAAGCCCATCTCCAGTGAAACGGCAGGGTTAGAATTTTGTGGAGAGTGGACACAGTTTGAAATAGCTATAGTAGAGTGGAAGAGAAGGAAGCATATGGATAATCTAGAACATGACAAGGTCAAGTACATGGTCATGGGATCAGATAACTAATAAATGGAGGTGAAGGTCATTGACAATGAATGGGGTCAGGAAATTAAGATGGAATTTCCTCATTGAAGCTGACTTGGCAGAATAAAAGTATATCATGCCTCTCAGGGTACATGCAAATTCTAGGTAATTTTTTTTTTTTTGGTTCCCAATTGGCTTTTATCCGTAAATCTAGACTCAGTAGTACTTGTTACACTTCAAATCTCTCTAGCACTTGCACTTTAGGAAATCGTGCAGAGAAGAATGGAAACATTTCAGAAGGCTACAAATGAATACAGACCATGATGTGCTCAGAAACTTGAAGGTTGCTTTCTCTTGCACATGAAAAATCTTTGGTCATTTCAGGTAGCCATCTGTCCAGTGCATCATCCCTTCCTCAAGGTAAGTGGTTCCATTTACTCCATCTTCCCTCTTCTCAAACACTGGCTTGTACATATGCAGCAGCTTTCTCCTCTTCCAGCAGGTACATTCCAAATTCCCTCCTTAGCTTACATACTCCCCAGTTTTCTCTGAGGGAAAAGCCTACCAGGAGATATGATCTTCTGGAGGATGGCACCCAAGTTCACTACTCTACTGCATACTTGGGACATTGGGACAACCTGATACTGGGACTAATACGGGGTGCAGGAGGATTCTTTTACACCCCCTAATGTAGATTCAGAGTCCTGATCCATCCACGGAATACCAGAACTGGCACTGAACTCAGAGACCATCTATTCCAATGCTTTATCATGCAGAAGGGGAGGCTGAGGCAGGCAGGTGATGCAATGTGTCCAGATCATGGCAATCAGCTGGTGGCACAGCCTGGATTCAAATCCAGATCCTCTCACCCCTAATCTGATCCTCTTTATGCTTATCAAATTCCCTGGGACAATATCTCATTTTCTTCTCCCTAAATATCTATGCCAGAATGATTTTCCGGCTCAGTTGCACATATTGGCACTCTGAATATTTATCTCCCAGGCCTCAGGAGCTTCACAAGCACAAAAAAAAAATGAATCAAAAAAAATTAATCTGTTATTGGGTGACATGGATTAAAACAAATACAAAGTGGGAGAAAACGCACAAGAAAGTAAAACCTCAGCCTGTTTACAGCCTTATGACAACCATCAGGCCATGACCAAAATTGGAGATGACAGAGCATTATAAATCATAGGGTTATAAGGGAAGAACAGGGAGAGAAAAGAGTGCTATAGTGCTGATGCCTTGAGCAGCATTCATCGCCTATAATCTCCCAGCCTTAATCTTCTGAGCGGGTCACATGCGCAGCAGGTTTTGTTCTGAAGCAGCAGCCCTCACTGATCTCTCTCTGCAGACCTGACACATTCAACTGATTCCCAGTAATTAAAGGTGATCACAGGGCCAGACAGGCTCCTCCTCAGTGAATCAGTGTTATAATGCATCTGGATTTTTAAAAATGAAATCGAAAAAAAAAATATCTCCGAAGAGTTGGCAGGGAGAGAGATAGCATTGACCTCTTTTTCCCCAACAACAATGGAAAACCTAATCTTCAATCTTGTGGCTGAGAATGAAGAGTGCCCCATGGAGAGATACACAAAACAGGCCATCACAGTGGCCTGTCAGAATGAACTTGGGAGAAATCAATAACTTCAGTGGAAGACTCTAGGTCAGGTTGTAAAACTACTTAGGGGGCCGATTCTGAATCTTTGCAAAACACATACACTGAGGTCAAGATCAGGAGTCCTTTAGCGCACTCACCAAATCACTCCTGGGTGAGTCTGTGGCTTTGAGCCTGCTTGTTTCCTACTACTGGCCTGGGGTCCTGGCTGCTCTTTGCACAGGCTGAAAGTTCTCATTGACATCAGGAGGGGCCACAGGGCTCGCACCAAGGCCCCAGCTGCACTTTCATGGCCAGACTGAAGCTGCAGAAGTGAAAAGCCAAGTTCAGCTTATTGGTGTGTGTGGGAAGACATTCTGGAACCTTTTTGAAACATTGAAAATGTTGAAGTATGTGGGCCGAGCGATGAGATTCAGAATGTCCTGCTTGAGCAGTGGAGGAACTGAGGGTGCGGGGCGTGGAGACTAATATCACCCTGTTTGGTCCTGAGGGATGGCTGGTTAGCCAAAGACGGGTAAGATTCCTCAGAGGAGGAACAACCTAAGACAGGCACAGTCGCAGAGGGGCCAACACGGGTGGGGCACAGACCCTTAATCCTTTTGAGAGAGGTCTCCTGCCCCCAGGGCTGCTTTGCTCTCCACGCCCAGCTCAAATCAGGACCCAGGAGGCAAACAAAGATCATTGCCCCCAGTCATGTGAGGCCTTTGATTGTTTATGGGATTAACCCGGGAGTGTTAGACCCTTAGGCTATGCCGAGAACTCAATAAAAGCAACGTGGGATCAATCAGCAAGGCTCTTGATCCTAGAGGTCTTGAGTCCCCCGGTCCCATCTTTCTCTTCAGTCTGTGTCTGTGTCTTCTTCAAGCTTGCAGCACCCGTCACTCACCTCGAGTCGCTGAGTTGATCCCGGCAGGTGTGAACACCAGCAGTCTGTGTAGCATCTCCCAGCTTCACGTTGCCTTGGCCCTGGATGATGTGCCTTCATTTCTCATAGCTCCCCTCCCTGGATTTCTATGTGTGCTGCTGTTAATTAAATTCTTAACATTAGGACTATGGCTGTCTCCTGGCCTCCATCCATCAGAGAGCAAGCTGCTTTCTGGTGCCAGGTCAACTCAGCCATAATGACTAGACCAATGAAGGCCGACCTTGCCTTCCAGATCTGCATGGTGGAAAAAAGCCAGAAGTGGGATGTAAAGCACCTGAATTCACCTCCTATCTCTGCCACTTGTATGTTAGATCTTAGGATCTGCTCTGAGCCCTGAGCTTCAGATTTTTTATAGTGATTTTCATGCAGGAGTGTGTTTTGGCATCATTCGTGGAGCTTTTTAAAAATACACGCCAGGCTTTTCACTTGCAAGATCAAGGGAGAAAGCAAGACAGCACCTGGCCTCCGACTCTGAGCAGCATGCAGCTAGCTCTCTGGTGGGTCAGCCCGAACCCGCGAAGGGCTCCTCTACACCCCTGCCAGCCCATACCAGGGATATTGCAGCCCAGGGAGGCAACTGGAGCTAATCCGGTGGCAGAATACAGGGGGAAGAAAGATGGCAGTGAAGTAGAAGGACGTGGAATACATCCCTCTCCACAGATCCATCAGGAATGCATCAAAAGATACAATAATTCCCACAGAGAACCAGCTGAACACCAGCAGGTGACCTCAGACACCAGAAAGGACTGCAAAGATCCTGACATAACTGGGACAAGCAACCACTGAAGTCTGGATTACTCCATCAGAAGTCAAGTAGGAGGCTCTGGGGAGGGAGAACTGAATCCAGGATACTAGACTACTAGGGAGTCCTGAAACACAGGGAAGATTAACTGCAGAGAACTCTCACAGAGCCCTGTATCAGAGTCTAAGACCTGGCTTTGTCCAACTGTCTGCAACTGCCAGTGCTGGATACCTCACACCAAACTACAAACAAGACAGGAACACAAACCCACCCATCAGCACACAGACTACCTAAAGTCATATTAACCTCACAGATACCCTAAAACAAACCACCTGACATGGCCCTGTGCATCAGAGAGAAAAGACACAGAGCCACAGACCAGAAAGCAGACACCAGCCCCCCCCCCCCCCCGCCACCAGGAAGCTTACTCAAGACACTGGACAAACCCCACCACAGGAGGCAGAGGGCAGAAACAAGAGGAATTACTACTAGGCAGCATGGGGGAAAGGAGATGGCAAACCCTATAAATTAGACAAAATGAGAAAACAAAGAAACACCATGCAGGCAAAGGAGCAGGAAAAAACCCCACAGGACCAATTAAATGAAGAGGAAATAGGAAAATTGCCTGAAAAAGAATTCAGAGTAATGAGAGTAAAGATGATCCAAAATCTCGATAACAAAATACAGAAAATACAAGAAACAGTTCATAAGGACTCAGAAGAACTAAAGGGCTAACAAATAGTAATGGACAACAAAATAACCAAAATTAAAAATACTCTAGATGGTATAAACAGCAGAATAACTGAGGCAGAAGAACAAATAAGTGAGTTGGAAGATAGAATGGGGGAAATAACTGCCACAGAGCAGGAAAGAGAAAAACTAATAAAAAGAATGGAAGACACTCTCAGAGACCTTGGTGACAATATGAAGTGCACCAACATTTGAATTACAGGCATTCCAGAAGAAGAAGAAAAAAACAAAGCATCTGAGAAAATATTTGAAGAGGTTATAGTGGAAAACTTCCCCAGTATGGGAAAGGAAATATTTAATCAAGTCCAAGAAGTGCAGTGAGCCCCAAACAGAATAAACCCAAGGAGAAATACACCAAGACACATATTAATCAAACTAACAAAAATTAAACACAAAGGAAAAATATTAAAAGCAGCAAGAGAAAAGCAATAAATAACATGTAAGGGAAAACCCATAAGGATAACAGCTGATCTTTCTACAGAAACTCTGCAGGCCAGAAGGGAATGGCAGGATATACTGAAAGTTCTGAAAGAGAAAAACCTACAGCCAAGAATACTCTACCCAGCAAGAATGTCATTCAGATTCAATGGAGAAATCAAAAGCTTTCCAGACAAGCAAAAGTTAAGAGAATTCAGCACCACCAAACCAGCCTTACAACAATTGCTTAAGGAACTTTTCTAAGTAGGAAACACAAGAGAAGGAAAACACCTACAAAAACAAGCCCAAAACAATTAAGAAAATGGTAATAGGAACACACATGTCAATAATCACCTTAAATGTAAATGGATTAAATGCTCCAACCAAAAGACACAGACAGGCTGAATGGATACAAAAACAAGACCCTTCTATATGCTGCCTCCAAGAAACCCACTTCAGACCAAGGGACACATATAGACTGAAAGTAAAGGGATGGAAAAAGATATTCCAAGCAAATGGAAGTCAAAAGAAAGCTGGAGTAGCAATACTCGTATCAGACAAATTAGATTTTAAAGTAAAGACTATTACAAGAGACAAGGAAGGACACTGTATAATGATCAAGGGATCAATCCAAGAAGAACATATCACAATGGTAAATATCTATGCCCCCAATATAGGAGCACCTCAATACATAAGGCAAATACTAACAGCCATAAAAGGGGAAATTGACAGTAACACAATAATAGTAGGAGACTTTAACACCCCACTTACATCAATGGACAGATCATCCAAACAGAAAATAAATAAGGACACACAAGCTTTAAATGACACATTAGACCATTTCGACTTAATTGATATTTATAGAACATTCCATCCAAAAACTACAGAATACACTTTCTTCTCAAGTGCACACGGAACATTCTCCAGGATAGATCACATCTTGGGTCACAAATCAAGCCTCGGTAAATTCAAGAAAATAGAAATCATATCAAGAATCTTCTCAGACCACAATGCCATGAGACTAGATATCAATTACAGGAAAAAAACTGCAAAAAATACAAACACATGGAGGCTAAACAATATGCTATTAAACAATCAAGAAATCACTAAAGAAATCAAAGAAGAAATCAAAAAATACCTAGAAATAAATGACAATGAAAACACAACAACCCAAAACCTATGAGACACAGCAAAAGCAGTTCTGAGAGAGAAGACTATAGCGATACAGTTCTACCTCAAGAAACAAGAAAAATATAGAATAAGCAACCTAACCTTACACCTAAAACAATTAGAGAAAGAAGAACAAGAAAACCCCAAAGTGAGCAGAAGGAAAGAAATCATTAAGATCGGATCAGAAATAAATGAAAAAGAAATGAAGGAAACAATAGCAAAGATGAATGAAACTAAAAGCTGGTTCTTTGAGAAGATAAACAAAATTGATAAACCCTTAGCCAGACTCATCAGGAAAAAAAGGGAGAAGACAGAAATCAGCAGAATTAGAAATGAAAAAGGAGAAGCAACAACTGACACCACAGAAATACAAAAGATCAGGAGAGACTACTGCAAGCAACTATATGTCAATAAATTGGATAACCTGGAAGAAATGGATAAATTCTTAGAAAAGTACAACCTTCCAAGACTGAACCAGGAAGAAATATAAATTATGAACAGACCAATCACAAGTACAGAAATTGAGACTGTGATTAAACATCTCCAAACAAACAAAAGCCCAGGGCCAGATGGCTTCACAGGCGAATTCTATCAAACATTTAGAGAAGAGATAACACCTGTCCTTCTCAAATTCTTCCAAAATATAGCAGAAGGAGGAACACTACCAAACTCACTCTACAAGGCCACCATCACCCTGATACCAAAACCAGGCAAAGACGTCACAAAAAAAGAAAATTACAGGCCAACATCACTGATGAATATAGATGCAAAAATCCTCAACAAAATACTAGCTAACAGAATCCAACAGCACCTTAAAAAGATCATACACCATGATCAAGTGGGCTTTATCCCTCAAATGCAAGGATCCTTCAATATATGCAAATCAATCAATGTGATACATCATATCAACAAATTGAAGGATGAAAGCCATATGATCATCTCAATAGATGCAGAAAAAGCTTTTGACAAAATTCAACATCCATGTATGATAAAAACTCTCCAGAAAATGGGCATAGAAGGAAATTACCTCAACATAATAAAAGTCACATATGAGAAACCAAAAGCCAATATCATTCTAAATGGTGAAAAACTGAAAGAATTCCCTCTAAGGACAGGAACAAGATAAGGGTGCCCACTCTCACCATTATTATTCAACATAGTTTTGGAAGTTTTAGCCACAGCAATCAGAGAAGGAAAAGAAATAAAAGGAATCCAAATTGGAAAAGAAGAAGTAGAAATGTCATTCTTTGCAGATGACATGATATTATAGATAGAAAACCCTAAAGATTCTACCAGAAAATTGCTATCACTAATCGAGGAATTTAGTAAAGTTGCAGGATACAAAATTAAGGCACAGAAATCTCTTGCATTCCTATACACTAACAATGAAAAAGCAGGAAGAGAAATTAAGGAAACTCTCCCATTTACCATTGCAACAAAAAGAATAAAATACCTAGGAATAAACCTGCCTAAGGAGGCAAAACACCTGTATACAGAAAACTATAAGACACTGATGAAAGCAATCAAAGACAATACAAGCAGATGGAGAGACATACCATGCTCTTGGATAGGAAGAATCAACATTGTGAAAATGACTATCCTACCCAAAGCAATTTACAGATTCAATGCAATCCCTATCAAATTACCAATGGCATTTTTCACAGAACTAGAACAAGAAATCTTACAATGTGTATGGAAACGCAAAAGACCCCAAATAGCCAAAGCAATCTTGAGAAGGAAAGACGGAGTTGGTGGAATTAGGCTTCCTCACTTCAAACTATACTACAAGGCCACAGTGATCAAGAAAGTATGGTACTGGCACAAAAACAGAAAGGAAAATCAATGGAACAGAATAGAGAACTCAGAGGTAAACCCAAGCACATATGGGCACCTTATCTTTGACAAAGGAGGCAAGAATATACAATGGAAAAAAGACAGCCTCTTCAGTAAGTGGTGCTGGGAAAATTGGACAGCTACATGTAAAAGACTGAAATTAGAACACTTCCTAACACCATACACAAAAATAAACTCCAAATGGATTAAAGACCTAAATGTAAGGCCAGACACTATAAAACTCCCAGAGGAAAACGTAGGCACAATTCTCTATGACATACATCAAAGCAAGATCTTTTTTGACCCACCTCCTAGAATAATGGAAATAAAACCAAGAGTAAACAAATGGGACCTAATGAAACTTGAAAGCTTTTGCACAGCAAAAGAAACCATAAACAAGACAAGAAGATAACCCTCAGAATGGGAGAAAATACTTGCCAATGAAGCAACGGACAAAGGATTAATCTCCAAAAGATACAAGCAGCTCATGCAGCTTAATACCAAAAAAGCAAATAACCCAATCCACAAATGGGTGCAAGACCTAAATAGACGTTTCTCCAAAGAAGACATGCAGATGGCTAACAAACAAGTGAAAAGATGCTCAACATCACTCATCATCAGAGAAATGCAAGTCAAAGCCACAATGAGGTATCACCTCACACCGGCCAGAATGGCCATCATCAAAACATCTAGAAACAATAAATGTTGGAGAGGGTGTGAAGAAAAAAAAGGGAACTCTCCTGTATTGTTGGTGGGAATGTAAGTTGGTACAGCCACTATGGAAAACAGTTTGGAGGTTCCTTAAAAAACTAAAAATAGAACTACCATATGATCCAGTAATCCCACTCCTGGGCATATTCCCAGAGAAAACCATAATCCAAAAAGAAACATGTACCATAATGTTCATTGCAGCACTATTTACAACAGCCAGGACATGGAAGCAACCTAAATGCCCATCAACAGATGAATGGATAAAGAAGATGTGGCACATATATGCAATGGAATATTACTCAGCCATAAAAAGGAATGAAATGGAGCTATATGTAGTGAGGTGGATGGACCTAGAGTCTGTCATACAGAGTGAAGTAAGCCAGAAAGAGAAAAACAAATACTGTATGCTAACTCATATCTACAGAATCTAAAAAAAAAAATGGTCCTGATGAACCCAGTGAGAGGGCAAGAATAAAGATGCAGGTGCAGAGAATGGACTGGAGGACTCGTGTTTGGGGGTCAGGGGGTGAAGGGGAAGCTGGGACGAAGTGAGAGAGTAGCATAGACATATATACACTACCAAGTGTAAAATAGATAGCTAGTGGGAAGTTGCTGTATAACAAAGGGAGATCAACTTGATGATGGGTGATGCCTTAGAGGGCCAGGACAGGGAGGGTGGGGCGGAGTTACAGGAGGGAGGGGATATGGGGATATATGTATAAATACAGCTGATTCACTTTGGTGTACCTCAAAAGCTGGTACAAGAGTGTAAAGCAATTATATTCCAATAAAGAGCTTAAAAAAAAAATACATGCCAGGACTTTTCTGGTGGCGTAGTGGTTCAGAGTCTGCCTACCAATGCAGGGGACATGGATTCAGTCCGTGGTCTGGAGGATCCCATATGCTGCGGAACAATTGGACCCCTGCACAACTACTGAGCCTGCGCTCTAGAGCCCATGAGCTGCAACTATTGAGCTCACGTGCTGCAACTGCTGAAGCCCATGCACCTAGAGCCCATGCTCCACAACAAGAGAAGCCACCGCAATGAGAAGCCTGTGTCCCACAATGAAGAGTAGCCCCCACTTGCCGCAAATAGAGAAAGCCCGTGTGCAGCAACAAAGATCCAATGCAGCCAATAAATAAATAAATTTAAATAAATAAAAATACATGCCTCACCACCCCCCCCCCCCCCCCCCGCATGCCCCCAGACATGTGGAATCAGAATTTTCAAAGGTAGGCCTGGACTTCTGTATTTTCCAAATTCCATTACATGCATATACCCTCAAACTTTCTTTCTGAAAATTCATAAGCCACTGGGCTATTGTAGGGACAAGAAAGATACGGTGATAAACACATCTAAGAGATAAAGTGCTCTAAAATTCAGTTATTCATTTTATCTTCTCTTCTCCACAACATACAGACACAGACATTTTCTAGGTTCTTGGTCTTATATATATCTCTTCTTTATATATAAGGGTCCTTATCTCTTTTTTATCCTTTAAATATCCAAGAGCTGCTATTTCAAGCCTCTACATAGTCTTTATTTTCTTGAAATAATACTATCTGATATTTTGTAGTTATGGTTCATAGCTATACCATATTAGTACATATACCATTAAATCTAATGGGATGGGTATTATTATTTCCATTTGGTAGATGAAAACATTAAGATTCAAAGATCTTAAGTAACTCAATAAGTGTTGGAGTTGGAACATATACCCTTGTCTTATAATTTTAAGTCCAATGCTTTCCTCCCTGAGTCAGTCTAGAAATAGTGTCCGAATTGTTACTCATAATTCAAATGGTAACCATTACAAAGCAAGCAAGTAAAGAATAGGACTTAGAGGGCTTTTAAAATCTCTTCCATGGCTTGGTGGTTCAATGATTCTAGTTGTATATTTAGAAATCTTGATAGCTGAATTCTTTACTCCTCCCCCAGATATTATGAGATGAATAGAGAATTAGTTTGACCTGTGTGGAACCTGGAGCCTCCCCCAGAAAGCAGCACAGCAGTAGCCATGCCCCCTTAAGGGTGTGCTAGGCTCTGCTTTCTTACCACTGCAAGTTTGGTGGGTTTTGTACTCATTATCGAGCAGAACAGGAAAGGAGTCATTCCCACCCCTCACAGTGAAGGATAGAAGGGGCTGGTGTTTGGGTATTTCCTTTTCCCCAGGTCAGTTAGGCTTTTGTAAAACCCAACCGTGCTCTGCTCTAGTGAAACAGTATTCCTTAAAGGCAGGCTTTAAGAACAGAGAGTTCTGGGTGTTTAAAAAAATGGTTTTTTCCTCCTTCCCCTGTCAGAAGCACAGGAAGATTTTTCTCCCATCTTCATAGTGAAGTTTTTCCTGGAGATAAAACTCACAGAAGGGTGGGAACCGCCCCCTAAGACTGGGCCCCCTGGATTTTTTAATTCTCAAGCTTGTCCACTGAGCTTCCAGCAACTGGCCAGTGACGATGTAAACTGTTCCTGCTGGTACTGGTTCCCACGGTGGCTTCTGCTTCTGAGCGTCTGACTGTGGTAAGCAGTGGTCCTCTGCGGCCACCCATCACTCCCTCCAGTGTTCAGGGCAGTGGATTCTCCCATGGATCTAAGAAGGGCTGTTGACTTTCCGTTTGTTCAGCTTTTTTCCTGTTGTAGGAGCGGGAGTGATGACTTCTAGGCTCCTTTCATGTCAGACTGGAAAATGCCTTTTTACACATGGGCAGGAAGGGAAGGGAAGCTCGTTGCTCTTTGTCTTGGTTGAGGTTCTTCCAGAAGCACAGCCTGAGACAAGAACTTGGTGCCGGTAGGTAACGTGAGGTGTGATCCCCGGGGGAAGGAGGGGGACTTGGCTGAAGTGAGTCACGTATGAAAGAAAAGCCACTGAGTGGGTCTAGCTTCTGCCTGCTGGTTTCCTGGCTTGGCCTGTGGAGGCGGGCCTAAAGACCCAGCTTTATCGCATTTTCACCACAGATTTGGCACAGAGCCCAAACAGTTCTGACTCTGGTGTTAAAACCACCTGTGCTGAAAAATAGACGGTACATGTCAAGAACGGGAGTCTGGAGCTCTATTTGCAGGCTGGGCAGCCTGGGGTTGGCTACCCTCCTCTCTGGGGCCAGCTTTCTTCAAGCTCACAGAAGGTCTTTCTACCCCAAAATATCCAAATGGTTGTCTATCAAGGCAAACCCCAGCTTCCCAGATGGACTGTGTGAGGCCTGATCCCCAGCAGGTGTCCACAGAAACTGTGAAACAAACTGCTTCTTTCCAAATTTGTGAGCTTTTGTTTCAGTTCTTTTGATTTTACACATCACTTCTGGTTCTTTCTAAAAGGGTTACCTTATTGTCCTTTGAGTGTGACCTTTGCTGTGTGGAATGGTGTTCTCCGGAGGCCTAGCCCTGCCTGAGCAGCAGCAGGCTCTCGGCTTCTTTCTCCTTTCACAGCTCTTATCTGACCATTTACAAAGGAGGTGACTGTCCAGACAGGGGCTGGATGTGAGTCCTGGGGGAGCACTGGCCTCACCCAGGGAGGTCCTCGGAACAGAGTGAGGCTGGGGATAGATAACAAGGTGTGATAGGAAAATATATCTCTGCCCAGACTGGATTCCTAAGTGACTATTGTGCTCTTGGAGTCCTAATATACACAATTATTGGCAGTTTTTTTTCACCCTGTACTACTACAGATAGGTAGATAGATGATAGATAGATAGATAGATAGATAGATAGATAGATAGATAGATAGATAGATAGATGATACATAGATGATAGATGATAGGTCGAGAGGTGAAAGACTTTATGGTAACTTACAAAGAAACATGCAACATAGCAACAACAAGAAGCAAACAATTCTATTTGATTACTAAGTGCCAATAACTATTTTTAAACTCATTCAATCCTCACAACAGCCCTGTGAGGTAGATAGTGTTATCATACTGACATTTTTGATGGAGAAACTGAGGCACAGAGAAGCTAAATGGACTTGCCCAGGCCACCAAATTGTACACGGTGGAACTAGCACTCGACCCAGGCAGGCTGGCTCCAGATCTATGCTCTTAACTAAAAGGAAAAGCTGAGAAAAGTGAGACAGGGCAAAGTAGACCTAGATGCTCTTTTACATACCTGTCTTTCCTGCTGGGCTGTGCCCTACCTGAGGAGAAGGACCAGCAGGTTACAGGTATTTGATAATGTGTTATTTGATCTTTTCAAGGCAACTGTCTAATTCTGCTTTCCCTTAATTTTGCTGATGCCTTGTTGTGTTTGTGACTATGCATACGTGCAGGGTAGGGGTGAGTGGAGAAGAGCAGAACCACCCCTCCCATCACATCCCAGGTGATGTGAGTTCAGCACCTCCCTTGCCCCCCGGGCTGACCTTTTGCTGAGAAGTCATCCTAACTGGAGTGGCAGTTCTTCCTAGGATGTGCCCAGGGGCCGCAGCTCAGAGAGCCAACCCTCAGAGGAGCGGCATGAAGACCCTCACTTAGATTCCCCCAAATAGCTCCCCACGCCTTCTGCCCGTTCTTCTACCATTGGCAACTCATTCTTTCTCTAGACATGCCCATTCTTTCGTGGGACTTACTGTGGCATCAGAGAAATTTGAGTCTTGGCCCTGCGACTTATTGGACAAGTCATCCCAGGGTCCGAGAGATGAAGGTGTTTGCCTGGCATTGCCGACACAGCAGGGACTCCTAGTCCAGAATTCACTTCTCCCTACTCTGAAGCACTGAGGCAGGAGAAACGGACTTAGGTTAGGGATCATCCAGCCTCATTGTTCCCCAGATGGATCACCTTAAAAATATTGAATATAGTTCCCTGTGCTACACAGTAGGTCCTTGTTGTTCATCTGTTTTATGTATAGTAGTGTGTATATGTCAATCCCAAACTCCTAATTTATCCCTCCCCTCCCTTTTCCCTTTGATAACCATTAATTTTTTTCTATGTCTGTGAGTCTATTTCTGGTTTGTAAAAAAGTTAATTTGTATCTTTTTTTCTTTTAAATTCCACATATAAGTGATATCATATGATATTTGTCTTTCTCTCTCTGACTTACTTCACTTAATATAATCTCTAGGTCCATTGATGTTGCTACAAGTGGCATTATTGAATTCTTTTTTACGGCTAATATTCTGTTGTGTGTATGTACCACATCTTTATCCATTCATCTGTCAATGGACACTTAGGTTGCTACATGTCTTTCCTATTGTAAAAAGTGCTGCTATGAGCATTGGGGTGCATATATATTTTTTGGATTGGAGTTTTCTCCAGAAAAGAGATGTTTAAAATGTAAAATTATCGCTACCTTAAGGACTATATTTCTTGTTTCTTGTTTTTCTCCTTTAATCAAGCCAATCCCTCCATTCCCATCCACTCCCAAGCTAGAGTAATTATTGAAATAAAGTATCAAATGAGTTACTGCCATAGATAGGGCCTCCATCTCCTTTTTCAGTCCCACCCCCTCAATCCTTATCACTATCGTCTAATCTCCTTTCATGTCCCCAAGAAGAACACATCTCTTTGTGTTAAACTTTGTGCTAGACTTATTTGTGATAGGTCATGTGATATTCTCAAAATGGGTACATGCCTAAGATTACAAAAACTGTACTTTAGTCCTAGTTAAATCAAATCTATCTTGGCTTCAGTCTCTGCAACTTGTAAAATAAGGGAGCTGGATTATCGCAGGAATGGCAATAAAATTGTCATCTATCAGTCGATTGGCAGTGGTTGCCTAGATACTGATGAAAGAGATTTTGAAGTTATGCCCAGACCCATGGAGAATGGTGCAGTCATTGATTAGCAATGTCTGTCTTGAACAAGAGTAGGGGAGTGACATCACGTGCCATCCAAGGGTTAGGTGAACCTGTAGATTCACTCCAGCTCAAAGCTGCTGAGAATCTAAATTTTCCTTTTTCAGAACTGACCTGTGCTTTGTGTCCTTTGGGGATCCTTCCTCCTTTCTGGCTGCCTCACAAGAACTCTTTAGCCAATCTATGATAAGGCACCAACCGCTGATGAAAGCCTAGCGGTCAGCACCATCACTGTGTGTGACCTGGGTAAGTCATTTCAATACCTTGGCTATCAATGACGTGGGAGGGGGAGGTCACAAGATGATATCTGAGGTTTTTTCCAACTACGAGTTCCATAATTTCATCCTCCCGAAGTCATGATGCCTTGGTGCAAAGAAACAAGTGGCTTCCAGTGGATCCATGGGGTTCTCAAAAGTCTGCAGTTTTTGTCTCTTTCTTCTTTTTTTATTCATGGTGGTGAGGAAGGTAGTGGGATTTCTCCAGCCCTCAAATCTCAGCTCATATCCTTGGCGTCCCCATGCCCCTGTCCATTGGACAAGGCTAGCCTGGAGCACTTGTGTATGTCAGTGGAAACACAGGAAGCAGAGTCAGAGGGAAATGTCTGGGAGTGCAATGGACTAGTCAAGCTACATTTTGGGAAAAAGGATCATTTGAGGAGTCAGTATCCAGGGATGCTCTGAAGATACAGGACAAAAAAAGTGGGCTTGGAATCTTAAACCCAGCAGAAAGTTGGAGAGGAAGGTTGGGGAAAGGGGTTAAGCATGGTTGGGGCAGGTGAGCAGAGCGCAAAGCTAGGATATGGGATGTCTGGGTTCTGGCCCTCTCTTGGCAGTAATTTTCTGTGTGACCTTGGGCGGGAGACTTCTTTCCTCTGTGTCTCTGTTTTCTTATGTATAATAATCAGAGAGAAAGGAGGACAAGTTGATTCCTAGGGGATTTCCAGTTCTAATTTCCCATGGGTTTAATCCTAAGTCCCTACAACTATCTGTGTAGACAAGAGTTTCCTATATGGTCTCTGTAGACATAAACACCCTCAATGTGTAAAGTTATGGAAGCAGAGTTTGTATAGAACAGAATATCCTGGGAGAGTGGAAAAGGGGAGGGGGTTTCAGCCTCCCAAACAGAGCATGTTAAAATCTAGAAAGCCTGAGAAGACTTGGGCTGATCCTGTCTGGGACACAATAACTGCAGTGGGACTTCCAAGGATATAACCATCATGCTTGTCTTATCTCCCCCATTTGAATTTCAACTTCAGAGGGATGGAGCTTCCTTTACAGAATCTCAGACTCTTTTGAGTTAGAGGTGACTTTACCGGTCATCTAGTTCCAGTCCCTCACCCCAGGAATGGGAACTCTATGCTGACATCCAACGATGGCTCCCACACCTGCTAGTATGCTTCATCACATGATAATCTACACAGCAAAAGGCAGAGTTAAGTAACTCTTTCATTTGGCCTAGAGTCCTGCCTCACGACCCACAGAAGGTCTCACTAGACCAAACCACTAGGTCAGGGTTTCAAGATGGTTCTTCCCACTGGCTCCAGAGTGCCAACCCTGAACCCAAAACACCATTCTGAGCTCTCCTTGGGGAGGCAGGTGGCTGGAGATGTCGCGGATGTAGAGTCACACAGGACTAGTGTCACGTCTCACTTATACTGCTTACAAGCTGGGTTTGAACAAGGTACCCCTGCTCTCTGTGCCACTCACCTGAAAAATACCAGGAATCATCCCCCTCCCAAAAAATAAGGGACTGTGGCGAGGACTTGTCAGGTGCACGAGAGGAGCCTCGAACACATGCTCCCCCACACGAACCCCCCAGGGTCTGCACTGGGCGTGAGCGTCTATGGGGATAGGAACGGCTTCTCAGGTCATGTTACTTGTCCCAGTGGAGAAAATAGAATAAACACTAACTTATAGGTGCTTCCAGAATCCAGACCGGAGTTTTGTACTCAGACATCCCTTAGCAAGACCTGTTCACAAACTAGCAAATCTCTGCTGCCCCCTGTCCTCAGAACAAAAACTTGCTCTGTGTGCTCAGCCAAACAAAAGTGAAAAAAGCAGTTGACGTGGGTTCAGACAGAGAAACTGAAACTGTTTTTCCTTCTTGCAGGAAACTGAAAGTTATTGTCAACATGGACTCCAGGCCTCAGAGCAAGACAATGGTTTTGGATGTCGGGACATGGGAGCAGACTTTTCAAGAGCTGATCGGGCAGGAGAAACCCAGGGCCAGATGGACCCTGAAGTTGGATGGGAAACTTCGGCCAGACTGTGTGGCCCTCGGGTGGAAGCAATACCAGCAGAAAGCATTCGGCAGGTATGTGAGAGTCTGTCCAGCCGTGGGCCTTTCTGGGCTGAGAGGTTCAGCTAAGCATGGATTGATTCTTTTGAGAGCTTGTTGAAAGAAAATGTGCCACCAGGCTCGTCATCCTTTTGTAATCACAGTGTTCTTTAGGATGGAAATGATAAGGCTCTAAGCCTCTATTTTGCTTAATGGTAGGAAATTTCTTCTTTTTCTAGGCTTCCTCCCTAAATATTTCTGGAAATCTCCAGGGAATACCATAAATCTGCCCTCCTATTCTAGCACCACAGTTTATTCCAGATTGCCTCTATATAGAGACCTCTGCTCTCCTCCATCAGTCCTGTCTGGCTTCCCCAGGCTGCAGCAGCCCCTACAAGCCTAGTCCTGGTCAGTACCAGCCTAGGAGCGGGGCCTCCCTTTATAGCCCCAGGAATTGACTGAGGCCAAGCAATGGCTTTGAACATTACTTTACTGAAGACCTGAAGATGATAGGAGGGATTGATGCTGCAAGAAATTAAAACTTATTCTTGGTGTCCCTAAATATGCGTACTGCCCCTCCCTTATTGTCTGTCTCCCTCTTTAACTTCTAACAAGCCTCCAAGTTGCAGGAACCAGCTTCCTTGCCCGTGCGAGAGGGTGAGAAATGCTGACCTAGACCATCAAGTCTTCTCTTTTTATGTGGCACGCAGGGACCTTCACTTCACTTTCCACTTCATCTGTTATCCTGCTTCCCTGCCTGCCCCTATCCTGCCTCAGGTGTCCTCTTCCATTCCTTATGGGTTATTAACCATGCCATACATTTTCAGACTTCTATACCCTTGTCCATGATATTCTACCTGTTCGGCAGGCCCTTTCCTTTCTCCCTCCCTACTTGTCCCTCAAAGACTAACTCAAAAGTATCCTGGTCCTCTTAGGGAGAGTAAGTGTTCTTTCTTCTCCATTTACATAAGACAGTGAATGGTTCTCTCTCTCTCTCTCTCTCTCTCTCTCTCTCTCTCGCTATATATATATATATATATATATATATATATATATATATGTTTGTAACACATTTATAAGTAACATGTTCATATATTACATACTACAGAACATATATATTTATATATAATTATTTTTCGCTGCAGAACCCGTTGTATACATGAAGCCTCCTAGGGCTCTACAGAACAGTTTTCAAACCATTGGCCAGAGCCCACGTAGCAGTCATTTTGTTCTGCCTGGAACCCAGGGAACTATGTAAGAGTCTCTCTTTGCACCAGCCAGAACTCTTTGAGGGACTCATGATGTCTTTTATCAGTTTGGCACTCCCCCAAATGGACAGGTGCTTCTCTTGTTCAGATGAGTTGACCCGATAGTCATTCTGAGATGGAAAAAGCAACCTACCAGCATAGTTTCAGAAAAATATCAACCAGCTTTTGAAAAGCACTTTGTAATTTACAAAATGCTTTCACATATATTATCTCATTTAATGTTGACAATATAACCCTTGAATATTTTATGCATGTAAAATTTGAGACTTAGAGAAGTGCTTTTTCCAAAGTCTTCCTGATGTAAACTATGGACTTGACTCTCCAACCCAAGTATTATGGTTCCAGGTCCTAAGTCAGGTACAAAACTAATCTCATTGCTCAGTAGAGGTGACATGGTATAGTAGGTAGATAATGGCTTGAGGCTGGAAACATGGCTCTACCACTTAACTTTGTGTGTCCTTAAGCAAGTTGTGTATCAGTTTATGATTCAGTTTCCTTATCTGGATATTGGACTCAACAATGCCTTCCTCAGAAGGGTGCTTTAAAGATGAAATGGGATAGCATGGTAGAACATTGCCTCAAAATAGGTACTTTATAAGAGTTTTCTATGACCTGGTGAGGACCAAATTTCACTGGAAAATAGCAGAAATATTTTTCCCTCTGAGACATCCAGAGATGTTTTACTGGCAAAGAGGCAGACTTGGGACCATGTGTGGGTGGGAGTTCAATGGGCCACAGGAAAAAGCTTTATTAGAAAATGCAGTCCCTCTCATTCTTGTCCAATTGTCAATATCACATGCACTTTTCAAGTTGAAAGCGTTCTTAGAGACTGAGGCCAGGCCCATTTCCCTCAAGTCAACAGTCTGCTGAGGGCACAATGATCTTCTGTCTGTAGGTTCTTGTGTTCTTCATGCCGTCGAAGCTGGGCTTCCGCCCAAGTGCAGATCCTATGTCACATGTACCTGGAGCGCCGGACATCCCAGGGCAAGGTGCTCATGCGGCTCTTTGGTCAGAGGTGCCAGAAGTGCTCCAAGTCTCAATTTGAGAAGCCTGAGTTCTCCCCAGACAGCAGCAAGAGGATTCTGAACAACCTGGTGGAGCGTATTCTGGAGAGATTCTACAGAAACGGCATCAGGAAGGTTTCGGAGGCACCAGTGATCCCGGAGGTGCCTTTGAACGGGCACCATGACATGGCCAACTGTGAGGCGTGCGTTCTGGGCATGTGTATACAGAACTTACAAAACTGCACAATGGAGCCAGCCACATCCTCTCTCTCTCACATGAAGACTGGGAGTTCCTCTCCTCGCATTGGTGATGTGTGTGGCCCAAACCGGGCTGGGAACCAGTCAGCTGAGACAAAGGAGACTCAGGGAAGTGGGTATTCCTGCACCCATAAAGGCTCAGGACCTGGCCATGCCACTGCTGGGACCCAAATGCCTAGGGCGGGCCCTCAGGTCAAACGGGAGGCGGGCCAAATGCTCATACCAGGAGCAGACTGGCAGGCTGCACGGGGAACAGGCCCACAGCCCATCCTCGTAGCAGGATCACTTCCCTCAGGGTGGACAGAGCTAAGGCCCATCCAAGCAGTAAGCCCACTAGCTACAGGGCGGACACATTCACAGTCCACACTGCGGACAAGACCACGGGCCGCCCGGATGACGTATTCTCAGGCTATAAGGATGTCAGGCCAACAGCTGACGCAGGAGGCACAAACCACACAAGGGGCAGGTCTTCAGGTGAAAGACCCACAGTCCACACGGGGGGCAATCCCAAAGGCCACAGCAGGGTCGGACACGCAGGCTCCAGGGAGGGCAGGCCCCCCACCACCGGGGTCAAACTCACAGCCCACACGGGGGGCAATTCCAAAGACCACGTCAGGGTCAGACACGCAGGCTCCAGGGAGGGCAGGCCCCCCACCACCGGGGTCAAACTCACAGCCCACACGGGGGGCAATTCCAAAGACCACGTCAGGGTCAGACACGCAGGCTCCAGGGAGGGCAGGCCCCCCACCACTGGGGTCAAACTCACAGCCCACATTGGAGACAGGCCCCGGGGCTGCATGTAGGACCTTTGGTGGAAGCCAAGTTGCCTACAGGCAGGGGAGGTGCTCACCTGGAGGATCTGCTCCAGACAGCGTTTTCAGATTCTCTCCCCCAGTGCCACCAAATGATTCCCTTAACCAGGAGCAGTTGATCAGGTGGGGCTATGTCTGTGTTGTTGCTCTCTTTGCCTTTTTTGTATCTAAATGCTTATAAGTAGAATAATGGAAAAAAAGACTTGTCTTCTCTTAATTCCATTTTAACATGACAGAATTTTCTTTGGGACCAATGCAGGGTTAAGTTTACAGAATAAGCACCGGTTCCCGCACCTCCTTTGCAGATAGTTTAAAACATGACCTAGCAGATAATGGACCCAATAATAAATACTTGTTAAATCATTAAAAGATTTTCACTCATTCATTCACTCGTTCATTGATATCAATATACATAGACCACATCCTGACAAGAACTGAACATCTTGAGTTTCATCAGAAAGTTATTGTAGTGGGCCGAATAACAGTTCCCCCAAAATGTTCATGTCCTAATCTCCAGAACCTGTAATATGTTACTGTACATGGCTAAAGGGACTTTTCAGATGTGATTAATTCAAGGATTGCAAGATGAAATTATCCTGGTTTATCCAGATGGGCCAAATGTAATCATATGGGTCCTTATAGGAGAGAGGCAAGAAGGTCAAAGTCAGAAAAAGGAAATTTAACTATAGAACCAGAGATAGAAGTGATGTGCTGTGAAGGTAGAGGAAGGGGTCACAAGCCAAGGAATGCAGGCAGCCCTTAGACGCTCATAAAGGCAAAGAAATATATTCTCCCCTAGAGCCTCCAGAAGGAACCAGCTCTTCTGACACATGACTTTAGCCAAGTAACACTGATTTTAGACTTCTTTGTTTTTTTAAAGATTTATTTTATTATTTATCTATTCTTTTTTGGCTGCATTGGGTCCCCGTTGCTTTGCACGGGCCCTCTCCAGCTGCTGCAAGTGGAGGCCACTCCTCACTGAGGTACAAGTGTTTCTCATTGCGGTGGCCTCCCCTGTCGCAGAGCACGGGCTCCAGGTGCGTGGGCCCCAGCAGTTGTGGCACGTGGGCTTAGTGGCTGTGGCTCGCAGGCTCCAGAGTGCAGGCTCAGCAGCTGTTGTGCACGGGCTCAGCTGCTCCACGGCATGTGGGATCCTCTCAGACCAGGGCTTGAACCCCTGTCGCCTGCATCAGCAGGAGGATTCCTAACCATTGAGCCACCAGGGAAGCCCTGATTTTAGACTTCTAACCTCCAAAACCATAAGATAGTAAATTTGTGTTGTTTTAAGGCACTAAATTCATGGTAATTTGTTACAGCAGCAATAGGAAATTAATACAGTTGTCAATATCACTTCAGGGATCAGGCTATTATGTTTTAGGTATGCTTTAGCTTTAACCACAGCAAAAAAGAGCACAGATCAGAAATATTGACCTACCCATCCCCTCTTGTTATTTTTCCTCTCCTACTTAAACCCACCCAGATATCCCCATCCTAAAGAGATTTTCTAAGCAGTCATCACATCAAAGGGAATCTGTTTAGAATGGAGGTATTTGGGTGGGCTTAAGTAGTTTGGTGACCTCTGGAGCTATCATATGCTTTCACTCCTTCTAGCACTGGATTGGGAAGCATGTAAAAACACACCAGTCCTGAGATCTTGTGACGCATAGCTCCATCCTTCACTCTCTATCTCCATCTGTCTGCTAGGCATTTCTACATGATTCTCACACTGCCATCTCTACATTCCCACATTCAAAATCAAGCTCATCAGCATCTCTGACTTTCTTGTTCTAATTTGCCCCAGTCACTGAAGCTTATCACCAAGGCTTATTGTCCCTTCTTTTGTCAAGTGGTTCCCATCTCTTGCTGCTATGTTTTCCTATCAAACCCTCTCCCCAGCCAATTCAGGGATTTGGATTATTGAAATAAATGGGATTTGGATTTTACCCCATAGGCAGTGGGTAATCTTTGCAAGCATTTGAGAATATGGGCAATTTGAGTAGAATGACAGTTTTAAACTTTTATATCTTTCTGGCAAAGAATGGAGTATAGGATAGAGATAGTAGGAGCCTGGCTTGAAATGGGAGAGTGGTAAACACAGAGGAGGGTTGTTGTAGACAATAAATATCTTGAAGGAATTTAAAGGCAATGAAATGCATGATGGCAGAAAACCCAAGGATGAAAACACTTCCCTTTTTTTCTGGCCATCTCTTTTCATTTCTTCTCACACAACTCCCATTATCACTCTCCATTTATATATGCCCCATCCCCAAACCACTTTACTAAATGTCTGTATTCCTCCTGTTTTCATACCTTTTTGTTTCTTTCATAAAGAATGTACACCTGGGGACTAGAGACTGTATTTCTAGCCTGGTTATGAGATATGTCTGGTGCAGGTCACTATCCCTCCCTGAGCCTCAGTTTCTCCATCTACAAAATAGGTTAATGACTTCTAATTAAACATGGAAGATTGAACACATGCACTGTCTTCTGATCGGTCTTGAAATACTACTGCATGACAGTAAAAGGGGGAAAAAGGCATCAGTTCACAAGGGGAAAGAGAATGGGTGGAAGCTACAAAACTGATGGATTAGTGATGGGCTACTGACTTAGCAGAGAGATCTGGAATAGATGTTAGGCAAAGGAAAACCAAGGTACAGGGTACTTGATGTGGCACAATTTCAGAAAGGTTCAAAAACTGTAGGCAGCAAGTAGCTCTGAAGGTGGGTGTTAGGAAGCCTGAAGTGGGAGGATTGGTTGAAAACCTTTAGAAAAAGTTCCTTTTCCCCACTCCAATGCACCCCTGTGACCACTCTTAAACCACACCAAGGTGAAGAATGGAGGTTTATTCTCTGAAGACATTGACCCAGTGGAACTCTGGGCTTAGGAACTTGGGCATAGTTAAGGAAGGGAGTATCACCCAGCAATCAGAAAGACAGTGAAAGTCTACATACTGACTAGAGGCACTCCCTTAGCCCACTACCAAATCTAGGAGCCAGCATTGCATCCTACTCACCCTCCCATTAAATACACGGAAGTTCCTCATTGGGAAAACTGGTCAGCTCAAGAGAGAGAAAAAAATACATATACTGAAATGGGGGAAGGGGTTTCCTCCAATGGAATGACCAACTCAGATCATATAGTACTGTAGTATATATTTGTTGAAAAAACAACTGCGTATATGTGGACCCATGCAGTTCAAACCCATGTTGTTCAAGGGTCAGCTGTATATGTAAACTACTAGAAATAATAATGGGAATAATTCTGTATGCAAGGAAAGCAGGATGTGTTTTTGGCTAAAAAAAGGTATGATATATGGAGATGAATTTTTGTTAATGGAAAAGAAAGTAAATTTGTTCTAAAGTAAAACTGATTATTTCGGGAATGAAAAGAGGAAAACAGAGAAATAGAGGACAAATTGTGGACATATCTATATCTATATCTATAGAAAGAGAGGGAGATTAAGCACGAGCACAGGAAATTCTACCTTGTCTAATCAAATTGGCGAAAATTGAATTATTATTAAAAGGGTTTTTAAAATAAGCCTTAATATTAATAGTGTACTTATATACAAGTAAAACTTGATTTTTTTTCATCTACTGAAAAGTTTTACTGGACTGCTGGTCTGCTCCTGATAAGAGATTGTGAAAAGTTTTTCTTTACCTATTAAATAATCTTCCTAAAAAGCAGAAGTGCTATGTTTTATCAAAATAATTTCCTGTGCTTCATGTCATCTTAATCAAGTCTTTGATAACTTAAGAAAACTGAATCTTCTCTAAATTAAAAGAGTGAAATTTTGTTAACAACCATGTAACAGTCTATATTTGCCTTTGAAACACTTTATTGTCACTTTGTCAAATAGATAATTAGGTATTGTTTATTAATAATCTGTGATCCTATTTAGTAAAGTGGCCAGAACTTTTGATACTTTTGACAAACTTCCTGAAATTAAATTCTAAATGAAGTCTTTTTGACCACAAACTAACTTTGGGATTTCCCAGAGGGCCCCTGGAACATCTCAAAAGATTTGTTCTCTCTCCTTCTTCTTCTTTTTTTTTTAATTAATTATAATTGTTTTACAATATTTAGTTTCTGGTGAACAGCAGAGTGATCTAGTTATATATATATTCTTTTTTATATTCTTTTCCCTTATGGTTTATTATAGGATGTTGAATGCATTTCCTTGTGCTATACAGTAGGATCTTGTTTATCTATTTTATAAATACTTTGTATCTGCTAATCCCAAATTCCTAATTTATCCCTCCTGCACCCCCTCTCTCCTTTGGTAACCAGAAGTTTGTTTTCTATGTCTGTGACTCTATTTCTGTTTTGTATACAGATTCATTTGTATTAATTTTTAGATTCGATATATGTGCTCTCATATAATATTTGTTCTCTCTTTAAAGAGGCGATATGCTGAATTAATTAGGCTTGTTTGATATGTTGGATTATGTGAGAAACATTGCCAAATGAATGATGCTAAACCTTCTTAGATTATATTTCTGTGGCTACATGTTATTTATACATGTTCCAGAAATTGTATAAAATCTTATATGCCCTGGTATGTTATCACTCTAAATTCTAATTATTATCTTGAAATGTTGTGTTACAGAAATAAGCAAATTTCCTTGTCAACTGCATGATAATGAACTCTCATGAGATTTTTAACCATGATCATTTTAAAGTCTTTGTCATTTACAGAGAGTTACTTTTACTTTTATGCTTTTACAAATATGTTTCATTTTCAGAGAGATTCATGGAAAGGGCTCAAGCAAGTACGCTAGAATACAGATTTCTGAAAACTTTAAGATCATGAAACTGAACTGGGTAGGAAGTTCCAGAACTCATGGGAAAACTGGATTCAAGCAGACCAAGAATCAATAACATGGGACTGAATAAACCAATGAGAATGATTATAATTTTTTTGACTTTTTATTTGAAACATTGCTGATTTTAAAAAATGGTTTAGTTTCTCCAGATTTGAGAAAAACCCTCCCTCTTTTCTCTTAAGCTATCAACAAAGATGACATATTTATCTTTACTCCCATTTGATGTCTCCAAAATTCTTAAATTCTCAATGAGTATTCTTATTTCCATGGTAATACATTTATTTGCATAAGTTCAACAAGAATCTGTTCTTAAGAGGACACAATTGGAAACACCGGTTATATTATCAAGGCTTTGACTAGGATGCTAAGTTTAAGAATGTACATAGACTCAGATACAATCAGAAAACTTAAAGAAACTAAGGTTGACTTTATGAAGCCAATAAAACCCCTTGAAAATATTGGCCTGCTCTTGCTTACAAGTTTCCCAGCCGCCTAATCAGGTAACTAAGGAGGGTCACTTCCTAGCAGATACAAGAGCCTCAGGATACTTTGGGGACCTTGAGAAGAGAGGAACTCACCCAAATTTATAGATATTGCAGGAAATGTCTGATGGTAAGTCCTTGTCTTGGCTTTCTGGCCTCAAGAGACTTTTAAAAATTCAAACTGAAATTTCTTAAGCAAAGTTCCAGCAAAACAGATTTAAAAGAGCCTCTATGATCAATCACTATTCTTGCTGCACTTATGTAAATAATCTGATCAGTATTTTGGAACTAGGTGTATTTTGCCAACAAATTAGACTTAATTTGGCTCTCTTTTATAGAAATAAGGGTGATTTTAGAGAGAAAATTATGTTTCGGTAACATACCTTTGTGGACATTAGATTGTAGTGCTATTAATTGTCTTTGAGATTTTGTTATTTACTTGTAAACTGGACTGAATCCTGAATTCTTCTAGTTTCCTCCATTATCTGGCTATAACTCTCGAAACTAATGTTTCCAATTTTCTCTTACCCTTTTGACTTGGAATCACTAAGAACAAAAGCTGTGCTGTTCCCTGAAATCCTACAAACTCAATGCGAATGATTTGAGACAAACTTCAGAGAAATCACCACAATAGCTTATGTGTAGACAACCTTTGTGTCTGTTGCTGTGTGGGCCACTCAGAAAGTTTACCTGAACACATAATGACATCATTAGAGACATTCAAACTGCAGAAGATGCTTTGACCCCAATATCTAGAAGTATTCTCTAGAAATCTTCTTGACTGACTGCCCTCAGAAATCAGACTGTGTTTTCAGTCTGCTGCAATCATTAAGCTTTGTTTTTCTTTTGTTTCCATAGAAATGCCTTATTAAACACCTGATTTCTCACACAACATAGGCCTAATTTGGGAAACCCAAATACAAGACAACCTCCTTAAGTAAGACAGAACCGTTTAACTGAACTGACCTATTCTCAAGACTGAGATTGGTTTAATGAGCTATGAAGCAATCTATCAACTTAGCTTCTGGATTGTGAAACTTCTTGTTTGAAGTTTCAAAGGCAGGAGGGAAGGGAGCAGAATTTGTCATCCTAAAACATGCCTCTTCAGCATAAGAACTATTTTAGGCTGGCTATTTTTTTAAATTAAATTTATTTATTTATTTATTTTATTGGCTGTGTTGGGTCTTTTTTTGCTGTGCGTGTGCTTTCTTTAGTTGCGGTGAGTGGGGGCTACTCTTCTTTGTGGTGCACGAGCTCCTCATTGCGGAAGCTTCTCCTGTTGCAGAGTACAGGCTCTAGGCAAGTAGGCTTCAGTAGTTGCAGCACATGGGCTCAATAGTTGTGGCTCATGGGCTCTAAAGCTCAGGCTCAATAGTTGTGGCACATGGACTTAGTTG
The DNA here is from genome assembly GCF_030028045.1 of Hippopotamus amphibius kiboko. Lineage (NCBI taxonomy): Eukaryota > Metazoa > Chordata > Mammalia > Artiodactyla > Hippopotamidae > Hippopotamus > Hippopotamus amphibius. The sequence goes on from NC_080191.1 coordinate 162,290,888, forward strand.
CTCCACGGCACGTGGGATCTTCATGGAGCAGGGATCAAACCCGTTTCCACTGCACTGGCAGATGGATTCTTAACCATTGTGCCACCTAGGAAGCCCTAGGCTGGCTATTTTTAAGAAACAGCAGACAGAGGAAAAGCTCTAAGAACTGAGTAGAAGTTATCATTTTGTTAGAGACTTTTATAAGGGAAATCTCCATGTGTGAGAGTGTTTCTCTCACTGTACCAGGAAGAAAAGGATGATTCTAAATCTCTAGAAACTTTTTGCAATGGAGAAGGCAAGGACTTAAATCTGCATAACAACCTTACTCTTGTTTACTGTGCTTTTCCTGGTCACCTCCCATAACTGACTCTCCACCATCAACATCTTCTTTTGTCTTTAGCTGAAGATAATATTTAACATGATTCTGACCATCTTGGGGAGTTATTCAGTTTCCCTGGGTCACTCCCATGTATACATGTTATATGTTTATTTGACATTCTCCTGTTAATCTGTCATATCAATTTGATTATTAGGCCAGCCAAAGAACCTAGAAGGAAAGAAGGGGATATCTTTCCACTCCTATACAGCCCAGGAAGCATTACTCCAACTCTTGGTAATTAACTTGAATTATGAAATAATGGATTGGGATGTTACTGGAGGGAAGAAAGAAATGGAGAGAAATTCAGCTGCACCTAACCAAGCCATGAGGAAGTATTATCAGTCAGGCCAGGAAGCCAAGCTGGGATCAGAAACAAATAGAAATTTTTATTTTATGAACACTGTAAGCATAGAGATAATTCTCAGCCAAACAGAGATCTGACCTGAGAAGGCTCAGCAAAAAGCTCCTATTAACAAAATCAGTCATCACCTAAAATGGAAAAGTTTTTCTATGTATTGGTCATTAATGATAGTCCAGGGCCAAAAGCTATGGATTTCTAGGAAGGCTAAAAGCATCCACTGACCTTTCTTGACCTGCCTTCCTTGTTCTATGCTCCCATCTGTCCTTTACATCTTCATCCCTGGTTAATTCAAGGCAATTTCAGCTAGTGTGTTATTTCTGAACATCCCCAGGCCAAGAAGTCAGAGGAAGAGAAGACTCTGGAGGTTTGGAAGGACAGATCCATCAGATGTCAGATCCAGAAGCAGGTTTAAAGAGGAATCCTGACCCACCCATTTGCAGCAGTGGGATGCAAGGAAGTAGCTGTTTAACCCCTGGTGCCTCAGCAGAGGCCAAATGTCATCCATTTCCACTTAGGGATGTCAAAGATGTGAACACTCAGGGGTGAAGCCCTACCCTTGGGATTAAACTAAAAGCCTGGGGTGTGGAACTAGGAATTCTTGAGGTTTATAGTGGGAAGTAGGGAACGGTTGGAGGAGATAAAGGCAGGGGAAACAGGAGTAAATTGGATGAAACAACACAGTCTGGCTCCTGGAAACTTTCAAATAATATTAGAATTGCCGCAGGCAACCAGTGTTGTGATGTGATCGGACCACCTCTCTGAGGGCTGGATGTCTGGGAGCAGTGCTGGCAGGCACTGATTCTCAGCTCTAGAAAGTTAGTGTGGCCCTTTCTTCAGAGACTCTGGAAAGCTGGGCAGGAGGGTCCCAGGTGGCTTAGTGGCTCAGAAACCTTAGAGTGGGCTAGGACCTCTAGTCCTAATGTGTTTTTGAACAGAGAAGAAAACCAATTCTTTAGGGGCAGAAGATTGTCTATTAGAGAATAATTTTCAAAAAGGTAAAATCATGTCTCTCATACAGATGTTAAATGAATAGGTTTCAAAAATTTTATTGAGCTCATTAATTAATGAGGAAAGCAGTAAGATTTAAAACTGGCCCAAAGAACATTTGAGAAGCTATGTATGTATAGGCAATTTAATGGCTTGCTGAGTTACAAGCTATCCAAAAACTGGCTTATGTTTAACTGGATCATAAACTGTAAACTTTCAGGCTATTAGTTCCACTGGGAAGAAATTATTTGCATCCTCACTGAACAAATGAGACTTTACCTTATAATGAAGTAAAGTCATCCAGTACATTGAAAGTTAAGTCCACACTGAAAGAACACCCAATGATTTCTTTTGCCTATTTCTAAGTTTCAGATAATTTTTAAAAACCTGTCCAAGATAACACTGGTGTTTGCTAGCAGATGTAGGATGACACTTGACGTCTTGTTATGCTCAACCCAATATTGTTGTCCTTGCCACACAATCCGGAAAGACCCAGATGTACAAGAGCCAAATTGTGAATGGAAGAAAGGGCTGCTTAAGGAAGTGGTGTATTCCCTACTCTGGTGTGCCCAGCCCAACCACTCACTTAAGGTGCTGCTTATAAAACACTGACCTGTGAGGAAGCCTGGACTGGTTCCTTGTCCCCATATTTCCCAAACCCAAGGTGTGATCTCAATACTCTCTTTCCCTCCAGTGCTCTATAGGTTTCCTCAATCACCGTCCCCCCCCACCCACCCACACATACTCAGTCCTTACACTTGACTGTCTCTAAGATCCTTTTCTGCTTATTCTTTATTGGAGCCTTAGTTAGATGTGTTCTAGTGAGGCTCAATGACATCTTGGTGGAGATGTCGCTTAAAGGGGTTTAAGATTGAATGTGCTCGCTTGGCATAGGTATCTATTAAAGTCCTTTCACTTCAGGACTTCCTAGGTGGTGCAGTGGTTAAGAATCCGCCTGCCAATGCAGGGGACACAGGTTAGATCCCTGCTCCAGGAAAATCCCACATGCCACGGAGCAACTAAGCCTGTGCACCACAACTATTGAGCCTGCACTCTAGAGCCCACGGACCACAACTATTGAGCCCATGTGTCACAACTACTGAAGCCCACACACCTAGAACCTGAGCTCCGAAACAAGAGAAGCCACTGCAGTGAGGAGCCTGTGCACCACAATGAAGAGTAGCCCCTGCTCGCCACAACTGGAGAAAGCCCAGGAGCAGCAATGAAGGCCCAATGCAGCCAGCAAATAAATAAATTTATATTAAAAAAGTCCTTCCATTTCTTAAATTCAAGGATTTTGTAATAGTTTATTCCCCAAGATGGGAGCGAGAACTTACATATAGAACCTAGGAAGCCTCAGGTGGCACTGATTTTTTGGGTTTAGGAAAACTCTAATTTCTTGGCTCTTCATTAGAGTGAATGCTAATGTCCTTCGTTTTGGGAGGGCTCTGAGGATAAGTGAGTTACTCTTTGCCAAAACATTTGGGAGTCTGAGACAAGTAGCACTGAGCTGCTCACCAGCAATGACAAGGCATCTACACAAACACCTATCCTTTTGTTCCTGCCAGATCTTTGTGGGTGGCAGAGCTTGAAATAATTTCATTACCAGAGTTCATCAGACTTGCCAGTGTCTCTCTAAGATTGCCTTTTTCAAAATTACTTTGTTGGTCTGAAATAGAATTCAGGTAGATAAGGAATGGACGTAGTGAATGGGTAGCTATTAACCATTCGAAAGATAACATGATGGCAATGAGTGATCTACCTGATTTTGAGGCTTGCTTTTGCATTCTTTTTTATAAAAAAAATTGTAAGAAGAATGAATTTCTTACGGTTAGTGTCAAAAAAAAAAGAAGGACCACAAGCCCAGAACGGAGTCTCTTTTGCTAAGCCCCAGATTATGAAACCAAGACCTAACACCTAACTTAATTACAGTTTCAGCCTTTCCCGGGAAGGGAATCTTAAGCCAGTCAATCTGGAATCACCTGGTCAGTAACACTGAAGTAATCTGACTAATAGGCCCCTGCTGGCTCCTAAAGGGAAGTGACCGTGCCACAGCCCATCTGTTCTTTACTAGTGTACCTGCTCCCTTCTGTCTTTTAAAAGTCTTTGATTTTGTACAGGTCTTCAGAGCTCCTTTCTATCTGCTAGATGGGATCTGCTCAATTCACAAATCAGTGAACATAGCCAATAAAATCTTTAAAATTTACTCAGTTGAATTTTGTTTTTTAATACTAGCAAAGTTGAAAACCATAACATACTGTCGACACCACAAGTTTGAGATGGAGATGGGAGCCTTTTGAAAGTGCCAAAACTCTAATTTTGTTGTTTGACTCACAGCATGTTAGGGCCTGGGGAATACGAGAGATCAGTATTCTATAGGTTGAAAAATGAAGACCCAGAGAAGAAACATAACTTGCCCAAGTTCACACAGTTGTGTTGAGCTGTGCATGCTTTTTTGTGATTTATAGGGGGTGAGGTAGGAGGAACAAAACTCTAAGATATGGCAGCTAGTACCCTCTCTACTGAATTATCCCACTGGTGAGACAGTTCTCTGAGGTTTGAGCTATAAAACAGAATGGAGACAGGAAGGGGTGATTTCAGCCCATTTCCCCTCTTTTCAAATCAAAACCTCCCCTCTTCACTCTCAATATTTTGCCTTTAAGGGCTCCACAACCTGCTGTCATCTCCTGCCAACCACATTCCCCACCATTTTCCCTGTGGACTGTCTTCTCACTTCTCCTCAGAAATATTAATAAAGAGCCCATTTTTACTGAACATCCATTAGAAGTGCCAAGCTCAGAGCACTCTTCTTCTAATATGTCAATTAATCTTCACAACAACACAGTCCAGTACTGCTATCCTCGTTTAATAAGTGAGGAAACTGAGGTGCATTGGGTACTGAGATCGCGTACCCAAGATCCCACAGCTGGTGACAACAGACCTGAAAGTTTGACTCCTGAACTCTGCTCTTCAGTACTGCCCTTTGTGGTGTCTCACGATTAATACATCTTCTCAAAATCATGCCTCTCTCATCATGCTTCACTCCCTGGTGACTAAATTTCACTTCTAGACACGTGGGGGCCATTTTCATTGGATTCAAACTGGGATCAGAACATTTGAGATGGACAGGTGAAGGGAGCCATTGAGCTCAGAGCTAAGAGAGAGCTAAATATTGGGTTGGCCAAAAAGTTCATTAGAGTTTTAAACCCCAAATGAACTTTTTTGGCCAATCCAGTATCTGATTTCCTGGACACTGTGTGTTGCCTGCACAACACTCATCTTCCATGTTCTCCTTAAAGAGCATCACTTTTTTTCAGGTATTTACCTTTCTCTTGCAATACTCACTTGCTTCATCCCCACCCCCAAGGAAAGGCCTGATTTATCCAAGGGAAATCACATACACTAGACAGTGATTGATTCATAAACGAACATCTGACACAACGTTGGTCAGTAATATGTAAGGAGACGTTTACAGAGGGCTTCTGGGAAATCCTTCCTCACTTTTCAAATAGAATTTCCAAAAAGTGACCCTCGTATATTCTCTGGACAAACTGTGCCCCGTTTGAAGTCTGGAATGTCCACAGCTGTCTTCCTAGTAGGCTGAGGATGAAACCTCAGAGGAAGGGAGAGCCAGGATCACAGGCTTACATGCACCCTAACGTTTGCCTTATTGCTGGACTTTCTTATAGGAGCCAATAAATTTTCCATTTGCTTCAGCCACGCAAAATCCGGGGATGAAGACTGAATCATGAGTTAGGCAGACAATCCAATGGAAACTCATCTGAAAGAGCTGAGTAGGGTAGCACAATATGCTCTGAAGCAATGGGAGAGGAGCAAAGATACCAGCACAAAGGAGGATGCAGGGAATCAAGAGTCTGAGGCAAAACTTAAAGAGATTCCTGAGAATCTGGGGCATTGTTTCTGGGGCTGTGTGCTGGGCCACTGATGTGTTGGTTATTGACTTATTGTGACTCCTGGAATTCTCTCTCTTGTCTCTGTCCAAATGCCATGCATCCTTCAAGCCCTAGCTCAAAGCTAATCTCCCATGGGGAGCCTTTCCACTTGCCGTGGGCCTTGTTTACTGCCCCCTGTTGAGACTTCCTTGGGATCGCTCTTCTCTACAGAATGTCTGTCACATAGAATATCTATGCATCCTTGCATGAGAGTCTTGTCCCTCAAGGCCAAATGAACGAGTGTGTTTCTTTGTTTCTTCTCCCACAGAGCTGAGCCCAGAGTTATTCCCAGAAATCATAAGAAAGTGAATGTGTTTGCAGATGTGAGTATGCTGAAGTTCATTCGTGGGGGCATCTCAGTGTTCATGATGAAGTCCTTTGTCAGCATGGCTGCTGAGTGCTCTCCCTCCCTGTGTGCTTGGTCATACAGGGCTACCCTCCAGCCAAGTTCAGGGTGGGGACCCCCTCTTCCATTCTCAGGCTGTGCTGAGAAAGACCACAGCCCTGGCTCTCAGAGAAGCTCCCAGAAATGGTGGGAGAAGTGAAGGACTCACTTTGACCTTGTTTAACTTGGAATTGTGGTGTACCTGAGCGGAAATGAAAAGGTCACAAAGGCACATTTTCTTTTTTCAGCAGAGAAAACTGAGGCAGAAAGTAGAAGGAACCTGCCTAAATTTCTGTTGTTAAAGTCATCTTTAAACAGTCACCATTGAGTGGATAGGGAAGCCTGAGCAACTTGGCCCATCGTTTCCTTAAAGACAACTGCTTGTTTATTTCTTAGGTCTCCTTTTCATTAAAAAGCTGGGCAATTTGATAGTAACTAAAAAATGTATCTAAAGAAATGGCCATTTTAAAGAAATAATTACTCATATTTTGATACAACTCTATAGTTAAAAAATTTTTTATAGCTTGGTCTTTCTTACAATTGTTTTGTGGAGATAGAGATTGTTGTTTCTGTTTTAGAAAGGTAGAGGGACTTCTCTGGTGGTGCTTGTGGTTAAGAATCCACCTGCCAATGCAGGGGACATGGGTTTGAGCCCTGGGCCAGGAAGATCCCACATGTCGTGGAGCAACTAAGCCCATGACCCACAACTACTTAGCCTGCACTCTAGAGCCCGTGAGCCACAACTACTGAGCCCTTGTGCCACAACTACTGAGCCCTTGTGCCACAACTACTGAAGCCCAAGTGCCTAGAGCCTGTGCTCTGCAACGAGAAGCCACCTCAGTGAGAAGACCATGCACTGCAGCGAAGAGTAGCTCCCCACTCTCCGCAACTAGAGAAAGCCCTCACGCAGCAACAATACCCAACACAGCCAATAAATAAATAAATAAATAAATAAATAAATTTATTAAATAAATAAATAATAAAGTTTTTAAAAAAAGAAAAGAAAGGTAGAAACCAGTCTCACCCTAGCCAGGTCACACTTCAGATTCAAGTCTAGAATTCCATCTCCTCTGCCTACTCCTGCACATATGCCTTTCTGTTCTGTTCATATGGGATTGAGAAACATGAATTTTGAAAACCAGTTTGATGCTTCCTGTGTTTCCAAACCCCAACTTCCCTTTACAGTGGCCGAGTTCTGGCTTTTCATCAGCACTAGACGGCCCCCCTTCCTTGTCTTTGGTTGACAGTGGAGCCTTTTTAATGAAGTGGCCCAGAAAATACTGCCCAGTGTCTTCAAATATTAATAACTTCATTTGTTTGTAAAACTTAGGGAGGGTGTCATAAAAATTAATGAATGTACTGGTAGAAATCAATTGTCTTCTGGAAAAGGTTCTCTGGAGTCATTGTGTAGGAAATTATGTGAAATTTTTTTTTTCTTGCACGTCTGGGATAACATATTTCTAGCTAAAGGGTATGTTTTGATTATATTTATGGTCCAGAAAATGGAGACTTCTTAAAGATCTTCTGGTCCTTTGCTTTGAAGAAAGATGAAATTTGGAGAAAAACAATCCCAAAGAATGAAAACCCAAGGGAACCACTTCAATCAAATGTTTCTCATAATTTTGGCTTGGGTATTTACATTCCTCTTCGGTCCTTATATTTTTACACTCATAACTGGGCTAAGGTAAATTCTTACTGAGTTGGAGACACAGAGCCAGGCTCAGAGAGGAAAAGAGATTTACGCAGTCTCACAATCCAGTTAGTAGAAGAGATTGTGGATCCCCAGCCCACAATTTTTGCTGTATTACGTTGTCTGTTTTTCTGATCTCTCTTTAAAAAAAAAAGGAAAAAAACAAACAAAAAAACAAAACAAAACTGGGCATGGGCATAGAAGTTAGCAATGTATTCATTTGTTCTCGTTAATTTTCCAAATTAAGGTATTTTAATTACATTGAGTTAAGATCAATCTTTTTCCACTGTAAATCTGCCTTTGTCTCAAATTTACTAGTGTCAGATGGTGTCAGATAGGCTGTAGGCTTTTTGGAGGTCCAGCCATGAGGAAGTTGAATTGGAGATACATTTAGTCTGGACTGAATGGACAACAGTAAAGTATTTCACATCTTGAACATGGTTAAAATGCACAATTTTATGTAGAGAGTTGGTAACATTTAAGTACACCATATTAATTGCAATTTGAAAACCATATTTGAGCATTTCAGTAAATTAAGTGAGAATTTACTGACTACTGATTTGAACATATATGAAGAGTACTTTGTTTTCCTTTGAAAATTATTTATTGAAGAATTGAATGAAAATTCAGATGAAAGTTGGTGGATATTTATTATACCATCTTTTCAATTTTTTTTGATTGTTTTCATAATAAAAATTCAAGGACTTTAAAAAAAATTAAGGGAACACAGCACAATCATGATCAAGACAAGCAAGGAAACTGACAGAAATTTTCTGATATTGAGAAGCAAATTCTAACAAAAACAAAAATTACCAAAGGAAGTAATTCATTAAGAAGAAGCGAGAATCTTCCAATCGAATTAGTGAAGAGATTCTTGGATTATTTGCTAATCCAATGAATAAAGTGAAGTGAATTATATAAACACATTGGAAAATTTTAAAATATTCTGTAGACTTGACCTGGAATGATAATATCAGTGAAAGATAATATAAAACTGGTAATACACACTACAGCAAGAACATCAACAACAAACTCATTAATGAGTGGCTTGATTCAGAGCATTAGCGATGAGTCACTGTATAAAGAAACCTGAAATGCCCTGAAAACTTCTTGCTCGCATATGAAAGAAACGATAAAAGTTTTCCTTATTTGACAACAAGTCTAAAATACTGCTTGGCATTATTAATAAAGAATTGTAAAGCAGAAAGGAACTTTCCTAAACTATCAATAATTTTTCAAACAACTGATTAGCCATGTTATGAGAAAACTATATTATCTTTCTATTCCCTCTATAATAAATGACATTACAAAATCAAATAAAAATTTGATCAAATTTTAGGGAAAAGTATTATAGAGACATGAGGCTATGTCATTTTTTCTGGATTTTGTGGTATCTGTCAGCATTTTGCCATCCGTTATTTGGTGTGATTTCTTTTTTCATTTTAAATAAATTTTCACTTTTGCTCCTAATTTTGTATTCTTTTTCATAAAGTGGGCCTGACCATATTTTATGGGATTCAGGTCCTCCCTGTCAAACCTGTGGTCCTCTGGCAGTGAGAGAGGGAGAGGCTGATGGATGGTACTTACTGAAGTGTAGGTGCAAGTTATGGAGTAAAGTGAAAAGAGGGAGCATCTAGGTGGGTAACCGCACCAAACTGTGAATGTTGGCTAAGTCAGGTTATATTTGTAAATAGGAGAGGTGAGGAGCGCATTGGGTGATATCCAAAGCCTCTTAATAATGATGACAATAACAGTCTCTAGTATAACTGAGCACTTATTGCACATCATGCATTACATCTGAGGTCACAAATGATGGTCCATGGACCAATCCGGCCTGCCCCCTAGCTTACAAATAAAGTTTTATTGGAAAACAGCTACAACTATTCATTTAGGCGCTGTCTATGGCTACCTTTGTGCAGCATGGTTGCACAGCAGGGTTGAGTAATCATGACAGAGACCACATGGTTGGTAAAGTCTAAAATATTTACTATCTGACCCTTAAAAGTTTGCCGACTCCTGCACTACGTAGTCACTGGCTCTGTGGCACACTATATTTTCCAAATATGTCTACAAATATGTGGGTATCTCCCAACCCACATGCTCCGGTAAAAATGTGATCTTCTTACCCCACCTCCGCCAAGAGATGGGGTCTACTTGTATCTGGGTGGGTGGGCCACGTGGCTGCTTTCACCAATAACAGAGAGTGGAATTGATGCTGTGCCGTGGCAGGTTCTGCTTCCTGTCTATGGAAGCCAGCCACCAAGTACAAAGTGCAACTACCTGAGACCACTATGTTGTGAGAAGCTCAAATCTCATGGAGAGGCCCTTACAGGTGAGATGCCATGTGGAGAGAGAAAACAAGGATCACGGAGGTACTAGATGTGAGTGAAAAACCTGCCTTGGCAGTAGATCCTGCAGTCCCAGCTGCTTTGCTGATACCATGTGGATTAGACACAGACCACCCGAACAAAACCCTTCCAGGATTTCTGACCCACAGAATCATTGGACGTCATAAAACGGTTGTTTGTATCCATTAAGTTTGGAGTGGTTTGTTATGCAGCAGTAGATAATTGGAACAGTCTCAAGTAATCCTCATCACTGTCCAGTGAGATAAGAATTACTAGTCCCAATTTATGTATACAGAATCAAAGTTTGAAGAAGCCAAATGACATGCTCCTGTGATACTGCTGATACACGGCAGAGCCAGAGTTCACACCTGAGCCTAGCGGACTCCAAAGCCCAGGTACCTGACATGACTACAAGCGCTGACATTCTGTGTGCTGAAAGCTGGCAAAGCAAAGAGACAACAGGTCGAGCAGGAGGCTCCTGACAAAGTCATACTCCCAGCCCTAGTGGAGTTATATTCAGGAGGGAGTTTTCCTTATCCAACTTCCACAAAGCAGAGCAACAAATGTGCCGAACATTGTTTCCTTGGCAATTCGCCTGAGAGCATTTCTTTTTCATCCATGATGTGCTTTTATTCTCTTGCAAGGCATTGTGCTTTCTTTTTAAGCAGCTTTATTGAGGTATAAAACATACCATAAAATTCACCCATTATAAGTGCACAGTTAAGTGACCTCTAGTAAACCTACACAGCTGTGCAACCATCACCACGATCCACATTAGGACAGTTCCAAATGCTGTAAATGTCCCAAATGAACATGTCATGTCAGACTGTAGTCAATCCCCATCCCAACTGCTAGTCCCCAGCAGCCACTCATCTGCTTCTGTCTCTACAAGTATGCCTTTGCTAAAAATGTCATATAAATGGAAGCATGTGATATGTGGTGTGTTGTGTGTCTGGCTTCTTTTATGCAGCAGGCATCAGTAGTTTGTTTCTTTTAACTGCTAAAGAGTACGCCATTGTATGAAAGCATCACGTTGTTTTAATTACGTTCACCAGTTGATGAACAAATCCATAAGGATTGGTTCCAATTTTGGATTGCGTTCATGGTGACATTTAGTCTGTGTTTGATTGCTTAAGACTCATAGGACCCAAAATGACACAGCTTAAAATCAATCGTTTATTGCAGAAAAAGGAGGTAAGAATATAGCAACATTATTCAGCATAGGCCTTAAGCACTTCCTACCACATTCCTCAGAGTCAAGAAGGTTGCCCAGAAAAGTTGGGGGAAAATAAAGCAATTATTTTGAGCCCAAAGAATCTTCATCCTCCTGACCTTACAGGCAGGACCCAAAAGTCTCCTGCTTCAGTTTCTAGGAGGCATGGTTTGAAAATAAAGACTACCCAAATGAGGACAGACAGAGGCTCTTTATTCAGAGCTTGCTGTAGTGAGGGAGTCACCTATCAGTGTTGGCAAAAACTCAAAAGCAGAGGGAAGAGTGTGAAAGCTTTATAGTAGAAAAAGGGGGAGGCTTCAGGTATGTCCTGATTAGAGGTTGGGGCATGCGGAAGCTGAAGGAGCGCTAACTATAAGTGGGGCATCTTACGTGATTGGTTAGGGAGGAATATTTGTCTTTCTCTGATTGGTCCTAAGTCAGAAGCAGAGGGGGAGAATTGGGGAAGCTGGTAGTTATTGACCAGGTCTGATGGCTTTGGGTCCAATTGCTGCAGAAGGAGTGGTTTGGCTTCCCAGGCTGGCTGCTGACAAGGTTGTGGGTCAGAGTTCTATTTTTATATATGGTCAGCCGACTGACTATTTGCATATTCAGTCTTTCAAGGGCCAGTCTTCTCCTACAGTCCCCTCCATCTAACTCCAGGCAACTATTCTGTAGTACAGTAGAAGAGAAAGTCATTTGGTGTCAAAAGACCTAGTTCTACCCCATGGAAAAATCACTTCACTTCTGAGACATGTTCTCTGCACAGAGTATGAGCATAAAGATAGTAATGTTTGCCCTTTTATTTTGTAGGATTTGTAAAAGATTTTACTAGGTTCGCTGATTTTTTATCCATTCCCACATCTATGCCCTTATTCATGTGATTTGTAGTGTTTTCCTCCAAAGGAGAAGAGACTATTTCTCCATCCCATGACTCTGAGTTCAACCATATATCTTACCGTGGTCAAAAAAATTCAAAACAAAAAAAAAAGTGACAGTGTGACAGTTCTGAGCTTAGCTATCAAGGGGCCTTGTGTGTTTCTACTTGTTCTCATGAGCTTTCACTGTCACCATGAGCAGATCATGCCCGAGCTAGCTCACTGGTCCCACACGGTGGAGCAGAGCCTGCTTGTCCCAGCTGCGTCATTCTACATCCCCTGACCCCCAGTCAACCCCTAGACGGACAAGCAATCCCAGCTTAGGTGAGCAGAGACACCCAACTGAGCCTTGCTCTGGGAAAATAAGTGATGGTGTCCTTACGCCACTAAGTGGTTTCTATTAGCAAAAGTTAATATATACAGGGTTGTCGTGTCAATTAAATAAAAGAAGGGATGTGGAAGGTTTTTTGAAACTGTAACCTACTCTGAAAAATGTATTGCCCTTAGTTTTTAAAATTTCCACGTGACCTTATTTTCAGTTATGTGTGAAATTCATGTTAATGAAGTAGTAGCTGTTAAGGTTTAAGGTACACTCTTCTAAAAGTAATTCAGCCACGTATTTGTTCCCTAGGTATTTTTGAACATCAGTTATGTGTTCTATAGAATACAGAAAGGCTTTTAAATGCAAAGAAATCTCTCTCTAGAGAGACACTGAAATGATTTCAGACACTGAAATGATTTGGAGTGAGTAGGGAAAGATATGGACTCTGAAGTAGTAGGTCAGATGCTGGTTCTCGTTATCCAGAGATAGATATCTATTCTGCATTCTGCTTCCCTCTAAAAGCAAAGAAAGAGCCAAAGCCCTTTTCCTAGGTGAAGGAAAGCTTAGAATTCCTTGGAGAGTAAAACAGGAGTAGGACTTCTCCCATTTGGAAAGGACTAAGGAAGAGGGCTTCACTGCACCTATAGCTGTGGGTCCAGGGAAATTACTGGAGAACCTTGTCCAGTCCTTGCCATTTACATCTTCTGAAATCAAAACATTTCTTCAAAGCTCTGCTCAAATTCTACCTCCTCCAAGCAGCCTCCTTTTCTGAAGCCCTATGGGTAATATCTTTTTTCTTTACGTCTGGGGCAACATTTCTTTGCTATCTGTCTTAGCCCCATACTCCACTACTTTCACAAAGACACGAGCCTACTAAGCTAGTAGGATTTGGCTTGGAATGGTGGTGGCAATTGGTGCAGCTTAAGGTAGAAGAGACGAGCACAATACAACAGCAAGGATGAGGAAGTAGGACATGAAAAAGCTCATCTTCATGACAATTCTTGGGGGAACCAGGAGGTCAAAGAGTGAGCTGAGACCACCATGGACTGCATCCGGGTCTTCGAAAGAATTTTTCTCTGGCTGGGAATTCAAGGGCCACTCGTATTTGGAAGATCTTACCTTCTGCCCTAAGTCTCAAGTTCTTTAAGTGGCCGGGACTCAGCCAGGTAGGGCCCCCATGATATGTTACTTAGTTGCTTAAGTCAGATCTTAGATTTTCTTGGGGCCAGATCTCATTTTAGATGACTAGTGCTTATGTATGATACAATTTAGAACACTGGCTTTACTTGACAATTCAGTTTAATCACTGAATTTTTTTTAAGCTCTTTATTGGAATATAATTGCTTTACACTCTTGTACCAGCTTATGGGGTACACCAAAGTCAATCAGCTGTATTTATACACATATCCCCATATCCCCTCCCTCCTGCGATGCCCCCCATCCTCCCTGTCCCGGCCCTCTGAGGCATCACCCATCATCAAGTTGATCTCCCTTTGTTATACAGCAACTTCCCACTAGCTATCTATTTTACACTTGGTAGTATATATATGTCTATGCTACTCTTTCACTTCCTCCCAGCTTCCCCTTCACCCCCCACCCCCCCCAACCCCATGTCCTCCAGTCCATTCTCTGCATCTGCATCCTTATTCTTGCCTTGTCACTGGGTTCATCAGGACCTTTTTTTTTTTTTTTTTAATTCCAAATATACGAGTTAGCATACAATATTTGTTTTTCTCTTTCTGGCTTACTTCACTCTGTATGACAGACTCAAGGTCTATCCACCTCATTACATACAGCTCCATTTCATTCCTTTTTATGGTCAAGTAATATTCCATTGTATATATATGCCACATCTTCTTTATCCATTCATTTGTTGATGGGCATTTAGGTTACTTCCATGTCCTGGCTATTGGAAATAGTGCTGCAATAAACATTATGGTACATGTTTCTTTTTGGATTATGGTTTTCTCTGGGTATATGCCCAGGAGTGGGATTACTGGATCATATGGTAGTTCTATTTGTAGTTTTTTAAGGAACCTCCAAATTGTTTTCCATAGTGGCTGTACCAATTTACATTCCCACCAACAGTGCAGGAGAGTTCCCTTTTCTCCACACCCTCTCCAACACTGTGTTTCTAGATTTTTGGATGATGGCCATTCTGACCGGTGTGAGGTGATACCTCATTGTGGCTTTGACTTGCATTTCTCTGATGATGAGTGATGTTGAGCATCTTTTCATGTGTTTGTTGGTCATCTGTATGTCTCCTTTGGAGAAATGTCTATTTAGGTCTTCTGCCCATTTGTGGATTGGGTTATTTGCTTTTTTGGTATTAAGCTGCATGAGCTGCTTTTATATTTTAGAGATTAATCTTTGTCTGTTGCTTCGTTGGCAACTATTTTTCTCCCATTCTGAGGGTTGTCTTCTTGTCTTGTTTATGGTTTCTTTCACTGTGCAAAAGCTTTTGTTTTATTAGGTCCCATTTGTTTATTCTTGGTTTTATTTCCATTATTCTAGGAGGTGGGTCAAAAAGGATCTTGCTTTGATGTATGTCATAGAGTGTTCTGCCTATGTTTTCCTCGAGGAGTTTTATAGTGTCTGGCCTTACATTTAGGTCTTTAATCCATTTTGAGTTTACTTTTGTGTATGGTGTTAGGAAGTGTTCTAATTTCATTCTTTTACAAGTAGCTGTCCAATTTTCCCAACACCACTTATTGAAGAGGCTGTCTTTTTTCCATTGTATATTCTTGCCTCCTTTTAATCACTGAATTTTAAGAAGGGACTTTGCCAGACCCTCAGAATTTGGGAAGCCATTACAAATACAGTAGTTTGTGGTTATGATAGTTGTAATTAAAGAATCAATGCACTTATGATAATTCTGATAGGAATGAAATATGAACATAAGTCCACTTCTACTTAATTATGGAAATGATCTTTTTCAATAATAAAAAGACATGAGACAGATCTCTAAACTGCCTGAAAGAAATATTTTGAAATGAGTTGGATTCTCTTAAAGTAAATCAATGGTTTACCTTCTGATCTCGAGTAGCTGTGTATATGTCTGTCTTACCCAGTAACCTCTATTCTCCTGAAGATCAGGAATTGTCTCACTTCTATCAGTATCGCCTCTATGGCTAGTACAGTGCCTGGTACACCATGAGAACTCAGAAAATATTTTTGCTCTCTTGGAGTATTATCTCCAGCTTCTTCTACTCAGGCAATTCATTTAGTCCATGAAATGATTTTGCAAAATATTCCTCCTTCCACAGAGGAAGGAATGAAGTCTAAGAGAGTAAGCGATTTGCCCAGGATGGTACCATTAGTATAGGGCAAGATCAGGATTTAATCCCAATATGCTTTCTATGGAGTTCTTCTTTTTAGGCAGAGAAACGGGATGCCAAAATGATCAAACACAGGACTTTCATTGCTATCCTGTTCTTGTAGATTTCTCTTTTTCCTCTCCTTTTTACTCCATTGATATCATATAATGCTCTTCAATTACCGCTGTCAACTTCCTCCCACAATTGCTCTATATTCTGGGCTGTAATTGCTCCTCACAGAGCCTGAGCCCACATGCCTACAATTTCTCTATCAGCTAAGCAGCCCCCACGGCCTCCAGGGGACCATGGCTAATGCAGCCCACAGAGGTACATGCACCTGTGATTGCTGCCATTTTCCACTTTAGTTATCCCAGGAGAAGTGCTATGCTAGAGTGCCTTTTAAGTAACGCATAGTGACAACATTCTGATGTGGGTGGGTGGCCAAGAATCATTATTCCCCACATTAGTATTTGAGAAATGGTACCTTCAAGGTGGAAGTTGACACGTTCCCTTGGACGGTTGAGGGAAGAGGCAAAGAGGAGTCCCTCTGGTACTGAGATCCATTTCTTAATGCTAAGGGCACAAGGTTCTTTCCTAGATAATAAATTAAGACTCCACTTAAGGTAAAACTTCAGCTAATAAGCTACCAACTTGTCCAAGAAAAAAGTAGTTCAGAAATAAAAGATTCCTCCAATTTTTTTCTATATAGGAATCCCTGAAATTTATTTCAAAAGAACTCAAGCAGGTCACAGAACCTGAGATCTAAAAGGGCTGTGTGCAGGTGGGAGAATTGGGATCCAAAGAGGGAAGCAGACTTGGTCAAGTCACTCAGCAAGTGGATGGCAAGAGCCAGATCTTTTAAAAATAATTTTTATTAATTTAATTATTTAACTTATGGCTGCATTGGGTCTTCATTGCTGCACTCGGGCTTTCTCTAGTTGTGGAGTGCAGAGGCTACTCTTCACTGCGGTGCTCGGGCTTCTCAGTGCAGTGGCTTCATTTGTAGTGGAGCACGGGCTCCAGGTGCATGGGCTTCAGTAGTTGTAGCTCGAGGGCTCTAGAGCACAGGCTTAGTAGTTGTGGCGCACGGGCTTAGTTACTCTGAGGCATATGGAATCTTCCGGGACTAGGGATCAAACCCGTGTCCCCTGCATTGGCAGGTGGATTCTTAACCACTGCACCACCAAGGAAGTCCCAAGAGCCAGATTTTAAGACTTCTAGACAAGGACCTTCTTCACCTTGGTTAAATTGAGGGTTGAAGGAGAAGAGTGATGCCACTTCCACCTTCAGTTACCTGGGAGCTTCTGACAGGGGTAGTTATAGAAACATCAGGTCCCTGGGATAGTGGTTCCTGACACTGGTAACATCTTATTTCTAAGGACACCCTAGTCCAGAGTGCAGTCGAGAAACTCTGGCCAAGAAAGCCAAACATTGCTGCAGAGATAAACAAACAAAATAAAACTCTATAAGGGCTACTGAATGTACCTGAGATGAGTCCCCTCTTTTCACCTCAGGACCGAGAGAAGCTGGTCAAGGTCAAGAAGCTGATCCTAGGGACCCGAGAAGCTTTTGGGAGAGCTGAAGGGATCGAGTGTAAGGATTTTCCCAATCAACCAAAGCCCAGGGCAACTAATCACTATCACAAAGGAAGGGACTCCCTTTCCTGGGGTTAACTAAAAGCAGGGAGCTGGAGGAAAGGCTGAGAAGTCCTAAAGGCCTGCTGTAAGGCAGGGACATTACAGAGTGAGCAACAGCCTGAGGGGACTACCTGGCGTCTAGCAGAGACAAAGCTGAACCGACACAGCAACAACCTAAACAGCAGCAGGACCAGACTTCATAGAGCACTCCTCTCGTACCAGACTCTTCTCTAACTATTCTACGTACATTATCTCATCTGATCCGCACAGCAGCCTCATAACAAGAATTAGAAAATGTGGTAGGGCCACTTTCAAAAGTTCTGGGAAAGGATTATTTTACATGAGGATCCTTCCACTAATAACATTTCATAAGCGACCAGGGCTATTGTGGGTCCCCACAACCTCTCTATGTATGTATAAATAACATTTTTAATACCTATTACTTTGAACTAGAGGAAACTGCTAGTTTTGTAGATCAAAAAATGGTCAAATAGCAGAACTTTTGCATGGTTCAAGCTAATATGTAAAATATGTGTTCTATATGGGAAGTAAGTAAAAAAAGCAACAGGCAAAATGCAATAGAGCGGGATATGTACTACATAAGCAGTACACTCTGGGAGAGAAAACACAAAAGAGCATTCTAACTAAGTTTTCAGCGGAGGAGACCAGTCAGGGGAGACTTCTAGGAGGAAATGTTGAAACCTGAAGGACAATAGAAAACAGTAAGGGAAGTTAATCATTACGAGCCTGATTTAATGAATCAGGGAGGTTTTAGGTCATGATAAAGTAACAGATGCAGGACTTGCACTACCACTGTAAACACATAGAAAAATGAGAAAAGTATGTGAAAAAACCCCTACTTTTAGACACTGGGCAACAGACATCACAAGATCATAATCAGTGGGAGTAGGAAAACAAACAGGGTGTGTCCATCAATTGGTTAAAATCAATGTTTCTAAAAATGGAAAGAGTATGGTCTTTAATTGTACAGAATTAAATTGCAATTAAAAGTAGAAAGAGATCTGAAAACTAAACACTTTAGTTTTAAGTAACTCTTGGGTAATAAAAGAAACCTCAAGAGAAGTTTTAAAATATTTAATGAACCAAATGAAAATAGAAATACAACATACAACATATCAAAACTTGTGAGATGCAGTTGAAGCAATGCTAAGGGAAGATGTATAACTTTAAGTGATTATATTAGAAAAAAATCAAGTCAATGACTTAAACTTACATACTGAAAAGCTACAATAAGGTGAGACAATTAAACCTAAAGTAAGTGAAAGAATGAAAAAATAGAAATAGGAGCAAAAATCAATCAAATAGAGAATGTACAAATATTGGAGAAAATAAATTAAACCAAAAGCTGATTCTTTAAATGTCACACCACGGGCCACAGGTAGAAGCCCAGAAGTGGGAATAGCTCATAAGGAGGTCTGCTCAATGGAATATATACTGACTGCAGAGATGCCACTTTGGTGTGTTACCATCTTGAACGGCTTGTTGTAACCAACATTTCAATAAAACTAATAACGTCTATCTAAACTCATCAGAGAAACAAGGGAGAAGACAAATTATCATCAAGAAGGAAACAAGGGACATTATTACTGAGTCTACAGTCACTAAAAGGGTAATAAAGACTACTAGGAACAGCTTGCTGCCAATAAATTCAGCATCTGATATGACATGGAAGAATCCTTTGGAAAAACAACAACAAGAACCACAAATGACCGAAAATGGCTTAAGAGGAAATAGAAATTCTAGATAGCCCCAGGTCTATTAAAAACAGTCGGATTTCTTATAAACAATATTCCACAAAGAAAAATCTCAGCCCAGGTGACTTCTCTGGTGCATTCTTTCAAACATCTAAGGAAGAAAGAATAACAATTCTGTACAACATATTTCAGAAAATAGGGAAGGCAATAATACGTTGTCTGCCACTAGACAGACATTAAAACACTGGCAGTGTCATCTGGATCCTGCCTGCCCAAGAACTCCTTATGGTATCTGCAATTCCAAGAGTAATAAAAACATGAACCCATAAAAGTGCTTAAACATATGACATAAAAATGTATACAAATCTTTAAACAATATTTATACTAAATAAAAACTGGTAACAATTTAGATATACATCAGCAAGAGAAGGGAATAAACAAATTGCGGTATATACACATGGTGGAATACTACTCAGAAATAAAAAGGGACAGGGACTTCCTAGGTGGTGCAGTGGGTAAGAATCCGCCTGCCAATGCAGGGCACAGGGGTTCGATCCCTGCCCCAGGAAGATACCACATGCCGCAGAGCAACGAAGCCCGTGCGCCACAACTATTGAGCCTGCGCTCTAGAGCCCGTGAGCCACAACTATCGAGCCCATGTGCTGCAACTACTGAAGCCCACGTGCCTAGAGCCCGTGCTCTGCAACAAGAGAGGCCACCGCAGTGACAAGCCTGTGCACCACAATGAAGAGTAGCCCCCACTCGCCGCAACTAGAGAAAGCCCGTGTGCAGCAACGAACACCCAACACAGCCAATAAAATAAATAAATAAATAAATCTATAAAAAAAAAAAACCTTAAAAAAAAAAAGAAATAAAAAGGGACAAATTACAGATAGATGCAACAACATGGATTAATCTAAACAAATTGTACTCAGTAAAAGGAGCCAGACACAAAAAAAGTGTATTTGTATATCCCATTTTTGTAAAAATTTAGAATATACAAAACTAAATAATTGTAGAAAACAGATCAATGGTTACCTGAGGCCAGTTGTGAAGGTAGATGAAGAAACTTACTTGGTGGTGGAAATAGTCTATTTCTTAATAGGGGTAAAGTTTCAAATGTATATATTATTGTCAAAAACTCATCAAACTATATGGTTAAAATGGCTACATTTTACCACACAAAAATTATATCTCAGTAGAATTGAATCAAAAAAGATAAGTCAGAGAAATAGGTAAAAATGGAGAAATTAGGGAGTATGTTATCAAGGTTGTTTCTAGTGTTTCAATCAGAGCAACTTGGTAGATGGTGGTTCCCTCACTATTGTGGAAAGAAATGCTGGAACAGAACCAGGTTTGAGGGAAGGAGTGTTAATAGAACAGTACTGAAATGTTGAGTTGAAGGTGCCTATGGCAGTGGTACTCTGTAAGCCATTTTTCAGGGGGAGAAGGAAAAGACGGGGAGCCCTGACTTGTAGCATTCTCTGATCTTCATGGTATAGATACTTCCATCACATCTGATTTCATGCTACCAATTGTTTAATAACCAGATTAAAACATCTTGGAAATTTAACAATCTCTCATGACCCTGAAGGAGCCAGCTCTAGCAGTCCACTGCCTATGAATCATCAAAACAAATATGAGAAGAAAGAAGCTGTATAAATAGAGGGGTTCTCTCTAGAAATATAAGGGAAAAGTGTAGTCATCGGTGAATAGATGTTAATAAAATCCAGGTATGTGGGTGCAATTAGGGGAAAAATATAGAGGGGAAATAAGAGATGCCTAGAATTTTACCTCGAGCATGTTAGTTTTAAAGGTCAATTAGAAGAGAATGGGTAAGTAGAAAAAAGTGAAAAGTAAGAACCAGAGAGGCAGAAGAAAAAACAGGATGGAATGGTGTCAAAGGAGCCCAGGTAAAGATCTGAGAAGTGGTTAGCAGTGTTAACTTCAGTTAAGTAAAATGAAGACTAACATTTTGGGGTATGGGGCTTATGGTAACCTTTGAGAATGCAGTTTCAGGGGAGTTTTGGAAGTTGAATGGGCTGCAGGCAGATGTCTTTCATCTAGAAGCACAGAGCTGGGAGTGGCTCATAAAGAAGTCTGCTGAGTAGAATATATACTGGCTGCAGAAGCACAGGGACTTCCCTGGTGGTGCAATGGTTATGAATCTGCCTGCCAATGCAGGGGACGTGGGTTCGAGCCCTGGTCCGGGAAAATCCCACACACCACAGAGCAACTAAGCCCGTGCACCACAACTACTGAGCCTGCAGTCTAGAGCCCGTGGGTCACAACTACTGAGTCCTTGTGCCACAACTACTGAAGCCCATGTGCCTAGAGCCTGTGCTCTGCAACAAGAGAAGCCACCGCAACAAGAGAATCCACCGCAACGAAAATCCCGTGCACGGCACCTGAGTAGCCCCCGCTTGTCGCAACTAGAGAAACTCATGAGCACCAACGAAGACCCAACACAGCCAAAGATAAATAAATAAATAAATAAGCTAATTAATTAATTTAAAAAAAGAAGAAGCCCGTAGCTGCAGATGGCCACTTTGGTGCATCACCACCCTGATCGACTGTCGTGACCCATGTTAAATACTCTAATCACAGACAGAGGTATCCTGACATCTGAGCTGACATTCCCAGACCTAAACTTGTGCCACACACACATACATACACATACCTAGACACACGTATGGACATCTGGATATGTATAAAAAACAAACCCTGTGATTTACTATGGAATATAAAAGTAATAGATTTTTAAAATATAAAGCATGAGATTTCAAAGAAATTTTATGTTTGCATCGTGTTACTTTCATCTAAATTTCTGGGCCTCCTTCCACTCCTGCCCTCCATTCCACACGTATCCCCACCCCCATGTGGGGTGTCTACACTCATTCTCCTCATCACCATCAGGGACACTGGGTGAATAGGTTTGACAGGCTGAGAGAAGGCGTGTGCTGACAGGTGCCAAGAATCAGGAGGTGTTTTCCAGCGTTCTGGGCACCACCTCTCCCTGAGAAACCCGGAGGATGGTTGCTTAGGGCCCGTCCCAGAGGAAGCTGTCAACCTTGTGGTTTCTTACCTTCATTTACCATCCTTCACATCATCCTATCCCTCTACCACCACTTCCGCCCACCCCAGGCCCACAAAGAGCCCACGGTCCACTGCATACCTTAGGACGCAAACCCAGGGACCACAGAGAGGGTCACAATGTCCACAAACATGTAGACAAGACATTTCCAAGTTCTTACTGATGCCGCACTGGCTTCAGTGCCTAGGTCACCGGGAGAGCATGGACATGGGATAAGGCCTCGACCCCCTTCCCATACATCTGTGCGACCCGGAGCTAATTGAGGGATTCTCAGAACAGCTGATGCAACATTGACCCTGCCTTATAGACAGAGATTTTACATTTAGACTCCAGGCTGTGCGTACTTCTTTGTTTTAAACATCACATGTTCTCTGTGAAGATAGCCCTGGAACTGAGCACAGCTATGTGGGACAGCTCTGGCTCCAGCTCTCTGAAAACTTCATCAGCCAGGCTAACCTCTGGGTCTCCCACCAGGTGAAAGAAATTGGCACCAAAGGGAAGAGTCTGCCCTACCATCTAGGAAGGTAACTCTGGTGGCTCTGTGGAGGGCCATTGGACGAGAGAGAAGAAAGAGTAGAAGTAGGGGGAACAACTGAGATTTCTCTTTAATGAGTCAGTGGTTCTCAATGGGGGTGATACTGCTTCTAAGACGTGAAATTTTGTGAGATCTTATGATTTGCTCCTAGTGGTTAGTGAACAGGAGCCAAGAATGATGGACATCTAGGCATTTGGGGCCAAACAACTAAAAATTGTCCTGAATTCCACATAAAAACTGAATATTCCTTTCTATAGTAGTCTGGGCCTGGTCTTTAACTCTGTTTTACCAATATACACACTACTAATGATATTTGAGTGCTCATACAACACATCTGTACTGGTCTGCGTTTATAACTATGACACTCAAATTATGAACAGGTGCAAGCATTTGACTGCTTGTTCACATACATTAGTTTACCGAAATATGTTATTATTTTGTTATAAACTACTTTCCTTTATTCCTCTGTGTGTTAAAGCCAGGGTATTATTTTGCTGTTTGTGGAATGATATATTTTGATAGATTATATTATCTATAATTTTCATTTACATATACTAAACAGTCATCATGAATCTTTTTATGTTTATTTATTTATTAGTAAAGAAAGCATTTGATCTAATAGTGTTGAAAATCACTGGTTTAGGTGATAAATATTGAACGCCTAGGCAAAGGCCTGCAGGAAAAAGAAAGTCACTGTGGATGTAGAATTAACAGAATTTGGAAAATGATTTGATTCAGTGGATTAAAATTAAGCTCTGTTTCAACTTTCTCTTCTGCAGGGTAAATAAACTAGATAAGCCCAGAGCCATCATCCAACTTGGCCTGCTTCACAAACCTTTCATAATCGTCGTTCCCTGAATCTCAAAATGGTATTCAGCTCTAGATCATCAAAAGGAGCTTAAATATATTGAAATGAGAAGGCAAGACTCCCAATCCCCAAAGAAATAAGCCATGCACTAGCTCACAGATCTGACCATGGACATTATACACGCATGTAGCAGACATTGTCAGCAGCCTGAAAATATTCTCTCGTCTTCTGTATCTGCTGAGTGACTTGTAACTGTCAGCACTTGCATTTCTTCGATTAAGAGCCTTCTTTGGCCACTGAAGCCTGCTTTGCCCAGTGAAGGAGGCTGGAAGTGCTAGAATGAATGCATCTCTCCATCCCTTAAACAGCCCTCAAACAATAACTGGCTGGAGTTGGTATATAAATAACCAAGCCTCCCAGTCCCTTTTGTGCAATAACTCTAAGGTATGTGTCCCATGTTGACTCCCAGAGTTTCCCCAATGGGATAAAGCTCCCGTTACCCATAGATATAACTGACTTGATAACACATCCTATACTGACTGCCTATTTTGGCTCTTTCCTTCTTCCTCCCCTGTGTTTCTTTCCCCTCCCCATCAAACTACTTTGCTATCATATTCTTGTCTGAGGGTCAGCTTCTGGGGAAATCCAAACCAAGACAACTTGTTACCTATTGCACTGAGGACCTCTTATAGTAGATGGATGTAGTCAAAGAGCACAGACGCAAGAGACAGGCCTGAGTCTAAGACCAACCTGTACCAAGTCACTATCTGACTTTAGGCATTTTACCTCTCTCTCTCTCTGCTTCCAGTTTCCCTACCTTTAAATTAAAGGATTTTGACTACATTAACATTTCCCATAGTGTACTCATTGGAAGACCATTCCATTTTTGGAATATTAATAATTGTCATGGGGAAAGAAGAGAGAAGAAAGAAAGTTCCTGCCCTGTTATACGCAGCAGTCTCTATCTACTTCTCAGGACAATGTTGAGGTGGAAGTGGAGAGCCCGGCTCAGTGTCTGACATATAGCAGGTGTGCAATAAATAGTGATTGATTTCACATCCAAAGCAGTTAGCCCATGCTCATACAGAATACATCATCGTTAGGCACTGATTCTTACCTGAAGTTCACGCCCTCTCTGAAATTATAGTAAAAATTGTATACCCTGTGCTCCTGTGCCTTTTTCTGGGTTGAATCTCTTAGATTTAATTGGGTTTTTAGACTCCCCAAAAGATTAAGCCTCAAGTCAAGTTGTCTTAAGCCATCTGGTCCCATCAGTTGTTTTAAAGCATAACAGCAAATCATTTCTTCCTAGTTTTAATGCTCAATCAACAAACACATTGATAGGGGAACACTCCAAGTCTTTGTGCAGTGGTCAGTCATTAAAATTTCTGAGACATAAATTCAAAATGCCTAAGTGATATGCAAATATAAGAATTCAGTTGACATAACAAAAAACTAATGGATTGAAAAAATCCTGGGTTCCACTGGGAACTGTATTGGTATTTGAATAGAAATAATTTGTATGAGAGAAAAGAAAAATTCTGGCTAGTTTGATGGACACATGCCGTACTTTAGAAGTGGGGTGGGGGGAGGGGGGGAGGATTCCCTACATGGGTCAGAATGATTGGGCGATTGTTGAGTATTTCCCCTCCGCCCTTCTTTGTCAGAGCAACAGGCAGATCACAGGTCGTGGATTCAAACGCTTTGCTCACCTTTAGGCCAGTCATTGGATTAATGTGTCCTGGAAAAGGTATTTCTTGCATCTATCTGTGATTTCTCAATAACTTGCATGGTCCTTTCCCATTTGTAAGGCCTCAGCAAAGGTGGTCTAAGCTGTTGGGAGATTTGCTGTCATTGCAAGCCGTGAGCAGCGCACTCTTTCCAAGATGAATCCACTGCAGGGAGAAGGGAACCAACCGCTAGGGGTGTTTCCAACTCCAATTTTGTGAATGTTCGTCTCCCTACGGAGCTTAATCTTTGCTTGTTATGGACAACTGTTGTGATCGCATTTGAGAGTTTGTGGAGAAGCGTGGGGAGGCGGAAAGGAGAGGAGACAAATTGGCAGAAATGATTTTAAAAGATGCCTGTTTTCCCAATTACTTAAGCTTACCTGGTCTTGTTGACATCAAGAGAGGCGTAATTTTCTAGCTTTTAAAAAACAAATTATGCCTCAGTAGAAAGTAAATGTGTTATCATGGGTAAAAGGAAAGTATATTGTCAAAAGAATTGCCATGGGAGAAGAATCCGGTTTTAGGAAACTCTCTTCAGTTTCTTACAGGCAGAGAATAGTCTTACTAGGACAAACTAACAAACGTCTTTGGTACAATGGCTTCTGCTCTACTTTCTCTTCATCAGTTAAAGTTTCTTGTTCAGTGTGTCTTCACATTTTTTGTCAATGTGAGGACCATGTTTAATAAGTTTTTAAAAATTAAGAACCTTAAAATGCTAGAAGATGTATCTATCTTTAATAACTGTTAAAGGGAGAAAATATACAACAGTTTTCCAGTTATCTATCGCTACTTAACAAACCACCTCAAATCTAGTGGTTTAAAACAACATTGGTTTGTTTGGCTCATAAATCATCATTTGGGGAAGGGATTGGAAGGGACAGCTCACCGCTGCTCCACGCGGGGAGCTAAGACAGCTTACGAATCGGGGGCAGAATCACTGGGGGACACAGGCACTCACATGACCAGAGGTCAATGGTGACTATAGGACCTCACCTGTGGCCGTCATCCACAAAAACTATACCTGGCCTCTCCCTGTGGTCTCTTTCCTGTCTCATGGCATGGTGATTGGGTTACAAAAGAACGTGTCCCAAGAGGACCAGGTGTCTCCTGTATTGCCTTTTATGACCATGGCTCAAAAGTCACATAGCAAACTTCTGCTCCAATAACAAGCCCACCCAGACTTAATGCGTACATTGTCAACATTGCATTGTAGGAAGAATATATGGATCAGAGATGTTGCTGTAGCCATTTGGAAAAATATGACCCTCCGCAAACAGCAGAATGCTCACAATGTCAGTAATGCTTTTAAATGAATGCATGAGCCTGTTACCCCTGGTGGTGATGCCTCAGGGTCTAGGGATCTTTTACCATCATTGCCTCTGCTCCAGAACAGATGCAGGTAAGACACACTCTAATGGGGTCAAAGCAGCTGGCCACAGCTTCAGACCCTGACTATGCCACGTTTCCATCCATGGAGGATGAACCTTCTTGGCCTCTACTGAGCGTAACTTCCATTCCACTCTGTATTCTCTTCATTCTGCCCTTCATCCAATCACTCTCACATGTGCAGTTTATGCCCCATTCAGCCAACAGCATTTTTTTTCTAAAAATACATACCTGTTCACAAAGTAACCCCCCTCAAAAACTAACGCTGGCTCGATTCGCCTACAGAAATAACAACAATACCATAAGCAGGTACTATGTTGAACACTTAAATGCCAGACCCTGAGCTGAGTGCTTTACAGACATTTATTAACCATCATTGATATAATAAGGCAGGTTCTGACATTATCCTATTTTTTAAATTAAAAAAAACACAAAACCCTGCAGTTTATAATAAACTTACCCAAAAATCTCAGTTAGTAAATTACAGACAAGGTCTCACAAAGACCTTGCTTTTCATCATTATGATGCAGTGTGTTCCTATATAGGATAGGCTGATTTATTTAATGCTACATTCAAGGGCTGGACCTTATTTTTTTAGTTTCACATAGTAACAGTTTTCTTTCACACCCAAACAACTTACACAATAGTCATCTGGTATTTCTAACTATACACATGCTCTTTTTCCTTTGTTCATTTGCTTAATGTGTCTTTCTCCTCTCCAACCAGCAAAATAGAAATTTCCTGCTTAAATGCCATCTTCTCTAGGAAGTCTTTCCTGACTTCTTCAGTTAAATGTCCTCTCCTCTGAATTTCTATGACAGTACATTTCTCTACTAAACTCCCCTGACATCATTGAATTTATTTGTCTGACTATCTTTTCCACAAGGTAATGAGGCCTAGAATGTGCTGTTTATCTGTGGTCTCGAAGACTATCACAGCACTTTGTACCAAGTATTCACTTATTCTGTATGTTGGAACTTCAACTTCCTGCCCTGGTGGAGGAATGGATAACACACAAGCCCTCTTTTAGTAAATTAGTATAAACTTACTAATGTTTTCTGATGTTGAACCAAAGGCAGTGCAGGACTGTGATCTCTGAGAGACAGGAAGCAAACAAGATAATCCCCAATATGGTAATGGCTTTCAGTTTTAAGACACTTTCCAGACTGTAGTATAGAGAAGGGGAGGCAAAACAGAGCACAGTTGCTTAGCAGAGCTAAAATGATAGAGATTAGAATTTGGGGTTACTGAGGCAGCTAGCATTTCTGGGACAGGGTAAGACAGAGAAGAGAGTTATGTACAGAAGGAGTTTTAAAAATGTTCTTAAGGATCCACTTGAGTCTTTGGCTGAATACTAACTTGTGTATGTGCAGAGAAAAACTGTATGAAGCTAGCGTGAAAATATCTATCAGAGGAAAACAACTACTGGGAACTGTGAGTTAAACAAATACCAGAGTCTGCATGAGGCTGAAAGACGTTTGCAATCTAGTAGCCACAGTAAAGAGACTCTGCTGAAAATCCCAGAAATACAATAAAACCCATATAAAGGCAACATCTTAGGAATAAAACTAGCCTAACTCTAGGGTCAGAGTCATTCTACATCAACTATTTAAAAGTTTCTAAAGAAATAAGGACTGTGTTGGTCCATGAGCAAATTAAATGCCTTCTGCAAAAAAGCACTAAAATCTATTATGAATAAAGACAGAATCATTCAAAAATATAGTACCCATAACGTCAATCATACAAAACAATTTTCTAAATATGTAAATGAGCATAAATACTTGATGTATAATCAAAATAAAAATCAGAGAAATAGACTACAACCAAGAAATGAGAAAGAAAATAAAATTTGCCAACAGGAACTTTAAAATAGCTATTATAATTATATTTAAGGATGTAAAGGAAAATATTAACATAAGTGAAGAATCTTAAGAGAAGCTTAAGACAGAACAAAATGCAAGTTCTAGAATTAAATGTTACATGATTTGAAATTTTAAAATTATGAGATTAATATCAATTAAACAACATATAAGAAAGGCTAATAGGGAGTTCCCTGGCTGTCCAGTGGTTAGGACTCTGTGCTTTCACTGCCAAGGGCTTAGGTTCAATCTCTGGTTGGGGAACTAAGATCCCACAAGTCATGTGATGCAGCAAAAAAAAAAAAGTCTAATAAACTTGAAGACAGAACAACAGAGATAACATAAATGGAAGCACATAGAGATAAAATGCTGGGGGGGAAAGTCTCAGGGACAATGGTCCTGTGGTACAATTTAAGTGACATGAAAAATATAAACCCACAGATATAAGAAGCTCGGTGTGCTTCAAGCTGGATAAACACACACACATGCACACCCCACACCACAGTCAGAGTGTGTTGTAATCAAGTCATTAGAAACTGATGGTGTGTTAAGTAAATGATAAAGAAAACCTTAAAAGCAGCTGGATGATAATTCAAAAAGACACATATACCCCAGTGTTCACTGCAGCACTGTTTACAATAGCCAGGACATGGAAGCAACCTAAATGTCCATCAACACAGGAATGGATAAAGAAGATGTGGCATATATATACAATGGAATATTACTCAGCTGTAAAAAGGAACGAAATTGGGACATTAATAGAGACATGGATGGACCTAGAGACAGTCATATAGAGTGAAGTGAGTCAGAAAGAGAGAAAAAAATATTGTATATTAACACATATATGCGGAATACAGAAAAATGGTACAAATCAACTGGCTTGCAAGGCAGAAATAGAGACACAGAGGTAGAGAACAAACATATGGACACCAAGTGGGGAATGTGGGGGTGTGGGGATGTGGGGGTGGGGGGGGAATGAATTGGGAGATTGGGATTGCCATATATACATTACCAATTAGAAAAAAAATATCAAATTGTACACTTTGAATATATGCAGTTTATTGTATGTCAATTGTATCTCAACAAATGTTCTTAAAGAAACAAAAAGCAGCTGGATGGAATTGAGATGGGGAACATATTACAAACAAACAAAGGAACAACTATAAGAATTACCACTGTTTCTCATCAGAAATAATTCAAGCCAGAGAAAATTGGAACAACAGTCATGTCTTATAACTATTATTTCATAACATTTTTTAGCTGCCAAAATACTTTCCCACTCATGTTTTCATGTAAGCTTTACAACATTACCCCGTGAGACAAATGGGATTGGGATTATTCTTCTAAGTTTACAGATGTAGAAAGTAGGCTCAGAGATGTGAATTTGCCCAACAGAGTTAGAACTAAATCCTGGTCTTCAGGGTACCCAGTTCATCATCATTGCCATCACAGGTCCCTGTGGGCTGACTTTCTGGGCTTGCCTTCTAATTAAAACAGCCATGACACAACAATAATCCCCATTCCATGCTGAATTCCAGCTACTAGTTTCCTGCCTTCCCAATTCTGTGTTACAGCTCAGGACTTTAAGGATCCTGAATTATCCCCTTAGCGTTTCCCAGGTAAGAAACACAAATGTGAAACCATAGTTTCTTAATCATAGCTAAGCTGCCTCGTTGAGTGGTTCACCTGATTCTGACATACCCTAAATTATATGTCATACTGCAAACTTCGGCCACTGCAACCCAACAGTCTGCCCCCCACTAAGCCTGGCCATCCTCTCATTGGTTCCTCCATGTCCCAGCTTCCAGCATGAAACAGGAAATTTCCTTTAAGGGTGAGAGTAAAGGCAGTAACAGCAGATCATGGTTAAACTCCTCATGTGTTTTCTGTGGTAAAGGGGCAGCTTGCTTTGTCTAGTCTCATCCTCTAAAAGGCCCATCACCAATCACAAAATGGGACTCACTCAGTATGTGTCCGCCTAGAATGCTCTGCAGGACAGAATGAAGCGGAACAGAATGAAGCTGAGAGGATGTGATGCACAGATTTCACCAATTCATAAATCTGGAAGGAAACGTTTTCCCTTTACAAACGCATAATCCTAGACTCTGAGAGAGACGGCGGCTTGCAGATGGTTACCCAGTGAGCGGGCAGCAGGACTAGGGCAAGGACACTTTCAGTTGCTCCCATAGTGTCTCTCCTTCCTCAGGTAAGTTCCCAGGTGTGGACTCAATGATTCTAGCTGAGAGATTTTCTCTTAGATGAGGTTCAGATTGAAAGAGGAGAGTCTAGCTGCCCTCTGGTTGAAGAGGGTCTATTTCCTAAGAGAAGACCCTACATTTATGGACTCCTGAGTTTTCATTCCTTTGAGGAGGTCTCATTGCATGTTGCTCACCAGTCACCCATTGTTTCCCCTTGGAAATATGCTTGCTGTGTTCCTTTATATTTGCCTGGAATGTGGTTCTCCCAAATGCAGCGCAACCCTAAAGAATTTGCTGGTTCAATTTCTAATTGTTCTTTTCCAAGTGGTTTCTACCCCAGAGCCTTCTTTACTCCAGTGAGGGTGGTGACATGAAATTCAGAAGGAGTGACCTCAGCCTCGGGAGCCTCACTGCATTTCTTTTAAAAAGAAAATCAGCACAACCTTTGATAAGCACGTCCCAAAGTTAAATTTCCCCCTAGAACATCGGAGAAAGGCAGTGTGATGAGCATACATCAAGCCGACGGCCTTTCTTATAAGGAAATTTCCAGAGGGTCTCCCTGCTTCTGGAAGGCAGCAGCACTTTGCTGTGTGGCCAAACATACCCCCTTGGCATTTCAAGAATCCTTTCTGAAGGGAGGGGAGAGCCAGCTCATCGCAGCAGGGAGGTGGAGTGGTGCGTATTACTCATATTAGTACTGCTGTTGTCGTTACGATCGCGTTGCAGATTCACTTAACGGTAACAACAGGGCCTAGTCCCAAAAAGAGACTCCAAAAAGATGTCATCTCTGCCCAGAGGCCTCATCTTTGAGCCGGATATTTTTCCAGTAATCCATTCTCGCAGTCCTCTGGTGCCTGTTGTGGATGTGCCTGTGTGCTCTGACCAGCCTGGCTAGATTCATGTCAATAAACTCTGCACACAGAGGAATGGTCCAGCTCACATACACTTTACTGCTGCTTTTGATAAACCAGAGCCTTTTTTAAGATAACGAGATTTATTGACATACTTGCGCATATACTGCTGTCTTCTCAAGTAGGATTTAGAGAAGCTAAGATGCCTGGTGTTGGAAGTGACCTCAGAGAGCCACCTATCCTCAAATTCTGCCCTTCAATCTCTTGCCCATTCTTGACTACTCCTGATGTTGGAGAACTCAGCACCTCTTCAAGCAGTCCATTTCATTCTTAGTCCTGATAGAAAGTTCCTTCTTGCATTAGGCATTTGCTGAGTTACTTTCTTTCTCCTTTCAGAAGGCAGCATTCTCTGTACAGGAAAGTTTCCTCCCTCTCTTTGCTCCTGGCTCTGCCCTCTCTGGAGGGCTCCCTAGCACTGGGGAGCTCTTCTTGTTTCTGGATTCTCTGTGGTTGCCCTTCAGTCCTCTGGGCATCACCTGGAGTTCATGCTTCGGGAAACAGGCTGATGCTTAATAAGTCTCCCCAAAGCTTAGTGGCTTAAAAAAGAATCTTTCTTTTTTTTTTTTTAAATGATTCTGAGTATTGGTTGAGGAGTTGCTTTGCTGGTACCTCTTGGGCTTCCATGGCTGGACTGGAAGAGGCAAGTTGGCATTACTCTCATGTCTGGCAGTTAGTGTGGTTAGTGGTCTGGAACGTCTCAGTTCTCTTCCACTTGGCCACTCTTTCTTCACTAGGATAAACTGCAATTCTTAAGGGGCAGTCTCCAGTCTCCCAAGTGGGTGAAAGGCCTAATCTTGAAAATAACACATTATTTCTGCCACATTTCTATTGGTCAGAGCAAATCACAAAGGCAGCGCAGATTCAGGGTGGGCAAACAGACTCCATCTCTTGATAGGCTGTGGCATGTTCTTCAGTCTACCAGCCCTTTTTCTGATGGAACACACAGAAGGTACGTGTATGGAAGGTAGAAAGGAAAGATGGAGCACAAGGGCTTTCCCTTTCTCTCTTGACACTCTGTTCCTTCATTTTCTCAAGACCAGTATCCCTGGGTATATGGTTACACACAAATTTATTTTATAAAGTGTTTCAATGATTTGGAAAGATAATTATTATAGAGAAAGGAAGAAAGCATAATTGCAACAAACTTGAATACTGCCTTAAATCTCAAAAGTGAAGAATCTTAAAGACTTGCAAAGAGATCCTCTGTGGCCACTTTTCAGACTTCCATTCTGGATCCTTTATCTTCAAGTTCAAGAGTTTCCTCTTCCCTGGTATCAAATGCCTCATGGTTCAAGGGTCGGTATCCAAAAACTTCTACCTTCACTCCACTTCCTTTTAGGAAACATTACCTCTTTTTGAAGGAAGAGGTTTTTCCCCTAGATTCTTTGCCCTTTTCTGTTATAAAATGACTTAGGTTTTAATTCTGTTATCTCAGCACCTCAAACGCTCACTAATGTCAGTCATCAGCCAAATTTCATAGACAGGCAGGCACACGACGAATGCTGGTTTCCTGGGGGAAGTTGAGTGTGGAGTCGCCTTTTGGAGTTTCCTTTTTTACATCCCTTTGTGAAGGTTGAGGCTGGCAGTTCCTTTTGTCAGGGATCTATTAAAATAAGATCAGATCCTAAGAACAAAAAGTTGTGTGCGTGTGTGTGTGAGTGTGTTTGTGGGGAGACTGGCGATGGTTTGAGTAGAGCAGTCTTTTCTCAATTCAAAATGGAGTCCTGTATAGCACAGGAAACTAATTCAATATTCTGTAATAAATCATAATGGAAAACAATATGAAAAAGAATATATATATATATTCAGTTATATGTGTATATACAACTGAATTATTTTGCTGTACAACAGAAACTAGCACAACACTGTAAATCAACTACACTTCAATTAAAAAAAAAAGAATATAACACCATTAAATATACTAAAAAAAAAGTACCACTGGTAAACCAACAACAACAACAACAACAACCACCAAACCAAGAAACAACAACAAAAAAATGGAGTCAGTGGAACCTCCATTACTGAATGAGAAGTATTTGGTTTCTCTCCTACTCAGTCTTGGTCCCTGCCAGAATCATGAGAGTCTGTGCCCCCGACTGTTAATTCAGTGGTCTCTACCCCCACCCCCACGTGCACACACAAACATACCTCTGAAGGGATGTGCTGACTCCTCTTACTATATCTTGGAAGAAATCCACCTCCTTTTCCCTTGAAGACACACAGACAATTCATCTCTTTTGAGAGGTCCTTGTGTACTTCAAGATAATTACTATGTCCTTCACAAGTGTATTGTCTTAACTAAATATTGAGACTGGCTTAATAAAATGCTTTCTGACAAATGTCACTTTGTTGATTCAAAAAATATAAGAAAATGTATTTATGAGAAAAAACTCACACCTGTTGTTTTTATTCTAAATATTTGTCATGCATTTAGCATAAATCCAAAAGGTTGGACACAGGATATGGATAGCTGATAAGATACTGAACATCCAGTGCTAAATAATTCTGTTTCTATTTCTCTCGTGTCCAGCACCCACTCAAAACAAACAAGAAGGAAAGAAGACTGTGGAAAAGGTCCTATATTCAATCTAATAATCCTTTTCTCTAACTAGACAAGTCCTACAAATTCATTTAAAAAGTGTTTGATGATATTTAGTAATATTTATTAATCACCTACTATGTATCAGTCACTGTGCATCTGTCACCTAGAAAACCCTTGGTAAATGCCTGTTGGGCTAAGTAAAGGAATCACTTGACTGATATAACTCTGCAAAATAAAAATTATTGCCATTTTCTAGATGAGGAAATTGGAATTTGGGGAGGTTAAGTGAGTGTGCCAAATTCTTACAATTAAGAAGGGTAAAGCCAGGTCCTTCCTCTCACTCGACTCATACCTATCCTAGGCACTGGGGGACGTGGGATAGAGACAGTACACAAGCTTCCTCCTTTGTTCTCACCGTCTGCATGTGAGGAGGAGAAGCCAAGGCTCAATTCAAGGAGGAGGGGAGCCCTGAGCTGGTCTTGGAAAAATAGTGGCAAAGGAGGCACAGGAAGGGACATTGACAGGGAGGCACTCAAGAACCAAGATAAGGAGAGAGGAATGTGCTGGGTGCTCAGCAGGTACTGAGTAGACCGCTCCTGCCAGATGTGGGAGGACTCATTTCCGGGGCGTGGGCAGGTTGGTTTGGAATTCCATGTTAGTTTTACGATAGTCTTTGATATAGTTGGACCATGGAGAGCCTTGAACAACAAATTAAGGAGGGTTTTTACTATGGATGGGTCAAGGCCAAGAGCACTGATGGGCCATGTTTCCAGAGATGCAGGTAAGTCTGTTCAGGGAAAATTCTTTCCTCCTGTTGATGTCAGGCAGCTTCTGGGCTGATCTTTTCTCACCATTGCAATGGTGAGCTGGAGACTTAGATTCGGGATTGAGAACAGAAAAGAGACTAGCTCTTTTGACCTGCTTACTTGCCACCAGAAATGGGAAAAAAATGAGTTCTCCACGTGATACCTGGCATACTTTCCTTCGGAGTCCCTAGAAATGTTTAGCAACAGAATTCAAAGATGCAGGATACTGTAGCCCAGACATTTAACTCTTAATCTTTCTTTCATCCTAAGTCCAACAAGAGGGAGCCAATGAATACATTAGCAGAACTGTCACTTGAAGAAAAGTGGTGTGAGGGAGCATTGACCTTGGCCTTGTGACTTGGCACGGCTCAGAGGAGAGACCCAGGAGGCAGGGAGACCAGGTGGGAGGCATTTCACTAGTTCTCGCAAATGGTGGACAGGATGTCCAGGAAATCTGAAGAATTTGTTCACCCATTTACTCATTCAATTACTTGTTTATTTAGTCACTCAAAAAATATGTAGAGAAAACCCACACATGTGCTAGGTGAGTGGGTTAAAGCTCTGAAAACCAGGCGTGAACAAAACAGACATAATTCCTGCCCTCAAATGAAGTCTTTTCTAACGTTATTATTCAGTAATACAGTATTTTTTGGGTGATGGGATACTACAGAATTCAAGAAGTGCAGCAAAGGGAGAGGATATTGACTAGATAGTGATCTCCCTGAACCTAGAGGCAATTTCTGCACCTAGTAGGAATTTGACTTAAATTTCTACTAAAACATAAGAATCTAGAATTCATGTTTGTAGGTATGTGCATCTGAACCTGAGAATTTTTACTAGGATTCGTATTGAAAGGAATCAAAAAAGGAAGTGGGGAGATATTTTTTTCTTCCTTCTTCTGGAGCAAAAACAATGTGGGATAGAGCAACCACAGGCCAAGTCCTCTCAGCAATGCCGAGGAATGAAAAGCACTGTGATAGTTCTTTCACCAGAAAGCAAACAACAGAAAACAAAGTCACCCTTTAGGTTTAACCTGATTGCAAAGTCAAGTAGGCATGAGACTTGTTTCTTTCTTCTTTCTTTCCTTCCTTCTTTCTTTCTTTCTTTTTCTTTCTTTCTTTCTTTCTTTCTTTCTTTCTTTCTTTCTTTCTTTCTTTCTTTCTTTCTTTCTTTCTTCCTTCCTTCCTTCCTTCCTTCCTTCCTTCCTTCCTTTCTTTCTTTCTCTTTTTTAACTCAATTTTATATTGGAGTATAATTGATTAACAATGTTGTGTTAGTTTCAGGTATACAGCAAAGTGATTCAGCTACAGGGATACATATATCTATTCTTTTTCAAATTATTTTCCCCTTTAGATTGTTACATTATAATGAGCAGAGTTGAGAATGGTGTCTTTCTGCACTAGGTGTGGCGATGTAACTGATTCAGACAAGGAGAAATTATCTTGAGAAGTTCACCACCAGGAGGAAGGAACAAGGTGCATGTGCAGTAATCAGCTTATTTCTTTAGTTCATGCCTCCCTCCTCATCATGTAATTGTGCCAATCTCTTCTCAAAGTCTCATGACATTATTTGTGAGATAACTTAACATGTTGCTATGTAAGCTTTCTGAGCCTCAGTTTTCTCATTCATAAAATGATGATATTTTTGAAGGGCACTGTAAGATTGTAATGATACCACATGAGCAATTTGCCAAACTAGTACCTCCTCCTGACTGGAACCTAATACTTGCCTCATAGCATCACATCTAGGGAAAGTAAAATTCTTTTTTTAAAAGGCTTTCTCCCCCCCGCCACATTTTGTGAGAGAAGTTTGGCAAAAAACAAAGGAAATTTTTATTCACATTTTCCTCCGTTCCTTAAATTATTCATCCCAGCATTGGTGGGAAGCTCAAATGAGGCAGGGTATAGGAAAGCCCCTGGCAAATTGTTAAGTACCGTCCACACCTGAGGGGCCAGCTTAGGCCTGAGGGGCCTGGCCCCTGCCTTCGCACAAGAATGCGGGTGTCCAGAGGCCAGCATCACTGCATGGAGGAGGCCCTTGTTATCAGCCTGCCTGCCAGCTGCTGAGGACCACAGGCAGCCGCGAAGAGGATTTCCACCATCTGGTCTCTTCTGACTCCAATTTGTGTGGCCTGTGGCTGCTCTGCTCCCGGGATCCCAGGCTCCAGAAGCCCTTAATAGTTGAGGTCACTTGGGTGAACCTCTGTGCACCTCCAGCCAGAGTGGCTGACTTCCCAAGAGAAGGTAAACGATGATGATCCGTTGCAAGTGGGGAGAGACGCTTCTAATTAGCCACTCGGGGCGGATGACCGAGGGCTGAGCAGGAAAGCTGGATGCAGGTGGTGCTGCTGGCCCTGCGGCTGCTGCTCTGACCGCGTCCTGGCCCTGTCATGAGGCAGCTGATGACCAGCTATGTCACTGAAGGCCTCTCCAAAGATGTTTCCAGGGGCACTTCTGGGAGGAGCAGAGGCAAATCCTTCCAGAGCTTTCTGATACCAATTCCATCATGTGTGTTTTCTTGACTATAGACCTGAGGCTACAGTACAACCCTCCACCTAAACGGAGGCCCAGAGGAGAAGCCACCTCTGAACGCATTCATTTCCACTTTTCCTTTCTCAAAACAAAAACAAAAACAAAAGACAAAACTCCACGTATATTTATTCATCATTTCAACTATTATTACTCTTCTAGGGTAGTGATTGGTTCTCAAACCTTAGTGTACATCAAAATCACCTGAAAATACTATAAACAGCAGGACCCCTACCTCTACTGCACCCTGCAAACCTATGGACATCAGGGGATCTGAGTTTTAACCAGTTTCCCAAGTGATCTGATAGAGATGATTCTTAGGCCATACTTTGAGATACACTATTTTGAACACAGAACCTATTTCATGGGGTGTTAAAACTGGAAGAGACTTCAAGCATATCTAGAACAACCTCTTGCTCTACAAATGAGGCAGCACCCTGTCATGGATAAAGGCACAGACTCTACCAAACTGTCAGGTTAAATTCCTGGCTTGGCCTCTTACATGCAATATAATTTGGAGCAAGTTACTTTAATTCGCTGTGCTTCAATTTTCTCCTCTATAAAATGGAGATAATATAAAATGGGGATAATTACATACCTCACAAGAGATTCCAGAGGTTAAAGAATTAATATAAGCAAAATATTGAGAAAGTGCCTGGAACACAGTAAACATTCCATAGATATTATTTGCATCATTCACAATTCAGAGAAACATTCTATACTTCAAGTGGTGTTGAATGAAGAACATATCGTGAGGATTAGGCCACACACAATTGTGGGAGCTGATTATATTGGCTATTTAAAGCTGTATTTTCTGCATTTGGTGCTGGGCCTGAACTCAGCAGGGCTAAAGATGTAGAAGGAAAGATAGACATAAAATAGAGATACCAAGAACAGATTAGAACTTGTAAGAATTAGCTGGAACGGTATCTGTCTCTCATCTCCTTCAATCCCTGTGATGCTGTTGACCCACAAGATGAGCTGGCACCCTGTCTCACAGAGTAACACCTGTGTTTGGCCCAGGACTCAGGGAAATTGAAGGTGGGGATCTGGCAGAAGCTGGAGGGGATGAAGGCCTGACTGTATCCCATGTCAATCAAGTAAGTGAGCAGATGAGCCACAATGTGTGTGAGCTACCACAGTGCCTGCCTTAGTGACCTTCAGAGTGAAAACAAACAAACAAATGCTCTCCTTTTTGTCCCCCTTCCAGAACTCACATGCTCACATGACTCTAACTTGGAACACCAACTCGTGGTCAACACCAACTTGGAATCACATAGAGAAGGGAATTCCAACTTGGAACCATATAGAGAAGTGAATTCTAGGATTTGTAGTTTCAACTTAGCTAAACTGACACAACACAAATCACGTTATCAATTTCTCTTACTACTCAGCAGAAAACTGAAGACAGAGAAGGAAAGTAACTTAAGGTCACACAGCAAATCTGTAGGAGAAGATTGACAAGGGCCTGGGCCTACTCTTGTCTTCTTCTGTGCTTCAAGCCTCCTGGTTACTGCAAAGATCTTAAGAGCATGTCCATCAGAATGTTCTTTGGACCTATAGACAGAAGGTTCAAGGGGTAATGGATCCAATTCAATCTTACATGTACTGAGGGCCTGCTAGACGCCTGGTACTCTGTCCCTAGGCAGGGAGGAGTTCTTACCCTCAAACTGCTCACAGAGAAGACAACTGCATCAGTAAAGACAATAGAAGGCTGAAGAGACACATGTTTCAAGGGAGAAACAATGGTTTTAGGCTGGAGCTTGATGAGAAATGGGACATCAAGATAACAGGAGGGCTTTTTGGCTAATATCCAAGGTTCATCAAGTCTAGCTCCTACCTCTCCACTCACTTATCCCTTGATATTCTGCCCTGGTGAAGCAGGACTTATGGATTGTCTGGAACTGAGGGGCTTCCAGGATGCAGTGCTAAAACTGGAAAGTCTCTAGCAAACTGGGATGAGTTGGTCACCATCAAAAGAGTGACTTATCCAAGGGAAACAACAGGTAAGTAGCAAAGCCAGCTTTGGAATCAAATATAGTACAGTCTTCTCTTTGCCAGTATGACCCTGTAACTCAGCTCAACAAGCCCAAGAACCTCTCATAAGCAATAAGCAAGCCAATAAAAGGAATCAAGACTTTCCAGTCACCCTCAGCTTTCCTCAGAAATTCCTGAACTTCTGTTTCCACTTGGATGCTGAAATCTTTTTAACTCTTTTCTGTTTCCCCCCAATGTTTCAAAGCCCATTGGACTTGGTTTTGTGTCGGGTCTCTGTGAATTTTACTTTGGCTTTTTCACTGACTTTGGCTTCGTTGTTGCCTTCCTGATTCTTCCCAAATAAGAAGACCTAGAGGAGGACACCCATACTCAAAACACCCAGGACCGCCAAGACGGAAGGACCTTGAACAGAAAAGAAGGTAGTGGAGGCCATGTTTGGCTTCCGGTGCTGAGGCTACCACTTAAAAAATTCTCCAGCTCTTTGGTTGAAAAGTTTGAAATAATCTGGGGTGCTTATCAAGACCTTTCACTTTCACCATACAAACATCATATCAGATGAATCACCTTCCGGATCTACCAACCAGGGTCTTTGTTTGGCTTGCAAAACTAAAATTAGCAGCCCATTCACAATCCATAATGGCTGGGGAATTATCTGATAGGCATCCAAAGAGGGGCCTCTTCCCTAAGTCGTATCCATGAGATTCTTCTCATTAAAGAGGCGCTCTCAAGCGTCCAATTTGCCACAATTATAGCAATCAAAAAAGCATTCAGCCTCCTTCCGCACCTGACAAGCTAGCTCATGAATTCTCTCCAACAGTGATGGGGTGGTTGCTAATGCAGCTCCCATCCCCCCCTTTTCCAGCCACAGCCATCAATCCCACCCGGCTCCCACCCTCACAGCTGGAGTTGGTTCACAGTCCAAGGAACTCAGTCGTGTCGACACTATATGGTAGACCTGTGGCTGCCCCGATCCACCGGGGTTTATGGTTCTCCAGAGAAAGAGGCCAATTAGCCCTTGATGTTGGTGTATATATTTCTATCCCCAAAGGCTGGGAGAGAACTGATTATAGGCAACCTTCTCCATTTTGTGAGTTTCTAAGGACTGATAAAGAAGTTCCCGCTGTGATAACAGGCGCAGGTGTAGCGCCGTGGAGAAGCTGGGGCTCGTCTGATTGCTGCATTGTGCCAGCCTCCGTGGCACTTGAATGGGAGCTTTGTGAGTATACAGTCTCCCCAGATTGCCGGGACCGGCTGCCGCTGGCGGCGGAGTGGAGGTCTGTTGATCAAAGACCCATTAACGAAGCGCAAATAACTCTCAACTTCCTCTTCTCACCTGCTTCTTTGTTTTAGTCGAACGGCTCTTGGGGGAGCTGAAAATGTTATTTAATTATTCCTAACCCCCACGCTGCTGCTATGATGACTGCTTCTAGAGCATGCCATCCCCAGCGAGGCATCTGTAAACATATTTATGTACGGCTCCAGGCTTGCCAATAGATGTAAGAAGTCTGCAGCCACTCCAGACGGTCAGGCTGGTATTAACTCATCGATGTGGACCACCTCCACGTGACCCCCTTGAAACACTCTGGCTGCCCCGTGACCCGTTTCCAGCTACCTTCAAGGCCGGCTGATCACAGCCCTTGGGTTATTACTCACCATAATTTCTCTCAACCTCCACTGAGACTCTTTGGAAAACAATAAGTAAATGTTTATTGTTGTTAACTGTGGTCACTGAGCCCAGTGGGACATTCCCTCACCTTTTCTCAGCGTCTGTAAAATGGGGAAAATGAGGATAACCGAACCTTCTTCAAAGGGTTCTTATGAGTCCCAAATAAGATAATGTCTCAGAATACATAATGCTTGATTGAGTCAGTGCTCAATTGAAGGTCACTATTATTTCATTATTGTTTCTGTCATATCAATTGTTAGGGTATTTTTTAATAGCTTTCTCCAGGATGTCTGGCAATCTGATGATGAGTTCTCCCAGAGCAGGGCACGCCTAGATTTTCCTATTTTCCACACAATTTA
Organism: Hippopotamus amphibius kiboko; assembly: GCF_030028045.1. Classification (NCBI taxonomy): domain Eukaryota; kingdom Metazoa; phylum Chordata; class Mammalia; order Artiodactyla; family Hippopotamidae; genus Hippopotamus; species Hippopotamus amphibius. The sequence goes on from NC_080191.1 coordinate 162,332,469, forward strand.
CTAGGCAGCTAGAATGTGGGAAGGGCACTTGTGTGGGAGCCAGAGCCTCAGGCTGGGGCCCTGGCCCTGCCTGTCTGCTCCCTGGATTTCTACTTTCAGGTGTCCTTTTGTCTCCTCTGTGCCCTCGCTCTTCCTTCCCTCCTTAAATGTCTTTTAAAAAAAAAAAGCACCTTCCTCCTTGGCCTCATCCACTCCTTCCTTCAGCTCAAACCAAATGTCCCACCTTCCAGAATCCCTTCTCTCGTGGCTCCAGTCTGCACTGGTCTCTTTGCCCAGACGTCTCATCCCTTTGTCTCAGCACCACAAAGCTTAGTAAGTAATTGCTTTCTAAAAGCTTAACTTTAATATAGAAAAAATACAATTTTTACCTTTTTTGCAAAACTTCTTCCCGTACTGTGTTTTCTACATTTATACAGCTCTTTAGGGCAAAGATTGACAATAAGTGGCCCAGTAGCCAAATCTGGTCTGCTTTCTCATTTTGTCTGGCCTAGAAATAAGAATGGTTTTTGTATTTTAAATGGTCAAAAAAAAAAATCAAAGAATAATATTTCATGACATATGAAAATTATCTGGTTTACATTTCAGCACCCATAAATAAAGTTTCATCAGGACACAACCACACCCATTGTTGTGCATTGCCTACAACTGCCTGCCCACTACAATGGCAGAATTGAGTAGCTGCAGTAGACACTGTGTGACCCACGAAGTTTGAATTAGTTACTGTCTGGCCCTTTGCAGAGAAAGTTTGCTGACCCTTGCTTTAAAGTATAAACGCCCTTTCACATTTGCATTCGTTTGGCCCTTGTCATAGGCCTATGGTAACATTTCCTTTTTCAGAAGCTCAGAAAAGTGAAGCCACTGGTCCAAGACTGTACACCTTCAAGGTGGCAGAGCTGGTAATCTCCAGCCCACTCTCCTGACCACACACAGACCTGCATCACTCTTTTTTTTTTTTTTTGGCACACGGGCTTAGTTGCTCCGTGGCATGTGGGATCTTCCTGGAGCAGGGATCGAACCTGTGTCCCTTGCATTGGCAGGCAGATTCTTAACCACTGCGCCACCTAGGAAGCCCACTGCATCACTCTTTAAGCCAGCCAACATGGAGGAAACTCCTTTGCCTTATCATCCATTCTCTATCACATGCTTCACTTAAAGCGTCTCGAAGGCGCTCCCTCCAGAAACCTGGGCATGCGGAAATGGGACTTTGCATTAGTGGCTCCCAGTCTCTCTGAAATGGGGTGTAATTGTTTGCAAATAAAAATTATCAATAACTGGTAAATGGCCTCTGCTCTTGGGTGGTGCTGGAGCTGACTGGGTCCGCGAGGGCTGCATCCTGCCAACCATAACTCCTTCCTTGGCTGACTGGGATATGATTTAACTGCCAAGAGGTCACCTGCTACTGGTGACCACTTGTTGCCAGCAAAATGAACACATGAGCAGCAGCTAGTCTTTGGAAGAGACAGATGGTGATTCTGGCCGCCATCCAAGCCATTCTCAGGTAGCTGACTGCCTCTGTGACCCCCTCTCCTAATATCCCGCTGTCTTCCCCCTTCTCCTGAGCTCTTATGGTGGGTCCTCACTGGCTGTTCTTAGTTTCTCCCTACTGGTCCTTGGTGTCAGTCACAGTTTTTCCCTAGGGATCTATCTCATCTTTTCCAGTGACTTAGGGTGAGTCACTTGCCCTTACTGAGCTCGGTATCCTCATCTGTCAAATTAGGATAATACCTCTACTTCTAGCAGAGTTGATATGATCACACATGATAATTTATGCAAAGTGCACTTAACACAGTACCTGGTGTATCAGCTGGACTCAATGCGTGATAGTAGAGTGGTACTACTGTGCCTTTGTTTTGAGTCTCAATAAAGGTAGGTACTAAACCTTATCCAGCGAGTCTATTTCTTATGACTTGGGTGAAACCTTCCCTCTATCCTTGCCCTCCAGTTCCCAAGTTCCCCTAGCTCACTCATCAGGAAAGCCAGGAATGTTTGTTGATATGACTTCTGCCCTAGAGAGGGGGTGTTGGTCCCGGACCAGAGCTGAGGACCCTCAAGGAGAATGCCAGGTGCCCTCCGTGGTTACCTCCATGGGACCACAAACCAGGGTTCCCAGGCTCTCACTGAAAAGTGCCTCAGTGCCCATGAATGGAGCTGAAACCACTTATTATCAATACTTCTGGGGAGACTCCCATTTGGGTACTATGCCGTATACTAGAGTTTTCCAGAGAAACAGAACTAATAGGATATGTATATACAGAGAAACAGATTTATCATAAGGAACTGGCTCACACAATTATGAAGGCTGGGGAGTCTGAAAAACAGTGTGAACGGATAGGCTTAAGACCTAGGAGGCCTGATGATGCAATTCCAGTCCAAAGGCTGGCAGCCTGGAGACCCAGGCAGGCTGATGGTGCAGATGACATCTGAGGGGAGTCTGCTAGAGAATTCCCTCTTGCTCCAGGAGACTAGTTTTTTTTTTTGCTGTTGTTGTTCTATTCAGGCCTTCAGCTGATTGGGTGAGGCCCACCCCATTATGAAGGGTAATCTGCTACCTCAAAGTTTACTGATTAAATGTGAATCTCATCCAAAACACCTGCCAAATTGACATAAAAGTACCCATCACAGATAGCATGCATAAATACTCTTTCTATTACCTTTCTCTGACAATTCCTATTTTGTGTGACATTCTAAAGCAGGGTATCTTAAGGAGGTAAAGTGGTTGGAGAGCTGCATGATGTTTCTCTCTCTTTCCAGAGTGGTTGAATAGCATGGATATACCCTCTTGGTGGGTACAATTGTCTCAATTGTATAAAGCATTTTTCAGTCCACACTCTCATTGGCTTCTCACAGAAGACCAGTCAGCTGGTCCAATGCACTCATTTTTCAGATAGGGAAACTAAGACCTGCATGGGAGAGGAGGCTTGGCCAAGGTCATCCCCCATGACAAAGTTGTTGGGGAACTAGGACAGCTGAGAGCAAAGCCCAGCCTAGGGTTTTCCCACTTCTTACTTAAAGTCAATATTAATTGACAAGTGATGAAGCTAAAATTCAAGCAGCTACTTTGAGTAGGTTTGGGATTCTTTTAATCCAGGGTTTGTAAGGGGAAAATTGTATAAGACTTTGCTATTTAGTGGTTGTTCTGATTAGCTCCTCCACCTGAGTTATCTCTACCTCTCCTTGTCTTTGACTAGGCTATGTTACAACTCAGTACAGATAGAAATTAAATTGTAGAAAATTGATAGTAATGCAAATAATTCCTGTCCATAGAAAAGCAAATTGTGTCTGATGGAATGCAATTGACTCTTGCCCTTTAGATAGTGACCTCTGTTGCCTCCTTTTGTAAGTTCATTTCACCATTCCCGATTTCACTAAAAATATGTGACCCTGTGAGTTTGCTTTTGAGCTCACTTTAACACTTGGTTCCCTCGTTAATTAATGAGTTAAAAAAAACCTTTGGCATGTACCCATTTTGTATGTGTATGCCAATCATGATTATATCCTCTTTTTAAATGTATCCTTTAATAGGTCTTAGCGTAAACAGTATTTAAACCTTATTTTCCCACACCGCACTATGTTCCCACACCTCCCTCAAAGAATAAGTTGAAGCTCCTGCGAGCTTCTGAGTGTTGTGGAAATTAATAGCTCATTTTGTAAAGTTCTTTAATGCTGCTTTCATTTTCACCATCTCCTTTGATTCCAACAATCAGCCTGCGAGGGCAGGTATCATTCCCATTTTGCAAATGAGCAAAATGAAGGCCAGAGGAAAAAAACGTGTTTTTTTATAAAACCAAGATGTAGAGCTATAGAAGGCAGAGCCATGACCTCAACACAAGTCTCCTGTCACCCTCTTCCTTAACCCATGTCTTCTTTTTCCATGAGAAATGGTGTGGACCCAGACTGGCAGCTGGATCCCAGTGTGGGAGAGCTGCTGTTTCAGAAAAGAAGGGCCAAGGATTTGGAGGTAATGGAAGTTCTGAGAAGTCACAGTTTCATCAGCAAGGATGTTATGCAGCTCCCTTTTTCATTTCTCCCCTTGAGAACAAAAGTTGGTTTTGCATTTTAATGGATTTAATTACTGCATGAGGATCTGAACAGATAGGAAAGGAACAGGCAGTGAGGACACAGTGGGAGGGTCCATTGAGCATCATTTGAATTAATTTAGAGTTTTCGTCTTTGTGATTAGTGTGGTTATTAGTGTTTATACTTGAAGTTGGTGTTGACAGGGTGTTACTGAGAATTTGAAGCATTAAAGCAGGCCTGATTTCCTAGTATTTGTTTACTTATTAATCAGTCATTCATCATTGCTACGGTGCTGACATATAAAATGCCTCCTGCATCCAACTTCCCCGCTGGATTTAATAAAGAGTAATAATGGATCTCATTTAGTCAATGTTTAATGCTAATAGGTTGTCCTTATCTATTTTGGTGACTTCCCCACGGTGGACATTCTCTCCTTTGTCCTCAGACCACCGTGGAGAGGCAGATAAAGCCTCAGAGTTTACGGAAACAGCCTGAATTGGGGCTTAGTTTACCAGGTCTCTGGGAAAGCCATGTCTCCTCTCTGGGCCTCAATTTCCCAGCTGTAAAATAAGAGGTTTAGAGAGATGGTCCCCATTTCCTTTCTGTCCTATGGCTCAGGGAGCAAATCTAAATGGAGAGATGACTGGCGAGCCACAGAAATGTGAAGTTGTGACTGAGAGATCACCTATCCTGATACATTAATTCTTCAATAGAGGACAGAGAGACCCAAAACACGTTAGTGACATCCAAGGTCAGATAGCAGGTTAGAGTCAGAGCTTGAACCTGAATGCAGACTTTCTAATTCCTAATCTGGTCCCTTTTGCTTCTTTTCCTTTTGTTGTATCATAGTTTTAAAATAGAGTACACAATATATCAAATTATCAGACTCCCATAAAAGTTCCACCTAATTAGTATAAATGTTAATCTTTGGCCATATTATTCTATTTTCCTTTCTTTCTGTCTATCAGTATAACATTAGAATCCAGCTCAATTCAAAATCCTCAAATGACCATCCTCATAAATAAGCACCATCCTGAGGTTTGTGTGTATTATTCCTATGGTGGTGTTGTTAATATTTTTATTATAGATGAAATACTCATTGTCTATTTGATTTCTTGAATTTTATTTTTCCCCTTTACTGGTTTGGAAACATACCTTCTATATCTTGTCTTTTAGCTATTACCTTTAAATTTTTAATATGCCTCCTTGATACTCAAAATGGTCTCCAGTGAATCAGAATCTCTGCCTTCCTCCTAAGCAGAACCACCAATAACCCTTATCCTAAATCCCATGTAACTGGTTATCAACAATTTTGTTCTGCCTGTTTTAAACATCCTCAATTAGTCACTGTTTTTTTAATAGTTCATGCTAGTTTGGATTTAGACACATTACTCATATACGTTTTCTCATCACTGTGTGTTGAATATCACTACGTCAACATGCGGAGAACGATGTTTCATTGTCTTCAGGTTTCTAGATTTGTTGCTAAGAAGTTGTTTTAATCCAATTTAGCCCTAAGGATAACTTCTCTTTTCTCTTTAGTAACTTTAAAGATCTTCTCCTTGTTTTGGTATTCTGCATTTTTACCTCAAAGTGCGTTAAGTGTGGATTCACTTTTTTTCTTTTTGCTGCTCTGGTTGCATTACAAATCTCCACTCCAAAGGTTCATGTCTTTCTTCAACTATGGAAAATTCTGTCTTTATCTCATTGAATATTGACTCTCTCCCATCCTCCCTTCTTTCCCTATGAACTCCTATTAAAGAAGAGCTGTCTGCATTCTAGGTAATGTCCTGAAATCTGTCTTTCAGGCTTTAGTTCTGTCTGCAAATGTCTAATCTGCTGTCTAAGCTGTCTATCAAGTTTTCAATGTCAATGATTTTGGTTTTTCCATTTCTAGAAGTACTATTTGCTTGTCTCTCAAATCTGCCCATTCTTTTTTTCATGGAGCTTTATTTTCTTCTTACAGTTTGATAGTTCATTTCACATCTTTAACATTTTAAACGTTTACGTTGTAGTCTCCCCTAGGTGGTTTTATCCTAAATTCTTGTCATGCAAACTCTCCTGTTTGTTGTATATATTTACTCTCATTTTTTTCTGTCATATAATTTTTCTTCTGGAATTTTTAAGTGTGAGCACATTTCAATGATAATATAGGGTAACTGAGGATTCAATATGAGATGGGTTGAGGAAATATTCCCCCCAGAGAAGTTTTGCATTTGTTTTTCTTGGTTATGACTCTAGAAACATTTAATTTAATTTACTTTTTCTAAACTAATACATTTGAATGGATAAATGACTGAACGCTCTACTTATTTCTTTGCCTTAATCTGGCCTCGAATTGGAACTGCAGAAAAGTCACTTCAAATACATTCAGTGCTGCTGCATTTGGCCACACAGACTAGGTACTGCATGATTCCAGAACTGCGTGATGTGGTGACCTTCAATTATTTTTTATTGTTTAACTTTATGTAAGGAAAATCAGTAGAACTGTGAAACTCTGTACCATCTGTTAGAAAAACCACTTTGATTGTGATGTTCAGCTCTTAACTCATCAAACAGCAGAAACTATAAGTAATTATCCTCTACACCAGAAATTGATGAATTATAGCCTTGGGCCAAGTTTAGCCTGTTGCCTGCTTTAATAAATAAAGTTCTATTGAGATACAAACACCTTGTTACTCATTTATATATTGTCTATGGCTGCTTTAGTCCTACAATGAGAGAGTTGCGTGGTTGTGATAGATAATGGTTATGATACAGCCCATGAAGCCTAAACATTTTTTTTTTTTGTCTTTTTACCCCTTTACCCATCTCCCACCTTCTACTCCTTGCCCCTGGCAACTACTAATCTGTCCTCTGTATCTATGAGCTTGTTGTTTGTTGTTTTTTGTTTTTAGATTCCACGTGTAAGAGAGATCGTATGGTTTTCATCTTTCTCTGACTTATTTCACTTAGCATAATGTCCTCAAGGCACATCCATGCTGCTGAAAGTGGCAAGATTTCATTCTTTTTTATGGCTGAGTAATATTCCAGTGTGTGTGTGTGTGTGTGTGTGTGTGTGTGTGTGTATCACAATTTCTTTATCTATTTGTACATCAATGGACACAAGTTGTTTCCACTTATTGACTATTGCAAATAATGCTGCAATATTTATGGGGTGCATATATCTTGTTGAATTAGTGTTTCGTTTTCTTCAGATAAATACCCAGAATTGCTGGGTCATATGGTAGTTCTATTTTTAATTTTTTGGAGGAAGCTCTATACTGTTTTCCATAGTGGCTGCACCAATTCACATTCCCGCCAGCAGTGCACACGAGCTCCCTTTTCTCCACATCCTCACCAACACTTGTTATTTCCTGTCTTTTTTATAATAGCCATTCTGACAGGTGTGAGATGATCTCATGATGGTTTTGATTTGCATTGCCCTGATGATTAATGGGGTGGAACATCTTTTCAAGTTGAGTTTCTTTTCAGAAACATTTTAACGTGATGTTAGCACATAGGTAAAATACTTTTACTCTAAGTCCCTGAATAGCATGGACATGTGGAGGCTTTTTTTCAACACAGAATCTCAGCAGAGATAAGCCTCTTTATAATCTCTGTGGGTTGGTATTGTAGGCTGAATAATGATTGCCAGGGATATTCAGGTCCTAATCCCTGGAATTTGTGAATGTTACCTTACATGGCAAGAGGGACTCTGCTGATGTGTTTAAGGTAAGGATTTTGAGATTGGGAGATTATCCTGGATTATCCAACTGGACCCTAAATGTCATCACAAGTGTCCTCATAAGAGAGAGGCAGAGGGAGATTTGACTGCAGAGGAAAGGAGTCAATGTGATAATGAAAGCACACATTTGGATTGATGTTCTTTGAAAATGAGAAAGGGGCCATGAACCAAGGAATTCAAGAAATACAGAACTACAAGCTAGAAAAGGCAAGAAAATGAATTGTTCTCTAGATTCTCCAGAGGAAACATGGTCCTGCCAACACCTTGATTTTAGACCATTGACCTCCAGAAATGTAAGGGGATAAATGTGTGTTATTTTCAAGCCACTAAGTGTGGTAATTTTTTACAGGAGTAACAAGAAGCGAATATAGCTGGTAAGCAGAGTTTTTCTAGTCCTCTATGGCTGAATGTGCGGTAATTGAAAAGTCCCTACAGGAAAACTTGACTGGATTTTCCATAAAGGCTGATGAGGATGTTGTCACTTCCACCAAGTCAGGCTGGGAAGACATCAAATGACAAGATTCCACAACTCCTGTGATTGCAAATCAGTCTCAAGATGGGGGAGAAAAGACATGAGTCCATGATTCTGAGACTTTTTTACTAGCCAAATCAGTGCCTCTAGATGATATATCATAGTTGTCAGCGGTAGTGGGGATAGAGGGTGTTGTTTGCATTCCAGTTTTATAAACTGCCACATGGACAGGAAAAGCATGTTGGGTAAGTTAAATTCTACACCTCAACTTTCTCATCTGTACATGGAATGAATAAAGATACTTCTGTCGCAGAATTACAGTGAGGCTCCAGTTTTAGATTCTGAATGTCAGACGCCTGGGTGTATATTTACATGACTAGCTTTGCAGATGACTCCTCGGCCTCTGGAGAAGCTTGACCCAGGATTCTTGAACAAGGATTATGAGGAGAGAATTGAGTAACTCGAAAATATTTGTAAGAAGTTTTGAAGACTTAAAAAGAAACCTGAAATGAAGTTCTTCCATCACCGAAGATTTGGAAAACAGAAGATGCTGTTAATTTTGGCAGGAGAAGGGGGTAGTTTAAAATAGAAAATGCTAATGTGATTGCTATGTTGTTCATTCAACAAACATGTGTCTGCTGGGTAGTACCCTGTACAAGACTAGATGCCAAGTGATGTGAGGGAGACAGACATCAAGAGCATCACAGCCCTGCCATTTATGTAACACTCAACCAAGCTCTTGTAACAGTTCACAACAGCGTGAGTCTCACAGGCATCCTCTGAGGTGGAGAGTCTGGAAACTACTTATCAGCATTTTACAGATGAGGAGACTGACCCTCAGGTTTAACAGGGTCAGAGCTGGCTCTCAACCCAGTCTCCTAATTCAGTGCCATTGACTCCATATCACAGACAAGATGAGATCTCTGATCTCAAAGTGCTTATAATCTAGTAAGGAAGACAAGACAGACCAAAGAAAAGAGGGGAAAGGTACTACAGGGTAAAACGTGACCACCACCAGATATAAAAGGAGAAAAACAATAAGGGCTTTAGAAAGCTAGGAAGGCTGGGTGTAGAACACGGTGGGGGTGCCTGACAAAACCCAGGGAGGCTCCATGGAGGGGCATTAAATTATACACACTTCAAAATTCTTCACCATGAGAAATGAAAACCAATAACCCAACATCAATGCAAATGGTTTCAGGCTCTGTCTGCATGTTGCATTGTATTCTTCCTCCCACAAACAATTATTATGCACCTATTATATGTGGGAGATTGATCACACTGAAAAGAAAATGACGACGCAGCCGTGGATCCAGCCTGATTTCAGGGAAGGAGTGCCACACTGTTCACCAGGACATCCCCAGTCCAGCCCTGACACTGGAAGTGACCTTTCTGTTTCCCCTTCAGCTTTGGTTTCTTCTCCCACACATTAGGACTCTAAAATTCCCTGGCTGCTCTAACATTCTAAATTTGAATAAGGAGGATGTTTATCTACGCTGTCGTCTTCTCTTTCGTTATTCATTCTTGTTTGCATGTCTTAAATTACTTTCCTTCTATCTTTTTCTCATTTCTTTCTCCTCTTCGCTTTGGGACGGCTCCTCCCCTCCCCTCCCTCGTGTTTATTCTCCTTCTCACGTTCTGTGCCTGCATGTTTTCTTCCTCATTACCTAAGCAAGCACATGTAAATTGGCCACGTTGCTGATGCGGAAGCAGTTTTTTAAATTGGTTAAAGCGTACCCACGTCAAACGTGACGTATTCTTCCACTTTTGGACTCCTCGTGATTTTAATCATCCCACATCAGCCATTTAGGAAATGACAGCATGAGCAGCAAATTCCCTTAGCATCAGATTTTTTTGTTTTGTCTTTTGATGTAGGGTGTGTGTGTGTGTGTGGTGTTTGACAAAGCTGTTAATGGGTCTGGGCATCATTTAACTCATCAAGTAGCACTGAACACCTGATGTGTACCAGTAGGTAGAGATTAAAAAAAAAAAAAAAGGGAATAACATGTAGTGTCTGCAGCCAGAATGGGATTTGGGTGCTTGGTGAGTGAGAGCATGCAGGCATGGGTAGAGGTAAAGAAGGAAGCTTTGGATGCATAATAATGGTATTTGGGCCTAAGAGCAGCGAATGCCTGATTCTTATCTTAGGAAAGAGTTCTTGAGTGTTATTGAACACACAGTAAACTGCAGCAGCAGAGAAAATTGCCACCTTGCCACTGAGGCCCATAATCCCTGATAAAGGGCTGTCTGTTAAAAGCTGATTTAGAAAACATGAGTAAAGCCTATAAACTGCCTTTCTAAGCACCAAATCTCTGTCTTGGATTCATACATTCAGGCACACCCATGCAAAGAGAAGGAGAATTGGGCCCAGGGGGACCTTGAACTTGCTCACTCAATCAGCCATAAATGGAAGTCAAAGGCCAAGAGAGATGACCAATCTGGCCTGGGGCCAGGCTTTACCTGGATTTCAGGCAAAAAAGCAAGAGAGAACACAGCACAGCCTGCTGCTTCTATAAGGTACAGTGAGCCAGGCCACGAGTAAACTGGACTCATTGAATGACCTGAATCCGGACAAAGAGTTAATGCTTCTGCCTTGGAAGGGGGAGTAGCTGGAGAGGGCACGCTCCCTACTACCCCCACTCCCCATCAGTGCAGGAGGAGGTACTGACCGGTGTAGCTTGAATGCGTTTATGGGAGAAGCAAAAGCATTCCCTCCTCCAGCAAGATCCTGGATAAAAGACGTTGCTCATGGCAAGTTCAGGGTGGAGGAGTGCACTCAGCCCCACTTCAGGTTATGTGAGCAAGTTCACGAAAGTGGGCAAAGAAGTGTATCTGGAAAATACGGTGAATTATTTTCTGGTTTCTGAGTAAATGTTCAAATGAGAAAAGCGGCTCACCCAATGCCACACTGTAGATCTAAGGCCCAAAGAGAGCTTCTGACTCCAGGCCTGGGATTTTTCATATGGTGGGCAGAGCACCTGGGAAGAGGCTGAGCATAAAAGATGAGATCCCTGTCCTTCAGGACAGGGTCGGACAGAGGAAAATGGAAAGAGCACAGCAAAGGCCTAAGCAGAGAGGAGAGGGGGACCAGGTTAGTTTTCCAAGAAGGCCCCAAGACAGAGGTCAGGAGATGAGGCCGAGGTGGGGTTTGGTTGCAGACAGGGCAGGAGCCAGCCCCTGGGCTAGTGTGACCATGTTGGCTTTTGCAGCCAACCCACCTGGGGCTGCATTCTCCAGCTAATCCACCAAGGCTTCAGAGAATTGACTGGCGTGCTCGGAGTTACGATATCCATTTATGAAAAATATTGCCCTGAATTGAAAGCAGACCCCCGCTTCTCCTTACCTGGAGGGAGAGATAGGCCCTTTCAGAAAATCCAAATGATATGGGCATTTCTACCTCCCTATACCTTCAGCAGGCACTCCATAAATGTCTGATCTGCCCACATCACATCTGAGAATGGACACGAGTGTGTCTTATATGCTGGTGGGAATGTGGGGTTATTACAGACAAAGTATCTGTAAAAGTGGAATCAGGACAATCACCTCTGGGAACGTCAATGTGTTCACCAACCAGGAAGCTTACCTTAATCCCCGTGGTCCAGAGTTTTTACTGGGTCCTTATTGACTGAGATTTGAGTATGACAATGCATGTAACACTGTTTTGAAGTGAGATGATGGTTTGAAGGCTGGGTTAGCCCCTTACTAGTTCCATGGTTGCGGGCAAGTTATTTCACTTCTCTGACCCTCAGTTTCCTCATCTGTAAAGCAAAGATAAATAATACCTACTTCCAAGTGTTCATCTAAAGGTAAGGTAAAATAAACAACATTTGGACATAGTATGTGCTCAGTGAAAAGTGCCATTATTCTTGGTGCCATTTGTTATCCTACACATTACAAAACATACTAATTACATGCCATAGAACAGTGATCCCTAAACTTTAATGTGCCTAAGAATCATCTATGGAGTTTGTTAAAAATGTGGATCCTCAGTCCCATTCCACTCCAAGAGATTCTGAGATGGGGCTCTGAAACAAGCATCCCCAGGTGCCCCTGATCATCCTTTGAAAAATATTGCCATAGAGTTCTATTTTCAGTTTAAAATATGACTACTCTGGGTTCATAGCTCAAAACTGGCCAGGTTAAGCTTATATGCTTAAGATTTCCAACCCCTCTTCCTTACCCTCCCCTCCAACCCCAAGCACAAAGGAGGTAGAAAGTGTTGAAAACAAGCTGCTACTGTTATTTTTTAGCATCACCTTTGGGTATTTCCAAGTGAGGCAGCGCTCAACTTTGGCAGCATGTCACCATCACTTGGGCAGCTTTCAACCATCCGGATGCCCAGGCCACATCCCAGACCAATTAAGTGAGGATCTCTGGGTAGCCTTAGGCACGAAGGTTCTGGAAGCTTGCCAGGTAATTTCAGTGTATATCTAAGTTGAGAATCACTGCTGTAGATCCACTTTCCAATCGTCCCTTCAAATCTTCTCTCTCACCTAGTTTCCACCCCATGCCTGATATTTGGGTATTTCCTCTTTTTCAAAGCTTTTGTCTGTGTTCACGCAACAAGTTTCCTCATTTTATTGTTGTTTTTCCTGATGCACTGATGCCTCTTTCCTGACTGCATTTGGCACGGATGTCCTACTCATCACTCTCTTCACACTCGCCAGACACAACACTGTTGCTCTAGGAAAGCTCTGCTCTAACTTCAGAGTGGGGAGCAGATGGAAACATGCAACTGTCTTTTAGACATTTTCGCCATTTCCCCCGACTAGAGTGTTTTCCCCACTCTTGCCTACTTGTCCTGCTAGAACTCAGGCCAAGGTCTCCTCTGTGAAGCCACCTCTACCTATCCCATGCCAGTGTAGAAAGATCCCTATTCTTGACTTCACTGATAGCATCTACATCATGCATTATGACATTATATCTATATAACGAGAGGGGACAGTGTTATGCTAACAGTAACCACCAGAACTTCTTGTGGGAAAGAAACTCTACTTGTTTGGAAAAAATTATGAGTGTCTGGGGTAGAAATTTATACCAAGAGGGACATAAAACAGATCAGTACTACTTTGCTCAAAATCCAAGAGGGGTTATTTATTACTCCAGGAGGAATATAAGAGGACAACCACTCAGTGATGTGATGCACACCATATCTTCAAAATCCTGAGTAAGTCCTATATGCCTTTACAAAATATTTGGTAAAAGTAGATTTCTCAGGGCACTGCTAAAGTGTCTGAGTCCAGGGTATTGCAAGGAAAGACAGGTCACATGGACACTGGCTTAGAGACAAGCAGTAAGCAGAGAGGTCTAGTGGAAAACTTAGGGAGAGATTTGGAATATCACAGGATGTGGGATGTGGATAAGGCTAGGTTTAAGCAGACCTCCAAGGAGTACAGAGGTCTCAGAGGATATCTGGATTACATTCGAACATCTTCTATATCCACTGTACTGTGAGTTTTCTAATGGCAGGGCCTATCTCCACTATCTCCAAGTTCTCCTAGTGCCTAGGCCGATTCTTGGCACATGAGATGCTCTAAATAAGCGTTTGGAGAATGAACAATACCGGCAGCATATAGTATAGGTTTTATCTTAAGGTCAAAGTCTTCTGTCTGTGGCTATTTTGTGGTTAAGGCTGAATTCACTTTCATTCACCACTTAGACACTATTGAACTTCTTTCTCCAAACTCTGTTACTCAAGATTTGATTAATTTGAGCTCAAAATGACATTTCAAAATCCCCTATTCCCAAACATATAGCTCATCAGAAATGCCACCCACTATTTACAGTTTCGCTTCATTGAAATATGATGATGCCAGGCAGACAGAGATGTGTATTCAGTGGAATTCAATTTTCCTGATCACTGGCTCCATCGATCAGTCTGTTTGCGAAGGGCTGATGCAAGCATCAGTCCACCTCATGCGGACGGACGATGGGTGAGCTGCTTCTATTATTTCTGCATGTGAAGAGGGTTGTTAAACTCTAATGATGGGATTCTGGAGGATCACTTTGTTACTGTTGTTTTAAGCTTTATTGAGTTCCTATCATGAGCCAGGAGTTTTTACTATGTCTTCACATTTAATCTTTATGCCTGACATTTTGTGGCTGAAGAATCGGGGACAGAGGACTTGGGGGGGAATTGTTTGTGGTTACAGAGCTGGCAGTGTGTAGAGCCAGGATTCCAATGCAGTTCTTTTGATTCCCAGACTGAGTTACCATCCATTATGCTGCTCCTCTTCTTGCGAGGTGTCTCAGGGCCAAAGCAGGGGAGAGAGCGTGATTAAGAAAGGAATCTAAGACAAGCTGAACGGGTGGCTTGTTATTCATCGTACTCACTGCCTGTCAACCCCTCCTGCGACCCCCACTGTACCTCTATAGACATTTGTCACTGTAGCCGCAAGGCCACACTTGGCCATTGGCTAGTTCCTCCTCATGTGATGTGAGCTCTGAGAGGGTACACACCGGGCATATACACTCAGTGCAGCAATTAGACCCAGAGGAGCAAACGCAGTGCTAGAGAGGAGGTGCCTTGAGGGCAGTGCCATTCAGATGGAAGTCCAGGGAAGGAATCTTTGTGGATCCTGCAGGAAAGCAGCTTCCTCTTCGGGTTTACCAGAGGGCATGGCCAGGGCACCTGACTCAGAGGGGAGAAAACCAGGAAGGACCTATCCAGAATCCCAGTATACCTGGTAGCTGTGCCAACCAAAATCCATCTCAGGATAAAATCTGCATAGCATTCTCCCTGTTCTAATCTAGGCAGAGTCAGGAAAATACCTCTGTGAGACCTGCCCCGACTCCATCAAAGTCTGGGGACAATGACTAGTATAGCTTTCAAGATTCAGGAAAGTTTCCTTGTTGCTCATAATTGCGTCAACAGACATCTGTTAATCTGTAGCTACTTTCAATTCATGAAATGCATAGAAAATCTCAAAGGAAACCTTTTTTTTTTGACCCATAGGCAAAGTTTGAGAAAAGTGGAAGCATGCTTCTCTTTTCAGGCAATAATTTTAGCTAATAACAAGAACAAACCTGATCAATAACTGACCTCAATTTCTCTGAAAACTGAATTCAAAAGTAAGATAGTTTTTCAAACCATCACTTTCTTTATCAGAAAGCCTGGGTGTTTTCATAGACCTTTGGATTTGTCTGCAGGGCCTGGTTAACAAAGAAAAGGATGACTCACAAGACACATAGCAAAGCTGACGTAGGTTGCCTGATACTGTTATTTCCATTTCACAGATGAAGAAACTGAGGCGCAGAGAGTATACCTGAATTGTCCAAGTTCACACAGCTAAATGATGGTGTCACTGGGACAACACCTGTGTACTTTGTTGCCCAGTTCAATGTTGTGTTGTGCATTAAGACTTGACTCCTGTCAACATCCTGTGATCATAGTCATATTTTATCATTCAACCCGGAATCCTTAAACCTTGAGTCTTATTCATTTCTCTTAGAAAAAGAAACCAGGTTAGGTACAAATTGCTGTTTTTAAATACAAACTCTACTCTGAAAAGAGAAACTTGAGGAAGCCATTCCGGTGGGCAGGAAAAGGTCATGGTAGATTCAGTGTCTGAAAATTCAATACAGATTTCAACATTCAGGTTACTAAGCAATGAATCTTAGATAATCTTTCTAATCCTATTAAGGGCTAACTCCTATTCCCAACTCAGCTGATAAAGTTCAATTACACTGCCAGTCAGAATAAACACTCTAGGTCAAATATGTGACTGTTTTGGTCTTGCTCAGGCTAAATATTTTATCCCTTTTGGTCAGCAAGTATTAGCACTTCAAGGTGTGTGTGTGTGTGTGTGTGTGTGTGTGTGTGTGTTTGTAGTGTTTCTAAGCCCTAGTAATTACAAGGTAAATTTTAAAGCAGATATTATAAAAGATGTCTACAAATTGGTTAATCATCCTGATTGCTATTCTGTGTTCCAACTGCAAAAAAAAAAAGCAGAATGGGGAATAGAAATATTCGAAGGGACATAAAGAGGTAGAGTGGCATGTCAGACTGACACATACACAACATAAATAATCTCTCAAATGTATAAAGGATACTACAGCTTATAAAGCGCTTTCACCCATGAACATCTCTCCTGTGACTTTCAACACGATCCCATGTATGAAGTAGGCAGAATAAGTGTAAATAGCAGCATTTTAAAAATGAGAAAACAGACAGATGGACTCAGATCTAGGGTCTCGTTTAGGAGCCTTGAGTCCAGAACTTCCCCTACACTGTCATTTCCACATACCTATTAGCCTTCACCTACATAGTGTTTACCAGTAGAAGAAACCATTAAAAGTACTTTCTGTTGACTCTCTTAATGTCTAGATGTACAAACTCTGATTCAAAATGCAATTGAACTTTTTATATAAACCCACCAAAATATGATTCATGTGTGTGTGAGTGGATGTTCATTACAAAAAAGAGTTAACCATTGGCATGGTGCAATTTTAAATGGTTTGTGTTGCATTTGTACAACACTAAACACTCTTCAAAATGCTTTCTCCCATACCATCTCTTTTGGTCCTCACCAGATCTGCACTTGACAAAGCAGGGAAGCTGAGGCTCTGTCTCCCAGAACTAAGTCCCATTAGCCATCATTTGACAAGAAGCCATGCTGTTAGTGCTGGTGGGTGGTAGATGTTGGAAGAGAGGTGGGAAGGAAAAAAGTACAGGGCGAGGAGCGAGGTTGAAGAAGAACCCGAGGAGGGGAGGGCGGCTCAGAGGACAAAGTCCTCAAAGCAAGGTGAAGGCTCGCTTTGAGTGGCCTGGGGATGAAAACGAGGCTTTCTTCTGCTTTGTGCTTCAGCCTTCACTGGCACCTGCCCTTCTCACTTTGCAGATTTATGCTCCTTCAGTGTGAAGCCTTTCTGTGGTCAAGAGGCTGTGCACATAGATAGTGTCCTCACAGCGGCCTTGTTATACAATCTGCATCCACACTCTGGGGCCTGGTAAGGAAAGAGGGCGGGTGGGGTGGGAGCCGGGACACCAGAGGCCATTGCCTCCCATGGAAGCCTGATGGGGCGCAGTAACTCACAGCATGCACAGCTTGAAAGGTGTGGGTAAGGGGGCCTCTAAAGTCAAGTAGCAGCTCTGCCTCATCCACACCTGGGTGCTGGGGCCTTCTCACCCAATCCCGCACTCTATGGTGCTGGTATCTTGGGTCAAGGTGAGGTCACAGAGGGTGAGCCAGGACTGCAGGGTTCTAACCACCACTTGGCAAGAAGGCCCAGCCTTGTCATTTACTTTTTAACTTTATCGTACACTGAAAATAAGCACCATACCAAGAGTTGGGAACAGAAGCAGTCTTTCATTTATTATAACTCATTTTATATTTTATTTAACTGATTAGAAATTAATGTATATATTAGCTTATATAACATTTGCTATATATTAGGCACTGGTCTAATTGCTTTATTACTAATGTAATCCTTACTCCAACAATAAGATGGATATTATTATCCCCATTTCACAGATAAGAACATTGAGACATAGAAAAGTCAAGAAGCTTGTCTGAGGTCATACAGCCAATGACTGTTAGAGCTGGAATTTGAATCCATGCTGCATAACTTCAGAGTAAATGTCTGTAACCACTGTCTTTCAAAATCTCTGCCCTAAGCAAGTTGTAGTCCAGAAGGCCAGACCAACATATAGACATGATAGAACATAATTATTATTGTAATAGAGACATGTGCAAAGACTATAGAAATTTAAACAAGTGTACTGCCCAGCACTTCTCCAGTCCTGGCAGCTGTATCCTTGACCTCCTCACACCCTATTCTCACTAGCCTCCTACCGACCTAGACCCATATCTAACTCAGAGACAAATCCTATCACTGTCAGGGGGGTATTTCAGGCTCCCTATGCCAGGAGGGCAGGGCACTGGCATGAAGACAGCCTGGTCTCTGGTCCTGCTTGCGTCCCTGCTCTCTAAATGGGTGTCTTCTGCCTTAATCTTCTGATAAAGCCCCATGTCATATCATTAGTCCAATAAATTCCACCTCTGCCTTGGCCCCTGCTTGGGCTCTTTGGAAAGTACACTGATTTCTCTCTGTTTCTAATGGATGAGAAGAGGATCTGGCTGTAATATTTAAGTTCTCATCTAAGACCAAGGCTCAATATCCTCTTCCAGCTACTCTTTCCCTCTCACTGCTTCGAGTATGTCCCTCCAATGCTTGGACATAGAAAGTAACTTTCTCTATGGAAGAGGGCCTCTTCTCAGTCAATGGCCACTGGGTGTTTTCCCACTGGAACTTCTAAACAAGCTCTTGAGGTCTTACATGCTTTTAGGGCTGCGGCTCTGCCTTCTCTTTGCAGGCTTCTCTCCACTTCTACATCCGAGGACCTGAGGCTGCTGACCGATGTCACCACCTTTGCTTGCCTGTCCCAGGCACCTCCCATACCACTTCCCTTCCCCAGTCACACGCCAGGGCCACGATCTCTCTCCATGTCCTGCACAAACTCTGCTCCATTTATCACAGCCCTCTCCTGTCCTCTACAACAGTTTCTGCAAGATTATCCTGATGTCTTCTCCAGCAACCTCTGCAATTACCAGTAATTTGTCAGCAATCTTCATGCTTGGACTGTTTGTTTATATCAAAGTCTATCCATTGGCCTCACCTTATTTATTTATTTATCTTTTAATGTTTTGTCTCAAGAAAATTAACCATTCCTGACACTTAAGACACTGGCATTTTTCACTTAGCTTTTTCTTCTAGATCCATGAAGCAAAGGCTCTGATTGTATAATCAAACGGAGCAAGAAATAAGGGTTTGGCCCCAAAGCACTGCCATAAATATATTTGACATTTTTTGACCATTTAAGATATGCTAGACACCCATGACATATTTATATTCATTTTCTCATCTATCCTTAGAAAGCTCTATGAAATAGATTATTAAAACCATTTTACAAATGAGGACACTGAGGCATGAAAAATCAAACAATTTGACAGTCATATAGCTAGCAAGTGGAAGAGCCAGTTCTCAAACCCAGGTCTGTCTGCCCCTAAAGCTGAGTTCTAACCACCAATATTTTTCCTTCTTTGCATCTTCCTTCTGAGCCTTGTTTTCCTTACTGTAAAACAAGGGGGCAAGATGGATCGTAGGACTTTAAAAGTCTGTTTCAGCTTGAGAAGAAGGTGTACCCAGCAGGGCAGATCAGAGTTGAATATGATGCTTGTCTCCCTTTGCCTTCTGCTTTCTGTGGTTCTCCCTGGAGAGGCAGCAGCACAGTTGTGAAGTTCAAGGGGTGTCCTATGAAGGAGGGGGCTGGCGCAATCTCGGGGGCTTGAAGTAAATTATATTCAGTCCCACAGTAACTTTCTTACAACTGCAGCAAATTTAGTATCTTACACGTATTAGGAGCCTAATAATTTTTAGGAAAAAATGAAAAGTTCAGAGTTTGGGAAACTTGTAGGCAAGGGAAGCCTGAAGGCGTGTCTTCATCTAACTTAGAGATTAGCTCTGATTTGGAGTTAAGCCAGTTTTGAGGATGCTCAGTGATCAGGCCAATGGCATCCCCCTCACCCCTACCACCCACCCTTCTACCCCCTGCCAAAAAAAAAAAAAAAAATCTGAGTGGGAAGGGCATGGGAGATCATATTACCTAGTATCTTCATTTTGCATATGAGTGAACTCAGGTCTGGGAGAGGGTCCAGTTGCATGGTAACTCAGTCGCAGGACAGTACCCTGAGCTGTTCTAGCTTATTTTTACAGTGAATTTCTTTGCGATGAATATCTTTGCTGCAAGCATTTTTGCCGCAAACATTTTCACCACATAACTAATTGGCTTTAAGGCAATTCTGTCTCGGAAGATAAAATAACTGGTTGACAGTTTTTGGTTTGCCAGTTTGGATTCAACTGGTTGAAATGCATTAGTGCTTCTTCCAGTTAGTGATGTTATTGATGGCTTTATTGAGCTGATGATGATTTATGTCAAGATTGGTTGTGTATTTGGAAGCACACTACATTGGAGGAGAAAGAGTCTGAGGGCCTCGAAGGTGTAGAGTTGAATCCACATTTCCCATGGAACTTTGGAATGTCTATCAATGGACATGTGACAAGATGCCAACAACAAACAACGGTATAGAGGCTTTCACAATGCAGTACAAAGCTCAGCTACAAACATGCATCCTAGTATCGTAATTGGAAGCTGATACCTCTCTTAATGAAGGAAGAAATTTTAGCAAAAAAGAAAAAGTGCAATGCTGAATCAGGAGACTAATCAACAAGCAAAAAAAAAAAAAAAAGTAAAAACACTGTGAATAAAAGACTTGGGAGACAAATGTTTACATATAAACCAGAAAATATCATTTATTTGCACAGGATTGCCATGAATCTACACACATTTTAAATGTACTCAAATATTTTGTATTTTGAATAAAGTCTGTTATTCATTTTTTATATCCTTCTTAATGTCTGTCTTTTATTTTTCAAGATTTTATCTTTCATGGCAAAACTGCCTTATGACCAATCAGTTATGCCATGAAAATGTTCGCAGCAAAAATATTTGCAGCAAAGATGTCCAAGATACTTTCCATGAAAATACCCGGTACAGTTATTATCATCCTGTGTTATAGTTAGGAAAACTTCATGTCACAAAGCTTAATGGTTGATGGGTTTTCCTGAATTATTGCATTCCACACAAAGAAGGAAGAACTGAAATCTGAATTGCAACACCACCTGCTCAAGACACTTGAGCAGTCTTTGCTTCTACACCCACTAGGTACATCTTCCAGTTGAACGCTTTGCAGGAAAGCCCTTCACCTCCAAGGCATTGATGCAGATGACTCTATAGTTCTTTGCAATTACAGCTTATGCCTTTGTTATTATCAGTATTTTGAAGAATACATTTAATGGTGTTAAACTCACTGAAGTTGTTCAGTTTCATCCAAAAAAAAAAAAGATTGACCAAGATCAAATTAACATTTAGTTAGCTATTTTAAATGCAGTCACGCTTGTTGAACCATGATAACAGGATGTCTCAGAATTGATCATGTACTGAATTGCCCTTCAGATTCAAATTCTCCCGTGCTTATGTGAAAAGTGAAAAAGGGAGATGTGGGCTGACAAAACCAAGACACTTCATCTCCATCACAGAAGAGGCATATCTTTAAAGCAGCAAGCATAGTTTCTTTGCACGGCAATTCTCAGAGTAGAGTTTCAGAAAATTTCCAAGAGGCAGAATGATTCCCAAAGCCATACTTTGAGTAAGATCTTTTGAGATCCCATACCAAGGTCCCTGTGAGAAGCTAGTGGTGGAGAGGACACGGGACCAGGACTAGGGGAACTTCCATGACTTGCAAGCTGACTCTGAGTGTGGTGGCCATCAGTTTAAACTACACTGTCCTGTCCACAGGAGTGTGGGAACTCAGCTCGTGTGAGCTAGTCAAGTCAGAAGGAAGATCCAGTCTGAAAAGTGACGTGTGAGGCAGGAGTGCCCAGGCAATGGTGATGTGCTCTCAGGTAAGTGCACCAACACGGCGGCATAGTCCAGATGAGCTGATTTCTTGAGCAGGACCCCAGGACTCACTGGGGGTTGGGAAGGAGAAATAGGATCCAGTGCCCAAGAAGAGGAGAATGGCCAGGTAGAGGTAGAGCACCTAGGCCTGGTTAAATAGCTAGTATTTATAAACACTACAGTCTCAGCAGGAAAAGGAGGAAGAAACATCTATTCATATTGACCGAGCAAGCATGGCAGGAAGTCGGTGAAGCCTGTAGCTTGGATGAGGGAGCATGGCAGACCAGAGCCCACCTCGGCATAATGACTTCCAAGACCAAGAAGCAGAAACTACCCTAGGCCTCTCCTGGTGGATGTGCTCAGTGGACTCTAGGTCTCCAACCTTGACTTGGGGAAAAGAGGTAGAGGCCTCAATGCCCAATGCCACACAAGGTCTGGAAGTCAGGGACTGGTGCTTATGCTCACCTACACTGCAGCTATAGCATCATAGAAGGGCATGTGGTGAATTTCTGGCAAAAAGAGAATGCAGGTGCCAATTCTTCTGCCTTAATGTCTGGGCCTCTTTCCATCACTTTCAATTGGGTGACCTGTCAGGTACTCAGAAACATCTCACACTTTTGAGTGAGATGGCTGCAATCAGGTCAGTGTGTTGTCCCCACTAAGTAACATGTCCAAGGTCAAAAAAATGTAGTTCCTAAATCTAACATCAGTATATTTTCTAGGATGGTATAAATTTTGAGCTCTGATACTTAGCTTATAAGGAAGAGGAGAGAAGAAAATAAATTGGGGGATGGGGATGGGGATTTTTGTGTTGTGGGCCACAACTTTACATCAGTTTTACAGTCAGTTTTACATCCTTCTCAAAGACTGTCTTGATCTAAAAAGTAACCATTATAGAAAACTCTCACATTTTTTAGAACGTGAATATTTTGGAAGCATTATGCAGTTTTATGATCACAAACTTAGAGATATAGAGTATATTTTAGTACTTCCATTTGACTGTTACAAAGTTAAAGCTTCAGACAATGGAGTGATTTGTCCAGAGTTATCAGTTGTCAGTAGCAGAGTTTGAGCCCAGACTTGCTCCTGTATCTTCTGAGTCCCAGACCCTGGGCTTGTGTAAAAGAAAAATTTTGTACCAGACACTTGTTAACAATGGCAAGGCTGATTTTATTTAGATAATTGCAGTAGGGGAGAGACTTCAGTGTTATCAACTGAGCTCAACTCCACTGAGCAAAAAGCAGGAGGCTTTTTAAATTCTGGAGGATGCTGAAGGAAAGGTACTGAGGGCTGTTAAGGGGCGGGCAGTCAGTGTGATTAGGCCATCTGTGTTCACTGACCGGTGCTTATCAGAGTTAGGCTCCCACTTTCCCACGGAGACTGGGAGACACTGGCTCTTTCTTGGTGATTACATTTCAAAGGGATTGCTCCCAAGTTCTTGAAAAAGGCGTTTCTGGGTTGTAGAAGATATACCTCAAAAGGACAGAGAAAGGATTTACCATTGTAAGTTTTCTAAAGTATATGGTCTAAGAAAAGGGAAGTCAGAGGCTTATAGTCAGGTTTTAGCTGGGACAAATACATTCTTTTGGCAGCATTAAGCTTTCTCAGGCAGACTCTTTAAGGAGGCTTGGAGTTGTCATCCTAGGGACACAGCCTTGAGCTGATAGAAGTCATGCTAGAGTTTGTTCAAGTCTCTTAGTGGGGGGAGGGCGGGGGGAGGTAGATGAAGTTGTTTGCACCAAGAGTTGTGCAGTTTTCACCTGATACCATTCCCTACTGGCTCTCCATTTCAGTACTAGGTGGGCTGAATCTCAGGCTTCTAGGGATGTCTGCCTGAGGCCAGCCCTAGAGAAAATCTCTTTCATGTTTTAGAGTCCTGACAACCCCAAGCCTCACATAAGAGCCATCTCTGCTCTCAATTTCTGATTATCCTACTAGGATCCTAGAGGAAGGATTACTTTCTTCTAGACTAAAGGACAATCTATCCTGCTTTCTGCCTTGTGTCTAAGGAGTACCGTTGTCCTGTAGCTGTTAGACAACTGTGGCCTTGCACCCTAAAGAGAGCCACACTTTTCAGTAAATCTATTTGCCCTAGGCACTGGAAACCTTGCTTAAAGACTCAGGGGGAAGCAAAGATGTTGTTATTATTTTCCGCTGTTTGATTCACGTAGCATTCATTAGATGATTATAGCTGTTGGGATTTGATGGATGGAGCAGTCTGTCTTGTCACTATATTTCTGAGACGCTCTGTAGCTACTCAGCAATTACCATGCAACAAAGTGGGGGCATGTTCAAGAATGCGAATGAATTATCCATTTTCTTTAAGCCTCATTAGATTTCTTGATAGCAAAACCTCCCATTGACAAGATCTCATCCAACATGATTTTCCAAAGTCTCTTGTTGCTTGTCAGGCACAACACTATCTCTGCATGCATGAGCTAGTTTGGAAACTACAGTGTTTTCCTGACATGCCATTATCTCACATATTTGTTTTTGTTACAGATTTTTTGTGTGTGTCTGTGGTGTACATATGTTGTAGAGGTGGAAGAGGGTAGACTGAGGTCTCTGGAGAAAATTTCCAAAAGGGCAATATTGAATTCTATTATAGAATTGAATTTTCTGGTTGGAAATTGCTTTAGACTCATCTTGAACTATTGCCTTTCACTCCTAAATCTACTTTTCTTATATAAGTAAATGGTAAAATGATCTGCCCAGTTCTTCTGGCCAAAAGCCTAGGCATCATCCTTGATCACCCTCTCTCCCTTAGCTCTCACATCCAATCCATCAGCAAACTCAGTTGGCTCTACCTCCAAAAACTATCCCAGCTCTGTCCTTTTCTATCTCCATTGCCATATCTCTTGGCTAAGCCATTGCCTTCTTTTTCCTGGTCTACTGTACCCACTTCATCCCTCGGTTTCCTGCTTCCATTCTTGCTCACTTAAAATTCATTATTCCCAAAGTAGTCAGAATGGCCTTTATGAAAATAATTCAGATTGTTTCACACCACTCTCCTGCTTCAAACCCTCCAGTAACATCCTGTAGCAAGTAGAATAAAACTCAAAGTCCTTCACACAGTCGACATGGCCTTACGGGATTGGTTCTTGTGTACCCCTCAGACCTCATATCTTGGTTTTCCCCCCATTATTCACCACCTTCTAGACAGGACTACCTCATTCCCACCACGGAGACTTTGTATTTCCTGTCTTCTCTGGTTGGAACCTATTTCCTCTGAGTTTCACATGGATGGATCCTTCATCATTTGGGTTTCAACTCAAATGTCATCTCAGATTAATTCCTCAGAGAGCAGCCTCCTACCTTCAGACACTTTCTACAAGACTGCTCTGCTTTATTTTCTTCATAAAAATTATTTCTTGAGATTTTATAACATTTTTAATGTCTGTGTGTTTATTGCCTGCCTCCCATGACTTGTATGCATGCATCACTAGGGCAGAGACCTTGCTTTTCTTGGTCCCTGCTAACCCCTAGCTATACCTACAAGAATGCCTGGCACATAACAGGAGCTTATGAAAAATTTACTGAGTGACTGAAGGAATGAAAGAGTGAAGGAATCTAGCACAACTTCTTTTTTTTATAAAATGAAGAAATTGAAGTCACAAATTGAAAGTGGCTTGTCCAAAATTACAAAGAGGAGACTGTAGTGTTCTCCCAATCCCCACTTTTATGATCTTTCCAGCATCTCAAAAAGTGGTCATCAACCAGGGTGATTTTGCCCATCAGGGGACATTTGACAATCTCTGGAGAGATTTTTAGTTGTCTTAACTGTGGAGAGATTGCTACTGGCAATGAGTACAAGCCAGGAATGCTGCTAAACATCCTATAACACACAGGACAATCTCCCACAACGAAGAATTATCTGGCCGAAGATGTTAAGAGTGCTGAAGTCGAAACCCCCTAGTAACACTTGGAAAGGAAGGTTACTCCTCCTGCTTTCTTTGCTCTTCCTCTAGGGCACCTTACATGAGCCAGTTTTCCTAGACAGCCTCAGTTTCCCTGTCAAATGAGCAGTCACTTTCTATCCAAGAAAGATGCTCTCTTTGACCACCAGATTCATCTTTTCTCTCTCGAAAGTAAATCTTTCAACATCTAATTAGCATAGGACATGCCACTGAGTTGACATTAAATTAATACTAGTTTTAAAGTTTGTTAAAGAAATTGGTTGCTCAAGCTGTCCTTTCTGCTCATTTACATTCTATCTATCTTTCAGTCCTAAATTCTATCACTTCCAGGGGGTCTTTCCTGAGTCCCAGGCAGAGTTCATATCTCCCTTACACAATATTCTCCTAGCACTAAATTTATATTAATTAAAATACTGACTTAAGCCCAGAGGTTACTCATTTTCCCATCACCCCTAGGAGTTTATACATTCCTTGAGGGCAGGCACCAGGTCTCAGCAGAGCACTGGGCAGAGTGAGTGCTCAGTGAGTACATTCTGGAAGGAAGACACATGTCTCTGATAGGCTGCATATCCATTCAAAGTGACAGCAAAGAAAACCTTGCACAATGAGCATGACAAGAGAAAAGAAAATACTGTCCTCTTTCACTGTAGCCAAAGGAAGCTGGGAGGCAGCCTTGTTAATTGACATATCTTTTCAGAATATTAATTCTCTTTTGTGGATGAACGCAGGTATTCAGTAGGGCAAGTGGGGCTCGCTCCTCACCAACTTGAGAATAGGCAGAATGAATAATTATCTCTAAGTTGGTGGTGAGGGTCCTAGGAGTGGGAGGAGAAGTGTGGTCTCTGCAAATCACTAAGCCCATGACAGGGACCGGGCTGGTGGCAGGCTCTGTGATCAGCACCCCAAGGGAAATAAGGAAAACAAAGTAGCAACTCCCACTGCTTTCCGGGAAAGCTGGCTTGCTTGCCTTAAGCCTGGTGTGCGATTTGACTCAACACAGCTGCAAACAAACAAGATTAGAAATGAATGATCGATTTCCTTTTAAAATAGAACATGAAACAAAAGCTTTTTTTGTTGTTGTTGTCACTGTGGGCAAAGCGATGGAAGTGCCTGTGGAGAAAAACAATTCCAACAGTTCCTTCAACATTAGCTTAAATGACCTGTTTAAGACGTAAAACACTGAACCTAGAAAGGCAGTTAGAAATATTGCCATGTTCCCATTTTATGGACAAGAAAACTGAGACCTGGAGGGAAAAACATGACTGATCCCCAAATCATACAGCTCACCAATGGAAAAGCCAGAATCTAGAACTAAGTTTCCTATCTCCTGGGTGATGTGGAGAGGAGAATGTTTAGTGGATCAGAGAGTGTGAATGCCTGAGCTTCCAATTCTATCAAACTGCAAACTGTGCAACTTAGGGCAAGTCACTTCTCCTTGCTTCACCTTCCCCATCCGTGAAATAATGGGTGTAGGCTAAATGACCTATAAGCTATATAACTATGATTTTGGTAAATGCGAACATCAAATAAAAGAATAAGTGAATAAATAAATGTATGGAGTGCATGCTATATACCAGATGCGATGCAAAACTTTTTTTTCCCCACAAGGTATCTCATTCAATCTTTTTTTTTCCCTAATATTTTTTTTCTTTAAGAACTTTTATCGATACAATTGACATACAATAAAGTGCACATATTTAAAGTGCACAATTTGATATTTTTTTCTTATTAGTAATGTATATCTCATTCAGTTTTTACAGCCCTATAAAGTAGGCATGTTTGTTACTGCCAATTGCATATGAGAAAGCCAGAACTCACGTTAAATAACTAGCTCAGAGTCACACAGTTGGTGTGTAATGACAGTGGGATCTGAACATCTACCAGTCTGACTTCAGAGATAGAAATTACAAGGTCAACAAATGTTCAAATGTTAGTACTGTCCAGTTCTTCCAGGGACTAAGACCTCACATCCATCTCCAAAGAGATCACACCAGCTGGGGACACTCAGTGATAAAATAAAACTGACAGAGTATAGCTTGTACCCATTGGTTCAATAATGTTGCAAGACCATCAAGAAGTGTAACATTTATTCTATAAAATAGTTCTTTAGATAAGGGAGGATTGGCTTTTATGACCCTTATTCTGAGAATCTTCTCTAAATTTCCAATCCCCTCCCTGGTTCTTTATTTAGACATGCTTTCAACTCCCTCACTGTCCCCAGCAGAATGCCTCTGCCCACACCCAACATATCTTACACTTTCAACTTAGAATGTTATTACAGATCAACTCCTCAGTAATTGCAAACGAGGTGGGAGCAGGAAAGATGATTTCAGTGCAAATTTGAACAGGGAATCTTTTGTTTGGGGCCATGATAGAGTCATAGGGACTTAGTTGCCCTTCCATCTTACAGAAATTTTTTTAAAAAAAGGCAAAATGAGCCAAAGAAAGGAAATAATAAAGATCAAAATAGCAGTATTTGAAATAGAATACTAGTACTAGCAGAAAAAAATCAATGACTTGAGTAGATTACTAAAATTGGTAAACCAGTAACCATACCGATCAGGAAAAAAGAAAGAAAGAAGACAGAAGTTACCAATACTGGGAATGAAAAAAAGGCATCAGTATAGATTTTATCAATATTAAAAAGATAAAAAGCAAATATTATGAACAACTTTATGCCAATAAATTGTACACATTATTTGAAATGGACAAATGCCTTGAAGAACACAAATTCCCAATTTCACTAAAAAAAAAGATGACCCTGGGAGAAGAAAGATGGCGGTGAAGTAGAAGGATGTGGAATGCATCCCTCTCCACAGATGCATCAGGAATACACCAAAAGACACAATAATTCACACAGAGAAACAGCTGAACACCAGCAAATGACCTTGGACACCTAAAAGGATTGCAAAGATCCTTTTGTGTAGGACAGAGGGAAAAAAAAAAAAGGAGAAAGAGGAGGAGAAGAAAGGAAAGGGACAGGTCCCACACCCTAGGGTGGGGGATCAGAAACAGAGGGGAGAGTGCCGAATTCGGGGAAACATCCCTATCTGATGGGGAAACACCTTCTCCAATGGGGAATTTCCTGGGCCAGAAGGGAGACATTTGGGACTGTTCAAAGAGGGTGGAGCGGCTGAGCTGTGGCAGATGGGAAAGAGTGAGAAACACACGGAGGGTCCACACCATGGCTCAGTGTGTCCGGACTGAGACATCAGTTCACAGCTGAACAGGGGGTCTGGGAGCTGGAATGTGGGAACTGGAGAACTGGTTCAGGGTGAGAAACATTGTTGGAACTGGGGAGATGGACTGAGAGGACAGGAGCAAAGAAATCTGCAGCAGAGAATGCCTACCACAGAAAGCTGGGTGGCCATGGTGGTGGCTCAATATTGCTGACTCACAAGCAAGGGGGAGGAGCCGCAGGTGTAGCCTCTCTCTCAGTGCCTGCAATGGACAAAGGATGGAAACATTGGGGCCTGGCTAACGCACTCAGGGATAACAAAGGCCCCCAGGCAGGGCTGGCCTAGAGTGCCTGCAGCTGAGAGCCAAAAATCCTCAGTGGCCCAGCTCTGGAGACATTCTGTTTACACCTGAGCCACCAGTGTCCCTCTGCAGCAGGCACCGCCATGGCTGACTGAGCTGCCGTGACAGTAACACAATAATAGTAGGAGACTTTAACACCTCACTTACATCAATGGACAGATCATCCAAACAGAAAATAAATATGGACACACAAGCTTTAAATGACACATTAGACCATCTCAACTTAATTGATATTTATAGAACATTCCATCCAAAAACTACAGAATACACTTTCTTCTCAAGTGCACATGGAACATTCTCCAGGATAGATCACATCTTGGATTACAAATGAAGCCTCGGTAAATTCAAGAAAAATGAAATCATATCAAACATCTTCTCTGACCACAACGTCATGAGACTAGATACCAATTACAGGAAAACAACTGTAAAAAATACAAATACATGGAGGCTAAACAATATGCTATTAAACAACCAAGAAATCACTAAAGAAGTCAAAGAAGAAATCAAAAAGTATCTAGAAACAAATGACAATGAAAACACAAGAACCCAAAATCTATGGGATGCAGCAAAAGCAGTTCTGAGAGGGAAGATTATAGCAATACAGTCCCACCTCAAGAAACAAGAAAAATATCGAATAAACAACCTAAACTTACACCTAAAACAATTAGAGAAAGAAGAACAAAAATACCCCAAAGTGAGCAGAAGGAAAGAAATCATAAAGATTGGATCAGAAATAAATGAAAAAGAAATGAAGGAGACAATAGCAAAGATGAATGAAACTAAAAGCTGGTTCTTTGAGAAGATAAACAAAATTGATAAACCCTTAGCCAGACTCATCAGGAAAAAAAGGGAGAAGACACAAATCAACAGAATTAGAAATGAAAAAGGAGAAGTAACAACTGACACCACAGAAATACAAAAGATCATGAGAGACTACTACAAGCAACTATATGCCAATAAATTGGATAACCTGGAAGAAATGGATAAATTCTTAGAAAAGCCAATCTTCCAAGACTGAACCAGGAAGACATAGAAACTATGAACAGACCAATCACAAGTATGGAAATTGAGACTGTGATTAAAAATCTCCCAACACACAAAAGCCCAGGGCCAGATGGCTTCACAGGCGAATTCTATCAAACATTTAGAGAAGAGATAACACCTATCCTTCTCACAGTCTTCCAAAATATAGCAGAAGAAGGAACACTTCCAAACTCATTCTACAAGGCCACCATCACCCTGATACCAAAACCAGGCAAAGACGTCACAAAAAAAGAAAATTACAGGCCAATATCACTGATGAATATAGATGCAAACATCCTCAACAATATACTACCCAACAGAATCCAACAGCACCTTAAAAAGATCATACACCATGATCAAGTGGGCTTTATCCCTCGAATGCAAGGATCCTTCAATATATGCAAATCAATCAATGTGATACATCATATCAACAAATTGAAGGATAAAAACCAAATAATTATCTCAATAGATGCAGAAAAAGCTTTCGACAAAATTCAACATCTATTTATGATCAAAACTCTCCAAAAAGTAGGCATAGAAGGAAATTACCTCAACATAATAAAAGCCACATATG
This sequence comes from Hippopotamus amphibius kiboko, assembly GCF_030028045.1. NCBI lineage: Eukaryota > Metazoa > Chordata > Mammalia > Artiodactyla > Hippopotamidae > Hippopotamus > Hippopotamus amphibius. The sequence goes on from NC_080191.1 coordinate 162,363,198, forward strand.
AGAAACCAAAAGCCAACATTGTTCTAAATGGTGAAAAACTGAAAGAATTCCCTCTAAGAATAGGAACAAGACAAGGGTGCCCACTCTCACCATTATTATTCAACATAGTTTTGGAAGTTTTAGCCACAGCAATCAGAGAAGGAAAACAAATAAAAGGAATCCAAATTGGAAAAGAAGAAAAACTGTCACTCTTTGCAGATGACATGATATTATACATAGAAAACCCTAAAGACTCTACCAGAAAACTGCTAACACTAATTGATGAATTTAGTAAAGTAGCAGGATACAAAATTAATGCACAGAAATCTCTTGCATTCCTATACACTATCAATGAAAAAGCAGAAAGAGAAATTAAGGAAACTCTCCCATTTACTATTGCAACAAAAAGAATAAAATACCTAGGAATAAACCTGCCTAAGGAGGCAAAACACCTGTATGCAGAAAACTATAAGACACTGATGAAAGCAATCAAAGATGATACAAACAGATGGAGAGACATACCATGTTTTTGGATTGGAAGAATCAACATTGTGAAAACGACTGTACTACCCAGAGCAATTTACCGATTCAATGCAATCCCTATCAAATTACCAATGGCATTTTTCACAGAACTAGAACAAGAAATCTTACAATTTGTATGGAAATGCAAAAGACCCTGAATAGCCAAAGCAATCTTGAGAAGGAAAGATGGAGTTGGTGAAATTAGGCTTCCTGACTTTAAACTATACTACAAGGCCACAGTGATCAAGACAGTATGGTACTGGCACAAAAACAGAAAGGAAAATCAATGGAACAGAAAAGAGAACTCAGAGGTAAACCCAAGCACATATGGGTACCTTATCTTTGACAAAGGGGGCAAGAATATACAATGGAAAAAAGACAGCCTCTTCAGTAAGTGGTGCTGGGAAAATTGGACAGCTATCTGTAAAAGAATGAAATTAGAACACTTCCTAACACCATACACAAAAGTAAACTCAAAATGGATTAAGGCCAGACACTATAAAACTCCTAGAGGAAAACACAGGCAGAACACTCTTTGACATACATCAAAGCAACATCCTTTTTGACCCACATCCTAGAATCATGGAAATGAAATCAAGAATAAAGAAAAGGGACAGAATGAGACTTAAAAGCTTTTGCACAGTGAAAGAAACCATAAACAAGACAAGAAGACAACCCTCAGAATGAGAGAAAATACTTGCCAATGAAGCAATGGACAAAGGATTAATCTCTAAAATATACAAGCAGCTCATGCAGCTTAATACCAAAAAAGCAAATAACCCAATCCACAAATGGGTGGAAAACCTAAAGAGACAATTCTCCAAAGAAGACATACAGATGGCCAACAAACACATGAAAAGATGCTCAACATCACTCATCATCAGAGAAATGCAAGTTAAAGCCACAATGAGGTATCACCTCACACCGGTCAGAATGGCCATCATCCAAAAATCTAGAAACAACAAATGTTGGAGAGGGTGTGGAGAAAAGGGAACTCTCCTGCACTGTTGGTGGGAATGTAAGTTGGTACAGCTACTATGGAAAACAGTTTGGAGGTTCCTTAAAAAACTACAGATAGAACTACTATATGATCCAGTAATCCCACTCCTGGACATATACCCAGAGAAAACTATAATCCAAAAAGAAATATGTACCATAATGTTCATTGCAGCACTATTTACAATAGCCAGGACATGGAAGCAACCTAAATGCCCATCAACAGATGAATGGATAAAGGAGACATGGCACATATATACAATGGAATATTACTCAGCCATAAAAAAGAATGAAATGGAGCTATATGTAATGAGGTGGATAGACCTAGAGTGTGTCATACAGAGCGAAGTATGCCAGAAAGAGAAAACCAAATACTGTATGCTAACTCATATATACGGAATCTAAAAAAAGAAAAAAATGGTCTTGAGGAACCCAGTGAGAGGGCAAGAATAAGGATGCAGATGCAGAGAATGGACTGGAGGACATGGGGTTGGGGGGGCAGGGGGTGAAGTGAAACCTGGGTTGAAGTGAGAGAATAGCATAGACATACATATACTACCAAGTATAAAATAGATAGCTAGTGGGAAGTTGCTGTATAACAAAGGGAGATCAACTTGATGATGGGTGATGCCTTAGAAGGCCAGGACAGGGTGGGTGGGAAGGAGTCACAGGAGGGAGGGGATATGGGGATATATGTATAAATACAGCTGATTCACTTTGGTGTACCTCAAAAGCTGGTACAAGAGTGTAAAGCAATTATATTCCAATAAAGAGCTTTTAAAAAAAAGATAACCCTAATATACCTGTAATTATTAGAGAAATTAAACAAGTAATAAATAACCTTTCAGAAAACGAGAAATCACCATACCCAGATGATTTCACTGGTGGAGGCTACCAATCACTGAAAGAAGTAATGATACTAATTCTCCACAATCTCTTCCAGAAAATAAAAGCAGAAGGAATACTTTTTATCTCATTCTTTGAGGACAGCATTGTCCTTAATACCCAAACTAGACAAATATATTGCATAAAAAGGAAACAAAAAGCAATATCCCTACTGATGCAAAAATTCCTAACAAAATTTAAGCAAATTTAACAATACAGAAAGAGGTTTGCACATCATGAATAAGTGAGGTTCATCATGGAAATATGTTTCCTTTAATGTGGGAAAACATTCCGAAGTCTTTCTGAAACCTTGAAAATGTTACCAAAAGTAATTAAAGTATGTGGGCCTAGCAACTGGGTGCAGGATGTCCTGCTTGAGCAGCGGAGGAACTAAGGGTGCTGGGCTTGGAGGCCATGGGGGCATAGGCTACCGAGGAAACAGAAAATTGACCCTCTCTGGGGGCATAGCCCCTTCCTCACTTGCACACCTCACATCACCCTGTCTGACCCCGGAGGATGGCTGGTTAGCCAGAGACGAGTAAGATTCCTCAGGGGAGGAACAACCTAAGACAGGCACAGTCCCAGAGGGGCCAACAGGGGTGGGGCACAGACCCTTATTCCTTCTGAGAGAGGTCTCCTGCTCCCAGGGCTGCTTTGCTTTCCACGCCCAGCTCAGATAGGGACCCAGGAGGCAAACAAAGATCACTGCCCCCAATCATGTGAGGCCTTTGTTTGTTTACTTCAAAGATAACCTTGATTGTGGGATGAAACTGGGAGTGTGAGAAACTTAAGCTATCTTGCTTCTGGAATGCCGAGAGCTCAATAAAAGCAACGTGGGATGAATCAGCGAGGCTCTTGATCCTAGAGGTCTTGAGTCCCCCGGTCCCATCTTTCTCTTAAATCTGTGTCTGTGTTTCTTTAAGCTTGTGGCACCCGCCATTTGCCCCGAGTCGCCAAGCTGGTCTCCGCACTTTAACATCTGAAAATCAGTCAGTGGAGTTTAATATTAAAAGACTAAAAAAGAAAACCCACATGATCATCTCAATAGATACAGAAAAAACATTCGATAGAATTCAATGTCTATTCATGATTAAAAACTCCCAGCAACCTAGAAATAGAAGGAACTTATTCAGCCTGATAAAGAACATCTATTAAAAACTTAAAGCTAATATTATACTTAATAACAAAGATTGAATGTTTCCCTGTAAGATTGGGGAAGAAAAGTTATGGACACCTGTTTCAGCTAATTCTTCCTAAATTGACCTATAGATTCAGTGCAATTTCCATTAAAATTCAATTTTTATACAAATATAAAATTTCAAGCTCTTTTCAAAATATACATGACAATTCAAAGGACCTACAGTGGTCAAAGTAGTTTGAAAAAAAACCAAAAACAAAGTTGTTAAACTCATTCTTAGTGATTTCAAACTTTATAAATCAGTAACAATTAAGACGTATAGAATTGGGATAAAGCTAGTGAAACCTAACAGTGCAACAGAATGGACTACAGAATTAGATCCACATGAAGATACTTGGTCAATTGATTTTTGACAAAAGTGCAAAAGGAAATTAAACCGGAAAAGGGTATCTTTTCAAGGCATTGTGCTGGCACAATTTGATAGCCATATCAAAAAAAAATCAACCTCAAGCCTTACCACAATACACAAAAAGTAACTCACATGGAACATACACTTAATTGTGAGATAAAATGATAAAACATTTGTAAGAAAACGGTGGAAAAAGTATTAGTAACCTCAATTTAGACAAGGATTTTGTAAGGAAGACACTGAAAGCATAAAGTATAAAATAAAAACATAGCTTATTGAATTTCATCAAAATTTACTCTTTGTAAGGATATTTTTAAGAAAATAAAAGTCATGTCACAGATCAGGGGCAACATTTGCATAATATGTATCTGGCAAAGGACTTTTATCCAGAGTATATAAAGAACTGTTACAATTCGATAATTAGAAGACAAACAGCCTAATTTTGAAAAGTGAGTGAATGATTTCAACTGGCACTCCACTAAGGAAGATATATAGATGGCATATAAGCATCTAAAAAGAGTCTAACTTCATTATCAATCAATGAAATGCAAATTAAGCCACAATGATATGACTACACATTAATTAGAATGGCTAAGATTAAAAAACAGAAGAAGATAATTCAAAATGTTGATAGGAGGAACTAGAACTCTCATATACTGCTAGTGGGAATATCAAACGGTACAAACACTTTGGGAAACAGTTACAATTTCATAAAAAGTTAAACATACACCTGCTATGCAACGCAGTCACTCTACTCCTAAATATCTACCTAAGAGAAATGAAAGTATATGTTCACAAGAAGAGTTTTACATGGCTATTTATAGCAGTGCTATTTTTGTCAGCCAAAAGTTGGAGTCAACCCGAATGTCTATCATCAAGTCAATTTGTAGCGAAATCCATTCAATGGAACAATCTTCAGCAATAAAAAGGAACAGACAATTGACACATATCACAACATAGATAAATTTCAAAATAATTATACTGAGTATGAGAAGCCAGACAAAAAAGTGTACACAGTGCATGATTCCATTTGTATAAAATTCTAGAAAATGCACACTGATCTACAAAGACAGAAAGCAAGTCAGTGCCATCATGAAAATAAGAATAGAGGTAAGGATATATTACAAAATGGCATGAGGAAACTTTTGGGTGAAGGGGAAGCTGAGACAAAGTGAGAGAGTAGCATAGACGTATATATACTACCAACTGTAAAATAGATAGCCAGTGGGAAGTTGCTGTATCACAAAGGGAGTTCAACTCGAGGATGGATGATGCCTTAGAGGACTAGGACGGGGAGGGTGGGGGGGAGTCGAGGGAGGGAGGGAATACGAGGATATGTGTATAAATACAGATGATTGAACTTGGTGTACCTCAAAAAAAATAAATAAATAAATGGAAAAAAATCTTTATAATCTAATTATGGTGTGGTTACAGGATTTATACAAATGTCTAATTTTACATATTAAATGTGTGCAGTTTGTTGTACATCTACCATACCTCAATAAAGTTGCAAATAATTTTTTTAAATAAAAGAGGAAATGAAGAAAGACAAAATTTTATAACAAGGAGTTTGACAGAATCATCAGTGAGAACAGCATAGAAGAGGAAAAAACACTGAGGAATTGGTGGAATGAAAACTCAAGAAAAAGCAATAATATATTAGGAACAGGACTTCGAATCAACAGCATTCTATCAACCACATTTTAAGCCTAGGTTGATTCAGACTGGCTTTATGGAAGAGATAATCTGAAAAGAGGCTTAAAGCAGTGGTTTTAGAGTGTAGGCTGCGATATAACACATGATTCTTGTGCAGAGTATTAGAAGAAAGAATATTAAATTACAGGCTTAAAAGTGTCACCTTGTCACATGCTCTGCCTCCAAGCAGAGTTTATGTAGAGTCATTTGGAGAAGATAGCTGTTCCACAGTCCATTTCTCTAAACTGTGTTCATTATATCAGGAAATGTCTAGCCACCCATCCAGAAGCCTTGGATTCAACTTTTACTCCTCTCTCCCCTCACTCCTTATGGCAGCCATGGAAGAGACCCTTCCAGATCTCCCCTGAAGAGACAGCCTGCTGCAAGAACTAGAGTTAGCTGGCAGCCTCTGCCTGCACTGTTCTAGATCCATCACTACATTTGAGCTAAATTCATTCTCCTGCATCTCCTAGTCAATGAGTGAGCCTCACTGTTTCTGCCCAATGAGGGATTCCTGCCAAGCAGTCCTGGGATTAGAGCTGTCCAATGGGTTGGTCAAAATGTTCACAAAACTTCACCAAAATGAGGCTTTTCTTTCTAATCATCCTTCTTTTCTCCTCTTTCATGGATATGAGACATGTGTCATGGTCTGAAGGCTTTCCCTTCCCACTTCTGCTCTCCTCTTTATTTTTGTAGGCATTCTCCTCAACACATCTCTTGCACTTCTGACTCTGTCTTGATATTTGCTTCCTGAAGAACCTGAATTGACAAGTACCCCTGACACTTCCTTCCCATCACCTTAGTCCCCAAGTTTTATTGAGTCTATCCTCAAACTCTCTTTTGAAGTTACTTCTTCTTCTCCAATTTCACTGCCATGGTCCTAGGACAGGCTGCCTTAGTTCCAAAACCTTGCCCTGAAAATGGTCAGACATCAGATTTGAATTTCAGTGCTAGTGTTACTCTAGGAACAGAGTGGTTGCTTGTGTGGCCTGGATATCTGATAAACAGGGCTACACTTCCCTCAAGAATAGGATTTAATTTGGAAGGGGGCTGTGAGGTTTGACTGCTAAGCTCTGCTGTGATAATTAACTGGGATCTAATGTTTCATGCTTAAATATTACCTTACTTCTTTTACATCTGAAATGAGAAAAGTTTAAACACAGTCTCTGCTCTTTGCAAAGAATCAGGGAGGCTTATGAAAATCTGATTGGTAAAGTGCTATGAGCTCCTTAGAAGCTCCAATAATCTTTTATCTATGGATAAAAATGCTGACCTGCTACTATTCCCATACATACCTTTCATTTTGACTGCAAATAAGGTCTGGCTGCTTTCATCTGGGGTTTAAAGCCCTCTAATCTTGTCTTTCAATACCCTCTCTCATCCTACATGTGTTCCAGTCAAATGGAACCACTCGCTTATCCCCAAGCACAGCCAGTGCTTTCTCACTTCAGTGATTTCACTCCGTCTCTTTCCGCCATCTTGAATCTCCTTGCTGTTTGCTCCCAAAGCTACTTGTTCAAATTCTACCCATCATTTAAAGCCTATCTAAAATATGACATTCTCTAAGAACCCTCAGAAGTCCTCTCTCCCTCTATTACCATTTCACAGTAATTTTGCTTGTATATTTCTCATGGCACTCATTGCTCTCTGCGGTGTCTTGTGTTTATTGTACTCCCTGTCTTATACAGTCACCCCCTACTAGGCTATAAGCTCCTTGCCCATCTCTCTGATCCCTACCCTCTCCCAGGTCCTGCCACCTAAGGGCTGCTCAAGCCCTTGGTTCTGAATAGGTGCGTTGTTTTCAGAGATAGTCTTGTGTTCCACGCATTCTTATGCAGTACCTCTTTGAGACCCAAGATCACAGACTGTCAGGGCTGCTGGAGAGGGCTCCAGGCAGCTTTGCCAGGAAATCAAGTATTTGAATCTAGCATTGTTAGCATAGTTATCTGTCAAACTGGCTAAAAGAGTAAATAAGCAGAAGGTCTCCAAATTTTCACATGAGGATGTGAATCACCATCATTGCTAAAATAGACTGCCTTACCTCCAGGCTCTGAGCAAAAGTTTTCAGGAATTACTGCAAACTGTGGGGAACATCAATATTAGTAGCTTCCACCCTGCGCCTAGCATCTGCTCCATTGTGTGTTCTTTCATTCTGATTCTCCAGTTACCATCAAGCTGGACAACTGCATATCAACCACTCACTCTGTAAAGTCACAGTCAAAATGTGAATGGAATTCCAGTGTATTTTTCTAAGAACCTGACACTGGTCTTAGTCTTGCCAAGGGGTTCTGTCTCTCTGCTGTGTCATCCAAAACCAGCTTCCGCGAACACGTTCCCAGGTCAGTAAACATTCAACAAGGAATACATATTGAGGTCTGCTGTGTGCCGAGAACAGGTCTGGGCATACAGAGATAAATAGAACCCAGATTCTGCACTCAGAAAGCACCCAAAACAGCCTTCATGTTTAGGATGCAGTCTTTCTTTTGTGTGTGTGTGCGGGGGGTGGGGGGGGGAGGGGAGGTGTTCAAATGTTTACAACGTCCTTGGACCATCCAACTCTGTCAATTCTCATTTTAAGTTTCAGTTCTAGAATAGTTTTTGATGAAGCAAAACAACCCTCCTTGAGTCAGTGGATCCACTCTGCCCACCGTATCTGTCTAGCGCAGTGAGGCCCCAACACATGACCTAGAGAAGCAATTTTACAAAAGCTCTAGGATAGATCTCAGTAAAACACAAGGCAGTAACCCAGTGTATGAGTTACGACGCACATAGAAAGAGGAAAGTTGTTCTTTCACATCAAAGTTCTTTGGGTTTTCCCAGGTATAAAGACAGCTAAGAACAGAAAGTTCTAGAAGGCAGTTCACACAGAGGCAGGCAGATTATGATCACTGATCATGAATGGCAGTTTTCTCAGGTGTGGTTAATTAGCTGCCGCTGAAAAGGCAAATGTATTTCCTTCAGTAGAGTGGAAACAAACACGATGTTTGTCTCAATGGGCAAAAGGTTTCAAACAGTAGTGTTTTTAATAGACATACTAAATATCCAATAGCTGCTACCAGCCCAGCTCCGGAGGCTGGAATGCAGCCTGACTATTAATTTCCTGAAAGCTTAGCAAAACAAAGTTGGATGCCAGATTGTTGAGAAAAGTCTCCTCTTCGAATAACAAATCTTCCTCCAGCTTTTTAACTTCTTCCCAAGGTCTCAGCCAAGATAAAAGAAACACAGAAGCGTCACCTTGGATACTATCTCACCACCACTGAAAAGCCTGAGCAACCTATCGCTGCTTGCCAGCAGACCGAAGCTTCATCTTGTCAACAGCTCAAATGCCCTGGGATTTTCCATTCTTCTAATCTGTCATTATCAAGACACAACACATTCTTTAGTGAGCTGCTCCTAACTTTTAAAGAGTTGCTCCTGAAAAGTGCTTGAAAACTTAGGTGCTGTTGGCTATGTGGAAGGAGCCCTGGAACCAGAGTCAGGAAACCTGCAAGGTAGACTTTGAACTCACTGTTCATCTGTGAGAAAGTTATTTTCTTTGAAACTGTGTATTTACTTGAAATATAGCGATAATAGCACCCACCCTGACTACAGGATGTCTGTAAAATTCAAATGAGATAATGAATGGAAACAAATTTGATAAAAGAAAAAAAAAATCACTGTATAAATGTAAAGAAAGAAATAGAGCTGATGGCCAATCTGCTTAACTTGCATTGCTTATGTAGACCACATGGACACAAATATTTAGAGATACTGTCTTCGTTAAATAGCAAAAGAAAAAAAAAAACCCTTAGGATTAAGAATCAGCAAACCTGTAGACTGGACCATATTTGAGTTTTAGCACTGTCCAGTGCACATAAGACAGTACATCTTTTGTAGAAGAAAACCTGTGTGCGAGAATGATGGGATGCAATCTGTATATCAGCTCAAACTCCACCTCCACTTTAGCTTGCATACCTGTCAGGGTAGTGCTTATGCCCCTGGAGGGCAAGGGCGTTGCTAACACAGAGCATTACTATTGAGGAGGTTGTACCAGGACATAGGAGCTCAGTGGAGGAAACCAACACGTCCAGACATGTGTAAGAAGTTTAGTTGGGTATCATTCTACTGAAAAGTGTTGGGAAAATATAATTAAAAACAAAACCTCTTCCCAGCCCAGAAAACCTTTCCACAAAGGCAGAAGAGAAGAAAAATACTTTTATTATTGAAAAAGCATTAAACTATGTTATGTGCTTCACAGGCAATTTGCTAAGTGATAGCAAAGGCAGAAAGGACTCTCACCCCCTTGCACAGCCAGGCAGATACAAGTCATTAGACACATGGATATACAATCACTAATCCTCAAGTAAGAGCTCTTAATAGCACCTGTTGTCACACATAGTTCATCCTAACTTTACCATGGGAATTGGGGAGACCGCCCATGTTATCTCATTGGCTTTATCCAGAAGAGAAACAAACTTCTCATCTCTTTATGACAATAGATGGTTTTGCAAATTGGAGCAAGGCACCCACTGAAATTAAGCTTTATCCTCCTATGGGAACTGGGAAATAGGAGGGCTATCTCCCTTGATGTCCATGTTTCAAAAGGATGGTTTCCAGAAAGATATCCCTGGGTCATAAAACTGGTGAGAGGTGCATGTCAGAGAGATGAAAAAGTACTCACAAGTTTTCTAAGGTAAATGCTCTATGAAAAAGGAAGGGAGGGAAATCTTTATTTTCAACAGGGAGAACCAAGCCTTTAATTTTTAATTTGTATTTTCTCTTACAAAAGCCCCAAGCTTTTTCAGCAGAAAAATTACATTTGAGAGAACAGATGGAAGGTATAACCACACCTTATTCCCAACAGTGATTTCTGGGTGGTAGAAAATCTGGGTAACAACTGCTCCCTTCGTGGCTGGCTTTGGACCCCAAGAGAAGCCCTGAATCCCTACCTTTCTTGCAGCAAGTCCTCAGCCCCTCTTTGATATTACAACCTCCTAGTAACCCAAAGGGGCAGGTGGACTCTCACCTATCAGTCACATTCCCCCTGCTCCTCTGGATATTTCTGCTCTGAATGCTACTCTCTACCCTTTCTGGGCCATCATCTGTCTGTATTGACTGCCTCCTTGCTGACCACCTCTGAACCTCTGGCCCCTGTGCTGCACACAGATGCTCCTGCTGTTCTTCTCTACACCAGGGGCTGGAACCCTGCACCACTGCTGGTTGCCTGTTGTCGTTCTGCGTCCACCATGTCCCAGTGCCGCTTGAGCGTTCCACAACGTAGCCACGTGTAACACCTTGGTGACAAACGATGCTTGAGAAAGCTGCTCTCTCCACTGCTACGACCTGGAGCTCTGCCACTGCCTCCCTGCTTACCTTCCATATCCAAAGCTCTCTTCTATAAATAGGGATACACTTTCTCCTTCCAGTGTCCCACTTGAACCCCCAGGAATAGAATTCTCTATATTTTCATATGTAGTTCTCTTTTACCCAGTGAATAGGACCACTGGGGAAACTAGTTGGGACCATTAACTTAGTGTTTCTAGGGTGACCAGGACCCCTGTTTGCCTGAGACCGTTTAGCTTTAGCACTGAAATCCCTACCAGCTCAATCTAGAGTAAATCAGGACAGTTGGCTACTCTCTGACAGCATCTCAAACTTTAATGGATTTGCAGATTCCCTGGGGATCTTGTTAACATGCAGATTCTGAATCAGCCGGTCTGGGGCGTGGCCACATTTTGAGCAACATGGGTGTAAAGTACAGCATCATGAATTTTTGCCAGATATCTGATTTCTTCCCTTTTGTGCTTGCTGCTGAGTGTGAGCCTCCATGCTCAGCTCTATTTAGCAGTGATTTTTCTGTACTCATGATCCTACCATCCTTTGTTGCAATCTGGCTTTTTCCAGAGCCTCCTCTGATATACCAGATAGCTGAGTTGCAATCCCTGGTAGTAGACACTGTTGATTTTATACCCAACCTCCATCCCTAACATTTTCCCTCCTATAGGACCTGAGAGGTGAGTAAATATGGATCCAAGAAGTTTTTAAAAACCATGTGTTCTAGCTCTTATATCTGTAAGTTACTTAAGAGCAGAGACCATTTATCATTCATTCCTGATGCTCACAATACAGAGCATGACTTCTTGCTAAGAGTCACCTTTCCACAAATGCTAGTTTGTTCCTTCTTTAGGCCCCCATCTCATTCTACAGCACCTAATTAGTATCTGGAATCTTCTAACAAGTAGAAACTTGAGAGTAGCAAAGGTGTCTTGGAGTTGTAGGGACATAGAATTTAGAACTGCGATGAAGAATGGCTGTGTATATCCTAAGGCTGCTTATTTACCAAGAAACACTATTGTTTGTCTTAAACAACAATGCCTTTTACATACATGGCATTACACCATAGACTTATTTATTGAGATTAACCAAAGAAAATAGCTTGTAGGGTAAACACATGTCAGTGGACACTCAAAATGTAGTGTTCCTTGGATGTAACATCAACTTAAAAATATCCATAAAATAGACATTTTTTGTCCAACAAATGGCAAACAAATTAACAGTGTTATAATAAACACAATTATTTAAATTTTGTTTTCCCTTTATAGTTGTTTTTTGAAGAGGGGGAAGAAAAGAAGAAGAAGGTTTTAAGGAGAAGATTGAGTAGCAAGTTGGAAAAGAGATGCTTAGATAAACCTCTCATGATATAACCCACTTCAAATATAAAAATCATATTTTTTGTCAATGCATGGATGAGCTGCTGGGAAAGTAAAAGAAGCCAGACATAAAAGAAAGTATGGATTCCAGGGGATAGTTTGCCTTTGTGTGAGCTCTGATCATGGGTGGTCTAGTGTCTGGCTTCTAACTAGAGACAGAGTGTGAACCTGGGCAGAGTGGGGTTAAGATTAGAGACTACATAAAGCTGGGTTCCTCTAAGCAGAAACCCCCACAACTGGGAGAAGAAGAAAACAGACAATATACTTGATTTGATTTTGACTCTGGGTGGGGCAGGAAAAAAAAGAAAGAAAGAAAGAAGAAGGTTTCCTCTCAGAATTCCTAAACTCAGTGTTTGAGGATTTGAAGCCAGAATTTATCCTGCTTGTGTGGCACCAAAAAAAAACCTAAGCTAAAAATTAAGTTTAAAGTGGTCTTGGGTGGCAGTACCTCTTGATGGCTATAAAGAGCAAACACGAGTCTTCTCTGGAGAAACACACTTCAAAGCCAGGCCTCAAAGTATTTCCTCCCAGAATACTCAAGGAACATGAATTCACACGCAAAAACTACTATACACACAAGGTAGCCTATATATGAGAACCAGCAAAAACAACAAATTACTAAGTTTTATCCATGTGTATGGCTAACTGAAATTACTGGAAATGGAATATAAAACAAATACAATTAAAATGCCTAAAGTAATCAAAGAAGGTATTGAAACAAGATAAAAAAAAAATAAAAAAAAGGACTGTAAAATTTAACCAGGCAGAACTGAAGGAAAACCTAATATAGAATGTTTATTTATTAAAAATACATAAATTGACATTAGAAGATTAATGGATGGGTTAAATAGTATATTAGGCACAACAGAAAGAAGAGTTATTGAACTCTAAGATATACTTGAAAAAATTATGTGGAAGATAGAATAGGAAGACAAAAAAGATGGACATGTTAAAAAATTTAGACATACAGATGATAGAGTACAAATCTCTAATGTTCTCATCAGAATTTCAGAAGGAGAGAATGGAAGAGAGAAAACACTTGAGGAGCTAATGGAATTGATGAAAGACACCAACACTTGGGTTTAGAACGCCCAGTGAACCCCATGCAGAGTAAAGGAAAAGAAATCCACACTGAGGCACATTGTAGAGGAAGTGTAGAACTCTGAACAGCAAAAAGAAATCTTAAAAGCAGTTGAGAAAAAGGTCTACACAACTGATAATTTACTTCTTAACTGCAACAATCAAAGCCAGAAGACATATCTTTAAAGTGCTAAGACAATAATTGCCAAAATAGTATCGTATACCTAGTGAAATCATCTATCAAGAACAACAGTGAATTAGAGACATTTTTAGACAAAAACAACAACAAAAAACCACTTCACTTCCAACAAATTCTCACCTAAAAGGATGCCTGAGTGATGTTCTTCAGAAAAAGAAAAGAATCCCAGAAGGAAGATCTGAGAAATAAAAATATCAAATAAAGAACAGTATGGACTTATGGGTAAAACTAAACAGATATTGACTATAAAATAAATTAACAATATAATTCAATTTGTGGTGTTAAAAAAAGGTAAAATTTATGTTTTAGAAAACAGTGACATGTGGGGTCAAGTTAGTGACTGTCTCAAGCATTTTAATTTAATTTTATTTTTGAGAAGGAAGATAAATATGCCAGTTTGCTTTGGACTTTGTTAAGTTAAATGGGCATGTTAAAATTTTAAAGGTAGCCAAAAACGTGGAATGTAAGACTTCAAAACTGGTGGGGGAAAATAAATTGAGTAGGGTGTGAGTAGGAAGCAGAGTCGATCCAAAAGATGGAAAGAAAAAGGAGTTAAAAAGGAACACTGAAAAGGCACAAAAGTGGGGGGAAAAAAAAGAAATAAGATGATGGAAATTATTTCAAACATATCATTTATCTCAATCATAGTGGTTAAACTAAACCCTAGTTAGAAGATGAGGGTTTTAGATGGATTTAGAAGCAAACTCAGCCTATATGGTATATACAAAAGATACAACTAAAGCATAAAGGCAGGAAGATGTTAAGATAAGCTGATGGAAAAAGAAATTCTAGGGGAAATTCAAACATGGGAGACTTGGTATTAAAAGTGTTACTAGAGATAAAGAGGATTAGTAAATATTAATAAAGCTTTAATTCTCTAAGGAAATAATTCTAAACTTGCAAGCACCTAAAAACATTACACACAGCATCCAGCAACAGGGGAATACATATCATTTTTGAGCCCACTTGGAATTTTTGCAGAAAAGTAGCCTCAAGTTCGACCAGAGAATCTCTAACAAATTTTAAGGAGAACAAAGTATTATTTTAAAAAAAAGATATGTCTTAATGTCCATCAAGAGATGAATGGATGAAAGAAGCTGTGGTATATATACACAATGGAATACTACTCAGCCATAAAAAGAATAAAATAATGCCATTTGCAGCAACATAGATGCAACTAGAGATTATCATACTAAGTGAAGTAAGTCAGACAAAGACAAATATCATATATCACTTGTATGTGGAATCTAAAAAAATGATATAAATGAACTTATTTCCAAAATTGAAATAGACTCACAGATACAGAAAAAAAAACTTGTGGTTATCAAAGGGGAAGGGAGGAGGGTGGGATAAATTAGATGTTTGGGATTAACATATATATACTACTGTATATAAAATAGGTAAACAACAAGGACCTACTGTATAGCACAGGGAACCATATTCAATATCTTGTAATAACCTATAATGGAAAAGAATCTGAAAAAGAATACATACATATTCAGATATATATATGTATGTATCTAGATATATATCACTTTGCTATATACTTGAAACACTGGAAACCAACTATACTTCAATTTTAAAATAATTTGTTTTCTTTTGGGCTTTGCTGATTGACAATTTTGATAAATTCGTATCTTGTCATTTCCTGGAAACCTCCATCCGTTTTTCTTTAATGTACAGAATATTTGGTTGAAGCATGAACAGTCTGTAAATTGGTTCTCTTGTGTCATGTCTCACACACATGTGCATGCAAGGGTATGTGCTTATTCTTTGGTAGTTTGACACAATTTAATTTTAAAAACAAGTTGAATTTTAAAAATTCAGTTCTCTATATAAGCCCAGACATTAAAGACTCTGTCAGTAATTGAAATTCACTTAAAAAAAACTTTGATATAATTATCTTTTGAAGATCAGTAGTGTGGATATTGATTATTGTTGTACTATATAATTGTTTTTAAACTCAGGTATAATTCCTTAGGACACAATTTTCTTTCACTTGGACTTGAGATACTCCAAGATGTGTCAAATGATCCCAAGGACATAAAATTATTTCAAGTTAAATAACAATGTATAGAATACATACAAAAACAATAATGTATAGAATTCATTTAGAAAAGATAGGATTTGTGAACCCAATTGTAATAAAAATGCATTCATTACAAACTCCATAAAAGCAGGCACCCAGTCATTTTTTCTCACAATTTTATCTTCAGTGCTTAACATAATATCTAGCACATAGTAGATATTTTGCAAAATTTTTTAGTGAAAAAAAAAAAGATAGTGTAAATGCAGACTGATAATTAAGTGGCCAGAAATGAAAGGACTGCATTTAATATGAAAGGAAAGGCACTAATGATCATTAGTTGTTTTATTTCATTCAGCCAATATCTCTACTGAGTACCTACTCTGTGCTAGGAAATGTTCTAGGTGTTTTGTAATATATTGATAAATAACAGGCATGGTTCCTTTATCAGTGTGGAACTTACAGTCTGTTTGGGGAGACACAACTTGTTGAAAATATATAGGGTGGTCACAAGTATCATATTCTGAGCTTCTGAACAGTGTGGCAAGCGAATGGGAGAACTTAATTCATCACCTGCTAAAGGCACCTTCCAGTACAGCTTTGATTTTACCAAAAATCTAACCAGTTAAAATAATTGCTTAATAGCCATTGTTGACACAATATTTTAATATCCATTATCTCATTTGAAGAGGAATGACTGTATGTTATCCCCTACAAATAAGGAAAATGAAGTCCAGAGCAGATACATCACAGGATTACAACCCAGATTTCCTGAATGCAAATTACTGGAGATAAAGATGATGCCCCTTTTTTAAAAATGGGTTTTGGTGTTTTTTTTAAGTAAATATTTGAGTAAGAAGAAAAATCATAGTCTCCTTTTGGTGTTTTCCAAAATTTCAAGCTATCCAGAAATTCCAATTCTGGGTGATTGTCAGAATTTTTCACTTTTTCTCTGAGGATAATTTATTAGCTGTAGAGGAACAGTCATTGGTTATATGAGCAGAAGCCCCTGAAAGAAAGGCAGGTTGGACATGGCCTTAGTCCACTGTGAACTCCTTGAAACAAGACAATGTGATTTGCATCTCTGTCCCTAGCGTCCCCCACTTAACAGGGTGGCCAAATGCGCAGGCTCAGTGGTAGAACATGTCAGCCTTCCACACCATTCTAACAGTCATTTCCCTGGGCCCGGACCCTGTGACACCACAGCTCCAGTTATCTTCCAAAAACAGTTCTGTCTGTCACGCCTTTGCTCAGAAGCTTTAGGTGGCTCTCTCTTACCTGCTAGATATTGATCAAATCCCTCAGTCGGTCACGCGAAGTCTGCCATAGCCCTTTTTTGAGGTTTATGGTGTTCTGCTCCTCTCTCCTTCTCTCATTCAATGCCTGCCTCCCTTGCGCCATAAACATCTGGTCTCCAGACACCCTGGTTTACTCACTGGTGCCACAGCACACTTGATTTTGTACAACGCCATGTCTTTGCTCAAGTTGTTTCTTCTTTCTGGAACACCATGCCCTGCCTATCTATATGTATCTAACACATCCTTAACAATCTCTGACTTCTCCTTGGATCCTTGACTTGTAATTAACCTCCTCTCCCCAAGCTCCCACCATGAGCCCTTAGTTTGCACGCCTCCCTGACCCTTATCCCAGTCTACTTTGAATCAGAGTGGCTTCGCTACATATCAAAAGTTTAGGAATGGCTTGCAGGCAGTACCAACGTTTCATTCATGCTGACCCTAGCTCGGTTTCTGTCACATAGTAGATGTTTCTTGAATTCCCAGAATTAATCAATGATACCACTTAGGGTAACCAGAAGTACCAGAACCATCTCTGTAGAGTCACTTTGACCCTGCCTAAGTTTTCTCCCCTGAAAAATGAATGCAGTGACACAGAGAAGTGGCAATATTGTCACAATCACAAAGCAGATGACAAATATAACATGTTACCTGACATCTATTTTTAAAAATGAAGAAGACTTAGAAACTCAAAGCAGGCATTTGAAATTAAACCTGTCTGTTCACTATTACCAGAATGTTACTAATGAAGGTTGTCTAGTGATCCCAGAAATTGGTCTAGCCAGGGAGAAAAAGTTTTGTCACTTCTATGCTTGTTTTTCCCCATATTGCAAAGTTAATTTGTATCTAGCACTTCTAAACTTTTATTCTGCTGGCTTTCAGTCTCCCAAATTCAAAAAAAAAAATATTGAATTGCTCCTGACATCTAGCTGGCTTGATCTGGAGTGCATGCATAATTTAAGCTGATTGAATATTTTGCCACATTAGAGTGGAAAATATCTGAATCCCCAAAACAGTAAAAGAAAATGACAGGTTCAAATACGGTTTGGCATCACCTTCTGCAATTTCTGCCAGGTAATTAAGGCCGTCTAGGAGGCTGAAATGGAAATTTGCCTTTAGCTACATGATTCGCTCATGAACACTCAAGGCCCAGAAAGATGACTGTATTTAACGGATGCAAAGTCTTCCTTCCTTAGAAGCAAGATAAAATACACATATTCCTCAGATTATTTGCTTTTTTCTTTTTTAAAGTTTTCTTTATGAATTGATTTCCTTTTGAACCAAAGAAAATGAGACTTGGAAGATGCTTTCATTAGTAGAATTTTCTTAGCTTTTGAAATATACAAAAAACACTCCTAAAATCCTCAAGGTTTGTTATAAAAAAACGACTAACGAAGCTACCAAATGGCTCAGGGTTATAGTTGCTCTTGGTTTCACCTCCTCACTCTAGCCTTGCGCCTCCTCTAACTCAGTGTCATACCCACAGGGCACAAAATAAGCTCTCCCTTTACTCTGCAACAACCTTGTGCACATGGCCCAAAACCTGAGAGTGTGAAGAAGAGGCACCTCCTACAGTCACAGTTGCAGCAGTATGACTATAGATTTGACAGAGCTAAAGAGAAAATCTACAGGAGGCAGGATGTGGCAAACTGGAAAATGAGGGCAAAGAGGCAGCTGAGCCTCCAGCATTGCCTGGAGAGAGGAATGTGTAGGATCTGGGAGAGGCATGCGTGCTGGGTGTAGGTGGACAAGCTCTCTGTTGTAGTGCAGGGGCATTTCATCAGGCCTCACTGAGCCAGGGTATTCCTTAGGCCTCTCAATTTCTTTTTGTTTTCTTCCCGTGCTTATCAATAACAATTCTGATCTTCCTTTTGGGATACCTTGACTCTGGGAATGGGGGTGGAGGATGTGAGTATTCTGTTCCCTGGAAGGGATGGGTGCAACCAAAAATGTGTGCTAGCTTGCTCTATTCAGCAAATTTGTTGAACATTTACCAAGGACCCTGCACTGGCTGAGGTCTGGGGATTTGGCAGGAAAATAAGAAAGGCCATGCCCTCATGGAGTTTCCATTCTAGAAGAGGAAGGTATACAATAAACATATGGACAAGCAAAAATTAAGATCAATTGATATAACAATGAAGTTCATAGAGAAAGCTTTACAAGGTGAGTTCAGGGAGGGTGACTGGATGAGGAGAGGGTAACTGCAGATGGAGTGATTGGGAAGGTCTCTGTGAGGTGGTGCTCTTTGAATTGAGACCTGAATGAGAAGAGGCAACCATGTCAAGATCTGGCAGTTCCAGGCAAAGGGAAAGCAAGAGCAAAAGCTCTGAGACAGGCATGCGTTTACAGTCAGGAATAGGAAGGAGGCCTGTATTCCAGGGACACAGTGAACACAGGGGTGAGCAGAAAGAAGTGTGCTTAGAAAAGTTCAAATCTGATTGCCTCTATAGATGCTAAAAAAATAGAGCTTGGGAACTTGAGAAATGGGAGATCACATACATCTTGGACCAAAGTGGATTAAGATGGATGTTCCCCCAAAGAGTTTCTTTCACTAGCCAGTCCTGGACAGTAATCCCTCTTCATCATCTCTCCTCCCCCAAGAAAACCCTTCTGTTCTCTGAACTATCATGGCAATTCTCCTAACACACTCAATTCACACTCTGGGCTTTTGCACCTACAGTCCCTTTGTTTGGAACGCCTTTCCTCCAGTCTCTGCCTGAAGAAATCTCCAGCCCACCCTTCCAAATTCAGCTAAAATATCTTCTCTGTACATATCCCAAATATATTCTGCAGAAGTTTGTGTAATTCCATCATAACATCTTTCCAATTGTATTGTGTTTGTCACTCTCTAATCCTAGACCAGGATTTCCACAGAGGGCAGAATACTTTCTTATTCATCTTTCCATTCTCAGTGCCCAACAGAGCACTAGATACATGGTATCTAGGTGCTCAGTAAATGCTTTGTAGGAAGGAAGAGAGGAAGGAAGGAATGAAAGAAGGAAGGGAAAGAGGAAGAGAGGAGGAGAGTAGAGAAGGAGAGGTGACAAAAATTCTCTCCTTGACCAAACTCTGATCAGACTCCTCTGAATTCTCTTGCCAAGTAGGCCCTGACATTTAGCCTTCTGTGTTTGTCTTTACATTGTCTAATTTTAGCAAGAATTCTGCAAAGTTGGTTTAGCTAGAATCCCCCATCCTCCATATCTGATCTCCCTCCATATCCATTCAGGTTCCTCATCCTCCACCATCTCCCAGGTGAAGTCTGATTACTCTGGTCTGCCATCAGAATCCCCCCTTATCTCTGATGTTTTCTCAGTAATCTTCCATCACTGACCCCACCCTGCTGCTTGGCTATAAGTTCCCATTTGCCTTTATTGTATTGAGTTGAGCCCACTTTCCCTTGCTGTAAAGCTGCATTGCAGTGGTCCCTACAACTATCATGATAGTCTCCTTTGAATAAAGTCTGCCTTATCATATTTAACAAGTGTCATGAATATTTTTTTTAACAGAGGGAGGAAGGGAGGAGGAAGGAAAAGAAGAAGGAAGAAAAAGAGAGAGCAAGGAAGGAGGGAAAGTGGAAAGGAGGAAAAGAAGAAAGGAAGGATTTAAAGTGCAAAATGAAGCAACTAGTTCATCTCTGGAATATTTGTAGTTTAAAAAAATGGGAAATAAATGCACCAGAAAAAATAATTCTGCAATAAAAGAAAAGTTATATTCATCTGGGAAGTTATTCTTTTGCACTGTTAAGACCACCAAGGAATATAAATTCCCTCCCACACTTCTTTTCAAAGGTATTTGCATATGAGTCACAATCCTGCCAATCCCAAATTGCATAGATCTGTATGGCAGCAATTAGGTATATAAAGAGCTTGCAGGGAAGAATGGCAGCTGCTGAAATTGCTGGTGGAAACAGAAAACCTGTGCACAAGGGCTCAACTCTGACTAGTAACAGAGAGATTAAGAATCTGCAAGGCACTTCCAGGAAGCAATCTTACCAGTGTGAATTATCAAGGGCACAGAAATGAACAATGCAGAGATGAAATGATTAAATAATGGTGAAGCACACCAGGCTTAGAACAGAGGACACTCCCAAATGAGGTTTTACTTTGATGAGGAGAGTGGTAGCAGTAGTGGGAAAGGGGCCATGACAGAGGACATCTAGTCTAGAAGGGTCCCCAGAGTGTAAACATACTCTGAACGATAGCATTGTTGCCTATCACAGTGGTTCTCAAACTTGGCAACACATTAAAAATTATCCAGGAGTTTTTAAATCTTATTGTGCCTGGACTCCAGAATATCTAAATAAGAATTTCTGGAGATGGGGCCACAGCATCTAAGTTTTTAAAAAGTTTACCAAGGAGGAAAGATGGCAGTGAAGTAGAAGTATGTGGAGTACATCTCTCTCCACAGATGCATCAGGAATACATCAACAGATGCAACAATTCCCACAGAAAACTGGCTGAACACTAGCAGAAGACCTTGGACACTGGAAAGGACTACAGAGATCCCAGCCTAACTGGCTGGACAAAAAAAAAAAAAAAAGAGAGAGAGAGAGAGAGAAAGAGGAGGAGAAAAAAAAGGGATGGGACCCACACCCCAGAGTGGGGGTGGGGGGGAGGTGGGGAGAGGGCTGAAGCAAAGGAGAAGTTACTGAATTTGGGGGAAACTCCCCCATATCTGATGGGGAAACCCCCTCTCCAATGGGGAATTTGATTGGGTCAGATGGGAGGCATTTGGGACTGCCCAAAGAGGGTGAAGTGGCCGATCTGTGGCAGACGGGAAAGAGTGAGAAACACATGGACAGTTCATACCATGGCCCTGTGTGTCCTGGACTGAGATGTGGGTTCACAGCAGTACAGGGGGTCTAGGAGCTGGAACATGAGGACCTGAGAACTGGCCTAGGGTGAGAACCATTGTTGGCTGTGGGGAGACAGACTGAGGGGATGGGAGGGAAGAAACCCACAGCAGGGAATGCCTACCATGGAAAACAGGGGTGCCATGGTAGCAGGGCACTATGGCTGAGTCACATACAGTGGGGAGGAGCCAATGTTGTAGTCTCTCTCTTGACACATGCAACAAACAAGGGGAGGCCCCCTCTGGGCCCGGCTGTCAAGTGCCAGTTGACAAGGGATAGAAAAAGCCCCCTTGGGGGCTGACCCTGGTATGCCTGCTGCCAAGAGCCAGAAGTCAAGCCAGAGTGGGCCATATCTGCAGACACTTATCTTACACCTGAGCCCACCAGCTTCCCTGTGCAGCTGGTGCTGCTGTGGCCAGGGCTCCCACAATCCAAGCAGGTTGCTACTGCTGACTCACACACAGGAGGAGGAGCCTTTCTCTTGGCACCTGTGATGAACAATAAAGGAAGCACCCTCTAGGCCTGGCTGCCAAGCTCCAGGTGACAAGAAATAGAAAAAGCCCCCTTAAAGGCTGGCCCTTGAGTGCCTGCTGCAGAGAACCAAAAGATGTCTGGCCAGGGCAGGCCATCTCCAGGGACATTCCTCTTATACCCATGCCTGCCAGCTTCCCTGTGCGTTTGGTGCCACCCTCAGGGCTCCCATGACCCAGACAGGGTACTATTGCTGAGTCACATGCAGGGGAAGGAGCCACTATTGTACCCTTTCTCCCCACACATAGGCACCTAGAGATGAACAATAAAGGAAGCTCTGCTGGTCGCAAAGTAATACAAAAAAATCTCATGAGGGCTGGCCTTCATGCGCCTTATTCTGGGCACCAGTAAAGAACCACACTAAGGCCAGATTTCCTACATCCATGGCCGCCAGCATCCCTGCCTTTGCTGTCATCCCCGGGGCTCCTGCAGTCCAAGCATGGCACTACTGCTGAGTCACATGCAGGGAGAGGAGATACTATCAAAGCCTCTCTCTCTCCACACATTGGCACCTGTGAACGAACAATAAAGGAAGCCCTCACTGAAGCAGGTCCAAAAGCTCCAAGGCAGCCTCAGGACCACACTCCTGGAGCTGGACCACATATAGAGGCAGGGACAAAACCAAAGCTGAATGCCAGGGTCAGGGGAACTAAGGAAGAGGTTCTAAAATCTTTCCATCAGATATACAAACTGCAGACTAAATCCCCATGATCAGCTAGGTAGACCATTTGTCTTTGGAATATTTGAGTAGCAATAAACCTTCCTGCAAATGAAAAAGGTCTAGCTCTGGCAGCTATGGACTTTAGGAGCAAGCATACACAGGGATTGGGGCAGATCAGAGCATAAGTGGACCCCATAAGACCCACAACAAGTCCAGAGTTCAACCCAGAAGCAGAGGAAGGCCACTTGGGGAGGTGAAGGTGGCCTGAGGCTCAAGGTGTGTACAAGGACCCTTAGAGCTGAGACCCCTAGGAAACAGAATTATTATTATTAATTCTATTGATTTGATCCATTCTGCTGTCAGTTCTGGCTTTTTTTTTTTTTTTTTTTGTATTCTATTACGATCTTAGTCCTAAGGGATCTTTGTGTTTTATAGCATATTTTTAAATTCTATTTTATACTTTTCTTTTTATTTTTATACTTTTTATATATTTCTTTTATTAGCTAGCTTTTCTGCAATGCTGAGTTCTTCCCCCATCTTTTTTACTTCTTTATCTTTAATATATTTTATTTTATTTTTTTCTTTTTATATTTCCATTTATACTATACTCTTCTGTTGCTCTGTGTTTTATCCGTTTTTATTTTATTTTAACTTATTATACTTTTAATCATTATTATTGATCTACTCTGTTTCCTTGCTTTATTCTTCAGATGTCACACTGATATGGCTTTTGTTTTTAGGTTTTGTCTTTATCTAAGTTCTAATTATAATTGTTTGATTTCATTTTGGGGACCTTCAGTCTATCTGGTTCTTCTTTTGCTCTTTGTTATATTTGGTCCTTGTTTCTATTTGGTCCCTGTTATATTTGGTCCTTATTTTCACAATTCCTCTGGGGTTTTGTTTTTCTGTTTTTTCCTTCTTTTTCTTCATCTTCCTTTTAAAATTTTGTTTATATATTTCCATATCTACATTGCTCTTCTGTTGTACTGTCTTCCTTCCCCTTTCTCTCTCTCTCTCTTTTTTACCATGCTTGTCAGTTTGTTTTGTTTCTTTGCATCAGTCTTTAGTTGTAACTGGCTTAGGTTTTGTTTTTTTGGTTTTGAGTTTTTGTTGGTTTTCTATTTAACTGTCTGATTGTGTTCCAGGGTTCTTCTGTCTTGTTGTTCTAGTGCTTTATGTTCTATTGGGTTCTGTTTTTGTTTTTCTTCTGCATGTATGTGTTTCCTTGATTCACTATTTGTTTGTTGATTTAAGCTTTTACCATTAGTCTGGGTCTTGGATAGTCTTTTTTAATCCCCTTTATTGTTGGGACAAGTGACCTATGGGGTCTGGATGCCTCAACAAGACATCAAGCCTGAAGTTCCAGGAAAGGGAGCACTGAGTCCAGGACACTACACCACTAGAGAATCCCCAGCCACAGGGAATATTAATTGCAGAGAGCTCTCATGGAGGCCTCTATCAAAGTCTAAGACCTGGCTTCACCCGACTACATGCAACTGCCAGTGCTGGATACCTCACACCAGACTACAAACAAGATGGGAACACAAACCCACCCAACAGCACACAGACTACCTAAAGCCATACTAAGTTCACAGATACCCCAAAACACACCACCTGACATGGCCCTGGTCACGAGAGGGAAAAGATTCAGATCCACATGCCAGAAAGTAGGCACCAGACCCTCCCATCAGGAAGCCTACTCAAGACAATGGACCAACCCCACCACAGGGGGCAGAGAAAAGAAACAAGAGAAATTGCTACTAGGCAGCCTAGGGAAAGGAGACATCAAATAATGTAAACTAGACAAAATGAGAAAACAAAGAAACACCTTGCAGGCAAAGAAGCAAGAAAAAAACCCACAAGACCAAATAAATAAAGAAGAAATAGGCAAATTGCCTGAAAAAGAATTCAGAGTAATGATAGTAAAGATGAACAAAAATCTCAAAAACAAAATAGAGAAAATACAAGAAACATTTAAGAACAAAAGAACAAACAAAGATTAATGAACAACACAATAACTGAAATTAAAAATACCCTAGATGGAATCAATAGCATAGTAACTGAAGCAGAAGAATGAGTAAGTGAGTTGGAAGATAGAATGGTGGAAATAACTGCCACAGAGCAGGAAAAAGAAAAAAGAATAAAAAGAATGGAAGACAGTCTCAGAGATGTCAGGGACAACATCAAGCACACCAACATTCAAATCATAGAGTCCCAGAAGAAGAAGAAAAATGAAAGGGTCTGAGAAAATATTTGAGGAGATTATAGTTGAAAACTTCCTCAACATGGGAAAGCAAACAGTCAATCAAGTCCAAGAAGTGTAGAGAGTCCCATACAGAATAAACTGAAGGAGAAACACACCAAGGCACATATTAATCATACTAATGAAAATTAAATGCAAAGAAGAAATATTAAAAGCAGCAAGAGAAAAACAACAAATAACATATAAGGAAAACCCATAGGGATAAGAGCTGATCTTTCTGCAGAAACTCTGCAGGCCAGAAGGGAGTGGCAGTACATACTGAAACTCTTGAAAGAAAAACCTACAGCCAAGAATACTCTACCTAGCAAGAATCTCATTTAGATTCAACAGAGAAATCAAAAGCTTTACAGACAAGCAAAAGTTAAGAGAATTCAGCACCACCACACCAGCCTTACAACAATTGCTAAAGGAATTTCTCTAAGCAGTAACAAAAAAGAAGGAAAAGACCTACAAAAACAAACTCAAAACAATTAAGAAAATGGTAACAGGAACATATATATCAAAATTCACCTTAAATGTAAATGGATTAATGCTCCAACCAAAAGACACACACTGGCTGAATGGATACAAAAACAAGACCCTTATATATGTTGTTTACAAGAAACCCACTTCAGAGCTAGGGACACATACAGACTGAAAGTAAGGGGATGGAAAAAGATAGTCCGTGCAAATGGAAGTTAAAAGAAAGCTGGAGTAGCAATACTCATATCAGACAAATTAGACTTTAAAGTAAAGACTATTACAAGAGACAAGGAAGGACACTACATAATGATCAAGGGATCAATCCAAGAAGAACATATAACAATTGTAAATATCTATGCAGCCAACATAGGAGTCCCTCAATACATAAGGCAAATGCTAACAGCCATAAAAGGGGAAATTGACAGTAACACAATAATAGTAGGAGACTTTAACACCCCACTTGCACCACTAGACAGATCATCCAAACAGAAAATAAATAAGAAAACACAAGCTTTAAATGACTTATTAGACAAGATGGACTTAATTGATATCTACAGGACATTCCATTCAAAAAACTACAGTATACACTTTCTTCTCAAGTGCACACAGAACATTCTCCAGGATAGATCACATCTTGGGTCACAAATCTAGCCTCAGTAAATTAAAGAAAATTGAAATCATATCAAGCATCTTTTCTGACCACAACTCCATGAGACTAGGTATCAATTACAGGAAAACGACTCTAAAAAAATACAAACAAAATGCTATTAAACAATCAAGAAATCACTGAAGAAATAAAAGAGGAAATCAAAAATACCTGGAAAAAAGTGACAATGAAAATGCAACAACCCAAAAGCTATGGAACTTAACAAAAGCAGTTCTAAGAGGGAAGTTTATAGCAATACAATCCTACCTCAAGATATAAGAAAAATCTTGAATAAACAACCTAACCTTACACCTAAAAGAATTAGAGAAAGAAGAACAAAAATACCCCAAACTTAGCAGAAGGAAAGAAGTCATAAAGATCAGGTCAGAAATAAACAAAAAAGAAATGAAGGAAACAATAACAAAGATCAATAAAAACTCACATATACAGAATCTAAAAATGGTACTGATGAACTCAGTGACAAGAACAAGGACGCAGGTGAAGAGAATGGACTGGAGAACTCGAGGTTTGGGAGGGGGCGGGGGGTGAAGGGGAAGCTGAGATGAAGTAAAAGTTGGTTCTTTGAAAAGATAAAACAAAATTGATAAACTCTTAGCCAGACTCATCAGGAAAAAAAGGGGAGAAGACACAAATCAACAGAATTAGAAATGAAAAAGGAGAAGTAACAACCAACATTGCAGAAATACAAAAGATCATGAGAGACTACTACAAGCAACTATATGCCAATAAATTGGATAACCTGGAAGAAATGGATAAATTCTTAGAAAAGTACAATCTTCCAAGACTGAACCAGGAAGATATAGAAACTATGAACAGACCAATCACAAGTACGGAAATTGAGACTGTGATTAAACATCTTTCAAGAAATAAAAGCCCGGGGCCAGATGGGTGAATTCTATCAAACATTCAGAGAGGAGCTAACATCTATCCTTCTCAAACTCTTCCAAAATATAGCAGAAGGAGGAACACTCCCAAACTCATTCTACAAGGCCACCATCACCCTGATACCAAAACCAGGCAAAGATGTCACAAAAAAAGAAAATTACAGGCCAACAGCACTGATGAATACAGTTGCAAAAATCCTCAACAAAATACTCACTAACAGAATTCAACAGCACATTTAAAAGATCATACACCATGATCAAGTGAGGTTTATCCCTGGAATGTAAGGATTCTTTAATATATACAAATCAATCAATGTAATACACCACATTAACAAATTGAAGAATAAAAACAATATGATCATCTCAATAGATGGAGAAAAAGCTTTTGACAAAATTCAACATCCATTTATGATAAAAACTCTTCAGAAAGTGGGCATAGAAGGAAATTACCTCAACATAATAAAACCCATATATGACAAATCAATAGCCAACATCATTCGAAATGGTGAAAAACTGAAAGCATTCCCTCCAAGAACAAGAACAAGACAAGGGTGCCCACTCTCACCTCTATGATTCAACGTAGTTTTGGAAGTTTTAGCCACAGCAATCAGAGAACAAAAAGAAATAAAAGGAATCCAAATTGGAAAAGAAGTAAAAGTGTCACTCTTTGCAGATAACATGATATTATACGTAGAAAACCCTAAAGACCCCAGCAGAAAACTGCTAGCACTAATCAATGAACTTAGTAAAGCAGCAGGATACAAAATTAATGCACAGAAATCTCTTGCATTCCTATACACTAACAATGACAGAGCAGAAAGAGAAATTAAGGAAACACTCCCATTTACCACTGCAACAAAAAGAATAAAATACCTAAGAAAAGACCTACCTAAGGAGGCAAAAGATCTGTATGCAGAAAACTATAAGACACTAATGAAAGAAATCAAAGATGATACAGACAGATGGAGGACATACCATGTTCTTGGATTGGAAGAATCAACATTGTGGAAAAGACTGTAGTACCCAAAGCAATCTACAGATTCAACACAATCCCTATCAAATTGCCAATGGCATTTTTCACAGAACTAGAACAGGAGATTTTACGATTTGTATGGAAAAGCAAAATACCCTAAATAGCCAAAGCAGTCTTGAGAAGGAAAGACAGAGCTGGAGGAATCAGGCTCCCTGACTTCAAACTATACTAAAAGGCTACAGTGATCAAGACAGTACGGTACTGGCACAAAAACAAAATATAGATCAATGGAACAGAATAGAGAGCCCAGAGACAACCCACGCACATACAGGTACCTTATCTTTGACAAAGGAGGCAAGAATATACAATGGAGAATAGACAGCCTCTTCAATAAGTGGTGCTGGGAAAATTGGACAGCTACATGTAAAAGAATGAAATTAGAACACTTCCTAACACCATACACGGAAGTAAACTCAAAATGGATTAAAAACCTAAATATAAGGCCAGACACTATAAAAATCTTAGAGAAAAACATAGGCAGAACACTCTATGAAATAAACCAAAGCAACATCCTTTTTGATCCACCTCCTAGAATAATGAAAATAAAAACAAAAATAAACAAATGGGACCTAATGAAACTTAAAAGCTTTTGCACAGCAAAAGAAACCATAAACAAGACAAGAAGACAACCCTCAGAATGGGAGAAAATATTTGCCAACAAAGTATCTGACAAAGGATTAATCTCCAAAATATATATGTAGCTTGTGCAGCTCAATATCAAGAAAGCAAACAACCCACTCCAAAAATGGGCGGAAGATCTAAATAGACATTTCTCTAAAGAAGACATGCAGATGGCTAACAGACACATGAAAAGATGCTCAATGTCACTAATTATTAGGGAAATGCAAGCCAAAGCCACAATGAGGTATCACCTCACACCTGTGAGAACATCATCATCATTAAAAATCTAGAAACAATAAATTCTAGAGAGGGTATGGAGAAAAGGGAACCCTCCTGCACTGTTGGGGGGAATGTAAGTTGGTACAGCCACTATGGAAAACAGTTTGGCAGTTCCTTAAAAAACTAAAAATAGAACTACCATATGACCCAACAATCCCACTCCTGGGCATATATTCTGAGAAAACCATAATCCAAAAACATCCATGTACCACAATGTTCATTGCAGCACTATTTACAATAGCCAGGACAAGGAAGCAACCTAAATGTCCATCAACAGATGAATGGGTAAAGAAGATGTGGCACATATATACAATGGAATATTACTCAGCCATAAAAAGGAATCAAATGGAGCTACATGTAGTGAGGTGGATAGACCTAGAGTGTGTCATATAGAACGAAGTAAGCCAGAAGGAGAAAAACAAATACCAAATGCTGATGCATATATATGGAATCTAAAAAAATGGTACTGATGAACCCAGTGGCAGGGCAAGAATAAAGATGCAGATGTAGAGAACAGACTTGAGGACATGGGGTGGAGGTGACAAAGGGGAAGCTGTGACAAAGTGAGAGAGTAGCACTCACATATATATGCTACCAAATGTAAAATAGATAGCTAGTGGGAAGTTGCTGCATAATATAGGGAGATCAGCTTGATGATGCGTGGTGAATTAGAGGGCTGGGATAGGGAGGGTGGAAAGGAGTCATGAGAGGAAGGGGATATAGTGATATATGTATAAATACAGCTGATTCACTTTGTTGTACAATAGAAACTGGCACAACATTGTAAAGCAATTATACTCCAATAAAGAGCTTAAAAATTTTTATCAAGTGATTCTATCAGATACAGATGATTTAAATTTGTTTACTTAGCACTATTTGCTAAGCTGGTTCACATGCATCAATCTCTTATACTGGTTTATAGAGAAAACTAAAACCAAAGCTCAGAGACAAGAAGGGAACTCACTCTAGGTCATATAATTAGTGACAAGGTTCAAACTTGTGCATTCAGATTTCAAGTTCAACATGTATTCAGTAGGTCAGACCAGTTTAGGGAACCACTCCCAGGGAATGTCTTAGTGGAGATGATCTGGTCTTGGGTGATCCTGCTCTCCCTTTTCTGTGCCCTTTCTCTTTGAGTAACAGTTCCCCTTTCACCACAGCATTTCCTCCAAAATCCTTCTCATTCCCAGGTGCCCATTCCTACTCCCATTCCTGCTGGGATGATCTGAGCAGTGACTAACCACTCGGCAGGAATCAGTTTTGTGGGCAGCCTCCCTGTGGGAAAATGTTCTCTTTGAAAGAGCAGTGGCAAATGAGGTAAAATGAGAACAACTGGTGCATCTGGGTGAAGAGTATGTGGGAGTCTCTTTTACCATACTTGAAATTTTCTGTAACTTTGAAATATCAAAATAAAAAGCTATAAGAAGGAGACAAGGAAGAAGAGGAGCAGGAAGGGGAGGAGAAGGAAACATTGGCAGGATTTCATATAGATGAAATGGCTTTGCTGATGAACGTTTAGCCTGAAGGTCTGGAGGCCTGAGTCTCTTCCTGACTCAACCACTGCTCTGCTCTGAAACCCTGGCCACGCCTGTTCTAGATTTCATTTCAGGAAAATGAGGGGGCTGGAATAGATTATCCCTGTAATGTTTGTTTATGCAAAACAAACCACCCCAAATCTTAGTGGCTTAAAACAAAAATTTATTATTATCTTTGTTTTTTGGACTAACTAGGCCCAGCTGGGTGATTCTCCCTTGGGGGACTCTCATGGGATGATAGTCAGATAGAAGCTGGGCTTGGCACTACCTGGCTCAAATGGACTGAACATCCCATGTGGCTGGCTTACATGCCTTGCAGTTGATTCTGCCTTTTGGCTGGGAGCCCAGATGGGGCTGTTGACCCAGAATACCCACACTTCAGTGTCTTATTAAATAGACAAAATGGTGCTCTCCTCAATTAGGACATGCATTCTTTTTAAAGGATGCCTTTCATAAATTAGAAGTTCCACACTCACGTGAATAGTTTTTATTGCTGTTGCTTATGTTCTGCTGAAGGTTGCCACCTTGCTAACCGCCATCCTGTTGGTGTCTGGAGCTTCTCCTGGCTACTCCCTGTCTCTGGTGGCAGTCTTTGAGTCCCCAGCCACTCACTGGAGATGCAGCTACCTAGGAATCCCAGGGTAAGCAGCAAAGGAAAAATACTTATGAAAAATTGTGTGGGATTTCCGTTTATAAAAACTGTGAGTTTTAAAAAACATTAGTCACTATAATGGAGTAGGTATGTGCAACTACATTCCCAAATGCATCCTCTCTCATACCGTTCCTGTGGTGGGTGAGAAAAATATACTGTTTGGGGCTTGCCCAGCAACCTGTTAGAATCTGAGAAGTCCACAGGCAGAGGGCTCATGGCCTATTTAAGAAGGTTGATTTCTGCTTTTTAGTTTGTGTACTTGTTTTAATCAGGTTCACATTTATGTTTAAAGCCGATGATTCCAGAGATTTGTTTTAGAAAGGAGTGATTCCACTCTCCTTGAGAGTCCCCTTCCTGAGACAATTGCTTTCAATTATTTCAGTTAGGTTTTAGTTTAGTTTTGTATTTATTCCAGATATTGCTACTTCTTGAATTTTTGTTTTTCTCCCTCTTCCATTATCACATGCACACATCCTTCCAGCCAACCCAAACATTCTCATGACAGTTACTTCTTAATTTGGGCTAGGTCAATGTTCTGTGTTTCTTTTCATGGCTATGTAAACACTCTTCCCAGCTGAATCTTGTGGTATTCACTGATCACTTTTCCTTTTAAATAACTATATTTTTCTTCAGAGCTAATGATTGTCTTGATGTTGTTGTTTAATTTGCTTATTTTTCTATGTAGGTAACACTAATTCATCTGAACCTCTGCCAACTATTCACCTCTTGTCTCAGAATGTTTAGAAACATCTGTTATTCCATCAATTATACGTTTCTAAGTAATTATTTCTTTTGTTGTTTTCCCCCTTGTTTAAAGGAAGTACATTCTTTGGCAGGGCAGAGCTCTCTGAAAAAGAGTATATTGCCGGTAAAATTTTGAGAACTTGCACCTCTAAAGATGTCTTTATTTTATTCTCAAACCTGATTGATAGTCTGGTTGGGTATGATATCTAAGTTGGGAGTCATTTCATTCAGAATTTTGAGGGCTCACCTCCATGATCTTCTAGCTTCGTGTGTGGCTGTTGAGAGAAATCTGAAATGATTCTAATTCATGATCCTTTGTATATTATTGCAACCCCCCCCCCCACTTCCTACTAGTACAGGTCACAAGAAAAGTTTATTAGAAGCTCTGCACTTAAAGGGGAGGGAACTTGTTGACTGGGGGACTCTAATGCTAAATTTGGGCCATTTTATATCAATGTCTGTAAATCTTTTTTCTTAGGCTGATTATATTTCTGGGGAAGAATCCTCCAGTCTTATATTGTAGGACACAGTCTGGTTGCTAACATTCTTGGAACTGTGTTAGCAGAGCTGGCTGGAGACCTCAATATTTAGGACACATACATTTTCTTGTCCTTGTTTTCAGAAAGATGCCATACTGTCAACTGTGCGTAGTATCCTCTAGTCCAAGGAGTATATGTTTTATCCTATGCAGAGAATACACTTCCAGTTTTCTACCAGAGTGGGGAAGGGTATACGCCTGGCTGCAAAGTGTGAGGGAAGGGATCTAGAGATGTGTCATAAAGAGATTTTTAAGCAAGTCTATTCACTGCCAAGGTACTTGGTGTGAATTCATAAGTTTTTGATGGGTTCTGCATGTAAATAGGTTCTTTTTCAACTTTTACCAGTGCTGGCTTAAGATTTAGCTTTTGGGGGGCTGCTAAGTTAATTAGCACCCATTTATTTGCATTTCACTTCCTAAAATTTTGTTGCTTGCAAGTTTGTTTCTTTTCACTTTCTCCACTCCTGTGGATTTTTGCCTTTTAAGATACCTCTTTTCATCATCAGGCCCAAAATGTCAGAAGTGCAGAGACTGAGAAATTCTGCTTTAAAGGAATTGGGAGGGAGGGTGAAGTTTGTGCAGGAGAGGAGGGTGTGTTTTGTCAGAATGACCGTGAAATTATGTGACAATGAATGCTGCTGTGTGCACAATGAATGATAAACATGTGATGTGTGTGCTTGTATCTCCATAGTGCTGCTTATGCTCCAAAGCACTCTACAAAGTGAAAGAATAAATTTGTTAGATATTTCTTAAGAAAAAAAAAAAGATACCTCTCTTCATTCTTGTTTAAATAGAGTTTGGGAATGAAGCAAAACAACATACATTTTTTTCAACCCACCGTTTTTACCAAATGTTCGCAGAGGATGATGCTTTGAAATTGATAAGACTGGAGGGGTGAGAACAGAGAGATTCAGACCACAATATTTCCTCAGGCTTAAAGGGATTGGAGTTTGAGGCCAAATTCTCATTCCAATTTGCTTTCTTAGTTTGTAGACCTTGCAAAATTATTGAGGACATCCCATTATTACCACTTTCACCCCTGCCAAGGTAAGATGACAGTAGCTACGATTCACTGAGTGGTTACCCTATACCCTTGCCAAGCCAAGCACTTTACAAACTATCTCATGTAATCCTCATACCAACTGAGTAAAGTAGGTGGTTTTATCATTCTTATTTTAAAGATGAGGAAAATAATACTTGGAGAGATGAAATAACTTGCCCAAGTTCATAAAGCTATAAATTTGAGGAATCAGGATTCAAACATAGGTCTGTGCAGCTGGTAGTGGCTGGATTGCGAGGTTTCTGGTTATCTTAGGCTTTTCCTGCCTTGGCTGACACACCTTTCTATGACCATCACCACAGCTCCTCCACCTTTGCTGTTGCTGTGTATGCCCCCAACAACATCAATTTCACAGAATACACTTAACAAGTGTACAAATCCCTGAAAAGTGACATTCTTGAAACAGGAAATAGAAATCAGAGGAAAATCATGGTTGCACAGAGGGGAGGCAATATGGCACAAGCACAGGAAACTCTGTCCATATCAAATTTTTTTTCTCCCTTAAGTACAGTCTCAATTATCCCTACATTGTACAAAACAATTTGCTCCAAATGGGGGTATGCCTCCCACTCAGAGAGTCAGCCATTACTATGACAGTAACTTCTTTGTTTTTTTCTGAGTGCATGTTATAATTAGCTGTCACATGAAATCAGATACAGCAACGGACATCACTGTCAGACATTCTAACCCTAGCCATTTAAGATTTCTTGGTGGCAGGAAGTAGCAATGGGAGCCTCGGCAAACTGGGTGTCTCCAGATCAGGGCAGGCAATTCAAGGATGCGAGTCTTAATGAGAAGCAACTTCTCATTAAGGCAACCTAGCTCTGATTAGATGCTGCCTCACTTACACACATATAAGAGAAATCAGACTCTGCAAAAGGAATCATGTTTATTGAGAGGTGGTTGACTCAGGAGAATATAATTGGTTTATTTCTCCAGGCATGAGGAACCATTAAAAGTCAGATGCTGTTTGTTTGTATAGGCCAAGTTTTGTGTAAGGATACATATGTTGGTTTTACTTGATGTGCAGCTGAAAAAGCAAAAATAGAGATGGGAAACTAACTTCCTGACTGCCTACACTGTGCCAGGTGTCTTGTTAAACATTGTCACAAATGCACTGCCCATTAAAACCTCACCTATAATTTACGGTGAGGCAAAATAAACCTGCAATGGAGACTAAGTACATATTATGCATTTTAATTTCAAAAAAGATGAAACTGTGGCTCAGAAAAAACCAAGAATTCTTTCTAGCTGGAAACATACTCTAGAAATCCATATCAAATGCCAAAAAAAAGGGTGGAGAGAAATAAATAGGAATAATTGGAATTTCCCTGATTCATACAATTGCCACAAATCTACTGCCAGCTCCTGGCCATCCAGTGGTCCACACAGCACTGATGATGGTTGGAAAGAATATGGGATTCAAGGAGGGGAGGAATTAGAGACAGGTCAGCCTACTGCACTGATAGGATCACTGATGACCCCTAGTTCCACAGCAATGGTAATGTTGATGGGACATAGAGGTCGTGTGCTCCTATTACTCATTTTACAGAGGAGAAAACAGCCCTGTTGGTTGTGTTGCAAGAGTCACTTGCCCAATTCACAACATGAGTAATCAGCAGAGGAAGAAAGCAGACCTCAAAAGCCAGAATGCTTTTCCCTCCATCCCCCTCCTGGAGATGTTATATCAGGATTTCTCGTATAAATTCTCTACCCAAAGGAATTTTTGACTAGGTTCCCTCATAGTGGAATTTCAGATAATGTTTTAGGTGAAAAATATTTATTCAGAGATGCCTTCGCTTCCCCTTTTCAACAACACCAGATAGACAGCCATTTAATCCATCTACAGATACTAATCTAACTTGACTGTGAAAATATAATCATTCTACACCCCAATCAGGAGGCAAAGTCACCATGATCATCCCTTTTTCCCTCCTCACGCACTGATTAAAGATTCTGTGATATTATATCGATTTGCCTTATCTACTTTTAAGCCCATCAAATACCTACAGATAAAGATTTGATCATACAAGAATTGTAATTTGCTTCTTCTCTGAGTTACATTCCATTCTGATAGACTTCACAGATACACATTAGAAATAAATGTTGTTTTGTTTCCATAGTGTTAGGATCCTTTCCTTTTCTCTGACTTTTCACTGGGAAAATGTGTAAAAAGACATTAAGTTATTTTTTTAAGTGAATCTGATAAAGGGAAGACTGGACAGAGAGTATGGAAGCTGCATATTATTCTTCTCCTATTCTTAGACATATATTTTCTTCAACTGGAAAGAGAAACTGAGCTTGAACACCATTCCTGATATTCATGTGACCCTGAGAAAGCTATTTAAGGTTTCTGAGCCTTAGGTTTTTTTTTTAATCTTTTAGTTGAGGATAATAAAACATACTTCAAGGTGGGAAGGTTGATAGAATTAAATTAAATCATATTTACAAAAGGGCATCGCAAATTGTCAAATAAATAATACAGTAAATGATAAATGGCTGCTTAATGTAGTAAAATGTGCTGAGTGACGAACATGTCAGCCATTGTGGAAAATGTAAAGGTGTTAGAAGAATTAATAATGATGTTAAATCAATAATTAATATTAATAGCTACCATTTATTCAATAAATCTCATTGGGCACCCAACAATGTATCAGACAGTGTGCTAGGCAGTGGGCAGTTCCTGCCCTCAAATTGCTCATAGTCTCATTTGAGGAGGCAGAAGTAAACAGGCAGTTATAGTATAGTGTGATCAGTACTACTAAAAGCTTAGAAATAGAGAAGTACCTAATCCAGGCTTGAAATGTCAAGGAGGGCTTCACTAGGGAGGTGATGACACATGAATCAGATGAAGGAGGATAGCATTTGAGGAAAACAGAACAATTTCCACAAAGTCTTGAAAGCAAATGAGAACATGGAACATTCAAGGATTGTTAGTTGTCTAATGGGTAAAAGTTGGAGGTAGCAAGTGATGAGAGATGATGCTGAAGCAACAGGAAAAGGCTGGATTATTAAAGGTCACAGGACATTTAAAAGGCTCAGACTTCAATATGAAGAGACATTAAGCAGGGTACTGGCATTATCAGATCTGAGCTTTAGATGGTCACTCTGGCTTCAGTGTGGACAATGGATTGAGTGAACATGGGAGGACCAGGAGACACTGCTGAGGTCCAGGTAAGGAATGGTAGGGGCTTAGACTAGTTTAGCTGGCAATAAGGAAAGATAAAAGTTGATAGACTTGAAAAAAGTTTGAAAATATTTAGTGACTAGTGGACCTGGAAAAATCAAACTGACTCAAGTGCCTGGATAAAAATTGGTGCCATTCACTTAACAGGGAACCTAGGAAGAGAAGCTAGTGCAGGAGTGAGGTGGATAAAAGAGCATTAAGACCCAGGCTTTAAATCTGGAAGCTGGCAGCAATAGCTGAAAATCTATTTGTGTAGAGAATAGATCTAAAAGGGAACCATATGTGGATTAGAGGGGTGACCTGTCTGTGAGATATGGCTAGATAAGCTGACAATGAGGATGGCCTCTCTTAGAGGTTTATGTGTATCTGCAGGAATAATAAGGCAGGAACACTCAGATTCAGGTTTAGTAACCAAACTGATGGCAGGCTAAGTGGTTAAGTCTGCAATGTATCCTATATCTCATGGCAGAAGTAATATGGAACCATCAGTGCAAGACAGAGATCAGTGGATCCAGTAGAGAAAACAACCAAATCATGCAAATGAAGGAACAATCCTGCTTGAAGGTGTCATTTGCCTTTTTCCTTAAGAACGCCCTTTAACATTTCTTGTACTGTGGGTCTGCTGATGAGATATCATCTTGGCTTCCATTTATACGAAAAAATTTTATTTTGCTTTCATTTCTGGGTATAGGAGTCTAGGTTGCCTTTTCCCTTCATTCCATTTACTTCTGGCTTGCATCATTTCCTAAGAGAAGTCTTCTGTCATTCTTATCCTCATTCTTCTCTGCATAATATATAATATGTCCTTATTCTCTGACTGCTAAGATTTTTTTTTCTTTTTACTTTGAAGTTCATCAATTTGATCATGATTTACCATTTTGTATGTGTGTGTATGTATGTATGGTGCATGCACACATGTATGTGTGTTCAATATTTATTCTGCTTGGAGCTTATCAAAACTCTTGGATCTTTAGGTTTACAATTTTC
Source organism: Hippopotamus amphibius kiboko (assembly GCF_030028045.1). Classification (NCBI taxonomy): domain Eukaryota; kingdom Metazoa; phylum Chordata; class Mammalia; order Artiodactyla; family Hippopotamidae; genus Hippopotamus; species Hippopotamus amphibius. Next base: position 162,401,067 of record NC_080191.1, read on the forward strand.
ATCAAATTTGGAAAAAAAAAAACTTTGGATGTTCTTTCTTCAAATCTTTTTATCTGTCTTCCATCTTTCTCTTCTCTTTCTGAGACTCCAATTTATGTATGTTAGACAACTTGATATTGTCCCACACTCACTAAGGCTCTGTTCACTTGTTACCATCTTTCTTCCTATGTGTTCCTCATTTTGGATAGCATTTAATTTAATTACATTTTCAAGTGCACTGATGTTTTTTCTTCTGCGTTGTCTAAACTGTTGTGAATTTCATCTAGTATATTTTTCATTTTGATACATTTTTCATCTCTATGAGTTCCATTTAGATGTTTTAAAATATCTCCCATTTCTCCTTAACATGTTTTTTACTTTACATCTTCATAGATATTTAGAATAGCCATTTCAATTCCTTATCTGCTATCTCCATCATCACTGTTAGTTCTGAGTCTGCTTCTGCTGATTTATTTTTCTCCTTACTATGGGTCTAATTTTCAAGTGTTTTTGAATGCCTGGAAAACTTTGATTGGTTGTTCTATTTAGTTGCATTCTTCTCTAGAGTGTTGGTCTTTGTTACAGTATATAGTTGTTACTTGCAGATTGATTTGATTATTTTGAGACTTACTTTAAAACTTTATAATTACAGTGAGTCCAGAGAAGCCTTCATTCTGGGGCTAATTTAGCACCACTGCTAAGGCATGACTTTTTTCAATGTCCTATCAATACCCAGTATATATATATTTAGCTCCAATGGTTGATGGGAATGCAAAAATATTCCCAGCTCTGTGAGTCTTTTTATCTTATGGAAGTTCTTTCTCCAGCATTAGGAATTTTATCCCATGCATGTGCATATCAATACTCAGTCAAAGATTTGAAGGAATTCCTCTGCAGATATCCAGTGTTCTCTACTTCTCCATGTACCTTCCTCATCTTTGATACTCTGCATGAACATATGTGCCTCATGTGAGTCATACTTGGTGAACACTGAGAGTGAGGGGCATGGGAAAATAAGAAATAAGAAAAGAAGGCTTTCTGTGCCTGGGGCAGTCTAAAGCTAGGCCAGGACATCCTATGTAGGATAGTAATAGAAACCATAAACTGTACTAATTTGTCTAGAAGAGGTTCGCAACCAGAGACCACTAAGGATAACAAAAATCACCATCCCTCCTCCCGTCATAATCTCATAATAAAGTAGAATGTAGGAATCCCACTGCAAGTAGCGTGGGGCATGAGCCCTTTCATTCAAATATCAAAAACAGAGACAGTTAGGTCAATTCTTCCCTTTTTTAGCTTGGCAAAGATGCCTATTCTTTCTGAGCTTCAATGTTCTCATTTGTATGTGAGGATAACTATACCCATATCACAGAACTGTAGTGAGGATTAGATGAGATTTTGCATGCAAAGGACTTAGCACAGTGACTACCCACAGTAAATGTTTAAAACCTTTTTAGCCTAAAATCACAGATCATAATCTAGTTGAATCTGTCTTTTCAAATGTCTCCTAACTCTGTCCCCTCTGCTCCAACCTTCCACATACACTAGATCCTCTATCAGGAGTCTGTTTGTATATCTCCCTACTAGACTATGAACTACCTGTGTGGGGATGGGATTTTGCTTACCTTTACTTCCTATCCCACCTTATCTTGAATGTTCATAACAAATATTCACCAACTACTTGGTGAATAGACTGAAGAATCTGATTTTCTCCCTATACTTGGTGCAATAGATAGAAGAAATGAGGCTAAAAATCTCAAGGTTGTCGAGGGCTGTTTTAATTCCTCATGGACATTTGATGCAGAGCAGATGGCTCAGTAACTCCAAGTCACCCACACAAGGACCCCAAACTAATATGGAGCCTATTATTTTGCAGTCTGGGAGCCCATTTTACAAAAATGTCTAACCAGTAATTTTGTTTGACATGTTTCTTAGGCAACACATAGCAATATTTGTCTGCAGGGGACAGAAGAGGGTAAGGGGTTGAGAACCGGAACAAAAAAATAAAGCCACAAAAGACAATTCCCAGCTTCAAATTTATGAGTATGTGTATTTGTGTCATTACTTACCACATTTTCAAACACAACATCAAGTCTGGCAGTTTGACAACTGATGAAAAACACCATATTGTTAGTCAGTTAAGTCTCACTGATCTTCCTTTTTGGTCTCTTTTTTCCAATGCCAGTAATTTGCCAGCTTCATTATTGAAAACATAAACTCCTCAAGCTCCTATGAGAGATACTTTGGGGAGGGAAGAATATGACATTGTGGTCCACACTGACACTGTTCAAAAAATACAATTGATATTAACCAGGAATGGTACCGTTCATAAAATAAGCCATTACTGCTTATGAGGCAGAGCTGAACGCAGAAATGGTGGTGTTCAAAAGAGGTTATTATCACAGCTTTGATTTTTCTAAGCAAATCCATCTGCTTAATTGAATTCATTGGTCTACCTGGTATGTGATAACAGTATATGTAGAAATCAAGGCGACATCTCATATAGGTGGCCTTATTCATGAAAATATAAAAGAATGTTCTGTTCAAAATGAACAGCTTTTCTGCTTTTCCAGTGCTTGAAATTCCACCATTATTGTCAATCTTTATAGTCTTTCTGCCCAGAAATGGTAACCTCTACCTAATCAGGAACTAGGCAAGTTTTAAAAAATGAAATGAAGTCCATTGTTACTTAGGAGAGAGCAGGTTAGAGGAGGTATGAGAATGGGGTTACGGGTTTTAGAAGATGGGGACGATGGAGTTCTCTCAGCTCAGGTCAACAGCCTCAGGTCAGTGATTGGGAGACAGAGGTGGAAAGACAACTCTCTCATTCAGCCCGCTGACTGACTGATCGCTTCCTGCCTGCTGCTCCTGCTACTGAGCTTTCCTCATTTCTCTCCAAGATCACTGCAAAACCTTTTATACGTTGCTCCCCTCCACACAAATGTCTATATTTCTTCTTAAACTATTCTTCTAAAATTTTGTCTGATCATTTCAATCACCTGTTTTAAAATCTTTACTGGGGTCACACTTTCCGCTAAAATTAGCCCCACATTCCTTAAGCTGAACTTTCCTCTCTTAAAACTTCATCCTCCAGGCCTCCTCTGTGCAATCCCCATGTATCTAAACATGCCACGTCCTTCCAAAGTTCTGAGTTTTGGCCATTGTGCCTCTTTCCATCAGGAATTTTCTTCCCTGTCTTCTCTGCTGGGTGGCCTCCCAGGCACTCTTCAGGGCTCAGGTTAAAAGTCAGTCTTTCAGTAATGCTTCATTGGACTCACTCAGCCTGAATTAATCACTCCTTCCTGAGTGACTACACAGAACCTAGTTTATTTTATGTGACTGTCTCATTGAAATAACAATGGTTGTCTGTCTTTTCATTTATGTTAGATTGTGAGGGCAGTGACTGTATGTTGCAGAGGCAATGTGACATTTGCAGGAAAAGAAATTTATTTCCCTTCTGAGCACACAGAAGAACCATGTTTCCCAATTGCAATATGCCTAGATGTGGCTTGAAGCTGCCTCTGACCAATGCAATGTGGACAACAGCGATGTAAACCACTTCCCACTGACCCCTAACATTTGATTCATGATGTGCATATTTTTTTCTCTTGCCAATTGCTCAGCTACGAGTTGAAGACTCCAAGAAATTGCTGGATGGAAGGATCCTGGGTCTCTGAGTTACCACCTGAAGGAAATCCATCACACTGAACATTGGCACCAGACTTCTCCTGAGCAAGAAATAAATCTTTATTGTGTTAGGACACTGGGATTTGGGGTGTTACGGCAACTAGACTTACCTACTCTGAATGGGTCTTGTTCTACTTTACGATGCCTTCTTTTCATTGTGATTCACAGTTGTCCACTCCTCCCGGTCTACCCGATCCAGTTCTGCCCTGACTTTCCTGCCATTTAGACTGGATCCCTTGGTCAACCACTTAGTAGTATTATTGCCATCTCCCTTGAATCTTCTTCTGATGTTTTCCTTTCTAAGTACTAGCTGTAGTTGTAATAGTAGGAGCAGTAGCAGTTGTCGATGCTCTTTAGGAGCATGTAATGTGCTCCAGATTAAATATTTTTACCTTCATTGTCTTACTTTGATTTTGGTCTCTCATGGTTTCTGTCTTACCTCAAAGTGCTTCCTACCTGCTATCTCCACTCCTGAATCTGAACTGACGCCACAGAGAAAGTCACAGAAGTATAATCTTTGGCTCTCATACAAATGAATGCTATCTTCCCACTGTTATTGAGCACATCTCTTAGTCACCTCTGATACTCTCTGTTTTAAGTCTCCATATATAGCTTTTTAAAAATGTTTATGAAGACTTCCTTTTTTTAAAGAGCAGTTTTAGGTTCTCAGCAGAATTGAGAGGAAAGTATAGAGAGTTCCTGTTTACCCCTACCCCACATGCGCACAGCCTCCTGAACCATCAATATCCCCCTTCAGAGTGGTACCTTTGTTACAGTCGACACGTTGTAATCTCTCAAAGCCCACAGTTTACCTTAGGGGTCTCGCTTGGTGCTGTACAGTTTATGGGTCTCAATATACGTGTAGGGACACGTATCCTTCATTATAGTATCACATAGAATATTTTCACGCCCTAAAAATAGTCCGTAGTTTGGCTTTTCGTCCCTCTCCTCTCCCAACCCCTGTCAACCACTGATTTTCTTACTGTCTCCACAGTTTTGATTTTTCTAGAACATCCTATAGTTAGAATCATATAGTAAGCAGCCTTTTCAGATTGCCTTTTGTCACTCTTCATAGCTTTTTACCCAATTTTTTTCTACTCTCCTCAAAGCCTCACCCCTTATTTCTAAGATTAATCCCTCCCCTGTGTACTTGATCTCTCTTTCCAATAACTACTTTTTTCTCTCATTTCTTTTAGAAGGCCAGGGGGTCAAAAATTGTGTCTTATCTCTCATCCTGCCTCTTTTACCATCATGCAGCCTACATTCCAGGTATACCAAAATTCTTAGTTTCCCAAATATAGCTCATCTACTTTTAATGGATGTTATCTTTTTCTGAAATGCCCATTCCCCACCTCCCCAACCAGGGAAACTCTGATTTATCTTTCAAGAAGCAGTTCATATATCACCCCATCATTTAGTCTCTTCTGATACTCCCAAGAAGACGTAGTGGCTCCTTCCTCTGTGCTCCCACAGCACCTCAGCTATCATTGTCTCATATCTCATTGCATTCTCATTATCTCTTTGCAGGCCTCTCTACCCTAGACTGTTACCATTTCTGAGGGCAGGACCATGTCTCAAGGCTTTCTTTATTTTTAGCACTAGGAACAATGCCTCACACGAGCAGTTCTTTAAGTCAGAAAAGCAGGTAACTGAGTCTGCTCCTTGGAGAAATGGCTCAACAATCCTAAGTATTAACAGCTCAGGACCCAGAGTAAGTGGGGTTGAAGTAGAGAGAAAGAAGTCTGTCTTTGTATGGGACAGTAAGCTTGGGTCTATTCTGTAACAACAAATTATAAACCTAACCTGGCTGAGTACTCTATGTTCTTTTAGGTGACGGTCAGTCGAGTGTGGCCATAAGAGGGGAAACAGGAGAGACACAGGAAAGCTGATACTCACAGGTCCTGGAGAGACAGAGTCACCACACATCATGAGGGGCCACATGGAGGGAGTGCCAAGGGAGCCAGCTCAACCAAACAGGTGGGGAGCCAAGGGAGAGTGAGGACCTGTGGGCAAGCGCCTTTACTGGGGTTCAGGGTGGAATACACAAGAAAAGGTACAAGGGGATGTCACTGATGCCTTTGAAAGTCACTAGGTCAGGAGAGGGCAGGAAAAGGAACTTGTGGCAGGGGCCCACCCATCACATTAGTGCACCTGGTCACCTGCGCAGGGTACTCACAGCCTATTAGCAGGGATGTTGAGGCAACAGGAAAAAAAAGGAAAAAATAATACAAAGTCTTAGAAATTTACAATACACTGAGTATCTTAGATATGTTTTAAATGCTTTCAGAAAGCAGAACTATGACCAATAGACAAAAGTCACAAGTAGACAGACAGGCACTCAAGATAAGAAAGGCCTTTCTAACCATCACAGATGTGAAAAATGGAAGAGGGTACCTTGGAAGGCAGTGAATCTCGTTACTGGAGGTATTCAAGCAGAGGCCAGATGGTTGCCTGCGGAAAAATTGCTACGTAAGTTCACGCAGTATATAGGACCCATGCGGTGTTGTGTGGAATACTCATCAGTGCAGGTCAAGTCAAGGCCTGGCTTGTTCGGGGAAACGCTTGCACAAGTTGAACAAGCAAAGGTCAAGCTATACGGATTTTATACGATCATTCTTTCCAAAGTCTTTTCTTCATGTTTCTAGTCCAATAAGATATTCTGGATGAAAAAATATTTCTGGAATCAAATATATTTGGGAACTACTTCATACATCACCCTATTGATGACATGAAGCCATTTTCAAAACAACACTGAGAATTCCTGAAATAAAGGGAGCCATGTCACTTGGCTTATCTCAGCATTTCCCAGAACTTTTGTTCACAAAACCTCTTTATTGTGTAATATACCTGTGAGTATTTCATGGAAGAGTTCCGCCTAATTCTGCTTTCACCTGGGTAAAAATGTCTGCCTCTGGAGAGAGGCAAATACAGCATTTTCTGCTTTGCTGATTTCAAATCACACCAGGTCTCAAATGTACAGGAAGGCTGCAGGCATAGTAAAGGATTCTTACCCTCAGGGAGGAAAAAAAAAAGGTATTTACCAAACTCACATGCCCTTTTCATTTAATAATGATCCCACCCTATAAGAAAGGTGTTAGTATTCTTCATTTTACATGAGAAGAACCAGATGCAGCTAGTAAGAAAACGCAGGATCCCAAAATCCGTAATGTCCCATTTCTCAACTCAGCTGGCATTGAGCTGGGAGCCCAGAAATGGAGGACTTCAACTAAGAGATTGTCAAGACTGCTACTAGCTTAATGGTCAATGATTCTTGACTTCATTATTTAAGAACTGACAGTCTCCAGAAGCATAAATGTCACCTTGATAATAATTACTGGAGCCCATTAAATCCAGAAATTTACTTTTTCATAGTTGCCACAAGAATAAGAATGCTGGTGAATTTGATCATTACTCATTGGCAATATGAACATCAATAACCCATTACTTCTGTGAGCTGTATCCCCAGACTGGGCCGCCTTCTGAAAGAGAGGCTGAGTTACCTCCTGCGTGTGAGTCAGAACCTGTATAAATAGGCTGGCAGTAAATGAGTTAGATATGCCCATAGACACGGGGCCAGGCAGAAAATGATAGTAAATTCTGGATCTTTTTACAATCAAAATACCTTTTATTATCCTCAGTGGGCTCACACTTTGCTACCAAACTATTAATTAAGTAAAAATCAGGTTTTCCCATTTGTTTTCATCCATGGCATACAGAACTGCCAGTTAGGACTTGAGACCGGCACCTGCCTAGATGATGTAACTACGTTAATTTGCTGTAACTCCAGTCTGAAGCAAAGAAATCTGATATTTCAGAGACTTTTGCCTTCTCATTTCAGGTAAAAGCATAGCTTCTCTGGGGCTATTTAAGGTACAGAAAATAGTTTGAGATTATGGTGAGCATGGGTTGAAGGATATCTTAAACCTTTTTTATATATATTTTGCATAGGCTCATTGGTATAATTTTCTTATATTGTTCTGTAATTGAAAGAATTAATAAATAATCAAAAAGGACAGTAGCCTGGGAACCCTATTACAGCCTTCATGGTCTTGTAAGGGTCTAAAATCTTATGCAGAAGACTAGCCTAGATGTATCTCGAAGGACCCTTCTGACTCAAATAACACCAAGAAAAATATCCTATGGCTTTATAATTTGTTTTGTTTTCAGGGAGAAACGATTGCCTCCCCTACCAGTCTGATCTCCATTAGCTATTGTAACAATTCTGCAAGGCCCTCTAATACTCTTGTTAATGAGGCATCCTTAGGTCCTTGCATTAGGCTCATTCAGTGTCATGCTGAGAAGGCAGAGTGGTAACAAAATTAAAAAAAAAAAAAAGTCTTCTCATTTCCATAGCACAAATCATAGCCAGAAGCACAAAAGAGGTGGGGGAACCTCTAAAAACTCCACATCCCCTTAGAGGACTGGGGCAGGGAGGGTGGGGGGGAATCGAGGTGGGGGCGTCAAGGAAGGGAGGGAATATGGGGATATGTGTATAAAAACAGTTGATTGAACCTGGTGTACCCCCCAAAAAAATAAAATAAAATAAAAAAAAAAAAAAAAAAAAGGATCTCAAAAAAAAAAAAAAAAAAAAAAAAAAAAAACTCCACATCCTGCTACCTAAGCCTTTAAATAAAGTTTCCTGAAGATTGAGTGTCAGACTTGTAAACAGCTACAAAGGTCTTAATATTTATTTTACAACATATTTCCAGACTCACTGCAAACAGCCTACAGGTTGGCCATTAATTGAGTATCTTTTTATTTATTTTCTTTGATTGGAGGAGGGGGTGTTAGGGAAAAGGAAAACAAACTAACTTTTTCATCCTTCTTCCTCTAAGTTCTCCTTAATGTTCTCTACAGTAAAAGGAAAAATCTCCAGGAGTGGGTGTCTTTTCACAGCCCCCTCCTTGTAGAACTCTCACTTAAGATGCTACTTTTCACTGCTTCTTTTAATGACTATATTATTTTGACTTTATAAGTTTGGCTTCTTTCTAATGGATGAGTTAACACATGACTCACACTTATAGTTATTTATTTTGATGTTTAGGGATGCAGAGATGCTTTTAAAAAATTCCATCTGTATAAGCATTTGGACCACTTTGCATTGAAGGCCATCTTTTTTAACCCATAAGAGAAAGCTGCTACCCTGAGGAAACCAATAATACTGGTAAATTGATAGCACTTTTACCTTCCTGGGAGTCTAGAGGATACTGAGCAGAGGAGTTGCATCCTCTGCTTGAATTATTCCCATGGAGAAAGTGAGGTGCCTGCGTGGTGTATTGGGGCATTTGGGTCACACTTTGCTTTAGCCAGAGCCATATGATAGACCAAAAGATTTCCTAAAGATACGGTATTAAAAATAACTGAAAACATATACCCATTAAGGACAAGGGTAGGAAAGTTGGAAATAAGTCCAATTTGAACTTTTTAAAGCATGTATTACGTGCCGAACTTGGTGCTGGGGTGCTAGGGATAAACAGAGGTTGATGTATAAATAAACGTAACCTTAGAGAAATGAATTCTAGTTCTGCATAAGATGAAGTAAGCAAACATCTCTGTCTCTCCCATTGGAAGTAACTAACAATACAAGACAATGTGCATGCAGCATCTATCTGAGGACTCTGAAAAGTAAATGCCAGTTGGCAGTTTGGGAAACCAGAAGTACTACCAAACTGACAGTGCCTTTATAACTCCAAACCCAGAAGAGCATGCCAGGTGCAAACAGAAATAACTTTTAGTGAAACCCTCTCTTTCTGGTCCCAGGAGCCCCTGAAAGACAGAGGGAATGTGTAAATTCTCTTCGGTGGTGATGTTGTTGTTTGTTTTGTTGTTTTCCACTCTCTCCTTCCCCAGCTCTAAGGCAAACCCATGGTGGCAGCAATAGCAGTAATAACTGTGCCAAATAGCAGAAATGATGGCAGTGCCAGTAAAGCAGATGCTTAAAACCCTGAGCCAAGAGCATGGAAGGAAATCTAATTGCTTTTCTTTCCCCATCTCAATCCTCTTATCACTTGACCTGGGAGTACACAGCAAAAAGTACACAGCAGGGTAGGTAATTCAAAGCCTCAGTTTTCCAGCCAGAAGATAAAGAAGGGGGATCCTCAGAGCTAGAAAGTTCCCAGGAGATGTATAGCAGGGGAAACTGGGGGCAAATAACCCCATAAAGTTGTGTATCAACTCCTGGACCGATCCTTAAACTTCACCTTTGTACTTAAACAGTAAACCATAGGTTTTGAGAACTAATCTACATGGTAGAGCACTGCCCAGGTCCTATACTGGTCACTGAGGGGTACACAGCAGGGCAAATACAAGTACCATGCAATGGCTTTGAAAACTGAATTGACATTTGAACCAAGGTCCTCAGGAAGCCAGCTTGAACTTATGGCCTGAACCCAATTCAATCAATTGCCTGCTTAAAAAAACAAAAGAAAACAAAGCCACATTCATATTTTCCATAGAATTTCAGACTAAGAGTCTTCCTGTGTAATACTCAGTGTGTCTAGGACACAATCTAAAATTACTCAACACACGAATGAGGAAAATTTCAATGACTTAGATTCAGCAGAAGGTAACCTGAAATGATAAAATGTTGGAATGATCAGATATTAAAGAAGTTATTTTAACCATGCTCCAAGAAGTAAGGGTGCTCACTCTAGAAATAAATGGAAAGAGAGAAAGCTGCAGGAGAGAAATAGAAGATATTAAAAAGGACCAAATGGAAATTTTATTTTATTTTTTAAGCTCTTAAATGGAAATTTTAAAACTACAAAAATACAATTACCAAAATTTAAAAATACAGTGGATATGTTCAATGGCAAAATAGAGATGACAGAGGAAAGGTCTTTGAACTTTAAGATAGATCAATAGAAATTATCCAGTCTGAACAAAAGACGAAAAAAGATTGAACAAAACAAAACAAAAAAATGAACAGAGTCTCTGGGACCTCAGTGACAATAGCAAAAAGTTTAATAATCATATGGTCATAGTCCCAGAAGGAGAGGAGCTAGAGTATGATACAGACAAAATTTTTAAAGAAATAATGTTGAAAAGTTTACAATATTGGCAATATATGTATAGATTCAATGATATCCAAGAAGAATATTGAATCCCAACAGGATAAATTCAAGGCAATTGCAAGCCAAATACATCATAATAAAGTTGCCAGAGTAAAAACGACACACTACAAATAGGGGGCCAACAATTTGAATGACAATAGATTGCTCATTAGAAACAATGGAGGACAGAATGCAGTGGAATTACATTTTTTAAATTCTGAAATTTACTGTGAACCTACTTTTTTCATATTATACTATGAACATTTTTCTATATTATTCAATACTCTTTAAACACTATGATTTGTAATAACATAAAACTTTGTTTCTAATATTTTACATAATCATTTTCCTATTGATGAACATTTGTCTGATTTCCAAACTTTTGCTCGTAAATAGTGCTGTGATAAGTCATTGTACATAAATAATTATACACACTTCTATTTATACTCCCATTATGAATTCCTAGTAATATAGTTGTTGGATCTAAGGAAATGGTTAACTATTAAGCACTTCATATGCATTGTCAAATTGCCCTCCAGAAAAGATTTAATTACATTATCACTAGCGCTGTATGAGAGTGTCTGAGTACTAGTAGTGTTTGAAATCCTCATCAATATCAAAACTAAAATTGGGTGACTTCCTTGGTGGCTCAGTGGTTAAGAATCTGCCTGCCAACGCAGGGGACACAGGTTTGAGCCCTGGTCCGGGAAGATACCACGTGCCTCAGAGCAACCAAGTACATGTGCCACAACTACTAAGCCTGTGCTCTAGAGCCCGTGAGCCACAACTATTGAGCCCAAGTGCTGCAACTACTGAAGCCTGCGTGCCTAGAGCCCATGCTCCACAACAAGAGAAGCCACTGCAATGAGAAGAATGTACACCACAACGAAGAGTAGCCCCCACTCGCCACAACTGGAGAAAGCCCACGCACAGCAACGAAGACCCAACACAGCCAATAAATAAATAAATGAATTCATTCATTCATTCATTCATTTATTTTAAAAAAACCTAAATTTGGCAAGCTATGGATTCATTTGGCATTTTTAAAATTATGTGTAATATTACATATTTTCCAAATGTTTTTCAGTCACTTGAACTTCTTATGAATTGTTTATTCATAATATTTGCTTTTTATTGATTTTTTTGTTTACTGATTTGTATAAGCTCATACTCTGAATCAATAGTGTGACCGAAAACCAAGATAACCAACCCAAAATTTCCCTTCCCTAGTGTGCATTGTTTTAACTGGGTCATTTTTCCCTCCCTACTTACAAACACTTCTCTGTTGGATATACACTTCCAAAGATAATATCAGCCATCAACGCCCCCCAACTCCTCTTCTGCAGTCTTGCTCCTCTTCCCCACCTATCTGTGCCAAGTGCTTAAATAGAGCTAAAATGTGTGTGTGTGTGTATGTGTGTGTGTGTGTGTGTGTGCGCCCGTGCACGCATGTGCAAGAGAGGATGAGAGAGAGAGACAGAGAGAGAGGAGGGAGGGAGGGGGAGGAGAGGCTCTCTCCACTTCTTAAATACATTACATAAATGGTTCTTGTAAGGCTTTATTATCAAAATACAAGTGATGGTACATTCTGTTTTTCCATCCTTTTTTAGGAAGAATCTCCCTCATGAGGATATAATGCAGGTGACTGACTGAGTATATAGCTGAAAAAACTCCTAGAAAGATAACATCACCTCATTTTTTAAGGTTTTGTGTTTGCTTTTTCTGTGCATTACAAGGATTTTTAATGGGAAAATAAAGATGCTGTTTCCAGAGGTGCTACCAGATTTTATACTAAAATTTCAGAAGCTGGTTTTTGTAGGGGTTTTTTGGGGGGTAGGAGGGATTGTGCTTTGTATCCTTCCTCCTTCCCTCCCTCCCTATCTTCCTTCCTTCTCTTTTAGAGTTGGGTTTTGAAGCATGGAGTTTTACATTAAAATAGGTAAAATCAGTCCAAACAGTAACATCACATGTGCAAAAACATAGAAATGTGATGCCTGGTGGAAAGACTGAAGCAGGCAAGAAGCTGGAGAAACAAGGGAGAAGTTGATGTGGATCAAAGATGGATTTTACAGGTGAGCATGGAGTAAATCTGCTAGAGACAGCACCTGTAACCATTGCAGAGGTGCTGTGGCCACCTCACAGTGCAGGGCTCGTGCACTAAAAGCTGAGGAAGGACTCCAGTGGGAAACATTTCCAAGATATGTAAGATTATTCTTGATAAAAGAATAATCATGGAGCTGTATGGATCGGAGAGGAGTTACCATTCAGCCCTGTTCAGGAATAGGCTCCCCTTGTACTTTTCACTCCAGTCATAATGAACTGCTTCACTTAACACTAGAACACAGAGTAAACGAGGAGAAAGGCACTCGAGACCTCTGCTACCTTGCTGCAGTCTAATTTTCTGGCCTTATTTTCTATTACATGTACTACAAACTTTTTGTCCACTCACTTATTCCCCTAATCCTCCAGGCACTTTTCTGTATCAATGCCTTTGCTCAAACTGTTCTGTCTACTGGAGAACCTTACTTGTTCCCTCAAAAAGATTTTACCTGTCAAAAATCTTTTTTATGAGCCAAAGCCTAGTTCAAATAATATTTTCATGAAAACTCTCCAGAATTCATCCCTTCTCTCCACTGGAATTTATACACACAGACACCCACCCACACACACACACACACACACACACACACACATTTCTTCAGTATCAGATTTTCAAAATATATCAAGTTATAACATGTACTAGCTTTTTGTGTTTCTACTTGAATCCTACCCTAAATCTCTGACTAACCTTGAGAACTCATTCCAGAAAATCTGCTTTATATGAGCAAAGCTATCTTGTCGTGGATACTGCTCTATTTTATTCGTTAAAAAACTCATTCAGAAGGTGCTGGGGACACAGAGATGAATGAGACAGTCTTACTCTGTCTCATTTTAATTACAAGATTGGGAAGCCAGACAGGTACACACATGGCATTGGAATTGTGACAAATGTCTCAAACATGCTTGGAAGACTAAGGAAGCATATAGAGAAGCAACTCTGACTACTTTGAGGGACGTGGGAGATCTGGCCAGGGAAGTCTCCTCAGGGTGGACAGTGCTGGGGGTCACCCTGCAGGATGAGGGGCAAGGGAAGCAAGGGCATTGGTGGCAGAAATTGGATGTGTCTGTTAGAGCCCTCCTATTTGGTTATAAATACAAATAGCAGAGAAAGCGTGATTTTTATAATGAGGGACAAAATTTTCAAAGGTGGAAATAAACTGGGTCTCAGAAATAAACCAGAACCAAGGCACTGAAGGCCACAGGAAACTTTTCACAACTTCACCTTCTCTCTCACTGTGGACTGACTCTGTCTGGTTCCCAGACCACACAGTAAAAACGGTCACCTGGAGCTCCCGGGCTTACATTTTTCTGGTCTATTGCAGTATAACAAATTACCTCAATACTTAGTGATTTAAAACAACAAGCATTTATTATTTTATAGGTTCTGTGTGTCAGGAATCCTGGCTGGCTTAGCTGGCTCAGAGTCCCATTTTAAAATATATCTACTGAAAACCCAACCCTGTGAACAGAGAGGGAAGTTTTCAGGCAAAAGGGGCTGAACTGCTGATTCTAATTGAGTTTGGGTTCTCACTGGCCCTTACAGACACACACCTGACCTCCCTGCCTTGTCTCTGTTGTACATAGTAGGATTCGGAAAATGCTTTTGTTTGAATGAAGCTTTGAAAACTTTTATGTCATGAGATTGAGACGCCAAAAGAGGTAAGACTTGTTCCGGGTCCTAGAGCAGGTTAGTGGCAGAGCAGGGCAGAAGGTAGGGGTTGGCAGAATATGGGCATTTCATGCGGGTGCCTAGAGATGATGCCTAGAGCCTTAGCAGTGGTTTTCAAGGAGGAGGGCAGTTGAAGCCTTGCCCGTGATTGGGGTTTACAAGGAAGAATGGAGGGAGGGAAGTGCTGAAAGAATGATTACATGACTTAGTTAGAGGAGAATAACAGGGCGATGATGCTGAGACCGGGAAGCTGGGTCAAGGGGAAGGTCTGTTTGGAATGAGTGAGACCTGCAGTATCTGGTGGTTGAGGGGCCAGAGTGAGAGGAGATTTCGCATTTGAGGGAGTGGTGATCAATCCAGAGAGAGTGGGTGAAGCCAAGTGCATGGAGAGAGCTGGACGGCAGAGGGGGGAAGGGGGACCAGGACCATTTAGGGAGGGACACTGGGCACGTCTTCATCCAAAGGGAAATAAAAGGAGAAAGGAATGGGGAAGAGCTCCGAGCAGTGTTCCTGGGGAGGCTGAGGGAAACGGGGAGACTGTGAGACTTGAGAGTGTGAGGAGAATCTGCTCAGCTGCGGTGGGGAAGTAACGCGGCATAAAGGAACAGGAAACAAAAGACTGCTGAGGAGTAGGGAGGGGTCAGCTGGGGTCAGACAACGGGACTTTGCAGCCCGCTTACTCAGGTCCATCTCCCAGGACTCCTCTGATTGTCCAGAAACCAGCACCACAGCCCGGCCCTGTGGAATCCGAGGGTACCTAGAACTTTCCTGCTGCTTTTGCTTAGACTTGGGGAGCTGAGCAATTAGTTAACGGTGGCCAAATGGACAGTATTATGAGGACCAACCATCCTTCCTCTTCACCAAAGACAAAACATAAGGCCTGTGGTATATGCAGAGACCCAGAAGAAAGGCAATTCAGTAGAGCAGAAGAAATACGGTCCAGCTAGACTCAGGAAAACAAATTCCTTCCCTATGATAACTTTGTTCTAGGGGACAACAATTAGGTTACAGGATGACATATTTAATTCTTCAAGTGGTTATTTTTTTATGTGCTTAAGACTAAATGAGCTTAAACTTCAGCTTGAGCTATTTAAGCAAATGTCAAGGAGCAGGTTTGTGGGGCTGTTAAAAGGCTGGATGGCGTAATTGTTATTCACAGGCTTTGGAGCCCTGCTGTCTGGATTTGAATCTTGCCTGTGCTGCTTAGTAATTGTGTGACCCTGGATGAGTTACTGCCCTTTTATGTTTCTTTTTTTTTTTTTTTTTCCATCTCTAACATAGTAATGGCAACAGTTACTATCTCATGGGGTTGTTGTAAAAAGCACTTGGCACAAAGCCTAATAAACAGCATTCAATAAGTATTAATTAGCTATTATCATTTTAAAAAGTCAGATTGTTTAGCGAGCTTCACAGAAGCACTGGCTCTCAGAGTGGAGAATTTCTGGGACCACTTGGTCCTATGGTTTTCAAATTGTGCTCTTCAAAGCCCAAGAGATGCTTCTGGGGTTCCTTTGGGGGAAATGAGGGATCAGAGCTGCTGGGCCCCAGTTCATCCTCCTGCTTCCATAAGAATAGCTCTGCTTCTACCAGTTTCACATATTTAGTAGGCTTCTGCCTGTACCTGAAAAGAAGCTTTCAATATCAAAAAAGAAAACTGAACTAACTTTACAAAGGAAGAAACTGATGCTCGGAAGGGGAAATGACTCACCCAAGGCCAAATGCTGAGTCTTCAGTAGAGCAAAATCTAGCACCCAGGCCTCCTGCCTCCAGTCCAGTGTGTCTCTACTGCAGCTCTGTATCTGAAGTTCAGGCCCCATCGCAAAAAGGCCTAAGATTTTTCTCTCCCCCAGGACCTAGCCCAATCACATTTCCTCTGAAGGACCTTTCCCAATTCCCCAGGCAGCTGGCTATCCCCTCCTAGAGTTTCCCACAGTGCCTCTTCCCACATAATGTTTTAAACGGCCATTTTTCATGATGGATAAAAGATCCCACTTTCAAATGCAATCATATTTTATCTATGTTGAATTCCCCAGAGCCAGGCCCAGTGACTGGCATATAGTAGGTGCTGGGCAAATAACGGATGTGAATACACATTTTAAATCAAAAAGTTGATGTACAAATGTGATGAATAATTAATGTTGCTGTTATTATTATGGTGAAGCAGTGGCAGATGTAATAGGTCTTGTTCCAAATGAGCAGATAACTGAGTTGGCTAAAAACTTTTGCAAAATTTATTTCTTTTCGAGAGTAAAATGGGAGTCCAAAATGCCACACGGGGTTTAATTTTGATTTGTAACATAAAATGCCTCTGGGGTTGGAAGGGAGGTTGCAGGAAGAGTGGGAGGAACGGGTTAAGGGCAACCAGCGTCTGCAAGAAGGTTTCAAGAAGGCCCACTGACCCTGTGTGCAAGCCAGAGACTGGCTTCTTTCTTCTGTATAAGGCCTGTCTGTGAGCTCAAAGAACCTTCTTCCTGTAAGCACATTCCACAGCTGATTGATTAGGGAAGACCTTTTCATGAAGGCATTAATAAAAGAAGCTCCAGTGCCAGAGGGGTTCTGCACTAGTTAGGATGCTGTCAGTCGGGAGAATGCACACACAGACAGCTCCGGGTCTTCTCTCCACGGCGGGGGTGCATGGAGCTGCCAGCTGCTGCTGCGCCCCTTGCCCCCTCATCCCCACCAGGGCCCCGTTTGTTAAAATCTGCTTCCTACGCAGGCAGCCCCCCTGCGAACGTGTGAGCCCCCCCCCCACCCCAGCCAGGACCTGGGGAGGTGGCACCGTTAAACCATCTGGGACACATCTACCCTTACAGAAAGCATTGCAGCTGTGCATGTTTCCAGGCAAGAGAGAGAGACAGAAGCATTAGGTCTTCCCAGCCTCTCAGCTCCCTCAGCTGAACAGAGAAGCTTTTGCCTTCCTCTCTTCACTCTCTGTCCTTCATTTTATAAACTTCCCAAGTGATCAACTATCCCATCTGTATCTGTCAGGGTTTTGCAGAGAATATATACATACATATATACATATGAAAAACACAGACAGCTACAGATATATGTATATACATATGCGTGTATATGTGTATATATACACATATATATATATATAATTAATTTGCAGAAATTGGCTAATGCATCTGCGGGGGCTGACAAATCCAAAATTTGTAGGGCAGGCCAGCAGGTGGGAAATTCAGGCAGGAGCCGGCACTGCAGTCTTGAGACAGAATTTCTTCTTCTCCAGGAAACTTTTGGTTTCTTCTCCTAAAGCCTTTCAGCGGATTGGATGAGGCCCACCCTCACTATTAAGAGTAATCTCCTCTACTTACAGTCAACTGATTGTAGATGCTAACCCCATGTGAAAATTACCTTCACAGCAACATTAGTGTTTGATTAATAACTGAGTACTACAGCCTAGCTGAGTTGGCACCATCACACCATCTTTATGACATTTGATCCTCCTAATATTTCTTTAAGCTAAGCAGAAAAGTTAGCCTTATCTCCATTCTACAGATTCAAAAACAGGCTTCTCTAAGTGCATTCTGCTTACTTTTACACAGTTAGGAAATGTTATTGCTGCATGTTAAAATTAAACCACAGTTTTCTGGAATCGGTCTTAAGTTCTTAACATGAGATGATACTGCCTTTCTCACACAACGTTCATTCATTCATTCAAATAATTATGCATTTGGTCCCCACCACATGCCAGGCTCTGACTTGAACAGAATGGACATGGGGTCCTGACATGATGAAGCTGACCCTCTGCTGAGGGAGATTGACACGAAGACACTAAAGACACACACACGTACACACACACACACACACACACACACACACACGTAAGCACACAGAGATGCTCACAGGTTTAAAAGACTTCTCTGAAATGATTGGTGACCTCTGGAAGAAGCAGGAATTGTCATCCATAACAGAGAAGCAAAAGATTGAGAAGACTGTTCAGAAAATGCAGCTGTTTTTTCAAAGCCAGAGACAAGCTAAATAAACTGAGTGTCAGTTTACTTTAGAAGAGTCTGAGACCCATGTCTGTGTTGGAGAGGGAATGAGTCAGAAGCCAGGAAAAGTGTCTTGGTTTTTGCCTTTGGCGTGAGAGAGCCTGTCAGGGTGGGAGGTGGGTGGGAACCAATGTGGGGCAGCTCAGGGCAGGCTGGTCAAGCAACAACCCCACCCCCACCCCCATCTACTCCTGGCCTCCATGTGCTAAATCTCATGAGGGAGAATGAATCAGTTACCTCTCTGTCTGACAGAGACATTTTATTTAGGTCACAAAATCACTCAAAGTATTTTATGTGGTTTTCTGCAAATGTAGAATACATATCTTAATCCTGTAGCTAGGCATCCCTTCCCTCCTACCATCACCAGACCAGAAATGGACCATCCCCAAACAATAATTGTTGTATAGGATTTCACAGTTTACAAATGCTTTCAAATATATTATCTCATCTAGTACTTGGGGGGGAAAATGCAATATAAACACTATGAAATTCCCATTTCACAGAAGAGGTCCAGAGAGGTTAAATGACCTGATCGATGTCTCTAGGTCAACATTTTTGAGGGCATTAGACCTCTATTTCACACAGTTCTTACTGCTCAGTCATCAAAACCAAACACCATCAGTACTTTAGTTTAATAGGGCTGCTGTAACAAAGTACCGCATACTGGACAGCTTATTGTCTCTCACTCTGGAGACTAGAAGTCCAAGGTCAAGTGTCGACAGGTTAGCTCCTCCTGAGGGCCATGAGGAAGAACCTGTTCCAGGGCTCTCCCCTAGCTCCTGGTGGGTTTCTGGTTTTCTCTGGCATTCTTTGGTTTGCAGACACATCACTGTGATCTCGCCTTCATGTTTCCATGTCATTCTCCCTGTGTGCATTTCTGTGTCCAAATTTCCCCTTTTCATAAGGACACTAGATAGACATATTGGATTAGGGGCTCACCCTACCCCTATAGGACTGCAGCTTAACTAACAACATCTGCAAGAACATTGTTTCCAAATAAAGTCACAGTCTGAGGTACTGGGAGGTTAGGACTTCGACATATGAACTTGGGAGGAAGATGGCACCGTTAAGTCTATCACAACTAGTGTCCCTTAAATCCATCATCTTACTACCCTGTGAAGTAGGCAAAGCTGAGATTATTAGTCCCATATAACGGATGAGGGTTAGAATTTTCAAAGTAAGGTGAGTTGCCCAAGACCACCTTACATTGGCAAATCTGTCCCTGCCCGCACTCTGCCCTACCACTCAGCTTTAAAAGCTCGGCCTTGAAGCCATGTTGTGGCAGGTGGAACACCACTGATGTTCTAGGTTGTAGGGTTCAGTGAGGGTAGAACAACAGCCCACGTGGTCCTTGAGAAATTGCTGGTTGAGAGAAAATGACTGACTCAATGAAATTCTTAGACTGTGAAGTACACTTGGAAGGGATTTTAACTTGAAAAGGAAAGAAAAATAGTGCTGGGTCTGTGTGTCATCAGTCTCCAAACTCTGTACCAAGGAAATGGTACACACAAGGTTAACAAGGTAATGAAAAGGTTAGCTGTACTCTTTGGGCACATTAACATTTTTTGTTGCCATAACTATATCAGCAAAGCTTTTGTAATCCAAAATAGGATCAAGATATTTGAATGAGATTATCTCAGACCAGAAAGTCTTCCAAAATTACCTAGATTTTTCTGAAGGGAACATGGAATCTTCTGCCCCATCATAAATGCACAAATTATGGCAGGCCCGGTAGAGAACTGATCTGAGTCATAACTTAAGGCAAGGCCTTTCAGATGAGTTAGGGAGCAGCAGGCAGTGCTCTGCCCTCCATAGAGCCGTAGAGAAAGCCTGCGGTTGCAGGTGGAAAACACAGATTTCCGTCCTGCCTTGCTCCATCACTTCCTGATTAGATGGAAGGCAGCTTGGACAGTGGGATTTGTTGGGCCTTTTAGGTCACACAGACATGGGTTTGTGTTGTGCGTGTCACTCACGAGCTGTGTCACCACAGGCAGAAATTCAAGCTCTCCGAACCTTGATTTCTTCGTGTATAGAATGGGCATAAAAATCATTAGAATTAAGCAAGATAATGCATATTAAATGCCTGCCACATAAGTGCTCTTCATGTGAATTGTTCTCCCTCCTCTCTCTGACTCCACCCTCTCTACCTTCACCCAATGTTTCTGATGATAACTAAGGAAAATGGGAATGATTATCTCTTGGAGGCATCCTAAAGAAGCACCTGTCTTTCAGTAAACAAAACCCTCTTCTTGAACCTTTGTTGTTGTTGACTTGCCTGAGATTTTTGAGGCTGTGGCATCCTTTCAATAGATCTGAGGTTCAACCAGGCTACTGGTTGGCAAGCACAAACATCAGTTGGCAAATGCAAAAAATGGCATTTCCAGAAAGTATTTCTAGCAAGTGTGTCCTGGTAATCTAACAAAACATGCTAACAATCACTATGTGGACCACCAACCCCACACTGACATGCACTGTTCAGGCTACAAAGGCCCTGCAGGGCTTTAGCTCCTTGAGCCTTATTCGGCCCTGTCTGTGTGTCGGAGAGGGACACAGGGGTTTATGACCAGCCTGGACTGTCATGAATACACTGAGTCACAACGCAGTCAATTGGTCTTGGAGGCAGGACTTAAACCTGAGCTGCAGGCCTCCCAGACCACCACACCACGTTGCCTTCTGGCCTGGAGTTATCCGTCCAGCCTCCATCCCAGAACTCTGTGCAAGAGGCAGAGCTGACCCCCAAGGCGGGGCAGTGCCGCACCTGTGAACCTGTGAGCTGGGCACTGGGCTCTGCCCCCCCACTCGTCTTACCCCCTGCCCATCACCCCCCTCCCCAAAGAGTCAGAGCCTCCCCCCGCCAGGAGGAGGGAAACTTAACATGGATTTTCACTTAGCCAGCAGCCAGTTTTAACTTCTCTTCCTCTTTACCGAAAAAGACAGATTTTTACCAACGTATTGATTATAGCTGTTTTCTTGATAACCAAGAATGGACAAACAACATAATTTCATTTGGTCACACATTCACAGAGGGCTATCTTCTGTCAGGTCAGTTCTATGGGAACATGCCATTAATCAGATACAGACACTGCTCGCAAGGAGAGCGCAGTCCAGCAAGGAAGATGAGACATACATGGGGATGGCAGGAAGGGAAAGAGTCCGAAATGGCTGCAGCAGGGAGTCTCCGAATCCCGGTCCAGAACCTGATGGGCACTGGCATGGGCTGGCCTCTTTTTTTTTTTTTTTTTAGGAGTTTCAAAGTTTATTTCACCATTCTGTAAGCGGTTACGTACAAGTACAATGGGACAGACGACTGGACCCCAGGGCCCTCCTGGACCCCTACAATATGACTCAGATGGTCAAGACAGATCCTGTCCCAAACCAACCCAATTAATTACACACACCCAGCCACTCAGCTTCTACCCAGAAGCCCCATAAAAATGTTTGAACAGCCTGGTTAGCTTGCAGTCTGAATCCTGGCTTATTTAACAGCATTGAAGAGTTATACTGTAAATAAACATCATTATGACTAATGACCAACTTAAATCACCATTCATTATAATACCAACCAGGTTAAATAATACTATTTCAATATTCTTACCCCTTCGGGCTGGGGATCAGATGCTTCTTTTTCTGCAACTAATTTTTATGACTAAAATCTTTAGTGTTTGTTGTTACCTCTTTACCAGCTGTACCCTAGACTCCCTCTGTAAACAGAATGAGGACCTAAACCAAAACTTTTTCAGTGAGTTTGCTCCCATCCAAGTTTTGTAAAATACCGGCCTCTTTTTCTTGTTCCCGGTTCTCCTGAACAGATTTCAAACATTCAACAGACCCTCGGGGTTTCCTGTGCCTCACACACACTTATCTGCCCGCCCCTGAACTTTACTGAGATTCACACAGGAGCCCACCTTTCACTTTTCTCATGTTTCTATACACCCTCTTGGGCTGGCCTCTTTTTGATCTTTCTCCACTGGAGTGTTCCTTCTGTAGACCAAAGTATCCTACCCAGGTGTCCGGAGCTGCACTGGGTAATAGAATCTTCAGCAAGGTTAGAAACGTCCTATATCTATGCTGTTCACAAGAGGAACCACTAGCCACATGTGTCTTGTCTAATGACCACTAGCAATGTGGCTAGGGTGCCCAAGGAAAAGAAGTTTCAACTTTATTTCATTTTAATCAATTTGAATTGTACCTAGTGGCTACCATACTGGACAGCACAGAAGTACAGACAAGAGAGTGGACAGCTCTTCATGACCATGTCCTACTGGGGGGACGGGGGGGAGCAGCTCAAGGTGCTTATGGGGAAGAGCTCTCCCACTGCCCCACCGCCCCTCCAGGACATCTGTCATCACCTGGCTGTCCTGGAGTGTGTGTCTGGAGGCTGAGACCCACAGGGCTAGGTCCTCTGAAGTGTCACTGAACCAATGGGGTTAGCCAGCGCCTCCCCACACCTACATGTGGCTGGCAGCAACAATCCTCCCTTCTTCCTCTGAGTGATAAAATTAACAGACTCTGGCAAAGTGCGGATTGGGAAAGGTGCCACCCCTCCACGAGGGAGAAGCAATGAGTTGTCCAAAAAGCCCCAGGCCTTGCTAGCAAGGTTGTGTGGAGGCCTGAAGGCAGCATGAAGTGGCCGTGAGGACATCTGTCATCCAGCCCCCATCTGCCGTGACCTTGCTCTGTGACCCTGAGTAGCTGTTCCCTCTTGCGGGCCTCGGTGTCCTTTTCTGTAAACTGGGGGGTGGATGTTCCGACTTGTCAGCCAGCTCAAAGCTTCAGAGAAAAATCTTATTCCCAGGGACAGCAATTTAACAGTGAAGGAGAGTCTGGGGATGCATTTTCCAATGTGAAGCACAAGGCAAAACTAATTTAGCAGAAAATAAAAAATGGGAATAGTCGAAATTACATGGCGTTATCGGCGGCAAGCAAGTGCTACTCGTGAACTTAGCAACAGTAAGAAGAAAAGAGGCTGAGAAGATTACAGAGGAGGAGGGGAAGACTGATGAGGAACCCGTAAGGAGAAAAAGTGGAGACCTAGGAAGGCGGGGGTCACCAGCAGCAGATAAATAACAAGAGAATCACCAGCCAGGCAGGCAGTGGAGGGTGAAGACGGCAGCAAGCGGACCTCCCCGAACTGGAGAAAGCAATTCGATTAGGGCTGACAAACAGCACATTTTTTTGCCCTTGATGCAGCACATCCTGACTTTAGTCAGTGTCTGAAAGCACAGAGGAGAAAAACGCCTGTGGGAACCACTGCCGTCCGTCGATCAGTAAATATTTATTGAGCAGTCTGCAACACTGACTCTCAATCCCGGGTGGACATCAGAAGCACCTGGGGAGCCTAAAAAATGCTAAATAAAAGCTTGATGTCCAAACCCGTTCCCAGAGACCCTCCCCTCGTTGGTCTGGGCGGCGCTCGGTGCTGGTGGGAGGTGAAAGCTCCCACGTGCTCCGGCCCCAGCTGAGAACCTCTGGTTTCCGGTGTGCCAGGCTTCGTGCTAATTCAGGACCTGCAACGGGAACGAGACAGACACGCATGGCCTGTCCTTGCCAGTGTAGGTATTTTCCAATATAATAAAGACCCCAGTGAGGGCTGTGGGGCAAGAATGATCTGTATACCAACCTGAAGACAGTGACACTCAGAGAAGTGGTCTATTCCCAAGGTCATATACGTGGAAGGTCATTAGTCCAGGACTCACCTCAGTTAGGTCAAGTTTCAAAACCTGGCGCTCCTTCCCTTATACCATGTGACCTCAAGCAACAGGATGTGGAGAAAGGTGACTTTCCAATGGTCCCTTCTCTTTTATTTTCAGCACCTGAGATGTTAACTAGGCTCTGACCCTGCCTAGACTTGTCAGACCCTTAAGTGCCCAATGGCTGCAGGGAGTGGACAGAGGCTAGGGACCCTGGGATAGTCCTATGTGGATTACAGTAGGGGGACACCTGACTTGAAGTACCTGAAAAGGGGGAGAACACTAATTTCTGAATATCTAACATTTGCCAGGCACTGTGCTAGATGCTAAAGACACAGAGATAAGAGAGAGCCAGTCCCGATCTTCAAGGATGACATAGCCTGGTAGGAGGAAAGAAGTGCATTATGACATGATCATGAATGTTCTAGAGTAGGAGTCTGCAAGCTTTCTCTGTAATGCGCCAGACAGCAGGTATTTTCAGCTCTACTGGCCTTGTGGTCTCTGTCACAGCTACTCAGTCCCACCATGGCAATGCAAAAGCAGCTACAGACAGTCCACAAACGAATGAGTATGGCTATATCCAAATAAAACATGATTTACGGACACAGACATTCAAGTCACACGTGATTTTCATGTGTCACATAATCTTATTCTCATTTGATTTGTTTTTAATCATTCAAAAATGTAAAAAATCATTCTTAGCTCACAAGCCATATGCAAACAAATGGTGGGCTGGATTTGGCCCATGGGCTGTAGTTTGCCAGCCCCTGTTCTAGAAGTACCAAGGCAGGGAGCATGTGGGAGGACACGGCCATGTCATCCAGGTTTGGGTGGTCAAGGGAAGCTTCTCAGAGGAGGTGGCACTTTAATTTCCTCCAGTTCACCTGGCTGTCCATTAGCCCGTGGTTATTTTCCTACTTGGAACATAGGTTCAAATCACTTGCAGATTGACCCAAGTGCTAGCTTTAACTCTAAATATTCTTTAATAGTAGAAACAAAACCAATTAAAAAAAAATGTTTCTCAGATATGTTCATTGGATGCTCTCTCTGCATTGGAATACAGAGCTGTAAAGTGCTCTTATGATAATAGGAATCGATCCTTGCTTTGGTAGAAGTTGAGACATGTGGATGAGAAATACCATTTTCTGAGCATCTTCCATGTGCCAGAGACTGTTTTAAGCATTTCACTTAAGTTTGCTCATTTAATCCTCACACCTACCCTATATGTTATAATTATCTCCATTTCACAGAAGGTAAAACTGGAACTCAGATATGTAAACCTTCTCAAAGTTTCAAAATTAGTATGAGGTAGAGTTGAAGTTTTAACTCAGGCTATCAGATTTTAAGGCACAATTTTCCTCATCATGCCTCCTTTCCTTATAAAATGATCATTTCTCATGAACAAGAATGTTTGCAAACAGAATTGAAATAGCACAAAAGTTTCTAGAAAAATTGTAAACTAAGCAAGTACCTTGAAAACTAACTTTCAGTTAAAATGCATCTGGAAAATATCATCTATCAGACGCACTTGCTCACCTCCCTGTATCAAAATTTCATCCAATTAAAAGATTTAAGACACAGATTGGTAAGGAAGAGCAATGGCTTTTAGAAGACCAGTCTTTAGGTGGGCTCTTAATATTACTGGAGCCTGAAAAGTTTGTATCTCTGATGAAAATTCTTACAGGGCAATTTAGGAATCAAAACTTTTATATAGAAGAGTTCCACCCCAGGAATAAAAGTCACTATTACTTCATCAATACTCTCCTTGTACTTTTCATAGAGGAAGGAGGCAGGTAATATTGCTTCTGGTTTTGAGGTGTTTCTGTTTCATCATGTCAGGACCAGTCTGTGTCATATGTTCCTTTCCTGAAAATCAGGGCTATTTGATACCCACTAGAAAACTCAGGAAAGAGAAATAAACCCTTAAACAGTCTGCCTTGCCCCAGACAGGAGTCCCTGTGCAGACTGGATATCCAGTCAGAAATCTTGTTGTTTCTGTTATACACGACAGCTCAGGCTTCTGTCACTCCTCAGACTCCAGCAGTGAGTGTGTGTTACATACTTCCCAGGTCCCCAGTTCCAAGTCTTCAGGGGTCCAGCCCCTCCTCATCTCCAATCCCTGCATTTTCAGGTGAAAAAAATGACCTAGGTATAAGCCAATCCCATGTGCATCCCCTCCACCGTGGGTGGGCGCATACCTAAGCCACCCCGTTCAGAGTGAATCTTAGAAGGTTTGCTGGTAACACTGAGGGTGGGGAGAAGATACTTCTTCTTTACCATTTGATTATTACCTGATGGCCATACTGATACTTTTCAGGGACAGTCTGCCTGAGAATGGAGTTGAAAGAAGGAAGGAGAACAGAGAAATGGAGAAGAAACCAATTTTCATGGCGAGCCTTTGTTACATCTGTTAGATGAGCCAATACAGGCTGTTTTTTGCTTAAATTTGAATTTGTTTTTCTGTTGCTTGCAACTGAAAGAACTTTAATCCCCCACCTTCTAGTCCAGTACCAGTAACAGAGTCCCCCTGTTCCATGCTGCTGTCTTGTGTCTCTGGCCTCATCACTCAGTGAGTGTCCTGGTTCTGCTGCTGTCAGGACCCACCTTGTCGGTCAGTTTTACTTCATGCCTACCTTAGAGACTGGAAAATTCACCAGTATCTGCTTCAGACTACATAGAAAAGGGCTACATTTTTTTCTCTTTTTGCTTTACATCTATTACCTAAGAAACACATGCTAATAATGGAACAGTGATTTAACACATGGCTGACTGGAGAAAAATACTTGTTATTTATAACCTCTCTATATAAGAAGCATGGATCCAGGTAAGTAGAGGATTTTTTGTTTGCTGACAGTAGACAAAAACCTTCATCCTCAGTGTACTGGCCCTAGACTTATTTAAAGATGATATTACAGAGTGGGCAAGGATATGCAAGCAGGGAATCGCTCTGCCTAAGAAGAAGAGAAACTAAGAGGCCTCAGAGAGTAATTGTTCTGTGGAGGCAGGAGACAAGCAACCAAGAGGCTGCGTAGGGACAGGTGCAAAGCCAAGGTATGTATGGAAACAGGGATGGAGGAAGAGGCCGACCACAGGGGGAGTTTAAAGGAGAGCTCCTGGGCACTGTTAAATGTTGTCCTCCTCTGTCTCCCACCGTGAATGTGACAGTGTTCTACGTTGTACATTATTCCTTATGAGTGAAGTTAATCTGGAGGGAGCTTGGAAAAAAAAGAACTGCAGGGACAGGACTGAGCAGTAAGCTTAAGTTTATGCCTATCAGGCATTTGGGCTGAAAGGAACCTGGATGCAGGTTCTGTTGGGTAGGGAACTGGAAAATCCCCTTTATAATAATCCTGTTTATATCCCAGCTGAACTGAAGCTCCACTCTAGATAGGAAGCAGAATCTGGAAACCCCAAGCTTTGAAATTGTACATCTGCATTAGAGCCTGGAAGGTTCTGGAAGGGAATGGATCTGTCCTTATACCTATTTGCACCTACTAATTTACATAGTGAAAATTTTTATTGTCATTAAGTATACTTCTGCCACACAAACATTTATTTAGCCAATATCTTTTGCTTGGCACTAAGACTATTTATGTGATTTTTAAAATAAACCAGGCTGAAATATTGTAAGTATGTTCTTGCACAGTTTCTTTAGGAAAAATTCCTAGGATTAGACTCTATAGGTCAGAAAAAAAAAATGTATTTGGGGGGATGTTTAACATGTTAAGGCGATGGAAAGACTTAACAGTTGCTTGTAAAGTTAAGGGTCATAATTGATTGAAAAGCTGCTTAAGTCCATACATTTACTCCTGGGAAAGCCTTAGGGCCAGGATGCTAGGGCTCTCATTGTCTCACCTGATCAGGATGAGTATGCAGACTAAAGTGGCCGTCTCCGCAGAGAGTCTCAGAGACGAGCAAATAACATTGGAAGTCTGCAATCTTGGTACAAATCCCATAAAAGACCTTTAATCTCTTCCTGCTCTCCAGTTTTCTTTGTATAAAATCTCCATTGACTCCACTTTGTATACAGAAAAAGAACTCAGACTCCTTGAATCACATCTAAAGTACCCAGATGAATAAATACAGAAATGACAGAAATAGAAAATCATCCTTTTGTAAGCTCCAAAATAATAATTGATTCAGGCAAAGATCATCAAAAGGAGCTAAAACAATTAGGTGAAAATTTTTAGGGAATAGGGTATTTACCACAGTACCAAAATATCACCACACAAATTACTAATTCAAATTAAAAATATATATATTGAAATAAGAAGACCTGATGGTCAGCACATTTCACCAAGTGATCAAACCTAGCAACACAGACAGTGGGACAGCTTAGCATTACAAGCTTCTCTATGTACTGCAGTACAAAATTAAAAATCACCTATGATGTGTTCTTGACCCAGTAGGCTTAATCTGAATATAATCAAGCCCTTCTAGACCTAACTTTCAGTTTACAGAAAATATGAGGGACAGAAGAACAAATTAAATGATACCATGAAGAAATGATCAGAAGAATCCGGAATGTAGGATGTTCTATAGGACATCTGAACTCTTCAAAAAGTCAATCACATTAAAAAAAAAAAAAGAAGTGAGTGAAATGCTTTAGCATCTAGACTAAAACTGAAGAGGCACAAGGTAACAACTACAATGGTTAATTTTATGTGTCAACTTGACAGGGCCCTGGGGTATCCAGATATTTGGTCAAGCTTGATTCTGGGTGTTTCTGGAAGAGAGTCACATTTGAATTAGTAGACTGAGTGAAGCAAGTTGCTCTAATGTGGGTGGGTCTCATTCAATCAGTTGAAAGTCCTATTAGAACTAAAAGGCTAAGTGAGAGGGAACTCATTCTGCCAAACTGCCTTCAAGTGAAGACATCATATTTTTCTGGCCTTCAGATTTGAACTAAAACATCAGCTCTTCCTAGATCTCAAGCCTGCTGGCCTTGAACTGAAACGACACTGTCAGCTCTCCTGGGTCTCTAGCTTGCCAACTGCAGATCTTGGGAATTTATCAGTCTTCATAATTACATAAGCGAATTCCTTATAATAATAAACTATATATGGATATAGGTGTAGATATATAGTTATAGATATATTTCTATATCTCCTCTGGAGAACCCTGATTAACACGACAACTAAATCCAATGTAAAAACCTAGCCTCAGATCTGGTTGGGAAAAAAAATTAAAGAGAAATAGCTAGAAGATATTTTTAGGGCAATTAGGAACATTTGAATATGGATTCTGTATTAGATGACATTATGGAATTTCTATTAATTTTCTTAGAAGTGACCATTGTATTGTGGTTAAGTGGAAGATTGTTTTTGTTCTTAGAAGATAAATGCTGAGGTATTTATAAGTAAAGTGGCTTCACGTACTCTGAAATATATACAGAGAGAGAGAGAAAGAAAATATGCCAAAATGTTAAAATTGTTGAATCTCATTGAAGGGCATACAAGTGACAATATGATATTCTTTTAATCTCTTCTGTATGGGAGAAATGTCATAAACCCTACCTTTCTGTACTCCCACTAACCTCTGCATGCACCACGTGTGTGTGCCCATGTTGCAGAAAGCCCCAGGCACCCATGTCCTTTGTACTTCCTTCCACTTACCATGCTGGCCAGAAGGTCCTCCCCCACTTCTCTGGTTTTATTTTCTTCTCTTTCTAATTTCTTAAGAAATGGACTTGGTGCCTTGAATTTAAGACTTTCCTCTTTTGTGATATAAATTTTAAGGCAAAAATTTCCCTTCTGATTTCTCTTTTAGCTGCATCTTCCAAGTCGTGACACATTTTCATTCAGTCAATTCTAAATATTTTTTAATTTACTGTTTTTAATGTTTCTAATTTAGTGTTTTATTTGACCCAGGAATTATTTATGTGTGCTTTTAAAATTTTTAAATACATGTGGGTTTTTTTTCTTTCCAGATCTTTATTACACTGTTGTGCTAGTTTCTGCTGTACAACAAAATTAATCAGCTGTATTTACACATATATCCCCATATCCCCTCCCTCTTGAGCCTCCCTCCCACCCTCCCTATCCCACCCCTCTAGGTCATCACCAATCATCGAGTTGATCACCCTGTGGCAGGCAGTTGCTTCCCACTAGCTATTTATTTTACATTTGGTAGTGTATAAATGTCAATGCTACTCTCTCACTTTGTCCCAGCTTCTCCTTCACCCCCTCCCTGTGTCCTCAAGTCTGTTCTCTACATCTGTGTCTTTATTATTCCCCTGCCATTGAGTTCATCAGTGCCATTTTTTTAGATTTCATATGTGTGTGTGTGTGTGTTAGCATACAGTATTTGTTTTTCTCTTTTCTGACTTACTTCACTCTGTGTGACAGACTCTAGGTCCCTCCACCTCACTGCAAATAACTCAATTTCATTCCTTTTTATGGCTGACTAATATTCCATTGTGTATATGTGCCATATCTTCTTTATCCATTCATCTGCTGATGGACATGTAGGTTGCTTCCATGTCCTGGCTATGGTAAATAGTGCTGCAATGAACATTGGGTTTTTAATTATCTTTGGTTTTATTAATCAAACATATGCACTGTGGTCTGATTTTTATGTTTGTTGTAACCTGATTTTTATGCTTGTGGAGAATTATGTGGCTAATCTTTGTAAATATTTAATACGTACTTGAAAAAGTGGATTTTCCCTGGGATGCAGCATTCTGCCTATGTATCTGTATTAGATCGAGATTGGTAACTGTGTTATTCAAATGTTTTATATCATTACTAAGTTTCTGCCTACTTGGTCTATCAGAGGGAGGAATGTTAAAATCTTCCACCATAATTGTGATTTTTGCCAATTTTTCCTTGTAATTTGGACACATAAATATATATATATATATATTGAGGACTTATTTTTAGGTGCATGGGAGGTACAGGGTCATCAAAAATAAGGAAAGTCTGAGAAACTGTCAAAGTCTAGAGGAGACTAAGGCAACATGAAGAGGAAATGTGATGTGGTATTCTGGATGGGATCCCGGAACAGAAAGGGGCAATGCGTAAAAAACTAAGGAAACTGAATAAAGTATAGACTTTAGCTAATAATCATGCTGGCTCATTACTTATAATAAACACATCGTACTAGAAGATGTTAATAATGGGGGAACCTGGGTGCCAGGTATATGGGAACCTCTGTACTGTCATAACCATTTTTCTGTAAGTCTAAACTTACAGAAATTCTAAAATTTAAAGTTTATTTAAACAAAAATTGTGCAGGGTTAGTGACACCTCGCAAGAGAAATGTAAACCCTAACCCAGGATTCACAATATTTCCACAGATAAAGCCCTGCAGATGTTGATCTCAAACCAGAAGTTACAAAAACAAAGGAAATCAGACACCGAGACAGAGAGAGAATACATAAGAAACAGCAGATTAACGGCTCCCAAGAATTTGAGATAATAGAATTATCTGCTATAGAATATAACAATTATTTTAACTCACTAAATGTATGAAAGAAGGAATTTAAAACACGGGGAAATAGAAATAGTGGTTGCACTATACATTTTCTTCATTTATAGAAATAGTTATGAGATCCAAAATACATAGAAATTACTTTCAGCAGATAAATAATCAGAAGAATTTTCTCTCTCAGTAGTATAATCACCATGCATCTTGCTCTAATATTGAGACATTATCAGAGACATAAAGGCTTAAATGCCAGCTTTAGAAATATATGTCACAAGACTGACAAGGTAGCAAAATTCAGAGTAGCCTTAAGGAAAAGTATGAGAGTGATCATATGTAAATTTGGGAATAGAGACCATAGAAGCTAAGGTTTTCCAACTACATACAGAACTTTTGTTTTCTGTGAGTTTTTCCCCCTGAAGGAGAAATTTACTTTCTAAGAATAAAATTGCAACTCTGAGTTATTTAATAAAGAGTTCGCACAATCTTGAGTGATTTTACAGACTCAAAACTCTTACA
Source organism: Hippopotamus amphibius kiboko (assembly GCF_030028045.1). Classification (NCBI taxonomy): domain Eukaryota; kingdom Metazoa; phylum Chordata; class Mammalia; order Artiodactyla; family Hippopotamidae; genus Hippopotamus; species Hippopotamus amphibius. Next base: position 162,433,189 of record NC_080191.1, read on the forward strand.
TGTGAAAAGGTGAATTGTAATTCTACTTTGCTTCTAGTGTACCTAAAACTTTAATTCCATGATCTCTGTCTGGGGCTTAGAAGTGTCTGCTCACTTGTACAGAATAACAGCTGATGTCTTCACATTTTTGAGCTTCTTGTCTGCAGCATGAGTCAAATCAGAAGACAACAGAAGACCCTTTTTTTAACAAAAGGACAAGAGAGCAGAGGGAGGGAAGCATCCTTTCCATGTAAAAAAAAAACTCTCCTTAGAATCCTCTGCACATTCAGTTGTAGTCTATGCAGCTATGACTCAATCAAATGCTATTAACTGCCCCAAGCCAAGAATTATTTTATTTTTCCTCCTTTGTCTAAAATATAACTCACCGACATGGGAGCCAGTTAGTCATCATCATTGTAAAAGGGCAAAGAAATATGCTACAGTCTGATTAAATTCAAATGCTTAGGACATATTGCTCAACCAGAAGAGTATCTTGTGTCCCTATTTGATTTTGTTACAGGGAATATTTTTCACATTTATCACCCTTCACCAGTTTTCATTTTCTTACAAAAATTAGAGAGCAAGAAGGAGTTTGTCCAGATCCGTGTAATAACAAATAAGGAAATAGGAACCAGTTCTCCTGACCCCCTGCCTAGATCCTAAGACGCTTTCTTCTGTGGATATCTAGGATTGAATAAGAGAATGAAAGTAACTGAATGTATCAAACGTAAGAGGCAATTGGAATTCTCCACTTTCTCATTCCCTCCAGAACAAATGGTTCAGCAAGTCTATGTCAAAGAATTTTCAAAGTACTTACCAGTTCCAGTCTTTATTCATCTCTGTTACTTCCTTCATATTCCAGACTTAATATCATCCTATCTTGGACCATGACAAAGACCTCCTAAATGCCACCCTTGTCTCTCCTGCCAGGCTTTAATCCATTCTGGTCCTAAGAGTCACAGTGTGCTTTAAAAAAAAAAAAAAAAAAAATGAAAGCAAGATTCATTCTTCTGCTTCAAACCCTCTAATTGCTTCCCACTGCACTTGGAGTAAAAGTAAACCTCCTTAGCACAGCCTCCAAGATGCTGTATAATCTGGTTTTGTGCCAACAATTCTGGCCTCACCTCCTATCAAACCCTCCACTCATTCACAACCTGCCATCCATACTTGTCTTGTCTCTGTCTCATAGTCAAGACCATTGCCATTTCAGGGTCTTTGCACTGGCATTCTCTGAGCCTGAAAAGTTCACACCTAAGATCTCAAAATGGCTGGCTCCTTCTTGCCATTTTGGTTTCAGTTTAAACGCCACCTTCTCAAAGACCCGCTTAACCTCCCTATCTAAATGATGCCAGCCATTCTTTCTCTCGCCACTTTGTTTTACTTTAATTTTAGTACTTGTCATTATTTAATACATTTTTAAATCCATTTATTTTATATTCCCTACCTCTCTTCCATTAGAATCTTAGTTCCATGCAAGCAGGAAATTTGTCCATCTTGCTTATTAATATATTCCCAACATCCGGTATACTGCTTAACATATAAAGTGGGTCGTAAATAAAACTGATTCAATTTTTTTGAGAAAGAGGCTAGATAAAAGTTGGCTAGAGTGCAGAATGGTAACTTTTTGCTTACAAGAATAGAATGAATTAGAATTATTTAAGAAAATCCTATTTACATAAAGTCACCCATCACTGGAGAACATCCTATTTTCCTTTTTTTTTTTATTTATTTATTTATTTATTTTTTGGGGGGGTACACCAGGTTCAATCATCCGTTTTTATACACATATCCCCATCTTCCCTCCCTTTCTTGACGCCCCCCCCAAGCCCCCCCCCACCCTCCCCGCCCCAGTCCTCAAAGGCATCTTCCATCCTCGAGTTGGACTCCTTTTGTTATACAACAACTTCCCACTGACTATTTTACAGTTGGTAGTATATATATGTCTGTGTTACTCTCTCGCTTCGTCTCAGTTTCCCCTTCACACCCCGCCCCCTCCCATGCCTCGAGTTCTCCAGTCCATTCTCTGTATCTGCATCCTTGTTCTGGTCACTGAGTCCAACAGTACCATTTTTAGATTCCGTATATGTGAGTTAGCATACAATATTTGTCCTTCTCTTTCTGACTCACTTCACTCTGCAAGACAGACTGTAGTTCCATCCACCTCATCACATATAGCTCCATCTCATCCCTCTTTATAGCTGAGTAATATTCCATGGTATATATATGCCACATCTTCTGTATCCATTCACCTGTTGATGGGCATCTAGGTTGCTTCCATGTCCTGGCTATTGTAAATAGTGCTGCAATAAACACTATGGCACAAGTCTCCTTTGGGATTATGGTTTTCTTTGGGTATATGCCCAGCAGTGGGACTACCGGATCATACGGTAGTTCTATTTGTAGTTTTTCAAGGAACCTCCAAATTGTTTTCCATAGTGGCTGTACCAATCCACAGTCCCACCAACAGTGCAGGAGAGTTCCCCCCTCTCCACACCCTCTCCAACATTCGTTGCCTCCAGACCTTGTGATGATGGCCATTCTGACTGGTGTGAGGCGACACCCCACCGTGGCCCCGACTTGCATTTCTCCGATGACCAGTGATGTGGAGCATCCTTTCATGTGTTTGTTGGCCATCTGTATGTCTTCTTTGGAGAAATGTCTATTTAGGTCTTCTGCCCATTTGTGGATTGGGTTATTTGCTTTTTTGGTATGAAGCTGCATGAGCTGCTTGTATATTTTGGAGGTTAATCCATTGTCCGTTGTTTCATAGGCAATTATTTTTTCCCACTCTGAGGGTTGCCTTCTAGTCTTGTTTATGGTTTCTTTTGCTGTGCAAAAGCTTTTAAGTTTCATGAGGTCCCATTCATTTATTCTTGATTTTATTTCCATGATTCTAGGAGGTGGGTCAAAAAGGATGGCGCTTTGATGGATGTCATATAGTGTTCTGCCTATGTTTTCCTCTAGGAGTTTGATAGTGTCTGGCCTTACATGTAGGTCTTTAATCCATTTGGAGTTTACTTTTGTGTATGGTGTTAGAAAGTGTTCTAATTTCATTCTTTTGCATGTTGCTGCCCAGTTCTCCCAGCACCACTTATGGAAGAGGCTGTCTTTTTTCCATTGTATATTCTTGCCTCCTTTGTCAAAGATAAGGTGCCCATATGTGTTTGGGCTTACTTCTGAGTTCTCTATTCTATTCCATTGATTTTCCTTTCTATTTTTGTGCCAGTACCATACTGTCTTGATCACTATGGCCTTGTAGTATAGTTTGAAGTCAGGAAGCCTGATTCCACCAACTCCATTTTTCCTTCTCAAGATTGCTTTGGCTATTCGGGGTCTTTTGCGTTTCCATACAAATCGTAAGATTTCTTGCTCTAGTTCTGCGAAAAATGCCATTGGTAATTTGATCGGGATTGCATTGAATCTGTAAATTGCTTTGGGTAGTACAGACATTTTCACGATGTTGATTCTTCCAATCCAGGAACATGGTATGTCCCTCCATCTGTTTGTGTCGTCTTTGATTTCTTTCATCAATGTCTTAAAGTTTTCTGCATACAGATCTTTTGCCTCCTTAGGCAGGTTTATTCCTAGGTATTTTATTCTTTTGGTTGCAATGGTGAATGGGAGAGTTTTCTTAATTTCTCTTTCTGCTCTTCCATTGTTAGTGTATAGGAATGCAAGAGATTTCTGTGCCTTAATTTTGTATCCTGCTACTTTACTAAACTCATCAATTAGTGCTAGCAGTTTTCTGGTAGAGTATTTAGGGTTTTCTATATATAATATCATGTCATCTGCAAAGAGTGACAATTTTACTTCTTCTTTTCCAATTTGGATTCCTTTTATTTCTTTTTCTTCTCTGATTGCTGTGGCTAAAACTTCCAAAACTATGTTGAATAATAGTGGTGAGAGTGGACACCCTTGTCTTGTTCCTGTTTTTAGGGGGAATTCTTCCAGTTTTTCTCCATTGAGAACAATGTTGGCTTTTGGTTTTGCATATATGGCTTTTATTATGTTGAGGTAATTTCCTTCTATGCCCATTTTCTGGAGAGCTTTTATCATAAATGGATGTTGAACTTTGTCAAAAGCTTTTTCTGCATCTATTGAAATGATCATATGGTTTTTATCCTTCAATTTGTTGATATGATGTATCACATTGATTGATTTGCGTATATTGAAGAATCCTTGCATCCCAGGGATAAACCCCACTTGATCATGGTGTATGATTTTTTTAATGCGCTGTTGCAGTCTGTTAGCTAGTATTTTGTTGAGGATTTTTGCATCTATATTCATCAGTGATATTGGTCTATAGTTTTCTTTTTTTGTGACATCTTTGCCTGGTTTTGGTATCAGGGTGATGGTAGCCTCGTAGAATGAGTTTGGGAGTGCTCCGCCTTCTGCAATATTTTGGAAGAGTTTGAGAAGGATAGGTGTTAACTCTTCTCGAAATGTTTGATAGAATTCGCCTGTGAACCCATCTGGTCCTGGGCTTTTGTGTGTTGGGAGATTTTTAATCACTGCCTCAATTTCCGTACTTGTGATTGGTCTGTTCATGGTTTCTATTTCTTCCTGGTTCAGTCTTGGAAGATTGTATTTTTCTAAGAATGTATCCATTTCTTCCAGGTTATCCAATTGATTGGCATATAGTTGCTTGTAGTAGTCTCTCATGATGTTTTGTATTTCTGAGGTGTCCGTTGTTACTTCTCCTTTTTCATTTCTAATTCTGTTGATTTGCATCTTCTCCCTTTTTTTCTTGATGAGTCTGGCTAATGGTTTATCAATTTTGTTAATCTTCTCAAAGAACCAACTTTTAGTTTTATTTATTTTTCTTATGGTTTCTTTCCTTTCTTTTTCATTTATTTCTGCTCTGATCTTTATGATTTCTTTTCTTCTGCTCACTTTAGGGTTTCTTTGTTCTTCTTTCTCTAGTTGTTTTAGGTGTAAGGTTAGGTTGTTTATTCGATCATTTTCTTGTTTCTTAAGGTAGGACTGTATTGCTATAAACTTCCCCCTTAGAACTGCTTTTGCTGCATCCCATAGGTTTTGGGTTGTTGTGTTTTCGTTGTCATTTGTTTCTAGATATTTTTTGATTTCCTCTTTGATTTCTGTAGTGATTCCTTGGTTGTTTAAGAGTGAATTGTTTAGCCTCCATGTGTTTGTATTTTTTGCAGTTTTTTTCCTGTAATTGATATCTAGTCTCATGGCGTTGTGGTCTGAGAAGATGCTTGATATGATTTCAATTTTCTTGAATTTGCTGAGGTTTGATTTGTGACCCAAGATGTGATCTATCCTGGAAAATGTTCCGTGTGCACTTGAGAAGAACGTGTATTCTGTTGTTTTTGGATGGAATGTCCTATAAATATCAATTAAGTCGAGATGGTCTAATGTGTCATTTAAAGCTTGTGTGTCTTTATTGATTTTCTGTTTGGATGATCTGTCCATTGATGTAAGTGGGGTGTTCAAGTCTCCCACTATTATTGTGTTCCTGTCGATGTCCCCTTTTATAGCTGTTAGCATTTGCCTTATGTATTGAGGTGCTCCTATATTGGGGGCATAGATATTTACCATTGTGATATGTTCTTCTTGAATGGATCCTTTGATCATTATGTAGTGTCCTTCCTTGTCTCTTTTAATAGTCTTTACTTTCAAGTCTAATTTGTCTGATATGAGTATTGCTACTCCAGCTTTCTTTTGACTTCCATTTGCATGGAATATCTTTTTCCATCCCTTTACTTTCAGTCTATATGTATCCCTTGGTCTGAAGTGGGTTTCTTGTAGGCAGCATATAGAAGGGTTTTGTTTTTGTATCCATTCAGCCAGTCTGTGTCTTTTGGTTGGAGCATTTAATCCATTTACATTTAAGGTGATTATTGACATGTGTGTTCCAATTACCATTTTCTTAATTGTTTTGAGTTTGTATTTGTAGGTGTTTTCCTTTTCTTGTGTTTCCTACTTAGAGAAGTTCCTTTAGCACTTGTTGTAAGGCTGGTTTGGTGGTGCTGAATTCTCTTCACTTTTGCTTGTCTGGAAAGCTTTTGATTTCTCCCTCAAATCTGAATGAGATTCTTGCTGGGTAGAGTATTCTTGGCTGTAGGTTTCTCTCTTTCAGGACTTTCATGATATCCTGCCATTCCCTTCTGGCCTGCAGAGTTTCTGTGGAAAGGTCAGCTGTTATCCTGATGGGTTTTCCCTTATATGTTGTTTGTTGCTTTTCTCTTGCTGCTTTTAATATTTTTTCTTTGTGTTTAGTTGTCGTTAGTTTGATTAATATGTGTCTCGGTGTATTTCTCCTTGGGTTTAATCTGTATGGGACTCTCTGTGCTTCTTGGACTTGGTTAATTATTTCCTTTCCCATGTTGGGGAAGTTTTCCACTATAACCTCTTCAAATATTTTCTCAGACCCCTTCTTGTTTTCTTCTTCTTCTGGGATGCCTATAATTCGAATGTTGGTACGCTTAATGTTATCACTGAGGTCTCTGAGACTGTCTTCTAATCTTTTTATTATTTTTTCTTTTTCCTGCTCTGTGGCAGTTATTTCCCCCATTCTATCTTCCAACTCACTTATTCGTTCTTCTGCCTCAGTCATTCTGCTGGTTATAGCATCTAGAGTATTTTTGATTTCAGTTATTTTGTTATCCATTGCTGTTTGTTTTTCTGAGTTCTTATGAACTGTTTCTTGTACTTTCTCTATTTTGTTATCGAGATTTTGTATCATTTTTACTATCATTACTCTAAATTCCTTTTCAGGCATTTTTCCTATTTCCTCCTCATTTATTTGGTCTTGTGGGTTTTTTTCCTGCTCCTTTGCCTGCATGGTGTTTCTTTGTTTCCTCATGGTTGTCCAAACTTTTGGGGTTGCTTGTCCTTGGGTTTTTTTGCGTTATTCTGTGACCAGCAGAGGTTCCTTTATTGTTCGTCTGTAAGCGTCGGTGTGTGGGGAGGGAGAGGGTACAATAGTGGCTCCTTCTCCTGGGAGGGAGTGAGCAGTGGCGCACTGATGTCTCAGTCAGGCTTGGAGGTGCCTGTTGCAGAGGGCGCCGGTGGCTCAGGCGTAAACAGAAAGTCTTAGAGTTGGGCCTCTCTCGGGGTTTTTTTCTTTTCTTTTTTCTTTTCTTTTTTTTTTTTCTCTCAGCAGCCTCCCTGCTGCTGGCGTTGCAAGGGGTTTTAATCTAGCCCCACCCGAGTGCCTGAGGGAACTTGTTATCCCTGAGCGCCTTAGGTGGCCCGCAGGGCGTCTCTCCACTGCCTGTTGCAGAGGCGCGGAAAGAGAGAGAGAGGCTATGCGCGTGGCTCCTCCCAGCCGCCCGTGAGCCTGCAGCCTCCAGCCACCATCATGGCCGGGCAGCTCTCAGGAACGGGCACTCCTCTCCGCGGGCCTCCTCCCTCCTGTCCTCTCGGTCCGTCACCCTACCGGCAACAATGTTTCCCACACTGAACCAGCTCTCCTGCTCCCACACTCCGGCTCCTGGACCCTCCGTTCAGCCGCGGATCGATGTCTCGGTCCGGGAACGCTGAGCTGCGCTGCGGGCCCTCCGTATGTTTCTCACTCCCTTCCATCTGCCACAGCTCCGCCGCTTCACCCTCTTTGAGCCCCCGTAGATGCCTCCCTACCGGCTATGTCGGGCTCCCCGCAGTCCCATCCGGTGTCCGAGGCCGTCTGCTGGTGTTCAGCTGGTTCTCTGTGAGAATTACTGCATCCTTCCGTGCATTCCCAATGCATCTGTGGGGAGGGATGCACTCCACGTCTCTCTACTTTGCCGCCATCAAGGTATTCCCCTATTTTCCTTTGACTCACGTCCAAAGATATTGACAAAATACCCATCTGACAAAGCTGGTTGGCTGTTCTTCCAAGTTTATGACACCCCCCCCCCACACTGTCCTTACTGTAGGATTAACACAGGAACTTGATTGTCCAACATTGAACTGTGTTTCCCAATCCCCTCCCGCCCACCCCTACTCAAGCTTGCAGTTTACTATGCCATTTTGATGAGTTCTAGCCAGTGAGAAGCTAAGGGAGATTGTGTGCCTGTCCCAGGCCTGGTCCACAGAGCTCCTCCATGCAGTACTCCTCCCTGCTCTTTGCCACATCTGACAGGAATGGAGTTGATGCTCAAGACAGCCCTGAGAGCCCTGTTTTAAAGATGGCAGATCTCCCACCAGCTAGAGTCTAAAAATGACCTCATAGAAGAAGCCACCTGCTAAAGTTTTTACCCACTCTACTATTTCCTGAGTCAGAAATAATTTTCTACTGCATTTGAGCCATTATGTATATCAGGCTCTACCTGCTATAGAAGTCAGCCTACTAAGTAAGATTATCTAAATTTCAGGTAAAATGAAACTAACACAAGAGCAGGTTTGTCTTATTAAAATTCTTCTTTATGGATCTTGGGAGACTGAAAGCAAATACTTTTACACTAAATTTAGGAGGTTAGAAAAGAAGGAAGGATTGCAAAGTGTGAGGATACATGTTAGGGACAAGAAGGTGAAGGGTTTAAGCACCTAATGACAAATAGCTTCCAACTGGCAATATTCCTGCATGAAGACAATAAAGGGGCTGCCACTCCCAGAAAAAGAAAGTGTATAGAAAGTTATTCCAAGGAATGGCAATATCTCGGTGATCAAGGTGAGCTCATAGTTAAGCTACTAAGCAGGAAAATTTTGTCTGTGTTTTCCTTCTTCAGTTCCTCTTTTACCTTCCAGCCAATGCACAATTCTCCTTCCCTCAGCTGCTCTTTCAAAAGGGTGTTGTTCTGGCATTCAGGAAGGCTAGCTTTTAGCTTGGTTCCTCTATCACTTCTCTTGAGCTAGTTACTTCACCTTGCTGGATCTAAACACCTTTTTTTTTCTAGAAGGATGTGGGGTAATGATGGCTTGTTCTTGGGTTGAGCATTGTTTCCTGTTCTGATACAACATTAAGCAGGATGGATTAATCAATGATTCAATGCTTTGGACCTTGGTATCCTGGAGAAACAAATTTTCAAGAGCATCCTGAGAGGTCTTTGGGATGGTGTTTTGGGCTAGAATTCACAGTGAGAAAAGCTTACCCCTTGATAGTCTCTGAAAAAGAAAAAGAAATCCTTGGCCATATAAATGATATTAATTCTGGCTGAAGGAGAGTCACAGCCAGGCTCACTGAGGCCCTCCTGCCAGTCTGTAAGAACTGTTTTTCTGCTAAACCCTGCTAGAAAAGCTCATCCTTAATTTCCATGGGAATGACTTCTCTTTGGAGATAATAGCACACAGCCTTGGTTCTTCTTTAATACAAGACTTTCGTAATGTGCAACTTCTATGCAGTGGCAGGCACACTGACCCCGTTAACTCTCATGGGCTAATCGCCTCTGTCCTCCACCATAGAGGCATGAGGGGGCCCTCACTAATGCTCATGTGGCCCCAGGGACTGTGTGGACCTTCAGGAGCACCTTGGATACAAGTCCTACATCCTCCAGTGAACTTCAGGGAGATTACTGAGGTGGACACCACACCTTAAGAGATACTGTGACCAGACACACAGAATGGTGAGGAGGTTTAACCAGCATGACTCACGGATATCCTCAAGTAAACTTTTGGAAGGTGTTGGGGAAGAGGGAACTTGAAAGTTCTTGAAAGAACTTGAAAGATCCCGGACGTCAATATCCATAGGTCTTCTCTCTGAATCTCTTCCATTTCCTCACAGAAGAAAACATTCTGCCTTGAGGTTGGGACCTCAGCCTGAGGCTCTGGGAGTAGGTCTTGGAACAGTGGGTGGGAATCCTTGCGTTCAGTATCCAGAGTTTCACCTTATCCCTTTTTTGGGCCACACATCTCACACCAGCCCTGTGCTGTCCCCAACTCAGGATTAAGTGATTCTGTTTTCTGAGGGACAAATCGCAGAGCTCCAGTGTTGTCGGGCATAGAGGATTTCCTAGTGGTCTGGAGTAAGGAAGGAACTGGAGCTGCAATTATTCTTTGCTCAAATTCCAACTAATCCTGCTTTCACCCTGCCCGCATCCTCCCCACATACACACTTTCTCACCCAGGGCTGAGCCTCTTAGGGGGTCTGTAGGTCAGGTTCAGGTTGGTTCACTCCTGACAGCATCCCATTCAAAGGCCCTTAAGTTGCAACTGTCTTTAACCTGCTTTCAGACCTCCCAACACATACTTGATATCTCTTATTGTCTGTGGACTCCTCTTCCATGCTCCGTGTCCTCAGGATAAGGTACATCTGGGAACAAGTCATTATTTTTAAGAGAAGTCCAGATTATTTTTTAAGGCAATATTTGAAACTCTAATTACCCTCTAGGTCTCTGTTTTGGAAATTGTCGGAAATGTCTGCATTTCTTAGTGGAGGCTACTTCCAGAGTGCTCCTGAGACTTTGTGGAATCAAAACCCACTATAAACCTCAAGAATCCTGTACAGAAAAGTGGCCTCAGTAGAGAAGTAGAGAAAATGAGAAGCTTTCTTGGAATGCAGACTGCCAATTGTTTGAGAACTCCAAAGTTTGAAAACTCATCTTCAGGTAGCTGTAAACTTCAAACTGATAGAAAGGCCTCTTGAACTTCTCTCATCCAAGGAATTCTATGTGTTGTTAATTTTTTTTTATTGTCTGGAAAGGTTGCAGGAGACTTTCTGTGTTTTCTGTTCCATCTTTTAAAGTCTAATTAGATTTGAAGTTCAGCCATCTGGCTTCTCCTCCAGGAGGTGCTGAAGCAGCTCTGATGCTTAGAAGTCATGGCCAGAAAATCTTCCATGTGAACAAATACTCCCAGGTGCTTGTATACACACTTTTAATAATTTAAACTTCCAAGGACTCAAGTCAAACGAGTTCTTCCTGGGGAAAGTCGACTTTGCCCTCTTTTCCTCACTCCCTCCCACCGACCTCCACTCCTGTGCAGAAATGTCAAGGACATTCCTAGGTTGACATCAAGAAGCTTCTCCATCTAACACCGACAGAAAACCACTGACACTGGGAAGCTTTTCTCCTGTGAGGCTGTGAATTTCTGTTTCTCTCTCATTAATCAGAGAATTTTACTTCCTTGGGCAAAATAGAGCACAGCTGTCAATTACCCATGACAGAGAAATCATAATATTATTTTAGTTTATGTTCAGCACCCCTCCAAATGTTAGTGAGTTATTTTGGGTGCAAACCAGGTTATTTTTGGCTCTTCGAAAGTATTCATCTTCATTAGGAAGAGACAGAATAGCAGAGTATTTAGGATCTCGGTGTCAGGCACACCTGGATTGAAATTCTGGCCCCCTCATTAACTAGCTATGGCATATTGAGCATGTTCCATAGCCTATAATTATTATATATAACCTATGAAATACATAATTACCGTACCTTTTCAATAGGACCCTGTGGAAGATTAAACAAACAAAATGTACAGAAAGATGTGAACATGTATAGATTAGCATATAGTAAATGCTCAGTAAATTTAAATTGTTATTGGGAAGATGAAAAAAGCATGTGTGTGTGTGTGTGTGTGTGTGTGTGTAGCTAGGATAGTTTGTGAGGGAGCAGCCAAGATGGAATAGGAAGACCCCACCCTCACCCCCACCTCCACCCCACCCCGAGCTCACCTCCTCTCAGGAACACACCCAAACCACAACTATCTGCGGAACAACCCTTGATGTAAAAGACCAGAACCTACCAGAAAAGATCTTCTAAAGACATAAAGAACCCCAACGCATTTGGCTTTGAAGGCCAGCAGGGCTTCGGGTGTCCCACAGGACTGGGAGAAGTAAGACCTCACTCTTAAAGGCGCATGTAAAACCTCACACACACCGGGACCTGCAGCAAATGCAGTAATTTGATAGGATCCTGAGCCAGACCTACTTGCTGGTCTTGAAGAGTCTCCCAGAGCTGGGGGTCCTCTCCCGGTGGGGGGGGGGGGAGGCGGGAGCCAGATGCTGGTGGCAGCCATAGTTGGGAGATCCTTCTACTGTGTGAAAGCCGGCCTGGGACCCTCCCTCTAGCTCAAGACCTGGCCCCACAAAACAGCCTGTGTGCCTGTGCGCCTGTGCTGAGTGGCCACACGGCCCCACCCGTCAGCAGACAGCCTGCCTAAAGACTAAAGAGCCCACAGCTGGGCTTCCGTGGTGGCACAGTGGTTAAGAATCCGCCTGCCAATGCAGGGGACAAGGGTTCGATCCCTCATCCCAGAAGATCCTGTATGCCGTGGAGCAACTAAGCCCGTGAGTCACAACTACTGAGCCTGCACTCTAGAGTCCGCGAGCCACAACTACTGAGCCCACACTCTGCCATTACTAAAGCCCATGCATCTAGAGCTCTGCTCTGCAACACCACAATGAGAAGCCACCGCAATGAGAAGCCTGCGCACCTCAATGAAGAGTAGCCCCTGCTCTCTGCAACTACAGAAAGCCCGCAGGCAGCAACAAAGACCCAATGCAGCCAATAAATAAATAAACAAATATTTGTAAAAAAAAGAGCACACAGCTGCCTCTAGGCCTCTAGACACGCCTCTACACCACATGGCCCTGCCCACTAGAAGCCAGGACCCAATTCAGCCCACAAGTGGGCAGGCACCAGGAAGCCTGCACTAACCTCTAGACCAGCCTCACCCACCAGAGAGCAGACACCACACCCAAGAAAACCACAATCCCATAGCAGTCCAGACCCTGCCCTGGGACCAGCTGGGCTCTGGCCCTGCCCACTAGCAGGCCAACACAAGCTTCAGGACACCCTGGACCCCATACCCAACTGGGTGAGGAACTGTTCCCCATCCCCACCCACCAGCAATCTGACATAAGCTCTGGGATCCCTGGGCCCTGCAGTCAGACTCCAGAACCTGGCTCTGCCTGCGGGTTGTTTGGCGCTAACCCCAGGACCTGGCTCCACCCACCAGTGTAGAGTCTTCTGGACCCTGATTCTGCCCATCAGAGAGCCAGTACTTACCCCAGGGACCCTAGGGTTCTGCAGCCAGCCATTCCGTGGCCATGAAACCAGACAACTTGTTTCAAGACTTAATAAAGCACAGAACAGACTCAGTGAGAGGCAAAGTAAGAAGCAGATTTATTAATATAGGATGTTGTGGGCAGGCAAGAGAATTCTGCCCCAAGAACCAAGTGGGCTGCATTTTTATAATCAAAGGAAAAGTTGTGAGAGAAGACCACCTTCTTTCTCTTTGTAGGAGAATGGAGTGGTCATGTCCCAAGTCTTAGGTGAGTTCCTGGGACAAGCTGCCAAGTGAGGGTCCTTGGCTTTGCCCAGGAAAGAATTCAAGAGTGAGTCATAGTAAAATGAAAGCAGATTTATTGAAAAAGATTCCATAGGCACATGCAGTCTGTCTCAGAAGGTGAGAGCAGACCTGAGGTGTGGGGGTGATTAGCTTTTATGGGCTGGGTAATTTCATAGGATCACAAGGGGAGGAGTATTCCAACTATTTTGGAAAGTGGGAGGGGATTTCCAGGAATTGGGCCACTGCCCACTCTTTGCCCTTTTATGGTCAGCCTTAGAACAGTCCTGGTGTCTGTGGGTGTGTTATTTAGCATGCTAGTGTATTACAGTGACTGTATAACAAGGCTCAAGGTCTACTGGAAGTCGAACCTTCTGCCATCTTGGGCCTAGGAGGTTCTAACCAGTTTTTGTCATATCCTCAATGGCTATGTCATTCCATTAAAGGTTGTGCCCTGCTTCCTTCCCTCCTGTCTCAACCAGGCCCTACTAACCAGCAGTCACTAGCATGTGCATAAGGTAGGGCCTGGCAACAAACCAGGCTAGGGGCCAACCAAGCCCTTCAGACTACCCACATAGTCAGCCCACCACAACAGAAGGAGCCAGGCAGCTCTCTTAGGGGGAACCCCTAGAGGATATAACGAGAGGGGAGTGCACAGCTAGGACACCTGGGATGTCTCCTACAGAAGGCCATGTCTCTGAGATCGAGAAATGTAACTAACCTACCACATACATAAAAATGCAAACAGCGAATTTGGCAAAGTGAAGTGGCAGAGGAACATGTTCCAGATGAAGGAACAAGTTAAAACCCCAGAAGAAGAACCAAGTGACATGGAGTTAGGCCATCTTCCTGAGAGTTCAGAGCAGTGATCATAAAGGTGATGAAAAGACTTGGGAGGAGACTGAATGCACAGAGGGAGAAGTTAGAAGTTTTTAACACAGAGTTAAAAAATATAAGGAACAACCTAACACAGCTGAAGAACACAGTGACTGAGATGAAAAAATACACGATAAGGAATCAGCAGGAGACTAAATGATACGGAGGAATGGACCAACGAGCTGTAAGACAGACTAGTGGAAATCACTGCCACTGATCAGAAAAAAGAAAAGAATTGAGGACGGTTTAAGAGACCTCTGGGGCAAAATGAAGCACACTAGTGTTCACATTATAGGGGGTCCCAGAAGGAGAAGAGAGAGAAAGAAAGGGCTGAGAACATTTTTGAAAGCATAATAGCTGAAAACTTCCCTAACCTGGGAAAAGAAACAGTCACCCCAGTCTCTCCCCAAGAGAGAATATTAAAAGCAGCAAGGGAAAAACAACCAATAACCTACAAGGGAACTCCCATAAGACTCAGCTGATTTTTCAGCAGAAACTCTGCAAGCCAGAGGGGAGTGGCACAATAGTGTGTGATATCACAGAGCTTTAGAAGACTTCAACCAAGGAATACTGCAACTCTGCTGGATTGATATTTCTGATGGCTGTGGTCCAGCACCTGTCAAAACTTCTCCACAATTCCCTGGGAGTAAGGATCACTCTCTTCCAGAACAGAGCTCACTCTATGTCCAGAGGTGGCCTGTGTCATCTTCAGAAAGCTCAACTGTTAGTAAACTATTTGGATTGAAAGCTAAACATATGACTCCCGATCATTTTCATATGTTGGTGGAGCAGCCCATTGAGGGCACATGATACAAGTCTAATTTGATCTCCACTTCATGGTCCTTCAGGAACTTTAATGCAGCTAGCAAGTACCCCATGAGTTTTTTCTTGGCTGAGGCCCTGAGCTGAACATGTTCACTTCCTTCCAGGTTTGCTGCATGCCTTGGGCTCAGGCCTCTCTCCATCCTGGGTACTTTTCTCCATTACCATGTGTGGTACCTCATCTTGAGTGGTACCCAGGGCTGAAGGCACAATTGCAGGAATGCTCTAACCACAGCAATTCATCTTTTTATCAATGTTCTTTTTAAATCTCCTGAGCTCCATGAGTATTTCAAAAAGGCCATATGAAGGTGATTCATATGCCAGACCAAAAAAAATATGAAATCCACCATCCAGTAAATTTGAGTCCCTTAAAACTCCTTTGAATTGTGCCAACAACTGACTGTTTTTAAATTTGTGTCTGTGCCTTTGTTTATCACAAGATGTGTTGAGAAACTTGAAACAATCTCAAGTATTGAGGAAACTGGGGTTCCTAGATTCTCTTTTCAACTCTACTTAGAAAACCAGTCCTGTGACTAAAATTAGATTCAAGTTCAAGTCAGGCTCTACCCTTTATCAAAAGCAAATGTTATAAGTTGTGTAAACTTGTTTATCTCTCTGAACTTCAGTTCCTCAAATGTTTGAGGTGAAGCCAAAATCCCTACTTCTCATGACTGCAGTAAGAGGTCCCTGGACCAATGCTTGTAAACATTCTCTGTACAGGGTGTGTCACAGGAAGTGCTCCGAGCTACTGCCACCTACTGGCTTCCATTAAATACAGCCTCAAGAATATATATGTTACAAGGACTCTCTGCTCTCTATTTCAAAGCAGTCTACTAGAAAGTTAAGAACTGTTAAGAGACCTCTTTGAGTAAAATAACTGTGGAATGGAGTTAGGAATCCTGGAATCTATTCCACCCAGCTCGTGTAACCTTGGGCAAGTCTTACAGAGGGTCTCAGTTTCCTTATTTGTAAATGGGAATTCTGGTTATGATGGGAAGATTCTTCTCAAATCTGATATTTTTGAATTCTAACTTACTTTTTCCCCTTCTAGCTTACATCATTGCTTGATAGTTCCTGGAAATATATTGCAGAAAACTAAATTTTGTTTTAACTCTAAAAAATATGTTGAATAAGAAAGAATAGAGTTCCCAGAAGCATTCAAGCTTATGTCCCAAACAGTAATTTAGATGATTTCCTCTTACTCTATTTATTGAGTGGAAGAACTTTGGAGCTACACAGTATGTTAGTATGTGTGTCATTTCTATTTTCCACACAGTGAGGAGTTATTCTAAGAAGGATAAATGGACAGATCATTTATCACCCAGGCCCCCTGAACATATCCAATGCTTCCTTAAAAGCTGATGAGAAAGAGGGATGCCCTATGCAACTGCCTGGTAGGTATTAGGGGGCCAAGTCTCCTAACTAGCAAGCTTGCCTTGCAAGGCTGAGTGAGTAATGACCCCACGGTAATATCCACACCTCCAGGCAAAGTGAGATGTGATAAAGGAAAAAAACAAGAACCCAGCATTTCTACAACACCATACTCTTCATCCTGTTCATACCCACTGCAACAATATTGACCCTAAGGCACAGCTCTACAATTCGCAAAACAATTTTATTCCCAGTAGTTCACAGTGACAATAATCCTGCAAAATAATAGGACATGACAGGAAAGAACAGGACTGAGACTATTATCATTTTGTCTTGGTAGAAAAAAAATGAGCCTAAGTGAAGATATAGTATTTCACACAGTTAAAGATGGAAAGAGTGGCAAAATTTAGAACTTGAATTCAGGTCATCTGACTCCAGATCTTTCGTTCAGTCCAGTATACCATACTGCTTCTCACTGTCACCAGCTTGACACCCACAGCGGTGCTGAATGTCAAGAACGACTAATGGAAAAGGACATCACTGTGAAAATGACGTCATGGTGAAAGTAAGTAATTCCAGTAACAAAGGGAAAATCTGGATGTCAGAACAACGGGGCAGTCACTTACAAAGGAATAAGACTATCAGAGTTCCTATCAGTACTTCTCAGGTCTCAGGAGACAATGAAAACTCTTCAAACTTCAGAGGGAAAAGGATTTCAACATAGAACACCATACCCAGTCAAACCATCAATCAAATCTAAAAGTAAAGACATGTAAGACATTTTGGATGTGTAAAAACTCAAGTTCACTGCCCTTATATTCTGATTGAAAAATACTACTTGAGGACTTCTTAGTTGGCGCAGTGGTTAAGAATCCGCCTGCCAATGCAGGGGACATGGGTTTGAGCCCTGGTCCGGGAAGATCCCACGTGCCACGGAGCAACTAAGCCTGTGAGCCACAACTACTGAGCCCATACGCCACAACTACTGAAGCTTGCATACCTAAAGCCCGTGCTCTGCAACAAGAGAAGCTACCGCAATAAGAAGCCCGCACTCTGCAATGAAGAGTAGCCCCTGCTTTCCGCAACTACAGAAAGCCCGTGCACAGCAACAAACCATAGCCAATAAATAAATAAATAAAAAATTTTAAAAGATTAAAAAAAAGAGGTACAGTTCAATTAAAGAAAGAAAGAAAGAAAGAAAGAAAGAAAGAAAGAAAGGAAGGAAGAAAAAGAAAGAAAAAGAAAGAAAGAGAAAGAAAGAAAGAAGGAAAGAAAGAGAAAGAAAAATACTACTTGAGATGTAGATCTCCATCAAAATGGAGCAGAAATTTGACAAAGAGGATGAAATGGGATCCAAGAATCAGTGATAGCAGAGAATGACTGAGGAGTAAGGGAGATTAGAAATCAAGTAAGATAGAATCCATTAGATGGGACATTTGGAAAATTCTCCTTTAACCTGAAATATGTTAATGGCATAGAATATTTCCTACTATATTGCTTAATCCATACTTCCTGGTTCTATATTGAATAATATTTACACAGCCATAATATTGTAAATTCTGGTCGTTCATTTTCTTTTTTATTATTCATCTATTATATAATCACATAAGATACATTTACAATTATAGAAGAGAAAATAGATGTAATAAATTTTATAAAGTAAAACTAATTACAGAGGAAGGAAAATTGTGGAGATGGATGGGGGTATCATTGTCATTTTCTTTATGCTAGAGTTTTTGGCTATCTGAAGTTTGATAAATCATGAAATAGAGTTTAGTTGTATTACTTACATTCATGAAGACAAATAAGAGACTATCCAAAAATAATAATCAAGCTAACAAAAATTAGGAAGTGGAAGAGGAAAAGAAAGTGTACAGTAATGTCAGTGAGAAAACTCCTTAGACCTCATATCTAGAAAGTAATAGTCTGTCTAGAGTCAAAAAATAGGGATCTAAGTGTGTTATGTAAAGTTGTAACAATAATTACCAGTAAAACTAAAAAGAGGGAACACTGACAGTGGCTGTGTCTGGGGAGAGGGGTTAGTAATAAATTGGAGGATCATTTTATGTTTTATTTTTGTTCTTCTGCACTGTTGCAATACTTTAAAATTCTGTGCTTGCATCAATTCTATATTTAAACAAAGGAAAGTTCAGTCTATTTGAATATCTTAACAACATGTGGGTGAAAATCTAGATGATAGTTTGACTTAATGCTGGCATATACTTAAATCAATACAAAGAGAAGAAAGAGAAGACAAAAATCAGGTTCATCTCCTTTATTTTAAAAATGAAGTGTCGTGAGTCAAGAGAAAGTAACTCCTTCAAGGAGACTTTACAGTGCTGACTATAAAACTCAGGTTTATATTCTGATCAAGAACCGAGTTAAAGAATCTTTTTTAAGATTGTCCCAGTGTTGTCCCAATGTTGAAGCACTGTCATAGTCAAAATCTGGTAACTTTTGGCACAGTTAACTACCCTCTCAACCACCTTTCGCAAAAGGAGACCCTTTTATCTCTTTGGTTACTTTGTTATAAAAGGGGATAATCTCAATGCCTACTTTACTAAGCAATGGATTTCCAAGAGTTGTAAACCACCAAATCTCAGATCAATGTTATCAAGGCCATTTTTATACTTTCTCATTTGCCATAATGTAGGGAGGAGCCTACACAGACTTAGGATGGATTTACACATAGCAAATATATTCTGTTTTCTCCCATGAAGCCTGTCAAAGTGACTGGGGCAGAAATGCTAGGTCTCTGTGACCCACCAGGGCTTTAATTCAGATTGATTTTGTGACAGGTTGTGGTCCACTCAAAGGGCATTTTCCTCTTCGTTTACTGACCATGCAGAGGTGCTGAATAGGGACATATGCGTGCCCTAAACTAGCTTTTCTTCCTCCTTCCCTTCCTCCTTTCTCCGCCTCCTCCACTCCTTCTCCTCCTTCTTCTCTTCCTCCTCCTCATCCCTCTTCTCCTCCTCCTCCTGCTCCTTATCCTTCTTCATTTTAAAACTAGACCAACCTCAACAGAGACCTTAACTTTTCAAACCCTTCTTTGTACTGAGCTTAATACCTTCCTGGCTTCAGCTTTCTCTAGTCACTGCACTACCACCTATACCCCTGCAGGTGACAGGTTAAGACCCTTCATCAAGCTTCATAGAACCGAGTGCTTTACCACCTCCATGGACAGTTCACTCCATCTATACCTCCCTCCCCATCCATCATGCCCAAATCCTACCCTACATTTAAGTCTTAGCTCATGGCTCAAACTCCTCCATTAAACATTCCTTTATCCTCCCCCCTCCCAACACAAACTTAAGCAATTTCTCCCTCCTCTGCTTGTAATGGCTTTTTATATAGTCCCTTCTTTCAGCTTAAGTCTCTATGTACCTCACACTGGAGTTATTTATGAATGTGCCTCAACATCTGGCCATCCTGTGAGATCCATGTCTATGTTCTCTCTCTGTTCTCCTGTTCCATAAGGCCTGGCACATAGTAGGTGCTCACTAAAATATCTATTGAGTTCTATTGATTTGCCAAGGCTTACATAGCTGATAAATGGTAAAGTTGGGACTAGAACCCAGATTTCTGACTGCCACTCAGTGTAACCTCCATCACACCCATGGCCTCACACATTGCACCACACATTTAAGGAGCTGATCTGAGTGTTTTGAACTATGATAGGGAGTCAAGGGGAACATTCGTGACCTGTCCCAGCTTGATATCAATTCAAGCTGACAATGTAAAGCATAAGGTATGAAAGTGTCCTTAGATACAGCAAACATTAGGATTTGCCATTTTGATATTTCATAGGTAGTGAAAACATGTCAGACTCCATTAGACACGTTTCAACATCCCTTAAAGAGAGGACAGAAAATGTTTGGTGAAGTGTCACAGCTGCTACCTACTTTTTAACCTATTGTCCTCAGGTGAAGGAAATAAACTGTTTTCTAAAAGTGATTTGCACTAAAAAATAAAAAATAAAAAAACTCACCTTCAGAAAGCATTAGACTTGCCATGTGTACTTTCTGATTTAAGAGGTGATTTAAGAAGTTAAAAACTGAGAGGCTAATTTGTTTAATAAACCTGTCTTCCTGGACAGATTAAAAAAAGAAGAGCATAGTTTTAATTTATTATAAGTAATCGGTTTTTAACCAAGAGGTGTCTGCATCATTTAAAACATTGAAACCATAAGCCCAATCTAAATTGTTGTTGGGTTTCATTTCCTATTTCATCCTGAGCAAGTAATAAACAATGACCCTTAAACCAAAAAGTAATGGGAACCACTGAAGACGGCTTAGCTGAATTTAGTTTTTCCTTTCATATTCTGAGTTGGGAAAAAGTCTATAGCAGCTGCACCTGAACACGCTACCAATCAAAACCGAACTGTCTGAATCTCTACTCTTTCACAATGCCCAGATAAGCTCGTGTTCTACTCGCCTGTCTTCTTTATTGCACACCACCCACTTACATGAGATCTCTATTACCCAACATAATTCAAGTGCCCCTGTTCTATTCGAAAAATTGAGTCTAGAAGGAACACACTGTCTGAAGCAGCCATTGATTTGTACAGTGTAACAAAAAAAGGTATTTTATCTAAGACTTCTTAAGTGAAGTAAGTCCAGGTACTTGATATGAGAGTAATCCTGAGTCTTTGTGTAGTAGGCAATGCCTAGGCACTTGTAATCACACTACTCTTCTAGGGGTGCAGAGTGCTTTATAGCTGAGGAATGAAGCCACAGGAATAGCCTTTCAATCGCTGCTGCACGTTTAGCACTTGTAGTGTATTTCTCATCTACGCTCTTTGTTCATTCAACTCAGACATTTTCCCTTCTTTTATATGAAATGTCACCCTCTTTGAAATGTGTCACTGCTACAAGTAATATAAATGTTCATTGGAAAGCATAAAACTTCTCAAAACAAAGATGAAAATCAAAGTCCCATTTGAATATTACAGTGGATGGAATCATGTCACCCCAAAAGATACGTGTGAGCACTAACCACCATACCTGTGAATGCGACCTCATTTGGAAATAGGGTCTGTGTAGATAAAATGGGTTGACTATCTCAGGATGAGATCATCCTGGATTTAAAGTGAACCATAAATCAGATGGATGGTGTCCTTATAAGAAAAAAGAGAGGAGGATTTGAGATACATAGACACAGAGGAAAAGGCAATGTGAAGATGGCTACAGAAACCAGAGTGATGAAACTACAAACTAAGGAATGTCAAGGATGGCCAGCAACGGCTGGAAGCCAGAGGAGGTGCAAGAAACTGACTCTTCCTCAGGGCCTCCAGCAGGAACCAACCCTGCCAATACCTTGATTTCAGACTTCTGGCTTCCAGAACTGTGAGAGAACGTTTGTGGTACTTTGTCGTGGCAGCCCCAGGAAACTAATACAGACTCAGTAGTGGGTACCTAAACAGAAATGTTTGGCTCAGTAGGAAAAGGGAAGTATATGTGTGTGCGTTGCACTTATGTGGTATATATATTGGAATCAATACTGTCAACATAAAGCTTCCTACTCCATCAAGAGAGTGGCAGCTAAGAGGAGTGTTCAGTAAATATTTGCTCCAGAAAAGCACAATACGCTTTATCAGAAAACTAGCCATGTACATGCTGTGTGGATGTGGACCAGTTACAGATCTTCCCAAGGTTGTAAGACATAAAGAGGTTGCTGGGTCCTGTTTTTTTACCACAGTCTCTATGGGGACACCAAGAAGAAAAAACCAACAAGCTCCCCTCCCCAAAGACTCCCTCACTCCCTCTCTTTGGCCAGTTGAAAGGGGTCCCCCTTACCTTTGACCCACAGTTTCTTTTTATTGCCTTGCATGACAGTCAGATTGTGTGTGTGTGTGTGTGTGTGTGTGTGTGTGTGTGTGGTGTGTGTGTATTGTCTCTCTCATACTAAAGCAAGTAAGTTGCAGGCAATCCTGTACAGTGGAAAGTGGCTGCATTCAAAACCAGGGGACAAACTTTCTTCACACTATGTCCCGGAGCAAGCTACGTCCTCTCTGTGCTCAGGCTCTTCTATAAAATAGGAACAAAAATCCCTGTCAGACAACCCTTGCAATCTTTCTGGAAGTTGCAAATAAAATAACTGGAGTGAAATATAATTAGAAAGAACGTGCCGGAAAGTATAGCCAGGAAAAGCATAAGCTCGGAAAATCAGTCCACATTAAAACAAACGTAAAGAATCGTCTACCTTTGCGTGCCTCGTAGCACAGTGTACCACAGACAACTGCACGTAGAGGGTCTCAGTAAATGTTTGGGGAATGAACAAGGGGTGTCCAAGAGCATCATCCTCACTCAGACTGGAGCCTCGACGCTTCAGAGCAGAGTTTGGTAAAGGCCTTTGGAAACAAACAAATGAACCAACTAGATAACCGTACTTTCCCTAACTCCACAAGGGCGCCTCGGGAAATAACAGAACCCAGCACTTTATTTGCAAAGGGGCTTCGGCAGCCCCCGGAAGCCCTAGCTCTGTGCAAATGGAGTCTCCCTGGTCACGGTCCACCTGGCAGAAGGCCAAGAGATCCTTCTTCCCTGGGTTTCAGACTCTGAAATCTATGAATTTCTCACATTGGGCATTTTCTCATTTTGCAGAATCATATCGAGCACTTAATCCCTTAATTTTGAATAACTGCTAACTGGATTCTGAGTTAATGTAGAATTTGAGACTTTTCATTTCTCCCATCAAAGTTCCTAGTCTTACTCTATTTCAGGCCCCTGCCAAAGAGTCTTTTTGTTGCAATAATTCAGTTGGTTTATGGAACGTCTAGATGTGTTTCTCTAGTTTTCAGGGAAGCTTAGAAAATTTTACTGAGTCACTGATAAAGCAGGAAGGAACCTGATAGAGATATTCTCCGTAGGTTCTTAATTAGGAATCCATGGGATACCCTAAGATTCATGTATGGGTTTCAGGAATATAGTAAAACCCCTCAAATTGTTTGCACATGTGTACGTGTATGTGTATTTGGGGAGGGCAGTCACTTTCAGATCTAGAACAGGTTAAGAATCACCAATTTACTCCAACTTTTTCACTTAAAATATCTTTGCTAATATGCTAATGTGCTATTACTATTACTGCTGTATTGAATACTTACCATGTATTCATGGGACAGCCTTCCAACCCAGGTATTATTATTATTATTATTATCATCAATGAAGCAATTGAGACTCGCCTGGGGTGCTCAGCTAGTAAGGTAGAGCAGGACTGCAATTTGCCACCGTCCAAAGGGTACCTTTTCCACTACACAAAATGAACATGTTTCTCCTCTAAAGTTTGTGTAATGTTGCCCATCACAGCGACCCCTGCCGGGGGCCACTGGTATCTGCATGATGTTGAAGGTTACCACTCAGTCTCAGTTTTCCCACCACAAGCTGGGTCCGTGTTTTGCCTCCTTGTGCTGCCAGTGGCCATCGGTCTCCGGCACTAGAATAATGGTCTGAAGGAGGGCGGAAGGAGGAGGAGCAAGATGGACACATGGAAGTGGTCTGACTGTGGCTCTGTGAAGGAGTGCCTGAGCAGACTGCTGCTCCAGTTCCTCTTCCATATGAGGATGAAACCCTAGGAAGTGGAAGTGACTTGCTTAAAACACTGATTAGACTGGAGCATAACATAAGTTACGAAGACTAGGTGGTGGAATGCCCAGGTTCTAGTCCAAGTTCTGCCTTGTCGGTTAACTTCAGGAAAGTCTCTCTGCTTCTCTGTTCCTCAGTTCCCTCATCTGAAAAATAAGGAGATTGAATCATACAATTTCAAGTTCCCCTTCTACCTCACCGCACCAGGAGTGACTAACTTGAGCTTCACTTTTTAATATGCTTTGAACATGTGTTGACTAAGTGCAAAGTACTAGAACAGTAAATCAGATCTCAAGTAATTGTCAAAGTCACAAACAGAGTCTGGGAGGATTTTTTATTTACAAATCATCTCTTGTTTTAAAAGGTACATAGAAAGTTAATAGAGGTCATTATTGGTGAAATCATCAGAAAAAAAATAGCAGAGTGTGATCAAGGGGAAGCAATTTAAGATGATGGATTATCAACTAGCTTGTCTCCTGTCAATTCAAAAAGCTCTCTGATTGCTCACTTTCCATTTCCAAAGCTTCAAATTCAAATAGCTCTTCACGAAAATGATTGAGCCAGACAAATTGATATAACTGCTGTAGGAATCCTGTGCCTACCACCATCCCCTTTCTGGTCTCCTAACTTCATCTAACATTTCTATGAAGAAAGAGAATCACCATTCATTGAGGCTTACAATGTGCCAAGATTTATTTAAGGCACTTAACATACACCATCTCATTTAATACTCTCAACAACTAGGGTGGTTATGTGACATAGTCACTTGGAAGGGGTTGGTCCTTAATCCCTGGGTGCATGGCACAAGTTGTGCCCCTTGCCTTTCTCCATGCCTCCTAATTAGAACAAGATCATGATGGCTGGTACTCCTGCAGCCATCCTGAGTACAAGAAGAGTCTCATACACACACACAAACACACACACACACACACACACACACACACACACACACACGATTTCTGAGCAGCATAGGAGGAACTAGAGTCACCATTGACATTTATGGGTGATGTACCAGTGATGGACTCTAGATTTCTTAATGCTTCATAGAAAAATAGATCTTTGTATTATTTATGCCACTTTAATTTGTTTTTCTTTTACTTGCAGTTGAAGTCATTTCCTAACTGAAACACATGAAACAGGCCAGTGGTAAGATATTTCTTAAAGACATCTTACTATCTCTAGAATTTATAGCCATCAAGGTCTCACCTTGAGGATCTGGTAGTAAGGAAAGGGGAGGACAGAAGTATGCTTATAGTTCAGGAATAAATAGGGAGTAAATGACACAGCTAAAATGTCAGGTCTGGGACTGAGGGAGAAAAGCTGTGCTGGGAGATCAGCCATCAGGACTCTACCCTGGCTTGACCACTGGATGATGGTGATCTTTTTTTTAATTTATGGCATTGAAGTATAGTAGATTTACAATGCTGTGTTAATTTCTGTTGTACAGCAAAGTGATTCAGTTATACACACACACACACACACACACACATTCTTTTTCATATTCTTTTCCATATGGTTTATCACAGGATACTGAATATAGTTTCCTGTGCTATACAGTAGGACCTTGTTGTTTATCCATTCTATATATACCAGTTTGCATCTGCTAATCCCAGACCCCCAATCCATCCCTCCTCCAACCCCTCAGCAACCACAAGTCTGTTCTCTATGTCTGTGAGTCTGTTTCTGTTTCATAGATAAGTTCTTTTGCGTCATATTTTAGATCCCACATATAAGTGATATCATATGGTATTTGTCTTTCTCTTTCAGACTTACTTCACTTAGTGTGATCATCTCTAGATCCTAAATGATGGTGATCCTGAACAAGTCACATCCTGGGTCTCAGTTTCTTCATCTGTACGGTGATCCCTATGGTCCCACATAGGGTCAAGTAGGCTATAAATACCTCAAAACAAGAAGCCCCCACATTCCCAGTGATTAGAAATGAGGTTCCTGTGAAGCCGCTTCCTGGGGTATTTCACATTCAAGTAGAGACTCTCTGAGACTGTCATAACTCCCTCACCCCTCCCCACAGTCTTCTCTGTGCTCATGGGGTCCTCCCCACTCCCATCCCTTCTCCACCATCTGTCTCCCACACACTCATATAAGAGTCCAGCCAAATCTAGCAGATAAGGCCATTCCATTCACACAGGACTATAAAACCTCATTTTCTATGTGAGGAGTTCAAAGAACTGCACAAAATTATACTTTCTTTCTCAGGTGTTCCAAGAAATTTACAGCCTTCTCTCTTTCATATATAAAAATTTATTATCAGCAGGTCACACTGAAATTTCTGAGCTCTCGAGTCTCTTTATAGAATGAGGCAGCTTACAAAAATACAAAGGTATAAAATAATTGTTGAACAGACTTCAGGAAAAGAACAACAGCAACAAAAAGCCGGAGAACCTCATCTCAGCACAGTTAATGGGTACCACGTGATCTCACACTGTTGGCAGAAGAATCCACAAATTTGGTTCCGAACTTCCTAGTTGCTAAGGCAAAAATTCAGTCAGTTTCAGAACCACTAAATTCCTAAAAGTCACACAGCAAAGCTGTTTCCAAGATAACCAGGAAATTTAGGGGCAGAGTTGGGACCCTTAGACTCATTCCCGGTGCTAAACAACCCCCAACAAGGCCAATGAGAACACCTTATAGGCAGGGCAACCAAAAAGCTGAGGGACAAGGCTCTCCTAAAATCTGTCAACATCGAGTACATCAAACCACCAAAGACTGAGGTTGTTTTCAGAACTTAGCGTTCAGTCAGCTTTGGTGCAATAACAAGGTTACATTAAGGATGATGGCAAAGGATGGCTAGTCAGAAATGCATCAGAAAACACATCACAGAGAGGAGAACTGTGGTGCCCACCCAAGCAGGATCCTGGGGATGGAAAGTCATTAGAGTCTAGACCTAGAATTCGTGTGGGATGGACAGCCCACTGCTTTTACTATTTGATGTATGTGATTCCTCTATGATTCCATTCGCAACAAGCAAGCTTCTGATTAAGGCTCAGCTTCCTAGGGAGGCCTTCCTCTGGGACAAGGCAGTTCTGTCATGTGATTTATGAATTCTCATCCCTGTGGCCATGGTCCTTCATTGGGAATCTACAATTTTTTATATCAACCTCATGAGCTTGGCTAGTCTAGGCCTTCCCTGGGAGAAGAATACTCACTCCAGTGCTCATAAAATCAGGTCTGATGAGATATCACCTCACACCGGTCAGAATGGCCATCATCCAAAAATCTAGAAACAATAGATGTTGGAGAGGGTGTGGAGAAAAGAGAACTCTCCTGCACTGTTGGTGGGAATGTAAGTTGGTACAGCCACTATGGAAAACAGTTTGGAGGTTCCTTAAAAAACTAAAAACAGAACTACCATATGATCCAGTAATCCCACTCCTGGGCATATACCCAGAGAAAACCATAATCCAAAAAGAAACATGTACCATAATGTTCATTGCAGCACTATTTCCAATAGCCAGGACATGCAAGCAACCTAAATGTCCATCAACAAATGAATGGATAAAGAAGATGTGGCACATATATACAATGGAATATTACTCAGCCATAAAAGGGAATGAAATGGAGCTATATGTCATGAGGTGGATAGACCTAGAGTCTGTCATACAGAGTGAAGTAAGCCAGAAAGAAAAAAACAAATATTGTATGCTAACTCATATGTATGAAATCTAAAAAAAAAAAAAAAAAAATGGTACTGATGAACCCAGTGACAGGACAAGAATAAGGATGCAGATGCAGAGAATGGACTGGAAGACACGAGGTTGGGGGGGCAGGGGGCAAAGGGGAAGCTGGGACAAAGTGAGAGAGTGGCATAGACATATATAATACCAATTGTAAAATAGATAGCTAGTGAGAAGTTGCTGTATAACAAAGGGAGATCAACTCGATGATGGATGATGCCTTGGAGGGTCGGGACGGGTAGTGTCGGGGGGAGTCGCGGGAGGGAGGGGATATGGGGATATATGTATAAATACAGCTGATTCACTTTGGTGTACCTCATAAACTGGTACAAGAGTGTAAAGCAATTATATTCCAATAAAGAGCTTAAAAAAAAATCAAGTCTGAGACTGATTGAGGGCTGAGGGCCAGACCATGGCCAGTTCTCCAAAGGAAGGAACACATCCTTTCAGAACTCTTAGAAGGTAACTAGCCAATGGTTCCCCTGGGGCCTCTCTCCCCAGCCTTGTGTTCAAACTGCCATAGGGTAAGCCCTGAAGGGAAGTTAAGTTCCACACAAGAAAGCTCTTGGCTTTCTTGCCTCAGCTCTTCCCTAGCTTATGTGTGTAACCTCCATGCATAACCTTGAATACATGTTACTTCTGGAAACTTGTGCCTGTCTCAGACCCTGTACGGTGATGTAAAAATCATTACATTTTAAACACCCAAATTGCTAGTACTTTGCATTTACTAGACCCATTTCCCTATGGGCAAATTTGAAAATTATAGCTCTTCTTGGATGTTTTATGCCAGATTTCAAATGGCCAGCCCTGCGTGAAACCACAGGGAACTGAAATGAGGATAGAGGCAGAAGGTGGAGAAGGATCAACTTTATCTTCTGATTAGTTGAGATGAAAAATGACTTGAGAGACACAGATGGAATGACAATAACATGGTTCATTGGCCTGCTGGCCTGCTGTTCATAAATGGATAACGGAACTCCTGAAAGCTTGTGTGACTGAAGTCTATTTGTGATGACCAAACAGGACCAACAGAACAGGCAGAGCTGTTTTCATTTTGGACTTCAAACACATCCCTAAGCTAATGTAAAATACAAAAAAAAAATATATTTTTAATGATATGAAGTCATAGTACATCCAGTGGGAAGTCAAAATTGAGAAGGAGACAAAACAACCCAGAGTTACTGACCTTTTAGAGTTCAGTTTTGAAACAATCTTCCCAGAGGGCCCTTGCTAAAACTTCCTTCCCAGTCCACAATCAGGAAGCAAGCTCTAAATCCCTGTATCTTAAAAACAAACAAAAACAAAAACAAAAAACCCCACATTTTATTGAGGTATGATTAACATGAAAAAGGCTGTACATATTTAATGGATACAATTTAATGAGTTTGGGTAAGTGTACACCCATGAAACCATCATCACAACCTATGTTATAAACATATCACCTCTAAAAGTTTTCTATTACTCTATTTGTTTTATGTTTATTTTTCATAATAAGAACACTTGACCTAACATCTATAGTTCTCTAGGTTATATTCATCTGTATAATTGAAACTTTGTACCCTTTGACTAGTACCTCCCCTTTTTGCAATCCCCCCATCCCCTATAAACCACCCTCTGCTCTCTGCCTCCATGAGTTTTACAATTTTAGATTTCTCACATAGGTTGTATCATGTAGCATTTGTATTTCTGTGTCTGGCTTACTTCACTTAGTATGACATCCTCTAGTTCATCCATGTTGTCACAAATGGCAGGATTTCGTTCTTTTTTATGACTGAATGATATTCCATTATATGTATGTACCACATTTTCTTTATCTGTTCATTTATCAATGGACTTTTAGGTTGCTTTCTTGTCTTAGCTATTGTGAATAGTGCTGCAGTGAACATGAGAGTGCAGATATCTCTTCAAGATTCTGATCTTAATTCCTTTGCATGTACACCCAGAAGTGACATTGCTAAACCATACAGTAGTTCTATTTTTACTATTTTGAGAAACCACCATACTGTTTTCCTTAGGGGTTGCCTCAGGGAACTAGAAAGAGAAGAAAAAAACTAAGCCAAAAGTTAGCAGAAGAAAGGAAGTGATAAAGATTAAAGCAGAAACAAGTAAAATTTTAAAAATTATTTAATCAACAAAACTAAGAGTCGGTTTTTTGAAAGGAATAACAAAACTGATGAACTTTAGCTGGACTAAGAAAAAGAGAAAAGGCTCAAGTAATTAAAGTCAGAAATGGAAGAGAAGATATTATAACCAATGCTACAGAAGTGAAATAAGACTATTATGAACAATCGTATACCAATTGTTTATTAGAAATTAGGAAAAAATAGGTAATTCCTAGAAATATACAACCTACCAAGACTGGATCAAGAAGAAATAGAAAGCCTGAATGTATCCATTACAAGCAAGGAACCTGAATCAGTAATTAAAATACTCCCAAGAAAGAAAAGCCCAGGACCAGATTGTGCACAGGTTAATTCTACCAAACATTTAAAGCTTTAGTACTGATCCTTCTTAAACCCTTCCAAAAACTAGAAGCACAGAGAACACTTCCAAACTCATTCTATGAGGTCTGCATCAACCTGATAACAAAGCTAAACAAGACACCACAAGAAAAGGAAATCAATATCTCCATTGAAAATTGACGCAACAATCCTCAGTAAAATAATAACAAATCAAATTCAATAGCGTATTAAAAGGATCATGCACCATGACCAAGTGGGATTTATCCCTAGGATGCAGGGATAAACCACATTAACAGAACAAAGGAAAAAAATTACTGGATCTTCTCAATAGGTGCAAAAAAAATTTTTGACAAAATTCAACACTTTCATGATAAAATTTTTCAAAAGAATTATGTATAGAAAGAATTTATCACAATGCAATAAAGGCTGTGTATGAAAAACACAACTAATACTACATTCAATGGTAAAAAACAGAAAGCTTTTCCTCTAAGCTCTAGAACAAAGCAAGGATGCCCATTCTTGTCACTTCTATTCAACACAATTTTGGAAGTTCTAGCCAGAGCAATTAGATAAGAAAAAGAAATAAAATGCATACAAAATAGAAAGAAGTAAAATTAATCTCTGTTTGCAGATGACATGATCTTATATAACTTATTTGAGTCAGCATCCTGGCGCTTACTCCATCCTCCTTACTTTGCAGTCATTCACTTGAGTGTCTTACAACCTCCCCACCCGCCACCTTGTGGATGGTCAGTCTTTGAAGAAGGGGCTGGGTCTCTTCCATCTATTTTTCTTGCAGTGATGACTTCATGCCACTTACCTTGCAGGTGCTCAGTACAGGTGGAGAAGGAAAATGTGGGTAAATTGCAATGTAAAGGGAGTCACCCATGGGCATACAGCACATTACAGTTTCCAAAATGGCTTCACAGATTTGATCTCATCGAAACCTCCAAAACCTCTGGGAAGTTCATTGGGACTATTATCCTCTGCTTTTGATAAACATGCTCTTATCTTCTAAAGGCATCATTTTCATGGATCAGCTCTAAAACAGAGATTATAATAGTCCCTATCTCATAAAGCTTCTACAAATACTAAATGGAATAAAAGAACTAATGTATGTAAAGGCACTCACCACAGAGCCTGGCACTAAGGAGACGCTATACACATTTGCCGTTATTACTTTTTCTCCTTAGTATTTTATTTAATCTAGAATCAGAAGACTAGGACCTAGATTTTCTGCTTCTGAATCCAGGTCTCCTTTCAGCACCTTCAGGCCTCTGGCCTAGTGTGAACCAGGTCTGTGCAAACCACTTCCTGCTGGTGCCCTCCATGGCCTCATCTGTGTCACAGGTGTTTGAAGTAGATCTTCTCCAAGAACACTGCCTGACATGGACATCTATGGCCATTTTCATGAAGTTAAATATCTCCCTTTCCTGAAAAGCTTCTCTTTTTCTTCTAGGGTTCACCTCTTCTTTTCCAGAGAAGAGAGAAGGGCTTTTGCTCCTGAGAACTTCAGCTATCCTGAATTCTTCTAAATAACCATTTGCCCTCCACCTGGATGTGGAACAAGTAATGCTCTGAATGGACAAAAATGCCATTGCATGCCCTCTATCAGAGAGGCACTTAGACAAAGTGATTGAGGGGCAGATAGGCACACAGCAGTAGTAAGGAGACCCTGGCCACAGTCTTAATGCTGATGCCAGATGAGCTGGCCCAATTTCCAGAGGGAAGAGAGCTTAGATGAAGAATGGTCAGCATGGCTTCCTCCTTCCCAGCCCATCACCAGAACTGCCAGGTGTGCTGGCTATGCTATGAATCCTTCCTCAGATTATTAAAAGGTCAAAAACAAATTAAAATTTGAACCACTAAACAAAAAGCAAGCATTTGAACACAGACACTAATTGCTGGATTTATTCTAACACAATAGAATCCTTTCTCCATTCTTGTACCCACTTGTCAAGGTATGGTTGGATGCTTGGTCTCACAGGAGTCCTCTCTGACCTCCTCCCAGCAGGAAAAACCTCTCTCTTCCCTGTGAATGAACTCCCACATTTTCTCTGTCCTCTTTTGAGACATTTAGTTCTTCAGCCTTATCGAAAGTTATCAGTCTATTCCTGACCTCAAATACCACTCCAATATGCAGAATTAACTTTACTCTCTTGGGTGCCAAGGCAGCCCCTTCTACATGCTTCCTCTGTAGCATTTACCTCATTTCCTTGTGGTTATTTGCTTAGGTCGGTCCGCAACTCCCCCCTTCCATCACCATTTCTGAGTTCCACTAGAAAGAGGTGTTTTTATTCCTTCTTATATCCCCAGTACTTCATAGTATTAGTAATTGTGAACTGAATTCCGTGAGATCAGATTGAGATTTAGTCATCACAAAATGTGCCTGGCACATAGGAACTTATTTATTACTTGTTAATTGAATGGAAATCCTGAACTAGTGGCTATTTCCAAAGAAGTAAATCTCCATTGTTTTTCAAGTTTACATTATAAACTTACATACTAATGAGTATCAAGAAGTATGATGTATGAGTGGGAAGAATGGTTCTGGGAAAAGTTTTGATTCATGCTAGTCATGTTTTATGAAGGCCCATTAACTTTGCAAATGGGCTTTGAAGTTCATACGTTTTAGACTGGGAAGTGGTCTCAGAGCGATGTATGTGGTTCAACTCATCTGATAATTGAACATCCAGCCTACGTGTGAGTACCTGTAGGGATAAGAAAACATTGGTTCTTCAAGCAACAGATTCAACTTTTAGGCAGCTGTGTTAGAACATGCCTCCTATATTAGTCAGTCATTATGAGCAATGACCAGGAGGACTCTGTGGCCCAAAAGAACATGTTCTATATAAGGGCAAATACACAAAGAGAAAGCAAGGTACAAAAGCCAACACAGGCATCATGAACATACCCATGAAAAATATTCAAGGCAGGGGAAAAGGTGGAAGAAAACACATCAAAGTTATAATTCATTCCCTCCTTTACCAAACAGCATTACGGCTCTACTCTAGCATTAAGTCTACGCACTGTTCTAGGTCCTATCGGTGTTACGTGAACAAGATAGATGAGCCGTCATGGTGATACAACTGAGCTGAATTTTGTTTATTTTCTCTATATTCCACATTACCTGGACTAGGCTTCTACTGATTATTAAAATCTTATAAGGCTTAAGAAGTCCTTCCATACACTGAAAACACATGAAAAGAATCTTTTATTTCTCGAATCTCAGAGTTCTTAGAAAAGGTATCATATTAATAGTTCTCATGAAGGAGATGCTGAGCTTCTATTGAAGAAGAGATTATCAATTGTGCCGAGGTGAGTGTGACATGTCTGCAGGGAATTTATCAGGGAAGAAATACTTTCCACAAATCTAAAAGAAAAGAACAACCATACAGTTCTCAAGTTGAAGAAGATCCTCCAATTTATTTATTCAGATTACCTCAATTAAGAGCAGAGGTGGATCAAGAAATCCAAAATAATATTACAATAAGACCTCAGTGGTGGAGGGACACTTACAGATGGACCTCCCTCCAGTGTCCCTAGGTGTTCATTCAAATCAGATTAAAGTCTTCTGAAAGCAAACCATTTCAGGTATTTGGTGAAATTATCACGAGAGAAAAGTTTGGTTCATTAAACGCTTCATGAATAGCACATGATGGGGAGTTCTACACTTCAAATTGCTCTTCCTTCAGGGTTTGGTTGTCTTCTGAGGGAACCGGGCTGGAAGGTGCACGAGTACCTGCTCCAGTCGATTATGTGAAATGGTCCCTGCGTTATTACAGATTTACGTCCTCCTGCCAATAGGGCTGAGTGGTAAGCAACATCTCCTTCAGGAAATGCCTAGAAGACAAAACTGCCAATCAAGCCAGGGTCACTTTACCTGGGATCACAGCACAGAGTTTGGGGAGGAAATCTGATGATACAGGACAAAGCTGCTTCAGTTGAAACTCCAAAGTCAGTAAAAATATTACCCAAACTCTAAAATCACCAATAATAGTGTTCAACCAAATATTCTTACTGGTCCATGCCAACAGCTTCAGAATTGAATCTTTCATGTGCTTGCTGGAGGGAATAACACCTCCCCAGGTAGCTAGCTGCTGCAGTAAGCTTTGCAACCTGTGTTCTCACAGCAGCTGGGTGCAAAACCAGTTGTGTTCTTTGGCAGAGAGAACTTTGATAGAAACAACATAAATTGACTAGGGAGAGGCATGTTTTGCCCTGGTCTGATGAGATCAGTAACGTTATCTTCATTTCCACAGACTTAGTTACTGACAACTAGAATCTGTCTCAGAATCTTGCTCTAAACATTACAAAATTCCTGCCACTCCAAATTCATGCCTCTTCTCTCTACTGTAGGACAAGATGTGGGGATGGCGGCAAGAAGTCACAGGGCTTCTTAGCAAATATCTTTGTCACACAGAGGACCCCAAAACTGAAAGGCTCATTTGTTAAGAGCTGCTTGAAGTGTGCTTTTTTTTCAATAAGAAGTATTTTGGCTTTGGGTTTTTTGAGGTGGGTTTTTGTTTTTTTTTTATCCTTTGGCAGTTTCCTGCCTCAATTGCTTTATTAAAAAATGATCAATATAATAATTTGCTCACACTTGCATAGGAAAGCTCTTAGCCTGCTTGGAAATTAAATAATTATTTTCTATTGATGTCATTTCCTTTGAAATCAAAGTCCCTGCAACGGATGTTCCTGGGAGGGTTCTAACTCATGAAAGTTGAGGAAAGTATTAATTGCTCTTTTGCTATTTATAATAATAACAGTGTCACTAAGACTGAACAAGTGGTCCAATAAAGTAATGAGAAGCAATCGTACATGGTGCCAACTCTGTGAGGAAGACCTAGAGAGAACCAAGATGCAAAAGATCAAATCTATTTCACAGAAGTCCGCATGGATGGCCTTTTTGCTCAGATTCTCTTAGAAATTGATCTGCACTGTGAAAACAGCAGAACACCCAACACTGGAAATAAATCTATTATTGTTTTGTTGGCTGTTCTTGTACCAAGTTTTTAGCCTCTTGCTTGTCTTCCTAGATTCAAAGGTAAAAGAATCTTTCTTCCAACCCAGGAACCAGTGAACACTAGTGTAAGAGAGAAAATGTGTTGCTTCAGTTCTCAGCCATGATGCAAGCTGGTTAGGACTTGTAACCTACCCAGCCTCTGTGCCTCAATTTCCCCAGCTGTGAAATGGGATTCTCATTCCCAGCATCCTCACCCCAGTGTGTTATTGTGAGGATCAAACAAAATAAAAAAATAAGAAAAATTAACAGGAACTAGTAGAGCTCTGTTCCCTTGCTACTGAAATTATATCTCGATTGCATCTCTTTGTTTTGCAGGAGAGGAGAAATCTTCTTCCCTCTACCCTCCTAGGCTCTCAGGCTGGGGTCCTCGAATCAAACTGATAAATATTAGAAAGAGAGAAAAAAAAGGTTTTAATTAGGTATGCACCAGAGATCACAAAGAAAAATGTGCCTCCAGGAGGTGGCTTGCTAGAAGACTGACGCTTATATACCATCTTAGTTTAAACAAAGGAAGTGGGGTTTGGGGAATTCTGGAGGGAGGGAACATGCTATAAGAAGGTAAGGGGAGAAAGTGTGGTAAATAAAGGTTGTCCTATTATACAGATAAGAGTCTCTCAGCTGATAAGAGCTGTCTCTCAGTGTAGCTAAGGAGACATCTTTACAAATGGAAATTTCCTTTATAAATGTAAATTTCATTTACAAAAGGAGAAATTTATACTCTTATTTTTAGGCAGTGGGGGGAAGGGGGAGGTGAAGAGTTTTTTTTTTCCTGCATCTGCTGGCTTTCAATTGCCTTCAGCTCCAAATAATTCATATATCCAAAGAGGCATATTTTGAGGTGGCATATTCTGGTACCCTTCGGTATCATAATTTATCTGATACATGCCTGTCTCGCTAATGAACTGTGAGGACAGTTTCCACTCCAAATTAACAGGGCATGGCTGATAGTCTCTTTAAAAGGCATAAGTCTACATGGCACCAAATGATGTACAAAGAGAAAAAAAATCAGTGTTTCACAGCACGAAGAACATACAAATATTTTATTGTATTGTTTCACTTTTTTGACAGTATACTTGTCATACAGTCACTAACTAACCTGAGAGGTATTTATCAGCTTTCACTATGGATCTACCTGAAAGCAGGGAGGAAACAGCGCACACACACGCACAGACACAAAACCTGCTCCAGGTTATAACGTAAAAAAGCAGCACAGAAAAGGGGCGTGTGTGTGTCTGTGCGTGTTGAAGGTTAAACAAACCAAGGGAAAAATGAGGCAGAGAGATCGACACAGTAAGAACCACAGAAGCTTTTTGTTTTTGTTATTGTTGTTAATGACCAGGGAAGCAGAAAGAAGGGGGAAAAATGTGAGTACCACAATAAGGAGCAATCCACAATAGGACTAGCACCCACAAAGCATCCCCTTGTGCCCTATGTAATCTGCCGAGGATGCCACAGCTCTGTGCGTTAGTGCCACAGCTTTCTGATGTGCCCAGGTGCAGAAAAGAAAGCCAGAGGAACATAAGCCACAGATACAGAATCCATGTCTAGGAGATAAATACACACTGGTTTTCAGAAGCAGCATAGCGTATCCCAGTATTGAAACACTTTCTCCTGCGGACCCTCGTAAAGGGCATACTGCTGGGAACAATGTCCACACACTTCCAATAAATAAAATGCTTTGACTGTATCACTCCAGTGGCAGGAAAAGTGACTCCCTGAGTGGTGGAAAGCATGCTTTAAACCAGAAGCTCTTTAGCCCTGGGGTCTGACTGAGTCTCCAAAGCTCTTACCAGCTGTGAACCCTTGGACATATTCCACAACCTTTTTTTTTTTTTTTTTTTTTTCCAGTTTGAATTTTAACACCTGAGAAACTAGAATAATATTCTGGGAGAGAAACTTTGAAGACAAACTAGCCAGCAAATAGCAGGTTCTCAATAAATGTAGACTCACTTCTCCCTGTGTGAAGTCCAGCAAATTCCATGTAGCTCTGGTCCTAAAGGAGAGGCTACAATAAAGAATAATTTCCTCTGACCCAAACCCTGAGTGGACAGTGCACAGATCTTATATGAATCAAGCCCTTAATCCAAAATTAGATTTCCTGAGCACATCCTTCAGACCCAACATCTCTTTAATGAGCCCATTCCTTTAAGAGTTAATTTATAACAAGTAGCTTAGTAGCCCAGCTCTCTGCTCTGCCCTCTTTTCATCTGCTCAGCAAGACCACGGGCATTAACTACAAGAATATATGCTGCATTTTGAAAAGAAAAAATAAATAAATAAACCAAAAACCTGCCACCCCTGGATACTTATCCCTTCAACGAAGCTCTAGACCTCAGCAACAACAAAGCCTTGGTGTGTGGGACCCCGCAGTGTTCATGAATTTTAGAAGCTTGTAAGAAATTATCTGTTTTGCTGGACGCTTGCTGGGATCAATCAGCTGCTCAGTGGTTGGTGCCAATTAAGAGCTAGTGTGATGCAAAAAGGATATTTTAAACACTGTTTGACACCAAGTACTTCTCCCTTCTCTTCCCACCTCCCTCCCTCCCTCCCTCTCCTCTAGCTCTTCCACCAACCACCTTTTCAGGCATTTCCTTCTTCCACCATGACTTTGCTCTGAAAGTCGTGGCAGGTAATGAAAGTAATGGCACCTGTCTTCTTTCTGAAGAGAGAAATTGTTTACCAAGTGATCTCGCATCATCTCACATGAACTCCAGCAGCTCTGTGTAGGACGGCAGGCAGCATTTATCACCGCCTCTGCCTCCCGTCTCCTTTGTCTTTCCCTGAGTCTTAATCTGTTCTCCACAAAGCTGCCAAAGTTATATTCTGAAGATCAAGTCGAATCTGTCATTCTGCTTAAAATTAATCCCTGGCTCCTTCCCACAGCCCAGAGGATAAAGCCCTCCAAGGGCTGATCCCCCTCCTCCTCATCAGCCTCACCTCTCACCTCTCACCTCTCACCCTAACCCTAACCTCTCACCACTCCTACTCCTGTCCCACTCATTCTGGCAATTCCCTGAGTACATTAAGCTACATATTCTTCCTATTCTTCCCTGTCCCTAAACGGCCCACACCACTCTGACCATCCTAGTAGCTAACTCATACATCCTTTAAGATTCAGCTCAAGCATCTCCCCCTTCAAGAAGCCTCGCCCAGCTGCCTCAAGATGACTTAGGTCCCCTGGCACTAGTGCTTGCTTCTAGGATAGCATTCCTCAGACTGCAGAATCCTAGCCAGTTAACTTGTCTGTCCGAACTCCCATCTCCAGCTAAACTGGGAGTTCCTCGAGAGCAAGGAACTCCCAGGCTTTATGTGTCTCTGCCTTCTAGTGTCTTGTATGGTATCTCATATGCAATAAGCCATGAGTTCTCAACCTTGTCACTTGTCACAGTCACCTGGTTGAGTTTGTTCACGACACAGATTCTCCAGCCTTACCTTAGACCTATTAAATCAATGTGTCTGTCGAGGGTGGAGCCTCGGGTTCTGCGTTTCGTTAGAGTGCCACTGGCGATGTGCAGACCATGTTAAAATAATATGGTAAGGGTAGGTGTTAATATATCTGTAATTATGAGTACATGAATGAATACATGAATGTCCCCACTTTAGAAATGAGCTTGAAGAGTCGAAAATTTGGCCCAAATTGCACACAGAAGGCTTTTGAGGCCATAATAATGAAGGGGGGTATGGGATAGAGCTTTTCTTGGACTAGAGTGATTTGTTTACATGCTGATCACCTCAGTTACTCTCTAAGCTTTGGGGGCCAGGGATAGGTCTTGTTTATTGTTGGAACTTCATAAAGTCTGACCCAGTGTCTAACAGGCAATTTGTCCTCAATATTTGTTGAAGTACAACAGTATGGTGTGAATCCAGAGCACTGTATTTGGAGTTAGAAGTCTTGAATTCCAGGCCTGGCTATGATATTAACTACTATTTAGTCTAGGGCAGGAATTCCCTGGGCCTTACATTCCCCAGCTA
Organism: Hippopotamus amphibius kiboko; assembly: GCF_030028045.1. Lineage (NCBI taxonomy): Eukaryota > Metazoa > Chordata > Mammalia > Artiodactyla > Hippopotamidae > Hippopotamus > Hippopotamus amphibius. Next base: position 162,472,142 of record NC_080191.1, read on the forward strand.
CACAATCAAAAAGGTAGACCAGATGACTGAAGGTTGCTTCCAATTCTGACGTCTTTAATCCAAATAGTGTATGAGAGCTGGAGTCTGAATCCTGGCCTGTTCTGAATGAAAGGGCTTCATTGTGATTATGCAAGATGGTGGCTGAGGCCCAGAGGGAAAAGTGACTTGACTATACTGTATTTTTTAATTCATCATGAGTGTGGCCAGAATGGAGTACTGCCTTTTGTTCTATGAAAGGAAAGTAAGTATTCAGCCCTAAGGAACCCCAGAGTTTGCCTGAGACGCTCATCTTGGCAGTCAGACACCAATAAAAATCTCCCTCTCTTGATCACATGGCACTCCAACGTAAGGACTGAGTCCCTGGAGCAGCAGCGCAGGTTAGGAGATGTGGTGGGAAGGCATGTGCTCTCTGACACACACAGCATAGCAAGAACCTCGCACATACCCCCAGAGTGATGGTGCAAATCACAGACCAATTATGTCAACTGATTTTCACAACCTTACAAAAGAGTACACACAAAAAACAAAGAAACATTAAACCCAAGTATTACCAGTTCTACCTTAAATTGGGGAATTGAAGCTCAGAGAGCTTGAAGGATTTCTGTATAAACACACAGTGATTGAATGGTAGCAACCTGAAGTTTTCTGGTCCCAAATGTAATGTTCCTTCAGCTACATCATGTTGCTTCTTTTCCTTACCTTCTTCGTTGGATCCTAACAAAAATCCTGGCAAGGAAAAAGGTCAAGTATTTCCATTTCTACTTTATAGAGCAGGAAATTGAAGCTTAAAGGGACTTTTCAATCTCACGGTACATAGCAGTGATTTCCAGTGCACTTTTGACTACATCACTACTGCTTTTATTTATTTTTTTATTGTTTAATTATATCTTGTTATGTAACCTTACTGCTACCCCATCAGAGAGGCAGAGTGGGCTAGTATTATAATCCCCAATTATATAATAAGGAAAAACTGAGGTCCAGAGAAGTAATATTGGAGGAATTTATTCAAGAGGAATTTATGTTTGGGTTGGCATAAGAATGAACCTTCCAACACCCTGCCCCATCACAGGACCAGAGGACCACTCAGACGTATGGTACAGGGGTCTATGAAAGGAAGAAGAATTGGCTTCGATAGCCATTAAACTCCTTCCTGGCTCTAAGCATCCATGATTCTACACCTTATCCCAAATCCCACAGCCAGGATGTGATCCATCAGGACATGAACCCATGTCCTCCAAATCCTACTTTATCCTGTGCCTCTTTCATTCATCCCCCCAACTTTGATTGACCTGCTTCTCCAAAGATTTCAGAATTCAATTATCCTACATGTAGGTACAGCTATCCTTTGAATATTAGCCAGAGGGCAAAGGTTTCCTGGGTAAAACATTGACAAACTGACCATTCAACACATGACAAGTCCTGAACATGCAGTAGGCTTCTTGAACAGCATAAATGATTAGAAAAAGTCCCTAACATGAGCTGTAGTCTTAACTTTTCCACCAAATCCCTGAGGGTCCTAGGCAAAGTCACTTTCCCTCTTATGGCAGTGAGCATCTTCCCTTGTATACTGTAACTGTTGGGCCAGAGGTTCTTTCAAGCTCAGCAGCACAAGGCTATAGGATAAGTTTATCTTTGCTACCAGCCACATAAAAGCTGGAAGAAAAAGAGCTGGAAATAGTCAGCTCATCCTGGGGCTCAGCAGAGAATGCCAAGGCTTAACAATGTTGGCTGACACTCTTTACCAGCCCTAAATCCATTTGAGGTTGTAAAGTAAGAACTAACATAGAAATAATAAAATCAGAAAATCCTTGTGGTCTCTTACGTCCGAAGTGATGATGTGTCTTTGAGCGCTGTCCCCTAGTCTCAGATAGGCACTGTCATGTCAGTAGCTGGAGTATTTTTCCCTACCATGGCCCATCTCTATTTCCCACTTGTAACCCATCCTCCCTCTCCCCTCACAATCTCCCTGCTGACGCTCCTGCCATTTCTTGACTGACAACCAATTTTCCTACCTGTCATTATCAATTCTGTTCATTAACTCTCCCACCTGCCTCAGCTGAGTCCTCCAGACACCAAAAAGCATCTCTAAAAAATGACTTCCCCAAGCAGAATAATTGAAAGTTTTTGCACATCTAGAGAACCTTTTGTCTGAATTTCTCAGAGCCGTTTCTAAAATGTCAGTAGAAACGTACGTTTTATACCAGGGAGGAAGATGTTGCCATTCTACCACAACCAAATGAAAAGTGAAAAATAAAAACAGTCAGTAACTAGTTATTTCTTTTTTCTTTGCAAAATGCAAAATTGATCTGACTTTTTAAAATAAAATTATTGTCTTATTAGTCGCTTGCAGCTCTTTTAGCCAAGGTCTCAGAAATGGTTAATAACAGGAACAATGAAATACAGATAAAAACCACAGGGAGACCCCTAGTGCCTTTCTCCAAGGAGTTCCATGAACTGCTAAGGTGCGAAGACTTGCTGTGAACCTAGAGAGGTTTGTGTAGCACTGAGGCAGGAATACACTTGGGGAAGGGTTCTGTCTCTGCTATCAGGCTAACTGGATTTAAGAATTATAACAACACACACGGAGACAATGCTTTACTATTTATGAAGTATTTTACACATTATCTCACTTTGCACTTGCTGTTTCCTCTATTGGGAACACTCTTCCCTCAGCGATTTACTTGACTTGCTCCTTACCTCTGTCAGCCCTTTGTTCAAATGTCACCTCTCCCAATGACCTAGGTGCCCCACTCCACCTGGCACTCCCATGATATACTCTTCCTCCAAGGCGCTCCTCACCAACTGACTTATTACACATTTTATGCACAGAGTGGAAGCTCCCTGGGGCCTGGGATCTGTGTCATTTTCACTGCTGTGTTCCCAAGCCCTAGCACGGTGTCTGAAACAGAGCAGCTGCTTAGTTAACACATGTTGAAGGCCTCGAGGAATAAATGGATGCATTTGGTCCTACCAACAGCCTTGAGGAGCAGAAGTCAACATCATGGCTATTTTGCAGAGGAGGTGCCAGAGGCTCAGAGAGGTCAGTTGCCCAGGCTACGTGGCTGAGGGGCGCAGACCTGGCTTTCCTCACGCTGCCTCTCTCTGTGCTCTCCAGAGACACGTTTCGGAAACAGACACCGTAATGAGTGAAACTTCCCTCTCAGGAAGGAGCACTAAGAGCCTTAGAGCTAGCCCTGTGCCCTCACCCCCCCATAAGGGCCCTCTTGGCATGTCGCCTCGCCTGTCCTCCAGGGAGGCCGAGTTCCCAGGTACCCGCGGCATTTGATGACTGCCTAATCATCCCATGAAGGTGAGAGCAAACAAAGGGAGGGATAAAATAATTGCCAAGTCAACAGCCTACACGGCTGGCCAGAATAAGGTCAACATAGTCATTGCTCTGCTCCAAAAAGGAAAAACATGGGCACTAAGTATGTCTAGCAGCTCTTCTCTCTCTCTCTTTTTTCTAAGAACTTTTATGGAGATACAGTTGACATGCAATAAACTGCATATATTTAAAGTGTACAATTTGATATTTTTTTTCTTATTAGTGATGTGTATATGGCAATCCCCCAGCTCTTCTCTCTTTCATGGAAGCCTCCTTGCCTGGTTAGCTGCAGAGCAGGTCACTTGGGCTGGTGGCTTCCCCACCCCACTGCCTGCCTTGTTGCCTCTTGACAGAAGCAGGCCATTACCCTTCACAAAAATTCCTTGTCCACACACTCAGCACTTGACAACACTCTGGAAATTGATCTGCTCAAATATTTTTGGAGCTAAATTAAGGCAATCTGTCCTTCCACAGCTCTACACCAGCATCCCAAGAGATGGAATCATTGGTGAGACGACGATGATGCTTTCCCGAGAAGGGAGGGAAGTCTCATGGGAGGGAGGCAATCCCAAATCTTGATAGCGGTTGGTTATAAAATGATTAAAAAATGTCAAATAACCATTTGTGCTGCTCTACTGCTTACAAAAAACACTCACATACATTATCTGTAGGATGTAAGCCTCACACAACCTGTGAGGAAGTTGAGAAGCACCTGACTTCCCATTTTATAGAAGACAGAACTAAGAGGCACATGGCGGGCCCAAGGTCACACCCCGGTAAGTGAAAGAGCAAATACTTGAATCCAGGCTTAATGACCTTAAATGAAATGCTTTTGTGCTACTGGTATGCTGTGTGCGTGTGTGTGCGTGCGCGCGCAGGTAGGTGTGTGTGAGAGAGAAAGAGAGAGGCATTGACGCTTTCCCCTCCACTGACCCCACACCTTCCAAACAGTCTTTCCCTCGCACTCTTGACCTAGCTCCAGTGCCCCGCTAGTGCTCCCATACATTAGCGGCCGGGCACTCCCGGAGTCCCCAGACTGGCTGTCTCCAGAGAGGTGCTCAGAGGCAAGACTCTAATTTCACAAGTACTTGATTTGCCTCAAGAACATGGATTTTGGCAACAGATCCCACCGGGGATCAACTGCTCTGAGCCTCAGGGTCCTCAGCTGCCCCACAGGTTGTTGACAGAATTCTATGAAAAGACAAGTATGGTATCCATCACACGGTAAACGCTCAGTTCACATGAGCACTTATTACTGATTACCCTGTTCACGCGTGTGTCACACCCAGGAAGTGGGTGTCCGGGCTGTTATCTGGCCTGATGCTATCGTCCTGATGCCTTCCCCAGGGTCTCTCTCTGGGAATGAAGATGCAGAGGAGCAATGCCGTCCCTCCTCTGAGAGTTTCCAGCTGCTGAATGACAGCGGGGACAATAACAGCAGTCACTCCCATTTTCTGAATATTTATTTGTGCCCAGAATCCTTCTAAGTGTTTTCAGCCGGTGGGTGCCAGTGATTCTGTCAACAGCCCGTCACAAAGGGCTACCGTTATCCCCATTTCAGATGCAGTAATGCTGTGGATTTTGTCATCATTGCCCTTTTACGGGTGAGAAGACTAACCAAAGAGAGATTCAGTAACTCCAACAAGGTTGCAAACTAAGAGCATCCACCTAGCAGAGCGCAGGTTCTTGACCACCACACTGTGCCCCCTAAACAGGGCAAAGACCCCTTTGGGAAGACCCATCACCTCCTGCAGCAAGGCTGACTCACTCCAGATGCCCTCTCTCACCTGGCAACTCCACCCTGGTTTGTCCCTGGCACAAGCTCCACCTGGAATCACAAAGTGTTACCACGGGACGAGCCCAGAGAATTTGTCTCACCTAATAACTCACTCATTTTTCAGATGAAGCCAAAGGGGAGGTGACAGTTGCAGCTGGACCCTGACATGAGACTCAAGACTGCAAGTGAATGTGGACCACGAATCTCTTAGGCTGCCCTTCACGCCCTGGCTGGCTGGCAGCTCAGCTTTGCCCCTCAGTCACCTTCTCTGACATAGTGGACAACCCCTCCCCATCCCACCAACACAGGCCCTGGTGCAAAGTGGTTTGTCTTAATTTTTGTTTAAATTGTTTGACTTGTTTAAATGGTACCTGTGCTTTTTAACATAGGCAACCACAAACCCTTTGGTGGAATATAGGGGATAAATAAATGCATAAATATTAGATGGCTACCAATTTCACACTGTTTCCACTGATGTTTGCTTTTCTTCTTACAAATTCCAAAGAATCTAAGTGCAAGGGAGGGAGACAAATCTAGCAGTAAGTATGGCCCGTGGCCTCCTTTCTCAAAGGGAGGAAAGAAGAATAAAAAAACTTCTCAGTGTAGAATGAAAGAATATCCAAATAGTGCTGCCTGCCGTGTATGGAGAAGCACAAGCACTAAGCCACTAAGTGAGAACGGCAGTGCGTTAAAAATGGGTCACCTCCTCTACTGACGTACTTAGAAACCAGGTCCCCAAGCACTGCCCCCACTATGCTCTCCCCCACATTGGCGCTCTTTCTGGTGGTCTGTCTTGATGAGCTAGGACAGTTGCTCGAGCACTTTTCCCGGACCTTAGCCCTAGCCGTTCTGTCTGCTAAAACGTGCTTCCTGGCTGCCTTGCTCTGGTCCTTCATAGCTCAGCTTAGTTCCACCTCCTCAGAAAGAGGCTGTCCCTGGCTACCCAACCAACTTCCTCTTACCGCACCAGCAAGTCACCTTGCATTATTTTCATCATAATACTTACTTCCTATTTTCTTCCAGAGCGGTTTATTTGTTAATCATCTCTTTCTCACTTTATTTGTTAATCATCTCTTTCTCACTTTATTTGTTAATCATCTCTTTCTCACTAAAATATGAGCTCAAGAAGGACAGGGACCTTGTCTATTATCATCACCACTATTTTCCTGGGGCCTAGAGCTGGGCCTAGCACACAACAGGTGCACAAGAAACAATCGTCTAATGTCAATACGATCAGTGAGCACCTCATATTCTAAACCAGGAGTCTAGTTCACAGAAACTGGCCCAAGCCATCAACCCATCAACATTTAATTGGCACTCAGTGTATGCTGGGCTCATTTTGTGAACTGGAGGTTGGGATGTGGCTACAGAGAGGAATATGATTAGTCCGTAACCTCAAGAAGTTTATATATACCCTTAAGTCCGTACCCTGAAGTCTTACGGGCTTAAGACATGAGCATCTGAAAATATAACTGAAACAATGCAGCCAATGCTCAAGGACAAATAAGGGCTCAGAAGGCAGAGGTGTTGAAGGCTGAACACACAGAGGGGGAAGGAAGATAGGAAGGAAGTTTCATAGAAGACACCATATCTCTCAAGTATCCAGAGCACATGAGTGGCAGAGAGAGGGGACCATAGCCTCACCATGTCCCCAGCCAGGGCCCCTCAACTTCCCTGCAGGCTTTCCTAGTGGTTCTGAGACTTTAAGAGACTTGGAGTTGGGAGCTTGACTCAGAACCTGGAGCTTGGAGAAGAGCCCACATTAATCAAGTGCTCTTTCTGTGAAGGGCGCTATTCTAGTTTACACGGGCCGTCTCAGTTATCCTCACTGCAGCTCTGCCACGGAGGTATTGTAATTCTCATTTTACACCTATGGAAATTGAGACCTTGGGATGGGAACTCTTTCTCCCAAAGTGACACAGTCAACAGAGCCTGGTGTCCCGACCTCTAGAGCCTCCTACACTCATCCCAGTTCACACATCTGCCCCCTTTAGCAGACTGGCAACTTGTTCAAATTCACACAACAACTAGGAATTCATCTCCTGGTCTGTTTGACTGAAAAGTAGGTGCTCTTCTAAAACCTGGCTAAGATAAACAGGGGGAAAGCCCACCAGCGCTCCTGTTGCCCCAGTGCAGAAATCGAGCCCTTCAAAAGGTTCCAATGTTTATGTAAGAGCAAGAAGAATGGTTGTTAAAATGCAAAATTGTACTTCCCTGGAATTCATTTCATGCTCCCACCCTTATTCCTGATGAAATGATTCCCTGGTGACAAGCTCTTTAAAGAGTTTTCTCTCTGCTTCTTTCTGCCGTTTGAAGTAATTGTATGTTATCATAAGCCTAGGAATAGTCAAAATTGCAAAATTCTTGCTGCGCTTTTGGCAGAATCATTACTCACCAGCCAATGTTTAGAAATCAAACTGCTTCCCCTAAATGCCATTAAACACAAATATTTATCAGCGCTGTGCTAGACTGTTAGGCTGACAAAGGTTGGGTGTTTGTGGGTGTGCATGTGTGTACATAATTAGATTCAGATTTTCAGTGAGTACAAGTTGGCTTATTTCTCAGAGAAATGTTCAAAATTGCAGCGAGGTGGCCAGAGAATTTCTGTTGCTGAGCTCTTTGTAAACATTGTGAAAGGTGCTGCCTATGATAAAATAAATGGCAAGGCTAATGGAAGAGACAAAAATGGGCAGTTCAAGATAGCAAATGTGGATGGATAGAATTTGAAGAAAATGCGGCTTTCAGTCTCTGTCTTCAATTTGCCCTACGTGCTGCTGCGAGAGTTAACATCTCCTAAGGCAGGAGAGCATATGTCTTCCTGAGGTCAATGTCCCTGGAAGCTGAACATGAGGCTGGAATTCCAGTGATTTATTGGGAGAAGTGCTCTCTGGGTAAAGGGAGTGAGAATGCCTGATAAGGCAGGGGGGAAACTCAGAATATCCTGTCCCACAGTAGCACAAATCAGCTACAGAGTTAGCCCCTGCTCTCCAATCCTGAGGCGAGAGAACCAGCCCTCTGCCCTCCGTGTCAACAAGTCACGGGCTAAGCTCTGTCCCTGGAAACACTCCCCTTCTTCTGCCATGTGATGCAGCTGTGACTATTATGTCCAACACACAGCAGCTGGGGATGTGTGCATGGGTTGCGAAGGCATCTGGAGAGGGCACCAAAGCAGCCATTACAGTACGTGCTATGCTCCCTCTTATGAAACTTTTCGTTCACTCTGCAGACTAAGGTACAAACTTTTCAACCTGGATTTGAAACTTTCTGTGTTCTGGCCTCAACCTCACAGTTCTGAAATAGATTTTCTAAAAATAGTCTACGGATAGATTTGTCCAAATGTCTACGTGTATTTGAACATACCATCCGAAGGTAGTCTGGGACATTCCTCCTTACACACAGCTGACAGCTCCCCCTGCTTTAGAAAGGAAGTGCCCAGCCTTCTATGGGTCCCCTCCTGGCCCTCCAGCCTTATCTCCTATCACCTCTTTTCACACAGCCCAACCTTGACAGTGCAATAGACTGTTAGTCATTTTCCCAAAGATACTGTGTTCATTCACCTCTCCCTGCCTTTGTGATCAGTAAGGATAGGCTAGTATGGAGAACAGAGACCCATTTCAGCCTGTCCCTCGATGCTACCAGCATCATTGTCTGAAAGCACAATTTTAATCTCCTAGAGCCCATCTTAAAAAGCTCCCATGGTTTCTGTCCTGAAGAACCAAGTCCTAAATCCTGAGCGTGGAATGTCCTCTGCCTACTTTTGTCTTCGTTTTCCAATTCTGCCATCCTGCACATGCCACCTCTGCTGTGAAGGCTTCCCTGCCCCACCCACCCAAGCCTTCCTATTCCCCCACAGCGCTGTGTTGATACCTTTTCTCAGCACTGACTTTATTCTGCCATGGGCAATGGTCTGTTGTGCGGGGGCCTACCTCCATCATCAGATTGTGAGCTTCCTAAAAACAATGTCCTCCACAGCACCTGACAGCTACCCGGGTACCAAACGTGCCAGTGCAAGTATGTTGATGGAGGAAAAGAATGTTCCTGTAGAGAATGGGTCCCTGGGAGAGGCATCGCACACATGGAGAGACTTCCACAGGGAACTCTTAGTATTTGAAAGGATGTTGAGACTGACATAATAACAGCAGCAGCAAAAACCAACACTAAGACTTGCTGAACACAGTATATCAAAATCTGTTTAACATTCTACATGAATTCACTGATCCAACCTTATTAGGCAGGTCCCATTTTTATCGCCCTTTTGCAGATGAGACCTTGTCTTGGAGATTATGTGACCTGTTCAAGATCACACAGTCAGTAAGTGCTAGAGCCAGGCAGACGGAGCCAGAATCTGGGCCTCAACTACTTGCTCTTAACCACTACATCATCAATGCAGGGGAGGTGGCTAACAGCCTCATACTTTGAAGTTATCTACCCAGGGGGCAGATGGCAGAATAAAGAACAGCCTTTGTGAGCAACAGTGAAAAGCCCTCTGGCCTGTTCCTCTCCTTTCCTCAAAGGGAAATGGCTGGATGAGAAAAAAGAAAGCAAGCTCTTGAAGTATACTTTCTGTTTACATATTTACATGTTTTGTTTTATTTTGTTTTGTTTTGATTTTTATCAAAAAGGCTTTGATGTGGAGTGGGAACAGTGCTTCTCTGGGTCTCTGGTATCCTCATGAGGAAGAAGGGCTTTTGCCCGTCCTATTTATCTCAGAACTTCACACGGGTTGCCCATCAGCTATAAGTTCCACGAAAGCCTCTGACACAGCCCCAGGCACATAATAGGCCTCAATAAATATTCCCTGACCGCATGAATGGTAGACTGCGCTGGTGGGGTAATGCAGCATTTCTTAAAGTGCGTTTCTGGGACGCCCTGCTCTGGGATCAGGTCATGTGGGGAGCTTGTTTAAATGCAGATTCCTGGGCTCAGAGGGACTTTACTCATTCATGTTTGAGAACTGCTGAGGTCATTGCTCTGCAAGGGTCTGCAAATTCTGTTCAAATTTGACAACTTAAGTTAACTTCAGGTGAAGGTCTAAAAAGAATAATGGGGAGGAAATCCTCCTGTTTCTCCCCACTTTACCTCACTGAATCTCTCTACCTCCTCTCCCCTCTTCTTCTCCCCCCCACTTCCCCCACTGCCCCACACCCTCCGCACCGCCATTGAAAGTTGCTGGCTCAGGGCAAGGTTGGGAGAGCAGACAGAAACAAAACCCTGTCCTCTGCCCCCAAGGATCTCACCGTCCAACAGGAGAGAGGAAACAGTCATTTACATTTGGAGGTGATAGGCTCTTGAACAGAAATAAACTAGGATGTCACTCCCCAGCTCATGGGGTAGAGAAAGTGGTTGCTATTTTGTGTTGGGCTTTTCGCCCTTAAGTACCATCCTCGAAATGTTGGCAATCAAAGGAACTAAGGTCAAGAGTTTTGTTGTACTAATATCGTATATTAACACATATGTGGAATATAGAAAAATGGTACAAAATCAACCGGTTTGCAAGGCAGAAACAGAGACACAAATGTAGAGAACAAACATGTGGACACCAAGTGGAGGGGTTGGGGAGGAATGAATTGGGAGATTGTGATTGCCGTGTATACATGATTAATAAGAAAAAAATATCAAATTGTACACTTTATGTACCGTTTACTGTATGTCAATTGTATCTCAATAAAAGTTGTTAAAGAAAAAAAGAGTTTTGTACTTTTTTCAGCTTTATTGAGGTATAATTGATAGATAAAATTGTAAGATATTTAAAATGTGTATGGTGGTGATTTGATATGCTTATACACTGTGAAAGAATTCCCACCATCTAGTTATTTAATTATTCCATTTTGGTGAGAGCATTTAAGCTCTATTTTCTTGGCAAATTTCAGTTATACAATACAATGCTACCAGCTGTAATCACCATGTTTTACATTAGCTCTTCAGACCTTATTCATCTTATAATTGAAAGTCTGTACCCTTTTACCAGCCTCTCCCTGGATCCCCTACAACCCCCAGCAACCACTTCTCTACTCTCTGTTTCTCTGAGCTTGACTTTTTTTTTTTTTTAGATTCCACATATAAGCGATACCAAACAGTATTTGTCTTCCTCTGTTTGGCTTAAGTTTTGTTATATTTTTCATCTTAAAGGTTTGTTTACTCTTTTCTTTAATCATTTCCTACCAATCCATACAGGCCTTGTTTTTTTCACCTTAGAAATCCAATTCCCTTCTATCCCCAGAGCCTGCTTTTCTGGGTCAATAGTTCATCCTTCCAGACTATCTCAACTTTATGCATTTGTCTTTTATTTGTACCCAGTTTAGGCCCTTGATAGTCTAGGCGATCCTGGTGGGTTGACATCTTTTAGATTGTAGTAAATAATAATGATCAAGAACATCCCCTGAAAATTCATCTTCTACAGGATGCTTTTCTTGCCTTTGTTCTCATTGTGGGTGGATTTTTATCATCTTCATTCCAGGTACACAGATAACATCTGATTTTTTTATCTGTGGACTAAATTCTGATTACTCATGTGCCGGTTAGCCAAGTTAGGCGTGAAGGTTTGTTAGTTTAGCTCATGGGGTGAGCTAAGTGCATTATATTGTTCAACTCAGTCTCACAACATACTTCCCAGGAGATGAATTACCCCCGTTTACAGAAGAGGAAACTGAAATTCAATTCCACAGGTACTTAATGTGAATGGTATCCAGGCTTTCGGGGCTACAATGACCAAGCCCTTTTTCTCTATACCACTCTGCCTCCCACGAACACAGTCTGCTGAGGGAAAGTCTGACACTTTGCAATTAGCCATTGTATCACTACCCTCTTCTCTCTTGACATGTTCCCTGCCTCTCTCTTTAATACTCATCACATACCTCTGCACAAGGGCCAGCACAGGTCTATAAATATAGTAACTTTGGGGAAAATAGAGTGGCTGATTAAATAAATGAATAAAAGGAAGCCAATAACTTGTGTGCAAACTACTGGCTTTGAGAGCACTGAGAGCATCATTTTAATTGGGGAAGTGATCTGAGACGTTTCAAGGAGGCTGCAGCCTTTGGTGAGGGAGATTTTCATAGGTAGCCAGTGTTGCCAAAGGGCTTTCCAGGCAAAGAAGCATGAGAGAAAGGCAAAGAGGTGGACAGAGCCTGATGGGTTATGAAAATGAGACAGAGTATGTGAAGCTTAAGGCATACTGAGGACATCGATGGGAGATGCAGCAGGAGAAAGACCGAGGTCAGAAAGTGCAGAGGCTTGACATTGGGGCCCCACCTTGGAAACAATGAAGAATCGCAGATTGTGTTTAAGGAGATGAGATATGACCCAGACAGTGCAGGAAGGACACGCAGCAACATCAGATCTCTACAAATGAAGCTCAGAATTCATCCGGACACAGACATACAGCCCCAAAATCTAGCAGTCAGTTCTTAGTTTCAGCTGAAAAAAAAAAAAAAAAAAAAGACAAGTTATACAATTCAAGGCACAATAAAATATTTTCCCAAAAGTCATCACATTCCTCTCCCCGCAGCTGAACGAGGCCCTGTGAATTTGTACTCACAGTCTGGAGAGCTCCAGAGGGCCTGTCAGGAAGGTGTTATATAAACCTCCTCACCTCAGGGATATATGAGCACTTGTTTACAAGACAAGAAACATCACCTGGTGGGACTTCGTTGTTCCAACAGGCTTCAAGGAGCTGAAAGTCAATACATCCATTAGTACTCACTGCCCACATCCCTGGCCAGGTGCTTGAGTGCACGTGAGCCTGCGGTTGCCAGGACCCTCAGAGCTCTCCCGGAGCACCATCTAGGGCTGGAAGGTGTCAGGGCAGCAGAAGGGATCTATCTCCAGGGAACATTCAGTGTCACACTTCCTGAGACCTCAGCCCTTCCCTTGAGCAGCACACACAGGCTATGTCAGCCTTTTTAAACCCACTGGGATGCGGTCTGCGCATGTCCTTCTTGAGGAGGACAGAAGGAACAGTAACTCAGAGATCCTGAACAGAAACTCATTGTCCTGATGACAACATGAAGGTGAGAGGCCTGCAACACATGGATGACACTGAGCAAACTTCATTCAGTTGGCTTTCTCTCCAAGCCTGCCTGCCCACTGGCCACTTCATACCCGGCTGAGTGCCAGAGTCCCCAGGCTCTTTCCTCCTCCAGGTACTCTGTGGTCTGACCTCACCCTGTTACTGGGGTGTGTATGGCTAAAATGACCCTCCCTCCACACCCTGCATGCACGTGTATGTGCACATACACACACACACAGAGGCATTTGCATTTTGGCGACGATCAGATGCCTGGGAGGAGCTCCTTTCAGGTATTAGCAAGGGATGCTGGAAACTCTCTCTTTGATATGGGGTCCTTCCTTGCTCCCCCAGATTATCCCATATCACAGACTCATCTGGAGCACAGAGCGCTGGACCAGAAATGTTTGGATTCTAATCCCAGCTCTGCCATTAACGGACTGTTCAAATTTGGGCCAATTATTTGGATTCCCTAAGGCTTCATTTGCTCACATGTGAAGTGAAAATGATGCCTTTCTTCTCCATCTCACAATGGGAAAGTGCCAGGTAACTGGAGATGCTGCTGTGCATCTCCACCTATGAGCAAGGCTCACCCTGCCAGTGAGCCCTGACACCTGCTCATCTTCTAGGCAGCTTTGGAGGGTAGCTTCCCTGCCTCTGAGCAGAACGCATCTTGTTGCCCTGCTCACGAATGTTCTGTGGCTCCCTATCACTTACAGGGTGAAGTCCATGCTTCTAATTTGAATAGACCAAGTCCTACACAACTTGGCCCCAATCTACCTTTATTTCTTGTCTCCTGGTGATAAACACACAAGGTAGTACCTGTTGACCACCTACTCTGGGCCAGGCACAGTTCTCAGAGTTTTGCCTTTATCCTATATAAATCCTTATAAACCTGAGTTGGGTATGACTATAAGTCCTCCTTTACAGATGTGGAAAATGAGTTTAAGAAAGGCAAGTGGCTTGTCTATGAATCACATGGTTATTAAGGTAAATCTGAGATTCAAATCAAAGCCAAGTGCTTTGCACTGACTTTTTTTTTCTAGGTAGTCCCTGGGTTTGAACCACATTGTGCAACACACCATCCCTCAAATGTGCACATCCTGTTTGTCACCTACGCTATACCTTTATTGGCACTGTCACCTGCCCGCTCCTTACTCTCTACCTGTCTGGATCGCTCATCCTTTGAGGCCTAACCCCGGTATAACTTCCTTTAGGAAACCACTCCTACTGACCTCACATGATTCAGCCCCTCCTGCTTCTTTGGCTCCTTCTGCCTATTTACGGAGTATTCTAAGTCTGCCTGGATGCTCCACTAGGTGGCCAGCCCTCTGAGGATAGGGACAAGCCTTACTTGGCCTTTACCTCCTAGAGCACACAGGAGCGCATCCTGCACTCACACTCCCTCACACCAGGGTACCAGGCACCAGCAGATTTCAAATCCCTCTCTCACGCTGACATGGCTTATAATCTTCCCAGCCAGAGCAAGGGCCAGCCCACCCCACTCTGCAGGTGAGGGCTCTAGAGCCCACAGGGAGAACAGATTCGCTCACAGGTACCGCCCAGTGAGGTAAGTGCAGAGACAAGGCAGATGACAAAATCCCCATTCCTGGCTCCCTGATCTTTCTTCTCCACCAGTATTTGGCCCCAACCTCTTCCGCGCACACAGTGAGTGTTGACATTTTTCAGAGGCCACATAATGCAGTGCAAGGAGTGAAGTCATAACGATAGCTAACATTCGCTGAGCTTGTATTGAGTGCCAGGCACTGTTCTGAATGTTCCACAGGCATGTCCTTTAGGCCAAGTAGCAAGCCTGTGAGGTGAGGTCCATTTTTATGATCATTTCCATTTTATACATGAAAAAACGAGTCACAGAGAGGTTCGGTAACTTGCCTGAGGTCACACAGTCAGAAAGGAGGGGAGCCAAGATTTGAATCCGGAAAGTCCAACTCAGACCCATGCATGTAGCTGCTCTGCTCTGTTGGCTCTTAGGCTATAGGTCCAGCTACTGATTCCTAGCGTCCTCACCCGTGATTCACGGGGTGGTGGTGAGGACTCACCAGGTAAAGGATGCGGGACACCCCCTTTGAGGCCCTGCACATAGTAGGCCCTCAGTAAATCATAGCTCTGAACATTGCTCTGAAGCATCTCTCAATGACAGAGCCCAGACTGGCAAAAGCTTTTCATGGTAATGAAAGAATTTGGCACATGGAAACACACAATTAGCTGTTTATTTTCAGTTCACCTCCACCCAGTTGAGATAAAACATTAAGTGCCCCACTCCAGTTGTGAGAAAAAGGTAGGCGAGAGTCAAGGTTTGACACTGGGCTTTAAAAGCTCTGAAATAATTACGGCGTTCAGAGTAAACAAGGCCTTCATGCTTCATTAGGCAATGCATATTACGGCTCCATTAACATACTGTGGCGCTTTTCCATTTCCCATTTTTCGAAACACGCTGAGAGGGGAGTTGAAGTCATCAGTGTTAATTGATAGCTAACAGAAACAAACTTCCTAAAAGGGGAATGATTTTTAGGTCCTAATTTGATTAATTATTAAAGCTCCCAGAACCTATCTTGATGGGGCAACAGGAAAACCAGATGATGTTAATATTTATTCATGTGAAAACACAGCTTGATTATAGCTTGCATGTACCTGCACCTTTTAGTATTTGTTCTTGATTCTCCCAAGGTAAATAGAAAATCCAGGAGCATTTAAAGGTAATTAAAAATAAAGTACTGTTCTCCCTTTCACTCCTCAGAAGATCCAGGATGTGTCTTAGTCGAGATGATTTGGAGAGAAAGACTGTGTTTTTGTCCCTGGACTATTCTCTCTCAGCTTGCTCTGATGCTGCAATAGCCCACAATACTCACTGCTTTGGTTCATAACAAAAACACGAGCTTTAAATGATTAAGATGAGTGGTCATCTGAGTGAATACCTTTATAGTTATAGATGTATATGTAGGTATATCTGTAGATGATAGATAGATGATAGATGATAGATAGATATAATAGATAGATGATAGATATAGATAGATGATAGATAGATATAGATATAGATAGATGAGAGATAGGTACAGGGGTAAACAGATGTAGATATAGGTGTATAGTTATTTCAACAAACATACATAGGCTATTTTGTGTAGTGATTAAGGGTTAGCCTCTGGAGCTAGATCCCCTGGTTTGAGCTCTGGGATTAATTAGTAAGTAGATTACTTACTACTGGGAAACCTTGAACAATATACCTATACCTTCTATGCCTTAGTTTTCTCATCTGTAAAGTAGAGATTTAAAAACTGACCTTGTGTAGTTGTTGTGAGGTTAAATAATTGAATAAATGTAAAATAGTTTAAACAGTTTCTGGCATAAGTGTTTTGCTGGTATTTTCTTGTTACTGTGATCACTGTTTGCTCCGTGTGCCAGGCCTCACTATGGGGAACATAGGGGTGACTCAGATTTGGGCCTTGTCCTCGGGAAATTCATCAACCATGTGCATTAAGACATTCACACAAATAACTAATACCACTTAGAAAACAGTAAGAGCCTTAGAGAGAAACATAAGAAAAGCGATAAAGATTCAGAGGGAATGAGAACATTTTCCAGCGGGGAAATGAAGGATGTTTTCAGACTGGGTGGATATTCTATGTGGAGGGAAGGGTGTGAACCAGTGCCTAGAAGAAGGAAAGTGTAGAGGATTTCCACCAAGAGAAGTAGTGCAAAATGCTAGTCAATTAACTTTTAACAACAAGCAGGGAGAGAGTAGTCAATTTGGGGGGTGAAAGGGGATGAGTGACAAAGTTTGAATGGGTGCTGGGTGGGGCCAGGAAGTGCTCCCCAAGACCAAAAGGGGTAGAGAAGCCATGGGCCACCACCAGAAGATAGAATATGTCGTCAATAAAAAGAACACACCAACCTGACAGCAAAGGGAGTGAGATCTCCTCCCTACTCTTCTGTCACCAGTCCTGGTGGGATCTTGGGCATTTCCCTGTCCTTCTCTGGACCCATCTGCCTCAACTATAAGATAAGAGACTCTTCCAGCTTCAGCATTCTGGGACTCTAAAACATTGCCAAGATCTGGGGTACCTCCCTCTTTGAACCCCCCCAACTGCCTATTCACCCACCTTTGCAGCCCCTTCTACTCCATTTTTTTAGATTAATTAATTATTTATTTATTGGCTGTGTTGGGTCTTCATTGCTTCACGCCTGCTTTCTCTAGTTGTGGCAAGCGGGGGCTCTTCCTTGTGATGCACGGGCTTCTCATTGCAGTGGCGTCTCCTGTTGCGAAGCACAGGCTCTAGGCACGTGGGCTTCATTAGTTAAAGAGCATGGGCTCAGTAGTTGTGGCTCACAGGCTCTAGAGCGCAGGCTCAGTAATCGTAGCTCATGGGCTTAGTTGTGGGATCTTCCCAGACTAGGGCTCGAATCCATGTCTCCTGCATTGGTAGGTGGATTCCTAACCACTGGGCCACAAGGGAAGTCCTACTCCTTCATTTATACACAAGCAGATAGGATTCAAGTAACAAAATGACAAGAAATAATCCCAAAGTGAAAATATTAGTAAAGGGTTAAAAGTATAAAAAGCTGAGGCAGAGACTGAGGTTGGAGGCCAAGCATTTCTGCAGACAGGATGGGAACAATTTAATGGCAAGGCCACCTTTTCAGGGCCTTCATGACTTGATAGTGATGCTATTAAGTAGCTCAAACCACTCCTTTTTAATGAAGTGCTTCATCGCGGCAGACACTTCAAACTAAGAGGCAATGCTGCTTCAGCTAGAGTTGAAGTGTTTTGCAAAGCATTAACACAATCTCTCCCTGTCCTTTATCCTCCCCACTTCATGTGGAGTTGAGTTATCTGAGTTAGTGTTCAGCCAATACCATTTGGAGCCCTTCTGTTGCCCAAGTTTCTCAAGATTCTACTGTGTCACTTCTATTGACATGAGTGACTTCTCATTAACTTTAATGGAAGCTGTGGGGATGAAGTCCATTTTGTTCTCTGGGACTTTTGCTTCTTGTTTGGTGACCTTAGGAGCTTTATTTGATTCATTATTATAAATATACATTGGGTAATGACTACTAAGGAACAGTGGTTTCTGAACAAAATGGAACTTCCCCATCCAATTAATTTAATAAACCAACAGATGTTCAAGATTAGAAGAATCACAAAGGTCATTGAGTCTTGCCGTCATCTGAACCTCCTTTTAACATCCCTACCAAGTAATAGTCCAGCCTCGGCTTGAACAGGTTCAAAGGCTGGGAGCCAACATCTTTCAAGAGCTCATCAGGTGACAGATATCCAAAACATGTCACCATTCTGCTTACCCTCCTTCGAGTGCAGCCTTATTTGTATTCATAGTTCCTATTTAGCCATGAACAACGAATTTCCTATGACCCATCTTAAGGTTGTCATCAATCTGTTTGGTCAAGTCCTGCCTCAGAGAGCCAGACCTCGGAAAGTACCTGTACAACTTGGTTAGGAACATTATACAACAGAGGACTGGCCCTTAGTCTTTTGGTAAAATGTAAAATAGTAGCTGTGATTGGCAGAATAACAGATCTCCCCAAATAAATATATGTCCTAATTCCTGAACCAATGAATGTGTTACCTTACGTGGCAAATGGGGCTTTGCAGATGTGATTGTGTTAAGGATCTGAGAGTGAGGTGATTATCCTGGATTATCCAGGTGGACCCAAAGACACAGGTCTTTATAACAGGGAGGCAGGAAGGTCAGAGTCAGAGAAGGACAAGGAGATGTGATAATAAAAGTGGAAATTAAAGTGATGTAGGGCCATGAACCAAGGAATATGTCAAACCTCTAAAAGCTGAAAAAAGTCAAGGAATGAACTCTCCACTAGAGCTTCTAAAAGGAACACAGCCCTGTTGACACCATGAGACTGATTTCAGGCTCCTGACGTCCAGAGCTGTAAGATGACAAGTTTGTGTTACTTTTAGCCGATGCATTGTGCTAATTTGTTACAGTAGCAACAGGAAGATAAGACACTATCAACAGTAATAATAAAATAAATGTATGCCTGAATTGAATTGGATAAGTTCACCTAGAGGTGGGGACTGACTCAAGCTACCCAAATTCACGAGAGGCCAAGAACCCAAACTGATACTAATTTTATGAACTATTAACATTATTTCCTCCAGCGCATCCCTTTTCTAGGATCAGGTTACCAGAGAGTGGAACTGATCATCAGAGGAGAAAAATCAGAGCAGGGGAAATTATACTATCTTTTCAGGTATTTTTTCTAGTATGGTAAATAAAAACTAATACATCATCCCTCCTGCTGCTCATCTGATGTATAGATTCTTTCTGACTAGAAAGGGCTGTAATCATTAGGCAATTTTCCCTCTCTGATTTTCCTTTATTATTTGCCCAGTCAGTCACAAAAACACCTCTCATATTGTATCAGTCAGGGCCACACCTAAACACATCTTCCTGATAGAGAGGAGCAATTAGGAGCCTCAGAACTACCACACCTCTTGCATTAATTACATCTGAAATTGATATCATTGAAATACCTTAGACAGATTTAGAAAAAACGCTATCACCTCACTCACAACATTCAGATGTCCTCTCCAAGTGAGTTATTTCCTGGAAACAATCCACACCTGATGAATGTCGTACATTTCTGTTAAATTCCATTCCGGAGAACAATATTTTCTGACATTCTCCTGAAACCCTTGAGCTATGCCCTGCTTGGTTCCTGTGGATTTCTTGTCTTCGTTCGGTTGCGAGATGTAAAAGATGTCTACTCGCGTTCACTTTTTTCAGCAAGAAACTGCAGAGACGCTCTTGACTCGTTACTCTCTTTAAGGTTTTATGTCTAATTGGTCATCCAATTCTGTCTTGTCTTTTTCTCCCAAAATGTCTCTGGATTTATTCTTACTGAGTCAGGCCTCCTACTCTCACACAATCAGCAATCATATTGGATCTCTCTGACACCAGGTCACCTTGAATTCAACTAGTGAATGCTGGGGTGGGCTTTAGAATTGGCCTCTCTGTCTATTGACCTTTGCCTGGGTCCAGACCTAGGCACTCACCCCTCTATCCATGACTCCTGAAGAGCTGACACTGATTTCCGTACCAAGTCCAATGTATTCACCTAGCTTGCAATCTGTTCTTTTCCACCATTTACTTAATAATTATGCTGAATGGATTGCTCTCATACAGATGCTATTCAACAAGACCTCCCAAACGTTTGCCTGTACTGGATCTCATTCCTAGACCCACCCGAGTCTAACAGGAGGAGATGCCAGCGGGTTATGACTCTTATCTAAGGTGGAGGACCTCAGCTAGGTTCCAGGCCAGCTCTGCCACCACCTCCCCGAGCCTCCCTGTAAAGTAGGGACAACAATAACACCCATTTCACTGGGTTGGAAGGGTTAAATGAGAGAATGGGTGCTGTTGTCATCATTTAAATTTCAGTGCTCTTTTAACTGCATCATGTGGATTCTCAAACAGAAAAACAAACAACAATGAAACCTCTCAGAATTCTGAAATTTACCCAAGCAACTGAGGGAAAGGGCCTCTCAGATTTAGGAAATACTAATTCCGTACTGACTACCCCTGAGTCAATGAGATGTGCTATTCTGCCACCCATATGGTGCTAGAGTAAATAGGACCAAAGGGTGGTGGTTATCCTGTGAGCTGAATGAGAGCAAAGTAGGGCAGCCAGTGATTTCCACACCAGAAAATTCTTGGAGCATAAAAGGATCATTTTGATAATAAAATACAAATCACTTCAGTGATCATCTCCTCGCTGGATCACTTCATAGTGAGAAAGAAAGATTTATACTAGAATCTGAGTAGTTGTCTCTGTCACTAACTGAACTTTGACCTCAGTCTCAAGATCTGTTCATAAAGGATAGGAGACAGGCCTTCCATCCGATACTTTCTTCTATTTCATCCTCTTCAGGTTTCCAATGCTGCACGAACTATGAAAGAGACAAAGGAAAAGAACCAGGGAGGGAGAGGGAGAAAGAAAAGGGAGAAAGAAAAATTTTGGCTTAGACTTGATAAGTGTACAAAATAGAACTGAAGGCTAAAGCTTATTTAATTAGGTAAGAATAGTAAAGATAATAACTGACAAGTGTAAAACGATCTTTCTGGTCATTTTAGAGCTGCTTTAAGTCAAGACTATCAACAATGACTTCTGTCTCCCATGACCACCAACCTCATAGGATTCGGAAACCACGCACTCAGGAGTTGCCTCATGAGAGGGACTAGCTCTGGAAAACTCCAAGCTCTAGGATGCGTTTCAACTGCTGAGATATCAAACTCCAGGCAGGCTCCCTGACTTGCTCCAACTTTGGGCCAGTCTGCCTACTTGAATTGAAAGGGTACAAGCCAACACCTCCCAGAATTCCCACAGGTTGGATCAAGAAGCCTTGGGCTCCCCTGACTCAGAAAAAAAGGGAGGCCAAGGTCTCTGCTGAAAGAAACAGCCTGAAATAGCCAGAGAGTTTTAACCTAGTTTTGCCAGAGCCATTTCCCACTGAGTCACAGGGGATGCTCAGGTTGAAGGTTTTCTTCCTTTTTGGACTGTGTTCTTCCCTTCAAGATCCACCTTCTTTCCTTGATGACAAGATGTGCCTGATGAGACGAGAATCCTTGGAACCCATCTTTTAAAGTCTAAGCTAGAATCTAGCCCCTAGTGTTCAGACCTGGAGCCTTTCTGACCTCCAGAACTGAGATCCTCCCAGCAGAAGATATAGGCAGCCGAGGGGACTGACAGCCCATGCGAACTTGAAGAATGTGAGCAACGGGCAGGAAGAAGGGCAGGTTCGTGACACGTGTGGCCATCCGTCCCCACGCCTAGTCCTTCTCCAGTGAAGCCTAAGGATTTAAGAGACCTTGTGATCAACTTGGGATATTTATGCCCCATAAAAGTAGAGCTCAGTACAGTCCCTGCAAGTTGCCACTTTTTCAGTTTTTTTCCTGCTTTTCCCTCATACCTATTTGGAAAGAATGAAAAGGGCACCCTGTCCCTCAGGGCTTTCTCTGTTAACGTTGTCATCGAGGCTGATGAAAAGCATCAGGATATTATTACAATGAAGTTCATCCCAAATCAAACTGCTATGGTTGTCAGGGAATATGATGACCTGGATTTAAGCAAAAAGAAACCGTGTGCTTGGTATAGGTTATGATAGAAACAAAAACCAAGAGAATTGAACCCACATGCCTAACTCCCAGGGCTGAAAAGGTTGTTTTTTCTTTTTTTTTTCTGTCCATCCTTTGTCCTAAAAAAATGCTAAGTGTGGCAGGAGTACCCTGCATTAGTTTCCTGGGCCTGCTGTGTCAAATTACTGCAAACTTGGAGTTTTAAAAAAACACACTTATATTCTCTTACAGTTCTGGAGGTGAGAAGTCCAAAATCAGTTTCACTGAGTCAGGGTCAAGATCTCAGAAAGGTAGTGCTCCCTCCAGAGGCTCTAGGGGAGAATCTGTTTCCTGGCCTTTTCCAGCTTCTAGAGCTGCATTCCTTGGCTATGTTCTCCTTCCTTCATCCTCAAAGCCAGCAGCTTAGTGTCTTGCTTAGTATTTTACTTTCTCTTTTGTCTCAAATCTTCCTGTGCCTCCCTCTTCTAAGGATACTTGTGATTACATTTAGGGTCTACCCACACCATTCAGGATAACCTTTCCGTCTCAAGATCCTTAACTTAATCACATCTGCAAAGTCCCTTTTGCCATACAAGGTGACATTCACAGATTCCAAGGATGAGGATGTGGGTCTTTTTGGGAGGCATCATTCAACCTAACACAAGTGCCCTTGACTTTGTCAGATGTGGAAGTGGGTGGAGGATCCCAGGAAGCAAGAAAAAGTGATGAATCTGATACCTTCCAAAGTAAAATTAACCTGAGGGCTCAGCAGTGACTCAAGGTCAGGAAATCAAAAGACACTCTTTCTCATAGCATTTCCAAAGGTTATTTCAGCAGGAGTGAGATTTGAATGGAGACCCAGCGTGGCCCGTTGGCAGATAGACACATTCCTCAGGCCCTGACCTCGGCGGGTGGTGGTACCCTGAAGTTCTGTGCACTGGGACCGCTCATGCTCATTTTCTAAAGGTTTATGACCTTCCTGGAAGACCAGGCTTGGCTTTTAAGCCCCCTCCTAAATGTATTGACTCTTTCTGCTCTTTCCTGCTTCTGCACCTACCCTGGAGAGAGTGGGAAAGAGCAAGCTTGGTGTATCACATGCCAGACCCTCAACTCCTGTGCCCAGTTTTGAGCCATTGTCCCAGGAACAATCAAAGGCAGATACCAGAGTGACAGGGGGATTCCAAGGACCCCAGGAGATCCTGAAACAGGTGGGCACTGTCTCAGTGCTAGAGCCATGAAGGTGACCTTCTGGAAAACATGTTTGGGGAACCTGTGCTTCAGACCCTGTCTTGATTGGAAGCGCCTGAATCTGGTATCCTGGAGCCCGCAGCACACACAGAACCATTTGTCTGAGCTAGTGCAACTTCCAGTAGAGTGCCTTAGTCATGAGACCCCAGGGCCCACTCCCAGGGTCAGACAGAACAGAAACAAAAGAAGACAAGCCTCTAAGTCTTAGCTCCCAGGCTAAGATGTCTTCCTCTCATGTAGCAGATCCCATCCTTGTGTATCTCCACATTTGAGATCTATACCCTCTGCATTCACTCTGCCCAATACCCAGTTCCCTTCTCAGGTTCAGGGAGTCTTAGAACTACCAGAGTCCATAGGTTGACTCTGTCCATTCTTCATCTATACAAAGAAAGGCAACCAACGAGCCATGGTCTCCTTTCCTCCCCTAAAGGCATTCTTTTAACTCCCATGATGCTTCCCAGTTGAATCCCCTCACTCCTGACTGTCCAATATTCTGGGTCCTGGAGTCGCATTTAAATCAAGTCATCTGACAATCTTATTGGGTCCAGCATTTTAATTGCCTACCTTTTCTATTATTTGATGTCTTCTTTTTATTTAATGACTTCCAAGGGCTCCCGTGGCACCCAGATTATATAAGTGCCAGGACAGCCTGGAAGGAAAACATTTAAAGAGAATTGAATTTCATTCTCCTTTCCTTCCAGCATGCAAAGACTAGAGGAAAATGATGTGAAATTTTTCTGTTTTTCTCCTTCTGCAACAGGGGGAGAATTTGCAAGAGGAATAGCTTTTTTCTAATATCAGTTTATTCCTAATTTTTTAAAGCCACTCTGAATATGAAGTGAGTCGGCAAAGCCATTTCTCTGTTGTTCTTAATTTGAACAATCCAGTGTAATTGCCTTTAGATGCATCTCTGGGGCTTCAGCTATTTTTAATTAGTGTGGCTTAATATATTTTTCCTTTTTTTCTTTTTTCTTTTTTTACTGTTTTCACTCTAGTTGATTTGTTTTCAATCTTCACACTCCACCAGTCCCTGCCTCCTCACCTAACTCTTCTGTCTCCCCCATCATATTTACTCAGGGTTTTATACAAGCTGGTAAAATTCTGAATTATCTGTGTCTATAAAGATTAAAGTCTGCAGTTTTTCATCAGTGCCTCCCATGGCCCTCTCAACCTCATGCTTGGAAATGGAATTGAAAGTTTATGAGGATATGTTCCCTCTATAATGAGGAAAAACCCAATAAGCTGTATCATAAAAAAAGACTCATAAAATTCATTGCAGCACTATTTACAATAGCCAGGACATGGAAGCAACCTAAATGCCCATCAACAGATGAATGGATAAAGAAGATGTGGCACATATATACAATGGAATATTACTCAGACATAAAAAGGAATGAAATTGAGTTATTTGTAGTGAGTTAGATGGACCTAGAGACTGTCATACAGAGTGAAGTCAGAGAGAGAAGAACAAATACTGTATGCTAACACATATATATGGAATCTAAAAAAAATGGTATTGATGAACTCAGTGGTAGAGGAAGAATAAAGACGCAGATGTAGAGAATAGACTTGAGGACACAGGGAGGTGGGGAAGGAGAAGCTGGAACAAAGTGAAAGAGTAGCACTGACATTTGTATACCACCAAATGTAAAATATATGGCTAGTGGGAAGCAACTGCCTAACACAGGGAGATCGACTCGATGATTGCTGATGACATGGGTGGGATAGGGAGGGTGGGAGGGATGCTTGGGAGGGATGCTCAAGAGGGAGGGGATATGGGGATATATGTATAAATACAGCTGATTCGCTTTGTTGTACCACAGAAACTGGCACAACAGTGTAAAGCTATTATACTCCAATAAAGATCAAAAAAAAAAAAATCAAGGTGGGAGATTGTACATTTTAATGCCTTTCCAATTTTACAGGGGAGGAAACTGAGGCCCAGCCTGGCTAAAGTCACAGGCCCAGTTAAAGGCTGAGCTGGCCTCCAGGCTGGTGCTTCCACTGGGCCACCCGCCAGCTCTGAGCAGCCCACTGAAAGATGCAACGCAGCAGCAATTGTAGGACCTGTTCTTCAGCTCCATCCCTTCCCCCACTCCCATCCCTTCTCCCCAGGAGAGTTGAGTGGGTCTAGCATTTTTCTGCCAGAGCACTGTGGTCCTGTTCTGGAGTTGAAAAAACCCAGGGCTGAGAGCCAAAACACCCCAGTTCTAGTTGCCCTTGACACTAATCATCCCTAGGTAACTGAATGAGTCATTTAAGTCTCCAAATTTCCATTTTCTCCCCATGAAATGGAAATAATATCTACCTAACCTACAGCACAGGACGGTGATTAACAACTTTCCCATCCTTTGAAATTCTCCATCCTTGGTTTCCAAGACACCCTTCTTTTCTGGTCCATTCTGTTCAGCCTCCTCTCTGAAATCATTCTCTTCCACCACCTCCTACTACAGGCTCTCCCCAGGGCTCCATCCTCCCTCCATTTCTCCACTGACTTTGCACACTGTTCCTGGAAATTTTCACCCCTCAGCTTCAATTACCATATGTGAATTACAATCCCCAAATCTCATCTCCAGCCCAGACCTCACCCCTGAGGGGAGCATCTCTCTTCACCATTCCCCTTAGGTGGTCCTCAGCACCGTGATTCAACATGCCAACCACATGACTGTTATGCTTCCCCTAAGCCTTCTCTTCCTCTGTGGTCTTGGTGAATGGCACCCCATGCTACTCTGTTGCTTACATGTAAAAAGTGGAAACTAAATAACAAGCATCTACTTGTAGCACAAGGAACTATATTCAATGTCTTGTAATAACCTATAATGGAAAAGAATCTAAAAAAGAATAGATACACATATATCTGAATCACTTTGATGCACACCTGAAACATTGTAAATCAATTACACTTCAATATTTTTTAAATTAAATCAGAAAGAGAAAAACAAACACCATATGCTAACGCATATATATGGAATCTAGAAAAATGGTACTGATGAACCTAATGGCAGGGCAGGAATAGAGATGCAGACATAGAGAACGGACTTGAGGACACGGGGCGGAGGTGGGGGGGAAGGGGGGAGGGAGGAGGGGAAGCTGGGACGTAGTGAGAGAGTAGCATTGACACATACACACTACCAAATGTAAAATAGATAGCTAGTGGGAAGTTGCTATAGAGCACAGAGAGATCAGCTGGATGCTTTGTGAAGACATAAAGGGGTGGGAGTTTGGGAATGAGTCTCAAAGGGGTAGGGATATGGGGATATATGTATACATATAGCTGATTCACTTTGGTGTACAGTAGAAACTAACACAATACTGTAAAGCAATTATACTCCAATAAAGAAAAATAAATAAGTGGGAACCATGCTAGTTTCCTCCTAAATCCCCAGTCACATTGGGGCCACAATATTTGGTTATGTCTTTCTCCTGAATTCTTTTTTCCACTTCATCCCATTTTACCCTCATCATCTAGTTAAGGCTCTATTTGTCTCTTACCTAGACTATTTCAACTATCCCTAACCTATCTTTTCTTTTTCCAGTTTATCCCTTTCCAGTTTATTTTCCACACCACCTCACTGTTAACTACCCAAAACACAATTCTGATCATTTTACTCTCAACATGTTTAAAAGTCCCTCATCACCTGAAAAACAAGAGTAAAACTCTTTCCCAATGTCCTCCATGCTAATCCTCCAATCTCATCTATCTCTTTACCTCCATTAGGGTGTGCGTGCGCGCGCGCGCGCACACACACACACACACACACACACACACACACACACACACACAGAGCCCCCACCACCAGCACCACCACTCTACCCTTTGGCACTACCACAAATCTGAATTCTTATTAAAGGCCTCAGGTCTGCTTATAGCAGATAACTTTTGGATTATCTTTGCAGGCTTCCAGCTCTCTTTTTGGAAGCTTTCATCCATAGTGGAGAGCTTTGGAAATCATGTTTGTACAGCATAATCTTCCCACTCTGGTCATGTTGGTAGGGGCTGGAGTAGATTCTGGACCCAAGCTGGGCCAAGTACCAAAAATTTAAGTATTTAGACTGAGAGCTATCAATTAGACACCTATGGTTCCAGGGATTCCTTTTCTGTTCTTGTTCAGCCCCATCATGTGGCCTGGCATCACCTTGCCCTTGGGGTCTATGGGATGCCCACGGTTCCCCATCCTACATTCCTATTCTTGTTTAAGCAAGCGTGAAATGGGTTTCTTATACTTGCCTCCAAATGAGTCTGAGTCACTCATCAGTGTGTTTAGCGTCTGTTTTTCCTCTGGCTGAATCATCTTCCAACTCTTTGAATCTTACAAGTTTCTCGTCATCCTTAGGAGCCGGCTCAAGCCTGGCCCCCTCTGCAGTCTTCAACACTCTCACTCCCACAGACATATTTATTGACTCCTGCCTATGAGCTGCAACTATATTTGCTATCATACTTTGTCATAACTTTGTTTACAAGACAAATTTTCCCGTAAGACCATGAGCTCCTTGAGGGCAGGGACGATGGCATATTCACATTTATAGCTCCAGCACTAGAGGAGGGCTTCACACACAGGAGACACTCAGTACATTTATCTCGAGTGAGTGAATTGATACTCGCAAAAGTGCTCTGAGAACTATTAAGGGCTACACACTATTAGATGGAAATTTTTAAAGAAAGCTATATCATTCACATATAAAACCAAGGTCTTATTCTCGAATCAATAGATGATCCCCTCCCTCCTAAAATCCTGATGAGTGCTTTGTCCTGAACGTAAATGTATTGTGGATATTATCAAGTTATAAACTTTCCATAAAAATTAAGATGAACACAAGAGGAAAAACAGATACTGAAATAGCTAGCAATTTAGAGAAATAAAAAGCTATATGCTAATGTATCAGCCTTCCAAATGGCTCTCTGTCTTTTATTAAAAGTCATTTTAAGGTTGAATTATCAAAAAAAAAAACATTTTGATAATCTACTTTCACATTTTGTTTTTGTTCTGGGACTGCAGGCTATAGCAACACATCTTTGATTTGACCCCTGCAAATGCTTTTTAGTTTCTGAAAGACACTGAAAAATGCTCACACATCATCTCAAAAGAGAATTCATTCATCCCCCACCCATCTCAGGGAAAGGCTTGTCTCCCTGCATCAACCATGAACAAGCAACAGCCCAAATTGTCCTTTGTGGTCCAAGGAAAAGTCTAAATCAGAGTAACACACCTTAAAACTGATTCATCATTCCTGAAACACTCCCTGCATTTTCCTGCCTCTGTATTCTTTTTTATTTAAGAACTTTTATTGAGATACAATTGACAGACAATAAACTGGACATATTTATTTTTTTATTTTTTTTAAACTCTTTATTGGAATATATTTGCTTTGCACTCTCGTACCAGTCTTTGAGGTACACCAAAGTAGATCAGCTGCATCTACACATATATCCCCTTATCCCCTCCCTCCTGTGACTCCCCCCCACCCTCCCCATTCTGGCCCTCTAAGGCATCTCCCATCATCAAGTTGATCTCCTTTTGCTATACAGCAACTTCCCACTAGCTACCTATTTTACAGCTGGTAGTGTAAATATGTCTATGCTACTCTCTCACCTCATCCCAGCTTCCCCTTCGCCCCTCACCCCAGTTCCGTGTCCTCAAGTAAACTGGATATATTTAAAGTGTACAATTTGATATTTTTTCTTATTAGTCATGTATATATGGCAATCCCAATCTCCCAATTCATTCCTCCCCAACCACCCCCCTTTCCCCACTTGGTGTCCGTATGTTTGTTCTCTACATCTGTGTCCACCTCTGTATTTTTGCCTCTGTCCCCTCAACTTGGAGTAACAGTCACATGCGTCAGCTCTCCACCAACTGTAAAAGCTCAGCTGCTCCAGTTTCCTTGAATGGGAATGCCTTTTCTCTTGGCTGCACTCCTGTAGCAACTGCTTCACACTTCACCTGTAGAACTTCCTACACTCAGCCAAGAGCACGTCAACCTGTCCCTCTACATTGGGCTCCTGAAGGTCAAGATCTGAGTCTCTGAATATTCATAGCTCCTGGTTGGTGCCTCAGCCCTCAATAGTATTTCTTGTAATTAAATAGATACAAAGAAAATGCCATTCACCAGTCCTTCTTGAAGACTACTTGACACTGCACGGGGTTTCAAACCAGGCCCAGCTAGAATTAGGAAACCCAGTTACCCAGCTCTACTCGCTGCATCTTAGTTTAGCAGAAGCTGACAACACAACCTTCCTAACCCTGTCTCCCCAAGTGCCAAATTGTCTTAAATTCTACAATTAACTTGTCTGACTGATACTTACAGTGTCTTTGGGAAGATGGTGTAGGGACCCCTGTTAAGAAAATCAGGAGAACTAAGTTTTAACCCTGAATGTAACATTGAGTATGATACTTTTCCTCTCTAAACCTCAGTTTTGTCATCTATAAAAAAAAATGGGTTCTCAGTATTTCAGAAAATATCTTCCCATAGTTGGTGACAGTAATGAAACCAAAAAGCCAGCGCAAATTAGCTTTCATTTCAACAAATGCATAATCAGTGTAGCCAAGGTACCATGAGGCAGAGTCCACCAATAAAGAAAAGTTGATGGATTTAACCCTATAGTTAAAATCTTTCTTTCTTATACCTTTAGAATTTTTTTTTACTCTCAGAAAACAAAAACAAAAGGTAGACCACACACTCAAATGTATGTAGAGATGGGTGAAAGAATTGGAATACACGTCATGTGCAAAATAGTAGAAAGAATTGGGGCTGGCTAGGAGGGGAAAGAAGAATGTGTGTGCGGTCAGGGGCCAAAGTGTGGGGACTCTCTGCAAATATTTGGAGGCCTTTCTCTGAAAGGAGTGATCAAACTTTGTCTAGCCCCAAAGTACCTCAGGAAGGAATGAGTCCTCCATCACTAGAGGAATTTAAACAGAGTCTGGATGACACCTGGATAAAGATATGGTAGAGCAAGGTCAGGTATATGATGGGTTAGCACACAACACAGGCTCAAGTTCTGAGTAATGAGTTGGCACATAGCCAGGAAGTGCTATGGTTCTCTCTCTCAGGTCCAACCACATGTTGCTCAGGCCTGGATCAGCCGGGCATTGGTGAACGCCTGGGGGGCGCACAGTATTGTTACAATAATGAAACGCACCAGATATAAATTTACCAGATTCCTAAAGAGGCCTATAGCAGGTTAAACAGCTTTGGGCCGTAATGGTCCGTGGCCATCCCAGTGAACAATTGATTTTCTTTGTGATTCGATCCACCCAAGGAGATAAAGCCTTTGCTACTCAACCCCCAGGTTAGTCTTAATTCAAGTCCCTCCAGATGGAGATTGAAATAGCACATTTCAGTTTTTTAAACTAGTGTCTGATTGGTTCAGCTTCCTGTCTCGCTTAGAACCATATGATAGGAGCATAGGCTAACTGAAATAAAGGGAGTTTAGAAATACCTGCTGAGATTCAGAGTATTCTCTTTACAGACAACTTCCAAAGAAGGAATATCAGTGCTGCTCAATCTTGACGGGGTGAGTAAGAACAGAAAATCAATAAGTAGATGGACTTAATTATACGCATATTATTAGATTTTCAAGTGTAGCAAGTTATAACACAAAAGTTGCCTGAAAGTACAGAATGAATTATTTTGGCTGAATGAAAGGCACTATGAGACCAACAGATTTATTTTGATTTTAACTTTTTTTTTGGTAAAGACAGATCATCCAGTCTGACAGTGCTGAGAAAGATCTAAAGACTTCAACACCTTCTCTTCTGAACAAATTTGAAAAAAACAAATGTTTATCAGTAGAGGAAGCATAAATAATTCTGATATATTTGTACAATGAAATGTAGAAATTTAAATGACTGAAAAATATAAATGGAGAGATTTCAAAAATTATAACTACGCTACAATGGATAAAGACTATTAAAGCACAAAACAATACAAAACATTGTTTGTGATCATGTACGTATATAGTAAAAGTATAAAACCATGGGCAGGAAGAATACACACTGAATTCATAAGAGAGCTTGCCTCTAAAATGAGAGAGAGGAATAAGAACATACCTGGGGATGAGATAAAAAGAGACTTCCACTTTAGTTGTGAATTTATTTGATAAAAACTTTAGAATGAAATACAAAAATTTTAAAGTTAAATATCATATTCTCCGTGGTGACTTTCCTATTTACACCCAAGCCTCATATGTTTCCTTATTGCCTTAAAATAGTGATTCTCAAAATGTAGTATGCATTAGAATTTCTTGGAGGACTTGTTAAAACATAGATTTCTGGACCCACTCCCCAGATTTCTGACTCAGGAGATCTGGGGTTGGGCCCAAGAACTGGCTTTTCCAGCAAGTTACCAGGTGATTCTAATGTTGTTGGCCCAGGGCCACACTTTGAGAACAAGTGTCTTTTAATACAGTTACCCACTAGTGAACATTCATTCAGATTTTGAACTGCCTAAGCATAGAGATTTTAACTTATTAATCTTTGTACCTTCCACCTAGTAGATAAACCGTCAATAAATATTTGTGAATTGGAAGAGCTCCTTACTAAAAAAAAAATCTACACGCAAGTGCACACACCCACACACTCAGCAGTATGACAGCCACTGAACAGCAAGCAAAATAAATGATGCGTGAATGATAATAAATTGACGATCTTAGAAAAGCAAATAAAATGTTACCCAGGAAGGCAGAGCTTCCTCAGAGACAGCCTCAAGGTATGGCAATAGTGTCTCATTAGCAGCAGGGGCTTGAGGAGGAGTACATAGGGAAGGAAGCCCAAAGTCAAGACACTAGACGAAAACAAGGACATCTGTTTTTTTTACATTTTACATTTTACATCACCACGTAACACCTACTTATTCACCTTTTACCTATGTGCCATGAAATAATCCAGAGACACTCTTCTCACCAAGGCTGTGGATGGGAAGCCTTGCAAAGAGCTCCGTGAAGCTCATACAGCCTCTTCTCTGTAGGCCAGGAACGACGGTGAGAATTGTTGCCGTAAAAACGGTCTCCCTGCATTCAGTGGGTACCATGGCATCCTGGGACGTCAGGGGCCAAATGGTGCGGCTTCAACCCCAGAAATGAGGTGGCTGCGCTTACCTTAACAAGCAGCAGAGGGAAAGCAGAAACCAAAGGGCCTGACTGACAGAGGCCTTTGGCATTGTCTCATTGATTGTGCTGTCCCTAAAACTGAAATGGATGGGCAGCTTGACTTGATTCTTCAGAGGCGCTGGTCTTAATTTTGAGCTCTGCCACGTAAGCTATTTGTGACTTTGGGCCAGTTACTTACATGCCTTGAACATCAGTTTCTACATTTGTAAAAAATGAAGGTATAAATTCCTGTCCTTATGACTAATTTATAAATTAAAAAATGTGTGACGATTCCATGAGATAACCGTTGTAGAGCACATTAATAAATTGTAAAGTATTGAACAAATGTAAGCAATTATCCTGTCCTTTATTATCAACAGCATTTGTAAAGTAGCTAGAATAAGCCTGTCACATAACAGGGTTTCAAAAAGATATAGTCTAGTAGAGTCTAGTCTTTTTCCTCTCAAAACGTTTATCTTAAATGGGAAGTTATGACAAGAATAAATATATAATTGCTAGAGATACATAAAGATATTTCCATAGAATCATACATGCAGCATGTGTGCACACACACATATACACTACCAACAATACAAGGTACCACTAAGTGTGTATATAAGAAAGTTTCTGGTTCGAGTAAAGGGAAACCAAACTACTCTTAAAAAATACAGAGAGTTAATTAGATGACACATATGAAGCGTACAGAGGTAAAAATCATGTTGTTACTTTTGTTGCTGTTGCTGGGGAGAAGCTTCGCATTGTATTTCAATGAGGCCACCAAAGACCCAGTGTTCTTACATCTCATCACTCTGCCTTCTGCAGCACAAGCCTTCGGACTACACCGGCAGTCTCAATACGGATGACAAAAACTTTCATGCTTCCTCATCCACAATCAGCAAGACTGAAATGTCCCAGATGAGCCCAGAAAAGTCTTAAGTTTCACTGTGACTGGTCATGTGCCCAAGTCATGAACCAGTCCCTATGACCAGGGGTTGATGCATTCTGAATGGCTTAATCCATTCCAGTATCCGTCCTGGACTGGAAGTGGAGTCAATCCCATCCCAACCACATGGCATGCACAGAGGGGTGGATCACAAAAAGTAGTTCAGGATGCTGCTGTCAAAGAGAGGAATGAGTATTAGAAAAGAACTGAGAGGAGGAGGAAGAAAAAGAGGAAGAAGTGCAGCAGCAATGACATCAGAAATCTGTCCACCACAGTGATCCGCGATAGGTGATCCATGAATAAGTGTTTTCATAAATCACATGAGAAAAGGAGTGTGAGGGCCAGGAGGTTCCAGAGGATTTCTTGAAGGCTACAGAACTTGGGTGTTCTTACCCACGAGTACATCGTGCTGACCCATGTATAATAACAAATAAAAAAGAGGATGAAGAAGGTGCTGTTGATAAGTCTGGTAAAATCATTGCCTTTCATCCTCATGTTTGGGGAATGAGTGGGAGAACGTAGATGGAAACATGAGGAAGAAAGAGCTATGCCTTAGTTAAATTCATAAACCTTGACTCTCATAATGTGCCTTTTGTAGTCAAATAAATCATTACCCAGGGACAGCACTTCTAGGGTAGCTTAATGTTTCTTTCATAAAGTGTGCCATTTGACCTTAATGTGACATTGGAACTGAAAATGTACTTTTACATATTTTTCATACAGGAAAGATAGAATTAAACAGCCATTAATTGGGAACACGTTATCTTTCTTAACTACTTGAACCTTACTCTAAAAGCCTGAATTTCTTTGAAATACCATTTATTTTAATGAACTATTTAATCTCTAGATAACAATTTGACCATCTTAATGGACCATATTCCAGAGACATGTGAAGCTAATAGGAGCGAGGTGGCCACTTACATGACCTAGAATATTTATCTGAGACCTTGAGGGGCATATCAACTTCAGTGGTATAAAAGTCTACTTAGTAAAAGTTATTCTCATTTATAAGTTTCAATGAAAATTCTCAGGTCTCCAAATCCCAACCTCAGGCCAGCTTTTCACAGGATATACCTACAAGGCCAGAGGGAGGAATATATGACCACTACCCAGGCATAAGTGCAGATGCCATGATCTAATAAATTTGCAATTAATTCAAACAAAAAATGCCCACAGCCTGGGTTGTACTGAAACCTGAGTGTGTGAGATTGAGTGGGAAAAGATGTGCTTAAAGCCTGAGGTTATTAATTTTATTTATTTTTTTGTTTGTTTATTCATTCTTTTAGCAAAACTATGATATGGAAAGTGTGGAAAGAGAGATTACAAAGATTTCCTTGGAAATAGTGCCCCTAATGAAATAACAGGATGAAACCCCAATCCCAGAGTCTAAGTGCATTTCTCCTCTGACAATAATAGAGTAGTAATACCTATTTCTGTATAGAAAAGCGAAATAAAGATGATCCGAAGCTGACCTGCTCTTCATTTGCCCATCAAGTTACACTTTCCCTTTAATTCATCTCTTTCCCCTAAAATACAGTGGGAAGAGCACTGGATTGGAAACCAGACAACCTGCCGCCTCTTCCACCACTCACCAGCTGGTGACATCTTGGGCAAGTTATTTAATCTCTCTCATTCTCAGCCTCTTCATATATAAAAGAGCAATATAAACACTTTTTAAGCTAACCTAGATTATGTTGTAGAGGTGTATATTATATCATTTTATACCTATAATTTATTCATCCCATCAAGGATAATAATCACTTAGACTTTCAAACCATAATTTAAAAACTAATAAGGAGAATAACTAAGAGAAAAAAAAAAGGACGGGAGCACATCTTTTTATCTGTAACACTCTAGACAAACCTCTATTATAGCATTTGCTCATTTTTAAGGAATGTGTCTCACATCCTAGACTTGGTTCTCTGAAAGCAAAGACGCTACCATACAAATTTTGTTTCCAATGTCCAGCAAAAGTCCTCGACACTGAGGCACATTCTAAGTAATAAGAAACTGAACACCTGAAATTAAGGCACTCATTCTCACTTACTGAAGAAGGAGAGGTGGTCATCAAGGCACTTCTTCCTGGGTCTTGTGGATATAGATGATGACATCTCTGAATACCACCTCCATAGGCACGATCCTGTCTCCTTGGTGTGAGTCTGTCCACTTGCTGAGGAAGCCACTCTGTCCACATTCCAAGACAGACTAATTTTTTGCTTCTTGGGTCATTTAGTCAAAGACTGTCTCCCTTGAGTTACTTTTTCTCTTCATCAGTATCTTTACCATTTCTTCCTAATATCTTTTCTATAACCACAGGAAGCTATTTTATATCAACTGTTCTATTCTTCCTCAGATGCAGACCAGTTGTTTGATGGAAGGTGAAGACGTTCCACAGACAAAATAAGCATTCACATCAGACTAATGAAACCCACCAATTATCTAGAAGGTCAGATTCCTTGAGGGACAGTGTAGTAAAATCATCAAAATAACCCTGAGGGAGAAGAGGGGGAACTTTGGCTTTGTCCAGACTCTACATCAACTTACTGGGTATCTTGGGCAGGTAACCTTTCCATATGTCAACCTCCAGTAAAATGAGTGGTGTGGATGAAATGATCTCAGAGCCCTCTTTCATGTTTAATATTCAGAATTAAAAGTATATTTTGTGTCATCATAAAACAGAATTATCTGTATATTGAGAATAATATGAGCCAAGGCTAAAAACTGATTCTTCATCAGGGCCAAGAGTGGATCTGCATGACCTTAAGATAACAAATGCGATATAAGTGTTAGTGAATCTGATTCTCTATAACTGTGCGTCCATAGCTAGTGGACAAGTAAGCAGGCCCTACTGAGCAAGTTTGGAAAACAGTTAAAGAAACGTGGACCGATTGCAGCTTCCAAAATGACTGAGTCTGCTAATCACATGCTTCAATGGTTATTAAAATTATAACCATGTGCTGTGTCTTTCTGGTATCGTACCAGCATCACATAGAATAGACACAAATGCCATTTTCGCACAGTATTCTTAAGAAAAAAAAAACTTTGTTGCCTAGTAAGAGAGATTTGTTCTGCTTGAGACTGCAAGCTCATGGATCATTCATTTACTCTTCAGGGAACACTGAGAACTGGTCTGTGCAATGCCTGAGGCACTGGTTGCACCTTACATGTGAATCTGACATATATTTATTCACGGGACGTTCATCCACAAATACTGACTCTCTTACATACACTCACACAACTGTAACAAATGGCAGGAAGTGATAAGTGAGCGCCTTGGAAGAGATGCAGATTAATACTCAGAGAAGGGAGGCATTCCAGCTGAGGCCTCAAAGCTAGAATTTTACGGAACAAGAAGCATATAAAACAAGTCTTGAAGGCTGGGTTAGGTTCAGACCTGTGGAAATGACAAGAAGGAGCAAAAGCAAAGAGAGGCTGGAAAGCACAGCACACGCGAAAACAAGAGTAATACCCTTTACGACATCTAACTTACCAACTCTTTACCAATTACTAAGAACTCTAAACACGTGGTCTTGGTGAACGCTCCTGACTCTAAGGGACTGGTTTTATTGGTATGCCTATTTTCAGATGGAGAACCCAAGGCCCCGAAAAGAAGGGTGCCTTCCCCAAGCTCTCCCATTAAAAGAGATAGCAGGTAGTTCAGGACTGCTGGAGCTTACGGTTGTGTTAGAGAGGAAGGGAGATATCGCCTGAAAGGTTTATTGTGGCTAGATGCTAAACAGGCTAGAAGACTAGACCCTTCCAGTGAAGCAAACTTAAGAGGAACACAAATGAACTAAGTGGGAAGTAAAAAGTAAAATCTTCTGTGTATTAAACAAAACAAAACAAAACAAAAAAATCTATGCTCCATATTTTATCTTAATTAAAATGACCAAAAATCAGTACTCCTTTAACACTTTGTCAATGTCGAAGCCCAGAATGGCAGTCACATCTGGAAGAGACATGGGTACCCTTGCCAGCACAACCTTCTACTTTTGAAGGTGGCAAAACTGAGGCTGAACAATAACTAACCATGATTAATGTTCCACTCAATTTAATCTAAAAATAAAGAATATATATATATATGCATATATATGTATATAGGCACATGACTATATAATTCTTGCCAATTATTTCCATACTACTGTTGGGAACTGACAACTAAAGATGATACTAAAAACTTAAAATCCCCTGGCACTCATAAATCTATGCACTGCTCAGAAAACAATTAAGTTGTGTTCTCTTCTGTGCCTTAATCATAGTAATGTGATTCTATTACTCCATTGAGTTAGTTGGTAGCCAGATGCACATAAGGCGTTTAACACAGACAGATCCCCAAGTGGACACATTAATTCCCTCCTAAATGTCTTGTAAAAAGAAAGATGCGCAGTACCTCAAAGGATGTTTTGTTTTCACAGAGATTAGTAAAGTGGCTTAGATCATCTCTTGTTTGATCAGCTGTTCAGGAATTAACGTTCACTGTCACCCTCATATTAAAAGTGTGCATTATCAAATGTAAATATTTTCTGTAAAATAAGAAATTCCTCTAGATGTTTATATGTTCCCATCAGTAAGTTCATACTATGGGGATTTATACTGAGTTTATGTGTTTATATTTGGTTTTTTATTCTAGCAGTTATTCAGAAATACAGTTGATAGTTAAAACACACATCCTCAAAGGGACACCTTTCGAAGGTCTCTGTGAGTTAAATTAGTAACACTTTTGTCTCTGTCTTGAGCAGTACCACTTAGTATGTTATTATATGTTAATAATATGAGCTAGCATGTACTGAGTATTTTTTATTATTGTTTACATTTTTATTTGACTGTCATTTTAATAAAATCAAAAGAAGGCTTGAGATCTCTCCTTCAGTTATTCTGCTATTATGATATTGTACTCCGATACCTTCAATAGTGTAGCATTCAGTGAGGTGACCCAACGCATATTTCTTGCAACCCGTAGCTCTCATGTTGGAATTCTATAATTAAATTGATGTTTCCCCCGAGGAAAAAAATTCAGGAGCTTACTTTTAAAACAGAAGCCGTCATGCAACCTTGTTCAGTTACAGGGAGGATCTTTAAGGAAGATATTAAAGCAATGTTTTTCTCTAGATAAATATTCACAAACTAAAAACACATTTTAAAAGCTCAGAACTTATTTTAGCTATTTAAGCCAGCTTCTTTCTTCTGACTTCTGAGTGATTTTTCCCTTCCATTTTTTATATGCCATTTATTTTACATATCAACCTGGTGGTTAATCAAACATTTCAGCCTGCCTACCCATTAATACTAATACTCATTGTAACATATAAATTTAAATGTATTTAAAATGTAATTGATGTTTGTGGCAGCCCCTTCCAATAATTATCACTGGGTTAAAATTAGAATTCATAGAGTTATTTGAAATTGTTTATGTTTAAAATAACCCAAACTATCAGGGTTACCATTTAAAACATAACGTTTATTACCACGGGGAATTTTAAACAGTATGTCTGTGAGATTTGGAGTGCATATCTCAAATAACTTGACCGAAATCACAAATGAAGTTAACCACATATTATTGAACAGAAAGGTTGAACTCAATAAGAAACCAAAATCTTATTTTTCATAATTTCACCATAATTTTATTTTGTATTTACATTCTTCAATTCCTAATGCAAGGGTCTTACTGAGGATTGGGAGGATTGGGGAGGAGAGGTGAGGTTTGGAGGAGAGGAATCAGAGGGCTTATAC
Source organism: Hippopotamus amphibius kiboko (assembly GCF_030028045.1). NCBI lineage: Eukaryota > Metazoa > Chordata > Mammalia > Artiodactyla > Hippopotamidae > Hippopotamus > Hippopotamus amphibius. The sequence continues at coordinate 162,511,359 of NC_080191.1, forward strand.
GGACAACAGTAATTATAAAGTTAACAGGATGTGAAAGTCTTCCAGAAGAAATTCTTGCAGCCAGCTTTGCGTTCTCGGGGTGCCATGGCCGGGTTTGAGTTAGCGGATCTCTGCAGCTCCAGCCTCATTTCATCCTGCTCAGCAGCCTGGGACAAATCTTCGGGCTCCAGGGCATCGTTCTCTGTCTGGTTGGGTTCAGAGAGCAGCTCTGCCAAGAAGTACTTGGCCAGTTCCTGTACAGCGTGGAAGGAAGGGAGAAAGAGAGAGAGAGAGATGATGAGAATGAGGTTGGTAGACAAGAAGAAGTGGAAAAGCCTGGTTTGAAAAACAGATTTAACCACACCGAAACCCCAATTTTCACAGTTATGCACTTTTTGTCACACTTAAAATCAGTTAACCATATAAAAACAAGGGCTGTCGCTATCATCACCAAGTTACACAAAGAAGCTTTAAAAACTCAAGTGTTTCTGCAAGTTTTCTGCTCCTGTAGGTTTAAAACACACACATAGAAAGAAATAGATCGTTAGTTTTGCAAAGATAAAGCATGAGCCAACAGTTTAACTCAATTTCCACATCATGAGCTACAAACTATTATTGTTCTTACCATTTTTACGAAGTCACCTGTGGGGAACGAGACCTTTTACAATCATAAACGTACTGTGTTCTGGCTGTAGAGTGCCCTGTAGCCCCCAGTCCTGCTGCCTGGGAGAGAGGTCCTGCTGAGGAAGGTAGCCGCTTCAGAGGTCCGCGCTTTCAGCACCTGGGTCAGCACCTCCCCTGGTCAGCACCGGGGATAGATGCCATCATCCCTTCTAGCTCCCTTACCAAGGTCTTGGAGTTATCTTGAATGCTAAAGAACTCACCTGAACTGTGAGCTACTGCGCTGATCAGGGTGGGGAAAAGAGGTAAAAGGGGATTCTGGACTTTGAAAGTTTTCCTGAGGGCTTTGGTAGCTAAGGGACCCAGAAAAGCACCGGCACTCTTTGCGATGGGGACAAGGCTAGGGAAGGTTGGGGGATTCGGGAGAGGGGAAAGAAGACGTCGAGGGAGTCTCTTTACCTGCTTCCCAGCGGCAGCAGCCAGGGATTTCTGCAGAAACTGACGGAGTCGGGGATCCGAGGGCGCGCCGGTGACACCGCCCAGAGCCAGGGCGATGGAGAGCGCGGCCAGCGCGCACTGGAGGCGGCAGGACAGCATCTCGGCGGCGCCGGAGAAGCCGAGCTAGAGTGCGGTTGGTCAAACTCTAGGAGCTGATCGCAGGCAGCAGCGACGGCTCTGGACCTCGCGACTCCTAAAGCGGCTTGTGTGCTCTCCACCGTCTCCCCCTTTTTAAACTCTCTCTCTGACGTCAGACTAGGAGGCGCCCCCAGATCTCACCAGCGCTTTTACGCACCATTACCCTCGTGAAATCAATCACAGAAGTGAGAGGAGGCTACACAAACAAAAGTGGCTTATTAAAAAAATAAAAAATCCTGCACATGCAGAGGCCCACACGATTCCAACATGTCACACCATCTACACAGTCTTTTTATATTCACTCCGTGCTACGCACATACACATTCCATAGTTTCACTCACACATATGCACGGTCAATTACACACACTCAAACACTCAGCCCCTGGAGAAGCACATGCGCCATCACACTCAGCCGCGTACACATAAAGGCACCCAGACAACTCTATCCATCGTCATACTCAAACATTTTAGGAGAATCAGATGCAAAAGTATGTGAGTGTGACAAGTGGAGACTGTCACAAGCATTCCTTGTGACAATGAATGTCAGCAGCGTTCCTCTAAGAACAGATTTGAGAATGGAATGAGGATTTTAGAAGGACTGAATCATCTCTCCATTATCTCTGTAAAAAGTCTCTTAGATTAAGATGTAATGGGGCTCTAAAAAACTTCACTTTTCCTTGTAATGGAGGAGAAAGCGCCTTAAGTTCACCCTCAACCCCTCTTTCTCAGCAGTTGAGACACTTCTAGTCTACCTGCCTTTCCACTGTGACAAAAAAAAAAATGCTAAAGGAAAAAAAAAGAGAGATTGACTTAATTTTGGTGCTTGAAACTTGCAGCTGGAAAGAAATCTCAGAAACCATCTACTATACCTCAGAGCTTAAGTCACTGAGCCTTGAAATGCATAGTGAAATTCTCTGGTTCACATAGTACACAGCTGGAGCAAGGACCAGACACCCACATTCCAAGGCCAGGGTTCTTTTCACTCAACTTTAAATCTTCTAACAGTTTCCTGGCTAGTAGGAGCAGTTTTTGGTCAAGGACTCCCAGTCTGAACATACAGAAGTCCAGGAACCCCCTGAATGTATGTGACTGTTATTATATGTCTCTGTGAGAGAAAAGCATCAACAGTACTCCCCTGTTCCCCACAAGTAAAAAGGAACTTTGAGAAATGCTGTTCTAGAATTCTGGTTGTGGTCTTGTTAGATGTTTTCTGTCCTGATCAGAGTTCTGGCAGCTTTTTCTTTTCTTATTTTTTCCCCAAATAATCCTTATCAAGGAATGGCCAGCTAGTGCCATGGCATGGGCCAGACGATCCCTGCAGGCTCTTTAAGGGCTGACATTTTATAAGCTTCAAGTTCATAAGAGCTTAAAAAAAATTACTATATCTCCAGAAACCAAGTGAAGCAGAGAACTTGATTAATCCTATCACCAACAAGGCATCACTCATGTATCCTCAATACTTAGACCAAGACCACAGTGTTGAGAGGCAGGAGGGATTGGGAGATGTCCTGAATGACTTGAGGAAGTGTCACCTTTTCCTTTTGTATCTGTAAGCTAAAGAAATAAGAGAAGGCACAGCAAAGAGTGTTAAAGCTTCCAGGGCTTGGTGAGTCCAGACAAGCCAAAGCACAAGTAGGGCATTAAGAAGTCACTCAACATGTGTTGAAATAGTCTGGGAGAGCAATAGCTCTGGGACTGTGGAACACAACCCTATAAAATACATGTTATATTCTCTATACATCCTGGAACCCTCCTAGGCTTGTAGCTAGGGATTCAGAGTCTAGTTACATCAACACAACAGTCCAAAGGCACCCCCGAATGATCTCACATCTCTTCCACTCAAGACTTGCCCTTGGCAGCCCCGTTGAGTAGAGAAGGAGAATTTTCCTAAGATAGGAGCCAGCCAAAGAACAAATAGCAGCCTCTCCATCTTGCTGTATGCTCTCTTCTACCTCCCTTTCCAGACTCCTGCTCCTCTCCTTCCACATCTTTATCTTCCTCTTTCCTCTTTCTCCTTTCCCAAATCTTTCTCTGAACTTCCCTCTCCAAATCTTCCTTATTCAATCCCTCTTTTACTTCTCTCTCCACTCCCTATCCTCATTCCTCTCTGTTGTACTTCCCTCTCTCCAGTCATTTTCTGACTGCGATCTGGTTCTATCTGGCTTCTCTGCCTTCTCTGCACATCTGCCTCCCTTCCCATTCTGCCTACCCAATATCTGTCCCAGTCTCTGCCTCTAGTTTCTTCCTCTCTTAAGCCGCTCCTTCCATTTCGTCCTCTTTCCTTCTCAGCTGTTTCTCATAAAAAAAATACTCATGATCTTTAGCTGTTTAAATACCTACCTGCGAAGAGTAAGCCTGAGTTGCTTCCCTCAAACCCTTGCTGAAGTGCTGAGGCTGTGGGTGAGATGACTTCTGGGCTTTTTGTTTTGTTTATAGTTTTATAATCCTCAGATTGTTAGGAGTCTAGGAGCCACTTAAGACAGAAGAAAAAACAGGACAAAAGGGGACACAAATTTTCCTTAAGCCCCCTCCCCATGGCCAAGTTTTGCCTAAAGGTCGGTTTAGCACAAAGACACTTGAAACTTCCCTGACCTGAGCCATTTGCAGCCAAGCCCCAGGGCCTCACTCCCAAGTCCCAAATGCTGGGGGTGGAGCGCTGTTTCTGGTTGCACTGGGGACTCTATTTCCTAGACCTTGGTCACCAGGAAGGATACCCCCATCCTTATGCAGCCCTCTGTGGCTCACAAAGTCCTTTCTCATCCAGCATGTCAGGGCATGCTAGCCCCATCTCACAGAGGAGGAAACTGAGTCCCTGAGAGCACAGGTGCCTCACACAAGGGCACGCAGGCAGGAAGTGGCAAGGTCGAGGGAGGTTATTGATCGGCTTTAGCAAATTTCCTCCTCCCCTGACTCAGAGATGCCAGAGATACCTGGCTGAGCAGTCTGCAGCCAGGATGCAAGTGCCTCCAGGAGGCATCCAGGCCTCTTTCACGTGCCACTTTCCAGCCAGGATGTGATTTCCCACATCCCTGTGAAATGTACATTTGGGGACGACTACCTGCCAAAACGAGGAGCAAAAATTCATTTTAATGAGACAATAAAATCTATGAGCAATCCCATGTTCAATATTAAGCAGTGCAGAGAAGCAGAAAGTAACTGCACTTGGAATCCAGAGACTTGGATTCTAGCTCTGGTTCTGACACAGTCCAGCTGGGGACTTCCTCTCTGGGCCTTAGTTTCCTCCTCTGCAAAATAGAAGGCTTGATAGGCAACATTTGTGGTTCTTTCCAGCCCTGATCATCAACAAGCTTGAGTTTGAGAAAATAAAGGGGCAAACTAGAGCATACCATGATGTTCACATGGTGTTTCTTTCTCAAACTGAGAACTTTATATTGGAAAAGAACCTGGCTTTTATGTAACATGAGGGAGGAAGCCGGCTGCAGTGGGCATTTCACAGGCCTATCAGAAGGAAAATGTGCTCTTGCACCTTGCTTCTGCTACTGACCTGCCCTCCCCACGTGGACCTCTGTTTCTCCATCTGTAAAACTGACTCATTCAAATTCTTTCTACAAATAAGTACTGAGAATCTGCACTGCTTGAGAGGTTGATAACACAGTAGTGAACTAGATAGACAAAGTCCTAGTGAGAAAGGCAAACAATAATCACATCGATTAAGTAATTAGTATATGTTCAAGTTGATAAGAATTGAAACAAGGTATAAAGCATGATGACTAGCGGAAACCCTTCTGAGGAGGAACTACTTGAGCAGAGTAGAGGGAGCTAGCCAGGCAGATATCGGAATAAAGGTATTTCCTTGTCAGGTAGAAAGACAGTCTGTTCAAAGGCTCTGAGGTAGATGCATGCTTGGTACATTCTAACATCAGAAACAAGGCAAGGAAACTCGAACAGAGTGGGTGAATCAGAGAGGGCTGGGAGATGAGACCAGCAAGACAGACAGGGGCCAGGTCACACAGAGCGTTGAAGACCGGGTTAGAAAACATTGGAGGATTTTGAGCAAGGGTTTGACCTGATTTGATTTTTTTTTAATTAATGCCTTCTGCTAAAGTGGTGAATTAACTGTAAGAGAACAGGAGAATCAGGAAGGTAACTCAGGAGTCTAAGAGCCATTTAAGAGGAAAGAGGTGCCAGAATGAAAGAGACACCTTCTCCCTTAAATACCCAAGCTGGTTGGCTTGGCATAAAGGCATTTCATACCTCCCACCCAAGCCTTTTGTAGCCAGCCCCCAAGGTCTGTTTCCATGGAAGGGAAGGTGGTTTGTGCTTGTTTGGGGAACCATATTCCCCAGACTAGTTCAGGCAAGAGAAGATGGTATTTGGGCAAGAGTGACAGCTATGAAGGAGGGGAGAACTGTATAGGTTTGAAGTTTATTTTGAAGTAGAGTTGACCAGACATGCTAATGCTTTGTTTGGATCTTGAGTTAAGGAAGTGAGAAGAACAATTGTTACCAATTGGTAGTAAGTGGTCTAGACATTCCCTAAAATGCTTTCAAGTTCCAAAAATTCCTGAGAGTAAAGGAAGTGGATTTCTGACAAAAACTTCTCTTGGACATTTTGTAAATGAAAAAGCATTTTATTTCCCAGTCAGAATAAAGTGAGAATTACTGTGGGTGGGGAGAAGCAACATGGTACAGTGGGAAAAGCCCTGGCCTGGATAGCTGAAGCCCTAGACTTAGGTCCTCAGTTTTCTCTTGCTTGAAATGGGCCTGATAATTCTTGCTTTTGCTAAAACATGCTTTAAGGACCAGATCAAAAGTGAAAGTTCTTGGTTATCCATAAAACATGATAAAAAGATAAAGTCCTGTTTTTGTTGTTGCTGCCCAGAAGGAAGCCGTCAGCCAGTGCCAAGGGGTGACATTCAGTGAGCCAGCCTCTGCAAGCTGGAGTGTCCTCACTGATGCTCTGACCTGACTAGGCAGACAGGCCTTCCTCTGAGGACACCATAGAGTATGATCTCTCCGAAGGTCCAGGAAGATCTCTCACAGAAATGCAGTAGACCGGTGCTAAAATTCATCCATTAGGTTTAGTCTAGGACTATTAGACTATTAGACAATAGTCTCTTCTCTACTTTTTCTTGGAGATGTAGCACATTAAAACTTAATAGTTATTAACACTTTAGCATGAATTTATACATTGAATTGTCTTCTTGCTTATAGCCGTCTAAAGGACAGTTTGGACTTAAGTAAAGTTGGGAGACCCATTTGGAGAAGAGGGCAGACTTACTGGGATGTGTTGTTGGGAATGGGGCAGGCTATAGGGAGCACTCAGACTCCTCTTGCCCAAGAGCCAAGGTGCTTGGGTGAGGATACCCTAAGGACCTTTCCTTCTAGAGCAACCCTACCACCATGGATCATGAGAACTTGCAATCCTCTAAGGACTTCCACTGATTTGGATTTCAGATAGAAGAGTGCCAGCTCATGCCCCTGGAGCTGCTGGTGGTAGAGGATCCAGATTTTCCTGCCAAATTAGCTTTCACCAACTTCCACAACCCAGCCTAAAGGGATCGCATTAGACAACAAAGAGTGAAAGAGTCCCTGAATGAAGGCCATGGGTGAACGTTTCCCACGGGTGGGCGAGTGATGACAGGTCAGGCCTGGTCTCCTGCAGTAGTCGCCTATCTGGTCTCTATCCCATCACTTTCCAGCTCAGAAGCCCTCAACCACCCTCCCATGCCAACTAGTTCTAATGCCAACGCCTCAGCCTGATCGTCACATTTCCGCAGACCCTAGCTGTCCTGGTCAATCTCACCCCGTGTCACCTCTCACCTCCCAACTTGACCCACCCCCTGCTCACACCTGCTTTTCCCTGTGCACACCCTGAAGTCTCCCGCATCCACTTTTGTGTGTATCCTCCTCCCGCCACCTGCAGTACCGTGGACCCATCTCCGACTGTTAATATCATACAGCTTATTTTAAGTCGAGAGCTTCTCATTTAGATTCCATATGGCTTCCTCCTGTGCCCAAGGGTGTCTTTTGTGCCTCTAGTAGAGACCATCCTAGATCACTTCATATGTCTGTTCCTTGAGAGTCTGTGTGTCTCATCCATGAGCCTAGAGGTTCACTGAGGGCAGAAATCTTGTTTCAATCATATTTGTATTTTCCTCAGAGACAGTAAAAATGTGAAGCACAGAGTAATCGCTGAAAGATGTTGGTTGAGTGGAAGACAAATTTCTTCTTCTTATATGTGAGGTCTCTGTGATTCTGCAGGTAGAATGAACCTCAGGTGAGCCTCGGGGAACTGAGGACTGTATCACTTGACCCCCAACCCTGGGTAGCTGATACTTTCAGGAAGACATATCCTTTGATCCCTTAGTTATCTCTGAGCTTCAGCAAAAAAAAAAAAAAAAAAAAAAAAAAAACCTTAAATTCTGTTCTGTGTGATTGTTCCTATCTGCTAAAAACTAACTGAAGTTGTCATATGAATATGCTAAAATCGTCATTGGAAAGATAAGGGACTTCACTGGAAGGCGTAGGGAGGACACACCCACCAACCAATGAGGAACTCACGTGTCCCTGGCACGCAGTAGAAGAGAGTAGCGCTGCTGGCTCACCTCTGCGCATTGTTTTGCGTTTGATTGTGTGTTAATATCAACCAAACAACGGAATGGAAGCCTCAGGTTACATAGTGAGTGTACAGCTGGGCTGCTGTCAGAGCCCTTTCTGCCACTCCAACATTTCCTCTCTCACCAGAGAGAAGGAAGGAGACTTTGCCCCTAACTATCCTCTCAGATTCCTTTCTCTTTGTGAGTCCACTGGTTTCTCCAGAAGCATCCCACTTGCTGATGTATGACTTCTGCTCAGGGCTCCCCAGTGAAATGAAATCGAGCTGTGCTCTGCCCCACTGTACCACCTAGAGAACGTCTCCCAGTTCCCTTTTCTTATTTTCCTCCTAAAAACAAGATGTTAAGTTTCAGGTCTTCCATCAGCCTTGCCAGTGTAGTCAGCAAAGGAGGAGCTGTCTTGACAAGCTGGGTCTGAGAAATGAGGCCAGAAACCAACAGCCCTGCCCCTGAAACAGTGTACGGAAGATGGTGACGTTCCTCTTCAGCGTAATCCTGAGACGTGCACCCGCCCCACCCCCACCCCGCCCCCGCCGCAACACACACACCTTGAAAAGACATGATGGGGGCTATATGAACACAGAAATGCCCCATGAAGTAAAGATATCCCTACAGACAGTTCCAATTTCCCACACTCAAGCTATGAGTACTAATCTAGACGGGTGGATCTTAACCCCGGCTTCATACCACAGGATTGCCTGGGAAACATTTTAAAAGCATAGATGCCTGGGACCCAACTGTGAAGATTCTGACGTATAGGCCTATATCTTTTAAAAGCTGAATTGTATTCTGCAACTGGAATGGGCTCCACCCTTAGAAAATGATGGGGTCATAAACCACCGCCCACCACTGTTCCTCTCTCATCTCACTCTGCTTGGTTTCTTCTCCCTTTTACCTTTCTCCTCTTTCCCACCTTTGACTTGGGGACGCCCTAGCACAATGGGCTGGGCTTGGCCCCATCAGGGCCAGAACACCTGCTTCACTGGTTTTCCTAATACAACCCCAAGCGTTGAGGGCAGGGGCAGGACAGGGGCCAGAAGTGGACTCATCCACAGACTAGGACCTTCCAAAGCATCTAGTGCCTCCCCTGTGTTTACACATTGGGAAACTGAAGTCAAGAGAAAGGAAGGGTGTCTCTCAAACCCACATAACTAGTATTAGGGTCAGATCTTCTGATTCTCTTAGTTCTGTGTTCTTTTTGTGAAGTTCTTTGAATCCCTTCTGCCCACATGGTAGAAAACATGTTGTAAGATTGGCAGTTCCTGTCTTGTCTGTGTGTTTTCCATAAGGGTCAGCCTGAAGCAAAACCTTATTCCCTGACAAGAGAATTATCCTCGAGAGAAAGCTTTGGAGATTAATGTGTTGGGTCTTCATGCTTTGTGTCTCCATCCTTTTCTGGTTGTGCATTTCCTAATTGCGGGAAACAACCAGACCTGTTCCTCAAGGCCACAGGCTGAGCGTGGCTGCTTCAGCCTGCCCAGAGGAAGCTGTTGTTAAGCTGAGCTCTCCTGCCCTCTGCTGGCCCAACTGGTAGAAGACAACTTCGTCTAAAATTTTAGGGCAGGATTTTATTCATTCTTTCATTTACTTCCTTCACCAACTTTTTTAAAGGGCCCACTATGCGGAGAGCACTGTGCTTAGGGCTGGGGTTGTAAAGGTGTTCTCAAACAAGAACCTCGTCCTTCAAACATCTGATTATTGAACACTTTGTGCCAGACCCTGTGTTCAATAATGACCAACACTCAATCCTTGGCTTTGAAAAGAAGTTGCAATCGAGTAAATTATACAGATTACTGTCTGAGCCCTACAATCAAACAATTAGCACTAGAAGGGACCTCAGACACTTTATAACCCGTGTTAGTCATTACAGATTGGGTCTGGGGTTCCCCACACACAGGCCACAGGGACTGCAGAGTCAGGGGAGGGGGACGGGTGGTGGGAATTCTGTTTCATTGAACAGGATTCTGCAACAAAGTTTCATAGAAACAAAGAGCTTGAAGGAGGTGCAAAGTTGGAAAAGGGCAGTTCTAATACAAAACATCCTCTTGTATTTAACCTGAATACCCTCCGACCTCACGAATGTGTACTCATAATCAGTGTGACATTTACAGCTAGTCTCAGGGTCACGGACCTAATCACATTTTGAACCCATATAGCAGTGAAATCTCACTCCCTTTGCAAGGTGTTTCCAAGAAGGTCTCACATGTGAGGGCTCCCTTGCTCCCAGGTCATTGCCAACACTGTGCTCAGAACCAAGGACGCATTCCTGGACCGCTGCCCTCTCCATGATGCTGTAAAGTGCCAAACTGGCATTGCTTACACCAGTGGCTTTCCAACTTTTGATTGCAGCTTACATAAGAAGTACATTTTACGTCACAGTCCAGTGCATGTACACACCTGCACACGTTTCTCAAAACAATACTTAGCCATTATTATTTGCAATTCACTCTGGTATTTCCTATTCTTTTCTGTTTCTTTTTCTCTTTAATGCCAGTCATGACCCACTAAATTAACCGTCTGACCCACCACTGAGTCCTAAACCTCGGTTTGAAACGCACTGCTTTGGACCACTGGCCACCTGCACTGCCCTCTGCCTGGACTGTGGAATTTCCAGGCTGTCACTCTCCCCCTACTGTGCAATCCTAGTGGGGAACCAGGCAACAGGCCCTGCCACCTGGGGTGCTGGTGCTCACCTCTCCTCTCCTTTCTCTCCTCTGCCTTCCATCCTTTTAGTGGGTCTCCCCGCTGTTTTAACAGCCAGGGGCCTATGGTGTTAAGCAACTTAGGTCCCTGCCTGCTGAAACAGCAGTTTACTAACTGGTGGGTTGAGTGATGGCCCCGCAAAAATATGTCCACATCCTAACCCCCAGAACTTGTGAATGTGACCTTATTTGAAAAAAGGAGGGGCGCCTTTGCAGATATAATTAAGCTAAGGATGTCAAGATGAGATCATCCTGTATTATCTGTGTGGGCCCCAAATCCAAAGACAAGTATCTTATTAAAAAATAATTATTTAAAATCACTTAATATGCATCTAAATCTGTATCAGTTATTTATTTATAACTATCTTCTTCTAGTGGGTATTCAAGTTAGTTTACAGGAGTAGATTTTTAAAATGCAAATTAGAAAGTAGTGACTTGAGGTTCAAGATGGTGAACTCAGCCTGTGCACCTATTTTTGCAAACTGTCCAAGCTTTCCAAATTTCCCATTGGCATAATCAAATACGAAGTAGGGAGAAAATAGGGTTTTACTTCAGGCTGATGCAGGGATACATGAAAGCAGTCTAAAGAATCAGAGTAAATGCCTCTCTCTTCCCTATGGACAAAGTTACTACAGGAAACAATAAACAAACAAACAAAACCTAAGATACTCTCTAGCTTATATTCTCTACAAGATTTGTGAGGTTATTGCATCCATTTTTTTTTACATTACATTAGGCAATGTAAAAGGAAGGAAACATTAGGTTGATAATGGGTTCTTTTTCTACCTCAGTAAATTCCAGAAGACATCAAAATAATGCCCACCAAGTTTTGAGAGGAAAAAAACATATTGTTATGATAAAAAGTCATACTTGGCCAATCTATTTAGGAGGGATAAGAGCAATAAAAGGCCATTCTCAGATAGGCAGACAGACCAATCACATTCTCTCTTTCTGAAAATATTACTCACAAAAGTAAGAAAGGAAGAGAATAAATAAAAATTAAAAATGCAAAAGTGGCGTTCGCCGGCATAAAGAATGTGAGAGAAGTAAACCTATAAGATTTAAGAGTTTAATATTAATTCTCCAACTAATATTGTGAAACATAACACATTTGTCTAATATAATTATTGAAAGAGAATGTATGAGCTATAAAGTATTTTATTAATTTAGTTATAATATACTAGATTATTCTAATAAAACTGGAAATCCAAGTTGACAGGGAAAAGGATATGTGAAATTCGTTCCCATCTACCAAAATAATGAACAACTTGTGAAACTTTCTTGAAATAAGTATAAGAATATGAATGAAAATGTATTTTATAAAAATGCAAAGATAATCAGTGGTAGAATATACATTTGTTGTTTAACTTTCTATGGAAAAATGATTTTTAAAAGTCTAACAATACTGTGAAATGTTTTTAAAGAACCAAGAAGCATTAAAATAGAAATAATTTTATATGTGTGCTTTCCTCCCTAATTTCTAAATAAACTGCAAATATATTTTATTGCATTTTTATCCTAAGATTTAGAAACACCCATCTTAAATTTTCAAATTCTTGTATTTTATTCTATTAAGGCTAACCATTTAGTTTTCTCAATTAAATTTCTCACAGAAAGAATCTTTTTTTGCACATTTTTGTTTTATATTTTTGTTTGTTATCTGAGTACCCCCACAGACACTGGAAGAAGAGATATATGATCTCTTTGTCAATGTCCTTCAGCCAAAGACCACCAGAAACACACATGTCACTGAACAAAGTTGGATTTTTTTGACTCATTGCAAAGAGGAAGGATGCCCTTGGGAATCATGAAGTATCTCAGTAAGAGGGCTTAAAACAGGCACGCTCTAGCACTGGGGCATGTGCCAGGTGGGAAAAGATTCGTGTAGGTGACTTTGCTCTGGATCAGATGCTGTCAGAAAGTAGAGAGAATTTTATGATTGAAAATCTTAATGATTCTTATCTAGAAGGTGAGAAGACAGAGAGAAAGAAGGCTAAAGATGTGACTGGTAAGGTAGCAGCCACTCATATTGGCCAGAATAGGGGGGTGTAAGTCATTTTTGTGGTTTGGACAATGTTTGTGCACCTATCTATATTCAGATGTGACTTCGGAGTGGTCTTTTGTTTGCCTTGCTCTAGAATCATCCCAGGGTGGTCTGGTCTGAGGTTGCTGTTCGGTGGAGTTATGTTCAACAGGGGAGCACCATGGCCTAGCCCTGAGTACCAGCCCGCCTCTCAGGGCTACTCTTCTCTGTCTCATCTTTTATATAAACACTTTGATATATAAACACACACGCAAGTATACATAATCAAAAGTTTTATACATTTTATTAGGGACATTTATTCTTGTTTAATGAAGCTACTATATGCATATAATGAATGTGCATATACGCATATCTAAATCATAAGAAAGTAATTCACTTTTATCGTAGAAACAAACAAAAAGGAATAAAAAAGCAAAAAGGAAAATCAGCTGTCTCTAATTGTTCTCAACTGAATTCAACATACGTGAACAACTAAGACCAGAAACAAATTGTCTGCTTTCACTGGTTATTAAATTAGTTAGTTGACTTTACTTTCAGCACTGAATAAACAAAGCTTTATGTGTTGTTTGACCAAAGTTGTTAGTGTGGGAATTTGCAGCCCAAATTCTCATCACCCACAGTGCACTTGAAGAGATTGTTCATTTCTCTACCTAAGGATGAGAACTGAGACTATTTTAGCTCCTTGAGTGAGAAAGAAAGATGGATGGAGAAAGATTAGAACAATGGGGAAACTGAATGCTTCCTTTAATACATACATAGTGCCTAGTACAAAATATGTAGATATTCAAATGTTTGTAGAAGACACAAGGATAGGATTGCTGTTCAGAACTATCTTTTTTTTTTTTTTTTTTTGCTTTTAAAGACAAGTTCTAAAAATGATAATAAAATGTCTCTCATGCTCCCGCCTCACTTCTAACCTGAGCCAAAAGAGCTGTCTTCCCCCAACACCAGCCCACCTTGCTTTTCTGCCCTCTTTCTAGCCAGTGCTCCCAGATTCCTTTCAGGCTCCATCCTGCGCTCTTCTGGTACTTGATTGCTTACTCTTCCAGAGCATGAAATAAGCTCTGTCTCTGGGTCTTCCTTTTTCTTCACTCAACGTGGGATGCCCGTAGCTCCCTGTCAGGCCCACCCTTTACCCTCTGACCACTTCTACAAAACATACCTCTGTGTGACTGGTCTAAGAGACCATCCCTTACCTCTCATCCCAGGTATGACTAAGTTGTCCCCTTTCTTAGCATTGAGTAGCACACACACTGTGAGCCCTCCAAATCAGGGACTATGTTTAATTATCTTTGTGATCCTAGAACTTAGGACAGACCAGGGGTAACACAGACCAGAGTCGACAGATGTTGACTTGTGGATGAAAATGGAAGGATAACAGCTGTATAACCATAGGATATACTCCATGCAGTTTTTCCTGGGTTGGTAATGGGTTTATATCGACTCACTCCACTGTATTGTTCGACTGGTACCCAGATATCCTGAGTCTCAGCACAAATTCCTTTCCAGGCATCACCGTCCTCTTCGGCAGGTACTCTGCAAGCAACCGCCAACCAGCAATCAGCACAAGCCATACATGCTTACTCAGCGGTGTAAAATCAGCACAAAGACACACACAGGGCTTATGGGGCACTGCCTTCTTGTAACACCTCTGATACAGATGCAGTTACAGGATATACACAGAAATAAAAGAATAAGAACAGGAAGAAGGGGCCTCTCTTGACAGGTCACATAGAGACGAGAGACCAGGAACAAATATTCCCTCCACTTCACAGCTACAAATGTCCGTGCCCACAGGGTGACTCTCACACCAAGCATCTGCAAAAGTTCTCTCCTAAGCCTCTTGTCAGCCATGCTGGCAGGCAATTTTTGCACATTTTTCAGACATTTCTGTTTCTAGGTTTCTACAAGTCCAAGTTCCCTCCCTGTCTTCAGGAACTGGCCTGAAGTCCAGCTGTCATCCAGATGTTAGTGCAAAGTGCTGTAGTCTTTGTCCAGGATCTGAACTGAGTCTCAACATATATAATATATTGAGCCCAAAGAGGCTTATCTGATTCTTTATTTCTTGGAAGTCTGAGGTCCTGTATCAGACTTAAACTAAAACCAGCTCACAAACCTTTCAAAACTGGACATCTCACTAAGCCTCTGTTTTCCCCTGTAAGTGTGGGTAATTACAGTGTTTACCTCCTGGGTTGTTATTAAGGGGAGATTAGACAAAATAGCTGATGCAACGTCAGCATCCCCTTCACTTCCAGTTTAGGGACATCACAATACATGAAACACACAGGATGGTTCTTGGTGGGAGCGAGGTGTGGCAGAGAATATTGCATCCAACAAGACAAGAATTTAGTCAGTCAACCATTCTGATTAAGCAGTGACTTTGTGTCAGGTACGGGGAATAGAGAGATGAAAAACAAGCGACAGTGGTGGGCGGGCACACATGCAAACAAGCAGAGACAATACAACATGCCAAGTGCAGCAGCAGAGGCCGCCTCAAGGGGTGAGATCCTAACACCTCCCACGGCTGTGAAAGAAAGCCTCACGTGGACCTAACGCTCAAACTGACGCTGAAGGAAAAGCTCTTGAAAGCCAGATGGGACGGGGTTCCAGGAGAGTGCACCCCTGAGCTGGAGGGGCATTGGCTTGACGAGAGTGACAGGATAGCATAGTGATTGGAGTTGGAGAGACCTTGGATTTCAACCTGAGGACCATGACATACTCACCGGGTCTCCATGAACCAGTTTCTTTACCTCTCTGAGCCTCAGCCAGAAAACAGAGGTAATAAGAGTAGGTGCCTCACGAGGTTGTTTTCAGAATTCATTGAGACGATGCCCACAAAGCACTCAGCACAGCACCTCACACACAGTAAACGATTATCGCAGCAGGCGTTTCCTGAATCCTCCTTAATACATGGTATGTGTTATTAGTATCTGGAAACGAGGTGTGTCTGGCTCATGAGACTAAGTTTTATCCACTAGCAGGAAAGAGTGTAAGCAGGGGAGTGAGCTGATCATACCTGATGATTAGAAAATCACCCCGGGACAGTGGTAGTGTGGGCTGTAGTGGGGGAGGCTACAGGTGTGGCGATGGTGAAGGAGGCTACAGAGGCAAGGGACACAGATGACGCGTCTGGGCAGCAGTAAGCAGGAAGGGGAGAAAGAAGATCAGCCTCAGAGGTACTTGGGAAGAGCATTCAACAGGGAGCAGTGACCGATTCACGCAGGGTGGGGTAGAGCAGTGATAGAGGTCAGGAGATAACTCCCAGATTTCTGAAGCAGGAGGAGCAAACTGGATGGCAAAATGATGAGGTCAGCTTTGGTCAAGCTGAGGCAGGTCCCAGGGGACAGGTCACTTGGTCTGGGGGTCTGGAGTTCAATAGAAGCACCTAGAGGAGCTGTCAGGACCGGGAGTTCATATGCAGTAGAAACCTACGTCATGGCAGGTGTATGTAACAGCGAGAAAACGAGCAAAGTGAGAGAATCCCAGGGAACACCAGCATGTAAGGGATGCTGAGAGAGAGGCTATCACCGCAGCAGAGAGGAAACAGGCGTGGGAGAGCGAGGAGGGGGTGCTGACCTGGAATCTCCAAGGACGGGGTGCAAAAGGCAGCAGCAGCGGTGAGACCAAGTGAGACAGGGAAGGCTTGGCAGTGGGGTGGGGGGGGTGACCGTTTTAGGGACATGGGAAGGAGGCTTCCATGAATTCAGGGCTAAAGAAGAAGTAGAGATAAATATAATCTACTCTTCGAGAAACTGGGCTTTGAAGGAATTAAAAAATACCTGGCAATAGTCCAAAGGGATGTGGCGTCAGAGTGGGGTCATTGGAGTTAAATGTGAAGAAGACGAGTATATTTATGGACTGAAAAGAAGGGGCTTCTGAAGGAGATGTTCACCTTGCGGAATTTTTCTCCGATCTCATCGCTTCTCACCTACTCTAGCCCCCTCGCCCCACCCCCCCCCGCTCTATTTTCAGTGGCTTTTTATCCCTCAACCCCGAGGCCTATCTCAGAGGCCCCACCTTTGCTGACCCACTTGAGGCCTGATTCTCCCCATGATGCAATCTCAGCAGTCTGCCCCTAACCTCACACACCACGATTCCAGTAAGAGGTGCTGCTGGTGCTGCTTCTTCAACAGGCTGGGAGCAGCTGGAGACCTCTGGAGACCTCATGATACCTGGCCCGCTGACATTCATCTTCCCAGAAGCCACCACATGTCTGCAATTGAGCAACACCCCGCAAGGCACATGCTCTGTACAGGCCCAGCTAAGCATCCTCTGCAGCTGGCAGAGGCGAACACAATCCCACATGCCCGCTGGTCCACAAACACACCAGCCCGATGCTCTTCCTGTCCCGCTACTGCACCCAGTTGAAGAAACGTAGATTCTTTCAGATTGCCTCGCTCACGGCTCCTGCAGGTCCCTAGAGGAATCCAAAGAGGTCCCCAGAAGCCCCCTGCCAAAGCCAGAGAAAAGTAAAGCCAGCCTGCACATAAGCGGACAGGTGGGACACAGTTTCCAAAGCAGTCCATCTCTGGAAACACATCCAGACAAACACACCCACCTTGAAATTCACCTTCAGTTTTCAGGTCCCATTTGGGGCAGAGGCTCTAAAGGTGAGCTGTAGAAAGGTGTCAATGTCGAGGAACAATTAGGAGTGTGGAAGGAAGAGCTTCTTTTCCTATTCCAGATAATAACAAGCACAGGGTCATCTGATGTCAGTCCATGAGTCTAATTGCCCAAGTCACAGCGATGCCTGAGGGAACTGGCACAGCAAATGGGTGCCCCCTCATGGGGCCGTCCCATGGACTGGGCAAGGGGGAGGGGCTGGAGACAGGGGCTCATGCTTCCCCTTGGTCATGACCTCCCTCAATGGAGGCACACAGCCCCGCTGTCACCTGGAGCATCCACTTTCCCAGATCTGCGTTATCTGCATCTTCCCTCACCATCCCCAGGATCCAGGACAGCTATAGAATCTTCTACAAGGCATCTGCATACAGGATGGCAATATCACACATGATACTGCATCATGTGTAAACAGTGGTGCCACAGCTCACGCATTTCTACAGAGCACAGAAATATATTCTCCAAGCCCCAAACCAAGACACACACACACACACACACACACACACACACACACACACACACACAGCCATCATCTTCTGGTGAATTTCTACCGGTCCTCCTTCCCAAGAAATAAATTTAGAAACAGTAGGACTCATAGATTCCAATCAACTGACAGTCAGAGCACAGTGTTTACATATTTATTTGTGTATCAGTACCCACCCCCCCATCCCTGCCCCCAGAAGGCTTCAGGTTGCACCTTTCAACCTGTACCCACCTCTTATTTTATGAGACCACATGCACCGAAGTGGGAATTTCAAGTTCTAGACAAGTGCTATTCAATATCTGCACAGTACAAACCAATTACCAGTAGCCACTAAGTATTTGACATGTGTCTGGTGCAACTGAGGAATGGAATTTTTCATTATATTTTAATTAATTTAAGTTGAGCCACATATGGCTAATGGCTAACATATTGGACAGTGCAGCTCTAATCATTCCAGCCAAGCAGGCTCTAGCACCAGACTGAAAAAAAACGGAGCCTTTCAGAATGGTGGGAGCTGGCTCTCAAGGAGAGAGACAGGGTGAAGGCACACTGAATGTTGATTGAAGATGCCTTGGGTGGCGCCACCGCCTGCCCCAAGAGGAACCATGGCAGGATGCTCAGAAGCAGCTGAAGATGAGCTTGAGAATCAGGAGGGGACAAGACGGGACTTCACGTGTCCTCATGGGGTCTGGGAGAGAGACATGAAGCGAAAGGAGGGGTAGAGATGGAGGTGGAGGAGGTGGAGGGAAGAGGTACCTCCCTGTGAGATAAGTACTAACACCAAAACTGGAGAGTTCTAAATCCACTTTGGACCCTTCTCCCCACATCCCCATCCCTGTAAATTTTAAAGGAAGGATCATTAAATATCTCCTAGAGCAACTCACATTCTCACATGCAGAGTAATAAACTGAGGTCCAAAGAGGTAACTGGGCTGTCCAGCGCTGTATATTGAATCTGTAGCAAAATCAGGACCAGAACCGCATCCCCACTCTCACCCCACGTGCCCTCCTCCCACCCTCAACCAGCTCCACTAAAAGAAGGTCGAACCTCGGAAGGAGAACTGCAGGTAGACAACGAGCAGGGAGAGGGAGGCCCAGAAAAGGCACCAGCGAAGGGAGAAGAAGTTGTAGCCCGATCCTTCCTGGGCCCTTGACTTGGAGGCACCGGAGAAGGTCGCCTCCTCCTCCAGCAGCTTCTCGCTGGGCTTCCAGTGCACGATGCCCTCCTGGCAGGCCTCGCAGAACTCGGTGCGGTGCGGCCCGCTGTCCGGGCGGCTGGCCACGTGGATGCGGTACTGGCCGCCGTCCTCTTCGTAGCACTGGTCACGCAGGCTGGTGATGAGGTTGTCCACCAGGTTCTCGATGTTCTCCTCCAGCATGCTCGACTCGTCCAGCCGCGCCGTGCCGCACTCGTAGCACAGCTGCTTGAAGACGCGCATGCGCACCGAGCCGGCCCGCTGGGCGCGGTCCAGGTACATGTGGAAGAGGATGACCACGTTGGCCGACTGCCAGGTGTGCCAGCACCAGGTGCAGTGGAACCTGCAGGGAAGGGAGGCAGGGACGGAGAAGGTGGGCCCCCCTCTCAGCCACGGCCGGCCTGGAGGAGCCTGGAAAGGAAGGGCCCTGTGTGCCTGTACCTGGAGGTTGAGGCGGAGTGTTTACCGCCCCCTGGGTACGTTAGTGCCTGAGCCGACATCTCCGCCTCCCCCTAGTGAGCTCCCCTGGGCCTGGAGCAGCCAGAGGCTGAAGCCATCCGGCTTCCAGCCACACTCCCCAGCCTGCCTCCTGTGCCCCCCTCCCCCACCCCGTGGCCTTGGTTCCCCAAGCCTCGTGCACTCAGAACATGGAGGCTGCCCGGGGTCACTCCCCCCAGTCTGGGCCTTATTTCTCTTCTGTGAAATGCAGGATAGTTGTGTCCAATAAGGATCCTTCTGCTCAGACCTCCCATGACTCTGATAAGGGGAATGACCACATATCTCACTCAGGCATCCTGTCTAATCTGGGGCGAAGAGATGCCTCTAGCTGTCCCAAGCACAGACCACTGAGAACCCATGGGATGGACAGGTGGATGGGTGACGCGCCAGCAGGGCTAGGACTACAGAGTTTGGTCTCTGCACCTTCACAAAGAACACTCTCCTGTCCCTTGACAAATCATCCCTAGATCCCACTCCAGGCCTGCAGTAGAGACTGGGAAGGTGTATCCTGGTCTGCATCCCCCCCCCACACACGTACACACATGCACTTTTACATACACACAGGCCACTTTATCTAACCCTTCGAGTTCCAGCCTCAGGAAACACAGAAGGAAGTGGCCTGAGACGCGTTCGGCCTAGGCTTCATCTCAGCCCCTACCCAGTGCTTGCACACCTTCAATGGCAGAGAACTCATTACCTCCAGTGGCAGTTCCTTCCATCCGTGAGATAAAGCTCTTCCAGGCCCCTGTTCCTGCGGCTTTATAGGTGGTCCAAGGTCCACTGGGTTGAGTCTGCCCTCACTGCTGACCCTCTGTGGGACCCCCATTGATGGCTCTGAAGGATTTCTGGTGAGGAACTCAATTCAATCCAACAGACATTACCCAGTACCTACTGTATGCCAAGCACCACACCGTGCAGTGGGGTGGAGATGAAACCAAGCCTGGTCCTGAGCCCTGGGGCCCATGGACAACATAAGTGCAGCCCAAGGCAGGGTTGGCACACCAAAGCATCCTGATTGGTCCTGAGCCAGAAGGGATGTGTCCTCCTCCATCCTGCCTCCCCCTGCTAGGCCAGAGCTGCGGGGCACAAGGGTGAATGCATCCCAGTGCTTACAGATAGGGTGAGCCTCTGCACAGAATATGCACAAGGGCGATGCTTCTCCAGCCCTGCCTGAGGCCAGCTGGAAGCCACAGGTCACCAGCCAGGAATAGGACCACCTGAGCCCTGAGGCCAGAGGAGCCACATGGAGCTCAGTTCCCACCCCCCTGGGCCCCTGCATCTGAGTTTCCAGCCCTTTGCACCCCTTCCACCAGCCAGCTCAGAGCTTCACATCGTGTCTCTTCCTTCTGCACCTTTTCTAAATCAAGCCAATCCAGAGATGTTTCCCCTCCCTCGAGCCAGACCTCAGATCTTAAATCTCAAAGCTTCAGACCAATTAGGAGGGGAATTTAGGATCATCTAGTCAAACTCTGATTTCACTGAAAGAGAGCCCTCTGCAAACACACAGCTAGTCAGAGACAGGGCCAGGACCCAGCCCACACAGGTACCCAATAGATCTCTTGAATGGATTTGAATTGAAATGAACCAACCAACCTCTGCCTCTCTGTCTTTTGTCCCAAAGCCAAGTTCACTCTAATATTTGCAGGCCTTGGGGAAGGAGTACAAGTGTAAGCTCCCCACCCACAGCCTGCCTCCCTCTGTTCCCACCCCGAGCACCACAAGGAGCTTCACACGTAAGCATATGTGAACAGCCCAGTCTGTGTGTCCAAGTTCTGTGTGTCCACCCTCCCCTACCCAGGACACAGCCACCTGTTGGCATCCCCAGGGGCCTAGAGCTATCATCTGTCCTTGATTCGATGGACCAGATGAGCTTGAGTCAGCTTGGGCAGGGCATTCTGTGGCCCCAACCCCAAACCATGGTCTAGAAGAGGGAGAGGCATGTGGGCTTCAGAAGGATGTGTCCTCTCGACCTCAAGAACTCCTTGCTTTATAAGAAACATGCAGCTAATATAATGTATGCGATGCTGGGCCCTAAGGACCTACCAAACTCCTGCCCAAAGCTTTTTGTCACAGACCCATAGGTAGAAGAACTGGAAGGGACTTGATTGATCACCTAAGACCAACTCTCTGGTTTTGCAAATGTGAAAACTGAGACCATACAGGGAAAAGGATTTGACCAAGTTCACTGCACAGCCAGTTTCTAGAACATAGCAAGTGAACAATAAATGTTTTGTATTCAAATCTAATTTCATTACGTTGACTGAACAGACCTAGGACCAGAGCTAAGGCTTTCCCCAGTGGACGTTATGGCCTCCTCCACTCAATTCAATAATTCATAATTTCTTCAATCTTTAAGAAATTATGAAAATATGAAAACGTTTAAAGTGTCAGAGATTGCAGGGTCATTGGAGAATTACAGCTCTTTATTTACCGTGGAAAACCCAGACCCAAAGACAGAATACAACTTGCCAGGAGCACCCAGGGAAGTCAGTGGTACAGCTGGGATTAGAGCCAAGGCTGGTTCAACTCACCAGGCAGTTCCTTCTCTGGCCCCCTAGCCGGAGCTGACCCCGGGATGGGGCTCCACGTATCTCTGCCTCTGCCTAGAAGGTGCCCCCAGGGCTGTGCCGCAGGACTCCCCACAGGCCCCTACACCCTTCTCTTACCTGCCCGAGGCATGCTGCTCCAGGTACTGCTTCCAGCCAGGGGCCAGCTCATTGGGCTTCAGGTTGGGGTCTATGATGAGCTCCCAGCTGTCGGCCGGCTTGGCCACCTCCATCTTCTCATAGAAGACTTTCTTCCACTCGCAAGTGGTCAGGCTGGTACACATGGTCCTGCTGTCGGGGCCGAAAATTTGAGCTCAACCTGAGTGAGAACACAGAAAATGGCCAGGTAGGTGCAGAGCAGGGCAGTCTCTGAGGTCTGAAAATCCTCCTTGACAGGACCAGAAGGAAAGAGGACCCAGCAACCTCCTTTGTCACCCTGGAACCTGTTACCATGGAAGCTGGGGCCGGGGCTGGGGAGGAGGGACGTCCCAGAGGAGCGTTCCAGGGCCCTGAGCTAGGCTGCGGAGGCAGGGCTGGGCAGTGACATGAGTGCCGTGAGCAGGGAAGGGGGCTCAGCCCCGGCCCATGCTCACCCAGGCCTCCAGGAGTCTCCAGGAGGGAAGGGCAAGTCGGTGGTCCTGCTTCACCCCTACTGCTCTTGCAGGCATTCTCCGCTTCACGTGCTACGGTGCCTGTAACACCTCAGGGGACTTAGGGGACCAAGAGGAAACCAGGGACTGGGAAATGCAGAGCCTACAGCTCCCACGCCCCCTGATGTGCTGGGACCATCAATGGCTGCGTGCCAAGCACTAGCTGCGTGTCCTGCGTGCTGGCCAAGGCGGGGATTACTCCCCCTTCATCCAGATCAGGATGCTGGGGTTTACACACCTCTCAGTGGCTCATCCATGACTCAGATCCAGGCCTTCCACACCCAAACTCATATGTTCATTTACCGCAGTACTGTTGCGCACCTGACACTTAAGTACTGAGAGAGAAGTAATGTGGTTCCTTTGCTTGGGGAGCTCGCAGACCAGTTGGTGAGATAGAATATAATTTCCCATGCTGTGAGAAGCACAGTAATAGCATTTTAGAGTCATAAAGTCACAGAATTATTAGAGCTCTTATTTCATTCCTGGTCCCAGGCAGCTGCTGGGGGAGCAAGTTGGCTCTGTGCTGACGCCTCCTGCTGCCTCCGCTGCTGCTGAAAGAGGCAGGCAATAGGGTCCCCAGGGCTCCCTGATGTCCAATTTAAATACTTTAGAGACTCGAAGGGACCTTGGCTCCAAATTTGCATAATCCGAATGAAGGCACTATCCCTGGAGAGAGGCGGCCTCAGCAGGGAAAGACCAGGTGAGTTGGCAGCTGACTCCAGCTCTGCCCCCGAGCTCTGCGTGGGCTCAGAATCCAGTCATTTCCCACAGTGGAGCTCAGTCTCCTCACCCACACAGGGGAGGCTGTGCTAGGTAACATCTAAGGGCTCGCCTGGCTGTAATCACATCATGGTTCTTCAACCTGGAAATCGGATCACAGAGTGAGAGCGTGCAGACCTGAAAAAGGTTGCTGGGAACCAGAGGAGAGCTTTCAGTGCTGAGCTTCAGACTTGGTACTTGCCTCCGTGTGCTGTCCGCCTAGGGTGGGGTCAGGGGAAACACCACGGGAACCTCTCTTGGAAGGGGTACGTGTCCTCCCCTAGCTGTGTGCAGAAGACCTCAGGGAGGACGAAGCTGTGTCTTAGAGCCCTCGGCTGAGAGCACTACAAGGGCCCTTTAGTTTTAAAACGCTCATATCCTCATTGAACTCCTCGCCTCTTACCTGAAATCTCCTGACACTGAATTAAGACGGCTCAGGCCCAGAAACAGGAAATTATCTGGCCAAGGAAAGTGCAGGCCTCAGGACTGGGCTGCTCACTCCTTGCTGGGCGCCCTCTCAGCAGTCAGCTCCCAGCCAGGCGAGGTGGGGGTTCCCTGAGTTCCCGGCAACAGAATGCCTTGAGGAGCTTGTGGCCCAACCTAGAGCCACATGCCAGGAGTGAGTCTCCGGGAAATAGTGTGTCATTGTTCCCAGAACAAATGACAATGAAGGAAAAAAACAAAAAGAGAGAGAGTGGAATTGTCAGGGTTTACCTGCTGGCTTTTACTCAAATGATGCAATCCCTTTAGGCCTAGAATCAGGCGGAATCTGAGTGGGAGCCCTCTAAGCAGAGACCAATATAAGTCATCCTTCTGTCCCACCGCCCTGCTTTCTCTCAGGAAGAAAAGCTTGTGTTACAATCAGTGAGCACAAGTACAGCCTCACTTTTCTATGCATGGCTTGCTCCAGGAGGCACAGTGTAAGAGCTCACTAATGTACAAACATGTGTGGCCGTGGCCTCATCACACACTGGCAGTTTCACTATGCATTGTTGCCATATTTTTTATCTAGATAATACTTTAAAAAATAAAGGAATTTGTATTCCTTTATAAAATTAAATAGTGTGCACCAGGATTCTGCAAACAAGATTGGCAAGGGGGCGGAGGATAAAAGAACCATTCCCGCTCTCCAATTTGGAAATTGGGTAAATAAATAGCTTTGCAAAATATTCATTATTTAAATGTTACTTATTAGAACAAAACAAAGAATGTCAATGCGGAACCTAAAAATAAAAGTAATGAAGAGTGGGGGAGGTGAGCAGATACCCCTGGGAGCTTTTGAAAACTCTGTGTACCCTTACCCCAGAGATTTCAATACATGAACTTGACGGGGGGTATACCCTCTCCACCCCCATTCTGCTCCTGGGAAGACCCCGCAGCTGTTGACAGCCACTGTTACTAATGGGAATATGTTGTCCCACAGGCATCTTGGTGCCAAAACAGAAACAAAAATGAAGGTTGAGTAACTCTGAGATAGTGGTTCAGGATATTTCTTTACTTAGAAACAACTCCAGGAGAAATGCAAGCTGTGTCCCGTCTTGTCCTCTCTCCCCACAGTTCAAGAAACCAAGGAAGGTGCTACAGGGTAAATCCAAGGTCCCCGGGAAATCTTTTCAATAGCTGTTAGGATGGCCTCTCCATCCGCAAGATACAGCACTCAGCCGCAGCATGGTCCAAGCTCCACTCTGGGCGAGAGGTGACCTCTGAGTGTTAGGGCATTCTCATGGTCAGACCAGCCCACAGGTCTCAGTGTGTGTAGTGAAACACCTGCAGGGGAAGATTTCATAGCACTCTCTAAACAACTGGCAGCAACCAGGAAAGGAGCAGATAGTCAATATTCTATTCCTGCTGGTTTCCAAAGGTCTGAATTCTATGGGCCATGCTTCCTGGGCAGCCCAAAGTCAATATTAAGGGTGGCCGTACCTACTGTCACCTTTTTCAGGGCCTTTTTATGTGAGGCAGAGATTCGGTGAAATTGTCACACTATCTATGGGAAGATCATAAATTAAAAGGGCAATGTGGAAGCAGGGAGTGCTCTATGCAAAGAAAAACAAGAGAGGATGGGGCTTGAGTAAGTAAGTTAGTAGTTCAGGAAAGAAGAATGTAGAATTCTCTGCTGAAAAGACACAGTCAGACTCAGAAGGTCTGGAGATACCTTCAGCAGATGCCGCCAATGCTGACTTTTGTCAAGAAGTCGAGGGCCTCCATCAGAGTCCCTTGACTATACTGAGAACCTGTCACTTTCTGATGAGCTGAGGCTCCACTCACACAAAGAACCATGACTCCTCTCTGGGATGATCATGGCAGAGCAAAAAAGATGCTTGGGGAAGCTTTTGCCGGCTCCTAATGCTTCCATTCTGAAGTGACATTTTTCACTTCTCCTCACATTCCATTGGCCAAATCAAGTCATGCAGCCAACCCTGCAATTGGGCAGGGAAATGTATTTTTCCAAAGGAGGAGGGCACTTTAGGGAGTGGCGCCAAGCATTTTGGACAACAATAAAATCCGTCACAGCATCCGCCTGAACGATGGGCACCTCCTGGAACAACGGAGCTAAACAGATTTTCTGGTGTGGTACACTTGGAAATCCTGAATTCTAATCTCTAACTGCTCTGTGACCTCTGTGAAAGGGAGACCTGTAGAGGATGGGGACCACATGTCCTGAGTTGTCCAGAAGGATCTATATATTTCAAGGCCGCTGCGCTTGATTCCTTAGGAGAATATGTACTTAGCAGACCATGGGGAACTGCAGTCAGTATAAGTTGCTGAACCGCACTCCAGACCTTTGAGAGTCCAGCCCCAAAGCCCTAGCAAAACAGCTTTACTAAACTCCCTTGCATAGTTGGGCAGAAAGACATATTTGTAAATATGGTAATTAACAAAATAAAAGCATGCACTTAAACACCACAGCTTCTAACCACCACCAAGACTGTTCCAGAGGCAATCATCCCTGAGGTCGGCAGCAAGGATTCGGCTCTGCCTAGTTCCAGTGACTGGAGGACAGGATTGTAAAGACCAACCTCTCTGCTGGCCACAACTAAGAAATGCTGCTTAAAATATTATTTGTAAAAGTATTAATGATATAACAAGATGATAAAGCACCATGAGGGCAGAATCTACACAAAGACAGGAACCCAGAAAGATGAGTAGAGCGCTAAAGCTGCTTTTACTCTGAAGGCACTTGTCAAATCTGATGAAATAGAGCTGCTGTATTGAGCCCTTCAGAGGACCCAGGATGACGGAAGACAGAGTCTAGGGCCCACCCAAGGCAGGGAGCATAATAAGAGGCCCTCTGCTCAGAGAGCTGGAGCAATGAAGGGCGACACTTCCAGTGTAACAACGAATGGGAAGCACCAGCCCCAGCTTCTCCCAGAAGACTGTAGGATAATTGCCTTGAACATGAAGAGGAAAATGTATTGTTTAGCTTCACAATTGGACAAATGCTTATAATGATATGGGGATAATTACTAAATGAATAGGAACAGAATATATCTAAACTTTCATACTAATAGAGAGAAAATAATGTAATTATTAGAAAGCACGTAATCCAGAAGAAAACAAGAAAGGAGAGATAATCCAAATATAGTGAAACAGGAATTCCCTGGCTGTCTGGATATATGCCTAGGAGTGGGATTGGTGGGTCATATGGTAATTCTATTTCTAGTTTTTTAAGGAACCTCCATACTGTTCTCCACAGTGGTTATATCCATTTGCATTCCCACCAACAGTGCAAGAGGTGTTCCCTTCCCGCCACACCCTCTCCAGCATTTATTGTTTGTAGATTTTTTGATGATGGCCATTCTGACCTTTGTGAGGTGATACCTCATTGTAGTTTTGATTTGCATTTCTCTAATAATTAGTGATGTTGAGCATCTTTTCATGTGCTTGTTAACCATCTGTGTGTCTCTTTTGGAGAAATGTCTATTTAGATCTTCCACTCATTTTTTGATTGGGTTTTTTTTTTTTTTTTGATATTGAGCTGCTTGTATATTTTGGAGATTAATCTCTTATTGTTGCTTCGTTTGCAAATATTTCCTCCCACTCTGAAGGTTCCCTTCATTTTGTTTATGGTTTCCTTTACTGTGCAAAATCTTTTAAGTTTTATTAGTTCCCATTTGTTTCTTTTTGTTTTTATTTTCATTATTCTAGGAGGTGGATCAAAAAAGATCTTGCTGCAGCTTATGTCAGAGAACTTTCTGCATATGTTTTTGTCTAAGAGTTTTATAGTACCTGGCCTTACATTCAGGTCTTTAATCCATTTGGAGTTTATTTTTGTGTATGGTGTTAGGGTGTGAGGTCTCAGGACTTAACAAACCTCAGGTTCTTAATGTCTCTTTGCAGAAAGAATTCAGTGAGATACAATGTGATAGGTAAGAAGTGGGTTTATTTAGAGAGAAATATATTCCACAGACAGAGCGTGGGCCATCTCAGAAGGCGAGAGGTGTCTCTTACCTAGTTTTTAAAAGGTGATATAAGAGGACAGGAACATCGTCATGTGAATTGATGCCAGTAAGCATGGGAAGGAGAGGGTTTGAAAATAACTTATACTAGAATAGAGAGTAAATTCTGTGATGTTAAAAGTAGACACTGCAGGTGCAAAAGGCATTATAATTACTTAATTTGTCTTGCCCCCTGCAGAGTTAGGCAAAGTCCAAGGGGGTGAGGGGACTCTAAGGTTCAGTCCAGAATCACTTCAATGTCCAAGGGGACCTATTGATAGAAACTGGTCAGAATACAACAGGAAACTCATGGGTAGCTGCAGTTTCCACTTGGGAATCCAGGTCATTCTTCCAAGACACTTCATATGATGCAAGAAACAGCAGAAGCCACAAACCAATTTTTGAGGCATTAGGAACCAGCCAAGGAAACAACAGATTATTTCTTCACCTTAAAATCTAGTTGGGAGGAAAATCCTGATAAACCTCAATTATAATAAAAGTTAATAGTGACAGAGTACTTACTTTGCATCATGAATTTTTCTCAGTACTCTACATATGTTAATTTATTTAAGCACACAAGAACCCTGTGACGTCTATACTGTCATTATTATCCCCATTTTACATATGAGGAAACTGAGGCACCAAAAGGCTAAGTAATTTACTGGCAGTCACATAGGTAATATGTGACAGTTCCAAGATTTGGACCCAAGCAGTCTGGCTCACCAACTAGTGCATTTTATCTGCTAAGCTTTTCCCTAGGCCTAGTTTTAAAAGTAATAAACTTATAAAATGTCAAGCCATACAACAATATATTAAAGAATAAACAAAAGTTCTACATTCTCTTCACCCCACTCTCCCTGTCCTTCATTTTTATTTTTTGTCCATTTATCAGTGGTAAAAATTTAGAGTTTATTTGACTATAGAATATATTTGATTAAAAATAGATCATAACATTTTGAGTGTTGTAGAGCACTGATATGCTTTCAGTTCGGTACATAATGGTTTATGAGACACAGAGCCTCACTCATGAGCTTGTGTTCGGCTCACCTGGTGCCAGCATTCAGCACCTCAGCTGCAGCATCTCCTTGTTCCTTGCACTTGCTGCTACACACGCAGTACCTTATGACGTCATCACAATATTGCCTCTGTGTGAAAAACGACCATCAGAAGAAGGAGGAAACTTTATTAAAAGCTGAAAAACTGAGTAATTTGTGATGTGAGGCCATGCTTTGGCAACCCGTGATTCTCCCTAACTGTGATTCCAGTAAAAGCCAGAAAGCCTTTGTAAACATTTCTGAGTTTTTGACTTGGAGACTCTTGGAAGTTCAAGCAAACAGTCTCTGGCAATGTGAAGGGTCTGCTCTTGGCACAAAGCTCTCTATGGAGATCTGGAGACCTGGGTACTTATCTCAAATTTGTAATAACCCAGGATCAATCACTTTTGTTCTTGAGCATGGATTTTCTATCTCCAAATGTCAAACGTGCACACCACCCCAGCCCTGTTTGCTGCTAAGATTTTGGTGTCTAGAGACACCATGAAAAACAAAGTGCTCTCACCAGCCCTAGTACAGATATCCGTCCCCTAACTGTAGGGTTTCTATGTGCCTTTGTCCTTGTTTTGGTGTGCTTTTGCTTCCAGAGACCCATAGCTTCCTCCAGCTTTGTCTTACAGATTCAAGGGAATCTCGGTATTATCCACTGTGAGGTATATTTTTTAATCCATGAGTAAAGAGTTATTGACTCCCTTTAGGGCAGAGCTATGCTCTGAGGCTATTGGGATCAACAAAACACAGTCCCTGCCCTCCTGGATTCAGTCTGGGGCAGCATAGTGTTGCCTTTGTGGCCTCGAAACAATCACACCTTCACTGCAATGACATCCTATCCATGAAAATTTAACTCTCTTGCTAGAATAAACTCTTACTCTCTTCTTCTTTGACCTGTGAATCATTTTCAGGTTTGTTTGTTTGTTTGTTTTTTAATTTAGAGACAAATGGAATTTTTCCAATTCTCTTTTTATTATTGATTTTTAATTTGTTTTGAGAGAATGTGGTCGGTATGGTACCAAACCTTTAACATTTTCTGAGGCTACTGTTGTCCTTTCTTTATTATACTTTTCTGTATTTAGTTTTTAAAAATTTGTATTAAACATGTAGAGAGACAGTATAATATTAAAATGAAAACCTCAGAGTCTAGCACCAGATCTGGATTTTAATCCCAGCTCTGCCAGTACCTGGCTGCGTAAAATCTGGTGATTATCTGTTTCCATGTCTGTAAAGTAGGGACAGTAATAGAGACCATTGCAATGGGTTATTGAGAGCATTAATGAGCTCATACTGTACAGAGCTACAAGCAATCCCTGGCATATAGTGAATGCTCAACAAATGTTTATTATTATTATTTCACTATATTACATTGCTATTAGTATATTCCATTTAGAGAACATTCTCCAAATGACAAAATTATACAGATGGAGACTATATAATTTTGCCAGGGGTTAGGAATGAAAGGAGGAAGAGGATAACTATGAAGTGGTAGCACAAGGGGGCTTTGTGGTAATGGGACAGTTGTGTATCTTGATTGTGGTGGCCATAAATCTGTACAGGAGATAAAACTGCATAGGGCTATACACACACACACACACACACACAAACACACACACACATGAGTGCTTGTAAAACTGGTGAAATCTGAACAAGATCTGTGGGTTGTACCAACTGCATCACCTTCCTGGCTTTGATATAGTGCTATAGTTTAATATCATATGTTACCACTGGGGAAGCTGGGAGAAGGGTACACAGGACTTCTATACACTGCTTTTGTGACTTCCTTTGCATCTACAATTATTTAAAAGGAAAAAGTTTTTTTTTTTAAAAATGCTATAACATTGTGAATATTCAATAAATGTTATTTAGTATTATTTTGTAACAGCTGTTTTTCAAATTTTTCTGCATTTAACCTGTATTCATCTCAAAATTAAATATGCAGCAATAAATGTTATTTTTAAAAGAAAGGTTGTACCTCATCAAAGTTATAAATTATTAAATACATAGAAACTTTGAGTTCCTGTGAACTGTTAAGCAGGTTAGAGTTTTTGTAAGCCCCTCTTGAATTGTGAAACTATCAGGAGGCATTAGCAGGGAAGCCCCTAGAGCCTGCGTGTGTGGATGTTGGTCTACTCCATGTGGGAAACACTGGGAACAACACATGAGAAAGGGCCGGCCTCCAGCAATTAGAACTCTGTGGTCTGGATGCCTGAATTCTGTTCCCAGGACACCCCCGTGAGAGCAGTCACCCATCTCCATCTCCCAGTTACATTGGCTGGAAAAGCCGGAGTCATGGTTTCTAGCAGGGGCCTGGAAGACCATTCTGAGCAGTCTTTTTCATTAGAGCCAGAAACTGAGGGCCAACGAGAAGCTTCCTGACCAAGGCCAATGACCTTGAGTCAAGGCCAGAGCTATTTGCCCTGGATCTTACTGCGTGGAGCCCAGGTCAGCAGGGATTGGCCCTGACCCACAACTGCCCAGGGTCACTGAATATGACCAGGAGCGCACAGCTTAGGCCCCTCCTCCAGCCCCTCAGCATTAAAAGGGGGCATCAAGGCAGCCAGTCCACATCTGGTACCAGGCACCCAGATTTCAGGGCAAGGCTCTGACGTAGGGGACGAGTTCCGTGCCATGCCAAGCGACTTCCTCCCTGTCTACATTGAGAGTTCTCGGTTTTAACCCAAAGAGCATTCCAGTTCTGAGATCCTGAGCTCTCTTCTTAGCCTGTGTTGTGCAGTCAGAAAAGCCATGCACTAGGGCACGTGAAGATAACACGATGATGCAGAAGTAATTTTTAACTCATTGGCCGGCACACAAAGGTGTTGCCTAGGCGAGGGGAGCCCTCGACCGCAAGTCAGAAGGCAAAGGCTCCGTTCCCAGCCCACCGCTTCCTCCTCACCACGTGTTCTCCTTTCTGAACCTCAGATTCTTCATCTGCCGAGTGGGATTCTTTCTTCCATAACGGGCAAGACGGCGTTGAGGATTAAGTGAGCTCTTGGAAATGAAAGCCCTGTCGATAGCTAAACTTATTATTATTAGTGTCATTGCCTGAGCCCCGACTCCTGCCAGGGTTCTCCTAGGGACCGGCCTCTTTTGCCTGAGAACTAATAGATGACCCCCAACTTTCCAAGGAGAACTGCAAGCACGGAACTCAGAGGAATGACTTTCTGAGGGGAAATTTACACACCCAAATGGTTTTCCCAAGGAGAGATTTGGGGGCCAAAGGACCTCAAATTACATCCCACAGGCCACCAGCCAATTCTGTTGGGTGGCCTTGCTGCGGTGTAGAAAAGGGTTATAGGAAGGGAACGGACACAAAGGCGTAGGAGGCCAATTAGGAAAAACAGCGCTGTCCCCATTTACACCCTCCTCCTTTCCGGGAACCCGTGGCAGCGCGGCCTTCACAGCTTGGTCTACCCTGCCACCTTGTGGCTGTTTGCTAGACTGCACTATCAGAACGGCCTCAGACAATCTGGGTCCCAGAAGAGCTATAAACCCAACCGGAACCCTTTACCACACCCTCACTCTCTCAGTCCACCATGCAACAAACCTACACAGATGCTCACGGTTTTCCAGGCTGAGGAAATTCACGGATGGATGGTCTTTAAAGAGTTCCCAGGCTGGGGGAGAGTAGAGGAGAAAAAAGGCATGCTAAGCAGAGGGCATGTGTATACAAAGACACGGAAGCCTGGTGTGTTTGGGAAATGATGCATTTCTCCACGAGAAAGATAGGGAGCACCAGGTAGGGACAGAGGGAGCTGAGGTGTAGTCCCACTGTCAGCAAATGATGTGTGTGAACCCCCAAGACAAAAGAGAGGGGCACAAGCTGCCCCTGGAATGCAGCTCAGTTCAGGGGTCCAGGAGCTGTCAAACCTATACAGAATGGCCCCAGACTCGCGTGACCATGCCCTCCTGTCTTGAGATTCATAGCAGACCCGTACTCCTGACTCTTTCCACGATCAAAACCAGTTTCTAAAGGGATAGGATCTTAGAAAAATCTAAGCTTAAAAGGGACCTCAGAGTCATTTGGTCCAACTCTCCCCACAAGTCAACATTGCTGCCAACTCATAATGCGGCTTCTGCTTCATTACCCCAGGGCTGAGGCCGGGAGCCTGGCCAGAGCTCCTTCCATCCTTAGACACCTACGCAGAAATCCTTTGTTCTATCCAGCGGAGTTCCTCCTTTTTCTAATTCTTGGCCCGAGTTTCGCTCCCCTAGGGTCACACTGAAGAAGTGATTTGATATATGAAGAAGGCAGTCATTTAGGGGCTGCACTCAGGTTTGTGGAAATAGAAAATCATGGCAGTGATTTTAGTGGAAAGAACATTGGCTTGGGTATTGGAAGGGCTGTGTCCGAGTCCTTCTAGAATCTTTGCTTAATGTCGCTTGGCTTCCTTTTATGTATGACGAAGGGGCTGGATTAGAGTGGAGATTCTCAGCTCTGGCTGCATGAGTGTCGCCGGCGAGCGGGCAGCAGTGCGTTTCCATGCTCCCTATGGCAGGCCACCACCAGGGTCAGTGCAAACACCCCAGGACGTTTCCAATACCTCCTGTTCCTGTTAAGGGGCTTTTCTCAAATCTGTAATGGTCTGTATACTCATTCTCGGTCATCCCTATTTCATAGAGACCTATGTGGATCTAGATTCTTCTCCCTCCATAACGGAAGTGTGACTGCTCACTGAGCATAGTGACTTTGTCCCCTAGTGCTCTTCTGAGGTGAAGCGCCCCCACCCTGCGCTGATAAGAAAGACACAGCTGCTTAGAGGGGAAACAGAAGAGGTCCTACCCGACCTCAGCCATGTGACCTGGCCTCTTCATCTTGAAGCAGTCAAGTAAGCTTCCCCAACCCCAAAGCGGGTTTTTATGACCATGGTGCAAAGTCCAGTGCCCAGAGTCAAGATGTCCCTCCAAATCTCAGTTCCCTTCACCTTGGACAGCAGGGAGAAGGCACAAAGAAGATGTGAGGGTGGTACCACTTCTGAGAGCATCTCACACCCCCTCCTGCAGATGACTCCTGTCATGGGCTGAATGTCCCGCCTCCTCCAAATTCTTATGTTGAAATCCAACCCCCGGTTCCTCAGAGTGTGACCTGATTTGGAAATAGGTTCATGCAGATGTAATTAGTTAAGATGAGGTCATTAGGGTGGGCCCTACTCCCATTTGATCAGTATCCACATAAAAAGAAATGTGGACACAGAAACACATACGCACACAGGGACAATGTCGGGTGAAGATGAAGATAGAGATCAAGGTGATGCTTCTACAAGTGGGGGAGTCCCAAGGATGGCCAGCAAACCACCGGAAGCTAAAGGAGAGGCCTAGAATAAGATCCTGCCTCACAGCCTTCAACAGGAAGCAACCCTGTCGACACCTTGACCTCAGACACCTAACCTCCGGAACGGTGAGACAACACATTTCTGTTGTCTGAGCCACTCAGTTTGTGGTACTTTGTTAAGGCAGCCCTAGCAAACTTAACCACCTCCAGAGAAGGCTCCTACTTGGTGACATCAAGGAGGAGAGCTGTTTTCAGACAGAAGGAGGCACTGCAGTTCCACAGAAAGGAGGGAGGCACTTGCCAGCCCTGGGAGTGCTTCCACCCAGCCCCCAGCTCTGCAGGCCAGCTCCCCTTGTGCTGCCCTGAAAGAGCAGTTTGCCATCCTGAGCGTCCCCCTGCTCAAAGCCCCCGCATCCTTAGGAGTGTCATCTTTCATCCACAGTGGTATGTCCTTATGTTTCTTTGTGATTTGACTTCCATATCGGTCCATGTTTTGTCTTCCCAGCATGACCGCATACTCCGTGGCGACCGGGACCGTGTTACAAACCACCTGGGAGTCAGGACCTCTTTGATGAAAAGTCTGGGTGTGACCTTAGGCACGTCACCTTTCCCCTGATTTCTGTACCTGTGGACTAGGATCATAATCATTAAGGCCCCTGCAGTCAGGCTCTTCTGTGATTCCCACTGGAAGCATGTTTGTTATTTAACCAACTTGCCTGTTTGAAGTACAAAAGGGAGGGGAGACCCAGGAAACTCATCGCTTAAATGTACCGAGAAGCCAGTCTCTTGCAGTTGCGTGAGTCAGAATCAGGAACAAAAGGGCAAGACCCCAGGGGCTTAGGCGTAAGATAGGTCCCCAGGGGGCTGCAAGCCTCAGTGAGTGCCCTTCCTAGACTCCAAGATCCTCCTGCTTCAGTGCCTGACTTTCCAGAAGGCCACTTCCTTAGTGATGCTGAGGCTTTCTCCTTCGACCAAGGTGCATGGCCCTAGATGTTATGTCTCATGCACCCACCAAGGGCTGGGCTGCTGCGTGCCTTTTAGGAGCCTCCTGCCACTGTTTTGGGGGCTTGCAGGAACACAGCCTCTCCACGTGGTTACAGTATGTTGGATAGACTGCTCTTTGTGTCTTACCCGGGAGGGATCACAGCTTGCCTCAGCCTGCTACCGAGAACCATGAACACCTAATCTAAGAGTATTGTAGGGTCTTCCTGATGGCAGACACCTCACACCTAGATACCTGTATAAATTGTGCTTTTTCGGTTCCAGGAAACAGGGACTCACCCAGACCAGACCAAGTATGGTGGGTCATATAGGAGTAGAGGCAGAGAGACCTTATTATGAAGTGCTTATAAGAGGGATGGAATCTTCTGGCAATCCGAAACCAGAATCCCCCAATCAATGGCAAGCTTCCTAGAACCTGGTACCGGAAGGGCCTTCTCTGGGGACCTCACTGTGGTGCCATTAATGAGACCCAGCTTCTCTCCAGGGGGTCACCGTCTCTCTGCATCTCTTTCCTCCTCTTCCTTATCCCAATTCCCTTAGTGTTTCGTGAAGCATACCTCTGGGAGAACACACCGCAAACTCATGAAGGTGGATCACAAATGACTAAAATTGGAGAAACACCGGACTGGCTGGTCGTCTTCATATTTCACTACAAATCCCCAGGACACAGCATCCTAGTGGCCCAACTCCTCAGCGCCCCCTCTCCGACAGCGCGGACTGTACCTGCGGTGACGGGCTACACGCCTGCCTGTCCTTGGTTGCCCTGGGACCCAGGGTCCATCCTTAGACAAATCGGGGGTCGGGGAGGGGGGGAGGTCACACGGTATGAAATGTGGCTGCCCAAGGTCTGACTCTTCCGCCAGGGCTGGGGGCAAGGCAACGCCCCTGGGGAAAGTCTGTGCGCAGGTGCATGTGGATGTGTTCTCGGGGGCCCCTGGTTCAACGGTAACTCCTGGCACGTCTGCTGTCCCAGCGTTTCTAAGATTTCCGTCCCCTGTCACCTCTGCTCTGAGGAGCGGTGGCGAGATTGAATGTGATCATTGAAACCAAAGTGCTTTGAAAATCATAAGCAGCCCACAAATGCAAGATGTTATTACCATGCTTAATAAATGTACTACCATTGGGGGGGGCGTCAAGGAAGGGAGGGAAGATGGGGATATGTATATAAAAACGGATGATTGAACCTGGTGTACCCCCCCAAAAAATAAATAAATAAATAAATAAATAAATAAAAAGAGATTGGGTGGGGGGGGGAGGGTGTAGAAGAGAAGATGAGACAAAGAACTGAGGAGAAAAGACAAAAAAATGATATTAAAGAGTTTTTCCATAAACCCAAAAAATATAAATAAATAAATGTACTACCATGAGTGACAGAGAGGGCAATGGGAAACCCGATTCCAAAGGAAATAGCTCATTTTTCCCAAGAGAAGGAAATGACTGAAGTTCTACCAACAAGTGGTTGTGTGAACTCAGATTCGTTGGCCACGTCTTAGCTGTGTGACCTTGGACAAGTCCCAGCCTCAGTTTTCTTGCTTCTAAAATGGGAACGTGTGTGACTGTTTTTCCTTCCCTCGGGGTGGGGTCAGGGGCAGGAGCTTGCCCTCCACTCTCCGCCCCAGTGCCGTGGGTGACAGTAACCTAGTTTCTTCGCCTCAGTCCCTTCATGGGTTGAGGACAGATTTGAACTAGGTGATCCTTACCATCCCCCGTCCTTTCCAGCTCCTAAACTGATTCTAACCAACCCCTCTCTCCTGGTCCACCCTCCAACAACCACTCGGGTCCTTAGAAACCTTTCCCCTAAAAACCCCACAACATGGAGAAAAACAGCCTGCCCCCTGTTTTGCAAGTTACGTGTTTGTGAAAAGTTATGTGCATGTCATGCTTTTTGTAATAAAAATTCTATATTCCCTTTGCCCTAGCTTATCTGTTTAGAGGCGGTTGCTTTTTACTTATTATTGATCGTCCATTGGCTACAGTTACTCTTTGATCTTCCCTTTTGTTTGAACTTGAATGCCACCCACGGTCTGCCCCAGCCCCCTCATCCCTCTTTTAAACAGTAATGACATGTAAACAAACTCAGAGGCCCTCAGGGAGCCAAGGGGCCCTGGGGCCTGTGAATTTTCATTCCCGAAGCTGTCTGTTTTGTAAGTTCTTCTGCCAAGTTTCTATGGGAGCAGAGGGATCATTTTCTCCCTTTTCAAAGAGCAGGGTGAGCTGAGGCCTCGAGCTGGCAAGTCCTTTAAAGTCATTTTCAAAGGAAACCTGAGCTGCAAGGCCATGTGGATGGCAGAGGGTGGTGTGACTTTCTGAGGCTCTCTCTGGGGCTTTGGGTGGTCAGCTCCTGCAGGCTTCCCAGCACGTGCTCCGAGCCTGCTGCAGAGACACTGCCAAGGGACACCACTGTCCAGCCAGTGGCCCGAGGGCCCAGGAAAGGCTCTGTTTCACGTCCCCGCGCCACCACCACCACCACCCAGGAACACGAAGGGGGGGGGGGGTGTCGACTTCCTCCTCGGGGCTGGCGGCCAGGACCACACGTGTCCTCACCATTCTTAGTTCTCGTCAATCCGACTTGGTTCTTGAGGTTTTTTGAGGTAAAATAAAACCGGGTGCCAAAGCAGGCTAGGGTGAACTTATGTGTGAATTATGGAATCATAAACAATCTAGTTAATCCAATCCCTTCGGGGGTGGGTGGGAAGGGGACCCAGAAGGGTAATGGTTGTCCCAAATCACACAGGAGGAGGTGGCTGACTTCCAACACAGAGTTCTCAGGACAAAGGACACTTCTGTAGGGATGGAGATTGGCTTGGGTCATAGCGATTCATAAAGTTTCTGAGTCTATAGATGTCTGTCCATCGCCCAGCAAACAGCAAAACGTCACCAAAGGCCCCAAGGCTGAAGAAGGCATGCATTGAGGCCTTTGCCTCCATGCTGTCCTTGGACTCCAGCAGGGACAAATTGTTTATGAAACCAGGAGGCAATGAGCCTTTTCGCTTCACTGAATGGGCAAAACCTCCAAGGCCCAGAGGAGGAAAGGATGCATACACTGGTGTCAGAAGGGCTGGAACTCAGGTCATTCATTTAAAGCTCAGCCTAGATCTCTGAGTGAAAAATAAAGTGAATGAAGCCGGTTAAAACAACAACAACAAAAACAAAACAAAAGCACACAAACAAACGAGAAAACCAGGAAGAGGAGGGAACCTGCCAGAGACAGAGGCGAGAGGTACATCCAAAACCCCCCACCTGGGCACTTCATGACCAGAATCTGGAGTCGGTGGTGCATCTGTTGCCAGGAGCCGAAGGTGGGTCCCTGCCCAGCCACGAGAAGCAAGCCCCAGCCCAGGCCTTTTCGAGCAGCCCCAGCCAGCAGCAGCTGCCCTCCGTGAGCACTTCCCGCCAGGTGAAGGGCTGGAGAAACAGACTCATTCAAGTCTCAATTCCGGCACAAGGAGAAAACCCCCAGAACAAACCGACTTGACTTTTCAACGTTTTATTCTTGTATTTGTACAGCTATATTTTACAACGCGGTAATGCAGTTTAGACACAGCCAAACCCTGTCTCCGGAGTAGTTATAACACAAGCATGACGCAGAATGGGATGAGACAAACATTCCCAAAGAGAGCTTAGTTAGTGACAACTCCAAGTCCCTGTGTCTGCCTACACTTCCAAAAGGGATGGCGCAGTCGTCCCCCGTTGAAAACTTCCATGAAAAAAGGCACCGTAGGACACGTTGTACAGGTATATACAAACCGAAAACTAGAACAAAACTACACATTTTTCCTTCCGCAGCTTTTTTTGTTCTTTTTTTTTTTAATACACACTTTGTAAATTGTAAACCTTCACTTGCAAAAAAATACAAATACACTGAGGCATTTTAGACAAAATATTTTCTTACTTATACAGATGCAATACTTAAAATATTCTCTTAAGTGCTTTCTCAATAAAGATTCTCAGATCCGTGTCTGCCTGCAGATACAAAATCGAGCCTTTAACACAGTTTTATATTTTTAATATATCTTTTTTAGGTTTATATATATTTATTTTATATATATATATATTTATATATTTACAACTCTGCCATATATTCCTTCACCTTTGGTTAAAAAAATTAAAGCCCTCTCTTTGATAACATACCGAAGTCTCTTCTTTTAAAAGAATGCACATTTACATACAAAAGAAACATCTGATCCCACAAAACATATACATTCCTCATTTTGCAGACTAAGTCAAGTCAGAACTTTTGCATACTCCCCCAGCTTCGATATATAAAATGAAAATTTTGCTTTTTGCTGACATGGTTCGCCTTACACATAGGAGAAGAAGCATTATTATTTTCTTAATGTTTTACGGCCGTGGGGGAAGGGAAGCTGCCTTGACTCCCCTCCCCCCGCCCCTCCCCCCACCCCCTCCCCCCCAGCTATGATTCGCACTAGTGGATGAAAGAGGCACTACATCATGGGATGAACATTGTAAAGTGTTACAGTATCCTTTGGGTAGATTCTGAGAAGGGGCTCCAATGGAAAGCATCAACACTCCATGCTTCAGCAGGCTTTGGGGAGCTCCGGGGGCAGGTCAGTGGCGGACACGCGGTACTGCACCTTGGTGTTGGTGATGGCGCCGTGCTTCTGGCGCAAGTGAAGACGCAGCTGGCTTTTGTGACGGAAATGCAGGTTACACTTCTCGCACTAGAGGAGAACCAGAGGCAGACGGTCAGGCATCAACTCAGGAAACAACGTGTCATTACTCAAGGACCTTGAGAAGGAGATTCTCCCTTCCAGGGATGGGCAGCTTCTCCCCCTGGAAGGCCAGGTTGAGAACCCACATGAATGCTGGCTTCTGCGAAGGGACAAGTAAGCTGTGTGCAAACGTCCCTTCCCTGCTTTCCAAAGTGCTGGGCATGCTCTCCCCCTGCTTGAGATGCATTTCCCTGCTTTAGCTTCACAAGTTCAAGTCTAAAGCAAAAACGCAGTTCAGAGGCAAACTCCCCTAATATTTAAGGCTTTCCTGAATCCTTCTAGGATGAAAATAATCCCTCTTTCCTTTGACCTCTGTAAGATTTCTAGTCTTGCCACTTAACGCCAGGTAGCCTTGCCATCCCACGCACTAGCTTCCTTCTCAGGTAGGGAATCCTTTGAGGGTGGTGACCACGTCTTACTAAACTTCATAATCGTCCCAGTTCCTAAGAGAACATATCTCTCAGACAATTATGCAATAAATCTGAACATATCTGGACAAATGGATTAGAACAGTCTGAATTCATGAAAATTCTGGAAATCTAGGAGATGCTTTAAAAATGCAGTTATATTCCTTTAACTTAGTGTATACACCTCAGATCAGCTAACAAAGCATTAGCGAGGAGAGCTGTTTCTTGCTTTGATTCAGTGAACGGATGCTAACCGTTTTAATGGGAAAGTTCCTTAAACGTAAAACGGATCAC
Source organism: Hippopotamus amphibius kiboko (assembly GCF_030028045.1). NCBI lineage: Eukaryota > Metazoa > Chordata > Mammalia > Artiodactyla > Hippopotamidae > Hippopotamus > Hippopotamus amphibius. The sequence goes on from NC_080191.1 coordinate 162,551,863, forward strand.
TAAATATAATGGGGTAAACTGACACCCTCCTGGAACAGAAAAATGACATTTTAGGTAAAAATGAAGAAAATCCACATAACGTATGGATTTATTTAGTAGTTAATAATAACATACCAGTACGGGTTCATTACTTGTGACGACTGTATCCTAGGAAGAAGACGTTAACAACAGGGGAAACTGGGTGCATATGGGAAGTCGCCACACTGTCTTTGCGACTTTTCTATACATCTAAAACTATTCTCTAATAAAAGTGTCATAAAATATGTTCACATAGAGAATATGTTTTAAAATAAAAATGGAAATAAGTTTAGAAGAATGAGAAAATAAAATGGGCAGGCGGCGAGTAGAAAGAGCCCCAGTCTTGGGAGACAAGGCCCCTCATATCTGGGCCAGCCACGGCAGTGCGTCCTGAGTGTGGCATTTCTCTCCGAGCCTTGGTTTCCCTTCTGTAAGGGACTGAGTCAATATACTCTGAAGGTCACTTTTAACTATAACATCCTCTGCATCTAAACGTCCAGCAAATAAGTGTAACAGCAGATAGGTTTTGGACTCTTACCCTGGGCCAAGCACTGTTCTGACCACTTCAGGGAATGCATTCATTTAATACAACTCCATGAGGTAGGTGCTATGATCAGGCTCGTTTTACAGGAAATTAAGGTGCTGAGAAGGTAATTAATTTGCCCAAGAACAAAAGCAAATAAGAAGATATTCATTCAAGGATTGATAAACAAGTGAATGACAATAACCACCTTTTCAGGTTAACACTGGCGATACGGGGTAACCATTCATTCATTCATCCTTGTGCCCACCACTGCCTAGAGCGATGCCACAAACTCGGCAAAGCCGGCCTCCCAAGTATGGAAAGTAGTTTCCACACTTGTAAACCATGGGACTCTTTTTTCAAATTAAATGGAAACTGGAAAGAGAAAGAGGCTGCTACTGTCTCCTTCCAGTCCTGCCCTATGGGGCTGCAGAGCCTCAGTGACTGAAAGAGCACAGTTTGAAAATTGTTCATCTGCAGCATTTCATGGAGAACGGAGACTGTGGCCCAGTGAGAGGGTCAGGGTTTGCCCACGGCCCTAAAAATGGTCACTGTCAAAATCAGAATAAGAGCCCAGATATCTCAGCTACCTGGCCAGTGTCTTTCCCCTTTACAGCAGAGATCGGCAAACTGTTTCTGTAAAGAGCCAGATGGTAAATATTTTACACTTTGTGGGCCTGACATGCTCTGACACAACTACTCAGCTTTGCATTGGAGCGTGAAAGCAGCCAGAGACATACGTAGACAAGTGAGCCTGGCTGTGTGCCAACTCAGCCAGGAGTTATTTATGGATATTGAAATTTAAATTTTATATAACTTGTATATCACAAAATATTATTGTTGATTTTGTTTTAGCCATTTAAAAGTATAAAAACCATTCTTAGCTCATGGAATTCCAAAAATGAGCCCACAAGCCATAGTTGGCTGAGACCCTGCCCTAGAACCCTGTGATTCCAATGGCCCGATGACCGCCTCTCGCGGCTGGTCACCTGCAATTGACTTTTCTCTGTTTTCTTCCCTTATATCACTGCATTCTTCTGGTTCTCCTCCTAGTCTGTGACTGCTCCTTCTCAAATACCTTAGCTCCTCTGAAGTAGACATCTAGCTCAGTTTAGGGGCATGTTGGAAGCACTCAATAAGTGTTTGTGGAATGAATGAATGGCTCCAATATCTATGTATCCTCAATCCACACCTCTCTGCTAAGGCCCGGATCACCTAGCCTCATACCCCCACTTTAAAGATGGGCAAACAAAAACTCAGGCCAAGGTCAAGCTGGTTGTCTTTGAAAATCAGGCCTAAATCCAGGTCTTAGGACCAACAGCGTTCCGTGGTCACCCACTGTGTGCCTGAGACTGGAGCAAACGGTCCTGTGGCCCCAGCCCCCCAGCTCCCCACGCTCCCCCAGGTTAGCCAACAGCCGTGAGAGGCTGACGTACATGGTAAGGTTTCTCTCCCGTGTGGATCCGCAGGTGGCTCTTGAGCGTCTGAAGGTGCCGGAAACGGGTGCCACAGATTTCACAGGGATAGGGCTTCTCGCCGGTGTGGATGAGCACATGGGCGCGGAGGTGGGCCACCTGCACAGGGGAGCAAAGAGCAAACTGAGAGGCTCTGTCGGGGTGGGCTGCAGACCCCCCGCAGCCTCTCCGCGGCGCCCAGGGCTGGGGTCCCTTCGCCACGCCCCCTGCTCACCTGGACAAATCTGGCTCCGCATGTTTCGCATTTGTAGGGCTTCTCTCCAGAGTGAATTCGGGTGTGGGTTTTCAGGTTGGCTGGCCGGTTGAACTGGGCCCCGCAGATGTTACAACGGTAGGGTTTCTCACCTGTTATGGAGAGAAGGGGAAAAGGAGAGCCACACTCAGCGGAGGTCTCCACAGCCCCTGGGCCCTGGATTTTAAAGCAAGCGACCCCTCCTAGGGCCACTTTGGCTTTCTTTCCCTTGGAAGGTGTCAGAGAGAGATGTCATGGGCCTGCCACCCCTGCCTGCCACCCCTCTCTCACACACGCACTGGCACACCTCTAGCGAGACCAGGGTCAAGAAGCAGGTGGTGACATGGGGGAGGGGAAACATGAGACATGAGGGAGCGAGGTTCCAGGAATCAGCGTTGTCATCAGGATTATCTAACTGTAGGACGTCGACAAGCCACTCTCCTTCTCTGGGCCTCAGTTTCCTTCTCTGGAACCCGAAGGGTGAATTTAGATGACCTGGGAAGGCTCTTCTAGCTCTTCCCTTGGGTAAGACTGATTCAGTCATCAACACACTCCGCAGAGAGATACAATCAGGCCGCTCTAGTTTCTCTCTCTGAGAACAAACATGCTTTTCGGCTTGTGGCAACTACAGCTGGATTCCATTTGCAAGAGAGGTGGGGCCCAAGTTGAGTAGATGCTCAGACAGAAGAAACTCATAGAAGGGCCGAGGCTTCCTTCATGGAAAGTTTCTGGGATAACACACCCACTTAAAATACCAGCAGAGAGTCAACTTTGGACAACAATCAGGTTATTAGACGCTACCTGGTAAAGGAATGTGAGTCGATAAGGAATAAGCCCTTAGAGGGAATCAAGAGGCCTTCAATGTTTTTCTGGTTTATAAAAATCGAATCGACTTTGCCTCTCTCAGCCTAGGCTTCTTCCCCTGTACAGTAGGATTAACACTTCTGATCCCGGCAAAGGTGGAGAAGCAAGACAGAGCATCTCAGAGGAAAGACAGAGGATGCAAGGAGTGGCAGGGTCACTAAGCAAAGGCGTGACAGGGCTAGGCCCGCACTCGGGCCAGGACAGCACCCGCCCCCTGCCTCACCCCACTGGGCACCAAGGCCCTCACTGCTTTCTCTAAATCCTTTCCCCGTTCTGCCCCTGGGGAACGCTGGTGAGCCTGCGGGGTGGGGGGCGGTACAGGGCCATACCCGTATGGACGGTCTTGTGGCTGGCGAGGTTGCCTTTGTAGCGGAAGGAGGCCTGGCAGCGGTCACACTTGTAGGGTTTGTCACTGTGGGTCTGTAGCGTGTGCCTCTTGAGGGAGGCCTCCTCAGAAAAGCGGCAGTCACACTCATTGCAGAAGAAGGCCCCATTCTCTGTCGGAGGGTGGGAGGAGACACCAGTGTCAGCACCTCGAGGAAGGGAGGTAGGGCTCTCCGGCCGCTCTCCTCCGGAGGTACCCCCAGGGCCACACCGGGCCCCCGGCACCCAGTCTGCCCAACGTTCACGGGAGCCCAGAGCACAGGGCCTGTGGGGATTCTCTTTTTCTTAATGTTTAGAGTTTTGATCACGGAGGAGAAAGGAGACAGATGTGAACATTAAGGTATAGAAGGGAAACGCAAACCCACAGGTACCTACGTGGCCTGCGCCAGCTTGAGGAAGGCTCAGAAGGGCACCTCCATCTCTCGAGAGCTCGGCGCACGGACATGCTTTATCAGGTCATAGTTCTATTTACATTCACACACACCAGCCCTCGGGTGAGAGAGCCTCTGCCTGTGTCCCTGTCTCCAAAATCAGGATAATAAATCCCCATCCTGCCTACCTCACAGGAGCATACTGTGTAGCACAAAGCATCATAGGAATGTAAGATATGAATCAAAGTCAAAGACACTTTGAGGTCATCGAAGGAGGAATGAACGATGACCATGGTCACCCTTGCACCTATCTGGACTTCACGTCTCCCAAACACTGCTGAGACAGGGAGACCAACGATGATGGTGGAAGTAGAAACACAGGCCCAGAGAGAAGGAACCGGAGCGCAGAGCAAAGGCAAATGGCCAGGGTGCCAGGAGGGGACAGTCCCTGCTCTCCTAACTATCGGTCCATGACCCTGGGCCAAGCCTCTCAGTGTAAGTAACCAATTTTCTTCCTTCTGTTTCAACGCTTTGGAAATGACGTATCATGGTGGTTTACCCCTGAAGAGGTATAACTGTGCTATCCTGCTACAGCCAGAGCTGGAGGAAGAGGTACAAACTGGGAGGGCCACTCACAGACTATCCAGAAACACCAACGTAATAATCAGTTCAATGAATCGAACTCAGCTAACACAACTGAGTGCCTACTGTATGCTAGACTCACTAGGCCCGATGGGAAATGCAGGCATAAATAAGGCCGGATGCTTCTCCTTCTAGAACGTACAGCCTAGCAGGGTGAACCAACATGCACACCAATCAGTTTGGGTTCAGAGGGCCTGAGAAGGCTCCGGGAGATAGTTCTAGCCAGCCCCACAGCTACTTTTGCTGGAGGGAAGCTGAAAGGGCTGTGTGGTCCTTCTGTATGCCTCCAGGTTCACTCAAATCCTCCGTCCCTTGCTTTGGTCAGCCTAGTTCTCTGTGAGGTCAAGAGTGGGAGTACGGGCTAGTGATTTAAAAGCCAATGGACTTCCAATCAGGGGCTTCTCCCAATCAGTGACAACAGCGTACACAGAATGGAAACACAAGCCCCCGTGGAGCGGAGGCAGTGGCCCGGGGAGGGAGGGGAGGGACTCACCACAGCTGGAATCCGAGTACTCAGACTGGGTCTCCCCCAGCTCCTCGGGGAACGTGGGGCCGGCCGCGTGGAGACACATCTCCGCGTGCTGCGGGGACTGCGAGCCGCAGGACGTGCACTTGGGGGGGTGCAGGTAGAGCGGCGAGTGGCTCTCGCTGCTGCTGCGGGGGGAGCCGGTGAGGGACCTGCGGGCAGGAAGAAAGGCCTCAGCCGCTGCAGCAGGGCAGAGCACGCCTCCCTGTGCTCAGCGCAGCCCAGAGTTACTTACTGGGATCCACGGCCACTGAGACGCACTGACATCACTGATGGGGGCCATGCTGAGCCCAAACCCCACTCCCGGGCCCCGTTTCCTCCCCTCAGTGCTGCAGCCCACCGCCTCCCTCAGTCCAAGGCAAGTAAGAGGGCTCCCCCTGCCACAGAGACCACAGGAGCCTGGGATTCTCGGAATGCTCGTCTACCACGGAGGGGACTTCTCTCTCTCTGTGAAAATATACTGAAGCGTAAGGTCCTTCCTTCCTGAGGCCAATTCCCATACCTCTAACATGCTCAGCATTACAGGCAAGAAACGAACACATCCCCTGCATCCACCAGAAGTCACCCCGGAACCCTGCCCAGGGAAGCCCCGACCCCAGGTCTGACCGCCTCTGAAATCACCTGTTGACAATGTTATTGAGCCGGCTGGCCTGTGGGATGGTGGAGTCCTCCCCGTTGGTGCTGAGCTTCGTTGGGGACTGGAGGTCAAGGGTCTCGGGCTCCATGGGCGGCTGGCAGGCCGGCGGGGCAGTATAGGCTCGAGGGGAAAGGCGGCCGAGCTCAGCCGGCTCGGGCCCCTCTGGTTTGGCGTTCTGGTTGAGGCTGTTGAGCACGATGAACTTGTACTTCTTCCAGTTGCAGGCTTTGGGGTCGGTGGGGCTCTTGGCCGGAGGGGACCCAGAGGTCTGAAGGATGCAGGCGTTCTTGCTGCTGCAGGACTCCGTGGGCGAATTGGGCTGGCAGTCAGACTTCTGCGGGCTCTGCGGGCTAACCAGACCCTTCCGGTTCAGGGGCGCACTGGGGGGCTCAAAGTGCAGGGCAATCTCGTCCTCCGAGGAGGGCCTCTCTTCCTCCTTGCTGGCCTTGTCACAGGGGAAGTACGGGCCGCCCCGGGCCGAGGGGGCAGCAGGCTTGGGGCCCTCGGCCACACTGTAGTGCACGTCACTCCGCGCTTCCTCCGGGGCTGCCTCCTTGGGCGAGTAGATGCTGCTGTGGCACACGCTGGGGGAAATCTCCATGGCCGGCCGACTGTACTCGCTGGGGACTGGCCTGGCGCTGTCGCAGGGGAGGGTCCGCTCCTTGGGGAAGGGGTTGGCCACAGGCATCCGGGCATCCCGCAGCTCCTCGTCGGAGAAGAGGAAGCTGCTGACCGGAAGGTGGCCGTACATGGGGTACGAGGCTGGCGGTGTGGACAGGCCGTTGTACAGGCTGGGGGCGAAGGCCCTGCTCTCACAGCCAGGGGCGTTCCTCAGGGGCAGGCTGTTCTCCACCACCTCGCGGCCCCGATAGGCCATGATGTCTTGGGGCATCAGCATCCGGCTGTTCAGGAAGTCTTCACGGGGAGGCTTAATGGCAGGAACCATCTCTGCTTCACTGCAGGAGGAAAAAGAGAGACGATCCCGGGCTCCAGATCAGAACCTTCCAAGTGACACTGGTCTAGGAAACCACATTTGCACTTAGGTCAGCTAGATGCAGGCGATGTGGCCTTGGGGTAGGGAAACACTTGTAGTTACAAGGCAGTTCCGCTAAAAGTCTAGCAATCGAGCCCACAGCTGGGGAAATGAAGCCCAGAGAAGGGAAGTGAGTTACCCACACAATCAGTGCCTTTTTAGATGTGATTTTGTATGTTTAAGTCCCATACGTTATGTATAGGCATGAATCTATAATTATTCGAATGTTACAGAATGTAAAGCTTTCAGAGTCCTTATCTCATTTCATCCCTACAGAAGGGATGTAGGTCAGGCATCAGTGTCTCCAGTTTTACACACATAGAAACTGAGCTTCAGGGAGGGAAGAATTTATACGATGCTGGTGCCACATGTTTGGAGGCTCATTGTCAAACTGGTGCCCTGTGAAGAAGGGACTCGCCCTACATGCTGCCTGGAGTCGCGGGGAAGTTTACTTTGGAGAACAGGCAGCACGGGCCAGTGTAGGAAGCCCTTGCTCTGCAGCAGCCAGACCTGGTTTCCAGTCCCCACTGTGCCGCTTCGTAGCTCTGTGACCTGGAGCAAGTCACTGAACACTCCAAGCACAAGGCCTGACCCCAAGAAAGCATCGTAAATGACGGCAGTGATGATCTTGCCACCATTATCACCCACAGGAGACAAAGAGCTCAAGCTGCGTATACTTGAAGGGACATTGTGTGGGCGGAAAAAAAGGCCAGCTCAGTCTGATCGCAGTTAACAGAGCTAGAACCAAGGAGTGAAACTGAAGGGAGCCGGATTTCAACTCGCCATAAAGAAGGGCTTTCAAACTGTCCAAGGGAGAACTGCATGGCTCTAGGAACAATGAGTTCCCGGCTTCTGGAGAAGTTCAAACAGAGGCTGGAAACCTTTCTGTCTGAGAAGGGATGAGATCACCCTGGAGCAGCTGAATCAAATGGTTCTACAGAGTCAAGGCCTGAGTCTCTGTTCCACTTAGCAAAGCTCTTCACTTCTTCAGGTCTCAGGTTCCTCATCCTTCAATGATGGCCATGTCTTACCAGCCATCAGGCAGGGGGTTAGACCCAGTGGACCCAATTTAATTCAATAAATGTTCTCTCTAGTAGGAGCAGGGGTGACATAAAAGATGACTAAAGCAGCCCACAGTCTGGTGGGGGAACTAGGAAGCATATGTAAATAGTTATAATGGAAGCCTAAAGGAGAACTAAAACATGTATGCAAATAGTGAAAACAGAAGCAAGGTCTAAAAGACAGGCAGAAGGCTTTGAGACGCAGCTAAAGAGCAGAGGAAAGAGCAAAGTGATAACCGCACAAACATCTATGAAAAAGCTGGCATCCAGGCGTGGTCTTGCAGGATGGGCCTATCAAGTGAATGGAAGGAAGCAAGAAGTGGGGATGCACACGGCATATCTGGATAGCAGGTGTGTGCAAAAGCAGTAGAAAGGTAGATTGTGGTGTATCACAGAGGATTCTTTTTCCTGTGTGCACGCATTATCAATGCTCTCTGATCCTTTCTGATCCCTTCCATCTCCAAGGCTTCCATCTGGGGGGCAGCTCACCTGGCCTTGATGAACTTCCGGCAAGTGTCCACAACATGCTCCATCTGCAGGTACATAGCTGTGGCCATCACGGCCATGATGTTGCCCTCCCGCAGGTTGAGCCGAGATGTGTACATGAAGTCCAAGAGGATGCAGAACCCCTCTGGGTTGATCTCAGGATCCAGATTGATCACACTGAGGTTACATTTCAACTGGTCTGTGAAGATGCTGTAGAACAGCCCACTGCAAAACACAGAAATGTCTCACTATATCAGACACATAGAAACTGTCATCACTCACAGTCAGCATGGATGCTCAGTCCCTCTCCCCTGGATCTAGCTCCAGAACTTCCATGGCAATTAATAATAGCTGCCAATTATGGATAGTTTACTAAATGCCAAGAGTCATCACACACTTTACATACACTATCCTGTGTTCCTCACACCCTTGCAGGATAGATTCTATCCTTCTCTCCCTTTACAAATGGGGGAACTAAGATCAAAGAGGTCAAGTGATTTTTCTCAGAGTCACAGAACCTGTATTCTTTTGGTCTTACCTGCACAGATTACCAGAGCTAAATTTAGCACTCATTTGCAGTAACTATTTTTAGTCTATATCTTTGGGATAAGCATTTCCTTTCTTGTTCCATCACATCCTTATTTTAAAAATCTTAGTGTATTCTTTTTAGAAGCAAATTGGGTATTGATGACAAATAAAATGATACCTACATCTACAGTTTACTGATTTTCTATAAGTCCATAGACTATCACAAGGTCAATACTCCTAGGAGAGCCAAGTCAACGTCAAGCCATGCCTCCAGGTACCATGATGTCTGGTAGAGGGAAGAGCACTCAGTGAGAGGCCAGAATTCTGGACTGTCATCTGGATTCTACTCTTTCTGAGCATGTTGCTGGAAGTGAGCTAGACGTCACCCAGTAAGTTGCTATGCAACCTTGCGTAAGTGACTTCCCCTCTCTGCACCTTGGTCTCCTTATCTGCAAAGCAGGAACAACAGTGTCTCCCTTATAGGGTTGTGGCAAGAATGAAACGTAAAGGGGACAGATCGATACCTGTCACACAGTAAGCATCCAGTTAGTGTTAACTATTATTTTTATCTCTCTAAAAATCTGTCCACCATTTAAAAAAAAAAAAAAGGTGCTTGCTGTAGATGTTGAATAAGTCCTCTACTAGCAATCGAGCTCCCTGGCTCTATGTCAGTTCACCTATGAATGTCTTCATTTTATCATCTATAAAATGGACCTAATCGTGCCACCCATAACACAGGCCAGTATGGAGATCCAGGGAAGTGATGTAACATAAATTGCTCTGAACACTTGAAATACTTGACAAATATGAAGAATTAGCCAGCTAACTTTCACCAAATTACATATGCTCTGAAACACCCATAGAAATATAGTCATGGTATAAATAAATACAGTCACAGGAAAAAAAGAGCAAAAGATCTCAAATTAACTTGCTTAAAATATTTTAAAACTTGCTTTTGCTTTTCATTTCTTCACTGGTTCACTGAAGTTACTCTCCATGTCTGCCCCAAACACATCTCTTCTGGAGACAGTATATGATTTCTTCTCCCCCATCCCCACAGAATGGAAACGCTTTCTTTTCTAAAAGTGTGTTCATTCATTTGCTTCCTGGAAACCCACTCTGCCAGGCCACGTGCTGGAGGTCTGGAGACAAACGAGACGTGATCCCAAACACAGCAAGAGGCCCCCACGCTCCACACTGGCAGCGAGCACCATCGCTCCCCTTACATCCATCATCCTCCTTCTGCTTCCAGACCCCTCACCTGCAGGCCATGAGGACCGTCTTATGGGCTCTAAATTGCTCCCGGCTCACAACTATGACAACATCAGTCAAGATGTCACGGCTCCGGAGGCGATTAAGGTTGAGAAGAACATCACTCGCGTGGCGGGTGAACTGGATACAGCTATCAGCCGGCGAGGCCATTTTTTTCTTCACCTGAAAGAAGGTCAAAATCCTGTTAGTCCTTCAGAACCTGTTTCCTTCTTACCAGGAGTGTGAGAGCAGGTGGCTCAGCCCACTCCCTTGTGTTGGCTTTTGAACAGTTCACAGCCCATCTCTGGGCATTACTCTTCATGTCTATACAACTAGATAATAATCTTTAACCGACTTGTTAACTGAAAACCCTATAGGGGAAAGAGGAAGGGAATGAATGTTTGTTGACTGTTTTTTCCACAAACCAAACACGCTGCCAGCCTTGAGAGACAGCGAATGTGTGACGGGGAGAGAAAGTATGCTTTGAAGGTTAGCACATGGGCCATACTTGTGCAGGCTGTGTGACTCGCAGCAGGTTGTTTTACAGTTTCTGGGCTTCGGTTTCCCAAAATGGGAGTAGTAATTCCTATGTGGTTGTAAAACTTAGAGATACGTGCCTGGTCCACAGTAGATTCTCCAAAATTGTAGCTATTCTCATCAGTATCTCATTTCATCATCCCAGCCACCATCTGTCTCTCCTCTGCTAGGCTTCAGAATTGTCTGAACGTATCTCGAGCACATAGTACGTTGCTGGTGCACAGTAGGCGGCTAAATTAACGTGACGAGTAAGGGAACGAGTGATCACACAGCAGTGTTAAGACAGTCGAACGCAGGAGCAAAGGGGTGGGGCTGGGGGTGATGGACAGGCAACCGGCTCTCCTTTATCTCTTCTAATGAAAAGTGGCACCATTCACAGAAACACATGCACTGGCAAATTTAAAAAACAAAACAAAAAACAGTTTGTCCACAAAACTGTAAAGCATATAATTCAATTTACTTACCCAATGTCTTGAGTCACAGTCCAAAATTTTGCTTAAAACCTGCAGGGAAGAGAAGAAGCAAACAGAAATTGATTTAATGAATGTAAGATTGTCCACTATAGTCTTATTTTAGGACACGCATATTTAGTTTTACTTTGATAGCTGCAGCCTGCCAGCTGGTGCAGTTTTACCACAAGCTAGCAAACGTTTCTTCCAGCTCGGCTCTTACAGAAACAACAGGCACCCGAAGCGATGCGATAATAATATTTTTACCCTGAGTACTGGGAATACAATTTCATACATTAATTACATATACACATACACATTTATTTCCTCTCTCAAAGTAAAAAATGTATGTCATCCAAAGGCCCTTGAGTTTATGGGAAAGAAAAAAAATAAAAGTGATTCAATATTTATGAGAATGATCCTTCAGGGGCTTAAAAACTCTGGATACTTTTCAAAACCTGCTAAAATAGTATCTTTCAAGGCTTAGAATAATTCCACAAGGCCAACAGGGTCAATGTCTTTATCCCTATTTCACTGATGACGAAACTGAGACTTGGGTTCAAATGGCTTGCTCAGGACAAACAGCCAAGCAGTATTTCCTGACCATCTGAAACACTTAAGACTGAAATAGGAATCTGCAGAATACAACCTGAGATGCTGTATCTACCCTTTTCTCCTTTTTTGAAGTTTTCCTCTCCTGTCCCTCCTGGGTCTAAAACCAGATACAGTGCTACAAACGTCCAAGTTTGTGCTTCCCTCTGCTGGGGAAAGATTTAACTGTGTGGCTTAGCTGAGAGCTGGCCAAGAAGCACTTATGAAATATGCACCCTCTCCAAATGGGTGTCTCTAAAACAAAAGAATTTAAAGCATAGGTGAAAGACTCTCACCTATGATCACATGTAGGCTCAAAACAAAACAATATTTGAAACACGCCCCCCCCCCACCCCCCCACCCCCCCCCCCCCCGTCTTTTTCTTTAAAGCGTAGCCATTTAGAGTTATCTTCCCAGTAAAGGGGCCCGAGGCCAGGGAGGTCATATTGGGCCACATAAATGGTGAGTGACCCGGCCCTAGGTCCTCTGGCTCAAATTCCTGTCCCCTTTCCAAATCAGCCTACGTGCTGCAGAACATGCAAGACAGCACCCTGATGTGGGTGAATCTCATTTTTAAGTTCCTTCCCCCACACAGACACTTTGCCCCCATTCCAGGCTGCTGAGTCTTACCAAATGAGCACTCTAAAATGAGAGGTTTCCTTGAGTCTGTAACCAAACACTCTGACATTTCTCTGTGGTTCCCAAGTGCCAGTCACTCAATCTCATCGGCTTCAAGGTTAATGTGTGCATGTGAGTGAGTGGGGGTGGGGGAAGGAAATGGGGGAAGGGAGAGGATAGAAAAAGACCAAAGAACCTATTTCCTCCTCTCCCCATCCTAACTCAAGATGGGCAAACAGAGATATACTGAATGGGTCCTAACCAAAGTGCGATGATAGTCTCCTTAGAAAACAAATGCTGAAGACACATGTGAGGTTTATTTATAAACCTTCTCCTCCTCCCCCATGGAAGGGATCCCTCAACACTTCTGGAATACCTGAGGCTGCCCTTGAATCAGCTTCAACCACCATCTCGCTTGTGGATTTCCAGTCACAGACTTTTGGAACCACAGGAAGCCCAGATTTGCCACTTCACCTTGACAAGTGGCAATGACTCACTCCAGATGCGGAATGAAACAAACAAACAAAACAATCCCCCTGGGTCCACCATCAGCCAGGCCCTAGACTCTGGCACTTTTCACTGTAAACCTCTAGTCCTGGATTGACCAAAAACAATGCACAGACAGACACTAAGGCCCCTGTCCTTATTTGGTCCACTCCTTTCTAAGCTAGCTTTGTCTTAGGAGCCCCCGAAACTAGTAAGTATGTGGGTTATGGTGGATGTGGGCAACGCTGCCACCCCCTAGATGCTTGCAGGTGTGGGAGCACCACTAGCATTTGGTTTGTTTTTCACAGACCACTCAGCTCTTTTCCATCCATTATTGTCTCTGATCCTTACAACAGCCCCCATTTACTGGGAGGACACTGAGGCTCCAGGGGATAAGTCTTGCCCAAGATCTCAGAACTAAGTCCAAGCAAAGCCCAGGACAAACCCTGTCTACTAGCTTCAGCCATCCCACCAATGCCAAACACAAGATTCCTCGTTTTACAGAAACAACCAAGAGCGCAGAGCTGTCAAGGAGAAACTGACATCTGCAAGGGCCCAGACCTGGACTCTCCCGACCCCAGCCCAGCCCCAGCCGCAATAACCACCAAGTGAGAGTTAAACGTGGTCTTTCCCACCCCCACACACTTTCTCTTTTTAGGCGCTTTCCCTGTGTATTTTCAATGAAGCACCTCGAGAAGACAGATCCTTTAAAGGGTTTGAAAAAGAAAAAAGAGGGAACTCCCCCTCAAGAAAAAAAAAAAAAAGGCAAAGAGAAAGAAGACAGCAGAAAGGAGAGGGAGACAGACAAGAGATGAGAAGAGCGAAGCCAGCCAGTACGAAAGACCCCATCCTTTCCCTCCCGCCTCCAGAAGCATCCCCCGTCTCTTGCTCACACACCAGGGCACAAACTCGAGCCCTGCGGCCGGGGCAAGCCCGCGCAGATCCGCCGATTCACCCACCACCCCCATCACCGTACCTGTCTGCCAGGGACCGCCCACCCCCGGGCGTGCTGCCTGCACGGCGGCCCGTCCACCTCGAAGCCCCCGCAGGCGCCGCGGTACCCCGGTGGCGGCCCTTAATTTGGTTCCATTCAAATAAAACTTTTCGTGCACCTCGGTAGCTAACATTATGTGTGCCTTGTTCTTTTTTTTTTTTTTTTTTTTTTTCTTTTTTCCCTGTTACGCCGTCAAGGCAGGGGGCAGTGAGGGGAATGGCACAGCCCTCTCATTCCCGGAACCTAGTCGATCTCAACTCAGCGGATTTCACAGAACACTCTCTGCCTATCTCCGGCTCCAACGAGAAGTAACTTTCCAGGAAGCTGCCGGCCCCGACGGCCGCCAGGATCGCAGCCCGCGCCGCGCGGGCCGCCGGGGATTCACCCGGCTTGGGGGGAGGGTGGGGGGCACCCGGGGAGGCTCGCGGGGAATACGGTACACTTTCCCCTAAATACCTCGTCCGCTCGCGGTCCAGGACTCTTACAGGTCACCTAGTCCAACCCTTCCCCCACAACTGTTTTATAAATGGGGAAAGTCAGGCACAGCCGGTCCAGAACCCAGGATTTCGGATCCAATCCCAGGCTTATTTCATGACTTCAAGTTGCCCAATTCCGGTGTTTGTTTGCCTGGTGTGTCTTTTTTTTTTCCTTCTCTCTCTCTCATTGTGCTTCTCCCCCCCCCCCACCCCCCGCGCGCTCCCTGTTTTAAAGGGAGTGATTAGGCGAGGCCTCAAGGTCGAAAAGATGGAGTCCCCAGGGCTGGGGGTCTCCAACCAGCACGCCCCACACGAGTTGGAGGAAAACTAAACCGAAAGCCCCTTCCGCCTACGTTGGCAAGAAGGGGAACCCAGCTCGGTTTCCGCCCCAGGTCTTTAGAATAGGAGCTACCAGGCCGAACCTGGCCCGATTTCGGAATTTCCGAATCCGATTTCTCCGAAACCAAGGAGAAAAGGTCGGGATTCGGCAGGGGCCTTGGCGCCAACCCTTGCGCGTTCCTGGGCGCGCTCCAAGGTCCCCTCGCCCTCGCGTGGCCTTCCTCGGAATTATAATCCCAGGGCGCCATCGCCTAACCGGTCTCAGTATCCGGCTCCGAGAGGCACTTTTGGGGGGCGAGGGTGGGGAGTGGGGGAAGCGGGGGCGCGAAAGACGCAGCCTGTAAGGCCGCAATCCAGTCCTAAAACTGGCGGGTAGCGTCACACTGCGGCGCGCATCACATCAGCAAGTGGAGGCGGGGTCAGGAAAGACTGGGCCTCTTTGGCTTCATCAAGTCCCACTTTCTCATCCCTTCGCCCGGTGGGATAAAGGTAAAAGCGAAGGCTGAAATTTAATATGGGATGGGGTGAGAATCTAGGAAAGGAAGCTAAAATTAAGTAAATGCATTTATTGGAAATTAGGAGTCCCGTGGTTCCGGGAGCTCAAACCGAATGATGTTTTACCGCTGCCTAACACTAGAGAGAGCCCTCCATCAAGGCTTAAAACCGACAGCTCCGCGTCGCCCCGCCCCTCCTTCCCATTGACCTAGTTTAGACACAGTCTCCGGATTTGGAGAATGCCTTCCGCCCTTCCCCCTTCTCTATCCCGCTCGGGTGCTGGATTATTGGTAATCTAATAACTCCAATAACTCGCTGAGAAATCCAAAGGAGAATCTGGAAGTGCAAAGCACTATTTAGGGAGCAAGGACTTTTAATAAGGGATTTTAATAAGGCTGGAGCTGACGCAGTAGAACCCGCATCAGGGCTCCTGCCGGAGTGCTCCCTTTCTCCGCTGCTTCTCAGCTAATGAGCGGCTCAGGTCTAGCCATGGTGATCTGGAGGTGGCAGGTCAAACCGCCGAGTTGTTTCTGTTTTAGGGGAGAAACACTCCTCGCGCTCTTGGTTGGAGTGGGTGGGGGGGGGAGGGGGTAGGAAGACAGTAGATGAAAGTGAATTTGATAACGCGATAGCCTCGGCAGTCGCTTTGGGTGACCGAGGAGGTGTTCAGGGACATTATGTCCTGACTTTCATTTCTATCACACTTCCTGCCAACAGCAGACTTGCAAGCCTGCAAGCTTCTAGGAAATGCAATAAAATAGAGGGATGTGTTTTATCATCCAGATCTGAAGAGGAGCTGCAGAAGGGACGCTCCCCAGGCGTCCAGCTCGCGACAGCCTTCCAGAAAGGGGCGGCGGTCAATGCCAGCAGACCACGAGCAAAGATATTTTGGCCATCCTGGCTAGACCGGGCTCGGCCTTTGCAAAAAAAAAAAAAAAGTGGTTGGAGGGGGAGGGGAGAGGCATGATCTCCCCAAGCAAACAATGCCTTTAAAAGTCGGATCTGGACAGAAGGCAGCCAAGGTCTTTATTCACGTTAATGAAGATGGAAGGCACTAACTGTCCTTGGAAAGCGATGAGTCAAACTTGACCGCTCTTCAAACACGTCCCCAGATTGGTTTCAACCCGAACAGAGGCGCGTTTCTCCGACGCGGCCTCCAACAGCTCCCGCGGTGGGAGAGGCAGAACTCGGCTCCGGCGCACCGGGGCGGTGGCAACAACGGCTTCTCCCGCGGGGGTGCGCGCCGGAGGTCACTAGGGGCCGCCCGCACGCGGACGCGCCTTTGCCATCTTAAGTTTTGAGCTCCGAGAAAGAAAACTTTGCGGAGAAGCTGTTGTGGATCACACTCTGCTTGTCCATAGGACCCCCCCCCGCCACACACACACACACACACAACTGATGTCTCGCCAAGCCACTAAGCAAAGTTTGGAAGGAAGGGGAAGAGAGCTATTTCAGGATCCAAATGTGAGCCTCGGGAGCAGCGAGGTGCATCTCTGCAAGCCTGGGGACTGGGCTTTAATCACGCCCTAACACACGCACACCCCTTGCTCACGATCTGAGACCACCCACCCCTCAGCACTACCGTAGGCTTTTCGTGTCTGTTACCGGACATCTTGGGCCATACTTTCTCAACAAATTCCTCGGAGACGGCTGGGAAACCCTCTCCAACAACGGTTACCTAAGAGGTTAAAATCATGGCTCCCTCTGACTTATTATGCTCCTTTCTCTTAGATGCCTCAAAGGGGCGGGGATCAACTCGCCTTTGACTTGAAGTCACTGACCTGGAATTCAGAAGCTTTAAAACTCTGGTTCCGGTTAGGTCACTAACTCACCATTATCCCTCTCAGCAGGCCTGTTTCCTCAACGGTAAAGAGTTATACGTCCTAGAGCCCCTGTGGCATCCCTCCACTATCGACTTTTCCGGGGGAGAGGCCACAGCGACTGGGAGATGGTGTTTTCAAAACGGGGTACTCGCTGGTTCTCTTAGCGGAGGCAGATGCCCGTCGTTGAGCAACTGTGGATGGGGCAAGCATCCGGGGGCTTTCTAATTTTCATCCATCTTACCAGAACTTTGGATGTCGGGTGTCACCCTCATTGGAGGGTACCCTCCCCCCGTCAGTCCCAGCACCTGGCTGGGATACTTGAGGACCCGAAGGTGACGCGGTGGGTCCACTGCCCAAGGCGGGGAACTCAGCCAGGACCTACCACTAGGTGGCGGACTCAGCCCGTCCCAAAATCGCCGAGCGACCACAGCCTTCCACACCCGACTGCCCCCCCACTTTTTTGCTGCTATTAGGGGAAGGGGGTTGCCTCCATGGGGCACAGCTGGAAAACATTTAATTTACTGGATGTAATTCGTTCTTCCCAATGCTAACGCCTCTAAGCAACCAAAACGCAGTCTCTGGAGCTGCGTTCAGGTGTTATACGTCGATTTTCCCAGCCCGAAAAGCTGAATGTGTTGGGAAGATAAAGAAAGGGTGCACTTGTCTTCAAAAAGCAGAATGGCACTCAACGGTAGTATCAGAGCTTCCTGCCAAACACTGGTCGACCAGCAAAAAAAACTGGGAATGAACTGATTCCCACGTAGAAAAGGGGTCCTGGAGGCCAAGGCCAGGAGGGTCCCATACAGGCTTACAGCTCTCGGCTAAGCCGGGTATGGGGGGGGGGTGCGGACGAGTTGCTCTTTTGGTGGGGCTGTTGTCTCGGAGTGGGAGGCGGGGAGGGTTGGGAGGAGCCGTTCCTGGCTTCCAGTGGGGCAAAGAGAAACCGGCCAGCTTTCCCACAACACAGCACCCTAGCTCGGATCACTGCGTCGGCTTTCCCACTTGTTGCGCAGTGCAGGAAACTGGCACACGCGCCACACCGCTCTGACTCCCAGAGGGCTCCAAACCCCGCTACAAATCAGCCTACCACTGCCCTAGTCCATCCACAAACCTCCTTCCCCAACCCACCCCCCACATACACCACCTTCACCGCTAGCAAAACTACAGGACTTCCCGTCACTATGGATTTTTACACTAAAACATTGCTCCTTATCTCAATATCAGACAGGCAGCAGAATTCGGGTGCCCTGAGAGGTCAAGTCCAAGAAGGAAGGGGGGCTACCTCCGCCAAGAAAACTCGCCTACTTAAAGCCAGCCAGGCAACCCTCCCCACGAGCACAGACACAGACACTTGAACTACTTTGCCTGTCATGACACCATCCTAGCTGGAAAGCAGCTTTTTCTCCCTCCTTTTGAGAGATCAACCACAAAGTCCTTAAAAAAAAAAAAAAAGCTAGTTTTATCTCCCCTTCCTAAAGAAAAAAAAATCCTCATAAGGTCATTTCACAATATTTTTCAAATATTTGACTTTTGCAAATATAATAGATAGTTTCACCCACCGACGGGTGGCGCTGTCGCACTACCTCCTCTGAATCTAAATTTTTCACAACAAAGTGGGTTGTGAGTGTGGCTACCCGGCAAAGGAGAGAGGGAAGGAAGAATTTTGACATCTAGTCATGGCTACCATTTACTCAACCAGTAACTGGAACTCTTTAAGGCTCAGCAAACGACAGCTTAATAGTTTATAGAGTCCCATTCCTGTCCACCAAACCCAGAATACAAATGGAACAGTCTTTTCAAGAAAGCAAGGGGTAGAATCCTTCAAAACTGAGCATAGAGGAAATGGCCAATTGGAGAATTCCTACTTCCAGCTGACTTCTCCTTCAAGTTGCCGGGTTTTTACAAACAGCTTTTAGCCTTATTGTCACTATCAACAGACCCTTAAAACCAGTCAGTGCTTGGGCCTGCAGTATTGGAATGTCTTCCAAATGGGATATTGGAAACTTCTATTTATAAATGGGGGGAGGGGGGACTATTTCCCACCTACAGGTTTCTATTTTGGCCTGAAGACTCAACTACAGTCATTTTAGCGAGGGCATGCCCATCTCCTGGTACTCTCCTTCCATTCCTCCTCCCCCAGAGACAAATATCTTTTCTCCTTTAAAATATACATATATTTTAAAGGAGAATGTGATTTCACCTCGTTCCTTTGAGCTCATGTTTGCTACCTCCAGGAATAGAGTGTGGACTAGGGCCAGATGAACTTCAACTTGGGCTGCAGATTTACGAGGTTCTGTTCCAGTGCCAAAGGCTCTTGGTAGTAAATAGTGAGCAAAATAGATACCTGTCTCCTGTCGGATCTTGCCGGCCCCCCTCTTTTTTTTTTTTTTTTTTTAAGTTATTTATTAAAACCACACACACCTTGCAAAGAAAAAGGGAAACTGGCAGTCTCTGTAGAGGAAGCCAGTGGCATCGCTCAGAGCCACAAACTGTATTTCTAAACAGCCCTTTCCCTGGTTCCTTCTCTCCTGCCCCACTTTTTTTTTTTTTTTTGACAGTAAAAAATGCATCTACTGAGACTCACTTTACATTAAAAAAAAAGTGTAAAGCATTACAAGATATTCTTCCTGGAAACTATAAACTGATTGAATAAAAATCCATAAAGGATTAAATCAGTTTCTTGGGGGGGGGGGGGGGATGGCCAGCTCACAGAAGAGGTCAGGGACCCAGTAACAGCTCTGGACTTTGAGCACCCAGTTTGGGGTCATTCGTCTGCTCAGCTGTCAGGACCCCCACCACCAAGTCAAACATTTCGAGAAAGTGCACAATATAAAAAGGGTCTTTTTCATGCCTTTTTTTTTTTTTTTTTTAATTTGTAAGATTGTGTACTTGTCTTCCATGGGATAGCTTTTAAAACTCATTATTGCAACACTAGTTCCATTTTGGGCCAGAGTTCCAATAACACGGCATCACAAAGGCAACGCAACCCACAGTTCTTAAGACATTTACCACGGTCACTACATCCGGCAGCGGGGTGGCCCCTCGCTCCCGCGGCTCCCCAGCGCAGCCGATTTCCGAGGCTCCAACTCCCTACCCGCTCCCGCCCCGGGCCGCCGCCGCCGCCGCCGCCTTCCCCCATTCTTACTCCCTCGAGGAGAGCCACAGGTTGCAAATCCAACCAACCTCGCAATCCGTTTTTGCAAAATCACTCACAAAGATCTCCCGTTCGCGCCCGCGCCCCCTTCTCCCGCGCCAGATGCCCCAGCCAGGGCCACAAAGTGCCCTTCTCTCCTCCCGGGTCTTGCACGTAGGAACGCGGGCTGGGGCTGTTTGTTTTTCCCCTCGCCCAGCGCAAAGACCTCGGGAATCTGAAGCCTGACGCCGGCTACTCTCCGGCCCGCAGTTTTTGTTTGTTTTCACCAAGCTTGCACCACGGGAAAAATAAAATTTAGGAAAGCGGGGGAACAGCCATTGGGAGCTAACACCGAGTCACGCAGCGCCCAAAATACAAACACCGCGACCGGCAGAAATCCCGCCGCCTTCCCGCTTGGCCGGGCCGTCCTGCGGAGGTTCCCGGAGTCCCCGCACGCCGAACAGCACCGCAGGTGCAAACGCGCACCCCTCTCCCACCCACCCCCCAAGTCCCCGTCCCGCCACAAGCTTCTCTCCCCAGGATGGGGAGAGGGAGCGCGCGGGGGTTCCCGACTCCCTAGACTGCAACCAAGAAAGAATAATTTTCAAAGTATTCAACATCCCCGCCCCCGGGCAAGTTAAACCTCCCCCCAGACGCAGGGGAAGGGGACACCAAAACACTCGGAGCTCA
Organism: Hippopotamus amphibius kiboko; assembly: GCF_030028045.1. NCBI lineage: Eukaryota > Metazoa > Chordata > Mammalia > Artiodactyla > Hippopotamidae > Hippopotamus > Hippopotamus amphibius. The sequence continues at coordinate 162,572,525 of NC_080191.1, forward strand.
TTAAGAAGATCATGGCTCTGAAAGGAAACAGCAGAACCCACACTTCATCTGGGTTAATGAAAAAACCAAAAAAAAAAAAAAAAAAAAAAAACCAAAGCAAAACACCGAGGAGTTCGCTTGCATTTTTCCTCCCAAATCTCGGCTCGGAGGTAGGGAGTCTAGAGGACCGAGGCCGGTGGAAGGGAGCCAGCGGGGCGAGCGAGCGGGCAGCCTCCCTCCTCGCCTCCCGGAGTGACCGAGGAGGACGGGAGAGGGGAAGGAAGGAGAGGCGAGGGAGAGGAGGAGGAGGGAGGGAGGGAAGGCGAGGCTGGAGCGAGGGAGCAAGGAAGGCGGTTTGCAAGCGAGAAGAGAGGGGAAAAACACAGCCGCGCGAATCCAGCGAGATCACAAGCCGTACGCAAGCAGCAGCAGAAAGAGCGAGAGCGCGAGCGCGCGTCCTCTCCGCCGTCTGGGGCCAGACAGCCCCCAGACTGGCCCGAATCACCCCCCAAGCACTGTCTCGTCCTCTCTGCTCCGGCCGCCCCCTAATTCCCCCCCTTCCTCTCCTCCACCTCCTTTCCGAAAACCAAAACAACACAAGGGAGGGTGGCAAAAGCCTCCCCAAACCGGCCAGTTCACTCAAAGACAGCAAGAATAAAATAATAAATACATAAAAAATCTACATCCTAGAGTGGGAGAGACGTGGGGCTACTCTTCGGCATTTATTTTAACACCTGACAACGGCAATAGATAAACATAACACATTTACATCAATAGATACACATAGGAAACTTGGAGCCAAAGCATTTGGCAAGAGCGGAAAAAAAAAGAATGAAAAGGTAAAATAATGATCATGAGCAGCGGCGGCGGCGGCGGCACCAGCGGCAACAGCGGCGGCGGCGGCGGCAGCAGCAGCGGCGGCAGCAACAGCAATAATCACCTGGTGTCCGGCCTTTCCTAGAAACTTCTTGCATCACCACTTCTAAGAACCCCAGTTCTAAGAATCAACAGAGCTCAATTCTCGGAATTTGAGCTGCGGACTCTACCACTGCTACGCGGCAGGGGAGGACTCGGTGTCAGCTCTCCGCGGCTTTTGCCTCCCCCGGCCGGTAAAAAGCCCCCGAGGCCGCGGTATTCTCCCACCGTCCGGCCGATTTCGGGGTCCTCGCGGGCTGGGCGCCCCGGGTTTGGAGGTGCCGGCCCGAGGCTCGGGGGGCCGGACGGTGGCTCTCCCTCCCCGGGCCCGGGGCGATGGTACGGCCCGCTCCGCCAGCGTCACGTGGGCGCCCCCTCTGTGACGTCGGCGTCTTAGCTGTAGCAAAGCTCGGCCTCTGGAATTCTGAGAACTAATTTGCTATTCGGTGACATAAGAGGGGGAGTGCGCTTCGCCTTCCCGGGGTCTGGGGCTGATTCCTCCTCTTCCCCATAAACTCAGCTCCTCGAGCTCAGTACACAAAGGGAGCGAGAGGTTCGAACCTCTGGGCGAAGTCTGTTATATGTAGTAGGGTTCGAGGCGAGTAAGAGAAAAACAAAAAACAAAAAACAATAAACACCACAGCTCTTTCCAGCTAGAATATTAGGCACCACGAGAAAAAATATTTGCCAGGCGGTTTTCGGTGGGTTCCTTTGCTTTATTTTTATTTGGGACGGTCTGGTTTGGTTTTGTTGTTTTGTTTTCCTTGTTGCTGGGGTGGCTCGGCATGTGGGGTGGTTGTATTTTGATGGTTTTCGGATTTTTGCTTCTGATTTTTGCCTTTTGCAACTTTGTGATGTTACGTAAACCGTAGGATCCCGCATCGGTTGGATTTTGTGTTGAGTGTTTTTCCCCCTATCTAATCTCTGAAGCGCTTTAAGGAAGATGTGTTATTTTAATACTGATACTATTGAAAGAAGCTTGAATTTTTGGTCGTATGGAAGAATCCCAACCCCCCCCCTTTTTGGGGGGGAGGGGGGTGCAGTTTTCTTTTTCCCCTTGGACTTTTACTGAGAGGACGCTCTCCTGCACTTGAGAGACACGTTCAAAGGATGTATTTTGTTTGGGTTTGTTTCTTTCCAGGACAGCAAGTGGTGGGTTTACTCTTTCTGTTATTGTTGACTCTTTGGAAATTTCTTGCTGCAAGAAACGTGTGTGTATGTGGCTATGTGTACGCGTGTGTTCTACAAAATGCTGTGAGCCAAATACATGTTTGTGTTTTGCTTTTCTCTTAAGATCTTGATTCCCCCACCCCCTCCCTCCCAGCTCGTTTCAAGGTCGTTGTAAAAAATCTCTCCTGTCTGTGTTTAAAGAGATCAGCCGGAGGGAATTCTAAAGGCCTGCCGTGCCAGTATCACAGATACTGCGTGTATTTAGAACAGACTGTGCTACAACTACAACACGCTGCACGCAGCACAGCCCTCTTAGCTTCAGAGCTGAGTTTGGAGGAGGAGGAAAAGGGGAAGATCTTTCTTTCTTTCTTCCTTCCTTCCTTTCTTTTTAAAGGCAAATGCAGTGCAGAATCATTTCACTGTGGGCCTTGGTTTGTTTATTCAGAACTGCCAGTTTCCCTATTTAAATGTTGGTTGGGGTTTTTTCCCCTCCTACTCATCCCTGAATGAGGGAGACTCTTGTTTCTTTTATGTCTCTCTCTTAAAAGAAGGGTGTGAGGGGAAAATAATATTTCAGATTCCTCAAGTATTAACCCAAAATGTTTGGACCAGAAGCACCTTTCAAAGGTCAGGCTGTTCTGAGCCTTGGCTATGAGAGTCCTTCAGGAGACTCATTAAATTACAGACGAGTTCTTAAAGGTTCCACAAAATTTCTGCACATGTTAATTTCCAGTGAAGGTATCTCCCCAAATAATCTACCCTCTCCCAACCCCAGATTTGGGTTTATAGTAGAGAACTGAGCAGAACTATAAAAGATTGCTGACTGTTTCCTGGGATATTTGGGATCTCTTTCCCAGAAGTCCATAAGAAGTTCAGATCTATCGCTGAAAATGTTGTTGTCAATGCAGCCCCCCTTTCATAAAGGCTGTGTTGGGGTTTTTAGAACCAGGAAAGATCCGAAAGGGTCGATTATTTTCCACAAGGCCTGGAGCTTAGAAAATATGCATGTGTCTGTCCCTGTAAAAATCTGAATATTTTAATACTTATTGACAGATGGATTACTGCAGCCTCTGCAGAAAAGCCTGTCTTGTGAAGGATTTTTGAAAAATATACATAGGCCTAATCCTGTCACTGCTGTCGGAGTGAACATTTTACCCCCAAAGACGCGTGATATCTTCAAGTGCAGATTCATTTTGCCAGAAGGGAGACTGTTTTTTTTAATTGTCCCTTCCCCCTCATTTTCAAAGAGTCTTCAAGGAATCCCACTGGATTCAAAATCACACCCCAGTTTTGCTGATGTGATCGTCTTTGTGCATTTGTATGGGTGATAATTTTTTTATCTTTTATGAGTAATAAGAACGTTAGGGTTTCTCAGGTGTATCCACATGGTTTGGAATGCGAATTCTTTGGCTCCGCCCTATTATTGATCCTGCAATGAGATTACGTTTGCGATTTGGGGTCACTTGTCCTGTCAAAGTTGCCATCCTGCCTCATAGGCTCCTCGCCGCCACCACCTTAAACACAGTTAGTCCCTCTCGCGTCCACTTTGCCACTCCAGTCTTAGCCCCATGGGGGCGCTGCAGAGCAAAGGGAGATCCGCTCCCTCTGGCAGCAGAACCAACCAGAGTGGGGGCGGGGAGTGAATGCACCCTTCCTGTACTTCAGCCCTCTTTAATTCTCCGCGGGGAGCCCTTGGAGGAAGACCCCATCAGGCCCGGTGTATAGATAGTTAATCCCACCACCAGGGACCTCAAACCTTCTCAGCAGGTTATTTCTGGGACCAAGTACCAGAGCCCCACATTTCTACTACTTTGAGGGATTTTTTGTTTTTTGGGGGGGTGGGGTGGGGAGGGGGAGTTGGCCAAATTAAAGTGTTTGCAATGAAAGAAATTATTCAGAACAGGAGACCGTTAAATGAAAAAAGATATTATTGAAGATATTTTAAAGATATACTTTTAAGTAGGTCCCCTTTTCTCTACCGAATGAACGGTGCGCCCACCTCTCAATCTCTCTTCAGTTCCTAGGAAAGCAACTTTATCAAATTTTATGCCAACTGAATTTCTTCCAGAATGTCCTGCCTTCTCTCATTCTAGATCTCTCCCCATTAGTAATCAGTTGTCATCATTCTGTGGGCTTCCCCCACTCCAGCAGTGCTAGGATTAAAGAAAGGATTCACTTGAATATATTCAGATTCTTTTAAATAATCCTTAAGAAGCTCTAAAGAGAGTCCATGTCTGGGGTCTTATGTGTGATTCCTGTGGGCTTCAAGGGGCTGTGTATCAACCAGTCCTATGATTTAGTGGTTTCTGGCTGTTAGTACTCTGAGTAGGGGACCAGGCCACCCCTTTGCCTGGTGGTCTGGGCATGGTAATAGGTTCCTAATCACAGGTTCTGGGTAAATATAAACTTTGTTACAAAATAAAATAGCTTGGTCTTAATATTGCATCTGTTCAAGGAAAGGAACAGATTCTGCATCCAGTTCCCCTCACAAAATCTTCCCCACAATTCAGTCATAGCTGAAAAGGAGACTATCCTTGGAATAAACACTGTCTTGTCCTCTTTCTAAGGGGATTCCAAACAGGAAATTGGTTTCACCTGTCAGGAACTTCTGGCACCTCGGTAGGTCTTTAAGCTGTCACATCAAAGAATTATAGATTTTAGAACTGGAAGGAACCCTGTGGATCAATCACTCAACTCCCGCGGCTTCCTTCTTTCAAGAGGATGGGGCAGCCATCGCTGGAGGCGTGCGGGACCCCAGGACACAACTGAAAACGGGTCTTTGTGGTTTGATGGTCCTGTGTTAGAGAATCCGGGTGATCTGACTACCTGGGTTTGGAGGTGGGTATCTTGTTTTCTGGCAGAATTGAGGAAAGCAAGGCTGCTTTGGGCTCTGTATAAATTGTAAACTGGTTCTCAGAACAAACCCCAAGTCACGCTGAGTATTGAGTTTCGAGAGTCATTTGGGGTTGGTTATCCTTGTGCCGAGGTACTCAGTAACCACTTTTGATGGGTGTGGGAGATCTTATTTACCCATTCATTTTATTTCAAATCCTTCATTGAGAGCTATTGTAAACAAGCTCCTTGTATTATCCTTGGAGAAAGAAAGGCATTTTCTTGGTATGATTTAGAGAAATTGAGCAGAAAGTTTTGAGACATTTAAAAAAAAAAAAAAACCAGAAGATGATTTCCAGCCACTACCTTCAGAAAAAGAAGTGTCAACGTTTAATTTTGATCCATATGCTGCCTGCTTTCAGCCTGTATTATTCTGAGACTTTTTTTTTTTCTTTAGAAACCTTTTCAGTCTAGCCCAGAGTCTCTCCCCCAAAGCACTGATTTTTTTCCACACTTTTCTCACTTATTTAAAATGGAAATAAATATCAGGAGCTTAAGATAGAGAAGTGATGGGGGGGGTCATAATCATTTGTTTATTGCATTCTATCACTGTTTTGAATAACAGGGTTTTCACTTCCTATGAAACCTTAGCATGAGGGAAAGCAGCAGCTGGACCAGGAGGGGATGCGGGGAGGAGAGCATCTGAGTGTTTGTAAACTCCGGGTGGCTGGCACACCCTCCCACCCTGCGGTACTTAGCTGTCTTTACTACCTAAGGCTAGAAGTGGAAAAACTTGATTTGCGTGTTGTGCCTGCATTTTTTTTTTTTTTCTTCTCCACACCGCCCTCTGTACACCTGACCTATCTGAAGCCGGCTTGATGGCAGGGAGAGCTGGAGCGCGGAAGAACGTGCTGAGGGAGGGAGTGCTCGGTACTTTTCCATTCACATCTCCACAGTGACTTTTCTTGTTTATTTCAACCTCCACCGGCAGAACCCTTTCAGCTGCCTGAAATCCGAGTCAGTACACTGTTCCCTGAGGTCAGACCACAGATGCTTGGTGCATGTTTCCTGCATGTCCGTGTCTATGTAACATATGTACATACAGAGACACAAGCACAAACGTGTAACTCCGTGGGGACACAGTGTGAGGTAGGGGAGAAAAAAAAAAACTGGATTTGTTGCCAGAAAACCTTGGTTTCTAATTACAGTTCTGCCTGGAACTCCTTTATGGGAAGTGGAGCAAAACCACTTGTCAGGACTCAGTTTCCTCAAATGTGTGAAGGAATATCCCAGATGTTTTGCACGATGTCTATTCTAAATTCGATACCTTTATGTCTAAATATATATTTTTGTAACTTTAAGGTGGAGGGGGACAGAAAGGAGCTGAGTGTATATGTGTCCCTGGGGTGGGAGAAGGAGTTAAAATGTAAACTTCTAAGTAAAGAAGGCAGTCTCAGAATCCTCACCTCTATCAATTTTTAACTAAATGTAGACCAAAGTCTGGGATTATGTTGAGTAGGTCCAAAAGCCAGTTGAAGATTTTAAATGTTAAGACTTGGAAGCAGTGGATTCTAAGACCTTGCACCTTTGATCTCCTGCATTCGTAATCAGATGTGACAGTTCCCAAGTGTCTTTTCTGCACTACAGTTCTTTTTTCTTTTTTTTTTTTTTCTTCTTCTGTTTGTTTCTGGAAACGGTCCCAGTCAATGACAGGAAGGAGATGACACGTGTAAACTGGGCACACTTTAAGCCACTGGGCCCCATGTGGATGTAAAAAATATGTCATTCACACACACACACACACACACACACACACACACACACACACACACTTTACAAAAGAAGGAAAAAAAAAGAAAAGAAAAAAAAACCTAGATAGAGAGTAGAGATTCCTGGTAAGAAACTTGGAGGTAGCTCAGCCATCATTGCATTAAAGGTAATTATTTGAAGTCAGAGGAAATAACAGATGAGGAGTTTGCCTTTATACTAAAAAAAAAAAAAAAAAAAAGCCTTGCTCTACAAGAACAAACTGAAGGCAATGAAAGAGATACTTTCCACCAATATTTCCTATACTTTTTTGATCTCCATTCTTTAAAAAGAAAGGTCTAAAGTTTTTTAGGCCTGATTGTCTAGACAAAAGAAGGCCTTTAACGGACCTCGGCATCTTCAGGAAATAGTTTAAAAAGTAGTTCTTATTTATTGACAGTGACCTCCCCACCACCACCGTGCCTCCACTTAGACCTTCTGGAATATTGATGCCCATGTACAAGGAGCGATGCAGCCAGTTACATTCTCTCAATGAAAAAGTATCGAGAGTTATATATAATATGCTCACACTTAGCAATGGTCCAATCCCACACGACCGATTTCACATCATCGGAAATTGAGGCCCACACAGAATGTGTTCACCACACACACTGGATCAGACTGAGTCAGGTCCAGAACTTTCATATCCTGGTTCTAAATCCACTATGTTCTTCCATGATGTATTGTGTGGATCCCAGTATAGGACCCAGTGTCAGAGCCCTCACAGGCTCCTACAGTATTGTGATTTAATACTGTTAATAAACCTATGATTATGACTAGTGCACTTGCATTGTAATTGTGTGTATGTTGGTGTTGCAAAAGTAAACTTTAATATATTTTTGGCCTAGAAACAATGATGCTACAGTAGCAGAGAGCCCACGTGGTGCCAGGTCTTGACTTCTGAGACCTTTCTGCAGTGATGGAAAGCAAGGCTCCTTGCAGAAATGGCTGCTTCTAGATCTAGGACTGGGGCAAGAAGTATTCAGAATGAGAATGGAACATCTTATGGCACCATAAATAAGGAATTGCTGAAAAACAAACAAAAACTATATTGATGGGGAATATTTCAAAGAGACACTGGAGCCACCTGGGGAGCTCCCAGTGGCCAAAGCTGGAAGATTTGTAGCAAAAAAAGAAATTGATTAATATTGGATTACAATCCAAAGTATTAAAAAAAATCCATGAATTCTCACTGATATAAATTATTAAATAAATTAATAAATGGGAGAAAAGAATTTTCTGGGAAGAATTCTTCTTCCCTTGCAGAAGAATTCCAAATAATTTATGTAGATACACTGCCGTCAAGGATGAGGGCATGGGTGTGTGTATAACGCCTCACTCCTCAGGTGTGAGCTATGCATAGTGACTGCCTTCCAAAGAGTATAGTATGGGAAGGGAGGAAAAGAGGGAGGGAATGATTTTACATGGAGAAACCTGACAAACACTACACCAGCCAGTTCCTCAAGGTCAACATCAGCAATTACAACTATGTTGACTGTATGTACCTTTGATCGAAGGAGATGAAAATGGCTCTTTACCTCTGTGGTCTTCCTCCCATACCCTGATCTATTTATGAGAAAAGCGTCAGATAAATTTCAACAGAAGGGCATCCTGCAAAAGACGTCAGTGTTCCTCAGAACCATCAAGGAAAGTCTGAGAAATCGCTGCAGTCCAGAGTAACCTCAGAAGATATGACAGTTTAATGTAATGTAGTATTCTGGATGGGATCATGGGACAGAAAAAGATAAGGTAAACCCAGACAAATCTGAATAAATGACGGACTTTAGTTGATAACATTGTATCAGTAACGTTTCATTAGTTGTTTCAAAGGTACCATAGTAATATAAAATGTTAATATTAGTAGGAAACTGGATACAGGGTTGTTCTATATCCTATCTTAGTTTTTCTGTTTAAAAAATATTTGCAGGGGCGGTGCATGTCTTCATTATTATTATTTCCAGTACCAGAAACCTCCAAAAATGAGTTAGGTCTCTTGAAATCTGAGAGATTTGCTTCCCACTCAACCATGCCCCCCAAATAGAGTCAGGGAAATGAGGGGACCTGCGTTTATTCTTTTAGTTTGCTAAATTGAAGGCAATTTAGCTAATTTCTGTATGTCACCATCTGGACACAGAACTGTCAGGAGAACACTAGGGAAGCACCGAAGGCCAAGTGTTGTCATGGTGGCGGATGACTCAAGGCACCTCGTCAATCTGCTTATTGCACATTTTCTGAAAGCCCTCCCAGGCCCTGAAGGATCTAGCCATCAGTCCATATGGGAGATGTAATACTTAGGGATTCATCACTGAGGTTGGGGGGCCCCAGGACCTTCCTAGAGTGTCTGGTATCTCATTGTACAACTCCAAAAGAACTGTGGATCTCATCAGAGTTTACCTCTGGGTCTAGAGGAGAACATTGACTGGACCCCACAACTCTATGAGTTTGTCTTCATTATCTGAGTACCACCCCGTTACCAAACCAGAAGAATCTAGAGAGGGAAATGGTTTGTTAAGACCATCCCACAAATTAGTGGTAGAGTTGATTCCCATGCACCCTGAATCCTTTATTTTGCTGTAGTATTCACTTTAGTAAACTGAGGACTGCGGATGCATTGATATGCATTATCTCAGAAATGCCTCATTCATTTCTAACCAACTGTCAGTTGCCAGTGGTGTCCAGTTCCAATGCTGCACTGAGTTTGTGTCTCTTCCTTCTTTCCTTCACCTTTTCCCACTTGCATCGGCCTCTCTGCCAAGTGGTTATAAGATCTTTGAACCGATGCTTATATTCACTCTGGAGGCTGACATTTAAATCCCTCTTGGTGGAATGAGGTAAGACTGAATGCTCTCATAGTCCAATTTGGTTATTATCAGTCTCAGCAGTCTGTTTGGTTACATGTCTCAAGAATCATAAATGTAGTCATGCCCTTTGACCCAGTAATTCTACTTCTAGGAATCTATCTTCAAGACACAAGTCAACATATAGGAGGAAAGAGAATCTCTGAATGAATGAGTGCATTCAAGCATTATACCTAGCAACAAAAAAAAGTTGAACCTACATGTTCCATCATGACTGGATTGGGGGAAAGGGTATTGGATGGAGTATGGTTGAATATACTACAACTAATTTTTAAAAATTAGGATTGGAAAATACAGTAACAGGTAAAGTGAAAAGAAGTATATACATAATATATGTATGTAGTATGTTATAACTATGTTTAAAAATACTACACATAAAAGATAAACTGGATATAAACAAAAGTGCACAATTAAGAAAAACCATTGGGCTTCCTGAGTGGCACAGTAGTTAAGGATCTGCCTGCCAAATCAGGGGACACAGGTTCGATCCCTGCTCCAGGAAGATCCCACATGCCATGGAGCAACTAAGCCCATGCGCCACAACCATTGAGCCTGCACTTTAGAGCCTGTGAGCCACAACTACTGAAGCCCACGCGCCTAGAGCCCGTGCTCTGCAGCAAGAGAAGCCACCACAATAAGAAGCCTGCGCACCACAACGAAGAGTAGCCCCCACTCGCTGCAACTAGAGAAAGCCCATGTGCAGCAATGAGGACCCAACACCACCAATAAACAAACAAATAAATAAATTGTTTTTTTTTTTAAAAAGAAAAACCATTTACATTGCCTGTCTTAGGGTAGTAGGATTATGGATGCTTTTTTCTCCTTTATTCTTTTCTTTATCTTCCAAATTGTATAATGTTTATCTAGCAGTTTAATATTGATCTGTATCACAGACACACACTCAAAACACTGAAAAGCCCTAGGTGAAGTCTTTTAAAGGCAAGCAATTAGTTCTCTAATTTACAGCTTTGAATGTTTGACCTAAAGTTGAAGCCTCCCACATCTTTAGGGTGGAGAGCAAAAGTGAGAACTGCTCACTCATTCTTGGAGAAGACCTTTCACTCTGGGAGACACTGGTCTCCACACCAACAAAACATCACCCTTTCTGAGCACATTGACCATAACAAGATTAAATAGATCCTGTAAATCTTTGATCTGACTCCACGCCCTGGGTCTTAGTGTGCTCATCTTGTATGTTAGAGTTTCACAGCATTTGCAAATGTCAAAGGGTTTCCTGGTTAATTTACTGTCTCTGTGAGGCCACCTAGGAGATCTCCTAGTAAAGAGACCTGCTTTGAGATTCTTCTGGGGCTCCAGGAGATTTGTTTTTGATTCTTCTAACATGTTTGACTAGTGAATTCTAAGGAAAACAATTTAAAAATAAACTCTATCAATGTTTTTTTTTTTTGGTTCAGAGAATGACAAGGTTGTTAGGAACTGGGGGTGGGTGGTTACCATTATGTGAATCACTGATTCTCAGTAAAGGGCATGCGGGTAGACATCAGGATCTAGGAGGTGAGGTAAGGACTGTGGTTCTGCTAAGCCCTCTTGCCTTAAACCGCTCATCTAATTCCTCATAGCTCATTCCTTCCCTCATTCACGCAACACACAGTTCATTGGCAGTCTTTTGCGGGATAGACACCATTCTCCCTGGATACTGGGGACATGCATATGAATACAACAGGGGATTCTGACCCCAGCAGACACACAGTCTACTGAGAAAACAAAGGCTGAGAATGGTGCAAAAGCTTGCTTTAGGTCCTCATGCAAAAGATAGTCCCCTTGCCAAGCCAAACGTCCTGATTTTAAGCCAAATAAAACTCTGGCTTTTTCTCAGATGCTGTGTCCTACCTCCCACTCCAACACCAGTGTGAGACACTGACCCCTCCTTGGGTAGGTTCAGCCTATGAATTTTTCATCCAGTAGTGATTAGAACAGGACATAACCCCGCTGCCTCAATGCACCATCCAGTAATACCCAATACTCAGTGCAAAATAAAACCAACCAACCAAACAAAAAAATCCATGAGAGCCGGCAGCACACACAGACTCACCACCACCATCACCAGGTTGGCTCAGCCTGCAGGTCAGAGCTTTGCCTGGACCATGATTTTTATATCTTTGAGCGCCTGACAGGTTCTACCATGAACAGACAGATCACCCAGCATCATGCTATTCCAAAAGCGCACAGCCTCAAATAACCTGCAACCTGGACTCTAGAACCCAACACCATCTCTGACAGGACCTAGACACCTAATAGATCCTGAACCCTACTCAGCTAAACCCAAGTTTACCCCAACCCTCTGGGCATCCTAGACCTTTGGGTAATGTACTAACAGGTAATATAAACAGGTGCCAGCCCTGCACCCAGACCACTTTTCACAGCGCCCTAGTTGCCAAGGCCCAGCCTGCCTGAGGGTTGAGCCCATGTGCCAGGAATTGTAACCATTTCCTTTGCATGGCCAGGCAAGGATGAGTTGGATATAAAGACGGCACATACACAAGCACACCAGATACAATTTCAGCAATCTTAACATTAGTCGAAAGTCTAGCAGCTTTCAATGTCTAAACATCAAGATTGCTAAGAACAACTCACCCTTTGGAGGCATTGGCACTGAAATGCCAGCAGAATGCTCAAAAGAAAATAGGACAGAAAAAGGTTAATAATATTACTAATAAAGGCCATAATTTGGGAAATTATATCAAGAAGACTTGACAATGGTGACCGTGAATCAATAAATCAAGCACTTCAGGCCCTCAAACTTCTTTCCCATCTCGTCTAATGTAACAGTTTTCTACCCCAGACTCAGCATTCTCCAAGGAACCAAGCACTTACCTGCACTCCACACCCAGGCTTTGATCAATGCCTTTCATAGGCTAGAAGCTGCTCAAAGACAAGAGTACTTCATTTTTGTCGTATTGGACGTGCGTCCAACACATGGTACTCACTTAGAAAATGTCGACTGAATTTCAGGGAGGTAGAACTGAAAGAGAATTCAATGTGAAATCTGATGATCTGGGTTCCAGTTAAAGTTCCACAACTGACTAACTTCTGTGAGTCTCAGTTTCTTGTTCTCTAAAATGGTAATCTCTGTTCAGAGACTACATCACAGGATTCCCATGAGAATCAAGTATCATGGAGGGGAAAGTACTTCGGAAATTATAATGTGCGGTTCAGAGTGGTTTTGAATGTTGAGTGAATGGACAAACTAATGAGTGAACCATCCTAGTAAAGCAAATCCATCGGGCTATTCCATAATTGATTCTGTGACTCAAATTATATCTGAGGAACAACGTATCTGAAGTGTCCTGCCTTGACTTTGTAACCATCCTTAAAAATGGTTATTTCACTTCCCGAAATATTTTAACCCTTTCAGTACAGGAAGACATAAATTACTGCAGAGGATTTATACTCATCCAAAGAGAATAAAAAAGATCATCAGAAAGTCTTTATGTTCTTGAAATGCAGAATTGGAAATGAACCATTTCCCAGTAGTGGGAACTGAAATCCAGTATTAGATCCTCCTTTATAGTACCTTCTTCTCCTTCTTCCTCTTTCTACCTTAGCCCCTCCCTACCCCTCCCCTGCACCCAGATGTAAAAAAATCATTTGTTTTGAGCGAACTTTAGTCTTAGAAAAAGATATAAACAAAGCACAAGTTTATCAGGGCTGTTTTCTAGGAGCAATAAGGTGGAATTTTATAAATTTTTTAGGTCCTTGCGTTGATGAGTAAGTTACTAAAACAGGGAGGTAGGATAACTTTCTACCAAAGGCCTGACCCAAATGATGGAGAACCTGGGGCCAGCTCTGTCCTCTAAGAGAATCTGTGCATCTCTCTATCCTTCCTACCTCCACAACAAATGCACAACACATCTCACGAATGTCATGGTGAATATAAAAAAGGATTAGGAACAAGTTGGTCTTGATAGGGAGGAAGAAAAGATGAGCGTGGTTGCTGGAGAGAAGGTAAGGGTTTCACTCTAGTAACAAAACACGGCAGTGATTAAGATGAAGCCACAGATGTTTGTTAGAATTAAAAAAACAAAACAACCCTCCAAAGTCCATATCCTACTTCTTACAACCCGTGACAATAGGTACCTAAAAGGAACAAAATATCCAATGGACTCAGGGGAAATAGGACAACAATCTCCAAAGAGGCCAGGGCATGTAGCAAGAATAAATTCCTAGAATTGGGACCGCATCTGCCTGTACTTGCCACAGTTTTGCCAGCACCAATCCATGACCAACGGCTCATTTATTTTTGGATTCGTAGAGGTGGGAAGAAGAGAATACTGGATGTATATGGCATTAAAAAAAAAAACAAAAAAAAAACAAAAACGTCCAATGTGGGAGGGCTGGAATGATCTCCAAGCTGAACAAGGGCAGCCGCCTCCCCCATATGCTTCCTTTTTTTTTTTTTTCCTTTCTACCCTTCCTGTTCCCAACACTTCTCATCCAACCATACCTGTGAAAACAGGGAAGGAGCAAAACAAAGGAACATAAACAAAGATACTTTCCTTCTCAATTCTGAAAGCTGCGGAAGGTTCAGTAAGAAAATGGAGGAGTGCTGTAAGATTCTAGGGATTAGGAACTGAAAAGGTTGGAAAAACAGAAAATATTCAACTCTATTCCCTTATTTTATCACCCGTTTGGTTGGACTTTTTCAACATGGAAGAGGCATATGTTGATATTTTCAGGTCTTATCAATATGCAGCCACAAAAGTTATGAATTGAGCACCTGTGCTAAGTACCAGGCTAGACTTTGCATGTACAGAGAACAATTACAGTCCCATCCTTGGAGGAGCTTGTAGTCTAGTTGAGGAGACAAGCATTACACAAGTAAATCCACAGATGAGTATACATTGTAAACTATGATAAATGAGATACAAGAAATAAGTCAGGTGCTGTGAAATGGGGGAAGGACAGAATTTACCCAATGTAGAGGCCTCTCTATTAAAGTAAACTTTAAGCTGAGATCTGAAAAAGGAGGATGGCTTAGCCAGGCCAAGAGTGTGGAGGAAAGCGTGTTGAGCAGAAAGCGTGTTGAGCGGAGGAACAGAGGTCAACAAGCCTCAAGGGGGTATAACCATGGCATATTCGGAGACCTGCAAGAGGCCAGCATGGCACAGAGCGAGTGGTAAAGATGCATTTGGAGGGAGAATCAGGAGCTAGACCATGTAGGTCTTCATAGACCATGGTCAGAAATTTAGAGATTATTCTAAGTGTGTTGAGAAGTTATTTACGATTTTAGGCAGGGTGATGCAAAGATCTGGTTTATATTTTAAGAAAAGCACCCCAGCTGTTGTGTAGAAGGTGAATTAGAAAGAAGTTGCATGGAGGGCTTCCCTGGTGGCGAGTGGTTAAGAATCCACCTGCCAATGCAGGGGACACGGGTTAGATCCCTGGGCCGGGAAGATTCCACATGCCACAGAGCAACTAAGCCCATGCGCCACAACTACTGAGCCCACGCACCACAACCACTGAAGCCTGTGTGCCTAGAGCCCATGCTCCACAACGAAAGAAGCCACTGCAATGACATACCTGAGCACTGCAACAAAAGAAAGCCGGTGCACAGCAATGAATAACCAACACAGCCAAAAGTTTAGATAAATAAATAAATAAATAGAAGGAAAGAAAGAGAAAGAAAGAAAGAAAGAAAGAAAGAAAGAAAGAAAGAAAGGGAAAGAAAGAAAGAAAGAAAGAAAGAAAGAAAGAAAGAAAGAAAGAAAGAAAGAAAGAAAGAAAGAAAGAAAGAAAGAAAGAAAGAAAAAGTGCAAGGAGATTCTTAAAGAGGCTATGGTAGGAATTCCAGTGAGAGATGAAGGTAGCTGGGACTGGGGAGGTAGCAGTGTACGTGGTGAGGTACGGAAAGGTTTGAGACACACTTTGATGATAGAATTAACAAGATTGAAAAAAAAAAGGGTTGAGTAGGAGTGGGTGGTAAAGGAGAGAAAGGTATCAGGAATGAATCCCAAGTTTCTGGTTTAAGCAATTGGGTGGATGTGTTTCTATTTACTGAGTTAGAAACACTGCAAAGGAGGAGCTTGCCGGGAGGTAGTTGCTGGCAATTAAGAACTCAGTTTTGAACGTGGTATGTTTGAGATGCCTCTGAAGTTGATGTCCAAGTAGGCAGTAGGGTGTTTAAGACCGTCTCTCAAAAAACATGTCTGCTTTGGAGATATCAATTTGGGATTCATCAAAATAGAGGTAGTGTTTAAAGCTAGGAGAAAAGATTGGTTTTCATATCAGACCAGGTATTGAAAAATAGAATAAAAAACAGCAAAGGTGGAACAGTTCTTAGAAATACTCCAGTCCAGGCTCATTTCTCAATTGATAGCAAAATTGGGGGCTAAAGTGAAGCCATTGGTGGAAATGGAATTGACAGGAGACTAGGTCTCCCTTTTGGAAAGGGGCGTTTTTTGTTTTACAATGTTTTGTCAACATTCAACATCCAAATGGGGGAGACCGAGAAATCATCTAAGTGAGACATAATTATCTAGGTATGGCTCATGCTGTCACGTCTCTTATTTTATATCTTATATATGCTGCATGTAAAACACCACGTCCTCATAACTAACTTGCTCCCCTCTTCCAGCTTGGAACTTGGAATCTTCTCTGCTGGTCCCCTACTTATTGAAAAGATGATGCAGTCATCCCAAATGAATATACCTGGGCAATTTGCTACCGAGGGGGTCCGCACCTTAGAGTGGGGACTGAGTTGCTGAAGGCATGTTCCTGTGCAGCTCCGTCCTACTCAGCTTAGCACCTGTGGCCCCTGCAATTATTTAGTAACCAGACCGTCTTTCCTCCTGAATCTGAGTGCCTGAAGGTCAGGAGCTACTTTTACTTTCCTTGGTATGTATCTTAGTCTCACCCTGGCTCCTACAATAAGTAACTTACTCATCCAAACATGTTTTGAATGAGAGGGACCCAATAAACTGAAACCTTCCATTGGACTTAAGGCACCTTGAGTTATCTTTCCATCCTTCCAAGTAAATACACTTACAGAGCACGTGCTACATGTCAGGTATGGTGCTAAAGGTTGCAATTGTGTTCCGTCTTTAAAATACAGGTATCATGTAATGGTTGCAATTAGCTCTTGTCCAGCGTATTTAGGCGTATTCTGCATACAGTTGCATACCTTCCATCTAATTTAACAAAGGTTGTGCATTGGCCATGGGTACAGAGGTAAGAGGAGACGCCTCTGTCGCTCAGGGCTATAACGCCAGTGCAGGAGAGAGGAATACTGGACACCAGCAATGACGAGGGCCATCACTGAGTTACAACCAATATACTTGATTAAATGTGGGAACACGATTGCTTTAAACTAAGAGATCTAAAAACGTTTCTCGGAGGGATGGAGTTTGAACATAATAGTACGATAGTGTAAAATAATGAACGTATCCTTGAAATAAACATCAAAATAATAAACAAATCTCTGAAAAAAATAAGAGCTAACACATATATGGGACTTAGTACGAACTGTTAAAGTACTTTACACTTGTGGGCTTGTTTTATCCTCACAGCAATCTTATGGAATGGGCGGTACTGTTATCCTCACTTTACGGATGAGAAACTGAAGCACAGAAAGTAAGTCCTAAGGTCAAAGAGCTAACAAACAGCAGAGATGGGGATTTGAACCCCACTGATGGAAATCTTTGCTCTTAGCCATTATGCTCTTCTGCCTTATGAATGAAGGTTAGGACTTCAACAGCCAAGTTCAGAAGAGGGGGTGTGGGGAAGGAGGGCATTTCAGCCAGAGAGAAGAGCTGAACCAAAGGCCAAGAGATTAGGTATGCACCCAACAATGCTTTATTTTGCCTAGAAAGCTGTCTAGTTTGCAAAGAACTTTCTCAGCCGTTCTTTACCGTGCTTCTCCTTGTGATCCTGTGAAGTATGCCATGATTATTACTCCAATGAGAAAGAAGAGGAAATTGGGAGCCAGGATGGGCAGGCACCAGCTGGGCTAGTGAGATGCAGCGTGAAATTCAAAACCCAGTCTTTCCACTTCAGACCAGTGCCTTCTCCCATGTTGTGGTGTTAGCAGCTAAATATATTCATTGCTCTTGGTTCTGAGCAAGGCCCCAGCTAGCCTTTTCATAAATGCTCTAATTTCATGCCCACAATGGCCCTGAGAGCTAGGTGTGGTTGCATTTCCAAAGAGGAAACAGTACAATTCTACCTCTACCTTTTTTTTTTTTTTTTTTTTTTGGAGAATATTAATGATTCCCTATGAGGCATGTGGATTTTTAGGTTCAGGCTATGTCCACTCTTCGGTCCCTGGGAACCCCTGAGGCTGGAGTATTACCTGTGCTTGAGCACGGGCAACTTCTCTAAAAATGGAAAATCCCAATTCATCTCTTCACCAAAATCTTCCAGTCACTCCTGCATTTGGCCAAACTTTCCTGTGTGTTGAAAGTCAACCTTTAAATATGAAACCCGGCTCAGTCTCCAAAAATTTAATTGCATTATTAAGAATTAGTTGAAACCGGGCTTTGTGAATCTCCGAGGGGAAAGGCTGGGAACGGGGCTGCCCAAATCCTCAAGGCTGGCCAGCAATTCCCTGCAATTGCCAAAATACGTGATGTAATCTGGGTCCGCACTGGTTGGCGGTACTGTCTCCAGCTCAGTGAGTACTCTCAGTGTAGGGCATAGTTCTAGGCCCTCTGGGGGAAATATAAATTAGTGGCTAGAAAAAAAGACTGTCTGTGCCAGGGATCCAATGACATGTATGCCAAATGCCAAAGAAAGCCGATCAGGCGAGAGCTGATAAAAATTCACAGCCGGCCCCTTCGCCTGAGGCAGCAAGGGCTGGATTCCCAAGCATTAGCTTTGTTTGTGCATGTTTGGTCTGGGAATCAGGTAGAGAAGACTCTGTCTTCAGTCCTGTTGCCTTCCGGATGTGATTAAGGCTCTTAGGAGAGTCATGACCTCAGCCTCGAAGGGCAACATTGGAAAAAGACACCAAAAAAGAGAGATAAGATGACTAAAGCTTTTAGTGCAAAGAGGAGGGGGAATGGATGGAGTGAAAACTGGGAAGTTTCCATTTGATTTTCAAGGCCATGGGTAAAATGAAGGGGCTTGTTTTTTAAAGCTGTTGTCAAGCCTTTCATAAGAGTCTCCCTGCAAGCTGGACGCCAAGCCAGAGGTCCAAGATGATTTCTCCCCATACCTCTTGCCTTGGCTTGCTGATTTATAAAAGGGAAAGCAACTGCTAGCTCTTGGGTATTCTTTTGAGGATTAAATGTGGTAAAGCACAGTAAATGGCTCATTAACATAAAGGTGTAGAAAATAGACTGTTTGATATCCTGTCCAGCTACCCCAGCCATCTGGTAAAAAGTGGGACTGCACAGTTACACTCATTTAACAGAAACTTAGAAATCACCTGATCCAACACCTGAATGCGGCAGAAGAGAAGGAAGAAGGCAGTAAGTGCCTTGCCCAAGGGTGCAGAGGAAGTTAGAGGCTGAGGCGGGGGTTGTGGGTGTGGGAAGGAGAGAGATCCTGAGAGCTTTGCTGAGCCTCTTGTGACATAATCTAATTTCATACTGACAGCAGACACAGGTAGGGGTCTTCATTTCGTAAGACAAGACCCAGAGGTGCCAAATGGAAATAGCCTCCAGAGATCAAACAGCTAATAAACTGATGAGTGGGGTTCAAAGCCTGATTGAGTTCAATCCGAAGCTCATGCTCTTGACCTTACACCGTCTCACTGGGTTCTCTGCTGCTTTGCAAAGACCAGTTTTTCAAGGCTTCCACAGCACCTTCAGAAAGCAGCGGTGGCTAGGGAGGGGGTTGTTTTTATTTTTATTTTTTTACCCCTGCTTTACACAGCTCAACTTTACAATCTAAAATGTTTAAATGCGCCAGATGCCCCAGGCCTCTTTCGCCCCTAACAAGCTAATTGGTGCTTCACACCAAAGAGGAAAGCATCCTCCTTTGCTTGCAAATCCAAGTAGTTCTTACCTGCCAAAATCACTTCTTTAAAATTGTCTGTATGTGTTTCTTACTGTTATCTGAGGCCAGTGCAAAGAAATTATCTTCCTTTTCCTTCCACTATCACCCAGTAGGTGCTTAATACACTTTAACG
Organism: Hippopotamus amphibius kiboko; assembly: GCF_030028045.1. Classification (NCBI taxonomy): domain Eukaryota; kingdom Metazoa; phylum Chordata; class Mammalia; order Artiodactyla; family Hippopotamidae; genus Hippopotamus; species Hippopotamus amphibius. The sequence goes on from NC_080191.1 coordinate 162,592,175, forward strand.
TGCATAAACTTTTAAAGCAAGCATTCTCTCAGCATCCCATGCACTGTTACTGGCTTTTTTCTTTTCTTCTTCCTTTTTTTTTTTTTTGAGGGGGGAGTATTTCTCTGGCTTGTGGCCCCAGTATCCATTCATCTGTCATTCCATTATCCATTCAAATGAATTTACATACGTAATTACCAAAATGACACCTATTGCATACTTGCTATACATGCACATGGAGACACCTGCATGTATTTGGTGGACATTGATTAAACCCCATATGTGACCAGTAACAGGCCAGTTGCTGCAGAAGTGTCACAGGTTAAAGTCTAGACTGGATTGTTAACTATCCAAAAAAGTTTTTTATTATGCCATCACTTTTAAAAAAAAGTCTGATGCTTAGAAAGACCAGAGGGCATTGCTATGAGCTGTATTATTCTTATGCTCTACTGAAAATTTAGCTCAAAATCCTGATTTCTTCTAAATTGTCACCATGTGCTGCTGTACATAGTACATCCACAACACAAGGCAGTGGCCTAGAGAAGGGTTTAGACTCACAGGTGGCACATGGAGCTTCCTTTTCGCTTTTAGGATTACATTTAACAGCTCAGAGTCTGTTATCTGCCTGGGCCCCTGATGTTAGACTCGTGTGCTATTCACTCATCCAAAGTCAGTGACAGAGGCAGCACTGTTGGTTGCTGAGTTAGTTGCATCTAGGTCTCTGACAAGGCAGCCTGTGGAAAGAGCACAGACTCTTGGAACAAAGCTAGTTTCTTCTGGCTCTGTCGCCGAATACCTGTGTGACCCTGAGCAAGTTAATTAATTTCTCTGAGCCTCGGTTTTCTTAGCTCTGAAGAAAGGGGGAATAATCCCCAACTCCCAAATGTATGTAAGGATGAAAAGAGAAGTAATTCCCAGAACCTGGTGTATAGGGAATAACAGGAGTCAAGCATGGCTCCAAGTTCTTTGACCTGAGCCAGTGTAAGAAATGGAATTGTTATCTCGCACAGGGGATAAACGGCACCTCACTAGGACACTATCCACGTCTTCAGGAAGGTACATCTTCCCATCCCACCTGCCATGTGCCTCCCATGTTTGAAAGCCCTGATGAAGGATTTCTGAATTCACCACCAATCTAGAGCTTCCTTTCCCCTCTCCTTGCCACGGAGGTAGATAATCTACATGTGCTACATGTGTTGAGGGACGATTTCAGTGACATTCTCATGCATTTCACTAATCCCCTGCAATCGTCCTGCGTTCAGAGTGTAAAGCACTTTCCCATCCGTCACCTCATTTGATCTTCACAACAGCCCCATGAGAACACAAGCCAGTGTTGTTATCCTTCTTTGACAGATGAGCAAGCTCAGGCTTAAAGAGGTTAAGTGGCTAGTCCAGGGTCACGCTCCAGATGCAGCTCTATGACTCTGAATTCCATCCACGAGCTTTCTATTATACCAGGCAGCCATGGGATTTTTGCTACATACTAAGAGACAGGCAATAGGTGTTCTGAAAGAAATAAAACCGGGAAGGTATAGACTGACAGAGAACAAGTCTGTTAGTCTGCCTTCCGCATCCCCACTGGGCGCCATCTGTCTTTGTCCAGTGTTCCTCTCTTTCGGGCACTCCCTTCTCAGCCTCTCGTCACTCAGGTCCTCCCCATGGTTCAGAGCATCACTTTAAACCCACGCTCCTCCACGAAGCCTTTGGCCAACCACCCACCCGCTTTTTCCTCCAAAATTTACTGAATGCTGGGGACTTCCCTCGTGGCGCAGTGGTTAAGAATCCACTTGCCAATGCAGGGGACACAGGTTCAAGTCCTGGTCCAGGAAGTTCCCACATGCCTCTAGCAACTAAGCCCATGCACCACAACTACTGAGCCTGTGCTCTAGAGCCCGTGAGCCACAATTACTGAGCCTGAGTGCCGCAACTACTGAAGCCCATGTGCCTAGAGCCCGTGCTCTGCAACAAGAGAAGCCACTGCAATGAGATGCCTGCACACCGCAATAACGAGTAGCCCCCGCTCGCCACAACTAGAGAAAGCCCACGTGCAGCAATGAAGACCCAACACAACCAATAAAAATAAATTAATAAATTTTTTAAAAAATAAAATAAAATTTACTGAATTTTGTGCTCTATTGTCTTCTAGGGCGGAGAAACAGACAATAAACTCAAGAATAAATATGTACATTAGTTTTTATGGTAAAAAAAGCTAAAAGGGGGAAAAAGCAGAGAAGAGGGACAGGGCTTGTGTGAGGGGTAAGGATGCAAAGTGAGACAGGCTGCTAGTGTAAGCACACTGAGCAAGTTACACTAGAGGCGGAGAGGAGGCGAGGGAGAGGACGTTTGAATATTGGGGTGAGACCAGAGGCTGTTGTCGCCAGAGTAGGGTGAAGGAGGCCAGAGCAGTGGGAGAGGAGGACAGGGGAAAGGGAAGTACACGGTACACATCCTGTCGGGCATTGGGAGAACTTTCTATGGCTGTGTTTGAGATGGATAGCTATAGAGTGTTTGGACAGAATCTAAAGTTTATTTTCACAGAATCCCTTTGGCTGCACTGTTGAGATGGGCAAGGTGGGAGTATAGACACTATTTTGGAGACATTATAACAATTCTGGAGAGAGACAATGGTGACTTGGACTAGGAAATGGTGAGCAGTGTTCAAATTCTGTACATATTTTTAAGGCAGAGCCAGTAGTATTACTGGTATTTTGGATGTGGGTCATGGAGAAACAGGAGTCAAGCACAGCTCCAAGTTCTTTGGCCTGTGCCACTGTAACAAGTGGAATTGTTATTTATCAGAAAAGAAAAGACTGCAAATGGAGCAGGTCTGAAAGAAGGCCACACTGGGAACTCCAACTTGGCGGTGTTCAGTCAGAGAAGCCAAATACACAGGCAAAGGGCTATGACCAAACAGACAGCTGGATTTCGGAGTCTGGAGTCCCAGAGAGAAATCGAAGCTGGAGGTAGAAGTTTAGGAGTTGTCACTGTTCAGATTTTAGTAAAACTGTGAAACCAAATAAGATCCGCAGGGCAGTGAGCGCAAACATGAAGAGGCCGGTTGGCTGAGCCTTAGGACACGTCCGGGTCAGAGGCTTGGGAGAAGTTCAGGAGCCAAGATGAATGAGGAGTGGCCAGGAAGATAAGGGAAAACCTTGATATCTTTCTGTGAGATCCTGATAAACTTGTCTACCCTCTTCAACCCTTGGCTTATATTTGCTGGGTGGAGGCAGACTGCAGGCATCTTGAGAGCAAGAACCAGTCTGTATGGTGCTCAGCGTGTAGGAGCCCTTTGGTTAAAACTCAGCCGGTTGTCTTACAGCTGAATCACAGAAGGATGGAGTATCAGGGACCCAAGAAATCATCTGGTTCTATGATTTCCCAACTGTATTCTTTGGAGCAAGTCAGCAAGTTCTTTTATTTCATCACCGGGAAAACTGTAAAGCTATGGCCTCCCTTTTCCTAGAAGGGCTAATAAAAGCAACAGCGTTCTGGCAATCAAAGGCCTCACCCCCTTCCTTCCAAGAGCTATTTGAGATTTCCATCAGACATCAGACATTTCAGAAAGCTCCAAGGACCTGGATCTAGTTAAGAACCACCACCAGTCAGAGGGGCTAAGGAGCAGTACGCTGGCCTCGTTTCAGGTTGATTTGAGAAGGGAAGACACCATCTGCCATATTCCTTCCTCTTAAGATCAGCTGAAGACCCAGGATCCCAGACAGGATCACAGACATCATCTGGTCCAACCGCCACCTAGAAAGATGAAGAACTCGGGCCTAGAAAGGCCCCAGTATCTTGTTCAAAATCACATACCAAGTGTGTTGGATCGAAGACTAAACACCAAGTCCCAACCTGAAACTTTCTGCGCAGAAGCAGATTCAGCTAAACTCTATGAGCATTTACTATATGCCTGGCAACATGCCAGGTGCTCTTACATGTTATCATTCTTAATCCTCGCCACCACCCCTAAGATGGATCCTATTATCCCCCCTTTACAGGTGAGAGCAGTGATGCTAGGACAGGAAAGTGACGTGTCCAGGGTCACAAGGCTGGCGTGTTGGGAGAGTAGGATTGGAGGCGGTGCCTCTTGGACTCAGAATCCAGTGCTCACCGCAGCACACCTGCTGCCTGCCTCAGCAGGCCTGTCTCACAAGGTTATGTATTCCTGCAGTACCAGTGACTGCCCCAGACCCTGCCCTCCTGCCCATAGGTGATTCCCTTCCAGCTTGGTGTGTTAGTGAGTGACTTGACTTTGAGTCCAGAGCATGGATTCTGGAACCAAACTGCCGGGGCTTGAATCATGACTCTGCCACTTATTAGCTGTGCAAAACCGGGCCATGGAACTTCCCTAAGCCCCAGTCCCTCACCTACAAAATGGGAACAATGATATACTTACCCCCAGGGAGTTAGGATTAAGTAATAGAATACGTGTAAATCACTTAGCAATGTCTGACATGTACAGCAGATATTTAATAAATATGAAATGTAATAGTCAATGGCTGATGTTTTAAAAACCCTGAAGCTGTTTTGAAACATACTATCCAATGTTTCAAAATTCATTTCTGTTTTTTTCTATCCTTTTTCAAATTCCCCTCCCATTTAGGTTGCCACATAGCATTGAGCAGAGTTGAAAAAGAATAGAAAAAAAATTCATTTCTGGACTATGTCTAGGTGGGGAAGCCAGTACCAAAATCCAGACCCGACATGTTTTAGGATTTTCAACAACATGCTCTGTATCAATCAGGGTTCAACTAGGAAAGAGAAGTGACATGGAATTAGAGGAATTAGATCTTACACAACTGATACAAGACCAAAAGTGTATCATTATGATAAGTCCAAAAACCTCTTTGACATATCAACGAAAAGGTAAAAATAGTAAATAGGCGTGCGTACGTATAGAAAAATCACTAGAAGGAAACTCACCAAAATGTTCTCAGTGGATATTTCTGAGTGATGGGATAATGAGAGGTTTTAATTTACTATCATTTATTTCCTTTTTAATTTTGTACACTAAACAGGTATTCAAATCAGGAATTATTTAATTGTTAATATTTATTGTTTCTTTCTTTACCTAGCATCTTTTTTTTTCTCTAAAAAAACACAAGACAAAGTATTGGAAATCCTTATGATTATAAAGCTAATTATCGGGAAGTAACAAGAAGGAGCTAGGATGGATATGGGATAGGAGGGTAGGACAGAGAGTCACTTGAACCTGATGTAAGTTAGGAACAGAAGATATTATCTCATCCAGGTGAGAATTTAAAAAAAAGAAATATCCAGCGTGGTGATGCCATGAAACAGGCACTCAACTGGGAGGTGAGTGCATCTGGGCTGGAGTCCTGGCTCATCTCACCCTCCCTGTGACTCGCTTTTCCCTTCTCTAAAGTGAGAGCCCTCTGCATAAGGGGTTTCCTGTCATGTCTGTGCATTTCATTTGCCGGAGCTTAAGGTCATTGGCAGACGGGGGACTGGGGAGGTTGGGAGGCGGGTGCTGGGTGATCACAGTGAGACCTCTGACTACTGTGGGGGAAAAGGTGCTGCTTCTCCTGCTCACTGTCGCCCTGGCAACCCTGAGAAGAGAGAGGAAAACCAAAGGCAAGAAGCTTGAGGATCTTTTAACATTCTTGGCAAAGCATGTACAGACCAGAATCTGATATTCTAGATAGAGTCAAAGAATGTCAGGCCTGAAAATGTCAAAGGCTACGTAGTCCAACCCCCTCATCTTTAAGATGGGGACACTGAAACCCAGATCACTTGTCTAAGACCACATAGAGAGAGAAACAGGCTCCTCACTGAGTGCACTGGCCACCACACCTTGATTGCCCCCAGGTCCCACCCATGATTGATTTGATGATGCTGAAAAGGACTGAGAGAGGAGGAGAGAGGGGAGGAAGGGCCCTTTCATCTTAGCCTTATGTGGTAGGAACTAGAAACGTTCTTCCATGGTAGGCACCCTAAACTGATTAGTTATCTTCAAGATCCTGGCTTGTCCACAGCAGCAGACCCAGCTTCTGATCAATAATCATCACTTCTCTCCCTCATATTCCAGAGGTGATCAGTCTAGACTCTGCTAGACAAAGCCCCTGGCAGTCTGACCGACCAGCCTGAAGCGTGCTCTGTATCTGGTCCCTCTCCCTGATAACAGATATGGACCTGCCGAAATTTGTTCCTGAATCTCAACAGAAACCACATAACCGATCTTTGCTCCCAGAAGACCTCCCTACCAGTAAACTTGCACATAGCTGGCCACTCAGCTTAAACAAGTAATGAACCAAGAAAAACCAAAGAGGATATGGTTTTGATATACAGGATTTTATTACTGGCATTAGTCAAGTAATCATAGGCCAGCAAACTTTCAAAGCAGTCTTAAAAAATAATCCTTTCCCTTGATTCCCAGACACTGTGCAGAGAAAGAAGAATGAGAATATAACCTTTTCAAAGCTCCTTTTTTCTGAGTCCTTTTAGTAACTCCACGGACTCAACTCTAGAATCTAAAGACTTAATCTTAAAAGATTATTGTGTGGGAAGAGGCAGTGAGATGTAGTAAAACTCACATTGTGCCTAAAGTCAAAAAAGTGATGATGTTTTGATGCTTCTGTTTGTCAGGTGTACAACCCTGGGCAAGGCGTTTCACTTTCGGGCCCTGCTTTTTCCAAAACCTGGGGTAGTATTCATACTTTTCCCCTTCAAACTCTTCTGGGCTGTTTAGAGGATCAACACAGTAGGTTTAAAAACATTTGAATACTATTGTTTCATTAATAATAGTTTAGTACTAGTTTTCAACAGCATTAGGTCTCTGCATAAAATGAAATAGGTCTCTGGGTATCAAGTGTATCTGCACATTTCTGAATGGATTGGGGAAAAATGTAGAAGGAGAAAAGAAAGAAAGAAAGAAAGAAAAGGAAAGAAAGAAAGAAAGAAAAAGAAAGAAAGAAAGGAAGGAAGAAAGAAAGAAAGAAAGAAAGAAAGAAAGAAAGAAAGAAAGAAAGAAAGAAAGAAAGAAAGAAAGAAAGGAAGGAAGAAAGAAAAAAGAAAAAAAGAAAAAGTCGTTCTTTTCCAGGAAAGTTCTGTTGTTTAATCCTCTTCTTGGAGTAAAAAATCCCAGCCACATTGTAGAGAACAGAGCACGGCTTTTCTCTGATGTCACCCTCACCCCATAGCCAGTATCACTTCCCTTTTTTTCCCAACAGATTCAAAACTCTTATGTTTGGGCTTCTCTGGTGACCACATTAGACGTTTAATTCCCCTGCATACATGTATTATAACCTAAACAACCTAAAGGAAGACAGAGCAGAAGGAAGAGGAGAGAGAAGAAAGAGAGAGGTAAGGTTGTATTCTTTGGAAGGAGGATGGTTAACGAGACTCATATTTTAGTTTAGAGCCAAATAGTTTTTCTTTCAAACAGAGAAGTTTAAGGCAACTCCAGACAGGAGCAGGCAGGAGCAGAAACGTGAGGCCTGCTCTCCAGCTGGTGATGTTACCACCCATTTGTGACTCCTGAGAGAGAACAGAGGAGCAAGCCAGGCCTTAACACCCCGCCTTGCCTTAACAAGCATGGACCTGGCCTTTCAGGTACAGTCCTTCTAGGGATGGGCTTCTCTCCTTGGTCTCTGGTTCCGCCTGAAGCCAGCGTGAGTCCTGTAAAGATTCTGAACCCTTCTGGATCCACACAGACCAAGCTGCCATGCCTGCCAGCGCTGGACTGCACTCCTCCTTCATCCAACCAGCAAATCAACGCAAACCCAAGGTGAGGTGTGGGAATCAGAAAAATGAGTTGGGGGAGAGGGGGTGGTGCGGCACACAGGGCCATGTAGAGAGCCCAAGAAGAGAGTTAGGGCAGGAAACCTCTGTGATGGATCCTTTACCATGTCATTCTTTAACTCCTGACTCACTTTCCACACCCCACAGTGCAAACCAAGACTCAACCGCCTTACCAGATCTGGATAGATGCTCCAAACGCTGCCTCCAAGGGCTGTGACAATTTGGCATAGTCTCCTCCTGGTTGCATTTTAGATCTTCCCATACACCTTTTTTCAACTGGTCATTTCACCACTGGATCAAGGAAAGACGAGCCTGGTCCAAGACAAAGCCACTGATCATTAGCCCATGCTGTGCCTTGAGCAATGCATGTGTAGTTATACCAATCAGTGGATTGATGCAGGTTCAGTTGGGAAATACTGTATTTTAAGGAAGTGCAAACTTTTAACTTCTGAGTTGGAGCAGGCAACATGCCAAGAGAAGGAGGACTTGATTAAACTAGAGAACAATTCTTTAAGCATGGGCATTGACCTGGGCAGCAACCAAGCCAGGTCCTGGGATTCTCGGAGGATCCAGGAAGAAGTAGGCAGGCAGGTAATGGTCGGGCAGCACAGCAAATACCAGCTAGGTGATCTTGCCCCCTCCTGTATGCCAAGTCCAGGTTTGGGCATGTCAGTTACCTCCACTGAACTTTTTTGCACAATGCTGCCATTCATATTTAATCAAAATTTATAACCCACGGCTCAGAAACCTGGAGTATTTGTGTCTTTAGTATTAAAGGACTCAATTAGTCCATGTGCAGAGTTGGCCTTTCTTTTTCCTCAGCAGGGTTGAAAAACTCATTTCTTTTTTTAAGTGTAAATATAAAACCCATCAGCCACATTTCAGAATTAGCCTGATAAGATTAGATAGAACCAGAAAATCGTAAAAATGTTGGGTTCAGAAGGACTTCAGAGATCACTCCACATCTGAATCTCCAACATAATACGCCGAACAAAGTGTTCATCATCCCCCTTCTTAGATATCTCCAGGTTGGGAACTTTCTACCTCCCAAGGTGGCCCATTCCATGGTTGATCAGATTTAGAAGCTGGGTGTTTTAAACTTGGACTTATTTATTGGTTCAATTACAGGAAGGGATTTATCACAGCAAGATAGCACTCACCAAAGATATTTGGGTCTGTGTGTGGGTTGGTGACCTCAATGCTGCAAACAGGATTCATGACCACAGACTATACCCCAAATCCCAACCCATATCCTTGGTCAGCAGAGTGAACAGAGAAATATTGGATGTTGCACACAGTGTCAGAACTAGAGATATATTTATATACAAGATATATTTGTATAAGACTATCATATATGCAAACGATAGTCTTAGGTATTTATGATAAAGCTTGTGTGAAAATCCTTCACTGGTCACAGAGAAAGGAACTTGAACTGATATCTTTTGACTTTCACTTTTAAGAGAACATATGAAATTAAGGTCAATATCATACTTTTTCAGACACCAGATGGACACTTAATCTCTCCCACCAGCTTAGTCATTTCTATAGGTTTTCTTCCTCTTGAACCTATACCTAGGTCAGAAAATCATAGACTTGGGTGCCTAATGCAGTTTTAGGACTGGAAGATTGCCAGAAGAATGCTTATCTGATTTCTTCTTCTTAAAACTAGGAAACTCAGGCCCAGAGAGAGGTGGCAACTGACCCGAGGTCACAGAGCCCTTTTGGGATGGAGTAGGACTAAACCACTGGTCTCCCTACTCCTAGTAGAATGCTCTGCTCTCCATTATCCATGGTAATATGCTGAGTGTATACAAAGAGTGATGCTCTTGCTAGCGTGCTTTGCGACAGCTGCTATGGAAAGTTTTATGGAATAGAAGAACGAGCCAGACGCTCCCGTCTCCCTACATGGCAACCTCTTGGAGGAAGGATTGCTAACATGCCTTTTAAGATATTCACACACAGTGACACCAAAAATGACAACTGTGAACACCATCTAATTGTATCTACACGCAAATACATCAAAATGGTGATCATAAGACCTTCTAGTTATTGTGCATCTACTATGTTCCAAGCACTTTTTTTTATATAAATTTATTTATTTATTTATTTTTGGCTGTGTTGGGTCTTCATTGCTGCACACGGGCTTTCACTAGTTGCAGGGAGTGGGGGCCACTCTTGGTTGTGGGGCGAGGGCTTCTCACTGTGGTGGCTTCTCTGATTGCGGAGCATGGGCTCTAGGCATGCAAGCTTCAGTAGTTGTGGCTCGCAGACTCTAGAGCACAGGCTCAATAGTTGTGGTACACGGGCTTAGCTGTTCCGAGGCATGTGGGATCTTCCCAGACCACAGCTCGAACCCGTGTCCCCTGCATTGGCAGGCAGATTCTTAACCACTGCGCCACCAGGGAAGTCCCTCCAAGCACTTTACCTAACTTATTAACTCTAATCCTCCCAACGACTCTGTGAGGTTGATGTTATTATTTTTCGTATGAATAAGCTGAGGCTTGGATGACACATGGCCAGTGTGGCACAGATTTGGGACCCAATGTTCCTGGCTCCAAAGCCTGTGCAATTTACACTACAGCCACCACCTTCTCTAGATTATCTCAAACCTACTCCTGTGCCTCGCCCACAAACAGGACCTAAATATTTTCTGTGGCTGGTGTTGGTATGGAATCAGTTGAGAATTCTTTTTTGATTCCTTGACTATTCAGCTTAGTTATCTCCTCAGACAGATTGGAAACTATCTCCCGCTTTCATTGGTGTGTTCTTTCACTTAAGGCATCTTATAGAAAAAAGGACAAAGTTGCAATGTTTGATATGTAAACATAAATAGATAGAAATAATACATTCTGAAAAATGTATTAATTAGTCATAAATTTAAAAACTGTTGTTTGTACTAATACATGTTTATATTGAAAAACAGTGAAATGTAAAATCATATTTTTTTTTTCTTTTTTCTTTTCCTTTTTTTTTCTTTTTTTTTTTTTTTGCTGTAGAGTTTGGTCCAGCATCTGGTTATAAATTCCTTGCATACATACAATTTTTTTCTTTAATGTGTATTTCTTAAAATATATACTTGATGTTTTAAATAGAAAAGAAATACAGGGATTAAATCAGCCTTTAACTTAGTAAAGAAATATCTACTTTCTAGGTTAGAGTAACATTTAAATACCAAAAAATAGATCATGGATTCTGATAGATGCAGTGGTCTGGTAAAGTGAAAGAAAAGGTAACTATGTGACTTTGGCAGAATTATTCTATGCTCCTCTTAAGGTCTTGGGATAACGTTCACAAACACGGACCATCACAATCTCCTCGAAGTTGTGCCACAGGGGACAAGTGGATGGTACTTGAGAGAAGCCATCCCCGGACCGACAAGAGTACTGCCATCTTAGGAATGAAGTGGTTACAAGATGCAAGATGTATTATTTATACTCCTATTTCGTGTCCAAGTGAAATGTAAGCATTCTCTCTTCCTTCTAAAATTCACTAGGGATTCTTCAGTTCAAATACACAAACAATTAGAATCAATGATAGAAGTATAATAAATATAGCTAACCTTACGTGTCTGCTCCTTATAAGCCAGGCATCGTTCTATGCTCTTTTCAGGTATTAACTCTTTGGTCTTTACAGCAATTCAGTGAAAAAGGATCTGTGATTATCTACTTCCTAAATACCCAAATTTACAGAGCTGCTACACGAGGGAGTCTTTGTTCAGAGTGAGGCAGTGACTCCGAGAGCCTGGGATGTCCCACCGTAGCACTGCCCTGCCTCCACCCTGGCCAATGAATAGGTCCTCCATGCCTCCGCTGCTAGTCCAAGGAGCAGGGCTGAAGCTGACTGGGGTAAGCATTTGCTCAGGATCTTCGTGGTTTCAGCGGCCTGGATGCCACCATCTTCCTGACCAGACAGAGCTTCCTATTTTGATGGGTGAGGCATCAGTCCCTCTTCATGCTCTTCGGCTGCATTTCCTCTTTAAGGGGAGGCCCCTGCCCCTTTAGCACTAGCCTTACCTTACTGGTCAGCTCTGAATGTTTTGCTGGCCATTCCCTGAGCCTGAGTTATCTTTACTCTACCCACGTCTGCTCTTTTACAGACTTGGAAAACACCAGTCAATTCTCATCTTACCAAAACGTGAGCACCCACAGACCAGGACTCATGTCCGATTTATTCTTTATTCTATATCATCTTCCCAGTATATAGCAGCCCTTTGATACATGCTGAAAGAGTAAATAGTGGTGAGTAACTGTTGAAAGAATGAGCTAATGACTCCCTTTTGAGAACTTTCTAGACTTAGCAGTTCCCTGACATCTGCTCTAGTACTGATTCTTTCAGTCATTAACTCTGCAAATATTCCTTGAGTGGCCACTACCTGAAAGAACATCCAAAGTGCTGTGCATAGAATGGGAGTATTCAAGCTTGAAGACTCACACTTTCTTCATTCATCCGTTTGTTCGTTCACCCAATTAATAAGCATTTACTGAGTACTTCCTGTGCTAAGAACATGCAGTAAGTGGAGGCATGGGTGTTAAGAACCATGGATTTATACTGGAAATTCCTGGTTTCCAACTTAACTTCACCACTTAATAGCTGTGTACTTGAGCAACTTTCTTAACCATTCTGAGCCCCTATCTCCTTATTTGCAAAATGAGGAAAATACCGGTATCAATATCCTCAGTTAGCTATGAGGATTAAAAGAGATCACACATGTTAAGAACTCAGTAAATCTTAACCATTAGCTATTATCATTTCCCTGGTAAGTGAAACAAAAAGGAATTAGACATAATCCTTCCCAAGGAACCCATAAATTCATGGGAATATAAATTTTTAGAATATGAAGTACAAATAAAAATGCTAGGCTTTGCTCAGGTTAAGTCGAGATGATTTACAAACAGGGAAAATCAGAGACGGCATCCTTCCTGGAGAAGGCTGCATTTAAGCAGGTTTGGATATGCAGATGTGCAGGGGAAAGGCATTCCAGGAGGTGGAAATAGCCCAACAAATAAATGGAGGTGTTAAAGAACAAGCCCGTATTCTGGGCTCCTGAGTCACTGGGCAGTTGATTTGACAATGGTCCTCCACAGAAGAGTTAGGCTCTTCGTCTGAACCTTGGGGAATCATAGGCCCAGTTTGCTTTATTTAGCGTTCAGGACATTGGATTTTTTTTTCTCCAAGAGCTCAAAGTTCCACTGAAGATAAAAGTATCCTATGTCCCAACATCTTGATCAGTTTACATAACTCACCTTCTCCAAATCCTATCCTCATATTTCACAAAATTAGACATTCTCCCTTATTTCTTTTCTTAAGCCATTGTATAAATGGGCACTTTGGGTAAGAACCAACTTACGAGCATACCTCAGAGGCAATTTACTTAAGCAGTACACATACACACACAAAATCATTTCAGTGTATTTATCTGACAATTTATCCAGGAATTTGTGTGGTCCAAGGGGGAGGTCCTGTGACTAACTGTTCCCTATTCCCTAGACTTGAACACTTATCCCTGCACATAGTAAGTGTTCAGGCATTCGTTGGTTAGTGAACCAGTTAGTAAGCATGCAGGTGTCTCTCCATGTAAAGAAGTGCAGAGTGACAACTTGTGGTCAGTTACAGGGATTTTCTTTAGCTAGCATTTTCGTATGCTTTTTTGCCTGTTTTCCATCCCTCCTGACACACACACATACACACACACACACACACAAGTTCACTAGTTATGTTTTAACATTTTGCTTGTGTTCTGTTGTGCCACAGACCTTGATTGTCAGTCACTCGAGACATTTGAAAAGTTTTATTTTGACAGATGTAGTACAAAAGTGATATCAAATACACTATGTATACGCCTAAAAAGTTGTCTTTTTTTACTTAATAGTTGTGTGATCTTAGTCAAGTTACTTAGATGCTTTGGGCTTCAGTTTCCTCATCTATAAAATGGAGAAAACACTGGTACCTGCCTCTTGATAATTAAATGAGATGATGGAGAATATTTAACCTGGTCTTCGGCACATAGCATGTGCTCAATAAGTGTTTGTTGGGATGACAGCAGTGATTTTTTTCGTCTAGATGAACATCTTGGCACAGTGATATATATATGGATTTAGAAGCTATAAACCAACTTCCTCTTTTTTGGTAAGATGTCAAATAAAAAAAATTCAGTGAAAGATTTTAATTATTCATGCACTTATTAGCTATAGACTGCCCATTTAATCAACATATTTGAGAAGGCTTACCATAAAATAGTGTAAACAATATCAGCATTAACATTTGGATTAGGAAAAGCATGAGTCATTACTGAAGCAAACCAGTTGTATAGTCCTTTATTGACTTCCTAATACTTTTCCAAACATTATCTGTTCTAACCCTTACTTTTCACAGCTCTTAACCTATCTGTTCTAAACCTTACTTTTCACAGCTCTTAACCTTTTCACAGTACTTAACCTATCTGAGGGGGAGTAACATGACTTGCTCTAGTCCTCACTATTTAATATTTGGTTAAGTGATTCAGAAATGTTCAAGAGTCCAAGATCGCAGAACTGACTTCCCTAGTAGAATAGCAAGGAGCCCTTAGTATGAACTTAAACCCCTTATCAGGGCTGTGCTCGGAGGATGTGGTGTTGCATGAATGAACAGATCCCCAAGTATAACTCCTAAAATCAAATGCTGTAAAACTGGCATAAAACTCTACATTGGTTTCATTCTCTCGGTGAAAGGTGGGACTCGAGTGAGACTGTTTACCTAGACACGCCCACTCATCTTTTCAGGAATCGGTCTAAGGAACTCAGGTTAACGCCATTTAGTCATTTACTGAGTGGTTTGCATGGAATCCTATTCACTTTGAAAAATTCTAACACTGGTTATTTCATGCCATGAGGTGGTAAAGCAGGAATTGTTTGTGACTCATATTTTGCAGAAGAGAAGACTGCGGTCTGGGGAAGTTAAGCAGCTTGCTTGAGCTCACCCAGTGTGGAGTGGCTGAGCCCAGATTTGAAATCACCCACTGAGGCTCTGGGCCCTGTTCCCAGCGCTCTCTCCCTGTGTGCATCTCTCCCACCTCCCAATGTCTCAGCCAGCTAAACAGGAGTACTGCCTGCCCAAGCCCAAGTCATCTGATAATGTTAACACTTGTAGAATCAAGATAAATAATAGGACGGCCTTACAATCTAAAGGCAAATCTCCACATCAGTACAGCTACTGTCAGGTGACATAACTGCATAGCACATCTCTCTGTAAAATTAAGTTCCCCAGGAGGAAAGGTAAACACTACAGCTTGGTAGAATTGGCCCCATTATGGGTGATGGAGTCAAACTTCTGCATTTCCAAGTCTCCTGAACTTTACCTAGTTGACCACTAGCTCAGCCTTTTTATAGTGCCCTGATATTTGCCATGCTTGGCAATGATCTCAGAGGGACTTTTGACATTTTTTTGTGGTCATTGTTTTATATCTGAGAAAAAAATTAAATTTTCCTAATTCGAATTATTCTATACGCATTGCCCAATAAAATAAAATCAATATACAAAATACATACAAAATATGTAAAAAGCTACTCACTCTGAATATTTTTTAAATAAATATTTATTGAACGCTGACTATACACCACACTCACTTCTCAGCCCTAAAGATACAAGAGTAAATGAACATAACAGACAAAATCTCTGAGCTCACAGAGCTTACGTTCTAGTGGGAAGAAACAGACAAGACAGACACGGATAGGAAATATAACAGGGGTGCTACATGCTAGGCAGAGTGCATTAGGGGATGGGTGACAAAGGGCATGGATGTACTATTTAGTGGAGGTGAGATGTGAGCAAAGGTCTGAAGGAAGGAGTATACCCTGCTGCCATCTGGGGGAAGAGTGTTCCCTAAGGAGGAAACGTTATCTGAAAGGGTCTTGTGGCAGGATGGTGCTTGGGTGGCCTGGGGACAGCAAGGAGGCCAGTGTAGCTGGAGCAAAGTCCCTGAGGGGGGAGGGGTAGGAATCGAGATCGGCAGGGCAGAGGGGGCCGGGGGGGCTGTTGGGTCCGGCAGGGCCTGCATGGGATTATGGGTCTGACTCCGAGTGAGACAGGAAGCCTCTGGAGCATTTCGAGCAGAGGTGTCACACGATCTGACCTGGGTTTCAAAAGGATCACCCTGGCTGCTGTGTGGAAAGCAGACTTGGGAGGTGGGTATGGCGAGGAGAAGGAAAATGGATAAATAGGCTATTCTGAGAGTTTAAGTCTAAAGTGATTGTGGCTTGGACCACAATAGTCTATACTGTTGGCCCAAATAAAGAGAAATCTCTAGGTCAAATTTAGGGATAATTTATATTTAAAGGCTTGAACTATGGGAGAGAGTTCAGGAAAATTTAAACTCAATGTAAAGTTATGTGACTGTTTCTACCTCTCTAGGGAAATACAAATATTGTCTTTGGTAAGTAAAAATATAGGCAATTTCCCCTTCCAACTTTGGAAAATCAAGTTACATTCCTTATCACTTCTTTCAATTCTTCTATGACTTGAATCATGAAATGGGTTTTGAGCTGAATAATTTAGCCAGTTGTTAAGTGATAAAAGAAGCAAAAGAAAATAATTGTTAGGACTCTACAGAAGTTAATGGTAAAGTAGAGTATATTGCAATCAGAAAAGTTGAAGTTCTCTCAGAAACATAAATAGTGTTATCTTAACATGTGAAAGAGGCACAAGTCGCTAGATGTGGAAGAGATCCCACTTTGTCCCTGAAGAAACTGAGACTCAGGAGGGAGATAAACTGTCCAAGTTACACAAAAGTTACTAAGTTTGGACCAGAGCTTAAGCATGAAACCTCCTCCATAAAAAGTTTTCCTTATAAATATACTTTGTTGCTAATGTGTTCCAGGGGTTGAAGTGTATCATTTACAACTGCTCCTGTTAGGAATCCCAGTCTTTTCCATTTCTTGGACACCTGACAAGAGTCTGGTCCACCCACATCATCCTGACCCCACCATCTCAGTTCTTTCATCTCCTCTCTGCCAGTCCACACTCCATCCTCACATAACCCCATGGGGATGTGATGTCTTTTGCTCTGCTTTCCTTAGGGAATCTGCCCGCCTGGCTTGTACACTCACTCCACAGAGAGGGAGAAGCCAAGCAGATAATACCTGGCTGTCCTGATGGGTTGGGAAAACCCCCAATTTTAATGTTTTTGTTCCTTCACAAAAAGGAGTCGCAGTTAAGCCTTGGAATTTCAACATGTGGCTCTGTTCACACCACTTTATATGTCCTCATGCATTGATTTTCTGAGGAAGGAACACAGTGTGAATTTGAAAGTCAAAAATTGCATAGGATTCTTTTTATTATGTTTATGGTAACACAAATTTGGAAAGAAAAAAAAAACTTGAAAACAAGGCTCAGTCAGCTCAGAAAAGCGCTAGAAAGCTAGACCCAGCTCTAGGGTTGTCGCCTTCATCAAGGCCATTTTCCTTCAGCAACTCTACCATCTGACCTGTGAAATGAAGGGAAGAGGAGATTGAGGCTTTGCTGCCAGCATCTGCTGGGGGATCTCAAAGGCTCATTCCTAAGACTTCACCACACATGCGCCAGACTTTTCTTTACATCCCCAGGCCATTTATGCAGTCCCTTCCTCACCCCACAATCCCAACATCCTCCTTCATAATCTCAAATTCTGTAACACACTCCGATGAATACATATTTCCTGAGAGCTTCTCTTGTGCTCACCACTGTACTGGGCACCACAGAGTAATGGAAAAGCAACATAAGGCATCATTTCTTCCCTTAAGGAAATTTAATTGAATTTTTGCATTAGTGAAAATTTTACATTATAGATTTTTCTTAAGGAATGACGTTTTAGTGTCTCTATACACCTCTCGTAGCTCAAAATAAGCCCAGAAAGATCTGCTTAGGAAAGCACTTAGAGGAATGCTTTAATTAATCCATCAGAATGCTTTGAAATGAACATATCAAGGGCTCTTTGTAAATAGGGGGATCAGAGAGTCAGAAAACAATTGATTCTCTTCAATATCTGAAACATTTTTGTCATAGTTTTACAATATTAATTTGTTCTATTACGGAGGGGAAAAATAACAATCTAGAGATTTTCTGAGGGATCACATTTTCAGAATGATTGGAATCTAAAAGCTGAGTGAAAAGTACAATCCCTCTGCCTGAAATGCTGTGTTGCCGCATTCTACTTGTCAAAATTAGAACCATTTTTGAAGGTTGACTTCAAGTATTGCCTCATTCATCACCCTCACTCACCACCACCACCACCATCATCATTCCCTCTTTTAAATCTGCATGGTTGACCACCTGTACTGCCTTAGAGCACTCATGACCTATACCTTGCCTCATAGCAATTTGAGTACATGACATCTTTTGTCCTGGCCGGTCTCCCTAGAGCAGGGAGGGAGACCAGCCTGTCTAATTCATCAGCTCACACTGTGCCTTGTAAGTAGCCGGATTTTGCATAATGTTAGAGCATTGGTCTGGTTGCTATTCTGTAATGAATGACTCTATCAGTTGGGGTACAATTTCACCTGTTCTACGAGAAACCCCAAATAGTAATAGCTGAAACAAGTTAGAAATTTCTTTCTTTTTTACGTAAAAAACTACCCACAAGGAAATTAGGGCTAGTAGGGTAGCTCTAAAATATTTGGAAGCCAGGTTCCTCCTATCTTGTTGCTCTGCCATCTCCAGAATGTTGCCCTTATCTCAATGGTGTAAAATGGGTTCTCTAGCATGTCTGTATTCCAAACCATTGGAAAGAGGAAAGGGGAGGTAGGGGTCCCCCACTTCCACTTAACGCACATTTAGGCAGTTGTACACATTGCTTCCACTCACATCCCAATTGAGAACTTCATCTTATGGTCGATTTAGTCAACAGTGTGCTGGGTCCCAGTCCCAGGGCATGTGAAAGCCCATTATGTGCATTTCCTCTGAATGCCACGTTCAGCGAATCACGCTGGCAGCTTGAGATCAGTCACAGGAGAATTAACACAACAGAAACTGGCAAATGCTATGAATCAAGGTGTTTGTTTCGTTCCATGAAAGCTGATTGTTAAAAATATGCTTGTATTCTGCGGCACCTAGCTGCAAGAGAAACTGGAAAATGTAGTCTTTTTTACAACTCCTTACTCCCATATATGGAATTGTTAGCTGGGCAGCAGGTGTCTATGGGAGCAAGGTGTTGTATTTCTATAGAAGGAGCTAAGGATAAATATTTGTGAATAATAGAAGTCTCTTTAAACATGACATCAGGGACTTCCCTGGTGGCACAATGGTTGAGAATCCACCTGCCAATGCAGGGGACACGGGTTTGATCCCTGGTCCAGGAAGATCCCACATGCCATGGAGCAACTAAGCCTGAGAGCCACAACTTCTGAAGCCTATGTGCCCTAGAGCCCAAGGGCCACAACTACTGAGGCCATGCCCTGCAACTGCTGAAGCCCATGCACATAGAGCCTGTGCTCCACAACAGAAGCCACCACCCTGAGAAGCCTGCGCACCACAATGAAGAGTAGCCCCTACTTTCTACAACTAGAGAAAGCCCACAAGCAGCCAAAAAAAAAAAAAAAAAAAAAAAGAGACATCATCTGGAAATAGAAGAAAAGAAAATTGGAAAACCTGTTTTTAACTCTACAAGTGTATGCACATGGGGGCTTTCTGCTGCCACCCTCTAGCTGTGGAAGACAATGCTAGAGAGATTATTTGTGTGAGCACAAGGTATAGGTCTCTGGGCAGAGGTTATGTGAGCCAAATTCTACTCATTTTTGATGATTTGTACTGTCCAAAAATGCAGCACTGGTTTTCATCCCTGCTAATGTCCAGGCAGGAGCTGGAGGATCATGTAGAGGGTTTCCACAGAGGAGATTTCTTTGTGACTGGAAGTCCCCCTCACCCTCTCCACGTCTCTGTTCATGCTTCAGATGCTCTTCCCAACCCCTCAGATTCTTAGGGCTTCCAGTACTTTCCTTTGTTGCACTTACCACAGTTGTAATTATTGCTATACTAATTCAGTGACTGTCAGTCTCCTCAGCTGGACTGCATGTGAAGCAACCAAGTTGTTTCACTCGCCATTGTATCTGTGACACGGAGTAAAGGGTGTGGCCCCACAGGCACTCATTAAACGCGTGCTGTGTGGAGGCTGCGTGCTGTGACACATCATGTGTGAAAGTGCCTTGTATACTGCTCACGATAGTTATTCTTTAGAAATAAGATACTGAGGTACAAAACAGAACAGAAAGCAGGTGAAGGAAGTGGCAGTAAATACTACCAGACATCTAGAAGGAACTGAATTTGATTCTAAGTTTCCTGGAACCAAGTACAAAAAGAGAACACGTTGGGTTACTGAATTTTCTTTTTCTAATGAGATATGATTTGTGAAGTCATCAGCAGAGGCCAAGATTCCCTAGTGATTTATTACAATGAGACCATTGTTTCCTTCCAGTTAATGTTTAAGCATGATCAAATTTCTCCAAACTTAAAAAAAAAAAAAGACAAAGAAAGAAAAGAAAAGAAAAGAGAAAAGGAGAAAAGAAAAAAAAGAAAAGAAAAGAAAAGAAAAGAAAAGAAAAAGAAAAACGTCCCTCGGCAGCTGTCCTACCCACCCGAATTCCTTCGTATGCAGTCTGCGCTGTCTCCACTTCCTCACCTGCCGGTCACGGTTCAGCTCACTGGAGTCTTGCTTCCGCTCTGACCATCGTATCTGAGCTGCCATCCTGAAGGGTCATTGCAAATGCATCCTCCTCCGTCTCTGCTTCAATCTTTATTGCGGTAGACATTTCTTAATTATTTGAAACTCTCGCCCCTGCTAGATCATGTCCCTTGGTTCCAGGGACACAAAACTGTACTGGTTTTCTTCCTGGGTGCTCTTCCTCAGGCTTTTTTAATGATTGCTTGAGCTCTGTTCCTCTACTAAATGTTGGCATTCCTCGGGGTTTTGAAATTTTTTCTTTGACCCTTTTCTTTTTTTCACTCTACATACCCTCCTGAGGAAACTTTATCGACTCTAATGGCTGTAACTACTCTTTAGATTCTAATGACTCCTGAGTTGTAATCTTTAGAATGGATGAGCCGCCCAAGTTTCAAATCCACATATGTAACCACCTTGTGGATATCACCTCGAATTCAGCATGCCCCAAATAGAGCCCTATTCTTCCTTCTTCTTAAACTTTTCTTCCTCATGTGTTCCCCATCTCAGTGAAGTGTCCTACCTTCCACCCAGCTTCTCAAGATAGACAACTTGTTATTCTCTTTAACTCCTCCCATTAACTCCTCATCCCCCCAACACTCAACCACCAAGGCCTATTAACTCTCCTTCCTAGATGTCTCTCAAATCAGTCCACTGACCCCTACCACCAATGTTACTACCTTAATGCAGGTCCCTGGATTTCTGTCACGCTCTTAACCAGCTATGCCCTGGTCTTACCCCGCTTCTAACTGATTTTCCACAAAGCAGCCAAAGTGGTCTTTCTGAAGCAATACTCTGAACTTGTTCTTGCTGTGCTTATCAATGGCTCTCTGCGGCCTTCAGAATAAAGACCTAAGTCCATAATGAAGCTTAAGCAGCCCTGCCTGGTCTGACTCCTGCTTACCTTCCAGCCTTGTCTCCTTCTCACTTCCAAACCTCACTCCTAAACTCCACACTCCCAGCAGCTGAGCTGCCTCTGCTCTCCATGGCCCCTGGCTCTCTCCTGCCTCTGCGCCTAGCACGTGCTATGCACCTCCCTGCTCATCTCTCTACACCCTTGCTAAATTACCCCACTCACCCTCTCATTCTCACCTTAGAAGTAACCTCATTCATTCATTCATTTGTTAAGTATTTGCTAAGCAAACTACCATGTGCTAGGCACCACACAGGCACTTGTAATACCACACCAAGCAAGACATATGTTATCTCTGCCCCCACTGTCCCAGTCCAAGTGGCATTCCTTGGCTTTCCAAGTCTGTGTTAGGCCTCCCATGGAGCCCTGTCCTCACTCTACATGGTACTGTCTGTAGTGTATTTTAAGGACTTTTATTTATTTTTTTAATGCATTTATTTATTTATTGGCTGAGTTGGGTCTTCGTTGTTGTGTGCAGGTTTTCTCTACTTGCAGTGAGCAGGGGCTACTCTTCGTTGTGTTATGCAGGTTGCTCATTGCTGTGGCTTCTTTTTTTGTGAAGCACAGGCTCTAGGTGTTCAGGCTTCGGTAGTTGTGGCATGTGGGTTCAATAGTTGTGGCTCTCGGGTTCTAGAGTGCAGGCTCAGTAGCTGTGGCACACGGGCTTAGCTGCTCCACAGCATGTAGGATCTTCCTGGCCCAGGGCTCAAATCCATGTCCCCTGCATTGGCAGGCGGATTCTTAACCACTGCGCCACCAGGGAAATCCTATTTTAAGGACTTTTAAACCCATGTACAAACCAGGTCAACAGAGTGTTTCTGTAAAGGGGCAGATTACAGATAAGAAATATTTTTGTCTTTGTAGGGCATATGGCCTCGGTCAGAATTACTCAACTCTGCAGTTGGAGAGGAAAAGCGGCCGTGGACACTCCACAAACTAGTGGCATGGCTGTCTTCCAGTTAGACGTTATTCAGCTGTGATGCAGATGGTGAGGCAGACTTGGCCCATTGGGCACAGTTTGCTGACTCCTGGTTTAAAAAGCTAAATTATTATGTCCTTAGTTACCTTTGTATCCGCAGTGCAGACACAGTACTGGACATAGGGGCTCCTCCATGAAACTTTGTTGGCTGAACGAGTGAATGGAAAATGAACAAGCAAGGGTGGACCTTTTCCCTCCTTTTCCGCTGCGGCCAGATCTCCTTGGTCACAGCATGCTCCACGTGCATTTTATGTGAGCCCGGTGAGGTGGTTTTCATCTGAGGTGCTCATCTACACATTTGTGTTGAGCAGACATCATCGCAAAAGTTTTGGCTCCTTCGGTGGTAGTGGCCAAGTTTTAAAGCCTTTGTCACTACTCCATAACCATCCCCCACGGCACAGTATTTTGTTTTTTCCAAGGTCTGGTAGTGAAATATCAGATTCTCCAGATGTACTTCATATAATCATTATAGACTTTCGTCATTTTATTTGTGTGTGTATACATGTAGTCACTCTTTTGTTCCATACTTATTTACACCCACCTTAAAACCTTTCTTAAGCAGGTGAACTGTTAGGGAAAAAAACACCTCAATTAAGTGAATGAATGAAGCACATATTAAGCATAGGGCACGAGGTGAACCTTCAGTGTGTAGTCAGTGGGGACAAAGATAACTCAGATAAGGTATTATCCCTCAGGGGCTTATAATGCAGAAAGGAGATAAGAAGGTGGTCAAATAATTTCAATACAATGTAGAAAGTGCCGTGTCCTTTAAGGAAGGGATCAGCAAAGTACTCTGGGACTTTGATAGGAAGTGAAACTTGTCTTTAGCCAAAGAGATCAAAGAAGGTTCTGAGAGAGAAGCATTCGACCTGGACATGGAAAGGTAGGTATTTGGGACACTGATATGTCACTAAAGGGTCTTCGAGACAGAGGAAAGAATAGGCACACCCACGAGTTACTAGAAAGCAAGTTTTAATGAAGCTACGTCCAGGGAACGGCTGATAAAAGTGCAGCCAAATCCCTTCAAGAAGATGCCAAGTCCATTCTGGTCTGGAATGCATTGATAATTGGGACATTATGCTCAGAGACTGCAAATTGACATTCTGTCGTCATCCCTCTTGGAATAGAAACCCTGATCCTTTCAAGTAATTAGCACCAATTTGGAGCATGTGTGCAAAAATAAATCACAAGTGTCCAAAAACAGATACATTAAGTTCAATGGTTAGGAAGCAAACGTTCTTATTAGCTCCGCCTACATCAACAAAATCAGAAGCAATTAGCATTTAAAAGTAGAAGAGACAAGGCGAGTTCACAGTCCCCACTGGAAAATTATTATTTATAAAAATGTCCACAGTGATGACCTCCATGTGCCCCTCCTGACCTCGGTCACATTATTTCAATGGCTAAAGGATCAGTTTTCTTTTGTGAGGGTTAGGAGGGAGAACCATGATTCTGTGTATATTGTCCTGGTTGAAACTGAGAAGTGTGTGGCCTCTAGCAGACAGGTAGGGCTCCATCTCCACTTTATCGGGCCTCGCCCCATCCTCCGCATGGGTGAGAAGAGGTCAAGCAGACATGCTCCCAGAAGCCCACTCGGCAGTGTTGACCTTTGCCCATGAGATACCTGGGTGTTGGAGAAAGACTCTGTGGTCCACCCTGAGGAAGGGTGGCAGCTCCCAGGAACTCAGCAGTGCACATTTTGCAGTGGCCCTTGACACACTCTCTAGGACACGGGATATCTCAGTCAAGGATGGAGTCTCACTGGTGGCATTTGTTGTCAGACTGTGGTGGCAAACTGACCACAGAGCCCCTGAAGGACTGAGGTGAGCTACAGAGCACTGGCCACTGGCTTGACAGGACTCTAAGTCCAGGCTGTGTCACTAATGCTCTGTAAACTTGGCCAAGCCGCTTGCTCTTTCTGGGCCTCGTTTTCTGCATCCTTAAAATTAGGGGCTGAACTGGGTTATCTTTTTTGCTTTATTCCATATGTTTTTTTCACCCTTTGAAAACTCAAGTCTTTTTCTGCCTTTTTTTTACCACTCTGCTTGGAAAGATGTGGTGAATGGCAGGTTGGGAGGTAAGGTGTAGGACTCAGATATTTCTCTATTCCTCATAAAATGCGTGAAAATATACCCTATACTCCTTTCGCCAAAAGACTGTGGCTTTAGGAACACAGGACTGACATGGAGGACACAGAAGTTCCACTTGGCAGGGCCATGGCAGAGCCCAGCAGACCGCCATCAGCCTGAGAAACAAGCATCACTTTTAAAGTTGATGGGACCTTGGAATCGTTACGGGGTGAAGGAGAAGAGATTTGCTCAAAGTGGCAAGTTAAAGACAACTGTGATTCAACCCAGTGGCTCCAAATTCTCCTTCTGCCATGTCTTTCTTCCTCTGGCTTTGGTATGTCTGACCTAGAAACAGGGCTTAGGGGTTGATGACATGTGCCCACTTTAAATAAACATATCAGTAGAATTTTGCGTGGGTGGGAGTGGATTCAATCTTTGACCATTAGTTTTTGTTAGGGCATCACTCATTTTTTCATACTCTCCCTCCTACATTTTTCATTTTTCTGCCTTGTAATTCATACCACTTCCGCCAACTACCTTGCACACGCACTAATGTTTTTCCATTTTTGCAAAAATTAAGAGCTGAACTATCTCCTTATTGTGTATCTTCCCATCTGCCAGTCAGTCTATATTACAACACCTTGTCCATATATTCCTCGAGCTTTTCTAATTTCCCTGTGTACAGATCCATCGCCTCTGTTAAGTCATAAGCTCTTTGAGGACTGGGAACATCTTTGCATCTCTACTTTTAAGGCCAGAAATGCTGCTCAGTTGTCCATTGAATACATTCACGGAAGAAAGAGGCACTTCATTCGTATCCAGATTGTGCCCTTGAAGCCCCTCAGAGTGAGGATAATGCTGGCCTTCATTTCATCCTTTATGAGGAATTAGAAAAGGCCAGAGAATGGGCTTGGCTTCATTGAATTTCCTACCTTACGTCTCTCTAGTAAACTTATCCATGAGCACTCTTGTGTGGCCAGAGTACACAGAGGGACCCTGCCCAGGCTTAGGATGTGGGGAACAAGAGCAAGAAGCCAACTCCTAAACTTTAGGTTGCCAGTCTCAGCATGAGGGCATCCCAGAGCCAACCTCCCACTGACTTTGGCTAGGGACCTAGGTCTGCTCTCTGTGCATAAGCATTTGTCAACCTGGCCATTGGGAGAGGATGCTGGTGCCAGACAGCCACGAACAGTGGTACCTGAAACAATTTTGAACTGAGTTGGTCTTTTTACTCAGAAGCTTGGAGGAGGAGAAAGAGGGGGAGATAATATAAAAATCCATGTGACTTCTGTCCAACAGTGCAGGCAAGAGAGAAAGGAGAGGCTTCTCAAATGGTAGTGAAAGATGAGATGGCACGGGGATGAGGGAGTGAGAGCAAGTCCTTGTGGACAAGAGATGGAGGAAGAGTCTGGACTGAGGGTGGAAGAATGAGAGACAGAGATAAGAAAGACTGAGAACAAATACATATGGGAAGGAAGGAAATGAGGGAGGGAAAGAGGGAGGGTGGGAAGGAGAGAGGAAAGAGGGAAAGGAGGAGGGAGGGAGGGAAGGATGGAAGGAAGGAAGGAAGAGAGGGAGAAGGAAAGGAAGGAGAGAGGGAGTGAGGGAAGGGACAGTAAAATCTACAAAGAGACAGGCACAGACATCCGGAGAGAAAATCAGAATTAGGTTGGGAATGAGAGAAAACGCTGGGGAGAGAGAAGAGGGATGCAATGGAGTGTAGGTTACACACACAAGACAGGGACAACTTAACGCCTACCTGACCTGCTCAGTTCACAAAAATTTCGTTTGTAAGCCTGGCACAGGAAAGATCTGGACAGAGAGGAAAATGTGCTGACTCCTGCCCAGGGCCTGTCGGAGGATTGAAACAGATCAATTAACCTGGGTGGGGCTCTCTTGTGCCAGGCCTGGCACTGACAGCTCTCAGCACCCGACAAGGCCAGGCCAGCCAAAGACTCTCACGTGATCATTAAGCTACTAAAAGGACATCAGCTGCAGGGCAGAATCAGGGTTGCAAGGCAGAATCAGCCTTTTACACTGAGAAAAACCCTCTTCCCATGCCGACATCACCTCCACTGGCTCAGCATCCACCTCTCAGCCAGGCCCAGCCAGGGACCCAGGAAGCCCACGCCCCTTGGCCTGGGGAAACTGACCATTGGGAATCTGAACAGGCTTCAGGGACCCTCCAGGGGCCAGCACAGCCTGGAACATCCAATTGATGGAGTGATCTTAGGGCATATTTGTGGGTGGAGCAGGAGGTGCCTGGAACAGAATGTTCCCATAGATATTGGATCACTGGGTGTGCATTACAGGGAGAAAGATTTCAGGGCCAGGAAGGACTTTGAAATCAAAGCTAGACAAAGCTGGATTCATTAATTTGTACATTCGTTATTTTTCCAAGAATTTGTGAGCATCTACAATGGGTGGGGCACTGTGCTAGAGGTTGAGGAGATAAATAAACGCATCCATGGGCCTCAGGGAGGGAACAGTGGTGACTTTGCTTCGTCTACCCAACTTAATAGTAGGAAGGTGTGCGCGGAGCGTGTTGGGAGCATGATGGTGACTGGTCCTGTTTCCAGGACAAGCAAGGTTTCTAGGAAGAGCACAGTGGAGCACAGCCATAAAGGCTGAGTAGGATCCACCAGGCAGAGAAAGCGGAGGAATCCTAGACCAAGAGAATCACAGGTAGAAGCTGGAAGGTGAGGAAGGGCAAGTGGCTTACTTGGGGGATGAACCGGCCAAACCACCTTAGTAGATGCTGGTGATAAAGGTGGAGTGGAAGTGGGTCCAGATAAGGACAGGCGAATATAAAGGCACAGAGACACCCCGAATTTTAATCAGAAGGGAGCTTAGAGAGGATAGAAGTCATCTTTGTCCTTGGTGCACATGTTTTTAATTTTAATGTGAGTGAATGTGTGTGAAATAGGCTTCACTGAAGAGCATCCAGGGTTGGACACAGAAGAAGGAGGCATGCTAGCAACTCAAATAATTTCAAACTGGAGCCTTCCTGGTGGTCCAGTGGTTAGGACTCCGCACCTCCCCTGCAGGGGCACAGGGTCCATCCCTGGTTGCAGAACTAGGATCCCACAAGACACGTGGTGCTGCCAAAAAAATAAAATAAAATGTTCAAATAATTTCAAACTGAAGATACGATCCCTCTTCGCTTACCAGACCTGCTAGGCTGTCTTTACTGACGGCTTTACCTCCCCTCGAGTGGTGGCCCACAGCCTCCAGCCTTCTCAGGGGTTTTTCTTTGCCTTCTTTCCTATCTCAAGTCCTCACCCAGCGCTCCAGACTGCCCCCCTCCCCAAGCACAGAAAATTCTCTCCGTTGGGTCTCCTTTAGGTAACAGTAAGTAATCAGAGAACAAAAGCGCCTCCTGTGTGCCCAGATCCTCCTTCCTTAGAGGGCAGGTGTTAGTTTGTATTTGAAAAGTTCTAAAAGCCCAAAAAAGTAAAAATTACCCTTATGCAGTTCTTTTTAAACATTACATAATGAACTTAAAGTTTCCTCCTTCAGTCTGTTAGCATTTATCAGTCAAGATATCTTCCCAAGTTAAAGCAAATATATCTCCTTCTACATATATATATATATACGTGTACACTCACACACGTATTTATAGAAAAGAAATTATGCCTTACATATTGATCTGTTTTTTAATTTAAAAATATGTTGTGAAAAAATTTCCAACTCCATACCTCATATGCAGTCTAGTCCACAGACTAGATAGACCATAAGTTTTCAACTATTTTCCTGTTGATAGGCGTTGATGATGCTTTAACCTGTTTGCTTATAAATATGTTGCCACAGACATCGTTGCATGTGAATCCTGGTGTGCTCTCACTATGCTCTGTATAGCATGGATTCCTGGAGTCAGGCTGTTAAATCAAAGTCTATGCACATTTAAAATCTTACTAGGAATTTCCCTTTGAAAAGTGTCATACTAGTTTACACGCCTAGGGACAGTGAAATGGGGCTGCTTCTTTCATACTTGCCCCCAGCACTGAACTGCTTCCTCCTTTGCCAAATCAGGAAGTGACTTAGAGAGAATTAGCAGTTCTGATAGCACACACCTAGGTACCGGCAATGCTGGCACCAAGACTTCAGATCTGCCGTCACTATACAACGAGATAATACATGCAGAATATTAAGGTGCATGTCTGGTATGATGTAAGTGCTCAATAAATGTTGGTCATTGCTATGATTAAAGAACACTGCCACAATAGGGACCCATCGGAAGCTTTAACAGCTGGCTCAGCCTGGAAGACGGATTGGAGAGGAGAGAGGACAGAAACACAGAGGCTCAGATGGCTCCTCCCAGGCTGGGTGGAATGTTCCTTCCTGTTCTCCTAGCACTCTGTGACTACCTCTGCACGACATTCCATCTAATTAGCTGATTCATCATCCCCCATCATACTGTCCCTGAAGGACAAGCAAGTGAGAAGTTAGTGTTCTCTGATCTCAGAGACTGATGACCTATGGGCTAGGATGCTGTCATCATCCTCAAATACTCCAAAAGAAGTTTGAAGGGATCAACTTCCGAGTTTGAGATTCTCTCACTCTATTATTTGTTTAATGCCTGAAAGTTACCAAAGAGCTTTTACATCATAAATTATTGTGCGGCTTTTCTTTGCGTGTGAGTCTCCTCTCCTCAATCCGGATGCAAACTCTTTAAAGTAGGAATCGTATCTTGAACTTATTTCTCTTTCACCGCAACAACTTAGTGTGTTGAGGAGCACACAGGAGACACCAAGTACAGACAAAGTGGGGGATAGTAACGGAACTGGTTTGGGGTTTTGGAGGAGGGGTAGGAAGCTGGGTAAGGAAACCAGTCCCTTTGCTTCACAGTTGTGCCTCATAGATGTCGATTGGCTAAATAACCAAGTGGCTACTCATCTAAAAGTCAATTTCATCTTTGCAAAGTAATGAACATACCCTCAGAACGATGCTAGGTTCTCTCCTGCACACGTTCCCCAAGACTTGCCCCACATTCTTCAGCTGCAAGTTGTGCATCTGGGTGGGCCAGAGGGGAATGTCTGGGGGAAATGGGATTGTAGAAGGTAACAGTCATTGGAAGAATTTGGCCCCAAAGCCGAGGACTCCTCAATCAATATGCATGACTTTCAGAATCCCTATTTTAATCAGCGAAACGGAAATGAAATTCCAATGTAGCTTTTAGTTAAAAAAAAAAAAAACAAATTACAAGTGGTATATGATATTCATGCATACCATTTCCTCTGAAATTCTTTTTAAGAATTGAAGAAAATAACCATATAACATACTGGAAAGAACACTAGCCTAGGCGTCCAGAGATTTAATTTCATGCCCTAAATTTATCACCTAGTAGCTGTGTGATCAAAAGCAGTCAGTTCCCCCATCTTACCTCATTTCACTCATATATAGAATGAGTGGGTTGATGACATGTAAGCTCCCCTTCAGCCTCAATAATAAACGAGTCTGTACTTCCATGATTATTGTTGAAGATCCATCCACCCATCCATCCATCCATTCACCCATCCATCCATCCATCCATGCTTTCCACAAGTATTTGTTGAATTCCTACCTGTGCTACATCCATATGATTTGAGCCCTTCTGATTTGGGTTGATAGGTTGACAAACATCATCCCCCTTTCAAGAACTCAGGTTCAACATCTTGAGTAAATTCTAACCCCACCTCCTCTCTCACCTTCTTCACCTTCAACCAGTTCCTGATGTTTTTTCTTTCTCTGTGTCTGACATCTCGGGCCCATTCTATCCCTTCCATGTCTGCTTCACTCTTCTTCCTGCCTCACTAGCTCTCACTTGAGCTGTTGCAGAAACTTCCTAAGTGGTCTCCCAGCCTTAATAATCTTTCTTCTCAACCCACGTGCTTGCTCTGCCCAGAGCTATGTCCAATCTTTGATTTTCATCAGTATTTTTGAAGGTTTGTTGTGCGCAGTCACTATGCCTGGACCCTCCAAGAGTTCACAATCCAGAGAGGAAGACAGACCAAATTAAAGAATAAGTACCATCCGATGTGGAACTGTGATGGTGGAGGATCTAACCCTACCAAATGTTGGATTTCTTACTCTCCTCTCACAAAACCTTCCTCCTTAGTTGTTCCCTCTTCCACATACCTCACAGCACTTTTTTTTCATGCCTCTAGCATCTCACTTACAGCATCCTTTTACTGTTCATTCTCCACTTGTCTCTCTTCTTGACCAGACTGTGAGCTCCTTGATGATAGGGATCTTGTCAACTTAAGCCAGCCTTCCAGGTCAGAAAACTTCAGTGGCTCCTTTTTGCCCTTGGGTGGAAGTTCAAACCTTCACACTGAGCATTCAAAGCCCATAAGAGTTTGGGTTTAACTATGTTTCCAACTAACTCTGCTAATCAGTCCATATCCAATCCCACTTCAATCCCAAATGCTCTTCTATTCTTTCCAAGAACTTCTGCAGAGAATCAGATCCACTTGTTCAGAATTAATTTTCACCTGATCTCAAATACCCCTATAGCGAATGTCCTAACACAACTCTGTCTATTTGTTGCAGAGGTTTTGTGAACTTTCTGTCTACTTCCTATATGATGAGCTCTCAGGGGGAAGTGCCTATGTCCCTTGGGTTCTTGGATCTTTCATAGCACAGAGCCTACCTAGTGGCTGGCACTTGGTCTGACTCTGTCCTGAGTAGCTGCCACTACTAGGTAGTACTGCACAAGCTCTGTGACATTTTATCCTCACAGCAGACCAGGAAACTAGGCTCCAGAAAAAGGCTAAGTAACTTGCTCAAGACACCAGCAGGTACATGATACAATTTAGATTTGAACACAGGTGCCTCAACAAGCAGGCTACACTGTTTCCCTACAAGGGACCACAGTAAATGTGAAATGGCTTTGTAGCCCCTTGGAGAAGAGGCTGAGGATATACTCAACAAGCATTTCCTGGTCAGCGAGGAAGATTTCTGATGGTTTTTTTTGGATGAATGGCTCTAATCTTGCCCTTGAAGACTGAAGAGGAATCCGACAAAAAAGGTAATAGGATTCTAGTAAGAGAATAAAATGTGAGCTAAGTCCCTGATACATTGGATAAAGGGTGTTTGGGAGGAGAAGAGGGGAGCTACTCACTGATTCACTTCCCCAGCCAGACAGTAAGTAACTGAGCGAAGGAAACGTCTTGGTCTGGCTCAGGGCTGTCTCTTGCCCATGGCAGAGTCTAATACAGAGCACATGTGGAATAAATATTTTGTATGAGTGAATCTACTCAATAAATACTATCTAAGCACTGTTTTGTATTCATGTAATTTTAAACTCACTCTCAGCCTAGAAGAGTTGACTGCCTTTGTCAAGGCTTTAAAAGCCCAAACCCAAAATTCAGCCCCTAAAAGTGAAACCTCCAGTCCCTAGAAAGTTTCACTGACCAACCCAGTTTTACTAACTGGCTGAGTAAAAAACAAACATTAAACCAACAGAACAAGCTATGAAAAATCAAATAAGAAAAAAAATCTTTCAGTTCCAAGAAACTTAGGTATTTTCAGTAATGTGCCTCCTGCAAGGAAGCCTGAGGGCTTAGATGGTGTTAGTTTCATTTCCAGTAGAGAGCTTTGAACTTCTATCTCCTTAGGAAAGGGGAAAAGCCACCCTCCCCCCCGCCCCTGCCCAGAAGCTGTGCCGTGGGCCTGGGTCTGAAGACACAAAGGGAACTGAGGCAGAATGGAAGAGGTTCTTCTCACATTGTGTTACGTTGTCTTGCGTCTCCTTCGCGAATGTTGCTCTGTGTTAGAATAAGCTGTGAGCATGTCTGTGTCAGTGAGCATATTCAGATCACAACATTTGTTGAATCAGTGAGTCAGAAAGTGGCTCAAAGCAGAGCTGGTGAGCGGGGAATTTATCATGCTGGAGTAGAAAATGCATTCAACTCGGGACAGGAGGACAGGCCTGTTCCTTCTCCACCATATATGAGCTGGTAACCCTGAGCAGTCAATTCTTTACTCTGGGCCTCAGTTTCTCCTTTCATTTCTGACATACCTGGTAGATCCGTTATGGTAGGAGGGGAAAAAATCCATGAAAACAGCGATGGATGTCTTTTAAAAGGAGACAATCATGGAAAGCTCTCTATGTACATGGGAATCTGTGAATTGGAGGGTTTTCTTTCTACTCTAACCTAGCTAGGGCTCCGCAACCTAGGCACAGTTAACATTTGAGGTCAGACAATTGTTTGTTATAGAGGGCTGTTCTATCCATTGTAGGATGTCTTGCAACACCTCTGATCTCTACCCTCTAGATGCCAGTAGCATCCACTTCCCTCTCCCCAGTTGTGACAACCCAAAATGTCTCCAGGCATTGCCAATTGTCCCCTGGGGGCGAAATCGCCCCCAGTAGAGAATCATAGCCCGTGAGTTGCATTCCCAACTAAAAATGACAGATTCCTTAGAATAGTGTAGCTGAGGATGGATGTGGGAGGGTGTGGAAACCAGGCACAGAGTCTCCCTTCACTTGTAAGGACCTGGGGATGGGGCATCGCACAGAGCTCAGGAAAATTGGAAGTGCATGGGGTCTAGAGGCAGGAAATTAGCATTTGATCCCTACATTATCACTGACTGGCTTTGTGACGTTCACCGTATCGCTAACACTCCTGAGTCTGAGTCCCTATAAATCCGAAGGAAGTGGTACCTCTCCTCCATGCTTCTCCCTCCCATTTTTGCAGCCTCCACACACACCACCCAAACATGGTTAGGAGGACCAAAAGCTATGTATATGAAAGACACGTGAGCTAAAAAGTCAAATGTGTGTTATAGCTCTAAAGGTTTGTTTTTCCTAAGAGAGCACAGAAAAGGAACTTTATTCCTGGATAACTTTTCTGTCAGCAGGGGTAATGGTGACATTGCAGGTACCACCACAGCAATAATAAGAACAAATAACAAAGAACAGTTTGGGAATACTGCCACAGTGCCAGCTCCAAGACTGGATTTCCAATGGGCCATGAGTTCGTTAGCATTTTTTCGGTAAAAATAAAAAGTCTCCTCAAAGAAGGTGTCATGGTATTTATCAGGCAAAGACAGGGATGAGCGCTTAGCTGTTCCTGTACCTGGAAGTAACTTGACCCTGGGCTGACTCTTTCTTCAACAAGGCTATCAACCTGTAAGGTGCCTCAGGGACTCCTACCTTTGACAACAGAGAACTTCAGAACGAAGAGAGGCTTCTGAAGGCTGCTGGTTCCTCAGAGTGGGAGTCAAGGGGCTATGGTCATGGTTAGGCCTAGAGTGGGCGGACCTTCCAACGCCTCAGGCCAAAAGCCAAATCAGGCGGGGTCCAGGGTGACTCTCCAGGAAGCTCAATTAGCTCCGAAACCATCTAGAATTTCAGAAACCTCTCAAGTCCAAGGAGGCAGGTTCAACTTAGAAGGAATGATATAACACACACTTGCAAATGTTTTAGTATATGGACTACGTTTTCATCCTTTGGGGGTAGAATAGAATAGTGGCCAAGGCGCTCACTCCTGAGCCCCGAGTGTGTATCCTGACTGTGCTCCTAGTTACTTGTGTGTTCCTGGGCACCCAGTGGGTGTTTTGTAAATGTTAGCTGTACTGTTTGATATGCTGCTCGATGCTTACAGCAACCTCTGAGGTCAGTGGTGTGATACCTTCACGGTGCAGTTGTGGAAGCTAAAGTTCAGATGAATGCATCCCCACACAGCACCCCCACGCCTCTTTGCCCTGCTCTTCCTCTTAAGTCACTCTTTCCTCCATCTCTGCTATCTAAATGCCATCTGTCCCTCGAGCTTGTTCACATGCTAACTCCTCTACATGTTCTGCCTCCAGAGTTAATCTCAGCTTCCTCCAAGCTCCACAGCGTTTCGCTGGTATCTCTATTACACCAAGAAACTCACTTGGGCCATGGCAGGCAAGAGAAAGGACCCAGATAAGGCCATGACACATGGCAGACTGTGATACCGACTAAAGAAAAGCTCAGATGAAGAACTCAGGAGGGTCAAAGGAAGGAATGTTTCCTCCCCGAAGTGTGCCTTCCCTGCTTCTCCTGTTGGCCAGTCAAAATATGTCATGGTACCTTTTAAAGCCCTCATCAGTTTCTGGTTCCAATGGAAGATAACTCTGTATACGCTCTCTCCCTTCTGCTGTGGAGTACTGTAGGGGGTGGAATGGCTTCACCTCCACATCCCCCACAGCACATGGTCAAAGGTTGCAAGCACTTAAAAACGCACACGGCTCTGAACTGAGAAAAGCTTGCTGACAGTGGGTGATGGTGCTGGATGACGGTGGAGATGATAGTGATAACAGGGAGGTTAACTGAACTGAAACTCAGCCGTCACGAAGGGCGGTGTACGCACGATGTTTCGCTATGACTGCGTGAACAACAGGAGATCCACAAATCAGACCTAGAAACATAGGCCACTCGTTGGCAAACTGAGAAGAAACTGGAAAATGGAAAAGGCATTTGGGCGGGGACTCTCTTATCAGCTTGGGCCTGATCTATAGATTAATGTAGCCGTAGCCTATGGAAATGTTGTTTCCTCTGGTTGTTTAAAAAAGGTAACTTTCACAATCACTGAGAAAACGCTATTTATTATGATTGTTCATTGAGGAAGATATAGAAAATAGCCAAAGGTATATAGATAAGAGAAACGACTTCTCCACAGCAAGTGAGCTACTATTAAATTTCACTGTAGTTCCCTTGTACCACCTGCTTGATTTTATGAAGTTAAGACCATACTGATTCTGTATATTACAAAATATTTTAAATTTATTTTTAGGATAAAAAACACATGCAAAAGGTACACAATTTAAAAGGCACAAAAGGGAGGGCAGGGAAAAGTCAGTCTCTCTCTTTTTCCTGCCTCTCACCACCCAGCTTTCTCCCAAGGCCCTCCGATCTCCTTCGAGAGGAGTCCAATGTGTGTCCCTGTCTATTTTTTTGAGTAAGTTAATAGCACTTAGTCCTTCAAGGTTCCCAGGAACCAAAAATTGTCTATAAGATCAAAGCATGTCCCTAATGTAATGTATCTGTGCTGATAAAAGATACAACCATACCACCTGCATGCCAGTTACTAACCAGAATTATGTCCTGCAAATCTTCCTAAAGAGCCTTCTTCACTGACAACTTCACTTGGAGATTCTCAGCCGTGATACACTCCCTTAACTGGTCTCTGTCCCAGAGATTTCCCTGAATCTTCACAAAGCTCAGAGCTTGAAATCAGAGTGTGTGTGTGTGTCTGGATTTCAGTGACTAAGACATTAACCCCAGGCCCACGTCCCCAGAGGCAGGCCCCTCCTTCTCCCAAGCTCAGACCTGGCAAGGCCGTCCACATCTTGCTCTGCCCTTGGGTGCTTGCTGGGCTGGGAGGTGTAGGAAGAGTGGGTGGGGGAATTCCAGTTCCAACGAAGCAGTTTTTTCAAAGTCATTTCCATAAATTCTAGATCAAAATAGAGAAAGCCATTCTCTACTTACCCAAACTCTGTCCCCTTCAACCTCACCTCCCCGCCCTACACACAAAGACGTGGAGGAGCGCCCCAGGGTTTGTTGTTCTTTCCTGGAGATCTGGTGCCACGTGCTGGCCCATGGGCTTACACGGTCCCAAGTCCTCCCACTCTGAGTGTGTGCTGACCACCACCTCACTGGGCATTTTCGCCCCTGCAGGCGGCGTCAGCAGTTTTTTCAGGAGTCGGCTCCCATTTGGAAGTGTATTTGCCAGTGCGGTGAATCTCCCTCTCGGCTCTCCCTCCTCGCCTCCCGGATCCGTCTGAGGAAGTCACAGCGTCATCTTGGATGCACGAGCACCACCCCACCAGCCCCTCGCTGAACAACACGTTGTCTGGCAACAGGAGGCGTTTGATTACACTTGGCTGGAGCGCCCGCATCAACTCCAGTTGTCCCTGAGTTGGAACTGTTGGGCCTCACGTGCCGCAGCCAACAGTTTGCCTTCACCCACTCCCCTCTCTGAAATGAACCTTCTTCTGGGAAAACAAGAAACCTACGTGCCATCCTGGGGGAGAGACAAACGGGAGCTGCATCCCAGCATCGAGTCCCCGGAGTGACAGGCAGGAGCAGATTCTAAGGGGTTCCTGACAGCAAGCCATGCTTCAAGCATCTTTGGAGAGACCCTCGGAACCGCAGGGCACACATGCTCTCTCCGGGGGCCTGGAGCCTCTGTGTTCCTTTCAGCTCACGGGCATCGATTCTACCTGCGCGCAGGGTAAGGTGCCAAGCGACTGTCCCTTTAGCAAGCCTGCATGACCTCCCTCCCCCTATTCTGGCTTATTTGCTCAGTGAGTCACTGCGGCAGGCAGAACAATGGCCCCTGAAGATGTCCATGTCCCAGTCCCCAGAACCCGTGACTACGTTATATTAAAGGGCAAGGGCTCATTAAGGTTGCAGATGGAATTAAGCGTGCTCATCAGCCTACCTTAAAAAATAGGGATAGTATCCAGAACTAATCATGTGGCCACAATGTATTCACAAAGGTCCTAAAATAAGGAAGAGGGAGGCAGAAGAGGCAGAAGCAGATGGGTGGCGTCGTGAAAAAGACTGACCGGCCGTGGCTGCCTTTGAAGATGTAGGAAGGGGCCACGGACCAGGGAATGTGGGCAGTCTCTACAATCTGGAAAAGACAAGAAAATAGATTTTCCCCCAGAGCTTCTTTGATTTTAACCCATGGAGACCTATTCAGACTTTTGACCTCCAGATCTGTAATATTTGTGCTGTTACAGCAGCCATAGGAAACCAAGACTGTCACCATGGACTCGCAATGTACCCAGCCTGGTACCAGGTGCTGAGGCAACACTCCTCAAGCATGTGATTTCTACCTTGTATCAGTCATTATGGTCCATCCAGGGACACGGAAGCCACTCTGTGTCTAAACACGGGAAAGTGAATGCAGGTCATTGGTTATACAGATGATAGAAGTTCAAAAGCCAATCCAGCCATTTAGCCATAACAGTGGTTGCTACTAGGAGGCTACTAGGCTGGGCTAGAGGGACAAAGAGAAGAGGTCATATACCGGAGTCCAGAGGCCAGCATCACCTGGTAGAAGCTGGACCGTGGCGGGCCTGTCTAGCAGGAGCTGGAGCTATGGAGGGGACAGAACCCTGCTGTAGACGCTGCCTGAGACAGAAAGGGAGAGAGAGAGATACCCCAGTTTTTCCCTTTCTCCTACCCTCCAATCTCCTGCCAGCACCTCGCACTGGCTGTTACCAGCTGGAAGGCAGCTGACATAGGAGCCTGGAGTACACAGGAGGCAGCCCTCCTGTAGGACAGAGCAGAGCTAGGAAACAGCAGTGACTGGATTAATGGATTTGAAGATGAAAAGGCCCCAGACTGGCACACACTTCCTTTCTGCATTGATGGCTTTGGATCTTGAAACATAATTCACTGTTTAAAATCCAAATGCTTCACCATGGCTTCTAAGACCTGACATAACCTAGCCCTCCTCTAACTGCTCTGCCCTCATCCTATAACGTTCTCCCCTCATTCACAGCCCCCACACCGTGCTGGCCTTTGCTCCATCCTCAATGTGTCACGCAAGTCCCATCCTGGGAACTGGTCCTTGATTGTCTTAGCCTCTGCTGGATTTTCTTCCTCTTGTCTCTCCCCTGACTGATCACTATTTATCATTTGAGTCTCAGCTTATGTGACAACCTCTTCCATCTAAAATAGCCCCCCTCACCCAAAGTTACCATCATATTCCCCTATTTTTTTCTTCAGATCAGCTATTCTTATGTGAAATTTTCTTGGTTGTATGTGTACTTGCTTATCATAACCTTCCCCAAACTGTAAGCTCCTTGAGGGTAGGGATCTGTCTTGCTGCTTGCTATGTCCTTGTATCAGCGTTGGCTAGATGTTCACCAAAATCTATCACTGCTTCCAGTAAACAGAGTAAAGCTCATGTCATATTCCTTCGTGGTTAGGTGTCATGGAGTTCTAGCTAATGGAACAGGAGTGGAAACATTCAGTGCTGCCTCTCAGGCCTGGCCCATTGAAACCTCTCATGCACACTCCAGCGTGTTTTCCCCTTTCTGCTAGATGATGACAAGGCCCTACAGGATGGTGGAGGTACAAGATGAAAGGAACCTGGGCTACCGACTGACTAAGTGAAGAAGGGTTGCTCCAGCAACCTACATACCCATCCGGGACTGTTATGTGAACAAGAAGCAAATGTGTTTTGTGAACAAGAAACAAATGTGTTTTGTGTCGAGTCATCATGTTAGCCTCTCCTAACCGAAACAGTTCCCACTGCCAAGAATCCCCAAAGCCTTGCCCATAATTGGCTCTCAATAGCTATTGAATGATTGACTGTTAAACACTCAGTAGTTATATGTTCAGTGATGGAATGTCTTTTCCTTAGCCTGATGCCTTACCTGCCACCTCCCTGTATATTCATCTCTGGACTCTTGATGGCTTCCACGGAGCCTCAGCCTTTGTAGTTGTTGAATGGGCGTGTGTTGCGTTGAGTTTCTAGGCAGCATGCGGGAGACAGTGACAAGGCATGGTCTGCAAGTGTGAGTTTAAGGAGGGGTTCTGTGTTGCTATAACTACCAATGTTTGTGTAGTTCTTTAGAGTTAATAAAGGGTTACTCACGGGATCCTTATAACAACTCTTGAAAGGAAATGGCTGTTATGACCCCCATGTTAAAGATGATGAATCTGAGTTCACAGAGATTAATTATCTCGTTCAATATCTTACTTTTTCAAAGGAGGAAGCTGGCATTAATTCAGTTCAAAAACATTTATGGAATACCTACAAAGTGCTAGCCCCTGGCTAAAGCTTCTTCACCTAGTAGGGGCTCAGGAAACATGGGAACCCAAAGTTCTGAAGAAACTGGAATAACCTCCCAGAAGACAAAAGGGGGCCCCAGCTCAAGGCCAGCACTGAGAGCTTTGCCTGTGTTTCTTTGCTTTGTTTTATGTTGGTTTTTCTTTTTCACAGTACAACCATCTAGACAGCCATTGGCTTTTTTTGCCTGTGTCTTGCAGCTGTGTGTTTAGCTGTGACGCTGCCCAGCTGTGTGCCAGTTTCTGGGTGATTTCCCAGACCTGCCTGGAGGCGACAATGTGGCTGGAACCCCTCAGCAGCTCTCCCACTTGCCCCGGCTAATGGCCCTGGCATTCGAAGCCTGCCCTTTCCCCCGTGCTTCCCTCCTTCCCGTGCCAAGATCTCACTAGATGATTTAGAGTGGGTTCCAGGCCAGTTAGCTCAGTCAGATATTTGGGTGAAAGTTTCCTCCCACCCATCCCAGGCCTCAGATAACCCATCAGGGTGTGACATCCCGCACGAAGGAGGGGGAAGAAACACCGTGGAGACTTTCAGGCACAGAATTGGAGCAAACGTTTCAGCAGCTACTGCGTTTCTCCACCCTCCTCTGGCTGTACAAAGTGTGTTGGTAATGGGTTGGTTGGAAAGCTTAGGACAGAAAGCCCAAGAGGATGTAACTTGTCTAAACAGAGATGGCCAAGGCCCCTGGAGGGTCCCCCGCGGGCTGGGTTATTTGCCAGCGCAGGGAAGACAAGTGCTGGCATCTGTGGGGCCGGTGGACGAGGAAGAGGAAAGTTAGACGGCCTGTCTCTGCCAAGGCTTGGCCTTTCCCAGCCTGGTGACACTCCTCTCGTGCTTGGGTGCCTCTCTGCAAATAAATCCCGGCTGCTATTACAGTGCAAGACATCCCACATACCGTACAGCTGAGGTGGGGTGAAATACAAATATGCCTTTTCATAACAGCTTTACACCTGGAGCAGCAGAGGACCGGTTTACTGCCTTGGTAAACAGAAGTTTGAATTCAAGCAAAGTACAAACTTTGCCCAAGGCACTTCTGACAGTGCACCTTGTGTTTGCGAAGTGCACTTGATATATATGTATATACGATATGAAGCAATGGAAGGCTGGCCTTTCTCTCTCTCTCTCATCTGATTTCCAAGGTTTAAAAGTTCACGTGCGTGTGAAAAAGAATCGGTGAGCCAATTTTTATGGTTTTCCAGGGAGAGTGTACTTCTTGCTGCTCTCAGGGTGACCGGATTTGTGGATGGGAGGCAGGGGAATCCAGTTTAGGGAACACAGAAAGGAATCAGGATTTGCCTTAAACTTAAATGGAGCATTAAAAAATAACAAACATTTGTTCAGTGCCTATTATGTGCCAGGCATAGAACCACGACCTTTTATAAACATTATTTCATCTTCACAACCACATGGAGTAGGAATTGTTGGTGAAAATAGCCATTTTACAGGTGAGGAAACTAAGGCTATCGTTGCTGAAGAGAGTCAAGCCACAGTTTTCTAATTCCAAATTCAGAGTTCTCGGCACCATCTTCTGTGTGGGGTCACAGACTCGGTCGTGTCCTGTCACTTTGCCTGCCCTCCCTGTATGCACTATTTTTCTTGCTCATTCTCTGCCTGCACTTGGGGAAGCGACGCGTCTCCATTCTTTGATGCATTTCTGCTTAGAGTTTCCCTACTATTTAGTAGTCACCTAGCCATCTGGGCCACTCTCTCACCAACGAGCACCCCCCTGCATTCAAGGGCAAAGAATCTGAAACATGTGGATTCGATCTCTCCTCAAAACACTCATAAGCTTACAAGCAAAGGCAGGGATGGCAGAGAACATCTTAGGTTTGGTCGGCTCCACAAATGCCTTTGCGTTCCCCCGTTCCCAGCTTGAATAAATCAGATAAACTTCAGCAAAAGCATCTGAACTTTTTGGGTTCTTTTCCAAAACAAGTTTTTGAACCTAAGAAACTTTGCCCACCTCTGTTTGCGTGTTCACTCCTCAAATGTTCAGCTGGGGCTTTCCTGCTGCAGAGCTCAAGCCGGTGAAATTTTAACTCTTTAATCCACAGATTAATTTCCAAGCCTCTGAAAGGAGAGTGAACTCATTAAGCTCATTTGTAAAAGAAGTCTCTATGAATGTGTCAGCTTGCGCCTGTCTTCACAGATGAAGGATTCCTTGTGGGAACATATTAAACTGAGGGTGGAGAGAGAGGTGATGTCATTAAGGCATTGTCAACTCAGCAGTTTTGGGGTACCAGAGCTGTGGCTCCATGTGCTTTTCCCTTTCCAAGGGAAAGCCAAGCCCCACTCCTCCAGCTCTGAATTTTTTCTTCCCTCCTAACTTTACCCCCTACTATGAATGCATCTTTAATTGCAGCTCCTTGAGGAATGCCTTTGGCTTAGTTATTGCAAGCGATTTCTTTTTTTTTAAGTTATTGCAAGCTTTTAAGAAATTATTGGAACACAAAATACTCATTGCAAGGAAGCAGACATGAGTTGCAAATGGATTAAACAGAAGCCTTGTGCCGGAACCCTGGAGGGAAAAGAGATGGGGCTCTCTGGGCTGTGAGACGAAACTTGGTCAAGGATGCTTGCTCTGGAGACTCTGCTCTAAAATCCCAGTTAAGCAAAAATAGTGGAATGTTAGCTCTTAAGTGAACTTTAAAGAGCGTATAATCCAACCCTTTTCCCTTACAGAGGAGGGAACCAAGCCTCACAGTGGAACAAGCAAGGCCAAAGCTAACACAGCCAGCCAGTGATGGGCCTTCCCAGCTCCCTGGCCAGGGCTCATAGCTCTCCCCAGTGCTCTCTTTTATCCTGGGAGAACGTGAAATTAAATGAAAACAAAAACCTGGTCCTAAATCCTGGCCTGGGCCCACTTATCCTAGCTTTTCATCCCTGCTTGTCAGTAAACGTCCATAAATTGCATCCATGGAAAGACGTTTACCCTGAGAAAGAAAAGAGATGAGAACTCTGGAATACTTTTGCAACAGTGATTGGAATTCTTCCTCAAGGTTAAGAGAATTTAGTGTTTCCTTACATGGTTATGATTATAGAACAGATAAACAATGCTTTAAAAATCTATACAGTATTCCTTTCCTACTTTCAATTTCATTCTCATTCATTAGCTTCTGTGATTTTTCTAGCTAGTGATTCTAGTTTGGTCAGGGTCCCTATCACTGGGAAGTGTAGTTAGTCTGCCCATGATCGGGTCCTAAATTGAAGAAACTAATAGAATGTTAGACTGTTAGGACTAGAAGGAAGCTTAGAGATTCTCTGGACCATATTCCTCTGTTTACAGATGCGTATAATGGAACTGAGGGAAGGCAAGTGGGTTACTCAGCACACTCATGGACCACACCACTGATTCTCCCCATCATATGGAAGGAGGGTCCTGCCATCTGAAAATTACAAAGCAGCTTCCTTTGTAATACTGGGGTGTCTCTTATGAATAATTAATGGTTGTGCCCGACTCCAGGGGGCAGAATGCTTATTGCAGCCTGGGTGTGACTAATCTACAGGCACCTCCATGAGGTATGGGTCATGAGTTGTCCTTGCCATCTTTTGCTTTGTGGAAAGATGGGTAGACAGAAAACAAGGAAATTTTCCAAGATTTCATGATGAATCAGCAAAGGCAGTGAGGCAACACACTGTTACTGGATGAGGAATCAGAAGACATAAATTCTAGTTCTTACACTATCTCCAACCATGTGAGAGACCTAGGGCAACTCATTTCCCTTTCTGAGTCTCAGTTTCCCTCTTCATGGAAGGGTTTTGCTGGGTGACCCCTGTGAACCTTGCAGCTCTGATGGCCTGTCAGTCTAGAAGAGTCAGGCTCAGAGCTATGTCATGCCTAACATGTGGTGGTGTGAAGCCAGAAATTGACTGCTACCATGACGTACCTCAAGGCTCCACAACCAGGAGGGGATAAACGGGTTCTGCATTCCAAAACAGAGTAACAGTGTCTTTCAGCAACTTGCATGCAAAAAAGATATAATGATTTCGGTTTTATTTTTTTTTCCACTACTTTTTTTCTCAAGCTCTTTGTGCCTGTTTTCACTTGCCTGCTTGCAAGGGCAAGCATATAATACAACAAATAAATGAATAACACAAATAGCAACAGGAAAACTCAGAAATACAATGTCTTTATCATTTTTACTTTTTGAAGTATAGTAAGGGAAACAAATAATATTTATTGAACATTTCCTGCAGTTTATATACACCATCTTATTTAAGATCTTTAATCATGCCTTTTTACAGAAGAAAGCACTAAGTCTCAGAGGTAAAATCATTTGCCTAGTATATACACAGGCAGTAAAGCCCAGATTTGAAGCCAGTTTTTCTGACTCCAAAGCCTACATGAATTTCCACAATCAAAAAGCTGCATGCATAAAACACAGACGTATTGTTTTTGAGCAAAATTGACTTTCCATAAGAGAGACAATTAAACGTGCCAGCATTTTATTGGGTTCTTCAAAGAACAACACCATGGTTTCCCTGGGTTCCAACATTGGAACAGGCAAAGAGTGTGAGGCGTTAGTCTGACTTTTCCCGCGAATTTTAAAGAGAGGGGATACCTATGTCTGGAAATATTTTGATCAAAATATTTATTAGTATATCCACAGGATGAAAGGTGAGGTGACTGGTTCTTTGTTTAGAATTCACGTTACTTTAAACGTGCACCATGCACCAGGCTTTTGTCCTGACCCCTTCCCTAGGTATTCAATCCTGCAGTCCTCCCAGGGATATAGGGCAAGATTAGAGTGGGCTTGAAGAACCTGCTTCAGATTCAGAGTCTCCCCTAAGATGGGAGTCTGTATAGTGTCTTCTCATACATCAGTCTCCAAATCTGTGGAGCAACTGGGACCGGATCACAAGTTCTTTCATCCAACGTTCTTTGACAGCCCTGGATGCTTCTGGCACAGTGCAAGGCCAGAA
Source organism: Hippopotamus amphibius kiboko (assembly GCF_030028045.1). Classification (NCBI taxonomy): domain Eukaryota; kingdom Metazoa; phylum Chordata; class Mammalia; order Artiodactyla; family Hippopotamidae; genus Hippopotamus; species Hippopotamus amphibius. The sequence goes on from NC_080191.1 coordinate 162,636,219, forward strand.
TAAATACAATTCAGTCTTGAGGTGGCCTTGGACACCTAACCCACGTCAGGCCTAGACCCCAGGAACGACTGTGGGAGGCTGCATTGTCCTGTGCCTGCCTCCAGGCTCTAGAGATGAAAGTCAAGTGACATGGCAAAGGGCCCTGCATTTTCTGTTTTGGCTTTCACCAGAATGAAATATCTGTGCCCATTCTGTCTCCCAGTAATTCCCAGAAAAATCAGAGAATGTCAAAGTTTGAAATGACTCTGGAGAGCTGGCTCTCACTTCATCTCAAATCTCTCATGTTAGAGGTGAGGTTACTGAGGTTCAGAGGGTGGGAGGGTTGTCTAAGGTCACCCATAGAGTGTGGGACAAGGCTGGACCTAAATCCCAGGTCTCCTGGCTCTAGGCTCAATGCTCCTTTCACTGCTGTTGTCTAATTGCCTTGGTAGTGGGCGAGACATTAGCCTAGAAGGAAAAGAAGTCACTCTTTGTTTAATGAAAAATTATAACTAAATGGATAGATAGATCTGTACTTCCTGAAACTGCAGTGGCTCATGGTTACATTGGACTGAGTCTTATGGCCTAGTAACAAAAACACCTTATGCTGGCCCATTATGAACATCCTGAATACACCAGACTTTTCGGGCTCTGGAAATTATATTCCCTGGGTCTGGAATATCCTTCCCCTTTCTCCTTGTGGCAAACACACTTTCAGATCCAATCCCATTTCTTCCTCTATGGAACTGTGGTGGATTTGTCCTGGGGGAACTTAGGGAAGCTGGAACTGTGTTCCCAGACTCCCCTTACATAGTAGCATTGGCTACAAGAGAGATTTTCCACAATACTTGGAATACAATAGTGAGGCTACTATGTTATACTATTTAGAAGATTAGTGCAGGACACCACCCGTCTCAGTGTCTTACTCATATTGTTCCTGACCTGCTGGTTTACCTGTTGGGGTGGAGCAGTAGCTGAGCACTCAGCTCCTCCAGTTCCCATCAGAGTTCCTCTTCTGGCATCTCTGAATCCTGGACCAGCACGTAAGGCTCCATGGGAAAGGCCAGCTTCTCCTGCAGGTGACCAAGATCATCACCTAGAGGCAGTGAGAGGCGGAAATGGACTCCAGTTTGTCCTTGCAGGTTGCAGGCCATCATGCCTCCCCATGATTCATGCCCATTTCTCTTTCCTAACCGCTCACCCGGCTGACTCCAAGTCCAGCACCAAACTCCGAAGCAACAGCCTCACCTCAACTGAGCAGGCCACTCCTACAACTGTGAGAATGGAGCCCTGATAACGAATCCCTAATTCTACAGCACTTGAAGTAGTTCTGCTTCTCTGATGGAACCCTAAGTGATCAGGAGTCTTCTGTGAAACCCACAGAGTCAATCATTCCAGGATGTGCCCTTCTCTTAAAGCACACAACACACTGTGCTGTACTTTCATGATGGACAGGTCTCTCTCACATTCGTGGGGATAGCTAACATGTATTGCGTGCTGACTTTGTGCCAGGCACCATTTTGAGCACACAGCTAATTCTTACAACTGAATGAGGTGTTGTTATTATTATCTCCATCTTATAGACAAGGCAACCACAGACCAGAAAAGCTAAGTGATTTGCCCAGGCTCTCCCAAGTAGGAAAGGGAAGGCAGCCTGGTCCAGAGCCTGCACTCTGATCCTCCCTGTGTGTGTTCTTCAAGGAACAAGTCTCATCCGTTATCCAACTCTGGCACTAGAATGAAAGAATTATCCATCTTCTTCATCTGAAGATAAAATGACTTTTCTACAAAATTGATGAAGGGTGGGTGACACTGGAAGCTTTGGGGCTTAGGGTCCTACTGTACCTTGAATGTTATCCCTCCTGGACTGGAAGGCGAGATTGTAAACAGTCTATTGTCAAGGTCTTGTTAGTAGACAAGAAACCTGCTTACACACCAAGTGTGCGTCACCTGAAGGCCATCAGCGTGATTTCTGGGAGCAGCCAACTGACAATGTAGCACACCACTAAATGAGCCTGTTTTTCTCCTCAGCCCAAGTGGACACCCCACCCTGGGTGGAGCCCTCTCTACCCTGCGAGTCTCCCAGAGTGGAGGGCTGAGCCCAGCTGGAGGGCAGAATCCCCACACAGGTGCCAGGAGTACAATTCTTGTTTAATACTTCACTTCTTATACATAACCCAAGGTGCCCTTTGTATGTAGTAAACATGGACTAGGGCTCACATTTAATTTTTAATGCGATTGCCAATTTCTAGATATCAAACTTGAATGAAAACTCAAGTTTGGGCTTCACATCAGAGTATCTTGGGCCACAGAGTCTGTTGTTCAATATGAAATTGGGTGCTCCCTATTCCTCTCTCTGGAAGATAGGAGGAAAAATTAATCATCTCTATCTTATGTGCAATACACTAAAAATTTAAAAAAAGAAGAGGAAGAAATAAAGAAATGGAAAAGAAATTAAAATCCGTAGGAAAAATGGTAAGAAACAAAAATCGGTTGCGACATCAGTGGGGTACAATGCCTATACTGCTCTTCTAGGACCCAGAAGGGAGGCAAATAAAGGTCTGGAAGCGTCAAGCAACTTGAAGTGTTCCACTATTCATGTAAGAGGAGAAAATCCTCATGATGTTCAGTTCACCATGAATGGCCATTATCAACATTATGTATGTGTTCTACATAAGCCGGACAACCAGAAGGGCTTGTAATATTCAAATTCAGGGCTTTTATTCAGGGCCAGACTTGGAGAGGACCGAGTCCAACCTTTCATTCAGAGATGGGGAAACAGAGGCTCTGAGACGGTAGATCCTCCTCTTCTAGACTGATACTAGCCAACCTGGGAAGAGGCCCAGAGCAAAGATGTCCCAGCCTGGAAACAGGGGAGTCAGCTGAGACCCAGAGCTCCGGCTCCAGCCTAGCAGCCACTCTCCGTGCAGGGTTCCACCTGCTACCCCGAGACCCACAGCACCCCCAAGCCTCCCCTGTGGGACACTAAAGCAAGGGATCAGAGTAGGCTGACCTGAGGCCATGACAGCAGTAAAATCTTGTGGCCCAGCCTGCGTGCAACATGTTCAAACCTTCCTGGGAATTTAGCCCAAACTCATAAACCCTTATCATTTTTCCCACACCTTCTGAGAGCTAGCTTTCCAAAATAGCCCCTGCCACACCCCCAAACCCCCAGACAGGAGCCTCACAAGAGCTCCTTCTTCGCCTCAAATCCAAAGGAGAAAAGAGCCCCAGAGCTTGGGGACAGCACTGCTAAGGAGATTTACTTCCCTTTCCCTTACAAATCTCCCCATCCAGGAACATTTCCCCTGGAATGACATAGCCCCGATGCGGAGAGCCTTTAGAGACATTCCAGTTCAATTCACTACTTTACTGGATGAAACTGGGACCCAGAGAAGGGGCATGTTTTGCCTAAAGGCTGGCAAAAAGTGAGATGGGCTAGGACTGCAGGAGGATCCCTGGTCTCTGGGCACCACTCCTCCTGCCAAATGCATCCAGTCAAGAGTGTGTGTGTGTGTGTGTGTGTGTGTGTGTGTGTGTGTACAGGCCTGTGAGAGCATGCATTTGGTGCCGGGAACCTGGATTGCCCTGAGAAGTTTTCATGTACATGATGGAGGGGTAGAGGAGAGAAAGAGTTTGCCTGCAGGTAGGTTCAAAAGCACTTGCATGTGGCAGGTGACGTTTTCATCTTCAGCTGAACCAGAACGGAAGAGTCCGCCTCACAACTTTACCTACTACCTATTTTGAACAATCATTAACTGGAAAGTAATATATGTTTATTATAGAAAACTTAGAAGTTAGAAGAAATGTGAAAGAATTAAAACTACCCAAAATTCCACCACCTAGAAACTACCTTTGTTAATGTTCTGGTTTATGTTCTTCAGTCTTTGAAAAAAAAAATTCAGTTGTGTGACATGTTCTGTTTGGTAATCTAAAATTTGCAAGTTTTGGTGGAACTTTGGTTTCATAATACTAAATACTCCTCCATGGGAGGTTTTCAATGGCTGCCTAGTCATTCATGCTGTTGGTTTATCCATTCAACCCATTTTTTACTGACAGACACTTCGTTTTATAAGTTCTTATAAAAATCAAGTGAAAATGGACTTCCTAGGTGACACAGTGGTTAAGAATCTGCCTGCCAATGCAGGGGACACGGGTTCGAGCCCTGCTCCGGGAAGATTCCACGTGCCACGGAGCAACTAAGCCCGTGCGCCACAACTATTGAGCCTGTACTTTAGAGCCCGTGAGACACAACTATTGAGCCCGTGTGCCACAACTATTGAAGCCCACATGCCTAGAGCCCGTGCTCCACAACAAGGGAAGCCACTATAATGAGGAGCCCACACACCACAGTGAAGAGTAGCCCCCACTCACAGCAACTAGAGAAAGCCCGTGTGCAGCAACGAAGACACAACAACCAATCAAAAAAAAAATCAAGTGAAAAATAGTCAATGTCTACCTGGCAGTAGTTAAAATAATTTCTGAAGTTCCTTGGGATTCCATAAAATTATAAGCAAAATGTATAGAGAAACATGCTTATATACTACACTGTTGCTGGGAATGTAAAAATGTAGATCCAAGTTTTTTGAAGCATGACTTAGAAACATAATATGTCAAATTTTTAAAGTGTCATTCTCTTCGTTCCACTGATTCTATCCTAAGAATCTCATCAGAGAATAAATGGAGATCCAGGGACCTTTATCTCACTCTTATTTTTTCTCAAACCCTCAGATCTCTAACTTGCAGTTTACTGTGATTGCCCAAAAGGAAATGAAAAACTGAAGGAGGTACTGAAGACCTAGTGATATATTTATCTGTACACTTTTAGCTTTTTATTGTATTGATACAATGAATATTTGTTATATGTAGAAAGTTATAGAACAGAATTAAAAAGAAAATTAAAGTAACTTATAATCACATCCTGCAAAGATAATGCTGTTACTATTAACAGCGTTAGTATCTTTCCAGTCTTTTCCCTAAAGAAATGTACACATATGGCCCACAACGCTTTCATAACCCACAATGATGTACTGTGAATGTATCATCGTGCCCATTTGCCAATGAGTACAGTAGACCCCCTTATCCTTGGGGATGTGTTCCAAGACACCCAGTGGATGCCTGGAACCACAACCACAGATAGTACTGAACCCTATATATATATTCAGTAGGCTTTTTCCTACACTAATGAGCGGGTAGCATATACAACTACTGGACAGAGGGATGACTCATGACCTGGGTGGGATGGAGCAGGACAGCACAAGATTGCAACATGCCACTCAAAACAGCTCAAAACTTAAAACTCATGAATTGTTTATTTCTAGAATTTTCCATTTAATATTTTCAGTCCAAGGTTGACTGCAGGTAAGTGAAACCGTGGGAAGTGAAATCACGGCTAAGGGGAGACTCCTGTACCTACTTTTAATCAGCTTCCTAGTATTTGCCAGGCACAGTGAGGTCGTTATGAGCAAAACAAGACCCAGTCCTCAGGGAACGGACAGGCCAAACTGGGGAGAGCAGGTGAGAACCCAGGCTCCCTGAGCCCTGGTCCGGCACCCTTTCTCCTGGTTTACTCTCATTACTAGGTAAAGCTTGACTCTCTTGTGGTTTTTATTTTTATGTTTTTGTTTATTTTAACAAGCCCAGCAATTTTTGATCATGTTTTCTTAAATTTGTCTTTAGATCACAGTGCCCTACTTATTTACTTTTGATTCATAAAGAATGGAGAGCCTGGGAGTTCCCTTGTATGTTATGTGTGACTTTTCCCTTGTTATTTTAATTATTTTTCTTTGTCTTCAGTTTTTGTCAGTTTGATTACTCTGTGGTCCTCCTCGGGTTTATTCTGTGCGAACTCTGCTCAACATTGTCTAATAACCTAAAAGGGAAAAAAATTTGACAGTGAATAGACACGTGTATATGTATAACTGAATCACTTGACGGTACACCTGAAATTAACACAGCATTGTTACTCAACTGTGCTCCATTATAAAATAAAAATTAAAAAAAAGAATTGAGAGCCTTAGTCATCCTGCCTTTTATCTACAGCAAGCCCCTGTGCGGCCTGACAGAGCACTTCCCGGAAGTCATGGGAGCAAAACTTTCCCCATAGCAGGTGGACTTGCTAGCAGCACCACAAGTAGAAATAAATGCTGGTTGTTGGTGATACAGGTCTTCCTCGTGCTGCAAGATCCCTGAAGCAGAAGGACCCTCGCAGTTCCGCAGAGGGCTTTCTGCTCCCGGAGGCCTGCCATGACCCATGCAGGCTTCTGTGAGGTGGGACAAGAAAGGGGGCGAGGTGGCTGAGGCCGAGGCTAGTAGAGCCGGAGCAGGGCTGGGATGAAGCCCAGGCCTGGTGATGCCAGGGCCGCGCTCTGCCCACCCCCACCCCTCATCTCCACTGCAGGCACGGCTGACTCCACTGAAGAACCTGAATGGGTTGAAAAGAGGCCACTACTGTCTCCTCTTCTCGTGCATGCATACACACACACACACACACACACACACACACACACACACACACACACGCCCCTCTGAAACGCACACGTGAGCACACTGACTTAAAAACAAGCAATTTTAACCACTATGCTCCCAGGCATTCTGTAAGTGCTCCCACCCTGAGAGCATCTGCCTCATCGTGTGGTCCTCGCACCATTGCTAGAGCCTGATTCATCCTTAACAATTGTTTGGAACAGCCCCATCCCCCCACCCCCCCCTCCAGCAAGAGCCCATCTCCACATAAGCCAGGATCCCTCGCTCCACTGGGAGTTTCCAGGCCTGCATCACACACACCCCAGGGACATGATCTCCACTAGCAGGTGGGGTCAAGGGGCTCCGAGCAGTGAGGCCCAGACAGCAGACACCCAGTGAGCATCTCTGAAGTGCAAGCTGCACGGTGGGGCTGTGAAGCGAAGCCTGAGATAACCTAGGGCTCCAGAAAGCGCTCCATACACACTAGTATCACGTCGTCTCACTGTGTGTGGACTGGGCTTTGTGATTCACAGGCATTGTCTGGTCTGCAGAAGCCCTGCATGAAGGATGTATCATTAACATATTTAATAGATGAAGACACTGAGGTTCAGAGAAGCTTACTGGCTGGGCCCAGATTAGACAGTGAGTAGCACAGCGTGAATCTAAAGCCCTAGATCTTCTGACTCTAAAAACCAATGTCCTCCGCCCTCACAAGGATTGACCTCAACATGTTATGTGAGTTTCAACTCTCATTGTGACCCAGGAGGTAAGGCTGGTAAAGCTCACTATTCTCATCTAACAGGTGGGGAAACAGGCTCCAAGAGGTGAAGACAGCCGCGGTCACAGGGGGCCTTCTGGCTCCACATCCAGTGCTCCTTCCTCCTCACTTTGTCCCTGCTATGAAATAGCTCCCCAGAGAGGAGGCAATTGTGAACGGAGTGAAAATAACAATGATTTAGAGCAGATTGGGAGCTCCCTAAGAGTCCTGCAGACAGATGTTTTGGGTACGTCTGCTGAGAACATCCCTGGGGGAGTCCCATCCCCTGCCCAGCACGAGGGTATAATGTATGTTTTGAGGTCATGTCCACTTCCTTTTAGATGTTGTCACCTGTGATCTTCCTTCTGGTCTAGGACAGGATATCACTTTCTATTGACCAGGCATAGGGTCCTACTTTAAAATGTCCAACTGTGTTCACTAGTGTGGTTTCTTTGAAGAAAAATGTGGACAGAGCTATGTGGGGAGGAAGTTGGCAAGAGAGGACAAACACACACACACACACACACACACACACACACACACGAGGCATTGCCTACTGCCTGTTCTTGGAAAGGGTTGTAGAGCGTGTTACACAGGCCCTGACCTGTTCCTTCCACTATGCATGGAGCAGAGTCAAACACTACACTCTTATCTCAGAGAGACTCTGACGGGAGGTAATAGCAGGGAGACAGATTGGAGACTAACACAGAAACACAAATGGGGTACAATGGGGACTTAAAAGTGGCATTAGCATCAGGAATTGGACACAGACTAAAGAAAGACTTCAGAGGAAGAATCAACAGTCTTAGGGGCTGGATGATGGAGAGAAGAAAAGTGAGTGAGAAGAGCCTAGGCTGACTTCTGGATTACTAACTTAAGCAAGTATGTGGTTGAGCAGGCCAGGAACAGGGCTAAGGACCACAGAGGAAGGAGGAAGTTTGGGGAGAGCGTGATGAGCTTAACCTTTCATGTGCTGAGGGCAGGCGTCCGGGGAATATTTGAGTGAAGCTGACAAGAAGGAAAGGTGGTCAGAGGAGAGGTCCTCTGACTTCACCCTGAGAGTTCACAGAGGTTGCTGCAGCCACCGTTGCCGCTGCAGACATAATAAGGAGGGACTTGAGAAGGGGGACTGGGAAAGAGTGGGCTGTGGTTATGGAAGTCATAGTGAGTAAAAGGAGGATCATGGGGACTTCCCTGGTGGCGCAGTGGTTAAGAATCTGCCTGCCAATGCAGGGGACATGCATTCGAGCCCCGGTCCAGGAAGATCCCACATGCCGCGGAGCAGCTAAGCCCGTGCGCCACAACTACTGAGCCTGTGCTCTAGAGCCCACGAGCCACAACTATTGAGCCCATGTGCTACAAGTATTGAAGCCTGTGTGCCTAGAGCCTGTGCCCTGCAACAAGAGAAGCCACCGCAATGAGAAGCCCGGGCACCATAATGAAGGGTAGCCCCCACTCGCCGCAACTAGAGAAAGCCTCTGTGCAGCAACAAAGACGCAAAGCAGCCAATAAATAAATCAATAAATAAATTTATTAAAAAAAAAAAGAAGGATCACGAGTAGGAGCAAGTAGTCTTCCTTGATTCCCTTATAACCCATCATCTTCACGCATTATTTGGTAGACAAGTACCAAAGTTACACTGGCAATGTCATAGTGGGGTGATGAGCATCTTGCGTTAAAACGTCTGGATGTGGTGTTATAAATTACTAGCTGCATGATCTAGGGCAAAACGCTTAACTTTCCTGATCTTCTTTCTTTCTTAATAAAATGGTTGTCCTGTGAAAATGCTGTGTAAATTAAATTATAACAGGTTGTTCTTGGGTAAATTATCAGTTTAATATGTCATACCAATAAGCAACTAATTCTGTAACTGAAATTAAATGCTTACCAATTTGAGAAGCTAAAGCTTTAAGGAGGAAGTACTAACAGATTGGGAAAACCCAGTGAATTTTTTTAGAGTGAATTATAGGAAACCCTCAGAGCTCCAGCATCCTGTGGTGATGTCTTTAGGGAAAGGAAGATGCAAGAATGGAAGTCAGGGGTTGTCCCACCATCCTCCTTACCCCACCCCCCTCACCAGCAGTGGTGATGCTTGCACGTGGAGTAAATCTCTGTGCTCTTGTGGACGCTGTGTTTTTGCTGCTCTGGCTCAGCTCTCTGTCAATTTCTTATCTTTGGGTCTCACATAGGGTTTAGCTTGTCACCAGCTGCTTATTATTGCTCAGCAAGTCATCATTTCAGCATCAAATCTTAAGGCGCTAAAAGGGATAGAGGGTATGGACTTCAATTTAGTGAAAACCCAACTGTTAATTGATCTCCTTCGACATGTCAGGCACTGTGCTAAGCTGGTAGAATGCTGAGCCAGTCAAAGTCTCTGCCCTCATGGAGCTTTCATCTAGCACATTTCAGAGCTGGAAGAGATCTAGAGACTGGGTGGATGCAATGGGAGAAGAAAGATGGGACGACAAATAGAGGCCAGAACCTGAAGTGATGATTCAGCCTGTCCCTCACAACCTATACGGCCTTGGACTAGCTCACATGACTGCAAAATGAGAAAGATGATGGAAATAAGAACTGCCTTCCTTAAGGTACGCTGGGAAGAAAAAAAATGAGGTTGTGCGTCATCACTGGCAAAGTCCTGGACAAATAGATGTTATTAGAGAGATGTTTTACTTTTTAAAAAAAGAGGGAAGAAAGGAAGGAAAGAAGGAAGGAAGAAGGGAAAGGAGAAGGGAGGAAGGAAGGACTATCTTCAGTCCTGATGTGAATATCTTCAAGAAAAAAAAAGAAAAAACTAAATGCCTAACAAATCCTTTCCTGATTTTTCTACCCCCTCTTGTCTCTGTTCACACTGCTATTCTGTTCCCAGACTATGAATGAGTCAAGATGGTAATACTAATTTGTGCAATAGGAGCCAAAATTACTTTGAAAAAAAGAGGGGACTTCTTTTCTGTTGGCACATACTTTATGAAGAATCTCCAAGAAAAATAAAAACACGCATGCATTGGAGGTTGGTGCTCTCACTCTTGGTTTTATTAACAGAGCCCTCAGTGGGTTCCCTGTAGCCCGATGCCTCATGAAGCTTCTGCAGTGCAGGGTCCAGGTGAGCTGAGAATGCTGGTGTGAAAGAGCCTAGACTGGTCAAAGAGGGAAAGGTGTTACAGAACAGACAATAACATATGTGTTCGCTCAGATCTGAAGTCAGAAGGTAGTACATTTCTGTGTGGACAAGGAAGAGTGGTGGTTTCATATCAAAAAAATTCAAACCCCTCCCCCAAATGTATATATATTTTTTAATGTGTATGTATACATTTTTTCAAAAATGTCCTTCCATATATTTGAAAACTGAAATGCAGATTTCTCCAATAAAAAACTATGCCTTAGAATATCACAAATCAGAACATGAACTTGACTTCAGTCATTTTAAAGCCATATCGCTAAAGTATATTTTTTCAGTCTTAAGCTTGCATCTCTGATCTTGGGTCTGAGAAGATAAAATCTATAGGTATGTTGTTAAAAGGAAAGGACAAGTGGCATTTTGTGAGCACCTAGTACGAGCCACGCTCTGTGTGATAACATCTTCTATGTACGTCGTCTCATTAGCTCGTTAATCCGCACCACCCTGCTCCCTCTAGTCTAGGTCTTTGGACCAGGCAACCCTTAGGCCCAGCACTTTTTTTTTTGAATCCCTTCTGCTACCTCAACAACACTAGCCCCTTCTTACACCACCGGTCAGCTGGAGAACTCTTCCCCTTCAAGGTTCAGCCTGGCCCAAATTGGCCTATGTTTTCCTGTACCAGCTTCCCTCAGTCCGCAGTTCTTCTATCATGCATTGCCACAGTGTATAACATTAGACACTGATCTGTTTTCTTATTAAAGGGTAAGCTTCGTGAGGACAGGGACCATGTCTCTTCTCACTATGAGCCTAGTGCATGACATGGGTCTTAGCACGTTGAACGCCCACCAAGATGTTGGTTGAAGGAGCACATCAGTGAGTTATTGAGTGAGCTAAATATTATCAGTCCCTAATTTTCACATAAGAAAAATGAGACTCGGAGAGGGTTAGTAAGTGATCACCCTATAGTAGATGTTTGTTCTGGGAGATCTAGGGTTTGAACCAACTTGTCTGACTCATCTTGCTCTCACTATCGAAAAGAATGGGAGGATTATGAAGTCCCACTGCCTGTCCTCTCTGAACCCCGCTTTGTCGTCCTATAGTAAGAAAGCATTAATGAAAAACAGAAGCCTCAAAGCATCTGAAGCCAACTGATGGTGTAGGAGCCAGCAATTAACCTTGAGCCCCGAAGCACCCAGAGCCTCTGCTGAGGACAGAGAATTGAGGTCCACGAGGCTCAGTGTGTGTTTTCAGAGAGTCTTCTCTGTGTTTCACCCATGCTGTGAGCTGTGGGGAGCTTGGAAATGGCCATCAGACACATTTTGACCCTCAGGCCACTTACAGGCTCTCCAAGGGTGTCAAGATGCTACACAGGGTGAAATAGCCTCGAGTCAGAGGAGGCGATAAGAGCAGGAGAAAAGCCCTTGGCTAGAGGCCCGCCTCTGCCTTTTCTACCTGTGACGTTTGGAGACCCACTTGTTTCCCTCAGAGTTTTAGTTTCCACAGCTGCAAAATTTAGCCAATGGACTATAACTGGAACAGTCCACAGGTCAGATCTGACACTGATTTTTTTTTGCCCTGCTTATATATTATGGATTGAATCATGTTTCCTCTCAAATTCATATGTTGCAGTCCTAACTCTTAGTATCTCAGAGATGGGGGTCTTTACAAAGAGAATCAAGTTAAAATGAGATCATTAGGGTGGGCTCTAATCCAATACGACTGATGTCCTTATTAAACAGACATGCGTACCAGAAGAATGCCATGTGAACTTGAAGACCACCACCAATAAGCCAAGGAGAGAGGCCTGGAGCAGATCCTTCCCTCACAGCCCTCAGAATGAACCAACTTTATCAATACTTTGACAATAAATTTGTTTAAGCCACCGGTCTATAACTTTGTTATGGCAGGCCTAGCAAACGCTACTCTACACTACTGTTTGTTGTTTTCAATTTAAACACGTTGGGGTTTTTCACCACATTCCTCACCATTCTTTATTTTCTTTCACTGAGCTGCTTGGCCCATTTACTTTCTCAACTGGTTCTTCTGGCATTTAAGCCTGTCTTCTCTGCATAAAGACCATCCCAAAAGTCTCCTTGAGTGCTCGCATTTCATGACTATTCCCTGGAAGTCTTTAAAGACTGAGAAGCAAGGGTCATCTTCCACAAAAAGGTCTATTTCAGGACCTGGTAAAGCAGACTGAATATGCCCAAGCCAGTGGCATTTAATAATCAGCTCTTGTGGGGTGGGAGAGGGGAAGCCCTGACTTGCAGCGTGTGCCAGTTTCCTACCATGGCCAATTTCAAGCTTCAACATGAGCTCATTGAAAGTAGAGATGGGAGGAGATGCGCACTGTCGGCTCTAGGAGGTGGTGGGAGCGGCTCCAGCTCACGACTGCCACAGCCTTCCCAGGGCTCTACAGTCGAGACACAGAGCTCTTTGCACTAGAGGACCTAATACCTGAGCTCTTTAAACCACCTGAGCTGAACAGCAGGAAACCAGGGTCCTAATCCCACCTCTTCTTTTGATTACTGAGAGAATTGGGATAAGCCTCTAGGCTTCAAGGATCATCATCTGTAAAACAAAAAGTTTTGAACACATTAGGGGCTTCCCTGTTTGGTAGCTTGGTCTCTGCACCACTGAAGATGGGGAAGAGGGGGCAGGAAAACTGTGCCCCCCCAACCACTCTTCAACCAAAGGCATGTTGCCTTTATATGCCTCCTATGTTGGGGGTGTAAATCACGTTCGTGTGGGAGTGGGAGGGAGGTGGAAGGTTCCACTGCTTAGGAGAGGTCCCTACCGCTGAAGTGTTTTGTGCTCCTCCATGATTCTAGGCCAGAACTCTCAGCCTCACCCACAGACTTTAAAAAGCAAGCACAAAAGGGTGTGGTTGAGGGAAGAAAGGCCAACAGGGTGACCAATTTCAAAGAACAAGGCAACGGATGGGGACAGGCTAAAACCACTGGATGAGCCCCAGTGACACCGCACATTTTCTGAGCATGCTTCTTCCAGAAGATTCCTCCGACAATTTATGCGAAGGGAGGAATATTTTTACCTGCCCTTGGATGGCATCCACGTCTGGGGTGGAAGGTGACAGCTGCTCAACAGCCCACAGTAACACTGCACGGCAATTAGGGCAGGAAGTGAAAAAGGCTGCATTGTGCTGAAACTGCCGAGGTAGAATTGAGGTCAAGAGATTGCAACGTCTCCCGACTGAGCTCTGCCTCCAGCCCCAACGGACTGTCCTCCACCACTGACAGGGCACCTGGGAGAGAAGGGGGTTGGGGGTGGGGTTCTAAGGAGAGGAGTCCTTAAAGCTGTGGCCCAACATAGATACTGGGGTGCAAGGACAGGACAAGAGCAGGAGGACACATCCTCATTGCACTTGGAGACCGTGCGGCTGGTGACAATGTGGAGGGCGGGTAGAGGGGGGATGGCTGGGTCAGGGGACCAGGTAGCAGATTACAGGGATGGTCTAGATGACAGATCATGCACGTTTGTCTTAGTCAAAAACAGTGACAAAGATGGAGTTTGTTCTCAAGGGACCAGACATTTCATATGGAGGATACCTTCTTACTCAGACATCTCTCTTATGGGCACTTCCAGCCTCTCCATTGTCCTCTGGGTTGGCCTCTGGGCTTGTCAGTTCCTCTGATTGAGGGAAAGACACACTTTTCTTTCATCTTCTCTCACGCTGTATTTATACTTGGGCACAGAAGAGGACGGAGTAAACATCATCCCAGAAACCTTGGGCCATGGAATGGGAGTCACAACTTCTGTGTGGGCTTAAGAATCATGTCAAAAAATAAAAACACTACTTCAAAAAGATATGTGCACTCCAGTGTTCATAGCAGCATTATTTATAGTTGCCGAGACATGGAAGCAAGCTAAGTGTCCATCAACAGATGAATGGATAAAGAAGATTGTGGTATAGACAGACAGATAGCTGTGGTATAGATAGATGATAGATAGAGATGTGGTGTATATATACATGCAATGAAATACTATTCAGTCATAAGAAAGAATGAAATTTTGTCATTTGCAGCAACATGGATGGACCTGGAGGGCATTATGCTAAGTGAAGTAAGTCAGACCGAGAAAGACAAGTACTGTGTGATATCATTTTTATGTGGAATCTGAAAAATACAGGAAACTAGTGAATGTATAAAAAAATAAACAGACACAGACATAGAAAACAAACTAGCAGTTACCAGTGGGGAGAGGGAAGGGGGGCAATATAAGGGTAGGGCACTGAAAGGTACAAACTATTAGGTATAAAAAAAGCTACAAGCATATATTGTACAACATGGGAAATATAGTCAACATTTTATAATAACTATAAATGAAGTATGACCTTTAAAAGTTGTGAATCACTATATTGTACACCTGTAACTTATATACGATATAATATTGTAGATCAACTACAATTAAAACAGAAAAGGAAAAGAAATAGGAAAAAAAATTGTGTGGAGAAGCAGGACCCTTGGAGGAATCTATATCTATTTTAAACATTAGCCGTAGCCCTGTGTCTCTCTCTCCACGCTTGAGCAGGGGAGTTTGTAGAGGTGATGGTGGACTTCCCATGCAATCGAAGGATCTGGGGACTGGAAGGGCCCTTAGAAATTGAACTTGGGCCAAGGAAATTGTGCCGGCTCCACCTTTAAAATACAGATTCCGAATTTCATCACGTTTCACCCCCTGCAGCCATCACTCAGGATTGTAGCAACAGCCTCCTGCCTGGTCTCCCTGCTCCTATGCTTGTGCTCCTTGGTGTAGTCTCAGAATAACCCTTGAAGAATCTGCATTGGATTCTGTCACTCCTCTGCTGAAATCCCTGCCTTGGTGTCCTATTTCTCTCAGAGAGAAATCCCAGGGCCTCCAAATGGCCTTCAAGGCCCCACAGGACGTGGCTGTGCAGTGCCCTTCTGACCTAATCTCCTACGAGCCTCCACGGCCGCAGCCTGACAATGCTCCTCAAGCCATGCTGGCCTCCTGGCTGCCGGATCCTGACCGGCTTTGCCAGGGTATCTGCTTGGTTAACCCCTTCTTCTCCTTCCCTCCTGCAGTCTGCTTATTCAGGCCCACCTTGAATATTGATACATCAGCCTGCACCACCACCCCAAACCTAGGACATCTGCTCCCTCTTCTGTTATCCTACTTTTACCCCTCGTAAGACTTAACAACTTCTAACACAACAGACACTTTTCGCATTTCTTGTGCTGATTAATATTTGTCTCTGCCTGATGGGATGTCAGCTCTATAAGGCAGTGACCTTCCTGATGTTTGCCTGCCTCACGGAGAACCCGGCTGAATGAAAGAGAATGTAATTACAGAGAACGCAGCATTGTTAAAACATTTTATTTTGAAATAATTTTAAGTTTATAGAAGAGTGACAAAAATAGCACAGTGTTCAAATATACCCTTCAGCAGAGAGATGTTAACATTTTCCCACCGTGTTTCCTTTGAGAATGTTTAATGATGTTAATATTAGCATTCACAATAATAATAGTACCAAAATTCATATGTTGAAATCCTAACCCCCAAGGTGATTTTAGGAAGTAGGACCTTTGGAAAGTGATCAGGTCATTCATGAAGGAGAAGCTCTCAGAAATGGGATTAGTGCCTTATGAAAGGGGCTCCAGAGAGTTCTCTTGCCCCTTCCTCCATCTGCGGACATGGTGAGAAGGCACCAGTTGTGAACCAGGAAGTGGGCCATCACCAGAACACCACCATGCTGGTGGCACCTAGACCGTGGACTTCCCACCCTCCAGAACTGTGAGAAATAAATTTCTGTTCTTTATAAGCCACTCAGTCTGTGGTATTTCATTATAGCAGCCTGAACAGACTAAAACACGGGTGTAAACCCCTCTAGATTTGCAAAGAGGCCTTATTATTTTTTTTTCTTCCATGCATTAGCCTCCTGGTCACTCTCCAATGTACCCATGTACATGTGAGAGGAGTCAGGCTTGTTCAGTTCAGGTGACGTCATGTCCAAGGTCACGCCGCTGGGAAGACCAAGAACAGAGCTGGGAGTGGAGCTGAGGCTTTTGAATTCCCTGGTGGGCACTAGCTCTTCTGCCCAGTGCTGCCCATTTACAGCCCAGTTCCCTCTCCTCTGCTCTTACCATGGTGGCTGCCTAGACCGAGAGTGACTCTGACAAAGTGAGGATGGCAGCTGCCTCCCCCGGGCCGGGATGCCCTCGGAACAGCTGTGAGCAGCTCTACACGGGGCGTGAGTCACCGCATTCTTGCCCTCTCCACCGCACGTGCTCCCTTCACTCAGTGCCTCTGCCCTGTGCCCGCAGTGGCGATGTGGGGTTGGGCCGCCAGCCTGGGGCTGACCGCAGGGTCCTCAGGTGCCCTCCTGCCTGGTGACTGAGATGCCACCTGGCACCCACCACAGCTGCAAGGCCTCTAGCCTGGCCCCAGGACAGGAGCAAGATGAAGGTGGGGGAGAGACTTCCTGCCTCTGGTCCAGAGGGGAAAGTTACTGATCCCCTCCAGACCTCAGCTTCTTCACCTGTAAAATGAGGAGAATACATAATTCTGAAATTGATCATGATTTCTTGATCCTGAGTTGCTTTAGCCCATGATTCATCTTCAAGGAGGAAGTCTCAAGCCCTGATCCCCTAATTGGAAAACCGCCAGGCGTGGGGACCCATCAGAGGAGATAAAGGAGGGGCAAGAAATGTCAGGAGGACAGAGATCAGAGGTAGAAGCTGCTATTAGGATCAAATGAGTTAATATAGGTAAAGCCTGTGGTCAGTGGTCAAAAAATATTTATAACAACAATGGTAAGGAGAGCATCTCCTTTTGAGTCTCCCTCCATGTCTGCCACCCTCCCCAAACCAGGCCTCACTTTTTCACTTCTGAGATTCTGCAGTCACCTCTGGTCACCAGTTATCTCCCCTCTCCAACCCAATCTGCCCACTGCTATCAGAGCAATTTTCCTAAACACAGTTTTGCCATGTACCCCCTTCCGGCTCAAAATCCTTCAATGGTCCCACAGCCCCTGAGTTGTGTTCAAATTCCTCTCCCTGGCAATCAAGCCCCTCAATAAACAAAGCTTCAACTTATCTCTCCCACTGCATTCCAACTACTCCCCACACCTGTCCAGTGCTTCAGGAAACCTACTCCCCGCTTCCCTCCAGACAGGAGCAAGTGGCCTCTTTCCCCTGCTGAGAGTAGTGAGATGGTAGGGTAGCTAAAAGATCAGGGTCTGGGGTCAGAAAACCTGAGTTTGAGTGGCTGTGTGGCCTTGGGTAAGTTGCTTAACCCCTCTGAGCTTCAGGTTCCTCATCTGTAAATGAGAATTTAATAATGACGTCTCTTACAGGGATGGATGTGAGGATGAAAGAAGTATGGAAAGCAGTCATGTATAGTGAGGAATACTCAATCAACACTTCTCATTATTTAATCCTTACATGGAACATGTCTTCCCTACCCCATGTCCGCCCCTCCTGTGTGTTAACACCATCTTGCCTGCCTGTTGAAACCTTCCCCATTCCTCTCCTTCTCACTTTCTGAGGCACTTCCTTCTTTCCCCTTCACAATGTACTATCTTGATTGGACTTATTTTTCCACTCTGACTGCAAAGTCCTTGAGGGCAGAGAGGAGCCCTCCTCTCAGGTTCAGAGGTCTCTGTATCTCAGGATCAAGGACAGTGCCCCACACCTAGAAGGTCTCAGTCAGGATGTGCTGAGTGAAAGAACAAAGGAATGAGATCGTGGAGAGCTCAATAACGAATGAAGGTCTGAATACGTAAAGTACAGAGAAGCATCCTGATGACCTGGGGGTAAGATGCACCCTCCCCAAATGGGGGACGCAGGACTTCTGCGTGTGGGCTCTGGGTTAGGAACGCTCCCCTTTGATTGTGGTCCCAGGGATAAAGCCACCCGAGGGTCCAGGCCAGCCTGGCCTTCTGTGTCCAGGGCCCTGCTGTACCAGAGCAGGTGCAGGGTGTGATACACAAGGCCTGAACAAGGGAGACAGGGCCTGTCGAAGAGTGGGGTCTACTCTAGCTCATCTCTAACTTGCAAAGGAAGCTATCGTGGGTCTGAGGGGAAAATTTGGGCTAGATCCATGGTTCTCCAAGTCTGCAACATCGGGGTCCCCAAAGAGCTTGTTAGAAATACAGACTATCGGCCTCACCCTGAGATACTGAATCGGCACCGCTGGGGAGGGCTTAGCCATCTGTGTTTTATCTAGCCCTCCAGGAGATCTGAGGCATGTTCAAGTTTGAGGGCCACTGGGCTAGACTGATGGGGGCTTTTAAGGTTGTCTGCTTTTTTTGGTTTAGAATCGCAGTGGACTCTGTTTTTGTGCTTTTCCCCTGATGAAATCTCAGGCAGATGCCCCATATGTAAAGTGGATTAGAGCAGAACCCTCTTGTGGATGGAGGGGCCGGGCCCACCCACTCTGACTCTTCCCCATCTAGCACACTCTGCCCGGTAGGAACCCCCAGCCTAGCGGGCCTCTAGCCAGCTGATGGCATCAAATTCAGGGCTTGCTGGTGGACTGTGCCTCCCAAGAAGGCACCCATGATTGGCTCTCTGCTCCGTGTCCCCAGAAGACACTGCTGTGTACCCAGGGGGCCTGATATGGAGTGGCCCCAGGCCTCAGGGACGGTGGCATTGAGGCCTGGGGGAGCCCCAGGCCAGGGCAGTAGCTGAGGCTCAGTGGTGCCGACCATGACGGCATCTGTTCTGAGGCTGCCCAGCCAGCCGCTGAGCCACGTTTGAGCCCGGGAGGCAGGAGCTGCCCTGCGTTTGGGGAGGCAGCAGTCACACTTCATTTTCACTCTAGCTGCTTTTGGAGATGACACGGCCTGGCTCAGGATTGTGTACCTTCCCTCCCGTGAAGCTCAGCAGACCAGGGGCAGCAGGGAGGAGGTCTGCAGAAATCCTCACCTGGACCCACAGCCTCACTCGCTCTGCTTCTCCCCCGCCTGCCATGGGGACTGATGAGTCACTCGAATTTCTTTTTTATTTCATTTTCTGAAATGAAGATGATGGTGAGGGGGAGCCTAGCGGGTGAGGGGGGATGTTGGGGAAACCCATGGTTAGACAACTTCGCAGAAGAGGCCACGCTGGTGGAGAAGCAGAAGGGAGAAGGCTCTGGGGACTGTTAGAAAGTGTAGCTGATGGTGGGACCTTCTTTGAGGCAGAGAGCCAGACAGAGGCCAGAGAGTATTTCCCTATCTGAGGTCGCACTGGAGGGTGCAGCCTTGGCCCAGTAGCAGAGACCATCCTGATGGCAGGGGGTGGGAGAAGGTGGGGTGGACAGTGGGAGTGTGGGAAGAAGAGCGGTAGGTGCCAGGGCTCCTGACACGATGTGAAAGTGGCCATCTTCCTGATTCCCCATCAGGATACGTGTGCCTCACGCAGCTGAGCAGAAGGTGATCTCCCTGGTCTGGAGCGCTGCCCCAGACGGATCAGAACCCTGTCAGTCTCAGAAGGAGAGGAAGTACCAGGCCACGGGCAGGCACTGGAGTCCTCCCAATGGAGGGCGACCCCTTCTCTTGGTACAGGCACTAAGGAACGGGACCCACAGCCTTTCATATGCCTGTGCCCTGATTTCCGCATCTAGCAATAGAGAAGAAGAATAAAATCAATTCGCTTTAGAAAAAGTACATGAAGCAGGCATGATCGTATGAGCACTTCCCATTTGTCTAAAGTTAAAGTGCTTCACATCCCTCATCTCAGGGATCTTCTAATCAAGCCTGGGTGCAAAGTGTCATCCTTGTGAAGAAACCGAGGCTCTGAGAGGTTAGGTGTTCTCCCGAGATCACACAGCACGTCAGCGGTAGCCCAGGTTTTCTGATGCTCAGTTCATTGCTTTCTCCTAGATCCTGCTGCTCCCCCATCTGTGAAATGCAAAGGCCTTGCAAGAGCAAGAGTGCTCCTAGTTGTGCCATTATGATTTCTTTTTGCTCCAAATGCTTGCAGCCCTCACAGACTTTATTACATTTGCCCCATTCCTGGAACTCAGCCTTTTCCCGCCATAAACACAGGCTCAGTGCTTGCCTGGGACAAGCTGGCAGGAGACTCGGCTGTGACTTTTGCCCTATTTATCCCTGAGCCCAGACAGAATTCCCTAGGATTCCCTGGAGCTCATTCCCGTTTCTAGTTCTCAATTAGAGTCAGAGGGGATCTCTACTTTCCTTTGGATTCCAGACAGCTTGACTCTGTGACTTTAAGGACTGTTCAAACACTGAGATTGTGTGACTTTACAACCCAGAAGGGAGAGCCTCAAAGGCACTTCCAGGGGCTCTGGGATCATTGCTCAGGGTTGGAAATCACTGAGTTCAGATCCAGTTGAGAAGTGTGTTGGCTCAGGCCCTGGGCAGCTCTGGAGCTGAGGGCCTCTTTGCACCTGCTCACGGGGTGGCAGGCCCCTCACCTGTCTCTGAATTCCCTTTTCACCGCATTTCTGAAATAAGGGTGATAACAGCTGCCTGTGAAATTCTTTGTGGCCAGGCAGCAGGCACTGCATTGCGGCCAAGTACTATGGAACAGATGAGCTTTGTCTGAACCCATCTCCCAAAGCATTCAAGTGGGAAGGCACCCAAAATGCCATTGCCGGAAGGGGTATTTTAGCAGTTCTCTAGCCAAACCATCTACTCTCTAAATATATGCTTTATACACCACTCTCAAGGAGGGATGGTCCAGTCTTTGCTTGAATGCTTCCAGTGATGGTACGCTCACTATTCCAGAAGGCGGCTCATTACTCTGTTGTATATCTCTGTCAGGAAGCTCTGCCTTATGAGGCTGGTTGCCTTTCATTTTCATCCCTTTCCTCTAGTTCTGTCCTCTAGGGACTCCCCAAAGTAAATCTAGCATCTACCTCCACTCCCATCCTTTATATATAAGATGTACTTGAAGGTGGCTTTAATGGCTTTCCTTTCAAGGGAGCCCACGGTACCATATGACCCAGTGCGGATACCATGTTCAGAGAAGGTGGGAAAGGTGGCATTGAGGCACTGGGCCTTTGTCTCTTCCAGCCCTCGAGGAGGACTAAGAATGAAGCCGTCCCTCTACCCCCTCACATCCCTGACTCCAGTAGGTGCAGGCAGCCAGTCCATTCTACTGTGCAGCTTATCATCAGAGTGCTGCGTGCTGTACCTCTGCATAAGGACACAGTCAAACATTAAAAAGAAAATTTAGAAAGGAAGGAAGGATTGAGTGGAGGATGGAATACTTCTGTGATGGTTTCAGCACCGAGGCAGAAAAAAAGATGCTGGCTCTGTTGTGTGCACCTGTGGCCCTTGGAAGGGATATTTATCACAGATGGACTCGGCTTCTGTTTAGTCATCTAGGGATTAGAAGCCATTGGTCCCTCCCTGCCATGCACAATCCTCAAGACCGCAGGCTTACACAGAACAGCATTTCAAAGACACTCAGATGGAGGCTATATATTCTATGCCCATGGTAAAGAGTTTCTGATGGCTCAAATGCCTGACATTCTAGGATTCATTTCGTGTTTGAGAAGCAGAGTGGGGGAAGATTAAGGGATTTGAATCTAAAAGCCTAGGTTTGGCTATAGGTTCTGTTGCTTCTTGGCTATGTGCTTATTGGGCAAGTCACTTCACTCCCTATAAGCCTGTTTCTGAATCAGTAAAATGGAGAAAAAGAATTCCTAAACTGTGGAGTATATGGTTGTGTGTGTGTTTATGTGTGTGTGTGTGTGTGTGTGTGTGTGTGTGTACAAGCATGGAAGCTCACTGTTTTCAGGATTAAATGTGCTAAAGTTTCTTCTGTAAACTGCATTAAGTACTGTCAACTTTAGAATGGTCTGCCCAACGTCCTTCTCCAGTCGTCCAATACAGCAAGTGCTAGTTTGTAAGGTGACAGCTTTTTACTGCATTCAGTTTTTTGGAAAGTTAGATTACATAAATAGGTTTGAGGCTTTATCAACCAGTCAATATACATTAAAGAATATAACACAGCTCTTAAGTGCTTTT
The DNA here is from genome assembly GCF_030028045.1 of Hippopotamus amphibius kiboko. Taxonomy (NCBI): domain Eukaryota; kingdom Metazoa; phylum Chordata; class Mammalia; order Artiodactyla; family Hippopotamidae; genus Hippopotamus; species Hippopotamus amphibius. The sequence continues at coordinate 162,658,497 of NC_080191.1, forward strand.
TAAGTCTTGGGAAATGGAACTCTTGTCTTCCATTTTAGTTTGAAATCTTTGTAATATATTATAGGCCCACAAACATGTATCTGTGTAGCTTGCACCTCAGGCCACAAGGAAAATATCATTACATTCTAAAGAAATCACACCCACCTGGGACCTTTGTTGTTGCTTTTTCCATCCATCCATTTATTCTTTCATCCATCCACTATTTCATCCACTCGATGGACACATTTACTACATCCCTGCAATGTGCTGTGAAGTATTCAAAGTGGTCCCTGTCTGGAGAGGTCACAGTATAGCTGGGGATTTGAGCGCACATAACAGCAACATATGGCAAAGTGGAGTAAGTATGACACGATATTTACAAACAAGCTGTTTTGGAAACTTGAGGAGAGAACAACTCCTGCTCCCCACTAGCAGGAAGAGGGGGAGGGCTCAGGGTAGGCTTTCCCTGTTCAAACAAATAAAATCAAATTAAAACACACATATAGGGACTTCTCTGGTAGTGCAGTGGTTAAGAATCCGCCTGCCAGTGCAGGGCGCACAGGTTCGATCCCTGGTCCGGGAAGATCCCACATGCCGCAGAGTAACTATGCCCGGGCACCACAACTGCTGAAGCCCACATGCTGCAACTACTGAAGCCCACGCACCAGAGCCCATGCTCCGCAACAAGAGCAGCCACTGCAATGCAATGAGAAGATCAAGCCCTGCAATGAAGAGTAGACCCCGCTCGCCACAACTAGAAAAAGTCCACGTGCAGCAACGAAGACTCAAAAAAACAAACACACACATACATACAGTGCCAGAGTGTGGGAGTTTTGAGTCCCCTGGGTTTGATTCCTGGTTTCCCCATTTCTTAGCTGTGTGGCTCGGGCAATTCTCTATTCCTCAGCTTTTTCATAATAGTACCTATCTCCTGGAATTGTTGTGAAGGTTAAATGAGATAATGCCATGTCCGACATGTAGTAAGAAGTCAGTAAATGTCAGTTGATATTGTTATTATTTCCCACAGAAGGTGGAGGCTGAGATGAACTTCTAGGGCTGAGTAAAATTTCAAAAGCTAGCAAGGGAAATCAAGGGTGTTCCAAGCAGAGGGAACATTGTGAGCAAAGGCTCAGGGGAAGAACGTTTTCAGAAGAAGATGTCCAGCCCTGTGTGTTTGTACCGTGTGGTGTGGGGGTGATCGTGAGAATGGGTGGGGTCAGTGATGGTTGCAGGTATGGCTAAAGAAGTAGGCCACCAATCTTGGAAGGCTGAGGACTCTGATTTTGGTATAAGGGTCTCCAAAGAGGAGTGCATGCTCCCAGGAGGGTGTGCAAATCCTATTGGAATCTTCATTTATATTTACTTTTATTTACATAAAAGAGGTTAAAATTCTTGTTACTTCCTGTATAGATTGACTAGAGGACCCATGTCAGATCCATAAGTCCAATGAGTCCATGTCACATCTCCAGCCAAGGTTATTCTGAGGGAGGGGTAGGGATTCTATGCCCTAGAGTGTCCATGAGGTACCCACACTGCTGTTCTCATTTAGCTAGTTGCTTGGATTTCTGGAACCTTTACCTGGATCTAACTAAATAAATCCTCCCACAATGGACAAGTGGTTTTGAAAGATTCCTGCAAAGAACTCATGGATTGAGAATGATTCTTGTAACAGATACAAGCAAACAACAAGAAAAGGGCAGAGCTGATTTTTCTCCTGTTCTTGGCTTCCCACTGGCCACATTTCAGGGGTTAAAGCCAACGATGATCTAATCACATATAACAAGCAGTAGACAGGAAAAAAAAATACCCTTAAGGTTCTCGGAAAGAATGCTTGAAATATGGGTTTACTTTCCTGTGATTAATGATAAACCCCACCTACAGTGTTGATGATGTCTTGGAACGGTAGAAAAGATAGTATGATGTTATGAAGATTAGCATGCATTTTAACGCATTCTTTGTTTCATACTTCTCTCTCCTTTTATCGTTTCTATTTTTGATTTATTTCTATAACGGGCAAAATATATTGGCATGATTTGACACACATGCATACGCACATATTATAAGTTAATATGGACACACAAATTATAAATCTTTTTCACCAGTGAGGCTCCATGCTCGGATAAATTTGGAGACTGCTGATTGGGGCCAAGAGAAATCATTCTTGGAGATCCTTCGACAGTGGGAGGCATGAGCAGAGGTGTGTTTGGGGTGATAAATCTGATCACATATTCTCAAGGAAAAAAAAGGGATGCACAAGGAATCAGAGAGGTGGAGTCTGGAAGAGAGTCATTAAACTTGCCTTTTGCTCTTTCAGAGATGTTGTTCTCTCTTCCCTACTAAGGTAAACCACGGGCCTCCCCCATCCGCCAGCAGGAGCTCTGTAGGACATGTTCCCGGAGCCAGGCTTTCTCTGGCTGCCTGCACAGGAAGAAGATTGCGTAGAACATCCCTCAGCTAATTTCCTCTCTTCCTTAGTTCTTGCTTTATGAGAAGCCAATCCTAAAACAGTCTTCAGCTTTGACTCACAGCAGAGGTGACTGAATTATCGTTGTGACATGGGAGCTCCAGACTTTCCTCCCTGAAGGAGGCAGAATTTCAGGATGGTCAGGGCATGGGCTCTGGAGTTATACGGTCTACATCCAGTTCTACCAGGTATTCCTAGACTCGCCTTAGCCAATCCCTTACTTTCTTTGCATCACGGTTTCCTCATCTGTAAATTGAGGTTAACCATCATACCTGCGTGGTTGTGATAAGGAGTAAATACACAGTGAGTGTAAAAGACAGAGCCTGATTTCTGTCATAGAATAAATTCCCAAGGAATGTGAGCTCTTCTCATTACAAAGGAATGAATTGGAGCATGGTCTGAAGGGCCCCCGGGGAAGAAATGAGGAAGGAGGCTTCCAGGAACACAGATCCTTTAATCTCCTTAAAGCAATATCCAAACAAAAGTATGAATCTCTATGGAAGCCAGCACACTCAAGGCTGCCAGTTTGGGGGGAGCTAAGCTGGTTGCCTCTGAGTCACCCTCTCTCCTTGACTCATCTGTCACCTCTGTCATCTCTGGCTATTGCCACAGTTTCTTGTGAGAAATTATGAAATAAATGGCCTGTATGGCAATGCCTGGGTGACTGGGTGAACCCTGGGCATGTGGCCAATGCTCTGTGCACTTTAAATATCCTTAGGTTTAGTGAACTCCACATGATTTAATTTCCTTCAAGACAAAAAGATGCTGGTAACTTTACAGATGCAAAGTTAACATTCAGAGGTCTTCCAGGGTGAGATTTACCCAAAGCAAAAGAATGTGGTGGGTGACAGGAAGGAACAGTGCTCGTTCATAGCTAATCCTTCTGCTTCCAGACGTAAGCCAGAGCCTGGAGGACAAGAGCAGGTCATCGTGGTGATAATTAAGTCATTATACCAATAGCTTTGCTCTTGTGTACGGGGATAGAGAATTTCCAAAGTGGTTTCGTATGTGAGGATCAAGATAACAATTAATAATAAATTCTACTGCTTGGCCCTTTATCACCTCCTTTCCCTTTCAATCACCCAGCAGTTCCTGTGGAAGTATCATGATCCCCGTTTAACTTGTAACCAAACTGAGGGCCAGAGAGACTTTGAAGAACCTGATCCCAACGACACAGCTGGAAAGGAGGAGTATCGGGTGAGAATCAGGTCTTCTGGCTAAAAGCAGGGTCTTCTTTCCACTCTGTTCTGTTCATGTGATCTTCATAAAACACTCCAGATCCCTTTGGTCTGGAGGGAAGTTTCCTTTCTGTCACTCCTTTTGCCTTTCCCAGGCAGATCTGGCCATTGCATGACCACTGTTTTGTCCATTTTTCTGTGATGGCGTGTGTTACACCATACACCATCTTCTTATGGGTGTGATCTTCTTACGAGTGTCTCTCCCATGGGACTGTGATCTCCTGAAGAACTGGGATGCTATCTACCTCATCTGTGTATGCCCAGCACCTATCGCAGAGCCTGCTATGTGGTAGATGCTTATTGGTTGAATGAGGAATAAATTAATGCCTCCAACTACACGTCCTTTGAACTCCTTTTTGCCTCTTCTATTTTTATCTGTCCTTCTAGCCCCAGCTTAGGGCCCATGATGTTGTCTGTGTCTTCTGAACCTCTGTAGAACCACAGACTCTGAGCCATATCCTTAGAGTGTGTATATCTTATCTCTTCAAAGCATTCTTGAAGGTGAAGATTACATCTAAGGGTCCAATGGATCCCTCATGAGACCTAGGCCAATTCTAGGTAGAGTGGGCCTGTGGTGGGCACCTGTGTCCACATTCACAAGGTCACCTGCACTTTGGCAAGAACTGGTGGAACAGGTTGGTGGCAGAGCCCAAGGTGTCTTGGCAGAGATGTAATTGGTAAGAGGCAGAAAAGCAGATGGCCGAGAGCCCAGTCTTTACCTGGCTTATCAGCACACGCCTTTCACAATCACTGAAACTGTGGTTCCTGGACACTTTTGCAGATGGGAAATTCCTTGAAGCCAGACAATAGACCTGTGAAGTGATCAAGCTTCAGCAGGAACAATTAACACTGCAACTTATTTGTGTAAAAATGTGTGAACCAGAGGTTCACTGTCAGAAAGGAACAAATATGAGGGATTCTATGAAACCAGTTGGATGTGACAAGGAACAGACCAGGAAAATGGGACACTGAGCTAGTTAATTAGTGACTTGGTGAACTAGTAACGCAGTTTGCTTCAATGAGGGAGGAAGACTATTGTTAAAAATAAATACATTACAGGAGGTAACAACCAACAATTTCATCAAGTTCCCATCTCTTTTGGCCCAATAGTTCCACTATTGAAGATTTATTCTAAGAAAATAATCCAAGCCTAGGAAAAGGGATGGCTGGAAAGTGCCCAAAGATGTATTATTGATAATAGAAGTGAATTGGAGATAACATAAATGTCCCAGGATATTTTCGAAATGCTGATGTAAAAGACAATATATTCACTAAAGTTATATTTTGAAGCCATGCAAATAGATCATTATAAAGACCACACTGGAATTGCTCACTCTGCTGTGCTTACGGCAAAGATTGGAATGCAAAATTACATTTGTGCTGCATGTCCAACACTGTGAGAAAATGTGCTTTTTTGGAAAAGACAGGAAAGAATGGAAATAGATGATTTGTAAAGATAGTAAGCTGTGGGCGGCTTTTTATTTCCATAATCATGGTTTTATGTATTTGTATAATATAAAAAAATTTCATGTTAATCAGATACTTGAAAGAAAAACACCTTAACATAAGGAATGTTGCACCCAGTAATCATTTCAGAGAGGTTAAACGTTAGACATGATTCTTTCCGTACCCTCGTCTTCAAACACAGGTCCAGTTTAGGTTTCTTGCATTGGTGACAAGTTTGAAATTATGTACTTGAAAGTCAGAAAGACTTTGGACCCAGAGCTATCGATATGGATACAGATATGGATACACCTGTGGGTATGGACATAACTCCCCTGGAAAGATAGACCTCATTCGTCCTCTCATATATCAAATGCCTCATGTAAATTGATGCCTTTATATGAAGAGTGAATGTGTGGATTTCAATGCCCTTCAAAATGCATGAAAGCTTAAAAATCAAGGGAGACCATGCTTAAGGGATGCAAGCAGGAAAACATTCTGATCTCGTTTTCCAGAGTTTCCCAGATACCCAGACACCAACAGACCTTCTCAGGTTTCCTTGTCACTTAGTCCTATGAGTTACTGCCATGCATCTTAGCAACTGGAAAACCCGGACATCTTTGGGCTCACAGAAGATTAGCAGTCTGTGTTCTCAATAAGTGCCAAAGTCAACAATAAGAAGGAAATAATCAAAACAAAACCAGAAACACTTCTTGCCCATCCTTAAAGACTTAGATGTCTGTCTTTCAGGAGTCCTATAGCTCTCAGAAAGAAATTTCAGGGTTGTTTTTAAGGGGGGGAGGGGCTACTCAACATCAGACTATCTCATCCAACCACGTGCCCCTGACAATAGCAACTGGAATTGTTAATAAAATGATTAAAGCAATAGTAGATTAGAAAATGAACCAATAAGTTTCAGCATTGTTATAGATCACATACTGTAACGTATCACTGTCACAGAAAGTAATTATATATCTCTGTTACCTCATCACAATTTTCACAGGCCTTTGAAGTTCTAGTGCCCACAGTGTCTCTTAATTTTTTTCCACTTTTTAAAATACTTGACTATCATTAACAAGAAAACGGAATATAACAGTATATTGCTCAATTTATTCAAATTTCTTCTTAATAGAGACCATACCTTGATCTGCAATAGCCAGAAAATAGATTCTATAGTGAGTTTGGGGATTATTTATGTATGAATTTTCTCTCTTATGATCCTTTCTTCTGATTTGATATTTCATTGGAGTATCATTTATATTGCATATTTGACATAAGGCTTTTCAATTTAGAAAAACCATGTTCTCTAAATAAATAAATAAACATTTAAAAGTGAAAAAGTCAAACTTTGATCAGTTTGGTTGTAAAAGTTTGCTAATAGTATTAACATCAAGCAATAATTTATACCAAAACACAGAAGATAAATTCAAAATTAATTATATTTTTCTTCAAAGTCCATAATTCAGTGTTTCTCTGAGGATATTCTACTGTTTTGCTTCTTTCTTCTAGTGCATTTCATATCTTATTTCCATTAAATCTAATTGCTATAATCATGTATTCAAGAATGTTTGTCAGGTCAAATACGATGTACACTGCTCTATCTTTAGATAGATCAAGGGAAAAAAAGGAATATAATATTTGAATTGTTCCAAAGAATGTGATTTCAATTAGCACAAATGAGGCTCATCTTTCAGTAACAAAGTTAAACTATGAACCATATATAGTGCAAGGAGTGCTTTGGTTTTGGGTTAGAATCCCAGTTTATAAACTTTTTTCCTTATCACCCACGTTAGTGTCATTATAGACTTGCCTTTGGCAATCTTTTTTTTAAAACCACTTTATTGAGATATAACTGATCCACAGAAAGTTGTACGTATTTAATGTACACGACTTAATGAGCTTGGAAATAAGTATCCATCCATGAAATCATTACCGCAATCCATGTCAAAAACATATCATTGACATACATACACTACCAAATGTAAAATAGCTAGCTAATGGGAGGCTGCTGCATAGCACAGGGAGATCAACTCGATGATGGGTGATGACTTAGAGGGGTGGGATAGGGAGAGAGGGAAGGAGTCCAGGGAGGGAGGGGATATGGGGATATACGTATAAATACAGCTGATTCACTTTGTTGTACAGCAGAAACTGGCATGACAATGTAAAGCACTTATACTCCAATAAAGAGCTAATATATATATAGATAGATATATATCTATTCCCTACAAAAGTTTCTTTTCCCATTCTTACTTATCATTATTGTTATCGTTATGGTTATTGTTACCATTATTATTTGTGATAAGAATACTTAACATAATATCTACCCTCTTCTCAAAAATTTAAAAATACAATACAGTATTTTAACTATAGCCACTATGCTGTACAGTAGATGTCTAGGACTTATTCATCTTGTATAACTGAAACTTTGTACCCTTTGACTAATACCTCCTCATTTCTCCTGCTCCTCCACCTCTGGCAACTACCATTCTACTCTCTGCTTCCTCATATAAGTGGTATTATGTCAAGATGGATTAAAAACTTACACGTAGGACTTCCTAGGTGGCGCAGTGGTAAAGAATCTGCCTGCCAATGCAGGGGACACGGGTTCGAGCCCTGCCCTGGGAAGATTCCACATGCCATGGAGCAACTAAGCCCATGTGCCACAACTAAAAAAAAAAAAAAAAACTTACACATAAAATCTGAAACCATAGAACTCCTAGAAGAAAATATAAGGAGAAAACTTCTTGACATTGGCTTTAACAATGATTTCTTGGATACGACACCAAAAGACCAGGTGACGAAAGCAAAATAGACAAATGGGATTACATCAAACTAAAAAGCTTCTGCACAGTGAAGGAAACAATCAACAAAATGAAAAGGCAACCAATAGAATGAGAGAAATAGTTGCAAACCACGTATCTGATAAAGGGCTATTAACCAAAATATATAAAAAACTCCTACAACTCAATAGCAAACAACAAATAATCCAACTTGAAAATGGGCAGGGGAACTGAATAGACATTTCACCACAGAAGACATACAAAAGGCAATTGTTTAAATAAATGCCAAAAGCTAAAAATTCCTTTTTATTTTTTTTTTTTACTTAAATCAAAACCTGAACATTTTTACAACTGATGTAAAACCAAGGAAATTAATTTTGATTTCTTTATTTTCCTATCTGGCATAGTTCAATGACATGCATAATAATTTTTAGTTGTTCATGACCTTTGTCCCTGAAGCAATCTAGTACTGGATGATATTTGCTTTTTAAAATTTTACTTTTTTTTGGCACTTTACTACCCATTTAATTAATAGTCTCGTTTTGAAGTTGCCACCCCAAATAATGAAAATTCCTTTTGTTACTTTTTAATCTATCTTCCATGTTTGGGACATTCCCATTCCTCCTTCCAAATAATTTTTACTAGGTCCAGAAATTTTCCTGAAATGATTGATCTATTTGTGCCATGAAAAGCACCATCATGTTTGGCTAAGTATTGGCTAAACAATATTATTCTAAAAGCTTTATACTAATAGTCAAATCAAATGTTAGCTTTGCTTTGTCTCTGTTGTATTTTATCAATTGCTGTTTTTTTCCAGATTTAAAATGTTTCAGTCCACATAATCTTATATAGGCTTTTCTGTGTGCAAGTCAACGTGCTCAATTTCATTACTTCTATTTTAAAGACTTAGTCAGACCACCTCTTTATTTCTTTTTCTCCTCAAACTTTCATCTTTTCTTAGGTCCTCCTGTGCTTCTTCTATTATCTAGATGTGTTCTCATTTTTAATGATCTAAAAATGTTCTGTTCAATATAATTGCCACTAGCCATATGTGGATATTTAAATTTAAATTGGTTAAAATTTAATAGAAATTAAAATTAAAGTTCCTCAGTTGCACTAGGCACATGTCACATGCTCAATAGCCACGTGTGTCTAGTGACTACCATAATGGAAGCACAGATATAGACCATTTTCATCATAGCAGGGCTTCCTACAGGACAACACTGATCTAAAGGATTACAAAACAAATTGTTAATTTGTATATATTCAAAGTGAATAAAATTTGAATATAATTTCATCAAAAAATGTAAATAAAAGTAAATGCAATACATTTAAAAACTAAAATTAATTTCCACATACATTTTCAAAAATAGTTCTTCAAAAATATCTTAAATATCAAAAATATTAATTCAAATTAAAAAGGAAACTATAAATAAGTTATAATTAATAGATATTAACATTAAACATAAATTATTTAAGTACAGCTAATTTTTAAGTTTAATTTTTTAATTTAATCAAACTATTTATTTCTGTAAAAAATCAAACTATTGAAAATGCCAGCTTTTAATGCCTACTTGGTTGCAAATGTTATGAATCTGTATCACACTTGTCAGAGAGATTATGTCTCAACCTACATATATACAAATTTCAGAGTAAAATGAATTGTTTATTTTGCAAAATATTCCTCAACTGCCATGTAGAACTGCAGGAAATCATGTTGATTCAGAGCTATCTCCAGAGTTACGAATTAGAGCATAAAGAGAAGCAAGAAAATGGACACTCAGCACAACTTCCCTATTAATGATCTATTACATTTATGCCATCTGAGAGGAAGGATGTGACAAGTTAACCAATTGTTTAATTTCTCTTACCTGAGTGCTTTAACCATTCAAATGCTCCCTGTTCTCTGAAGCAGTATCCATTTGCGAAGTCATTGGTGACACAGCCCCCAAATTTCACAACATCCAGACACAATTGCCTGTTGTTTCAAGGACATAGGGCAAAAGATCTGAAGATCTGGGGACCTGAATGATGTTTGTCACAGAGACTGATGTTTTTGGCTATGGTTCTTGCTGTGCCAGCTCTGAGTACCAGATCCTGAATGACAGAAGAGCCCCTGCCTTCTTTTCCAGATTTATTTGTTTTCGTGTTTGTGATATGCCATGGTATCTTTCCTCAAAGGTAAATCTGGGACTTTCTTGCCTGGGTCCTAGGGCAGTACCGTCAAGAGTCACATGGCTGTGATCGGTAACATGGCTAAGAGACGCTGATAGCCCGGTTGGACAGACTTACAGCAGATACGATCGATGAAGCACTTCCGTGTGATACAAAGCAAGCCCTCTTCAAGGAAACCCAACAAGGAAGGCATTATTGTCCCTCAAGCCCATTTCACAAAGGGCAAAGTTAGTTTTTAGAAGAGGGAAACAACTTGCTCAAGATAACAGAGTTGATAAGAGGCAGAGACACGTTTTAAAGCTAGGACTGAGTGAAGCCAAAGCTCTTTTTTTTTTTATATGCAAATGTTCATAGCAGCTTTATTCATGTTTTCCCAATACTGGAAACAAAATACTTATTAACAGGAGACTAGCTAAACAAATTGTGGTACATTCATACAAAGGAATACTACTCAGCAATCAAAAGAAATACGTGGTTCAACCTCTCGAAATTTTATACTAATGAAAGCATTAAGTGATTCAATTTAGTTTCAGAGCTGGTGGGAAGGGAAACCCTAATCTATGGTGAAAATATTTGGATAGTAGTTAAACTACCAACTACAGTGGGGATAGAGTGAAGCCAAAGCTCTTCGCCTAACTACTCCACATCCAACCCCAGATCAAGGCCCGGGCCTCCAGCTCCCTGGAGTCGCTCATCTGAAGGGGGGCTCTTTCTGGGAAGGGGCTGGTGCTGAAAGCTGCCTTAACTGATGGCTGAGGAGAGTAGGGCTGAATGTGAACAAGATGAAATCTGAGAGTGTGGATCCCTAACAGGAAGACAATTGGGGAAGAGAGCTCCTGCCCCTGCCACGTGGATCTGCTCACATCTCTCCCTTGCCCCCCCCCCCCCCCATCTCTTTTGTTGCGTTGGTGCCTTCAGGGCAGGCCACACTCCTCAGCAAGATGTTAAAAAAAAAAAAATCTTGCCCCAACCAGCTTATTCAATGACACCTCCCCCATTTCCACCTACCCCCAGCACAGCCCCAATTTTAGTCTCCATGAACCTTACATTCTCAGAAAGCAATCTGCTCTCTCAGCCTTCCCACCTGTGAATACGGTGCCCCTCTGCCTAGAATGCCCTGTTTCCTCCCACCTGCTTGGAGAAACCTTACTTATCCTTCAGCTTATAATTCAAGTGTCACCTCCTAGGTCATTGGTTCCTAGACCCCCACAGGGGGTTGGTCACATCGTCCCCTGAGGCTTCTAGAATTTATTCAGACCTAAGTTAGAGTTCCATCATCGCAGCAGAATGTGATGCTTGCCTGTATGTCCAGAGTTTTCACTAGATGGTGAGCTCCTGCAGACCAGAAGCCATTGTATACTCATCTCTGCATCCTCCCTGCCTCATCCCCTTGCACAATCCCTAGAATATAGCAGGCTCTTACTAAGTGTTGAGTGCTGAATGAATGCACCTTCAAGGGAAGGTGACCTCGAGGGCTTGGTTTCCTGGGAGGAGACTTTGTACCCACAACCCCCTTCGAGCAAGGCATTGAGCCACTACCATGGCCATTGCAGCAATAGCAGCCTAGGGTGGGGCTGGTGGGAAAACAAACAGGAAAGACAAAAACAGGGGTGTGTTGAAATCTTGAAAAAGTTCTATTCCTTGGTGTTCAAACTTGCCACACCTTCCAAGTCAGGTGCGTTCTCAGTCCAGTGCTCTGAGAGGATCCATTGTCGGTACAAAGGCTTTGGGATCATGGCCGAGGGGCAGGGAAGAGATCAGGCGACGCCAAACTGGCTTCCTTGTTTAGCTTTTCTCTTTGTGTGTGTGTTTGTCTTTCCAGATAGAAGAAACCCTGACCTTCCCCTGCTTTAATTACCTAATGGTTTTGACACCTAGGGCTATTGCATCACCACGAGGCACTGTTTTGTCAAGGATACTGCACTGGGGAGGATCTAGGCTTAGGGAGAGGCAACTGATAGGAAACAAGTTCTGACAGCCAGGGAAATGTTGGGCGGGTAGAAGAGATCTAGGGGAGGTAGGGGAGGGTGGTGAAAAGGAGAAAAAGGAAATGTTTGGGATGGTGGGAAGAGGAGATCTTGGGAAAGGTGGCAGCTAGGTTAGCAAAAGTGGATGTCTCTGTCTGGAAGATTTCCCAGCTGGGGCTTCAGGGAGATTGTGGGCAAGCAGGGAAACCTGTCTGCTACGGGTCCCTGAAAGGAACAAAATTAGAGAGCTCAGATTGCCATTCTAGGGATTACAACTTGCTAAGATGTTTTCTTCACTCTGGATCTCAATTTCTCTCCTCAGAAATGAGACCAGATTTGGAATCTTTCTCACAAGCCCCTAGATGCTCCTTACTGAAATACTCTTGAGATAAAAATGGAATAAATCATCAAAACCATCATACGGCCCTTCACAAATATTAGAACAGTTAGTATGGGGGATTCTGGAAACAAATATGGGCAAACAGTGTTTGTCAAAATTGTGAAACACAACCCCAGCAAAGAACAGTCCCGGCAAATTTAGTCTGGCCTCTAGGTACTGTATGGAGGAACCAAAGAAGTAGATGTAGGGAAACCAAAAGCTTGAAGACCTTGAAACCTGAGGATGGAGAATTGTACATTTAGTTGTATGAGCCTGGGGTGGGGCTTGGGAGACCTGGGTTTTAGACCAACTAGGCTGATCGCTTTACAGATGTGAACCCAGATTTCTCAACTGTAGGATAAAAGGATGAATTTCTGTGGGGCTTGTATTCCTCGGGGTGGGTGTGCAGAGCTATGCAGCTAGATGCTGGAGGCCACCGTCAGGTGCAATGCATCTTCCTAGAACATCAATTTTACCTGATGGCAAACATTTGATTTTATTTTTCATTAAGTTTTATTGGAGTATAGTTGCTTTACAATGTTGTGTTAGCTTCTACTGTATAGCAAAGTGAATCAACTATATATATAGTTTTTTGGATTTCCTTCCCCTTTAGGTCACCACAGAGCATTGAGTAGAATTCTCTGTGCTATATAGCAGGTTCTCATTAGTTATCTATTTTATACATAGTATCAATAGTGTATATATGTCAATCCCAATCTCCCAGTTCATCCCACCAGCACCCCTTTCCCCCTTAGTATCCATACATTTATTCTCTATGTCTGTGTCTCTATTTCTGCTTTGCAAATAAGATCATCTGTACCGTTTTCCTAGATTCCACATATATGCGTTAATATGCGGTATTTGTTTTTCTCTTTCTGACTTGCTTCACTCTGTATGACAGTCTCTAGGTCCATCAACTGATGGTAAAACATTTTTTTTTATTTTAAAACATTTTTTATTCAAAAATTAATTCACTTGGTCAACAAATGCTTATTGAGCTTTGGCTACATGCCAGGTACTGTTTTAAACAGTTTTAATATCAAAGTAAACATAGATATATTGTGGAATGATGTGCATGATTTACATGATCTCAGGCCAACAACGGTCCCCCAAGTTATTTTTCACATACAGGGTCACTTCTGGCTGTGTCTATTCCTTCTCACCTCCAACCAAACAGTACATATGTGTTCTCCCCTGCCCCTGGACACACGCCAATGGATAGGCAGGCCAGTAGTCTTTGGGCCCCTTTACAGTAGATATAGCCTATACCGTCACGACCACCAGAAATTAAGCAAATCCTTGTTGTCGACAACAGCCTTGATATTCGCATCCACCAGACGAAAGTAAGATAAGCGAACGAACTTTCAATAAGCACCGCTACCTGCCTAAGAGGTGATAAGTGTATCGGCCTTTTGAAAACAATTTCACACGATCTTCACAACCATCCACCTGCAAAATCAGTGTCATTGCCCGCATCTGAAAATTCAGGAGAGGAAGCAGAGGCTCAAAGAGGTTGAGTGATTTGTTCAAAGTCTCAGTGCTAAGAAATGGAAGAGTCCGGATTTCATGCTGCCTTGGTCTGGTCCAAGCCAATCCCCTTCTGCCTCCCGGACCCCATCCTCCGAAAGTGACAGCGATCGTGTCACTTTTTCCTTTGACATCTCTCTCTGTCTCACAGCTTGGCAATATAAACTTCAACTCAGGTGCTAAGGACAGAGCATTAGAGAGAAAAGGCACGTGACCCACTCCACAGAACCACAGAATGTCAGAAAGGGACCAGATTGTAGAGATTGTCCAATACTCTTGTTTCCAGAGAGGAAAAACCTGGGGCCTAGGCTCTAAGACCATTTGTGGAGAGAAGCCCTGATGTTGGCAAGACTTATACCCAAGTCCAGCACTGCCGTGTACCCCTAGGACCCTGCCGTCCCTTAAGCTCCCTGAGACTCATTTTCCTTCTCTATAAAATGGGATGGAATGGGGAAATTATACCACGTGTAGAAGGCTATTGTAAAGATGACATAAAATCATGTACATGCAAGATTTTAAACCCTGAAGTGCTATGTCTGTCATTCACCTAATTTCTCCCAGCACAGACCCAGTACTCAGATGTTAAATATTCTTCCACTGCTGCACAGTGCCGGAGGCCCTCCCTAAAGCTGCAGCCACCCCACTATCCTTCAGAACAGACTCAGAATCCTTTGCAAAAGGCAGAAATAGAGACACAGATGCAGAGAACAAACATGTGGACACCAAGGGGGAAAGCCCGGGGGTGGGGGGTTGGGATGGGATGAATTGGGAGATTGGGATTGCCATATATACACTACCAAAAAGAAAAAAAATATCAAATTGCACACTTTAAATATATGCAGCTTATTGTATGTCAATTACATCTCAATAAAAGTCCTTAAGAAAATAAAATAAACATCAAAAAAAAAAATCCTTTGCAAAAGAGTGGATGAGCCCATACTCTTATAACTTGAGAAAATGGAGAAAGTAACCACAGTCTATCTTCATCCTAAGATGCTCCTTGCGGGAGGAAAACATTCACCACAGACTCATGTTTAGTGCCCAGAATGAGCAGAACTCTGTACCCAGAGCAGCCTGGAGTTGAGGTACCCTCCAGGAGCAAGCCCAGCTGAAGAGTGTTTCCCCAGAGGAAGTGAGTTACTCAGGGAGTGTCCCTCTGCTATGGAATGTGCCAGGCCAAATCTATTTTGATCGTTACGACACCAAACCTGTAAACAGTGGGAATATAGTTTCCCCCACCCCCACACCACCCCACTCCATCACCCAGTCTCTCCCCAGGCCCTCCTTGACTTGACAAGGTGAGCTCATGGGCAGGACGTTCCACAGGGCCATGCAGAACATACAACGATGCCTCCAGCTCCTCTGAGGTACCCTCTCCAAAACTCTGCAGGTACAATCCTGCCATCACTGCACCAGCCCTGAGAGGAGAAATGTGGAAACCACTCACCCCCTCATGGTATCATTGGAGAAACTGAAGGCCAGGAAAGGTGCAACGTCTGCCTGTGAATCAGCATTAAAAACACCAGCACCCAGGAATCAATTCCCGCTCCTGCTTCGCATGCTCAGCCATCAGGCCCTTCCCACTCCAGGCTGCGTCCTCCCGGGGAGCAGAAGCCCAGTGTTCGCAGGCTGTGGTAGCCCCTGGCACCTTCTAGCACCAGGCATGCCACCCAGTAGGCACTTCACAGGATGTTGATCAGTGACTGAGATGCCTACTTACTTCTCTCTGATTTCCTATTTTCTCATCTGCAAATTGCCAGGGTTAAATTAGATGATTTCTGAGACACTTTCCATTTCTAACTGGTATTTCTAGGCCAGCTGAGTACCTTTGCTTGGCAAATGGGAAGTGTGGAAATCAGATTAGGAAAGTAGGTTGGGGCCCCAAGGATTGATGGAGGACCTAGGATAGGGCAGGCAGGGGTTAAAAATGAGGGAGAGATGTGAGAGATGTGCCGTCACAGAGCTCACAGTCTGGGGCAGATAAGATCCTCAAGAAAAATGGAGATGGGGGCTTCCCTGGTAGCACAGTGGTTAAGAATCCACCAGCCAATGCAGGGGACACAGGTTTGATCCCTGGTCCGGGAAGATCCCCCATGCCATGGAGCAACTAAGCCCGTGTGCCACAACTAATGAGCCCACATGCCACAACTACTGAAGCCCGCACACCTAGAGCCCGTGCTCTGCAATAAGAGAAGCCATTGCAATGAGAAGCCTGCGCACCACAATGAAGAATGGCCCCCGCTCGCTGCAACTAGTGAAAGCTCGTGTGCAGTAATGAAGACCCGACACAGCCAATAAATAAAAATAAAAATAAGTAAAAAAAATCAGTAAAAAAAAAAAAAAAAAGAAACAAAGAAAAGAAAAAGAGGGGAAAAAAAAAAAAAAGAATGGAGATGGGCAGGCAAAGCTGCTCCAAAGAAGGAAACTCCATAAGCTTAGAAGTCAGGAGAACTGGGTGCCTATGCAAAGCCTGACTTTGTCTTGCAGAGACACCCTGGGAGGATTACTTTCTTTTTCTGGACCTCATTAGTTTTCTGGACCTCATTTATGGTTTAAAGTCATAAATGTCCCCTCTTCTACAAGGTCACGAGAAGAAGATCTTCCCTCCTTTTCCTTGACAGGAGTGTAGCAAGAAGAGCTCTTCCATTGCCTGGGACTCTTTCTTCAAAACACAACTCATGTGGCGAACATTGCTCATTCTTTGGAGCAGGCCATGGCCTTAGTCCTGATTGCATGGACAGAAATTTGTAGAAACCTGAGTATGTTACAGACCTTGGTCTCTACCTCTTTCAAACGGGTCCCCTTTCTCTTTCTTTTGTTAATATTTTAGGTCAGACACCTGCACAGAGGAAATTACAGACTCTGTGCTGGAAGAGACCTGAGGGTCTTTACCTCTTGATCTTCTTCCATCTCAGCATCTACCCATCCAGGCTCATCTGAACATCCCCAGGAGCAAGGAATTCAGTGTCTCCCATGGCAGCCAGTTCCATCTGGGGCAGTCCTATTTATTAGAAAGTTTTTCAAAGGAAAGATGACAGCTCCCTTAATTAAAACAAGCCTGAAATCCACCAGCGGTCAGCTCACCAGCTATTTCCTTGGGATCTGTCTCAGCTGGGTTGTAGATGTCTTGCCAAGGTGGGTGTTCCCACCTCCAATCCTAAATCTTTGCCTTTAGAGTTTAGACCCATCTTGATCACTCACAAATCTCATAGTAACTTGTTGCTTGTCAAATAATGTTAAATTTTGAGATTTTTTTTCCCTACTTCGTTTTCTTTAAGGGAGTGTAAGTCAGTGGTTAATTCCATGAGCTAATTGCATACCATGGATCAGGTTGGAGTCTCGATGTAATCCAGGTCTCAGTTCTGGCTCACGCAGTCATGGTGGGCCCTTGGTCAAGTGATTTACGCTCTCTGAGTCTCAGTTTCCTAGAATGTAAAAATTAATAACACTTACCTCTTGGATTGTTGAAAGAATTAAATCGCTCAGTTGAGGTGTCTGTCCTAGTAAGAGGGAGAGTTTAGGGGTCCTACATGTTTTTTTTTAAAGTCCATTTTTATGTAGCAACCAAATCCATCTCTCTGTAGCAGTTACCATCTTCTTGGTTCCAGTTCTATCCTCTGGGACCACAGAGAATAAGCTAAATCCCTCTTTCACGTGGCAGTTCTTCAAATATTTCCATTTGACCACAACCCCTTTACATGGCAGAGGGCCTCACCCGAGAAACTGAGGTGGGATAAAATGTGTCCAGGGCCTCACCACAATCTGGAAGGAGAACCAAGAATTGTTGACTTCCCTGGCCTGGAGTGACCACTCCAACCTCTGCCTCCAAGAAGAGTGGGTGAGCCAGGGCTCTTGGAAAACTCAGCTCTGGCAACACACGGCATTGAAGTGTTGAAACATGCCACTTTGATGTGGCATTAGCTCATGATATTGCTTTATTTTCTTAATTTAGAAGAAAAGCACAGCTGCTAGAATTTCTAATATAATAATAAGTATGGTGGTACACCAAAGGTTTTCAGGAATTTTTCCACAAGAGCATTGCACCCAATTGTGTAACTTTAAAAAAAAAAATCTTGCAAATCCATTTTTTTCTATTATGCAAAGACCGTCTTTTAAATTGTTTGCTAACCTTTCAGTTTCTAAATTATTGAATCCTTGAATGGCCAATGTAGTTGAAACAACTGCTAGAGCAAGACAGGATTTAATTAAATAAACAAATACTTACACTGAAGTGCTCTTTTTCTTGAATGGAGATCCTAAGAAATCTATATGCTACCTTTCTACCTGCTTTGATCCCATGTTTTGAACACACTGAAATGAGTCCACTAGATAGATGCAAAATAGTATTCTCATCCGCCAGTCCCATAACATCTTCTATAGGTAAATTTCTTCTCTCTGGATGATTTTCAAGCTTGGACTGCTAGTGCCATGACTTACCAGGGAAACTACAGAACAGACTCTCATTGAGAAGAAGGGTAGACTAGAATCCCTTTAAAAATAACTTCAAACCATGAGGTTCTACTTTTCTAATCAATTGTTAAGACAATCTGTGTTGGGGGACAAAAAGAGTGAAGTCTTGCTCTTTAGAAGATGACTCAAAAAGAAATGTATCTGGGCTTCCCTGGTGGCGCAGTGGTTAAGAATCCACCTGCCAATGCAGGGCACATGGGTTCGATCCCTGGTTTGGGAAGATCCTACATGCCGCGGAGCAACTAAGCCCCTGTGCCACAACTACTGAGCCTGAGCTCTAGAGCCACAACTACTGAACCCATGAACTGCAACTGCTGAAGCCCAGGCGCCTAGAGCCCATGCTCTGCAACAAGAGAAGCCACCGCAATGAGAAACCCATGCACCACAACAAAGAGCAGCCCACTCTCGCTACAATTAGAGAAAGCCTGCGTGCAGCAACGAAGACCCAATGCAGCCAAAAATAAAATAAACAAATAAGTAATAAAATAAATCTTTAAAAAAAAAGAAAGAAATGTATCTGATCACACAGATGGTCAAAATTGTAGGGTTCAATCATGTTACTTTCTGTGTAATACTGGAAATTTCTTTATCACATGGTAGACTGCCTGGTCAAAGTCAGACCAATTAAGGACCATAATACTTTTTCCTTTTTCTTAAGCAATCTCAGTGCCCAATTCACTGATTATTTATCATGCAGAATAAATCTGGTAACTGTTTTTATTAATCATCTTTATCTACCTACAGAATTTCCCATGTGGTGTTTGCCCAGTGGGTTCTAAGAGTGCCCAGAAATTGATCCTTTCAGACTTCTGGACCATCAGCAGGACCTGGAATAGTCAGGGTTCTGAGCCAGTTACCTCCAGTAGAAAGTAGCCCGTTTACTCCAGTATAACAAAGAAATACTATCAGTTTCTTTGTGTACCCTGTCTTGGAAGAGGCTGGGAAGCACTGAGCTTCATTGTAAATTTTAGGCCTTTCAAAATACATAATATAATTTTAATATTGTGTAGACAACTGAAACTGGCCATTTTTTGTTTTCTTCATGTTTGTTTTTAAAGTTAAACTTTGGTGGAAACCTGTCCCTTTCATGTGACCTGCTGGCCATGGATTGGTCGTCCCTGCCTGACTCCACTCGCCCACATGCAGAAGAGTAGCTGCACCTTAGAAGGCTTAAAGAACCAATATATGTATATGTACAACTGAATCACTTTGCTATGCACCCGAAATAATGAACACAACATTGTAAATCAACTATATGCCAATAAAATTTAAATATTAAAAAAAAAATCTCAGGAGCTCCCTCATGTAAAATGGACAAAACATTCTCCACAAACACACTTCTCCCACTGCCCTGGAATATGTCCCTACCTCAGATTCTTTTCATTCAACTAGGATGCAGTTGCCTCCAAGGAGTCTTTTCTGACTCCTCACATCCCATCACGAAAGTGAGAAATAATCTTCCTGTTCTTTGATTCCCTGTAACTCTTGTTTTGTTCTTTTTTTCCCTCTTGTTCTGTTTTTTTCTTACAACATTTAACAATTTTTGAATCCTGATCAGTCATATGATAATAACTGTACTGGAATGTAAACTTTGAGGAGGTAATAGCCATGTCTTATTTTTAATATCCTTTAAAACATTCCTAACAGGACTTGAATTACACATGAAAGACACTTAACCAGCTAAAGGAAAGACAAATTAGTTTGACATTTCTCTTTGATTAATTATATCTGATTAATTTGGAAATTTAAGTTCCTTAGGAAGTATTTTGGGGGACATTTTGGGGGGGTTTCAAAAAATTCTTGAAATTTATGGCAGCTTATTTTTTATTTTAATCACATGATCTAGACAAAAACAAAAACACATGAAAGACATTAAACTTTGCTGTTAAACAGAGAAGTACAGATGAAAACAAATTTGAAGCACTGTTTTTAATATATTAAAGTAGGAAAAAGCTGTAAGCAAACAATTAATGCTTGAAAGAGCTGTGGTTAAATTGGCTAGTGGGATTTTAAATTAACAGTTTTTTTTAAAACAGTGTATGAGAGCTATAAAGATGCCCAGGCACATTTTCCTAGTCATCTCATTCATAGGAATTCCAAACTGCATGCAAAGGTAATAATTCAACAACAACAACAAAAAGCAAAATGTGCAAGCTGCACAAACGTGTCTGTGACAGCATTCACTATAATAGAAAGAAAGCAAACAAATAAACAACAAACCAAAAAAATGAAGAAGATATGCCAAAGGAGGGAAATGGCTTTACTAATTATAAAACAGCATCAAAAATTACATTATATAGTTATTAAAATATAAACATTAAAAGAAAAATTCCCACTTAAAAAAAAAATCAGGCCACAAAATGAGATGTGCATTATGCATGATGATGACAGCAAGAAACAGATAAGAAAGTGCAAAAATACAAGTAGTTGAATATGTTGTAGGATTCTGGCTTGTTTTCCGCTTTAAAGTCATTACATCATCTTTTCAATGACAGACTACATTTTAAGTAATTGAAAACAAAGTCTCATTAGCTTTGTCCTTGTATAAATTCCCAGAGAGAACACATTATTCTTATTCGTTTCCACCTCTGCTACTTGTCTTTGATTTGGACCTGCTCCATCCTGTTCCCCCACTTCTCACTGCCCTAACTGGACTGGAAAAAGACCCTCCCCAAACAAGGAAGCTAAAGGCACCAAGTTTAGCAGAAGCCGTATATCCAAACCTGCGAACATCAGAGGATGGGATCTGATGCTTCGCCCCCACTGTAGCAAAGGCAGACCCAGATTCTTCAATGACCACAAGTGGCCTTGGTTTAACAAGCCTTGCCAACAAGGCACAATGTTCCCTTCCTCAGAAATAGTCCCCGGCAGAGCTTCCAGGGGCCCATAAAAGCCTGCACTCTTGGAAGAATGTGACAACTCTGGCATCAAACACAGATTCGTCATTTTCTATATTAAGAGAATGTTCAGTTGCATCAGGTTTTTTTAGCAGGGCCAACACTTAGTAGAATTTTGAGGTTGTGCAAGTGAATTTTTGCCCAGCCCGAAACGCCTTTCCCTGCCTCCAGATGATCAATAAAATCAGCTTATAAAACCCTTTTGTATCTAGTTTCTCACTTGAATCTTCTGTCAGCCCAGTGAGGTTGGTGTTTTTATTAACTTCACATTTCAGAAGAGGACACTAAGGGCTCAGGGAAGTGAAATGACTTGCTTAAGTCCACACAGCAAGTCAATGACTGAATGAGAACAAGCCCAGCCACGACTTCTCCTATGTGCTGCCTCTTCTTCCAGTCCAAGGGGACGCACTGACCCAGTGCACCTTCTCACACCAGTATTCAGTGTACTGCCGTCCCAGGGATACCTAAGTGTTAAAGAAAGGCAGAATGGGAAGAAGAGTGTATAGCCTTTAAGAAGTCAAGGGGGGTTCCTAAGAACATGCTGAACCAGCCTGACCTACCAGCTCCTTCCCTCAAGATCCACTCCGAGAAACTACAGAGGAAAAACATTGTTGCAGGGAAAGCTATAAGAACTCACTGGAGAGGCAGAAGCTGCTTTTATTTGGCATGTACACATGTTTGAAATGGTCCTAACCTAAGGCAGAGGGTATCCAGGCTGCTATTACAGAATAAAACAAGAAAGGAGCCATTCCTTCTTAGGATCTTCATCCCCCCTCCCTCCCCATCTTTACTGCCTTGGGACAGACAAAGGCTGGAGCTTAGACTTCTTGAGCAAGTGTGCCTTGCGTGTCAAGCAGGGCAGTGCAGAAGCCCTGTGCTGAGTGGAGGTGAGGAAAACACATGCGGATTGGCTGGTCTCAGGTGGTTACTGCCCCACCTTCTCCTTCTAAACCCCCAGGGCTGGTGGATTATAATCTTCTCTTCTGGGTACTAATTCTTCCTAAAGTAAAGAATACATCTAAAGGGAGTTCCCTGGTGGTCCAGTGGTTAAAAACCTGTCTTGCAATGCAGGGGACACTAGTTCGATCCCTGGTCAGGGAACTAAGATCCCACATGCCACAGGGCAACTAAGTCCGCGTGCCACAACTACTGAGCCAGAGCATCACAACTACTGAGCCCATGTGCCACAACTAAAGAGAAGCCCGCACACCACAATGAAGAGCACATGCACTCCAATAAAAGATCCTGTGTCCCACAACTAAGACCCAATGCAGCCAAAAAAAAAAAAAAAGAATACATCATATATCTAAGGAGCTATTTGATAGGGTGAGGAGTGATTAGCTCAGGTTTTCTGATGCCTAAAATCATTCACTTCTGGGTTTATCCTCTATCCTCAACCCCCAATTTAAACACATTGATGACGATACCAGTGGAGGTCCTGCCGTCAGTCCTTTTGCCATCAGCACTGCTGGACCAAGCAACCCACAATGCTAGAGGAATGGAAGCTCATGGGAGAAAAGAGAAACACTAATATTTCCAAAGTAAAACACAAAACTGAGTTAGAGATTCCATAGGAACCAGAGGTATTAGATCAAGAATTTACATATATTTTTAAGAATCTAATTTTTTATATTTACAAAATAAGGAATGATATTAGTAACATATAAAGAAAAAAACATAAAAATAAAGTCGAAATGTTGAGTATGAATATATAATATTTGAGAAAATGAGCACAACGGATGATAATTAGTAGAATGGATTCACCTGAGGAATGAATTAGTAAACTGGGAGATCAGATTGAGGAATTCTCCTTAGCAGAAAATTATTTTAAAAATGGAAACTATTTAAGGTATAAAGGGCAAAAATAGTCCCAGGAAGAAAAAAAGGAAAAAGAAAAAAATAGATCCAAATGGAGAGGAGGAAATATTTAAAGGAATAATGGAGATAATTTCCCCAGAATTAATGAATGATGAAAAGCCTTGCACTGATAGGAACCATAGAGAGCAAAAGAAGAGCAATAAGTAAAATCACACTCCTAGACATAAATTATGTTAAAGTTCAAGAATATCAAAGATAAGGTAAAATTGTTAAAAAAAAAAAAAAAAAAAACCTTCCAGAGAGAAAGAAAGAGGTCAATATATGTATTGACCTTATTCCACTGTAAGGAATTAGAATAATATTAATATCAGGGTTTTCAGCCATATGCAAGGATGCAAATACAGAATTTCATACCCAGCCAAACTTTCATGCAAATGTGAAGGCATGATAAAAATACTCTAAGACATACAGAGTCTCAGAGTATTTGCCACACAAAACCCATATGTGAAACATTTTTAAATGACATACTTATATAGATAGAAACCAATTTAAGGGATGATAGAAGAAATATGTGAAGAAAATGTGATAAAAGATCTTTGTAAATTTTGTGGTTATCTTAAAAAATAACTGAGACCAAAAAAAAGAGAAAACAAAACCATGTCCATAAAAACCAAGGGACATCAAAGTATATTAGTATTCTTATCTAATATAAGAGGAAACATAGACAACTTTAAAACAATAAACAAAAAATACAAAATATAGGGGAAAAGTGTGACAAATTGGAATAATAAACTATTTAATAAAGTAGAAGGCATAACTACTAGAGATGAAACTACTAGAGATGAAAATGAACTAACTTGCCAAGAACAAAAAACAAAATCCAGTTATTTGCTATTCACCAGACACATTCTAAAGCAATACATATACAAAAAATAAAAATAAAAGGATAAAAAAATGATTAATCAGGCAAGTAAAACAAAATAAAGCTAGTGTTGATATACTACTATCAGATACTATGAGGATCACAATCTTTATACCAAAACTAGCAAAGAGCTGCAAGGAAAATTATATAACTATGCCACTTATTGCTATAAATGTAAAAATCCTGAAAAAAAGTTTTAGTAAATCAAATCCAACAGTGCCTTAAAATGATCATATAGCACACTGGGCTTTCCTCACATGTATGAGGATAACCTTAACATTAGAAAATCTGTAAGCGTAATGTACCATATCAGCTAAATATTGCTAGTACAATAAGATAAGAAAAAGGAGGAAATAAAATTACCATTATTTTCAGATGATGTGATTTTGTGACCAACTTTCACATTTGTTTTGGTAGGGAAATTAGTCATGGCTGGAACTGGAAATTTGTAAAACCGCTTAGAAAAACAACTTGATATTATCTCGTAAAATTGAACTTTATGGACTCTATAACCCCAAAATGCTGCTCCGATGACTATGCTTAAAGGACATTTTGCATATTTACCAGAAAATGTGGATAGGAATGTTCATTGCACTACTATACAAATTAATAAACCAAAAAATTCCCATCAATAGGGAATGATGAATAAGCTATAGCATATTCAAATTAAATGAATACAACAAGCAACCATATAGACGAGTTTTCAAAATATATTAATTAAAAAGTAAAAATATCAAAACTATTTGTGCATGATGTCCTTTTTGTACTATTAAGAACAATATTAATAAAATATACTTTTTAAAGGAATACCTGTAGGTGAGACAAAAGTATTTAAAAAGCAAGGCAAAGGAATGATGAATACAAGATGCATGATGGCGGTTACCCTGGGAGGAGGTTGTCAGGGGTTGAGTGGGGGAGACCACAGGGGAAGATGTGATCAAGCTACTGTCAAAGTCCTAGTTTTCACATGTGAAGGGTCATTTGCAAATGCTTAATACATTAGATTAACTAAATAAGTAAATACAATAGTGCCATACATGAAAGAAGGATTATGATTAATCCAGTTCTAAGTCCCTGAGAGCTAAAAGAAATATTTCAGATGGGAGACTTCAGGCACTGAGGCTCTGGAGGTGGAGATTTCCTTGAGCATAGCTGTCTGAGTCACGTATTTAGTGGCCATTTGATCCATTAGCCCTGGAGGCCTGCCTAGTGCCATAAATATTGGTACCAAACCTGTTGTAAAGATCATGTGCAAAGACTAAATTTCCATGCTCAGACAACCTGACGTTAACCAGAAATCAGCAATTGCTTCTGCCTCAGCAGTAGTATCTTACCAGGTCTCCTGACCTAAGCCCCACCGTCCCTTACAGTTCTTCTCCATACTGCCTCCAGACTGCTAAACTGTAAAACTGATCAGATTACTTCTCCTACATCACTATCTCTAGATCAGGTCTTTGGCTGGGTATTATAGGACCTTAGTGATCTTTCCCCAGCAAAACAGAGCTGTTCAGTACCTCCTGCAGCTCCACACCAGCCTGCCTTTGCACATGCTCTTCTGTCTGTCTGAAATACCCTTATCTTTACCTGCTGACATTTCACTCATTTTCAAATCTCAGCTCCCCTTCCTCCTAATCTATGAAGACCTGGAGGGAGAAGGCAATGGGCAGGGAGGGTAGGACTATCCAGGTGCTCAAAAATAACTACATCTTTAACATAAAGTCTAGACACACAGAGTTAAACCAGTGACAGAGCCTACATATCATATCCAGGTTGCAACTGACGCCTGATTCTGGTGACTTGCACCTGTGGCGGTAGTGCCAGCCTAGGTGGGCATGAAACTCTGGTCTCTTTCCCCATCTTCCAGAGGTGGTTTCTAGGCAGCAGGATAGAAAGAGCTTGGGTTTTGGCTGACTTGAATCAATTCAGGACTTAACCTTTAAAATGCATCGAATCTATGGGAATTACATATTAGCTCTCTGAAAAATGAGAGAACAATTTAAATAGTGCCAATGATTCTGCTCATTTCATTAAGTTAGTGATGCACCTCAGAAAGCGTGAGAAGACACCCTAGAATCTGTTGCTTACGCAAAACTGTATACACTGTACTTTACTGGCAAATTAAAGGATTTCCAAGATAATTTTGATGATGAGCAATGTTTACCTTATTCACTGATATTGAAATCCTAACCCCTGGGTGAGATGCTACTCCAGTGTATGAACTTTGACTTTGAAGAGGTGTCTCAATCTCCCTGAGCTTTGATTTCCTTATTCTTCAAGTCTTTTAGGAGGGTGGCAGGTTGTATTCTCCAAAGATGGTCATAGCAACATCTGCCATCCCATCTGAGCTCTCTTTCCGCAAAGAGTAGGATCTATGTCTTTCCCCCTGGAATGTGGGTGGATTAGTGACTTGCTTATAACCAATAGAGTAAAGCAAAAGGAATAGAATCTGACTTCAGAGCTAGGTCATAAAAGGTCACCCAGCTTCCACCTTTATTTTTTTTTTTTTCCTGGAACACTGGCTTTTAGAGAACTGAGCCTCCATGAAGAAGGCATTAGAATTAGAAAGAAATTCAACTTCAGTTGAATTTTTTCAATTACCCTGAGGCCACCATGCTGTGTAGAAACCCAGGCCACAGAGAGAGGCCACATGTAAGTACTCCCATCCCAGTGGACAGAGTAGCAGCTGCCAGACATGGGATTCATGACACCTCCAGGTGATTTCAATCCACAGTTGTGGAGCCCCTCAGCCTTTGTATCTCCCAACTGAGGTCTCAGACATCATGGAGCGGAAACAAGCTATCCTTTTTGTGACCCTTCTGAGTTCCTGACCCTCAGAACACATACTCATTATAAAATTGCTCTTTTATGCCACTAAGTTTGGGGGTAGTTTTTAAAGCAGCAATAGAAACTGAATCAAAGATCTTTCTGAGGACCGAAGAAAATAATCTACATAAAGTACCTGCACAAAGCACATGTGCAGAAAATAGTGGCTGGCGCCAGTATTGTGTCCTATGCCTAGACTAGCAGCCACTCTATTTTTCTGAGGCTAAATCTGCTATTTAGGAATATCGACTAACGCGAAAGTGTGTTGTGTGGATCAAATAGGATGATGGAGATGAAAATGCTTTGGCAACTGTGATGCTCTGTACGAATCAAAGGAATTCGTACATTTATAATATATCTGTCCACTAATGGCTTGGGATAGGAGGGCACTCTTGTAATCCTTCAGTGGCAGTCGGTGTCTGAAATGCCAAGATCAAAGGGCCTTGGCCTGAGGCCACACATTTGCTCCCTGTTAGAGATCATTGATTTCAACCTTTCATCTAATAAGCTTTTATTAAGTGCCTACTGTAAGCAGAAAACTGTTAAATGTTGTTAGTTTTCTGGAGAAATTAGGGTACTTAATTCAGTCCCCTAAGAAAAGTCTGGATAGTTAGGAGGACAAGAAATAAATGTAATGCTGGTAGAACAGAGGCTTTCTGCTGGGCTTCCTAAAAGAGAGGAAGGAGGAAGAGGACTAATGAGGCTTGAGAACCTGCAATATACCAGGTACTGTGCCAGGCTCTTTGCATATTGTCTTACTCAATTTTCACAATGACTCTATGACAAGGATTATTTATTAGTACTTAGCAATGAGAAAACAGATGCTTGGAGAAAGTAAATGTCTGGCCCAAGTTTACAGCAGTAGTAAGTCAGCCCTGAAATCTGTGTCTGGAGACCCTCCACCATACTGCGACCCTTGAATATTGTTTTCTGCCTCAAAGAATTGTTTCTCCACGCAGACCACCAAATAATGTCTCATCTGAGGTTCAAATATTTGCTTATTAGATGATAACATTTCTGTTCAATTAATTTTCTTCTGAAATTTTACATTAAAATAATTAATAATAATAATAGTATCCCACCAGCACAGAACTCTAGCATTTACAATGCATGTTCACATCTTTGTCTTCCTGGATCTTCCAAAAGCATTGTGGGGGAGGCATAATGTTATACCCAAGGTCTCACAGATAATAAGCGAGCAAATGATTGCACTTGAGTTTGCCATTACATTATAAGAAGAATAAGTATTTCCTTAATGGTATGTAATTTGTCTTACGTATTACCTGATTTTAAGCCCTGCTGAAAATTTCATAAAGGCTTGTCATCATGCTCAAAATGTCACACAAACCATGATGCTTATCTCATCATTGACACAATATACATCTCATGATGCAATATGCATGCACATTTTAGACAAGAAATATTAAATCCATTGTTAAAATATCTTATTAATAACTTTGATTATTTTTTTTGTTGACTTCCAGTCAGTTCAGGTGGAATGATTATTGCATTTTCCTTGAAAAGTGACTGGGAGAGAGTTTTTACCAGGAGTAGAAGGGTCCATACTTGCAGTCCTTTGTTTGGTTATGCTTGCAACATAGGTTTCTTCTTCAATCCACTGCTTATCAAAATCTTTTAAGGCAGAAACCATTTTAACTCATTTAAGTTCATTTTGGAAAAGTTAGTTTCATTGAAACTGGGTAATATAATCATAGATGCACTTGACGGGGCTCGTGTAAACTTAAGAACATCACAATACGCTGAGAGCCTAAAAAGAATGAATGTGATTGCCACACCATCCAACTCCCATTCTACCTTCAAGACATCTCAGGTATGTTACAAGGATGCAATTGTCTCATGTAGGTATGAGCACCAACATGGGTAGCAGTGCCCATCCACTTATTAAACATTGGTAAAGTTTTCTTCCTTTTTTAGATTTACGGTACAAAAATAGAAATTCTTGATGGTTATATGAATATACACATGTGAAAAAATTACGTATAACTACATACACACATATACACACACAAAAATAAGTGTAAGTAAAAATTGGAGAAATCTAAACATGCTCCGTGGACTATACCAATGTTGAAATCCTTTTTTTGATATTAGACTGTAGTTACGCAAGATGCTACTACTAGGTAATGGATATAATTCCATCCCCTTCAATTTTGTTTTTGCAACTTCCTGCAAATCCATAATTATTACAAAAATTACATAAATAGAAGTTCTAATATCCCTTTGGCAACTCGGTAGATTGCTGGATACATCTCCAAACATGCCCTTTTTGAGGGCCATGGGTCTGGCTCAGTGTGAGAACTGGAAGACGTTTCCTCTCTTCAGGCCTCATTTTCCACATCTATACAATGGATAGGTTGGCTCAAAACCCTAGTTAGCTCTAAAACCTAGGATTGTATAGGCGTGATTTTGGGGAGATTTGCATCTATCTCAGATTATATGATTATGGAACATTGCTAGCTGCTAAGGGGAAGTATGGTCAGCTGTTTGGTTTCAAGTCCCCTGTCCTTGTCTTAAAGCCATTCACCCCTGCCCCCAGGCTCTTTCTTAGGATCTTCTGACTAAGTGAAACTCAAAAAATTGTAAAATATTTTCATCAAGAACCTTGAATAAAGCATCACAGAGAGTGGATAAAAGAAAAACGTAACATTACCTGCTGAAGATGATGTCTTCAGTACCAGACCTTCAGAGTCTATGTAGAGCACGCGGTAGCTATAATCCTGCTTTCATGACTTGTTCAGGCTGTCCAGAATGCTAGCTGCAAAGGAAAACACCCTTTCTGCAGCCAACTTGGAAGAGATGTAAAGAGATTTGTAAGTCAGACACAGAGCCTGCAGGGATTTGTGAATGTCACCCTGACATTGAAGGGGGAAAGTTGATTGTTCTCCAGTGCGTAGCAATTCAAAAGCTCATCCTTGGAGAAAGCCAAGAGGTGGGGTTATATCTTTTTCACATCTATAGACCGTCTCTTAACCTTGGTAATTGCTCAGTTGGGAAGATATATTTACTTTGGATGTGGGAACCAGGAAGAACTGTTCTTATCGTTCTCATGTTGGCCAAATCTTAGAGCGTTTTCAGCTATGTATCTTCCTTTGACCAAGCTACTTCTTACTTCCCTTCTTTCTTTTAAAGACTTGATTTTTTTTTAGCAGTTTTAGATTCACAGCAAAATTGAGTGGAAGGTAGAGAGATTTCCCATACACACCCTGCTTTTACACAGGCCTAGCCTCCCCCATTATCAATATCTTGCACCAGAGTGGCACGTTTGCTATGATTGAACTGACACATCGTTGTCCCCCAAAGTCCACAGTTTACATTAGATTTCCCCCTTGGTGTTATACATTCTGTGGGTTTGGAAAAAAGTATAATAACATGTATCTGCCATTGTAGCATCAAAGAGACTAATTTCATTGCTTTAAAAATCTTCTGTGTTTTGCCTATCGATCCTCCCTTGCCCCCAAACTCCTGGCAATCACTTATGTTTTTACTGTCTCTATAATTTTGCCTTTTAGAGAATGTCATATAGTCGGAATTTTACAGTATGTAGCCTTTTCAGATTGTCTTCTTTCACTTAGTAATATGCATTTATATTTCCTTGTGTCTTTTCATGGCTTGGTAGCTCTTTTTTTTTTTTTAGTGCTGAAAACTTTCCATTGTCTGCATATACCACAGTTTATCTATTCACCTACTGAAAGATATCTTGGTTGCTTCCAAGTTTTAGCAATTATAGATAAAGCTGCTATAAACATCCATGTGCAAATTTTTGTGTGGCTGTAAGTTTTCAGCTTATTTGGGTAAACACCAAGGAGTATAACCGTTGGATTATACAATGAGTATGTTTAGTTTTGTAAGAAACTGCCAAACTTTCTTCCAATGTGGCTGTATCATTTTGCATTTCCAACAGTGAATGAGAGCTCCTGTTGCTCTACCTCCTGGCCAGCATTTGATGTTGTTATTGTTATGGATTTTGGCGTTCTAATAGGTGTGTTGTTGTGTCTTATTGTTTTAATTTTCAATTCCCTAATGACATATGATGTGAAGCATCTTTTCATAAACTTACTTTGCTTATTTGTCATCTGTACATCTTCTTTGGCAAGGTGTCTGTTCAAGTCTTTTGCCCAGTTTTAAAAATCTATTAGTTCATTTTCTTAATTTTTCAGTTTTAAGTCTTCTTTGTAAATTTTGGATAACAATCCTTTATTCAATATATCTTTTACAAATATTTTCTTCCAGTCTGTGATTTGTCTTCTCAATCTCTTGACACTGTCTTTCACAGAGCAGAAGTTTTAAATTTTATTGGAATCTAGCTTATCAATTTTTTCTTCCATTGATCATGGTTTTTCTGAAAAGTTATTGACAAACTCAAGGTCGTTTAGATTTTCTCCTATGTTATCTTCCAGGATTTTTAGAGGTCTGCATTTCATATTTAGGTCTATTATCCATCTTGAGTTAATTTTTGTGATGGATTGAAGGTCTGTATCTATGTATATATATTTTTACATGTGGGTATTCATTTGTCCCAGCACCATTTTTTGAAAAGACTATCTTTTCTTCATTTTAGTGCCTTTGTTCCTTTGTCAAAGATCAGTTGACTATATTTATGAGAATCTACCTCTTGGCTCTATAATTTGTTCCATTATCTATTTGTCAATTTTTTTTTTTTTTTTTTTTTACTTATACTACACTATCTTGAATATTGTAGTTTTAGAGTAAGTCTTAAAGTTGAATAGTATCAGTTTTCTGACTTTGGTTTTCTTCTTCAATATGAGTTGACTATTCTGGGTCTTTTGCCTCTCTACATAAACTTTAGACTAATCCATCAATGTCTACAAAAAAAATTGCTGGAATTTTTATTGGAATTGCATAGATCAAGTTGGGAAGAGCTGGCATCTTGACAATATTGTCTTTCTACCATAAACATGGAATATCTCTTCATTTATTTAGTCCTTCTTTGATACTTTTTATCAGAGTGTTGTGTTTTTCCTCATATAGATCTTACTTTTTTGTTAAGTTTATACCTAAATGTTTTATTTTTTTCGGAGTGCTAATGTAAGTGTAGTGTTTTAAATTTCAAATTCTACTTGTTCATTGTTGGTCTATAGTGAAGCAATTGACTTTTGTATATTAATCTTTTATCCTGCAACCTTGCTATAATCACTTACTAATTCCAAGAGGTTTTTTTGGTTGATTCTTTCAGATTTGCTCTGTAGACAGTCATGTCAACTGAGAACAAAGACAGTTTCATTTCTTCCTTCCCAATCTGCACACCTTTAATCTACTTTTCATGCCTTATTGCATTAGCAAGAACTTCCAGTATGATGCCGAAAAGCAGGCTTATTCTTAATCTTAAGGAGAAACATTGAGTTTCACTATGTATGATGTTAGTTATAGGTGTTTTTAAGATGTTCTTTATCAAGCTGAGGAAGTTCCCCTCTATTCCTAGATTGCTGAAAGTTTTTATCATGAAAGAGTGTTGAATTTTGTCCAATGCTTTTTCTGCATCTATTGATATGATCATGTGATATTTCTTTTTTAGCCTGTTGATATAAGGGATTACATTACATTTCTGAATGTTGAACAATTCTTGAATACTTGAAGTAAATCTCACTTCATCATGGTGTATAATTATTTTCATACATTGTTAAATTCAATTTGCTAATATTTTGTTGAAGATCTTTGCATCTATGTTCATGAGAGATACTGGTCTGTAGTTTTCTTCATCTTTTTCCGGTTCTGGTAATAGTGTAATGCTGGTCTCATAAAGTGAATTAGGAAGTATTCCCACTGCTTCTATTTTCTGATTGTAGAGAATTAATATAATTTCTTCCTTTGAAGTTTTGTAGAATTCACTATTGAATCTATCTGGGCCCTAAATTTTGAAATAAAATGTTTATTGAGATATTTATAGATTCATATTCAAGCATAAGAAATAATACAGAGAGATCCCATGTGCCCTTTACCCAGTTCCCCACAATGATATATCTTGCAATCCTATAGTACAATATCACAACCAAGGTATTACCATTGATTCAGTCCATCTCTTTTATTTTTATTTCCCATTTGTGTGTGTATTTAGTATTTAGTATACAATTTTATTACATGTGTAAACTTGTTATTGAGTACAAGATACAGAAAAGTCTAGATTTCTTTTCATCCTTTCTGCAGCAGTTTGGATACTACCCTGCTAAGTGATAGAAACTCACTGAACATGTATCAATGCATTACTTTAGGAGATTTCGTTTGTTACAAATCTGGGTGTTTTCTAGGGTCTCCTTTGTTCTATTGTCCCTAAAATTGGCCCACAGGCCATTGCGAGGGACAGTGGTTGATGGGCTTATTTCTGTAACAGAGTTGCTGAATCCTGCCTTTTGTAC
The DNA here is from genome assembly GCF_030028045.1 of Hippopotamus amphibius kiboko. Classification (NCBI taxonomy): domain Eukaryota; kingdom Metazoa; phylum Chordata; class Mammalia; order Artiodactyla; family Hippopotamidae; genus Hippopotamus; species Hippopotamus amphibius. The sequence goes on from NC_080191.1 coordinate 162,691,774, forward strand.
AGGTCCAATACACATCACATTTTAACTGCTAGAAGCTGATGAACATGACATAACCTCCCTCCCAAGGTGAATACACCTATCTGCATTTTTAGCACTGAGGGATGGCACTTGAAATCCGTGACAGTCAACATAACAAGTGTCATGTTCAACTTGACTTCTGAGATTCTAAGATATAGTTAGGTCTACACAGTGCATTGATGATTTAGAGGGAAAAGTACCACATAATATAATTTATTTATCCATTAAACAAGTTTTGAGAGATGATTATGTGTCATCTTTGAGAGGATTACAAAGATAAATTGAACAAAGATTTTTGCCCTAAAACAACACATGTGCTAACTAGGGAAATATAACACATAAATTTAGTCTTCTTTCCCACTACTTCATTTCACAGCTTTGTGTTCTAGCCAAACAAACTACCCATTCACTAGTCACCAAACTTCACGGGGTTTCCCTGCCTCTGCCTTTGTTCACAGTTTTTCCTCTGATTGGCCTCCTTTTGCTTCTCATGACCATTTCTTTCCCTAAACCAAGATCAAGTGCAAACTTCTCCATGAAGACTTCCCTAAAGAGTAAGTGATCTCTCTCCCCTATAAATTCCTTTATATTGGCTTTTAAGTGTCATACTTTGTATCTGAGTTACTTATCTCTACGTCTGGGATCCCTGGTAGATATGAGTTCTGAAGGCAGGATTTATGTCGAGGAAGCTGAGGATCTATGGCCTACTGAATGCAATCATATTTTGATGTAGCATGGTTCATTTCCGTAGAAGTTGTTACTACTATTTCTCCTTCTTCCTCTCTGCATATGAAAATTAAAATGTGGTTATGCTGCAAATATTTGTTACAGACCTTAGAAAATATGAGCCCAAAGCACAGGACAACATAATATTCTTATACTTTTTTCTAATATTTGTTTTATGATCCTACAAGCATTCTCAGACTTCCTGTGACAAAGATCATTTTTCTAGTTTCTAAGCAAGATCCCCTAAGGAATTAAAAGATTGAGCAACATCCTGCTAGGGAATAGCAGAGCTGGAAGGTGCCTTAGGGATTATCTAGTTCAATTGATTTGTTTTAAAGATGGGGAAATTGAGGCTTGGAAGGAAAATGAGGCTTGTTTAAGGTCACAAAGTGATTTCGGGGCCAAGCTGGACCTAGAAAATGGGTCTCTTGGTGGTTACTGAAATTCTCTGTCTATATACAAGGCCAAGTTGCCAAGCTGACCCTGTTCTTACCCAACACCCTGTCTGAAGTTTCTGTCTGAAATGAGCCTAGGCCATTATAAGTATTACAACAGGACCACCAGAAGCCTTACTAAGCAGTCTTACATTAAATTAAAGAATTTAGTAATGAGGCAGGTAGCTGGACACAACGTGTCACCAAGAGTTCCAACAGAAGCACAGGTGACCAACACAAGACCAAGCCCAAAGACAAGAGCCAGAGCTGGTAGGGGACCATGTCTTTAGAGTGATAGACTCCCAGAGCCAGAGAGAACCTTGGAAATTAGTCAGAAGAGAAATCAGCACTGCAACATTAGGTAGGGGGTCTTGTCTTCTAGAAATAACCCTGTTATTTACCTTTGATGTTACATTAGGCAAGTTCCTCCCCTTCTCTAGTCCCCAGTTTCCAACTGTATAAAATAAACAGGTTGGGTTAGATGATACCCAAGGTACTTTCCAAATCTGATATTTTTCTATTCTATAAAGCATCCCATTTCCTAGTTTGACAGGTGAGGAAAAGGACACTTACAGAGGTTCAGTAACTTGCCTAAGGTCACTCAGTGCTTGGGTAGCAGCGTGGAGCCCAGAGTCCAGCATTCTACCTACTGCCCCACATGGCTAGAACCATCCCTTCCACACTGCCCTGTAGCCTTGTGGTGAATTATGAAACTGCTGTCCCAAGGCTCTTGCAATTGCCCTCTTCTCTATGCCCTTGAGACCGCTGGCCTCATGCAGAGGGCTGTGGGAGAGGGGTCTGAGCAGTCTCTGCGCTAGAAGTGGAGTAAGGATCAAATCGGCTTTCTTCCCTCTCTTTGATAAAATGAAACCAAAACCAACTCCTTAATTTAGAGGGCAGAGAGGCTGGAGGAGAGTACCCCTCAGCCTCAGCTTACGTGGAGTCCCAGTATCATGGAGAATGAAGGCCCTTCTCCTAGGGGCAGGTGGATCTCCTACCCAAGTCTCTGCAGAATGAAATCAGATGATGGGTGAGATCCAGAGCAAGACGCTTGACCCAGGAGAAGCAACGCTGGGTCAAGGTGCAGACAGACTCCATCTAGCATGGCTCAGAGACTTACTTCCTGGGTGACTTTGAGTCACTTCACATCCCATCAAAAATAAAGAAGGAGGTATGCAGAAGGAAAGAGAATTATGCTTTAAACCTAATATTACCTTTGAGCCTTAGAACTGCTCTTGGGGCCAGATACAGAAAGCATTTTCCTCACCTATTTTCTTTGCAATATAGTAGAAAAGCTATTTTTTTTAAAGGTATTTGAAGTGGACCAGCCTTGAATATGACATCGTTATTAGCAAATCTGATAGGTTTCATATCTTAAAGGTGCATATAACCTAGGTTTTCCATTTCTTCTTCGAGAGGAAGCCACACGGCTTCTCAAAGGATTTTCTCCAGCCAGAGGACTTTTATCCTGCTTTGGATGTGACTTGCCCAGTGTCACAAGAAAGGCAACAGCAGAGGCAAAAATTAAAGACGGATGCCTGACTCCTAGTTCCCATTCCCTGTTGTTGGAAGACCATAATGAAAGTGAGAAAGGAAGCAGGTCTCCTGAGAGATAGAATGGCTATTCCTAAGTCTTTTTAAAAATAAGCTTCAGATGATCAGAAGTTCGAGGTCAGAGGATAACTTAAGGCCATCAGAAGTTGGCCCGATACGACTCAGGTTCTCTAGAGAACTCTGGCCTTTTGGCAGCCACATTCAGTGCTGAACGCCAAGCCAGCCTGTGTTTGGGCGCAGCTCCAGGCTCCAGCCCCCCGAGCCCAGGCTCCTTGTGCATCACAGAGCCCGGCAGCAAACAGGGTCCATTCCTGAACATACGCTTTTAATCAGAGACACTGGGACCTGGAGGGGACCTCAGGCATGATTTAATTCCTCTCATTTTGCAGATGTAGAAATCGAAGGCCAGATTGTGGGATGAAGCGTGGAATGTTTGCACAAGGTCACTTGGCAATTTAGGAAACAACACAGTAGGGTGGAAAGGGGTGACTCTGGGGTGGTAACCTGGTTCCAAATCCCAGCTCTGCCAATTACCAGCCAGGCGACCCCAGGTGAGTCACGTAGCCTCTCTGAATATCGGTGTCCTAATCTGTAAAACCAAGGTGGGGGGCATAATTACACTGGCTAAATGACAAGATTTTTGGTAGTTAAATAAGATGAAAAATACCAAAGTGATTTGTAAACAGGAAGTCATTATTCATACTTTAATGTTAGGATTAAGTTGTGATTAAAAACACACAGCCTAATAACAATAGTGTCCTTTTCTGAATGCCATCCACATGCCAAGTACTTCACATACATCATTTCTTTTCATTCCTGCTGAGACCCGAGGAGGACTCTCGCCAATAACCATGTACTTGGAGCAGGATTTAAAGTAGGTCATATACACAGCAGGATCTCAACAGTCTCTCACACACTACCTTCAAAACCTGCAATCCAGAAATCTGGGCCTGGGTTTCCATCCCCAGGCCACTTGGCTCCCTGCTCCTCGCACCCCCTTTTCTAGTGAATGGGAGGCTCTTGGTTGTTGAGGACAGGACACTCACCTCATGTCTGTTCCCCCCAGGAGACATCACAGTACATGTGGCACAAGGTGAAATACCAGTTGAAAATAAGTAAGCAAATAAATAAAATTAATTAAAGAGCAAGCTGATAGATACATTAATATTTCTTTTTCAAAAATAGTCTTATTGAGGGATAATTGAGTGGGAAAGGGTCTTTGATTCCTACCCAGAACCTATCAACTTTCAGCTAAGCCAGAAGGAAGATAAGGACATTCCAAAATAATTAAGCCATATCATATAGAAAACCTGAGTGCGTAAGGGTTTCAAACAAGAAGTTGGGTCTGTAAGTTATGATCTGGCCATCTGTAAAGAGCTCTTTCTGTTTACTGCCATAAACATCTTCTCTGTTAGCTGATTGATGTGCCCAGATGTAATTTCAGGACCTTCCCTAATAATGCCCCCATCCCATTTCTAGTTTAACACACTCCTTTGATGCATGATAGGACATTGCTGGTATTTTTTCAATCTCTCTTCATGAAGGGATTTGTCTGTCAATAAAAGCCTGTGCTTTATAGTCAACACCTTTGGTGCAGAGGCAACTGCTCTTTCTCCCAGGGTTCAAGACCCTTAATCTTCCTTCCGACACTGTTGCGGGCTTTCCTTCCTTGTCAGACTGCATTTTTTTTGAAGATGATTGCAACAGTCTCTCCCATGCCATGTGCTCTTCAAGAAACTTGCCACTCCTCCCATCAGAAGGTGGCATCTAAGTCTTCTTTTGAACCTGAGTGGGGTTATGACTGGATGGTAATCATTTCAATACAGTGTAAGTGACAATGTATGATTTCTGAAGCTACGTCGTTCAAGGCAATGATGCCATTTCCTCTTTGTTCACGTGGAGCCTGAGTTGCCAAGGAATCAGTCCAGCTGCCCTGAATCTGCCACACTGTGTGGTCCCCACACAGAGGGACCACATGGAGGGGCCCTGCTAGATGCCTGGGCTGCTCCCAGCTGCTCCAGTACCCCCGCCCCAACTTTTCCAGCTCGAGCCCCTGTCTGAAACCACACGAGAGCCCCTGTGCTAGAACTACACAGCCCAGCCCCTCCCAAACTCCTCACCCACAGTTTAAATCACTAAATTGTAAGGTGCTTTGTTTCAGCCATAGTGACTGGCATATGCCCTTTCTCCATCCTGCCGCTGAATCTGGTTACTGCCAGTGCATCTCCAGTATGCAGGAAAACACTCAACCACGTTCCTTTCTTCTGTTATTTGTTAAGAGTCATGCACCCTGGTCCCTTCACCTACCACATGAATGCTTTTAGGAAGATCACAACATCTCAGACCTGGTTTCCCCGAATAGGAAAAGGGGAATATGAATTGTTTCCCAACAGCACCATCTGAGAGGGCTCTACAGATAATGCTTTTTATTATATTGTACAACACTCCCCATTATTCTGAGAAACGTCACCTATACCATCTTGTTTTAATCTTTACAACAGCTGTGTTAGGCAGCTGGGAGGATGTCATTATCCCTCTCGTCAGTTGAGGAAGATGATATCCAAAGGGCTTGAGTGACGCAGGGAGATCCAAGGAGCCTTTGGTCCAGTCAGAACCAGAGTCCAGATCTTCTGCTTTTGGGAACCCAGCCCTGGTCTGCACCATCCCATGGAATATCAGGGTTCCTAACCTGCTTCAGTTTCTTCTCCACTTTTCTCCCCTAAGAGTCTGCTCCATTTTGTCTGCTGTCTCTAACCAACCATCTCTCCATCCTTAGCTCTACCAGCTTGGTACAGACTCAGCGAATCACAGCCTTATAGTGTCTCCTTGGAGCACCGCTCCCAAAGAAACATGAGGTGCACCCTCTTGGGAAGAAGTGCTGGATTGTTTTGACTTCTCCATGAATGAACAAGCGTTTATATTTCAGACAGCCATAGCCAGAACCCATTTAGAGCTTCCCTCACTAACCTCATGTATTTGGGATTTCAACCAACCCAATCAAACTAATCTCCTAGAAGGAAGAAATCCCCACCTGGGAGGTCATCTATCCCACTCCCGTTTGGCCCACAGTGGCAGAGTGAGGTAATAGCCAACCTGAGTCTTGACCTCTAGTATTATGGCTTCAAAGCCAATACATATTTTACTCCTTGCATTGGGCACAGAGAAAAAATTTGCAAAACTTCTGCTCGGCACTTTCAGTGAGTGCTGGTCATCACAAAGCAGAACCTGGCAAAGAGTCAAGGAAAGAACTTCAGCCTCCTTAAGGGAAAGCCATGAGCCTCAATACACTCAGAACCCCAGGTAATACACCTTCAAGTACCAAATCTGCGGTCCAAGGAAGAAGGTCCTGGAGTGTTGTTTAGTTCTCTTGGGTTTACAAGGACTTAGAGAGCTTTGAGGTAGTTTCAAAGGGAAGAGTCGAAACCTATTTAGTGATCCTAAATTTTAGAAGCTGTAAAGGCATTAAGTAAATATACGATTTCAGGGCAATCTTTCCTGCTCCTTCTTTTGTAAAGGGATGACCTAGAAGTGGTCTGAAAAGCCAGCTCTACCACATTCTACTGTAATGCTCTGGAAAGATACTTAACCTTTCTGAGCCCCAGCTTCTACGTCTGTAAAATGAGAATGGCTACATAAAGATGTTGTAGTAAGAATTAAATTAGATACTACGTATGGAAAAGTATAGGCTTGCATCTTGAACTAAGTGGTTGATAAATGTTATTTCCCTTCCACCAACTCCTTCCCCTTGCATTCTAATATTCTCTGCTCTCTGACCAAATTTACCAGATGATTGCTTGATTTTTTTCTGATCCTAATCAAGTCAAAGGTTAGTGAGGTCGTGGTGCATAAACCATTCTGAGGGTCGAGGGTGAGTTTTAGGTAAATTGTGGTTTTAATGTTTGAGAAAGAGCCCATAACTAGTGGGGGTTTCCATTTTTCAGTGGCAAGAGGCACAAGCATAGGTCTGCAGTAACACACAGCTTCTCCGCTCTCAGTAGTCTTGTGGCTGAAAGATGTTTTAAAGCTCCTGTTTTCAGATGACCCTGTTACTGATTAGCAAAGTGTCATTTCTATTTTTAGTTCCACAAGAGAAAGGTAAGTGAAATTGGCTCCACCTCACCATCTCCAAATGGGCAATATTACTGAGCAATATTTAATGTCCCCACAACATCTTTTTTTTTAGATAGCTTTAGATTCATATTGAAAGTCCAAGTTCATGGGTAGTCCAGGTGTCCAAAATCCAATGCCCAACTGGATAGTCCCCTTCAAAAATGCTTCCCCCCTCTTTAGAATCAGAGCATTTGTCACTTGCCATGACATATATGTTGAGTGAAGACGAGATTAAGCTGGAAAATTCTATGTTTCTAAAATAAAGGTGATAGTGATAGGAGTTTGCACTTGCAGAGCATTTTACTGGTGGCAATGCTCTCTCACTGCTAGCATTTCTGTTAAGTCTCCCAACTACTCTGTGAGGTAGACATGGAAGGAAATTTTATCACCAAATGATAGATGAGAAAATGGACATTTTGAGGTTTAAGTGACATCCAGAGTCAAGGTGTGTCTCCTAAGACACGGTGCCCCAGGAAGATCTCTGGCCAGTTCGAGGTACAGAGCTGAGGAGTTCATCAGTTTCCAATCCCAGTAATAAATGAGCTACTTGCTGGTCCACCCAAAACGGGAAGCGGGTGGAGGGATACTTGGGCACTGCCCATTAGCCTACTCAGATGCTAGATACAGCTTGGGAGGAAGAAAACAGGAGCCCCAGCGCTTGGGTACTGGGAAATTCAGGCTAAAGGTGGTGTATGAGTTTCCTATTGCTGCTGTAACAAACTCTTACCACAGATGGCTTAAAACAACACAAAGCTATTCCCTTACAGTGATCCAAGCCAGAAGCCCAAAATTGGTTTTTCTGGGCTTTAAAAATCAAAGAAGGTGTTAGCAGAGAGGGTTCCTTCTGAAGGCTCTATAGAAGAATGTGTTTCCTTGCCTTTTTCAGCTTCTAGAAGATACTTGTACTCTTTGGCTTGTGGTCCCTTCCTCCATCTTCAAAGACCATCAGCCCAATTTCTGCTCCCATTGTCACACAGCCATCTCTCTGACTCTGACTCTCCCACGTCCCTCTTACAAAGACTTTTGTGATCACATTGTACCCATCTGGATAATCTTCCCATCTCAAGATCCTTAACATAATCACATCTACAAAGTTCCTTTACCGTGGAAGGTAGCAGAGTCACAGGTTCCTGGGATTAGGATATGGGCACCTTTGGGGCCATTGCTCCACCTACTACAGGTGACAAGGTGGCAGGTGGATGGTGGCAGCCGTTTTTTTACTGGTAAATGCATCACTTGCATGGTTGTTTGTCTGTCTGAAAGCCACACTCTCCACTGCCACCTGAACTGTAGAGGCCAAAATAGAACCCATGTCTTCTGATTCCAAATAAAGTGCTCTTTCAGGCACATCATACCGGCCATCTCAAAACTATATTTACATTTTTTTTTTTTGCAGATAGCTCACCCTGATATAGATGGTAATTAATATTTGCATAATGCTTTAGAGGCTATAATGTCCTTTTCTATTTACATGAAGTCATTTAAATCCCTACAATAGCCCTCTGAGACCGTTATTATTAACACATTTTACATATGAAGAAGCTCAGGGCTAGGAGGGGTGAAGGGATTTGTCCAAGGTCACCCAGCTGGTAAGGGCAAGACCGCAATGCAAATCTGAAAAGTTCCACCATGTGCAGCTCTAAAGAATGAATCCACATTCAAGTTCACTTTGTTAGAGGTGGTAGTTTATCTTTTGGGGATACTACGAAGGCAACTGGGATCTCCAGTATGTTTTTGAGAGAAAATGAGTCAATAAATGTGAAAGTGCTTTGTAGCAGTATGACTCATGACTACAGAAAGTTAGTGATGGAGTTATTCTCATCAGCATCAACATCAACATCATCAACATCATCAACATCATCAACATCATCATCAACATCATCCTCAACACCATCCTCAACATCATCATCAAGTGCCCTGGAGACCAAGAGAATTCAAACAGGTCAACACCTCTAATCGCAGTGTTGAAAACACTGACCCCAACTGTCTCACAGTCCCTGGGGATGGTGGCTCAGGGTTCTGTGGTTTCCTGGCCACTGTGCAGGTGTGGCTGGTGGGAGCAGAGCTCTGAATGGAGAAGCCAAGGTCCTGTGCCCTTGCAGATAAACAGGGAGACCCCTCGCGCAATGAAGCAGGCATTCCCAGAAAAATCCACTTTGTGTGAAAGGACCCTGAGACCCTTCCAGGTGCATGATGATATTTTACAGCTTTCACTGGGTTTTTTTTTTTTTTTTTGCAATCTTTCTTCTTTTTTTTGATGAGCGCATTTGCTCTGTGTTTCGAATGTGTCTAATTTGGAGGAGGGGTGGGCTGGAAGGTCATTGGTGGGTCCACCAGAGTGAGGTACAGAGCACCACTGCCAAGGCCTGGCAGCTATCTGGCAGGTGGAACTCCGTTCACCCCGCCACCCCCGCTTCCTCCCCTCACCTTTTTTAAAGAGCAGCAGCGAGCTTCTGCAATGTGCAATTTCAAAACCAGACCAGAAGTCTACTGAGAAGGAATAACCAAGGCGTCCTCCAAGGGCGGCTGAGCAGTCAGCCGGCCCCCACCTCATTTGAGTGAGACCGCCAAAAGCCCTCACGTGGCGCTTGGGCCACAGGACCACAATTAGGAAACGCTCCCTGCCCCTCACAACGGCCACCCGCGCCAGGCAATAGGGACGGAAGAGAGGCAGGTGCATTCAAATCGTCCTGGTTTGACCAAGGGAAATGAAGCACTAAAACAGCTTTGTCCCACAATGAGTCAGGATGGGGGCAGGGAGTGGGGGGCCAGGGCCCTCTGACCCTTCTTGGGAACTAGTCCTGCTTCTGGTTGCTCAGGCTTGTGAACCCAGTGTCTGGCGTGTCTCAATTCTCGTGCTCCGTTGCTGTGGGACCAGAGGCACTACGCGGCCTGGGGTCTTTCTTAACAGTTGGTCCCACCTGTAAACACAGTTGTTTATCAGACAATGTGTCCCCATCCCCAACAACTGCCACCTCTGCCTGCTCCAACTCTCCCCACACCTCAGGCCTGTATTCCACCTCTTCTAAGAAGCCTTCCCTCATGCCTCCGGTAAATCTATAAATCTCCTCTTCCTCAGAACTGTCTTTATCCCTTCTCTCAGATACTCATGGATAGCATTTTTTAAATGAAAATAATTACTCACCTATTAAGTCAGGTGCCCTGCTAAGCACTTTCATACTTGCTGTTTAATTTGCTTTTTAGCTCCCCCTAGCATTATACAGAAACTCCTTGAAGACAGAGATTGTGTCTGACTCATCGCTCCATTCCCGCCAGCCACCATGCTCTCGATAAATAGTTATTAGATTAATAATTTTAGAAAATCATTTGAAAAAATTGTAAATTAGTAGAGACTTCGAAGAGACTTTGCCATCAGCATGAAATGACCTCTTGCTCCACATCCCGCAAGGAAGCCAAGGTGACTTCAGTGAGAACCTGCCCTATGGGAATTTCTGCCTGCTTAAGGGACTCTTAAGAGGGAGCATAGAATACACTCACAACCTACCTTGGCGCTTCATCTATTCCAACCCTAAAAATCTCCCTGGGACACTCACTCGATTCTAGAGTATTAAGTCCCATCAATAGCCCAAGGTCTCCTGAATCTCTCTCTCCAACTCCTCTTCCCTCCCAACCTTGGCATTTGTCTTCCCAAATGCACCCCTTATCTCCAGTGGGGTGTTTGTGCAAAAGTGTAAAACAGCTGACTTAAAAGAGAATTCCTTTTCTCCCACCTCTCACCCGAGATTTACTAAACCTGCTCCACATCCTTTGTGTTCAGTCCTAGTTAGGAGCACTGCATTCACTCCACCTCTAGAGCTAGAAATCACGGGGTCATCTTCAGAGACGTCCTTCCCTCTCCCTCCATAAGCCAGTCATCACACCCTAGGAGCTTAACTCCAGAAACGAATACCTCTCATCCATCATGCCTCTCCACCCACAATGCCTTGGGTTCAGGCCCTCATTAGTGTCTGCAGGACCACTGCAACAGCTGCTCCCTGTCTTCCACATCTCCTTGGGTTATCTTCTCAAAAAACAAATCTAACCAAGACATGTTCTTGCTTAGGAATCCTTGCTGATGATCCACTGCCTATAGAATTGAGACAAAATTCCTTGATGGGAGCACATAACACCCTTCACAATCTGACCCCAGGGTTTATCTCCTGCCTCCTCACCTCATGTAGTTGCCCTGAACTTCTTACCCCGACATACGGATGTCTTTCACAATTTGGGGCTTTTGCACATGCTGTTCCCCTTTTCTGGAATGTATCTCTTCCCTTCTCTGATTGGAAAACTCAGTCATATGTCATGACCCAACTCCCATTTCACCATCTCTGTGAGGTCACCCCTCATTCCTTCCAGGCAGAACTATTTGCTCTGTTCTGATCTCCCACAGCCCTTGTTTATATCTCCATAATAACACTTACCACACTGTACTGTAATTTTCCTGTTTGAGTGTCAGTCACTCCATTATACTTTAAGATCTAGGAGGTTAAGAACCTGAACTTATGAATTTTTGATGTCCCCAGGGTCTAGCCCAAGATCTGCTTATAGTGAGCCCTCAGAAAAATATGAACCAAATAAATCACTGAATATACTCAAAGGTTCTCTGCGTGAAAGAATGCATTACCAAGGTGAGCCTGGCTCTGGATACCAGTCCCAGCTCTGCTGTTAATGGTTAAAAGGAAGATGGACTTTGCAGTCAGATATACTAGTGTTCAAATCCCTTCTCTACAACCTGCTAGCTGTGTGATCTCAGGCAAATAACTCCCAGTTCGATGCCTTAGTTTTCTCATCTCCAAATGGGGATAATAACTGCCTCATATTACTGCCACAGATTGTAGAAGTTGAATATGTCAAGTGTGTAGCACAAGGTCTGGTACCTAACAAGTAGCCCTGCTTATGACCATGTATTAACTGTGTGACCCTGGGTCAGCCCCTTCCCCTCCCTGAGCCTTCCTGGAAACTTCCTGTATAAAATAAATGTACAGACTATTATCTCTGAGGTTCCCTTAAGCTCCATCATTGCAAGACTTTACTGCCGTCCAAATGTGTGGTATCACTTCATTCAGCCCTGAAACTTAGCCTGCCTGGCAATACGAATTCTAATAGTTTCTTGGGCATAAGCTTTGCTCACTGTAACCAAATTCTTCAACTGTACTGGAGCTCTTAAGGGCACAAACTAATACCTTTGCTCTGCTGAAGTATCTGGCTCAGGGCTGGGCGCAGAGAAGGTACTCCGGTCTCGGCAGAAGCAGTAGCAAGGAGGAAGCCCGTCTCTGCAGGGTCAACACTGATAATAAGAACAGGACAGTGCACAGTCCCGAAAACATAATGTGTTTCTCACTTCCATGACTTTGTGAACTTATTTCGCAATCTTGTGTTTATCCCCCATCCCATTCTTATTAATGTTGTGTTAACATCTTAATTTGAACTGTGGCCACTGCATTTCACACAAAGAACACACATGAGTCTATTTAAATTCCTTTGGATTCTCCCAGACAGGAGGTGTCTCTCTCCCACATGTGCACATTTAAAATTTATTTTTGACATCTTAATGTGATTATTTTTGTTCTTGTAAAGTAATGGAGTAAAAATGAAAAATAGCTGGTTGGGTTTCTTTCCCCAACATTCAAAACAGGGAAAACAGCCAATCTTTGGAAGCCAGTTGTTTGGAGTAAGATTTGAGGTCTCGCTGAGTGAAATAATTAGGCATTTTCTGAAGAATAAAGCAGCAAAGCACTGTGGGAAACAGCACACTCGGGCCATTCAGCAGACCTCGGGCAGCTTTCCCGCTTCAGGGTGATAAATATCTCCAGAGAGTCAGCCAGGGCAGGGGAAGGAACGGAAGCATTGGGATCGGTCAGACCTGGACTTAACCTCATCCCTCCCACTTGCCGGCTGTGAGATCCAGGCAATTTTTTCAATTCGGAGCCTGGGCTTCCCCATGAAAAATAAAGATAATAATAGTGCAAACCTCATGGTGATGTTTAGAGAATTAAAAAAAAAATAATGTATATAAACACATAATTGATACAATGAATATAAGTTCTCTTCTCTCTTCTGAGAGCATGGTACAAGTGGAATAAAGCTACTTATCTTTTTACCCTACCTTGTTGCATAAAGGAATTAAGACAATATTCACCAAGGTGAAATTAATGCAAAAAAAAAAAAAAAGAAATAGGAAATGAGACAAAGCAAAGTAACAAGTGCTGGAGTAAAAAGCTGGACTCAAGAAATCAGGTTGATTTGCAAAATGCACACAGAATCCTCTGGTCATGATACTGGGATGGGACAAGTGTTAGCGGTTGTAGGTAACCTGTCATTCCAGAAAAGCCCAGCTCTTCCTGATTGAAAAAGCAAAAAGATTGTTTATCTTATGGCAAATAAGCATCAGGAGACAAAACACCTAATTTCCCTCCTCTCCCCAGACGTTATTTCACTGTGTGACTCTGTACAAATCACGTTAGCACTCTGCGGCCCCATCTCCTCACCTGTACACTTTGAACATTGGATGAGAGGAGCTCCAAAGGCCTTTCTAACCCCTACATTTTATGACTTGATTCTATTCTGTAAAAATGTCCACAGGTTTCCCCTCCACACATTTGCAATTTATGTGACATTCTCCTTGGAATTCATCAGTCTGCTTTAATAAAACGAGCTCTTCACTTGCAGATGTAGGTTTATTTCCTTTTAGCCCTGTCGTGGACCACAGAACAGAACCTAAGGAACCAACACTCTCAGCCTAATAGCCGCTTGTTACTTACATAAACCTTACGATGGAACCATGAAAACCAATTAATGCCAGCTTGGGTAGATCTGGATTTATTCAGAGTAAAGGTATTTTGTTCTCAGACTTCTCTTCTTCAGTCTCAATTTCTAATTCCGTTCACATTTTGTTATATATTTGGTATACATTTTTTTATCATGTCCTTTGTTCTCAGTGGGATTGCCAGAGAGTCTCTGAGTAACAGAGAGATAGGAAGAAGCTGCTGAAGAAGCAACATATACACTCTGCTCATGAGAACCAGTTGCTCAAACATGACTCTGGTCTGAGTCTTTAGCCATAGATTTGTGTTCTGGTCCATAACAGGGACTCGAGTGAACAGGCTTTGATTTGAGTGGGTGGGTTGGGCGGAGAGGAGATATGGTTAGATGTTAGGAAAAGTTCCTCCTCTATAATATCTCTCTCATCCACCACTTGCTTTGTGTCTCCTCTGAGATCCCCCCCACCGTTTCCTCAGCAGGAAAAACTATGTCCCCCACCTGCCACCTTACCTCCCACTACTTCCTACATGAGCCCTACTTTCCTCCAGATTCTTTGAGCCCCTGCCCTCGGCTGTCCCTCAGGAACGGTCAGTAACTCACCCAGGAACACACACCGCTAAAAGACAGAGCTGAGATTCAAGTTCCAGCCTGCATCTCCTCCAAGCCAGCAGCTTAATCCTCACTGCTAAACTGAATCTCCAATAAAATATTATACTAAACGCCTCTGTGAAGATTTCTCAATTTCTATATTAAAATGCTGTGGGCTTGTGTGTGCCCTCGCCGCACGTGTGTTTCTCAATCCTTCAAATATACCAGTGGTCCCAAAGTGGTTTGCACGTTAGAATCACCTGAGAATTTTTTTCAACTTCCAAAGCCCAGGACACAGTCCCCAAAGAGTTAAATCAGAACTTCTTTGGGGCTGGGATACAGTCCTCAATAGTTTCATAAGCTCCACGGGAGCTTCAGTGTGCAGACAAGTTTATGCTACTGCTATAAGTTGGTATAGTTCAGCCCTGTATTATAATTACTATGATTATAAGCGGTAAGGTACTGGAGAGCAGAAATCTTATTTTGTTCAAATTTGTGCCCCCCCCCCCAGCACCAAGATAAAAGTAGTAGCTCAGCGAATATTATTAAATGATTGCATCCATCCAATTTAGGTTTTATCAATTTAAACAAACATGGACAAACTAACAAAAGTACAAATGACAGGATTGGAAATGCTTGATGTTTTGGAGTGTTTCCTGCAGTGGAAAAGGCCCAGAAACTATGATTGCTTAGGGTGAAAATAGAGGACTCTGATAAGGTGTTTAATAATTTTTTCCATTCACAAGAAAAAGTAAAATGAGAATGGCAAGTCTCTGTTTCTAATCTCTGCTTAGGAAATCGGTCTAGGCTGCCACAGAAGTTGAGCGGATCAGACCTTAGGAACCAACTCCTGACGATCCCAAATGGAAAATTCTAGAATGCTGACCAAAAAAGTCCACAGAATCATCTTCTCAGGAGAGGTTTAAGAAAGGATGAGACTCCATGTTGCTTTCAGTTCTTAACTGAACAGGTTGGATAAAACTTCCACTACAAACTACAAAGAGAATTTTATTTTTTCAAGCTGGCAATGTGGTGAGTTCCTGATTCTCTGTGGGGATTACAAAACAATCCACTGTATGGGGTCCAGGCTATAAATTCAGGCTTGCAGATTGCTCAGAAGACAGTTCGAGAAAGCAAAAGGCGGATTGTCCAATCTGGCTGCTCCATGTGCCAGGAGTTATTAATTATGTCTGTTCTAATAACAAGAGCTGGGAAGCAGCAAACTCAAAACATGCAGGGAAAACAAAACAAAATAAGATGGTGCTTTGCCGTAATGAGAGGAAGTAAAAGACAGCAGTTATAGCACCAGGCTCAGTAAATGGGGGACAAACCCTGCCAGCAACAGATTTTAGCTGCACTGGGCATGATCACCATAGCAGCTACAGAGGCCATGGAATCCCAATGGACTCTCCCAACATCTGCCCAGTGACCAAGGAGGTCATCTTCTTCCCTGTGCTTCTCTGGAATAGGTGAGGGAGGATTCGAGGACTCATCAAAAGGATTTGACAAGTTAGGATTTGCTGTTCTGTGGCTCATAAGTTATCAGAGTTGGAAGGGACATCTACAGATGAAATAAATAGTCCAGCCCTACCCATTACTACACATGAAGAAACTGACTTCCAGAGAATTAAGTGAGGTAACTCCAGTCACCCAACAATGGCAGACCAGGATCAGAGTTTTCTCCACTCACCGCCTTGCTGGTTAATAGCAGGCTCCTTTTCTTCCTCCCTAAGAAGCTGGCTTTTTTTTAGACTTGTACCAGGTACCTGCATAGCCAGCAGCCTCAATAACATGTCTGCCTAGGTGTTTTAGCCTCTATTACCGATGTGGCCCTGGATCAGCTCTGTTTGGTGGGTGGTCATCCCCTACTCTTCCTAGAACTCCTGGTCAGGACCTCAGAAATTCAGGCTCTGGGATGTCTTTCTAAGAGTTTCAATGCTGCCTAAGAGTCTATGGCCATAGCACCCTGAACGTGCCCGATCTTGTCTGATCCCGGAATGCTGCCTAAGAGTTCTCTAAGACCAAAACCTTGGACACCTGGGCTCCCCTCTGATCCAGGGGACTGTGAGCATATGGAGGTCAGAAACTAGAGCTTATTCATCTTCAGATCTTGCCTGCCACTCATAAGATGCTCAGTAAATTTTAATAAATGAAAAAGCCCAACACTTAAAGAGAGAATGTTAAAACTGGAACTCAGAGGAGAGCAACCAGGACTGTGAAAAATCTGAATAGGATAAGGGATAGATTTAAAATGAGGTATTCAACTTAGAGAAGAAAATACCCACAGGGGAACTAATTTACCACCTTCAAATAGCCAAAAGGTTATCTTGGGGAAAGATGAGGAATAGGAGAAACTATGGAGAATGACTTTAGATTAACAGAAGCAGCATTTTGTGGGGAAAGAAGTCAGCAATCCATCTCTAGTGAGGACCGTCTCCCGACAGAAAACTGAAGGGAGGAGAGAATCTGCAAGGGATGGAGCTTGACCCATGACTTCTACGTCTAAGGAACCTTGACCACCTTGGAATAGAGGACCTTGGTGGCATTTTGATTGGAGGAAACATTGAAGGTAAGGGGTATATATCTGCAGTTAGCTGAACTGGAGACCATGATAGAAAAAAATTGAGTTCGAGGGTAGAACAAGCATGCTTGGCTCGCCTAAGATCCCTCTTTCTATAATAATAACAACACTGGTTATTGAGTGCTTCTGTTTGCCAAGCTCTGTATTATAACTTTAGCCTGACTGATGATAGTTCTGATACAGCAACCATCAGGAAGCCCCATTTCATACAAGTTCAACTTGAAAAAAATAAAGGAAATTGATTTTTAAAAACATCCTGGCAAGGTTTCTGTGAAACTGGCACACTCCTGCGTGGAACACAAATTGAATACAAATTGAAACAATCCTTTTGGAGAGCCATTTGGCAATACTTTTCAAGAGCCATAAAACTCATCGAATAATCCCACTCTGAGGGATTTACCCTAAGGAAAATAACTCTAAGAAAGAAACAAAACTGTATGTTCAAAGTCCTTTAAAATATCAAAAACCTGGAAAGAACCCAAATTCCCAACAGTTTGGGAATGGTTAAATAATTTATGATATATTAACTCTGTGGAAAATTATGTAGCCATTAAAATGATAAATGGGAGGACTTTGTGACAACATGAAAGGCATATAACAAATAACATTCAAGGATAAGAGTGGAACGCAAAATTGTACATGTGCTCTGAGTATAACTTTGTAAAAATACTTATGGCTAGAAATTGAACGGAAAAACAGAGAAATACAAAAGAGGAATTTTGTTTTTTGAGATTTTGTATATAATTGTTGTTTGTATACTTAAAAAAAAAAAAGAAAACAGAGAAAACTCTTGCCCTAGCAAAGGAAACTTGAGAACAATTGCATGTCAGTTAAAATGAATCTTATCGGTCTTGGGCTAGCGCTCTCATTTTATAGATAGAGAAATTGAAGCTGAGAAAAGTATCTTGTCTATCCCACAAGGTTAGTGGCTGAGCCGGGTCTAGAACAGAAGCCCAAGCAGAGGATCCTTGGATGGTGATATTCCAGAAACTGATAATTTGTGGAAACACTTGGAGTGAAGAGGGCAAGAGGAAAAATAGGGTTGCTGGTGGTAAAAATTCTCAGATGTGGGTAATAACGTTAGTCAGTTAAGAGCATAACCTCATCCTCTGTCTGCTGAAGACAGTCTACCATTCACTCATTAAGTACATAATGAATCTGCAAAGCGAGGATCTGTTTTTCTGCCTTTATATGCCATCTCCTCTCCATCCTCATTACAACTTCCCAAGGTCAAGGTCTCGTCAATCATTCTGTAAACACTTTGTGGGCACCTGTTATGTCCTAGACACTGTACTAAGCCTGGAGACACAGTGGTGAGTAAGACACACATAGCTCTACATCTGATGGTGCTCTCATTTTGGGACTGGAGACAAGAGATTTACATGCAAACAAACAAGATGTTTTAATACAGTAGGAAGTACAATCAAAAAAAAAAAAATCAACAACTAGAATTTGTGATGAAGGGTAAGCCCAGTTAGCGGACAAATATGGAGTATGGAGGGTCGTAAGCAAGGAGGTGATGTGGTCTGATTTATGTGTTTGAAAGCTCACTGTCTGCCTTTATTATTCTAGGACAATTACAACCGCCCCCCCAGCAAAAGTCTCTGTCTCTTCTTACTGTGGCCAAAGAGGTCTTAATAAAATGTAAATTTGATGTTATATGGCTCCATCTGGAAACTTTCAAAAATTTCTCGTCACCCCCAAATCAGGCTCAGGCAGTAGGCACAGCTACTGAGATCCCCACCAGAGGCTTTGCATCACAATCGCCACAGCCCCAGGACATGTCCCAACCCCAACCCCAACCCCACACAGCCTCTTCCGGAGCCCCCCGGGATGCTCACTGCCCTCCTGGCATGCCGCCCACTCTTCTGAGGCTGGGCATTGGCCCAGGCTGCCCTGGCTGCATTGGGTCTTCATTGCTGCACACGGGCTTTCTCTAGTTGTGGAGAGCGGGGGGCCTCTTTGCCTGTTGCAGTGCTTGGGCCTCTCACTGCAGTGGCTTCTCTTGTTGTGGAGCAGGGCGCAGGCTTCAGGAGTTGTGACACAGGTCCAATAATTGTGGCTCACGGGCTCTAGAGCGCAGGCTCAGTAGTCGTGGCACACAGACTTAGTTGATCCTCGGCATGTGGGATCTTCCCAGACCAGGGTTTGAACCCGTGTCCCCTGCATTGGCAGGCAGATTCTTAACCACTGCACCACTAAGGAAGCCCGAATGTCTCCTATTCTTAAAAGTCTTCTCTCACTCTTCCATGCAGAGCAACTTAGTCACTGCCTTCTATGTGCTCCCTCTTCTGTGTGCTCATAACACATTTTGTTCACACTTGCATGATAACACATCACATAGGCTTGTAATTATGTGTGTGTGTGTGTGTGTGTATGCGCACAGCAAGCAGAGACCATGCCTTTTCTATCCAGATCCTAGCAGGGCTGGGCACCTAGTGTTAGTGGCTACTTAGCAAATGGGTTAGACCATTGGATGGAAGGATGGGTAGGTGGATGAAGGAATTACTAAATGGGTGAATATAGTCTATCCCCCTCATTTTAAAAGCAGGACGATTCTGATCTGGCTCGTCATCTGTGAAATGGAGAATGAGACTAGGTGATTCTGAAGGTGACCTTCAGCTCCGATGTTTCAGGTTCTGAGAGTCCAGAAATCACGACTGGTTATTGCCATTGAAATCAGAAAGCCTTCATGGCTTGACTGCTTGAGAGAACTCAATGGGTTCCCAGGTTCATGACTAAGGATCATAAAGCCCGAGGAGCCCTGCTGCATGGGGATAAATAAAGACGGGGCACGGGCTGGGTGCCCTCCTGTCCCAGTTGGCAACACTCATCACACCCTGACATACCTGCTGAGGGAAGAAGCCTCAAGCAGAACAGGTTTCAAGCTGGCTCAGCAACAGCACAGCTATACATGCCTGTAAGTTTCCAGGGCCGGGCGAGGGCCTGGAGAGGCAAGCACGGGCCGCTATGTTGCACGGCTCCAGTGGCTATTTTTGCTTTTCCCATCATCTGTGGGTGCAGTTGTCAGGTTAGACTTGTGTAGATTTAGGTCAGAGGTGAGGACAGAAATAATTCCTAACTCAGCTTTTGAGGGAGGAGAAAAGAGTGAGGACACATCATTTCCTCCTTATCGGGCTAGAGGAGAAGGTGACCAGAGTTTCAGTTCAAGCCAGAGAGCCTGTCTGGATGGCAGCCAGTGTTTGGCGCTCTGTCAGGGGCTGTGGGGAAGGCAGAGAGGGATGAAATGGGTCCTGTCCTCAAGCAGTTTATACTTGAGTGAGGGAGGTCAGTGATGTACTTAGGATAAGAGAGGTAAGTTCTTTGGGGAGCAGAGAAGAGAGGAAGTCCATGTGGATGAAGGTTGGAGAAGGAAGGAATACATCACAAAAAAGGAGGTATATGCAACAGACAGAAATGGCATTGACCATGTCGGGGTCGGAGTCAGGGCAGTGGAAGAAGGTGGGCAGTGTGGGTGGCGATCGCAGAGATTTATCGCCGGGGGCGGAGGGGGTGGCGATTAACCGTGCTGGAAGGGGTGGGGCAGAAGGGGTCAACCAGGTCTCAGATACCTGCTTCGTTATTTATTCAAACAATATTTATCCAGCGCCAATTTTTGTCAGGCGCTGTTCCTACCTGTGAGTGTCAATACCCAAGGTTTAGAATGCATCCTGTAAGCCCCCGGGGCCACTGGAGGATCCTGGGTGGGGATGAGTTTGACAGTATGGAGAACGTTGCTCTTCCCTACATGACCTCTGTAATCCCTTCCTAGGAGATTATGTGATCAATTACTATTTATAAGCAACACAAGACTTTGACAGGAAGTATCAGGACCGCACACACAACTCTGAGAGTAAGTCTCCTGGAGCTAAGAAGATGTGATACAGAACACCAGATAGCAAAAGTACCTTTCTGACAACAGTAACAGCAGGAGTTGGGGCCCGCCCACAGACCCTAGGACTGGTCTCCTGTGAGATTTCCTTCTTCACTCAGAGGGCAGTAGAGATCTTAGCCCTCTGGTCGCTGGTGTGCAAACAGCAGATTTCCAGGCCCAGGATCAAAGGCAAGAGAGAGCGGGCAGAAAGTGGTAAGAGGAAAAGATACAAGTTAGAATTTGAAACCATGGGGGAAAAAACACTTCTAAACCCAAAGAGTAGCTCATTTTAAAGAGATTGAGTCTTGCCTTGCAAAAATGCAATCAGCATTAAAATCCTTCATTTCCTTCTTCCCCTTCCTACACAGGGAGGGACTTTACTGTAAATTAATCTGGAAGTTAAGTGAGTACAAACTTACTTTTGAAAGTACCCAAGAGGCAGAAATAGGAATGAATTAAGCTGCAAAACAGGCAACGCAAAGAAAGATGCTAGGAATTTAAACTCATCTGGTGGCTTTTTACAAGTTTACTCTTGATGATGTGGGAAAGTGTATGGCTCTTGGCTATTTATGAGAAATTTTCACTTTGACTGGGTGCTGGGGCATTCATTGGTCCTTTACCCTGTGACCTGTCTGAGAGCCACGGCCATGCTTTTATACAGAGGGGACTTTGAGAACCTTCCAACGGTATTGATAATGGTGGGTTCCCCGAGTCCCTTCAGAAAGGGGACATTTCTTCTCCATCTCGACTTCCTGCTATGCAGAAACTCTGCGTATTGTAAGAGTCAGACTGCTAGGAAGAGCCCTGGCCTTCGCCCTAGGACATGCAGGTTCTACATAGAGTCTAATCCTTAACAGCCATGAGACTGTGGCAGAGTCACAACCCCTTTCTGGGCCTTAGTTTTCTTTTATAAGAATCCAGGGAATTAGGCATGTTATTTCTGTGGCTTCTGCCAGAACTAATGAAATGAACTGCGAATTGAATTTGTTCAGACACTTCAGCCAATGAATCAGATTCTTTTTTTTTTTCCCTGATGTTCATCAGGGGGGAAAAAATGGTAAAACAATCACTCCCCATTTACCAGATACTAGGCTAACATGTTAAATTTATTATTTCACCAACCGACAAACTGATATCCAGGATGAAATGACTGAACTGGACCACAACAGCAATTCCGACGGCCTGGCGGGGAGCTAGTACGGAAGCAGCCCAATTTTCACAGCCTCTACATTTGCACCCAGGATCCCAGAAAATGAGGTTGTGGTCTTAATGATGATGTTGAATGAGAATGGATTTTGAAGTATCTTATGGATTGTCAGAGAAAGCTTAACTCATAGCAGGGCATGATTTTACTGTTGCGCAAGGTGTGTTGTAATTCACTGTTTGGAAAGCAAGAATCAATAAGTGATATAGACAGTAACCAGACAAACCAGAATTTTCCATTGCCCAGAATACCCCATTCCCTAGCCATCTCAGGTAAACAGGAATTCACCGTGGCATCAAAATAATAGTAGCCTCTAAGGACTAAATCCTTGGCGTGTCGGGCTTGCCAACTGTCCAGCAACGGGTCAGCTGCAGACTCACTGCCCGCTCCAGCTGGGCGTTCCTGGGGCCCAATCAGTCTCCACTTCAGAAATCATGGGCGGTGTTTCCATGGAGCTCTGCCAGAAAAGAGGTGATCTAAATCTTGCATGAGAGATGTACATCAATAGGGAGCTTTGCCTAGAACACTGTGACCTAAAAAATCACATTAAGGAACTCAGAATGCAGAGTCAGTTTCAGAGACACCAAGTGACCTTGTGCAAGGCACCTTGTAGATTGCCTTGCTGACTGGACTCCCCTAATGAATGGCGACTGCCTCCATGAGTGCCCAGGCCAGCGAGTACGTGCCCCAGCCAGGGGCAAACATTCTGATTTTCACTGCCCTGTTTTTTAAAGGCAGCCTGCTTCTTCTATTAATCATCTTGCTGTTTATTTGTTCCGGGGCAAACACTGATTCACAGAGGGAAATATCACCTAGTGGTTAGACTGGAACAGTATCTTTGCTACATCTCCTTTTGAAGATCCTGCCCCTTTTCTTCTTTCAAAGCCCTGAAATAAAGATGTCCATGATAAATTTCTTGTGGAATTTAGGGCCAGGAAGGATTTGGTCCCCTTTCCCAATCCATACATAAGCTATTCTTCCTTTACTGGATAAAAAGGACTGAGCAATACCAGACATTTCCCTTTTTGTCTAAGCTGCTAGGAAGCTCAAAATCACACTATATGTTTCAGTAAAGTTATTCTAATTCTGAGTTTTCTTCCTCCTAGCTGTCCTCTTCTTTCCTGGCCAGATCTTAATCTTTTATCTGTGTTTTAATGAGGCTCTTATTTCTGTATCTTATGAGTTACTTTGGATACTTTTTGGAAGTGCCATGCAAATAAATCAATAATGTGGACTAATATGTTTCATGAGTGCTTTCCAGATGAGAAAATTTGGAAGATGAGTGCTTATTCTATGATGAAGTCTGAAATTTAACTTCTAACACATTAATCGTTCATATTTAAAAGCTTATATATAGTAACAACTATGAACCTTTGCACAGTCCTTACCATTTATAAGGCAAATGCCTTCACGTATGTGCTGTCGTTTGTAATTAGTGTTCTCCCTTCACAGATGAGAAAAGGGAGGTTTAGAGAGATTAAGTGGCTTGTCGGAAGTCATAGAGTTAGTGAACTCAGATCTTCTGACCCTGAGCCACATCTTTAGTTGGTCCCCTCTCCCCAGTATCACCTTGTCTCTCACTGGCTTCCATTTAAACCAGCAATCTTCTCATCACCCTCAAACCAATTGTTCAGGGTTTTTTAATGTGTTGATCAGAATGACACAAAAGGTCATCTTAATGGTTGTTTCTCTTGCTGAGATGGTCTTCAGGCAGTCTGGAAACCACTGATTCAAGGTCTAAAGGGTCGAGCTTGAAATGGTCCTTCTAGAAAATCTGAGTTCCCTCCTGCCCTCCTGAGGTTTAACTCACACGTCATGGGCAACTCTGTTTGAGGTGTAAAGGGAAAATGGGGAAACGCGATATTTATCATGCTTTTCTCTTCTAAAGAAGTTATTTAAAATGCTTCCCCTAGGCCTCCCTTGTCCCTAAGCAGCACAGAGAATACCAGATCCACCGATTGTTGGGACAGTCATTGTTAGGAAGCAAAGAAAGACTCATTACTTCTGAGGGCTGGATGGTGTGGAAAAACGTAATATCCTTTACACTCAGAACTTCAGGGTCGGGACTTCCCTGGTGGCACAGTGGTTAAGAATCTGCCTGCCAATGCAGGGGACACAGGTTAGATCCCTGGTCTGGGAAGATCCCACATGCTGCGGAGCAACTAAGCCCGTGCACCACAACTATTGAGCCTGAGCTCTAGAGCCCGTGAGCCACAACTATTGAGCCCATGTGCCACAACTACTGAAGCCCAAGTGCCTAGACCCCATGCTCTGCAACAAGAGAAGCCACCGCAATGAGAAACCCATGCAACACAACGAAGAGTAGCCCTGCTCACAGCAACTAGAGAAAGCCTGCGTGCAGCAACAAAGACCCAATGCAGACCCAATAAGTAAATAAATAAATAAATAAATAAATAAAGATAAATTTATTAAAAAAAGAACTTCAGGGTCAAGTTCTTCCCCCAAGTGGGTCAGACAGCCAAACTGCTTTAACGTGACTTTGAAAATTAGGTAAGTGCTGCATTTGAATTTCTGTTTCCTCCCACTTCAGACCACCCACCCCCCACCAAATGCAAGTTGAAAAGCTTTGGGGATAGTTTGTCCAGAAGGTCCACCACCTGTAGAACCTTCTGGGAGGCCAAGCACCCTAAAAGGTGTATACCTGACACCCTTCTTTGTGCTCCCCTTCTCCAGGTGTGGCGGGACCCAATTCTGGTTTCCCATTAGGCCTCAGATCCTGCCCACAGTCTGGGGGCTGGAGAGGCTAATCTCAAAGGGCTAGAAATGAGTCAGTTTCCACACTCAACTTCAGGCGTGTGGCTTCCTGAAGCCCAGACGAGGAAGCTCTGAATTTCAAAGAGCAATTTTTTTTTCTTTGCATACCATATCCGGAACTGAAACCACCAATTCATTTCACTTAAGATCTCACACTACACCCAGATCATCAATAACATTCCAGAGATAAGATACCCAGGCTTCATCAACTGAGTCACTCCCTCTGTGCAGCTCTTTTCTCTCGGTGCTAATGTTGTCGGTTTCTTCTTTTTCTTTTGTTCAGTCCTGACAACACAGAATTTGGAGGCCTCTGTATTCTTCACAGGTGTTTATGAGACGTAGGAACTGAATGTCTAAAACTGCTGGGGGTTTGGCCCTCCCCATAGCTTTCTGCTTTCCCTTGCAAGCCAGCTTGGCTATGTGTGAGTTAAGGTCCTAGATTCCATGTCTCATTCCAGGGGGCAACTAGCTTTGCTGAGAGCTTCCACGCAGAGGTAACAGGTCATCTCACTAACCCGGGAAAGTGGTTAAAAGATGGAGTGTGTGGAGAGATGTGTGCAAACCTCAAGAAATAGGAAAGCGACAGAAAATGTACACATCCTCCCAATGCCAACTGACGCGTCAACCTGTTAGGGGGAGAAGGACCTCCACCATTTATACAGTACCTTACAATTTATATAGTACCTTACAATTTATAAACCACTTTCACATCCTTTCTCTCTCTTCATTCTCACCAGAACGTGTGAAATAAGCCAAATAAGCATTATCCTTCCCAATTTAGACAGGAGAAAGTAACCAGCGCTTTTATTAAGTGAAGGGCCCAAGCCGTAAGAGGGGAAAAGCCAGAGAGCTCAGGTTAGAAGGCAGTTCTATTCATTCCAAGTCCGGTGTTCTTGTAACTCCCATTTAACCTAATATATAATATAATATTACATCATAATCCATGACTTAACGTTGCGCAGTCATGTGCTGACACTTTTAAATTTTAGGTTCTTATAGGTCAGGGTTAATGGCCATTGGTCATTACTTTTGTACAACCCTTCTAGGTCTCTGCTTTCTTTATTTAAAAAGTAGAGGAAGGGATTAAGCCCTGTGTTGCTTTCAGTTCTAACATTCCATGGATCCCTGTGTCAGTGAATTCATGGGATTACCCAAAAATGTTACCCAAAGGAGACACCACAGAGCATAAGCACTCAGGATGACTGTAGTATTAAGTAAAAATGGTTAGCGTGGTCAAATAAGTTAGTAAAAAAGTAGGATTGTTCAAAATGAAACAGGTTGCTTTGCTCCAGCCCTTCTCAGAGCCTTTACATGCAAATCCACGTGGGCAGGGGCTATGGATGTACAACATTCCTTTAAGTTGGCCCTAGAACATGGATCTCATGGAATTAGTATTCTGTGGAGCTCATTTTGATAAACAGCAGGACATTCTCTGATGATCCCACCAGTCTTTTAAAGCACCCTCACAGATTCCAAGAGAAATTTGACAACCACCCCAGCGCCGCCACCCAGTGCTGTACTTGCTAGGCCATGGAGGGTGGCCCACCACACCGGGTACCACCTAGCACGGAGCAACCCAGCTGCACAATCTGGATCACATCACTTCAGCCACACAAGGCTTTGTGCTGGAAGAAAAAAAAAAAAACCCACACTCCATCTGAAAGCAAGCACTTCCACATGTGGCCTGAATATAGGACTAGAGGAAGCTCCTTTGATTGCCTTGGAAAGTTACTGCCCTTTCATTTCCCTGAGAGCTGGATCCCATCATTTTCTTTTTATGGGAGAAGAAAGGTGAGGCTGCTTAAGGAGTTTCCATTCTGTCTATTGCCCTTCTGACTCCCGTGGCTCTTCCAGCATCCTTCCTCTTTGGAGAAAGGAATTCTAGACTCTTGGAGAACCTCTTGGGGTATAGGAGAGCACAGGGGGCTTTATCTGGTCTGCAGCCCCTCTCAGCCTGACTCTTCCCTTTGGCATCCCTTCCACAGCCCCTGGAGGACAGCTTCTGGGATGACATGCTCTCCTCTTAGGGGCAGCCTGGCCCCATGTTTTAACAGTTTAGATTGTCCAAAAGTTCTAAACCACACTCTGTGTCATGGGAACTTCCTCCTATAGTTGGCTCCAGACAAGTCTGATCCTGCTTCCACAAGCATCCAATGTGTTGCTGCCAATCTCACAGGTGACTCGACTTGTCTTAAATTCCTATCTTAAAAGTCCCATGAGCAGCGTGTACTTCCATTCTCAAGCCCAGCATATGTTGTGAACTAACCTTCTACCATCTCTTCCCATCTTCCCCGCTCTAGGGGAAGTCTTTGTGGTGCCAAAGATATTCTTTACCTGTTTGGGGATCCTCCACTCTGAATGTAGACTTCCTGCTCTGGGTTTAAGTCTGCAAATGCTATCTTCAAGTTTAAAGTAGTATTTCTGCTTTTGACCTCAGCCACATTTGTGCTTGGTTAGAGATGGCTAGTTCTATGATAGACTGAGATAAATTATCTTTTATTCTAGAATGACATGAAACTCCCTAGTGCTAAACTATGTGAAGGAAACTTTAGGCTGAAAGAAGATATACAGGCAAACATATTTAAAATGACCTTGGGACTTCTGTTTTATTTGCAGGAAGAAAATAATTCTCATTTTCCCTTTGACTTGGGTAAATGGTCTGCAGTCTTTATCAACCACCTAGGTAGTGCTTTAAGATTTTACGTGAAGATTTCTTATTTATCCCCGTAACAACTCTTCAAGCCAGATATTATTGTATCATTTCATTACGCTTTATGAGAGCACTGTGGTTGTGGGCTAGTGTTCATCTTTTGTTCTATTGTTGGAATCCTGGACTGCGATTCAAAAGTTCTGGGTTCTAACCCCTCCGTGACCTTCAGCAAGTCAGTCTCTCTCTTTGGCCCTCAATCTCTCCATCTACGAAATAGAAGAGGTGTGGGGTGAACCAGATGAGCTTCAAGGACCCTAGTCCTGGTCAGCCTCTTGCAACTGCTTATCTTTGTTCACAATGTGACCAGAGAGACAAAACGATGCAGCTGGATCCAGGAGGGCAAACCTCTCCCCCGTATTTGCCACACTGATGGTAAGTGAGAAATATTATCCCATTAGCTTTACATCTAAAAGGACAACGTGCCCATCATCGTTCATTACAGCTGGCACAGTGACAATTCTTTTTTATTACAGAAGTCCTGCTTGGTTCAAGTAAAGAAATGTTTGAGAGAAAGTTCAAGTTTTGAAACTGCTAATACCTTCCTGCGATGGTGTGTGGGACGCGATGGGGGTGGGGAACAGTAAGCCAGACAGTTCATCTTAGGGGTAACCTCTCTGGTTTATGTAAAATATCTGACTCAAAGCAAATTCATTCTTGTAGGCTGCCATGCCTGAAGGAGGACGCAGCCACGCTCAAAAGAGATTGAGCGTTCATACAATTAATCAGCTACATCTCTGTGTTGTATGTCGCAATGTCTAATTTCCAGAGGAAAGATCATTTTCAAACCACATAAATGATGATGCTTTTGGAAAAAAAAAAAAAAAAAGCAACAAAAGGAAAACCCACCTCTCCTCAATGTAAAGATTTCACTATGAACTCGCCTATTGTTTGTATTTTACACCCACAGTCTTGATGCCTATTATCTCTGAAATCATTTCAGTTTCCAAAAATCATTTGAACCACTCCTACACCTGGGGCTTTTGATAAACAGTCCAGCTTCTACACAGAGAAACAGTTGCGCGTGTGTGTGTGTGTGTGTGTGTGTGTGTGGTGTGTTTGAGATGGAGAGACAGAAAGAGGAGTTTGCAGGAGAGGGAGAAAGTGAGAGCACACTTGTGAGTTGCACAGCCTGGACACCTGTGAAGACCTGAGTAGGTTTCACTGTAACATACAAAGAAAGTCTATGAGCATGGGTCTTCCCTCCATGGACCTCTCTCTTGAGACTGCAAGAAACTTTTTGGTAATTTTACTCTGATGCTAAGAATAAAAATAATGATGAATGTTTTTGAGCACTTACAATGTTCCAGGAACTTTTCTAAGAGTTTTAATCATATGAAGTCACATATTACTCACAAGTCTATGAGGCTGATACTATTCTTATCACATTCTACAAATGAAAAAAAAAAAAAAAGAATCACAAAGGAGTAAGCTCCCCAATCTCTGACTTATTAACACTGAATTAAAATCTTTCCTGACCATCAACAAGACTGGAGATGCCACTTCCTTTGGGAAGAACTTTCAGTGAGATGGAGAATCTCTCTCCTCTGAACAGCCTCGAGGTTTCTCATGGCATTGAAGCCACTGCCTTAAACTACAGTAATCTCTGCACCTGCCAAATCATCTCTGAAAGACCTCTTGAGTTCCTTATGATTGGGGTAGTATTAAAATTATCCTTGTTTTCCCACAGCCACAGCAAAGTGCCTGGCACTGCATAGGCACTTAGGAAATATTCGTTGAATAAAGTGAATGAAGAGACCCAAGTTTAGACCTGAGTTCTCACAGTCATGTTGGAAAAATCAATACAGCCAGCTCTCCAGGATCAAAGCCAGCTGAATCTTGAGACAACTATCTGTGACTTTTAAAGTAGAACATTTCATTTGGTTTTAGCCCTGTAGGATCTTCCTCTGAAATCATCTTTACCTCTTAGACGGTGATGGTGGGTGCCCTGTCCATCTCGCCTGAACAGTAGGTTTCAGAAGAAATACTGTAATGAGAGAGAGAAAGCTTAAGTGATGTCAAGTTCTGAACTTCATTGTACACGCTCCCCCCTCCCCCCCCCCCCCCCCCCCCCCCACTGATCCTGAAGTTAACTTTCTACAGGTTAAATAGATGTAGTTCTTCTTAGCTTTCTTCATCCTTTTAGAAATAGAGCAGAACCGGATTTAGAACACAGGTTAAACCTCATCCCCAAAGCATATCAAGATCATATAGAAAAACTGGGATGTAGCAAGATGCCTCTGATAAAAGTGTGATCTTTAAAGGAGAGCCTTAAAATAGATAATCCCCTAAAGTCACCCACTTTAACCCTCTCATTTGGTAGATGGGAATAACGCGCTCAGAGGGAGGAAATGAGTTGCCAAAGGTGACAAAGCAATTTAATTAGAAAAGTGAGGATAGACTCAGGACAGGGAACTCTTAGATGAGACTCTTTTCCCTTTTACACTTTGCTAGCCTTCACGACTGGGTTACGAGTCAGCGATTTGTTTCAAGTCGCCTAAAATAAAGCTGATTACATTTGACGTAAAAGTTTGATTTGGGTTTGAGAAAGTCATCAGGCTTAGGCAAGAGTGATCTTAAGGGTCTGGATGACGGGGGCGGGGGGGTCTCTATTTTTGATCACATGCTAAACATTTGTACCTACCAAGCCCCAGCAGGATAAATTAGTTAGTTGATGTCAAAGGAGCATGAGTCACCGTTCTCACCAGCAATAAATCCAGTTGCTGGCACTGAAGAGATCAAACGCAAAATGACAGCTGAGATTGGAGCGTGTTGGCCTGCCTCCATGCACAATTCTCCTGTCCACGTCCCTGCTGGTAGAAAATGTTACTTTGCCTCACAGTGATGGTCAAGGCATTCAGAGTAGTTATGATCTTGTAATGTTGCTGGTGGCTAAAAAGCCATCAAAAGTGAGCAGTACCTGAGCAGATGGCGATGACCAGAAGGTAAAGTCCCAGACTCGACCCTGACGCTGTACCTGACTTTGAATGTGCCACGTGCCTCTGTGGGCTGCATTTCCCCCATCTGAAAATTGAAGGGTTTGGGCGGGGATGTGCAGGGTCCCCTCCACTTCCAGGATCCACTGAGCCCATGAATGCATCAGTTCCTCCTTTCCCTAGTGCGGTTCTGTGAGTCCTCAGGCGAGTAGCAGCTCAAAAACATGTGATTTCAGCTAACAGCCTTGACATCAAGAATTATTTTTATTCCAACACTTGTAGTCATTTGGGAGCTGGAAACATGCACCCATCTTGGAGTCCAAAGAACAGGCTCCACTCCAGTGTCAGCTCTACAATCTAGGTGATATTAACTTCAGTTCCCTTTCCGAACCTCTGATTCTTCCTCTGAAAAATCCAAGTTCACAGAGTTGTCTTGTGGGTCAGATGAGATTTTAGACGTCAAAGTGCCTGTAACCTGAAAAGCATAAGGGGCTGTGTGGGGGAGGAGGAGGATGAACATGTAGATGAGGGGTTACGAACACTTTTTGATTTTCCATAGAGATACAAATGAGCTGCAGGTTCAGGGTCAACAAGAAAGGGCAGGGATGGAGATGTGCTAGCTAGTGCTCTATTCACCCTGAGAATTACCCCAGCAGCTCCTGCATAGCCCACTCTTCCTTTCCACCGTCACCCCCGTCTCCCCAGTCCAACAGAAAGTGTCACCCGTCTTACGTCTTGCGCCTCCCTCGCCCCCACCCTCCTCACTGCAGACCTAGCTGGAGTGTCAAATCAAAACCCGTGTACAGATATTTCACCCTCACTTCTTTAGTCTCCTAGACCATCTAAAAGAAAACAGCAGAGGCGCTCCCTCTGCCCACGCATTTCCCTTTGTTTTGAGGGCTGTGACAGCCTGGTCCTGCGGCAGTTAGAGCTCCCGACCAGAGAAGCAGCTCCATCTCCAAGTCCTCTCTCGGCACTTGAGCTCTGGGTGCTCAGCAGGTTACCTGGCATTTTTCCGGTGGTCAGTAAGGCATGATGGTATCCGAAAGGCGTGACACACTAGGCAGAAGACAAGGCTTTTCACATTGATCCACAAGCTGATGGAGCTGCAGAGGATATGAGGAACTACCTGGTTCAACCCCCCATTGGTTACGGATGCACAAACTGAGCCCTAGAGAAGAGAAGCAACACGCAGTGTCATTGAGAAAGAGAGACAGAAGGATCTATGAGGACATCTAAGCCAAATTCCTCGCTGAACAGATGAGGACACTGAGGCCCAGCGTTGCTAACGCACCTGCTCTTGAGTTAAAGAATTAGTACCAGACCCCATAACCTCTGGTTCAAAGGTCAGATCTCATTTCATGAGAACCACACATAAAATACGCAGTGTGGAAACTGTACGTGAAATCCAGTTTCCGAGGACACGTAGATCAAGCAGTAGGTTATTATACTCACGTAAATTTGGGGAAATAAATTTATATCCGTATTTTGGAATTCCCATTTTGCTCTATAAGAGATTCATCATGTGTTCCTGGGTACAGGAAGAGCATAATGAAATTTGTGTTAGGGGTTTAGGCTACATGGGTACAGGCAAAGCGTAACTGCTAACAGTGACTTTTCCTCCAACACTGAAGCCCAAAGGAGCCATGTAAGTGTCAATGTTCTATCATTAGGAAGCAGTTTATCTGTGCAGGTCCAAAGCTAGGCCCTACTGAGTGAAAAGTAAGCCTGAAAACAGAAGAGTCTGGATGTCTATTGAATCCAAAGCCTATTACTTACTGAGGTATTTCTCTCACTTTGGGGCCAGATCAGTGGTATGCTGGTAAATGTTTAACAACTGGCTCTAAGTGGGAGGGGTGTGGTCGGAGGAAAGTCCCATTTGTTGTGTTTTCCAATACCCTTGGTATAGATATTCCCACCATGGTCACTTTCAAGCTACCAGGGCAACATCATTGATTGTGTAGTTTGGAAGAGAGGCACAGCAGTATGTAATGGTTCTAACATACAGATAAAAGCAATATTAATAACCTCAAGAACATATATGATAATACAATTTCATAAAATAAATAGGAAGTGATGAGTGTTGAGTATTTTTTACCATTGTTTTTAATGTGATTTACTTGCATGTTTACATGATTTAATTTTTGACAACAGCTGCGCTTTCACCCAGTTCACCAAATTCCTCATCGGCTCTTATAAGCTGGAACAAGTCAGCCCCCAGCAAAGCACTGGGCGGGACGGATCTCAGTCTGCGTCCTGACCTATCGTTCTGCCAGCTACGTGATGTTGGGTGAGGTTTCAGCCTCCTTGGAGCTTTAATGTTTTCAGCTGTGGAAGGTGACACACTAACACTAACTTCATGGGGTTATTAGGGATGTTCAAATGAGATAATGCCTAGCACAGTAGCTGTGCATAAACACTCCACAGATCACCGTTAGTGCATTCCAAGCCAGATTCATGCAGCCAATAAACATTTTGCTGGAATGTATGTTATAGATGCTACCTGTGGTACATGATCTTCAGTATCACTTGCTATGGGGGTTCAGAGTGCCCCAAACATGGCTCTTGCCCTGCTCTCAAAGCGTGTTCAGCCTAACAGAACGGAATATAATGGACACCAGGAAGCATAAGCCAGGGCAAGCTATGATCAGCTCATAAAAAAACAAAGCGCTTGGGAAAGGAGAGAAGGAAGGATTCTCAGAGGCGACTGCATTTGAGCCGTAGATTTCAGAATAGACTTGTACCTACAGAGATGTCTAGGAAGGGGGGTGCAAAGAAGAGAGAAGAAAGGGAGCAAAGGCCAAGATAAAGGAACACAGAGACATAGGAGTATAAGATTTGGTGGAATGAGGTGTATAAAAAGGGGCACAAGAGAGATTGTTGGAAAGGCAAGCAACTTCCCCGTCACGTTAGCCCTGAACACTGAGGAATTTGGTTTCTGTTCACTTAGGTAACGATGAGCCTGGAGAAATGTTTTCCTCCGACACACATCAGATTTTTGGATTCCCAATCATGTTATGTGAAATATTTGTTCACTGGATAAATTTTTACGGCCACCATTCTTCTTTCCTTTAACAGGAATTGTTAAGGGTTAACCAGATAGTGATATACGTTTTCAAACTAAGTAAATTTCCCCTGTGGAGAAAAAAAATCCTGTGTTCAGGGATAGAAGGTGGCGTTAAAACTCCCAGTTGAAAACAAAGTCATCATTGAAAGACTTTGATAAATATTAGGAAGGTTCAAGCCCGTGGCAGTATTTCATGGGTTTTGAATTGCCTGGCTGCGCCCCTCTTGCATTGTGCTTCACACACAAAACAAGTCATATGACCTACATCTTTATCTGCTCCCGTCTTCAGCTTCTATATATAGGCTTTGGTTATGAATGTTTTTTCCTATGAAAAGGTCAGACCTTGCACATGTACCATCAATGCAAAGCCCTGCTTATTAAAAAGCAGGCAGGAGAGTTTGTAAAAGTCATTGAAATATTACTGATGTGGGGAAAGTCTTGGCAGCCTGCTGAAAAAGAAATGGCCTCCAAACTTTCTGAGAGAGAAGGTGGGGAACCCTCTATCTCGTGATTATAGAAGCATTTTTTTCTTCCTTCTTGCTAAAGCGCCCCGTGGCTGTCTGTGGCACACGTTCACAGAAACGGGCTGGGACACCCCCACCCCCAGCTCTCTCGTGCATGCGGGTGCACAGACTCACCTCAATCAGAGAGACACCAAGCTCCGTTAACTCCTCCTCCACACCTCAAACCCCCATGGAACATCTGGAGGTGAAGCTGGGGAAGGTACCTCGGCCAGAGAGATGCAAACCCAATTTGGGGTTTCCGGTCGTTCACAGAGTACAGCAGCCACCTCTGGCCAACATTGCAACACCAGAGAGAACCAGGGCAGAGTTGAACTCTTACTTTTAAGCCAAAAGTTCACAGGTTAAAATTCCCCTCTAATGTCAGCTGCTCCCTGGGGCTAACCTTTGAGTCTAAATGCTCTGATGAGATCGAGCTGCTTTAGGAAAAAGATCTCCCTTCCATTTGGTTCCTTTCTCAACAAGGTCAAGCTCTTTCTTGGAATGAAATTATTTAATAACTAAACATGACCTAGATGGGATGCTCTCTTTCTTTCACAGAAAAGAAACTGACGCTTCAAGAGGTTAAATGACTTCCCCAAGTTCACTCAACAAGTCAGGCTTCTGCTGATTCGACATGTGGCCAAGGAACCAGTACTGGGATGGGCAGCACTGTCATAGAAAGCGGTAGATGCCGCGTGCCTATCCTCAATTAGCTAATATCTACCTGCCAAGACAAGCCTCACAGGAGACCTTACGACATAAGGATCACCAGGTTACAGCGAGTAAATTATTAAGTTGAAGGTCAGAAGAACTCCATGATGGTTTTAGATCAGATGCTATCAGACACATTCCTTCACTTAGTTATTTATTCATTCAATCAGTATTTATTGAGAATATGCCAGGCTTCACTCTAGGCACTGAGAATCCAGTGTTATGAACAAAAACAGACATAGTTCTGGCCTCATGGAGCTTGGACTGGTAGCCACCCATGAACACATCGCAGATTCTTTTGCTCGTCCGTTTGTCCCCTTCATCTGCTCCCTAGACTGTGGGCCTCTCAGGATAAGAGGGATGCCTGGCCCACTTGTAAATCTCACTGCCTGACCCCAAGTAGGTATTGGTTGCAGGAATGATCTGTAAGATTTCTCCGGTCATTCATTTAAAAGAGATAGGGGCTTCTTAACAGGAATTAGAGTTGAGATTTATTTGGGGCCCTTCACCTATTTCCTAACTAAAAAAGTGATTCCTGAAGCCCAGCTCTTGGACTTTGGCTGCACAGGCCCACAAACAGTCGCTCCTTCTTTTCTTCTACCTCTAAGCTCTGTGTCTCACCCACGTAGCTGGACTTCCTCCCCCGAATTACTAAGTTTGTCTGTCTCTCCTGAGGGCCCTAAGCCTCCCAGATCCAGCCCCTTCGGACCCACAAAGTTCCCTTACTGACACTTAGTGCAGGTTTTAGGCCCATGGGGGTTGCCAACATGGCAATACTGAGATAAAGACATTCTTCTGTTTGAATAAAGCAGAGCTGAGCACTTGTAGTTAAATAAGAAGGAAAAGAAAAGAACAAAAACTCATTCTGGCAGGAGGATAGAGCAGGCTGCTTCCTGGGGTGACAATTCCCCATCCCCCGAGGAGTCCGCCAGCGGCAAGGTCACCTCCTCAACAATGAAGTGAGAGTCAAGCACAGCTGGAGACACATCACTCCAGACATCCTTTCAACCAAATCTTCTGGGACCCCCTCTCCATTCTGCACCATTTTGAGTATCAGTGATGTACTAAATCCCTGAAATTTCATCCCCTCTTTTCCCTGGTGAGGGGTCCAACTTGAAAAATTAACTTTCTTCTAACTTTATCTTTACCAGTCCACAGACTATGGTAACAGTACTGGTCCAGGATGAATGGCTTTCTTCTCTTTTGTTAGTTTAACTCTCTTAAAATTCCACGTTTGATGCACTGCTCACCTGCTCTGAAACCTTCATCATTCCCTACCAGCTCCAGGTGAAAGCCTGATCGCCCTAGAGCGTCCACCATCAGGCTCCAACACCTGACCTCTTCGGCTTCACTTTGAACTGCTCTTTATCCACCACCCTGTTCCCTCGTCTGATGAATGCAGAGCCTCTGGGTCACTCTTCATCTTTTCCACATCCACATTTTTCTTTACATTATTCCAATACCAATCATGTTTGCGGTATCTGTTTCCTTATTCCTCAGAGTATTTCCTTATTTGCTTATGCTCCCGTGTCTTCACGGTCACGTGTCCAGTGCTCAGTCTGGCTCTCAGGCCACGTTTTTTGGCTGGAACTAACTTGAGTTAGAAAACATTTTTCCACGCAGGGAGGCAGAAGGGCACATTGATGAAGAGCACAGATCCTGCAACCAGCCTCCCTCACTGTGAACCCTAGCTTTGTCACTTACTGCTGGGGGATTCTCATCAAGTTACTTAAACTCCCAGGGACTCCGTTTCCTCTGCTGTAAAATGGGAAAAATAACTCCCACCTCACGTCATGAGGTGTAAATGAGTTGGTGTTTATGAAGTGCTTACTTCAGTGCCTGGCACACAGCTATCCACCTAGGTGGTATGTCTTCATTCTTTAAGGTGCCCTTTTATTTCTCCCTCCTTCAGAATTATTAATTCTATTTTCCATGTATAAAGCACTTTAGAATTTACGAAGACCTTTCATATGTGTTTTCACATTTAATCACCACTGTAATATGGGAGGTAGGTGTCGCCATCCCCAGAGAGTTTTGGTGACACAGGTAAAAGCAGGGGGAGGGGGACTGTGACAGGAACTCAGAGATTCTGGTTCTCGGTCCTGAGCGTGTTCAGCTTCAACATTTGGCTCCCCGTCTGGCCCCGGGGGCTGTTCAGCGGGTTGCCAGATAAGCCCCACCCCTGCCCTAAGGGAAGGGTCCACCAAGACCCGGAGCCAGTGCTCCTGTTCCTGCAGTGCCTCTGCGCACTGACTGAGTGTCTGGACCGGGCTTTGTCTTATCTCAGCGGTGAAGGGGATACACTAGCTTCATGCCTCCCCGGAGGCTCTGCGGTTTCATTTCACCTCCGCTGCAGATTGTTCTGTGACCTTTGCTCCGTCTCTGTATGCAAACCTTTCTCACTGCAGGACACCAGGTAAAGCAACCGCAGAACAGAGCACCCAGGTTAGACGGGATCTTAGAGATTATGAGGTCCACGTCCCCAAAACCATTATACCAATGAGAACATGGACTTGCAGGAAAGGAAATTCCTTGTCCAAATATCCCACTAGTTTAGGCGCTCCTTGAGGCAGGGTCATGTGTAGGCCCTGGAGAAATAAGGACAGGACCCTCGCTTCCAGGAAACACACAGTCTAGTAAACTATGTTCTACCCGTTGCCTCCAATGTCTAACCCAGTACTACGTAACAGGTGTAGTAGGTGTTCCATAAATTCCTCCTGAAGAAGTGGATAATGAATGAATGAATGTGACCGCTCAGTCGCTGGTTAAGCCGGCCCTATACCCGGGGCTCCAGATTTCCAAGCTGGGGCCGCCCTCTGCTCATGCTTTCTGCCTCCCCCATTCAGATTCATGTCCTAGACCTGAGAAGCAGCTCAGAAACATGGCCAAAATGTGTTGCAAATAGTCCTGCCCCCCATGTTTATTCATGACGCACAGGTGGATTCCCAGTCATCTTGTACAAGAGTTTGCTCTCCCTCTTTCCCCCCAAGTGATGGAAGCTAAGCAGGGAAGCAGAGATGCAGCAGAAGGTTAACCTCCACCGACTCAGGACCTGCCCTGCGCGAGGCCGGCGCTACCTAAAACGTTCCAGCGTCTTTGCTGCACAAACAAAAACCAGCCCCTGAAGCATATTGGTTCACGATGGACACCTTAACATGTTTCAGATTTTTCCTGATGTCACCCATTTCATAGAATGTCCAAGCTGTGGAGTGCCTTAGAGATAAGTGAGTTTAATAATTCCTTCATAGGGTAGCTGGAAAAGAGGCAAGAGGGGGTCAAGAGTCTAGAGTCAAGAGGGGGAAACTGAGTGGCTCATAGCCACACAGCACGTCAGCAGCTCAGACTAACCTGGAACGCGGGCTTCGTGGATTTCAGTTCAGAGAGTCTTCCCATGCCCCATACTTCTAGGCTTGGCATTAAGCCCGCAGACTACCAGAGTGTAAGCTTTTCAAGAGCACAGGTTCTGTATGACTTACTTTTCTCTCCTGCACTGCTCATATAGTGTTCTGACTTCACAGACACTCTTTCTTTGCTCAGTACTGTGAAGTTGTCAAAGAGTTTTCATGTTCATTATGAGTCCCATTTTACAGATTGGGGAGCCTCAGGTGGTCCAAAGGGCAAAGGGCTCAAGGCCTCAGAAAAATGCTTGCAGGACTTGAACCTCAGTCTTCTGACAACTAGTCCATGCCCTTCCTTTACACGGCATAAGCAATTCAGTAACTCTTTGGTGACCAAGTGAATGAAAGATGATAGGATGGATGGATGAATGAATGATCGGCTGATAAACAGGAGTCAACCAATCATTCTTGGAGTTTCCAGGATTTTTAAAAAAATAACTCCAGACCCGCCCTCTGCTTGGACCCATGGTAACTTGCTTCGCCTCCCTCACCTTTGGTTTCCCTTCACTTGACAGCACCAAAGCTTCATGATCTTTAAGAGGCCAATCATTCTACAAAAGCAGGGAGAAAGAAATTGAAACTCCTCCAAATGTCGCCATACAGAGATTACCACTAGTTAATATTTTGGCGACCATCCATTCTTCATCAGTTTTTTTGTCAAAGCGTGTATATAATTTGTTTAATGGATTCATACTGAACAAACTGCTAGTAATCTGCTTTGGTCATTTAATAATAAATCACAAATATCCAGTCGGGTCATAAGTGGGTCAAGTGGAAGAAGCGTGATACTTTGACATTTGATCTGTTGAGTAACACATAGATGTTGAGATTCCCAAACACTGCTTTCCATCGACTGTTTCAAGAGTCCAATGAAGGCATTTTGCTGAGCTCTGCCTAGGCTTTCCTGCCTCTAATATGGCCATGGCCAAAACATTGTTAAGATGTGAGTCATTAAGATAGCTTGGAATAACAGCTTTCCATTTGCTAACCTCTATTATACTTGCACGCACACACACTGTTACACGTCAATCAGCGTGCTCAGGCAGAGAGGGAGACATCCCACATCTTGGATGGCCTTTGTAACAACCCCAGAGAAGAAGCATGGCTCACGTCATTATTGTAAAGGTGAAGAAATTTAGGATGAAGGCTCTTACATGTTCCTGCCTAGGATTTTTGTTCTGCTGAGTTTTTGTTTCTTTTTTTAAATAATATCTTCAGAAATAAGTCAATAACCAGGAGCCAATGTTCAAAGGGGAGTGTCTTACATTTGAAGATGAGCAGAGAATTTTACCCATTTGGAGTGGAGTGGAGATGTGAACTCATTTTTGATCTTTCATTCCAGACTTTTCTTTATACCATGCTACACTGCCTTCCTGACTTAAAACAGGTTTGAAAGGCTGGGCGATTTTAGTTCATCTCATAGACTAGAGTACACATGTATGAACGTACCCCACCTCGACCAGCACGAGTGCTGACGGTGCATTCTGTGGCCTCTACGGATGGGCTGGCTGCCTGTCACGTCTGTAAACGAGGTTTAACTTGATTAACATGGGCCACTGGTCAGGACAACCTCCCCTGCTCAGTGAGGCGAGGGCCACTGGGCATGGCTGGCTGGAGGGCCAGAGAGAGGTTGTGATTCATTTCTGCCCCAGGCGCCCACCTGGCCAGCCTGGTGCAAGGCTGTGGGACCAGGGGAAAGTGAGAGGCTGCAGGCGCCCTGCCTGTGAGCTGGGCCTCGGGAGTAATAGCGAGAAGAGGGGTGAGAGTAGCAGCTGCTGAGGTTGATATTTATATAATGATTCTCTGTGTTCGAGGCAGGAAGTGAAACCAAGGTTCTGCTGAGACACTTTCCTTCCCCCACACCGCTGCCCACGGCGGCTCCGAGGGGGTGACATGGGGAGAGCCTCAGCGCCCTATGCCCAAGCGTGTGCAGAGACAGACGCGCCAGGCTCGACCCTGGGATGTCAAAGCCGAGGCTCTGCTGCCGGATCCGACAGACCACCCCTCCCTGGTGTTCTCAGCCTAGGCCCCTTTATTCTCTCCACCTAGTTTCCTCCTTATGATGGGAAGAGTCTTGCTGTTCTCCTGCAGCTTTGCAAGAATGCTTTGAGCATGCATGAGATGATATCTGTAACCCCAGGGCCAACCATGCCCCGCTGTGGAATTAGCATCAAGCTCTTTATTTTTCTGTCCATTTCCAACGCCACCACCTGTGGTTTCTATGGACACTTGTTCCCGACTTTTCTACCTGCCTCTCTCTTCTACTTTCCTTTTAAGCATTAATATCTTTCCAGATTGTCTTAGGCTTCAAAGCGAATATTCCCATCAGTGCTTCTGTCTTGCTTCTGTCTTGCGTAAGCCCAGGTCTAGGAATTCTATTCTTATCTCTTTTTTTGAAAAAGGGGCATTTTAATATAGATGGTGATCTATCTAGAGAGGCTTTCCTATTCTGCTTCCCACCTTAGTAGGGGGGGATTATTTGAATCATGGAGAGTTCACAGTAGAAAAGGGCATTAAAAATGATCTAGTTCCCTGCTTCTCAACGACTGAAGGACCAGCCACAGCCGTATTGAGGACCTTGTCAGAAATGCAGAATTGGAGGCCCCACTCCAGACTTACAGAACCAGAATCTGCATTTCAGAAAGATCTTTAGATGATTCATATGCACGTTACACTTTGAGAACCAATGCCTTAGCCCAAGATGCTCATCACCAGGTGGAAGAAAGATGGAGCTGGACCAGCACACGCTCACACAGCACAAGAATGTTGTCAGGATGGAAGTCAGTGAACTGTTTAGTTTAAGTCCCTTCCTCTGTACGAGGCCCTAATGAAGATATATTTCCAAATGCCAGCACTATGAACCAAGCTGGGAAATCTCCTTCCCCTTTTAATTTTTTCTCTAAATTTCATTTATGGGGATCTTTACAATTTAGTTAACTAACAGAAAATCAATGCAAATGATTTTCCATCATTTCCTTTGAACTCTTGTCTGGTCTAAGTTGCTGTTCTAGTTGCTGAGTTCTACAGAGTCTGATGTGCTTACTTAAGGGATGGCCACCTAGAGTTTATTTGAAGGGAAGCTTCTGAGGAGCTGGCAAGGAAAGAAAAACGTGTTATCAGGTGTTTCAGCTACCTCAGCCTTGAGCCTCAGTGACCTTGCCAGGAAAAACTACGAATGACAGCATATTTTAGAATCACAAAATGACAAAACTGGAAGAGACATTAGAGATCATTTCATCCAACCCCTTCAAGTCGCAGGTAGGGATGCTGAGCCATAGAGAGAAATGACTTGCTGAGTTTTTTTCCAACAAGTTAGTAGCATATGGGGGGTAAGGGTCCAAATCTCTTGCCTCTCAAGTCAGGGCTGCATGCTATGTACTTCTGCCTACCTGCTCACCAACGAAATAGAATGGGCAAACTAAATAAATAAGTCCTCTGGGCCAGAAAGCAACTAGCCCAGAATTCTGGAGTAAGTCATGGGTAGAATTGCAGTGCTATGGTCCAGAATGCGCATCTAGTCATTATAAACGGTCACTGAACCAGAAGGACTGTGACACCGCCAGTGGGTGTCCCCCTCCCCCCGCCACGCCCCCCCCCCAGCCCACCCCCGATCTGTAGGGCCACCTGTGAAGTATAAGCTACTAAACCTCATTGCTGTGTCTGGAATTCATAAGAACAAGTGGGATCATGGAAATGTAAAAGCATAACCCAGCAGGGGCAAAAAACAGAAGGATTTTAACAAACCAATGTTCTCTAAGAAACTAGGACTAGGGTATAAGAGGGGGCTATGGAAATTCAATGCTTTCAATGTTCATAGATTCAAGATATCTGTGACTGGATTTTTTTTTAAATTATTAATTTACTGTTTTTATTTTAGTTGACTCCTTTTCTTTTCTTTTTTTTTTTAAGCTCTTTATTGGAATATAATTGCTTTACACTCTTGTACCAGCTTTTGAGGTACACCAAAGTGAATCAGCTGTATTCATACATATATCCCCATATCCCCTCCCTCCAGCGACTCCCTCCCACCCTCTCTTGTCCTGGTCCTCTAAGGCATCACCCATCATCAAGTTGATCTCCCTTTGTTATACAGCAACTTCCCACTGGCTATCTATTTTACAGTTGGTAGTGTATATATGTCTATGCTACTCTCTCACTTCGTCCCAGCTTCCCCTTCACCCCCCCGCCCCCCCCAACCCTGTCCCGTGACTAGATTTTTATATCAAAGAGCAGCCTGATTCCAGAATTGTTTGTCATGATACTATGTCATCTTTCACAAGGATCAGGGAAATAATGTGGCAATATTGTTGCAACCTCCCCAAATAGAGAATATTAACAAAGAAAACTCCAGACATCAAAAATCACCCAGAATTGAGTTTTAATTCATACTTCAATAAAAGATATCGAAAAAAGAAAATAAAGTAGTGAAACCTCCACTTTTGCAAATGTCACTGAGCATTTCTAGTCATCATGGTGCCTCATTTTCAGACTATCTTAATGGTTTCACCATTAATATTTCATCAGACGCTCAAGGTGCACCTGTGAGCTGAGCAGAGCAAGGTCTATCACCCCCCGTTTGAGACGAGGAAGCCATGCTTCAGGGAGCAGAATGTCTTTCCAACACTTATATCACTTGAATCCCAGTTGGGCTGCAAATCCAGTGCACTTCTCATCACACAGTATTGCTTCTGGGCAAAGAAATACCACAACAAACAGCAGCTTCTAATATCTGCATACCTCTTCAGAAGTTACAAAGCACTTACACAGCTCCATGACACAGGGACGAATGCAACTAACTGTTGAGAACCTTCTGTGTGTGACCAGGGGATACGTGAGATGTTCTACATAGTTGTCTCGTTGAATTATGACCATGACTCTTTGAGGTGGGTGTCATTTTTTCTTTCTGCATATTAGGAGACTGAGCAAGGTTAGGCGACTTGTCCATGGTCACAAAGCTAGAAATTGGTGAAGCTCAGATTTGAATCCCTGAGTCTATGTGGGTTCAAAGCCTTTCTAGGTCAAGTATGTCTGTTATCTCAATGTGACAGTTGAGGAAATTGGACTTAGAAATGTTAATAAACCAAAATTGTAGAGCTAAAAAATT
The DNA here is from genome assembly GCF_030028045.1 of Hippopotamus amphibius kiboko. Classification (NCBI taxonomy): domain Eukaryota; kingdom Metazoa; phylum Chordata; class Mammalia; order Artiodactyla; family Hippopotamidae; genus Hippopotamus; species Hippopotamus amphibius. Next base: position 162,734,829 of record NC_080191.1, read on the forward strand.
ACAGAGAAAGAATTCAGACCGGAGTTCCCTGACTTTAAATCTCAGGGGCATAAGGATCTCAGGAGACTGAGGTAGGGAAAATGTAACAACTGAAGTGCAGTTTGGCAGAACATAAAGCAGTGCTCTTAGGTAAATTATACCCTAATCTATCTTTATAAAATGATGGACACCAAAGCATCACAACTCAGGAAATGTATTTAAGTTTATTTCATTTCACTTCTGTAAACAAGTACTGAGCATCGATGCTGTACCAGGTACTATGCAAGCTACTTGCGAGAAGCTTTTCTCTTCTGAGTCCCTTATCGTTTTCCCCATTTTCCAAAGGAAAATCAGTGACATGTCCAAGGTCACACAGCTAATAAGTGGCAAGGCCAAAACTGAGATCAACTTGACAAACCTGAACTCTAATAGCTTAAGCTGAGGCACACACGGATTTCACCAGAAAGAGTGTGGAAGCCAATAGAAAGACATTATCCTATGATCAAATGATAGCAGTACGTGGGCTCAGGGAAAACATGGCAGTTCTATTCATGGACCCTTAAGAAAAATTCAGTGGAGCTAGGGAGGTGGGAGAAGGGCAGAGGACTATTCAAATCACCAATATGATGGAGCTTGTTGGTAAAAATAGACGGACTTCACAAAATTAGATTTCCTCAATCAAGAAAGAGAAGGCTGAGAGGAGATACTCAATGCTTAAAAGAATGGAACTGTGTACTTAATCAGCAAATCTCAGAAAAACAGGACCATCCCAGCCTCCCCTTAGCCCAAAGTTTGCAAAAGTTAGATTCAGTGAAAATGAAAGGAAGTGTACTTTATATAGTAGGTGGTAACTCAGTGAGCACAGAGGTAGTAACTGGCTAGAAATGGATTTAAGAAGGGATTATTTAAATAACATAAAGATCCATAAATTCCACATGGGTTTATTAAAGATGTGTGAGAACTTGAAGTAGACCTGGCCTGATTTTCCACCTCACGGGCATCCACTCGGTTACATCCAACGGCAAAGAGCTCGCTCTCTCCCAAGACAGACAATTCCAGCTGTTGAGAGCTCTGCACATCAAAAAGTGCTTTCTTAGGTTTAAACAAAACTTATCTCTATTTACTACATTCATTTTGGCTCTGTCTCTGCCTTTGAGATGTCACGCAACAAATCTGAAAACTCTTCCTTTTTACATCCCTTCAGGTGTTTAAACCCAGCTCTTACTCCTATTTGTCGAAGTCAACATCATGAACAGAAATCACATTTGGGCAGCAATTGTTGGGATTGGGGGGGGACTTTTAAAATTCTAGAGGAAGAGTATAATGTGGCATTTCCAGCTTTGAGAGGGCTAAAAGAATAAGTATTGGACAGGAAATCAGGAGAACTAGGCTCTAGTGGTGTTCTGTAACTTTTTATGTGAAGTCCATGTCACTTATCCGTCACTAATTAGATAATGGATCTTCGAGGGCAGAGACCTCACATTTCTGGATCACAGGTTTTCTCCCCTTCTCGCTCTTTCTCTCTCTCTCTCACACACACGCACACCCTCACTTGTTAGCCTTCAGAATCATCTTCCAATTGCCCTTTGGATATCTCATTTTCATATCCAGCAGGCAGTTTATATTCCATATCTTCCACACCAAATTCTCTCCCTCCCACCCTCACGCCTTCTTGTTTCCAGCCTTATTGAGATCTAGCTGATATACACCATTGTGTAAGTGAGCGTTTGATCTGATACACTTATACACTACAAAATTATTTCACCATAGCATAAGCTAACATCTGTATCATATCATATAACTGCCATTTCTTTCTTTTTTTTTTTTTTATTTTATTGGCTGTGTTGGGTCTTTTTTGCTGTGCACGGGCTTTCGTTTTAGTTGCGGTGAGTGGGGACTATTCCTTGCGGTGCGCAGGCTCCTCTTGTTGTGGAGCACGGGCTCTAGGCGCTTGGGCTTCAGTAGTTGCAGCACATGGGCTCAATAGTTGTGGCTCACGGGCTCTAAAGCTCAGGCTCAACAGTTGTGGCGCTCAGGCTTAGTTGCTCTGTGGCACGTGGGATATCCCTGGAGCAGGGATCGAACCCACGTCCCCTGCATTGGCAGGCGGATTCTCAACCACTGCACCACCAGGGAAGCCCCTGCCATTTCTTTTTTTTTTTTTTAACTTTATTTATTTATTTATTATTTTTGGGGGGGTACACCAAGTTCAATCATCTGTTTTTATACACATATCCCCGTATTCCCTCCCTTCCTTGACTCCCCCCCGCCTCGAGTCCCCCCCACCCTCCCCGCCCCAGTCCTCTAAGGCATCTTCCATCCTCGAGTTGGACTCCCTTTGTTACACAACAACTTCCCACTGACTATCTATTTTACAGTTGGTAGTATATATATGTCTGTGCTACTGCCATTTCTTTTTTGTAGTGAGAAGACAAGATCTACTCTCTTTGCAACTTTCAAGTATAAAACACAGTATTGTTAACGATAATCACTATGCTGTATGTTAGATCCTCAGAACTTTCTCATTTTATGAGTAGAATGTTGTATTGTTTGACCAACATCTCCCTTTTCCCCTACCCCCTCGGCCGCTGATAACCACCATTCTAGTCTCTGTTTCTATGGGTTTCACTTTTTTAGCATCCTCATATAAGTGAGATCATACAGTATTTATCTTTTTCTGTCTGACATTTCACTGAGCATAATGCCTGCAAGGTCCATCCATGTTGTTGCAAATGGTAGGATTTCTTTCTTTATCTTGGCTGAAAAAAATACTCCATTACACACACCACATCTTCTTGATCCACTCTTCCATTGATGAACACTTAGGATGCTCCCATGTGTTGGTAATTGTCAATAATGGACCACAGTTCTCTTAATTGTAAGAAAAAGAGGTTGAACAAGATAATGTTTATTCTCCCTTCTGTCCATGATTCTCTGGCTTCAGCTTAGTTAACCAGCTGTGAAACCCTAATCCACTTCCGAAACTCTCTTCAATATACTATGACTGGAAACGAGTTTTATCAGTCCCTTAAAATGGACTAACACAACTGGATGGAACTTTCACTAACCATGATTACTGGCCACTACTCTCCCATCCCCATTCCTTGTAAAAGCAGGTTCATCTAAGATTAGAGCAGATCTCATTAGACTTTTGTTTGTTTTCAGCTAAGCTGCTTATTAATAGCCAGAGAAAAGTTATTAAGTAGAAAGCAAGCAATAAACAGAAAAAAGTTAAAAACTTAGTATGAGATCTTGGAACTGGTCCATATGCGGCAAGGACTATTCAACGGTCATGTTTAAGGCCAGGGTCCCTGCATGAATGAGAGTTACATGAGCAAAGGGGTTTTCTGTCTGTGAAAATCCTATTAGAACAGGAGGGTCCCCAATCATTTTTGCTAAAGAAGGTCACCCTAGCCAAGGGACAGGACTCCAAAGACTTAGGTATTTAGAGACTTCTGAGGTTTCCCAGCTGGTTAATGGCACAACTAAAACTAAACAAGCTCTCCCAGCATCCAATGTTGGGAGAGTTCTAATTTCACAATTATTAAGCAGCTACTACACACCGGGAATTGTGCTAAGCTCTTTAAAACAGGTTAGCACATTTCACCTGTATTATAAACTCTGAGGGAGCAGGAATTGCGGCTATCTTGTTCATGATTTTATCTCAGTCTTGTGAACGTCACTTGGCAAATAATAGGGGCTCAATAAATACCTGTTAAATTTAAATAAACATTAATAATATAAATTATTAACGTTAATGAATTATTAATATTCCCACTTTCAGATGAGGAAATTGAGGCTCAGAGAGAGAAACTGATGAAAATCAAAAGGGTAGGAAACATCGGAGCTGGCATTTGAACCCAGCTTTTCAGATGTCAAGGTTAACGCTCTTCTCAACAGAGCATAACTGCCTCTCAGCTTAATTACCTTACAAACCTAAAATAAAATTGAGGTTAATCTCTTCGAAATATAAAGTAAAATCTGTGGAACAAGCATGAATGTCTTAATGCTCATCTTTCTGCCACTCAAAACCTTCAGATATAAATGGTGACTGTAAGTTTTCTACCTACGAAAGCAACATTAAGGAGATTTAAAAGGATTCTAATAAACGCAAACAAACAAAAGCACCTTGCAAATTTCATGGAAATTGTGAATGTGTTTCTTACAGAGGCCATATTATCCCCTAGTTCCCTGTGGCCCTGGGAGCCTGGTGGCTCGGAAGGTGAGTGGGATCAAGACAGAAGCTGACCGGCAGAGAACAGCTGGTCAGGTGGGAATGCCTGTGCGTCTTGTGGGGTACCCAGAGGCTCTTCACGCTGGTTATTTTCCTTTTCTGTTCCTCTCCTCCACCTCAGTCTTGCAAGGGGACAGGATGCAGCACTAGCCCTCCGTCAAGAAATGTGGATTCTCTCCAACGTCCCGACAGTCCCTGACTGTAGGACAGACCACGGACAAGCCCATTGCTCCTCTTAAGTTTCCCCAATAAAAGAGTTAGCCAAAATGGCCCCAGGACCCCTCTCCTCTCTGACACTCTCCCATTACATTATCCCCTCTTTCCTGCCCCACCAGCCCCAAACAATGCGGGCGCTGACGGCTCGGAGTGGCTTTGGGGAGTCCCCACCACTGCCGCCGCTGCAGCATCTCTGCACACAGCTGCACAGCCACAGCTGGCTCGTCCTGCACTGCTGACCGCTCCGATTTCCCTATGCAGATGAGGCTATGAATAAACGAGGTCTGCCCGAAAGGAAAAGGCCCCCCTTCCTCACGTTCTTATCAGCCTTTCACTTTTCCTAAGCCAAGAGTGGCCCAAGGTAAGGCTCACTTTCCAACACCGTCCTCCCTTAGGGACTCAATCCTGCCTTCCACCTGCACAGGTAGGACTAGGTTTGGAGGAGGAGGAATGACTTTCCATCTTCCAGTAGGTTTTTCCATTTCATCGTTTCGTTGAGCCTTCCTGCACACCACACACACACATACACACACAGAGACACACACAGAGCAGTGTGGGCTTTTTCAGTCGTTCTGAGGCATAAACACTGGTCAGTCAAGGCCCATTGTCCTTGGCAAAGACAGGCCGCCGTGCTGCCTCTCTGGGCATGACAGTCTCCTGTGCCCTGACTCAGTTGGGCTTGCTCTCCTCGGAAAACCTCACGACTTCAACCCATACCCTGATACCCTCTCACAGACAATTTCTGGAGACTGGTGGCAAGTCAGCCCATTCTCAAAGCCTCTGCTTCCCAAGCATGCTCTCTATAATGTCTTCCTTCCTCTTTACTCTTGTTTCCCCGTTCCCTGACTTAGAATCCCATAGCCTCTCCCACAGTCCCACAGCATGTGTTGGAGACAGTCTTGCACACACACACGTCCAGGTACACATTCGACCATATGCTTTGTCATGATTACTTGGAACCACGCCATCCTTGTCCTAGTAGACAGTGAACTCTTTGGGAACAAGAGTCGTGTCCTGCTCATGTTGATACGCTTCACTGACTCAAGGTAACTGCTAAATGTGGATGGATTCAATAACTTTTGATGCCCCCTTAATGTGCCAGGCACTCTTCTTTCCTACAGCTTCTACCAGGGGGAACACATATGGGGCTCTTCAAGGGTTAAATGGAAGCCTTATGATTCATCTGGTCCCACCCTAAGGTGCTTCTTCCAGCTTCTGTTGACTTCTCCTGTTACCAGGCATAAAACAAACACGGTTGTCTCCCTCATACCTATCTTCTTTGTCCCCTGGTTGCACTCTCATGCCAAGCTCTTTTCTTTCTGATCCGCCTTTCTTTGAATGTGTTTATTTGCATTTCCCTCCACACGTGCCTCAAAATGACATTCTCAGTTTAATTTTGGGTTTATGGTTAACTTTATTTGTAGCTTAGATGGTAGAGCTCTTCTGTTTCCTGTCCCAACAAGCACTGGTTCACTTATGTCTTTATTAATTCATGCAATAACTAAATAACAGCTGAGACAGGGGTACAAACTTGATAGTAATCTCTTTCCTGAGTGCAAGGTGATCCCAGTCTAGCAGGAGAGACAAGACACTCACACAAATCATTATAATACCAGGTAGATAGCAATAAAAGCTCTAAAAGAAGAGACAGAACCGTCAGGTATTATATACTCTCAAGGCATAAGGGATCACGCCCCCAGGAGAGGAGAGGGGCAGGACCAGGAAAGGTATCATGGGGAGAGGGTGGCATCAAAGTGAATGAAGTAGGATTTGCACTCACTGACAGAGTTGAGCAGCAGGAAAAAAAAAAACACCAGCAATGTCCGGAGATGGAAAAGTACAGGGCCAGGAAAAGCACGTAGTGCAGCAGGGCTGCGTGCTCAGACGGAGCTCTCACTATGGCTCAACAGGTAGGTTGGGATGCATGCGGGGGTGGAATGAAGCAGGGGGAGACTGGAGCGGGGGGGCCAGTCGAGATGTGCTTGCAACCTCCCCGGGTGAGAAGGGGGAGGGTGGAGGCAGTGAAAATGGAGCGAAGGGATGGGTGTGAGAAATGCTTCCACAGAGCTGCCTACATACCTCCAAACCTCCTTGACTAATTCTCCGCAATAACTCATACACCCATTTTCACTGCAGGCATCATGCTACCCGCCCCGCCTCCTCTTTGGAAGCTTATCTTTCGATCTCCCAGGTGCGTGACTTTCTGCCCACTTACTTGTCTTCAACCCATCAGAGCAGGTCAACCGTGCAGCTCAGAAGTCTCACTATCACACTTGGCCTCGGGTGCTCCCTCGCCCCGTCTCTGTCCTCAGCACCCTTCAGCTGCACGTGCGGGGAGCAATTGCCCCCCATCTCCGTGCCCTCACAAGAAGTTTCGGTCAGAAGGTGAAATCTGGGCAAGGACTTCAGCGCAGGAGAAAGCAGCAGGGGGGGGTGAAACGGAGCCTCGTGGGGCTTGGCCTTGTGTACTCACTCAGGACTCAGCTTCACCGCATCCCTCTTACTGCGAGACCAAGCAAGGGCCGAGATGGCAGAGCCTGGGTGGGGGAGAGAGGGTGGGAGGGACCAGGAGGGGCTCATCTGGGCCCAAGGAACCAACCCAGCCGTACAACCCACCAATCCTGGGCAGAGAAAAATCAGAACTGGGAATGCAAAGGCACCGCTTTACCTCTACTGAGCAATGTGCCCCGGGGCCTCGTTCTCTCTCTGAGTCTCATTTTTTTGAGAAATTATGACATCCATCTTATCTGTCCCTGTTGAGCTGTTTGTAAAGCTAGAGTAAGTTAAGTGAGTAGGGAACCACTTTGAGTATCTAAAGCACTGTTTCACGGGTTTATGCTCATTCAACTCAGACCCCACTCATCAGGATAGGTAGACAGGGTGAGAAGAAAGAGACAGAGATGCCCAGACGGCAGAGGGTATGGAGGCTTCTATTTTCCATGTAGATCTAAGGTGATCGGCCCTGTGAAACATCCAGTCCAGTCTCCTCATTTGACAGATGAGAAACTGAGGCCCCAAAAGAAGGAATGAATGGTCAATGGTCAAAGAGTGAGTCAGAGGACAAACTCAGGTCCTGAGAACCCCAGGCCAGTCCTTCTTCAACCCCGCATACCTGGTTCTCCAAACTGAAGCCAGAACGGAGGCCACTGGCCCAGAGGCTCGGCTTATCTAATCCCTAAATCCCTGGTAAATAGTCACGTGATTGGAACGAAGAACTTAGTGTGGGCTGGATCAGACTCCATTTTTTAAATCATTCTGTTTAGAGTTCCAGAAAAGTAGTTCTGAAGATCCAGAGCACTCGTGACCTGAAAAGAATGTCTCAGTGCCAAATTTGGGATCACCTATCTCTCTTCTCTCCTCTTCCTCGGGCATTACTGGGTTCCAGGATAGCAGAGGAAAGGAAGAGCTAGTAACAGACATGTGTCAAGAGTGTAGGAGGGGGGCTTCTGTGGTGGTGCGGTGCTTAAGAACCCACCTGCCAATGCAGGGGACACAGGTCTGAGCCCTGATCCAGGAAGATCCCACATGCCGCAGAGCAACTAAGCCCGTGCGCCACAGCTACTGAGCCCGTGCACCACAACTACTGAAGCCCGAGAGCCTAGAGCCCTTGCTCCGCAACAAAAGAAGCCACCGCAATTAGAAGCTGGCACTCTCTGAAACTACAGAAAAGCCCTTGCACAGCAACAAAGACCCAATGCAGCCAATAAATAATAAATAAATAAATATATTTTTTAAAAAAGAGTGTAGGAGGTGCCACAACTAGAGAAAGCCCACATGCAGCAATGAAGACCCAACACAGCCAATAAATAAATAAATAGATAAAATTAACTTTTTTAAAAGTGTGGGAGGTGCCTATCCCCCAATAAACATATTACATGTACCCCACCTTATTCATCTTCCCAAAGACCCTAGGTGGTAAATAATCTTAGAATCGCCATTTTCAGGTGAAAACAAACAAACCAACCCTGGGACTCAGACAACTCAAGCATCTATAGTCACAATTTAGTGTCACGTTTGTACCTAAAAATGTCTCTAAGCCACAGGGAGACTTTCTTCATTAAGGATCTGCAGCTTTTGCTTCAAATCTTTTTTCGCATGAGCTCCTGCAAAGCGTCAGAACTGTTGAATGGTGTGCTTGTTTCCCCCATGAGAATCTATAAAATACTCTGTCTCTGCTTCATCCGCTACCTTGTATGTTTTTGTCTTCCGGTTCATTCATCATCCCCCAAGTGTTTTCTGAGGATGGCGCTGAGCTGGGACCGAGGGGGCTGAAACACACCCTGACTCGGTGATTTTGAAGCTGGTGAGGATGGGGGGTGGGAAGGTGGCCAGGCCACCAGAGAGAGGCACAGGTGTGTGTCTGGAGTGTCAAGGTGTGAGAGGAAAGAAAGGAGCACCTCTGCACAAGGCGAGGGCTGGTGTGTTTGAGGTAGGCCAGCAGGGCTGGGTGGTCTGGACTGAGGGTAAAATGCAGGATGAGAAGGTGCTAGGGTTGGGGCCAGGAATTCTGCGGCTGGTGTGTGAAGGACTCCGAGGCTGTGCTACGGTGCTAGTTTCTTCCCTGAGTCAGCCCAGATATAGATGGTGCCCTTGGGTGGCTTTGTAGAGCCTCAGTTTCCCCTGATGTGAACTGGAAGCCGTGCATGTTACCTGTAAGGGACCTGTGTGACGGTGGGGCGCGGCGGGCGTGGGGGAGGGGGAGCTCACAGGAGAACGCGTGCTGAGCAGCTCCAGGGGAGGATGTGAAGGGAATGCAAATCACAGACATTTATAATTGCAGCAAACTGAGACTGCGGGCCGCCAAGCGCTCCCTCTGGAAATCCTGAAAACCTGCCGCTGTGGGGCTGTGCCCAGATCCCAGCTGGAAGCAGACTTCTCTCTTCTCAGTTCCTGCCAGGCTGTTCCTTGTACAACAAACACTAAGCTCCCCATGTAATTCCACCTACAGGGAGGCAGCTCCACACCCCTCTACCCTCCCCTTTCAGGGAACCCAGCTGAGTCTTCAACGCCCAGGTCGTGGCAAGTTCCTTTCTCGTCCTCAGTGCCTCACCAGGCAGCCCTGTCAAGCCTAGACCCCCGGAGCCGAGAAGCATCTTGTCCCTCGTTGATGGAGCCGCCCCCACGCCAGGTTTGTACCAGCATCAGAGGAACTAATGGAAAAGGCTGGGGAAGGGGGGTAGGGGGTTAAGGGAGAGACAGGGAGCAGGGTCGTAACATCAGCAGAATCTCCTATCAAGGAAAAGGAAAGATCACATTGATTTCAACCTTTTCTTGTTTTTTTAAATACAAGTGAAACTTCTTTTTCACATGTTATCTTTTATGGGACCCCACGTAGACAACTGGAAAGCAACTGCTGGTGACCCCTCTAGGTTCTTCGGAGGGACTCTAGAACAGTGCTTCTCAAACTTTAATGTGATTATGAACCCATAGTGGTTAAAAGGGGTGGGACCTGAAATTCTGCGTTCCTAAGAAGCTCCTGGTCGAAGTCAATGCTGGTGATCCAAGGACCACACAACAGTCTAGAGCTCTAAGGATTCTTGTTTGAAAACCATGGATCTTTAGGACAGAGAGATGACGGATTCCCTATTCCCCTCACCCCCAACCCCTGGAGAAATCAAACCAAGGCTCCTGGATTGGCGTCTCCTTCTCTGGATGGAAGTCAGCTTCTGCCATCAACTCCACACCAGGGTCCTAGGATCACGCCGTTACCTCCTTCTGGCTGGAGGTGTCCATCATCCCCACAAGGCAGGCTGGGAAAATTCCTGAGAGGTTTGCCCATGAGGAGAGCTTTAAGGCGTAGCCTTCACTCTAACAGGAAAGTACAAAAGGTTCAGGTTAATCCTCTTCACAGACAGACAGAGAGACAGAGAGAAAGATCAAGGCAGTGTTCCCACTGGCTCTTGACAAGGACGGCCTGTGACAGTCACCTTCTTCCTGCCCCTTCCCAACCCCAGCCAGTGAATGATGGAGATCCTTTCCCTCACTGCCTCTGTCCCTTAGGTTCGTCGCCTTCAGGACTGAGATGCCCCCGCTGAGGTCAAGGGTATTTTTAGTTCTGCTCATGTGGGTCCAGGCTTGGCCAACCCTCCCTAGACATCAATCTTGGATTCCGCAAATGCCAGATCTCCTAATCCAGGAGGCACAGAGGCGACAGGGAAATCTGAGTGCCTTGGAAAATGCAGCACACGGCCTTTTGAGGATTTTGTCCACATGTCATGTCTGATAAAAACAACACTAACACCTAATGCTCAGAAAAGGCTTCAGCATTCACAGAGCACTTCCACCAGCATCGCTTCATTTGATCTGCGCAAAAGGCTCATGGGAAAGATAAGGCAAAAATAATTCTTCCTTCTATTTATTGGAAGGGCCAGGTGACTGGCACAATGACAGAGCTAGTTAGTGGCAAACTTGGGTCTTCAGCCCCCAGGTCCAAGCTCAGTGCCCTTTACCATACCCACCGGCCACCTCAACATCTTGCTTTTCTCTTTAGCTGGGTTTTGTTTTTCAGTTTAATCCTGCAAGGAGAATTTTCGGCAGACCTTCATATTAAAAGCCTGGGATCGTCCATGCGTTAAGAGACAGAAGACTGGAGACAAGGAGGAGAGAAGCAGCATATATCAGTCATGGTCCAAGGAGGAAGCAGAGGACACACTCAAAAGAGGGTAACCAGGACTTCCCTGGTGGCGCAGTGGTTAAGAATCCACCTGCCAATGCAGGGGACATGGGTTCAATCCCTGGTTTGGGAAGATCCCACATACCAAGGAGCATCTAAGCCTGTGCACCACAACTACTGAGCCTGTGCTCTAGAGCCCGAGAGCCACAACTACTGAGCCCACACGCTACAACTGCTGAAGCCCACGAGCCTAGAGCCCGTGCCCTGCAACAAGAGAAGCCACCACAATGAGAAGCCTGCACACCACAACAAATAGTAGCCCCTACTCGCTGCAACTGGAGAAAGCCCAAGTGCAGCAATGAAGACCCAATGCAGCCAATAACTAAACAAACAAACAAATGAAATTATGAAAAAAGAGGGTGACCATAGAGAGATTAATTAATGGATAATTTATGAAGGTGTAGGCAAGGTTAACGGAAACCAGGAGACGGTGATGCACCCTGAGGCTGACGATAACTGGGAGTCATTACCAGTCCTTGGGCTGAAAGGGCAAAGGGAGAGACAGTTACCAGATCCTGGTGAGCTAGGCAGCACTGGGGAGCTGGGAGAGGGCTGTCCAGATGGAGCTGTGGCCTTCGACAGAGGCACGCAGCCATTGCTAACCTACAGCCTGCAGAGAGGGGGCTGGGGAAGAACCGTCCTCCCTTCACCCACCCTCTGAGCACCTAATCAGTGCCGGGCTGACTCCAAACAGAAGCCAGAGGGCAGAGGAACCTACTAATCCCCTACTGATCTGCTGGGCAGACTGGAGGAGATGGTAGGAGCATGGATGTGGAGGGTCAGACAGAGACTACACAGCACACATCTGCTAGCAGCTGCCCAAGGCAAGCAGTCGGTGGAGGGGGTACGGCTGGGATTTGATGAGGAAGCAGTAGCCCAATTCTCTCAGAGTAAAGTCACCCCAGAGCCCAGCTGCAGCTCTCTGGGAGCCAATCTGGCCCTAAGTCTCAGGGGAGCACAAGAAAAACCAGACCAAGAGCTCCCAAGAGACGCTACTAACCCCACCAGCAGGGTTGGCCATCCTGGGGGCTGGCTTTCAATCCCAGTTCCTTCATCTTGCTTTGTGTAACTCCAGACAATTCGTTTAATCTCTCTGAGTCTCTGCATCCTTGTCTGTGAAATGAGTGTAATAATAACCCCTGTGCTGCCTGTCTCAGCACAGGCCAGCACTTTACAACCCGGGGAGCCACATAAGAAAGAAGGCCACACAAGGAAGCCACATAAGAATGCAGTGGATTCCAAATGGCCTGACCCTCCTAAACCTCACTTGCTCTCTGTGAAACAAGGCCCTAATACCTAGATTTGAGGAAGGCTAAACCCAAGGGTGCCCTAGAATCATCTCATCAACCTTCTCTCATATGAAAAGAAGACACTAAGAAAGAGGTCCCACAGTTAGTGGCAGAGCTAGGGCCACACAGGTCTCCTCTCACAGGCCCACGGTGCCCCTCCAACCCACCCTTGCGTGTGACAATCAGAGGAGATAAAGGACAAGGAAGCGTTTTGTCCATTGTATGAGTAGTTGTTGTAATTGTAATTAGTAACAATCTGTCCCCCACAAACCTCTCCAGGCCTGAAAAATTCCACCAGGAACTCTGTGTTCAAGGGCCTGATGAAAGGTGAATGTCTTATCAAGGCAAAGCACCTGAATACCCAAGTGCACATCAGCAAGTGTGTTCGTCGCAGTAGCTAAGGATAAAGGTCCCTTAGCAGAGGACAGGACCCTGAAGGCACAGAACACAGGGCAGGTAAGTTGGGATGGGCAGTAGGTGGCTGGGAAGAATGGGGCTTGATATGCTCGTTGTGTAGGAAGGAAAGCGCTGGTGGGGTCATAAGAGGCTGGGGGCTTAGTCCCAACCCCAACTGGCTAGAGGAGTGGAGAGAGGAGGCACGCCCAGCCCAGAGAGGCTGAAGGGCGTGCCAAGGCCTCCCTGAGGGCTGGCAGAACTGGGCTTCACTCTCAAGGCCTTCCTTTAGCAGCCAGACCCTATGGGGCAGAGATTTCCACACATGGACTCCTTAATGGAGAGTTTGTTTGCTATAAAGGGATCACACGCTACATGGCAGCTTTTCATCTGAAAGCCCAAACCTTAACTCTTCATGAAGGTCTTCAGCTTTCCGACTGTCTGGACCAGCTCACACGCCACTGAGCTAGGTCTGTTCTGCTTCTCTCATACTTCCCATCACTTCGACTGCTCCTCTTCTCCTCCAGGGGCAGTGATCCTTCCCTACATTCATTCAACAAAGTCTCACGGACACGGCGGATCAAGCATGGCGCTTCTCCCTAGGAATGCAGTGATGGAGCCCTGCCCGCACAGCGCTGACCGTCCAGGCGAGGTTGAGGGAAGCTGCCCAACTCCACGGAAACAAAGGCATGAGCAAAGGCAGCCTCCTGGAAGGGCTATCTCCATCACAAGTATCCTAAACAGGTTTCTAAGCAGTCCCTCCAGGGAGCCCGCCCCTCTCCATAAAGACAAGGGCAGCAGGGTGTCCTATCTCAGAACGTGGGTGGTACCTAGACACACTAGGAACAATCCCAGTCCACTGCTTAGTGTATGACCCTGGGGAAGTTCCTTCACGTCTCTTAGCCTCCTTTTCCTCCTCTGGATTACGGCAATAATTATGGTGCATCCCTCACGGCACCACTATAAGAATTAGAAAGGGAATACACGTCAAGCTCTGAGAAGCATGCCAAGGGCTCAAGAAGTCATCACTGTTATTATAGGTAAACTGAGGCCAAGGTGGGGTGTGATTCATCTAAGGCCTCTCACCTGGCTAGGGGCAGATCCACGGTTGGAACTTACACGTCCCAGCACCCGGCCAGTGTTCTCTCCACTCTACCTACTTACTACTTTCCCACGGGGGAATCCACAATGTGAATTTAGCCATATCCTATTTGAATGCTTAAACAAACTGGGAAACGCGCCATTGTATTACCATACAGAGCCTTTCTCATTTGGGTCACGGGTAGGGTCATATTTCTTGCACCAAAGTAACCCCATTGCCACCAACCAATCCCCTGCCCCGCTGTCCTTGCTGAGGAAACAGAAGACTCTGGTCTAGCTCCGTGGCCAGCACTCAGGGCCAAGTGTTTCCTCCTGGCCTTATCTCACTGAATCACTGTACCCCTGCAGCCCAAATCTTTAGTTACTTCCCCATCTCACATCTTTGCTTAGATTGAGTGCTGTTTTCACAATCCCACTGGCTAGAGCTTTGCAAAGAGGTGCAGAATCTGTGAGTCCCTGATGTGAAGATCTGGGGCCCTGTAATAGGTCATCAGATTCACTGAGTCACAGCCGGGGTGGTGACCAGCCAACACCAGAACTCAGTGAAATGCACACACACGGGGTGTTTGTGTCACACCAAAGCATATTTAACAGCCCACTGAAAACTCACAGACTGAGCCCTAACCACTTACGGATTCCACTGAATCACAAAGTGTTAGAGCTCGGTGCAACTTTAGAAATGATTTGCTCTGGTCTCCCTTTTTTGTAGGAGCGCTAGAGGCTTAGAGGGGAAAGTAGACTAAAGAGCAGCAGAGCTCAGGGGTTCAGAGTTCGGACTGCAGCCGAACTGCCTGGGCTCAATCCTGATTCTACCAATTACTCTGAGGTGTTGGCCAAGCTACTTCATGTCTCTGTGCCTCAGTTTCCTCAGCAGTAAGAGAGGGCAAAGGTGCATATGTGATAGGATGTTATGAGAATTGAATAAGTTAATAACTAACAAAGCGCTTAGAACAGTGCCTGGCACATAAGCGCCGTATGTTTGTAAAACACACTGGGAAGACAGGCGACTGTGTGAGTGGCGGTGAGTCACGTGCCCACGCTGGGCACTCAGAGTTTGGATTAACTCGCCTCTAGGGGCCCCTTTCTCTTGCTGTCATGTGGACTGCATTCCTTGCTGGGCCAGTGAGGCCTGGAAGTCCCACCCTGGGCTGCTCTGAGATGTCAAAGCCGCTCTTTGGAAGCAAGAGCATGACCCCCAGTGGCTACACTCACCTGGCCGAGGCAAAAAAACTCTGCAGCTTTCATTATGGCCTTGGCCTTGGCCACAGCCATGGCAGGAGGCTCCTGGGGAGCGTGGAGATAGAGTCTGCGCGCTGATCCACCTCCTCTTTGATCTCTTGAAAGTGGCTGAGGACTCACAGAACCCTCTCTCTGGTTCCACCCAGGTGCTCTCCTTTGGACCCTGATTCCATTAAAAGAGCTCTGGGATTCCATTTGGTTCCACTTTTGGGGGTTTTGAGAGCAGGGAGAAGAGAGTGATGGAAAGGGTACAAACTGGACATGTACAGAGGGTTCTAATTCAGAGGATGCACCGCTCACTGATGATGGGGAAAGAGTGCCAGCCCCCTCGTTCGTGCCTCATGTGAGACTTGAGTGACAGGAAAGCTCCCCAGACCCCTGTGGATTCCCACCAAGGTGAGGCCGCGCTCATACTTCTCTGTGTGCTGTGCCACTGATGCTGAGAGCCGGGGGACGGGTGGAGAGGGGTTCAGACTCAGGTTGCTCCTCTCCTTCCTCCCCCACCCCCACCACTGGAAGTCAAGTCCTCATTTCACTCTATGCTTACACCTGGGTCTCTCAGCTCAGTCCCCCCCATCTTCAGTCCTCCTGCAGTCTGAATTACCGCTCCAAGAGCCAGCTTCTCATTAAGTCCAGTCCTGCTCAAACACCTTCAGTGTCCCTGCAGCTGCCAGAACAAAGTCAAACTCCCCACTAGCCCTCAAGTTCCACTGATCTTAACCCCCACAACTCCCCACCAAACTATGCCGTGCTTTCCCGCTCCAAGCTGTCATGCTCTATCCTCCATGAGGAATCCCTCACGGTAGACCTCCGCGGAGACAGTGGGCTCTAATCATTTACCTGCAGGGTGGCTTTGGGAACGTTACTTAACCTCTCTGAGCCTCACGTTCCTCATTTACAAAAGGATGCTATCTAAGAGGGAAGGGCATTCTTGAAGAGGAACTCAGATAATACACAAGGGCTTGGCTTAGCACAGCACCTCGAGCATGGTGAAAGTAGAACACGAGTTATCTGTAATCAACCATAATCATAATGGTGTTGATGGTTGGCCTATCTTAAGTCACTTCTTCCACTCGACCTTCTAGGATCTCCCAACCGAGTACTCGTTTGCCTTCTTTTGAAGCGCCCCTGTACCATGTCTGTCCCCATGTTCCGCATGTTTTTATAGTGATTTTCCCACTTATCCTGTCTCCCTCCTAGGAAGCAGAAACTGACCTACCTCTGAATCCTTGTCTCATCTAAAAATGGATTCTAGCATTTCATAGGTGCTCAGTAAAGGTTTCTTTCATTCGAATGTTTCTCCAGACCCTGAATGGAAGGCCAGAGAAAGTCGATGGTGATCCTGAGCTGCCTGAGAGTAATGGGTCCCTCTTTAGAAATGAGACAGAGCCACTCAGCATTGGACTCTGCCTGCATGGCCACGCAGCCCAGCCTGGGCAGCCAAAGGGACCAAAAGGTCAGCTCAGTGAACTTTGTCCTCATGCCCCAACATCCTACTTCCCAAAGCCTGGAGCAGCGGTGTTCTTGGTGACCAGAAAGAACAGGGAAAGTGAGTACGAGAGAGAAAGTGCTGCATTTATCACTGAGACTTTGCTCGGGAAGTGGGAGAAGGGGCAGAGAAGAGGTCCTATTTCCTAAGACCTGGGGAAGGAGAATGGGAGTGGGAGGGAAATGATCTATGGTGTATGCTCTTCCAAGCTCAAAGGGAAGATGCTGCCCTTATACATGGAACTGATTAGGAAAATTCTCCTCCTAGTCACATGGAGCTCCACCACTCGCTGCCGGTGAACTCGGAGGGGTCCCAGCTTTCTGATTCATCTGAATTTCAGGCCCTGGTTGGCAGCCTCTGCCCCAGGCTGACCTCATTTGAAATTCCCTGTGTTGCCGTCGTGGCCAGAGCTAAAGCCAGGTCACAGAACTCAGCGGCTCTGGGCTGTAGGTCAGTTCACTCACAGTAGCTGTCCCCTCTGAATCCCAATCTGCAGAGACAAGCTGACCTGTCCCCCACCTCCCAGGGATCTAAATGCAAAGGGCGCCCCAGGGATCACGCAGCCTATTCTAACTCTGGCCCTGGGAGGAAGGGGGCGATGCAGCCGAGGCCAGAATGCAGAGCTCTGGCCCCAAATCCAGTGCACTTTCCACTCACCCAAGAAGCCCGCATTTGCTGTTCAATCCAAGGATAACCCTCAGGGAAAGGAGGATATTGTGAAATGCCTCCACTAGAAGCCCAGGGCTGGCTGAAAGCCTAAAAAGTTCTCTCCCAACCCTCCTGACCTAGTCACAATTCAGCAGTTTTCATCCCTCTCATCTGTGTTAGCCCTCTTCTCTACAAGGTCAAGGCCCGCCTTCCAACCAGCAGCTTTCGAGAGCAGCCTTGCTGACTTCTGCTTGCACCTTCCCGGACACCTCCACTGGCAAGACCTTTCCGTTGAGCAACCACCTTGTGCAAACCGGCTCTTCCTTGCCCTCCACAATTACTTGGCAAATCTGCAAAACAGTAACCCAACTGTTTGTTTTTAGTTCCAGCTAGGGATTGAAAAGCTAGCTGTGTGTTTTCTTTCTTTCCCTTAAGGAAGGTACTAAGGGCCCATGGGGCTCCTGGTCTTGACCGCTAGCTCCACATACCCCCATCTTTCACTGGCCCCCAGTCTGGGCCAGGTGACACGGGACATGCCAGGGAGGAAAAAAAATATCCCACCAGAGGGAAGACGGTCCCCACCCCCACCGAACGGAGCCTCTCACTCAACCTCCCCACCAACCGCCCAAACCCAGGGCCACCAACCAAAGTGTGCTTCCCCCGCCTTCTGCCAGCCTGGGTCATTACTCCCCATGTTTGTTCTGCAGTTGTACACTTTGCAAAGCATTTCCAGCCTCCTTGTATGCGATGTCCACCACCTCCCTGAGGGGTAGGCAGGGCAGGCTTTCACATTCGAGAGGAGACCCTCCTAGGTAGTTCTACATGTATTTGGGCATGATGCGGCCAAGTTTCCACAGTGAGCAAGCAGCATCGTCAGCCTCCTGAGTCCAGGTCCAGTGCTCCTTGGATCTTTCTTCTCCCAGCTACTCCCCTGTTCTCCATCTTGCATATTTGGCTAAAGGGAGCTTAGATCACCATTTTTCTCAGACTACTCTCACATTCACAAAGCCTCAGAGACTCCTCCTGCCAACAGCATAAAAATTCCAGTGATTTACCTGGTCTTTCAAGGCCCTCCACAGTGTGACTCCAAAATGTTTCCTCAACGTTATTTCCACCGCTTCTGTCTGGTGGGTCTAATTGAATTTCCGACAACATCCTCTGCCCTTTTTAAACCTTTGGACCTTTATCCTGTGGCTTCTTTGGACCTCCTCCCCACACGTCAACCCAGATCTGTGCTTGAAAAGGCTGCTTCATTAAGGGCTACCTTCTGCTGGAAGTCTCCCCTGGATCCCCCCCGCCCACAGTGAACTCTCCCTCGTGACATTCCCCAGCCTGCATCAACCACCCTATTCTCGTTGGCTTGGGGCGAACCTGTATCTGGCAGGATTGAAGCTTGCCTTTACCTGGCATCTCCCGCCTAGGCCCAGGGCAGGGCTTTGCACATCAGAAAAGGGTCGGTCACATGAACCTATTGGTGGTTCTCTACCAAATACTAGGTTCAAGAAAACTTTGTGGTAGGATTTGCCTTCTCATGACCAAACAAGTAAGAAACACAGAAAAAAATGTTGGATCAAAAGTAGACATCTTCTATTCCATAACTAAAGTATTTCGTGTCCCTCTTTTCTCAGAGAAGGAGGAGGAAGAGTGGGGAGAAGAAAGGGGTACGGAAGGATGTTTCGCGTTCAGATTGAAGAGACCTGATTCCCATCTCTGGCTCCTCAAGGCCCTGTAATGAACATCCTCTACTGTGGGTCACTAAAGGTGCCCTCGTACCATTCACCTTGGAGCCTCAGTTTTCTCCACTGGACAGTGTAGATGATTGCCCCCTGCCTGGCCCATCGCATTTGATCATAGATGTGAATGTGCTGTGTAAGTATAAGTGCTAGACTTAGACCCTGTGAGGGATGGTTAATTTCCAAAGCCCAGGCCACCCCTCCTCCCCACTCCTGCCGGAGTCTTTCCTCTGTTAACATCCGTGAGGCCATTTGGATCTATAGAGGAGCACGTGCTCCCTTTTGTACCTGTGCTGTTGACCAATGGCCTTGTGATGCTGCAAATGTCCCGTGATCCTTGAGCTATTATTAGGGATGGTTACATCGGCAGAGGGAGCCTATAAACAGCCAGCACGGCCATCGTTAACCTTTGGGTTTCCCATTTCGGGCACCAGTTTCAAAAGAAAACCTCTCCTTTGAAGAGAGTGCATGTCTGCAATTCTTCACGACCCACTGAAAGGAAAGGGAATTGCACTATGCAAGACTGGGGAATTTGTCTTCCGTGAGTACCCAGCCTCAGCCCTTAATCCTGGAACATTGATTCCAAACTGCAACCTGAGCCTTGAAGTTCAGCCAAGTTGGGTGGACTTCCTGGTGCCTCCGCTGCTGGCTTGTCTGAGCCTCAGTGCCCTGCCCCAGGAGAAATGTCCACGACGGCAAATGGGGCAGATTCCCAGGGAAGAGCAGAGGGGTCAGGAAGGGAGGATTTGGGGGCTGAGGGACTCTGGGGTTCCTGCTCCCAAGTCCATGCCTGCCTCGGAGCTCCCCACAGGGATTTACACCTCCCACATTTTCATTTGAAATACCCCCTGGGTTCCAGGTTCCCATGGCCCAGCAGGCTGCAGTGAACCATCCACTCATTGCCCCCTTCTCCTAACACGCACTTGTAAGCTCGCTTCACTTACCACCCCCACCTCCTCTAAAGCAGCCAAGATATTTTAAAACCCTTGTTTTGATCTCCTTTGCATATCAGTTACACTATTTCTGAGCGTGTTTATTTTTATTTTTTTTTCCGGTGGTGAGCCCGTTGCTTTGAGCAGCCTGCTCACACGTTTCCACTTCCCCTCACTTTCCTGTGCATGCTGTGGCCTTCCGGGCGTGTGGCTCAGGCTACCCTGAATGGTTCTCATGGGTCTGTGGCCTTTGAAGGAGCCCGGGAGGCAGGTTCTCCTACCGCTGGTGCTCCATTGCTCCTGACATCTGCAGAGGCAAGACGAAGTTTCAGTTATGTTTCCCCTGCCTCATCTCCCCGAACAAAGCAGTTCTGATGAACAGTCTGGGGAATGGGAGTAGGGGAAAGCCCTGGGCTGGGAATAAGAGAGGCCAGAGTTTTCATTCCAACTTTGACACTGACCTTGAAGAAATCCTCTACCCTCTTTGAGTTGGACTTAAAATTTCTAAACATCTTTCTGGCTCTAACTTTCTAGGATTCTAACCAACATAAGGATGCTACTCTATCACCTGGCAAAATAACTTCTATTCTGAGGGTCAGCTTAAGGCCAGGTTCTGAGATGGGCACGTTGGAGATACAGGAATGACTGTGATACTCCCATCTCAGGGAGTGATGATTTGGATTTGTGGGACAGAGCATCTCTTCCTGATAGGATCTTGTAAAATATGTGTGATATGACTTGTAGAATGTCCAAGCTAAACCCGGCTAGTGAGTCATGATGTATGTCTAAGCCCACAGGCTTCCCAACGTTTTTCATATCATGGCATCCTTAGAAAGTGATAGTATTTGTACAGCACACTGGGCAAATGAACAATGCTGTGCTTTTATGGTGGCAACGAACCCATTGATTCTGGTCACTGCGAGGACTAAGGAGACAATATTTGGGCCTGTTGGGGCCCAGATTGGGGAAGCTTTGGTTGAAAGGATTAAGATAACTCCAGAAAACGATGATGTTCTGGCCTATGGAAAAATACAAAATTCTAAAAAAAGGTAGAGCAGGTAAGAAAGTGAATCCTGAAACCAGACCATTGGATTCAGATAGAGAATCCACCATTTGCCAACTCTCAGGAAACACTAACACTCAGTTTCTTCTGTCCTGAAAAGTGGAAATGGTAGTATTAATAACTTCCACAGAACTAAATAAGGTATTGCACCTCAGCACATTCTAAGTACTCAATAAATGTTAGTTATTATTGTTATGGCTAGTGTGAGACAGGAAATTAAATGTCATCTGGTTTAATCCTCGTATTTGAGAGAAAAGGAAACTGACTTGATCAAAGTCACATAGCTAGTTAGTGGCTGAGATGAGACTGGAACCCAAGTCTTCTGAATTCAGTCCTATGCTTTTGTATAACAAAAGAAATGATACCTCATCTTGCATTAAAAAGGATCCAAATACCTAAGCACTTAGGGTGGGTTTTCGTTCCCTAAAGATGTTTTGAAGATGGGACTATTCATATTTGTTTTAAATTGGTGTATCAGTGGCCTTGCCTTAGGCACAGGCATGAATGAAATCACCGCCCCATGGTCTGCTTTATATTCCAAGCAGGTAGCCAAGGGCCAGCTTCCTAGGCACTAGAAAGCACGGGAATGGGTGCAGGGGCTACACATCTGGCATCCCAGATGCCAAAGGCATCAAGTCATCAATCCCATTTTCCGTCTGAACTTATTGAATATCTGGTTCACTTGGAGTCACAGGTCGTGATCAACCACAAAACAAAGATTGGAACTTGGAGCTCAAACTTGCTGCTGGTACCCTTTCCACAGAGCTCCCCGAGAGAGAGGATGTAAGGCTCATCTGCATTCACTGATCATGTCACCTAAGGCTGTAAACATACTAACTTGCCCTGCAAACTCAATTACTCATTTAAATGTGGTTTCTTCTTTTTTTCTACTAGCCACAAAGGATTAAGGCAACTTATAGGAAATACAATAACTAATAATAAAGTGTGCGTAAAAATAAACTCTAATGTCTTAGAAATAGACAATAGGATACCCAGGCCCATTCTGTCCAATGGCACATGTGTCTATTTAAATTTAAATTAATTAAAACTAAATATAATAAGGGCTTCCCTGGTGGCACAGTGGTTAAGAACCCACCTGCCAATGCAGGGGACAAGGATTCGATCCCTGGTCTGGGAAGATCCCACATGCCGTGGAGCAGCTAAGCCCATGCGCCACAACTACTGAGCCCGCATGCCGCAACTACTGAAGCCCCCGCGCCTAGAGCCCATGCTTGCAACAAAAGAAGCCACCACAGTGAGAAATCAGCACACTGCAACAAAGAGTATCCCCTGCTCGCCAAAACTGGAGAGAGCCCATGCGCAGCAACAAAGACCCAATGCAGCAAGAAAGCAAGAAAGCAAGCAAGCAAGCAAGCAAGCAAGCAAGCAAGCAAGAAAGAAAGAAAGAAAGAAAGAAAGAAAGAAAGAAGAAAGAAACCTCTAAAAAAAAAAACCTAAATATAATTTAAAAATCTAGCCTCCCACTGTCACTAGCCACCTTCCAGGTGCTCAGTGACTACACGTGGTTGATGGCTACTTATTGGACATTAAAAATATGGAGTATTTCCATGACTGTAGAAAGTTCTGTTGGACACTACTGTCTAGACAGGTAACCAGGTCCTATAGTTCTACACATTTGCAATAATTCAGCCAAGATTTTGGTTCTGCTCTTTGTATTAGCAAAGCCCAAAAACAAAGCAAAGTCAGTGTCCCATTACCAGTTCCTCAAGGGAAATGAACTTTTTAGCCCTTAGACCTAAAAGAATTCCTCAGATGGGGCTTTATAGAAAGGCCACTGAGTGACATGGCAAATCTTGTCCTCTAAACCACAAGGGACAGTGTAGTCACAAATTTCAATGTTAATTTTTATACTGACTCACTATAAAAGATGAAGGTACAATTCCCCCAAGTTCAACCTAAATGAAAACACTTCTGTTTTGGGGTGGGGGAGGTGGGAAGAATACTTATTTATTTGGTCCTAGAGGGGACTGCCTTAGCAATGTGCATCCGGTGAATTGGCTCTCAGGAAAAGGCAAGATTTGTGCTGAGGCCTGAATGACAGGATGAAGCAGTCAGTGGAAATGTGCAAGAAGAGCATCTAACAGAAGGGAAAGCAAGGGCGAAGGTCCTCAGATGAGAAAGCATTGGCAAGTTTGAGGGAGAAAAAGGCCAGTGAACATTGTGGACAAGGCTGAGAGTGGAAGGAGATGCTGCTAGACAAGTAGTCAGGGGACAGGTCCCATAGGGTTTTATAGATCATGGTAAGAGGATTTGGCAGAGAGGTGATATTATAATCTATGATTCTAGAAATATCATTTTGGCGACTGCTCAGAAAGCTGACTAGGGGAGCAAAAGTCTAGATGGGAAGAACATGATGGTAGCTGGAATAAGATGGTTACTGTGGAGGTGATGAAAAATAGTCTAAATTGACACCTATTTTAGACATAAGGTCAATGCAGCTTGCTGATGGATTAAACATGGAGTTTGAGAGGAACAAAGAAAACAATGATTTGATTATTTACACTGAACAAATAGCTAGAAGGGTCAAGACCACTGCTTGTGACAGGGAAGGCTTAGGAAGGAGAAAGTGGGGATGGGGGGGAGGATAAATCAATCGTTTGGTTTGGGTCATGGTTTGAGTTAGATACTCAATTAGAGTTATCAAGTCTGGAGCTCAAGGGAGAAGTCAGATGGAGATAGAGATTTGAAGTTATCTGCATATAGATAGTATATTAAAGCTATGGGACTCAAGGAGTTTATCTAGGAAGAGTACAGACAGAAGTGAGACAAGAACCCCAGAGCACTCCAAAATTTGATGTAGAGGAGGAAGAGCCAGACAAGGAGACAAGAAGGTAAGGGCAAATGAGGCGAGTGTGGAATCACAGAAGATTAGAGAGGAAGAGGTTCAAAGAAGTCGAAGGATCAATCATGCTGGATTCTACTGAATAGTCCAGTTAGTTGAGTATATTTTGGCTTTGGAAACGTGCATCATTGGTGACCTTGATAAGGGCTGTTAAGTAGAGAGTTGGGATTAGAAGAAATTTGGAGCACTGTTGAGGAGAGAATGGCAGCTGACCAAAGAAGACAGGAAACATAGATCTTACTTCTTTAATGTTTTTTGTGAAGTCATCAGAGAAGCGGGATGGTAGCTGCAGAGACATGTAGGGTCAAGGGAGAATTGTTGCCTTTTAATGGTTGTTATGAAGACACATTTGTGTGCTAATAGAATGAAGGTAACAGAAGAAGAGAAAATAATGTTTCAGGAAAGAAGTGCATGAAAGGAGACAGGATCCAGAAGACACACGGAAGAGGTGACCTTAGAGGCTGTGATGCTTCCTCCACTTAGTAGGAAGGAGGCAGTGTACGTGGGTGCAGATGTAGATGAGTTAAGGAGTTGGCGGGGAAAGATGGAATGATTTCCTCTGATAGCAAAGAAGGGAGGTCATCATTCTGGGAGACGGGGAGGGGGAAACATGGTGGAGATTTATGGAGGGAGACAAAGGTATGAAAGAATCGACCCAGAGCCTGAAAAAAGCAAATGTGCTAAAAGTGTTAGAGGGCCTCTGGCAGGGTCCTTCTGAGAACTGTGGTCAAAAATTTAAAGCGAGCTGGTCGGCATGATCCACAAGGTTCTTAGCAGCATTCTGTTGCTCAGCTGCAAGCAAAGGAGGAAAGAGAAGATAATTACATTTCACCAGGGTTGGGATTTTGCCCAGTGAAGGGGGAAAGCAGGGAGGGAATTTAGGGTGTCGGAAAGAGAGTGGTTATGGTGCAGAGCAAAGGGAGTTATGCTTGGAATAGGGGTTACGGCTAGTCAGTAACACATCACTGGACTCCACCTGTATCCAGACCATCTGCCTAGACCTCTCAGTATGTCAAGTGTTTTCCTTCCCCCGGAAAAGGGAGCTTATTACTGACTTCCCTTGGTTTTTTGCCACATCTAGAATCCCTCCTTCAGGGTTATGTAACCACTTAGAAACTGAGTGTTGGGCACCAAATTGGGGGGTGGGGGGCAGGAAGAGTCAAACCTGAGCACAGAGTAGTAACACACACTCAGCAGCTAGTCTTACCAATTGGCTTAGACCTAGGCGACAGCGTGGGGCAGGAAAACACCCCAGACTTACAGAGAAAAGACCTGGGTTTCCGTTGGTGTCTGTTGCACTCACCAGGTGAGAAAGTTCCCTCACGCCCTGAGCCTCTGTTCCCTCATACCTCTGGCCCTGCCTAAGTTACAGCTTGTAACACAGACCTGATGAGATGGTGAGTATAAGACCATCTCGGCTGCAAGGAATTGTGGAGATGTGAAAAATTACATGATCGTGATGCCTCTGCAAGTTGGTCTGCAAATATAGATCACCACGGCTTATAAGCCACTTGCCTTAAAATTGGAAACTGGTGAAATGCTTCAAATGAAAGGCAAGTGCATTTCAAAACAGAAGCAATGGGAAGCAACTGTCTCTCTTTTTTGTGCAACATCCTATGAACTCGTGGCTCTCACAGCTCAGGATATTGCTGCAGTTGGCAGCCCAGCGTGCTTTGAAAAGCACAAGACTAATCCCTGAGTCACTCTATCATCCTGAGTTAGTAAATTTACCTTTCGATAACTCAGTCACCTTCCCTATAAAATGGCAGCAATCGTACCAGCCCTTACTCAACTTCCAGGGACTCCAGAAGGATTTGTTTTTTTTTTTTTTAAAATAAATAGCTAGAAAGTACTCTGAGTTTCTTTGAGCAGAGGTTGGTATAAATGTGAAGTGTCACTATTATTAAGTGTGAGGCAATCCTTCCCACCCCCACCATGTTCCAGGGCTACAATGTGAGCTGCGTGACAGGCTATTTTTAAATTCTCATCTCTGGAAGCATATGGTCCTGCCCAGTGCCAAAAACACAACTGACCTGCTTCTTTTTGTTTGCTTGTTGGTTTTGATCTGATGGAGCATTTTCTATGTTCTGTTAAAGATGATCCTTTCTACCCTAAACTTTTCAAGTAAATGCTGAAGTTTTTCTGCAACACAGCCTGAAAGAGACCATGGCAACATAACTTGCTTGGGCAACGATAAAAGACCATCCGAGGACAATGGTGTGTTTACACAGATCTCCTTCCTTCTGTGTCAATCAGGACGTTTTAGGGTTTGCCTGGTTGATGATGACGACGTTGATGGTGATGGTTTCTTTCGTTTTCATGTTTTGTTAACAACAACTGCTACTGACTAAAGCCCCTTCCTGCTCCAAATATATACATTTTTTAAAAGCTTCATATTTGCTGCCTCCCCTAATTGACCTGACTTCACCCTCCGCTTGGCTTCTTGGCAAGACTGCCCTGAATCGAGTTAAACTTCCCACTCGTTGGATTTGATTTCTGATACCAAATCCCTGGAAAGATATCCACCTGCTCAGCTAAAAAAAAGGAAAGAAATGAAAACACCTATTTCCTGGGTTCACGGGACATGACTTTTGTGCAGGGGTGGAAAAAAACACCCCAGTTGAAGTAAATAAAGAAGGATAAGAAGGATCCCACAAGTTTTTCTTCCTTTTATATTTTTTTATCTTTTCTGTAAAGTTCAGAGTCAAAGTCTCTTGTCTTTGGGTAAAGTGCTAACTAAAAATAGCACTTTACTTATTTAATTTAAAAGGTAACTTATAAATGTGAGTGATCAGGAAAACTTAGAAGGCAGGACCTGCGTCTTCAATTAAATGATTGAGTCCAGAAGAGGTGAAAGGAATGGAAAAAGTTCTGGATGATCCTGGGGACCAGTAAAAGAGCCAGTCAGGAAAATCCACAAAAGCTTGAAATTTAAAAATTGTGACGCTACAGACATCTAACCGTGCAAGGTCTTCCTCAAGTGGCAGTGAATGCCCTTCGATGGAGAAATTCCAGAAGAGAATGGATGACCGTTTGCTGGGGATATTGGAGCAGAAATGCTGAAATTGGCCACAGCTGTGAACAGGTGACTATTATGGTTTTGACCATAAATCTGGTCAGCCAGCAACTTCAAATCCTTCTTTATAGAGAGACAAATAGACACCGTGAGGCCAATTGGGTTTTTTTAGAATCTTCCAATGTACATATAGAGATGCTCCCTGTTATTTACCCCTCCTTGCCCAATTTAACTCAAATCCCAAAGTGTAGACATGAACAAAGTAGGAAGGGTTAATAACATGACTGTCCTCCCGTTACAAACAGAACTACCTTTCACTTCCATGAAATTCCTTCTCTTAACATCTCCATTGGTCTGGTCCAAACCACAGCATCCAGAGCCTAGGTTCCCCCACCAGCCCTCTTTTCTCCTGTATCTTCCCCACGAGTCCATCCTTCACATATGAGCCCTCCTAAATCATTGTTCCACCATAACCTATCGTTGATCTAAAATCTGTCCTGACTTTCCCTTTCCTATAACTCTTTCAGATTTTTCAATCATAACCCAAGCTTGATGGGGAGTCTAACTCCAAGTAGATGGGTCTACCAAGAAAGCCCTCCGCTGATTGACTCTGCTGTGCCACAGCCTGATGGCGGGACCTTCTCCATCTCCTCTGTCTACTTCATCACCCAACTCAAGCCTCACCTCCTCCAGGAGGCATTCCCAGGTTCTCCAGCCTGCTGATGATCTCGGCCTTCTCTGACCTCCCTATGCATCTCAGAGACTTTAGCCATCATGTAAGTAGTAAATACAGCCTTGAGGTGTTACGTATCTGTTTCATTTGGGTGTGTCTTGTTTTCCCAGCACAGGGTTGTAAATTCCTGCAGAATAGGGATCATCTCTTATGTTTCTTTTCTAACCCCGCTGGTGCCTAGCACGTTGTCGGGCACGGAGCAGTAGCAGCAATCCCTCACCCTCATGGCAGCCTTTAGAGCTGAAACAGCACTTCCACTTGTCATTCGAATGATGCCTGACACAACTAGTGAGGCCCACAAGGCAGATAATGAGTAGCATCTTACAGGTAAGGAGACTAAGGTCCAGGGAGCTGCACATCTAACAGCTATTCTAACCCAGTGCTCTCCCAGTAATAACTATTAAATGAGTAAACACATGAACAGATCTTGCAGTTCAAAAATTTGTGGGTAGCCAAAGGGAAATGACCATGTATTTGGCAACGGCCCTGTTCTGTTGAGGTACGTTGATCACCAAAACAGGCGAAAGAATCCACTTTGTATGGATGCGCTCAGTTTGAGAGACACACGGCCCCTGCCTCTCTGACTTGGTTCTGGTAATGAGAAGAGATTTCCAGGGAGACGCATGAGAGCTTTGGTATGCGTTTGAGTTGGGAGCCTAGATGGAAATCAGCAACCTCAGCCATTGCCCTTGGCAAACCTCTGAACCTGCCCGTCTTGAGGCTTCTAGGACTCTGACCAAGGCACGTAGAAGGACCAGTCTAGAAGAGGCCTTAGGCACCAAATGGTCTTCAGTGGCCATCACTTCTGTAATTACTAAATTCACCCACTCACATTAAAATAAATTTTAGAAGCCATTGGAAATGTGTTCCTGTTCCTCCAGAAAATACCTCTGAATTTTCTAGTGAAAAGTCTGCCAGCTTTGTTCAGCCAAGTTCCTTTCTCCCCCTCTTTTCTTTGACAATGAAAGCAGCTTTGGCGCCAACGCTCAGATCTTGCAGGTGTTTGATGCCACATGTGCTGTAAGTGTTTATTACACACGTTCACTCAAGCTAATCACCATAGCTTTTGAGCCATCATTGCTGCTGATCATAAAACTGTCCTTGAAAACCAGAAGCCCAAGCTATTCACCCAGAATGTATTCATTTTTTCTCTTCTTTCAGGTTCTCTGTGTTCTCTCCACATCTGATATAATGGAGAGAAGAGACGGGAAAATTCAGGTGATAGGTGCGTGAATCTCGATTCTGCCCCAAGCTAGCCACGTGACCCTGGTGACGTCATTTCTCAGCTCTAAGCCTTGTGGCTCTTTTTTACAATGGAGAGGTGAGCGTGGTGACTGCCAAGGTCTGCCAGTTCTGATATGTACTGAAGACAGGACAAACTGGTGGGAGAAAGCAAATTCAGTCAAGACAAAACACACGCTTGCCTTTCTGCACCCAGAATGTGCTTTACATAAGTGAAGTGACTTCCTTTTTGACCGGCTTGTTCTTTAGTGGGGAGCAAGGGGGAGCAATGCTGCCCACAGCAGCTTGGAGAGAGGGAATATGCAGGTGTCTGTGTGGCGAGGGCCTACGCTGGTAAGTAAAGGAGGCGCAGACACCGCTAATTCCTTCAGCTGCGTCACACTTATTTCTGTGATATTAGAATTAAAGGACCTTTAGGGTGTTTAGAGTATAAACACCTACAGGAGAATGATTAAGAAATTTTCAGTTCCATAATTGTTCCTGAAAAGGCATTCAGAAATTCTAATTCTGCAAATTAGATTATTTTGGGGGAAAAAAAAAGGTGAGAAAAAAATTTTCATATCGAGAAGAAAAAAATATCACCTTGATATTCTTTTCCCCCGAAACCTTTAAACCAGCCCATGGAGAACCAGATTGTAGGTCTTTCTATGCACTGGAGCTTGTACCCCAAAAGTTCAGGCACATGATATCACTTGATCTTTGAAAGAGCCCTCAGAAAGAAGACTTTTGTCAATATCTCCATTTCACAGGTGAGGAAACTGAAGCTCTAACAGGTCTAGCAACTTGTTAGTGTACTCAAATCACAGGTCGCAAAGTTGAGAGTGAACCCAGACCTTTTGCCTCCTGGTCTGGAACTCTCTGTTCCTGTGCTAGGCATTTTTCCACACTGTCCCAAGGGAACCTCTTGTTGGCCTCAAGCAAAGAGGTGAATAATTATCTATAAGACTGGGCCAGGGGTTATCTCTTTGTTCTCTGAAGGACGGCCGTACGATCACGGACTATCAGAGCAACAAAGTTCCCCTCAGATATCACCCAAGCCTTGTTCTTTAGCTGAGTACCTCCTTGGTACTCTGATCCCCTGGGACAAGTTTGTGGCAAAACCAGTACTGAAATCCTTTAATTCCACCTTATATTCTTCAAGAGACTGGGTATTAAAAATCAAGTGATTCAGCAGATCAAGCACTAAATAGAAGATCAAGAATTATTTTTCCAAGGTACTTAATAGTCCTGCTGGCCAGGGTTGGACAGAGTTAACTTTTATCTCAGTTTCTCCCATGCCTTACCTTCACCAACCTCATCAATATAACATAGAGGGGCCGTGGCAGGAAGAAATGTGACTGCCCGTGAGTCATTAATTCTTGACCTTCGGCATGTTTTGAAAATGTGTTGTGAAATGCTTACCAATCAATAATTCCATCACTGGGCAGTAGAGAAGCTGGAAGTTGTGCAAGAGGGGAAGCAGGGCATTAATGCCGGTCACCCAGGAGGCTCCAAATTTCTGCTGAGAGCAGGACCTAAAATCACAAGTTCCCCATAACAGTTTTCAAAGGAATCAAAGAGAGGATCAAGGATAAGGGGGAGTGAAAGCAGACTTTTGCCCTTGCATGAGATCAGTAAAGTGGGGCTAGCTGTTATTTGCAGAAACTCCCAAGCTAGCATGTCCGTCGTTTTCCATCAAGGGCTAAGAGCAATGTTACACCCAGACTACATTTAGGCATCCCTTCTCTATGCCCCAGACAGCAGCCTGAGCTGCAGGTATTGCAAGTGTCCTAAGTGAAGGAGGGAGTCTAGCACAAGGGGAGGGAGCACAGAACAAAGAGGCAGAGGATCCCATTCAAGCACCTGTCTGCCACTTGCTAGGCTTATGCCCCTGGGAGTGGTCACATCCTTTGTGGGATCTTCAGGCCCTTCCTCTCTCCAAGAGGAGACGGCATCTGCCCCACAGACCACACAAAGCTCAGAAGTGATGAGGGGTGTGCAAACACTTTGCAAACTATACAAACATAAAGCACTGTTAGTAGAAGCCCATCCATCTTGATTTTGCAAGCTCAGCTGGAAAGAGTCTCCTGTTTAAGGAATGGCATGATCCCACAAATGGGGTATGATGGGGTATGACTTGAGGTTAGAAGCGAAATCAACACTGAAGATGGTCCCACGGCGATGACAGAGGAGAACTTTCAAATTCTTAGTCTGGGCCAGTCACTGTTAGCTGGAAGCAGTGGTGTACTGGTAAATGTTTAACAACTGGTTCTCTGGGATGACAAAGCCCTGAATTGTAGCATTTGCTGATCTCCATGGGGTAAATTCTTGCACCATGCCGATTTCAAGCTACTGATGTGACATCGCTAAACCATGAAGTGAGGAAAAGATGCCCACAACCGGCTCTCCCTAGTGAGTGCAAGCCAGCTCCAGCACACCACGGAAACTTTGCTCAAGGCTTAGGTTGGTATAATGGGCTTTGGAAGCCTCCTTAATACATGGGGCCCAAGATTTAGCATCCAGCCACAGTGTCTGTTCCTCCAATAATTCAGAAATGGAAATTCTTATTTTTATTTAAAGTTGTACCTAGCATTTTATAGCAAAGCCCAGTTGTAAACTTCTTTATGGACATTGTTGAGCCCTAAAAGATAGTTCTATCATCCTTAGTAATGCTCCTCTTCCTCAACTTGCAAATCTGATAAGCGGTCAACAAGCAAGGTGGAGTGGAACACAGCATGAAAATGGAGTCAGAGAACCTGGGATCGAGTGCTGACAATCCCGTCTGTGTGATCTTATACAAGTCACCTGCCTTCCCTGAGTCTCAGTTTCTACATCTATGCAATGGGAACAGGGGCTTCCCTGGTGGTGCAGTGGTTAAGAATCTGCCCGCCAATGCAGGAGACACAGACTCGAGCCCTGGTCCGGGAAGATCCCACATGCCACGGAGCAACCAAGCCCGTGAGCCACAACTACTTAGTCTGCACTCTAGAGCCCACGAGCCACAACTATTGAGCCCACACGCTGCAACTACTGAAGCCTGTGCACCAAGAGCTGTGCTTGCAACAAGAGAAGCCACCGCAGTGAGAAACCAGTGTGCCACAATGAAGAGTAGCCGCCGCTCACCACAGCTAGAGAAAGCCCGTGCGCAGCAGTGAAGACCCAACACAGCCGAAAATAAATAAATAAATACATAAATACATTAATACATAAATAATAAAATAAATCTTAAAAAAATAAAAAACGGAAAGAGCCCTGGTTTGCCCACCTCAGAGGGCTATCATGAGCTCAAAGGAAAGCACACAAGAACAAGGGTTTTGAGAACAGAAAAATCCTATTTGCCTTTGAATGATTATTATTTACTTCCGAAAGTGGATTATTGGGCATTATTATTCATAAGGACTACCAACCTTTGCCACACTGGCCAAGCCCTGCAAAAGAGCTTGCATCCCTTCCTTGAGGTAGAGCTGCTCTCAGGTGGGGTCACAGGAAGAGGACAGCACCCAGGGCCTCTGGGGTAGCTTAGCTCTGCTGTACTGGACCCAGGGCCATGGGAAATTACTTGTGCCCATGAACCGTCACACCAAATGACCCGTGGAGGTTAAAAACAAAATTGAGCCAAGCTCTGCCAGTCTAGACCCAGGACAGGACTGGCAAGGTGCCAGGCAGTGGGGCCTGCTTGATAGATTTCCCCGGCCAACTTGGAGGCCATCTTTGAGGGGGTGAAGGGGGCCTAGGGAATCTACATTTTAAATAAGTGACCCAGTTAATTCTGATGCATTTGGCAAAAACTCTACATGATGATGGAGAGGAGCGAGGAAAGGACTCCATCATTGCTGGGCCAGGGCATTGATAGAAAGCAGTACTTCTTAAGGAAAACTCTGGATGTACAGAGACACACCCTCATATTCCACCTCCTGGTCAGGCTCCTCCCTTCTCTTAATAGAACAGTACTGCCCCTACCCATCCACCCACACGCAGGATGGTCCAGGTATACAGATTTGCCTGGTCAGCACATAGAACATCAGCCACTGAGGCCTCTGCAAACAGCAAAACCATTCATTGCCAGCCACCAGCTCCTACCAAAGCCTGGCACAGAGAGATGCTTTCGGAGAGGTTTCTCTAAAGCGCTGTCTACCACCCACTCCTCCAGATATCTTAAAGAAAAAGTTCCATGGGTCCCCGTACCACTAGTGAACACATCCTAAACTTGGCCTCACTGGGACATGTCAGCGCGTATTCTATTTTTTCTTCTACCCATTTGGTCACCAAATACTTATCAGGCTCCAACTATGTCAGACACATACAGAGCTAGAAATCCAGGATAAATGAGATTCCATTTCTGTCTTTAAGGAGTTAATATTCTTGGAGGATTCAGAAACTAAGCCAATGGTTACAGCACCATGTGGTAAGTATAACCTGAGATATCCCCAGGTGAAGACAATGGGAAAGTTTGCAGAAGGATTATGTTTGCACTTTTTTATAGCTCAGTTTCCAGAGAGGCGGTGTGGAAAACAGGATGAAATAAGAAGAAGGCAAGATAAAAAGCCATTGCAGTAGCCCAGATGAGACATGGTGAGATCTTGACCTAAAATAGCAGTGATAGGAGTGAAGAGGAGAGGGGCACGTAAACAAAATGAAGAGACAGAATCTCCAGGATTGGTTGAGTATAGGCTGGAGGTTAGGGTTGGAGTCATCTAAACAACCTGAGATTTTTCTGGCAAGAGCAGCTTGTATATGTGATGCTTTAACTGAATTAATGAACCCAGGAGAATGAACTACTTCCAGAAAGAAGTTAAGTTCAGTTTGAGATGACTCTGGAATATCTAGGGGAAGAAATTTAGACACTAGTTAATATGGGCCTTTGAACTCAAAAAAGGGGAACAAGATGGAAATATAAAAAGAACTTTCCTGCATTAGATGTAAAACTCTTGCTAAAGACATTCATTACCCTTGAGGGTTACTCAGTATGAAATTTGTTTTCAGAATTAGTACCAGAAAAAAAAATTCAAACAATCAAGACACTCCCTTCAATCAGAAAAAGGACATAATGTAAGTTATCATGTTTACTTTTTGCCCACCCTGCCAGGAAGCTCAGAGTTATATTTAATCCTCAACTGCAGTAATATACTAATTAGGCCTTATAATTATAATTATTTGTTTTCTTGCTATTTTTGTGGCTTTAGTTTTTTATTTACAATTTAATATCCTCAGTGCATGTCCCGTATCATAAGCTGCCTCTACTTCTCTTTGGAAATAAAAAGTATATATGTTTTCATTTGATATTATTAAGCTAAGGTTGGACCCTATCCATTTCAAACATTTTTTAGGCTCCTGAGGAGTTTTTCTTTACAATCTATGAGAGTAACTATTTTTCCCCAGGTATGAATAAAAACAACAACAAAAAAGCCCTCCTCAGAAAGGGAAGTAGTCCTCAGGGATAAGTTAGAACCAAGGGGACCAGAAGCCTATAGATCGTTATAGAAAGTTAGAGCCGTTGACTCGTAAAGAGCATCCACAGGGTATGAGACACAAAATCTGAGCAGAGGAGTTCCAACCCAATGCGTTTTGTACTTCTCAGCCAAGTAAAACTACTCCCAAGATGAGGCAGGTCTACCACATAAATAGCATCACAGAGGGTTTGGGTAAATTCCTTTCAGGTTATTAAGAATTACCTTTTAACCTTTGAGGAACAAGAATGTCATAATAATAGCAATCGTTACAATTTTAAAATGCCCTTACATCACCTAACTTAATCCTCTCCATGGTTCTGACAGGTAGGTAGGGCAGGAACTGTGGTTATTCATACTTTATGCTATGTGTTCTCTTGCATAATGTTTCTTGGAACCACTTTTAGGAAAAGAACACTGGTCTGAGCTCCCACCCCTCCAGTAAGACCATTTGTAGTTATGGAAATATAATGATGCTGCCTGATTTTCACCCAGCACTTTGAGTTTCCAGAACACTGTCCTCTCCATACAATATGGGACCCTCACAACCACTGCCTCAGGTAAGCTGGGAAGGATGTATCATCTCCAGTTCATAGATACAACTAGCAAATTATACCTGCTCTGAGCTGGATTTGGAGAAGTAAAGGGAGGGCACTAAAACCCCATGCTCCTTGGATGTCCCATCACCCTGCCTTACAGCTTGAGTCTTCTCAGCCTTTCAGAGGGAGGCCCTCCTTCAGGCTTCGACTTTTTCACTGGCAAAGTGCAATGCTAATGATAGAAACTGCCAGTGGACAGCTCCAACTCATCTGACTTCCCTCCTCACTAATGACTGCAGTCACTTTGTGCCACAAAATCAGAAGTGAGTTAGGACCCCTTCTTTCCTTCTGCTAGAATTCATCTGCTTCTGGTTTCACCAAGTAATAAGCTGCAGAGCAGTCAATCAAGAAAACAACCATCTAGGACTTCCCTGGTGGAGCAGTGGCTAAGAATCCGCCTGTCAATGCAGGGAACAAGGGGTTCAATCCCTGGTCCGGGAGGATCCCACATGCCACGGAGCAGCTAAGCTCATGCGCCACAACTACTGAGCCTGTGCTCTAGAGCCCGTGAATCACAGCTATTGAGCCCGTGTGCTGCAACTACTGAAGCCCGAGCACCTAGAGCTCATACTCTGCAACAAGAGAAGCCACTGCAATGAGAAGCCTGCGCACCACAGTGAAGAGTAGCCCCTGCTCACCGGAACTAGAGAAAGCCCACGTGCAACAGCGAAGACCCAACACAGCCAATAAAAATAAATAAACTAATTTTCTTAAGAAAGGAAAAAAATCACCTAAAGAATTTTTAAAGGCGTTGATGAAATTTAGAACAGTGGAAGATAAATGGATCTCACTAGGCCAGGCTCAGAAGATCTTCTTAGCCATGCAGCCTTACGAAAGTCACTTCACCTGTCTGAGTCTTAGCTTCATCTGCAAAATGAGTCAATGGAAATCTCTGTCCTGCCTCACCTCATAGGCTGTTTACAAAAATCAGAGTTTTGTATCATTAGCATCCTATCAATGTGTTCTCAGAATAGGAGTGATACTCAATCCTATTCGTGCAGGGAATTCCAAACCTGTAACTCAAGGTGGCATAGGAAAAGCATTGGTCTCACGGGTCAGGAGCTATTGGGCCTGACACATATAGCAGCTGCATCGGTGGGAAGAGAGATGCTGGATAACATACACAGCTACACAATGACCCCTTCCACACATATCCAGGCTGACAACAGTTGTCAGAAAATACAGCCAGAAATTCCTTTCAAAGAATCACTTAGTTCAACAGTTTTCTTCCCCAGGGAAGATAAAATGTGTATATTTCCTGTAATCAATCAATCCCACAAGCCTTTTGAAAATTTAGTCAGAGAATTTGCAAAATGGTAAGTAGTACACATTTTTTTAAAGGTGACAGACTAGAGGTGGGAAGGAAATAGGGGGCCCTTTAATAAGGGGTAAATGAGAACATCACGCTGGTCTTTACACAGCCGTAGTGAACCCTCGGTTTTCTGCTAGGAGACCAGAATCCTCAAATCATGGACAATAGAGTCAGAAAACCTCTTAGAGACCATTTATATCAGTTATCCTCCCCCCTTCCATTTTACAGAGCAGGAAACTAAGACTCAGAGAGACGTGACCTGCTCACAGTCATACCACAAGTTGGACTCAGATGAAAGCCTGCGTTGTGCCCTTGCTGTATTTAACCTGAGGCATGTTTACTGAGCACCTACTGAATTCTTGGTGGGGAAACAAAGATGAATAAGCCAGAGAACCTACCTTCAAGAACCCGAGAGTCTATTAGCGGAGATAAACATGTAACCAGACGATTCTGGCCCAAGTGGTACGTACCGTATGAACAATGATACAAAACGCTATGAGGATGGGAACGTATAGATTTCAGAGAGGTCATTTCTGCCCCGGGGTGATCAGAGAAGACTCCACCTAGGAGCTGGCATTTGAAGGTATTGAGCACACAGAGTAGAAAAGCATTCCAGGCAAAGGGAACAGAGTGAGCTGAGGCAAGGGGATGAGGAGAGAACACAGCATGTGCTGAGAGCCACATACACACTGTTTGAAACAGCTGGAGGGTTTATAGAAGATGCTTCAGGACAATCGTGGGGATGTCAGCGGGTCTCAGCTGGATGCTCCATCTCAGAAGGCACGCTCCCGGGGGTAATGTCCTGTGTCCACCTAATGGGCCAGTACAACACCTGGCCAAGTGCTGATGGCATTTGGGGGCTGAATGAATTCCCTTTGAAGATGAGGGTATTGCGCACGAGAAAAGAATTCACCACTCAAGTGAGTCAGCTGGAACGGAAGGCGTGTCCTGGCTCCTGGCATCCAGCGCTAAGGCTGGTTGGCTAGACATGCACGGTCACCTCCCCTGGGGCCACTGGCTTCCACCTGGGAACATCAAGTCTTTTTTCAGCAAGTCGTTCCTAAGCCATGACGCTCCTGGCTCATCCCTTGCCTTTGTAGTTTCACCAGCGTAATTGATCCCAGAGCTCGGCTTCTGCCATGTCCATTGGTTTCCTAGGGAGCGAGGGTGTGTCAGGCTCCCTTAGAGCATCCGCGCAGCCCAGCCCCCTGGGGGAGAGATGGAGGGACACGAGAGAGGCGGACATAAATAGTCCTGGGTTGTGTAGTCATCCTTTAGGGTGCTCTGAGCTTCCTGTCCTGAGCTAAAGTTTTCTCCTGGGGTTAGCTGAGGCACTGAGAGATAAACAAAGCTTGAAAGTGACTCTCCCCACTGGAAAGCTAAAAGCCCTTCCAAGACACTGCTTTCTCCTACCTCCGATGAATGTGTCGCCGCCTCTCCATCATCACACCCTTGCGAAGATTCTCCAAGGTGTGGGGGGGAGAGGAGAGACCGCCTGAGTACAAAACTTCTCTCAGGTGTCCTTGGACATATGTTGGGGCTACAGGATGTCAAAACAGCCAGGCAAATCGCGCCAGGATTCACTGCGGTAGGGGAACCTGTCCCCCGCACCAGTATTTAGCACTGAGCAGCCCAAACAAGCCTTAGTGACTAAGGTTTTTTTCCACTTACACCTGGTTCTTTTGCTCTCACCACACAATTATATTAGCAAATGAGATCCTTGAGTAAGCAAAATAGGTCCTTCACAGATTCTTTTGTAAGAACACATTCCTTAGCCTACTACAGATATTTAGAGTTAGGTAATATTTATTCACACGGGCTTTTAAACATACACCTACAAGCCATTTTCACCGCATCGTTGCTTGAACTGAGATATCAAGTGTGTCCAGAAGCAGGCAGCCAGTGGCTTGAGAGAGAATGGGCAATGCACAAAATTAAAAGCAAGGCACATAGAGGACTGGGGCGGGGAGGGTGGGGGGGACTCGAGGGGGGGGAGTCAAGGAAGGGAGGGAATACGGGGATATGTGTATAAAAACAGATGATTGAACTTGGTGTACCCCCTCCAAAAAAAAAAAAAAAAAAGCAAGGCACAGGTGCATGTTCAGCATATGTAACTGACAAAGGATTAATATCCTAAATATGGGGGGGGGGGCGCAGCAGAAGAATCCTACACATCCATAAGAAGAAGAAAAAAAATAGAAATAAATTGGCAGGCTATATGAATGTGCAAGGTGCCAAAAAGGAGATGATTCTTAGAATATGGTAACATGCTCAACTTCACTAATAATCAACAAAATGCAAATTAAAAAATTAAGAGATGCCATCTCACAACCATCAGATTAGCCAAAATCTTTGAAGTCTGACAATATGAAGTGTTTGTATAATGATATAAAGCAGTAGCAAAGCACAAACACACTCATGATAGAACTGTAAATGGGTACAAACACTTTGGATAGAAGTTTGGCAATATCTACTAAATTTGAGCCCACATAGATAGATCTAGATCTAGATCTCTCATATCACAGCAACTCCAATCTCAGGTTCAAAACTGAGAGAAATTCTTGCACATATACACAAAGGGCTTTACACAAGAATGTTCACGGCATCGTTATTTATAGGAAGAAAAAGAAATTTAAAAGCCCATTAGTAGAGAAATGCTTAATAAATTGTGACACATTCATAAAAAAGGAGTGTGATGTAGAAGTTAAAATGAATGAACTATGTACCAATATCAGCATATTTTAAATAATAATATTGAATGAAAAAAAGCAATTTGAAGAATGTCAG
Source organism: Hippopotamus amphibius kiboko (assembly GCF_030028045.1). Classification (NCBI taxonomy): domain Eukaryota; kingdom Metazoa; phylum Chordata; class Mammalia; order Artiodactyla; family Hippopotamidae; genus Hippopotamus; species Hippopotamus amphibius. The sequence continues at coordinate 162,773,796 of NC_080191.1, forward strand.
TATTATATCATTCATGCAAAATTTAAAACATGAAACAACAATATATATTGTCTTAAACACATATTTATGGAGTAAAGTTACCAAATATGGACAGGACAGAGGCATCCCATCTTTGTTTTTGTTTTGTTTTGTTTTGTTTGTTTTTTATTTAATTTTTTTAAATGATTGATTGATTGCCTGCGTTGGGTCGTCATTGCTGCACATGAGCTTTCTCTATCTGCAGTGAGCAGGGACTACTCTTCCTTGTGGTGCACCGGCTTCTCATTGTGATGGCTTCTCTTGTTGCGGAGCATGGGCTCTAGGGATGAAGGCTTCAGTAGCTGCAGTGCGTGGGCTCAGTACTTGTGGCTTGCAGGCCCTAGAGCGCAGGCTCAGTAGTTGTGGTGCATGGGCTTTGTTGCTCCGTGGCATGTGGGCTCTTCCCAGACCAAGACTCAAACCCATGTCCCCTCCATTGGCAGGCGGATTCTTAACCACCGTGCCACCAGGGAAGTCCCCATCCCATCACTGGATGGTGGTTGTTTGGGGGAAAAGGAAAAGGACTGGGAAGAGGTAAGCTAGAAAGATACTCAGTTGTTTTGGGTAATGTTTGTTTCTTTTAAAAGCTGAAGCAGGTATAAGAACATGTTAATGTTCTTCAAAGTCAGGGTGGTGGAAATATGAACATAAAGGTCAGGATAGGTTAGGTTTTGCTGCAGTAACAAAAATATGAATCATAGTAGCTTCAAACAACAAAGATTTGGTCTGGGGCTCATACGTGGTGGGTTAGCAGAGGGGCTCTGCTTATTGTTGTCACTCAGGGACCAAGGCTGACAGAGCAGCCACCGCCTTCTTGCTGGTGGCTGTACCAAGGAAAAGAAAGAACAATTACATGCTCCAGACTACAAGTGACATGGTCACCTCCTCTCACAACTAATTAGCCAGAACTAATTATATGGTCCTCCCTTGCTCAAGAGGGACAGGAAGTACAATTCCACTACAAGTCCAGAAGTGGATAGAATTGGATATATTTGGCTAATGGCAAGAAAGTTTACTGCAATGGGTATTTGTTATAGCTTTCATCCTCCTTTTTACATGTTTGAACTATGTTTCATATTTTACAAAATAGAAAAAAAAAAAAATTCCCTGGTTTGAAAATCAGGAGGCTTGGGCTTCCATCTGAGGAATGGGAGATAAAAGAGGCAAGGCAGGTGGACAGAGGTAGTAACACTGTCAGCCCTCATAGGTCTGTTCCTGAGCCTGTCACCACACTGTTACCATAACCACTGCTTCTTCATGGAAATGACTCTAAGCAGGTGGACTGTCCTTTGCTGTTGTTTATTTCCACAGAGGCTGAGTTGGCAGTAGGAAGCTTGATACCAAGAGAGGTGATGCATGGAGCATCGATTGTAAAATCCAGAGATCTAACTAAGTCTCAGATGGACCATTCATATTTCCTGCCACCTTAGGAAAGTTACCATACCTCCCAGGCCTATTTTCCTCATGTGGAAAATGGGCATAACAACACCCACATCTCTGAATAGTTGCGATAAACAAAGGAGGTATGTAAAGTGCTTTGTAACTGTAACGTGCTACACAGACATTCACTATTATTAATGACCTAAATTTTGCTACAAGGGAAGCCTCAGGCCAGATTTACATTTCTGGCCGACAATGACTCATACGACTTCCCTCACCAGAGCCACCTGGTTGACAAAATAGGCCCAGGCATCATCCTGTGGTCCAACCGCTTGAAGAATCTATTGATTTCCTCTTGTGAAAGTGAGTCTGGGAGCAGGGATTAAGCATCATGGCAGATTCCCGAGGGAGAATAAGGGGGCAGGGTGTGATTCTTCAGAGCATGGCCTAGAGGCAGAGATGTCCTAGGCCTAGATTGAGTCTGGGTCCCTGGGACTCATCAAATATGTGAGCTGGAAGATTATAGAAGGAAGAGAACATCTCTTCCAATCCCCTCATTTTCCAAATGAAGAAAATGAGGGGATTGGAAGAGGCAAAAAGGATAACCCTTCTGAAACAGAGAACCAAGAGACCTGGCACTCCCCCTGGGGTCTTCTATTAACTTAGAGTTTAACTAGGGCAAGCCCCTGCAAATACCTCAGTTGCCTCGTGTGCAAAATCAGGGGACTGAACCTGACCCCCATGGTTACCTCTAATGTCTGTTGTTTAAGAACACCTAATTCTATCAAGCATGAAAGTGCAGTGGAATCCTCCCTAAAAATGAGCTTTCTCGTCCAGGTTATTAACTTTGCAGGTTTGGCTCTCAGGAGCTGTCTTCTCCTCTCCCCACACACCCCGAATGCCACCTGTTTGCCTTCCTCTCTCTCTGGCCCAAAGACTGTTTCTAGGTGTCTTGCCTATTTTCTCTGAGCTTTTTAAGCCCTAATACTTTTGACTCTATCCTTACTTAACAAATATCTCCACCTGCCAGGGTTACCAGCTCTGGGTCTGAAGCCTGAAAAACCTTCCTTGGGCAGCAGAGAACTCAGGACATCACTCGGGCAACAGCTCACAAGCACCTGAGTCTGGCCTCAGAGTCACTCCCAGAGGATGCTTTGCACGGTAATATTGCTGCTGCTAACACTTCCCCAGAGATCACAGGAAGCTACACAGCCAGATGCGAGGGCACGTCGGACCCGCCACCACCGGCTGCAGGTGCATCCTACTGTGACAGGGGACGCAAACTCCACGGGAGGACCTCCTACACCGTAGGACCTGGGGCCTTGCCCCTGAGGCCATCCCAGGCCCCCTCCCCATAGATTCTAAGTCATTACACCAGCAATTCTGAAGAGCAGAGAAAAGACTAATGTCTCCAACTGTAGTAATAAGAGATGGCCCTTACGCCTGCCAGGCGCTTCACTTGCAAGGCGCTTGTCAGTTTAAGAAGCACCTTGGCTCATTTGCTTTTTATGAAGAACTGAGAGCTGGCCAGGGAAAGGTTGATTCTCCCATGTTCTAGATGAGGAACTTCATGTGAGACCCAGAAATGTTAGAGGATTAAGCTTACAGCTTCTGACTCTAATCTCTATTCTTTCATCTATAGTACAACTAAAGTATTAGCATCACATTACAAAATTATATTAATGACCAAGCCAGAGGGCCAGTATTTAAATTGCTTTCAAATACAAAGGCACTTATCAGCTCACTTCTGCCCTTCAACAAACAGGTTAGGAGAAGAAACCATTTCTGAAACCAAAACAGCATTTATACTGTGGTTTGTGTCGTATCTGGTTTCTCGAATCCAGGTCTTGACTATCTTTCCACGCCTTGTTGGCTTTCACCCTTACCTGGATTTTTATGTTGAGTCAGTACAATTGAGGGAAGAAGGATAGAAAGCAGACTTTCACATGAACCCTGTTTGCTGTACCAGGTGTGTATGTGTGTGGGTGTATGCGGAGTGTGTGTGTGTGTGTGTGAGTGTGTGTGTGAGAGCAACCTCAGAATATCTTCTTAAAGGGATATGTAAGGCTGCTTATAGCAGCAACGCCTTCCCTACTGTCTAAAATCCCCAATGATCTTTGCTGTACACCTGAAAGTAACAAGACATTGTTAATTAACTACACTCCAATATAAAATAAAATTTTTAAAAAACTTTAAAAAAATCCTCAGTGATTCCTCACTGCTTAGAATGGTCCCCAGATCAGCAGCAGCAGCAGAACCTGGGGGTTTATTCCAAATGCAGAATTTCAGGCCCCACCCCAGACTTACAGCTTCAAAATCTGTATTTTAATAAGATCCCCCATGGGTTTGCACATGAGGGTTGAGAAATCCTGACATAGAGAATATGATCCAGATTCCTGACCCTGGTCATAAAGTCCTACTCACCCTGGCTGCTGCTTAAAGATAACCCTCACCAACCCCCACATTGTCACATTTCCCCTCAACTTTGCTCCTGCAATCTCTTCTGGTTTGTCCATGAACCAGGTCCCTCCCATTCTTTGAAGTCTGGCTCAAAATCCATCTCCTCCAAGAAGTCAAGACAGGTATTCCCACAAGGGAGTGCCTTTCCTTTCTTTAAATCCCAATGCCTCAGGCCTTGTACTTTCTGTCTTGGATTATAACTTTTATGAGTATGATTTATATCCCTCTCCAAATACGAGCTCTTCAAGGTCAGGGTCTAGGTCTGACTCATTTCTATATTTCCCGAAGCCATACAATACTATGCCAAGTTCCTACTACAAATGGGTTCCTCAGTATATTTGTCTTTAATGTTTCTTTCTCTCTCTAATAGCGGTATCCAGAGAGATTAAGAAATTCAAATTATTATTCTTGTTATTTTTTTTTATTTTTTTAAATTTATTTATTATATTTTTTGGGGGTACACCAAGTTCAATCATCTGCTTTTATTCTTGTTATTTTAGACAATCATGACCACCTATGATTACAATCTAGACTTGGAAATGTTTACTTAAAATGTTCAGTCACTGTCATGAAGCTTATACACAGATCCCCCACCTCCCTGCCACACATACTATGTTCATTTCACTTGTTCTTTACCGTTAGAAGCGCAATTGGCCAGACTTTACTGAAAGCCGAAGGGAAATGACTGCTATACCCACGACGTGCCAATTCCAGACTGATTTAGAATCTTACCAACAAAGGAAGAACTTGATCCTATTGCAGAATGGAACATAGTACCCAGATCCCAACGTCTCTATCAGGACCTGCATTTGGGACAAGCAAAGGTCCCCTGGCCCTCGTTCAGTCACTTAACGGAGAAGATTCCAAAGACAGAATGCCACTGGTGTTCTTCCAATTATAGTCATCTGATTAGAATTACAGTAAATGCACAGCTCAGTTTGCATTGTCCTGAGGTGAACCATGAGCCAAGCCACCCCCGTCAGAGCATCTGAGGGGACTAAACTCTGAAAGTCCACTGCCTTGTCACAGTGGGGCACTCACGGGAGGGCTAACCTGGAAAGGGGACACACACAAGTTAGGACACTCCATTTCTGGAGACCCTAGAGCCCTGGGGCCAGAGCTAGATGTGCACTTGTATTAACGTTAGAAGAAAAACCCAAATACCACACACTCCAGACGCTAGAGGAACCCAGACCTTTGGGGGAAAAATGATTTGCCTTTGGGATAATTTCAGAATTCATTATTCCCATTTATTCCCAGCCTGTCAGCATTGAGCCTTGAGAGGTGGTTGACAAAGCACAAGTTTTCCCAACCACAGAGTGGGATTTTGGGCCATGGCTAAATGGGATTCCTTGCTCTGTCTGGCTGCAGAAGAACAAGCTCCGTGATCCTACAGAATCAAAAGCTCATCTGCCCCTTTTCACCTCTTTCACGTACAGCATGAGGTCTGGGGACCATTAGGGTGTCGGACCAAACCTGGCTGTTGTGTTATTGTTGTTTGTAATTTAACTACCAGACTGTTAAGCATTACTGCCCCAAACCCAGCCGGAGGGGGCTACCATACTTTGAAGCCACCAAGTCAAAGTGCTATTGGATGAAACTCTGCTCTACTGGACCATGAAATGGGTTTTCCATGGGACAGAGAATGACAGACATGCAAGCTGTGACTAAAACTGTCTCACCAGAAAGGTAACACTCATAATGGAGCAAAAAGAAGCACCACCGTGTGACGGAATCTGTCGGAGTCCTCAGGAGAGCCAGGCCAACTCACAAACCAGAGCGCCCTTTGGAGATCGGCTACAGAACCTCTGTTTCCTCATCTGCAAAACTGATAGGTGCATAAATGTGAGACGCACAATTACATTATTCTTTTTTTCTTAAGGTAGCAGTTGAATTCCAGTGCTGCAAACTGCTAGCTGGGTGCCTTTCCAAGATCTCTTTCTTCGTCCAGCCCTACCTCCCCCACAGGGTTATCACAAGCGTCCAAAGAAAATGGTGGGAGTCGGGGGCTGCCCTGATTCCACTTATTTTGTCTAAGACTTCAGTATTGGAGAGATGAGAAAGCTCCTCCGTCATCGGCTCTCTTACAGCACTGAGGTTTTTATCGCTTTCCTTTCCTGCTCTGCACCAACTCTAGGAAGCTTAGTTGTATCAAAATCAGGGGGCTGTACAGGAATCAAATCGTAGAATAAACATATATGTAGTGTGTATATATGTATATATTGTGTATATACATATAGTGTGTATATAATACATATATACATACACAAACATATATAATTATATGTATTGTATTGTGCCATGTGTGTATATGCGTATATATGTATACATATATACACATATACACACACATACACCACGATACAACACAATACATATATATACACACATAAAGACACAGAACTGTAAATTTTGTTTCAATCTATCAAATTTATAAGCAAACTTAACTGTCAGGGAAATTCATCCTTGGTTAGGAGCTGCAAGGAAAGCATTGGATGGTGGGGGTGAAGGGGAAAGCTCTAAGTATTGGTTGTTTAGATCACATCAATCTGCCCATCCTACCCAGCTATTCCTGATCATGCCATGCTTCGCCTTGAATGTGGCCGACCCTGACCCATCACTGCACTACCTGTGTTATACATGAAACTTAATTTGGTATCAGTTCAGACTCACGGGCTCTCATCAACAGAAAATCTTGAAATTCTGTGGAAGCCACCCATGAAATTCTGGTACCGAACGTGTATGGAGAAAAGCTTATCTGCATCTTGGGATTAGATGATAGGACATCAGCAAGCAAGAAAGAGGGCATTTCCAGGCAGCAGACATAGGCAAACAGCGATCCAAAACCAGGCTCAATACCACCCAGGGTCTTCCTGTGAGGGCTTCGAGTCCCAGAAACACAGCAGGTCAGAGACCTTGAACCAATCACCTTGTTTTGGAGATGGGGAAACTGAGCCTCTGATCCAGGAAGTGACTGTGTCCAAGGTCATACCGCCAATATGTGACAGAACCAAGGCTAGAGGCCAAAATGCCCGCTGATGTTCTGACGGCTGTCCGGGCCCTTCAAGCTCCCAGGGAAGGGAATTTACTGAGTAACAAGGACACGTTTTCTCACTGGTCTCTGAAGGTTGCAGGGTCCGAGTGTTCTTAGGCTCTTGTACAACACACCGGAAAACTCTGCCAGGGCTTCGGCTCTCAGAAAGTGGCAGCTCAGTGCTGTGGAAATCTAGATTCTCCTCCCAGCTCAGACACTAATCCTTGTGTCTGATGTGCTTTGGCTCCAAACTGAAGCCCCTTTGTCACCCAGGAAGGAAAAACGTGCTAGAAACGGAGGGAAATGAAAGCAGTGTTCTCTTTTCAGGAGCTTCCCAAGAAGCCCAAGTGGGGCTGTCAGTGCCCTACATCTATTCAAATCCCACCTCTTTATTTAGAGACAGGTGACTATGGAAGTGAAGATGCACACTGTCTACTGGTAGCTGACATCATTAAGTCCTGGGCTGCGCGTGCGTGTGGGCATGTATGTTTGATTAACACTCTGAAGCTCCTTTCTGACTTTTTACATCAGCTCCAAATTGTTAATCCTTGCAGAAATGTCTACAGATAACTTGTGTTTTGTCATTTCTCATTAGTATCAGTATTCTGAAAAGTATATAGGTGGGTTCTATTACACTCTACAGATGAAAATGCTGAGACACAGAGCAAAATCCAGGAATGTCACCAAGACCAGACACAGCTGCTGTTTCTCAGGATTGGCACAAGGGCACAGCTTCAATAACTGGCTTCAGGGATCCTGACAAGGTGCCAACAGCTTCCAGGCCATCCTGCATTATTATTTTGCTGGAATGCTCATTATATCATCTGTCTCCTCTTTGTTAATGCCATCCTTCTGGGACAATATTCTCTGCCCCCTACCCCCTGTGTCCACCACTCATTCAACACACATACACACACACACGCACTCACACACACAGTCTAATTCCTCCTATACCCTTTTTCAGATGCAATTTAAATGGTATTTCTTCAAAGCAGTTCTTCCTTACCATGACCATCACCCCCAAAAGCATGTCCCCCTGTTTCATGCTCTCTCACACCATCTTCCTTTCCTTCTGAACACTCAACCATCCAACATCTCTCCAACATGTGCTAAGCTCTGCTACTCTCCTTTACACCTGCCGTTTCCTGTTCTTCCTCACTGCAGGGTGCGTGTAGTTCCCTCAGCCCTGGCTTCCCTCCCCATATTCCTTGTCTATAAAAGCCTCAACCTTGAGGTCAGTCAAAAAGTAACTCTGGAGACTTCCCTGGTGGTGTAGTGGATAAGACTCCAAGCTCCCAATGCAGGGGCCCCGGGTTTGATCCCTGATCAGGGAACTAGATCCCACATGCATGCAGCAACTAAGAGTTCACATGCCACAACAAAGGAGCCTGCATGCTACAACTAAGGACCCCAAGAGCCACAACTAAAGGAGCCTGCCCGCCACAGCTAAGACCCGGTGCAACCAAATAAATAGTCTCCTGACTTGTAAAGAAAAAAAAAAGGAAAAGAAAAGTAACCCTGAGAAATCTTCCTTGAACTCGTCACAGAATATGAAAAACCCCTTTCTCTGCTTTCCCACTGCATCCCCAGGTCAGTGTCACAGCGTGCCAGGGCTGAACCTCTGCATCCTCCGTCTCCGTGGCCTCCCTGCGGGTTCTGCTCATCGGTGGTGCTCAGATAATATTGAGCGAATGAACCAAAGGATCAAGGATTTCCAACATGACATGTTGAGCTTCTCAAGAGCGAGATGCCTCTACTAACCACTTTGGTGCTATGTTTTGCACATAGGAGATATTCAGCCATGAGTTGAGTGGAATGCCATCCTCCCTGAGAGCTGAAGAGCAATTGCAGAGAAATGTAGTGGAAATAGTGTGAGCTTTGAAATCATCCAGAGTTACCTGCTACGTGACCTTGGGAAAATGGCTTAACCTCACGATCCTTGTGTTCCCCATCTGAGGATAACGCCCCTGCCTTAAGGTCACTGTGATGGGGGATGGATGTTACTGCATCTGGCATTCCCTGGCACCCCAGAGGTGCTCCACCCACATTAGCTCCTTTTTCCCCTTTCCTTTCTGGGAGTCACAGAGACTGGCCAGCCTTACTTCTCCCTCGGCCTGCTGCGAAGCAAACACTGGAAAAGGGATTGGAACCTGGAGTCGGAGACCCATTCCCTTGTTTTAATCTGGCCAGCAGATGGCAATACCTATGCCCAGTGGCTCCTGCCCGAATGCTTTCCATCCTGATGGGGGTGGGGGTGGGGGGGGGAGGTGACAGGAATAGGCTCAAAGGATGACTCAGCTCCAGTGACTAAGGTTAGGTAGTGATGGTGGAAAGGACATGGGGGCTGGAGAGGAAATGAGTAAATGCCCTATCTGATGAAGGATGGCTCCAGGATAAAGGGGTCTGGCCCTGGTAAGTTCCTGGCTCTGACATGGTGCAGACAAGCAGGGGCCTGAGTGCGCTCCCACGACCCCCTCACCTCACCTCACCTCATGGTGGACTAATTTCCTGCCAGCCCAGGGGGAGCTTCAGAGCAGATGCTGGGTGTCCTTCTGCCCTCTGGAGGCTTTCAGCCCAAGGACGGAGACACATTTAAATACCACTTTTGATTAACTGGTGTTTTAAAAGTGTCCCATATCACCCAAATCAGTGTGCATGGGTTCTAATTCTCACAGCCACCTGATGGCCAAACGTGGCCTCTCTCCTGGGCTCCAGACTCTTCTCTCCATCCACACCACCACTTTGATATCCTCAAACATTGCCCATGCCACAAGCTGAAAACTGAAAACGCCCCCCCCCTCCCCAAACCCACCTGCCTCGATTCCTCTTCTAACTGGCGGTACCCCCATCTGCCCAATCACCCAAGGTAGCCTCCTCCTGGGCCCCTCCTCTGCCCATACTCCCCATCACTCCACCATCCACGTCAATTTCAGTTCCCGAATATCTCACTCCGTGTCCTCCTCTTCTACCCCACCTACAGCTGACTCTGGCTGGGCTTTTGTCATCATTTACTATGACTCTTTCCGGCATCGTCTAACTGGTCTCCCTGCCTCCTGACTCTCTTCAGTCTTTTCCAGACTGTCCAGAGAATGCTATGTCCAAAACTCACTTTTAATATTGTCATCACCCAGCCTAACATCCTTCAATGCTTTCCCAATTCCTCAATCTGGTGTATGAAGGGCTTCACGTTCCAGGACCCGCCCACCTTCTGGTTTTGCCTGCTGATCCCGCCCCACAAATCCTGTGCACAGAGACACCCCCTAGACTGGAGCCAGTCCTCAAAGTCCTGGTATCACGTGCACTCTTTCCTGCTCTGAGTCTTTGAACATATCGTTCTTTACACAGGTAAGCATTTCTCTGCCTTTGACACAATTGTTTATCTTTCTAGATTCAGCTGAAATGTCAGCTGTGCTGTGTGGCCCCTTCAGGTACCCAGAAATGCACCGGTACTTACTTCTCTGAACTTGCTGTCAAAACATGGTCCTTCTCACTAAGCACTTGTTGGCATTGTGACTTCTTGTTTATACATGTCTCTCTCCACTAGACTTAAAGATCCTTGGAGGCAGGTACGTCCACAGAATGCCTATGTAACAAATGTTTTTTGAATAAATGAAATATTAAAGACAAACCTGAAATAAGGAAAAAAGTCACTTTTGTCCTCTGATCTTTGGTGTTTGCAGCCATAAAATAGGCATCTGATCCAGGTACCTTACCACTCTGTCAGCCTCAGATTTTGTGTTTTGCATCATCCTTCAAATATACAGCTCACACTCCCAGCCTACTCATTAGTAGGAGATATTGCTGAGTTATTTTTCCCAAGGAAGGAGTGGGACTGTGGGTCCACCCACACTCAAAGTGGCGTGTCTCAGAAGCTCCGAATGAAGTCACAGAACTGCTCAGGGCTAGCGCTCTACAAGGGGACCCAGAAACCCAGAACCCATACCACCACACGCCAGGACACCTACGTGGCTGCCTGTCTAGGGGCACTCCCACAGGCATCACCACCATCCTCAGGCAGGCATGAGATGGTGACACATCTGTGCAAAGGAAGCCACCCACACAGTCTCACCTCCCCCGGTTCATATCTCCACGGTCCCCGCACCTCCCAGCACCACCCCAAACTCACAGACCCACAGAGTGCTGGGTTGTCTGTCTGAAAATCCGGAGCTCTCCCCGTCAGACCACAGCATCTTTCAGCAGGTAACACGGGTGCACCTGTATCCCGATGGCTCTCCTCCTCTGACCCCCATCATCAGCTGTCCCTCACTTAAACAGCTTCTGCCAACATGCTGGCATGAGCAGACTTCAGTTCACCTTGTAGCTTTCTCTGGGAAAATTATTTGATCTGCCTGAGCCTCAGTTTTCTCATCTATAAAATGGCACTAGTGGCCCTGCTTACCTGCCTTACGTAGGTAGCACCAAGATGCAGTGAGCTAATGCATGTGAATGTGTCTTGTAAACACAGGTGCAATGCAAACATGTAAGGATCATAGAAGTAATAATACCAGTAGACACCAGGTTCTGTCTCTAAGGAAAAGCACCTTTTTAAATGTAAAGGAAAAATTCGAATCCAAATATGTATTGAGTACATACTTTGTGCCAGACACAGTAGAAGGGGTTGTTACCAAACTTAACCACAACTCTTCCATAACTGAATTCAAGAGTGCTGTAGTTTAATATTTATATGTCTGAAGCCAAAAGTTTCATGTTTCAAGATATATACCTATGTGTGTGTCTGCGTGTATATGTGTATATATATTGTGCATTTTACATATGTGGGAATAGAAACAATATTTGCATATGCACAGATGTGTGGGTGTGCACGCGCACATGTATGTGTGCGTGTGTGCGTGTGTGCGCTCGCGCTCGCAAGAAAAAAATACTTGCCCAGGAATCAGGAATCAGGAATGAAGTGTAACGAAAAAGGCCATGAGTTTTGGAATAAGACATACACACCTCGGTTCAAATCCTGATGATGACTCTATGACTTATTAGCTTTTTGACTTGAGACAAGTTTGAAATTCACTGAAGCCTCAATTTCCCCATATTAACCACAGAAATAATGAAAACTCTCTCAGAGGTCTGCTGCACAAGTTAAATCGTGTACACAAAATATTGAACGTCGTCTAGCAGAGAGAGGGCTGCAGGGATGCCCCTACCTTGGTTCTGTGCTCTAACTGTTCCTCTCACGCAAGCCCCTGGCACATATTTTCTCATCTACAGAACGAGAGGTATGGACCCGATTCCCAGATTCCTTCCAGCCCCAGGATGCCAGTGTCGTACAGCGACTACCTATTCCATGTCTGTTTGTGGATTTCAATCATGAGCATGGCCAAGGCGAAGTCGCCTCAGCCTGGTGCTTGCTCCATCCCCAAAGCGTTTCCTTCCTCCAAACGTGCCATTTGCTGGCTCTCATATTTTCAATACAGTGCCCATTGATGGCTCTGAAAAGGAATGTCCAGGGCAGCTGCGGGCCCACTTGAGCCCTCCAAGCAAGCGCTCTCAAGCCCGCTCTGTCTGTGAGCTCTGTGTTTTCAGAGCCTGTTGTGGCAGGGCTGTCTGGAATCCTCAACACCTGCACGTCAGCTTCCTGGGCCCTTCCCCGCCCCTCCGCTCCCCTCCCCCGCACCCACCTTCTTCTCCCATTTGCATCTGAAATGCAGCTGCTGGGGCCCTACAGAGGCGAGCCCGGTGGACAGGACTGCGCCTTGTTTGGCCTCCCTCCCCTGAGTCAAACTGATTCTGAGCCTCCTCTGTGAGAGGGTGCTTGTTGCCTCTTCGTTATGTTTAAATGAGCCTCATCTGCAGGAGAATTTTTTTTTAATAAAATAAAATAAAACCACCACAAAGGACCAAAGCAGATGACATCTGTTCTTTCGATGAAAGCTTTTTCTGTCCTGAATTAGACTAAAAAAAGAAGAAAAGAAAAAGAAAAAGAATGGGGCTGGGCTTCATTTGTACCATTCCTCCCCCAAAACGAAAACAAACGAAATGAGTGTTGCTGGGGGCAAAGGGGTGTAGGATGGGTAATGAGGAGGAGAGAAGGAGAGGAAGGGAACCCTTCCCACTTCTTCAGCAGCTCTGCCATCGCCATTCCAGGAACATTCAGACACCATTCCATTAAGAGTGTCCAAATTTATATTCTCTCTGCTCATTTTACGGGCAAAATATTTAACGACCCTTCTGGCCGTTATCCCAGGCTTCCCCAGTCACCTCTTTTGATGGAGTACCAGGTGGGTCTGATGCAGGTGGTACCTGGAATATAATTTGAGAAACGATGACCTACATGCTGATAACCCCCAAATCTTTATCTCCATCTTAGCTCTTGTTTACACACTGAACCCCCGAAGCCGGCCCCCAGGCTGAACTTTACCCCTTCTCTGCCAACACCTGCTTCTTGCTCTGGGTTATCGTCTCACGAAACCTCACCCACGCTGGCTCCTGGGTGTCCTCCTCGACACCCCCTCCTCCTCCAGCACCTCGCAGCCAACCCACTGCCGAGTCCTGTCTATGTTCCCCCTAAACATCCCTTGGTCCCCGCTCTTCTCTCCTTCTCCGTCGTTACTGCCTGCATCCGGCCCACATTCATCTCTTGCTTGACTTGTCTAGAGATGCCCCACCCAGCAGCCAGCCTTGCTGACTTATGATCACTCTTTGAGCAAAACACTTGGTGGTTCTAGGAGAGAATCTAAATCCCTGAGCGAGGCTTCCCAGAGTGTTTATGAGCAGGCGCCTGCCTACTTCTCTGGCTAACCCTACCTACTGCCCTCTACTGCAGCCCAAGCAAACGTCCTTCAGCCTCTACCTTGCTTCACGCTCTTTCATCCGGGGCCTTTGCATATGCTGGTTCCTCTACCTTTCTGACTCTCTGCGTGTAGATTTCCTCTACTCACACTTCAGGTCTCAATTTAAATGCCACTCCTCCAGGAAGCCTTCCCTGACCACACCTCTGCCCCCCCCTCCCCCACCACCACCTCCGCCAAACTAGGTTAAGTGCTTCTGCTGTGTGTTCTCAGGGCACGGTGTACTACCCCTCTCAGAACCCTCGCTCAGGTCATTGTTATTACTTATTTAATATTCTGTCTTCTCCCCTGAAACGTCAACAGCAACAAAGTGGGCATCTCTTTTTATTTGCTCTAATACTGACATGACGCAAGTCTTTTAACTGATAAACTTCAGTGTTCCTGCTCCTTTGCTGAAAAGATCACCTCCAGAAAAAGGAAAAATAAAAGTCATATATATTTTTCTAATTTATTTTTATTTTTACTTTTTATTTTTAGCTGCATTGTGTTTTCATTGCTGCCCGCCGGCTTTCCCTAGTTGCGGTAAACAGGGGCTACTCTTTGTTGTGGTGTGCGGGCTTCTCATTGTGGCGGCTTCTCTTGTTGCGGAGCGTGGGCTCTAGGTGCACAGGTTCAGTAGTTGTGGCACGTGGGCTCAGTTGCCCTGCGCATGTGGGATCTTCCCAGCCCAGGGACTGAACCCATGTCTTCTGCATTGGCAGGTGGATTCTTTAACCACTGAGCCACCAGGGAAGTCTCAAAAGTCATATATGTTTGAAATGGAATTCTTCCTCTGGAATTTTAGGTATATTTCAAAGCAGCACCATAAATCTAGACTAGGAAAGTTTACAGCTTCAATTTTATTTCCAGGCCCCGGTCCTGCACAACCAAACTTTGGTGCAAGTTCAAGACAAGACTCCTTCATGTGCAAAATTAACCTGATAAACGGAGCTCCTCACCTCCATCTTGAAGTCCTGGAGACCATCTCCACCTGAAATTTTTCTTCTCCATCTTCCTCGTAGTCCCTGAGGTTTGCCAGGCTCTTTCTATAGCGCAAAACATGGTGGAGTAAGAGGAGGCTGGATGAGAAAGGGCACCAACTAGCCTTTGCTTGCTGTCCGCAGTGTCTTACAACATCTCCCCTAACAGCTCTGTGAGGTGGACGCCACCTTCCTCCATTTACCACGTGGAAACTGTGGCACAGACAGGTAAGTTGACGGGCTGTGGTCACACTGCTATAAATGGCAGAACTGGCAGTGAACTCAGATCTACCGACTCACATGGGCCAACTCTTTGATCCCAGGCTGGTGCTTTTCAAGGAGGGGGAGTCCCAGAAGAGGAGTCTGGTACAGTGCCGGAAGCTTTCTCCCAGCCTGAGAACCTTAGCAGAAACCTGCACTGTAGACATAGGAAAAAACAAAGGCAGAAGGGCCAAGACCCACTTCTACTGGCAAACACATAGCATTGGAGAGAAGAAGCTGGAAACCAGGAGGTTCCTTCACCCCTTTCAAATGTTGCCAGCCTAGTCATGTCTCCCAGGCAGGCATCATGTGGTCCAAGGTAGATCCTTGGTCTTCTACAAGCATCTTGCCACATCCCTCATCCACTTAGTTTCTTGAAGGTCAGGAAGCCTACTGTTTTAGGGGGACTGATTTTTAAAAGAACCCTCCCTGATTGAGAACCCAACTATTTTTCTCTAGGCCAACCTAACAACCTTAGGGTTCTATCTTGATGGTGGGATTTGCTAGTAGTTGGGTGGCATCTTTGTTCTCTTCTGGTCATCTCACATTCTTTCTAGGATTTTCTCCCTTGGGAAGTGGAAATGGAGCATGTTTGCAAAGTCAGACAGTGGGATGGTTCTATCAAAGACCGCTTTGTTCACTAGATCGCTAGTTATGAATGAGTGGGGGAGATTGAATTTGCTTACCATTAAAACCCCTCCACATACCGGAATTCTAGAGGCTGACATCTAGTGCACGCACAGAGCTGAGATGGAAAATCCAATGTGAGGTCAATGCTCCTAGCTGATTCATCTCCTAAAGTCAACCCACTTTCTCACTTTCTTGACAGACAGGTGGACCAACTGTAATGATAGCCTCCTCCCACCCTGGCTGAAGGAATCACATGGATTCTGGAGCAGCCAAAGAAGAGCAGGGAGAAGTGAAAGTGGCCGATGAATAATCAGTTGATATTTATTGAGCATTGAGTATGAAATATTGTAAAAATACTATTACATGTGTGATTTAATTTACTCTTAAATGGCGCTGTTAGGTTGGTATTATTAACTCCCATTTTATAGATAAATCAAAGTTCAGAGGTATTCACTGGCTTTCCAGAAGGCACATAGCTCCTTTTGACTCTTTAGTCTCAATCTCTCTCAGGTTTCTGTATCCATCTTGGAAGAAACTGGGGGCTAAAAAGAAAGCAGAGCCGTGGGTTCTGCAGGAACAGACTGGAGACATTCTTGGCCCTGGCATCCCAGGGCTGGAAGGGATGAAGGGAAGGGAGGCTGAGCAGAAATTAGAGGGACCAGATTTGGAGCCTTTTGAGAAGAGACGGAGGAAACAGCAGTCTTTTGCGCTATCTTCTCCAACAGCTTTTGAGCATCTCTTTTAAAGTCTCTGAGGTTAGTCAACAAGAAACTCCTTAAAGAACAGGGGAGCAGTGAGGAGTGAGCCTTGAACTGTGGGCTTACACGTTGCCCATGATTTACCTGGCTCGTTAAAGGCAGAGACAATAAGCGAAGGGGTTGAAGGAAAGAAGAGGCAGCAACGGTGTGGCTATCCTCGCCAGGCATGGGGTGAAGAATAGGGGCTGTGTCTAATCCCTGCCACACGGGCCAGTGAACTTTGAGCAGAGAGGGAGAAACAAAAAACAAAACTCGCAGTCTCACATTTCTTCCACATCCAACCAATATCCTAGCATCTCAAAGTTCAGTGGAAAACAAATATCAAAACGAGTTCCATAGCTAGCTGCAGAATAAAGATGACTATTCCCATTTTATGGCTAAGGAATTTTAAGTATTATGCAAGTCAATGGGTTGCGCGTTCTTTCTCTCAGTAAATATTAATTAAGCTGCTACGATAGGCCCAGAACTGGACACAGTGGCAAACAAAACAGATATGAAGATTATAGACTAATGAGAAAACAGATAATAACATTAAAATTCAGCACAGAAATAAATATAAAATTATAAATTATGATACAGGAATGAGAGGGGAACTTAAAGGAAAACGTAAGGGAAGTCCTGTCTAAAGAGGCGACATTATGCTGTAAGCCAGGACAGGAGCAGGGGGCAAGCAGGCAGCAGGAACAGCCTGTGCAAAGGCCCTGAGGCTGGAAAGCAAGCGGCCAGTGTCACAACGGGGGCAGGGAAAAAGTAAAGGTCAGAGGGCAAGGCAGAGGGCATATTATGTAGGGCCTTCTAAGCTATGGCAAGAACTTTAAACTTTATCCTAAGTAGTTGAATGGGAACCCACTGAAGGATTTTAGAAAGAGAAGAGACATGATCCAATTAACATATGTTTTAATTATCCCATTAATTGTGGGAAATGGAGTGGATGAGGATGAGAAGATATTGCTGAAGTCCCTGTAAAAGCTGATGAATTGAGCCCGGGGAAAGAGAAATCCTAGTCCTTAACTTAAACCACAAAAGTCTTTATTAAAAAGCCATTATTCATGATTTATAATTTTTAAAAATATATGCCATTTGATTAAACAGAACCACATTTTTTCAAATTTCTTATCAACTAAGATGGCCTAAAGTTCTAGGGGTTGCTTCAGGGCAATGCCATGTTCAGCTGGCTTTCCTGACCCCCTTCTTCTACTTTCCAGGTTTTCCAAGAACAGGAGTTGAGAAGGGTAGTCATAATTGGGAAATAAATAGGTCATTTGCATCTGCTTTTCCTACCCAACCTCAACCTCATTACACAGCAGCAGCGGCAACAAATGTCAGGGGCAGGAAGTACACAACAAGAAGAATTAACCACAATTTTTTTTTCATCCAGACTTACACACACACGGTCACACACACACACAGTTGGTTTGAGGTGGGGGGAGGGGAGGGGAGGTAGCCAGCTTTCTCACATTTTTAACCAATAGAATCTCACGTCAATCATCAAAACAACAGGCTTTCAGGCAGTTGACCTTTCGTGCTGGAGGGTTTTGTGGGGAGAGGAGAGAGAAAGGAGGGAGCAAACTTGAGCTTTGCATCATTTGTTACCCTAATCGTTGAACGCCGAATCAGTCTTCTGTTACAGACACATTAATCTGATTAAGACACAATCCATGGGTCATTCAGGCATATAAAGTACTCTTGCTTAATTGCAAAATTAACAATGAAACAGGATAAATCATTACCAGGCTGGAGGTTATTCTGAGACTCATAGATTTTTCAGCCCACTCAGTTCATTTTCTGCATCTGAAGTTGTTTTTGACACTTAGAAGGAAAAAGCTGGGCTAAGGCAACAATACATGACACACCAGCAATCAGCCCTCAAGACCTCAGTGGGCCCACGCGCACTCAGAACAGGAACTGCTGGTAGACCCATCTCACCAGCGGTTCCAAGTCCCTCAGCCTCCAAAGTGTTCATAAGCATCGCAGGTGCACAGCGCTGCAGGAAGTTATCCACAGCCCTGGGAAGTCCACCTTGAAATCTGAAGCCTGAGATCCTGGTTTCCATTTTTACTACATCATTGCCTGCCTGTCACCTTGTTTCTTTTTAGGAGCTGCCTATTTTTCAAGTGCTGGACAACCTTAGGTCAAATATCTACTATATGCCAGGCCCTGTGTTAGGTGATGAAAATATAAAAACAAAGACCTGCTCCCAGATCTCAACAAGCTGCCCTTCTAGTTGGTCACCAGCTTCTCTTCCTTCCGTGACTCCATGAGAAAGGTCTGGCCATGGCGTTAGTGCCCACTGTCGTGCTGCAGCAGAGGCAGGCAAAGACATAGAAAAGAAACTCAACCAGGGAACGTGTGGAGAGGAGGTGTGACTTCAGTTGGCCTTAAACTGAATTAGAAGGAGCTGGTCATTCGGAGAAGGGGAGGGGATGGCATTCCCAGCAGCGGAAACAGAACGGATCAAGGCAGGGAAGCTTGAGTGCCCATGAGGTATGCGGTCATTACTGTGGTGGGGCAAACAGTAGCCAGGTGTTTTTCCTCTCTTGGGAGAAAGCGTCAGTGGCCAAACATATGCCCCAAATCTGGGAGAGTTAAGCACTTACCCCATATAATACAGAAGAAAGAACTCTGGATCCAAATTCAGCAGACCCATTGTTCCTGTGTCTGACACACTGTGTGAGCTTGGGCTGGTTATTTCACCTGCCTGTGCCTCAGTGGGCTCACCTGCAAAATGGGGCATAAAGATCCCTTTCCCGTCTGCTTCATAGGGTGCTTTTGACAGTTAAACGGGAAAGCAGATGCGAAAGTTTAACTCCAAAGCTTCCAATCTTTTGTGATGAGAGTGTACAGCGCTGACAGCAAACTGAAGAAGTTATTAGTCTTATTTCTAGTGGGCATTGTCATGACTTTCATTCAGGGACCAGCAAGCCAACCAGTGGCTGAAGTGAAGGGACGATGACTAAAGACTTGTGTGGATTTTATATTTCATTCCATTTAAAACTGTGTTCATCCAGTACTCTACTGATCTAACAGACAAATAAAACTGGCCCATAAAGAACATTCAAAGTAGAACTGAGCATCTAAACTTTATTCTGAGCTCTTGCAAACCACCCTGACTATCACTATATCAACAGATTCAATCTCTGAGAATTTCTGAAAGCTACTGTTTAATGAAACACAGGTACCATGTGCTTCAGAAAATGAGTTTGAAATAGCCCCAAATGCTTCTTAACCACCCCGCGCACAGCGCTACAGCCAGACCCCAGCACGCAGACCCATTTCTGAGTGGCCAGATGCCCGCATCTGGGCTATCCTCTGTGTGGCTCAAAGAGACTGGGGTTTACGTTATGGCTGTGAACGTAGACTATACACTCCCGAGAGGTGTGGTGACATGAAACAGGGACATTTCTAGAAGAGCTTTCCTCCGGAACCCCAAGCAGTTTGGAGAAAATCAAGGAGTTAAAAAAGCAAACCGTGACTGTGTCGAAGCGAAGATTTCACAGTGTGTGACACCTAAGATTACAAGATGATGGAAGTAAGAAAATACCAAAACATTACACTCTCCTCCTGCACCTTTCTCCTGAGGGGCTTAAAACATTTGATAGACACGGGTGTCCCTTTTCATCATTGGCAAGTTGCTTTTATATTCCCAAACTGGAAAGCTTTCCCTTCCCTCCTTTTTAAGGAACGTTGAGCTGATCTGGTGAGAATTGGTTTGAAAACGGCCACGTGTACGGTGATCACTGCTTAGAGACAGAGCCAGTGCAGGCTTTGACATTTGTCCCATTCCTCCCAGATGACAATGACATCTCTGTGTTCCCCTGCTGTTACACGGAGAAGAAAAGACAGGTCCAAATGGCAAGCCCAGAGGCCCAGGAGGAGGTGCCAGCTCTGCTGTGTGTCCGTGAGCGAAATCATTTCTTTTGTGGCTTTGGATCCTTTTTCATCACTATTCACAGACGGTAGACATGATCTCTAACGTGCCTTCCAGTTCTGAGATCTTATAAAACTAGGATTCCTCTGATCGCACTGTGTTAACTTAGTCAAGACCAAGAACCCTGGAAAGGGAAATCACAGGTTTCACCTTTGCTCCTTCACTTCTAAAATGAGGATAATAACACCTACTTTGCAGGGTGGCTGGAAAGATTAGATACAATGAAACGAAGCTGCTGGCACAGTGCCTGGCACTCAGTAGGGGTCCCATCAATGGAGACTTTTAAATCAAAACCTAAAGATTTCCAGTCTCAGCCTCTGTGAGCCTGATCTTTGCAGTTCCAGGCATCTCTGTGGCGTAAACACGCGGCCCCTGACTTGCTGCTAGCCACTGTGAGTTCCAAGTCCATTGTGGAGTCTTCGATTCTATCCAGAGCCACATGGAGAGTCTGTGAAGTCTTCTGCCCTTTTTGGCTGGAACCTCGTGCCTGCATCTGTTAGCTCCTGGTGTCTGTGGATGAGCCCAAGGGCGGCCTTTATGAAGACCACTTGCTCCACTGTATTGAGCCCACAGACACTTCCTCTACCCCCTGTGACTGTGGGGGAGGGAGTGCAGAGGAACAGGAGCCTGAAGCAGGCAGCATGTGTCCTTTTGCGTCTGCTTTACCAAGCTGTGATCCTTTCAGGGTGATAAGCGCTGGAGAAGGGTGAGTCTTCATCCCAACAGCAGTGTTGATGCCGGCACCGTGCAGACGGAAAGCCTGAAAGCCATAGAAATGTGTCTCACTGTCTCAGAGTCCCTATCCCCTGCAGAACCTGAAAAAAAAATCAGAAAATTCCATTTGCTTTTTCCTATTTAATGAGGTCAAACAATCTTAAGGAGTAAAAAGCGCAGCTCCAGCCTAGCTTTTAATTAGCTTCAGGAGCCCTTGTTTCAAACTAGCCTCGTTCCCAAAGCTATTCTCTCTCTGCTCTGAATGAGATGGAAATTCAATTGCATTCGCCTTGTCAAGTCATAATAAGATGCTCCCTCCCCCTCAAGGTCACATGGGGAAAGACACTCAGTGGCCAGACAGACTCTGCACTTTTTGACCCCAGCAGGACACCAGAACTTGAAAAGGGCAGTTCAAAGAATTCTAGTTCAACTGAACTTGGTGGTTGGTGTTTTTTGTTTTGTTTTGTTTTTTGTTTTTGTTTTGTTTTGTTTTGTTTTTGTTTTTCTTGGTAAACTACCATGTGAACTTGGGCTGGTATCTCCATTTGTACAATGAAAAAAAAATACAGACTTTAGAGCCAAAGGGATTGGGATGAAATTCTGCCTCCTCAGCTGAGTGCCAGTGCAAGTTAACAAACACTCTTTCCGCTCATCTGTAAGACAGAGTAAATCACCCCCACTGGCCCATTTCACTGGGTCGAGACAGTGACCCAAAGGGATTGTCTGTATTCAGAGGCTAGGAGCCTGGGTTTCGTGGCTGGAGGTCAGGGTTCACATTCCAGTCCCGCTCCCTCCCGCCCTTGCCACCTTGGGTGTGTTCCAGAGCTTTGCAGTCTCCTCGTATTGAACGTGGATGTCATCTGTAGCCTTTCCATAGGATTCCTGTAAGGACTAGACGAGGTCATGTCCACAAAGCCCTTGCCTAGTGGCACATGGTACGTGCACAACAAGTATTCGCTCACAACAGCGGCGGCATCTGGGAGTGCGTGGTAAAATTTAAAAATCCTCTAAGCCGGCCATCTCAAATCCTTTCGGGAAGGAACGTGCCTGTGCTAGCGGTGCTTATGTTAATGTAAGTGGTTATTATTTATGTAGGAGAACATTACTGAGGATGTTGCAGGAAGAGCCTGAGAACAATACAGAGAAAGAAAAATTTACGACGGGCTTCAAAGAGGACAGAGGAGAAAATAACTTCTCACCCAGCACTGTAGAAGCAGCCCCATATTTTAGCTCTGAGCTGCCTGAGGTGCAAAGATCACATCAGCAGGCTTCTCTAAAGAAAGCAAAAAACAAAAAAGAAAGGAAAGGAAGAGAATGGGAAAGAAAGGGGAAGAAAACGTCATTCTATTTCCTCTAAAATTAATCCTCGGGCTGTATTTTTTCAACCAAATCTTACGAAACACCCGTGCCAGGGGAGACACCGGGACCCTGGTGACTCTGCCCTCTAACGAGGATCTTACAACAAGTGCATGAATAACTAATTAAAGGTAGAAAGTGAAGTGTCGTGAATCACTGCCCTCATCACTATTAGAAGTCGTTTCTGTGGAATTCCCCATTTCAGTATATCATCCTTTTTTCCAAAAAGAATTTTGAATGATTTATAACATTAAAGAAGACACTCACTGAGATATAAAAAGATAGAACTAGGTATTTAGAGGCAAGCAAAAAGAAATGGCAAAGGCCAATATCATTGTTAGATTAAGCATTAGATTCAACTCTGAGCTTCCTGGAAGTCAAGACAAAATGGGAGACACATTACTATAATTGAATATTTCTTAAATGCTAACACTCTCTCAACTAATATAGAGAAAACTAGGCAAGGCCTAATCCAGTAACCTTACATTTTCTATTCCTTTGACAAATGCAAAAGGCATGCCTGGCTGTGGAATTTTGAGACATTCAGATAGCCACTAATCATTATCAACCTTTAAGACCATTATTTTAGAAAAGTCTGTATATCTTATTAAACTATTTTGCTGTTTATCATTTCTGTTGGGGCTGTTTCTCAGCTAGAATGCAAGCTGTTTCACTTCTTGCGTGTTTAAGAAAAAATAAATAAATATACTTTAAAACACTGAGCAATCTTCATATCATTATGCTAGACCTGCTTATCTTATTGTCAACAAGATTTCAGTGCCCAGAGGGCTTTGATCTGTCACAGGGCTCTCGTGGGTTAACTGCTGCTGTTCTCAAGTCATCCCCACGCAGACAGGTAGGTGGGAGTGAAGAGAATTAGCCAATTGTACAGAAAAATCAAAGGCACTTGCTTGCAAGGGTACCTACTTCTGAGAATTACTCTGAGTTTTGCATGCCACTGACTAAGAAAGGAAGGAAGGAAGTAACATCTTGAAGATCCTGGGCTGGGGTGGGCTGCGGTGAAAAAGACCAGCTGTTATTCTTCTTCTGGCTGGTTTCTTGCCCTGTTGTGATGTCTTTTATGAATCTACTAGAACTGGAACTTTAAACCCTGTTTTTAAAGAAGGTGTCGCGCCTTCTTTTTTTAATGTAATCCTTAGAAGCCTCATGAATTTGATTCATGAGGAAGAATTTTTTTAGATAAAAAATAGAATAAAAGACAAAGCAATGAAGAAGGGGAAGAGGTGCTGCCGTGAGGGAAAGAAAAAGAGAATTGCAAGGGGAGGAGAGAGACGAGAAGGGTCAGGAGGCAGAGGCATCGGACCACGTCTCATCTCAGGCCCTGCAGTGCCTCTGAGAGGGGGGCCCCAGCCTTGGAACAGTTGAGACAGAGCCCTGGTCAGGGAGGGGGCTGGACAGGGAGGCCGCGACACGTGCCGGCCAGTCCCACACGCATCTGTTGGATCTGGCTCCGGTCACTGACCAGCTGCCGACACCGCATCCGAAGGGGCAGGTGGGAGTGTTGGGGGAGGGGAGGGAAGGGGAGAGTGGGTTGTGCACAGTTGCTCCCGAAGGGGGGAGAGGGAGGAGGCTCGGAGGAACGAGACTGAGAGGGGCCCGGGGGCAGGCAGGGGCAGGAAGCCCACAGCCGTGGTGGTGGGCATTGGCATTAGCCACGCTCTGCAGCAGGTGAAGGCCCTGAGTCAGCAGCCCAGGAGGTGGCTTCCATAGAGATCCAGGCCCTGGGCCAGGTTTGGGCAGAGTGTCAGGAGTGACACAGGCAAAGTGTCTGCTGTCCCTCCAGCAGCGGGCCTGTCCTGGCTTCCAAATCAGCCGCCATGTTGCTTCCCTCTTTTTCCTACAAGATGAAACCCTTTGTGTTCTCTCTCTGACATTTTTTTTTCCCTACGCTCACAAAGACTTACTTTCTCTAAGGTATTAAGATCCTCCCAAACATCCAGAGAGAAAGCTGGAAAGAATCAGCCTGCCCACTTAAGAGGCCCCAGGAAGTATGAGCAACATTCCTGAAGTCACTTGACGCAGCCAGTGGAAGACCAATGTGGGCAAATGCTGACTCTTCCAGCTCATCACCACTTGCTCTGGCAAAAATTTGCTCTGGTCCACAGTTTCAACCACCTGCCAAGAGGCTGAGCTGCTGAGTGATGAATGTATGGGGGACAGCCCATATTATTCTGTCCTCCCAATGTGAAGCCTTACACAAGCACGAGTTCTTTGTTCACCATTTGCTTGACACCATGTGCCGGAAACCATGCTGGTTCTCTCAAGAAGCTCACCCCGTGGGCGATCCCTTTCTAGGTCTCTAGCCAGTGTCCATTACCCAGAGGGAAGCCATTCAAGTCACGTCTGCAGGTTTGAAAATCTCACACGTTCACCACCTTTGTTTCTGAAAAAGTTCTCTTCCCGCTGATGACATCACATGTGACAAAAGAGGCAGGGTACCACCTTGCAGCTGAGGTTGGTTCCTGGGTCTGCTCACTGGAAAAGCAAGATCTGGTTACTCCAAGGACATTCTCAGTACCCAGAGGGTCAAAAATAGCACGATATGGAATTACAAACATTCAATCTAAAAGATCTAAAAGAAAGACCGTTTCCTCTGGTTTGCCCTAATAATATAGCTTTGGACTCTGAAGAGTGCCTGAGGTTCAAATCCTCCCCCAACACTTACTTACTAGCAGAGTAAGCCTTCCAGTCTGTGACTTAAAATGAGGATAGTAATAGAACCCACCTCACAGGGTGGTTGTAGCAAAGGAAAGCGCCCGTGGAATGGCATGGCCTTTGGCCACTAGCACCCAAGAGTGAGAAGGGAGATTAGTCCTCCATAGACAGGACACTCACATCAGAGCCCCACCATCAGTCTCCGACGGGTTTTCCTTTCAATAATTCCCAGATTTCCTATGGCAATTCAACACACACACAAATACTGAGAGTGAAGAGAAATGATGAAACTCTCCTACTCAGGAAAGAAACTTCAGAACATAATCTATCTACAGATAAGAAATACTGGTGAAGTTAAACCTGATTTCTCAGCAACTTATTCCCGCCCAGGCTTCCCTTTCGAGGCAGCCCCACGTGTAGTTCCTGGAGGGCTTTCAGGCTCTTCCCTGGGCCTTCTTGCTCCTCCACCTGGAGGATGGGTTTCTTCCCTCTCTCCCTCTGGATCTCATCCTTAGGCTTTCCTTTCTCTCCGTTTTCCAGACACTTTGTTGCAATGCCTCACTTACTGGAATCTGCATCCACAGGGACCACACAACTCCTCCCTCATCCAACCTTCATGCCTTACATGGTACACAGCTGTACAATAGCCTCAACTCTGTCTTTGAATCGTGTAGGGCCCGAAGTAATTTATTAATTAAATATATGCAAGGCAGAAATAGAGACACAGATGTAGAGAACAAACATATGGACACCAAGTGCAGAAAGTGTTGGGGGGAAGGGGGTGGGATGAACTGGGAGATTGGCATTGCCATATATACACTACTACTAAGAAAAAAATATCAAATTGTACACTTTAAATATATGCAGTTTATTCTATGTCAGTTATATCTCAATAAAAGTCCTTAAAAATAAATTTAAAATAAATATACATTTGCATTTTCAAATTAGCTTCCATAGACTATATTACAGTTTTAAAGGACTACAGACATCATATTGATATAAAACACAGGTCCCCATCGTATCCTACAGAAGGTCCTTCTTCGGAAGTTCCAGTGGCCACAAAAAGAACTTCGTGGTGGATACCCTGATCAGATGACATGCAGAGAGTTCCCACCTTAATAATTCTCAATCCCACTCCAGGGTTGAGGGCCTTTACTGTGACCCAGCAGGAAGTTCATCCCCTCTGACCATGCACCGTAAGTCCAATGACTCATCCCTGAACTGAACCCTTGACTTCCTCATCCACCAGAGCCCTCATTCCTACAAAGCTGTCAGCCATCCCAGGAACCAGAGTCGGCCACCAGCAGCCACATACCCCGTGTGGCACGTGTAGGAGCAGGCCTTGCTCCCAGCCTTTTCTGTCCTGACGCTGTAGTGGAAAAACACTTCAGATGTGAATTCTCACTCCACCGTGTCTCACACGACCAGCCATTGTATCTCCCCCGGCCTCAATTTCCTCATCTGTAAAATGGGAATGAAAATACCCTGGCAGAGATGCTGTGAGAATTAGTGACAATACAGAGAATTCGAGCCACAGCACTGCTCAGTGAACCGTAGCTGTTTTTCTTTGAACGACCACCTATCACAGCTGGCTGGGTGCTCACGGCCTCCTGCCTGTCCTCGGGTGTTGCTGGCCCTGCCCACACCCACACCTACGTAACCACCTCCTCGGGTCTCTGGGTTCCCAGGCCTCCGGCTCCTCTGAGCGAGTTCCGCTGTGTCTATTCTGACTGCTGGCTGGTGGTGTGCTGGGGTGGCTCCTACCAGCGCACAAAGCTGATCCTTGAACATCTCTTCCCAACTCCACGGTCGGTGACCACGTCGGCAGCTTGAGGGCAGCCGTGGCGAGACTATCTACGTGGCCGAAATCAGCCAACACTACAACAGGGCTGTTTCCTCAGAGAGGCTCTTGTTCACCAGCCACAGGCACACTGGTGCAGACCCTTCCTTCTTTCCTTACCTTCCCTGAACCTGATTATCTGACCTGAACACACAAGTGTAGTCCTTTTACGGGAAGACCTCAGAAGTTTTCGTACGCACGCAGACTGGCCTTGAGTTGCAGTGAGAATGCAGCGAAACCCATGCCAAAGTCTACAGAGTAACTCTCAGCTTAGGAGTGGAAACACGACACCAGGAAACAAAAAAGTCTAACGAATATACATTAACCTCAGGATTAACCCCACCGCTAATGAGATCTGCTCAGCACAGCCAAGGAATTCTCTTCCTGCCCGGCTCCCTCCGGGTGATGCAGGCCTCCACCTGAGCTCCGTAATGGAAATCTTCCAGGCCCGGCACGACCGTGGCCTTCACACTACCCCGTGAAAGCGTCTGGCTTGGAAACGCTGTTGTCTCTTAGCAAACAGGGTGTGGAAGAAGATGAATTTTTCACGGGTGTCAAAGGAAAGCCCTGCCTTTCCTTCTTCTCTGTGAAGGCTCTAAACCACATGAGTTCACGAAGGCCTCAGGGCTCAGATCCTGTTCCAGTTTGTGTATCTCAAGCTCTGCGCCCTTCGGTGGTGTTCAAGTCAGCTGTATCGACCATTAAGCAAATAAAACAGGCCGGTGACCACAGGTGTGGTGGGGTGGAGGGAGGGATATTTTCCTTTGTGAGGAAGTGTGTTCCCGTGGATTTTAGAGAGCAAACCACCACCTGCCGTCGTGGAATCCTGTCGACCTTTGGTGACTATCGCGGGTCTCCTTTGAGCAGTTATTTTGTTCCCGCTTGTACTTGAACGGATTCCCACAGCCCAGACAGGAATACACCCCACCCAGCTGCCCTTTACACCTAAAATCCTCTTTCCTCCCTACAGGGTCCATCAATTCTACCCATTTTCCTCTTTTCACAGTTCTAGCCCACCTGCAGAACGCAAAGCATCGCTCACGAGCCCACTTCCTCCTGAGTACCCTCCCTTCCACTGGCTGCCTCTAAAACAGGCGCACAGGCCACGTATTCCTCTCGACACGTTTAATGATAAGCTTCACAACGACACCAACAGAGAGAGACACACATAGGGAAGGGACACAGTTTCAGAGTTCTCGCCTACGTTCTCCTCGCCCAGGGTCTGGCCCACAGGGAAGTGTGAACCAGGAGCCCGTGATCCTAACAGCTCTTCTTCCTCTCCCTAGCCTCCCCTCTTGCCTCAGGGCGACATCTCCAAGGCCATCAGATTATTACTCCTACGCTTCTAGTCGTAGTAGATGTCATGACCTTGGCCATGACCCTCAGAACCTGCCTGGGACCTAGGTGACGGCGTGACTGCCACCATCTTCGTGAGCCAATGAGACAGGGCAGATGGAGGGCCTGGTAGATGCCTGCTCAGAGCCCCCGACAGCTCTCAGCCCCCCCACCCCGCCACCCCTTTTCCCTTACGGAGGAAAGGCAGGGCGTAGGCACTGATTATACGTGACCTTTAGAAAGAATCTGATTCAAAAAATTTTTTTCAAGGACAGAATCTCAAATTGTGCTTTCACGTCATTTTATGAGGAAAATCCGCACACACTTTCCACGTCCACCCCAGTGGCCACAGCTTCTTGGCTGATGGTCTTCCTTCCGTTTTGACATCGTAAAGTCAGGGTGCCACAGATGGAACATTCAGCTGACCTCTTGCTGTCCTTCCAAAATCCAGGTTTGAGCCCCATCTGGATCAAGATGGAGAACTGCCATTATTCCCCTCCTGGCTTTTTAGTTCTTGCTTTCGCTCTCCACACTTTCTCTTCCTGCCTTCCTCCCAAATCACTGAAGGCACAAGTACTCCAAGCCACAAAACTTAAGACTCCCTTAATTTCTCTGCGTGTATTCTAGTCCACATTAACTCAGAATCATTTATTCTTCAGACACAGAACACCGGCTTTCTACTCCATGTAGTAAGAACACAGAATTTGTTTTAGAATATTTATCGATTTAAACTTTTCACAAACTCTTATAAGTCAGATATCTCCAGCGCCTTCAGCATGTTGACATCGGATTATAGCATGGAAAGAGCCAGGGGGCTGTTCCGTGCAAAGCTTAAGAGGTCATCTTATTAATCAATTGGATAGAAGATTAATTTATTCATACAACACACACGTACTAATCCCTTAACCTGAACTCCTATAGGGCTTGAGATCCAGAAGCACGTACCTGTGAGTGTATTATTCACGTTTTCCAATTAGACCAGGAGGTCCTTCGGAAGACTCTGGTCTCAGCTTGCCGTTCCCTATCTTATGACATTGAATGACTCGCCTCACTTCTCTGGGCCTCAGTTTCCCCATTGTGGCAGGTGGGTAAACAGAGCATTCTAAATCCACTGATTCCCCTTCTTCTCACTCAATTCAGCAAATATGGGTTAAGCACAGAACATAAGAGCTACTAGAAGAGCTCAAAGAAGGAGGGATTAAGTACTATTTAAAAGAAATCATGTCATTGGTGAAGCTGGGGGATGGGTACTTAGAATTTCACCATACAGCTCTGTCCACTTGTGTGCATATTGGAAAATACCCTTACTGAAAAATAAAAGTAAAAACAGAAGGCAAGTTAGCAGGCTTCCCGGAGCAGGTAGCAGCTGAGCTGGATGGAAGCATGGATAGGATTTCAATGAGCAGACGCTGGGTCAGGGGCCATTCCAGGCAGGGCACGTCGTGAACCAAAGCAGTGAGACTGGAAAAGACAAGATGTTCACAAAGGACTGGGAGTAGTCATGCAGGATGCGAGAAGGGAGGGAAGGGAGACGAGCTGGAAAGGTATTGCGGGGTCAGAGCCGAAGGGTCTAGAGAGGCATGGTGCTAAAGTCAGTTGCAAGGGAAAGTGACTTCACTGGTTAAGCTCGAGTTGGCTCTATCCCTTGTCAGTCCGTCTGGTGCAGGCCTGGGAGAAGGGCCTGTGACAGAAACTGGCAGAAGAGGATGCTGGCAGCACCACCAGGCTTGTTTCTTCACCAGGAAACAAGGTTTCCTGTAACTCAGACCCATGAATCAGCATTTCCTCTATCAATAAATACACAGCAAGAAATGCAACAGCACAGGGCTTGGGGCAGTGGAAGAAAGGAAGGAATATTCCATGACACGGTTGGGCTCTGCTCTCCTTTCCTCTCATGAAGCATTCCTGATAAGCTCCCAAATAACACTCAGGTTTCATAAGATAAGTTCCTCAGACAGCCTCACGGTATCGTGTGAAGATTAAGTCCTACAGAATACCCAGCTCTCTTGTCATGTTCTGTGTTTCTATCCCTGTTAGGTTAAGGAAGGTCACGTTCTGAATTCTTTCATTACGTGATAACTAAACATTAAAATAACAGTGTTTTATCCCTGCAGAGGTTTGAGTATGTGTGTGATTTTAGTTTTTACACACCCCTGTCCAATATTTTATTTGATTCTGAAGATCATTCTGTAAGATACAAAGGGAATATTATACCTATTTCACAAGGGCAGACACCGAGGCAGGGAGATGAAATGCTTCTGCCCCATCAGATCGGTTTTAAAGATGCCAGAACTGACACCAACTCTTCAGACTGCAGTCCAAGGTTCTTTTCAAGGTCACAGACTTTTAATCAATCTATCAGTACGTGGATACATATATATACAAATAAATAAACTAGATTTATTTTAAATATATTTTAAAGTATTAAATTAATTCATGATATATTTAAGTTAAAATACATGCTATATATACATGTCTTTCTAGCATCAGAAAGAATTTTATTCTCTCCCTTATTCCCATCATTCACTGAGCAGATACTTATGGACGGCCTGCTCTGTGCCACACTCTGCTCTAGGCACATTCAAGAGGGACCAAAATGGACAAAAGCCTGCCTTCCTAAAGCTTCCATTCTAGCTGAGGCACTGGGATAATGCCCAAGTTAAAAGTAAAATACAGAGTACGTTAGAGAGTTACACATGCTCTGAAGAGTAAAGAAAGTAGAAGGTCATGAGAGATGTTAAACTATTTTACCCAGACTGTTGGGTGACTGTCTCCTTAAAATGTTGTGCTTGAGTCAAGACCTGAGGAGGTGAACAAATAAGCCATGGGGATATACGGAGTTGGGGCGGTGGGGTGGGGTGGGGAGGGGTGTCAGGAAAAAAAAAAATACAACAGCAAGTGCCAGCGCTGTGGGGCGGTACCTTCCTGGACTGTGCAAAGAACAGTGAGGAGTCAGGTGTGGCTGGACGGGAGGGACACGGGGAAGCAGGAGGGAGCGGCGCTCGGGGATACATCATGGAGGCCATCGTAAAGACGTGGCATTGACTTGGAGAATCTGCTGTCATGTACTCCAAACGAAAACCAAACCAATCACACGAGGAAGACAAAACGAAAAGAACACTAGGCAAAGAAGTAAGATGGCGAGTAAAACAATAAGAAAACAACAAAAGCATGTAAAGGGGATTAAAGTTAGGTAAGGAAGAGAGGGAAAGAAAAAGTGAGAGGCACGAGGAAAGAAAGAGAAAGGGGAAAAGGACCATATATCTTGCCTCCCTCCCCCGCCCGCATGTCTCTCTTCCCCTCTCTCTCTTTCTCTTAGATCTGGAATCTCGATGCAGCATGCAAACCAGCTTCCACGACCTTTTCCTGAGGAAGCCATGCGGCAACAAAATCCGGCAGAGGAGCCCCAGACCCCCGTGAGTCCCTGTTGACCCGGGCCGCTGGGACTTACCAGGCCTCCTTGTGCTCAGGCTGCAGGTTGAAAGCAGCACAGGTCCCCCTGAGTCTTCTTCCCTCAGGCCTTCCCAGGGCAGTCACCTTCCAAGTAGAGCCCCCTCCCAAGCAACAGGGGCATAACATCCAAGTGATCGGCTTGGCCTTGCAAAACTCCCTCCCTAACTCGGAGTCCGTAACACCCTTGCTTTTGACCCTGACTCATCCTTGAGGGTGGAGGGTGCGTGCGGGCGTGGACATGGGTGTGAAGGAAAGGGAAGAGGAGGACCTCCTAACTCCTCTAGAAGCCAACGTTCCCTCACTTTTTGTTCGTTCTCTTTGTTAATCCGATGGGCTTAGCAGGCAAGCTCATGTTTAATTCACGCCCGTACTGCCTCCACTACCACCTCCTTACTGGCTTGGAGAGTTTTAGAAAATTTCTTTGTGTGACTTCTCCAACTTGGGACACTGGGACCAATGTGAGGCCAGTTTGGCACCTCAAAGGCTCTTATGAACGTTCCTTTGACTTGCCTCCAGAAGTCACTGAAGTAGATTCGAACAGGACAATACTCCACGTCAACAATGGACACCAAGTGGAGAAGTCCCTCACCGTTCTCTTTCTCAAGTGAGTGAACAAACAGGAGAGATGCTGAACAACCAGAGTCATAGGAACACCCCCAGTTCATCCCCTCCTCCCCGAAACAACCCCCACCACCACTATCAGCATCCTAGTTTGGGTCTCCTCTGAACTATTTTTTTAAAGTAAACTTTTTATGCTTAGGCACGTATAGATTCATACGTAGCTATAAGGAATAATACAGACAGAGCTTATGTGCCCTTTACCCTCCATGTCAACATCTTGCCAAACTATAGTACAGTAACACAATCAATATATTGATGTTGGTAAGTCAAGATGGGGACTTCCCTGGTGGTGCAGAGGTTAAGAATCTGCCTGCCAATGCAAGAGACACGGGTTCGATCCCTGGTCTGGGAAGATCCCACATGCTTCGGAGCAAATAAGCCCGTGTGCCACAACTACTGAGTCTGCACTCTAGAGCCCTCGAGCCACAACTACTGAGCCTGCATGCCACAACTACTGAAGCCTGCGTGCGTAGAGCCCATGCTCTGCAACAAAAGAAGCTACCGCAACGAGAAGCCCACGCACTGCAACAGACTAGCCTCCACTCGCTACAACTAGAGAAAGCCCGAGCACAGCAACAAAGACCCAAAACACGCAGCCAAAAATAATAATGAATAAATAAAGTCAAGATGAAGAATATTTCCATCACCACAAGCATCTCTCGTGTTGCCCATTTATAGACAAACCCAATTCCCTCCCACTCCCGCCACCTGCCTTAATCCCTGGTAACCACCATTCTATTCTCTATTTCTAAAATCCTGTCAATTAGGAATGGAATCACACCGTATATAACCTTTTAGAATTCGCTTTTTTCCTATCAGGATAATTTCTATCAGGAGATTCATCCAGGTTGTGTGTATCAAGTTAGTTCCTTTACATCATTGAGTAGTATTTCATGTATGAATGTACCACAGTTTATCCTCCCATTGAAAGACATTTGAGTTGTTTCCAGTTTACAGCAATTGTGAACTTTGGCTATAAACACTCATGGACAGGATTTTGTGTGAGCATAAATTTTCCTCTCTCTGAGATGAATGCTCAGAAGTGCGACTGCTGGGTTGCATGGTGTTACATGTTTACTTGTTCTTTTAAGACACTGCCAAACTACTTTCCAGAGAGATGATATCATTTTACTTTCCCACCAGCAATGTATGAGGGAACCAGCGTCTCTGCGTACTTGCTAGCACTTTGCGGTGTTGCTGTGTTTTGTTATTTCAGCCACTCTGATGGGGTGTATAGTGATATCTCGTGTTTTTAATTTGATGATGCTGTGTTACTTTTCTATGGGTTCACTTGTCATCTGTACATGCTCTTTGGTAAAACATCTCTTCATATCTTCTGTTGATTTCAAATTATGTTGTTTGTTTTTTAACTGTTGAGTTTTGAGGTATCTGTATATATTCTAGGTATTAGTTCTTCAAAGGATATGTGATTTGCAAATATTTTCTTCCCAGTTGGTGGCTTGTTTTTGAATCCTACTAACTACCAAATGCTTTTTCTGCCTTGACTGATAAGATCATTTGGTTTTTTTCTTCTTTAGATAATTAATATGGTGGATTAACATTAACTGATTATTTAATATTGAACCAGGCTTGCATCCTGGACCCTGCTTGGTCACGGTGCTTAATTCTTTCCATAACTATATATATAAGTTCTAATTTATATTTTTTTTTTCTGTTTTGTTCCATTCTGGTTTTGTATTGTTTTGCTTTGTTTTAAGATTTTACTTTTAAATTCATGGTCGATGTTGGTCTGTAGTTTTCTTTATTTGTGCTGTGTTTGTCATTTTAGTATCAGGATGATACTATCTTTATAAAATGAATTGAGGGTTGTTTCCTCCTCTTCTATTTTCTAGTCGATGTGTAAAATTGGTGTTAACTCTTCTTTAAATGTTGGAAAGAATTCTTCAGTGAAACCATCTGGAACTGGAGATTTTGTTATCGAAAGTTTTTAAAATTATGAATGCAATTTCTGTAGTAATTATAGGACTATTCAAGTTGTCCATATTACATTGGGTAAATTGAGGTAGTTTTAGAGGTATTGGTTTGTTTCATCCAAGTTGTCAAATTTTGGTACGTAGAGTTATTGCATCTGCCTGGTGTTTAAAGTCTTTTCTCTCTGATGCTAACCCATCTCTTCAATCTCTTGCTCTTCCCTCCCACAGGCCCTCTGAACCTCAGCGAACTGGGGTCTCAGTAAATCGGACTCGTCTCTGGGATTCCTTGCACACTCTGTGCTTTCTCACTGCCTCACCTGGCTATTGTCATTCTCTACACCCGGAATACCGCAAAACTTCAAAATAATTTTTCTTCTCATTCTAAGGCCACTCAAAATCTGCAACCTCTCTTTCCTATTTCCCTGGGAACTCCTATGGGCTGTATTATCTGTGGCATTTCTGTGGTGTGAACTTGTATAGAAGTTATTTACGAACGTGAACTAATGTCCCTACTAGACTGCGAAGGATGAAACCCTCTGTGATTCGTCTTGGCTTCCTCCATGGGCTCCCTGCACAGAGCCTGGCACAAAACACATGCACAAAAGGCACCTAAAGAGTGAACTCATATGGGTCCTCACAAGAAGTTCCCACGTGGGTTCATCCAAGAAGTCTCTTTGACTTCCCTTCTTCAGATATGTAGGGAGCTGTTTTTCAGGATTGAAACGGGTTGATTTTGCATCTGAAAGAGGGCTGGTTCCTTGAGTAATTGGAGGGGAAGCACCACTATGGCACGCATGCCAGTCTCAAGGGAAAGACTGTGGCTTTCAGAGCCTAAAGACTATCTCACAAAAATATAGGTTCATTGTGAAAAGATAGGACACAATCAGGGATCTGGAAATCTATCACTTTATAGAAAGAATACCTTCTGCCACCATCCAAGTTAGTAGTTCAGACTCTCCTTAGCAGCACCACACTCAGTGGTTATGCACTGTCTCAAGGAAGCAGGGTAGAAAAGTGATCTCCATACATTCCTAGCTCAGCAGGCATCAGTATCCAATAGTATCTTTGACAATGACTCTGCATCAAGAGGCCCAGGCTGGGAATAAATATTCTCCAGGGAATCCTCCCACCATCCCAAAATAGGAGAAGGTGAGGTAGCTGGGCAGGGAGCCAGAGACAAAATAGGGAAAAGGGGAAACATTTGCCACTCCTGTTGCTGTCAAGAGCCACCTCTTGGTGAGTCCATTGTCCTTCTCCTAGTCTGAGCCTCTTTGCCTCCTGCCATACCTGCTACTGTATCCTTTATATGGTCTCCTAGCCGGTATGTTTACCTGCATAAATTCTTCCTCAACACAAGCATCAGAAAGATCTCCCTGTAACTTGTCTGATCATACCGTTTACATTTTCAAAGAAACCTTCATACGTTCCCTATTGCGCAGGAATAATGTTGACGTGCCTTCACCAGGTATCCAAGGCCCTCTTCATATTATAACTTCACCTCCTGCAATCCCAGTTACACACCAGCAGGCAAAAGCAGAAGGGAAAGAATCTAGAGTCAGATCGGAGTTCAAACCTAGCTCAGTTTTGTGACAACTTCATGATCTTGGGTAACATATTTAACCTTGATGAGCATAAGTTTCTTACCAAAAAAAAAAATGTTTTAAGAATAATAATAACTCAAAGGGTTGTTGTGAGAAATAAACGAGGTAATGGGTGTAAAGTACATAGCGCATAATAGGTACTTGATAAACAGTAACAATTTTTACTATGCTGAAGCACACTGAGCAAACTTTCCTATTCCTATAACACATCTGAGTCTTTTCTTAGGCCTACTTGCCCTGGAAGGATAATCAAACGCCCTTGCACAAGGAGCAGGGAGAAAGGACTAGGTGAGGATAAAGGGTAAGGGTGAGGGAGCATCCTGATAAGGTATGCTGCCCATTCTTAGAAAGAAACAATGAACAGAGCAGGTCCAGAAATTCAGAATGGCAGGGTAGGGTCCAGTAGTTTCAGCATCTGATTTTCTCCCCTGAGCATCAGAACAAGCCCAGGCCTGCCTTTCCACAGCTGATGAGGACACTGCTCCTTGCATTCATCTCTTCATGCAGATGAATCACCTGTGTTTCTTTAACAGAGACTTATTCAAATGCTATGTCCAACACAGAGGAGAGGCTGGGGCTGGGCAACTCAGCCTGGGGTTTAAATCTGAAGTCGATTCACTATGGCTCGTAAGCTCTCACACCCATTATGTAGGTGTGCTTTTACAAGGGGCTCAAGGAAATAGTGTCAAGAGACCCACTTCATAAGTACGTTTATTATTATCTCCGTTGTTCAAGCCACACAAAATAAATGTCTGGCATTTCCAGAAATTGCTTTCGATTCAGCAGCAGATTTTACAAGGCCAATCGATAACAGTTTCCTCCGTACCTCCCTCCCCCAGTGTATTTGTGATCAAGCTTTCTCTTCCCCCTGTGCTTTCTAGTGCTTGTAATTGGTCCAGAATAAATAGATGATTTCATCTTTTTCCAGGAAAAAGATGGGGGCGGGGAGAAGGATTTAATA
Source organism: Hippopotamus amphibius kiboko (assembly GCF_030028045.1). Taxonomy (NCBI): domain Eukaryota; kingdom Metazoa; phylum Chordata; class Mammalia; order Artiodactyla; family Hippopotamidae; genus Hippopotamus; species Hippopotamus amphibius. The sequence goes on from NC_080191.1 coordinate 162,810,518, forward strand.
AAAAAACTCCGCTATTAAAAAATCTTTTTCTATTCAAAAATAAAGCTGTGTGCATATAACTGTATGTATAGGAGAAAGAAAGAAAGAGAGAGAGAGAGAAAGAGACTGCATTCAAGCCTGCCTGCCAGGGTGAGACCCTAAAAACAGAAGCCACAATTTGTGACCTTTTTTACCTGTACCTAAGCCATGCTATAATAGGAAATTAGGGACTCAGAAAGCCACATAGACCCTTCTAGTCGTGAATTCTTCTATCATGATGTCTTTATATCTTATAGTGTCACCAGCTGTGTATCAGAGGCTCAGATCAGGCTAAAACTTCAAAGTTCACCAGTCCTGACTCCTCTCCTTATAGGTTAAAGCACAGAGGCTCAGAAAAGGAAAGTAGGTCTAAACTCAGGTCTCTTTCTTCAGAATATGACCTTATTTGGAGATAAGGTATTTATAGAGGTGAAAGTGAGGTCATTAGGGTGGTCCCTAATCCAAAATGACTGTTGTCCCTATAAAAAGGAGAAATGTGGACACTGAGAAACACACACACAGGCAGAAAGCCATGTGATGATGGAGGCAGAAATTAAGAAGATGCTTCTTCAAGCCAAGGAACACCAAGGACTGCCAGCAAATCACCAGAGGCTAGGAGAGAGGCATGGAACAGATTCCCCCTCACAGCCCTCAGAAAGAACACCTTGATCTCAGACTTCTAGCCTCCAGTGCTGTGAGACAACAAATTTCTGTGGCTTAAGCTACCCAGTGTGTGGTACTTTGTTTTGACGGCTCTAGAAAAGTCATATACTCCTCTTCCTCAACAGCGATTGTTCAGGAAACCCAGAGCTACAGAATCCAGAGCTGAAAGTCAGAGAACTATTAGAACTATATAGAGGCTCTTGATAACCCTACTCCATATAAATAAAGCATCAGGAAAGAGAGCAAGGATGCACATGGAGAAAACATACCCCCAACTTCTCAAACCAGACAAAATTATGGAACTGTGGTAAAGCATAAGTCATGCTAGAGTTTGTTCTATGATGGGGTAAAGTTCACAGTATTTTTCTTTAAGGTAGAATATAAAAATAAAGAAAAGTCAGGAGCACCTTGGCAAAAACTAGTGCTATGTTTTCGCAAGACGTACTTTACTTATCTCTTCCTAGGGGCACAAGAAGACTATATTTCCCACTCTCCTTTGCAACTAGAATAGACCATGTGACTATTTCTGACTAATGGACAATAAGTAGAAGTGACATAGGTAAAAGCACAGAAAAGTGTATGTAAGACTTCCATGCTTTTCCTTCCCTTGACATGGAGACCCTGGAAGTCATATATTAAGAGAGGTGTGTTGCCAAATTAAAGTAGATTATATCCTTAAGCTGCCTTGGAGGACCCTCCAGGCTTCAACGAAGCTTCTGTGAAAAAGAAATAGATGTTTCTGAGATTTGGGGAGAGTCATCTAACCTGACACTTTGGCCTAACTCAGTTGATGATGGCCCTCACGTTTGCAATCTGTATTTGAGTAGCATATTATTCAAAAAAGAATAAGCCATTTGAAAAATACGAACTTGGAATTTCTCACATTTTTTGCTGCTTAGTAAACAGCCAGCAGTAGAGCAACCCATCCCAACAATGTCCACATAATCCCCTCTGAAAACACAGACCCTGGGTCCCACAATAAAGGACACTCCTTTTCAGCATCCCTGCCTACTCTCCCAGCAGGAGCTTGGACCCTTATAGGAAAGGGGGCATTTCCTACTACATAAGGCAGCCACTTTTGGCACAACTCCGGTTGTTAGACATGTATTCCTTAAGATAATCTATAATTAGACTCTCTGTTTCCACCTATTGACCTTAGTTCTACCCTCTAGACTTCTGGAATAACAAAGAACAAGTCCATACTTCTCCCAAACTGCTCTCCCCCAGGCTGATGTTTTAATCAAAGGCGATTTCTTTCCAGAAGCCATGTTCATCAAGCTATCCCTAATAAGTCAAATCCCAATAGAAAGTAAGCCAAAGAACTGTCCCAATTATTTTGTTGTGTTAGGATTTTATGATATCAAAAAATACTTCAAATACATGGAATTCCACCTGGGGCGTCACATTCTTTCCGTCACAGAAAGATTTGCATCATAGCAAGATTTGTTTTACTGGGATTTCACCGGCCCATCGTTCTGCGGCATGCCTAAGTAGGAATGTGGGAAATAGCGATCCCCATGTTTTCTAAGCTCAGAAAAAATGTCCGTGAACTGCAGGCAAATAGATTATGATTGCGTCGACAGCTCTTTTCATAAGCTAATGGGCTCTCTAACCTATTCCTGACTACTGTCCCCCATAGGGTCTTGTAAGCACATTGCCAAGGAGTTTGTGGAATCTGGCAAACTGATACACTGGGCTTGTTTGACTTCCCATTTCTGTGAAGGATCATTAGGTATTTTAACAATATGTGAAATCACTTAGAAAGCCTAATGGGACATTAGGTGGGTACATAAGTGATTCAACTGGGAACTGTAGGGTTAACACAGACAAAAATCCACTCTCCTTTCTCTTCATAATAGACGCCCTTCATGTTTTAAGTGGAGAATTTTGAATGTGCAAAGACAGGCGAGCTCTCTCAGTCCTGTAATTCATGTTTGATCATCAGGACTCCTATAGGCGAGATAATATACAATTTTTCTTGAAGGAATAAAGGAATTAAATCAACATGAGGGCTAAAGAACCACATGAGAAAATAGATACTTACTAGTAAACAATTGTTTTTTAACATTTCAAATTAGAATATCTTGTATTGGCATGGCTGGGGGAAACACTTTTATATATGCCTTGTGGGAGCGTAAATTGAGACAATCTTTCTGAAAGGCAATTTGGCAAATATGTCAAAAGCCTTTAAAGTGTGTACACCCTTTCACCCAGACCCAATGTTTTCACCTCTAGGAATTTACTCTAAGGAAATAATAATAGGTATAGGCAAAGGTTCATTTACAAAGATGTTTGTTGTAACATTATTTACAACAGAAATAATTGGAAAAAATACAAATAGCCAACAAAAGGAAATTGGCTTTTTGAAAAATATGATACATCATTTATACAATGTTACATTGTGCAGGCCTTAAAAGTGTGTTATAGAAGAATTATTAATAAGAAAAATGTTCATACTATACTGTTAAGATGAAAAAAGTTTCAAAACAGTATTTTTAGGATATCAATTTTGCAAACACTTTTTAAAACAAACAGACTATAAACATCAAAATTTAACAACACTTATCTTGGAAGGTTGGGATTGTAGGTGGTTTTTATTTCGTTCTTTATCTCTCCTGAATTTTTCTAAATGTTTACAATGAACACATAATAATTTGATGTACAAAAATATTATAAAGAGTTGAATCTTACATGTAAAAGATTTTAATTTTTTAGGAAATCAGGCACATCTTTCCTACTGGATTAACTCTCAATACTAAGTGAACCTTTCTTTGGCATCTCTAACTAGTATAGAGCCAAATATTCTCTATCTTTTAAAGCAAGTTTGAAAACCAAAGGACAATTCTACCATTTGCCAAGATACCCAACTTGGTTCCATTTGAAATAAAGATATTTATGGAATTTTTAAAGCTGAGAGTAAAATATTAGCATCATCACCCAAGAGCATTACATGTAGTCAGAACACCTGGGGTCCAGTTCTAACTCTGCCATTAGCTGGTGACTTTGAATACGTCTCTAGTCCTTCATTGGACTCTCAGACTGGGACTATACAGTGAGATTGATATTTTTTAAATTAAGGGATATGAAAGATCAATATATCCAAAATACTACCAAGGCAGTCTCATGTTAGATATTGCATTTGCTTTAGCCATCCCTAGCCTAGAATCTCAATAACTAACAACCAGTCATGGTTGGAATGATGCAAAGGAAAGAAACTGATTTTCTTTTCTCTTTCAGCTTTTCACTTGTCGTATGTAAAGGAAGACATAAACTCATGCACAAAGTGCATAGGTCATAAATGTACAGCTTAACAAATTATTGCAAAGTAAATCCCTGTGTACGCTCCACCCAAGTGAAGAAATGTAACACACCAGCATCCCAGAAGCCTTGCGTGTGCCCCTTCCCAATCACACCTGCTCTCTCCCCACTAGAGTCACTGCTCTCCTGACATTACTATGATCATTTCCTTAATTTGATGTATAGTTTTATCACCTAAGCATGCATCTCTGAACAACATAGTTTACTTGAGTTTATTTTTGAAATTTGTATAAGCGGTATCACATAGAAAAAAATATTGTCATGATAAAGGATGCAAAAAATTGTAAAGTATAATGTACACAAAAGTGAATATTATTATCAGTAATCTTATTATATGGGGATGTAGGCATTGAATTTCAACCCTCAACAGCAGGTGGCTGGTCTCACAATTTGGGCATTGAGTCATTTCTAGTCAGGCCTAGACTGCCTCATCCTTCCTGATGGTCAGCACAAACTCATGTGCAGGCATCAGAGCTCTGTGTTTGTGACTTTTTATGCCACTTGGATGGAAAAGTACTCACCTGAGGCTGAGGGGGTCTGTAAATACCTGCTTTGTTCATGAAATTAGCAGGCTTCCCTCTGTTGAGTGAGTTCCCCAGCTATTATCAAGGCTCTAAGGCCACATCTGGTTAATCGTTGGCTAGAAATCAATATACAGAGAGTGATGGTTTATGATAAGGGCTTATAATAAGCAAGTTCAAGTTCAAGAGACTGGCTGTCTTCTTGCTTTTAGATGCTGAAAAGAAGCTGCCAATCCCCTTTCCTGTTGAAAGAAAAAAATAACCCCCTTCATGTTGCTACCTAAATCAAGAACTATTTAATATATATTTTTATTGGTCCCCTTCCTCTGTTTGGCCAATTCATTGTGTCCTTAGGCTCAGCTATTCAAAAGCCACCTAGAATTTTTTTCAATCCCAAGGAAATACATCAACTTATTCTCTGGTGTCACAAGACCTCAGGGTTACAGCCACCTATGTCCCAGTTCTGGGACATTGCCAGTGCTCTTTGATGTTAGCGCCTACCTTGTGAACTGATCCATGTGGCTCCCAGTGCGCAAGGCTCAGTATCACTGTGGGTTTCCCAGCTGGCATTTGGCCAATGCTTGCCATTCCTCCTGTGCAACCACCCATGCATGCGCGCATGAGGACATGTGTGTGTGAAAGAGTGGGTGTGTTCAAGCGTGTGTAAGCATACTATCTGCTCATTCCACAAGTAGACAGCACTGCTGTGGACTGTAGCAATAACAATAAGAATAACTTTCATGCAGTAAATACTGGGTGCAAAAGCGAACAAGTGAGCAATGCTCTACCTGGCTTTCTACTCTAACATTCCTCCTTTTGTCACAACTGAGGCTACTTGAATTCCACATTTGGGCTTAACACTGTACCATTCCTAGGACCAACTTAGGACTTAGTCAAGTAGAATTTCAGGAGCCTTAGTTTAGATTCCCAAGAGACTCAGAATTTAGTGACCTGGCCAATCCTTCCACAGTGATGTCAAGTCCATATCTGGATTACTGTTTTGTTCCTCTCCCATAGCCCCTCATGTTCACCCCAGGTTTAGTATATAATGCTTGCTACCCCTCCCAGGCCCGTGCTAACCACTTCCACTACAATGAGAAACTGAATGTCACCCTCCTGAATCCCAATACCTAGGACCCTGCTTCCTAAGCTCTTACAATGCCCAGATCCTGAACCGACTTGTGACATTGTCTCATCATTGGCAGACTTTCTGCTGGAATCTCCACTTCTCCCTGGTACTCCCTGATTTTGAACAACAGCTACCCCATGCCATACTCTCCAGATGCCATATCTACCTATTAGAATCCCTCACTCCACTGGCAGCTGGGTCTGCTCCCAACTTTCCATGATGGACATCTCTAATCTCCAGTTTTACTCTTCCCATGATGGATATCTCTAATCTCCAGTTCTACTCTTCTCCTAATCTGCCATGTCTATTACCTACTGGAAGGCCTTTCAAATTTTAAATTAAAAATAACAATAAATGTTTAAAGTAATACACTATCAAAGTAAGCAAATAAGCAAAAAGAAAATGAACATAATGTAACAAAAACTTTGTTAAAATCTTAGTACACATGGATATATATACCATATTCATGGATTGGAAGACTCAGTACAGTTAAGATTAATCAATTTCAATCAAAATCCTAGCAAGTTATTTTCAATAGATACAAAGGAGCTGATTCTAAAGTTTATATAGAAAGGTGAAGGAACTAGAATAACCAAAATAAAATTGAAAAAGAAAAATAAGATTGGAGGATTCTCCCTACCTGATTTCAAGACCTATGACAGTGTGGTTCTGGCAAAAGAAGAGACACAGAGATCATTGGAACAGAATACAGAGTTCATAGACTCACATAAGTATAGTCAGTTGATATTTTACACAGGCACAAAGGCAATTTAATTTATTATCAAAAAGTCATGTTGGGACCATTGAAGATCTATATGCAAATATATAAACCACTTCAACCTAATCTTTACACATTCTAGAAAAAAATTAAAATGGACCTCAGATATAAAGATAAAATGTAAAACTATAAGACTTTTAGAAGTGAAATAAGAGAAAATCTTCATGACCTAAGGTTAGGCAAAAATGTCTTAGTTATGACACAAAAAACATAATACATAAAAGAAAAAATGATAAATTGATCAGACTTCATAAAAATTAAGAATTTTGTCTCTGTGAAAGATAATATTAGGAGAATGAAAAGACAAGGTAAAGGCTGAGAGAATATAGTTGCAAATCACACATCTGACAAATGACATATTATGACTATATAAAGAACCTTCAAAACTTAATCAAAAGAAAACATAGTCTGATTTTTCAAATGGACATGAGACTTGAATAGACACTTTATCACAGAGGATCTACGGATGGCAAATAAACACAAAAGGAGATGTTCAACATCATTAGCCATTATGAAATGAAAATGCAAACCATTATGAGAGAACACTGCACACCTATTAGAATGACTAAAATAGAAAAAAAAAAAACCTGACAACACCAAGTGCTGACAAGAATGCAAAGCAACTGGTATTCTCACACATTGCTGATGAGAAAGTATAAATGTAAAACCACCTGTAAACAGTTTGGTAGGTTTTTGGAAAGTAAAAAGTGTACACAAATGTTTACAGAAGCTCTATACATAGTTTCCCCAAAGTAAAAACAACAACAACAACAACAAAACAATGTTCTTCAACAGATGAATGAATAAATAACTGTGGTATAGCCATACAATGGAATACTACTCACAATAAAAAGAAAGGAACTATTAGTGTCATATTGCAAAGGCATTACACTGAGTGAAGGAAGTCAGTTTTTAAATTATATATTGTATGAACATATGGACACCAAAGGGGAAAGCGGGGAGGGTTGGAGGGGGGAAGAATTGGGAGACTGGGATACCAAATTGTACACTCTAAATATATGCAATTTATTGTAAAAAATAAACAAATAAAAAGTAAAAAAAAAAAAATTATATATTGTATGACCCCATTTATATGGCATTCTGGAAAAGGCCAAACTATAGCAACAGAGAACACATTAGTGGTTGCCAGGGGTTTGGGGTTAACTCAATAGGGCAGCACAAGTATTTTTTTGAAGGTATCTGGCTGTCCTGATTGTTGTGGTGGTTACACAAATTTATACATAGTTAAAACTCATACAACTGTACTCTAAAGTATGTTGATTTAAAAGCTAAAATTAAAAATAAGTCTTAGCACACTCCACCTGAATCTTTTCCTATAAGCATGTATATTAATAGAATCATTCTGTGTGAGATAATACTGTATAACCCATTTTGATTTTAAAATGTTGTAAATAGCTTTCAATATAATTAAATATGTATCTACATATCAATTTTATTGGTTGGGCTCTATTCCATTGAATGGTTATAACATAATATGTAAGCAAATCCATGTTGTTGGAAGTTTGGATTGTCTCTGATTTTTCAATATTAGAAATGATGCTGTGATATTCACTCTTGTAGCTAAATATTTGCATGAATCCTTAATTATACTTTAGATATATTTTTAGAAGTGGACTTGCTGGGTCAACGTATGAACTTTTTAAAGATCTTTGAGGAGACAATAAGGGTGCCCATTTCCCCACATGCTCCCCTGTAAACTCACTCCCAATCTATTATATTATGTGGAGTTAAAACTTCTTCAAAGTAGTTGCACATATATTGTACTCATCTTTGAACAACAAAGCAACCCACAGATCCTAGCACATTGGCTAGTATATAAAAGGCACTATGTAATGTTTGTATTTGTTTGTTGGCAAGAATAAATTAATAAATTAATGACTCAACTTTTTCTTTGACAATAAAGTTTCCTATTCATCCTCAAATACTTTAAAGTTACTTCATGCAACAATCATTAATTCAGCACCTAGAGCTGTGGTCCCAAACATTTTCTTAATCAAATCTCAGCAAAAACAAAAGTTTGAGCTTTCCTCATTATTTATTTATTTATTTGTATTTTGTATGTACATACTCCTGTCATTCTATATATTAAAGAATAATAAAGCTTAATGTCTTGTTTATCTTGGGTTAGAAATAAGCATAAATGAAGTTCTAATACTGCCTTTCTACTCTCCAAAAGATTGTTCTTTAAATCCCCCCAGGCTGTGCATATTTGCGGATCATTGCCCTAAGGAGCCTGAATGCCATCAAGAGTACAATGATGGATGACATGATCTTGCCCTTGGATTCACAACCACCCTGGGAACAAATGCCATGAGAACATCGCAGATATCAGAGTGTCTTGTGAAAGCAGAGGAGAGAGAGATCTCTTCTCATTGGAGAAGAGCTGAGAGTCTAAGGAAGAGGGAGCCCTGGAGCAGATCATGAAGCACAAGAAGAGCTTTGTGCTCTATACCCTGAGGAAGCCCCTCTTTGTTCTACCTCGACCTCAGCAACCTTAGAGGACGGGAGCTTGGGGGAGGGTTCTTAAAGGAGGAAGAGTCTGTGCACCTGCCATGTATGGCTGTTGGTGGGTTTTTCTTTGGGCCTCTTTTGTTCCTGTTTGCTTCATGTATATTTTCCTACTGCCTTCAGGACACAGTGACACACATTTCAGTGGCACTTCAGGACATAGTGCCAGAGGAGGGTGGGCAGGAAGAGCCCCTGGGCAAAGATGGCCACTCTTTCACAGGCTAATGTCTGATGCTGCTTCATTATCTTCTTATTTTTGAATATAAAAACCACACCTTCCAGAGCAATAGCAAGGACAGGTGGCCTCTGAAGACCTTTTCCATGTCACTGACTATGAGGTGTCTGGGAATAATTTTTTAAATGCATATAAACTCTAGATGGGTAGGACTCTTTGAGTGTTCCTAAAATATGGCTCAGACCTTGATACTAGCCTGCTTAACAGCTTCATTGAGTCTTTGCTGTCTATAGAATAAAATCTCAAGCTCTTCATGGGGACATTCAAGACACTTCAAATTATGGCCCTCACCTGGACACCTGCTTTTTTCAATCTTTTACCAGACACAGCAAACCATATGCTCTTCCCTTGAACATACTGGCTTTATCCCCCATGACAGCTCAGCCAATTCTCTACCCTCCCGCCACATCTAAGTCCCACTCATCTTCCTGTCACAACAAAATCCAACATCATTTCCTGATTAAAAAAAGAAAGAAAGAAAAAATACTCAACAAGCTAGGAATAGAAGGAAACTTCCTCAACCTGGTAAAGGGCATCTGTGAAAACTCACCACTAAAGTTATGCTTACTGGCCAAAGACTGAACGCTTTCTCCCCAAGATAAGGAACAAGACAAAAACATCCACTCACCACTTGTAGTCAGTGTTACATTAGAGGTTTTAGCCAAGGCAATTAGGCAAGAAAAAGAAATAATACACTCCTGAACTGAAAAGGAAGAAGCAAAACTACCTCTACTCACAGATGGCATAATCTTATATATAGAAAATCCTAAGTAATCCACAAAAATACTTTTAGAACTAATAACAAGTTCAGTAAAGTTGCAGGATACAAAATCAATATATAAAAATCAATTATGTTTTCATACACTAGTAATGAAATATCTAAGACTGAAACTAAGAAACCAATTCCATTTACAATAATATTAAAAAGAATAAAATCCTTAGAAGTAAATTATCAAAATAAGAACAAGACTTGTTTTCTTCATTGAAAACTAAAACACATTGTTAAAAGAAATTAAAGAAGATCTAAATAAATGGTAAGACATACCATGTTCATGGATCAGAAGACTGAATTTTAAGATGGCAACACTCCCCAAACTACAGAAGCAATGAAAAATCCCAGCTTTGTTTTTTGTGGAAATTGGCCATTGATCCTAATAATCATGTGGAAATGCAAAAGACCCAGGATTACCAAATGGTCTTGAACAGCAGCAAAGTTGCAGAACTCACAGGTCTTAATTTCAAAACCTACTACAAAGCTATAGTAATCAAGATAGTGGGCACTGACATAAACTAGACATAGAGTTCAATGGAATAAAGTTGAGAATCAGAAACAATGGGAATAGAAATGAAGATAGGCTGCTAATGGATGGAAGGTTTCTTTATGTGATGATGAAAATATTTTAATATTAGTGGGGTACTTCCTTGGTGGCACAGTGGTTATGAATCCACCTGCCAATGCAGGGGACACGGGTTTGAGCCCTGCTCTGGGAAGATTCCACATGCCGCGGACCAACTAAGCCCGTGCACCACAACTATTGAGCCTGTGCTCTAGAGTCCATGAGCCACAACTGTTGAGCCCATGTGCCGCAACTACTGAAGCCCATGCGCCTAGAGCCTGTGCTCCACAACAAGAGAAGCCACTACAATGAGGAGCCCGCACACCACAATGAAGAGTAGCCCCTGCTCTCAGCAACTAGAGAAAGTCCGTGTGAAGCAATAAAGACCCAATGCTGCCAATAAATAAAATAAATTTATAAAAAAAAAATCTGCCTGCCAATGCAGGGGACATGGGTTTGATCCCTGGTCCAGGAAGATCCCACATGCCGTGGAGCAACTAAGCCCATGCACCACAGCTACTGAGCCTGCCGTCTAGAGACCACAGGCCACAACTATTGAGCCCGCATGTTACAACTACTGAAGCTGGCATGCCTAGAGCCCATGCTTTGCAATGAGAAAAGCCACCACAATAAGAAGCCCGCACACCTCAGCGAAGATTACCCCCACTCACCGCAACGAGAGAAAGCCTGTGCAGCAATGAGGACCCAATGCAGCCAATAAATTAATTAATTTAAAAATAATAAAAATAAATAAATAAATAAAATTAGTAGGAATTAATACAAAACTTTAGCAGGACACTAGAAGACATTGCATTTTATACTTCAAAAGAGGGGATTTTATGATATGTGAATTATATCTTAATAAAGCTGCTATTAAAAATGGGAGGGGACTAACTGATGGAAGGAAGACCTGGAAGACATAAGAAAGGCTGAATTTCCATGTCAGTGGAGGACCTAACTTTGAATGGCTCTATGACAGAGAAGGAGGAAAGTGTGTGTATGAAGGTAGGTTTGCAGGTGTTAGGGGCAAACAGGTAGGAAGAATTGAGGTGCCTCAATTTTCTAGAAATTGGAAATGATATTGACTTCTGGAAGCAAGGACTTGAGAATTGGATAGGGAAGTTGGATAGGGAAGTTGAAGAAAAAGATGATAATAATATTAGATGAAGCCCCTGAGGAAAATGAAGACCAAGCTGCCTGAGAATAAACAAATGAAGGAAGCTGAGGTTTGTGAAAACTTTCTTTGCATGGCATCTGGTCCTCAGTCAGGCACAGCGTGTTCTTTTCATTTCAGCGCCTCTGTCCTCCCTGTGAGATGCCTAAGAAGATGGCATGGCATGTAAACCCTCCAAGTAGGCATGTCTGTAGGGCCCCTCGGGGCAGCACAGGACCCATTTTCAATATCACTGGCCAAAGTACAACGAGGTCAAGTACTGTCAATATTTGTGATTAGGAGGATTCTTTCCTCCAAGACTTGCCATGAGATAGTTCTGCAAAATACACACATTGGATCAGGATGATTGATGGCAACTGAAAATTCAAACACAGGCAATACAGCCCAGCAACCTCCACGACCCCAGCAGCAGGGGAGTTGTGTCACCATCTTGACAATATCTGAGAGACCTTCTCCCATACCTAAGGCTGGGAGGGAGGGGCAGGGCAAATCCATTCTGGTGCCCCTTCCAGCTCACTGATGAGTATGCAGAAGCCTTGGCTTCAGCCACCTCTACCACCCGGACCATTCATCCGCTGTGCCAGCAGATAAGACAAATAGTGTAATATAAAGGAACACTCAGAACTGTCTATAAGCTGGTGTGTCTAAAGACACACCGATGTCTCCAGGGAAATTTGGCCTCTTCTAGAGTGCAGTAGGTTGAATGACAGCCACCCAAAAATACCAAGTCCTAATGCCTGGAATTTCTAAATGTGACCTTTTTGGGGAAAGAGTCTTTGCAGATGTAATTAAATTAAGCATATTGAGATGAGATTACCCTGAATTATCCATATGGGCCCTAAATGCCATCATAAGTGTCCTTATAAAAGAAAGGCAAAGGAAGATAATGCAGACACACAGGAGAAAGGCCATATGAAGAGTGAACAGAGAGAGATGCGACCAACAAGACAACCCGCAGGAGTTGTAAGAAGCAAGGGAAAGATTCTCCCGGAGAGCCTCCAGGAGGATCACGGCCACGCCAACACCTTGACTTGAGACTGCTGACCTCCAGAACTGTGAAAGAATACATTCATTGCTGCTGTGAAGTCATCCAGGTTGTGATAATTTGTTAAGGAAGCCCTGGGGAACTAATACACCTGGCAACACTCTTCTCTGTACTCTCATCAGTCTGAACAGTATACATTTGATCCTGAGCATGTGGAAAGTGAAAGCTAGCCAGAGTCTATGGGCCTCTCACCTCAACTCATCTGCCTCCTCTCAGACGGCTCTTCAATAATCCACTTTCTAGTAATTACTGCTCCACCTCCTCCCCTAGACACCATCTTTACAGGAAAAGAAATAGTTAACTGGTTCTTGTAACTCTTAATGGAAACTTAAGTGCAAGAAAAACACCCCACGTGGAGACAAAACAGGTAGACTGCATCCTAATCTGTCACTTTCTGTGTAGCTTTGGTCTTGAGTAGTTCATTTTAACTCTAGTTTACTCAACTGAAAAATGGCAGTAATAATTTCTACCCCCACAGGATTACTTTTTGTGAAAATTAAGCAAATAAGTAAATGCCGTGCCTTCATCTGGGTTGTCTAGGACGAAATACGTGAAGCAGAGCTCACATAAAGCTTACATGTGGATGCTTTCCTAGGGGGTGTAATCCCAGAGTAGTAAGAGGGGAAAAAGAAAGAGAGGCAGAAAGGAGCGGAAACAAGTCCGAGAAGGTGAGCACAATTCTGGCTACAGCATCGCCAGGTGATGCAGCCAGTGCTGTTTGGTGAGATGTCCTTAGGCAGGACGGATGGAACCTCTGTTACGCGTCTACTGTTGGGGCAGGGAGGGGACAGAGGAAGGGTGAGACTGTAACAGTTACCAGTCTCACAATGAGCAAATTTCACCCCATGGAGAACGAGCTTTCCTGGATTTCCAGGTGGTATCACCCTGTTCCTCCGGATAGCCACTAAGGATCCAAGATCTGACTCAACATCTGCATCTAGACACCAAGAGAGGAGACAAGCTTATGTGGTCCTGTCCGGTGGGTCCTGGGTACTGTGAGGTCCCACGCATTGAGTGTGGTGAGGTCATGACCAAGCCCAGGCCCAGCGTGACAGGGGTGGGGGTTTCTGAGAAAACTGGCAGAGGTGGGAGAGGCAGGGGCTCTCCCCTGAGTATGTGGAGGGCCTGGGGGAACAGGTGGGGCCAAGCAAGTGGGGCGGAACATAGATAAGGTCCAATGAATGCTTCATGTGAAACAGATTTGAAAAGTATCAACCGCTCTAGAAATATTACTTTACTTTAGCTATTTTTATTGCCTTCTTTTAATTTTAACCTTGATTTTCTTGAGTAGTTTTAAAGGAATGACCACCATTCTCTTGGGTGCACCCACATGTCATTTATTTGGATGTGGCTTGTCTCAACTCCAAGTACAGGAAGCAAATCTAATAAAAGACTTGGTGAGAAATTAGTTCTCACCTAGGCAATATGGTAATTGTGGAGGACAGAGCCAACTAGGGTTTGACCCATGTTGTCCTAGGGTTCCCTGGGAAGAGACTCCGAGATCTGGTGAGCAAGGAGTCTATTGGGAATGTGAAGGAAGCAGGATTGGACAGAAGGAGAGGGCTGGACAGCAGACAAGTTTGGTCTAGAATTGGCTTGGCCCGTCATTATTGTCCTCAGTTGAGGCAAGGAGCCAGGCTTTTATACCCCACATCATCTAGATATTGAAAGTGAACTGTCCCCAAGGTGGGGGTGTTACCTTAAGTAAGGCAGCTTCCTTTGGCCGAGGGCAATTCCTGGGAAGAGACTCAGCTGTGATTTAGCTGTATCGAGGGGCAGAAATGAGCTCCTCGGTTCTGAAAGGAGATCGGGCAAGTGTATCACAGCATCCTTGACAAACATATTTCTGGAGACAGGAGATGGAAATGGGCTTTTCCCACAACTTGGATTTCTTTTGTGGATTGATTCCTCTTCAAGGAAAACTATGATGACACTCTTCATAAAAGAAGGAGCTTTTCACTCCCCTCCCCAGATTCCAGGTCCCATTTAAGAGTGTGGATTGGACACTTTCAGGTTTTCCAAAACCCCTTACCTACACTCCACCTCAGTCTCCAGCCCCCACCACTGCCATCTTCCCTCTCCCTCAACCCCCTGCCAGAAGTAGGGGCAGGATCCAGTCTGGTGGAGGCTGATGGCCTCTGGACCGCATGCTCCCATGGGCAAGCTCTCTGGGCCACCATGTCTGCTCATGGCCCCAAGCAAGGATGATTGGTCCCTGGCCTGTTCTCTCCTCACCTCTTGCCTCCTTGTTGCAAGTGTCTTCTAGGGATGGGTCTGGACTTCCAGCTCTCCTTTATCCAGCTTCTCTCTGTGTGGCTGGGTGAGCAAGTCGGGTGCCCAGCACACCTGTGAACTGCAGGGTTGGAGTTGGAGACCCCATGGTGGCCTCACCTCCAAGCTGCCTTCTCCAACAGTTGACTGGATGCATATCAGGGATTACCAAGCAATTGATAAAATTGTTTTAGTCCTCATTTGACTAGTGACCTATGTGTCTATTTTCTACAGGTTTTATTTGTGTAATATTTATGGAGCCTGTATTATGTGTCAGGCCCAGTGCTAAGTGCTGGGAAAGTGGAGTAAATAGAATAGAAAAAAAAATCCCTGCATTTACAGAATTTACACATTACTGGGTGTAGAGAAACAGTAAATATATCAGCAAACAAAGAAACAGAACATGTCAGATCTTGAAAAGTTCTTTGAAGGGCTTGAAACGAGGAGTGACTCTGCAGGGTGGAGTGGACTAGGGTTTGAGAGAGCTAGACCAGGTGGTTTCCTGTGGAAAAGCCATCTGAGCTAATACCTTTATATGCAGAAAGAGCCAGACATGTGCTGGTGTGTGTGTGTTGGGCAGGTAGTGCTAATGGCAGAGACAGCAGCCAGTGCAAAAGCCCTGAGGTAGGAATGAGCTTGGCAGGCCTGAGGAACTAAAAAATTTTTGAACATGGAAGGTTATGGGAAGGGGCAGAATGTAAGGTCAGAGAGAAAGGCCAGGGCTAGATCACGGAGGGCTTTATACAGGCTCAATCATCATATTTCCCCAAATTTGCACACACACCAGTGTGTGTGCAAATATCTGAAGCGGTATATGTGCAAACTTTTTGGGGGGTAACCATAAATTTATTTTGGAGTATATTAGGAAAAATATAATTAGTACATCAAAACCATAATTTCCTAGATATATTATTCAGGTGAAACTAAATTAAAAAGTGAATCAATTTAGAGAATATTATGTCAATTATAGTACAGGTGTTATGCAGACATAACAGCCAAAATCTCAAAAGTGGTATTTATAGAACTGTAGGAAAGCACTGTTTACCAATTAGAAACAAAAGGGGGCCCCAATCTCAGTCTCTGACACGACCCCCAAGCTGGCTGCTCAGAAGTGAGACACAGGGGTGTGACTCAGAACTAGCCGAGGTGGCCTGCTGCCCTCCAGGTGTTACCCCACCCTCTCACTCCCCCTGGGTAAGGTTGTCTCCATCGGGCAGAGGACCAACCAGGGACCGTAGTTCCCAGTTCGTGTGCGTATAATGTGAGACCATGTGACTGGTTCTCACCAATGGAATGAGAGTGGAGGGCTAGCGACACCCTTCCAGGCGGGGCTCTCTGTGCCCTCTCTACACTATCCCTCTGTTCCTGGCAGCAGGGAGAGGATGATGGAGATCCAAGTTAGCGGGGACCTGGGACCCTGAATCACCATGTGGAAGACCACTCACTGACAAGGACCAGGTATATGTGGAGAAGTGCATGTCCTTCATGTTAGGCCACTGGCATTTCTGGTTTGTTTGTTTCAGAAGCTAGTTAACCCATATCTGGAATCTTTGCCTTACGGAGCCACCATAGCCCAAAAGTATGGATACCACACAACATGAGAGATGTGATAACCTGCGGAAGAGAAAGGAGTAGGATGGAGTAGAATATACAGTCTTTTTCTTCATACACTTGAAAAAAGTCTTGCTGGAGAGGCATCTGATATGTTCTAAGAGGACCAATCCCCGGGAGTTACAAGAAGGCAGTTTCAACATTATCTGGAAGACCGTTCAAAACTAGGATAGGACAAGATGCCTTAGTCACACATGAGGTGTATGAAGTGTTCAGGTGAGGCTAAGAGACTAAAGGTCAGGAAAGCCAGAGAAAGGATTTTGCATTAGCTGGAAGGGTGGCTCCAGGGCCTCTGAGCGTCCCCACCCCTCCCCTGCATTCTGAGTCTCCTGCTACTTGAGAGCGGATGGGCAGGAAGGGGGAAGCAGAGGGTTGGATGGGAAAGCCCACCTGAGCCGCTTTCTCACCTTGACACCTGCCTCTAAAGCACCTGACCTAAGCACCTGGACACCCCAAGAACAGGCAAGGTGGGCTCATCCACACTGAGGACGCTGTCTTCACAGATCACAGGCCCCAAAGCCGCTTCCTCCTGAACATGCTTGGTCAGAGCCATTCCTGGGCCCAGCAGACACAGTGACAGATCCACACCACCTGCATTCGGTGAGTTTGCTCTGGGGTCAGAGAATCCAGGGAGAGCCAGCAAAGAAAAAGAGGTAGTAGGCTTTCTGAGTCAGAGAGGAGATGATGGTCCAGCCCTGGAAGAGCAGCTCTGAAAAACCGTATCCTCTACCCAGACAAGCCCAGATTACTAGATACAAAACAGAGAGACTTGGGAGGCGATCTGGCCCAGGGACTCCCAGGCACAAATGCCCTCAGGGTCACGCAGATAATATAAATGAGTGAAGTGAACTTAATGTAAAGCTAGAGGACATGGCCATGGACTGTAGCAAAATAAAAAGTCAAAAACCAGAAAGCAAGAGAAAAAAATGGAGACGCACCACATTTGCAGGCCTTTCTTTGGGGGATGAGAAGACAGAGACTCAAAGAAGGGAGGGTCTCCCTGGAGGTCACTCTGTCTTGAGGGCAGCGTCTTGGCGGGAACACAGGCCTGTCCAGTGCACTGCTCAGCCCGTGGAGGTGGGTGGAGGGCAGGGTCAAGGCAGCAGGAGGGCAGCCACAGTGGGAGAGAGCCCTGCCAGCAGGGGCTTCAGAGATGGGGGTCCCACTGACTCCACCACCACCTCAAGAGCTTGGGTGGTAAGCACCTTACCCTTCCTTGGCCCACGACTGTTGAGTGGGTGGTTCTGAACATCCCTCCAACTCTGACATTTGCGTGGGAAGCGAAGTCAGAGTCATCATCTAGACCTTCGTTCTCCCATCACACTTCCAATCAGACTCTAAGCCTTTGGAATTGAATTTCTACATATCCCTTGAGCTCATCTTCTGCTTTTCCTCCCATGACCCAGCTGTGATATCATCCTCATCTTCTCTCCCAGACGATGGCAAGGGCTTCCCAACCAGTCTCCTTCCTCCAGCCTCATTTCCATCCCATCCTATTGGCTGTCAATGTGCTGCATCGATAACAGAGGCAGTTCCATCACGCTGCTGCTTACAACCCTCTATGGCTCCCCATGGCCTTCTAGGATAAAACCCAGACATAACAGTAACCTGGGCCCCCAAGGAAAGAGGTTTCATGTTCATTTCTCCAGCTCTCCTTCTCCAAGTATCCCATGTCCCATCCCATCAAATTGCTCGCCATTCCATCAATACATTCTCAAGTGTCATACTTCTGAGCTTTGGGTACGTTCTGTTCCCACTATTTTGAATGCCTCTCCCCACTTCATCTGCCTGGTAGCAGTGAGGGGAAGAGCAATCTGGCCCAGACTAGGCAATAATGGGGTACATTGTTTGTAGGAATTTAAAACCAGTCATAAAACCAACTAAAATTTAGCCAGCTTTTTTTAAAAATATTTATTTATTTATTTATTTATTTATTTATTTGGCTGTACCCGGTCTTAGTTGCAGCAAGCGGGATCTTTAGTTGAGGCATATGAACTCTTAGTTGTGGCACGTGTGATCCAGTTCCCTTACCAGGGATAGAACCTGGGCGCCCTGCATTGGGAGCGCAGAGCCTTAGCCACTGGACCACGAGGGAAGTCCCCTAGCCTTCTTTTTATTGGCATCTTGCACTGGCAATTCTAAACATGGACAGTGACAGAACGCTTCTCCCCACTCAGGCACTACTGTAAACATCACACTCCCTTGGAGCAGCACTGGAACACGGAAGCTCGCCTCATCTTTCAAAACCCAGCCTAGGAATCCCCACATCTGTAAAGACCTTTCCTGACCTTCCACCCCAGCCCTCCCTCCACCCCCAGAGGTGATGCTTCTCTCCTCTGGACTGCTTCCTGTCCTGTTTTTCACTTTTTTCCCCTGCCCTTGTGCTGCTACACTTCCCTCCTGTTTACAAGTCTGTCTCTCCCAGGGGATGTTGAATTCCTTGAAGACAGAGGCTCAGATATAGCCATGTCTTCCTGAAACTTAGCACAGGACCTGGGATGTCATGGGGCTCAGGAAAGGGGTCATAAATAAACAAATGAGCATAGTTTGAGCTCTTCTAAACACTAATTTAGGCATGATGGGCTTCCAAGTCACAGCCCAATTAAAAGCTCCAGTTTATGTGTCCAGTGTTGCTGCAGGTCAAGTCTTCACGTTCTGACTGGAGCGCCTCTCCTTGTCAGAACAGAAAGGTGCTTGGGTGGTATGGAAATGACTCACTGCCCCTGCGGCTTAACAGGATTACCGAGGGGTTCACGTCGCCCAGTGAAGCATGGTGGGAGCCCCAGTGGTGCCAGCCAGGTCAGGGTCACGGCTGTTATCTCTGTGACTCTTTCCCTGGTGCTCGAGGACAGCGGAAGTTAAAAGTCACCGCACTCTACTAGCCGAGAAGAGAAAGTTCAAGAGAAACTCAGAGGGTGCCTTCCTCCCCTCAGTGAATTTCATCCCCTCTTCTGTCCTCCGGATCCCAGAAGCTGACTCGGAGGGGACTTGGGGTAAAATCTGAATCAATCTCATTGTTTTGTAGATTGGGAAGCTGAGGTCCAGAAAAAGGCATAAACTATTCAAGGCCACACAGCTGATAAGTGACAGAATTGAGAACGGAGTCTGCATTTTCATTTCTTGTCCAGGGAGGGAACCTTATGATGTGGAATCAGGCAAAGACGCATAGAGCAGAAGGCGGGGAGATGAAATTCACACCTGGCTTTTATTAACTGGCTTGGTTTTCCTTTTTTTGAAAATTGAAGTAAAAGTCACATAACATCAAAAGAACCATTTCAAAGTCTACAACTGAGTGGCATTTAGTAGATTCGCAGTGTGGTGCAACCATCACGCCCATCTAGTTCCAAAATATTTTCACCTCCCCCAAAGAAAACCTCATGCCCATGCGGCAGTCAATTTCTTCCTCCCCTGAGGCTGGCAATCACCAGTTTCTTGTCTCCATAGATTTGCCTTTTCTGGACATTTCACATGAATGGAATCTTCAAATATGTGGCCTTTTGTGTCTTGCTTCTTTCACTTAGGATCACGTGTTTGAGATCCAGCCACATTGTAGCGTGTGTCAGCACTTCATTCCTTTTTGTGGCTGAGTAATATTCCTGTGTGTATAGATATATACCATATTTGGTCTAGCATACCCAGTTTTGACTAAGAGTTGATACTGGGATAAAAAGAAGTCCCTCAGTTTATTCATGCATCCTTCACTCTGCACCCTTTGAAGGCAGGCACAAGGCAAATGTACAGTCATGTCTCCTGAATGGGCATTTATTGATGCCTGTCATGGTTAAAGCTCCATGAGGTGCCCAAACCAATAGTCAGGCAGGGTGAAGTGAAAAAGGACCTCTCACTGAGCCCAGGAGAGATCTGGTTTCCAGTTTCAGCTCATCAGATAGTCAACTGAATAGCCTAAGACAGGTCCTTCCCCTCTTCTTGCCACAGTTTCCTTACCTCTAAGGCAGGATAAGAATGCCTGTCCAATTGATCACCTGTCAGGGTCACAGGTGAGATTATATAAAATGAGATTATGTCTATAAAGTACCCTGCAAACAACTTTTCATTGTATGAAGTTTTATCTCATTTAAGACACAAAACAGAATAAAACTCCACACTTGCCAGCTTCTTGCAAGGGCGTGGTACTGACAACTGGACAGAAAAATCTTACCCAGCAGAATCCCTTTTAGGGAGTGACATGTATCTCCCTCCACTGCGACTGCACAGAAGGAGCCTAAATGCGGGGAATGGGGGGGGAACTGTTCTGAGAAAGATGGCTGGGGGTGGGGGAGGGGGGCGGGGAATCAGCTGCCTGTTGCCCAGGGGTCATGAGGTTGACAAAGAGAGATGGGAAGGGGTAAAAAGAAAGCCAAAGCTGCCCAGTCTATGATGAGACTCCTCCCCTAGACCTTCCATCTTCAGTAAAGTTACCAAACTCACAAAGGCCTGGGCGCAAGGGGATTTTTGTGAAGACCGGGGGAGGAATTGGACTTTGCTCCTTGAACTGCTGTAGGGCAGAACTGAGGAACACTCTCCACTGAGAGGGCACGGAGGCTGAGCAAGGTGTGATGATGTACACTGTGGGCACTCACGGAAGTAGGCTGGCGGATCTGAGGCTCTCACAGGGCTTGGCATTGGGTTTGGGGTCAAGTTTAAAAGACTCTCCAAGGATGTCAGCTAACATCCGTCCCAAGGGCTATACCCTGGGCAATGCCACTGATGAGGGCCACGGTGTCCTTGCACCAAGAATACAGTGACTTGCACCCCTGCACCCCATGCAGCCCTCGCCCCTGCAGCCACAGTCTAAGAACTGGGATCTCAGCACGGGTTTGCTTTGTTCCCAGACAATAGTTGGTTCAGAGGCCCTTGTATGGCAGCCACAAATGAACAACCACCACCTTTGCAAATAAGGCAGACCCCTGGAGTGGCACCCATGTGGAGTCTGCTCTCAAAAGTAGAGAACTTGTGCAGTAACAGGTCTCCCTCAGGGCCTAGTAAACCTCTGCTCTTCCGCTCAGTTGCCAGGTGACATGCTATTTATTGGCTGAGAGCACCCGGCCAGTAAGATGGGTATGAGGTTCAGAGCTCTGCCCAGCACAGTGAGGAGCCTGTGGCAGAGGAAAGGCCGCTCCTCATCGGGAGGAGGGGGGGGTCCCTACTCTGGCCAAGTCACCTCCTTCCTTGAAATGGCTCTGAAGGAAATCAACAAAAGCACAGAGTATCCTAAGATATTCTTTTCCAAATGATCCACAGCACGAAGCAGCTGGAGACATAAAATTGCAACAACAGGTAAAAGCAAGAAATGTGTTGTGAATCACCACCATGGCATTTCTGCAGCCATTTTTATGGGTTAAAGATTGGGGCAAGATAGCAAGTGCTTATGATATTAAGAGAAAACACCGAGTGTGAATAGTGTATGTGAGAGGATTGCTGCTATGTGCAGGTGTATATTGTATATGGACAAGAAAATTAAAGGGACTGTGGAAAATAAAAATTCTTGCAAAAGATAAAAGAACCACAGGTAACTTTTTCGTTAATATTATCTTTTATGTCGTCTTAGTATTTCAGTAGGTTCAAGCCTGTGTTCTTTATCCACATCTGTTTTCCCCACCCAGTTCAATTTCATACATCCGTCTCTATGGAGATATTTATAGTTCTGTTTGTGCTGACCTGCTCCTACCTCACTTACCATGTAGATCCTTCTGTAAGTGAAACTCACGCAGTCCTGGGCAAGAAGTGGTTAAACAGTAAAGTTCCAGGCTGCTGTTGCTTGGGAGATGTTTGAGGCTACAGCACTGGAAGTGTCACTGTCCTGCAAATGGTGGATCCATTTTCAGTTTGGACTCTGATCAGGAAGTCTCCTCACCAAAGAGGCTTTAAAAACCTTCCCAGCGACCCATGTGCAGAGACCAGAGCCGCCAGGACGGATGAATCCTGATCCTCACTGAGGAAATGCAGCTCCAGCATCATAGCTGAACAAGATAGTGCCCCTGCACCACCAGTGAGCCAGGCGGTGTTCCCATGTGACCGCTGGGCAAAGCAATGCCCCCGTGTGATGCGTGAGCAGCTGCAGTGTTACTGGAGCTGCCGGTCCCAGGGTGAGCAGCCACAGGCCAAGACTTCTCTGTGGTCAGTAAGCAGAGGTCCAGAACAAGAGATGCGCGTTTCAGTCCAGATCAGACCATGAGGAACCAGAGGATTCCGGCCCAGAGAAGAGGCTGCTCACCCCACAGAGACTCTTCCCTTAGTCCTAACTACCTGGACGCCAGATCCTCCCCAGATCCTTCCTAATTTGGCACCGGAACTCACTGTACAGTCTCTATACGATTCATTTTGTATAAGATCATGCCAGGGATGGTATATAAATCTCATTCCAGAGACCGCTCTCCGGCATCCTTAGCACATCATGTTAAAGTCTTTTAAGACATCAGGGATCGTGCTATAGACACCTGGATCAGGTGAGGGCTCTCCGACATCCAGAATCAGGGCTCAGCATCCCAGGTAGGCAAACCTGGGAGAGCAACTGCCCCTAGAAAATTTTGTTTGAACAAGCTTGCATCTTTCTGCATCTGAACCTACAGCTCCTGGATGAGGAGAGTCCTTGATAATGATTTCCATAAAAACATCACAGAGGAGAAGGACACACAAGCAGATGGTAACACAGGCTGCTTTGGGGGAGGACAAGAGGAAATTGGGGAAAGGGTAAGAGGGAGACCTTTACTGCATTCCCTTTATGTTTTTCTATTTTTTTGAATTATTCATTACCAACTCAAATAAATGGGTGAATAAGGAATGAACAGTTCGGTAAAATTAAGCAAAATGAAGATCTGCAGAGATTTGCCAATGACATTTCCCTGAACTGGAGACTGAGGCTAGCAGACCATTTAAGTGGTGATGATAAAAAATTAAGGGGTACCAAGAAGATGTCACACGTTAGGACCCTAGCCACCACCCGAGCTTATTATTACTTGAAATTCACTCAAGTTAAGACAATATCTTACCGTAAAATGCTCACATACACCCTTGAAAGGGAAGAAGTAAATTCATTTTCATCTAATACAAATTCAAAATGAACCCTACCTACTGGAGGGGGACTGGAACTGTAGCTCTGTGACCCTAAGGGTCAGTGTCTGCACTGAGGGGGAGACAATCGTTGGTGGGAAGCAAGATTTGCTGCCAAGATCCACCAGGTCCCGCCTCACAGCCACCAGGCAGGAACCAGGTGTGAGGATCAAGCTCAAGTTCTTCCCAAGCCTGATGCAGAGACAGCTATGCCAGGCAGTGGACCACAGAACCCAGGGCTGGACCACCGAGCGAGCTCACTGCCCTGCCCGAGGGGAGCCCCCTTCATGGGCGAGGAGTCAGCCCTGCTCTCCTCTGCAAAGGCTTCTGCCTCCTCGGTGTGGTTTTGCCACGATGGGGACAGTCTTCGAAAGGAAACAATAGAGGGGGAAAGGCAGGAGGCTGCTGGTCGGCCATCAGCAGGGAGACAAGCACCGGTGTGTGAACAGTGGGTGCCCAGCAAAGGACAGATT
Source organism: Hippopotamus amphibius kiboko (assembly GCF_030028045.1). Classification (NCBI taxonomy): domain Eukaryota; kingdom Metazoa; phylum Chordata; class Mammalia; order Artiodactyla; family Hippopotamidae; genus Hippopotamus; species Hippopotamus amphibius. The sequence continues at coordinate 162,834,670 of NC_080191.1, forward strand.
CTCTGAGATGAGACGGCATCACTGTCTTTGCCTTTCAACCCTGGGTGCTTTTTAATCACCCCTTGCCAAAAAAGGACTGAAGATGAGGTTTCTTAAACCCATCTGAATGGAACAACTTTTGTAAAAAAGCCTCAATTTGAAAACAGAAGTGAGCTAAAGCAGCCAGTCCTAGTTCTCTCCCGAGGAGAGGGTCACCGTTTGTTCAAAAGGCACCTCTAACACCCAGCAGCCCTTGAAATCCTGGGGTCTGGGTGGCCCTCTGGAGAGGCAGGGCTGCAGACCCTGGGAAGGGGAATGTGGCCCACCACGAGCTCTGCCTGGGAAAGGAGCTCTTTCCTGACTTGACTGAAGTGGGGAGAAAGATGCCTCTTCCTGCAAGTGCTACCAGATCACACTCCCTAAAGCCCAGCTTCTCTGAGGCTCCCATGTCTCCCGGCTGGTTGTCTTCTACTTGTCTCTTCTTCCCTCTGGCATTCAGGGCCTCCAGAGTGTGGTGCTAACCCGTGTGCCAGCAAAGCTCCCCTCTCCCATCTGTGCACACCAGCCATACCCATCCCTCCAGGTACCAAACCTGCCCCAAGCCTTTCACCCCACCTGCCTGCCCGCGCCAGCCCCTGCCCTGGAAACCATCTGCCCCACTCTCCAAGCTTTCAGAAAGTCAATTCTTGAGCTCCGAGCCTTTCTGCACTCCAGATGTCTTCTCTTGCCCCGACCTTTACTGTCCGCTGCTCCGGTCACTTATTCGAGAGGAATTTCCCTCTCTCTCAACTCTAAGAGCATTTTCTCCATGTTTTGCTCAGGGTTCGTAACTTTCTCCTTCGCATTTTGTTGCCTGCGTGCCTCTCATGGCTCGGCCCTGGAGAGTGCCCTCAGAGTGGCCCGTGGTGGCTGACACGCAGACACCAGAGGGACTGGCTTGACGGACCGAGTTCACGGTCATGGCGAGAGCGCAGGCCTCCTGCAGGTCTGCCAAGTTAGCTTTATGTGGAGAGCTGAGCTGGCTGACCTGTTTCCTGGTAGCTGCAGGCTTTCATGCGCCTGTGAGTCTATGAACAGGCAAAGCAAAAGGCCACACGAAGCATCTTTTCTGCTCCTGCCCCCCAATCCCAGGTTCAGGGAGCTCCCTTAGGGATCGATGCTTTAAATCACCTCCTTCCAGGAGTTGACTAATGCTGACTGCCTTCTCTCAGGGAGCCCTGTCCGTTGCTTTGTGGGCTGGCTGTGCTTTTCCTCTGCTCCCTTCTGAGTCTCACAGGCCCTCTGGCCTGCTGGGCACTGGTCAGGAGCCTGAAGAGTCGCCCTGCTCCTAGGAGTGCGTCCATGGCTCTGTCCTCCCTCGGCACCAGCACCAGGCTTCCCCCTCTCCACTCAGCCTCAGGTCCTGCCTTGCCTCACTTACAGGACCCAGCGCTGTGCGGGCACAAGGAGGAGACTGGGTGCAGGGCAGGGACAGAGGGCACAGAGCCATCCCTTCCCTCGTGCTCCCTGCAGGGACAGGAGAGGGAATTTGACTTGAGCCTGTTTTCGGGGTAATTCGGCATCAAACAGCATTGAGGCCTGAAATCTGGCCAAGTCTTTGTTTTGTTTTGTTTTTTTCCTTTCCTCCAATCAGCCCAGGGCACCAGGGAGTGGGGGGGCACGGAGGGGGTGCGGGCTGCAGGCGGGCTGGGGCGGAGAGGGAGTGCTGAGCCTGCAGAAGTGGCCCATTGAGAGCTCCCGCTCACAGCAGAGGGGCGGGTGGCACCCTGGCCTACCCCCACAAGGGCAGCTCTGTCCTGTGGGCACAGGGCTCTGTCCCAGCCCCACTGGCTAGGAGAGAACAACATTTCCTTATAAGGCCCCAACCGCCTTGCCAAGGCTGGACGCTCCGACAGCCTGTAGCTTTCCATTCTCCTCGCCCGGCTCCAGTGCAGGCCTTGAATGTCGCCCTTGTTGTCCGGCCCCTCCTCTCCTCCCCGGCCCCCACCCCACCCACTTCCATTCCCTGCCAGGGCCAGCCCCCCTCCCCCTCCTCCCCCCCCCAGCCGGATAAACAGCCCAGAGGCCTCTCCCACGCAGGGCCTGCTTGGCTCAGGCCTGCTGGAGGCAGCACAGGGTAGCAGAAAGAGCAGCGGGCCGGGGGTGGGCCGGCCTCGCACTTCCCTTCCTGGTGCCCGTGGCTTCAGCGAAGCTTCAGATGCCTAGGAGCCTGTCTCCTCATCTGGAAAACTAAGATCTCATTGCCACAGGGTCCAAACTCCCAGCACTGCATTCAAAGCCCCTCCCAGTGAATCTACCGTCACCGCTTCCCCTCTGCTTCCCCCTGGCCACGTTCCCCAAACTCCTCCCCTCTCCCCCACCAGCTTTCTCAAGTAGCCCGGATGGAGCAGGTAGCCGGACTTTAATTAACCGCCCGGGGAAGGCCACCTGCAGAACCCCACCCTAAGTATGCCTCTCGCCCTCCCCAGGAAAAGTGAATCGTTTGTTTCTCTTCTCTCCTCAACATTTGCATGCACCTCTCTACGAGGCTTTCGATTTTGCAATTGCAATGATATGTTTACGCACCTTTTCCTGTATCAGGAGATGAGCTTCTTGAGGATCATATGGATCGTCTTCGCGTTCCAGAGCGCGATCACAGGGCGGGACATGCCAGCGTCGCTTCGTGAAAGGTCTTCGTGTAAATATCTGCGTGTACAGTGCTGAGCGGGCTCTAAAGAGACAACCGATGCGCAAATACTTATGACAAACTCTACAGTGTGTGCACCTGCGAAGTGTAACAACTGTACCACGCTGCCCTCCATCCCAAAGTCTACTCTTTGTGACGCCATTATAACCCCTTCCCTTGTCTGCCCAGTGCTGGATCTTGAATTCTGGGCTCACTGCAAGCCTTGGGGTGTTTCATCTACCCAAGATATGACTGGTCCTTAGAATGCCAGTGCTGGGGACCAAAAGGGCTTTGGGGGATTATCCAGTCATTACCACACTGACAGCTTCCATGCAGATGTCACATGGCAACACAAGTGCATTAAATGAAGGGGCTCCAAGTCCTTAGCCCTACCTGTTTCACCATTTCTACATCCTAGGTTCCCACAGCATCCTCAGAAAAAAGAATCCAGTGGCTTTCAAAGTCAGAAACACATAGATGAATGCAATCTCAGTATGTGAAAGTTGAAGCACCTGAGCTTCCTAACAGGAACGTGGCTTTCCTCACACACAGCATCAGGATGTACCTGGGGTCCCTGACTTTTGCCCACAGAAGCCTTGCCCGGCATTATTGCCTGCTTAGGGCTGAGTAATGATGGATGTAGCTGCCTATCTTGTCATGGTGAGTTCTTATGGGTCTGGGATGTGTCAAGTTCCAAATAAAGAATCTCAGTCTCCGCTAGAACAAATCTTTCTGAAATGGGGATTCGGCAAATTACCAGGTCAGTGATTTGCAAGCACAGCACAGTAAAGTACTGTAGTGAGAGGCTGTTCCCCATGATCCTGGCAACAATTTTAAAGACAAAAATCTCATCCCAGGATGCAATATCCTTTTCCCTACCCACATATTCATTTTCTCAGATATGATGTCAATAGAATGAAGACCATGGTTAAGTATGAACCGTGCTCTGACACTACAATTTGCCACAGAGACAAATTCAGGGTATAAGATGGGTCTGCTTTGGGCTGCATCCAAGGAGTTTAGTTGGTTGAACACCAAAATCCCTTATTATAGGCATATGCCTAAAGGTAGACCCTGCAGAAAGCAAGAAGTAGAAAGAACCGTGGGCCAGGAGTTAGGACATCAAGCCCTGTTCCCAACTCTGACACCGACTGTGAAACCTGAAGCGAATCACATGTCTTTGTAGGTCTTCAATTTCTCAACTACAAAATGGGAATAATGATGCCTCCAAGATCTTTTCCAAAGGCAGTAAGAATTAGACCAATTAAGACTACGGATATGAATGTGCTCTGTGAACAATAATAATAATTCAAAAAAACCTATGTGCCTAAATAAGGGCTAGTTATTAATAGGTAGTGGTTCTCCCCTTGGGATTGTTCTTCTGGGTACAGATGAGAAAAAGCTTCCTTTTCCAGCGTCCTGCAGTGCTCGCTCCATCCCCCGGCTTCCTCCTGGCCACTGGCAGCCACCGGATTGCTGATCACTTTCCAGGAAATCAAGAGAGAGGTAGGGCTGCTCCTGCTGGGGAGTTGCTTCAAGAAGCTGGAGGGCAGACAAAGGGAGCATTCTCTCACCCTGCTTTCCCCTCCAATTTCTTCCCAGGTACAAAGAGAAAGAGTTTGCCAAGCCCAGGCTCCGGGCGAACTCTGGGTGAATTGGAGAAGTCATTTCTCTTCTCTGAGCCTCCATTTTCCAATATGTGAAATGAAGAGGTTGAACAGAATGACATTTAAGTCTAGGGATAACAATGTAATTTACTGCCAGAATAGAGACACTTTTTTTTTAATTTATTTTATTTATTTATCTATTTGAGGTACACCAAGTTCAATCGGAATAGAGACACTTTTGACTGTGAAAAAATATTAATAATGATGACCATGGCAAATAGGACTGTACCAGGCAAACTGGATATATGGACATTTTGTTAAACCCTGTTTCAACTTGCACTCTCACTGGAAAAACAAGAAAAGAAAATGACCTTGAGGAAGAAAGATTTCCGTTCCCTCAGTGTGGTCTGGGCCACATGGAAACTTTGGATCTACAGGTTGTTTTCACATTGTTCTCAGTCACCAAAGGCAAACTCAGTATTAAGTCACACATATAAAAGAACTTGCACATCATAAAGCCTCCTTTAGCTCCAGGCAACAGCCCTCTGAGGCAAGCCTGTAAAGGCGTTAATCCCATTTTACAGATTTTTTTTTCAAAAGGCCTAGAGAAAGTTAAGGACTTGCCCAAGGTCATGGAAGCATAGTCCTGTCCTGGGCTCTTGGCCCCTGTGCTTGCTCCATTGGGCCAAGTTAGTAAGGAGGGCACTTAATTTGCAAAGGCAGACTGGCTTTAGGCTGGCTACCTTCCATCTAAAAAAGTTCCTTCTCTACCCATAACAATGATACTCTAAGCATAGAAAATTTTTTAGACCCCCTGAAGCTTGAGGTTGACCAGAGTCTTAAAAATCAGCTAAATTTTACAGACGAGTAAACCAAAACCCAGAGAGAATGAGCTGGCCAGGATTACCCATCAAGATCCAAATCCAAGTGGAATTTAGATCCCCAAACTCCTCCTTTAGCACTCTTTTAATACTAACTAAACACAAATAGATTTAGGAAAGTAAACATAACTTATATTCCTTCCGCGCCTTTCAAAGATTCATGAATTACCTTTTGATTTCTAATGTTGAAGGGCCTCAAGCTATTTCTTCCTTCCTTGAGCTTGCAGAAACGGGAGTTGAGAATATTTAGGTCTAAGGCATTGCAACAGACACTTCTTATTTCTCTTCCCTGCACTTCCAGCAAAGATCAGATTAAATGAAGTCTCCTCCAGGGCAAAGCTTCCATAATTCAAAATGTTTACGGGAGTCCCGAGGGCAAAACCAAAGGGAGCTTGCCATGGGGGATGGGCACTTGGAAAATGAACAAGGAACCTTGGGTTGAAGTTCTGGTTCAGCTACTCCTTAGCAGCACTCCCTTGACCAAGTTAGTTGCCCTCTCTGGGCCTCAGTTTCTTCGTCTGGAAAATAAAAGAGCTAGTTATATTAGGTAATATCTGAACATTCTTCCAGCTCTAACAAGCTGTGAGTATCCAAATGCTAAGTGTGGGTGGTTTTTTGTTTTGTTTTGTTTTGTTGGGGGTGGGGGGGGCGGGCGGATGGTGGCAGGGATCAAATTCTTTTCTATCCATTAGTGTCATAGAAGTCAGCGCCCAGGAGAGGTTTTGTCATCCGTCGCGTCTTGCTGGTGTATATTTCCTGCCCCTTTGCCCTATGCCCTTTTGCCCTACAGATGATTGGCACACGTAACTGTGCAGCTACAAAAGGCAAAGGGACTGGCCACCCTCCCTTTCCAGTACAAACCGGGGGGTGGGGAGTTAAATCAGAGGCATTAGCCAAGTTGCCGAACTGGCTGATTCCTTATAAATTAATACAGCTCTGGCAAACTTTACTCAAAGCCCGATCGTTTGTTTCCTAATTTATTATCTGTGCTGAGATCATCGCTGTGTATATTTCTCCAAGGAACTGTAACTACAGGGCAAAATAACGATTCCATGACATTCATTGATGTCACTGGGTCCGAAAGTCCCTGAAGATGGAGGAAAACGTTCCAAAAGACATATAGAGCAATGACTTGTTTCTAATACTGAAGACCAACAGCACAGCTTGTGATTCTGAGCTGAAAGTTCAGACCCAGAATGCCCACTCTGTCAGCCTTCCTCTTAAGTGGGCGGTGAAGTTGCTTGGAGTCAGCTTCTGTGTTTCTTGCCCAGCACCCTCTCTCCTGCTTCTCATATAGAAAGTTCTTATTCAGTGGAAAATCCATCCCGTGTTCTATACACGGAGACAGACTCTTCCCACATAGATGAAGAGGCAAACATATGAGCCAAGTCACCATATGAAGATGAGGGTGAATATGAGACCAAAGCAAGACAATCCAATTCCTCCCCATGACTTTTCTGCATTTAGGGAAGATGATTATTTTCTTCCCGTTGGGTTTACTTAGTTAATAGAATGTGAGTCTTAAAGATAATTATCTTGCCCATATATGGAGAGCGCTTGAGAAAAGAAAACCTGATGATATTATCTGAGCCCCTGGATTTAGCCAAGCCTAAAGCAAAATGACTCTTAGGTTTTCTATTACTGATTTAGTAAATACCCTCTTTGATTTGGCCTATTTCAGTTAGGTTTCTGTCATTTGCAACCAAAATAATCTTGGCTCATGTTAGCTTCTTATTAAATCCTCCATAGGACCTTTAAATACCAGAGCTGATATAGCTTCTAATGTGTTCAATCCACTGTGAATATAGAGAAAAACTGAGAGGATCTGTTCAAAGTTACCCAAAGAAGTTCTAGGACTGGAAGCCAGATCTTTTCATCAGTCTAAAAAGTTCCCCAGAGGTCACTCATTCCAACACTCAAGTTGATTCTAAGGCTAATTCCACAGTGTAAAACGCAGAAAAAAAAAGGTCTCTTTAACTCTGAGCATCATTCTTGTCAAGAGCCTTAGGAATGTTACATCCCTGAAACTCCCCAAAACATTCTGATCATACATTTGTCATCCTTTCATTTCTCATAACATTTTTATTGCTATTATAATTCCAGAGTAAAATGTCTAACTTCAAATCCCACCTGCTGTTTACTTACACATTGTGTGAACTTGGGCAGGTTAGTTATAATATTGTGTGTCTGTTTCTTCATCTATGAAATGGAGGAGATAAAAACAGTGTTCACTTCTAGAACTATCACAAACATTGACGAAATCCTCGTAAAGCATTGGGTCCAATGGCTGGCACACAGCACTCAATAATTTTGACTATTGCTATTAGTTTATGATTTTTGAAACAACACTGAGACATAAGACAGCACATAGATAAGAAAGTCAAGGATCAGAGAGGATAAAGGACTTGCCTAAGGCAACACGGTAGTGAGTTGAAGAATTGAAACCCAGTCCCAATTCACATGATCCTTACTGTAAACTACATTCCATAAACCAGTTGGTCATTTCAGACTGTGTTCACTCGCTCATGCATTTACTGATCCTTCTATCATTATTTCATATATTCATTAATTCAGCAAGTATTTCCTGAGACCACAGGTCCTTTTCAGCCCTGGGATCTACCATTTAGAGATCTGGGTTAGTTCTGGTTCTTTCCTAATTCACTCTCGAGGCCCAGGGCAAGTGACTTTGGGCACCAGTTTCTTCAAGAGACTGGGCGGGGTGTCTATAAGGCTCCTTCTGTGGCAAGCTCCTATTTGCTGTTCTCAGTACCACATGCTTGAAGGAGACAAAGATGCAGTCCAGGGGCTTACCTGGAGGAACCCACACCTAGGTGGGAACAGAAAATAACTGACATGACTTGCTCCAGCAAGCTGGAGGACAACATATGTCACTTAAGCAATGCTTCTTAATGAATTAAATTTGATGTCTACGTGCCGCACGCCAGGGTTCACAGGAAAGTTTATTTCTGGCCTGTTGGGGGTGGGGCAGGGCTCTCCCCTCCCCCAGATGGATGACCACGTACAAGAACTTTCAAATAGAGTTACACACCGGCAGCCCTGAAGCCTGATGAAGCCTGCGCAAGTGTTTTGTTTGGCCCACAGTGCGTTTTAAAAAATTTTACGTCAACTTTTAGCAGCTGGAAAGTTTCTCATTAAAACCCAGCTTTTTGGCTTCTCTTGAAAAAGCAAAGGATCTAGCAACACTGGGCTGGAATTTTTAGTGGCAACTGACATCTTAGTGCCTTCTCTTGTATAGGGGATGCATCTCTCCCTAAATAGGGGTAAAAGTTTGGCTTTGTCTTGAGACGGACTGTATGAATTCAGGAAAAGTGTCCATCGGGGCTTTTCTATCTTGCAAATTTAAAAATATTTGTGGGGGAGAGTAACACGGGAGCTGACTATATTGTAATAACCTGAATATATGTGTATATATATATTTAATAATATATTTATAGCTGTAAACATATAATATATTATATATTTATACTTAAATATTTATATTTATGTAAACATATATTTTATAATGAGAAATTTAAGCTTCTGGGCTTACTTAGGTATTAATTTCAGCCTAGCAAGGAGCCAGCATGCTTTGATAGTTCATTGAGAAGAATGTTTCTAGATCGGAACAAATCACTTATACATGTTCCTTGTACATATTACTTCTTTCCTTTCCTCAAAGGGCATTTGAGTTGGTTACTCTGGGCCTTACTGTGATGTACTGCTAATCTGGCTCTCTGAAGAAAAAAAGTCTTGATTTTGCCAAATTCCATGTGTAAGTACTCCCACCATAGCCAAATGCAAGAATGGTTTAACAATTGATTCAATATTTCTGCAATGTTAGCAATTGGCTCTTGTGAAGCAGGCAAGCAGACTCAGCACATCAGATCTATCTAATTCTAGAACATGGGAATATCAAAACTGTGTTTCCTCTCTTTCAGAACTCTGTGGAGGAGACAAAAGAAATATGAAATATAAGCCATGCCTGCCTTTGGGGGAATTTAGGTCCATTTCAGGAGATAAAGCTAATACCTTTGAAATGATCAGAGGGCCTCTGGAGAAGAGTCAGTGCCCTTTCCAGCATCGCGGCTGGAATGTCTAACAAGAATATCAAAGTTGCTACACCCAAAATAGGTTTCCTGGACTTCCTGCCAAAGTTGTATTGTCCTCCCCCAATCTTCCCATCTCCATAAGTTGCCTTCCTCCCAGTTCTCCAGCTAAAAGATGAGTCACCTTTGATTCCTTCCTCTTTCTCACCCACCTTGTCCAATCCAGAAACAAGTTTCATGTATCTACCACCCACTCGCCTGCATCCCAGGGCAACAGTCCTAGCCCAGCCCCCTTTTCTGAGCCCTCTCTCCTGTCCAGGTCTCTAAACTCTTGTCTCTTCCTCGGCATTGACCTTCACCAGTTATTTTTGCTCTCCATCCCTAGACGCTTGCCGTGATTATCTCCTTCTCATTCTTCAGATATCTCTTTAAATGTCACCTGCTTACAGCAATCTTCTCTGCCTATCCTATCTAAAGTAGCTCTCCCTAGCGGACCGGTAATTCCCCATTCCATCAGCCTGTTCATTATCACATACTTTGTTTATTTGCTTATGACTTGCCCCTGCCTGTACACACAGAATGTCAGTTCCACGAGGGTAGGAACCATGGATGCCTTGTTTTTGCTGTCTTCTGCCTAGCACAGTGCTTAACGTGAGTAGTCATTCCATAAATATGTGTTTAGTGAATGAATGGACAAATGAAGGAAGGATAAAAGTGAAGTGAGATCTGACATTTCAAAATTCCCTTTTGGCGCTAACATTTTAGAAGTTTGTGGCTTTAAGAGTGTCCTTTTGTACCTTCTGATGTGGGTCCAGCTCTTAAAGGAAAGCAGAATTCACTGGACAGGCAGACAGATGAAGACCCCAGCCAGCAGCAGTAGACAGGACCGACTCCTTGGAGGAAGTGCTGAATACGCTGGGCTTTTCTAACCTTCATAATTAGTTACACAAAAGACGCCTGTCACCTTACGAAAAGTTTCACCCTAATCTTCATTTCAACTGCGATTGTGATTATAAAAACTTGAAGGGCACACTTTTCAGGAATCTTCAGCTTCTAAACAGCCATGTCCTTAAATGTCCCTGTGTGTTTGGGGGGCGGGGTGTCTCTGTGTGCTGATTACCAGGTTTAATTTGACACAGATAAAGAACATGCTGAATTTGCCCAGAGGCCCGTAGACTTGACCCCTTAGCTGGCTTGATGTTTGAAGGAAGAATCTGTTCCACACCTCAGAGAAGACCCACTTAGGACAGGAAGTGAGTCATCTGTGTTCCACGGAGGACCTATCTCAGATTGGACTATACTAAATCTGAAACAGATTAAACTGGAACGAAATCATGACATATTTGTTCCCTCCCACACTATGGGACATTTCATAACCCCTTGGTACTTTACCCTGAAACTTTCAGAGCTGAAGAGGTCTTCAGAAAGCACCTGTATGACCCTCTCGTTCTCTGGAAGGGGAAACTGAGGCCCAAAGACGGGCGGTGCCTAGTCCAAGTTCACACAGCATATTTAGAGCAGAGCCAGAATCGGATCCCTGTCCTGAATCCCAGTCAAATGTTCTAAAGAAACACACACATACAAGCTGAGCTTTTAAAGAAAAAACACCTACTCTTTTGTTTACTCTTCATTAGTAACTTGATGAGCTATTTATTGACTTTTTATAATTGAAAATTAAAATTTTAGCAACTAACCTCTAGTTCTACTGGGGTTCTAGGACATCCCAAAGGAATCCAGCTTAAAATGCTGAAAGAAGTCTTCACATAGTGAAATGTAAGACAATAGACACCACTTTATAGCAAGAGGTAAATGTTACTTTAACCATCAGTAAAGAACTATGTCACCGTAAAAACAAGAAAAAGAACCAATTCTTTTCATTTTAATCTTTGCAGTTAAAATTTGGAGATCATCTCTTGTGGTTTTCAGCAATTTAAGTTTGTTTGAGATGTGAACGCAGTAGAAGGATGCATGCCAATCTGTTAAACTGTTACACATGCGGTACTGGAGACTAGAGAGGAGCCATTAACTTTAAAAAATGAGAGAGAGGAGTTTTTGTGAGCTTTTTCATCTGTCAAATGATCAGTTGTGGTTTAGGGAGTAACAGTTTTCAAGACACACTCATTTAAACATCATAGCGCCTGATAGGCAAACAGGAATCATTTGGATAATTTCTTTATATCTAGTCTGAAAAAAGACAGCCAGACCTTCTCAAAGTGCAGGAAGGATTAGAAACAAAACCTCATTCTTCATAGCTCCCCAATTCACTCTCCTGGGTCTGCCTTTCCCCACAGTCCCCAGCTCTGGAAGCCCTCTGGTATCAGGCAGAGCAGTGAGGCTGGGGTCAGGAGTCTTTCTATAGAGTTAACACTGAACCACCTTTGGAACCCTAGACCAGTGCTTCCTAAACTTGGGGTGTCAAGGAATCACCTGGGGTACTTGCTAAAATGCAGATTTCTGGGCCCACCTCCAGGGCATCTAATCTCCTAAATCTGGCTTGGTTCCCAAGAATCAGCATTTTAACCAGCACTCCTAGTTGATCTTTTTTTTTAATTAATTAATTAATTAATTTTTTATTTATTGGCTGCATTGTGTCTCTGTTGCTGTGCACGGGCTTTCTGTAGTTGCAGAGAGTGGGGGGCTACTCTTCATTGAGGTGCTTGGGCTTCTTATGGCTGTGGCTTCTCTTGTGGAGCACAGGATCTAGGTGCATGGGCTTCAGTAGTTGCGGCACATGGGCTCAGTAGTTGTGGCACATGGACTTAGTTGCTCGGCGGCATGTGGGATCTTTCCGGACCAGGGTTCGAACCCATGTCCCCTGCATTGGCAGGCGGATTCTCAACCACTGTGCCAACAAGGAAGCCCACTCCTAGTTGATCTTGATATCACTAGATGGTAGAAGAACAAACATACCAAACTACTACCAGCTGTAGGCAAATCATCCCCTGTTCTCTGAGCCTCAATTTCCTCATGTGTGGAAGGAGGACGTAGGACGTAAGATCACTTCCTGATTCAGGCAATGGAGATCTTATGACCAGGGGATGAACAGGCTGGGCTCCTACCTTGCTCTGGGTTAGCTCTGTAGCCCAGATGGGCCATGTGTTTGCAGGAGCATTTAACTCAAACACCAGGTACTCGTTCACACAGAGCTTAACGTGAACCATGGAGGGCTTCAGGGGTTCTCTGCCAGTTCCTCCCCGCTGCACACCATCTGCAGCGTGCTCTCTAACTTGTTCTCCTTTTCACCACTACAAGTCCTCAGATGGCGCCTCTGCAACCTACTGTCTGTCCTCAGGCAGGAATGTCCGAGAAGTACCTGGTTCTCTAGATCCCTAATACTGCCTTGGATCTAGAGTCACTAAGAAGGGTGATGCTTCAGATTAATTAACTTGAACTACTCAGAAAAAAACAAAACCTGAACAAAGAGTGAGTTCCTCTAAGATACGGGTTGCTAGGCAGGGATGTTCTTTTTTCCTGCATTAAGGTATTCTAATGATTATATACAGCAGTTACAAAATTTTTCTTTTGCATTTGTAAATCCTCAGAATTAGAGAGCCAACTATTGTAGGTTGGCCAGAGAAAAAGAGTTTGTTCCCAGCCTTTGGCTCTCCTAGGCAATGGATCTTCTGGTTTCTTCCAATGCCCTGAAGCTATGACTTGCTCTGGCCATAGCTTCCCTACCTATGATTACAAGGTTTTAACCCCTGGGCTCAGATGTGCTCACCAGGCCCTTCCTAAGGTCAAAAGATTTCCACAATTGCCTAATTGCTTCTACATCTTGACTCTGGACACTTTCTTTGAAGACCTCCTGAGTTTTGCATTTTAAGCTCCTACAGCATTACTCAACTTTGTTTCTTCATCTTCCTCCAATACTTATAGTCCCATGGCAAAGCACTGACCAGATCTCTCGTGCTTAGAAAGATTACGCTTGTCATCACAGGTGACCTGCGCTGTGTCCCCTTCAGTCATCGGCTCCTGGATGATTGAAGCTGGAAGCGACTGTGGAGACCAAGTGTCTAGCTCCTCCTTTTAAAGATGGGAATATCGAGGACTAGAGAGGCAACTAACTGACTCAAGTCTTTTAAATTGTGTTCTAAATGCTTGTACCAAGTCCTCCAAGGGTGGGGGTAGAGGAAAAACAGAGAGAGATTTATAACATTATGTAATGGTGATAGCACAGCCAGATCCATGTCTGTTTAATACATCTTCTATTAAAAATTCCTAGAGGCTCGTGGATGAACAAGGTATATGAGAAATGAAAGATGGGAAGAGAAAAAATTCATGTCCAACTTCTACCATCAGAAGTCCTGGAGCCCTGGGTCCTAGGAATGACTTGACAGGAGTGATCTTGGACAAGCCCTTGACCTGTTTTCCAGGCTCTTATCTGTCATATGAAGAGGCTGATTAAGTCCCAAGGTCCCCGCTAGGTCTGGCATCTAATGATTCCCAGATACTCTGAGGTCATTTACAGGCAGGTGGCCCTTGTCTTATGATTCCCCCCAATGTACTTCTGGGTGGCCTGAGCCCCTGTCTCTACAGGAGGCTCACATAGCCATTGGCAGTGCCTGGGTGACCAACAGTAGCAGCGCTTTTCCTCCAGAACTTGACCCTGTGTTAGCACTGACCCCTGTTGGGTTTAAGCTGAATATTGGATGAGGAGGCAGAACACAGGTTCTAGTCTAGCTCAACTGTGACTCACTTAATCCCTTCAGGATCATGTCCAGGGAACTCTTTTTTACGAAGCTTTCCCAGATTTCAATTATGTCCCAGCAGGAGTGAGGAGTCTGGGATTGTATTTTGATAAATGCTGTCTTTTACCTCAGATAGTTTCCTGGGCCTCACCTTACTTCAGCATGTCCCTTGATTGTTAACAAGCAACGAGCCTCTCCGGGGGTTGTCATGCAGGCCTGGAGGACTTTCTTCAGCTCTTTAGCCAGTGACCATTGTTTCACTGGCTTTCTAGCCAATAACCATAAAATCCCCACAAGAAAGCCCCTGCTGAGAATGCAGTCTTGTTGAGCTCCACGTGGGCTTCTAGTGAAACGTGGATGCCGTCAGGGGATGGCAACTTGGGGCTTGGTTCCACTGTTTGCCAAGCCACTCCTCCAGGCTCTCAGGAACATAATAAAGGGAAGAAATAACTATTCTACGTACAGAAAGGAAGGCAGGGTGTGTGCCTTTGGGAAGGCTTTTTTCCAAAGCACATGAAGGGTCCTAGGGCAGAGTGAAGAGGGAGCTGCCTTATTTTGTAATAGTCTTTGCTTTCCCTGGTGCAGTTTTACCAGTCACACCCATGATTCTTTCAAAAGCCTTGTGAAGAAGGCAAGACCGACTTCTGTTATCCCCATTTCCCAGGTGAAGTAACTGAGACTCGGGGAGGGGAAGCCACCTGTCCCTTCTCACCCATCTAAGAAGTAGCAGACCTGGGACAGTCAGAACCCAGCCTGTCCCATGGTGGCCAGCACTCATTGTACACTGAGGGGTCATGTCCACAGCCAGTTCTAAATCACCCCCAGGGCTGGCAAAGGACGTGAGGCAAGGGGTCTTTGTGGGTGTGACAGGGGAGCTGGGGCAGGGGTTTCCTTTGTCCTCCATGTGCCACACCTGACACTCAGAGCCAAGCTACTCCTTTCTTAAATCTCTGATATTAGTAACAAGCCTGACCAAAGGTAGTGTTATATAATGAAATCAGCAACTGGACATTGGATGATGATCGAATGAATGGACAGATGAATAAGTGAAGTAGCTCTCACATTAATTTAGTACACAAACATTGGTTATATTTCAGCTGGCACAGAAGACGGACCGGAGACCATGTCTAAGATCTGCTCTCTGCCCCAGAGGAATACACGTTCCAACAGGAGAAGAAACAGAAAAATAAATGACCACACCCCGTGACAGAAGCTGGAGTGCAGCTAGGTAGATGGGCTCTAGAAGCCCAGAGCCGGAGGATGTGACTAAGCCTCCTTCCCATGTGACCAAACTTGCAACCCTCTGTCGGCAGGAGCTTCCCTAGGGTTGCAGGAATCGGCGTGACTCATTTTCCCTCCCTATCAGACATTAAGCTGGGAACAT
This sequence comes from Hippopotamus amphibius kiboko, assembly GCF_030028045.1. Classification (NCBI taxonomy): domain Eukaryota; kingdom Metazoa; phylum Chordata; class Mammalia; order Artiodactyla; family Hippopotamidae; genus Hippopotamus; species Hippopotamus amphibius. The sequence goes on from NC_080191.1 coordinate 162,849,920, forward strand.
CCGAGATCTCCAGTTAGGGCACGCTAAATAAATTCTCCTGGAGGAGCCATGAAAGCTTCTGCCAGGTAGGTGACCTGGGCCATGGGACAGAGTCTGCAGAGCTCTCAAGCTACCTGTCCCAGGATCCCAGCTACAACAAGGATCCCAGCCGTCACAGCCTTCCCTGGGGTCCATGCTCAGAAGCAGCTGTCCCCAGAGTTCTCTCTCAGCTGCCAAGGTTGTCTTAAAAGCTGGAGTGAGATCAAGGCACAGGGACCATCACAGTCACGGTAGCCCGGATCATCCATCAGGGCTAGAACACCTCACCTTGAACAAGGGAGATAAGAGAATAAAATAACGCCTGACACAGCCTTATCACCTGATAATAGGACCTTGGTTTTTCCTTTAAAATTACGGAGAGCCACAGTCCTGTACTTTGGCTGATAAAGAGATCACAGGAAACAAAGCTATTAATTTTTATCTCTGCTGTGCAATAGCACATCTGAGGGAACACAATATATCCAAGGGGAAAAAATACTTTTTCTGATAGTAGAAGCTGGACATGAATTTTTTCTCTTCCCACCTTTCATTTCTCATATACCTTGTTCATTCACCAGCCTCTAGGGATTTTTAATAGAAGATGTATTAAACAGACACAGATCTGGCTATGCTATCACCATTACATAATGTCATAAATCTCTCTCTGTTTTTCCTCTACCCCCACCCTTGGAGGACTTGGTACAAGCATTTAGAACACAATTTAAAAGACTTGAGTCAGTTAGTTGCCTCTCTAGTCCTCGATATTCCCATCTTTAAAAGGAGGAGCTAGACACTTGGTCTCCACAGTCGCTTCCAGCTTCAATCATCCAGGAGCCGATGACTGAAGGGGACACAGCGCAGGCCACTTGTGATGACAAGGGTAAACTTTCTAAGTATGAGGGCTGTCAGATACCAGTAGGACCAGGCCACCACCACCCCTGCTCTGGGCCCCACGCCTTAGGGGGCCCAGCTCTGGCCTTCCTTACAGGACGGCGGTCCACGGGGCCAAGAACGTGTGTGCCTGGAGCCCACATCCCCCTTCCAGAGCAAATTCTGGGCACCTGGGACCCTGAAATAGCCTGTGTCAATGGCCCAAGGTCTGTTTCCAGGCTCTACCTGACCTCTCCCCTGGTTCCTCATGCCCAGAGCAGATCACAGCCCCAGGGTGCACACCCCTAGGGCTAGGGGTGGTCCAGGGATGGGGGGTGCGATTGATGCCCCACCTCCACATCCCACCCTTCCCTGCCCTCAGGAATACTTGGGTGGAAAAGTTTGCAAAGCCTCTGTCTTTGGGGTGTCTATGTCCATCAATGCCAGCGAGTAGCTGGGCTGGGGATGAAAGAGAGTGGGGACAGGATAGAGATGGGGGAGGGGTGGAGAAGACCAGCAACCTCCATGTGTGCTGGTAACTGGCCTGCAAATGCTTGGGCGGGGGACTGTCTGCCATAGAATAGCAGGCGGTGAAGGATCCACGTCGGGAGGTGGTGGGAAGAAGAGCGTGCCGCTGAGTGGTGATGCGCTTCCCAAGCTCGAGCTGTCCAGCCGGTCACTTCAGAGGCCCACAGGCCGCCCCAGCCTCCTGCCCAAGCTTGCCTTAGGCCTCTCTTCTGGAGAAATTTGATTTTATACTTTGAAGGTGAATCTTAGCACCTCTTCCTCTTTCTCTGGAATAAAGCTGTCTCACAATTGGTTTCCTTATCATTGATACCCTATCTGTTTCTAAAAAACAGAAACAAAAACCTGGAGAAGGCTTATAGCAAAAACACCAGATGGCTAAATATAGACTTGCCACTCTCTGAAAGAAAGGAGATAATCATCCCAGGGAACTCAGATTCAATTTTTGCTAAATATAAGAACAAAACAGCCCTGAGCCTCCTGACTGCTAAAGCAAACCTAGAGGCGTGCTGAGTTACCTGGCTTTTATTATGTGATCAAAAGTACAAATACTCATTCTTCAAAGGAGACAAATGTCTATAGGGCAGAAAATTTGAAGAAAAGTTTCATCATTTGCATTCTTATACAGGAGGCACTAAGTGACATAGGGGACCAAGTCTTCAACAGCGGTTCTGCAGGCCAGGAAGAATCAGGCTCCACACATCTGTTTATTATCTTGACACTTGATAAAAATCTCAGGACATGATATTTTTTTAAAGTTGTGAAGTCATTGCTACAGGAACCTGAGCTAATATCATCTAAGTAACCAAAATGGATATGAGAAAATAACTCAGAAAAATCAAAGGAATGAACTATTTAAACAAACTCTTCGCAGACTTCTCCACCCAGTATCCCTAAGAGCACCCAATGGCAGAGAGAAGTGGAATTCCACCCTGTGGGATGGGGAGCTAGAGGATCGATCGTGCCCTCCTCCACCTCTGGAGCAAAGTAAAATTTATCTTAAAATGTATTCAATTTTAGGGACTTCCCTGGTGGCGCAGTAGATGGGAATCTGCCTGCCAATGCAGGGGGCACAGGTTTGATCCCTGATCGGGGGGCATCCCACATGTGGCCGTGGAGCCCGTGCACCACAACTACTGAGCCTGTGCTCTAGAGCCCGAAAGCCACAGCTGCTGGGCCCAAGAGCCGCAACAACTGAAGCCCACAAGCTTAGAGCCTGTGCTCTGCAGTAGGAGTGGCCACAGTGGTGAGAGGCCCACGCACAGTGGTGAAGACCCAAAGCAGCCCCCCCCCCCAAAAAAAGTATTCAATTTTAGCTTGCTACTTTATAATAAAGGTGTCCTTATTTTAATATAAAATTAATTTCCCCCCAAATCTTTGCTGAAGTTCACATCGCTGTGGCTTAGAGTATTACCTGGCACTATCAAGTATCCCAAATGTTTGGAAAACCACAACTGGTTTACATTGTCTCTTATTTGTTCTTTATAACAAACAAACTGATTAGGCAGGTATTACGCATTTTCATCAATAGGGAAACTGAAGAACAGAGAGATTAAGCACTTCTCCCAGTAGCACATGGCACCGGAATACATATTACTTGCATGAAACTCCGTCTCCTGCCTGTAAGTCCAGTCCTTTTCCCCAGCTTCCATAATGTCATTTTATCATGTAGGAAATAATCAAGGAAAGAAAGGCATGGTCCCACTAAGGTTTCTGATATCGTGTTACTGAAGCACAGTACCCACCGAGCCTGGGAGACCACCCAGGCGTCCCATGGCCCCCCATGTTGCACTCTGGCACCAACAGACATCTCTGATTCATGGCCAGATTCTTCCAGAGGATGAATCACCCATGCCTAAATTATGATCGGTTCATACATTATCGAGTTCATGAGGCTGGAGCGGGAGAAGAGAGAAGAGCCCTTTTTTTGCCCAGGGCTCTCCAGCAGCTTTCCCAAACCCTTACAACAGTGACGGCAAATTGCCCCTTCTCCATGAGGCAGGGCATCGATGCTGAAAGCTGCAGGATGCAGTGAGAGGTCTGGCGTCCCGATCCTGACTCTGCTGCTGGAGGGTTATGGGAAAAACCGTTTAACCCATTGGTGCCGGGTGTGGCAGGGTATGATCGTGAGAAAGAGTGAGATAATGTCTGGGAAGCCCTTTGAGCTCCTCAGAGACGAGAGTCTCCATAAACACAAGGTGTCATTACTTCCAAGTTCACATCAGCCAAGGACATCACAGTTCAGGTCCCTGCAGAAACCTCCTCTCTCTCTGGACTTGAAAGGAGCTGATCCTTCAGCTTCTCATCCAGATGAAATGTCCAAGTTTTGGAGGATTTGCGGTGAGTTGACCATCTGGTTAAAGATGATTATTGTTGAAAGGAAAGCCTCGATCTTTAAATCATAGACCCTCACAGCTGGAAAGGATGTTAGCCATATAGACCCCGCTTCTCTTTATTTAGAGAAGGAGAAGCTGAGCCCATACGTAACATTCCATGAAGGCCTGCAAGATGTTAGACAGATGCTAGGTAAGAAGATGACTGGGACGTGGTCTTCGACTTCCTAGGACTCCCCACCTAGTAAAGAACACAGGCACATTCACAGTTTGTGGACAATGTGATATGATTATTATTGCAAAGTGCCACCAGGACTGTGACAAAAAGGGAGCCAAAGTTGTCCTGCAGCCACGTGTCCTTGGACAAATCGCTTCAACTTTGAGGCTCAGAAAAATGGAAACACGAGCAATGACATCACTTTCTAACATTTTTATTATGTTTGACAGCTCCCTAATAATTTCATAATCACTGGCTGATTTGATCCTTACGCGAAAGCAAGGAAGGAAACATTGCGATTAGCTCTTCTCTCTAGAGAAAGAGTCCCAGGAGTGTGGTCCTGACCTCACTCCCGGATGAGTCATCTGGAAAAGAACCAGGAAGGTAACTGGACTCTAGTCCCCAATGGCCTGCTTCCCTGCAGGTGAACAGCAGTGATCCCTAAGTTCCTTCTGGCATGAAAGTTCTATAGATCTACAAATTCGTCAAATGTCCAAGGCTACCTGGAACTGAGGAGGGTTTGGATAAGCATTTGTAATGATCAGAAAACTGAAAAAAATCAGCATCTTTTCCCTCTAAACTCAGCTACCAATAAAACATTTCTTAATTCAAATGGCTTAATATGGTTTAGTAAGAACCTTGGGTTATTTCATATTTCAATATTACGCAACTAGACCATGAATATATTTTTACTGCAAAAAGTTCAAATATTTAAAAGCAAATATCCTTTTGACTGCCTCTCCTGATTCCAGCTGCTACTCCCTGCTAACTCCCCACCCTCCTCCTCGTCCCCCACTACTGCAACTGTTAGTACTCATCAGCATCATTTTAGCCCTTCCTCTATGCAGCTACCTACATGTGCGTATAGAAATACCTCAATATTTCTTGCAATTTCTTTGTAAATGGTCTAATGGTATCTACATTATTCTACAGGTTTTTTTTAACTTAACACATAGTGGAGCTCTAGCCTTCTTAGCTGCCGTAGATGTACTGTGTTCCCTGGTATTTCATAATATTACTACCCTGCCGTTAAGCCATTCCCGTATGAATGGACCTCTAGTGATATTCATGGTTTTCTCCATCACAAACAATGCTGCAATGAACATTTTTGTGTGCGCCATCTTAGAAACACACACACACACACACACACACACACACACACAGACTGCTGTGTATTGTATTCTACAAGATAATTGCCATATTTGACTCTGAAGGTATTATACTGATTTGCAGGCTGACCAAAAGTGTAAGAAAGGATCTATTCTGTTACAGCTTTTGCTAAAAGTTGATATTATCAAAAGTCTTAATTTTTTTGCCAATCTGATAGTAAAAAAATATGCATTGTTGGTGTTAATTTGCATCTCAAATATGTTTTCCTTAAAAGTGGGAAATAATAAAAAGTGTTAGCACTTAAAATGTGTTAATCTTCTCCAAAGAAAACATGACATATTCAAAGATAAATGTCTCTGGGGTCAAAGGGCCTGGGCTGCCTTTCCGAATCTACCACTGACAAGCTGGGTGACTTCTGGCAAGTTGCCCAACCTCTCTGGGCCTCACCTTCCTGTCTGTTCAGGTTGTGAAATAGTTGTCATGAAAGTGCTTCATAAATGTTAGCTCTGTGCAAGTGTTAGACATTACCTGACTTTTATAAGGTGAAGAAGCTGATGCTCAGTGAGGTGGTTTGCATATTTCTAGGTACCAAGAAAGCCCCTCATTTAGCTACCACAGCCCCTGTCTTATGTCAGAATATGTTTAATCAGACTTTCTCAGCAAGCTGAAAAATTAGGCCTTGAGTTTTGTTTATTTATTTGTTGGTTGGTTTTGACTTCTGTTTGTTTGTCGCATTTATTTTTTTTTTTTTACTTAATAGAAGCACATGCAGAATAGGACATTGGTTAGCTGATCAACTGTAGGATGTCATGTCACCTTAAACCCCAGAAATCTACTGCACCCAGCGAAATGCCCTAGTCTCTTCTGCATTAATTTTTACTGTCCCAGCTGCACTGTTTACTAGAGAGCAAAACACTCCCTAATTCAAGGAGATAGATTTGATGCACCTAAGACATAATCACGTTTATTTTCATACACAGGAGCACTGTGGGGGCACAGAAGACATTTTTTGGCCACTGAGCCCCATGTCCCCTTCCTGGCAGCACCCCACCTTCAATCCACGGGGTCTAAGTGGGCCCCACCCTCTGCCCTGGGGTGGAGCACTTGGCCCAGACCTACATCAATTAGCATGCTTCAGTCTCCAGCCCCAGGGATTGGCAGTCAGCAGAGCACGTGCTACAAGAACCTCAATCAAGGTGAACTTTGGGATTTGGGCAGACAAAGCAGGGACAGAGAACTTTCATATTTTCCCATGGCACGTGACCCTGAAAGGATTTTGCTCTGAAAACTTCTTGCGCTGACTTTCTTGAAGGAAAAGAGAAGAAGACTTAAGAGACGAGAGAGAAAAGGACATTGGGACCGGGTTCCAAGAACATTGCCGAAGCCAGATGCCCTCCTATACATCTCGGTTACAGAACTTAATAGTGATAAATCCCCCCTAGACGCACACACTCTTTTTTGGCGGGGAGGGCACTGAATCTGCTGTTCTATTATTTGTGACAACCAGTGCTATGTGGAATCCCACACGCACATTCATGCTCAATGTTTCTTTCCATGCATGGAGGGCAGGGCGGTGTCATGGAAGAAGCCCAGGCCTGGAAGGCAGGAGACCCAGGTCTGTCACTGGCTTTGTCTCTTTGGGCATCAATTTACTTAGCTGTAAAGTGAGAAAGTTGGACAAATAAGTTCAGGACACCTCCCTGCTCTGACACTCTCCGAATCTGTAAACCTGAAACTCCTGGTGTTCTTGTGACCACTGGCAGCTGAGATCGTCAGATACTGACTCTTTGAAGCATTCCATTCATTGTGTTAAAGGAGGGCTTAAGTGGCCCCCAATGGAGGGGACCTGAAGAACAGTAAACAATTAGGTTCCTGTATCTCCACCAGAACTGGCTCCAGAAGAGGGTCAGGCTTTGCAAAAACACAGAACATTCTTCCCTCTGGGCTCCTTGGGAAAAGCTCTCTGCACGATGGAGGGTGTCTCTCTGGCTATTCATCGCTTGCCAGTGGGAACAGCCAAGAAGGAGAAGAGGTCACATGGCCAGGCCTACTGCTGGCACGGGGTGTTCTATGCAGCTGATGGCTGGGTGAGGAAGAGGTCTGCCCGACCCCCTACCGAGGCATCCTGTGGAAGGTGGGCCCAAGAGTCGCCAAAACACATTCTGCAACAGTCTCTATAAAGGTTCCCATAAGGCAGGATTCAAATTCAACCACTGTTGCTTTCTCTTCTGTATGAAGCATCACATAGGCATTTTTTTAATAAACGTCACAGTAACCCTCCTGCCCACAACATCACCTCCAGTTTATAGTTACAGGAACTGAAGCTCAAAGAGGTGAAGTTGAAGTAACTCCTGCAGGGACGCACAGCAAGAGTCACAGTTCGTTTCACTGATGGAGGACGAGACCAAGGCCTGAAGGCTGCTTTTGCCTCGTCTCCACCCACCCCTGCACCGTCCTGTGAACAAGATTCACAAACATGCAGGTCAGAAGCATGTGTTCCAGCACTGCCCTTCTCACAGCTGCTTTTGTAAACACTCAGAAACACAGTGTTCTTGCTGTTTATGTGCATGTCACTTCCTTGATCGGACAGTGAGTTCTTCAGCAGGGTCTGTGTGATCCAGCTGTGTGGCTCCCCCAGTTCCTGTACAAAACAGGAATGTGAAAAGCAGTCCTTCTGTCTGGCCGGCCACTGACCCCAGAGGAGGACCGGACTCAAGTAAGGGTCACTAACTGGATAGGCTTAGGGGCCAGGCAGGCAGTGCAAACACAAGAAATCTCAAGCAAGGTCTGTGACAGTAGGGAGTGGTAGGAGACTGAGGGAACAAAACATGCAGGACCCGCCTAAGACACTCAGGTCCAAAAGCTTCAGAAAGATTGTACAGCCAAGAAAAGCATGCAACCTGGGCCCCAGAGCCAGGAGTTTACAGCCCTGACTCTAACTCCACCCTGGACCATCCTGCTTGGCTTGGCATGATGAGCGCACGTCCCACCTTGTCACACCAGTCTTCCCAGATGGAGACATGGCTGCGGGGTTCCATACATGGTTCTCTTCAACACAATGTGCAGTAGACAGTGGGCTTTTAATACATGTTTGCTAAATAAATTTTAAAAGACTCAAGCCACTACGAGCCTCAGTTAGCCACCACTATGCGAAGGAAGATATGGACTCAGTTCTCATCATTCTAGGAGCCAGAACATTGATTATACTGTGTGGGTAGGGAACCAACTATACCAGGTAACTGTGTGTGCCACAATACCTAGAGGAGCCCTTTAGGACAATAAGAGGACTCATTGAGTGGTCCGCACACTCAAAAATGAGAAATATATGCAGTTCATGATTCTGTAGTATAGCCCAACAATTATCCATTCCCTCAACAATCATGGCGTTGGGACCAGAAGGGTGAGCAATATGGGCAGTGCCTTCCCTCAAGGAATTTACAGTCTTGTAATCAGCTCATCACATAAATACATGGAAAATCACAACGTAATACGCGCTCAGAAGTAAGCTGTGCTTTCAGAGGCCTGGCCAAGGATGACCAGGGAAGTGATACAAGAGCTGGCTAAAGAGGGAAAGAAACAGCATATGAAAAGTCCCCAAGAAAGAAGTGTGACAAAGAAAAGGATGCGTAAGGCCAGAGTGGCTGAGCAGAGGAATGGTTTAAGAGGCTGGTAGAGGTCGGACCACTCCAGGCTTGTAGGTGATGGCAAGAATTTTTATCTTTATCCCATGAGCATTGTGAGTTATTTACTCTGCTAGGGAAAAAAAACCAAAATGGTGGGCTGTTGCCACAGTTCTTCAGACCCTCTCTGCAGGCTCTTCAGTGCCTGTTTCTCCCTATAGGATCTGGGACAAGGAAGAAGAGTTTTAAATTCTTTTGGATGGAAAAAGATATTTCATTTTTAGAGTCTGAGCTGCAAATGAGATTTCTCCTTCCAGTGTACTGTGATATTGCCACTGTAATACCATTAGACACCCTGCTGGCAACAGGAGCTCAGAGCCCTACTGTCGGTTACTTCATGTCCAACATCATGTCAGCCAGTACTTTCTCATCTCTGGGATTATATCGACCACATTTTAACCTGAAAAATATCACAGACTTCCCACTTGATACCACTTATACTTTCAAATTTTAATGACATAATACCATTTACATTAGCACCCCCAAAGCTGAAATATTTATGTATAAATTCAACAACATACGTAAAAGATCTACTTGAGGAAAACTACAGAACTCTGATGAACAGAAATTAAAGAAGATCTAAATAAATGGAGAAATATTCCATGTGCATGGATTGGAAAGCTCAGTATTGTCAAGGTATCAGTTCTTCCCAACTTGATCTATAAAGATAAAGCAATCTCAATCAAGGGATTATTAATGCCAGCAAGTAATTTTGTGGATGTCAACAAAATGATTCTAACGTGTATGTGGAAAGGCAAAAAAAAAAAGATCAAGAATAATCAACACAATATTAAAAAAGAACAAAGTTGGAGGACTAACACTACCCCACTGAAAGATTTACTATAATGCTACAGTAATCAAGACAGTGTGGCACCAGCAAAGGAATAGAAAACCAATGGGACAAAAGAGAGAGCCCAGAAAGATTCACACAGATATTGTCAACTGATCTTTTAAAAAGGAGCAAAGGCATTTCAACGGAGAAAAGATAGTCTTTTCAACAAATGGTGCTGAAATAACTGAGCAACTACATGCAAAAAACAGTGAATCTAGATACAGATTTTACATTTTTCCAAAAACTAACTCAAAATGGGTAACAGACCTAAATATAACTCAAAACTATGCAACTCTAAGAAGACAAGATAGGAGAAAATCTTGGTGACCTTGGGTCTGGCAATGATTATTTAGAAACAAAACCAAAAGCACAATTCATGAAAGAAAAGATTGATAAGTTGGACTTCATTAAAATTAAAAACTTCTACTCTGTGAAAGACAGTATTAAGAAAATGAAAAGATAAGCCACAGACTGGGAGAAAATATTTGCAAAACACATATCCAAAAAAGGACTGGTATTCAAAATATACAAAGAACTCTTAAAACTCAACAATTAGAAAACAAACAACCCAATTCTAAAATGGGCAAAAGATCTGAACAAACATCTCACCAAAGAAAAAATATACATGGCAAATAAGCATATGAAAAGGTGCTCAACAACACGTGTCAGTAAGGAATTTCAAATTAATACGAGATACACTATACATCTATCAGAATGGCTAAAATCCAGAACACTGAGTACACACCAAATGCTGATGAGACTGTAAAGCAACAGGAACTCCCATTCATTGTTGGTGGGAATGCAAAAGTGGGTACAGCCACTTTAGAAGACAGTTTGACAATTTCTTACAAAAGTAAACATGCTTTTACCGCACAATTCAGCAATCACATTCCTTGATATTTTCTCAGATGAGTTGAAAACATATGTCCAGTTAAAACCTGCACGTGAATTTTTATAGCAACTTTTTCATAGTTGCTAAAATTTGGAACCAACCAAGATGTCCTCCAATAGGAGAATGGATAAACAAATTATGGTACATCCATACAATGAAATACTTTTCAGTAATAAAAAAATGAGCTATGAAGCCATGAAAAGACAAAGAGGAACTTTAAAGGCATATTGCTAAGTTAGAGAAGGCAACCTGAAAAGGCTGCATACTGCGTGATTTCAACTATATGACATTCTGGAAAAACCAAAACTGTAGATACAGTAAAAAAAAAAAAAAGAAAGCAGGGGTTGAGCGAGAGGAAAGGAAAGATGAATTGGTGGAACACGGGGGATTTTTAGGGCGGTGAAACTATGTTGTATGATACTGTAATGGTGGGTACGTGTCATTATGCACCTGTCAAAACCTATAGAATACACAGCACAAAGAGTAAACCCTACTGTAAGCTATGGACTTCAGATAATAATAATGTATCAGTATTGGCTCATTAACTATAACAAATATACCACATTAATGCAAGAAGTTAATAATAGGGAAACTTGGCGGAAGGGCAAAGGGGCGTATGGGAACTCGCTGTACTTTCCACTCAACTATTTTGTAAAACTAAAACTGCTCAAAAAATAAGGTATATTAATTTTAAAATTCTAATGATTAATAAAATACATGAAGACAAAAACACCATGGTTTTCATAGCCTTGTTTTAAAAATTATATTTGGTTAATCACAACAGCGCCCGCATACGCTTGAGAAATACAAGTACATATGAGTAAAGTATGCCTGTCTTTTGCGGTCCCTAGACTGTCTTGAGCACACATATGGATTCAGAGATTTTCTTACAGTAACTCCATAGGCTTAAAAGAATCCAGAGTCTGGGAACCATTGCTGAGGGCTTTAAGACATTTCTTGATTAATGAATGAAACATGCTCCCCTGGAAGATAGAACACTAATTGCAGGTCAGTGTCATTGATGGCCAGTCTCTCTAGACTCTGGGAGACTGTGATACCTTTCTCATCACGTAGAAGGGAGGGCTAAGAAAGAGGCTGTGTGTAAAAGCACCTAGCAGAGTGCCTGGCATACCACAACTGCTCAGTAATTATTAACCAAACAGAATCTGGTGTTATAAAGGAGATCAGTCATCAGGTGCTGGTCTGGATTGGCTGACATCCAATATCTCTTCCACTTGGATTTGTGATTCAGGTCCCACCCCCTTTTTTTTATGCTTTGGGACCTTACTTCTGTTCCAGGCCAAAAGTTTTGTCACTCTAAGACTGGGTATGGGAAAGAGCTACAAACATCCATAGGACAGATCTTGGGAAGGCACGCTGTCTGAACCACACCAATTTGCCCCGACCTCCCATCTTGTCATGTGCACCTGTAAAGTATGAAACCCAAAGACAGAACTTTGGAGGAATTCGATATACCTCAGGGTTTAAGAAGGAACTAAAAGCTGTCCAGTCCCTCCACAGTGACATAGCAGCTGAAAGTTATTAAAAGACACTCCAAAATCACAATGGTCTGGAGGAATGAAAAAATATATATCTATTACAGACAACAAAGCTTTCACTACATTTACTCAGTCAAAGTATTTGTTCCTTCAGCTCCAACTGTGTGCAAAGCTCTGACAGTGCTGGGTGCTGAGCTAGCTGACTCTAGTCAGTGTGATAAAAATGTCCTTTCCATGCTGTTCCTTGTAACCCCAAGTACAGAGGGATCCAACTGTTCCCACCCTGATCTACTGCTGGTCCTGGAGCCTCTGCTCCCCCCATTTCTTGGGCAAATCACAGATATTACCTTTTAGAATGGTGAAAGGCCTGGAAATAGTGCCTTGAGAAAAATGAAAAGAACTGGGGAGTTTTAGCTGGTGATGAGAGAACCCAGGAGAGATGGGACTTTTGATTTCACAAATATGAAAGACCATTATAAGGAAGCATGGTTTGATTTTTTTTGGTGTGGAGTCAGGAGCCAGAACTGCAAAGCAGTTGGAAGTGACAGAGAGACTGACGTCATCTTAGCCAAAGAAAAAACTTTTTACCAGTGAGAAGCGTCCAAATGTGAAATAGACTGCCTTGATAGGAAGTGAGTTCCCCATTAGGTGTTCAGAAGCCAGGTGTTCAACAGACAAGGAGTTTGTAGAGGAGATTCTTTCAGCAAACTTGGAAAGAGTGAAGCTGATATTAATGACGTTTTTTTATGCCAAATCCACTTCTGTAAGTGTTGGCTGTATCCAACGATTTCTGCATTACAAATCAGATGATATTCCACTTCTGTGTATCTACACATCATTTAGAGTTTACAAAGTGCTTTCAATTACATGATCTCATTGACTCCTCAGGACAAATATTTGAGAATTGTCATACTCACTTTATAATTGAGGAATCTAAAGAAAGGAAAGACTAGTGGGAAGCTGCTGCATAGCACAGGGAGATCAACTCGACGCTTACTGATGACCTAGAGGGGTAGGATAGGGAGGAGGGGAGGGAGGCTCAAGGGGGAGGCAATATGGGGATATATGTGTAAACACAGCTGACTCACTTTGTTGTACAGTGGAAACTGCACAACACTGTAAAACAATTATACTCCAATAAAGATTGGAGGAAAAAAATAATAAAATAAACTAAAATGGAAAGGCTGAGAGAAGCAAATCAAGGATAAAATCAAAGGAAATTATGAGGTTTCATTGGGGAGCTCATTCTTTCCACTATGGAATCACAGGCCAAGGACATTCATCTCATTTTTCAGGATGAAGAGATGAAAAGTATCAGATTCTAGACAAGGGAGGTATGTTTTCCAAGGGGCTAAGAAGCTGTCACTGATCCCAAGACGGAGCATGACATTTTCTCTGTAGCTCAAAAAGCAGAAAATACTGAGTCTTTGACGTTAACAAACATATTATTCATGGGTCAGCTTCTTCTCACCCACAGCACACTCTAGGGTGAGACCAGGCTGACCGCTGCCCAGGTGTGAAAGAGTAAGGCCTTTGCCTCAAGAGTGGGAAAAAAGAAGAGAGAAGGTGATAGTCTAGGGATGATGTTGAATTGAAAAAGTCCCAGGGGTGACCGAGAAATCGAGAACCACTTGTTTCTTCTTGTAAGAATGTTTTGCATCTGGAAATGTAGTCCAGCGACCCCCAAAGAGGGGGGCTGAGAACTCCCAAAGGCTGATGAAGGGATTAATTCCCGTATAATAATCGTGCTGTGTTCTTCTCTAAGGTCTTTCATCTGTAGATCTCAGAAGATTTTGCAAACACCAATTAAATGTTACAACATTGCTTTGAAGTTTGTATTATTATGTCCATTTTCCAGATGAGAAAACCGAGAGGCTAAGGGACTTGCCTAGAGACAACCCAATCAAGATTCTAGGAGGCCAAACATTTCAAACTTCAGCTCTGCAGAGCTCTGGGCCTCACAGGGGGAGAGAGATTGAGACAGTCTGACAGTGTTACTCCCAGGCTCTGAGAGAGAAAGATTCCTGAAGATGCCTTCTCCCTACGGGATCACGAGCTCTGTAAGAACCTTGGAGGGTTTTTCCTTATCAAAGGGACTGGGTTCAAGAACCACAAGATTTGGAGATAGACTCCATGAATCATTCCTCAGCCTTCCAATGGGATGTCATTTCTCCTCTTCAAAGCTGTCAAAAATGATTGTGGTTACCTCTTTTATGGTCTACCTTGGGTTATAATTATTCATGTTGGCGTCTGGTTTTTCTCTTAAGACTTCAGACAGGATATCTTACATTATCCCTTCTGCTGGTACATACTACAAGGTCATAGGCAAATATGTTTTGACTTTATTTGAAGTGGGGTTGATGGGGAAAAGTCAGAGCAGCAGACAACTTCTACAAGGTATGAAGACCAAAGTTGATAACATTTGTCCTCCCCAGAGACAACAACAAGTCCTGCCTGCCATTTATATTTCATGTGAAGAAAGGCACTTCTGGGTTTTCATGACTGCCACAAATCTCTATTTTCACCCCAGAAACCAATGTTCAGTTAGGATCATCAAGCCTGGCCAAAATTCAGTGAAGGAGCTTCATGGAAAGCCACATGTGTGATAAATATATTTGGGCATAACAGACACATGTGATAACATGGAATAACAGCATGATATGACCAACATGCTTTACAAATTTTACAAAGCATTTTTATCAGCACTCTCATTTGAGCCTATTAAGACATCATGAAGGGGCTTCCTAGGTGGCACAGTGGTTAAGAATCCTCCTGCCCATGCAGGGGACATGGCTTCGATCCCTGCTCCAGGAAGATCCCACATGCCTCGGAGCAACTAAGCCCGTGCACCACAACTATTGAGCCTGTGCTTTAGAGCCCGTGAGTCACAACTATTGAGCCTATGTGCTGCAACTACTGAAGCCCATGCACCTAGAGCCCGTGCTCCACAACAAGAGAAGCCACGGCAATGAGGACCCCACGTGCCACAATGAAGAGTAGCCCCCAGTCACCGCAACTAAAAGAAAGCCCATGCACAGCAAAGACCCAACACAGCAAATAAAAGTAATTAATTAATTAATTAATTTTTTAAAAAGACATCATGAGGTGTGCAATTGAGATGTCATTATCTTATTTATTGACGAATTTCACCAAGGCTAAGTGTCCTGCTCTGGGTCACACAACTGTTAAATAACAGAACTGGGGCAGAAACCAAGAAACACTGGAGAGAGAAAAGAATGAGAGCTCTCTGTATCCCACAACTTCCTTTCCCTCTCAGCTTCCCAAACTGGAATTTTCTTTGTACTTTCTTCCTTGCTCACCTCCGTTGCTTGCAACTATGCCAAGTGGTGTCCATGCTAAACCACGTTGGGTCCTTCTGAGCCCCGGTCACCCTGAGGACAGTGTCTGTGCAGCTGGAAATCCAGAGCTCACCTGAACACGATCTGCCTTTCAAAGAAGAGTGGAGCCGCAGGTGTAATTTTGCAGGCTTAGGAACCCACCTCACGAAAGATGAAAAAAAAGAAAGTCTCCATAACAGCTGTCAACTGAAAATCCATTGGAACATTTGGTGCAGTTGTCGAAGCCCAAGGGGGAGAGATGGGAGACTTTGGTTTTAGTCCCAGTGCCGCCAACCATCTGTGGGCCCTTGTTTTCACTCCACAGATATTTAATGAGCACCTAGTAGAGGCTGAATATTGAGGTCAGTGCCAGGGACACAGAAATGAAAAAGATGTGTTTCTTGCTCTCAAGGAGCTAACAGTGTAGGAGACAAGACAGGCACACAAGCAGGTAAAGACATTGCAATGTGATGTGTGCTTTTGTGGAGGTGTCACACTGCTGTGAGTCTTCCCAGAGGAGAAAACTAAACCCAGTGCTGGCCTCTTTGGATGCAGGGTGCTGCGGGAATGCACAGCCTGTGCACCCGTGAAGCCAGTCCTGCCAACAGAGATCCTCCAGGTCGCAGAGTTTCTCTCCTGTGGGGCTTATGACCACACATGGGGACAAGTGGGTGCAGAAAGGGAGACTCTCCGAGAACTAGGAGTGAGATCAGACAGGAGAAGCCATGAGATAAGAGAAACTTAGAGCAAAGAGGTCAATAGGCACGGCAAGAAGAGGTGCTAGGATGGAGGACAAACTGAGGCCTGAGAACACCAGAGTGACTTGAGGGGTCTCCACAGATGAGGAGACAGCCGCAAGGCATGACAGCTGTTTCCAGAACATGAGCAAACAGTTTCCTCTTAGCCTGAGGCCCCGCCTCACAGCCGGAGAGAGGCTTTACTCTTAATTTCCCCACTACCTTCAACTTCCATAACCTGAGGTCAACGGCATTTATCTGACTCTTGCAAATAGGACAAAACAAATCCAAATATGTAAAGGTGTTTTACATGCTTACAAAACATCACACTTTATGCTAGGGAGACTTGCAACTGAAAGACTCCACAGCCGAAACAAAGACAAAATTAGTCCCGCAGGTGGGTGAGGATGTAGGCACAGGCTACCCTTGATGGGGCTATCTGCCCCTTTCAGAGACTGCTCCTCAGACGTGATCTCTGCTAAAATGGGAAGCACTGACTACTTGATAACTGCATGGCGATAATTCAGAGGTTGGCCAACCCATCCTCTGCTCTTCCCCAATGAGCTTTCTGTGCTAAGCCTTTGGGTCAATCAGCTTTCTTTTTTCTCAACTCATTAGCATGCCATCAATAATTACAGATTAAACATCAGCCGTTTTCCTGCCCAATAACCCTAGTATTCTAGCTATCTATGAAGATAATTAACCTTCTTAAAGAAAAGTGCCCTAGGAAGCTTTCCTTAACACAATAGATAATTACCTTTGTTAATGACCTTTTTCTCTTATTCTGTTATTAGTGTTCAGGCTGGTCCTCCCGTACAGAACAGCGATGGCTGCTCCACACGGCCCTCTCCGCATCCTAAATCTCCGATGATAATCATCATTGTCCCCAGCATGCTTCCAGAAAGTGGCTTTATTCTTACTACTTGGCAGTCAATTCCAGAGACCTCCCAAGCAGCAAACAGCTCACAAGCTTCTAAAGCAGATCAGATGTGCCTCTCCAGTGTCCTGAGGAGAGAAGAAGGAAAGTGACCTGGTCAAGGTCTTGGAGCAAGGTGCACTCCCTCTCTTTAGTGTCTGACTCACTCAACTGCATTCCAAAAACTCAGTATGGCTGCTCAGTAATTCCCTACATGACATTAGCTGAGCGCTCACTATGTGCTGGTCCTTTGCTAAATCCCGGACATTCAGCCCTGAAGAAGAGGAAAAAAAGACCACAGCAAGTTTGCCACCTAGGGATGGATTCAACCAGCCTTGCTGCAAAGAGTCTTTTTTGTTTGTTTTCTTGTTTGGTTTTTGCCCATTCTTTAGGAAGTATATAGCAGACACTTGTGTCAGGCCCTTTAAGGACCTGCTCTAATCCCACCTTTCTTATGAGCACTCCTTCAACCTACCCCCATGGGAATGAGGATCTCCTTCAACAAAGGGCTTGTGCTGCCACAAAAGCCCAGTCACACTTCTGCCTTCATTGAGAATCACTTGTGTGCGGCAAGAACATTTCTTACCCAACTCCATGTCCCCTGCAAGAGCACCTGGTGCACAGTAGGCTCTTCATCGGTGATTGTCAAATTAAATACATGCAAGATGTACGAGGCACCTAAAAGGGAGGGGTGGGATTGCTATTACATCTGGTCATGGCTGCTAAATGATGAAATGACTTAAACAACAACAGCAAAAGTAATTTTTCCAAAGAGCTCTCAGTGTCTCCTAGGACACAAATAGATGTGCCTCTGGTTTTCTAGGGCTCTTCTAAGCAGAGTCATGCTCCTCCTTACATGTTTGGATAATCTCACCAAGAGCTACCACATCTATCCTGTTACCTAAGCCACTGAACAACCCAGTAAGATAGGCGCAGAAAGGGTGCTCATCCCAATTTTCCCAAGGTCAGACAGAGGAAATGACGGTCCCAGATCCAAGAGTTAGTAAGTGGTAGAGCCTGGACGCAAACTCTCCATTCTTGGTTTGGAGTTCTTGGCAGTGAACATACTCACCCACAGTTGCAAATCATAATAATTATAGAAAGCCAAGAATCAACAGAGCTGTAATTAAAGATAGGCTTGTTTTCACCTTCAAATATGTTTTTTGGTAACTCGCCTAATAGTCGATTTGTATAAATCTAAACTGGGCTATGTATTTGTTAATTGTCTGTAATAAACAGACACAGTTGCACCATCATGCAAAGAACCCAGGTGAGGAAGGGTTTACTGAGTCTCATTTGCATTCAAATATCAAAATAAGATATGAAAAGTACCTCACGGGAGAAATCAGAACTTTTGAACACTGATATTTCACAGGTCAGTGATTCTTAATAATTCTAGAGACACGGATGCCTTTCTATATCTGCAACCGCTCTTCACACTCACTTATATTTAGTTGGAGAAGATGCTGATGGATAAATGAGAGCAAATTGCAACCGACACAATACTGGTTCAGGTTTATGCTCCAATAGCTTGAGGACACTTTGTGGTCAAGTTTCTTTTATTGATCATGTCAATGCTCCAACCTACTTGAGTTTAGAGGAACTTTGTTGCTCAGGTTTATAATATGCAAAAAAAAAAAAAAAAACCTGGACATGCAAATAAGATAAGCTATTACATCTTAAATGAAATTAGTCAATGTCACTTATATCTTTTTATAATATTAATTAGAAACCAGGTATATATTTTGATAAGCATGTAATTATTTTTCCCACTAGAATGTATGGAGGTGCATACATCAGCATATCTGTGTTTTGTTCCCATTTTACTCTCATTTCCTACCCAGTTTAGATGACTATTATCCCAGTGGAAATTAATAAGACAGCTGTGGGCTAGAATAAATTTCCCCAGCACGCGTCTGTTAGGAGGGGAAACCTTTCCCTACTCTCCGTTCTGATGGTTCCTTCAGGGTAGGGGGCTACCGAGGTGGGATACCCCTGGCCCCCTGCGCCCCTCCCTGAGCAGAGAGGAGCAGAGTGACTTCTCCTATGAGCCCTTTGGAAGTGGGGTCGTGGTCTGTGCACCTTTCCAATTCCTCCCCTTTTCAGTCTGCCCTCCGAGAATGTGTGTTCTCCACTGCTCTCGCCCCAGTGTAAACATAGCAGCCAAGGCCTTGGGCTTGAGAGACGCTGCTGTTTTCCAGCACTGCCGGTGGCAGGATGGATACGTCAACACAACCTGGGTTCAGTGTCAGGAAGGCCACTCGCCCCAGAGACATAAACCACATTGTCCCAAGAGGGTAAGTGACATGACCACGGAACACAGCAGGTGGGGCAGCTGCTTCCTCATCCGACCCACGTTCCTCAAGATGGCAACATCACTCTGGACCCTTCTGCACCCGTGGCGGGGCCGGCCACCTCTTGGGCACCCGTTATTCACGTAATGAATTAAAGTAGAAGTCACGATAAGAACTTAGGGGACTCGGTGTGGAGCCTCTCACACCACGCTGCTGCTATGGTCACGAAGAAACACACTCCGGTCTGTAAAATCCCACACACGTGCCGCCTGCGGCACATCCCACGCACAGCGTTTCTGGTTCATCCCACCCTCTGGTAGCAACCAAACAGGCCGGCACGGAGGCCGGCTTTTCCACAAGGTTCTCCTTTCTCAGGGAATCATGTATTTACCATACGGCCCCCGTTTCCTCTCACTGACCACCTACCGCTGAGGTAAAGCCCCTCCAGGCACGTCTCTTTGACACGTGCCAACACAGCCTCTCTGGCCCTCTCCTCCTGTGTCCTCTCCAGCTCTGTCCCGTTTACCACAGGAAAATCTCTCTTCTGCCCTCTTTCTCCCTCCATCAACTCTGGCATGAGTCCAAAAACCACTGTCTCAGACTGACAGCCTTCAGCATAGGGCTGATGACACCCCAAGTGAAAGGCAAAGGGAGACTTGCATTTTGTAGTGAGATGAGCATTACAAGAAACATTCCATCAGCCCCTTAAAGTCCTTAAAAATGTCCAGAAGTTACTTTAGCAATTCTGTAAAAGTCTTAACAGTACCCTCACCCTCTGTCGTCTTCAAGTACCAAGGTGCCACCTAAAAACTCAAACAAAAATATCACCCTAGGTTTTAAATTACTAGAGTGGGTTTTACTATTTTTAACACAAATATATTATGCTTCAATTATACTATGGGGCTCAGAGACTATAGAAAGATGGGCCAGGCCGCCGCTTACCATTGAAAGCATCATCCAGGAAATGTGCCCTGAGCCCCAAGGAGCCAACTCACAGGGAATTTGTCCATGCCTTGTGATCCTTCGAGATTTCACCAAGGAGCTCTGTGATGGAGTCAGAAAATGCAAATGTGCAGGCCAATCACTTTTAACAATATTGACTCTCTCTTCAAAAAAAAAAAAAAAAAAGGTGATTTATGGAATTCAATCAAATAATTTTTACCAGGGTGGAGGGACGTATACAGCTTGGAGGACTGTTACATTTTCACATTAGGCTCTGTGTTTCACTCCGTTCCAGGATGTTCTCGGTCCTTCTGCTTGAAAGACTTCCGTCAGGCCTTCTGCATGCCTGCTCTCCCATCTCCCTTGTCTGGAGTGACACAGTAAATCAGCATCCGTGGTGGCTGTGCAGTTGAGTCCCTTTGTTGTCACATCTATCTTGCAACATGCAATAGGGCTCAGAGCATGATGTGGGTTACACAACAGGGGTGGTTAGGAGAACTCACAAAGCAAAGGTCAGCAGTGGAAGACCTGTGGACCAGCCTCTTACTTTTCCTGGGAGAAGCGTGCCAGAGCCAGGACGCCCTGCTAGATTTGCCGTAGCTGCATGTTCCCTTTTAAAGGTCGTGCCTAAGAGCACATGTGGGGGTGGGGGGAGGGTAACTGTGGACTACATGGGTGCCAGGCTCTCTGGCTTTTATATGCTAGTGAGTTTCAGTGTTTACAGGGGTTTCCTAAGAAACCTGCACCTGCAAACCCTGGGAATCATAGGAAGTTGGGTTCAGAAGCCACCCTTCCTACCTGGGAAAAGAAACCTCCTGCCAGATCCCATCAGAAGCTGAATTTGGATGCAGTTCCTCCTGCTGGGAGAAGGGGGAGCCTCTGGTCCCAAAAAATTAATTGTCCGAGCAAAATGCGTTCCCAGGAATATCTTTAGGGAATCCTATTTGTTGCACCAGAATGGGACACTGAAAGTAGTCAAAAATCTGCCTGTAGGTAAATCTAATTGTTTGCCAGGTCCTGTGACTGCTCCGTTTTCAGAGTCGCCTTTGAAAGTCATCACGTCCATAACTTGCTTTCCATCGTCCTGTCCACTGCCCTTCCTCCGAGGTTCATTATCTCTTGTTTGACCTATTGCACTCTCTCCTAAGTCTTCTCCCTCCTTCCAGCCTCCCCTAAAGGCAATCTATCTTGCATACCATAGCCCTGAAATACAGCCCTGACCTTGTTACTTGCATCAGTCAGGATAGGTTAGGCTATGCACGGTAACAGACAAACCCACCGTAACGGTGACTTGAAACAACAAAGGCTTATTTCTTACTCTCACTACATGTCCATCTTTGGGAGCTGGGGATTCAGCTCCATGCCATTATTATCCCCACTCTAAGACCCAGGTCGATGGACAAGCCACCATCTGAAACACTGCTGAGGCTGTTGGAAGAGAAGAGAGAGCTCCAGAGGGTCTCACGTTGATAGATCAATGTCTGCCTGCAGGTGGCAGAGGCCACAGCTCACTGAGCAGAACTAATCTCATGGCCCCACCCACAGCTGGCCAGGAAGTACAGTCCTCCCATGTGTCCAGAAGGTGTGGACCCAGAAATAGTCAGTGAACAGCATTGATGACTATTTCATTACTCTTGCTTAAAGAGCAAGCAGGCAAGCAAATAAACTGATAACTTCCTATGTTTTTCAGGATAAATGCAAAATGTCTTAGGCTTCACAGTCTTCCATCTTCTCATCTAACATCAAGTTACTAAATCGGCAGTATGTCCCACTTTCTACATCACGTTATAAAAAGAATAAACGACTTACATTTACCTGTACAAGTGGTCCTCATGCATTGCTGCCCTGGGAGCCACACCTTCGCTCCTGCTGTTCCTCCCATCAAATTCTAGCCATTTCTCCAGGTCAAACGCAAATGACACCCCTTCCATGAAGCCTCCTACAACTCTCCCAGCCAGAATCAACTTCTTTATGTAGTATCTTTATAAGGGCCCAATCTGTGCTTCTTTATGGAACTTAACGCAATTTCTCATCTATTATAAAAAACAGTTGTAATTTAGTCATAAGGCTAAAAGAGACTTAAGAGAGCACCTAATTCTTAAATCTTCCACATACCACTGCCAAGTCTTCCGTCATCTGTTTAAAAATCCACAGTTTGAGGGAACTCACTACCTCCCAGGCAGCCCATTTACCCTTCCGAACTTGAACAACACTGACTATTTAAAAAGCAATAATCAGAACCCACTTTAAAGCCCTTCACCATATGAAGCTAGTGCCTACATGCCTCTGTTCCAAACAAGGACACCAAGGCACGGGATAAGAATAGGAAATGTTTTCTTCAGTAGCAAGGAAAGTGGCAAAGGAAAGTTGTGGCTTAATTTATCTCATTGGCTGCTCAGAGGCTTCTTGGCTTCTGGACTATGATGAGGATGATCTCTTATGAGACTGAGAGGGATGGAAAGACACCAAGGCAACCACCCCGCCTTGTTTACCAGGGGACTCCAGGGTGCCTTTCCCACAGCTGTGCTAAGGGAAGGGTTTAGACTGACGGCTGTGCGGTCCCGGACAGATGTAGCTGTATCACGGCTCACTGTCTGACTGTCAACCTGAACTGCTGGGGACGCCACAGAACATGTCCTGGGTGCCCCAAGCAGAGCATCAGAGGGAGCCTGCCAAAGACCCTCCCTCATCACCAAGCAAACGCGAGCGCAAAACCCTATCTAACCTGCTGCATGGCCCGACGCCAGACGGTAAAATACACCACGTCTGTCTAGAAAGCATCCTTCACTTTTTCTGGTGCCTTCTCCAGTCGTCCCATGGAAAGACACAGCTCTTGAAAAGAACAGAGACCTTAGAATTGTGTGACCCTCGATAAGTCCCTTTCGTGAGTCTCACCTGTAAAATGGGGCAAATCATAGCTTCTGAGACTGTGATAAGGACAATGCCGAACAAGAAGGACCGCACCACGGCCTGGCTCAGCACACCACAGCTCTTTCCAGCCTTGCCTTAGACAAGAGTACCCCGGGCCCCGTACCCGGTTAGTCCAGCTGGACCTTGCACTTTTTGAGGCCCCAGGTTGGCCCACCTGCACGTGTTCTCTTCTCCATCAGGTGAGGAGTCCACAGGCACCAGGGGACATGCCCACCTCGAGTCATGTTCAGCTTCTAGACTACCCTCCAAGAACCCAGGACTCCAGAATTCCTCACCCACGTGGTCCTGAACGTACTGCTAGGACCTTGCTTCCCCGGGTCTGTCCTGTGGAGGATGAAACATGATGCTAGTGTGTGCCCTCCGAGGCCAAGGGGCAGCTGTGTGCAGGGTGCCAGGGATGGGCTGGGGTGGGGATTGGGTTGTGGGTGGATGTTTGTCGTGAGGCCCATGCCCTGTAAGCGCGTGCCAGGCACTCACAACGCGTCAGCAAGCAGGGGTGGGGGCAGGAGAAGGCGAGCAGCAAGCCAGGGTGGTGGCGGGGGGGGGGTTCATTTGGTGCACTTGCTTTGGACTTCACCAATGCTAGGAACAGACTTTGTTCCCTCTCTTCCTCATTTCTAATCCCAATCTGAGCGAATCTAATCTAATCCAGCGCATGATTCTGAAGCTTCAGCACTTCTTTCCTTTTTAGGGCTGAGAACAATTCCACTGTGGGTCTACACCACAAGACGCTGATCCGTTCTCAGGTTGGTGGACATTTGGCTGTTTCCATCTTTTGACTACTGTGATCATGCAGCTATGCACATGGGTGTAAAAGTATCTGTTTGAGTCCCTGTTTTCAACTTGTTTGGGGTTATATACCTAGGCGTGGAATTGCTGAATCATATGGTAATTTTGTGTGTCACTTGTTGAGGAACCACCAAAGCGTTTTCCACAGTGGCTGAACCATTTTACATTCCCAGCAGCGTTATACAAGAGTTCCATCTGTCTACATCCTCGCCAACACTTGTTATTTTCCGTCTGGTTTTTCGTTGTTGGTTTTTTGTTTTTTGTGTGTTTTTTTTGCTTTTTTTTTTTGTTTTTTTAATTTTTTTCATTATAACCATTGTAGTGGGTGGGAAGTGGTATCACATTGTGGTTTTGATTTGCATTTCCCTATTGACTAATAATATTGAGCATCTTCTCATGTGCTTGCTGGCTCTTTATATCTCTTTTTTGGAGCAGCAGGGATGACTTTCAGTGAGGTAACTACCATTCTAGGGATAATGAAAGGAAAGCTAAGAATAGCCTAAAACCACTACGACTCCAAGGGTACTTCTGGGGTCTCCAATAGAGCCAGTCTCCCATCTTGCTCCCGGCCTGCCTCCTTGAGGCTAGAGGAGAAGCCCCACACCAGCAGAACCACTCAAGCACCTCCATGCCTTGGATTGTGTACCCACACACATCACTTGCTACATACACACTATGCACTGAACTTTCCTCCCCATACACATAAACACACCCCATTCTCACTTTTAGCCCCAGGATTACATACAACAGCAGCTGGGACTTGGATTGCCTCGGTGGAGTGCCCTCAATCCTTGGTGTGTGGTCTGGTCTAGGACCCCCACCAAAATCATCCCACAGAATGCAAGCTGCACCCACTACAAAGACTAGCATACCCAGGGTTAAGGAAGGAAGGAGCAGCCACAGCCCAGCCACGTGGGCTGCCCCGGGCTCACCCCTGTTCCGTTCCACCTCAGCACACATAATTCACAGTCCAAAGAAAGGCGCCGTGAAGAGAACACGGCCGACACCGCTCCTCTATCCATTTACCATATGGGGAAACTGAGGCTCAGGGGGTGCCGTGCCCAAGGTCACATCCCAACACAGGTCTACAACTTGGGTTTTCAACTTCCCAGACTTTGCTCCTGCAGCACAATATGATACGACAAATGTTTAGACGTTCTTTTGCCAACACCACCAATTCAGGCCATGACTGGCGTCAAGATGAGTTTCTTCTGTGGCTTGATTGTTCTCACTACAAAATGAGGCAATAACTATCCTTCCTTTCCCCCAGGAGAACCAGTAAAGTGTGTGTGTGCACGCGCGCGCGTGCGTGCACGTGCATGCACGCTTCGAGCTCACTGGGAAGCTGTAGCTATATAAATATATGTGTATGCTTGTACTTACACTTTTTTTCTTCGTGACCTAGTTGAAGTGGAGAACCATTTTGGGACTAGGTGAAAACGGCATGTACTAATTCTCCCTGCTTTTCCCTGCATGGTCTAGTCTAACCTTCCTAGGTAAAACCAGTCCCTTTAACTCTAAAAAAGGAAGTAGTAAACAAGTTGTTCTGTCAGGGGCATTCAAGTCACCCTAGGTGTGAGCCCACAGCCACGAGTCTGCATTTGGGCCTGGGGTCATGTCCGGGCAAGTGACGGCTGGGGGAAAAGCAACCTGGTAGCCGGCCAGGAGCCCCAGACTAGCACCCAGAGACCAGGGTTCAAGGACAGAGGGGCCACCCCACAGCTGGCGTGGAACCTTGCACAAGTTACTCCCTTGCTTGGGGCCTCAGTTTTTCCATCAGCAAAATGAAGGGGTTAGACGAGACTGGCAGAGCTCAGTTTTTCAAAAGCAAGACTCCTCTTTAAAGATGAAAGGTTCTGCAGATCTCCAATATTATCTGAAAGCAGGTCAAAGTGGAACCCCTCCTTCTGCAGGAACCCTCCCCCATCCCCACCTGGAACTATGTGCTCAACCCTAGCTCACTGGAGTGAAACTCTTCTAATTAAAATAGTGTATGGTTTGATGTCATGAGAGTAACCAGTTAGATCTAAAGAAGAAAAAAAAAAGAAGCTAGGCTAAATGGGGTAGTCAGATGACAAGGACAGGGGTCTGGGGAGATGGGCAGGGGCAGATGGGGGCAGAGCGGGGAAGCTTTGGGCTCTGATGGAGTTCTGAGACGCTAGCCTGCATTTTCACCTCAAATTCCCCAAGAGGAAACTGAGGCCAGAAGGCTAAGGTATAAACTTTGTAACTTTTTGACCCAGGAAATTTTGAGAATCATAATAAGGAAATGATTATAACATGCTTCCAGCTCTTCAGAGACAAGCAGTATTTAAATACAAGGTATTATTACCTCCGTAGAGTTCTCTTTTGATTACCACTGTGCTTGAAAATGTGGGCAGACCACTTTTATTTTTCAAAACTCAGGTGTTTAAAAAAGATCTTCACATGTACAATACCTACCCTATTCCCCTCATAAGTTAATTCTCAGCTTCCTTGTCACAGGATAATTTAAATGTTCAAAGAGATATTATACTAGCTTTATCAGCTAAATTGGCAGTCCCCTATTCAAGACGTCTATCCCTTCCAGCTCACTCCCCTCCCATTATTTGAAGGACTGCTACATTAAGAGTGTAACAATATTATATTGAGGATTTTAATGTCAGTACCAAGTATCATCCAGCAGAGGTACTAGGTAGGAAGTTACCTATCCTAGACTCTGAATAAATCAGGTTAGCCCTGGGACATGTGGTTCCTTGATATAGGGCCTGTTGTTGAACCTCTGAAGTCAACCCCTCCACATTCAGGGTGTTCTTCTTTCGGAACGGAGGGGCTTGAACACTCAGCTTGTACTGTGCTCACAGGATAAAATCAGAAGGTGTGGTTCAAGTCCTGGTTTTACTGCACATGGGTGGGTAGACCTTGGCAATCAGTTCACTCCTCTGGTCCTCAGCTTCCTCCTCTGCAGAATGGGGTCATCTCCCCACCCTTCCTGCTTCACAAGGCTGCTCTGAGCATCAAAATGGCATGATGCCGAAGGCTGCGTAGAGGCTGAGAGCACGGATGCTGGGTGGAGCCAGACAGACCTTGGTTCCAGTTCCGGTCCTGCTACTTACTAGCTGCGTGACCTTACGTAAGTTGCTTGTCTGCTCTGAACCTCAGGCTCCTCATCAGCCAAAAGAGGCTTTTTATAGTATTTTTTTCATAGAGTTGTTTTGAGGATTTAAAGCCTCGCCCCGTAGTGAAGGCTCACTCAGTGTGGGCACTTATGAAAAAGCTGTAACTCTCTCTGTGCCCAAGGGGTTACTGCTGTTTCTCCCTAGTTCTGCTTTCAGTGCACAGCAGACCTAAAGATAACCATGCATCTATTGTCTCAGAACCGCCTGGGTGCTCTTACTCAAACGAAAGGAAAAAGGAAATACATTGTGGCCCAGAATGGGGCTCCAGAGAAATCCAAAATGAGCTGTGGTCTAAAAGCGACTTCTCTCCAAGCCTATTTTTAACCAGCTGCGAACTTCTCTAATAGGCAGAGAGTGATGCTGGGCTCCCTGAATAGTTCCACTGACGGAGCTGCTGCCTGCTTCTGCTACTATGTGAATTTATGGAGTTCTGGTCTCACACTTCATTAAAGAAATATACGATGGTGCTGAGATAGGGGGCCAGACACCTATAACTCTTGTCCAGATCTCCCAGTTATAAATCTTCGTGCCTCATTCACTGAAGAGGAACAACTGAAGAAATGTTATCACCTGCTCCTTTGTAGCAGGCTCTCACCTTTTCAAGCCGTTTGCAATAGACAACTTTATTAAGAAGTCACCAAACAAGAGGCCTGGCGCAAAGCACATGCCCTATTTTGTTAAGAATGTTTTCAGTTGCAAGCAACAGGAAACTCAACTATGCCAACTTAAACAAATGGACGTTTCTTTTTCTCACATAAAATATACACGAGAAGGTGATTGCTGGTACTAGATGAGAGACTCAGTGAAGTCATTACAAGTCTATTAAGCTGAAATTCTCTGGGCGTTTTCCTCCTGGTTACATTCTGGCTGCAGCAGCTACAACTATCATACGTATAATCCGGTGAAAATAAAGAGGAAAGGAAAATGATGGTCACTGTGTCGGGGAATCAAAATACGTATAGGACTCCTACCGCAATTTTACTCTTTCACCTTATTGGCTAGAATTGGGTCAAATGGCTACTCTTGCTTGGAAGGTGGTTAGGAATAGAAGAGTTTACTCAACCAAGAGTGTCTGCCACAGCTCCCAGTAAAGGTCTGCTATATGAAGGGACAAAAGTGAATGAGTGAATAATAACGAAAGAAACATATGAGTGAACATTTGACACAGAGACCCTCTCTGAGACTGATTCAGCTCACCTGTCATTTTTTCTAATCTCCCACCCAGGTGTCACACATTCCCATCCCCTTGCTAGGTCTTCAATGTCCCATAAAACCACTTTTCCTCCTATATGTAACTTCTTACTCACTTGTCTGTTTTATTGACTAGCATGTAAGCCCCTTATTGGCAATTGTGTGTCTTATTCACCCCTAGCACAGTGCCTAGAATATACTAGTTAATCTATAAATAATTATCACTATATTCATTGAATATGCTCTCAAAAAAAATTTCCAGAAAATAAAAGTGACCTATTGCTCAGCACACATATATATGTAAAGCTTTTCAAATTCCTCTTTTGAGTTGGTCTATCTAAAAAAATAGAACCAGAGTTAAGTGACATATTCAATTAAGCATGAGAATATGTACGTGTGGTTTCCCTTGTAAATCAAAGAATTCACAGAAAATTATTTTTATTTTGTTCGGTCTAAAATGCTGCATATTGATTTTCAGCATTAAATCTGTTCCTGGTTCTGAAGTCTTTGATCTAAAGCGGGAGAGATGCATCAAAACCAAAGAAGTATGTTTAAAACAAAAATCCATAAGAAGAACACTGTAGTTGGGGTGTTAGAGAGAGTAAGGTACCCAGTGAGTGATGACAGGGCAAGCGGTCCCTAAACTTGCTATTGGCTAACCTCCCCGTTTCTTTGGGATGGCCCCTGACCCCCTCTCTTCATTTCCCATTGACTCTACCCCTCACTCCCTAGTTTAGTAAGTATCTTCATTGTGTTGAGCCTCCAAAGATAAAGAAGGGTTTGGATATGCACACGTGTGATAGGAACAGCATGAGAAAAGATGTGACAGGAAAGCATAGAATCTAGAGCGGTTATCTGGGATCAGAGCACATGAGGTTAGAGGGGGTATAAAGGAAGAGATAATGCTGGAGAATTGGGTAGGAGTCAGATTAATTGACAGGAGCCGTAAGTTTGCAGCTAAAGACTTTAGACGTCATCGCATGAGCAAGGGAAGCCATTTTTGTGTGGATAATCACATAAACCAATCCCTAGTTTTACACGTTTTCTTCTGGAAATGGTCTTGGGTAGGGACTGGAGAGCTAAAGAGATGAAAGCTGGGGACATCAGTTAAAGCATATTATAACAATCGAGGCAGAGATGAAGCAGATCTGAAATAAGGTAGTGGCAGGCAGCATGAGTGTGGCTCCAGGGGACAGCTGGAGGCATCATGATGTTCAAGTAAGATGTGTAACTGGCCACTCCAGCAGGCATGCAAAGCAGGCCAGCTGAAGTGCTGGCCAAGGAGAGGGACATTTCGAAAGAGTGGTTAAAGGGAGATATAATGAATCTCAATTTTGGCTTCGAGACCATCTGGAAGAAGACTCCTTGAACTTTTATTGCCTCTCATAGAAAAGAAGGGAGGGCGTCTTGTTCTCCCAGAGATTCTGCCCTATTGCAGTGTGGAAACCAGATATGAGAAGGAGAATGAACAGATCTGCAGGGGGTTGCATAACAGATGTCTAACACAGTTCACCGCTTGTGCCAGGCGACATCCTCTTGGCTTCACGTTTCTTGTGGATTCAGTGAACTGTAGAGGGGCAAACTGACCATCTCACGTTCACACTGAACCCTGCTCACCTCCAACCCCAGGGCTTTCTAATCAACACTGCTGCATGAGCAGGTCAGGAGCCCTGAGTGTGCATGCAATAGCCAGAAGTGTAGGGGATTTAGTTAACTGTAGAGTGGACCTTTGACCAACGGGAGACAGAAGCCAGGGGATAAGGTCCTCTCTTTTCTCCTCTCATGAATGGGTAGTCACTCGAGGAGGTCTCTAAGGCTGCTTGGGGTGCCATCCCATTTCCTGAGCAATCAGGATCACAAAGTAATGACGTGTTCAATGGCCATTTTTATACTGACCCTCCCTCCTGCCCTGCTTTGCTCCCTTTCGCCCATGTTTCCTGAGATGAGATTCCTTAATAAAGTAAAATGGCATCATTCTTCTACTTCAATTCTGACTTCTGGAGAACTCAGGTTAAGACAAAGAACAGGAGAAAAAAAAAAGTACTGTTCACACAGTACACTCGAAGGATAGTCAAGGATATTTACTGCAGGAATGGTTGTCATTGGTGGGGAAGGAGACGTAGAGTATTTAAATATCAAATCATTAATTCAACAAAGGTACAGCCGTACAATGACATATACCACTCAACTGTTAAAAACAACTAAGTGCACCTGCATATGCAAGGTGGTTTGAACAAGAATGCAAATTACCTAGCAGAGTGATTTCATTTGTTTAAATAAGCTAAGGATGCATACTTTAAATGAATATGACA
Source organism: Hippopotamus amphibius kiboko (assembly GCF_030028045.1). Taxonomy (NCBI): domain Eukaryota; kingdom Metazoa; phylum Chordata; class Mammalia; order Artiodactyla; family Hippopotamidae; genus Hippopotamus; species Hippopotamus amphibius. The sequence continues at coordinate 162,880,504 of NC_080191.1, forward strand.
CTAGTATGAATATCTTACAATTGAGGGGGGCCACATGATAAAATCTGACCAATAGAATGTGAGCAGAAGCGTTGTATAGCAGTTCCTGGTAACCTTGCTTAAAAGATAACAAGTGTGTTCTGTTTCTTCTGTCATACTGATGCCTGGAATGTTAATGTGATGGAGGGAACTCTAGCCACTCTCTTGGACCATGAGTATAAGGTCCATGCTTCAGGGATAGCACAGAGGCAAGACTGAAGATGAAGGGCCTCCAAGGACAGGGCTCTTGCCCAGTGAAAGTAGCCCACATCCCAATTCACATGATATAATTTGCTTCTCTGCAGGGGCTGGCTCCAGGTTTAACAGCCTTGTGCAACAAGGTTGCACATCAGACTGGTCCAACAGTACACCTTTCCCAATGTGTGTCTTCTCTCTACATCTTGAAGGCAATGTATTCTTTCTTTCACATCATAGAATTTTAAAAAAAAGAGCCTACGTTTTGGCTCTTTCTCTTATCTCCGAAAAAAGGGAAAGTCATTAGAGGCTGGATCTATGTCCAAAAACAGAATAGAGGTTCCCTGGGTTCTTCTGATGGTCCTGGGTTTCTGACAGAGCTCTTCTCTAGAACCTTCTCTGGAGGGGTGGTGTGTCTGTGTGGTGTACATACACCTCCCTGGCCCAATATCTGCTGTTGAGTCTGTTCTCTAAGGTGGGCACTGTGGTACATTAAGGAGGAAACTCCTGCTTCTGCCACCCACTCATCTTGCCATGAAGAGGGACGGGTATCTGAAATCTGACATGTTCCACACGTTTTTGCTGGCCAGAGTCTAAGCCACAGTTTTCCATAAGATGTATCCTCCACTCATCAGTGACTCAAAAGAGTCAGGGTGCCTGATAATTCAGGGTGAGGCCAGTGCCCCTGGAGCAGATGATCACTGCCTTTTCAGTCAGTGTTATTTCCCGGGGGGCAGCGGGGGGGAGGGAGCGAGTTTAAGATCAATGCACCAAGAGCCAAGCAACCCTGAATTAAGCATTTTTCTCAACAGCAGGAAGTGTAAACAAGAATATCACAACTTTACAATAGCATTTTGTCCAAACAAATGGGTCAATTCACACTCACCCACTTTGTGAAAAATCGATAACAAATGTTTCTTCCAAAGCCAGTTTCTTGCGGACCCCAAGCCAGCTCTTCACCGTGCTTCAGCAGATGTGGATGGATGTGGATGGATGTGGAATTGGGAGTACTCACTCTTTGTTGTCACTTGTAGCTTTGCCACCCTCCCTCTGCCCTCCCTGTGTGTAGAATGGGAAATTAACCACAGGACTACTTCTACGTCTCTTTCCTGCACCCCCACAGCATCCGCTTCAGACTGCCGCTGTGAACCAGACTCTGATGCCAGCACTGGGAAGGAGAGCCTCAGCCTCTCTCTGTGATGTTAATCTGGGCAGAGCACTCCCTACTCCCACTGTAGGGTAGGTCACCTGCCCTCACCTCTGCTTTCTGCGTTCCTCCTCAAAGTGACAGGAAAGAGAGAGGTCGTGGCCCCTCTCAGCTAGTTCTAGTCAAAGAGATCAGAAATGCCTTCAGAAGCTTAGGGGAGGCAAAAGAAAGGCAAGCTCCTTTCTTTGGAAGGATCCTAATAGGAAATGAAGCTTGACATGGGAGTGTGAAGTAGTAATAAAAAGAGATGAAAGGTGAGCCAGATCAGTCCGTTCTTCAACTACATACTTCATCCTTAGACCAAGTTCCCCTCCAGTGGTAACCTAGCAGCTGTCTTTTTTTCTCCCCTTCTTTCTCTTTCTTCTTTTCCTGAAACATGTCTTAGAAAGAGAAAGACTCTCTAATGAGGCAAGACAAGCAAGACATTAGCCTCTAGCACCAATTTTAGGTCGGGCAGTTGAAAGCATCCCAGTTAGTCAGTGAACACTACCTGCAGGGCCATCTGCTTGCCTTTTGAAATGTTTGGCTCTTGCTTTGAAACTTTTTTTTTTTCTTTATAACCAAGCATTCTCATTATCAAAAGGGCTCTCTCTGGCAGAGGCAAGAGGTTGGGCTTTCTAAATATTCCTTTGCTCTGGGCAAGAGAAGAAAACAATGTTTCTTCAATTTGCAACACTCAGTCCTCCACAGCATCTAGTTGGTCTGTCATTCGCTTACTGAATGTGTGATGCGTCCACCGTGCTGGAAGATGGAGATACAGAGATGAGTTAAACGCCTCTCAGCCCTTTAAGAGTTTCATCTTGGTGGGCAGCGAAAGGCACGCCCACAAATAAACATCGAGGCAGGGGCAGGGGTAAGAAAGCATTCCCTTTGAAATCACTCAGGAGATTTTTCCAAAATATGTTGAATTTGGGAATTCCCTGGTGGTCCAGTGGTTGGGACTCGGCGCTTTCACTGCCAGGCCCAGGTTCTATCCCTGATTGGGGAAGATCTCACAAGCGGCAGGGCGCAGCCGAAAAAAATGTTGAATTCCTCCCCATTTGCGTCTCTTATTCAGAATGATTTTGATTATTTCTTTGTTGGTTATTTGGTTAGTTGGTTGGTAAGTAGGTAAGATGTGAGGAACCTCAGTCTCTCTCGATAGATAGATAAGTAGGTAGATGATATAGATATGGGTATGTGGGTGTGTCTGGCGTGTGAGTTAAGATATCCCTATATCTATAGATAGGGGTAGATATGTATCTATAGATATCTTTATATACGTATATAATGTATATGTTTACCTATTGATACAAACATTCAAGGCACACCAATATAACCAGGCAACCATAAGGATTAACCCAACCGATGCATTCATTCATTCATTCATTGAATATTTTTGGAGTACCTATAACGTGCAGGCACCGTACCCTGGTCATACAATGGTGATCATGTCTTTTTTTTAAGTGATTGAGTATTTTTACAGATTACACTCCTTTTAAAGCTACTGTAAAATATTGGCTCTATTCCCTGTACAGTGCAGTATATCCTTGTAGATTGTTTACTTTATACATAGTGGTCGGTGATTCTTAATCCCCTACCTACTTCTTGTCCCTCCCTTCTTCCCGCTCCCCACTGGTAACCACTAGTATATTCTCTGCATTTTTGAGTCTGTTTCTGTTTTGTTAATTCATTCATTTGTTTTATTTTTAGATTCCACACATAAGCGATAGAATACAGTATTTGTCTTTCTCTGTCTGACATTTCACTAAGCATAATACCCTCTAGGTCCATCTATGGTGTTGCAAATGGCAGAATTTCATTATTTTTTCTGGCTGAGTATTATTCCATTGTGTGTGTGTGTGTGTGTGTACGCACATACCACATTTTCTTTTTCCTTTCATTTGTTGATGAACATTTAGGTTGCTTCCACATCTTGACAATTGTAGGTAATGCTGCTATGAACATATGAACATTAGGTGCATGTATGTTTTTGAAATAGTGTTTCCATTTTCTTCCATACAAATGAATAAATACCCAGGAGCCGAATTGCTGGATCACATGGTAGTTCTATTTTTAGTTTTTTGAGGAACCTCCATACTGTTTTCCATAGTGGCTGCACCAATTTACATTTCCACCAATGTACTAGTGTACTAGGAGTCCCTTTTCTCCACATCCTTGCTTCGTGACCAGGTCTTCTTAGAACTTACCCAAGTAACAGAGGAAGTAGACTTTAGCCAAATAATTATAGAAATAAATATATAATTACAAACAGAAAAATAAAATTTTAGGAGATCATAATGGAGGAGGAGGAATTGCTCCCTCATATGGGGACAGATATTAAAGAAGGTTTCATAGATAAAGTATCACTTGTGCCAGCTTTGAAGATTGTGTGAGATTTGGCTATTGGACATTGGTAGGGGAAGGGGACTTCATTTAAAGGGCATAGCGTGGGACTTCCCTGGTGGTACAGTGGTTAAGAATTCGCCTGCCAATGCAGAGGACACAGGTTCGAGACCTAGTCCGGGAAGATCCCACATGTCGTGGAGCAACTAAGCCCGTGCTCCACAACTACTGAGTCTCTGTGCTGCAACTACTGAAGCCTGCGCACCTAGAGCCCGTGGTCCACAAGAAGAGAGGCCACCGCAATGAGAAGCCTGTGCACTGCAACAAAGAGTAGCCCCCACTGGCCGCAACTAGAGAAAGACTGCACGCAGCAACAACAACTCAACACAGCCAATAAATTAATTAATTAATTTAAAAAATAAATAAAGGGCATAGTATGAACAAGGGCATCAAAGCAGGAAAGGTCAGGGTCTGCAGTACCTTCTGGTGTAGTGAGAGAGGCATTGAAGTTTTCTCAGTGATGGAACTGTTAGCTACATTTTAGAAAGTTAGTTTGACAGCTCTACAGGAAAGAAGGGAGGGACAGACAGGAGGAAGGTAGACCCTTAGGCAACTACCGAAGTATGAAAGAGAAGAACAGTGGCAGTGGGAATGACAAGAAGGACATGGATAAAAGAAGCATTGCGGATGTATAATCCAGAGGATTTGACAATAATTAGATGATGGGGGACCAGGTAAAGGAGCCGGTAAGAGAGGGAGGAATAAAAGACAGTCCCAGGGTTTCTAGCCTGGAAACACAGAGACTTTAGCGATGTGGGTGGGGGCGGGGCAGTGGATTCATGGAGAACTTCCATTCAGGGGAATACCAACATGTCAACACAGATTCTGAGAATGACAAGCCCACCTTACCGCCGATCCCTATCCTTGTTTTCTCTCTCTTCTTCTCCCACTTCTACCCTGCTGGGAGCTCTACATAACAGGTAATAGATTATACATTGTCACAATTTTGGATAAGTTAAAAAACTTATCCCAGAATATGATCAGTGAATTTATTTCCCACCCAGAGGCCTGGTTAGCGATGAAAAAAGACTCTGGTGCCATTAGGCAGCCGACACCCAGCCAAGAACCTTTCAACACTGCTCCCCTGCCGTCCACCAGCTGGGATCCTGGGCAAGTCACATCACCTCCCTGCACTTCACTTTCCTCGGGTAGGGGAGATTGGGGGTAATTATATCTACTCCGTCTACCTCAGCAGAGTGCCAAATGCTTCAGAAAGAATCCAGATAAGAGAGGATGAATCTTTGCCTGAATAAAGAAGGGGCAATTGAGGTGGAGAGTGAGACGCTCTGAAAGGCTGCTAAGCGGAGAGAAAGGCTAAGAGTGTGTGCTGGGCCAAAATGAAGGGGTTAGAAGACAAGTAACTGACACACTGAGAGTCTACACTCTTTCTCACCGTGCATCTTAAAGCAGGTTTTGAGAGCAGAACTTGTTTCCTGAAAAATCTGTCTTAGAGCAAAAAAAGACTGTCATTATCATGCCAGGATCTGTTAGTTGCCACCAAACATCTAGTGTCTCCTTTACAGTAATTACCCTGGTTTTTGACTGGCCACAGAATCAGTCAGCTGGATTTCCCAGCCTGTCCTGCCACTTGATGTGACTAAGTCCTAGTCAATGAAAAGTCAGCAGATGTATGTGTGACTTCCAGAAACCAGAAACTCTCCTTAGAGAAAGAACTTTTCCTCACTTCATGCCTCATCTTTCTTCTACTCAGACTGCAGATGTAATGGTTGGAGCTCCAGCAGCTATTTTGGTGCTTGAGGTACCTTGAGAATGAAAGTCACACATTAGGGTGACAACAGAGAAAGAGCCTGGGTTCCTGATCCATTGGATTTTATTAGTTTCTGACTGCTGCTTTGACATATTGCTGCAAGTCTATTGACTTAAAACAACACAATCTATTTTCACCATACATTTCTGTAGATCAGAAGTCTGACAAGGGTCTCACTAGGCAAGATCAAAGTGTCAGCAGGGTGTATTCCTTTCTGGAAGCATAGGGGAAATTTTGCCCACATTCCTTGGATCAGGGCCCTCTTGTTCTATCTTCAAAGCCAGACCCCCTCGTGCTGCCATCACTCTGGTTCTCTCTTCCAATTTCCTCTTCCACTGCTAAGGACCCCTGGGATCACATTGGGCCCACCTAGATAAGCCAGGATGATCTCAATACTTTAAGGTCAGTTTATTAGCAAACTTGATTCTAACTGCCTTCTTAATTCCCCTTTGCCACATAACCTAGGAAACTCACAAATTACGGAGATTAAGATGTGGACGTCTTTGTGAGGCCTACCATATAATTGCAGAGAGATAAACTTCTATCTTGTACAAACCAACTGCTTTTCAGGTCTTTTTTTGCCCACAGCTGAGCCCAATGCTTTCCCGCAATAGACACGTGCTGAATACCCACTCTGTGCATGGCATTGCCGTGCCGTGCTGGCTGTGGCCTGATAATCCTGGATGATTTCGGTAATCATGGTCCTCCAGAGGCTGTGAGAATCATCTTGAACGTGGCCCCAGAAGCATCCACAAGTCCGCAGTGATGCCACCGGAGCAGAAAGAGGCAGTTCACCTATGAACTCAACACAACTCCTGCCCCCAACATCCTCGGACTCACCTCAGCACAGAGAAGGAAACTGAGGCTCAGAGCCAGAACGGACGTGCCTAGGTTCCCACCAAAGTTCATGGCATTGCTGGGACTAGAACCCAGGTCTCTGAATAGCACTCCTACAGCACATTCTTTTGCTGGGTATTTCAAGGAAGGACGCTTTGGACATGCTCCCAGAGGTCCATGCTCCCGGGCACCCAGGTCACAAACTTTGGCACAAGTCAAAGACCACGTTCACCTCTATCCAGTGATTCTAGTAACACCAGTTATTTACGGCATTTGGCTGGATATTCTATACTCTCTTTCTAGCTCTGGGATAAGCATAGTAGAGTTCACTGGTGTGTAGATTACCCATTTTCCTGCCCTTCACTTGCTCATGCTTCATTTTCCTTATTTGTTAAATGGGTACCTATGAGGACTTAGTAGGTAACATGGATAGCTGAAGACCAAGTTAAGGGCTCAGGCTTGGGAAGTTATGCATTCCAGTGCTGTCTTTGATTTTGCCCTCACCTCCCTGGTTGTCAATACTTCCATCTTAAAAAGTGGGGAAACAGCAAACGCCCTTTGAAATAATTGCAAGGAGCAGCTAATGCAACTCATTTTGAAGCACGTTAGCACCACACACAGCGTCATCTAACTGCTTATAAAAAAAAAGTTGAGTAACTAGGAATCCAGCTCACCCCATCTGGCTCTGAGTCACACTCCCTAGTAACACTGAGTGAAAGTGAGAAGAACTTGAACCAGGCCAGGATGTAGAGTCAGGAGGTGCCTGACAGCCAACCAAGCACAGAGATGTGTCTGAGAGCCAGTGGGCTGAGGAGATCTTCACAAAGCCATTTGCTGAAACCTTTTGCTCTGATCTTCTTGAAGGTCTGATTTTCCAAGCTCTCTTAGGTAGCTGTTTCTGGGTTACACACCCCAGATAGTTGGAAAGACTTCCCTTATGCAATTGAAGTGAGTTTGCTTTGGCTCTGTCTTCAATGGGAATGGAAAAAGAGCTTGTCACACTCACCCCCATACCCCTACCCTTACAGTAATATCCTTTCTGATGCCTGATGGCTGGTATTGAGATTGCTCTTCCATAAGATTTCCCAATGCTCATTGCACATAAATGCAGTGGTTTTATATATATATACACACATATATATATTTAAATCTAAGAATTTTTGCACTGAATTAAAAATGCTAGAGTCCAAGGATTTTAGAGCTGATGAGATCTTAGAGGTCATTTCTTCCAAACATTTAGATTTTTAAAGTTGTTTTTTTTTTTTTTAAATTTACCATGTTGGGTCTTCATTGCTGCACACAGGCTTTCTCTAGTTGCAGCCAGTGTGGGCTACTCTTCATTGTGGTGCACAGGCTTCTCCTTGCGGTGGCTTCTATTGTTGCAGAGCACAGGCTCTAGGCTTCAGTAATTGTAGCACATGGGCTCAATAGTTGTGGCTCGTGGGCTCTAGAGCACAGGCTCAGTAGTTGCAGCGCACCGGCTTAGTTGCTCTGCGGCATGTGGGATCTTCCCGGACCAGGGCTAGAACCTGTGTCCCCTGAACTGGCAGGCGATTCTTAACCACTGCGCCACCAGGGAAGTCCCATTAGTAATACATTATTATCACAACTCTTCAGGCCTTGTTTACAGTTCTTTGTCTCAACACTGTAACTGAGTAACCTTAAGCAAAACCATATATGTTGGAGCCGCAATCTTCCTGTGTGCAAAATCTAGATGTTTGGGGCTTCCCTGGTGGTGCAGTGATTAAGAATCCGCGTGCCAATGCAGGGACATGGATTCAAGCCCTGGTCCAGGAAGATCCCACATGCCACAGAGCAACTAAGCTGGTGCACCACAACTACTGAGCCTGCGCTCTAGGGCCCACCAGCCACAACTAATGAGCCCACGTGCCACAACTACTGAAGCCTGCGCGCCTAGAGCCCATGCTCCACAATAAGAGAAGCCACTGCAGTGAGAAGCCTGTGCACCACAACGAAGAGTAGCCCCAGCTTGAGGCAACTGGAGAAAGCCCGTGCACAGCAATGAAGACCCAACACAGCCAATAAATAAAGTAATTAATTTAAAAAGATAATAATGCATCACTAAGTAATATTTAACTTATGCTGATTTCTAATTTCTGCATATTTCTTTGCATAATCCCCCCGATATTTGTGTGGCACTCTGATATTTATTTTGAGCATAAGCAGTCATCCCCCCTTCTTGTATAATGGTTGTTTCCTCTTCTTCTGTCAGAGAACTCACTTTCCCTCAATTAGGCATAATTCAGTACATTCATGTCAACTTCTCAAATTTAAGGGGTCATATTGAATTGCAATTCTACTCCACTTGGCTTCATCTAACATTACGGAGCAGATCCTATACGCCAGGCGCTGTCACACAGCACCTCATTTGATTCTCAAGACAGCTGTATCTTGAGTATATTATTACTCATATCCTAGAGTTGAAATAAAATGAAGCACAAGAAGGTGAAGCAGCAGACCCAAAACTGTCCATCTGCTGAGACCTCTGCCTTCTGGTTTGTGTTCATGACAGCATGGGACCTCTCATGTAATGGCAGCCACCCCACATAATTGTCTTCTAGCAGTAAGTCGGGGAATGATGCTTCTTTTCCAACATCTCCACCATGGATGGAAACACGAGCATAATTAACCAAGGCTGAAACATAGAGAAGGTCATATACTCTTCCAGTTGAAGGTAAATGATAACTTTAACACTCACCAAAATGTAGGTCAGGAAGAAGAAAGTGTGACCTTTCCTTTCATTATATAGTCACAGATACGTCGACAAGGCAGAAAATGAAAATGGTAGACAGTCGAGTATGTATAGAGTCTGAATGAAGGCGCCGTTGTTTCTAAGGAGGGGTCAGGGAAAGCACCTTGAAGAAAGGGCCCAGGCTTCCATGAGTGGGAGGACTCCAGCAGGAAGAGGTCAAGGCCAAGGCAGTTGAGCCAGATGTTAAGACAGGGGGCCCAAAGTGAGGAAAGGTTTGGAGAAAGGGGTGAAATGAGGAACCCCTGAAGGAACTGGGAATGATTAGGTGGAAAAAAAAATTTCAGATAATTCTGTGTTTCCACGTATCTGAAGGGCAATCAAACCGAAGGCAGATAAGCTTTGCTCTGCGAAGTTCAGATTTCAAATACCTGTTAATTGGGCTAAGGCCACATGGTCTGCGGTGGCCTCAGAGAACCTGGGCCAAGAAAGAAGCACATCTTCTGTAACAATTAGGCCTCCTCAATAATGTCATGGCTTTCTCCTTGGAGTGCTGAGAAACCCATCTGAGAGGCCCAGAGACCTCCATCCACAGGAGATGAGTTAGAGAAGGTATTTCTGCGTTCTCTGGGGGAATGGGCTTAGATGAAGTTCAAGGGTGCTTTCATTTCTGAATTTCTAAAATTCTAAAAACTCCACACAAGAAAGAACCTTTCAAACTTGAGCATTGTCCCCAGGGAGACTGGATCTCCTTGGAGGACTGGCCTGTCCTGTGCAAACGATGCTCTGTCTCTAAGTGAAAGGGACTGTTCACAAGGCATCATCCAACCCAAGTCTTAAACTAGACCTGAATAGGTGCTTTTGCATCTTGTATTTTTTATTCAAAAAAAAATTATTCAAGAAAATCTTAAATTCTGTCCAATCTTCCGTCCTAAATTTTTCTGATTGTTGCATTAGACGTAAATTTTGTGCTAAATATATGTGATGTGGCTGGTAAACTTGTATTTTGATTAAAGATATTCCACATCTATTTTTTAACTATTTTAAATCATATATATATTAGCTAATTCTTAAATAATCATACATTTATCACATTTTTGTGATGGTTTTTATTACTCATTCATGACCTTTTTTAATTTTCTGGCAAGCCGACAGCACTGCTATCACTACTCTTAGAATGAGGAAAGCGGCCTCCCTGCAGGGCTACAGGAGCCTGAGGTCTGCCTGGAGGCCGCCATGGAAGCCCCAGCTCCTGGGTCCGGCTCCAGGGCTCCTCACACCCCCACCCTGGGCCTCCCACGGTGACTCAGGGCACTGTAGTATTGCCACAGTTTTCTGAGGAAGAGGCTAAGACAATGAAAGGTCAGTTGGTTGGGCCCAAGGCCACAGAGTTCATTTGTGACAGGGTCAAATGTAAGCTTTGAATTGTGGCCTCAGAATCTTTATTTTTGAAAATCATCCTTAACTCACTGCAAGTCATTCATCTAGAGAGACCTGAAGATATAAATTGACTTGTCAAAGTTCCCTCACCATAAGCACTGAGTCCCCAATAGATTTCTTACTCTGAATAAAAAGCCAAAGAATGAAAACCAATACTCATTCCTTGACAACATCAGCCATTTCCATAGGCCTCTGTACTCCGACCTTGGGTGGATTATTAAATACTGACATTATCTTTCCAAGTATTTTATTAATGATTTTTTTGTCCCTCAAATGAATATTGGGTAGAATTCTCTATTAAGAGCCGTAAGTAAGTTAATTTCAATTAAAAAGACTAGGAAACAAACAAAAAATATCCCTTCTTTTCTAGCCACTTCTCTGAGATCTCCCATGCTGCTGTTTCAGCAATGCAGCCTACCTCTGTGCCCTAAAAATACCCAGACTTTCCCACTTTGCAATCCTTTATTCATGCCATTATCTCAGCCTGGAATGCCCCCTTTCCTCACTCTCCATCTATCAAAACCTTACTCATCATTCAAAGGCTAGTTCCACATTACCCTATGTGGAGCCTTTCCCAATCTTCCCAGTTGGGATGAATCCCTCCTTTCTCCAGCTCTTTTTTCACTAAGTCTGTTGAGTCAATTTTCTATTCCATGTCTGTCTCCTACACTAAACTGTGACTTCTTGAGGACCCAAATCAAGTGGGATTCACGTGGGCCGGCTGCACAGCCTCACAGTGTGCACTTGACATATGTTTATTGAGTGAATAAAATTACCATCAAATGCCATTTCCTCCTTTCCCTTTTCTTATCAGACATTCAAAGATATTCAACATCTCGAGTGTCTTCCTGCTCACAATCTGTACCTCCCTTTCTACAAATATTCCATAAGGGGTAAGCAAGCTGCTACTGTTATGAAACACTTGCCAGGGATTGCTAGAAATGGTGCACAGCTCACTAGTTCTATTAGATCTTAAGGGTTTCCTTTCTTTCTTTCTTTCTTTCTTTCTTTCTTTCTTTCTTTCTTTCTTTCTTTTTAAATTGCAATTCAGCATGATCTTTCCTCTCCTTGTTAAGCACTGAGGAGAATGCTCATAAATCAGAAATCACAGAATATCAGAGCCAGAGGAGAAAACCTAGCCATGCTTCCTTTCTTAAGAAACAGGGAAAGTGAGCCTTGGAAAGAGCAAGTTACTTGCCCACTTACTTGCCGTCGTCAAATAGCAGGTTGAGATCTCCTGTCTTCCTGGCCAACATTCTTTCCAAATCTGATAATTTGTTATATGGTCTATTTCCTGAAACAAGGTTTGACCCCACTGTCTATTCCCAGCTGTGCTCCACTTCTTCATTTGAGAAGAGGAAATCCCAGCTTTCCGAAGCATCCTCATTTGGCCTGATGTTCCTGCAGCCCTCAGGGCGCAGGTCTGGCCAGCCCTGGCCACCTGCCGCCCCGCTGCATTCGCTATAGCCCTGCCCAGATCAGATGGCCTTTCTTTTCAACATCCTGTCCTTCACACAGGCACCTCACGCCAGCCTCCAGACCTCTGCTTCAGCCCTTCTGTTACCAAGGAAGCCCTCTCAGCATGCTTGAGACCCAGATACGCATTTATCCCTCATAACAAATGTACGAGGTGTGGAGCTGTCTTATTCCCACGTGAAGTACAAGGAGGTTAAGTCACTTAAGCTGAAGGTCACACAGCTTGTAAACAGTAGAGCTGGCAGTCTAGGTTACAAGGAGTGGAAAAAACAAGAGATGAGCCCAGTCCTTCCATCCCAAGGAGGCCCCTGCTCTTTCACATTCATTCCATTCTCTCAGGAGGTGAGATCATTCGTTTCCAAATTCTTCTTTCTTGAGTACCTTTGGGGAAACTGATTCTTACCCTAGAGAAACACTTTCTAGGGCAATTAGATTTGGGAGAGGTGGGTCTTCTGATTTTGGAAATTTTTTCCTGCTTAAAATGGCAAGTACAGTCATAATTAAAAAAAAAAAAATCTGTAAATGGGATATTTGCATTTCCTCACCAGGAAAATTCACCTTTAGGGTAGAGTACTCTATGGAAAATTCCAGTGGAGAAAGGAAAATTTCTCAAAGAGCAGTGAGCAATCGCAGATAGAAATTTTGAAACAGGCCAGGCATTTGGTAACCTCTGGTATTTGTGACTGCAAACACTAGGCCTTGCAGAGATAATAACTTCAGAACAAATGAGTGTGTTAGTCAGACTTAAGTGGGATTTTTGCACTGGCTTTGGGGATAGACTTTCACAAAGAAGAGTGTGTGATGGCCCAGTTCTTTAGAGTTGTGTTCTTAGACAGGCAAAGAAGCTGAAAGGCAGAATAAAGCATCCTTAAATTAGAGCGGTATGTACTAGCTCTTCAGAGTGAGGACATTCGTTGTTCAACTGACGAGCACCTGCAGCCCTGAGTCGGAAAATTCAAAAGCAAAGGAAGGAAGAAAGGAACGGAGGGAGGGAAGGAGAAAGGGAGGGAGGCCAAGAGGGAGGGAGAAAATAGCCAAATGCTATTTCTCTTCTCACTCCATTAAAAAAAATCTCAACTAAAATAAGGATACATTCTATTCTATACTAAATTCTATTTTCCACCCATAATACTAACTCTGATCTCCAACACACAAACACACACAAAACTTACCCAGGGAAGGATTAATGAGTAGAATTATCCTAAAGAATATTTGGTCGGATTATTTGCAAACCTCAGTGATGTGAGTTGCAGATTATAAAACGCTGACATTTTGCTTCGTGCTTGGAGAACCCTGATTGCAGCCATGGGAGGGTTGCACGCCTTCCAGAGGCCCAGCTTGGAGCACAGGTAGCGCTGGGCATGATGGGGTGGGCACTCCATGAGCTCAGCTCCAGCCTCCATCCATCTCACAGGAGAGGGTACTGTCCCTAGTGGGACAGAAAGACCAGATCCCCAGGGAGAAACAGAAGGTGACTTGTGGAACAACTGAGAACACTGTGCTGAGAGACCGGGCTTCAGTCACTCCCCTTTTCAGGTGGCAGGGAAATGACGGCACGTGGCCAGAGGGTCCTAAAATCCTCTTCCAACTCTAATACTTAATGGTGTTTGTGATCCGAGTAACATATTTCACTGCCTGCTTTTTGTATATCATCTATAATGTGGCCAGTTTGGACCAAATGACCTCTAAGTGCCCTCTAGCTCTGGGACTCTGTGGTTCTATGACTAAATCAGTGATCACTAAACAGAAAAGGAGAGAGCCTGGGGTTGCCAGAAGCATAATGGCTATCAGGCTGCTCCCAACGCTCTGGCTCAGCTTAAAGCACAAGACTCTCCAGCAAAAGGTCAGAGGGCAAGAGGTGAGACTCTTGGTACTTTCTTGGTGGTCCAGTGGGTAAGACGCCTCGCTCCCAGTGCAGGGGGCCCGGGTTCAATTCCTGGTTGGGGAAATAGATCCTGCATGCCGCAACTAAAAAGAAAAAAAGGTCCTGCACACCTCAACTAAAGAGCCCACACACCACAACGAAGATCCCACATGCTATAACTAAAACCCAGTGCAGCCTAAATAAATAAATATTTTTTAAAAAGAAAGAAAAGCAAAAAAGGTGAGACTCTCCTCCACTTGGGCACAACATGGAAGACTCCCACATATGCAGTCTCCACGCTCCCCCCACAACCCCTGCCTGAGCATCAGAAGATTGGATGGGCCTGGGTTTCACAATTCGGGGTTCTTTCTAGGACCTCTGACGTCACCAACCCCAAACTTCCTCCCCATGCATTGCTAGTAAATAGTTTTCCAGCCTCTGTCTGGAGGGAATTTGTTCCATTTTTAAAGAGTTTTGACTACTGGGAAATGTCTTGGGTCACGGTGTGGGTCAAGGTCTGACTCCCTTGTAATTTCTACCATTGGTCAGATCTGTCCTCTGGGGCCTCCATGGCAATCTATCCTCCCTCGCCATGGAAACCCACCAGACCTTTGGAGACAACACACAAGGCCTTATTACATCTTCTCCAGGATAAGAAACTCTAGTTCTTCTGATGGCATTGTTTTCAGCTGTATTACTCCTCTGGTCTGTAAATGCTCCAAACTGTCAAACACGACATGGGACCTGGGGACAAAAGACCTAGGTCTGAATTGTGCATCCAACAATGGGCTGTATTCCATCAACACAGCTGAACTGAAGTTTTTTTGTTTTTTTTTTTAGGAAATTGTTCATGTTTTGTTAGAAAAAGAAAACGTTAGAATCCACAACAGGATCATGTAGCAACAAACAGTCCAAATGCAGATATGAACTGAAGTTTTTTATGTAGGGTAAATGAAAGGTTGGACACAGAAAGCTTGTAAATGATGAAGTGCTTCATAAAAAAATTATTACTGCTGCTGGATATTACTACTGAAAATAACGATTCCTACTATTAAATCAAGAATGTAATCCAGTTGTGTTCCAAGAGTACAGACTAGGAAAGGGAGATCTCCACCCCTGCTCTGGATATTACATTTATATGAATTTAGCCTAATACCACCATAGCCATACGGGAGGCTGAGTCTCAGAGTTAGGTCATCCTGAGTTCACAGAAAATCAAATACTGCAGATTTATTACACGTGGTTGTCAGCCTAGATACCCCCAATTCTTGTTACTGTAAAATCGAGGAATTTACATTTGTCTATGACATTTTATCTTGCTTGTTTACCCTTTTCAGACACTTTTGGACTATGATTCAGCCATCAGAAACAGTGCTTTCCAATCCTAGCTTCATACCAGAATCATTGTGAAAAATTTACAAACATAATTATTCCTCCCAAACTCTATTCTCAAGATTTTGATTCACTTGTTCTAGGGAAGGACCCAGGAAGCTATGCCTAAAATAAGCTTCTGCAATTGGAAATCCCGGGTATATCATAACCTTGCCTGCTCAGTTCCACTTGCACACTTGATAAACATGATGTTTTTCTAGAGAACTGCTTAGAGGGTAAGATGCTATCTACATGGAAAGGCAGGCCAGGACTCTCCCGTAATTTTTGCATTCTGTTAATGTTCTGTTACAAATCATTTACTTCCTCATTCTATAAAGCAATGCAGATACAGCAACCTATAGGTTAGCAGGGCATATGAGTGATCAGATGCACAGAAGCTTCAGAATGTCCTGTTTCTTTTCCACCAGGCAGCATTCTGCCTGCCCATACCAGAAGTATGCAATCTAGCCAAAGAGAGAATTCGAAGAGCCCAGAGAAGTTGACCAACTTCTTGGTCCATCTCCATCTTATTTTTCCACTGAAGCTCTCAGTATGAGTAACAGTTAAAAGGTCCTAGATGCAGGTATCTTCTGACTGAGAGATGACACATGCAACCACTTGCTGCTCCAATGCCCATGACAGATGTAGCTAATCAATCACAATCCTCCTCCTGACTAAGCCCAGATGTGGCCTCAAATCCTTCCCGAACTAGGGCTCAACTCAGCCACTAGCAGTCTAAGTAGGCATGTGAGTTGAAAACCCCCACCCTCAATCTAGCCAATATTTACCCTTTCATTTTACAGGAAAGCCTCAGATGGGTGAATTTACATGCCAGCTTCACACAGCCTTGTCTAAAATGGAAGAATTCTTCCTGGACTACAAGGAGCCCTATGTCTTCCTGATTCTGTTTCATGATTCTTTCATTCGGCACACACATGCTGAGAATTCTCTATGTGCTAGGCAAGCATGGGGGGTGGGTAGAGAAAAAGAAAGGGAGAAGACATAATTCTTCCTCTCATGCATAAAATCTAATAAGACCTACAAATAATGACCCAAGGTGGGTGGGAATGGATGCCAAAGAAACTCAAGGCAGGAAAGAATCACAGAATCATCATTTTAAGAAAAAGAGTTTGTCTCTCCTTTAGTTAAAAAAAAAAAAAAAGAATTTACCACAACAAGAAAGCACATTACATTAAATTCATGTCTGTGTCCACATGACCCCTTCAAATCTCCTGCAAGGTAGGGACCTTGTTGTCTCTATTATCTCAATAACACAGTATAATATCATGTATGCACAAAATATTGCCTTTACCCTCAGCCAAATCTTCTTATACTTAAGTTCTGGGCATACAGGAGCACAACTGAGTTAATAAAGACCTTTTAAAATGTCTTAGCTCTATGCCTACTGGATTTCTTCATCTGTATCTATGTTAAAAGGCTTCTCCCCACATTACTTAGGCTGTGGTCTGTTTCTTAGATACGTCTTAGAGAAGAGCCTCCTTGTTCCATAAATCCAGGGATCATTTCTCTGGCCTGTTCAGGCCCTCAGAGCCCTACTCTAAGCCCCTGAACTCATTTTTCTCAGAAACAGGCATTTCTGAAAACAAGATGCCATTTTGTTTCTGGGGTCGGAATGCAAATCTTTCTTATTGCCTCTGGTGAGATGATATTCTGTTCTCCTTTCTCCTTTCAAGTATAAAACATGCCCTAAAGTATGTGCTAATTAATACATCTGTTTGTCTTACAAAGTAGTTGAAAATCATCTATTTAAACTGTGATTCACATTTTTCCTTTCAGGCTGTCTGCAGACTTTTGTGCATGAGTCAAATGAGGAGCCTGATTGCACTACCATTTTAAAGAGCCAATTAAAAAGTTCATTAAGTGATACTGGTGCGTTTTAGCGCAGGTAATAGAAGTGTAAAGTCATGCATGGCATTAACAAACTGAAAGGTACAACTGGATTTGATGGCAAAATTCACTTCTTCTCCTCTCTAAAATACCCCCCTGGAGGAGAACGCTGTGTCTCCACCAGAGACAGGCAGTGGGCATTTAGTCTGTGCAAGGCATAATTAGGGTACAAAGAAGTAAGCCATGTATATATATATGTATTCAAAGAGTTCAATGACTAAGGCTTTATGGTCACTTCTTTAGAAGAAAGTGTGACTTGTAAGTTCTCCAAATCTAAACCACATGCCTTGAGTTTTTGTTGTTGTTGTTTTTAATATATATATTTTTGGTTGCTCCAGGTCTTAGTTGCGGCAGGCTGGCTCCTTAGTTGTGGCATACAAACTCTTCGTTGCAGCATGCATGTGGGCTCTAGTTCCCTGACCAGATATCGAACCTGGGACCCCTGCGTTGGGAGCATGGAGTCTTAACCACCGTGCCACCAAGGAAGTCCCACATGCCTTGATCTTTAACTAATCACACACTTACTTGCAGGACTTGGACTCTTTAGTGAATAGGTACAGATGGAGAAAGCATTTGCAGGTCAGGCAATCTAAGCATGTACATAAGGACCAGATTGTTTCTGAAATACAGTCTTGACTGTAGATTTGCCTGTTGCCCAAGCTCATTCTCTCAATCTCCCTCTTGCTTTGTGAGCCCTAATAACACTTTAATGTAGTGCCTTTTTGCATGCGACCAGAGCCTGTTTCTGTTGCTTTCAGGCAACAACCCTGATGAGCTCTATAGGAGATGCTTCCTCCTTTAGAAAGCTTGATACAAATGAATGCTAGAAAGACATCCTTTACTCAGTTACAGAGAGACTGCTCTCGCAGTATACCTTTCTAACTAATTGCTGGAAAAGAATGGAACCGGCTGTCACATCAAAGCGATACATTTCTGGTTGCTGGAAAGGTTGAAACAGAAAGGGAACAACCATTTGCCAGGGGTGCTCTAGAAGATTCTTGGATTGGCAGGATAATGGACTAGCATCCAGTGAACAGGTATAATGAAAACACTTTCCAAGTGCTAGAGACCTACAGTCCTTTTCAAGCTATGCCTCTCAGCTGGCTGTGACTCACTGAAGGTTCTCAGGCTGGAGGACTTGGGACTTGGGCTGAGCACTAGTGGGAAGAGTTCAGCTTAGCATCTTTCTCT
Organism: Hippopotamus amphibius kiboko; assembly: GCF_030028045.1. Classification (NCBI taxonomy): domain Eukaryota; kingdom Metazoa; phylum Chordata; class Mammalia; order Artiodactyla; family Hippopotamidae; genus Hippopotamus; species Hippopotamus amphibius. The sequence goes on from NC_080191.1 coordinate 162,898,874, forward strand.
GGTCTCCTTGAGACTGGGTTCTTAAATCTAGGCCTGTTACTTGACTGTCTATGGGGGGTAGCAAGAGCCATTCTCAATGATGCGTGGGTAACTTCCCCATAGCCATTTTTGTCTAATTCAAGGAGTTTTTCAGTTGGTTCTTTGCACCTTCTCAAGTAATACCTTTTGGCTTAATAAAGAGCAAAATTGGGACTTCCCTGGTGGCTAAGTGGTTAATAATGTGCCTGCCAATGCAGGGGACACAGTTTCAATCCCTGGTCTGGGAAGATTCCACATGCCGTGGAGCAACAAAGCCTGTGCACCACAACTACTGAGCCTGTGCTCTAGAGCCCACGAGCCACAACTACTGAAGCCTGCACACCTAGAGCCTGTGCTCCACAACAAGAGAAACCACCACAATGAGAAGCCAGTGCACGGCGATGAAGAGTAGCCCACGCTTGCCACAACTAGAGAAAGCCTGTGCGCAGCAGCAAAGACCCAACGCAGCCAATAAATAAATAATTTTTTAAAAAAGCAAAATCTGTTTTGTTCCTGGAGTTGGAACCTTGGATTGGATGATCCGTAAGGTAACTTATTCACACACTGACACATAGTGTTCAGGATGAACGTGACTAGCCCAAGATGATCTATGAAGCTGAAAGAAGGTCCAAAGGACATACATTTAAATCTAACTCTAAATAACTGAAGTCTATAACCAGCGCATCAAGTTATATGGTCATGTGCAGGCCATCTTCTTAGGTTGGTTGATCATCTCTCAGCCCAAGCGCCTCTTTTCAGAGCTGAGAAATGAGAGGCCGGAAGAGCCCTGTCTTACCTGCCATCACACTCTGCGTCGGGGTCCACACTAGAATGGCATCTCGTTATGCCCAACACTGCTCTTGCAGCTGTCTCCCACCACATTCCCTGTCACCTCCAGCCCCCCCAGAAGGCTGCTATCTTCTCAGCAAAGGCTGAGCAGGGCTCTGCTCACACGCCCTGGAGGAGGTATCTGTGACGCCCGCATGTGTGGGGGAAGCTCTCGCTCAGTTCCTGCTTATGCCAAAGACACCCTGGGAATAAATAAAGGTCCCCACTCTCACACCTTCTACTCCTACCAAGTAGGCATGTGAAAAAAAATTTAAAAATAAAACTCCCAGAGGTAGGGATTCTCTGCTGTTGAAAGAAATTCCTTAACACGTGTTACTCAGGTAATCATTTTTCTGAGTGAGTCCATGGACATTTTCTAGAACTAGAGATAGGGCCGAAGAAAGCAAGAAGTCCGAAGCCCTTTATTTACAAGTGGACAAACTGGAATTCAGAGCAGAGAATGGCATTTGGTCAGCCCAGTGGGCTTTCCGCTGAATCAGAACAGTTTTCCCTTCCTCAGGGGCCTCCTGAGGTGGTGAGGGCTTGCGTGTATGACACAGATTACGTGGCTTAAGGACACTGATACACGATTCTTCTTTTGGACTCCAGGAGAGAGACTGAGCAACTTTTACCAAAGCCTTTCTGTGTGGCTGCTGCAGGGGAAGGTGGGGGCTTTAGAGCCAGCTGACAGCTTTTAGCAATGAGACCAGGGAGAAGTTAACCTCTCAGAGCTTTAGTTCACCTGTCTGTGAAATAAAGAGAATAAAATCAGCTATCTCTATGGTTGTGTAGATTAAAGATAACTTTTGTAAAGCCCCTAGCTCAGTGCCTGGCATACCCTCAAGGACCAATACCAGTTTCTTTCTTTCCTGCCCTCTCCCACCTTACTTCTTCTCACTTTGACACATGTGAAAAAACTGCAATAGACCAAAATTACAAGGGGCTTTTCCTCTTGTAGAAGCCTGTCTTCCCAATACTGAAGACATTGGGCCAAGGGTATTCGAGACCCCTAAAGACCCTACCGTAAATATCTTTGGTACCATAATATACACATATGAAAGGCTGGTGAACTTTAGTTGCCAGGCTACCTAGTGAGAACAAATGTCCTTTATGTTCCAAAAGGGTCCTGAATAAAGGGTTCCTCAATGTTTGGGGAACAGATGCAGCAGGCCTTTTCTTTGGGGACAAGATTTTTCAGGGAGTCAGTAAAAGCAGTCATCCTTACTTAAGTCCAAGGACTCAGCTTTCATAATCTTCCGTATAGGAATCCACGATGTCAGATTAACCAGCCTCTTGACTCGCTCTGGGGTCCCATCTGCGAGATTCTGGACACCTTAGGGACGGGAAGTGCCAATTTTATGACAGAGATTTTTTTTTTTTTTAAAGCATTAAAAACATATAAGCTACAATCTACCTCATGCCACTTCCAACTTTTGGTTCTAACTTCTATACCTCTGGGGTCACAAGGGCAAGTTCCTTTTCCATGGGTTGCTGAAGCCAAAAAGCCATTGCTTTGCTAACATTTGGGTGCAAGGGTTTCTACAAGGATGGTAAAACATAGGCTATTTCCGCTCGCTAAAAATTAATCTTGGGGGACTTCCCTGGCGGTCCAGTGGTTAAGACTCAGAGCTTCCAATACTGGGAGGTGTGGGTTTGATCAGGTCAAGGAACTAAGATCTCACGTGCTATGTGGTGTGGCCAAAAAAAAAAAAAAAAATCATGAATCTTGGTTTATGGTGACCATACGTGGGCAGTGACATACATGTAGTGTATAATTTTCCTGCGGTTGAGCTGCCAGTTCCCAAAGATCATTGGGAAGGGTGGAAGACCTGGGCTTCCATTCAGTAAACTCCTGTTGGAGCCTTGCGCAGTCTGAACGACCGCAAACAAGTTTCTCAGCCCAGGTCCCTCACATGTGGAAAATGGAGAGCACAGTGGAGCTGTAGGGTCCGTGGTGAAAATGTCTGGAAATCTGAGTTCACGTGTATAGAAGGTGGTGGGGAGTTCATTAACTCACTTTGGTTTCTGTCTGTGAATAACCTGTTCCAGCTATGTTCTGTCTTTATACACATTTGAAATTGCTGAACGCTTCCTTCTTTTTTTTTTTAATTTGGGATTTTTTTTTTTAATTTTTATTAGAGTGTAGTTGATTTACAATGTTGTGTGCTTTCCGCTAGGTTGTGTGCCTGCAACATTTAGCAAGCCAGCTGAGGCTTTTTCACATGCAATTGAGTTGTACACACAGCAAGAGAGGGGAAGAGCAGAAGCTGCAAGGCCTAGCTCAGAAGTTGCAAAATATTACTGCTGCTGTATTCTTCTAGCAGTCAAAGTCACAAGGCCAGCCTACAATTCAAAGGATGGATAAGTAGACTCCACCTCTTTGTGGGAGGAATGGCAGAGTCACATCGCAAAGAGGTTACTGTGGTCATCTTTGCAAACATGCTACTTCCATAACCAATGCTGATTTTTGCTGAAAGATACTTACTTTACGTTTTCTTACTCCCTGATATTTTAACAAGGTATATATAATGCAGTTTGGGGACCAAAATATACACAAGTTGTAGGAAAAGTGAAAATACATCAGAGTCCTTCCCTTGTCTGTGCTACCGTAAAGCCTAATCTCCTGCCCACAGTGTCCTCAGGTCTGGCCTGTGCACCTTCTGGCCTCACTCACCTGAGGCTTCTGTTAGGATTCCAGTTTGTCACATGTCACTGGGAAATGACCCATGAAAGTTCCTCTGCTCGGGGACTCTCCACGCATGGCGCAGTTGGGCCAATGAAGTCTTCAAAAGTGTCCTGGACTTGCTGTTTGCGGACAGCGATTACATGCCCATGAATGAACTTTGCCACAGAGAGAAGAAAGCGATTGATTGCTGTAAAAACATAAAAATGAAATAATGCATGTGCTAGTATGTATGCTTTGTAAGGATCACAGAGGGCTCTGATTTATGAACTGAAATCAATGAGTTCCCCTAAGTCCCCCGTGAAATAAGTGATACAAGTCTATGCATGTGGTTGTGCTTCACAGCAATAGAATTATGTGTTTATGGTGTTTGGTTTGGTTTGTTTTTTATTTAATCAGAAAGTAGCTCCTGGGCACACGCTTCCACCGGGGATAATAACAGTTGACAGGCATAGCACCTACTAAGTGCCAGGCACTCCTAGTGCTTGTGCATGGGGACTCGTTGAAGCTCACCATGAGCCCATGAAGCAGGTTCTGTTACCTCCTCATTCACACGTGAAGTTCACAGTGGTGAAGTGATGAGTGGAAGGCCTACCTTGTAAGGGACAGAGCTGGGCTGTGAATCCGGGCAGAAGGGCACGCCAGCACCTCCAGTCTTCACCGCTGTGTCCACTGTCGCTCAGGAGACATGTGACTTATGCATGTGGGTCCTGCCTTTCACACAGGTGTCCCTGCCTCCACATATGAAACCACGAGGCTTTTTTGTTTTTTTTAGGATTTTTTTGGGGGGGGGTACACCAGGTTCAATCATCTGTTTTTATACACATATCCCCGTAGTCCCTCCCTCCCTTGACTCCCCCCCTACCCTCCCTCGAGTCCCCCCCACCCTCCCCGCCCCAGTCTTCTAAGGCATCTTCCATCCTCAAGTTGAACTCTCTTTGTTATACAACAACGTCCCACTGGCTATCTATTTTACAGTTTTTATGATTACAAATGCCTCTTAGACCCTGCTTCAACGGGTCTAGAGTAGACATTCATAGAGTAGTAGAAGCAAGAAAACGTGAACAAGAAGGAAAGTGTCATAAAAATGTTTTAATATAAAAAAATATAATAGATTTGATATAGGAAAATTCACATCTATTCACAACTATGGCTATTCAGAAATGGGGAGATACTTCTGGCCTGAGAGGTGGGAAATCTAGGAAGACTTTATGGAGAAAGAAACCTTTGATTTGAACTTGGGCAGGTGAGATGATATATGAATATACTGAGTGATCACGTCTGGTTGAATGAATAGAATGTCCCCATCTCTGTTGATGCAGCAGTGGGGACGACTGGACTCTGCTCTGTGTTGACCACAACAAGAGAGCAGGCCTCTCTTGGTGTTTCTTAACTACAACACATTTGAAAGTCAACTCAACCATCACTGATAGGAATTCTAAGAGACAATATGGCAAACGTATATGTGGAAACCACCCATAAACTGTAAAATTGTACATAAAGGTTAGTTGTTTGTGTTATGGTAGGTTATGTGTTACATATCATCCAGTTTATAAGGTGTAACTATGTACCTAATAGATTATCAATAAAATTCCCATGGAATGAATCGAAAGTTGATCACTTAATTGGATCTGGAGATTCACATTGGGAAAAAAGTGGTACTTGCCTGACTCAGAACTAATGTGCAAGAAAGCTTAATGGTTGATGGTTTGTCACGATGGTGGCTGTTTCAGAGGCTGGGATTGTTGAGTCATGGGGGCTCGTGCACTGCCGGCAAGGAGAAAGGTTAATTGTAGACAGCTGTGGCTGCAGAAGGCGTGTCTCCACTTGAGAAGGCAAACAATCAGAGAGGAAGCCTCTGGCTTTAGGTTGTTCTAGAAAGAAAGAATAATGCTATAGCAGACACTAGGTAATATGAAAACCAGGAAAGAATTGGGGAGGAATTGAGAGACTGGGATTGACACATATACATTATTGATACTATGCGTAAAATAGACAACTGATAGGGACCTCTACCTAATGCACTGTGGTGACCCAAATGGGAGGGAAGTCCAAAAGGGAGGGGATATCTGTCTGTGTATGGCTGACTCATTTTGCTGTGCAGTGGAGGCTAACACAACACTGTAAAGAAACCATATTCCAATAGAAATTATTAAAAAAAAAAAAAAAGAAGAAAGAAGGAAGGAGGGAAGGAAAGAAGGATCGGGCTGCACGTTCCTGTAAATACTAAGCATCATTCATAGTTATGGTTCTTTGACATCACAGTATTTGGAACACAACAACTGAAGTCCCTAAAAGCCAAACTTGGCTTTGTCATCATTTTTAGGATTATAGAAAGGCTAGATTTGGAAGGGGCCGTAGAGAGCTCTTAATCCAAACTCATTTCTTCTAATTTTAGAGCAAGCAATTCCTCTGGAGCCCAGGAAGCAAGTTGCCCAAGGCAGGATAGTAAGTTGTTCTAAATAAAGAAAGATACAACATGTTCTTTTGGTGTTTGTTTTTTTTTTTTAAAGAAACACAAGTATTTTCTTGAGTTTTTTATTTGTCAAGCCTAAAAAGCTATTGTTACTAAAACTGCTCGGTTGTTATATTAACCAAATTCAAAGTAATGCTACACAGCTGGTAAAAAGAGAAGACATGACATGATGTTTCCACAATCTTTCGGACCTTCCTCAACTCCTAGGACAAATGATGAATCATTCGCTTAACAATGCCTATTGGTGTTTACTGTAATCAAGGTATTTTCAAAACTCCAAAAGGCCTTGAAGAGCTCGTAGTATAGCAAAGGCATTAAACTACTACTACTACTACTATTACTACTATTACTGTTAATAACACAATAATGAGATATAAAGTGTAAAAGACCTGAAGAAACATACAGGGAGTTGAAGGAGGGTTAGAATACCAGCGGTTCTAACTATCAGAGAGGTTTTCACAGGGAAAGTGTCACCTGAACCTGCTTTCAAGGACAATAGGATTTGTCCCCACAGACATTTTTTGTACCCTGGGAGAGGTGGATTTCTCAGTTAGCAAAGACACTGAGGTGACAAGGCATGAGGCAGGTTTGTTAGAACAGAGAGCAGGAAGTGGAACAGTGAGAGAAAATGCTGGAAAGGAAGGCTTAGGGGAAACGTCCCATATAAGTTGTGATTTGCTTCCTGTCTTAGGTATTCTCATGATGCCAGAAAACAGTTTTTTTTAATTTATTCTTATAATCTATAATAATCAGCTCATTCAAGAAAACTTGAAAAAAATATAGAGATTTAAAAAGAAATAATTTTTATTATCTCATAATTTGCTTTATTTCCTTCTGGTGTTTCTTTAAACAGACATATAGCCATTCTGATTTTTTTCAACATTGTTTTAATCACACAATTGTTTTCCTCAATAATGTTAAACCTTACTTGAGTAATGGATCCTGCAAGAGAAATTTCCTTTGTCCAGTGACAGCATTAGTCTCAAAAGAGATAAAATGCCACAATGAAAAGGATAAGAGGGAAACTTTGATGCGGACACCATTGCAAGAGGGCACCGACCTTTCCCGTTGTTGCAGATGCTTCGTGCCACCTGTTTAGTCATGGGTGATCTTGACTGTGCTCCTCGGGGACCTTCTGATGAGGTGGGGGCTCTGTTGACAGTTCACAGAGCGGTTTGCCAGTCATTTAAACCATCACTTCACCATTCCCGTGTTCTTGGTCATAGAGTACATCTTAAACCAGTCTTTCTCAGACAGCAACATGCAGAGGAATTGCCTGAGGATCTGGTTACAATGCAGATTCTAATTCAATAAGTCTGGAGGGCTGGAGATTCTGCATTTCTAACAAGCTCCTAGATGGTGCTGATGCTGCGGGTCCCCAGACAGTACTTTCAAGCAGCAAGATCTTGGAGGTTTTTTTTTTTTTTTTTTCATAACTAATATGTCTTACTGTTGCTTTTACACAAGTAAAACACATTCACTTGGTCAAAACCTTTCTCCCCCAAGTTATGTAAATCTTATTTGCTTTCGAAATTTTATTTTGGCCAAAAATGCTGAGGCTAAAGTGATTTTTATTCCTTGCTAGGTAAACTCTTTTTGCCATCCAGAGGTTTAAGGGATTTGTTACTGTTGTTTTGCTTTACTCCATGTTACAAACATTCCACCCTAAAGTGTCTGCATGTAAATCTCTTGTCTTTGGTTTTGCCTTGAATGCAGTGTGGACCCTGTAACTTGCATACCCAGGTAACCTCTGCAGCTTGGGAAAGTTTCCTCTACTTATGCCCTAGTCAATGTTTCTGACTCATGATTGTTTCTGAGCAAGGTGCTGCTTTCTTCCTAAGGACTTACTTTCAATACTTTTCGGGTTGGATCTCTGGCCCATGATTTACATAGATCATTTTCTCTTTTTACTTCGATCTCTTTAGGCTTTTTCCTATAATCTAGGAGAGATTTTTAAGTTTACCCTCTATGTCATTGGCTAGATTTTTCTGGGTGAGTTCTGCTCTAGGTTTTTTTGCCCCCAAAGTGGATATTAATTCTGCTATTGGCACTCCTTAAATTTCCTAAAGTATTTTTCCATTTTATCCTTTTCCCATTTCAGTTATTCTGTTGTCTTTTCAGATTGGAATCTCTCTTTATTACTTATGTCCTAGTTGCAAAAGGCATTGCCTTTAAGCTTTTAGAGAATGACAAAAACTTCTTTCTCATTTTCTTCTGTTTCCTCAGGCAAATCAAAGGCCATTCGCCCTTTGTTTTTCCAGGATAATGTTCTCTTTTCCCTTGTTCTATGGGGTCATGGACATTTGTCATTCTTTTTGTGTCTCAGTGTCTGAATCTCCTCCTTCTCCCTTCCTGTGTTTGGAGAATCTCCCATTTTGTGGAGCAAAGCTTGTTTTCCGTACAGAAACTGAAAATGCCAGAAACTCAATTTTTCCAACTCCCTTACCATCAGGGCACAAGGATTAGGCTCCTCCAGTTAGATGTCTCTGTTCTAGGCATTGACTAACAAGAGTGGATCAAGGAAGCAGAGCAGAACTGGCCAAATCCAGTTTCCAGATGCAGCATGACAGCAGTTTTCTAGAGGTAGCACCTAGTGTTGGGTAGAAGTAGTAATGTCCATAGACAGCTGTGGCGTTTAGGAGTGTCACCACAGGACCAATTAAATGGCTTCATTCCTGATTATACAGTCTTTGAACCTATGGAAGCTCCTCAACATCAGTTTAATAAATTTATTTTCTGTTTATCTTGTCAGAGTCTAATTCACAGCAAAGAACCCTGTATGATACAATCAATATCTTTTAAACCCATGGTGGTCTTATTTTCTGGTACACCATTTCTTAAATGGGTGGTCATCTGCTTTTACTACAGTAAATCCTTGACCCCACTCTATCCACCTGGATCTGGGTAGAACCCATTCTCAGAGGAGTGCTGGATATCATCCTCCATTTCTGATCCAATTCCTGGTGTCTTCAGGTTTTCATTCTGCGTAGGTCTGTTGGTTGGGGCTGGGATTTCCTAGCTCTGATAAAGCAGAAATAGAGGTCTGCTGGGGAAAGGGGTAGCTACCTAGGGCTCTGTCAGGTACATGTCTTGCCCAGCTGATCAGTTTCCTCACCTATTAAAGTGGAAGAGGGATTCAGTGATTTCTAAAGGCTACATACCTGTATATGCATGCAAGGCTGACCCACAAGTGGCAAGGCAGGGTAAGAGGGACCAGAGACAAGAACCAAGCTCACACACTCCCAGTCCTTCTGCTTACAACCATCGACCTGAGCACAGTTCGGGGCAGCCCATCTCTCTCTCTCTCTCGTTATTTTTGGCTGCATTGGGTCTTCATTGCTTCATGTTGGCTTTCTCTAGTTGCAGAGCCGGGGCTACTCCTCATTGTGGCATGAAGGCTTCTCATTGCAGTGGCTTCTCTTGTTGTGGAGCACAGGCTCTAGGTGTTCAGGCTTCAGTAGCTGTGGCTTGCGGGCTCAGTAGTTATTGCACACGGGCTTCGTTTCTCTGAGGCATGTGGGATCTTCCCAGACCAGGGGTCAAACCCATGTTCCCTGCACTGTCAAGCCGATTCTTAACCACTGTGCCACCAGGGAAGCCCCAGCCTATCTCTTGCTCAAAACTCCTCCGCGGACTTTGGATGAAGTCGGTGGCCAGGATAGGTTGCTGGCGGCTCTGCCACGCCTTAATGCCTCCCCCTGTTCCTTTCTCTGAATTATGTCCCTTCTCTACCTTGGTCCAATTTTGCTAGCTTTATTGCCTTCTCCCTCATAAGCTTTTCTTTTCTGATTCTCCCCACATTCTACGCTCAATCCATAATGAACTGTTTTTAACTCCCTGACCTTACCATGATGTCACAGCCTTGGCTTGTGCTGTACCCTTTGCCCGCAGCAATCCTCCTCGTCCTGCATTCCTTAACCTAATTAATGCCTGCTCTTCCCGTGTGTATCATCTTATCAATTGTTTCTTTCAACAAATCTCTGCCCTCCCTCTCCCCAAGACCTAGGCGCCCCTCATCTAGGTGCCCATGACATTCTGACATCCTTATGTAAACACAAATCACTCTCTATAGTAATTGTGTGTGTGTGTGTGTGTGTGTGTGTGTGTGTGTGTGTGTGTGTCTATTTATAACCCCAACTAACCTCTAGGAAACTCCTTGGCTATGTCATTCTCTGTTGTATCCCTAATATCTATTCAAGTGCCTGCCTTGTAGCAGGTACCTATGAAAGAATACAAGAACAATTGAAAGTAATTCCTCCCCAACCCTAAACATGCATAGCACTTTAAAATACAATGACCTTCTTCTTTGTGTAAAGTACTTATATACAGATTATGAGACTCTGTTCTTTTGGAGTAAAATCCATGCCTGGATTTTAAATGGTTCAAGTGAATGTCATGTTCAGGGGCTGCCACATTAATAGGCACTCAAGATGTCCTTTGCTATATGGTAACCAAAACAATCAATTGTCCAAATTGGGTCATTTTTGAGAGTGAAAGGCAGTGGTATTAATAACTACCTTGAGCCAATAGACATTAAGTTGGGATTGTCTGGGGCTAGTGGGACATATGATGACCTTCTTTAGCTAGCAACACCCCTTCGCCAGATCATTAATAGCTGTTTTGTAGACTTTGATTTAAGCTAGAAGGTGCTGGGTCAGGAAGAGCTGCTGGTATTACACTCACTCTCTAGAAGGACAAACTGAGTATGAAAGCTTATCATCTCATAATCAAACTGTAAGCAAGGGGTTAGCAACAGCATCTGATAAACTGCCCAGGGTTCTTGATTCTCTTTATTCTTTACCTCAGTGAATGTTACTTCCCTTTTAATTAGTGTGGAACATGCCTGGAAAACATTGCATTTTAGATACTTTTTGAACTGTAATAATTAGTCATTATAAAGCAGAAGGAAACAAAATCAAATCTGTTTCTTCTACCTCTGCTATGGTGATCAAGCATAATCCTCTAACTGTAATCAGAGATAGGAATACAATGTCAAAGCCATTGTGCTTTAAATCATTCAATTGGAGGACTTCCCTGGTAGCACAGTTATTAAGAATCTACCTGCCAATGCAAGGGACACGGGTTCGAGCCCTGGTCCAGGAACATCCCACATGCCTTGGAGCAACTAAACCTATGTGCCACAACTTCTCTTGTGCTATGCAACAAGAGAAGCCACCACAACAAAGAGTAACCCCTGCTCGCCTCAACTAGAGAAAGCCCTCGTGCAGCAATGAAGACCCAACACAGCCAATAAATAAAATAAATAAATAAATAAATAAATAAATAAATAAAATTTAATTGGAGACTCAGCCATCATCCCAATGCAACAACCACTTTTTTCTCTTTAAAGAAAAGCACCTGGAGCATTTAGACATCAGTTCAGTCATCCTCCATTTAACAGCTTGATGTCCTAGAAAGTCTTCTTATCTACATTCTATTCAGGGAAATCAAGGTTCAGTTATATTGCATTGAGGTCAGATTGTGGTTTAATAGATCTATTGTTATCAATAGGTTGACACATTAAGGGTCATGTAGACCATGGGAGAACACTGGAGGCTAATTTTGAGAGCATTGTTGAGAAGGTTCAGTGAGGGTAGGAAGAGCAGAGCTAGGAAACCAATACCAATTGTTTCATATATTTGCATGGTGTTTAGAATCTGCAATGTGCTTTCACATTCATTATTCGTCATCAGCAGAGTTGGGACTAGAACCCAAGTCTCTTGACTCCTTGCCTGAGCATCCGCCCCTGGGCTTAGTTATATGGTTGAGTGCTTCATCTGTGCATGGGATGGGGGAACCTACAAAATGTCACCTGTCCTGCTTGGAATTTGCAAGTGCCACCAGAAACCATCCACATGGCTTATCTTTCTGCTAAGGAAATCTCGAAGGGCTCTGGTTCTTTCCCTGTCTGTCTATTAAACCATATGTTGTGAGCAAAGAGAAAACTTGTCGTAAAAACCTGCTGAAAGGAAGCTAGATCTTATTGCCAGAGCCTTCTCAGTGCCCTGCAGGTATCTGAGCCTCAAGTTACACAGCTGCAGCCACCCGGGTGATCTGGAACTAGAGGGGATCAGGATCTGAAGGTGAGAGTATTAAGGTAGTGTGGTAATCCGTGAGTCAGCGTGACAAAGGAAATACCAGGTGCCTGACTAGGAATTTTGTAAGGTTCAAATGGAAGGTGAAAACACCAAGCACCCTTGGTTTAAAAAAATCATTTTAGGATGTAAACATGAATTGCTGACCTACTGTGCTTGATGGATATTTATTTTTATTCTTTTTGGGGTTTTTTTTTTGGTAGGATTGTGCTAATATTGTATACCCAAAGTGCCTTTGAATTTTCCTGGTGACCATTCAGTGGAGCCCGTCTAATGTTAGTGTTAGTGATTGAAATGAAAGCATATGGTGAAAATTTTTGCTTGAAATTATCCTTGAAAAGTACTTAGGAAGGTGCCATGTTGCAGCCCAACCCAGCCTGTTTTTCCTCCAGTTTTGGAATTAATTGCTGTTTATTGGTTGAGCCCTAGAAGCAGTAGCTGGCTTTTAACTGAGGACCATGCTGAATGAAAAATGGGTATTATTGAATGGCAAAATCACAGAGGTGGGAGAGCTGACAATGAAAGGCAGGCAGAGACTGGGAGACCCAGTGTGGGACAGCAGGTTCACATCTTGTACCTCCTGCTCACAAGAACCCTGGTGGTGAGGACCACCAGCAACATTTCCATGGTTACCTCTCTCCCCTCTCTGCTCTCATGCTGATTTGTGGATGCTACATGCATCACTGACGGACTACAGTGTAATGAGAACCTGACCTCACAGAAGGGGACAAATGGGAGAGAACTGTTTAGGGCAGAAGTGGCTAGACTTGACAACTCATTAAAGAGAAGAGTTGGTGGGGGAGAGAGGTCAGGAATGATTCAGGGTTGTGATTGGGGTGGTTGGAAGCAGGGAGGTATAGTGTAGGGAGGAATTAGGAAGTTGAATTTAGAGCCATGTTGAGTTTGAGGGTTCCCAAATAAAGGTTGGATAGCCTATACAAGATACCAGTTTTAATCCACAACTCAAAACTAAGAAATAAAAATATGAAAATTGTCTACAATTGGGAGCTTCTAATTAAAATTAAATTTATTCTGCAAGGTAGAAGAAACCTAGTCTCATTCAATTCGAGGTCTGTTCCACCCTTTCTCTGGGAATGCACTAACACAGACTCTCTTAAGCTAACTGGTTGAATGAAGGGCTAACAGAAATATAGGTAAAAATCTCATTAAATATTTCAAAATAATATCTCACTATAAACCATCTGCTACGGATTCCCGAGAAGATTCAATTGTCAAAAGAGGGACTGCAACTTTCCAAATATTTGTTGGGTTTTTTTGTCTTAAATAGGAGCTTGGACTTCCCAGGGGACACATTGGTTAAGAATCCGCCTGCCAGTGCAGGGAACATGAGTTCGATTCCTGGTCCAGGAAAATTCCACATGCCTCAGAACAGCTAAGCCCATGCGCCAAAACTACCGAAGCCCGTGTGCTTAGAGCCCGTGCTCTGCAACAAGAGAAGCCACCGCACTAAGAAGCTCATGTACCGCAACAGAGTAGCTCCTGCTTGCCGCAACTAGAGAAACACGGCGCACAGCAACAAAGACCCAACGCAGCCCAAAATATAAATAAATAAATAAATACATTTATTTAAAAAAATAGGAGCTATATTGTTTTTTTCTTATTCCAAACAGATAGGAAAAGTTAAAATAATATAAGCTTATTGTAAGAAAAAAATTTTAAGAACATTTATTGAAATATAATTGACATACAATGAATTGCGTATATTTACAGTGTACAATTTCATATTTCTTTTCCTATTACTAATGTATATATGGCAATCCCAATCTCCCAATCCATCCCATCCCAACTGCCCCCCACTCTCCCCACCTGGTGTCCATATGTTTGTTCTCTACATTGTAAGAAAATTTAGATAAGTAAAAAGAAGAAACCATCTTACCATTTCATGATAATCACTTTGAAAACCTTGGTTCATATCCTTTCAGATTCCTTTTTTATATAACAACCTTTTTTTTCCACTTTAAAACACTGTGTACTCAAGATAAATGAAAATATATGACCACACAGAGAGTTTTACATGATATATTCATAGCAGCATCATTCATGATAGCCCCGAAGTTGAAATAATTCAAATATTCAACAACTGATAATGGATAAACAGAATATGGTATATACATCCAATAGATTATTATTAGGCCATAAAAAAAGAACAAAAACATTAATACATGCTACAACATGGATGAACCTCGAAAGCATGCTGAGTGAAAGAAGCCAGAAGCAAAGCCACACATTTTATGATTCCATTTACATGAAATGTCCAGAATATGCAAATCTACAGAGACAGAAAGTAGATCAGTGGTTGCCTGAGGCTGCAGGCAGAAGTGGGGAAGGACTGTAAAAGGGTGCAAGGTTGCTTTTGGGAATGATGAAATTGTTCTAATATTAGAGTGCAGTGATGGTTATACAATTCCATAAAGTTATGTAAAATCACTTGTATGCTTAAAATGAATGAATTTTATGGTATATAAATTATACTGCAATTAAGCTGTCAAAATATATATCATGGACCTCTTTTCATTCACCTAAAATTGCAGTTGGAAATATAAATCTCATCAAATCCCTATTGTTGGGCAGAGATGCTCTCTCCTGATATCTGCTGTGATTCCCTAAGAGTGGATGAAACTGTGTATCAGAGTCACAAAGGAGGCAAACTACATCCTAAAGCATATCCCCAGATAGGTGGATCATCAAGAACTAGCAGACCCTCTTCAGAAGTCACACACTCTACACAGTTTCCTAAAGGAATTGAGAGGCCACCAAGACCAAGGCTGCAGGCATCAAACCCTTGGACATCATCTTTTTATCTCTTGCTGTTGTGTGAAGACAAAAATGTGTGCTCCATGTTTGTGTTCCTCCAAAAGGCCCTGGGTGTTGTCTTCAGGCTCATCCTTGCCTGCTCCATCACTATCAAAAGAAGCTCCTGGCTGAAGTAGCAGGTCCAGTCCCTCCAGGGGTCTCTCAGCTGGGAGATTTCAGCTGAGCTCTCTCATTCATTCCTTCCCTTGGAGTTGCTATCCTGTTTTATCTTTGTTTTAGCATGCAGAATAGGCCCTGTGTCTATTTTTCTCAACACTATTCCTGGGTCTAGTACAGTCAGCAAGTGCATATTATATACTTGTTAAAATAAAAAGGTGGCATAAACTATCTCCCTTTGTGTTTGCATCTCTGTGAAACTTTTCATCCGTAGTGGACCCAAGCTCCATCCATCAACATTTCTACTGTCACAGACTGGCCCCGTCAGACTGGACTGCTTGACCTCTGAGGTTTCCTCGGCTTCCAGGTGTGGTCACTGCTCTCCATGTTTTGGGCTTACCTGAGGTCAAAAGCCAGCAGACTTGTGCAAGGGGTGAGTTGGAATGGGCCAGAATGAATTCAGATAAACTGATTTTGATAAAATGCAAACAATGATTACAGCCTCTGGCTGAACCCTGAGCTGCAAAGCTCAGTAAAATTGTGCAGAAACTCATGGGCAGATACAAACTATCATTTGTCCACATTGGCTTGATTCCTAAAAACTAGTAAAGTAGCCCGTGACACCATTTTTCCCTCAAGAAAAGACCAAGTCTTTTTCCCCTCTCAAAACAGGGAGAAAATATTCATTTAGGAAGTCCGATAACCTATTCCTTTTTAAATGGAGATCATTTTTTCCCATTGTACAATGAGGTGTGAAAAATAGAGAGTAAACAGACCTTTTGTAATACAGCTTCACTATCTTTAGTGCTGCATTTACTAAAAGCCTACCACTGTTGTTTACCATAACAAGTTTTCATCTCGTTACAAAAGGCTGATGCTTATCTGCTTATGTGACCCGGTCAGAGGCCTTGTTTGCATCACAGACTGGTACAATAGTCTTGAGAAGAGAACTAAGCTCAACTATAGAGCAGTACACATCAAATATTTAAACTGTCACTTGTGCTTAGTTCTTCCTGGAAAAAGATGATCTTTAGTATTTTTTTTTAAATTCATTTGATATAAAGTTGCAAAGCAACCCTTGCTTTAATTCTGTGCCTACTTCTAGAGCAGAACTATATCCTTAAGATAATTTATAAAATTGATATATGCTAAATGTGAAATGATGTAGAAGAGTGCACACAGGGCATATTGTAACAAAAGACAAATATGAATCCTTCCCCTCTCCCTCATCCCTCCAGGTACCTGCCCAGAGTCATGGTCTAAGATAACATGACGGGTCTTCCAGAGAGACGACATTAACCATGTTGCTTTTCTAGCCAAGATGAAGGATTCATTCACTCACTCACTCACTGGATAACATTTGACCATAAGTCCCAGGTGTTGCATGGCTGCTGGGGAGGAGAAACGGAGAAGACACAGAGCCCACTGTGAAGAGTTGTATGTTTGACAGGAGCAGATCAAACACACGTAGGAAAAATTACAATGCAATGGGACAAGCCAGTAAGTACCTTTTTCAGAAGATAGAGAAATTATTTTCATGTCAGTGGAGAGATTTGGAGGGAATGAGCAACAGGGAAGATATTCCTTGAGAAGATGCTGGCAGGACAGGTAAAATCTGCATCTGTGGAGGTGGGCCCACCTGGGAAAGTATTTCTGGAAGAGGAAACTAAATGAGAAAAAGTCCAGAGGCAGGAAGTGCAGGAAGCTCGTGTGTGTGTGTGTGTGTGTGTGTGTGTGTGTGTGTGTGTGTGCGCGCGTGTGTGTGTGTGTGTGTGTGGTGGTGATGGTGGAGGGTTGGAGGTACAGTCTACAGTTGGAAAAAGCTGATCATGGAACCAGGGAGGGGCAGCAGAAGAGTTTGGATTTAATGTGGTTGATATCACAGAACCTTTGCAAGTTTCAGAGTATGACGTGACAAGATGAATTTGGTCAACAGGTTGAAAACAGCATCAAATTGAAGAGAGTGTTGGAGAGCATAAAGTCTGAGAACCTAATTGTGTGGATGAAGAAACTGAGACCAAAGAGGAGGTGACTTGCCATGAGATTACACAGCAGTTTTAGGACAAGGAAAGGACTACAAACCTTCTTCTCCTTCACCTCCCCATGCCCATCCCGCTTCTATTTCCAAATGGCCAGGCCTTGTTGACTCTTCCTCTTCCTTCCTGCTGGTCTGCTTCATCTCTTGAGGAAGTTATCTGATGTTATTTAAATACCCAGGCCCTATACTTTCTGCATCTTCCTCTGCCTTTGACCGGGAACAAGAAGGAGGGAAAAAACAAAACACAACGGAATGCCTACATTGGCAAAGGCAGGCATTTTGTTAGGGACTCAGAGACAATTTCACTCTCAGTCCAGCAGCAGAGAAAGACACGGTAACCAATGACATCATGCAGAGCCACAGGGACTGAGGGTAAAGATAGAGTGATGGGAGCACTCTGTAGGGGCAATGCATCCACTGGAGCTGGTGGGAGGGGCAAAAAGGTGTCTCAGAGGAGGTGATATTTAAGGGGAGTCTGAAGAAGCTAGGTAAGGGTTGTCAGGTGTACGGAGAAGAAAAAGGGATCCAGGGAGAAAGAAGAACCCGTACAAAGGCTGATAAGCAGGGGCAGTTTGAGAAACCACCAGACCTCCAATTGGCAGGAGGGCTAAGGACTGGCAGACACGAACCTGAAGGGCTATGCCAACTGCACCAAGGAGCTTGGCCTGATGGGTCTTAAGCTGGGGAGAGGCCACACTGGGCTGACATTGACCTTCCATCTTCAATGCCACTGTCTTATTAGTTCTCCAGTAGCCTCTTCATATCCTTTCCTCTTGGTCAGCAGTGGCAGATTATGAGTTCTGCACATTGGAATGTTCAATCTGAGACCAGATGGTCACTCAGCAGTGGGTAAGGGAAGAGTCAGGCTGCCTGGACTCAGGGGGGCATCTCAGCCTACTCGGGTACTGGCCCTGTGTTAAGAGCAGGCCACTCAACCTCCCTGGGCTAGAGAAAATAATAATGCCAACCTCAGAAGGGTGTTCTGAGGGTTAAGTGACATGCAGATGAAAAATCCTTAGAATATTGCTGGGCATATACAAGGGCAGAGAAAGGACTGACAAGAGCTACGCAAAGGCTTTGGGGAAAGGTATCGTCATGGATGCAAGAAAATGGTGGGACCACAGCCTAGTGCTGTTCAAAGTCTTTGGTGCCATCCCTGGACCAAAGAGACTGCATCTGTAGGCCTTTAGGCCACCAGTGTTCAATCCTCCAGTCACATGCCCTGCACCCCCCCCCTGAAATTCTGTGTTTCTTTTAGTCTCTGAATTGGTAAACCTGTATTTCTCTAGCATTGAGTCTGCAGATTTACACAGCCTTCCCTTCTTTCCCAAGTCCCTGCACGCAGCAGGTTTTAATAGGGTTGTTGAGAAAAGTGCGAATGTGAAAGAAACCAGATCAGCAAATGAGAATGAGGTTTTTGATTTGGGTTGGCACTGATGACAACACTGCATGAGGTTCACCAAGCATCCAATTTACGACTTTGCCTCTTATACTCCTGGTGAGTGCCTCCTGCGTAGAAATTATCTTTTGTGATTAACTTTATATAATGCTTGTGCTAACTCCAGGCCCACCTGAGTAATTCATAAATATTTCAGGAGGAGAGACACAGGGATCCTCCCTAACACACTCATACAACAGTTCCAACGTAATTAGGAGCATTTCTGGATCTAACACAGCACTCTTACAATGTGTATGATGAAGGAAATGAATGACTCTAATTATACCTCATTAAATCTTATTAATCCCCATTAGAACCCTATTATTCTTTATAACTGGGTTACTGGGGAAGAAAAAAAAAAAGAAATGCTGGTCAAGTCCCATTATATCTGATGGGGAATGGGTGAATCCATTTTTACTTTGTGTGAGTCCAAGAGTTTTTCATGTAAACAGTAGCACCCCTCAGAACGTGGGTTTGCTGAAATGTTGAGGACAGAGTACGTGAATTGTGGTATATCAGAATGATCTTTTTAAAGTCCCAAAATAAAATCTCTTTAAGAGCTCATATTTCCTATTTCAAACTATATTAGTTGCAAAGAGAAAAATATTTCATTATCACACGGAATAGGTACCCTTGACCTTACCTCTACTACTATTTTCATATTTTTGAATGAGAAGATGAGAAATTGAGAGTTAAGAGAGATTAAGTAATTTGGACCCAAGAATGTGTGAATTCAAAGGCTCTGCACAAAGAAGATGTTGGACAAATGGTAAGTGCAAAAATGTGTCTCTGCATTTGTTTCTTTAATTCTTGGTCAAATTCCCAAAGAACCAAGTATTGGAGGTTTCATGCATTAGTAACTCTCAGCATTCATTAATAGAAATTAGGAGGTCAGGGCCTCCTAGTTGGGTGGAAAAAGCATGGGATTAGTCAGGTGACCTGGATGGGGGGAGGGGGGTTCAGGTGCTTGCTCTGTTGCTTATTTTGTGTTAGGCAAGTCATTTTACCTGACCTTTTACTTCAAATGTAAACGATGGACTATAATTTGTCCTAACAAGAAGATCTAATAAACCAGTGAGAAAGTGCTTTTATGATGTGCTGAGGTGAGGGCATCAGTAGGATGGAAATACAAGGAAAGTCTCCAGCCTTGGAGTGCCTTCCAGGCAACGGCTGAGGCACATTTTAACCCCTTGACATAGTACATGGTGGGTCTCCTGGCTGCTCACATTTACAAATATCTGAGGAAAAAAAAGTCCCACTCAAACCTTCCAAGAACACGCTTGCCTTTATTGAAACCAGTTCACCCAGTTCGCAGATTTTTTGAAGCTGTAAGCACAGAGTAAGCTTTCTGGGCTTCCGGGCAGGGCTGTGAAGTAAACTCCAGGGGTTCGTTTATTGGACCACCGGACAGAGGGTGTTGCCTTGAAGCAACTGCTCGGCGTGGCTATTCAGGGCTCAAGTGGCGAGCAGAGCCTTTCAGGACCGAGGCGCAGGGAAGTTCGGACTCTCTTCCCAGGGAGCTCCGGACTCTCTTTCCAGGGAGGTCGGCGTTGCCCGCGGACACCCAGCCCGGCCCACTGCTCCGCGGGAAGGAGAGAGTCAGGGCCCTGCCTGCAGGCGGGAACACAGCGCGGAGGCTCAGCATCCGCGTCCCGCGCCTGGATCCCTGGCGGGCGTGACCTTGGACGAGTCACTGCTCTTGCGAGAGCTTCAGTGCGCCCTTGTGTGAAGTGGCCGGGTTGGAAGTTGGTCTGGGCCGGCTCTGACAGCCACTACGTTCGAACCTTGCCGGGAATCCGGGGCGGGGCTCACGAGCAAGATCTCGCAAGGGGATCCCACGGCAGGATCTCGTCGGCTCACACGCAGCCCCCTGCCCTGGCGCCCTAACGGTGGACGCAGGTTCCCCCATCCTTCCCGCAGCCCCTCGGCCCGGCCGCTTCCTCCTTCTGCGCCTCCTTCCTCTTCCTCCAGGGCGGGCAGAGCCTCCGCAGCTCCCTCCTTCCCCTCCTCCTCCGCAAGCTCCCCGCGTCCCCGCGTCCTCACCGCTTCCTCCCAGGGAGCCCGCCGTGGGGCAGGACCACGGCCGGCGGCGGGCGCCCCCTCCCCCGGCGGCGAGCGCGGCGCGGCGGCCCCGCGGGCCCCCGCCTTCCCATACCTTACATGGACAAATGCGTGCAGGCAAAGTCAGGAATTCAGGCCCCTGACGTCAGCCTCCAGCTCTCAGGGCACCGCACGGGAGACCGAGGGGAGGGGGTGGGGACGGTGGGGAGGAAGGAGGGGGAAAGGCACCAACCAGCAGCCGCTCCAGCCCTGCCGAAGTTTCACTTTTTGTCTGTGGGTTCGCTCCCGGGCCCCGCGCGAGCTTTCCCGGGATAAGTAGCTTTAGCGAGCGGGGCAAAGCCGGGCGCTGCAAGGTAAGGGCTGGCGGCGCGGCCCGGGGCGCGGGGCGCGGGGCGCGGGGCCGGGCCTGGCCGGGGCCGGGGACAATGGGAGGGGGAGTGCCCGGGCACCTCCTCCTTCGCCGCTGCCTCCGCCTCCAGCCGCCGCCGCCGCCGCCGCTGCCCCGGCCGCCTCCTCCCCGAGGTATTGTTGCAAATCCGCCTTCCTTCCCCCCACCCTCCGCCCGCGGGCGCCTCGGGAACCCCCGGCCCTCCCCGGGCGCGAGCGCCTCCGGGGTGGCAGGAGCGGCGGGGCGCGGGGCGCCCGGCGCGCGCTCGGCCCGGGCCGCAGGGCCCGCGGTGCGGAAGTGCCGGCCGCAGCGCGATCACGGGGTTCACGCGTGGGGGAGGGGGACCCCGAGTTTTTCGGGAAGCGCCGACCGGGGGCTGGGCGGGGTTGGAGGCCTTCCCCGCGCGCCCCCTGCCCGGGCTTTTCAGGGCTCCCAGGGGGCGGGGCCACACCCAGCAGCTCCCAGCTTTCGCGGAATCCCAGTTGTCACCGTGGAAGGGGCCTAGGAGCCCTGGCATCAAGTTCCCCCATTTTCCAGTTGGGGCAACTGAGGCCCAGAGAGGGGGAGAGCCTCCCTAAAGTCGCTCCCTAGAGGCCAAGCCATAATGAAAATAAATGGCTCCCGACCCGACCCCTCGTTTCTTCTCTCCAAGCAGCTCTCCAGCACCCACTGTGGGCGCGGTGCCGGATGGTTGGGTCTCAGGCATTCAGGGCCCTGACTCTGCCCTCAGGGAGCGCTCAGTCAACCCAGGAGCCATCCTGACCCAAGATAGAAGGTGCTAAGTGCTGGGGAGAAGAGTTTGGTTTTCCGGTCCCTCAGGAGGGATCAGAGGCTTTTGAAGGTTGGGGGCTTTCCTGAAGCCAGCCAGGGACAAGGAGCAGGCTATTTGCGGGAGGGAACTGCAGATCAGAGAAGACTAAATAAAATGTGGAGAGTGGAGATGGAGCTGTAACTGTTACTGTGCTGGGCCCGGGCTTGGGCGGCGTGGGTACATGAGATGAGATAATCAGTGGAACTGTGCCTGAGTACTTGGACACGGGTGTGTCTTTGGGACTTTGGGGTGCTGGGGGAGCTGAAAGATCTTCCTTCCCTTCCCTTCCCAGTGATCCAGTGCCTGCTTGCCCTCAACACGAAATGCAAAAATTGAGGTTCATGTTTGAGCTTCTTTTCTAGTACCAGATTCACGTAACTCTGTGTCCAGTCCCATCTCTCTTTCCATCTCCTCCTTTTCTAAATTGCTTGCTTCCCAATAAAACTCATTCTCACTAAGGTGTTAGTGACTTAATGGCTTACCTTCCCCAGCAGGAGAGCATTTTGAGAAAGCTTTTAAGTGGGAGGCGAGAAAGCAGCTAACACCCTCCTCTCCTCCACATCCTCACCTCCCTGCTCTCACAGATAGGGAAACATAAATAAAGGCCCAGAGAAGATGGGTGCCCATTCAAAAGCCTACACTGAATAATGGTAGCCAGCTGGAGGCCAGAACCCCCAGTAGGTTTCTCTGTACCCCATGACCAGCCTTTTTTCCTTTCAGGGTCTCTGCCTGCACCAGGGTCAGTCAAAAGGAAGAATGTGTATCTCATCTTGCATTTAATCTTTGCAAGGCAGAACTTCCCCCCACCCCCCAGCCCCCAAACCCAACACTCAGGCCTTTAGAGTAGAATGTGGACTCTAGGTGGGAGATGAGTAGCTGGGGTTAGCTGTCTGAATGGTAGGGGTGGAAGCCTCAGGCCCTTGGGTCAGGCAAACCCCCCCAACCCCACTCCCCCCCAGGGGGTCATACTCCTTGTAAGCAGTGGGTGGGCCTAGGGCTGGTTTTGAAGGAGGAGAAACGGAGCTGATGAGCTGGTTACTATGATTGGGACTGACTGAGCAGGACCCTTCTTGGAGCGACATATTCCAGTGGACAGGTAGTTCCAGGCAGTGGGTGATGGGGAGAGGAAGCTTCATTATGAAGGTCCTTAAAAATGCCAGGCATGGATATGACGACATGACTTGAAGTCATCATTTGAGGGTTTTGGGCAGGCTGGGACATAAGTGAGAGGGGAGGAACTGGCATTGGGACGCTTTCTGCCACCCGTTCCAGAGAGAGGCAACAATCTGGCCTAACAGTATTATAAGTGGCTGTTGCTTATTTACTCCACATATATTATTGAGTGTCTATTATGTGTCATTGGCAAAGGTGAAATTTTTATGGCAAGTTCCTTATTTTATTGAGACAAATTGTATTTCATCAGAACAGGTACACTTTTCCACACTTTAGTATCACTGAATTGGGTTGTCTTATAATCACAGATGTGTCATAGTTGAGCAGCTCTTCATTCTAAGTTGATAATGGCTTATCTTACCCTTGATGGTTTAGAGTTGCTAAAATTTGTTAATCATACCCTTTATGAATGTACAGTGCTTTGCACTTTATAAAAGTTTCCCATCAGATATTCCATTTGAACCTCAAAAATCCCCTGAGAATTGGACCTGGTGACCCTGTCATCTCGATTTTACCTCTTGCCCAAGATCACACAGCTAGTTAGAAATGTGCTCAAAATGACAGCTCAGAACTTTGACTCTTGGTGTTAATGTGTGACTTTACCCTGCTGTGGAACTAGCGTGGGTTAAGTGGGAACGGGAAGAGTCAGATTGAATTTGATTTCAGAACTATGGCTGCAGATGCTGGAATGATGGCGGTTTTTTGGTGTTTGGCCAAGAGCAGAGTATAACTCAGCAGGACTTGGAGGATCCCTTAGCCCAAAGATGTGTTGCATTAACTAGAAAGTGGGCAGGGAGATAGAAGATGCCAGGTAACATAGTAGAACCAGAGGAGGGGGCAGGCTGCTATGTTCACACAGAAAGGAGAGGAGCAGTGGATGAAACACACAGGTTCTGGAGCCTACCTGCTGTGAAGCAGGAACTGGCTAGCCCTGGGAGTACAAAGATGAGGATGTTGACTTAAAAAAATATATATGCACAGCGTGAGAGTGGCAAGTTAAGTTTTCTTTGGGGCAACATGAGGACTGCAGCCCGGGAGACAGCATTTCAGACAACTCTGAGAAACTGGCTCCGAGGGGGCGAGGGGAGCAGCCAGGATGTATAGGAGTTGTGCAACAAAGAGCAAGTAATTGGAAACGTCAAAGGGTTATTGTTAAATAAAGAAAACCAGATATCTCAAGTAATTTAGCCCTGTTCTTCGTATGGGAAGAAGTAAGAGTCTGGGCTCCCTGAAATCATTCTTTTGATATCCTACCTCAGCTCTCTGGGGCCAGTATCCTGTATTTTCACATCCTGAGTTTCCTCAGGGCTCACCAGCTCCCATTGGAGGGCTGCAATCATTGGTGACTGTGACATCCTTTGTTTATTGATATGGCAGGAAATATTCCATTTATAAATGTTCCATTTATCAAGGAGGACATGGTCCCTGCTCTTGGGGAGCACGTGTGTGTGTGTGTGTGTGTGTGTGTGTGTGTGTGTGTGTGTGTGTTGCTGTTTTAGGGGTATGTTTTGGCTGCACTGAGGTGCTTTGACCTCAGGGAAGCTACCAGAGGGAGTGGTGTCTGAAGAGAATCTTTAGGGCTAGATAGGAATTGCCCAAGTGGAAGAAGAACAGGTAAGAGATGAACCTGTTAGGTATATGCAGACAAATGTAGAGAAGGATTATGGTGGTTGAGGCCGGCCTTTGCATGGCCAGCATGAACAGGGTGATGGGAAATGAAGGAAAGGGAGGGCTTTCATTTTTTGCTGAGTAGATTTAAATTTATCTTGTGGGCTATAAAGGCCATTAAAGTGTTCTCTAGAGATTCGCACGAAAACAAGGCTGGGCAGGGACTCTGGAAGCATCTGTGGGATTAGGTATTGGGGTGGTAACCACAGGAAGAAGAGTAACACATTTAGTACGTGGTTGAGTGGAGTTGAGACTTTGACCCTGGGCAGTAATTAAGAGTCCTAGCTCAGTGTGTGCGTTGGTGGGTGTGGACTTTTCCTGGAATATGGCATTGGAAGGCTGCACCTAGCTGGAAGAAACCGAGGCGAGGAAAGGGGACGTAAAGTTGTGATGCTTGCAGGAGGCTCCTGTCTGGGTCGGCTGGAAGGTATGTGTGAAGCAGAGGTGGGGAAGGGAAGAAGGAATGGAATCGTGATGTGGGAGTCTGCTGTAGATGGCTTGGATGCCTGGAGGAAGTGGTGGTGCCTTCTTAATGCAAGTCATAGAAATGGGAAAGGATACTGATGCATTGATGAGGACTTCACCTCTCCTGATTTTTTACAAATAGAGTGGGTGGCTGGCCAGGACGTTAATGGGATTCATGTCTGGAAGCAGGTAAACCACAAAACTGAGGCTAGGAAATGTTTATCTTTCAATCCTGTGTTCTTTTTTTTTTTATAATTAATTAATTAATTAATTTTATTGGCTGTGTTGGGTCTTTTTTGTTGTGCACGGGCTTTCTTTTGTTGCGGTGAGTGGGGGCTACTCTTCGTTCTCGTGCGCGGGCTCCTCATTGCCGTGGCTTCTCTTGTTGCGGAGCACGGTCTCTAGGCACGTGGGCTTCAGTAGTTGCAGCACATGGGCTCAATAGTTGTGGCTCATGGGCACTAAAGCGCAGGCTCAATAGTTGTGGCACACAGGCTTAGTTGCTCTGCAGCATGTGGGATCTTCCTGGAGCAAGGATCGAACCCGTGTCCCCTGCATTGGCAGGCGGATTCTCAACCACTGTGCCACCTAGGAATCCCCCTTCTTTCTTAATAGTAATAATAATATAACTAAAAAAACTTTGAGTACTTACCATGTACTTATATAATTCTCATACTGATTCATTAAAATAGGTTTTATGGTTATCAGTCTCATTTTGCAGATGAGAAGATGGGTTTGGTTAACTAAGGTTACACAACTACTAAGTGAAATGGTCGAGTTTCGATCATTTGCCTGATTGTCACCACTCTCTCCGTGCCCACAGAAGGAAAAGTGCAAATTATCAATGACAATTAATCAGTCAAACTAAAAAAGAATTGGAAAATTTTATTTGATCCAAATTTGAGGATTATAACCTGGGAAGAGCATCTCGGAAAGTTCTGAGAACTGCTCCACCTGTTTAGAAGTCAAGGCACAGTTATATAAGTTCTTTGAGACAGGGGGCTGCACATGACATGATGTATTATCGACAGTTTACTTAATCCAGATCTAAGCGTCATCCTGGTGGGTCATGTGAGCCCTTACCAGATCAAGAAGGAATGTTATCTTTTAAGGAGTTGTCTCGTTGCTGCTCAAGCATGTTGCTCTTGATGGTGGAGCAGGTATTCCTGCCGGTGGGGGAGGTCTGGTCGATGCAAAGTGCAGGTTCACGATGCGCAGTGGGGCAGAGAGGAGGCCAAAGGGCAGGCAAGAACTTTTATGTTTAAATTTTTCTTGCCTTGCCATACAATATGAATTTTATTTCACAAAATCATCGTCTTTCAGGGTTCTTCCTCAGAATTTAACTCAGTACCCATTCACGGGGCCCCAGAGGGGTCATAATTGTAGGTTTCCCTGGGCAGGCAGGCTTTTCTCTGTGATACCAGTACTGCTCCAGCCCCCTCTGTATTGAGATGCTGCCATTCCCTCTGCCCTTTGGGTGTCTTCTCTCTGCAAAGCTAACTGGAGAGGACAGAGCTTCTCTAGCAAACATCTGCTTCCTCCCCCCAACCTTGCCATCTCCCCAGTCTCTTGTGGTAATAAGGATTTGAGGTACCCCATAGAGAGGCAGTTGGGGAGTTAGGATAACAAAGTAGGGAAGTGATGGAGGGTCTTGATCTTAGTCATTGCCCTTGATCTGTGGCTCCCGGGACAATGTTCTCTGGAGTTGAGCCAAATAGCTCCTGCTGGATCCCGCCCTTCCCTAGGTCATGCAGACCTCTTCCTCCAGGAAGGCTTTCTGGCTCAGGACTCTGAGGGATCAACTCAGGTCCTTCCTGTGACCTACCCACCTCAGGTGGGTCATTTGCATTTTGATGACTTACAGATGAGGTATTTTCAGGGGAGAGGAGACAGATCCTAAGAATGGCACCCAGCAAAGAAAATAAGACCCTGGCTTTCTCTTCTTTGAATACCTCTCCTCTCTGGTACCATGCAGATGTTTAGTAACTGCTTGTTTACTCGAATGAGTAACATTTACTGATGCAGTGTAAGCACAGATCACCACATAACCACATATATTTGCTTGACTTTGTTTTCCCCTCCACTTTAAAATAAGCTGCACGAGGACTCCCCTGGTGGTGCAGTGGTTAAGAATCCGCCTGCCAATGCAGGGGACACTGGTTCGAGCCCTGCTCCGGGAAGATCCCACATGCCTCGGAGCAAATAAGCCCGTGCACCACAACTACGGAGCCTGTATGCCACAACTACTGAAGCCTGCGCACCTAGAGCCTGTGTTCTGCAACAAGAGAAGCCACTGCAATGAGAAGCCCGAGCACTGCAACAAAGAGTAGCCCCCGCTCACCGCAATTAGAGAAAGCCCCCGGCGCAGCAATAAAGACCCAACGCAGCCAAAAGTAAATAAATAAGTGTATTAAAAAACATAAAATAAAATAAGCTGCACGAGTTTCTCGCACGGATGCTTACTTTGTTAGTGGCCATGTTCCCATGCCCAGAGGAGTGCCTGGCACAGGGTGGGTGCTCTGGAACTATTTGTTAGGCAAAGAAAGGGATTGCTTTGTTTACTGCAACCACAAGATAGCAGTGATGGGGAGAGAAACTGTTTCTACTGATGGAGACGTTTGGGCCTCTTGGGTCTGGGACTGGATTGAGCATCACCAATGCTGTGTAGGTGGGCAGTCCCGCCTTCAGGGTCAATATTAGGGGGCGGGAGTGTAGACCTGAGCGTCTAACTAGCCATCCCAAGAGCATGTGCCGTTGAAACTGCTCTTCCCCTTCTCCCTCGCTGCCAGGTGGTCGTGTTGTCTTTGAACATTCCTCTGTTTTCTTGTCCATGCCTTTGCTTATGCTGTTTTCTCTACCTGGAGTTCCAGGCCTCTCTGCCTGCTGTAAACCTATGAGTTTTTAAATTCAAGGCGAAAACCCACCTTGTGCCATGAAGCTGTTCCCAGACTCCTTGCCCCTTACACCCTACATATATGCGTGATCACATGCATCTCAGTCTCTTGTGTTCAGTGCAGCACATCTTTCGGGTTCTGAGTGATTACCCCATGCCAGACAGAAATGCTGGAAACTGATCTTACAAAGATAGCTAAGGCTCTGTCTTCAAGGATCGTCACTCGAGCATAGGAGACAGACTGAAATAGAACATGGGAAGGCCCTACTAGAGTGATGAACAAAGAAATAATGGTAGCATTAAGAAACAGCTGACTGACTACCTGGAAGAACAGGCAAAAATGTTCATGTAGATGAAGACATTGGGTTGGGTTTTGAAGGGTGAGTAGGAGTTCTTATGGTGGACAGAGGCAGAAGAGCTTTCTGGGCAGAGAGACCTTGATATATAGCACAGGTCTGAGGCCTAAGAGTGTTTGGGGGGTGTGTTTGGAGATCAGCGAGAAAGCTGGGGCTGGCCAGGGAGGATTAGAGGGTAAAAGGCTGGCAGCATGAGCTAAGGAAGGTGGCACTGGTAGTGGTGGTGGGTCCGGAGCAGGAAGGCTTTTGTTACTTTTTGAGCAAAGGAGGGTGTTGTTGGGTCTGTGTTTCAGAGAACTCTGGTGGCAGAGTGACAGCAGGTCAGGGCCAGAGGCAGGGATACGGCATAGGAGGCTGCTGAAATGCACCAGGTCAGGAAATACCGGGCCTGCAACCGGTCAGCAGTAGAGAGGGAAAGAGTTGTTTACTGTTAGAATCTCATCAGGCAGCTTAGTTCCTATTCTTGTCCTCCTTGCCAGCTTATCAGCCTTGACTGGAAAAGCTATTTTATGAGCACCAAAAAAGCTTGTAGGCAGTAGAAGCAGCAGGCTGGCAGCCAGTTCATGCCTTAATAGTGTGGAATGGGCCCTTGGTGGCCAGAGCGACCTTTTGCTGGTGAGGAAACCGAGGCCCCAGGGAAAGGACAGAAGTGCTCAGTCACACCCCTTGTCAGCTGAGCTGGAGCTGGGCGTGGCCCTTACTCCCTTTCCTGCCCTCTTTCAAGGGTGCTTTTGATTCTCATTCTGCTGAGCCTGGCTGGACACATTCCTTCCCCCCCCTCCCCCACCCCCCAGCCCCAGCCCCAGGGGCTTTGCTTGGGAGAATTTGGGAGGGACTACAACTTTTGGAGATCATTGTTACTGGGCTTGAACCTTGTTCTTTGCACTTTGAAAACAAAGTGATTAAGAAGGTTCAGTTTCAGTCTTCCTGTGGTTTGGGGATTGATTTCTTTTTCTGCCATTTATGCCTGTCGCTTGTTTGCAAGAACCAAGCTTCTGACTCCATGATAACTTTAAGGTTCCTTGCCTGTGACAGCCGCCACCCTCATTCCCCTTTTATTGTTACTTATTTTTGTTTGCCGATAGGTTTTCAGGCTGCAGTATTAGATCCCTTACACGGTAGATCCTCCTGTTTTTTCTTTCTGTCTGAAACCTGCCCATCACCACCCATCTCATAGAACCCATTAGCATTTCACAGCCTTTTGTAGCACTTTTTATGTGACGAATGCATTTTACGGTCATTTTTATTGCTTAGCTCCCAATTGCCATCCAAGAGATGGGTTGGCAGGAGCAATCTTGTAAACGTTCAGGGGTGAAGAAACTTCCCTTGGGGTGCTTAAGTGGTAGAGTGAGAATCAGACTCCCAGCTCTAAAGCTGTCCTGCTCCTTCCTTCACTTCTGCTGGTGAGCAGGAGGTAATGGATGTGAAAGTCCTTAGCAAGCCCTATACACAGGCGAGAAACTGCTATTATTTCATGGTGTGCTAATTAGTAGCATTAGCTGCCTGTGTCTGTGACTTTGGAAGGCACCTGAGAATCTGGTTGACTTTGGAAGGCACCTGAGAATCTGGTTGGAGACCCCAGGGCCCTGAGGGTCTGGGCATTATATGCTATCATTTCAGCAGTACCATCACCAACTCGGTTTTTGGTGTAAGAAAACAAAGACCTGTGTTTGAGCCACGCACTAGCCCTGTGATCTTAAGCAAGTTCCAGAACATTCCTGAGCCTAAGTTACCTTTGATTATAGATCATGGGATCTATCCCAATGCGTCTGTGAGAACTAGACATTTCCCTGACAGTGCTGTATAAACAGTTGTATAGTGGTCGCAACGTGGCAGTGGGTACACGTAGCTAATTCTCGGCAAGGTGCCTAGACCACAGGAATGGCACCTTGTCCTCCTAGAAGAGACTGGGATTTAGACCCAGGCAGCTCCCCGTTCAAGTCTTAGCTGTGCTACTTAATGGAAGGTGCTCCCTGGGGTGGTCCCCGGCGACTTGGTGTACCGACTGACTCATTTTTAGACTTCTTATTCATGAGGGCATCACTGTTGACAAGAGTCACTTTGCGAAGTGGAGTGAGTGCCACAGACGTTCACAGGCATTTCCAGGCTGTGCAGAGAGATGGTTTGTCACCAGTGAACGGCTGCCCAGTGTTTCTTCTTCACTGTGACCATCCCACTCTCTCTTGGTTTTTTAATTTTTAAAATTTATGACTGTTATTTTTATTTGAGAAAAACCGGCTGACATCTTTAGAGCTTTGGGGAAGGGGATCACTCAGACGCTGTTGGTGGGGCAGGTCCGCTGCCTCTTCACCATCAGAGGCTTCTGTCTGCGCAGGATGGCGCTGGCTCTGCAGGCGGCGGCCAGGCGCAAACCTGGGCGATGCTTGTCCTTTAGGAGCCCGTGCCGGATGCTGCTGAGGGTGGCCGGGGTGTTGCTGATGGTGGTCCGCACATGGGTGGCCGGCTTTCGTGGGCCGGATCTCTGCTTCATCACCACCATGATGACCACTTTGCTCTCTGCCGCCGGCTTCACACCCACAGGCTTGCGGTGAATGAGCCCGCTATAGCGGAAGGAGTTGCGGGCCTTCATAGCACTGTGTTTGGTGCTGTAGGTCTGCTTGTTCCTCTTGATGAAGAAGCTGGAGCAGTGCGCGGACGTGGCGGCAGCTCCTCTGGTTGCGGAGGCTGGAGAAGGGAAGAGGCAGGCGGGGCCGGGGCCTCTGGGGTTTGGTTTGCGTTCTGTTTGTGCTTTGCTTCTTCTGCAGCCTTTGCTTCTTCTTTTCCCGCCTCCCATAGACGACCGCTGTAGTTCACATGGAAACCTGGTGATGAGGGGTGATTCCAGGCCTTCCTCAGAAACGTCTGTGCGAAGCTTTCATGGGTAAGCAAGAGGGTCAGGACAGGGCAGGGTTATTTCACGGACCTTCAAGAGGTGTGCTTTGGCATCGTTCCATCCCCGCTATGGGCACTTTTCCCGCCGTAGCCGCGGTCAGCGTTCCTTAGCCACTCGGGCCATCAACCAGCAGCTTCGTCGTCATGGTGCACAGATCCAGGAGGAAGAGGTTCCTACGCCGTTTGGAGAAGATGGTTGTGGGCATGTGTAGTGCGAATTTTTTGGCTTTTTCAGCAGACCGCTTTTTGAACGTTAAGGGAATCCTGTCCATCATGTTAGTCTCGGTTTCCTTATCAGTAAAAATGGCTGTAGCAACAGTACTTGCTTCAGAGGTGGAGGGACCATACTTTCTGGTTTTCCCAGGACAGCCCTGGTTTATGCCTGTGGCCTGCTGTAGTATCTCGAATGTCCCCTTTCACTCTCAGAGGTGTTCTGATTGGAGGTCACCCTGCTTGTTAGTACTGAGTGAGATTGTATAAGTAATATGTATAAGGCCAGACCTGAAGTAAAACATCAACAAACATCTGCTGTTTTTGTCAGAGGAGATGCTAGGTGCTCAAGAAGTGTTTGTTCAGTGAACTGCTTTTGTAAAGGTAAAGTTTGAGGATGTTTGCAGGGAATGTCTAGCTTGTAGGCAGTTAGAGCTTATTAGGTTGATAAAAATGTGTTAATATGAGAAAGTGCCAGGAAAGTGGTACGAATGGAGGGCTAATGGAGTTCTCTGGAATGTGTGCAGAAGCTTGTTGGAAGGGCTGGGCCTTGGATTAAACATGGAAGGACAGGAAGGTTTAGTCCAAGATGTGATGGGG
Organism: Hippopotamus amphibius kiboko; assembly: GCF_030028045.1. NCBI lineage: Eukaryota > Metazoa > Chordata > Mammalia > Artiodactyla > Hippopotamidae > Hippopotamus > Hippopotamus amphibius. The sequence continues at coordinate 162,930,898 of NC_080191.1, forward strand.
CAGCTAAAATTGCTCTGGCTACTTATAGTTAAGAAATAAGATTGAATCTCTGTCCATGTGTGTATTTTACTTATTTATTTATTTTTGGCCACACCGCTCATGGGTTCTTAGTTCCCTAACTAGGGATTGAACCTGGGCTCCTTGCAGTGGAAGCACAGAGCCCTAACCACTGGACCGCGAGGGAATTCCCCATGTGTGTATTTTAGCTGGGTTTTAAAATCTATTATTTTCCATCCAGTGGCCCATCTTGATAAAGATCTCTAACTGTAACTGTGGAAGCCTAATGCAGTATCAAGTTCTGTGCCAAGAGGTCACCGGAGTAACCTATACTTACTCTTCTAATGAATTTCCGAACAAGATGGCTCTTATTTAGTTCCCAGGAAGAAACAAAAACAAACAAAACAGTTGGCACCTACAGCTTCTGTCTTGTTTGATATGAAAACGAATCATTTTCAGGAACTGGAGGAGGGAGGAGTTGCTACCCAGAGGGAGGGCAGGGTGTGTCCTGACTCATGGGAAAGGCAAACTCTGCAGTGACCCGGAGGGTAAGCGGCACCGTTTCTTAGAATGAGGTAAAAGGCAGGTCAGCTCTCCTGTAGTCTGGTTGTTTCCAAATTGCATTTCTCTTCGTGGATGCAGCAGCTTCACTTGGAAACTATGAAGGTTCCAGTAATGACAGATGGACAGGACCCTCAAGATACATCTGTCCATCAGCGTGATGCGTTTGTGTGTTCACTCATTCCATGCCAGGTGCCAGGCGTACCCATGAATGAATGAGTGGAACTCTAGTTTCGCTGGTCTGGTTTTCTAGTCTGGGTTTGGGGGATGGAAACGAGGGGCTGTGCTAACCCTAACCCTAACCCTAACCCATCCCTGCCTCCAGAGGTCATTTAAATAATCAAGAGAGGAAGTAAAAGTGTATGCAAAAAATATCTGGTGGCTCTAATTGAGTGGTGACTAACTCAGGGACTTGGGAGAGATTTCACAGATAAAAAGACTGTCCTTTGATTGAGCTTTGAAGGATGAGTGGGGATTTGTCTAGTGCACTAGCGGTGGAGGGGGTCATTGAGCAAGGAAAGTAACATGAACAGGTGAAAAAGTGCATGGTGCCTTGGAAAAGTGGAGTCATGGGGGGTGGATTGTGGAGTAGAGAGGCTGTGGAGATGAGGGTGCAGGGGTGGGATGGGACTGAGACTGAGAAAGGTCTTGATTGCTGACTGAGGACTTGAGACTGAGCTGTGAAAGGAGCAGCACCTAGGGAAGAAAGGTGATTGGATCTGTGCTTTAGGAAAATGATGGGTTATGGATGGTTGGAGGGGGCGGATACTGGAGATGGTGAGATGCGCTGCCGTAGTCCAGGCAGAGGATAAATGGAAGCTGAAGTGGGGTTGAGCCAATGGATATGAGGGACAGTTCACAGATGGGATAGAGGTCACCCAGTCTCCTCACTTAAACAAGAGGAAACCCAGGCCCCGAGCAGGTAACACATACAGCCTGGTTCCATCATAACCCCCAGGTGATCCATCCTCTGCCCAGTGTCTTTAGAAGGGTGACAGGTGCCTAGTTTCTGAGATAGCCGTTTGTCAAGAGGAGGATCTCCATCACTTTTTATCTTTTAAGAATTCCATGAAATCTCTTAACTCTGAATGAAATTGGCTCTTTCTAGAGTTATTGAATCTCTGATCCCTGGAGATATTCAGGCAGTGGCTGATTGGGATGTTACAGTGAAAACTCAGGCACTGATTGAAGACTTGGTCTAGAATATCTTTGAAGTCTATTAACCCTGACTCTTTTTTTAAAATTTATTTTATTTTTTAACTTTTTATTTTTTTATTTTTTACAATAAACTGCATATATTTAGAGTGTACAATTTGGTATCCCAATCTCCTAATTCATTCCCCCCACAACTTTCCCCACTTTCCCCACTTGGTGTCCATATGTTTGTTCTCTACATCTGTGTCTCTATTTCTGCCTTGCAAACCGGTTGATTTGTACCATTTTTCTATAGCCCACATATATGTGTTAATATACAATATTTGTTTTTCTCTTTCTGACTCTCTTCACTCTGTATGACAGTCTCTAGGTCCATCCATGCCTCTAAAAATGTCCCAGTTTCATCGCTTTTTACAGCTGAGTAATATTCCATTGTATGTATGTACCACATCTTCTTTATCCATTCATCTGTTGATGGACATTTAGGTTGCTTCCATGTCCTGGCTATTGTAAATAGTGCTGCAGTGAACATTGGAGTGCATGTGTCTTTTTGAATTATGGTTTTCTCTGGGTATATGCCCAGGAGTGGGATTGCTGGGTCATATGGTAGTTCTATTTTTAGTTTTGTAAGGAACCTCCATACTGTTCTCCATAGTGGCTGTATCAATTTACAGTCCCACCAGCAATGCAAGAGCGTTCCTTTTCTCCACACCCTCTCCAGCATTTACTGTTTGTAGGTTATCTGATGATGCCCCTTCTAACCGGTGTGAGGTGATACCTCATTGTCGTTTTGATTTGCATTTCTCTAATAATTAGTGATGTTGAGCAGCTTTTCATGTGCCTCTTGGCCATCCATATGTCTTCTTTGGAGAAATACCTATTTAGGTCTTCTGTCCATTTTTTGATTGGGTTGTTTGTTTTTTTGATATTGAGCTGGATAAACTGTTTATAGATTTTGGAGATCAATCCTTTGTTGATTTGTTTGCAAATATTTTTTCCCATTCTGAGGGCTGTCTTTTCGTCTTGCTTATAGTTTCCTTTGCTGTGCGGAAGCTTTGAAGTTTCATTGGGTCCCACGTATTTATTTTTGTTTTTATTTCCATTATTCTAGGGGGTGGATCAAAAAAGATCTTGCTGTGATTTACATCGAAGAGAGTTTTTCCCATGTTTTCCTCTAGGAGTTTTATAGTGTCTGGCCTAACATTTAGGTCTTTTATCCATTTTGAGTTAATTTTTGTGTATGGTGTTAGGAAGTGTTCTAATTTCATTCTTTTACATGTAGCTGTCCAGTTTTCCCAGCACCACTTATTGAAGAGGCTGCCTTTTCTCCATTGTATAACCCTGACTTTTTTTTTCATCCCTTCCTCCCTTCTTCCTTCTCTCCCCTTTTTTTCCCTCCTTGGAAAAGATACTTGTAACAGTCTTACCTGGGGTTCCTCTATCTATTTGGCTTCTCAGGATCATTTTAGCCAAATTGGACGAAAGGTAGAGGGAGTTGAAGATGGATGATTAGGCGCTAGGAATGCTAGGCTATGGTTCATGCAGAGCAGAGAGGGAATAACCGTTGAGGTGCCAGTAAGTTAATCCTCGCCAGGGAGACCTCTGTGGCCCAGGCCAGCCTGCATGATCCTGATGAAAGTGGAAGCCACCGTATAGTTAATGACACTTTTTATAGTGCTTTGCAGTTCATCATGTGTTTTCCTACAGATTACGGGTAAATCCTCCCAATAGTCCTGTGAGTAGTTGTTATTGTTCAAGTTTCACTGATCAAGAATGTGAAGCTGAGAAAGTTAAATGACTTGCTCAGGGCCCAAGCTAGCTGGACATCGGACCAAGACTTCAACGTGAGCTTTCTATTCGCATGATTTCAGATCCCTCCTATTCCCAGCCCTGCGCAGAGCCCCAAGACAGGCTCTAGCTTTGTTCCTACTGATAGCCTTAAATCCATCGTGGATCCTGATAGGTGGTAAGGATTAATCAGTGTTTGTTGAATGAGCATGTGAATGAGTAATATAAATGAAGTAATAAATGACAACTGGAGTTTTAAGAATATCTTTAGTAATAAAAAAACCTAATTGAGCTCCTCTAAGCATTAATTAATCTGTTATCAAAAGACAATGAGAAAGAACTCATTTAGAATACATTTACTCATCTTCATTAAAAAAAAAAAAAAACAGCAGCTCCCACCAAAACTCTTTCACCTGAATACCTGTCTCTGATCCCTTAGGGGACCATAACCCTGATTTTAACTCCCCAGAAAGGGCAGGGTCCACTTCCCTGTATGTGTACAATGTTTCCTTCCACTTCCTGTTATTACAAGAGAAGCTCTTCCTTCTTTAAATTTATCTTTTATATCACTAAAGATTTGTCGAAGTTGATATTACGGATGTGGGCGCTAGAAGAGTTTTCAGTTTTTGAAGAAATTTAATACACTTCAGTATATTAAAATATGCAGTGTAAACATCAGTGGACAAAGAGCTTTTACTTTCTTCTCAGTTATTTCCTGAAGACAATGATTTCTCTGGCACTTCTGCTTTCCCTTACACCGGTTACCATTTTGTCCCTTGTATTATGTGTTTATGTGACTATGTATCTTCTCTCCCCGGGGATGTAGGAGAAAATGCACGTATGGCTGGGGAGTCAGACAGGTTTGGGTTCAAATCACAGCGCTGTCTCTTGATAGTCATATAATCTTATCCTGGTTCCTTAGCCTCTCTGAACCTCCAATTCCTCATCTGTGAAAGGTGGTAATAGTGCCTTCAGTGTAATGTCATTGTGGAAGGGATTCTGTGGTCAGTGTAGGCAGGGAAGCCTGCCCTGCGTGGGATCTGCTGAAAAACACTCTCTCTGCCGTCTTTGCTCTCTGTCACTCACCAGATGATAAGACAACCAAGATCCTTTCCCTTGTATTTCCCCATGGAGTCTGACCCACAGCAGGTAGACCTTACATACATGTTTATCAGCTGGCTAAATATGTTTTAAGTTCTTTCAGAGGAGAATTATAGGCACAAAGTGCGGAATAGTTCTCTTACTTTTCATACCGGTTGCTCTTCAGCCTCCAGAAAAACTGTACTAATTTGCAGAGTCATTAGCAGTGGGTGAATCTACTGCTTTCTCTGTGTCTTCCCTAGAATTTAATTTTATAACTTGCATTTGTCTCTGCTAAATTAATGTGTAAGAAATCATATTTCATTATTCTTTCAATTTGCAGTACTTTACTGAAAAAATTTCCCGAGAAGTGGTTTAGAGTTTGTGTGTCCCCTTGCATGAATTCTCAAAGGGCAATATTTAAAAATGGTCTGGGCTGGAGAAGGTTCATATGAAAGGGCTAAAAAAGTTTTAGTGTTTTGAGTTGCCTACACTTGAGTTTGTATATTCATTCAGTTACTCAATGTTTATTGAGCACCTATTCTGTGCCAGGCACTCTTCCAGGAGCTATGCATACCACAGAGAAAAAAATTAAGTGAATAAAGTCAGTGATCTCTACTCCAGCCTCCTCCTATAATATGTGTGGTGTCTGAGATCTAGAAAAAAGAGATTAATTACCACAGTCATTCAGCTTGTTCAGTAGCAGAGCCAACCAGTTATTTGAACAGTAATTGTGATTTCATATGCTTTGTATCAGTAGCCTTGTAAGCCTTGGAAACATCCTGGATAGTGATGTTGAGACAACACCCCCAAACTGTATCTACATGGAGAAAGAAGAGTTCTGATTTTTGGTTTAGAAAATATGATCACCCGGTTCTTCAGTCTCATATATAACTGCTTCCTAGAGCTCTTTGTCTCTTACATTTAAATGAATACACTTATTATTCAGATAGGACTAGAAAACAAAAGTATCCCATCTAAGCTGTTTAGACCAACTGTGAACCTTTTTGGACATGTTTTTCGTAAATGGGAAGAAAAGGTGACATATTTCTCTATCACATAAAAGAGTCAATTTAGTTTTAATAAGGCAGTTATCTTCAGGTAATAAAAATTCAAGTAACTTGCCATAACTATCTTGTTTAAAGTCAATTAAGAGCCTCATATTCCTCACTTGCTGGGTAAAATTTAATAGAACTTCAGTTAAGCATTTATTGCTTATTTAATTCAAAATTAAGTTAATCACCACAGTTGGTAACAACCACTGAGTATTTAATTAACATTCAGCAAACTATCTTATTAAGTCTAAATTAGGTACAGACAGGTCTTGTTTATCCCCATCAGTTTGCAAACATCATTTCCCCACCTCCCACCCCCAAAGGGCCTTTGGTTTTCCCATGGCTTTCCTCTTTGGATTTGTCATCTTCATTTTCATCTGCTTGACATCCTACTTGGGTGAAGGAGGAGGAGAAGATGTAGGAGTCTATTGTGTTATGGGAACTTCTGGCTTGGGGCACAGCTGGAAAATTTTTCTGTTCCATTCCATTCCATCCGATCCCATCCGATCCCATCCCATTCCATTCTTCAAGAATTGTTGAGCTCATTCTCTGTGTAAGACATTCTTTTGAATACTTAGGAAGATATAGAGGAGGTCATGTTGACATATTTGCTTTTATTTTCTCATCTTAGAAACGAGAGGATTAGATTTAGTGTATTCATTTCATACATACTTTTTGGCCTACAGCTTGTAAGGCACTCTGCTGGCTGTCAGAGATACTGTGATGATTTGGGCAAGGTCCTTGCTGTTAAGGAAGACATGCAGTCTAGTATGAGAGGAGCCGTAGTAGAAATATTGGATTAGGTGCTGCTGTAGAAGCACTGGGATCCCTTAGTGTTCTATGAAAAGATGTCGTGTAGCCGAGAAAGTTTGGAAAAGTCCAGGTAGGTTAAACAAAATTAAATGGGTATCTTTGCTGTGGGACTTTTCTGAATCTTTACAAAACTAATGAGCATCGTGACCTCCCAAGAGGTTTATTCCCAAAGTTTTAGATCCTAGACTCTCTGCATCACCAACCTTCCCCCCGCCGCCGCCCTCCCTGACATTTCTTGATCTCAGTCTTCCAGAGTGCTTTGGGAAAAGCCACTGTGAGCCACGGATCCTGTCTCTCAGCATCTCAGCCTACCAGGGGTGTTCAGGCATGCACCCTAGTAAGACCCATGCAGGGTTGGAAGTTCTAATTTGTAAGAAAGGTGTGCGGAAAAAGTGGGTGATTTCAGACATAAGACTTTTGACGGGGGTTGAAGGTGTGAAATTAGAGCAAACTTTTCTCATAGAGGAGAGCTGGGCTGGTGAGAGAGACACAATTTGTATAAGCGGAGAGGCCCGAAGGATTGCCAAAGAGTCATCGGGAACAGAACAACTGTGAAATTCTGACATAGCTGATTTGGTTGATACACCTCAGCGTATGGATACAACTTAGACCAGTATTTGCTATAGCCTAAATCTGGAGAGGTGAGAGGCGGCAGACTTTTTGGTGCGGAGCTGTCTGCTTTAGGTCTTGTGCCAACCGAGCGACTGCCCATCTGCAGGAGTGATTCCTTCTGTGAGGCATCCTGACACCTTCTGGGGCAGAGCCTCTGCCTTGTGAAGAGGGAGTCTCTGCTTCAGTCTGGCAGGTCCGGTTTCCATTTGCCCCGTCACATCCCACTTGCTCCACTTTCCTTCCTCCCTAGCCTCCCTTCTTCCGATGAGTCACCTGTGTCTGCATTTTTCATTCTTATCCATCTGTATCCTCCTCTCCATCTGAGGCAAGCTACCCTTTATATTCTTCCTGACAAGTCATTTACTTCACTCAAAATAGTGCTACCGATTTTCTCCCCTCCAGGAGCAACCAGCAGATGGAACGTGCTGGATGAAATGGAGGATAATCTACAGATCTGGTCCTCCAGAGCAGGGGAGATTTGCCCTCTGTTTGGCTTCTTTCAGTACCCACCGTGTTAATCATGTCTGTACGGAAGGGATGCAGGCAAAGGAATGGGGAGATCTGGGTTCTGTTTCTGGGCACGAGTTTTCCCCTGTCTGAGCCTCAGTTTATGCATCTGTGAACTGTTAGGTGAAGGCTAGGTGTGCTCTCAGGGTCCTCCCAACTAAACATCTTGGGTGTTCGTGTTTGCTACGTCAGCATTCGCTGGGGTCAGTCTGGGCTGTTTGATGAGACACATTGTTGGAGACTGGCAATACAGGAAAATGGGCACTGGGCAGAGCTCCGTGTCCGTACACGGGAGGCGTGGTTCTCCAGCGCCCTGTCTCCAGCTGCACTCATTTTCCTTCTGCTGCCTGTTGCTTTTTCGTCACCTCTCCTCCTTTGCCACTCAAGCTTATCTCTTCTTCGCCGACACTCCCCCTGCTGTAAATGTTCCTCTCCCATTGCGCAACTGGATAGCTCCCTAGCTCGCTTGCTCGCTCTCATTCCTTTTTCCCTTCTGGCTCTGCCCATGGTGGGGCAGCTTGGGGAACGGTGGTCCTAGCCAGCTGCACATCTTTCTGGGAGACTGTTTGTCCTTCAGAACTGTTTCTTTGTTGAACGGATATGCTTCAGTGAATGAGACCAGTCTTGCCCTGAGAGAGCCCATAATGGCAGTGAGAAGCTTTCTGACCTCTCCTTGATACTTAATGGAAACCGTAGCGAGTGAGGAACATTATACACTGGAGAGGAAGGTCTTTTGCTTTCTAGAACTGGGCAATGCCCTGTTAGGTCCTTGGCATGGATTCTGAAGCATCTAGGAAAACGAATCACTTGGAAAGCTGAAGCTTGTTTTGCAGACCTTGAAAAGGCAGCCTGCATGTTTCATTTTACCATCCACCTGGACAGACACTTTAGGGATGAAAATGTCAGCAGGCAGCCTGGCAAGTGACACATAACGTGGGCTGGTGGTACACATCATCAGGAATGATGTGTCAGGGAGCACAGGGCACAGCACAGGCCCAGAGATGTCATTCACACGTGGTAATGGCAGTGAGGTTTGGTTCTGCTCCAGGAAAGATTTTCCAAAGTTAGGAATTTACCTTAAGAATCCCTTGGCTTCCTCTTTTTTGTATCAAACATAACCCTCGCCTCTTGGTCTTTGTGATTAGTTCTTTGGATTTTCCCAGTGATATAGGCCTACTTGAAAAAATCCAGAAACATTTTGAAAGCTTTGTTCTGTGTCGTGCTTAAGAGCATGGGCTTTGGAGCCCCAGGCTGCATCCTGGCTCTACTGTTACTACCTTGACGTGCTACTCAGTCTGTTTGGAATTTTGTTGCCTCATCCATAGAATGGGAGAAAGAAAATTGCCTGTCTCCTTGTGGGGTTTAAGTGAGCCATGGCAAGCCCTTAGAACAGAGCCTGACACGTGCCAGGCATCCATCAAATATTAGCTGCTGTTACCTGTTATCCTTACAAAGTCAGAAAACTGTGATTTGGAAAAGATATTAGAGATGAATGATGTTTTGTGGGGTTTTTTTTCCCTTGTTTTTTGTTTTTGTTTTTTTGTCTTTTTAAATAAACTTCACTTTGGAATAGTTTTAGGTTACCGAATAGTTGTTTGCCTTACCAAATAGTTGTAAAGGTTGTACAGAGAATTTCCATGCACTCCTCACTCAATTTCTCTCACTTTTGACATCTTGCATTAGCATGGTACATTTGTCAAAACTAAGAAACAGGTTTGTACGTGACTGTTAACTGAACTTCAAACTCTATTTAGATTTCACCAGTTTTTCCATTAATGTCCTCTTTCCTTTTTGCAGGATACAGCCCAGGGTACCACATTGCATTTAGGTCATACCTCCCTAGCCTAGAGTGGTTCTAAAACTTTCATTTTTTTTTTAATAGTTAGGGACGGATTCTTTATAGAAAAGCCCATCACAACGTGTAATGCTGAACAAATAAGCTGGAGCAGCTGTGGGTGAAATGTGGCAGGACAGGACCCACCTTTCTTGCCCTTCCCTGCTTTTTCTATTTGAAGAGCTTCTGGTAAAGCAGGGCTTAAATATCGCCATAATCCGTTTTCCTTGTTCTCACGGGAGGGGACAGAGGCCCCCGAATGGGGAGTGATGATGCTGGGTGAAACTGGAAGCCCAGAGAAGGTCAGAAAAGATCGTGGGAATACCCTGATCTTGTCCCTGTTGTTGAATGGATGAGTGAGCAACAGTCAGGGACCGTGGAAGATCTGGGTTTGGATCCAGTCTTTTCCACTCTATGCTTCAGTTGTTCTTTTTTTTTTTTTTTAAATTAATTAATTAATTAATTTATTGGCTGCGTTGGGTCTTCGTTGCTGCACACGGGCTTTCTCTAGTTGCTGAGAGTGGGGGCTATTCTTCATTGTGGTGCACGGGCTGCTCATTGTAGTGGCTCCTCTTGTTACAGAGCACGGGCTCTAGGTGTGTGGGCTTCAATAATTGCGGCACATGGGCCCAATAGTTGTGGTTCACGGGCTCTAGAGCACAGGCTCAATAGTTGTGGCACACGGGCTAAGTTGCTCCATGGCATGTGGAATCTTCCCAGAGCAGGGCTCGAACCTGTGTCCGCTGCATTGGCAGGCAGATTCTTAATCACTGTGCTACCTAGGAAGTCTGCCTCAGTTGTTCTCATCTGTAAAATGGGTTCAACGGTCAGTGCTAGCTCGCAGTACTTAATACAAAGTACCACCATTTATCTTGTGAAAGTTAAGTGAGCCAAGATGCTTACTTTTAGTATAGCTTGAAACATAGTAGGTTCTCAATAAATATTTGAAAAAAAGAAGCCTTGAAAATTAGGAAAATTTATCCTTAGAACTGATTTCAAGAAGATGGAGACAAACTGATATAAAACAAAAACCAGTCATTCATAAGGAAATCTGTGACACTCAGAAATGGAACCAGTGTTTGTGTTTCTGATAAGCGGGATATATACTGTCTGTTTTTATTCTTAGAGGCTTTTATCATACAATACTACATTATGTTGCAGTCTGACTTTCACACAAATTGGATCCCAAAACTTCTTACAGGAATTAAAAATACAAACTCGTGGGCAGTATGTGTTTTATAAATTACAGAAAACAGTAGTGTAACGACATGGCATAGTAAGTACAGTTAAGCCTGCGGCAGGCACTGGTACCCAGGAGGAAGGCAAGGATGCAGCGGCCGAGACGGCATGGGAGGCGGGAAGCGGGATGAGGCCAGCAGGTGTCCGGTGTCGTGCTCAGTGTCAGGAGAGATGGAGGGAGGCCATCTCCAGCGGGGAGGCCGTGTGGACAAGCTGAGGGCAGTCAAGGCAGTGGCAGAATCCCAGAGAAGTAAATACTTAGTAAGTCTTTAAGAGATTTTTTAACTTTTAAAGACTTTACTTGTTAAGAGTAGTTTTAGACTCACAGCAAAAGTGAGAGGAAGGAACAGAGATTTTTCACATGCCCCCTGCCTCCCACACATGCGTAGCCTCTGTCATCGTCAGCATCTCCTCCCAGAGGGGTGCGTTTGTTGCGATTGGTGAACCTACGTTGGCATATCGTTATCACCCAGAGACCGTAGTTTACGTTAGGTTGTACTCTCAATGTGGTACCTTCTGTGGGTTTGGACAACTGTATAGTGACATATATCCATCATTATATCATACCGATTATTTCACTGCCCTAAAAATCCTGTCATCTGCCTATTCTTACCTACCTCTCACCCGCAAACTTGGCAACCACTGATGTTTTTACTGCCTCCACATACATCCTTTGTATCCAGACTTTTTATCCATCCAGCTGACTTTTGGAACCTAACCTCCATCGTTTTCTCTCACTCTTGCTTCAGCATAACATTTTCTCGGTCTGGATTGCTGTTCTCTGCCATCATCACCACCTGTTTGAATCCCAGTTGATCCCAGTTGATCTTCAAGGCCAGCACTTCCTCCATGAAGCAGTCCTTGATTTCCACCCTTTGTCCCTAAACAGGAAGTAATCCCTTCCTCTTGTGATCTCCCATGGCCCTTTATCTGGACTGAGCACTTTTTACCTTCTGTTGTAGTTATCTGTGTGCCTATCTTATTTGGGGTCTTTAACTTCTTTAGGACATTCATTCCTAACTGGAATCTGGCAGATGTATAGCAAACACTTGGATGGATGGATGGATGGACGGACAAGTTTGACGTTGCCCGTACTGCTTTTAAACTTAGTTCCTTTAGAGTCAGGTTTTAACTTGCTAATCTCTACATCCCCCCAGTGTCCGTACTGAGAAAGGTGCCCTTTGTTCATTCATTCATTCAATCATTCATTCCACAATAGACTTCAGGGTTGAAGCAGTGAATAGTCTGTTTGTTGATAGCCTGCGTAGAGAATATAGTATTCTCTGGGATATGTTTTTATTCTTGTTTTATCCGGAATTTTTTTTTCTTTTGACACAGAAGGACCAAGCAAGAAATGTTTTGTTTCATCGACATGTGTCATTGGTGTCAAAGCAAATGCTCTCTTCTTCCTTCAGCTGGCTTGGTAGTAAAGAGAGATCACTGGGCTTAGAAAGGCACCAGCGTATATGGCAGTCCTTCCCTGGTTTCCTTAGGGATAATTCCTCATCCCAGTGTTTTGAAGGATGGTACCAGCATAGCACAGTGTTCATGGCTGGGCATCCTTGCTAATGTCGCTACTCTGATTTTTTTAATATAGTGACAGGATGCAGACCGCTGAGGTGATAAATGGGAAAAATAAGTGCAGTGGAGTTAACTGTCTGTTTCTTGGGGCCTTCTGTGTTAATCACAGGAGGAGGTGTCAGACACGGCCAGATGAGAGAGCCAGCTGACTAAGGTTCATGTCGGACCAAAATCAGAGTGGCAACATTGGGAGGACTTTGACGATGCTGAGCTGTGGAAGCTTAAGGTTCTCAGAGTGGTTAGGGCTGGAAGGATCCGAGAGGTCATCTGGTCTAGTGGTTCTCAGACTCAAAGGAGCACTGGAGTCATCCTGGAGGGTTTGCTGGACCCTGTCCCAGAGTCTGATGAAGTAGATCATGAATTTGTACTGCCGATAAGCTCACGGGTTGTGCCAATGCTGATGAGAACCACGGACCTAGTCCAGTTGCTGGTCTGTTGGTAGTTTATAGATGGGGAAACAAGATGCAGAGATAGGTGGAAAGGACTTGCCTAGAATCACACAGCTGTCAGGAGCGAAGCTGGAGTCAAAACCACGAATCCTGGTTTGAAGTCATTTCCAAACTGTCACCAGAGACTGTCCGGGAACAATATTATTTTTAGTTCTACTGCAGGGTAACGGTTCGGTTTCACCGGCTTTGCCTGATCTGATCATAAATTTATTTTTCATGGTCTTCCATTTAGCTGTCTCCACCTACATATTCTTCATCAGTTAACCCACATTGACTACTGCTGTTCACTAGGCATTGCACTTGAACCCGAGGTGGTGTAGCACTGGAGTAGTCCGAAAGCATGGGCTTCAGCTAGTTTGATCTTGAGTAAATTACTTTTTCATTTTCTCATCTGAAAACAAAAACAGTAACACCTCCCTGGACTGTAGGTAGAGCGCTGATCATGTACCCGACCCTCAGTGCGTGAATAGTAACTCTGGTTGCCGTCATTATTACTGAAGGTGGTAAGATGTGGTCCCCACCCTTTCATGCATAAGTGGCTTCCTGAGCCCTACAATTAGGAGAAAGTGGGAATCGATGGGACAAACACATGGCTTGGAATTAGAAGAGCTGAGTTCAAGTCCCAGCTTTGCCACTTACTAGCTGTGTGGTCTTGGGCAAGTCACTTGACCTCTCTGAGCTACAATTTATAGCAGGTCGACTTAATTTATATACTAGAAGAACATAGCAAACCAGAAAAAGGACGGAAATTGGGAAAAGGTGGAAATCTGTCTACCAGGTGCAAGTTTCAGGTTGACGGGGAATGATTCTTATTGAGGAAGGCTGGTAGAAAGAGCTGGGTGACTTGAGCCTTGGTGTGGGAAGGGGCAGCAGGTCTGGGGGTGGTCCAGTGAATGGTAGACTGGGCCGGTCGTCCACAGAGGGACTTGCCTGAAACGCAAAAGACATGTCCTCACTCCCATGTCAGGGACCCCACCAGTGGAGAGTCCCGAGGACTGGGAGGGAGGGCTGGTTGAAGTGATGTGGGTGCCAGCGCTGGAGCATGGCCACAGTCATGGCATCTGCTTTGGACTAGGGCCTGGAGGTGCATTCACGGTCCTGCACTTTGGACCAGCACAGAGTGAAAGACAGTGCAGTGATTAGAACCCAGGAGTGACCTTGGCACCTTGGTTTCTGGGCTTATTTAGCAGCAAAGAGATTAGATTAGAAAGGTGCTGGATATGATTGCTCTGTCTTTTATGATTGGTTCAGGAGCTGGGAGAGGCCTGGCTGGAAGTGGGGGTGGTCCTGGGGAAGATACAGATAAGACCTCCCACAAGCCTCAGTTTCCTTATCTGTAAAAGGAGAGTGATGACGGCAATTATGCTAATGTCCTCCATTCTGTCTGGATGAAAAATGAAAGTATTTGTCTGTGGGAAGGTGCTTCGTGGTTAGGAAATACCAGAGGAGTGCATGGTGTTCATATTACAGGTTAGCACCAAAGAGCTGCAGAAGCACGAGAGGTGGAGAGATGGAGCTGCTACAGGACTCTGGGAAGTCACCCCAGGGGAGGCCAGGGATGCTGGGAGGATGGGACCGTGTGTGTGACAGTTGTGTAGGGTCGCGTCCATGAGAATGTTGCTTGGCCCCGGCTGATCCAGCACACACTTTTCTCTTCCCATTCGTGGGGCTTCGGCCCGGGCGGGCCTGGGGGGCTCCGATGGGGCAGACGCGGCAGTACCCTCGGTTCACACGGGTGAGAAGAGCGGGACTCTTGTGGTCTCACTAGGACAGGCGTGTTGGGGCGGCGGACAGCCCTGCCAGGGTGTCCGGGCTCTCTCGTCGCTCCAGAGCGGGTCTGTGCTCGGAGCGACCTCAGGGATTCCGCTCATTTCCCACATGGGGGGAGCGACCCACACTGGGAGGTCTGTCCCCCGTCGCGTGCACCACACGCCCATAGGGAGGGCCCCCTCCCCTCACGCTCCTCCTTTCTCTGTGAGGGTCCCCTCACTCTGCACCCCACTCCGGCTGACCCCCCATGTCTTGCCTTCTCTACCCTTCTTGGTTGGGTGGTCTCTTTTCTCTGCTGCCTGGGACGCCTCGAAGCTCCTGGCTCCTTGCTGCCTCCCGCATGCTTTTCCAAAGTCTTGGAACCTCCCTTCCTTCAGATCTTCACGCAGGACAACGCGGTATCCTTCTTCCAGTGTTTCGCTTCTGTCCACTGCATTAAACCACTTTTCCTTGGTCGGGATGAAGCTCTGAGCGATCACTTACCTCTTTGGTTCCCTCAACCGCGGGTCACGCTGTTGGTGAGCCAGGGTGAGAATCCGTCGGGCGTTTTGCTTGGTGCAGAAAGAGTCACAGCCGACGTGTGGAGCAGAGGACACATGTCGGCTCTGTGTCCACTGTCTGCCGTTCCCGGGACGGGGCGGAGAAGGTGAAGAAGGTATCCTTTCAGCCGTCTGCGAGGTTGTGGTCGACACAGGAAGCAGACATGCAAACCAGATTGGGGCAGCGGGCGAAGCAGTGCCGGGTGGGGGTGTGTGTAAGACACAGAGGAAGTCCTGGCAGCAGGGTGGTGGAGAGAGCCCGTCAGGGTTGCAGATCAGTGGCTCTGCAGACATGCAGACATATTTGGCCATCAAGAAGGAAAAAGAGAGAGACATTTTGAGAGCGTTGATGTGGGCCCTACAGAGTCACCGTCCTCCCCATTCCCTGTTGATCTTGGCAGTGTGCTCACCCCCAGGGCTTTTGAGTTTGCCATCCCTGAAGGCTGGGCAGAATCTTCCACAGCGGCCTCCTCTTGCACTGCCTGCCTCTCTGGCTCAGCCGTGACCCTGTGATGGGCAGCCCTCCATGCAGCCCTGCGATCTCCTCCCGGGCTCTTGGCCAAGCTCTGCAGCTCATTTCCTGCCTCGGTCCCAGGGCCCCTGGAGGCTGGGAGGGCTGGCCAGACTGGTCTCTCTCCGCTGGCTTCTCCTGTGATTCCGGAGCTCCTGTGATTCCGGAGTACCCTGAGGTGCCTATATCTGGGACACACTTATTTGCCCAATGTATGTTCTGCACTTCCAAGTTCCTCCCTTGCTCTCATATTTCCATTTAAAGCCGTCGTGAGTGGGTCTGAGTGTCTCCCACCAGCACCATTCCTTCTGATTTACTGGAACCCCATTTCTCATCCTGCTGGGAAGCCAGCCTTGAATAGGATTTTAGCACAGACTCTCTGCAACCTCTTTTCCCCTCCAAGATCATGACCTCCGGCTGGAGAAGGGACCATCCTGGCCCTGTCTTACCTCATCCTCCTTGTTCCCAGCGTGTGAGGCTTTCTTGCTCTTCCTTCTTGTCCACTCAGCCTCCTGCCTTGGGTCTGCTGGACAGAATGGCACCTGTTCCTTTGCCCGGCACCTGTTCCTTTGCCCGGCATCTGTGCCTGACTCTAAGAAGTAACTTGTGAAGCAACGCAGAGGGGTGGTTGGGTCTACTTTTAGGAGGAAGTCAGAATGGCCTCTGGCAATGCATGGGGTGATAAGAGTGTGTTGGAGGTGCAAAAACACGCACAGTCCTGTTAGGAGAAAATGAAGGAGAATCGTTTTGTGAGTGGAAAGGAGCGGAAGACACTTACCTACCAGTTTTCTCCATGTTCTACCCGGGCGTCTGCAATCCCCAGCTCTGCATCCCAGCTGGCCTCTGCCTTCTCACTTACTGTCTCCCATGGCCTGTGGCTGAAATCCTTCCCTGGGCACACCTCCACCCTGCCATCATCTGAGCTTGCCTCAGTTCTCGAAGTGTCTCCTGCCAACCCCTGCCAGTCACATTCTGTGCTTCAGCTACCGCAAGTGTGTTACTGGTCACCCCATCTTGCATGCCTGTGTCTTTGCTTGTCCTTCCCTCTTGACCCTGGGCCCTTTGTTTCTATTTGGTGAACGCCTGCTCATCCCTTAAAAGATAGCACGGATGTCTTCTTCTCTTGAACTTCTCAATTCCTCAGGAAAAGTTGTGAAAGTATAAAACAAGCCCAAATTTGATAAGTATTGCTCTAAGAGCAGTACACGCTCATAATAAAATATTTCAAATATATAGGACCAAATAAAGGAGGAAATGAGAAGCACTCATTAATCCACAATTTAGATACAAGCACTGTTTGTTTTTAATATTCCTGACTAGTTATTTTTATTATTTTTTTGTGCATTTGCATTTTACTGACTTGACATCTTACAGTATATACAGTTTTTTGGTATGTTACCATTTCACCAAACAGTAGAGCTTTGAGCACCTTCTCATGGCATTAGGAATTCTTCATGCATATAATTTTTTTTTAATTTTAATTTTATTTATTTATTGGCTGCACTGAGTCTTCGTTGCTGCGTGCAGGTTTTCTCTGGTTGCAGAGAGTGGTGGCTTCTCTTGTGGAGCACGGGCTCTAGGTGCTCGGGCTGTAGTAGTTTCGGCATGTGGGCTCAGTAGTTGTGGTGCACGGGCTTAGTTGCTCTGCGGCATGTGAGATCTTCCCGGACCAGGGATCGAACCCATGTCCCCTGCATTGGCAGGTGGATTCTCGACCACTGCGCCACCAGGGAAGTCCCCATACATGTAATTTTTGATGACTGGGTATTATTCCATCATAGGAATGTACCATAATGTTTAATCTTTCTTTTTGGTAGCTGTCATTTGAGTTTCTAACTTTTCATCATTGTAAACAGCACTGTGATGAACATCCTCCACCAGATTCTTTATTTGCACCTCTGATTATTTTCTAAGATAGACTGCTTGGACATGAGCTTGCTTGCTCAAAGTGCAAGAACCTTTTTTCACCCTTAATTTCAAAATAATCTATGGTCACTGAAGAAAATTAGGAACATATGGAAAAGTACAGAGAAGAAAATAAAAAAACTACCTGTAGTCACTTGCAGTAACCAGTGTGAAATTTGTGTATCGTATCTGTGCATCTGTCTATCTTTCTAGCCCAGGTATGGGCAAGCATTTTCTGTAAAGAGCTGGATAGTAAATGTATGAGACTTTGCAGGCCTCATACAGTCTATGTCACATCCTTTCCTCCTCCTCCTCCCCCTCCTCCTTCTCCTCCTGCTCCTTTTCTTCTTCCTTCTCCTCCTTCTTTTTCGCTTTAAAAGATATAAAACCATTGCTGGCTAGAACCATTACAGTCCTAGCCTCCAAAGTGGGGCCGTGCCATGCATACTATTTTGTATTGTTCTCCTCCACAAGGTAACTACCTCCTCACTGCTCCTTATGGTTTTCTGTTTCATGCTGCCCAGATGTTATGAATGGCTTCTTGCTGGAATGCCCGTGACCCCTTGGCTCTGCCTCTGACGTAGAATGTAAAGCATTTTTTATTGTGCATGTTTGCTGAGATGTCTCTTTCCCGCATCTTATCCATCTCTGTCTTGCCAGCCCCAGCCCAGTGCAGAGTGGTACTCAGTTGATGCTCAGCAGATTTGTGTGAGAGTTTATCCCTTCCAAATGCCTGTGTTTAGAACATTGCTTTTCAAGACTTATTTCTTGGGTCATTTGCATCAGTATTACCTGGGACTTGTTGACATGGAGATGCTCAACCCCACCTCAGCATCTGCGTCTTAACGAGTTCCTGCAGGGATGCACATTAAGGTTTGAGAAGCATCACTCTAGTGCTCACCTGCGCTCTTCCGGGCAAATGTTTACTTGCAGGCACCCCTTCTGCATTCTTTCCATGGGTGGAAACCTCTTGGGGGTGGACCATGGTTGTGCCCTGATGTGGACTGTCGTGACTGGCCAACAGACTTTGTTTCACAGCCTCCACCTTACCTGCTGGAGCCTGTATGGCTGCCATTGCTTTTGGCTGGGGGTAGATGTGATGGTGGATGGAGCGAGACCTTAATTAGTACCTGTTGTGTTCCAGGCCCCGTGCCAAGATCTTTACACACATTTTCCCAAGGGGGAGCCGTGGCGATCTCAGCCGGAGAGGACGTAGGAATCTTTAAGGTCGATGATTCTTTTTTTTTCCCCCTTGAGTTCTTTTTTTTTTTTAAGTTGAAGTGTAGTTGCTGTACAACATTGTGTGAGTTTCAGGTGTGCAGCGTAGTGATTCAGTATTTTTGCCGATTATGTTCCATTATGGGTTATTACAAGATAAGGGGTATACTTCTCTGCACAGTGAATCTTTATTGTTTCTTTGATATATAGTAGTTTATATCTGTTAATTGCTTACTCCTAATTGGCCACTGCCCACCGTGGCCAGTGATTCTTAAGCTTTAGAATCCGTCAGAGAATTTTAAAAACATATACACACACAGCTCCCGGCCTGGTCCTGAATCAGAATTTCTCAGAGCTAGCCCAGTCCCGAGTACTTAGAGAAAATTCCCTAAGTGTTTTTGCCAGGCTTCCCTGGTTAACGAACCAACAGTCTAAGCCAGTATCCAGTTAGACAGATGAGGAAAGTGAGCTCAAAGAGATCTCCGAGCCTCCGGGATCACCTAGAATTTAGTCGGAAGCCAGGACGGGATCCCGTGTCTTCTGCCTGAGGACACAGCCCCTGAGCTGCTGCCAGCCTGCAGTGATGGGTGGCAGGTAAACTGGGTGAAGAGATGTCACCTGGTCTCCCGCACAGACGTGTCCCAGGGCGGTGAGAGGCTCGGCAGCCTGGGTGTGGAGGACAGACGTGGCGACGTGCTGCTCTCCCCTTTTGTCCCCACCTTTGTCCTCCTTCCTGATGCCAGCGTTTGGGGCTGTGTTCGGAGAGGCTTGAGCACCCTCCACGGCTCCAGGTGGCATCTGATGTCCTTCACTCTGCAGAGTGGTGGGCGGGCAGCACCCTTCAAGGCAGCTCGAGAATCTGCATTCCCCCTGACCTGTCACTGTCCCCTCGGTGCCAGGGTTTTAATGAGAAGTCTGGTCAGCCCTTGTTTCCAGTCCTGCCTGCCAGCGGCAAATACAACGGGATGTTGGCTGGGGCTTTGCAAAGACCTCCTGTGGAAGGATGCACGGGCATCACGGAGAGGTCAAGGGTGCGATTAGCACTCCGATGACGTGGCAGGCCGGGATGGGGAACAGGAATAGAACGAAGTACGTGATAGCTGCCCTTTATCGAGCACTCACTGTGCCAGGCACTCTGCCTGAATTTTATTTCTGTTACCCTTTAACAGCCATGAGAGGCCGGGGTTTGATGCTTTCCATCCAAGTGGCAGGCTGGGAAGTGAACCCAGTTCTGCCTGATTTCAAAGTCCACGCTCTCAGTTGTCACATGACACTGCTTCCCCAGATGGTCCTGTGCTAACCCTTCTCACCCGCTGCTCCTAGGGATTTAATCAGGAAGCCCACAGAGATAGATTGAACTCAATATCTAAGAACACATGGTAAAAGATATCAAAAAATGAGTGCCGAAAGACTTTTGGTCCTTGGAAGGGTTCAGGGAGACATACTGTGCCTCTTGGTGGGAGACTGTCAGATGGGGATTCGACTGGCCAAGATGTGTAAATCTAACTGGAGGATCCAGTCATAAACCAATAAAAAGTATAATAGGTGAAAATGTATATATTGAGCACTGGAGAGGCGGTGGATTTTTGATTTTGTATGGCCTACTTCCAGCTGTGAGAGCTGTGCTGTGGTGGATTCTGAGGGCCTCCAAGAAACCACACCACGACTGTCAGGCTCTGGGGTGTCCTGGATGTGAGGACCTGCCCACAGGGAGCTCCTCGGCCAGGAGGGGTGGGAGGACATGCTTCCATGAAAAGACAGACTCTCCAAGAGCAGACAGTGTGGGGACAGTGGACAAGGGTATGTCCTATGGGCTTAGAAGAAGGGCTAGTTCTGTGAGCAGGGAATTGTGCTTTTACAGTATTGGACTTGAATTGGGCTTTCAAGCATGCTTAGACTCCTTCAGATGGAGCTCACTGACTATGTGCTGGGAAGGCAGGTCGCGCCCTGCTGTGGAGGGCCTTGGATGATAAGAAATGGAAGAGTGAGTCTCTGGGGCTTCTTCTGAAAGTTATAGGGATCTGTTAAACCATTATTTTGCAAAGTAGCGGAGAAAGAGCAGGGATGTCTTAGCTAATTCCATTAGCACTTTGCTGTGTGGCTGTTGTAGCTGGATTGAGCAGAGCTTACCTCTAAGGAGGAGCAGGGGCGAGCTGGAAGGAGAGGTTGGGCAAGGACCTGTCAGGCAGAGGGAGCTGTGTAGGTAGAGGTTTGGGTAAGACTCGACTATCTCTGCAGGCTTGAGGTGTGTAAGGGTCCCACATCTCTTCGATCTCCTTGGTCTTGATCTGGATTCAGTGCCTTGGTGAGTGGAGCCAGAAAGAGCTGGGAACTTCCCCGTACTTTGGCCTTTGTCTCTCTGTCTGATACCTTCTAGTAACTGAAAGCTGAAGAAGCTCTTGGAAAAGTTCCTTTTCATCTCTATTTTTTCATCCCCCTTTTCTTCAGCATGAAATAGATTTCATTGTGTACTACTAAGCTATCAAGTGCTTTATCTTCCCCCACTTCCAGCCGGGAGAACTGAAGTGTGTTTTAGCATCTGTGGGAGTGGTCCAGGGATGCTGGCTTATGGGAGATGTGCACTGCTACCCGTGAGGAGGCTGGGCATTAGCAGTGGATGGCATGGCTTCTGCTGTGCCAGTACTTGTGTAATTATTTGCTTGTCCTTGGCCTGCTCTTAGGCTAAATATTTTGAGGGCAGCCTCCATGTGTTTCCAGCTCTGTGTGCAAGCACTTAACACAGCATAGTGCCTACATGAATTAATTGCTCAGTACATTTTTGCCAGAGGTGTGAATGAAGGACTCCCTTGTCTGCCTTCATATACTTATACCCAATGTAAGTTACTTCTTACCTCCGGTTGTAGTAAAAGACCATTAAGGACGGGTGTGAGAATGCCTGGGAAGTCCCCTTAAATTCTTAGGCTAGAAAGTTTTGAAGAATTCACGGAAAATTCTCATGGGAGTATCTGTGTAGCTGGCAGCCAGGTGGACACTTGCTAAAGTGTAGCAAACTTACAAATGTGGGCCAAGGCATACAAGGCACAGCTATATTTAAGTAGCTGATCTCAGTGCCAACCTTGGTTCCAATTTCAGGATGTCCAAACAAAGAGGCAGGAGCGTCCATGTGTCTACAAGAAGGGTTGGGGTAAGAGGAGCTGATCAGTGGATGTGATGTTAGAAGAAAACTTAGGCTGTGTTTTTTCAGTTGCACACTAGACTCTAGGTTTCTTTTTCATACAGGATAGCAAAGCCATGTCCCTAAATCATGGAGTTGCTGCATGTAATGGGGAAACTGGTACATCAGGTAGCTGAATTGGATCTTAGATCTTTGTTTCATGACAAGGTCATGATCCAGTCCTATGTGAAGCCTCCCCACCCCTGTGCCTCTTCTCCTTTCCAAGCACAGGAAATTTGGCATCACCCCATCAAGTTTATGGGGGCAGTTTTGGGTGGATGTGCAGGGAAAATTAGCAAATGGACACAGAACTGCAGAAGGCAGGCCCCGCTGTGCAGGAGAGATATGTCCCTGGCAGAGCTGCTGTCCTGGGCCACTCACCGGAGAAGCCTGGCTGTATTTGGAGAGTCTCAGGGGGGTGGATGCTGAGACGCGAGTCAAGGGTGTGAAGCCGGAGCTACTGCCTCCCTTAGGTTTGTGGTGATGGAGCTCAGACTTGTGGGGTTTTGGTGGCTCATGCTGTGTGATCCTTCCCTACTTAAAGCAAGGACCCTGTGGAATGTAAAGCCCTGGGAGATACATGCTGAGCCAGGGCCCACGTTTTGAAAGGCTCTAAACTCTAAGTTGGTGACATCTAAGGTGTTGGATGGTATGAGAGGGAGTCCTTTAAACACCAGGGCAGGTGCAATGTGAAATTTTGGAAATTCCTAAAAACAGAAATCCGTAAGAGTGCTGCTCTGAGCTCTGAGAAAGGTTCACATGTGGTCACTGGCCTATATCCTTTGCCCCGTTTGCAGAGATGCCTTCTTTTCCTATCCCTTTTGGTGGCACAGGGAGAAAAGGCTTGGGTTTTAGAGCTAGGGAAGCCTGGTTTTGAGTTTGTGCCCAGTTACTCTACGAGTCTGTGACCTTGGGAAGGTGGTTTCTCTTCCCTGAGCTCCAGATTCTTCGTCTGTAAAACAGGGGGAAAGCATCTTACCCTGCAGGGTGGTTGCGGGAATCGGAGAGAAAGTCTATCAGGGGTGCTGTGTGCTCTAAGTTATGTTCCTGCTCCCCCGTCAGCTCCCTGAGGTCAAGGTTCAGGTCTGACTCACCCCCACCCTCCCTGTAGCACTGAGCACATACGTGATACATAGGGGAAGCCCAGTAAATGGGTCTTAAGTGACCAAAAGAAAAGTAATTGGGGACTTCCCTGGTGGTGCAGTGGTTAAGAATCCACCTGCCAATGCAGGGGACACGGGTTCGATCCCTGGTCTGGGAAGATCCCACATGCTGCAGAGCAACGAAGCCCGTGTGCCACAACTACTGAAGCCCACGCGCCTAGAGCCCGTGCTCTGCAACAAAAGAAGCCACTGCAATGAGAAGCCCGCACACCACCATGAAGGGTAGCCCCTGCTCACCACGACTAGGGAAAGCCCATGCACAGCAACAAAGACCCAACACAGCCAATAAATAAATACATAAATTTAAAAATAAAAAGTTTAAAAAAAAAAAGAAAAGTAATTGGGCTTATGGCTGGCATTCTCCTGGCCTTAGAAACTGGAGAGAGGAAAAAATGGTTTAGGAATGGAGTGTCAGGCCTGCGGGTTCCTGTTTCCACATTCAGGGTGCAGGCTGGGATTGCCCGGAGCCACAGTTCCTTGAGACTTACCACCTCAGGCCGAAATCTGCCTCCTTTAATTACCTCCTTTCCAGGGAACAGGAGTCCTTGTTGTCTGCCCAGAAGCAGCTAATTATAGCTCCAGCCTCCAGGCCCTGGTGCGCTTCTAGGCCACAGGACTGCGCAACCTGACTTGTCTGTTGATTTTAGGGTTTCCTCAGGGATTCTTTACATTTTCAAGTTTGCATTGGGGTTTACTTTTTATTTTGAAGCCAGTGAAGAAAACTGAGGGACAGAGAGTGTTCAAAATTCTATAGGAAGATGTTAGGAGAGAGTTAAAGAGCTTGGGGAGAGAAGGGGGGAGGGGAGGTTTTAAAAGGGGGCAAAGTGACTTAAAAGGGGACCGGTTGTGCATTTAGTATCTCCACGAGAGTGTCCTTTTGTGATGATTTACCTGAGAAATCCCCTCCACATTTGACCTCTATGACCACTGGGTCATGCTATCTGGAGCATTTCCTTTTTCCTTTGAAATATTATTTTTATTATTTTTCAAAATCTTAAAATTGTTCAAGTAGATGCTCATAGTAAAAATACAGTAAAACACTACAGAAATATTTATTTAAAAAACCCCAAAAAACAAGAAGAAGAATTTCTTGTCCCATCTCTCCCTACCCCAGTCCTTTCCCCACTTGTAACCATTTTTCGTTCTTTAATTCTTCTAGTGTTTATTGTCATATCTGTAAAGAGTATGCTTCTATCTTTAGTTTTTAAGTTATTAGTTTTAGGTGTGCCTATTGGCTTTTATGATAGGCAAGGACTAGCTCATATACACACTGGCACTTCCCATCCCCCGTCCCAATTTTTGACAGTTGGGTCATTTCTTTTACTCTCTCTGGGTTAGCTTCCTTTGTAAATTTATATAATGTGCATGCATCTCTGTTCCTTGCCCTCTCAGCTTTTGGTCGTATCTGTTTACCCACCATTTTGTAAGATGAAGATGCTGAGGTTTCTCTGTACCTTTCCTCTCTCATTTTTACTCTTAAAATTTGTCAGTTATGTTTTATGTTACCTTTTGCATCTCCAGCTTCTATAACAGATACATGTCTACACGCACTTTTATAAGGTTTTGTAACCATACTGAATCTTCTGTGCTGTGTCTGTGGGTTGATTTCAAAAACTGAAAGCAATCAACAGCATTTACATTATGATTTCTAGGTAAATATTGCTCAAGGGCTAAGTCATGTGCTGTGGTTTCATTTCCTTTTCTAGGCTTCTGAGGTCACCACCTTTAAGCCACTCACAGGGCACTGAACTTTCCCTTAGTTAGCATCAAAATCTAATAGATCCTTCTAATTCTTCTCTAGTTGCTTAAAATCATCCCAGCTTGTTCGTTTTACTTCAGTGCTGAGCCTCTTGCTTTTTGTTGTTGTTGCTGATATTCTTGGATTTTGAGGGTTGTGTTTTTTTGATTGGGAGAAGAAAATTAAGTAATTAAGTATTTCCTACCATATCCTATCTATCTTCTGTCTTTCTAACTGCTCTCCTGCCTGCTTGGTGTCTATTCTGCGTTTCTTTTGAAGTTCCATCAACGTTTCCTTTCATTTTGGACTGGTTTCTCCAAATTTGCATCATGATTTCTCCTGCAGTCGTTTGTTTTTTCTGGAGTTTCTGATTGCCTTCTGTTTTTTAAACTCCTGTGTCTTTATCATAGCTTCAGATATTTCCAGGCTGTCATGGGGGAGTCCTGAGTCATGCCATTAGCTGTTAGTCATGATCATTATTATTCAAAAGAAGGTATATTATTCAAATATTATCTACCAGGACTTTCTTATACTTGGTCATACTAGGCAGTTTTGCTTGCTTTTTTCTTTTCTCCAGTGAGTATTCATGAACATTTTAAGGTTATTTTATAATTCTCATTTCTTTTTTGGGGGAGGGCTGTACTACGGGGCACGTGGGATCTTAGTTCCCCGACCAGGGATCAAACTCGTGCCCCCTGCAGTGGAAGTGTGGAGTCTCAACCACTGGACCACCAGGGAAGTCCCATATAATTTTCATATTTTTAATGGCCACTTATATTCCATTGAGTCAATGTACTGTTTTAAAATGTAGCCATTTACCTATTTTTGGACTTGGATTATTGCCAATTACCTGCTCTTCTAAATAACACTGTTGTGAACATTTTAATGCATAAGGCCTTTTTCATTAGTCTGTTTCATGAGTGCTTAGTAGGGAAAGAAAACTGGGGAACTTGGGTCATCATCATCTTTGAGGACATATTCCAATGACTATGCTTGTGTTGGGTTCTCATAGAGATCACCTGGTGTTTCTTATTAAGAGACTTTTTTCTTTTTGGGGAGAAGAGCAGTAGGAAGCAGGAGAGAATTACCACCTCTGAATCAGCACGTTGAGTTTTTTGGGCAGCTTTCGGAAGATTTAGTGTGACATGGCAAACCTGATACTGCCTAGAAATCCACGGAGTATCCTATCACCCTCTTTCATTGAGTCCTCTGGGGTCAGCTGTGGCTCTGCGACTTGTGCCTGTGATGCTCTTATCACCCACAAACTTCACGTGATAATTTTCTTGGCCAAGTATTATTCAGCATGATCACCTGCAACTGGATCATCTCCCTTATTCACTGAAATTGTCTCTCAGTGACTGTTAGAAAAATCAAAATCTGTCTCCAAAATCAAAGAGGTACTCCCATTGAGAATATTCTACAAGATCTACAGCTGCTTCTTCACAAAGTGTATAAGGAAGGGATTTGAGGAATGGCAGAATTATTAGAATAAAGGAACCACTGTGAAGAAAGCCACAGTCACGAGGAGGCTAAATTTTGATGTATTGATGAGACCATCTTATTGTTTTACTGTCACCCTATGGCATGCATTACTTTAAAACTTCATCAGTTTGGCAGCATTTACTCTATGGTATTTACAAAGTCTGTGTCATAATTACATAAAAATGGGATCCTTTTTTTTATTTATATATTTTTTAGCTTTGGCTGCGTTGGGTCTTCATTGCTGCACATGGGCTTTTTCCCTAGTTGTGGCAAGCGGGAGTGTCTCTTGTTGTGGAGCACGGGCTCTAGGTGCATGGGCTTCAGTAGTTGTGGTACATGGGCTCAGTAGTTGTGGCTCACGGGCTTCGTTGCTCCAAGGCATGTGCAGTCTTCCCGGACCAAGGCTTGAATCCGTGTCCCCTGCATTGGCAGGCGGATTCTGCGTCATTGGGGAAGCCCCAGCACTTGTTTTTGAAAAGCTTTATAATTCATTGGCAACACTGAGCACATGCTAAAGGACATATTCCCAGTTACACTATGGAAAAATTCTGGGTTTAATGAGTCACAGTCCAATTATTTTGGATAGTGGGTGATAATATTATATCTAAGGTGATGATGAGACACATAGATCCAGAATATCACAGCTTCGAGAGCATCTGCTCCAACAGCCCCATTTTAATATGAGGAAAAGGGGACCCAGAGGGGAGAAGGACTCCTTCAAGGTCATATAAGTGGTTAGTAGCAGAACCAAGTTTAGACTTCATACCTCCTCACTTCTAGTCTGTTGGTCTTTTCTTATACCATCTCTTATAATTGAAAACAGTTGCGATTTTATTTCTAGGTGTGTAAACGGTAGTTCTTGGGGCTGGAAGTTAGAGAACTTTTCCACCATCTACAGAGATGCAGAATAGTTAACAGTGGAGAGAATACATTTGCCTGGAATGGAATCAGCAAGAACTTAAGCTCTGAGACACAAGGAATCATTTCTGAGATGAGGGAAAGTGGTGGGCAAGCCAGGGTCGTTTCTTAGGGTATAGCTGGAGCCATGCTGTTGTTACTGGTCTTCAGGGAACTTGGGGGGTTTCTTCTTGGCTAAGACACTTCCATTCTCTAGAACACAGATTCCACATCTATAAAATAAGAGAGTTGCATCTTATGGGCTGGGCTTTGTAGACCTTTCAGCTCTGAACTCTGTGAGCCCATGATTCTGTGTTATGTCCTATGTTCAGGATGACTTGGGGAAAAAAAAAATCACCTGCTTTGGTCTGGCTGGGAAGTAGGTCAGAGCTTGGCAGATATGAAAATGTGGTTGTTTGCAGCTGTGAGCTCAGCCTGGGTTCCCCTTGTAGACACCAGCCACAGGAAGGATCTGATGCTCAGAGGTGGAGAAGGGTGTAATTGTAGCCCTGGGGCTGCAGGAGATGGGGGTGATCGATAGGAGAAGGAGACCTTTAGGGGTGGATGGGGATGAAGGAAGCACAGCTGGTGACTGGTAAAGAAAGGGGAATGACATTTATTGGCTGCTTATCTTGTGTGGAGCACTGGCAAATATTCTTTTTTTTTTTTAAACTCCTCCCCAACACACTGGGGAGTAGGTGTCATTAGTTGGATTTTAAGGATGAGGAGACTGAGGCTTGGAGAGGTTTAGTTGTCCACTGTTAGGCTGCTGGTAAGTGAGGGTAGAGGGAGTCGATATTGGGTCTCACTTCAAATCCTCTTTTTATTTCACAGTCAAGTGTGCCAGGCTCTGTTCTAGGTGCTGGGATATAGTGATGAAAGAGACGGGCAGAGTCCATGACCTTGGAGTGCTTGCAGTCTAGGGGCTGAGACAGACAACAGACAACTAAACAGATCCATGCTTTCAGAAAGTGAGAGGTGCTGCCCTGGAGAGGACAGCAGCATGAGGACACAGCGATCGGGAGAGTCGTATGTTGTGCTTTCATATCCTGGTCCATAAAACTGCATTAAAGAGACGCGCTTACCCAAGGAAACCAGACAGCCCTGGATTGAGATTCTTGAGGTTAGAATTCAGTCGTGGCCGATGTGACTCAGCTGTGTTACGTGGCGGAATCACCTCCCATCGCTACTGTTGGAGGAAGTCATCCCTGTTCTTGCTACTTCACTGGATGATGAGGGAGAAGGAAGTGGATCAATTTGATGTGAAAGGTTTTTAAGACCCTAATAGGTTATAAAAATATAAGGAGCTGCTTTTAACAGCTTTGGCTAGCGTTTAAAGGGGTAACTTCTTACACTTATTCACTGCCCCTCATGTACTTTGAGGAATTGTGTGCCTCGGTCATTATTTTATTCCTAGATGGAGGTCAAGAATGAGGACGCCCCCATGCAGTCTCAGGAACATTTGGATTGGATTTGTCAAAACTGGGAGACAATTGGAGGCATGGAACAGATAGCTGGCCTCTTGCTCGTGTCCTTGGGGGTGAGGATGGACTGGAGGGGCAGCAGTGGGGTCAGGGAGATGGATTAGGCAGCTGGGGGAGACGGGAGTCAAACGGAGTCTGACTGCAAAGCTGCACACAGCAGGGCGCTCGGGCAGCAAGTGCTTATGGAAGGCCTACCATGTGCCAAGTCCTCGCTGAAGAGGGAGAACTGTAAGAGATATTGTGAATCACTTCGTCATTTGCTCTGTTTGCCTTGTGTGGAGTGTTCTCAACTCTGAGAAATCGCGTGCTTCCAACCCCCAGGGAGCATCCTACCCAGTAATTAGTACCCGTCCTGCTCCAAAAAGTATGTAAATCAACATTTAGTTTAGAGGTGAGTTGTCCTTATAGGCAGAGGTGATGTGTGTATGTGTATAATCTCCTATCCTGAAGGGGCATTAGCTCCGCTATGGGGAATCTTTTTGTTGCTGGATTGTGGGGAGGTTCAAGGGGTCCTAAGGGAGGGATTGGGAAAATTGAGGTGGTGTGAGGACATTTGGGGGCCTCGAAACAGAAACTGAGCAAGGACATATTTAAATATTTTAGCAATCCGTGTTGCCATATCTCTGTGTGCTGTGAGCATCAGATTTGCATGTGGTTATTCAGTTATCTTTTAGTGTCATCAGTGTAATGATTGACGTGCACACGAAGCACAGAGGAACGAACGATTAGAAAGGCTTTGATTAGAATGGCTTCATGGGCTCAGGGAGGCTTGAGTTGGGTTTTGTAATATGAATAGGAGTTTGGTAAAAAAACCTTTCTAGGCAAAAAAGGAGAACATGGATAAGAGCACCAGTGTATGAAACAGCAGAGGACGTGACTGGATGTTTGAGGGGCTTAAGGGATTTTATGCCCAGGCGGCAGTGAGCACAGCAGCTCCACTGAAAGAGCAGGGAAGAAAGGTAGAAGAGCAGTACATCTATGTTATCCTTCCCACAAGAGAAGTGAAAAGATCCGGGGGCAGAGGGTGTGTCAGGCAATTTTTATTTTTATTTAAAATACAGTAGTTCCTCCTTATCTGCAGGGGATAGGTTCCAAGACCCCCAGTGGATGCCTGAAACGGTGGACAGTGCTGAGCCCTTTATAGACTATGTTTTTTGCTATACATACACATTTATGATAAAGTTTTAATTTATAAATTAGGCCAATAAAAGATTAACAACAGCAATAATAAAATAGAACAGTTATAACAATATGCTGTAGTAAAATTTATGTGAATGTAGTCTTGCTCTCAAAATGCCTTGTATAAATTTAATGCCTTTTCCATCGTAACTAAGTATTTATCATGCACTGTAGCCATAACTTTTGCAGTTTGAGGTGCGACAGCAGAACTAGCATGGATTTCATTTTCCATCTTCACAATTTCATAGATTCGTTCTTCCTGTATGTAGATCTTAGCAACCTCAGCATACAATTTTTTTTTCCTTATTAGGTGGAGAACCTTTCACCTTTGATTATCAGTATGTACACTTGCGCTTTGGGCTATTATTACGTAACAGAAGGATGACTTGAACACTGTCACTGATACGGAGATAGTAGATCTGATAACCAAGCCGGCTACTGACTTAAGAGCTGGACAAAGGGGTGTTTCACTCTGGGGGTGAGATTTCAAGAATGGCTCTCAATTTAAAACCTGTGAACTGTTGGTTTCTGAAATTTTCCATTTAATGTTTTTGGACTGTATTGACCATGGGTTACAGAAACCGAAGATAAGGGGAGGAGGACAGCAGTAGCTTCCCTGGGCCAGGTGTTAGGCCGTTTGCACACATTGTCTCTGATTTCCCAGTAACCCTGGGAGGTAGGGATTTTTATCCTTGCCGACACAGCAGATGTTCGGATTTGTCCGACTGCAGAGCCTGAACGGTCCACCCCTCCACCACTGTGTCCCATGCACTCGTAGTGAAGTCTGGGAGGAATGCGTGCTTCTCTTGTGACTTGTAACAAAACTGGAGGCGTCAGTGTTCTGGTCTGCAGAATGGGGATCGGAGCCCCTGCTCCAAGAATTGGCAGCAGTAAGGGAGGAGGAAGCCTCCGTCGTGCCTCCCAGCCCCCTCAGCCTGCCCATCGCGGGAGTGATGCTTCAGTCTGTCTCTCCTGCTGTCCCTGAAACTCTGACTTGCCTTCCCTCTCCTGAGACCGCCTCCTGATGGTGACAGAAAATATGCTGATCTATGGACACTGCGTATATCTGGTCTTGTGACAGGGCTTTCTCAGAGCAAGTCAGTACCTTGATTCCTGGTTAAGATTTGGCCTCTGTTGTCACTTGACTTTAGGGAGAGAGTGTGTTGGTCATGTGCCCTTAATATTTATTTATTCATCTTTTATAAAGTTACTTATTTATTGGCAGCATTGGGCCTTCACTGCTGCGAGTGGGCTTTCTCTAGTTGCGGTGAGCGGGGGCTACTCTTTGTTGTGGTGTGCAGGCTTCTCATTATGGTGGCTTCTTGTTGCAGAGCATGGGCTCTAGGCACGAGGGCTTCAGTAGTTGTGGCACGTGGGCTCAAAATTTGTGGCTCATGAGCTCTAGAGTACAGGCTCAGTAGTTGTGGCTCCCGGGCTTAGTTGCTCCACCGCATGTGGGATCTTCCTGAAGCAGGGATCGAACCCATGTTCCCTGCATTGGCAGGCGGATTCTTAACCACTCTGCCACCACGGTAGTCCTGCCCTTCTTATTTCTTACTTTCCATTAATGTTTGTGTTCTCTCCAGCAATAAAAACAAGGAGGACAAACAAAACCAACCGAGAGGCAGCAAAGCGTGGAGGAAAGGAGCACAGGCTTCGAGCCAGATGGCCTGTATTCAGTTCTCAGCTCTGTCACTGTTTACCTCTGTTTCTGCCTGTACCTCAGTTTTCCTGTCTGTAAAATGGGAATAATGATAATGGTGCCTACTTCATAGGGCTTGTTGGGAAGGTTGTATGAGTTAATATTGGCAGCAGGCCTAGAAAATTACCTGGCACATAACAGGTGTTTGTTAATCAACAACAGTGATGTTTTATAAATGGACCCTGCCTTCCAAGGCCAGGATGTATTAGTGTGTTCTGCTTTTTCTTTAAAACCTGGCAGATGAGGGCACGAGTCTGACTTCTGCTGTGTGGTCAGAACAGAAAGGTGATGCGTTCACATGTGTGGTTGGGTGGAGACTGGTTGTGATGGCTGATTTGCCAGAAGAACTTTACTGGCTGTGGAAAATGTGTGGCTGAGAAATGCCAAGTGGAACAAAGATTTGTCTTTTGCTCATAGAACAGAGTTTGGATTAAATGGCATTTACAGTGAAGTTTATGTATTTAAAAATTTTTCCTGGCGTTGTACTCTGCAACCTGTGTGTCAGTAGTTTTATCTGGCTGGGTCAGTCCGTGGGTAATTTTTAATTTGGCTTTTAAACAAATCAGGGGTCACGTAAAAGGAGACAATACAAGATTTGGATTGTGACCGTTAGGGTTTACGGCTTTGCTGTGCCACTTACATAACTCCATGGGTGACCCGCTCTCGCCACGCCTCCCCCCCTTCCCTCTTCCTCCATCTAGGGGCCTCCGCTTTCTCTTTTTCTTATTATTTCTTCCCCACTAAAATTAGGTGCTGGATGGTCAGATGAGCTCCTTCCTGTCTGGGGTCTATGAGTGGCCCTCATTCTTGTTCAGTTAGCTGCAGAGTTTTGAAGGAAGTTTTTTTTTAAGTCAGGTTTTTGGATGGTGACCTCGGTCAGCAAAAGAAACGAGTTGATCATCTTTTTTTTTTTTTTAATTTTAAATATTTTATTTATTTATTTATTTGGTTGGTTGCCTTAGGTCTTAGTTGCGGCAGGTGGGCTCCTTAGTTGTGGCATGAGAACTCTTAGTTGTGGCATGAGAACTCTTAGTTGTGGCATGCATGTGGGATCCAGTTCCCTGACCAGGGAACGAACCCAGGCCCTCTGCAATGGGAGTGTGGAGTCTTAAGCACTGTACCAGCAGGGAAGTCCCACAAATTGAGCATCTTAATTTTTTTTCTCTCCATTTGGCAATTGTGCCCCTAAGAAGTCTTCATTTCAGCCTCACACCTTTTCTAATCTCCCCCAATATTTCTTCGTCTCATCGTCAAAAGCCGAATGAAAGCAAATAGTTATTACCATTCCGATCTTGGGAGCTGGGCGGGGTGGAGGAGATTTTAACTGTTAAACTGTAAGTGGTCAGTCCAATACAGGATGTTTTCTCTGTCCCATCTGTGGAACGGCCATGGAGCCCTCAACCGTACCATCTCCCAAGCTTACTCATGTCCTGGCCCTGCACCTTCAAGTCTCTACTTAAGTCTGGTGGCCACATCTTCTGTGGTTTTTGTAGGGAGACGGGAAGAATAGTGGTGTTGGAAATTAAAATACTAATGTTAATGTAGCCACTCAGAGTTTTATTTGTCTTGTATGTGTGTATGTAGGCATAATTGGAGTTTATAGTATGATAAGCTCATAGGTGTATATTTATAATGTAGGGAAACTTCTTGGTGATACCTTGCTTCTGTGTAATACTTAAGTGTTTTCACTATTTTGAGTTTTCAATAGGTCTATGAGATATGCAGAGTTGGGGTTATATTTTTATGGTAGGGAAAAGGGAGGCTCAGAGAGGTAAAGTGACCTGCTTGAGAGCTATGTGAGTGGTAGGTCTTCTGATCAGTGTTTAATAGAGTTGTTTTGTTCTAAGAAAATTAGAGAGATTGACACTGTTTTTGAATTTTGAAGGAGGAGAGGAAGTTTAAAAGGAATGGCAGTTATGCTGTTTATATTAATATATAAATTACTCTACCAAGGGGCCAGTCAAAATATGACCCAAGACTTGAACTTTAAAGTGTAGTTGATAAAGGCAAAGAACCATGGAAACTTCAGTAATTTTCTCAATGATATGACAATTCATCCATCCATCCTTTCGTCCATCACCTGTGCATTCATTTCAGCATATTAAAAAAATGCAGTGTGTCAGCTACCGTGCTGACTCCTGATTCGTCAAAGTTAAATCACAGTGACACGTGCCTGGGACTTCCTTGGTGGTGCAGTGGTTAAGAATTCGCCTGCCAATGCAGGGGACATGGGTTCGATCCCTGGTCCGGGAAGATCCCACATGCCACGGAGCAACTAATCCTGTGTGCCACAACTACTGAGCCTGAGTGCTGCAACTACTTAAGCCCATGTTCCTAGAGCCCATGCTCCGCAAAGAGAAGCCTCTGCACTGAGAAGTACGTGCACTGCAGCGAAGAGTAGCCCCCGCTCACTGTAACTAGGGAAAGCCTACGTGCAGCAACAAAGACCCAGCGCAGCCAAAAATAAATAAATAAATAAATTTATGGGGAAAAAAAAAAGAATGACATGTGACCGTTGAGGATTTAAAATGTGGCCCAGTTCAAATTGAGATGTGCTGTAAGTGTAGAATACCAGATTTCAAAGGCTTAGTATTAAAAAAAAAAAAGTAAAATATTAATAAATTATATGTTCATTACCAACGAAATGAGTATGGGTATACTGGGTTAAATAAAACATGTTATTGAAATTAATTTTTCTTGTTCCTTCTTGGCTTTTTAAAAAAGTGGCTGCTAGAAAATAACAAATTGCGTATGACACTTGCATTATCTGTCTACTGGGCAGCACTGCTCTCTAAGCTTACCGCCTAGTAGGGGAAGTAAGATGCATACTCACATAGCCTTCTCTGACAACATGCCATCCCTCTTCTTTGCTTCTCTGTCTTTACACTTGTCTCTCCTTCCTCATCTTCTTTTGGCCTCTTATCCCGTTTCAGTCTGACAGAAGCAGCTCTTGCTCAGGTCTGTGGGGGCCAAGTTCATTTCTTGTTAGCACTGCTCTGATCTGGCCTTTGTGGTATGCTCGCTCTTGACCCCTTTTGCTTCCTTCATTCTTCCCCTGCATCTCTGTCCTCATATATGTAAGTGCCTTTGGGATGCTCTGATTGGAAATCTTAATGTTATTTTTTTTCTCTTAGCATTGTCACCTTCATGAATGATAGCAACGTCTGTCTGCTCAATCACCCAGGCCTGGAAACTGGGACTCATTCTGGATGCTTCCTCCCTTTACCTCACCTTTCTATCCATTCATCCTCAGACTTTATTAAGTCAACCATGGTAACTACTCTTACTTACCCACTATAGGTAGCTATACCCTACCTACCAGCCTTTGCTGCCCTGCCTCAGTTCAGACCCTCCGCATCTCTCTTCTGCAGGGTTTCAGTAATGCTCTACTGGCCTTTGTTTGTTTTCTAAAAAAATATCTATTTATTTATTTACTTGGTTGTGCTCGGTCTTAGTTGTGGCAGGCAGGCTCCTTAGTTGTGTCATGTGAACTCTTACTTGTGGCATTCAAGTAGGATCTTGTTCCCTGGCCAGGGATTGAACCTGGGCCCCTGTGCACTGGGAGTGTGGAGTCTTAACCACTGCAATACCAGGGAAGTCCCTGGCCTTTGTTTTTCATTCTTACCCTCCTTTCCATTCTCTGTTCTTCCAGGGTGATTTTCTAAAACATGCAAATCCGTTCATGCCAAATCTCTGTTTTTAAAATCCTTCAATGATTTTCTCATTCAGGATAAAATCCAAAACCCTTTGCATAAAACAGAAGACTGTGGGGAATTTGGCCCCTGCTTCTTTTTATCCTCATCTCACTGATCCTCTGCTCCCAGAATATTCGTAGGATTCTCTGTAGCCTCCACGAGTTAACATACTGTTTCTCTGTCAAAACATCACTTCCCTCCCACCTTATTAGGGTAGCTTACAGGTTCCTTTCAAGACTTTGCTCTGATATCACCTCTGCTTGGAAGGTAGCTCTGAACCCTGATAACACCACTTCCCCCATTTTTGGCTCTTTATTGCATTTGGTTGGCTTTCCTTGAGGGTGAGGGTTACTCCTTTTATTTCTGTATCCTCAAGTCCAAAATAGGTGTGCAAGAGATATTTGTTGAACCAATAAACGTGAAATAAAAAGGGTAGAGATAAGGCATTGCGAAAATTGTGATGAAAATTCTAGCTGGGTAGGGATGGGAGCAGGGAAGGCCCCAGGAGAGGTGGCATTTGAGCTCCACCTTCAAGTCTAGTGGCTTTGGGTTGGGAGGATGCAGAGGAGACCCTGGTGGCCATCATCAGTGTGCTCTGTTCTACAGCACACAGGTGTACGGGCGGGGCCCCGCCCTGATCAGTATTGTCATCACCAGAGTAAAATCAGGAGAATGATCTCTGGAGTCCACCTGGCCTAGTGTCTGTCTTTGGTCCTGAGCTGGGTTGTATAACTGAGCAGAGCCTCCTTCCCCCAGGGCACAGCTGGCATGACAGCAGGCACCCCATCCTTGCTCGTGAGCTGCCCTGGTGGAAAGGAATGCAGGTTGGTTGCTTGAATTTTCATCTTTACTTCTCCTTTGGAGCTGCCTTTCTGGAGAGCAGAGGTGACCTCAGCAGCCAGAGCCAGAAAGAGCAAAATGAGTCATCTCAGGCCCTAATGAGGTGCATGAGGGACCCTTCCTGGGAGTGAGGGTCAAGTGAGGTCGTGCTGTGCCTGGGGTGAGTTTTGCCTCGGGGCTCCAGGCGGCACTGGAGCAGAGCTGAGCTAATTTTACCCACAGGAGCTGACTGTGCCGAAGGGCAGGACTTATGACATTGGCCTTATCATCCTGTGATGCCCCAAGAGCTCCCAAGGTACAGCCCTGTTATGTCTGGGCTGGTTTTGCTCCTCCCGTTTAATACCTTTTCCCAGTAGGTGTGCTTCTTAGCAAGCAGGATGCCAAGGTGCAGATAGCTTCGCATCTGCTGGGAGGCTGTGGAGCTGGATGTTCATCCTGCCTCCACCCCTCGCGTACCAGCCGTCTGACCTTCGGAGAGTTATAGAATCTGAGTCTCAGTTTCCTCCTTTGTGTCCATAAAACAGGACTTAGACCTGTGCCCTAAGATTGCTTCTAGGTTCCACACTAGCTGACACTTAGCAAGCACTCCTTGCATGCCAGTCGCTCTTGTAGCTGCTTCATCCAGAGTGATCTTCCTCTAAAGAAACCTACGAGGAAGGTACTGTTGCTATCCCTGTTTTACAAATAAGGAGACAAGGACAAGAGCAGACATTTCTGGAGGCCTCCTCTGTGGGGCTGCACAGAGCAGATGGGCTAGGTGTGCAGCCGGTATGCCTTTGAGGTACTGAAGTATTTAGTGGCAGATCTGGAAAACAAAGAGGTCAAGCCAAAGAATTCTCAGGAAGGAGTCTAATGATGCTATAAGCGTGCTTCATTTTATGTGAATTGGAGTTTCTGTTGATCATCAGCTGGTTTATGACACCTGCTACTTACGACCCAAGGGTCTGTGTAGTTCGTTACAGTAAAGTGAGCTATTTTTCTCCCCTTCATAGAGGCAAGGGAGAAGGTCTAGGTATAGAAGGACCGAGGTCTTACTTGAGCAGATCAGAAATAGACCAATGGTTGATTGGTTAATTGGTCTTTTTTTTTTTTTTTTCCCTTCCTGCGTGTTCAGGCTTACGTGCAGGAAAGACATGCCACATAATTTAAATGGAAAGGGATTAATTCAGGGAAAGAGATGCTCACAAAATTGTTGGAAAGGCTGGAGCAGTGGGAGCCAGGAGGCTACATCTGTAGCAATTGAGTTTAAGAATTTATTCCATAGCTACAACCCAGGGAGAAGGAAGATGGGATTGGGAAGCCCCTACGGAGACCTCTGGCACTTTTCTCAATATCCTCATGGTTGGTGGCGGGGACGTTGGATTGCCAAATGGAACGACATTTTGGCTCATGATTCCAAGACATTGCTTGCCAGAAGAAGGAGCAGCAGGGGGACTTTGCCTCACTTCCACCTGCTACGTCTCGCACAAGTACATCTTATTACTGGAACCTGATTTACTAGCTTCAAGGGAGTGTGGGAAATGTAGTTTTTAGCAGTCTGCTTCTGCGGCACAGGTAGGCACTTGAGAAGGCATGAGGGAACTTGGAGCCAATTGAGAGAATGTATCTGCCACTGACACAGTCATTTAAAAATGCCCAGGGTTACCATCCCCAAGTACTTAATATGTACAATTAGTTATAATACTGTAATATAGCTGGTATTCTACTTAATATTTGTTTATTTAGATAAAATGTATAACATTAATATACTTACTATCTCAAAGAACGGGCCACTTGCCCAATCTCAGTTTCTGAAAGTAGTTCTCATTAGTTTTGACAGCAGTGGTCGATTTGTAACTTTCCAGCTCAGTTTAATGTCCTCCTGAGAGGCATGCCCTGGGCAGTTATCTTGTTTACATAATTTGTTCATAAATGTTTATTAAACACTTATTATGAGCCTGGTGCTGTGCTAGATTTGGCACTGTGGGCAGAGATAAGTCACAGATTCTCCCTTTGGGAGGCCTCCCTGGAAAGGGAATATGTCAAGTACATAGTGAGAATAGCATGGGGAAGGTCACGATTGATGTCCCAGATAGCAGGCTGAGCAAATCCAGCGAAGAGAGACTATTCTGGCTGGACCGAAAAGCAAGGGAGGTTTCATGCGGGGTGACGGTGGTCCGGTGATTTTCTGTTGGGGGCGGTAACATCACTTTAAGGAGCATTTGTGAATGTGGTGGAGTGTTTTTTTTGTTATCTCAGTGCTGGAGGCCAGACCACCGTTGTCATTTACTGGTCAGGGCAAGAAATGCTAGGTACCCTGTAATGCATAAGACACTGTGGAAATAACTGCCTTTCTTCAAAGAGCGATCTCGTTCTGGTTGAGAGCTACCAGTAGGTGTTGTAGGATTATCTGTGTTTGATGTTGTCATGGAGAAGGGTAGTAGGTCAAGCAAAGGCAATAAGAGCTAAGAGTTCAGTCTGAATAAAGCAAAGAATGTGTGTTGAGTGGTAGCAGGAGGGAGTTTATGGTGGAAATAGAAGACTGATTCTGAGCTATCAAGAAACTTGAGATAATTGATAAAGCACTTGGATTATTCCTTGGCCATTAAGAAGCCACTGAAGATATTGGTACAGGGTTCTTGAGAGGAGATTCCTAGCCTCATCTTATTGCTGTGGATCAAGGAGACATCAGTGATGCTTTTTTTTTTTTTTTTTTTTGGCTGCATTGAGTCTTCGTTGCTGTGCTCGGGCTTTCCCTAGTTGTGGCGAGTGGGGAGGCTTCTCAGTGAGGTGGCTTCTCTTGTTGCTGAGCATGGGCTCTAGGTGCATAGGCTTGAGTAGTTGTGGCACACAGGCTCAGTAATTGTGGCACACGGGCTTAGTTGCTCGCCAGCACGTGGGATCTTCCCAGACCAGGGATCGAACCCGTGTCCCCTGCATTGGCAGGCGGATTCTTAACCACTGTGCCACCAGGGAATTCCCCAGTGATGTTTTTTGAATGAATGAATGCCCCAGACCAGGAAAGTCCCCAGTGATGTTTTTTGAATGAATGAATGCCCCAGACCAGGGAAGTCCCCAGTGATGTTTTCTGAATGAATGAATGCCCCAGACAAGTTGTTTACAGGAATTGGACCAGGTGCTACTTGAATTTTGCCAGATCTAGGATCCCATGATCTTGGGAGAGCCTGGCGGTCAGCATTTGGACTTTAGGAGAATGCATGGAGAGGGCATGGCCGCCTGCTACTCAGATACAGTCTGGATGTGGATCCAGATAAGAGTGCTGTGGTCAGGTAGCAGTTGTAGTTGCCTGTGCTAAAGAGAGATGCTAGTGTCTTCAGAATCTTGAAGGAAAGAGAGATTTTTCCATTTCCCTCCCTCGTGGAGCCTAGGCCATGAGGCATGTAAGATGTATACTGTGCAGTCGGCATTAATGCTTGTACATCTTGAGTTTATTAAAAATTGCCAACCCAGCCAGCAATCTGCTGACAGGGTTCGTGCGCTGTGACCACGACTGCAGCTGTTCTTGGGGAGCAGCTTGCTGGTCTGCGTGGTGATACTCCACACGCCATTCTCTGTGCTGTTCTGTAGAGTCCTGGTGGCTTTTTGACACTCAGGTCAGTCCCTCTTCCTTCATTCCAGATGGGCTTGGGAGTTTGGGAGGGAAAGTTCAGGATGGAACTAACCAAACACTTAAGTAAGATGTTGCCTTGTTAATTCCCCTCTAAGGTTTCATTTCTGAAGTCTTTCAAGGGGAGAGAGAAAGGGGTGTGTAGATACGTAGGATGACCTCAGAGCCCTCATTTTATGGCTCACGGAAGGAAACTGATGTACCCGGGGCCATGCAGTGAGCTGGCCAGGAGGCTGGCACCTTTTATAGCAGGGTTTCAGTTGCACTCTTCTCCTGGGGGAGCGTGTAGCGTGTATGGGTTCTGGAGCCAAAGCCCTGTGCTTGGCTACCCTCTGAGCCACTGACTCTATTCCCTACCCTAAGGTTCCTTGTTTATGTAGAGGGTGTCATGGTCATATCTTATATTAACCTTTTTTTTTTTAATTTTAATTTTTAAATTTAATTTAATTTTTTAAAAAGTTTTATTATTTATTTATTTATTTACGTTTTGGCTGCATTGGGTCTTCATTGCTGCACGTGGGCTTTCTCTAGTTGCAGCAAGCAGGGGCTGCTCTTTGTTGTGGTGCGTGCGGTAGCTTCTCTTGTTGTGAAGCACGGGCTCTAAGTGTGCGGGCTTCAGTAGTTGTGGTGCACGAGCTCAGTAGTTGTGGCTCGCGGGCTCTAGAGTGCAGGCTCAGTAGTTGTGGCACACGGGCTTAGTTGCTCTGCAGCATGTGGCGGACCAGGACTTGAACCCGTGTCCCTTGCATTGGCAGGCGGATTCTTAACCACTGTGCCACCAGAGAAGTCCCACATTAACCCTTTAAAAAAGGTGTGCCATATGAAAAGCTTTGTAGGCTATGAAGAAATACAGAGATATTTCTTCCTCCCATGATGTGGATGTTTATGGACCAGTGATTGATGGGACCATCTTTAGCAAAAGGTTGGGGCAGTGAAGACACTGCTGACGACACCTGACCACAGAACACTCCCAAGGGTTCCTCTTCCCTACTGCACAGTAAAGAGGTCTTGCACTCAGATTTGGAGGCACAGGTCTGGGGGGAAGCATGGCCAAATCCTGGAGTTGGGAGGAATTGGGGGTACACTCTTGCCTGGTACCCTCAATGGCAGTATCATGGGAGATGTGACTGGAAGGATGGGTTGGGGCCCATCTTGGAGGCCCTGAGTGCCAGCCTGAGGGAAGTTGGATGTTATTTTTTGTGCAGTTAAGTTCAGAGGGCTCACCTGGGGAAGTCGTGATGAAATTGGGGGTTTACTGGCAGCACCTTCAGGATGTTCAGGGAACCTGGGGCACAACAGAGGTGAGAGACAGGGAATCTTGCAGTTGGAGGTGGGACCTGAAGATGGGATGATTCCCAAGTTTGGGGCACATTCTAAGATATTTTTTTCAGTGGTTCAACTTTTTACTTGAGGTTATAATAAAAACGATAATACTTGACAGCTGTGAATCTGTCAAGAGCTTTCACACCCATTAACTTCCTGGTTCTGTATAACACCATGAGGAGGTAGAAGGTGGGGTTGCTCTCATCCTTGTTTTACAAGTAAGGAAATTGAGGCTCAGCGAGCAGGGGGTATTTCTCAGGCCACTCAGCTGGTCCATGTGGAAGTCAGGTCCTGGGATGCCAAGTCTGACACTTTCTCCTGTGCCGATGACCTGGATTGGTCCATCCTGGACTGTCTTGGCTGACATCCTTGGAGGCCTGAGAGGGCCATGAGTTTCAGAGTTTCCAGAGACAAGATGTAATATTTCCAAAGGTGAGCTGTAGGGAACTTGGGACATGAAATGTGTTCTTCCCTTTAGCTCTTTATTGTGTTCATATTGTTTGTTTAGGTTGAAATGTCCAGGAGAGCAAGGAAGGAAGGGGATGGACCTCTGTCATTTGTTGAGCGTCTACTTTGCCCTGGATGCAGTGCTGCCTGCTTTTCATCTGTGGACCTAGATAAATTTGTAGATGGAGTGATCATAACACAGTATTTATCGTGGCATTCTGCTAAACAGCTTATGCATTAAGTTAGTTAATTCTCATAAACACTTTATTAGGTGGATAACAATATTATTTCCTAT
Organism: Hippopotamus amphibius kiboko; assembly: GCF_030028045.1. Lineage (NCBI taxonomy): Eukaryota > Metazoa > Chordata > Mammalia > Artiodactyla > Hippopotamidae > Hippopotamus > Hippopotamus amphibius. Next base: position 162,972,539 of record NC_080191.1, read on the forward strand.
TTTACAGATGAGAAAACTGAAGCTTAGTAAGATTTAAACAAGTTGCTTCTGAGAACACAGGACCTAAATAGATTATCATCCAAGTTTTCTAATTTGAGACCTCTTTCTTTGCTGCTGCACCATATATTGCCTGTCTCACTGGTAAAAATGCAGAACTGCTTATCAAGGAGGTACATCTCAGACCTTGGAAGTCACTAGAATCAGAGCTGGAAGGTACTATGAAGCGTTCAGAGGCTGCTGGTTTTCAAGCTGGGCTCCCCTCCGTCTGGGAGACTCTAAGAGGGGCCTTGGGGTTGGGTTGCACGGTGGGGAGGTGATACATGGTCAGAGGAGCAGGAGGGAGGGGGCCTCTGGAGCCCAGTCTCAGCAGCTCTGCTTTTATCTTACAAGCTAAGCAACTGCAGAGCATTTTGCTGAAAGGAAAAGCTCTACTGCTGGGGAAGAGAAGTGTGAAAACCACTGTGCTGGCCCAGTCTGTCTTTGTGCTAAGTCTGAAAGGCAAAGTGGCTTAGCACAAGTCATAATTGTGAGGGTCCTGGAGCTTTTTCCCCTTTTCAACGAAATGTGTGTCCAGTCCACCTCCTTCTGAGGGGCCTTTGGAGCACTTGGCTGTAGGAGCACGCAGCCCCTGAGTAGCTGCAGAACCTTCGGCCTACTCCATGCACAGGATCCTTGACCTGTATCTTTCAACTTGGCTACGTCTCCCCTCTGGATCTTGGGAACTTCGCTGAGGTTAAGTTCCATCTCTGTGTAGACGAGAGTGGAAATTACAGCCAGTACCGTGTTACTTCCCCGGCCCGACCTTCAAAGACCTTGTCTAACTGAGTAACGTGTGATTATTGATTGTCTACTGTGTGTACAGACAAGGTTCCTGACGCCAAGGGTTTGTGGGGAAGCAGAACCGAATAAAGAACTTTTTCAACTGTTTTTGGAGATCATGGTGTTTGTTACATAGGATTATTATATGTGATAGTGATTTCAGTGTATCTCACAGAAATGGGATAGGGAGCATCTGGGCAGTAGGAAGGAAGGTTAGAAATTAGAGCGCGCGGTCTAGAGTTGCAAGGCGTTGCGTTTGCACTGTGAGTTCGTTAATCCTGGCCTCTGCCGTCTGTATTATGGGAGCCAGGCCGCCCAACTCACAGGGTTGTTGATGGGATTAAATGGGACGTGTGTGCAGCCTGTTTCCAGCAATGCTCAGCACAGGTTAAACACTCAATACATTGTAGCTGTTGTTGTTGCTATCTTTGTTTGGCAGCGAGGAGCCAAATAAATGTTTTTTTTTTAATAAATTTTTTATTTATTTATTTATTTATTTATTTATTTATTTATTTATTTATTTATTTTATTGGCTTTGTTGGGTCTTTTTTTGCCGTGCGCGGGCTTTCTTTTCAGTTGCGGCGAGTGGGGGCTCCTCTTCGTTGTGCTGCGCGGGCTCCTCATTGCCATGGCTTCTCTTGTTGCGGAGCACGGGCTCTAGGTGTGTGGGCTTCAGTAGTTGCAGCACATGGGCTCAATAGTTGTGGCTCATGGGCTCTAGAGCATAGGCTCAGTAGTTGTGGCGCACGGGCTTTGTTGCTCCGCGGCATGTGGGATCTTCCTGGAGCAGGGTTTGAATCCGTGTCCCCTGCATTGGCAGGCAGATTCTCAACCACTGCGCCACCTAGGAAACCCGGAGATGATTTTTTAAATCTGATCAATGGTGTGATCAAAGATTGCTTCTCAAAAAAGACTGTTTTTAGAACGAGAATCCAGCACCTTAGCCTCCAGCAATTATTTGGCTTTATTTTGCCTTGCTGAGTTATTGTTTGTCTCCACTCACCTGCCCACCTTTCCCACTAGTTCCCTACACATCCTCTAAGCTTGCTGTTCACTGGACATAGCTCCGCATCGCCTGGGCTCACATCTTTCCTTTTGCCTGGAATGTCCTTTACTCCTTCACCTCCCCCTTTTCCTGTCCTACCCTCTTAATAGCTGGCCCAGAAATCCATCCCTCTCATCAAAGGGGACCCTACTGAAGTCTCTTGTCCTGTATGGTGGCCAGCCTTTCTCTTCCATGCTTGTGAGCTCCTTGAAGTTGTCTGCATCTCAGAGCCCTTTGCTGTAGCATCCTTGAGGATGCAGGCACACGCTCACGGTAGGAATCGCACATCTGTGCAACAAATTAATTGTGTGCCTTCCTCCAACATTAAGCACAAGGAGGCAGGTGATAAAATGCAAACCAGAAAACAATCATCGGTGAGCTGTGTGTGCATCAGTCTTGGGAGTGGATTTCTGGGGAAGATCCGGCCCCTCTGTAAATAAAATGGATGACTTGGGTCTTTGCAGAAATTGAAGAGAATCCTGATGACTAGTGTGTTGGGGGAGGCCTGAAGGAAGCCAGGCCCCCACCTGTGCTCTCAGAGCTTCTTGGGTGCCCTCTGGCTCCTGGTGGCCTGCAGCAGGACCTCTGGTATGTAAATGGGCTTCTCTGCAGCCTGGGCTGCCCAAATGCCAGGCTGAGCGTCTGAGAGCTGGGCCAGAGGTTTAATGGGTTAGAGATTTCTTTTGGAATCTGCAACTTGAAATATCCTGTGCCCTTGATTAATTCATGCTCTGGCGCTTCCTTCGTGCTCTCTGGTAAATAGCTGCGCACTGTACGTTTATTTCCCTTGGGGTTGTTGCAGCGACTGGAGCCTGTGTTTCTAACAACTTCTTCAAGGAAAACATTGCGGGTCACGTTTTTTCAGAACTGAGACACTCAGGGGGGCTTCCCAGAGCCTGTCTCTATTACCTCCTTTTGGCCCTGCATTTGCTTTGAACCAAAAAAGGGTGAATTTGTCTTGAGCAGTCCTGGAGACGTTCGTGGAGGTTGAAAATCTGACAGTTGCTGTTGAGTTGCAAGTGCATGAGTGAGTAGCACATAGACAGAATGCTGTAGTAATACAACCCTGTAGAACATCGAATCATTTCCCTTCAGTTCCCAGAGCGTTAGTGTATCTTTGTCTTGACAATGACCTCACTGCTTTTTGTGTTTGTAATGGAATGCACAGTGATTGGCAAGTAATCACAATAATTCCCTACACTTTTGTAACGCCTACCCGTTTTCCAGAGGGCTCTCATTCAAATTATCTCATTTGATCCTGTTCTGAGAGGTAGGAGAAGTGCTATTTTTATCTCTAATTTTCAGCTGCAGAAACTGAAGTTTAGAGAAGTCAGACAGGTAGCCAGAGGTCATATATTTCGTATGCAGCAGAATTGGAACTGGAATTTTAAAAAATTAATTAATTGATTAATTAATTAATTTGTCTGTGTTGGGTCTTAGCTGCGGCATGTGGGATCTTCATTGCTGCATGCGGGATAATTCCTTGGGGCGTGGGCTCTTCATTGCGGTGTGAGGGCTTCTTTCTAGTTGTGGCATGCGCAGGCTCAGTCATGGTGTGTGGCTTCGTTGCCCCGCACCATGTGGGATCTTAGTTCCCCAACCAGGGATCGAACCCGAGTCCCCTGCATTGGAAAGCAGGACCACCAAGGAAGTCCCGGAACTGGAATCTTAAATGGTCTAACTCTTAAACCAGCATTCTTTTCACTGCTTACCATCGGTGGGACTTTGGGAATATACTTAACCTCCCTAAGCCTCACTTTTCCTGTCACTACAATGGGTATAATCCTCCAGGGATAGTTGTCGGTGGGAATTAAATGAGACTGTCTGGGAAAGCACTTACTAAACAGTAAAGCATGTGATAATGGGACGTCATTATCACACGTACCTTGAATTCAAATAGTGCCACATCAGAACTATGGCAGAAAAAGAACAGTTCCCCCCCATCTTGTAAGGACACCGAGATCCAGAATGGTGCCAGCAGTGGTCAGGGATCACGAGCTACCAGCCCTGTGATCAGCAGATTGGCTCTGCTGCCCTGCCTGCAGGCTGCTTTGTTGTTCTGAGAGCGCTCGGGTTGGCAAGGTCCTCTTTTCTTATAGAGCTCGCTCTTAATGTTTCTTGGAACAGTCCTGTATCCAGGAGACAGTTTTAGGTCGGCCGGACTGGAGAGCCGGAGTGCGGAGCTGGGGGTGGGACTCTACATTCCTGAGCTTCGTCCGTGAAGGGTGCGGATGTGGTGGGGGTGATGGGGTGGAGGTGGATGAGGAACTGATCTTGAAGGCTGTTTTCTCTTTTCTCAGTGACTGGGATTTAATAGGGTATGTCTTGTGAACCCACAAGGCCGGCAGTACCTATGCAGAGTGGGTTACTTAGCACTAACACTTATTGGAAAAATCCAAAAAGAATGGCTCTCAAGTTGGCCACAAATGTATTAGGAGTTAGTGGGTGTGATATGATCAGGAAGCAGCCAGGGGGACCGAGGGATGAGATCTTGGATAGCTTCGTCTCTATATCCACATTCACCTACAAAAATTCCAAACCCGTGAGACAGACATAGGTTGCTTGTATGGTTTGAAGAGACAAAATAAGGAGCCGGAGGTTGAAGGCTGGGGAGCCATATTTATTTCCATATAAGGAAGACTGTTCTGTTGGAAAGATGGAATTTACAGCTGCAGGAGATAATGATCTCCACCTCACTGGAGACGTCAGGGATGCCATAGGCGGCAGAGGAGGGGTTCATAAATAGGAGGGACTTTGGGCTCAGTGGCCTTTATGGTCTTTTCTTCTCCTGAGATCCCCAAGCCAGTGGTTCTCAGGGGTCAAGAGGAAGAAAGGCACATGTACATTAAGGAGTGAAGGGTCCCTTTGTGGGTATACAAACTGATCTCCAAGTGCTACTACTACTAGCAGAATGGAGGGTACCCATAGACCTTTCATTCTGGTTTTCAGACCTATCTCTGTAGCTATGTCCTTGATACTTCGGTTTTCAGAGTTCCCAGGCCATTCCTGGGCAGTTATTTTCCATGGAATATCTCTTTTCTCTGCTGAAATGCTCCTGTTGGAATGATGGAAGGAACTCTGAGCTCCTGAAAAGATGACAGTCTTTCCATAGAGCCACCAAGTCTGATGGCTGGTTTAGTCTCAGTTACAAACAAGGACCATCTCCTTATCCTTCTTTTCTTTTTTAAATTAATTAATTAATTAATGTATTTGTATGTTTATTTATTAGCTGCTTTGGGTCTTTGTGGCTGCACAAGGGCTTTCTCTAGCTGTGGAGAGTGGGGGCTACTCTTGTGGTGACTTCTCTTGTTGCAGAGCACAGGCTCTAGGTGCATGGACTTCAGCAGTTGTGGCACATGGGCTCAACAGTTGTGGCTTGTGGGCTCTAGAGCACAGGCTCCGTAGTTATGGTGCACGAGCTTAGTTGCTCTATGGCATGTGGGATCTTCTCGGCCCAGGGATTGAACCCATGTCCCCTGCGTTGGCAGGCGGATTCTTAACGCCTGCACCACCAGGGAAGTCTCTCCTTACCTTTTTCAAGCCTACTTCTGGGACCTCCTGGGAGCACTGTTGTGGAAAGAATTCTGTGCTGAGTTCTGGTTCAGGCATGTGGTAGAAGGTTTTCTGATCCTGTTTCCTTACCTCATTGAATAGTCATGTATATTTGTGTTTATGTATTAAACATGCAATAAGTAAGAAATGTTTGCCAGTTTTTCAGGTACTTGTGGCATGCTTGCAAAAATAGAAAACAAGTGATCAAAATAAAAGTCAGGACTCCTTCGATAGGCCAGATAGAAGCTGCTTTTAGAGCACATGGTTGGACAGTTTTGGGATAGCTACCCAATTTGTAGATGAGAGAATATAAGCTACAAGAGGAGAACGGGTTTGTCCAAAGTGGTAAGGAGTGACTGATCTGGGCCTAGGTCTTGGGTCCCCTCACTCCATGGCCAGTGCTGTTTATTGCTTGAAAGTTGCCTTGGGATGAGATCAAGCAGCCTCGTGGTGAAGGTCCAGAGGCCAGCAAGTGGGCAGTGATTCTGAACAACGGCCCGTCTGACCTACAGAAAGCCTGTACAGCCAACAGGAGAACAAGGTCGTGCAAAGGAATAGAACCGCTGTGAAGCCAAGATATGGATTCCTCCTCTGAGCAGACCCGACTGCCATTTCCCCAGCATCTCATCTCTCTCCTTTCTCCTCTCATTCATTCTGGAGTCATTTTAGACCAGATTCATCCCCGATTGACTTCACTGGCTCAGTTTCGTCATCGGACACTTTTCAGGACCCTCGGATTCGAATTCATCTTACACACTAAGGGGATTAATCTTACAAACGAAGTTGAGCATGTCACCCCTCTGTCCCCCTCCTCCCCACCCGTGTTCTCCTGGAAGTGTGGTTTTATTCTGGGTCTTCTTGCCTGATGTCTGTCCTGTGAAGAACTCACGTGAAACTAAGTTCCCAAGAGGACTTGGCCCGAGGGAGTCAGGGATTGGGGTCTGAGGGTTGGGTTAGGACTCATCTGCCACCGAAAGACGCGTGGGCTGGATTCTTGGTGACATCTTCAGGCGCATCTCCCCAGACCCCTCCTCCACCTCCAGTGCGTCGAGGGACTTCATAATTATAGTTGCATTCTACATGGCCCCGTTCCTAAGATGAACTTAAAGCCTTTCAAACCAGTCACTTCCTTGCCTGGGAGGGGGGCCTTTTTCCTGTAACAGGAGAGCCTGTGGAGACTCTACTTCTCTGTGGGTTAAGCATTCACTCCGAGTAAGGAATTCTGTCTTTAGTGGGGCATGTTCTTCAAGTGCCAGAGGAGAGAAGGGTGATTTTTCTGACATCCTCCAGCCTGCTTCTCCTTATATGGAAATGTTTACCCACCACACTGATCTATTGGAAGGGAAGGAGGTGACTCAGGGTTTAGGAGAAGCAGGATTTGAATTCTTGTTTCCAGAAACAAAGTCACCCCCTCCCCCCCCACCCCTCCCCCTCCATTCCTTTGCCCCTTGTTCTGGGAGCCGAGGAGAGAATGTTTCAGTGCTGTTCCCCTCCGGCCTGGGGACCACCTACTGGCAGTGGGACTCGGGGTGTGTGAGAGAAAGTTGGGGGCCAGCGGAGGGCCAGCTGCCTGTGGGGCCTGAAGGCGCGTGAGTACCTCGTTGTTGCCAGAGCCAGTGGCGGTTCTGCCCGCAGACCCGGGGCTCAGAGTCCTGAGGGCTGGCTGGCTTGCATGGTGATGGGACATGTGGCTGGGAGCGCCGGCTGCTTTCACTTGGGGTGTGGACAGCTGCCTTCCCAGGGGAATACTTCTCGCAGTGGGATTTAGACAGGGGCTATGCCTGAGGAAAAATCCGATTCGTGTATTAAAAATTAGAGAGGTATTCCTCCCACCTGAGGCCTAGCTCACGTTGGGGAGCAAGATAATTTGGGACTGTTATTGTCTGTCTGATTGCTAAGGCTAGAGCAGCAGGCTAGAAGGGGTGTTTGTGGACACTTGGGGAGGGCAAGTTTTATCCTGAAAAGCAGACTTTATGGTTGGACCTCACAGTACTCAAAAGGTTTTTGTAAGGCATTTGCACGGCATCTGCTCTGCAATAAATACCTGGTGTGTAGATCTGATGGGCTGTCAGAGTTGGAAGCAGTCTTAGGGATGATTTGTTTGGTCTGTTGTATTTTACCGCTTGATGGTGGGCAGGGGAGGCCCAGGAGTGCGGCTCACCTGCCTCGCGGGTACACGGCTAATTAGGTGGGATTAGAACCCAGATCTTTTCACTCTCGGGTCCTTCCTCTTTCCACTGCACTGAAGTTACCCCTTCAGGCAAAGGCAGAGAAGATGCCCATTTTGCAGATGAGGAAATTGGGACTCAAGATGCCCGAGTTGCCCACCCTTACTGATCTAATTTGTGAGAAACTGAGAACTGGAACCAAGTTCTCCCAGGTCAGACCTCTTTCTGTCATGTTACATGGACTCAGAGGCCTCAGTTTGTTGATTTTTCAAATTTCACTTTTTTTTCCTTCTTTGGTTTCTGCTTACCTTTTCCTGCTTTCAGTCATGTGAATATTGTTTGAATGTGAGCTGCTACCTTCCGATTTGCTTTGCTGCCTATATCTTTTTCTTTCCTGAAAGAGGATGATAGCTTGTCCAAGAGGAGGAACTGAGTAGCGGAGGCCTTTATTTCAGTTTCATCTGTGGAGGTGAAGTTATGCCCAGGCCTTGAAAGAAACAGATTGGGGCTTTCCAGCTAAGCCTCAAGCACTGTTCTGGAAGCTGTAAGAATTCTGGAGTATAATCCCCATTCCCAGGTGAGCCCTGATTCTGAATAGAGTTTAAACATGCACACACACACACACACACACACACACCCCTTTAGCCTTCTTTGGTGTGACAGCAGCATTCGACAGAGACTAAGAGGGCGCCACCCTATGACATTCCCCCAGGTGTTACGCAGCCATAATTAATGAGTAACTCACTGTAGTCAGATCAGTTTCCCATCAGCTTGGGAACCCCTTTCTCTAATGCAGGGAAGATATTGGAGATGTGTTTTGGAGAAGTGCTTTGATGCCTGTGGCGTTAGGAGACAGATCTTAACAGGAGGAAGTGCTGTGAGCCCTGAGTTTGTGTGGTCAGTGAGGAATGGCGGGGAAGCATCTCTCTAAGGTGCTCTGAGGCACTGGGAGGCAGGGATGCTGCCTGCATCCTGTCTCCTCCCCTCGACTGGTGCCTGGGTCATGACTGTAGGCTCTGTTCACCAGTGGGAGGAGGCTGCCTTGAAGCACGAAGGCTTGGAGTGTTTTCCGGCTGTGATGCTGACAAGAGGCACGGAGGGGTTAGGGTTGATAGTACCAGGGGGACGCTGTTACTGCCAATAGGGGGAATGACATGCATTGATTGCTCTCTGGGTGCCAAGCACGGGGCTAAGCACCTGACCTACATTGATTTACCACTACAGTTACCTGTAAGTAGGTACTATTTTGGGAGGTATTTATTTATTTAAGATTGATGTTATTGAAGTATAGTTGTTTTACAGTGTTAATTTCTGTGGTACAGCAAAGTGATTCATTTGGTACTATTTGTTTTTAATTGTATTTTTAATTTTGGTAGACTACACAGCACCACTTTTACCATCTTAACCATCTTGAAGTGTACAGCTCAGTAGTGTTCATTGCAGTCATATTGTGGACAATCAATCTCCAGAACTCTTTGCATCTTGCGAAAAGGAAACTCCGTACCCATTAAACATTTCCTCCTCATTCTCCCCTCCCCCAGCCCGACAGCCATCATTCTGCCTTCTGTCTCTATGAATTTGACTTCTCTACGTATCTGTCTTACAGAAGTCAAATCATACAGTATTTGTCCTTTTGTGACTGGCTTATTTCACTTAGCATAATGTCCCAGGTTCATCCATGTTCTAACACGTGTCAGAATATCCTTCCTTTTTATGGCTTAATAGTGACAAATTGTGTATGTACACCACATTTTATTTATCCATTTAGGTACTATTTTATAACTTCATTTCATAGCGGAAGAACCTGCAGCTTTGAGGGGTTAATAACATCATGCAGTCAGTAGTGAAGCTGGGATTGGAACCCAGGTCGTGTGGCTTCCGAGTGTGTGTGATCAGGAGTAAGCACATGGTGGAATCAGCTGTCAGGATTGTGAGAAACCAGGGTGATTCTCACCTGGATGGTCACACCTCCTCACACATTGCTGTGACATTTCAGTAACCAAGTGCTCCCACGGACCGTATGGACACAGGTATTTTCCTCTGGTTTATATTGGACTCTGGGAAGCTCAGAGCTGAATGTGAAGCCCACCTCTAGCAAATGGTATGAGACGTATGGCTTGTACTTTTTGTAACCCCTGTCCCTTTCCTTTGCCTGATTTTTCCATCTCTGTTTCCAATTTTCTTACTTTAAAAAAAACATAGCCTGTCATACAGAGCGAAGTAAGCCAGAAAGAGAAAAACAAATACCGTATGCTACCTCATATATATGGAATCTAAAAAAAGGGTACTGAAGAACCCAGTGACAGGGCAAGCATAAAGATGCAGATGTAGAGAACGGACTTGAGGACATGGGGCAGAGTGGGGGTGGGGGGGGTTGGGGGTGAAGGGGAAGCTGGGATGAAGTGAGAGAGTAGCACTGACATATATACACTACCAAATGTAAAACAGATAGCTAGTGGGAAGCTGCTGCACAACATAAGGAGATCAACTCGATGATGGGTGATGACTTAGAGGGCTGGGATAGGGAAGGTGGGAAGGAGTCACGGGAGGGAGGAGATATGGGGATATATGTATAAATACAGCTGATTCACTTTGTTGTACAGCAGAAACTGGCACAACAGTGTAAAGCAATTATATTCCAATAAAGAGCTTAAAACAAACAAACAAACAAACAAAAAACCAACCAAACAAAAAAGTCATGAATGGTGTGCATCTTTTGTCAGGTAGTTCAGATTCTTTCTGGAACATGATATCAGATATTTTTGTTATTATTATTGTCTAAGGAATAGCTGGTCTGTGGAGCAGTGGACAGAGACTAAAAATGGGATTTTCTAACCTGGCTCTGCTGTTAACTCAGTGTCTAACTTGGATGAAGACGCATGTGCTTTCTGAGTCTCAGTTTTCCCACCTGTAGAGTGGGGCTGCAGTTGGTGACAGCGAACATTTTGTCTGTGCTGAGCCCTGCTCTAGGTGCTCCCGATGGTTTATCTCCTTCAATCCTCCTAGCACTCCCACAAGTTAGGTGCTGTTGTCCCCTTTTTACTTGAGAAAAATAAGGCCTAGAGAAGTGGGAAAACTTGCCTGAACTCCTACAGCTCCTGAGAGCAAGCATCAGTGATCTGCATCTTACTCCAAAGCCCAGGATGTTAGACACAGTCCTGGGCCACTTACCTAGGAGCAGCCTTTAAGGTTTCTGTCGTCTGCGGCATGCATTCACCTAATTTTATTAAATCTTTATTGGATTTCCACTTATGTGCCTCATACTGTTCTGGGTGCTGATCCAGTACTGGGTTTAGAGTGAAGAAAAAGACACACAAAACAATGATCCCTTGAAATTTACATTCTAGTAGGGAGGTGTGGAGGAGGCAGATAATAGATGAACAGGGAAGCAGCAGAGGATAATAAGTGACACTGAGGTGGGCTCTGCCTGTGAGGGAACGGAGGAAGGGCCCTGGCAGTGATGTTTACGCTGAGCCCTGAATGGCAAGGAGCCAGCCATGGGAAAGCTGGGGGTGGGGAGAGCATCATCGCAGAGGGCAAGGCCAATGCCAGGGCCGTGGAGTGGGAATGAGCTTGCGCTTGAGGAACAGAGGAGCCCAGTGCGCCAGGAGGTAGTGGGCTGCAGGAGGAGGAGCGTGAGATGAGGGCCAAGCAGGGACAGTAGGTGTCAGTGAGAGGGGGCTTGGACCCGAGTCGAGGCGTGATGGGAAGCACCTGAGTTACGGTTACCAGGGTGACTCTGGCTGCCGTGGGGGGAAATGCTAACAGTGGTTAGGGCGGTCCAAGTGGAGCCAGAGAGAAGCGCATGGGTTCCTGACATGCGTTGGTGGGATCGTCTGCAGGATGTCAAGTGTAGCTTCCTCCAGAGAAATGAGAAGCTCCAGTGGGCAGGAATCTGAGCGACCCCGACAGAGGTGCAGTGGGAGTGCAGAGACTTGCAGCTGGTTTGGACTAAGGAGTCTGAGTGCTCCCCGCTTTGGTTTCTAGCCTGGAGCTTCTGGCCAAGGACCGGAGGGCAGTGGCTTCCTGCCTCTGACTTCCTGGCTGAGGGCTGCTGGACCGCCCCACAATGAGCCCTGCAGAACACGCTGCTTCCTTTGCTCTCTCTGGGTATTTGTATAAAGCATTCTTTCCCACCAAGGATACGGAACATTCAGAGTGATGTTGACGTTATGCGCCATTTTAACATTACTGTTTTCCCTTGATGTGTCCTCTGTTCTTGCAGAGACTCTTGCCTCCTGTAAATTCCATGGGGAGGCGCCTTCAACCACCCTGTCACGTGGATTTGGAAGGCTCATTGGGGGCCCGGAGGAGCGGAGGCTTCAAAGCCCCACTGTGCCTTGGGGACCCTGGTCCAAGAGCAGCCCCCCAGCCCTCCTCTTTTATTTACATTTGAATTCACCCGTGTCTGCTCCCTGTCATTCCTTTTGATGGGCTGAACTTTCCTGTAAATACTCCAGTTTTCAGAAGAGAAACTGGTCTTGGAGAAGTTAGGTGATTTAGTCAATGTTAGGTAGTGGCTGAGTCAGTTTGGGAATCCAAGATTCCTGACTGACCCTCGTGCTCTGGCCACCAGGCCACAGTGACCGAGCACGTGACCTCATGTGTGGGGTGTCTCATGGCGTTCTTATACTGCACTCGGCCTAAGCCTGGAGATGCTCAGAGATTATCGATGAAATCATCTGAAGTTCACTCCTGAGGCTTCTTCACAAACTCCTCTTCAAATAGTTTGCAGTCTGTAGTTACCAGGGTTTTTCCTTTTTTTTTTTTTTTAAAAAAAACCTCTTTTAGCATCATCTCTTAAAAACAATGTTTTGTTTTTGCTCACTCAAATTTCTTTTAAAATTTCTCTTGTATTATCCATTCATTTAGTCAACAAACATTTATTGAGTTCTTACTGTATGCCAGGCATTGTGCTAGGTGCTGGGGATGGATTCAAAGATAATTTGGAGGCGTATGGGAGTGGATAATTACAGCACAGTGAGATAAGTGCTGTAATAGAGGGATGTATAAAGAGCTAGAAATAGCACTATGAATAACATCTCTGAACAAATTGCCTTCTTTTTTTCCTTCTGGATTATTCCCTTATGTATATTGCCCAAAGTGGGATTACTGGGTCATTTAAAACATGAAAACAATTTGGCACAAAAAGATGTAATGACTTGCTTGGGGAATAGAGCTCAGTTTTCAACAGGGGGGAGAATTGCTGACAACTCCAGATTTAGCTACTTCACCAGGAGGATTGGCCAGTTTTTATACTATTCCTGTCAACATGGCAGCTTTCAGGGGGAGCACCTCTTCTCAACATGTTACCCGACATGTAGAAACACACATCCTTATATTTAATCTCACGGATTCCTTGTCCACGCTCATGGGAACCTAGCTATGTGAGTATGATTGTTCGCAGTTTACAACGGAGGAAACGGTGCCTTTGTTAAAAGGAAGTGACTTGCTCAGGATTCCACACTTAATTAGTGGAGAATCCAAGAATCAAGTGCAGGGTCTTTAGATTCTGTAACTCCCTTCCTGTTCTCCATGCTCTGTTTACCAACTGGGGGGGGACTTACGCTCTGCTGAGGGCCTGGGATTCATTTAGTGCTCTGTAGAAACTCTTCTCGAGCAGGTCAGGAGATAGGTAGAGAGCGAGATAGGTATAGAAGTCCTAACCTCCAGAGGGTCCAGAGTCCCTCTGTACATTGACCTGGAAGGGCCCGAGGGCCCCTTGTTCCTGACCCTGGCCCAGGTCCTGAAAGGTTCACGCATGGCCTTAGCACTAAAGCACAGAATCCCAAAGAGCACTGAGACCACACCACAGTCCTGCTTTGAAACACTTATTATTTTCCTCGTATATTCAGCTGTATGTTCCCGGATGATAAATTCACTTATTTTGTTATTTATAATGTTTTCCTAGTATTTTTGGCATTTAAGTTAGAAACTCCTGCCCCTGCTACTGCTGTCATTGTAACCAGACAGCGGTACCTGTCCACTCTGAGCACCCCTGATGCTCCTACCCACTCATTTTCTCACCTTCATGCTGGAACTCACGCTGTTCCTTTTGCCTGAGATGACCTCTCCCATCTTTGTCCCTAGAACTCCTGCTCCTCCTGTAAAACTCTGCACAGATGCCACTTTCTGAATGAAGTAACCTCTGATCACCATCCACTGTGTACCATCCTCACTCCCCTAGCAGTGATCTCTCTGTTCTCCGTTCTGCTAACTCACAACACCATGGGCTGTGAGGCAGTGAAGTATAACCATATGCTGCTCACAACCCTGGGATCTGGATTTGAAGCTTGGCTGTGATGCTTCCTAGCTCTGTGAGTTGTTAGGTCAACTAACCTGATGAGTTGCCTCATCTGTCAAGTGGGTACAGATAATCACACCAACCCACAGGGTTGTTATGAAGGTTTGCAGTGTCCTCTGTGCGTCCTCTATGGTGCTTGTCATCACCTACTTTATGTTTCATCTCTTCTTCGAGACTGCGAGCTCTTTAAGGGCAGGTAGGGAATCACATCTTACCTGTGCCTTTGACATATGGGACCTGCCACAGAGTCTCCTTTAAGGGAGAGAATTCCATATAACATCACTGGTGGCATCCGTTCAGGCTTATTTATGTATTTCATTGGCTGCATTGGGTCTTCATTGCTGCACACGGGTTTTCTCTAGTTGCGGCGAGTAGGGGGTGCTGCTCCTCATTGCGGTGGCTTCTCTTGTTGCGGAGCACGGGCTCGAGGCACGTGGGCTTCCGTAGTTGCAACACATGGGCTCAATAGTTGTGGCTCACGGGCTCTAGAGTGCAGGCTCAGCAGTTGTGGCGCATGGGCTTCATTGCTCCATGGCATGTGGGACCTTCCTGGCACAGGGCTCGAACCCGTGTCCCCTGCATTGGCAGGCAGATTCTCTTTTTTTTTTAATTTAAAATTTTATTATAAAATATAACAAAAATGGAGCAAATGCATGAAACAAGTTAACAGATTGTTACAAAATGATCACCAACATAACGTCCACCCAAAATAAGAACGAGAACACGACCCTCACTCTGGAACCCCCCGGGACCATGTCTCTCCCTGGTTATAACTCCCTCTCTCTCTCCCATTATTCCAGATGGACCCATGATTCTAACTTTTATAATATTTATGGGTGGATTCTTGACCGCTGCACCACCTAGGATGTCCCTGGCTCCTGCTTCTTGAGTGACAGGGAAGAGGCTGGAGCTTGTGTTTAGCCTGTGTTCTTTACATTCATGAAATTGGGCAGTGCTGACATTTCCCTAAAGGCCGCGTGGAAGTCCTGTTTGGAACATGAGACTTGGTTTCTTTCCTGGGTCTTCCATGAGTGCGTGTTCTGCACCAGAGGAAAGGGTCAATGGAGGTATGGGTTCGGGGCACCTCTGAGGGTCCCCCACTCCTCTGACTTCTCTGGGTGGGGCCACAGAGAAGGGGTCCCTCCAGAGGAAGCTTTTGTTTAGATACTCCCACCCTTGCTATGCTTGGAAGCCGACCCTGGAAAGGGATCCGTTCCAAAAGCTCTACCATTTAACTTTTGCTTGTGTCATTTTCCAAAATGCAATAGCCGTGAGTCTCAAGAGCCCGTGTGTTAGCCTGGCACACGAGGCCCTCCATGTTCTGGCCACAACATTCCTTCCCTGCCTCATGTCCCACTGTTTCCCTCCGTGTTTTCTGCCACTGGCCTCACCAGATTAGTCACTTTCCCCAAGAACACCCTGAACTCATCTCCTCAAGGCCTTAGTATATCGTGTTCTCCGGGCCTGTTGCCCGCCTGCTCATACGTGGTGATCCTCTTGGGGTGTTCAGGCTCAGTTATCATCAGCAGAACTCGTCCAGATCCTCACAAGGACTCTGCGTGTACTGCTACTTTGCACACTTTTCCTTCTGTCTTGGCATTGGAGTGTGTGTCCCTTGTGAGCCTGTGAGCTCTTTGAGAGCTCAAGGCACGTCTAACTCAGTGCCTCCATCTGCGAGGCCCATACACCGTGCCTTCTTAAGGACAGGAGGTGCTAGCGGATGTCTGTTTCGTGCACCTCTAAATGCAGGACATCTGACATCGTGGCAGCCAACAGTTGCGCCGGGGGGTGTTCAGAAGCTCATACTAGGATTACTTGTGATTCGTTTGATCGTGAGCCCAGACATTTGAATACTGTTTTTGAGTTGCCCTGATATCAGCTCATTGCTAACCTTTCTCAGGCCTGCTTCCCACATACCCAACAGATGTCTGCTCAGTGCCAGGGCACTGAGCTTTTTATTTCACTTAAGAACACAGCAGCAAGATCATATGGCAACTTCTATTTTTAGTTTTCTGAGGAACCTCCATACAGTTTTCCATAGTGGCCGCACCAATTTACACTCTCACAATGTAGGAGGGTTCCCTTTTCTCCATAGGATCCAGAAATCCCACTCCTGGGTGTATACCTGCACAAAACTATAATTCAAAAAGATACACACGCCCCTATGTTCATAGCGGTACTATTCACAATAGCCAAGACATGGAAACAACCTAAATGTCCATCGACAGATGAAGGCATATGGAAGATGTGGTATATATATACACAATGGAGTACTACTCAGCCATAAAAAAGAATGAAATAATGCCATTTGCAGCAACATGAATGGACCTAGAGATTACTATACTAAATGAAGTAAGTCAGATGAGAAAGACAATCATATCACTACCATGTGAAGTCTAAAATATGACACAAATGAACCTATCTACGAAAGAGAAACAGCCTCACAGACATAGAGAACAGACTTGTGGTTGCCAAGGAGAAGGGGAGGTGGGGGAAGATTGGACTGTGAATTTGGAATTAGCAGATGCAAACTACTGCATAGAGAATGGATAAACAACAAGGTCCTACTGTATAGCACAGGGGACTGTATTTAATATCCTGTGATAAGCTATAATGCAAAAAGAATATGAAAAAGAATATACATATATACATACATATATATATATATGAGAATCGCTTAGCTGTACAGCAGAAATTAACACAACATTGTAAATCAACTCCAGTAAAATAAGTTAAAAAAAACCACGACAACAAAGTGGATGTGTAAGTTTTCAGGCATGTGTTTTATTTTGTTTTATTTTTTGGATGACAAAATAAATGAATTTACACAGGGGACACACAGCCTCTAACAGACGTGGGGAGCATACATGGCTTTATAAGACTCAGTTGTAGTCTTAATACATTAGAACCACAGAACCATAGGCTTTGAGAAATTGTATACAGAAACTTTGGAAGATGAGGGGGTGAACATTGATTAATGCATACTGTGTGCAGGGTCTGCTTTGCATGCTGGGTATGGAATCCCAAGAAATGATTACATACACCCTGATGGGTAGGTGGTATTAGCCCCATATTACAGACAGGAAAACTTGAGCTCAGGGAGGTTAAATAGTTTACCCAAGTCCCATGTCAAAGCCCTGAACTTCATCCTGTACTTGTGATGGCATCTAGAAGTCTTTTCCATTTACAGATGTGAGAAGACCTGCCTTTATCCCTTCATTCCAGGGCAGCCACACGTTCTGGAGCAGAAAAAGCAGTGGAAATAGGCAGTCTTGATGTCCCATAACTTGTTTAATGAGCCTTGAAGAGTGTCTTGACTTTTCCTGCCTGGAATCTGTTATTTGGAGCTCCTTTGACTATATTCATTCATCAACCTTTACTTCTCTTTCTCCCTTTTGGGGAGATATTTGCCATTGGCCAGCTCCACTTTTGAGGGCAGCGGTACATTTGAAGATGACTTCATATTTTCTTTAAGAAAAAAATTACAGGTGGAAATTAAATTTGTTCAGTATTTCGTCTTCTCCAGCATGTGGTGTGTTGGGGAAGAGGCAGCCCTGGGCTGGGAGGTAGGTTCTTACCTGGAATCTGTCATTGACCAGTGAGAGGACTTGGGCCAAGCCTTCCTTTCCCTTTTGGGGTTTCCATGTCTTCATCTGCAAACAATAAGGGCACCATTAGGTGACTCCTAAGATTTTAAGACACTCTGCGTGTCTTGTGGTGTCAAAATCATCAATTTCTGCTGAGCTGCATAATCCTGCAGCTGTTTCTCTGATACTTTTCAATCTTTAGGTTTAATCTATTTCACAATGTATAATTTTTTAAAGGGAAGCTTCTATAGACACTTCTGAAATATAAAATGGGGGAGGGGAATAAATGGATGTTAAAAAATAGAAAACAACCAATTAGTGTATAGTATGTAATTCTCCTTGGAAACTTACGAAGAAATTGAGGCGCACTTTAACAACTGGTAATTTAAATTGCATTTGAACTCTGCTAATGGTTTGTTTGCATGAGAACTTCAATCATTTCACAGCGGTTCTTTAGCAAAACTGCTTGTTCTCTTTACGGAAAAAGAAGAAAAAAAATGTTAAAAGAGAAGGTGGCTATGGAAAAGGGGGACCATATTCATTGGTGCACGAAGAGAAGCTAGCCAGTGCTCGACACGTTGTGCAAGGCCCAAGGTGGAGAGCTTTACCTTTCAGCGAAGTTTGAAAATCTGGGAAGTCAGCTGCCCTTTGCTGCTGTTGTAGGAACTGTCCTGGTTGACATTTCCCTCTGCAAGGAGAAGCTTAGGTTTCCTGGGGCTTGGAGGTAGGGTCTTTTTGTTTTTTCTTTCTTCTTTCTTTCTTTCTTTCTTTTTTCTTTTTTTTATGAGATTGCATTGTCCACAGAGCCAGTGTTGGCCTCCTTGCATTCTGTCCCTCAGTAAGTTTGAAATTATGTCTTCCTCTCATTTCAGTGTGATGGCTTTGAAAATTCAAATGCCCATGAACACCACTAGCTCTCAGGAAACACATTGCTTTGCTGGACTCATCTTGGTTATACTACATTTTCCCAACTTAGTTTCTTTCTGCTGTCGGGCTGTATGCAAGAGCTTTGAAACA
This sequence comes from Hippopotamus amphibius kiboko, assembly GCF_030028045.1. Taxonomy (NCBI): domain Eukaryota; kingdom Metazoa; phylum Chordata; class Mammalia; order Artiodactyla; family Hippopotamidae; genus Hippopotamus; species Hippopotamus amphibius. Next base: position 162,991,031 of record NC_080191.1, read on the forward strand.
AAGCTTCAGAGGTGTTCTGAAATCTGAGTGTGTAAGTCCTGGTTTTCCTCCAAAGCTGATTGTGTGGCTGAGGGCAAGTCTCTCTGGCCAGTGAGTGTCGGTGATCTCTTCTGTTAAAATGGCCATCACTCGGTGCAGTTGAGCCAGCCCTGAACTTGAGCCCTCGGCTGCCTGTCAGTCACTAACGGTGTGCTTCTGGGTGGCCACCTCCCTTCTCTGGCCCCCAGGTTCTCCACCTGTCATTGGAAAGTTGAAGTGGGTCATTTTTAAGGTCCTTCTCAACTTTGAGCTTGTACAGGTGTTTGAAGATTGGATGAGATCATATTCACAAAAGAATTGTATGATTGGTTCAATAATGTTTAAAATGACAACAATGAAAATGGGACTAGTTGTTTTTCTGTATGTGGATTTCCCCTGCATCTACAAAAGACACATTTTGTAGGAACCAGCTACCCTGGAGTACTTCTCTTTTGGAATATATATTGCAGAATCCTTAGCAAAATAGTAATAGTTCTTAATGAAATAAAGCCAGTAATGAGGATTTCCCAGGAAGCATCAAGAGTGTCCATCCCTCTGTTGCTCACTGGCTCTCATTTTTCAGGCAAGAAAATTAAGGTTCACAGTGGCCACTAGATCCCATAGTTGGAAATCTGTCTGCAAACTTATATTCCTTGTCTCTTTTTATTTATTGTAGTTCAGATTTTGCTGTTAATTTCTTCTTGCCTAAAACGGGAGTTTCTAACTGATCTACCTCTTTCACTTCTGATATTATGATGACGCTATTTTCCCCCCAAAACCGGAGGCGTGAACAGTGGGGTATCAGCATTCTCCTTCCTTATCATTCTAAGACACATTAGTGAGATGCAAGTGTTAGGAGCTGACTGGCGGCTTAGGAAGTACAGAGTTCAGCGGCTAGATTTGTTGGTTTCAAGCCAGGTATCATTCCCAGTATGGTTTACCCAGCAAGTTCATAAACTTGGGAAGTTCTACAGCTGGTAAGATCCTAGAGGTTCATAAGTAACCTCCTTCTCCCATTTCCACAGGTGGGAACATTGAGGAGACAGAACTGAAGACAGAATCCAGTCACCTGATTCCAGTTCAGTGCTTTCTCCATTATTCTACAGGGCACTCATCGGAGGGAAGACACTTTTCCTCTGTTGGTAAGTCCTATTCAAAACAGAAACCTTTTTCCTTTTATAATCAATATGCGTGTTTTAATGAGTTTTAAAAATCAGTGGTTTCCATTTAAAGCATGGGCACTGGTAATTAAGATGGACTAAGAACTAAGAAGAGCAAAAATGTTCTTCCTTACTTCTTGAGTTGATTTCATTGGCAGTGGACAAGATATAATAATGCTAATAAAATGGATGGCAAAGCAAAGGCAGCACTCAGCTCTTGGAAGGTGGCAGGAAGAGAAATTGGAAGAAAATTTGGAGTAATGAGGATTTCGGGTTGCCAATAATTGCATTGCTTCCTTCTTTCTCCTTTGGCATGGAGGGAAGGCTTCTTGAAATGGAAAGACCAGAAACAAAGTGTCAATGAACAGTGTTATGAGTCTTTGTGAGGAAAGGAAGTAGCAGTTTTAAGCGGCTCTTGCTCAGCCCTGTGGGAGAGGCTTCTTCTGTGATCTTGTATTTTTACATCAGCCTTTTGAGGGAGGGGAGGCTAGATTTGCTTAGGCAAGTGTGGGCACCTGTGTCTTAAAGGGCCTGCACGGGCTGCACGGGGATCTGAGTTTGAATCCTGTTGCACACTCAGAAAGTGGAATGGTGAGCAGGGTAAGGTAAGCTTTCCCGTGTGTGTGTGTGTGTGTGTGTGTGTGTGTGTGTGTGTGTGTGAATTAATTAATTAATTTTTATTTTTATTTTTTTCTTTAAGAACTTTTATTGAGATACAATTGACATACAACAAATTGCATATATTTAAAGTGTACAATTTGACATTTTTTTCTTATTAGTAATGTACATATGGCCATCCCAATCCCTCAATTCATCCCCCCACAACCCCGGCCCCGCCCCACCCCCCACACTGCTTTCCCCACTTGGTGACTATATGTTTGCTCTCTACACCTGTGTCTATTTCTGCCTTGCACACCTGTTCATTTGTACCATTTTTCTATATTGTGAATATATGTATTAATATATGATATTTGTTTTTCTCTTTCTGACTCTCTTCACTCTGTATGACAGTCTCTAGGTCCATCCATGCCTCTACAAATGGCCAATTTTGTTCCTTTTTACAGCTGAGTAATATTCAATTGTATATACGTACCACATCTTCTTTATCCATTCATCTGTTGATGGACATTTAGGTTGCCTCCATGTCCTGGCTATTGTAAATAGTGCTGCAGTGAACACTGGGGTGCATGTGTCTTTTTGAATTATGGTTTTCTCTGGGTATATGCCCAGGAGTGGGATTGCTGGGTCATATAGTAGTTCTGTTTTTAGTTTTGCAAGGAACCTCCATACTGTTCTCCATAGTGGCTGTATCCATTTACATTCCCACCAGCAGTGCAAGAGAGTTCCCTTTCCTCCACACCCTCTCCAGCATTTACTGTTTGTAGAATTTCTGATGATGCCCCTTCTAACTGGTGTGAGGTGATACCTCACTGTCGTTTTGATTTGCATTTCTCTAATAATTAGTGATGTTGAGCAGCTTTTCATGTGCCTCTTGGCCATCCGTATGTCTTCTTTGGAGAAATGCCTATTTAGGTCTTCTGTCCATTTTTTGATTGGGTTGTTTGTTTTTTTGATATTGAGCTGGATGAACTGTTTATATATTTGGGGAATTAATCCTTTGTCTGTTGATTCACTTGCAAATATTTTCTCCCATTCTGAGGGCTGTCTTTTCGTCTTGCTTATAGTTTCCTTTGCTGTGCAGAAGCTTTGAAGTTTCATTAGGTCCCACTTATTTACTTCTGTTTTTATTTCCATTATTCTAGGGGGTGGATCAAAAAAGATCTTGCTGTGATTTATGTCAAAGAGGGTTCTTCCTATGTTTTCCTCTAGGAGTTTTATAGTGTTTGGCCTTCCATTTAGGTCTTTAACCCATTTTGAGTTAATTTTTGTGTATGGTGTTAGGAAGTGTTCTAATTTCATTCTTTTACATGTAGCTGTCCAGTTTTCCCAGCACCTCTTATTGAAGAGGCTGCCTTTTCTCCACTGTATATCCTGGCCTCCTTTGTCATAGATTAGTTGACCATAGTTTCTCTCTCGGCTTTCTGTCTTGTTCCATTGATCTATATTTCTATTTTTGTGCCAGTACCATATTGTCTTGATTACTGTAGCTTTGTAGTATAGTGTGAAGTCAGGGAGTCTGATTCGTCCAGCTCCATTTTCTTCCCTCAAGACTGGCTTTGGCTATTCAGGGTCTTTTGTGTCTCCATACAAATTTTAGGATTTTTTGTTCTAGTTCTGTGAAAAATGCCATTGGTAATTTGATAGGGATTGCACTGAATCTGTAGATTGCTTTGGGTAGCATAGTCATTTTCACAATGTTAATTCTTCCAATCCAAGAACATGGTATATCTCTCCATCTCTTTGTGTCGTCTTTGATTTGTTTCATCAGGGTCTTATAGTTTTGAGAGTACAGGTCTTTTACCTCCTTAGTTAGGTTTATTCCTTGGTATTTTATTGTTTTTGTTGCAATGGTGAATGAGAGTTTATTTATTGCCTGCGGTGGGTCTTCGTTACCACACATGGGCTTTCTGTAGTTGTGGAGAGCAGGGGCTACTCTGTTGCGGTGCGCAGGCTTCTCAATGCCATGGCTTCTCTTGTTGTGGAGCACAGGCTCTAGACGCTCAAGCTTCAGTAGTTTTGGCCCGTGGGCTCAGTAGTTGTGGCTTGTGGGCGCTAGAGTGTAGGCTCAGTAGTTGTGGTGCACGGGCTTCGTTGCTCTGAGGCATGTGGGATCTTCCTGGACCAGGGCTCAAACCCATGTCCCCTGCATTGGCAGGTGGATTCTTAACCACTGCGCCACCAGGGACGCCCTCCCCTGTGTTTTGAAATTCCTCTCTGTTTATAGAAGATAGAGCTTCCTATTCTAGAAAAGAATCATTGCTGTGGGATACCATGGGCGGTAGGGGGAGCTGAGGGAAATAGCTGGGGGATTCTGGGAAAGGCTTCTAGTTAGCATTCTAGATCTGTGCTCTCTATCCCTGGGGCCAGTCGCTATGTGCCCCACCTCTGGCTTTTTGCCGAATAAATAATATGTCTTGTCATGTTTATGGTGTAGTTTTTCGAAAGGGAGTGGATACTGTTGCGATCGATAAAACCTAATTTCACTTAAAAAAGTGGCTGACTTTATAGTTACATTTTGTCACCTTTTGTTTTCTTAATGTATCTTAAAAGAACACCTGGCTCTCTTTGTGCCTATGGCTCTGCATAAGATAAAAGGCTGGAAACCACTGCTTGGACTCAAACATTTCAGTTCATTAACATTTCAAACTTGGTCTGGAATGTTTTGCCCCAAGCATACCCTTTGAGCATCAGATGTAAATCTTTGTTCTCTGCTCTACCACCTGAGTTTTTCCAGTGCTTCAGATTAAATTGTGATGAACATGAAGCCTTGTACTTGGATTCAAACATAAAATCAAGTGTGTTATGACAGAATGGGAGAGAATGCCTTACCAGGAGTATGTTGGAAGAAACTCGGAAGTCTCTGTTGTCCATAAGCTAATTATGAGCCATCAGTGGCCTTTGTCTTCCAAAACATGGATGGAGCCTCTGACTGCAGTACAGAGAGAACAGTGTGGGTGGGTGACCCTGCCGGAAGCCATAAGGGAAGGTGGGCCCCAGGCTCAGTGTGCACAGGACACGGGCTCTGTGCCTCTGCAGTGCTTCTTGCTCTCCCCTCTTGTGTGTGTGTCAACTTCATCTTCAGGATGTTTCCCCTCATGGTCATGAGCTGGCTGCCTGCTGTCACCTGGAAACTTATGGCAGCTACTCAGTGGAGAAGAGGTGGTCCCTCAGAGGAATACCTGGGTGCTGTTAGGGGGCAGAGAGAGGACTAATGGTTTGTGGGCAACCATGAACTTTCTTTTTACTGTCTTGTCGGAGCGCTCCTAGGCTGTTGGACTTTAGTCCTTGCCTCCTCCTGAAAGGGATGATAGCCAACTGGCCTCTCCACACTAGGATGCTGAGAGGACCGGAAATGACGTCCCCCTGTTACAGGAATGAGACCCGGAAAAGTTAGGACGCAGGGCACACATGACAGTGGCCTTTAAGAATACAAAATGAGGTCAGAAGAGGGACTGCATCTCCTGCGCATGTGTGTAGCCCCGGAGGCTAGTGGAATCTCTGGCACATAATAGGGGCACAGTGCATTTTCATGGATAGAAAGACTAAATCTAAAAGTAGTGACTGTCCCTTTCCTAAGGGTGTTCTGTCAGGCGCTGTCCAATTCTCTGTTGGAAAGCTTTTGGAATTCTAGCCCAGATGAGGCTGAATTGCAGAGTTTTATGAGAATAAAACAAATCGCTGGACAGAAATAGGCTTTTGGGACCAGTATGCCTTAGGAACTTTGTGAGTACATAAAAAGGTAGTGAGTATGGATGGGGTGTCAGAAGACCTGCCAATTATTAGATGTGCAACGCTAGAAAACAACATCCCTCCGCCTTCATCTCCCTGATTGGAGAATTAGGAATAATAATCATTGTCCTGCACACCTCTCATATTTGTTTAGAGTAAGTGGGTTGATAGATGCCAACCTGTTTTGCAAACTGTAAAGTGTGGTCCATACACCATAGGTCATTACAGCTGTTTTCTTCTTTAGTTTAAGTATAAAGAATATAAAGAAAGATAAGACATTGACTGTAAAGAAAGGTATTGATCTGGAATATAAAGAAACATAAGACAATGTAATGTGCAGTCCCCTGCACTCTTGCTGGTGCATCGTATATGCTCAGTGTGTGTCCTTCCTTCCCACTTTGCACCTCCATCATCCCCAGGACTGGATGGGCAGTCATTTGTCCTCAGTCTTGCAAAGGAGCTAGGTCTGGAACCTAGCTTAATGATGATGGTTAAAGTTTAGATGAAGTTGTGTATCATGATTACTTTTCATATTTGTCTTTGCTCTAGGCAGCAGGAGGTAGATGGAAATAGATTCAAAGACTGAGGAAGTCTCAGTGCTTTGAGAAATCCCCCAGAAGCCACCGTCTAGCCATTTGGGACTTGCTTTGTTTGATTAGATAATCACACCTTCTGCTCTAGGCGTGACTGGCCCCGTGGGAGTCAGGAAGGAAATTATTTCCCTCTGTTGATACTAGCCTACAATTGTTGATGGTAGCCAAGGGCTTTCAGTTTTAATATTTCCTCTTTGGTCCTCAGAAAAGTCAGGTATTAGTCTCTGCCGGAAGCAAAGCATTGGTCACTTCCGTCAGAGGTGAAGGTCTTGGCTCCCTCCAGTCTGTCAGTCAGGTGGCTTCTGGGCATGTGTGACCATCTGTGTAGCCAGCTTTCATTGCTTTCATGTTACCGCTTCAAAAGTTACAAAAGGATTTGTTGGGTGTGGGCAGGGACTCATCCAGCCTCCTGTGGCCCTGTGGCTCTTCTTTAACCAAGGGATGTGTTGTTGGGGATGTTTGCTGTCCATGAAAGTAGAAGGTGGAGCTATCGCTCTGTTTTTTGCTCCCTTCCTCCCAATTCCACATTCTTCTATTTCCTGACCTCAGCGCAGTGGACACACCTCTACTGTACCTTGGGCAGGTGGAGCCCTCGGCTGTCAGGCGTTCTCAGGGTGTCCCGCATTGGGCTACTGTGTGGCCGAAGGGGGCTGCTGGAGAATGGATGGAGAGCCCCCCGTGTCCTATGTAGACTGCTGCCAGGTATTTACTGCTGATTCACAGAGCGTGCGCTTGCTCTCTGCCCTGATCCCAGTGTTTGTCTGGAAGTCAGCGAAACTCTGGATCTTTAGGACACGACGGTAAATTAGGCATAATCCCTAACCTTGAGAAGCTTATAGTCTAGTTGGAGAGAAAGACATACATAAGAGTGAAATACACATTAAAAAGATATTGTTTACACCGCACGTTCTTGGATCACCAGGTCTTATATTAGGTGCTTGGGAAATCAAGGTAATTAAGTTATAGCCTCAGCTCTCAAGGGGCTTAGATGAAAGGACAGGGGAGTGGAAAGAATTAGGAATATTGGGGCTTCCCTGGTGGTGGAGTGGTTAAGAATCTGTCTGCCAAAGCAGGGGACACGGCTTCGATAACCTGATCTGGGGAGATCCCACATGCTGCAGAGCAGCTAAGCCCGTGTGCCACAACTACTGAGTCTGCGCTCTCGAGCCCATGAGCCACAAATTTTGAGCCCACGTGCCACAACTACTGAAACTTGAGCATCTAGAGCCTGTGCTCCACAACAAGAGAAACCACCGCAGTGAGAAACCCGTGCACCATAACGAAGTGTAGCTCCAACAAAGATTAGCCCCTGCTCGCCGCAACTAGAGAAAGCCCCCGTGCAGCAACAAAGACCCAATGCAGCCAATAAATAAATAAATAAATAAAAAATATATAAAACATATAAAAAAGAATTAAGAATATTGGGGAAGGTTTCTAGGAGGAGGGGGTCTGATCTCAAAACTCCTCAGTGAACCATGGAGCTGCAGTTAGGCTCAGTAGGGCTGAATGGGTTCTGAGGGTGGTGTAGCTGATGGCAGAACACAGCTGGCCAGACAAGGAGCCTTTCACCTTCCATGTGTGCTTCAGTCTCTGGTTCATTTCCCATCAATGTACTCTGTCGAAAGCATCATGTTGATTTTGAGTTGCACTGATATTATTTCCATGGTCATCTCTAGGTGGCCAGAGCATGCCTAGGTGTATGTTACCAAGCCACCAAGCATCTCTACATTCTGTGGGACAAGGCTTCTTTTCAAGGGTTCCTGATAGCCGATCTCTTTTGGTCTACTCCCTAAGCCTCAAACCCCTCCCCGCCACCCCCGCCCCCCAAAATGACAGTGTCGGTAGGGGCCTTTAAAATAATCCAGGACTCTCAGATTGGACCTCTCAGATTGGAATGCTGTCTTCCTTAGCTCTTGCTACATAACAAATTTAGCACTTTAAAACAGGAAGCATTGACTATCTCACAGGTTCTGTGAGTCAGGAATCTGGCAGCAGCTTAGATGGGTGCCTCCAGGTCTGTCCTCAGGTTGTAGTCTCATCTGAAGGTTCCGCTGGGGAGGACCCACCGCAAGGTTCAATCACATGATTGGCAGGATCCGGTTTCCCGTGGGTTCTTGGACTGGGGGCCTCAGTTCCTTGCCGACTGTTGGTTGAAGGCTGCCCTCAGCTCCTTGCCCTGTGGGCTTCTCCGTAGACAGCTCACAACATGGCACGTGGCTTCCCTCAGAGCACGTGAGCAAGACAGAATCCCTCAGGCGCAAGCCACATCCACAGCCTTTTTGTAACCTAATCCTGGAAGTGACACACCATTCCCCTGCCTCGTTCTACTTGCTAAAAGCACGTCACGACATCCCGTCCAGTCAAGGGGAGGGGGCGCACGAGGGCCTGAAGAGCAGGAGGTGGACTTACAGGGGGCCGCCTGCCACAGACACCCAGGCTTCACGTGGCATGTGCTAAGGTGCATGTACTCAGCACACCTGTGTGGATCAGTTTTACTTGAAGACTTCTTTGGGGGAGAACTCCATTTAAAATCTGAATATAAGCATTGATATATAATCACACAGAATGCAAAACTGGCATGGCTTTTCAGAGGAAGAACACAAGATTTTAATTAATACTGTGCTCCTGTACCTCCAACTCTTTGTCCTCTTTAGCAGTTAGGGCTGCTTTGGTGGAAATGTTTGCATGTTCTTGCTCGAGCTCTTTGCTATGCAGATGAGACACCAAGACCCAGAATGGGGACAGACTCTTCCAGGGCCACGGAGGCAGGGGTAGCCATGGGAGGGACATCTAAGGCACCTCCGACTCCAGCCCAATGAACCCCCTCCACCTTCCTGCAAAGTATCTGCCTCCAAATCAGCCCGTGTAACTTTCAGGCGTGTTTTCTCTGCTTTTCACAACCTTTCTCCTGTTCCAGAAAGAGACTGGGGAAAACAGGTCAAAATTTGGAGACTTGAGCCTTGATGTTGTCCCTTTAGTTAAATTTCAGGGTCTACATCTCCTGTTGAGTCATGCTGTGTCCTGAAAAGTTGCATAAATCAGTATTACTTGGCTCAGACAGTGTGTCTCTGCAGTTTTGAATAACATTTGTATTAAGAACAGTGAGCCGATACACAACATCGCTGTGAGACGGACAGGATCAGACAAGAAACCTCAGCCAGTACTTTGTGTCTGGCAGAAAGCCCCTTTCCAAAGCACCCATCTCCTCCCCCCACCAAAACAGTCTTTTTATAAAACCCAAGCTTGGCAGCACATTTGATAGAAGATGACAGATTCCCTTAGAGCCCACCTTAACATTCCTGAAAAAATGAATGGAAATTGGAGACTGAAAATGATGGTCAAGCTCTTTAGTAGCCCTGCAGCCAAAGTGAGGAAGGCTAGCTTTGGTCACTGAGGCTGTCATTGGCCAGAGTGTTCATATGATTCCTCACTCCGCAGTCCCTTTCGGCTTTCAAGATGTTTTTATACTTTTGTTGCTTTCAAAGTGTTTCTTATCAATTATTTAATTTTTATTGAAATTCCATAGTAGGAAATAATTTTCACTGGGGAAGGCAATGAGAAAAAGTGGCATTTGGAGTAGGGAGATGATCATATATTAGCTGCATAATCTTACTTAAGTCACTTAATCATTTTTAAACCGGTTTCCATATCTGAAAAAATTTGTGCCAGTAGCGCCTACCTTATAGATTCTTCTGTGCTCACACCTTATAGATACTTCTGTGCTCACAAAGCAGCGTAATATATTTAAAGTGCCAATTGTGTGTGGTACTTAGTGCATAATTGGTGCACATTAACTGTTAGTTACAAGTCTCCTTAATAGTCTGTAACTGCTAGAAACCACCCCAGTTCTTTTCTTTGTCAGGCCGTTGTCTCAATGTCCCCACTTTGCACTGTCCCCTTGGCTTGGGCCAGACCTGCAGCATTTGCATATGTCATTCCAGATTTCACCTTTTCCTGAATAACTAAAAGCCTTAACATTTATAATTTTGCTTAGTGGCTCCCAAGACATAAATACAGACATCATAATATGCTCATGTTTTCTGCTTTGGAAATATAGTCGCTCTGGGAACAAACTATTCGAACACTGTTTCACGAGGAAGGTCTATTGAGAAGTCACTGTTGGTTTTCGTGACAAGATTGTTCAGTCTAGAGGATGAGCTCCGCTCAGCTGCCAACAGGCACCTCTTCCTTTGTAAATGGGAGAGTCTCTGGGTCCTGCCCAGGGCTGACCCTCTCCGGTTCCTCTTTGGACTCCTTTAGGATGACATCACCTCCCCCTGCTTCAGTGGTGACTGGTTTGAGTTATATCAGTTATTAAAAATGATCTAATATTTTCCTTTTAAATCTAGGGCCCTGGCTTGTTCTATGATTAAGCTGGTGATTTATTTATAATACGGTACGAGACGGCTGCAGCCACTCTATGATGTAATCTAAGAATGACATGAAAACAAAATAGGCTTTTACATAATGAAAGTGTTCCTGTAATACAGTTTAGGGCAAGGCTTTTCTTTCCATTGAGAATGGAGATGGATTCTTTACTTTCCCTCTACTCCTTTCTTATCATGTTTTCCCATTTGTAAGTCTTAAGGCCTTTAAGTCAATTAAAAAAAATCAGCATTTAAAACCCCACAGAGACTCTGGTTGGCTCTTCTAATCTTGTCTGGTCATCATCTTTGTTCCCCTCCCCCGCTGCTCTCCTTGGCCTCTGCTTTGGCATTAGCTCTGCTCAGCAGCCCATAGCCTCTCTCATCATACCCTGGACCTCACCGTTCCTTTGCTTATGCTGTTCTTGCTACAGGAAATGCTTCCCGGATTGTGAATTTTCTTCAGCTAAAGGCAGATGCAGCTCACTGGTTCTTAAGGGTAGCAGACTTCTTCAGGCCAGCTCAAATGCCGCACCTCTTCCTCCAAGCCTTCTCTGAAGCTTCCTAGTTAGAAACCCTTTATCTGTATTTAATACAGCAGAACTTAATACGACAGCAAGTTCCCCATCCCCACTCCAAGGAGCACTGATAGAATATCAGAGTTAAAGGAGCAGAAGGCACTCAGGAAAATGGGGAAGGGGCCTTTGTAGTTCTGGTTCTGCTCTTAACACTGAAACACAGGGCGGTCACAGCCCATCTTTGAGTTTCAGTTTTCCTCATCTGAAGAATGAGTAGTTTGGATTTCGTTTCATGTGGCCACATGGTGGGTTGGTAGTGGCTCCTTGAGATGCTGTGTTGAGGAGAATTCTGAAGCAGTATCCTGACAGAGGAGGAAAGAATCCGTGATCATTTAGCAATGTCTGCCATGGCTGTGGGTGGGGATGGGAGGGTGGAGGTGCACAGGAGGTCTCTGAGCAGTTTTTGGACTGGATGATTTAGAGCTCTCTTTTTGTTTCATCTTCTGGGATGCTTTGATTTGCTGACTTTAAGTGTTTTGCCCAGAGTCACACAGGCAATCCAATTCTCAGATATAGAGATGGTTAAAAACTACATATTCTAATGCAGGCTGGACGTGGGAGTTGAAAAGCTGGCATCAGTAGGCCTAGAGGGGCCATGGTTAATTGGAGGCACAAGACTCCCCAAATCCTGTGTGTCCTTGGAGTGGGGTCAGGAGATGCTCTTCACCTCTTTGCCTTCTTTGCTTCCAAAGAGTTATAATGTCTACAGGATTCTAATTTATGTCAAAGATGGCATTTCAAGGTCAAGGTCAGAAGTTAGGTTACTCTGCCAGGGTCTTCCTGGGTCAGGGCTCACAGAGTTAACCCATGTTCCTTTGGATCCTCTGTGCCCCTCTCCCCAACCTCAGACAAAATGCGTAGCTCTCCAAAGAATGCTAAATTGCTTGAACACTAGGTCAGCTCAAAAAAAAAAAAAAAAAAAAAAAAGTGCTGAAACAGTGACGGAGAGATGGAAGGGAAAGAAGGGGTCAGTTTAGGATGGCCGATGGCACTGCAAACCAGAGCCTCTGAGGGATGAGAGAAGGAACCAGAAGTGGTTAGCGTGGAGAAGAGAGAAAGGGGGTGGAGGAGGAGGGAACAGAGTGGGACTGTGCCGTGGAAGGGAACAGGAGCTCGCTCTTTGTGACCCCAGAGGAGTTCTGGGAGCAGAGAGTGGAAGCAACAGAAAGACAGCATGAGGGAGAATTTCTCAGTATTAGGAGCAGACCACAGTGGCATGGGCCATCTTGGGGGCTGTAGGTTCTCCATCACTGAGGGTATGTAGGTAGAGGCTGATACTGATGGGTCCTCACAGAGGAAATAAGACGTTGCACTGGATGCCCTTTAAGGTGGTCCTTGTCCCGAGAGCCTGGAATTTTCTGAAGACACGTATTGTGTGCATTTTGTGTGCACATTAAATAATTTCCATTTTAAAATGAAGGCTTTATGGAGGAAAGTGATTCTTCTTCTCTCCGTGGTCTTGGCACACAGAAATGCTGACTTTTCTTGGGCACTCTTTTGTTTCACTTAGCATTATTGATGAAGGAAAGGAGGCTCACTGAGGATGTCTTAGTACTTGTTTGTGCTGAATGTATTTTTGAGGATGATTTCTGTGCTTCTCTTCAAGGCAGTTCCAGAGAATTCTGTTCTGTTGGCCTCCCTCAGTCCACTCCCCGCCCACTCCCCCTTCCAGTGTCAATGGCTTGCTTTTCCTGTGCTACCTAAGTGCTTTGTTTATACCTCCAGTGGAGCAGTTGTGTCACTTTGCTATATAAGCAGATTTCCAGTCCTCCTCCTCCACTAGGTTGTAGAAGCTTCCTAGGAGCATAAATCCTGTCTTCTTCCATAAGGGGACCCATGGTGCCCAGGGTAGCGGCTTGCAAATAATGATGATGACTCATTAACGTAACAACTGAGTATTGAACACCTATGCTAGACTATTCCAGGTGCAGGGGATAGAACCCTGAATAACATCAGACAGACGTTCTCTTTGATGGAAACAGACGACACATAAATCAGTGAGTAAACAGATAATATTTAGGTTGTGATCTATTTTCAGAAGAAAAATAAAGCAGGTTAAGGGCACAGAGAGTGGAGACGACACAGATTTAAAGTCATTGGTCCGAGAAGGTCTTGCTGATACAAGTACACAGGCGCACGGGCCTGAAGGCAGTGAGGCAGTCAGCTGGAGATGAGAGGGGAAAGAGTGTTTCAGGCTGAAAGAAAAGCGATTGCCAAGGCCCTGAGGCCGAAGCATGCCTGGCACATTCCAGAAAGGCGAGGAGGCCAGTGTGGCTGGAGTGGAGTGACCGAGTTAGAGAGTGCAGGAGAGGAGGTCGCCCAGTCCCGTAAAGACAGATGCAACACCGAATATTTGTTCACTTAAGCACGTACTGAAGATGCTCAGAAAAAAAAAAAAAAAAATTGCCTTTGTGATTTAAAGAATCCACAGCGATCTAAGACAAGGATGAGGGAAGCTATTTCTGGCATTCAGCTTTGAGGTGCAGGGACAGTGGACGGAGAGCTGGGGCAGTACCAGGGGGCAGCTCAGAACAAGTCCCGCTGCAGAGGGTAGGGTTTCCCTCCTGCCTGTCGCTCTTCATGGTGGCGGACCCTCCTTTCCGAGGCTCTGCTCCTGCATCAGGCGCACCTGCAGGGAGGCGGGGGCCCCGGGTGCAGATGAGCAATTGCATGCCTAATCACCCATTCAGGCACTCGCTTATTTGTTTTCCACATGCAAATATGGGTTTTTTGCAGATGGATTTAATATATTTGTTGCTTCCCCATTTTATTTAAAACAAAACAAACGACCAGCTATGTCAGTTGAGGGCAACAAATAGAAACGTGTATTATACGGTCTCCGCAATGCGTGCTGATTACATGGCTGAGAGGAATCCTAGGCAAATCAGGCTTTTCTGTGCCCAGTTTTATTTTTACTTTATCGTACCCCTTCTTACTCTCATTATTGTTTTTTTAAAAAAACGTTTTAAAGAGGGATGTGGTATATTTACCCTAAATCATTTTCTCAATTTTTCAGGCTCCGTATTTTTCCTGTATGGTTTCCACTTTCACCTTTTTAGTTTCTGAACTTCTGGGCTGTTGTTAAAAAAAAAAAAGAAAAAGACAAAAAAAGGCATCATGGAATCTCCAAAGGCCATTGGCAGGTGGTGCCTTCGGCTTCTCTAGCCTGGAAATAAACAAATAAACAAACACAAATTAGAAGTATTTGCCCCTATTGATGTGCTATTATTACTTATTGTGTAAGATCATGCAAAAAGTCGCCTTGGTTTATCTGGGAGCCTGTAGGTCAACACCGATATCAGAGAGAGGGCTTTGGAGGGTGTCTGCTTTGATGTTTAATGAAATTTCAGAGCTCTAGAGAAGGATGTCAGCATTGGTAGCTACTTTGGCATTTATTTTATCCCAAACACCTCCCATTACAGTTAGGGAAACTGAGGCCCAGGGGGGTAAAATGGTTTATTCAAGGTGTCAGAGAGTAGGGGGTAGAGATCGGACTTGAACAGCTGGAGCCCCGGTGGGTGGCTGCCTCTGTGGCCCGGGGATGAAGAGACTGCTGGAGCCCCAGAGGATCTCATCTCAAGGTGAGGTCAGTGTGTAAATGGGGGCCATGGGTCCCCTTTTTTCTCTCTCTCAAACTAATTAAAAAATCCTTTTGGTGTCAAATCTTAAGCAGAGAAGCAATGATGGGGATTGTGGGTAGGAATTGCTTGCAGTTTGCCTACCTAAGAAGGTTGTGGACTGGATAAGAGGGATGTTGGAGTGGATTGTGTGTGTGTGTGGCAGGGGGAGAGAGAAAGAGGGGGATGGGGGCGGGAGAGAGAAAGAGGGGGATGGGGGCGGGAGAGAGAGAGAGGGAGAGGGAGGGTGGAGATGAACAAACCAAGGGGAAGAGGGCAGACCACTTGGCAGCAAGAACTAAATAATTAGACACATGATTTCTGAGCCAGAAGGAAGTCTAAAGCTTATTGAATTGGATTGCTTTATTTGTAGAAAAAGAAACTGATGTCCAGAGTGGCTGAGAGCCTTGCCCCCAGTCATCCAGCTTGAACTGAGTCGTTAGAATATCAAGCCAGCAACATCCTTTGATAGAAACTTTTATTTGAAAAAGTACCGATCATCAGTTTCAAATCGTATTTACTGGTTAGCCAGTAGGGCTGCTCGTGTGGGAGGAAGCATCTGCCTTCTTGGGGGTTCCTTTCTCATAGGTGGTTTGCCAGGAGAAGATTGTCAAAGGCCTATGACAGCTCCAAGCCCAGGTCTTGTCTGTTCTTGCAGACGTGACAGACACCTAATCAGACATCAGATGAACTGCTTAACCAGCCTCTTCAATGGCCAGATTCCAAATGATCCTCTGAAAAAGTTAGGTTTGGAGATGAAGGCCAGTTAAGTAACATTTTGTGGGTCTTTTGCATGTTCTTTAACATAGGACCCTTTCACTTTTAAACGTTAAACGTTAAGATGCTGGATTACCGGGGATGGGTGCAAAGTCCAAGGTGATATTTTCAGAGGTAGCCTGAGAGCAGGAAGGTCCGTATGTATGAAAATGGCAAACTTGTCAGGAACATATTGAGAGGGGGTCAGTGGGGAGTGGCTGCAGGAATGATGAATGGTTCTGGGGACAGCCTTGACCCTGAAGGCCTCCAGGAGCTGAGTGTGGTGAGCGAGGGAAGGACTATTGATATGAGATGCATTCAGCCTGCTGTGTCCGCTCTGTGCAGGGGCCCTCTCTGCAGCTGTCTGCCCTGAAGTACTCGCTGTGTTTTTCTCCTGCTGATACTGCATGGCTTGATATGAATGCTTCCCACCGTGCGTTGGACAATCCCAGACACTGCCCGCAACCTCTGTGTCCGGGTCAGACGCAGCGTGTTGGGGGTTGAAGTGGCTCCATCCTTATTCCCATGTCTTTCTCTCCCCTGTGCCCCACCATGCCCACTGTCTCCCCCTTTGAGGAAAAAGAAAATCATCCGAATTGTTCGAAGGTTCATTTATGCTGATTTGTTTGTATTTTGTCGCTAGTTTGTTTCCTATTCATATCTGAAACAAATTCACTTTATGTGAGACCACATTTTGATATACTTGAATTCTGTTTGGCTCTATGATTTCGTTTTTTCTTTTACTTAAAAAAGGTATTTTTCCTTCTTTCCTCAGACCTCTAGCTTTCTCATCTACGCAGACAATCTATTTTTGAAGACTCTAGGGAGTTGCTGACTTCGTTAGACCTACTAGCGTAGAAGCAATTCGGATGACAGAATCCCACAGTTAACTTGCTTTTCTAGAAACAATTTATTTTTTCCCTTTAGCTTCAAGGAGTAGCAGTGGGGAGTAGGGCACTCTGAAAATAAGATAAATGTGCCAAATGAGTTGCTGATTTCCAGTGAGGCACATGGAAAAAAGGTTTTGATTCCAGTGACCTCTCTGCTCCTTGGAAAACTCTGGGCTGGTGGATTTCGTGATCCTGAGACTGAGTGCTCTCAGGTTACAGTGAGTGATGAGGGGAAATCTCAGGGTGGAGGGTGTGCTCTTATTGGGTGGTAACAGAGACATGCCGTCCTTTGGTGTTAAAACGCATCATTTCTTCCAGTCGGGTCATGTTAAAGGACGCGCTCCACCAAATCCCCAAGTATTCGGAGCGCAGAAGGAACGCAGAGTGTTTGAAGAGTCAGCTTTAGCGTGGGTTATGTTTGAGCATGGCCAGTGGCGACACTTGGTGATGCCTACTGGCTTTGTTCAACAGATTTCTTACATCTAGACACAGGCCTGTGTCGTGTGTCCCCACCTCCCTGCCCCCCTTGTTTGGTGGTGTCTCTATTTGATTCGTCTTGCTTTTAGGTCTATTCGGTATTATTAAAAATAACACACTAAGTAAGCGGGCGGGTGAGCTGAGTTCCGACCCCAGCTCTGCCGCAACCACCTGTGCAACTACCCTCAGAATTTTCATTTATTCAAGAAATATTGAAATGAGCACTTTTTACACATCAGGTACCTGAGACACAAAAATGTGTAAGACACGGTTCTCACCTTGGCTCCTTACAGATGCGGGTAGAGGACCAAGGACACAAATAGATCAGGGAGTGACTTCTCCTTTCTGGGTCTCCCTCTCACATATGGAAGAGGCAGAGCTGGGCTAGGTCACGGTCGCGTCCTTTCGGAGGCCCACATGCAGTCATCTGTACAAAACTCATCAAACGTCCGATAGTTGCTTATCTAACTAAAAATCGGCAAACGTTTCCCTTTTCTTCCTAGTTTATCAGGGGTGATGTTGCAGATGAATGAGGCAATATCTACAAAATGCTTTAATAAGCGAGTTGGAAAAAGACGTGCTATAAGTTTGAGGCGTTATTATTAACGGAAAAATGAAAACAAGGGCCGATGTTTTTCGAGAGAGAACAGATGGTTCCTTTGTTTAGAATTTGAGTATAAAGGAGAGAGAAAAAGAGATACTTGCCATATTGTTTAGGCCCTGAATGTGAGTGACTTTAAAATGCCAAAACAATCTGGTGAGGAAAGTCCCATGGATTCAAAATAGCTCCTACACTGATCAAACTATAATTAATTTAACAAAAAAATGACAGTAAGAAAAATCCTAATAAGAAATGCCACGGTGACAATTGACAGAATCTAACAAAAACTCCCATTTTTGCATCAACTCTAGAAACTTAATTTTTCCAGTGTTCAGGACTTATACCACACAGCAGGAGAAATTAGTGGGAACTGATTTAAAACTGTGTTTCTAAAGTCATCCCCGCCCCCCGAGTTATTTCAGTTTCCCATGACTCATAAAGGAAATCTTCAGGATTCACAAGAAATTGGCAGTCCTCTCCCACCTTTGCTCTTGGAGACTGCTAGGAAAACTGAGAGTTGGGGCAGTTTAGTGGGAAAGCAAACCTCAAAGGACATGGGTTGGGACTGCAGAAGGCAGGGTCTGGGAAGGCTCTTCGAGAAACTTGTGGACAAGATGTTGTGAAATGGTTTCTTTCTCTCTTCCCTCACTTCTTAATTTCTTTCTTTTCTTTTTTTTTTTTATAAATTTATTTATTTATTTAATTGGCTGTGTTGGGTCTTTGTTGCTGTGCACGGGCTTTCTTTTAGTTGCGGTGAGTGGGGGCTACTCTTCGTTGTGGTGCACGGCCTCCTCATTGCCGTGGCTTCTCTTGTTGCGGAGCACGGGCTCTAGGCACGTGGGATTCAGTAGTTGCAGCACATGGGCTCAATAGTTGTGGCTCACGGGCTCTAAAGTGCAGGCTCAATAGTTGTGGCGCACGGGCTTAGTTGCTCCTCGGCATGTGGAATCTTCCTGGAGCAGGGATTGAACCCGTGTCCCCTGAATTGGCAGGCGGATTCTTAACCACTGCGCCACCTAGGAAGCCCCACTTCTTAATTTCTTATGATCTGTCTTTGCAATCCACGGTTAATTAATGCATCCTTTCGGTGTGATCCTTGCCCTCTTGTTTCCTGTCATTCTTGAGCAGACAAAAGATGTGGGTTGTGAGAATGAGGTCTTAGGCCACTAGGCCTTTCATCTCGTCTTAGGAGGCAGCTTGTGTGCTAATAATGCCTCCCATACAATGAAGATGGCAAAGTAAACTACATATTCAAACAGTATTCTCCAACCCCCATGTTTTTTGTAGGTCAAAAAAACTCTGCTTTTGGGTGTGCTCTGCTTATAAAAAATTAATGGTAAATGTATCGTGCTACTCTTACTGTTTTCCTTTGTGAAATCGTGGTATGTTAGGGAAACAGAAAGATTTGTTTCTTGACTGTAATTGTTGAAATACATATTCAGCGTTTTCCATTTTATTTATTGGCTGATACCGTAAGAGAGTGTGACATGGTGTAAGGATTTTCTAATGGAGAACTGACTGAGAGTGTCCCTTGGGTGTTGTATATGCTTCTTAATTGTTTTGTCATCTCGAGTAAGTTTCTTTATCCCTTGTCATTTCTCGATCTCTCAAATGAGATCATCAAGATGATCTCCACAACTTTTTTCCCCCCATTAACTTCAAATCCATGATCCCTGAGAGTTTGGAGAACAGATAGATATTTCTAGGCATCTATTCATTTTTCTGACCTTTAAGTGGAATGATGACCCCTACACCCATATAATCATCAGCCTCAGAAAGTTTCAGACGCTTCTAGGAAGCAGACACCCTGCACTCCATTGCACTAATTTGTTTGTAATTAACATCTTCTGCCCTTTCTCATAGCCCAAGCGCGTGTTTGAAAATGTAATGATAGGGTAGTCTTTCCCTCTTGCATTAAATATCTTGCTCAAAGTGACAACACTTTGTTGACATCTAAGGCTTTTCTTTCATTTTATGTCCTCAGATGAGAGGTTTTGGGATCTCAGCCTCCTTCGCTAGAGGTTAGTGAACCAAGGCCTAGCGAGGGGCCTCTGGCTGTCTCATCACTCGGGTGAACTGGAGCAGGAACTATAGCCATCCTGTTCGTAAAGGCCTGACAGGAAAACCTCTTAAAGGCCTTCGGAAATCAGAGAGGCACATCGGTGTGGAGTGCGGGGACCTGAGTGTGACTAAGATGAAATCACGTGAACTTTCTGAGCCTCACTTGACCCATGTGTGAAATGGGGTGATGACCTCTTTTCTGCATAAAAGCAGAGGGCTGTCCAAATGACTTCTGGGGAGCTCTTCCTACCCTGGACTCTATCATTCTGTGAGCAAGTACCACACCCAAGGTCCTAGGTGTCAGGTACTTGGATGGGGAAAAAAAGGTTGAGGCTATTTTTAGAGCCTTAGACTGCTTCTAGACTATTTGGCAGGAGAGCAGTACCTTTGAAAAGGTAAGGAGCGCTTTTATATATTATGTGAGGAAGTTGATAAAAACTGATACTCACATATGCAAAGTACCTTAAAATCTGTCACCTTTTTTTCCTCTAGCCTGGTGAAATTGGTTTGTCATTTCTGCCATTTTACTTTTTGTGGAAACTGAACCAGGGAGAGAAATAATAGGATGCTGTGA
Organism: Hippopotamus amphibius kiboko; assembly: GCF_030028045.1. NCBI lineage: Eukaryota > Metazoa > Chordata > Mammalia > Artiodactyla > Hippopotamidae > Hippopotamus > Hippopotamus amphibius. The sequence goes on from NC_080191.1 coordinate 163,011,070, forward strand.
GTGTCAGTCTAAGGGTACTGTAAAGCAGCAGATGCTTGAAGCTTTTCCTAGAGCTTAGGAGCTGCAGAGGAGTTTACAGTCTTCCAGTCCAGTGGTTTGCAAGCCTGGCCACCTATTAACATCTCTGGAGGAATTAAGAAACAAATGCCCTGTCCCTAAGCTGCTCACCTGAATTAGAGCGTCTGAGCTTGGGTCTTGTTTTAGAGCTTCTGGGGGACCCATTGATCTAGTCTTGATCTTTAACCTGTGTCTTTAGTGGTATCTTGGTAAATATCTCTCTCCATGTGCCCACTTCTGGGCTGTCACACCCCTGACACCCAAGTGAAACTGCTGGATGACCTAGAATTGCACCCAAACAACACGAACGCACTGGAAACTCTACTGTAAAGGCTTATAAGTTCTGCGAGGCCTTGAAATAAATATAAAGGGGGAGATATGGGGTTAACATTTTTTATACGGGTGCGTACCTTCTTTTATGCTTCTAAGAACATTTAACCTGATGGCAAGGAGTATATTTCATTGCTTTAATTATTCAAGGTCTTTTAAAAGTATGTGCAGTAAAATACCATTTATGCTAACTGACCTTTATATTTTAGTGCTTTTTGGAAAGGAGCAATACCTAGTATTCAACTGCAGTATAATTTTTAATTATATATATAATATATATGTTTTATATACATTTTATATATATATATATATATATATATTTCCAGTCAGCAGAGCCTGTTTTGGAATTAGAGGGCTGAGAGTTCTGCTGCCTTCCCAGATATTTTACCTGTTTCTATTTAAACATCAAGTTCTATTTGGTGGATGGTTGTTGACCTCATAATGTCTAACCTTCATATCTTTTTTTTTTCCCTCTCCAAACGTATCCAGGAAGGAAACTTCAAGGCCTGGCTCACTAGTTTTTCCTCCTGCTGGGAAGTTCAAGTGTGTCGTGTAAGGGAGCACATGTGACCTAATCTATACTTTGACAAAAAGAGTGCTCCTTGCACAGGCCTTCCCCCCACCCCCCCACCCCGTGCATTTGGTGATACTTAACCTCAAAGGCCACTGCTGATTTTAAAAAATTGAGGCTAGCTATTACCTTGTTAGATATAGCTCATCTTCCTCCTCTAAACGTGCTCTTTCTAGAAGGGAAATAGTGCTCGGATTGCAAATGTGGGGAACTGGAATTTCAGAGGCTTGAATTGACCTACAAATCTTGTAATTGTAGCCCTGGTTACATATACACCATGGCCTTGGGCATGTTAGGTATTGTTTACCCCAGGAGTTTTAGAAGAAGAAATTATAGGATACTTTTCCATGGTAAGAAATTAAAATAGGCAAAATTCTTTGTGTAGCTATGAAACATGTGGACACATAAATATTATATGATATGAAGTACGTTGGGCTTAATTTATTTATTACTTTCAAATCCTGTTAGAAAATAGAGCTACTTCTTAAATCTACATTTTTTCCCCTTCTCTTTCTCAGTAGTTATTATTTTTATTTAACTTTTTTATTGTAAGTGATTTCAAACGTGAAAAGAATAGTCCAAACAATACCCATATGCTTTTAAGGTTTTTTAAATTATTTTTTATTGAGGTCTAGTTGATGTACAATATTATTTAAGTTACAGGTGTACAACATGGTGATCCACAATTGTTAAAGGTTATACTCCATTTATAGTTATTTTAAAATATTGGCTAACTATGGAAAACAGTTTGGAGGCTCCTTAAAAAACTAAAAATAGGACTACCATATGACCTAGCAATCCCACTCCTGGGCATATACCTGGAGAAAACCATAATTCAAAAACATACATGTAGCACAGTGTTCATTGCTGCATTATTTACGATAGCCAGGACATGGAAGCAACCTAAATGTCCATCGACAGATGAATGGATAAAGAAGATGTGGCGCATATAATACCATGGAATATTACTCAGCCATAAAAAGGGATGAAATTGAGCTATTCATACTGAGGTGGATGGACCTAGAATCTGTCATACAGAGTGAAGTAAGCCAGAAAGAGAAAAACAGATACCATATGCTACCACATATTTACGGAATCTAGAAAAATGGTACTGATGAACCTAGGGGCAGGGTAGGAATAGAGATGCAGCCATAGAGAACGGACTTGAGGACACTGAGGGGAGGGGAGGCTGGGACGTAGTGGGAGAGTAGCATTGACATATACACACTACCAAATGTAAAATAGATGGCTAGTGGGAAGCTACTACAGAGCACAGGGAGACCAGCTTGATGCTTTGTGAGGACTTGGAGGGGTGGGATGGGGAGGTAGAGGGGAAGGCTTGGGAGGGAGGTGATTTAGGGCTATATGTATACACGTGGTTCTTTCGCTTCGTAGTACTGTGGAAACTGACACAACACTGTGGAGCAACTATACTCCAATAAAGATTAAAAATAAAAAAAATAAAATATTGGCTATATTCCCTGTGCTGTATGATATATTTGTGTAGCTTTTTAATTTTATACATAGTAGTTTGTACCTCTTAATCCCCTACCTGTGTCTTGGCCCGCCCCACTTCCCACTCTCCACTGGTAACCACTAGTTTGTTCTTTATATCTGTGAGTCTGTTTCTGTTTTGTTATATTCACTAGCTTGTTGCATTTTTTAGAGTCCACATATAAGTGATATCATCCGGTATTTCTTTCTATCTGATTCATTTCACTAAGCATAATATTCTCCAGGTCCATCCATGTTGTTGCAAATGGCAAAGGTTCGTTCTTTTCTATGGCTGAACCATATTCCATTGTGTGTGTGTATATATATATATACACACCACATCTTTATCCATTCATCTTTTTTTTTAAATTTAATTAATTAATTTATTACTTTTTGGGGGGTACACCAAGTTCCATCATCTGTTTTTATACACATATCCCCGTATCCATTCATCTTTTGATGGACACTTAGGTTGCTTCCGTATCTTACCAGTTGTCAATAATGCTGCTGTGAACATTGGGGTGCGTGTATCTTTTTGATTTAGTGTTTTTGTTTTCTTCAGATATATACCCAGAAGTGGAATGACGGGGTCATATGGTAGAACACCCCCATGCTTTTATCAGATTCATTGATTATTAACATTTTATCCCACTTGCAGTTCTCCCCTCTTTCTGTCTTCTTATGTGTGTGTGTGTATATATATGCTTTTTTTTCTATAGTATTTTTTCTACAGCGTTTGAGGGGAAGTTGCATATGTCGTGATACATTATGGCCCCCGTGCCCAAGTGCCACGTGTATTTCCTCGTAATAAGGATCCTCTCTTCATATTCACATTATAGTTATCAACTTCAATACACGTAACGCTGATTAAATACTTTAATCTACTGTTTTGTACTCCTGTTTTGTCAATTTGCCCCGTTATATACTCGACAGCATGTTTTCCCTCTAGTAGAGAATCCAGCCTAAAATCCGGTATTGCAGTTGGTTGTCATGTTTCCTTAGTCTCTTTTAATCTGGAACATTTCCACAACCTTTCTTCTTCTTTTATGATGCTGACATTTTTGAAAAATACAGTACCCTCCTTTTGAGAAATATAATATTCCTCATGTTGGGTTTGTCCACTGTTTCTTTGTGTTAAGATTCAATTATACATTTTCCCCTGGGATACTGTGTAGGTGATGCTGTGTCCTCCTCAGGAATTCTGTCTGGAGGCCCATGATGGTGCTTTTGAGTGCCTGGTCAAGGTGTTGTTCAGTTTCTCCACTAGATAGTTACTACTTTCCCCTTGCAATTATTATTTTTTGTTTTTTTTAATTTTTATTTATTTTCATAATTTATTTATTGGCCGTGTTGGGTCTTTGTTGCTGTGCATGGGCTTTCTCTAGTTGCAGAGATGGGGGGCTACTCTTCATTGTGGTGCACAGGCTTCTTGTTGCGGTGGCTTCTCTTGTTGTGGAGCATGGGATCGAGGCGTGTGGGCTTCGGTGGCTGTGGCATGAGGGCTCAGTAGTTGTGGCACACAGGCTTCGTTGCTCCGAGGCATGTGGGATCTTCCCGGACCAGGGATCAAACCCGTGTCCCCTGCACTGGCAGGTGGATTCTTAACCACTGCGCCACGAGGGAAGCTCCCCTTGCAGTTATTAAGCCATCCATGAGGAGATACTGTATGCTTGCTCCTCATCAAAAATTTCCTCGCAATTCTTGCCGAAACCAGTCTTGACTGTGATGTTTGCAAAAGGATGGTTTTCCATCTTTAGTGCTTTCTTAATGTTTATTATGCAACATTCTGCAGTCTACTCCTTCCCTTCCCCTTCTCTCTGTTTCAAATGTAGGTATGGATTCCAGATTTCTGTTTCAATCTTGTGTCGTTCATTAGTGCTATGTAATTATTGTGATGCTTACCGTGTCCCAGACTGTCCCAGGGGGAGCCCCTTTACGCTGGCTCCTGTGTCCATGTGATATGTCCCCATTTTTGTTGTTGTTAGCACTTAGTTACCTGCATGGATTAAAGGTATTTTAGTTCGATCTTGTATCTTGTCTGCCTGAGCTCTGCAATTAACCCTTTCTTCGCTGTGTCTTGTTTCCTTTCAGTAGAGAACGGGGTTAGGGACCAACATTTGAGTGCTACGTGTGCTCATGAGTACTGTGGTGCCTTTGGTCCTAGGCCCCTTCAATGGCCAGAGCTGGGGAATGGTACACGTAAGCGTACCCAGGCGTATGCGTGTGTATGTAAAGCACCTACCTGTGTACGTACCTGTGCTGTGTGGATGTGTATCTGTATATGCAAATAAAAATGATGATTTTATTATCATACGTGACACAAAACAAACCTGCTAAAAAGAGTTCAGGCTTTGCCTGTGAGCTTCTCCCCCAGCTTTAACCCCTCCAGGACTGAGGGCATGTTGTCAGATACCGTGCTGAGGAATTATCTGGATTGGTTCTTTTTTCTTTGCCATCCTTCCCCCAACCCCTCAGTGTCGTCATGTTGTATATGTGAAATTTGTTTGGGTTCTGTTGTTCCAGCTGGCTTTGGGTTTTGGTTTCCCTCCTTCCCACCCTTGTCCTGTTGATGTAACTTTATTTTTTGAATATGTAAAATATTAACATGCTTCGAATGTCAAAAGTAATCGAAGAAGTATACGCAGAGAAGTGCTACTCCCTCCTGTACGCTAGCTACCCTATTACTCCCTGCACCGCTTGTAGGTAATCAGCCGCATCATTTCCCTGGTTATCCTTCCTGTGGCTCTCATATTTCCATTTCTTTCTTACATCAGAGGTAACATATATGCTCCTTTGTACTTTGCTTTTCAAAAATTCTTTTCTTCTTTCTTTCTTTCTCTTCCTCCCTGCTTCTTTCTTTAGAACTTCCTTCCTTCTTTGCTTCTGTCTGTCCTTCTGTCTTTCTCTTTCTCTCACTCTCCCCTCCTTTCTCTCTTTCCTTCTTTTTTTCCATCTTTTTGCCTTACTTTCTGCCTTTCCTTCCTTCCTTCTTTCTTTCTCTCTGTCTGTTTGTCTTTCTTTTATACAACTGTCTCCTATGCCTGGACAGTTGAGTATCTTCCTACCATGAATAATATTATGCATTTTTATTTTCATAATGTTGGAGGTGTATCTTCAGGCTATATTCTTAGAAATGGGAATGCCGGGCCGAGGGCGAGTGTTTTGTTAGGTAGGTGGTGCCATCTTCCTCTCCAGGGGGGGCCCCACCAGCATCCTCAACCACAGAGTGCAGAGTCAAGCTTTTGAATTGCTGCCAATGTGATGGGTGAGAAATGATACCTCAGTGTAGCTTAAATTTGCATATATCCTATTATGAATGAAGTTGAACATCTTTTCCTGTGTTTAAAGACCATATTTGTTAATTTTATAAATTCCATCTGTGTGAATTGTCTGTTCATATCTTTTGCCCATGTTTTTTTTCATTTGGATTTTGGTCATTTCTTCCTCAAAAAAATCTCTGCAAATTAGCCCTTAATTTATGAAGTATATTATAAACACCTTATCCCAATTTGTCTTTTTTTGTTTTGTTTTTGACTTTGTTTACAGTGGTTATCTTTTTTTGTCATGGAAAAAGACAGCGTTTATATTGGTACAGACAAATTTAACAGTCTTTTTTTTTATTGCTTCTGTTCTTTGATCATAGTTCGAAACTGTTTCCTGACCCCATGTTCACTCGTGTTACTTCCAGTACCTGTGTAGTTTCACTTTTCATGTTTAGATCTCTGATTCATTTGCAGTTTATTCTTATATATAATGTGACGAATGGCTCTAATTTTATCTTTATCCAAATGGCTGTCTAGGGCCCCAACACCATTTAGTTAAACCATTCTTTGTGATTTGAGATTGGTGGTTACTTTGTAACCTATACCATGACTTGATGTGATAGAGAGTGAATGATGGGGAACAATGGAATAGGATGATGAGAGGAAAATTTAGAGGTTCTGGCTAAAGACTGAGACCAGATTAGAACCTAAATCTCCTCACTCTCAACCCAGAACGCTTGATCTTTTATGAGTCAACCTCTCTCATCCATTTCTCCTGTCAGTAAATTGACTAACATATTTAAAAGGAAAGATGTTTAAAACAAAGGAGGGGTTTAGTTATTATCTGTGCTCTCCTTCTCAGTGATCTGTAACCACTCCTTCTCCCTGAAATAGATTATGAGAACTTGGCCACATACTTTTTGGTGAGCACCTGTGACTCCGTGTCTGTTGTCTGTCGCACCTGGTCACACACTGATTACCCACTGTGCCCTCTTCTGCCAACTGCCTGTGTTTCAGTGACTCCTCTGCTTGTAACCCATAACCACATGGGGTGAGAAGGGATCCCAGAGGTTTTGGGGTTTTGGGGGAGGCTGGTTTTACAGCTCCATAAATTTCCAGCAAGTTGGGAAATATAGCAAAATCTCTTTTTCCTAGATTATGGGGAATGAAGAATTCCAAATAAATAAGTTTCATTCATTCAAGAGTATGAAAATTTAAAAGTGTGTTAATTTTTATAGAATGCATAATAAACTCTCCTGTCTTTTTAAAAGGGCTCACCTGATGATAACTTCATATTGATGGCACGGCCATTGCTGTGCATTTTGCAGACTGAGTTCTGCTGAATGTTAGCCTTCTTTGATCTGTGGATAGGTATTCCATGAAAAGGGGAATTTTTGTGGTCAAACATGTGTGAGAAATGCCAGCTTATGCAAATTTCTTTGCTGTAGGACTTCTCAGAGCTCTTAGTATGAATTTGTCAAATTTCTTTAATCAGGAACAAATAACTGCCCCCCTTCTCCCAACCCATTTTATACCTATGAACAACTTTGGTACTTGGATTTGCACGGTCAAGTGTATTAGGGCTGCAGTATTGTATCATATAGTACCAGCATTCTGCACCCCCCCTTTATATGTATATATATATATATTTATTTTCTTTAATCAGTTTATTTGGCTGCCCCGGGTCTTAGTTGTGGCAGGCAGATCCTTAGTTGTGGCTTGCAAGCTCCTTAGCTGTGGCATGTGAACTCTTAGTTGCGGCATGCATGTGGGATCTAGTCCCCTCGGCCAGAGATCGAACCCAGGCCCCCTGCATTGGGAGTGTGGAGTCTTATTCACTGTGCCACCAGGGAAGTCCTGCCCTTTTTGGTTTTATTGTCTCCTCCTAAACTCTTCTGAAGTTAAGCTGTGTTAAGGCGTTTATTTATTATTGTGCTACAAACACCCACAGTGCCTGGAGTATAGTAGGTGCTCATTAAGTGTTTCTGAGCTTGAAGTTGTCAGCTCTCATTGACTTTGCTGCAGTGTTGCTGGTTTTGTTCCCCTTCCAAATGTGTATGTTTTAAACAGCAGTTTCTTTCTCTTTAGTCCTAACAATCAGATAACATATTTGCAAAGAGTTCTGTGTATAACTTCCTGGCCTCTGTAGAGGCGTAAAGCTTAATTCTGAATCTTTATTACATAAATGATTTAATCATTACTGCTTGTCACCCTGAAATAGGCACATAGAAATGCCCTGGGAGAAGCAGCTAGTTTATAAGGCAGCGCCTGCCCTCGGGAGCTCTGCCCTTCTGCATTTTCAGTTTAGAACTCATCCTGGAAACAGTTGTTGGTTTTCTGTGTCTCATGCATCTTATAACTTTGAATAGCTTTTCTGATCAGCGACCACTCTGATGTACTCCAGTTTCAACTGCTCTGAAGGGTGACCACCTATCTCCTGGAGCTTGTCCAATCTTCCCTGCACCCTTCCATCCCAACCAGGATCTTACAAAGGATCCCATATTTTAGGTTAGTTGGTATCGGCCATAAATGTGTACTTAGGTGCGTGAGTGCGCATGTGCATACACACGTCCACACACATCTTCTGGGCGAGGGGCTAAGGTGTCGGATATCTAGGTTTAACACAGGAGCTCTTTGGGAACTCAGAACTCTGAGCTATTGGTGGGCTTTCTTTGTTTTCATCATTATATCAGTGCTCTTTGTGCATATACAAGTACAGTAATTAATTTTCATTGTAGAAAATTTGGAAAACAGAAAAGTATATATAAGGAACAAAATCTGAACTGCCTGTCATCCTATTACCGCAAAATACGTTATAGTGAATAATGCTTTATCCTGTGTGTGTGTGTGTGTGTGTGTACACACTGCAGACTGCTGTTCTGTGGCTTGTTTTTTAAACCAGTCCTCCACTGTTAAATCTGTCTTGTGTTTTTAACATTAAAATTAATATTTATAGTATTTTTGTATTGCAGCACTCAACAGCTAACCTTTACCTAGAGCCTACAAGGCAAATCATTGTGCTGCACGAGTCAGTGGTTGTATCTTGGTTCACCTTTGTACTTCCAGGGGCTAGCTTAGGACCATCTGTGCACATGGTTTTTGCTCAGTAAATGCATGATTAATTTTAGTGACTAGACATTAAACCAGAATTGGATCTGCCCACCTATTCTTGAGAAGTTAAACTCTACATATGATGTATTCCAAAACTACAGAAGAAGATGAGAGCCAAAACAGATGAAGCTGCCCTTATAAGGGCAGGACAAGTTCAGTAAGCTTGAACCAGTTCAGTAGGTGCTAGTTACCTCTGGTGATTTGAAAGTGTCTGCCAGTTATGAGACAGGGCCTCAGTTTATTGTGTGGTCAGCACAGTATACATCTGGTCCTCATCATTTTAGGCCTGGAACCTCCCCCCCCCACCTTTTTTTTTTTTTTTAATAGCGAAACAGGGTTTCAGTAGTGGGATGGGGAGGAAATTGCATTAGTCAGATGCATGAGGCAGCCCCGGATCAACTCAGTGCCACTTTCATACGTGTCTGGGAGCAAGAGCTTTTCATTAATTGGCTTGCCAGTGTCTGTGCTCTGCCTTGGATGCTGTGGGAATGGGATTGGTTGTCAGAGGCGTTGCATGGTGAAGGAAGAATCGGAGCAAAGCGTTTGGAGGATCTAAAGGAGAATATTCTTTACTCCACGGGCACCTTCCTCTCTGGGGCCCCAACAAGCTGATGCCCACCATACACAATGGGTAGAATTCCTTTACTGCCTCTCCTTCGGTGGAAGATGTGGCACGTGTAGCTGAATGATCAAAAATTGCCCAGGGCAACCGTTATCGAAGGATCGTCGCCTTGCTGGAGTGTACTCTCCCAACAGGACATCTAACAGAAATTGATGCCTAAATATTTAGATCCCTGGAGGCTTTCTCATTCTCAGCCATACTCACCAGCCACAGTGTCTGTCTCCTCTGTGTAGTGCTGGATAAACACAGATGAACCCTCACATGCCGTCTCACTCCCACCCCATGCCGGGGAGGTTATAAAATGTTTGAGTGACTTACTGAAGTGTTATTCCTATTGCGGCTTCTTGGGAAAGTACCTTTTGCCTCGATGGAGTTGTGGAAATATCCTGGTTGTTGCAGCAACAAGGTTAAGAACCTTTTGGCTGCACTCATGTACTGGGCGTGTGAATTGATACTGAGAAAGGAGCAAAAAGGATATAGAATGCCGTATCCACAGCCAGGGACTGTGCTAGATGCTTCCACTAGACACCTCATAGAATCTTTCCAACACCCACTCAAAATAGAGATGCTACCCCATTTTACAGATGAGGACACTGAGGCTCAGCTATTTTATGTTACTCTCCCAGGTCACAGAGGTAGTAGTCACAGAACTGAGACTCAAAACCAGGTCTGAAAAGCCATGAAATCTGTCAGTGTTCCGGTCCACCCAGCCATTCTAGAACATCACCGTTTCTCAGAGCTTGCTCCTAGATTTGGGGCATGCAGCCTTCATTTGGGGCTGGAAAGTCTATTCTGTGAAGATGCTCTTGACACTCCGCTCCCCACCCCACACACTCTGTGCCAGACCTCTATGAACACGGTGATGGTTGTTGTGTACGTATTTGTCTCCTATGCTGAATTATGAGTTCTTCTAGGTATCTTACTTAATAAGGTATCTGATTCATGGCAGGCTTTTGATACATCTGTGTTGGAAATTCTAGTGTTTGCCCCATGCTGTGTTTCCATGCTAAGACACTAAAAATCTAGAAGTGTCATTTTAGAATGAGGCAACTCAGTTGCCTTTAAGGATGCACTGACTTTGGTTTTTGCTTTAATATTTCATGAAAACATGGTCTTTGGCTTACATCACTGCTTCAGCCCTTGGAAGGGTAAGATAGCCAGATGCCTGCTTCATTAACATTTTGGGCATCTCTGAGTTTGTGCAGGAAGTGATTGAGAGCTAATATCACATAGGTCCTGCCATATCAGCATAGAATCATTTGTAATGTGAACAGACATGTATTTCAGATTTGTTGTTTATATCCAGATATTACTTTCCATTTAAAATCTGGAAAATTTATTTCCAGATTAAGTTACTTTCAAATACAGGTGAATCTTTTACATGTAATTTGTAGTGAAAAGTCTTCTAAAAGTGTTTTATGCCCTGAAATTCAAGTCCATTGAAATATAAAAGTATATAAGAGCAAAATGCAACAATATTTAATGGTGATTGTGAAAGCTATTAAATTTATGGGTAAAAATTAAGAACTTTCAAATAGTTAAACAATTAGGGAAATAAATTGATACTAAATGCTAGTATTAGATTAGTGAAATCTTAGTTTTTTTTTTAAGCTCTTTATTGGAATATAATTGCTTTACACTCGTACCAGCTTATGACATACACCAGAGTGAATCAGCTGTATTTATACACATATCCCCATATCCCCTCCCTCCTGTGACTCCCCCCATCCTCCCCGTCCCGGCCCTCTAAGGCATCACCCATCATCAAGTACCTCAGAGAGTACGTTAGCTAGGTAACTTGGGGAAGAACATCATACTCATTCTTACCTAGTAAGTGTTTATAAAAATATAAATTATAATAGAGGCATTATTATGAGATTAAATTATATTATAATTCTAATCAATATAGGATTGGTTGGTGAATGCTTCCGTAATTAAAAAGTGACTATTAGAAACTGTATTTAAGTTTCAGTATTTAATTTTACTTAAGGCCATGAATCTTTCCAGAAAAGTCCTATTTAAGAATTGCATAATTTTTTTAAAGATAAATTATAAGTAGATTGCTAACTTTGTCCCCTCAATATATCATCATCAGGAAAACCTCCACAATCATGTACAACAAATCATTGATAAATTATCTTCAACACAGAGAAATTTTGTATTCTTATATCAGGGAAATCCAGATGATGATGGTAATAGATTTCAGCCTCAGCTTTGGCTTAATATTGATTTTTTAACACTCAGCTATTTGGCACTTGGCCCAAGTGGGTAATGGGTACAGATCTTCTATCAGTGGATTTTTATGCTTTTGGACTGGGAGACGACATGTAGGTGTCTCCAGGTTAGACTGCAACCAATTCCTCAGGTTTCTTTACCATTAATTTGTTTACAAATGGTTTCCATGGTCACCATCTTCTAATTCTACCGGTGATCCTTAAGGAAGTCAGTCCCTTATTAAAGAGAGGGAAGCTGTGGCTGACAGAAGTGAAGGGCATTAGTGGTCTGAGGACACCAGGTGCTGGGGGAGCCTGAACATTTGACCCCATCTCCATCCCAGTGCTTGGAATCCCTCACACCTGGCTGTTAGTCCTGGCTTTGGAGCTGTTTCTGGCACACATAGAGTAAGGCATTTGATTTCCATACTGCCAGTCTTATGAGAAGAAGTGTTAGTACACTCATTAATTAAGATATGTTTACAGTTCTATTCTGAACATCAGTGGCTTCTGAGTGTAATTAAACTTGACTACCTTCTTGAGGACAGACGTGCTTCTTACCTGCTGCGTGTCCCCATCAGCCTTGGTTTCCTCTCTTGCTTGCACAGTGAGGCTGATGGTCATGTCTTCTCCAGAGACCTTTCAGCTTTATCTTTCTGTTGTGTGATAAGGGCTGAGTAGAGGAAAGGCGAGTCTTGACGACTGTGGGAGTCCAAGCCAATTTGTATTTGCTGACAGGTGTGACTGAGGGCAATAAATTACATCTAGGTTTAAAGAGGCTGGTTTTTAGTTGACACTGGAAGTGTAAATACTACTTCTTCCTGGTTTATGAGATGAAATTGGTCATCTGCCACACATATTTCTTATTTTTGTCTTCAGTTCACGGTGTGGTCACGGAATGCAATTTTGGAGGCAATTTCAGGTCGGTTTATTTGCTCAGTAATGATGGTAATGACATATTCATTGTCATTTAGTGAGCATCTAGTATGTGCCAGACTACGCACACATCACTCTTTTGTTCTGTATTTTTATTTTATTTTGTTTTTTATTGAAATAGAGCTGATTTACAATGTTGTGTTAGTGTTAGGTGTACAGCAGAGTGGTTCAGCTGTACATATGTGCATGTGTGTGTATTCTTTTTCAGATTCTTTTCCTGTATAGGTTATTACACAATATTGAGTATAGTTCTCTGTGGTTTACAGTGGATCCTTGTGGGTTATTTATCTTATATAGAGTAGTATATACATGTTAATCCCAAACTCCTAACTTATCTCTCTGCCCCTTTCCCCTTTGGTAATCATAAGTTTGTTTTCTATGTCTGTGGGTCTATTTCTGTTTTGTATATAAGTTCATTTGTATCATTTTTTTTTTTTTTACAATTACACATATAAGCGATATCATATGATATTTGTTTTCCTCTGTCTGGCTTATTTCACTTAGTATGATAATCTCTGGGTCCATCCATGTTGCTGCAAACATACATCATTCTTAACCATAGGAGAAAAATGACGTGCAAGGATCATATTCTAATTCCCACTTTGTAAATGAGGAAAGGTAGGCTCAGACAGATGAAAGGACTTGCTTTTAAGTTCATGAAGAAAGTGACACAGTCAGCATTTACCTAATTGCACAGCCTGTACCCCAGCTCCACTTCCACACTGCCCCAGCATCCAAGGCTGGAAGCTGAGATCCACGGGCTCCTCCTTCCCCCCATCCTATTACAGTGATGGGGAGAACTCTGCATGGGCCAGTGCTGGCTCCTGCTACCCAGGTGTCCTTGACTTGTGTCCTGATGTGGGCGACACACCTTCGTTAATTACAGGATGCTGATGACCCCCCCCCAAGGCATCTGCCTACAGACCCGGGGGAAGCTAACACCTCTTCCCCAAAGAGCTTACCCTGGACTTCCCAACCAGAGGGAGGAGGCCTGGACAAGGAGCTGGTGCCTGACTGGGATTACTGTGCTGCTTGAGCTGAACAACCAGTCCGTTCTTTTCATTTATCTTCTGTCTTGCTTTCCTTTGAACATTTCATCCTAACTTCTAGCCATGACTCTCAGTTCTGGCCCTATGTTAAAAATCACCTAGGGTCGGACTTCCTAGGTGGCGTAGTGGTAAAGAATCTGCCTGCCAATGCAGGGGACACGGGTTTGAGCCCTGCCCTGGGATGATTCCACATGCCACGGAACAACTAAGCCTGAGCTCCACAACTATTGAGCCTGTGCTCTAGAGCCCATGAGCCACAGCTATTGAGCCCATGTGCTGCAACTATTGAAGCCCACGCGCCTAGAGTCCGTGCTCCAAAACAAGAGAAGCCACTACAATGAGGAGCCTGCGCACCACAATGAAGAGTAGCCCCTGCTCGCAGCAATTAGAAAAAGCCCGTGTGCAGCAAAGAAGACCCAACGCAGCCAAAAAATAAATAAATAGATAAATAAATTTATTTAAAAAAAATCACCTGGGGTTTTAATTACAACCATGCCTGGGTACACCCTCTAGACATTCTGATTTAAATGGACTGGGGTGGGGCCTTGGGTATCAGCATTTTAAAAAAATAAGTACTGCAGAAGATTCTAATGTCCAGTCAAAGTCAATGCTTTAGGAGCAGAAAAGCCCTTTCTTCACTCTTTTTTTTATCTTTCATGATTAGAACTGCTTTTTTTTTTTTCCTTTAAGGTTTCTTTTATTATTTATTTATTTATTTTATTTTTGGCTGCATTGGGTCTCTGTTGCTGTGCACAGGCTTTCTCTAGTTGTGGTGAGTGGGGGCTGCTCTTCCTTGTGCTGTGCCGGTTTCTCATTGCAGTGGCTTCTCTTGTGGAGCACAGGCTCTGGGCTAGCATGGGCTTCAGTAGTTGCGGTGTGTGGGCTCAGTAGTTGTGGCTCGAGGGCTTAGTTGCTCTGCAGCATGTGGAGTCTTCCTGGCCCAGGGATCGAACCCGTGTCCCCTGCATTGGCAGGCGGATTCTTAACCACTGCGCCACCAGGCAAGCCCCAATCTTTTGTTGACATGGTATATTTCCTTTTGATCCCTGTGAACCCTCAATTTTATGATGCTGTCATTCCATTGAGAGGTTGAATTAACTCACTGAAAGCATTCATGCTTTTTTGAGTTGGTTTAGACTTTGGAGAGGGTGTTACAAGAACAAATTGATGCTGAAATTGGCCTTAGAGGACGGGAATGAGCCACTTTGGATCGGATCATTGGGAGCGACCCAAAGAGCCATGACTTTTGCCACCTTCCCTCCTAATTCATTCTCTCCCCGACTCCCGCACCAGATTTCCAGCCTTTGAAGGAGCGTGTTTTCTAGTTGTGGGGTATTCACAGTTACTTCCAACAATGTTTTACTCCTGAACCTATCGTGGCTTATTTACACTAGATTGGATAGATGTTTATAACCTCTTTACTTTTTGTTTACTGATGATGTTTACTACCACATCAAAAAGAATGGCTTCAATTGACAAAATCACTAATGCCAACAGAGGCATCCATCTGGCTCTGGGGGAAGTACACCCAAACTCCCAGCCCGGCAGTCACAGTTCTCTCCATCACCTGACGCCAGTCTTTCATTCTAGAGTTAAGGCCACTCTTTACTGTCCTGGGCTCCAGCCAGCTGAACCGTACCCTGGACCAGGATCTGCCCGATCCTTCCTTTGTTCCCTTCTCATCCTGCCGGGAACATTATCTCTGTCCTTCATCCCAGCATCTAGAAATAACCTTTTCTTTCCTAGAACCCCACACTGCTTTGAGTGGGGACACTTTTAGAATTTATTACATTGTACCTTGAGCTATTCTTATTTATGCGTGTGGATAATTCTTCCTCTTCGGTAAGCTTCTGGAGGGTGGGGCAGGCTCTTAATTTTGGTGTCTCCTGCTGTGCCAAGAATATTGGAGGCATTCCCTGAATGTTTTTTGACTAAATGTGTTACTTTTAGTTCAAGTCAGCAGTTGTCCAAAATTAACCTCATGAGATGTTGGTAGCTTTGGTGAGCTTTTGGAGAGGTCTACCGTGATAGAGTGAAATATGGTGACCTAGTTACAGAATATCCCCTGCAGGCTCACTGGTGAGGAAGGCTCATGTTTAACCTCTGTGAAAGAAGAGCCTGGCTTATTTATGGTGACTGTTGTTTACATGTCTTTTAAAATCACCCCCCCCCTTTTTTATGGCTTCATGATTAGAAAAAGTTCTGATTAAAAAATTAGATATATAATTGTATATGATCCGTTTTACTCCTGTAGTAGTTCTAAGCAAGGTCATTTGTTAATTGAGGACATATTGACTAAATTTATTTTTTACCTTTTATTAAAAATTAAAAAAATTATTGAAGTATGGTTGATTTACAGTGTTGTGTTAGTTTCAGGTGTACAACAAAGTGATTCAGGTATACATATACATATATTCATTCTTTTTCAGATTCTTTTCTCTTATAGGTTATCACAGAATAGTGAGTAGAGTTCCTTGTACCATCCACTATGTCCTTGTTGATCATCTATCTTATACATAGTAATGTGTGTATTGCTGGTCCCAAGCTCCTGATTTATTTCCCCCGCCCCCCTCAAGTTTCCCCTTTGGTAACCAGAAGTTTGTTTTTGATATCTGTAACTCTGTTGCTGTTTTGTAAATAAGTTCGTGTCATTTTAAAAAATCAGATTCCACATATGAGTGATGTCCCATGACTAAGCATTTAGAATGGGGCTGGCACTGTACCCAGCCCAGGGATTAAGAGCCGGAGATGCTGTGTCTGCCCTCCTGGGCTCAGCCTGGCCAAAGTGTGCGCACCCAGAAGCCGCACGTGCTGCGGTGGGTGGGTGGGTGGGTGTGCAGGGGGCACAGAGGCGGGGATGACAGTCTGTGTTCTGTTCTTCATTTACGAAAGTGAAAAGACTGCACCCCTTTGTCAGTGAGCTGCTGGACGCCCCTGATATTCCCTGCACGTATGGTTTTGCATATTATTAAAATTAATGAATAAAATTAATATTAAATATAGTGGTTCTTTTGGTAAAAGTAACATGTGCTCATGTTGTGAATTTAGAATGTAGAGGAAAGTAGAAAAAGAAAATGAGAACCACTTGTAGTCCCACCTTTGACAGGTAACTACTTTGACATTTTATTTGTGGAACTCTGTTTGGCTGTGTGACCCCAGGTTTTTTACCTGAACTCACCCTCCATAACCTAGTTCTCAGCTCTACTTTATATAACATTTTTAAGGCATTTGAGACTAAAAAAAAATACTGTAGTTCAACCAAAATGCACTTTCATCTCTTTTGACATCTCTTTGCACACGCATGCACATGCACACACATGTGTACATACAAAGGGGGACGGCCACTCTTGCTGAGAACCCATCTCTCATTTTACAGATAGAGAAACTGAGGCCTAGGCCTTGTCCAAAATCATGTGAAAAAAAGTGGCAATCGACACTTCAGCCCAGGTCTGCTGAATTCCGGTCCAGTGCTCTTTCTGCTCGACAGTGATACCTCCTTACTAGGTCATAGAAGCAGTGGTGAAGAGAGAAAAGGAAAAACACGTCAGTTCTAAAGAGTGCAGTTTTTTTCCCCTGCGTCCTTTCTTAGAGCTATTTTTGTGACTATTCAGTACGTGTACAATGCCGCCTCTCGCAGCATTCCGGCTGGACCAAGAGGCCGCTCACTGCTGACTGCAGCCATGCTGTTCTTCCATGGCAGCCTCCACGAATCCTGGGCCCAGAAACCAGATGCGCATGGGCTTTTTCAGTCAAATTTCAGGATCTGAGTGTACACAGAAAAAAATTGCTGCGTATCCTGTTAAACTGTGTACCTAACAATGAAACAGTGATGTGTGAGCCTGTGGGTCAGGGGGTGAAGTTGGGGTGGATTCATCTTAGTCTGTAATTCAGTCATGAGCTCCAAGAAGTCGTATACACGAATGCAAATTATTCATTTTCTCTAAATGTGCCCCTATTATTCGAACTCCCCAAACCTTCAGTTCTTTCCTTTTGCATATAGAACAAAGCATGGACTCCTGCCTGGCATTTAAGGCCCTCTGTGATCTCTCCTTGACATTGATATAATATGAAGATGTAATAATGTAGCAGTTAAGAGCCCGACTTGGCAGCCAGGCTCTTCTACCACCACTTAGCACTCTTACCTGGGCAGGTTACTGAACCTGTGTTTCCACTTCCTCATGTATAAAATGGGAATAAGATTGTTCTGGGGAGTTAATGAGTTAGGATTTGTAAAGGTTTACCGGTGACGAGGTCCAAATCCATCTCATAGAAAGTGCTTTCTTTGTTTATTAAATAGGTTACCTTTCCAGCTCCTCCACTGATAGCATTTCCCTTTTGCCCCAGACTTCTGGTCGATCCTGAGACGGCTCCCTCATTTTCCTGCCTCTGTGCAGCTGTGACCCTCACCTTTCACGTGCTGGCTCTCTCACTTCTACTTGTCTAAATCTTAATCATGCTTTTAAGGCCAGGTTCAGGTGCATCTTTATCCATTTCTTTCTTCACTCATTCCCATATTCTTCATTCCTTTAACAGATATTTTTAGAGCTTCTGTTGTGTGCCAGGTGCGTTATTTAGAAAGGCTTCCACGGTTCCTGGAGCTGGGGGAGATTTATCACATCTACCACCCCTGTGACCTATCACCATCGACGTTGCTTTACAGTTTCAGATGGGTTGGTTTGATCTCCCCTACTTAATAAGCACCTATTAAGCTATATTAAAGTTGAATAAATGAATGAATGAAGAGTTTCTCTGTGGGTATTTATTACCTTCTAACAAAGGCAAGAAAATAGGAACAACACTCCGTGTGTGTGTGTGAGAGAGAGAGAGAGAGAGAGGGAGAGAGAGAGGAACAGAGAGAAGAGATATTTTGAATGGGAAGAAGAATGAGCCTAGTTCTGAGGGCAAAGAACCACTTCCAAGTTGAAGAAAGGCAAAAAGACAGGAATGAAAGGAAAACTGCAGAAGTAGGGAGAAACGGGATGAGAGAGTAGATTATTCTCTGAACTGCAAAGCAGTTACTCCAAAAAACGGTTTTCCTTAAGTGGTATAAAATGTGAAGGGATTTGGGTCTCACTTTTCCTTTCCCTCTTTAGGAGGTTGGAGCAGATTTTTCAAATGAGGTGGGGGAGGAGGTGGGGTTTGGAGAAGAAAAGTGAAAACTGTTTTCTGAAGCTCTTTTGCCAAATAGCTCCCTGGAGAGAAGGTTTAGAGGGAGGGCTGCCCAGCAGTGCAGACAGACCACCCTTCCATTCTCATTGTCCTGGTCACTCTGCCATCCCTATTCTTCACTTCAAAACAAAAATTCTTTTCTTCTTTTCTTCTTTCCTTATTCCTTTTTTTTTAAAAGTGTAAGTATTATCAGTGAGAAGCTGGAGGAAAATTAAAACAAAACACAAGGCAAACACGTAATTTCAATCCACAGTTATAAAAATGATGTGTTTTAGATTTGTTTACGTGATCTGTTTCCCACTGGGAGCTTCCCCTCCTGCCACCCCTCCTCATTTCGTTTCCCAAACTTTCATTCACTTTCTGACTCAAAACCGGAGAGGAGACTCTGACCACACCACAGGATCTGAGAGCGGAGCAGGGCAGTTTTCAAGTGCTGACTCTAGAGGTTTAGCATGAGCAAATTCCTGGCCTTTTTCTGAAGAATTTTCAGCTGACTTTTTTTTTTTTTTTTGTCTCTCAAATTTACTGCTCAAGATGCTTTGGTGTGGAAGGCACCAAGTTTCAGTGATGGGCCTGCATTGACTGAGTGCTTGGTGTATGTAGGCCTCAAGCTATTTGTGGGGCACGCTGAGATAGGAAAATTGGACTTCTGAAGGCAAGGGCTCAGGTGTGTGTGTGTCTGCGTGTGTGTGTGTGTGTGTGTGTGTGTGTGTATGCACACGCATACTTTGGGTGTTGCGGGGAGACTGGTTTCTTGGGATGCAAGAGGGGCCAGAGAGTAGGTAGACTGGTGTGTCCGCAAATGATGATCACCTGGGGCTTCCCTTTGCTGCTGCTGGGGAAGGCTGCACTGGGGGGTGTGGTGCGGAAAGGTCTTGAAAGATGGCTGGGACTTTAATAAACAAGGAAGAGAGACATGCGGCTTCAAGACCAAGGCAGGAGAGGACACAGATGAACGGGGAGAGGCAGACTGTGGCGGCGAGGCGTCTATGGCAAATCACAGACGTGGTAAATGCATGCCCCCCCGCCCCGGCCCCCATACGATATGTGTGGGGCTTTTTTTCTTGTAAGCTGTGGGGAGTGGTTATGAGTTTTAGAAACAGCAGTGATAGGATTGCTCTGGTGCGTGTGTGTGTTTTATTTTGCTTTTACTTTTTAATGTGCCGAGTCTTTTCAGGAACTGTGAGGCAGCCTTAACTCTGGGACGTGTGCACGCCCTGTCTTTCTGTGTCTTTTCTTTCCTCTTCCAGCCTGGCCTGGGGCCTGGTCCAGCTTCTGATAATGAAGTGTGGCGGGGCCGGCTCCCGGGAGCCGATGTGAGGGATGTGAGGTCTCCGAGCAGACCCGGGGCATGTTCTGCAGAGTTTCCCACCCTTTTTCCTCCTCCTTTTCTCCTCCTCTTTCTCTCTCCCCACCCCCAGCAGCAGCAGCAGCCCTCCCCTCCCTAAAAGAAATAAACCAGTCGCTCCAAAAGGTTCCAAGCACATTAGTCACATATCCCAGAAGTTTAATACAGAATTATTTTGACAGCGAGAACAAGAAGTGTTTTCTAGTTGAACGCACAGAACTTGCTTCTTCCAACTGGGCTTTCTGCCGCAGAGACAGATGATATGTTTTTTAGATGGAGCGGCCGCTCAGGAGACTGCGTCGCTTCCCTTGGAAACATGACAGACTGCTCACTACCAAAAGTGGCTGGAGAGCAGATCTGAAATGAGAGAGAGAGAGGGAAATCGCATCCTTATTGAGAACATAACTTTCTCCCTAATAACTTCTATCAGCCACTGAGAGCTTTCTATGTGTTTATTTATTTATTTGGCTGTTCCTGGAGCTGTGAAGTCCCTTTTTTAAACCCAGGCTCATGGGTGTTCTAAAAGATGAGGACAGATCGAGTTATTGCAATGCGGGTGGCTCTCCAAGCATTCCAGTCGAATAGCTCTCTTCCAGAAATATTTCTTGACTCACTTATTTAGCACTTTCTGTTGCCGTTACTAAGCAGATTGGAGAGTCCTCCCTGCGAGTTCGCCAGACTCCTCTAGGGCTGACGTGGATCCGCTTCGTGCTGTCTGGCCCGCGGAAGGTGGAGGAATGCAAAGCTGAAGTCCGCTGGCGCCCGAGAGGGACTTGACCCTGAGCTGCCAGAGCGCCATCTGAAGAGCCAGGGAAAAGCGTGTGCTCTCCTTTCCCAGCTTCGCCCTTCTCCTTCAGGGCCCCACTGCCCAGCAGGAAGAGCTTTCTTCCAGGGTGGTTCCCCTGGGTGCCAAGACCCAGAGATGCACGTGGTGGAGAAAAGCCCCAGACCTGGGATACCGATTCCTTCTGGCTCCCATGATCCTCCGCTTCTTGCCTCTGAAATCTTTCTAGAGATATCCAGCCTTTTTGAGGGGTGGCGGAGGGGAGGAGAGCGGCGGGGCGGTGGAGCTGACCTCTCATCGCAGTGCGCGCTCTCCGGAGCGCTTTTAATCCCCTCGGATTATTTCTCATTAGCCCCTCACTCCCGGACCTTCATCCAAGAAACGTCTCTGTGGCCCAGACGTTAACTGGCCGGCTGAGCTTGGACAGGAGACTCATCAGGCCTTGGTGTTTTCAGAACCTTTCCCTTGGTGGAATTCTTTTTTAACCCCCTCATAGGATGTCATGGGAAATCCCGCTATAGGTTTCCCCTGCTGTCCGAAAGCAGAGCGTTCCTAGAAAACATTTCATGAGCCGAAATGGAGTAAAGCGAAAGTCCTCTTCAGCTTTCTTGTGGTTGATGAAAACAGGTGCTAATGGAGGTCTTTCATAAAAGCAAAGTGGTGTAAAGAAAGCTTTTGAAGAGCAGACGATACCTGTATATAAAATAACCAAAGTATAGTTATATGGTGATGCTGTCATTCAGTGTCATTAAATGGTTAAATAGGCTTCTATCCGGGGCCAAGTTATCTTCCAGAACTCTGTGCCTCTGTGGAACCCACTTTGAGAACCACTGTAGTGGCGGCACTTTAAGACTTCTGGCAGCCCTGGTGACCATGGTGCTGGCCTCTTCAAGCCGTCTGCCTCTCTGGACGTCTGTCAAGGCTGAGACAGTGGCACCCGTGCAGAGGAGGAAGATGGGTCCAGAGGGAGACATGAGCCGTGCCGGTTTCCCTACCCGGGCTGTGAAATCCTGCGTGATGAAGGGCTTTTGGCTTGTGCACTTCCCGTGACTGTTCGCGGGGGGCTGCTCAGCCTCTGGGCCTCCGCACCTGGGCCTGGACCTGGGCCTGCCCGTGGCCAGCACCTCATTATTATTCATTGTACTGAGCAGTCATCTCAGTAAATTCTTGCCACCACTGTTGGGCTCACAGCCTCTGTCTCAGGAACATTAAGAGAGGAGTAACATGCCATTCAAGCCATTTGTAAGGAAACCTTTTTTTTTTTTTTTAATTTTTTTAAATTTTTTTAAAGTGCTGAATTTTCTTTTTTGGGAGAAAAGTATGGCATGGGCTGCCTCTCATTCCTCCACGGATGCTAATACAGTACCTACCATTTTATGACACTCTGCTCTTCCCCAAAGAAGATTCTGACCTGTATGATTATACTTTACATCTTCAGGTTGCAAGACGATTTCTAAAGAGCTTTTTTCCAGCTAAGATCTCACTTGAGCCTCTCAATAATGCAGATGCAAAGGAGACTCAACGAGGTAATACATGTAGAATCCGAGTTAGGCTCACAGTTCACAGTCCGGTTGAGAAGAATTGCGGGGATGTGAACCTCAGGCTCCCTGACTTGTACCACTGCACCAAAGTATTCCTTCTCGTTGTAGCAGGAATTATGAATGCATATGCTACTAACAGCTACTGTTTGCTAAGTGCTTATTTATGTGTCAAACACTGCTGGGCAGACACTTTGTAGAAAGCTCATTTAATCTCTTTCGCTACTGTATCAGGTAGAAATGATCATGTCCAGTTTGCAGAGGAATCACTGGAGATACTGAGAGGACGAGTAACTCACGGAATATTCCTCTTCACAGAGTCAGTGAGCCTCCTATTCTAAACAGGACTGCTTGCCTCCAGAGGCCTTTCAAATAGAGGATGTGATCTCTGCCCATCCTTGGTCCTCACTAGCGAGACAAAAAGTGCTCTCTTGAAAGTGACAAAGCCAGTTTGTGGGTGACCACACGTCCTGGTAAGTGCTGCATGGTGTTAAGGGTTAACAGGTGGCCATTTTCTTTCTCTGCTGTTGGAGCTCCTGACATCTTTATGAAGTCTTTTCTACTTTCATTTTAGATTTTATGGGCTCCACATGGAAATTACTGATCTGTACGCCATTGGGCAAGTCATTTCTATTCCTGGGCCCTTGGTTTCCCCCTCATTCAAAATAGCTCTTCTTTCCTGCTCCCATCATTCTGTCCTTCTAAGTTCACATGTCTGGGGAATGTGCTTATTGAATTCTCTTTGTATAAGTCCTTTCAAAAATATTGTTGGGAATCATAGATGCTTCGTAAATGCTTGTTTTAAATTGAAATGATACTTGCAGGTAATCCCCATTTTCAAAGAGAGTTTCTGCTTCTGAAATGCAATTTGCAAAAGTTTGAAAGTCAGACACCACATGAAGAGGTAACTAAGTCATATCAGGAAAGATGAATGCCGAATACATATTCTGATTGGGTTGCTGGTGGTGTCTTGCTTTTTTCACCGTCAATTTTGTCTTTCTAACTCTCGTGTTAGGACAGTGATCTGCCTCTCCCCCAACACACGTAAGCACGTGCTCGCTCAGACACACAGACCAACACACACACAGTATTTGAGCAAGAAACCCTCTTACATTTGTTAAACTTGTCACTTTCTCCACAGAATCTGGTTAGCATACCTTTGGGTGAGCAAAAGAAAAATCTTTGTCTCTGTGCCAAGTTCAGGGTGTGAATCAATTTTCCCTGCCTTCTGCATTTTAGTAAATGTTTCCTAGATGGATTCGTCAAATTTCCAGTAAAGACAAACAGCTCAGGAACCAGATTGCTCTCATACCCGAGGCCTGAGTTCTGTGACCCAGACGTTGGAGCTCAGGTCCATATATGGCCAAACGAGAAACAGGGCAAGGGAGCGGAGGGAGAATACCAGACATAAAACGCATTCCTGAGAAGTGTGCTTTCGCAACTGACAAAACAGGACCCTCGTTGATTTCCATCTTCTGCAGAACATGAACTGTGGCGTTTTCAGAAAGAAGCTGATGTTCCAAGCATCTGCCACAGGGAACAGTTTATTTTCCCCTTTCGTTTTGGTCCCGTGTAGGTTTAATTTGGAGTCTGTGTTGAAGTCAATGCTAGCAAGGAATGAGGGCTGGAAAATTATTCTTGGAGTCAGCAGCTGTGGGTACTCAGCCCAGTATGACCGCCATCCAGCTGTGAAACTCTCTCTGGCTTGTTTTTCTCAGTGTCAGAGTGGCAGGGCTGAATTTGACGATCTCTGAGATCTCTGCTATTTCTGTTGTCTTTGGTTCTAATTTTGCCTGAGATTTTCCCGTTCCTGTGGAATTCCCCATGGAAGGTAGTTTCTAATTCTTCCAAATGCTTTCTGTGGTTTGAACTGAAAAAGACAAAATAAAAACCCTGGTCTTGAGTTTTTCTTTGTGATTTCCTTAAGTCTAAATTGGACGCAGTGCTAGCCTTCACTTGGCAGACCGCTTCCTGCTGTGGGTGGGGGTGATTGCCCTCGCCGCACCCTCACGGGCTTCCACTCCGCTGGTCCCTGTCGCTGTTGGAGAGGAAATTCGGGTATGCCCAACACAGAGCTGTAGGAACAGGTGTGCACTTAGCCAGTGCAGCCTCGTAATGGCCTTATTAGTTGTCTGCTTCTTTTATAAATTCCCTCTCCTCTGTGGGAGAAGCAGGACTGGTAGGAGGCAGCTCCGGAAACTTCCTCACACCTTAGGAAATGGAACTAGGGATGCGAAATGGAGGTGTTGGCTCTCCGGTTAGTAATTGGATGAGTCACTTGCCTGTCACAGATGTTGAGAGGGTTAAGAAGAAATAAAAATACAAAATTCTGGCCCTAGAGAGGACCACAGTCATTTCTACTTTATGAGACCAGGCATGATTTCTCCCTTCCTTCCTTCCCTCTCTCCCTCCCTCTCTCCCTTTCTTCCTCCCTCTCTCCTTTTCTTCCTCCCTCCCTCCTTCTCTTCCTCCCTCCCTCCCTCCTTCCCTCCCTTCCTTCCTTTCTTCCTTCCTTCCTGTCTTTCTCTCCATTTTCCCCTTCCTTCCTCCTCCCCTCTCCTCCCCTCCCTCTCTTCCCCTCCCTTCTTCCTCCTTCCTTCCTTCCTTCCTTCCTCTCTTTTTTCTCTCTTCTTCTTTTCTGTTGCAGCATAGTCGACTTCCACTGTTGTGTCCATTTCGGAGGCGTGATTTCTGACGGCCCTCTTCGTCTTTCTGGATTCTGTAATCTGTTGACAACAGACTCCAGCAGTCTCGTTGCAGACGTTTGTTAACTGTCTGCTCCTTCTGGAAGGGGTTCTAGCCAAAGTTGACCTCTTCCCTTTTCATTCTAAAGGCTTGGCTTTCATTTCTCAGTCGAGACAAAGGGAGACGTCCTTGTTCCCTGACAAAATATTCCAGGCCTCAGGCTCTCCTGCCTGGGTGGCAGCCCGTGCCCGCCGGCGCGCTGAGCCATTGCGGACAGGTGCTGCTCTGAGGAGGCCGTGGTGAGAGCAGGCGCCCGGGGTGCCCCTTCTCCCTGCCGAGGCTGAGCTCCCGTGCCGCTCTGCCTGGCTGCGGTGGCCCCTTCGATGGGACCTCAGCTGCTCCTGCGTAGCCCTCACGTCCTGGGTGGAGGAGGAGGAGGCAGGCACGTACTGAGAAAGCAGAGAGTGATTGCTCCAGGGAGAGTGGGAGCCGAGAAGTCTGAGTTCTGATGCCACCTGTGCCGAGAGCTTGCTTTGTGACTTGGTCAAGATGCTTCAGGTCTCTAGGCCTTCATTACTCCACCTGGAAAGTGAAATGCTAGTGGGCCCTGGAGGTCTCTTCTGAAAACGTGAATTTAATAATTTCCAGATCGTCTCTGCATGTCTCATATCCCTCCTGCTTCATATCCCCAGCTGTACTGAGCTCATTAACGTGTACTCTGACTGGGTCTCCTTCACGTCCAACAGAACAAAGGCTCCTCTGTGGGCTCCCGCTCGTTATACTATATTGACCAAAGTTTTTAGTAAGGCATTCCACTCCCTTCACGGTCTCGTTCCAACTGATGGCTGCAGGTTGGGGAATAGGGGCTTCAGCAGCCTTTCTTTGCACTGTGGCCTTCACTTTGACTTGGAGCTTGCTGTGAGCCCTTTGGTGCCGCGGAGGTAGGTGTGTGTTTAAAAGGAGGCGACTGTGCTTGATGACAAGGCAGAGTAACTGGGGCTGGAGTGGAACCGAGAAGAATGAACCAGGATCCTGGGGCTGCGCAATAGACTATCAGTAATTTAGGGGATGTTTAAGGATACTGAGCACAGTATATCTTTTGCTTTGGTAGAAAGCATGCATTGTAAAGGTAACAAATGCTTGGTGTTATTATAAGAAAACCACAGGGAACACCAATCATATACACAGTAATAATTTATTGGCCGTGACTAATCCTTTGGGAAGTATGATATGTGAGGTAGGTTTTCACAGGGATTTCCAGTGGACTAACCCCTTTCCATGCCCATGAACTCATCAGATCTTCATAGATGAGGTGGCAGGCTAAAGAGTATACCCTCCCTTTACTTAAGATCAAACTGATGCTCAAAGTGGAAGAACTGTCCAGTGTCACGTGGTAAAGAGATGGCATAGCAAAGATTGGTCTAGGGCTCTTATGCCCACACCGTGTTTCTTTTTGAAGCTTCAGCTTAGCCAGTAAATCAGGATAAACACACACAGGAACATGTATACCCACTTCCCCCATCAGAGGATGGTAGAGGATGGTTTTTAGTTAGTTGTGAATTGTGCGAGCCATAATATTTGGTGAATCAGTCTTGGTGATGAGTAGGGTGATGTGACAGTCAGTTCACTTCACAGCTGAATTCTCAACTAGGGCACCGTGACAGGGAACAGAACTGAAGATTTCTAGTTTAGGACTGTTCATTCTTGCATGTGTACTTTGATTTGCTTAAGACAGCAAAGAATTAAAAATTATTGAGTGTTTAATATATACCAGGCTTGGTGCTAGATGCTAATCCGTAGAAGTGAATCATAAAACAAGGGCTGGGAAGGACTTTAAAATGGGTGTAGAATATCTGTCTTCCCTCTCATCCGTTAGTCCCTCCTCTTTTATCCTCGTCAGGTGATGTGTCCAAGTGTACTTGACTATTTCATGTGATCTCTTATAGTAGAGGGTAGTTGCTCCAAACACTTTGATCTTTAATGTTTAGAGAAATACCCAGACTATTTGTAATGTCCATCGGTGTTAATTTATGCATCTATTAAGTGGCTTTATGAAAATGGAAACCTCTTAAATTTATGTTTTCTTCTTAGAGTAAGCTCCTTGGGTTGGCTGTCTGCTCTTGAGAAAGATTATTAACTCTCATTTCTCCTAAAATTTCCTCTTATATGATTTAGGGGCTGCTTATCTTGATTCTGGAAGGTGAAATTGGGGAAATAAGCTCATGTCATATTCTTTCCTTTTAATTCTACTTTTGGGATCAGAATTATATCTGCAAAATTGCTCAAATTTGGGGTCATGTAGGAACATGTTTCTGCACATGGCATTTGAAACCTATTTATACTTTCTTAGAAATGCAAACTCTTCAAGTTGAAAGGGAGCATAGCATAAAGATTCTCTCAGATAAACCTAGACTATAAATTCCTTGAGGTCAAGAGCTGTGTCAGATATATTTCTGTGCCTCTTACTGCTGCAACTCCAAACACCTTAGCCCAGTGCCAGGGGCCCTTGATAAAAGGATTGGATTGATTGGATTTTTCAGTTTTAGTGCTTTCTTTGCCCCTTCCTCAACGTGTCCAGTCATTGGGAGGAGTTGTATGGACCCGTTGAATGTGATTAATAAGTAAATCACAGGGTTTGCCCCTCCGTCCTCTAGGGCTTTAGCTGTGTTTAGATTTAAGATTGCTGAGTAACTTATAAAACATGATTCCAAAGCACTCTGCAGATAGAAAGTGCTTCATGTGTAATAATAAATAGTAACGGGCTCTCGAGATGAGGCACGGCCACAGAAAGATGTGCTGACCTTGCAGGCCACAGAAACTCCTGATAGATCTTATAGTGGAAGAGTCAAATGGGTGCTATTGCCTCCTTTCATCATGTTGTAGTTGGAGTTTTCATCTGCACGTCACGGTCTAGTCCTCGTTATGGGCAAAGTTGCTTTCTGACCTAGCTAAGATTTAAGCCTTCCAATTTTCATCAGGAGAGGGATCGAAGGAACACCATGAAAACTGTTAGGCAAGTCTTCTAGGCAGGCTTTAATTCAGTGCTTAAATCCAGTCCTTTCTAGATCCCGTCCTCTTCCTCACCTGTTACTGCTTTCACGGGGTCTGCAGTCACCTGTATTTTACTTCCAGACCATCGGTATTCTCAAGCGGTGGAAAAGGGCACCTTTCTCCAAAAGGAGACAGTGGAATGGCCAGGGCCCATCCTGGCTTTGAACCATCAGTTTCAGAGGGATTTCATCCAGGGAATGGCCTGCCTTTCCTTTGTCCTGAAGTGTGGGCCAGTCTGATTCAAATTTGGTGACTATACGGTGACTGCCCACCAGGAGCCATGAATGATGTTTTCACCTGCGTTATCCCACCTCATGAAAGTGAGCGAATGAAGTATAAACAGAATCTTGCTATTTTTCTTGGTGACTTTCAGAGCCTCTTTCTTCTCAGCAACGGTGACCCACTGTAGCTGAGCATTATTCATTCAATCAGTAAATATTGATTCAGCATCTACTATATTCCAGGAACTCTTCTCGATGTTGGTCAGCAAATAAAACAAAGTCCTCTCAAGCTAACATGTGGAGGATTTAACAGAAGTATGATTTTTTAAAGAATGACTCGGCAGAGTATGCTTAAAGAAATAATAAACAAATACCAGCTCTTTCCTTCTGCCCTTTCCTCCTGCACTTTCTCGTCTCTCATTTTTTTCCCTCTTCATAACCTGACTCACCACCTTTTATTCTCTCACCCTGTCTTACCAAGAAGCCCGTATTTTCTTCATTCCTTTCTTTGTCTCTTCTCTCTCGGTTTTTTTTTTTTGATATTTTGTGACCAGTTAATTGAACAATGAAAGCATCTAATAACCCAGCGATGGGCAAACCCTCTTTTGTTTGCAATGATATGCTTTCATTTTCATCTATTAAATAGCAAATCTCATATAACTACATCACTTTGCTGTACACCTGAAACTAACACAACGTTGTAAAGCAACTATACTCCAGTATAAAATAAAAATTTTTAAAAACAGCAAATTTCTTCCCCTATTTCCAGACATGGCCATTGGTCTCCAGGTCATCGTGTCTTTTATCTGTAAACTTTGCTTTTTACTTTGGAACCAGGGTATAAGTAACATGTAAAACTACAGTCATAATTAGGTAAGACATTTGGGGGAACAAGGAATTTAAATGTAAATATGAAATACACAGGAAACAATCCACAGAGACAGCAGTAAACATAACAAATGAGCTCGTAAGGAAAACCAGTATCATGTGGGTGATGACCAGCGAGATTCACCTTGATGTATCCCCAGAGGAAAGAGAAGGACCACTTACGATGAGGAAATGGAAACTTCACTGGGTGATTTATACCTTTATCATAGCGCGTGTGTCTCTTCGGAATATTGTACAGCTTAGAAATTAGGCCTCAGTGAACACAAACTGCTTCTTCTCACGTCTCCCTCTGTGCAGGCTGTCAGTCTTTGTCTCCTCTTTAAGTCTGCGTGTGCTTTGTACGTGGGGGTGCAGCAGATGAGCCTTGATTCTGGCTTGCTCCCACCTTGCTGCCCGCTCGCTCGCTTCCCTGTGCCCCTGCCTCGCCTCCAGGCATGCAGTGGTGGGTAGATGTGCATGTTGCCAACTGGAACCTGAAGGGAAGGATGGCTGATGATTCTGGGGCTTTTGGTTGCCCACCCCACAGCACTGTATTGTCAGGATCCTGTTGAAGAGATGGATGTGGCCCCAAATCCTAGGTGCCCTGGTGGGGTATCAGCTCATAGGGGCTGCTCTCAGGAAGTCTTCCTTGAGTCTCTCCTCTCAGTTCTTATGCATCTTTGCCACAATAGGGGCTCAGTAAATTTCGTTTCTTTCGCTTCTCTGAAGTCTCATGTCTCTTTATCTGGGCTTGACTTAATGGGACTCCCCCTTTAATTTCATGGTTCTTGTGCCCATTTCTTACCTCCTTAGGAGGCGTGGACTAAAGCATCTTAAATGAACTGGGGTGGGGTGGGGGGGGATATCTAACCAAAACTGAAATTTGTTTCTTGTTTTGGGATGAGAATCTTGGAGCCACATTTACTGCTCAACCCTAGATTTTAGTGGCTCAAATGCAGAGAGCTGACCTCCGCACTGGCTAAGGAGTTGAATTTTCAAGTGCTCCTGGATTTCCACTCCAGCCTGAGGTTTGCAGATGCCTGACCACTTCTGAGTGATTGTCATCCACCCCTAAATCTGATATTTGGGAATGTGACCGTTGATAACTCTTTAGTAGATACAAAATACAGCTGGTAGGACAGAGCTTTCCTTCTCTGTTCCCGTGATCTTGACCTCTAACTTCATGCTTTACTTTTTGCCTTTTGTTTCTGTCCTGGATTCCAGCCTCTCTGGTTAGCATGGTAGCTCATGTTTATTGCACATGTACTAAATGTCAGGCATTGAGTAAACTGCTTTTCATATTTGCTTTCGTTTAGTCCTCAAAGCCAGCCTGTGTCGCAGAGAGTAGTATTATCTCTGTTGGGTGGATGAGCTAACTAAGGCTTAGTAAGGTTTAAATAACTTGCCCAACATCACACAGCATGTGATGGCAGGGTCTGGGTTAGAAGTCAAATACCTCGGACACCAGCTTTTGATTTCTGAATCTCTCTACTCACCCCTGGTTCCCTCTCCTGTCCTTTTCCTCTCACCTTGCTTATGAGAGCCAAGGACCAGGTGTTGGATAGGAGGAGTGCTCTGTCTTCACTTCTTCCTCCCACTGGCACCTGTAGCCAGAGCACCTGAGTATGTACTCTATTCTTCTGACCTCTCATCAGATTCTAAATTGGCTCTCAAGGCTGCGTTTGCTGACAGGCACCTTCTAATGGCTTCATTGTTTTTCATGGTTTACTTGGTTTATCACCAGTGAGGGACAGCGTGACATCTACTTTCCTGTCTGTTGGATTCTGATCTCCTCTCAGCGTCTCTCGACACTTAGCAAAGACTCTATGACCGTATGAGTTGATAGCAAGTACCTTCCCGCATGTCCATCATAATACAATGTTAGGATGAGATCTAGAGGCAGAGTTGAGCATTTGGGAGCAGCCTAAGGAAAGAGAGTGACGTTTGGAGAGAGGCGTGGCCGTCACATCTTCTGGTGGGTGATGGCGAGCACAGCCCCGCCCCTGGACGCCATGGTGCCCTCCAGGGACCTGCCTCAGCCTGCGGCACTTATATTATCGGTGCTTAGCATTTTTGTATTACTTTACATTTGCAAAGTGCTTTCCCGTGATTTATTAGCTGTTCTTGTTTTTAATAGCCCCTGGAGGTAAGTTGATATTCAGCCTTCTGAGAACATAAATGCATAGAGAAGGCTCATCTCATCAGATATTATTGGATCTGGGGTCAGGACTTTGAACCTCCTGGGATAAGGCCGTTTGGGGTCACCGCCTCATGAGGATTAATAGGAGATCAAGTGGACTTAACTTTAGCTCCCAGAGTCTCTAAGGCAGAGGGGGAGTGGTGGTAGCTATTTAAGGAAATTGCGTAGAAGCTATTGTCAAAAGACCTGGATTCCAGTCCTGACGTGGCTGTTGACCATCTGTATTGACCTTGAGCTGTCCCTTTGCCTATTTGTGTCTTGGATTCACTCTCTGGTAGAACAAGAGTTATCTCCCGAGTCCCGATAGATCCAACATTGTGTTAAATATAATTCTATGACTTTGGACCCCTTCTTTGGAAGGGGTAGTTGGTGAATTATACGACAGGGAACATGGCTATAGAACTCAGCCGTTAGGGGATGTGTATTCAAAAGGTGTTCACCTTCCCTTTTCCAGCATGCAAGGACAACCTGACATTGATAAGCCTTCAGATGTGTTTGAAGAAGTACATAGTCCTCATTCACTATAAAACTGAGGTCCTGAGTGGAGCTGCTAGAGGAAAGCCAGACTGGAGCCAAGACCATCAATTCTGTATCTTTTGGATGTTGTACAAAGTAATTAGTAGGCTTGATTAGCTCACTGGTTCAACACACGTTTTAGTGATATGATGTAATGTGAGGAAACATTTAGTTGTCAGATTTTAGGGCTGTGTCAAATTTATTCTTGCAGGAAAAGTCTAGTTGTCCTGGCAACCTGAAATTGATTTTCTTTTTGCTCTTGTCAGCTGAAACCGGTCCGCTTTGAATCATTCCTGTAACTTAATGTAGAGAACTGTATGTCCTCACCTGGTGACCAAATCATTCTTCATGACAGGTAACCCCAGCGAATTGTTCCTCTTCCGTACCTGAGCCAGAGGTTACGGTTTATTACTGCCTTCATCCCATGTTGTTCTCTTTGTGGTTATGTATTTGTCCATAGAGTCAGGTGCGGGAGTAAAGTGGCATTCAATTAATTAAGAGTTCAGTCAGGCCTGTAGAGCAATGATGTAATTGGCAGCCAATCACAGGCTTTCACTTCCAGTTACTTCCTGGGCAGGGGTGGGATTAGAATGGGCTCCAGGAGAGGGAGTCCTTTACTGCGGACACCTAGCATTCGCTAACCTGGGGAGGGTGATGTAATGGCCCAGATGACAGAGAGAAAATGGAGCTTCAGGACTGTTTTCTGCCTCTGTCAGTCATCTCTGTCACGGGAAAGGGGCTGATCTGTAAACTAGGAAGGGTAGAGTCAACGTCATTAAGAAGAAATTGATGTCCACAACAGAAGAGGAGGTTGCAAGAGAGCTGTCTGCTCTACTAAATGATTTCAAAGTTCATGGGCCACAGGTACTGCATCTCAGGATACAGAGAACATCGCATGGTGAGTGTGGAAGGGCTGCCAGTAATTCTGAGGAAACCTGGAAATCAGCAGAAATGCCAGAAGTGAGAGATGAGGAAATAGATATTGTTATCAAAAAAAAAAAAAAAAGAAAAAACCAAAAAGCAACACACAACCAAACAAAGAAACTCAAACAAACCCATATCCTGAGTCTAGAATCTGCTGACTTTATTGTGATTCCTGGTATAATTCTAGGCTGGCTTTTCTGACAGGTGATTTGTGAGTCTTTGAAAGGAAGCTGTGCTCATCAGGAGCCGGAACAGGGTCACCTCGCCGTTTCCCTTTTTGCGTGAGTTCATCGGCTGGTGGATTAGAGTGATGTCATAGACACAGTGTAGACCGGGCAGGCTTTGGAATCAGGTTGTCTGGGTTTAAATCCAGAGTCCTCTGCTTAGTAGCCACATGGCCTTAGGCAAGTTGCTTGATTTCTGAGGCTCAGCTTCCTTGTCTATAAAGTGGGGCTGACGATAGAACAGAGAAGGACTCTATGAAATAAGGCATGTGAAGTACCTAAAACAACACCTTGCACGCATTAAGCATTTGGTAAATGCTTATCATTACTCTTCGTAGGGAGACATTTGAGTTTAATAAAGCATTTAAAAATCTTTTACATATTTATAGATCAGGTGGAGACATGTAGGGTGGATCATGAGAGAAGTAGTGGATTAATTTATGGGTCCATGTATAAATACACACTGTTTAGTAACATGGGTAGAGAAGCTTGAACCTTATACTGCAAGGGTGAGGAGGCAGGGAGTGGGTGAGTTTGTGACCCTTTCTGCAGTTTACCAAACCCCTTCCCACTCCCTCATCCTTTTTTCTCCCGAGAAGGAACCATCATTAAAATTTTAGTATGTGTCTAGTTTTCCCCCATATATATTTATTTCTTGGTTTAAAAAAAAAACCTCAAAAATCATTTGTACAAAGTTTACATTCTTTGTTGTTTCCAAAAAATACCAGGACTATCAAAATTGAAACAGTCACTTGGAGCTGCACTGCCGTGTTTGACATATTTATTTTTTTAATTGACGCGTAATTGATTTGCAACGTTTCAGGTGTACAGTAAAGTGATTCAGTTCCATTATAGATTCTTTTCCATTATAGGTTATTATGAGATATCCCTGTGCTGTACAGTAGGTCCTTGTTATGTATCTATTTTATAAATATATAGTAGTATGTTATCTGTTAATCTCCATTTCCTAATTTATCCCTCACCCCTCTTTCCCCTTGGTAAGTTTTTTACTTACTACGTCTGTGAGTCTATTTTTTTTTTTGTAAATAAGTTCATTTGTGTCATATTTTAGATTCCACGTATAAGTGATACCATAGATATTTGTCTTTCTCTGACTTACTTCACCTGGTATGATATCTCTAGGTCCATCCATGTTGCTGCCAATGGCATTATTTCATTCTTTTTTGTGGGTGAGTAGTATTTCATTGTATATGTGTACCACATCTTCTTTATCCATCTCTTGATGGACATTTAGGTTGCTTCCATGTCTTGGCTTTTGCAAATAGTGCTGCTATGGACATTGGGGTTCATGTATCTTTTCAGATTAGAGTTTTCTTTGGAAATATGCCCAGGAGTGGGATTGCTGGATTATGTGGTAACTCTGTTTTTAGTTTTTTAAAGGAATCTCCCATGTTCGACTTATGTATAATCATCCTTTATCTGCAGGCAAAGTGGTACCTATACTGTTTTCTCGTCTTGCTGTGGCCTTGGGAGGCTTTTCTTTCTTTCTTCCTTCGCCTACCCTTCCCTTCTCATCTGTTGCCTTCTCTTTCTTCCATCCTTTCCTCCCTCCCTGGTTATCTACCTCCCTACCTTTCTTCCTCTTTTCATTTTTAAAAATCTCTGTCCTTAGCTTAAATTGGGTCTTAGTGACCATGTTTTACAGGATGTAAACATGATGTATAACGTGTTATACATGATGTATAACGTGTTATACATGATGTATAACAGTAGGCCTTTGGAGAATCAGGCTTTGGCCACTTAGTTCCAGCTTGAAATTGTCAGGCCTCACCAATATATTTTCTTGGGCTTCTCTTTCCTTATCTTTAACACCAGAGGTTGTGATACCATGTCCAGCCTCAAGAGGCCATGTAGGGGCATGAGCGATACGTGTCTTTCCTTGCTCTGTCTGTGGGTGGTAGAAGGTTGGCTTGCATACATGCACGTTCCTTGGTTTTTAGAGGGGTAGGTTTTATTTTGGTGGGGTGCCCTGAGAGTGGTGAGCTCACAGCCTTTGTCATGAGACTTGCCGTGTGTTTTTCTGGTCTCCCAGGGTCCTTAATATATGGGATAAGCCTGCACAGGACCCTACCCGATCTGACTTCAGGCTGCCTTTCCCCCTGCTCCCTGACTCCTCCCGTCCACCCCGTGCTCATCGTCTTCCTCCACATGGAGGGCCATCCTGCCTGTCTGACTGTGGATACCAGGCAGCATCCTTCCATACCCAGCTCAAATTCCACCTTTCTCAGAAACATCAGCTTGCCCATTTGGAATCAGTCTCTTTCGCCTTACATTCCCCATCCCATGGTTTGTATTTTCAGAAACACTTTCTCAGACCATCTTGTATTTTAATGGGTGATGTCTGTTTCTGAGCTCTGATCTGCAGAAGGTGGGTATCTCTGAGCCTTTGGAGCCCAGCTCAGTAGCTGGCATTTTTCAGTACTCTGTAAATGTGTGTTAAATTGAATTACTAAGGAGGCCTGAGGGGTTGGAAGGTTATCTTACTGTTAACCCAAGGATCTAGAGGGGCTCCTGTGAACTGATTTAGGGGCCTATAGCTTTTAAGGGCAGCTATCAGCTTTTCCCCGGCTCCTTCTAAATCCTGTTTTTCCAGAGGCAGAGAGGAAGGTGATGTCTGCTTGAGATGCTGTGATGATCCAGTGAGATTAGGTCAGGTTGTACCATCTCTTCTCCTAGCTCTCAAGTTCTTGGAGTATCAACCTTCCTTCTATTAGAAAATATTTCCTTTTTTTAAAAAATAAATTTATTTATTTATTTTATTGGCTGTGTTGGGTCTTTGTTGCTGTGCATGGGCTTTCTTTTAGTTGCGGTGAGTGGGGGCTACTCTTCATTGTGGTGCGTGGGCTCCTCATTGCCGTGGCTTCTCTTGTTGCGGAGCACGGGCTCTAGGTGTGTGGGCTTCAGTAGCTGCAGCACGTGGGCTCAGTAGTTGTAGCTCACGGGCTCTAAAAGCGCAGGCTCAATAGTTGTGGCGCATGGGCTTAGTTGCTCCGCAGAATGTGGGATCTTCCTGGAGCAGGGATTGAACCCGTGTCCCCTGCACTGTCAGGCGGATTCTCAACCACTGCGCCACCTAGGAAGCCTGAAAATATTTCCTTTTGAAGAGGAGAAAGTGGTTTATGTGATGGTCTTTGGATTTCTGACTTTGATTATGAACCTTCTTGAAAACAACTTTGCAGTTGCTCCTGCTGCAAGGAAGGCGGATGAGCCAAGGTGTGCATTTTGGGACGCTGAGTGAAACTCCAGCCTTGCTTTGTGACTCTGACTCTTGGGAACAGTTCAGGGTCAGGCTGTGCTCACACGGTGTGTTCCAGAAATCCACCTTCCACTATCACTATTGGGATCTGAACTCGATTGCTGCTTGTGAAACACCTTTTCCTGACTCGCAGTGCAGATTTTGCAGGGACTGCTGGATGTTTGTTGCTTCTAGTGACTCACGTATAGAAAAACCCTTCATGTTTAACCCACCACAGATAGAGACTTTAGGTATAAAGAAGATGCGTGATATAGAGAAAGAGAAAAACAGCAAGTCCAGGGCCCCTGCTTCCAGTCCTAAATGTGCCAGAGACATATTGTGTGGCATGTGGCCTTACTTTCCAGATCTGTAAAATGAGACACTAATAATTACTAGGAGGGGTTGTTATGTATGTTAACTGAGGTTATTTAGGCAAAGCATCTGGCAGAGCGCCAGACACGGTTCAACAACAGAGAATCTTCGTGAAGTTGTATAGACTTGGTTATGAGCCTGGCTCCAGTAGCTGTCTGAATTAGGATGATCTATGTAACTTCAGTGATACTGACTGACTGAACCTCTCTGAGTCCCAGTTTAAATGGATTTTATTGGGGATTAAATATATATACCTTGCATGCTAAGTTGTAAAGATCAGAGAACATTTGTAAAAGACCTAGCACGGTGGTATTTCTCAGCATCTGGCCCAGGGGTTGATCCTCCCCACTGCCCCAGCTTCTCTGGAGTGTCAAGATGTACGCAGTGGGGTGATGTGTTTCAGAGTGTTGACTGCAGTTCCCCTTAGTGCCATACTTTCTTCCTGTATCCTGGGCACAAATCCTTTCTCTCCAGAAACCAGACCTGTAGAATAGACTTAGTTACGGAGATGCTGATCTTCGGAGGTTACAAACCAGAGCATGTGGAGAAGTGCAGCCAGTCTGGTGGAGGGTGTTTTAGGAGCTTTCATATGAAGAGCTGGTGAAGAGCTGGCAATATTTCACTTAGAGAAAGATGGATTTCAGGTGTGAGGGCAAGGTTGAGGTTGTTGATGGAGAGAAGAGTTAGTGCTTGTCCCGAGTGGAGGTGACCAGGCCTAACAGATGAGAGTGGCAGGTAAGGATGGAGAAGTGGGGCTTAGCAGGAGGAGGATAGGAATAAGGAGGTGCAAGGAAGAGGTGGAGGGTTCTGGTCAGGGTATTGGGTGCAGAGGCTGGAGACACTACGTGAGCAAATACAGTGTAGGAGCACAGCTTTGTAGGATAAGAAGCACAGGGGCTTTCTGTCATCACCATCCCGCTAGGAAAAAGAAGAGATGGTCCTAGGGGTGTGTGTGTGTGTGCGCGTGCGCGCATCTGTGTATACACGTGTGTGCGTAAGTGTGTATTAGTAACAGGACCAAGGAGGTTGGGGACTTACCCAAGGCCACGCAGCTAGGAAACATCTTTCATTTGCTTAAAGTGCTAAGTTTAGTAATGACTGTGAGTGACAGAAATGGGCAGGGGGAACATGGAGGGAAAGGGCCTCAGCCCCATTTCCTGCTCCCTCCGAGGCAGGTAGTGAGTAGGAGTTTTAAGTTTCACTGTTTGATAGCATCACCTCCTCTGCTTTCCCAGAAATTATTCCTCGAAGTATGACTCGAATCGTTACTCTGTTGGGAGATGTCTCGGTTCAGAGCTGACTTTCTGCTGTGGTTGTTTACTAAAGAGATGGTGGCCCTGGCAATTTAGAGGTGGCTTAATCAAGGGGAAAGAACAGGGGGCCAGGGTCTGAGTGCCGGCCCGGCTTTCAGATACTGATGAGAATTGGGCGAGTGAGCAGACTTCTTAGTGCCTGGCTTTGTCCTCCTGGAAATTGGAGGATAATGATTCCTACTTGATGAGTTTGTTGTGATGATGCTTTGCGAATTGCAGCGGTGGTCCTGGTACAGTAAAGATCAAGAGGTGTCTGGATTTGGGTTTTGTTTCTACGTGTGTGAAGCAGAGGGGGAGGTGGTGAGTCGGTCAGTTCTCATGGCATGGGTCACTAATATTAAAGTAATACCAGCATTTTCTCTTTTTTTGGAGGCGTGGTGTGTTGGAGCTTTGTGATTAGTGCCTGTAGAATCTACTGACTGCTTGGCTCTATCCTGCCCTGGGCTGACCCCCTGCACCGCATTCCCTGCCTACCCCCAGCTATGGGCTGAGGATCTGCTAGCTCTTGTGTTATCTGGGGGGAGTTTCTGAACTTTTAGGCCTTTATTTCGTCATCTGCAAAATTGGGATAATGATCAGTGCAGCTTTGTCTGCATGGTGGGGGGTTGCTGAAGAAAGGGATGTGAAGGCCCTCTGTAAGCTGTATTGAACTCTGTATTTTCAGAACCCATTTTCTTTCTCTCCCTTCTGCTGATGCCAAGGGACACCTCTGGTCTTGATGAAGTGGCTCAGAGGAAGAAACAGGGGCTTTTAGAGAAAGGTGACTCTCCAAGGCTCCAGAGTGAATTGGAGTTCTGGGATCTGTGACCGGTTTTGTCACAAGATGTCAGATTCCTCCATTCCGTGCAAGCCTGCTTTGTCTGTGCTGACGACCTACCTACGGGGAGATAGAAACTTCTGGAAGGGGTGTCAGCTCTTTGAAGGCTTGAAGGTGGTGGGAGAAGTCGCTGGTGTGGCTGCTACGGGTGTGAGGTTCCTGTTCACCGCCTCTAGCATCCAGTAGTGACTAGAAACTTGGCTATTTGGGTTTTGGGTGAGTCAACAGGCCCTTGACCCAGAGGACCTGGGTGTGCTTGGCGGCAGGCTGGAATTAGTCAGAAGGCAAACTGTTTGTCCTGACTCCAGAACTCACGTACTCTGGATGGATGAGGAAGTTCTCTCTGATTCTTAATTTTCTTATCTATGGCAGCTTCTGGAGAAGAGGATTTACTCTCTCCTGCTGTGTGGGGCGCATATGGAAATCAAAGGAAAGAAGGCTTTTTAAATAAATAATATTGCAATATTCAGATAGCATTAGTTTCTGCTGCTTAAAATAGGCAGCTGGCTTTTCTTTGCTCCCTCCCGGAGGTAATGTATTGATACCAAAGAAGAAAACCAGCTAAATTCTTGAGCATAGTTGATAAAGAGTCCAATCTTGTTTATTTTTTTTATTTGGTGTCTGAGGTCTCTGAATTTAAGCCTGAATCATTTAAAATACATACTGGGGATACATGGTAAGGAGGGACCATGTAAATGTACTCAAAGCACAAGTTCAAGAATCCCCGACGTGTCTACCTTGGCTTGTAGTATTCCATTCTTCACAGACAGTGGGGCTTTGGCCCCCATATTTTTTTTCCCCCGTGGAGACGGGCTTCTCGTAGAGACTTCATGATGGGGCTCTGAAGGTCCCTATGTAGGAACCTGAGTCCTGGCAAGGCCTCCCATACAGGAAATGGCAAAACTCAAGATGAGAAGCCAGCTCTTTGGATCCTCAATTCCCTGTTCTTTCTGACACATCACTCTTCCCTCCTGTCAGGTGAAGAGAGAAGCCAGATGGTTTGACAAATGGTTCTTGTTGCTGTCAAATCTGTCTCCTCTTTCTGCTCAGAAAGACAG
This sequence comes from Hippopotamus amphibius kiboko, assembly GCF_030028045.1. Lineage (NCBI taxonomy): Eukaryota > Metazoa > Chordata > Mammalia > Artiodactyla > Hippopotamidae > Hippopotamus > Hippopotamus amphibius. Next base: position 163,051,059 of record NC_080191.1, read on the forward strand.
TTCTTACCTTCCCTTTTTGGGGGGATGAGATGGGGTGGGCTGAGAGGGAGGGAGGTGCAGGAAGAAAAGCATTTTATGGCCTGATTCTTTCTGTGGCAGAGATGACCAACAAGCTCTCGTTTCTCTGTCAAGAAGCAACACTGAGGCGATGAAGAATCGTCGCCTTGAATTTAAAGCATACAGAGGCCTAGAAACGGCAGACTGTATTAGGAGACAACATTGATTTCATATATATTCATTTAAAAAAAAACATGTTTAGGATGCCATATCTATAAATACTAATAAGGCTGTCTGATTCCAATTTTCAGGTGAGATTAGCATTTTATTGAGTATTTTATCTGTCAGATTCAATACTCGATGTACCATCCTCCCAGGCTTATTAGCATAATTGCTATGCTTAAGCAACAATAAAAAATTCAGCAGTAAAATAGCAGTTAGTGCAGGCAATTTGTTATCAAAAGCTTTTACTTAAGGACAGCTCCAGCCTGCATTTATTAGCAAGTTAGGGTTATAATTTATTTTTATTTGGAAAAACAAAAGGGGGGGAAGGTTTTTGCTTTTTTGTTTTCGAAATAACAGAGAAATTAAACAGCATCGCCCTCTCTGGAAAACTGTCTGCATCCCTTGTTCCTGTGCCGAAAGCAGGCTGGGATGGGAATAGGTTCCCCTTGTGAGGCACGGTGGCTGAGATGAAAAGTCGCTCTCCTCGGCAGTGGAATAAACGGGTCGTAATGCCCATTTATGTTTGTACAGATGTTTCCAAAACACTTTTGCATCTCTTTTGTTGCTTCAATTTCACACCAGTCCTGGGAGGGCTCCATTCTGAGTTGAAATGGCTCATTCCAGATGGGGCAATTGGATGGCAGAGCTGGGCTGCAGACCTGGTCCTCCAGCCCCCAGGGCCCTGGCAGCATCATCATCCTTCACATGCTGCCCCAAAGTTCTAGCGTGGGAAGTCTTTTTCCCACCCTGAGGTGGATGGTTTTCATTCTAGCTCTTTTATACACATGTGCGTGCATGCAGACATACACACACACCTATATACACATACACCTGCGCACACATACACATGTTTTTCTTTCCTCCAAATTTAAGGAGGTACTTTTACAGCTGTTTTTCCTTTAATGTCTTGGTTGAAGCAATTCTGTCATATGAATTTTCTGTTCAGATCAAATGTCCTCTATTTCGTGTATTTACGATCTCCCTCCCCACTCCCTTCCCTTTTTCCTCTCTCTTGTTCCCTAGCGACTAACTCAGGAAAGCCTCATGAAGGACCTGGTGCAAAATAAATGATTGAATAAATAACGTGGTGGTCTTTCTTAGAGAAGATAGACATAAGGTTTAAAAATGTCGAGGCTGGGAAATCATTTTTCTTCTTTATTTCTTGAGAAATGTATCAGAAATAAATAAGAACATTCAATTGAGATGTTTTAGTGTGCTTTAGGCTTCAATTATGGGTAATGATTTTCACACTGAAGGTAACTTTTTGGGTGAAAACGGACAACCAAAGCTTCCAAACCTTCAGAGAAGTTACCTTAGCCTCTTAGATTTTCTTTCCTCAGTAAGTTCAGAGAAAGATCATATAATTGTTGACTCCGGACATCTCTAATGTGCAACGTATGTACTGGCCATGGGCTGGGGTTTAGGGACTAGATCAGGGAGGGCTGTGAGACAAGACACGTTTAGGCTATCAGAGGAAATTCACAAGAAATGAAGATCATTTTTGTTTTTGAGCAGCTATTATATGACCGGAACTCTGGTAGGAATTGTTCTTACGTGATGCCATTTAATCTTCATGTTTCACTCAATTATTAGTGAATTTTTATTGAGCACTTATTATGTATTGGTCACTGTCATGATGTGTTACATGCATCATCTCATTTAATTTTTATAACAATCCTGGGGGTAGTGGTAGGTACTGTTATCATTGTTCTTAGTTAGATGAGGAAACTAAGGCACAGAGTAGCTAAATAACTTGTTCAAGTCACGCAGCTGGTAAGTGGTAGAACCTCTCGGGTCTTCCTGTCTCCTAAACGCATGTTCTTTCCGCTGCACCACTTGGCAAAAAAATGAATAAGTAGATAGCTAGGTAGGTAGACAGTGCTAATGGTGATTAGAGGACTGTGAAGTTTGCTGATGTCAGAGCTGGGACAGAACCTGGAGGTTTACAAAGAGCGCAAGAAATTGGACAGGGGCTTAAATCCTAGTATGCTTCTAAGTGTTTGTTAAAACCTTGGTTAAATAACCTCCTAGAGTCTCTGTGTCCTTCTTTGAATTTGGGATAATAGAATCTCTCTCCCAATGTCACTGTGTTAATAAATTAGAAAATAGATGTGAGAGCCTCCAGTGGTGCCTGGCTCCTGGTATTCAGCCAGCGTGGGAAGTACCCAGCGATAGGCAGAGTGTGTGTGGGTAGGAACCGCCAACAAAGACAGACCACCAGGGTTTAAATCTGTCCACTATTTGATGCTATGGAACCTTGGACAAACAACTCCATCTCTTGGTGCCTCAGTTTCATCATCTCTATACAATGTACTTACCTCATAGGGTTGTCATAAGGGTTAAATAAGCTAAAGAATAAGTTAAAAATATATGTAAAGCATATTTAATGGTGCCTGGCACAGCAAGACCTCTGTAAGTGTTAGCTGTCATTTTTCCGTCCTGCTACAATGAAGGACAGGTACCAATTGAATGGTTGAGGCCTTTTTAGGACCCTGGCCTGTTCACTCAAGGACCAGGAACCAGTTTTGCCCGGGACCTAGGGATTGCATTTGCACAGCCACTCATGACCTTGGAAAAGTTTTGGCTTCTCTGTCCTTAATCTTTGCTTATCTGCAGATGGTAGTTGAGAGAGTAAACTTCAGATGATGGAGCATGCGTGGGGCAGGGTGGGAGTGGGGTGGAAGGCATCCACTTCCTTGATAAGCTGCTTCCTGGAGCATCGCCATGTGGCTTCTGAGGGTCAGTTTGCTGATCAAAGATGGCCTGTAGGGTGGTATTTTTTCTGCGTCCCCCAGGCAGGTTCTGTCTGCTTTCATGCTGCACGTGCCTGAATCCTGTCCTCAGCGCTGGCTCCCATGTGCCTCCTCTCCAGGAGACATTGATATGCTGGGGCCACATCTTCCTGGGACCGTTTCTCCTGCACCAGAAGAAGGTGGGTGGGGATTTTATCATACTGCTTTTTTGAAAGGTGATATACTCTAACATATTTCACACACCTTCAAAAACTAAGAATACACTGAAAGACACTAATTTGAAAGTTGTGCTCATGAGGGTAGCTCAGAGATGGAAGATTCTTCAGGAGCTGGTGCTTCCTTGGGCTTATCGTCTTCTACAGCATTTGTTACAGAGCCTGTGTGTGTGTGTGTGTGTGTGTACGCATGTGTGAAAACTTCCTGGAATTGGTAGGGCTGATTTTGGGGGTGTTTCCTTGGCTTATTCAAAATAGAAACAGAAAGGCCAAAGTGTTTGTTCATGTCACTTAAAAATGTCTTGAAAGGAAAGAACATTAAGATAATACCTCACATTTTTACGGGGCTTTGTGGTTTTCAGAGCACTTAAATACACATTTTCTTATGTGCACCTTATGGCATCCCCATGAGGTAGGCAAGGAAGAGCTTGTCATTATTTTCCCTTTTAGAGATGATGTAACTGGGGTACAGAGAGATGAGGTGAGTTTCCTTAAAGCAATGATGATTGCAAACCCAGAGCCTTTAATTCCGGGCTGCTTTCTGCTTCACCACCCTGATTCGAGTGTAGTGAGGTCATTCTTACCAAGTGCTATCCAGGTTATATAGAGTGGCAATAAACCTGAAAAATGCTCCCCTTTATTTACTTATTTTTTTCTGTTGGTTAAAAAGTTAGCTCTGATTTGCTTTTAACTTGTTTCTCCCCAAGTATGGGCAGCAGTGAATCTCTAAAACTTTCTGTTAAATCAGCACATGATTTTAAGAAATCAAATGTCAAAGCATTTCCTGAAACTTGCTTTAATGAACAAGAGAGGTGAAGGTAAAAATTCCCTTTTTTGCATAAGGTAATTAGGAAACAGGATGTATGAACTTGCTATAGGAATTTAAAAAGGAACACTTGTACTGATGTTCAAACTGGATGAATATGTTAAAGAGGGTTTCATGCTGGTAGAAATTTTGAGTGAAAGAAGCTCTCACTAAGTGTATCGATTGTTTTGGGTTCGGATGAAAATCTAATCTGTTCCATGAGTTGGATCCAAGGAAGGTAATGCATCCCTGCACTCCAAGAAACAAACATGAGTTGGGCTTCTCATTTGGTGGCATAGTGCCTTTATCTGGGGGTTCAGATGTGTCCTCAGAATTCAGAATAGACGAATGGAAGATGCTCTTGAGCTTCTTAATGACTAGGAGTCAACTCTACACTTGCTTAGGGGGTGGGAAGGACTGAGTTCTCTGAGTCCCTTAGACACATGGCACCAAGTAAAGCACAGTGCTGTATTATTGGCCTCATGTGCCAGAATATGGATTAGATTACATGTATTTTGGAAGCCTGTTTCTTTCCTTCACAGTGCATGATTTCTCAGGTGGCAACTTCTTCTGAGTGAATTGCCAGCATCCCAACAGTGTCTTGAAAAGCCTGCTTTGAAGGAGGCAGAAAATCCTTTGGTTTGGACAGATGACCCCCTTGACTTTCCATCTTTGATGGTTGCTTTTCTGGTCTGTGTCATCTGGTGATGTTACTCACGTGGGTGCTGAAGCTGGCTCTGGTTTTTGCTCCAGATGCAGATCAGTTTGTACTTTTTCAGGACACTTTTAGCTATGAATTCTCCATCTCCATGAAAGTCTCTGTACACTCTGTGACTGTTATGTTGTAATTAGCTCCCACTCTACAAACAGGGTTAGAAATGAAACCACTAGCATGGCACGTGAGGTGTAGCAAGTGAGAGATTTCCTTCTCTGCTCTTCTCTCACACCCTTACTTCTGTTCATCTGGCATGGATGTGTCCTGTGTTTCTTCTGCTAGATTTTAAACCCCTATAGGGCAGGCGTCATATCTTCTTCATCACCACGATGGTGCCTGGCACATCGTTGGTGCATATTACTAAGTACTTGGGTCATTTCTTGAGAAGCTCCGAGAGAGAGAGGTGGTTGCTCAGGTTGTTCATTCAGTGCATTCCAAGCGATGCTGGGCGCCTTGGGGAATCAGATGCAGACACCACAGCTCCTTCCTCAAGGAACCACCATCTAGCTACATCATGTCAGTGTGAGCTCTTTGTAAACCGTGAAACCATGTGCAGATGGGCCATCCTGATGAGCTTTAACTTTAGGGAGGTGAGGCTGTTAGGCTCTGCCACCTCCTCCCACATTTGTGAAGCCCGTACCACAACCCCACTTACTTTACATGTCTGATATGGCGTAATCATGACTGGATCATTGAGGAGGTTAGCAGATTATCTGAGTGCTTCTAAATAATTTGATAGTCTTTGGTAGACCTATTTTATTTTTCAAAGGTGGATTGCTGAATGGAGAAGCAAAGTTTGGTATATCCATAAAAGAGAGTATTATTCAGCAATAAAATGGAATGCAGTACTGATGCAACATGAATGAATCTTGAAAACATAATGGTAAGTGAAAGCAGCTAGTCACAGAAGGCCACGTATTATATGATTCCATTTATGTGAAAAGTTTACAGTATTCGTAAAGTCTATAAAGGCAATGGATTAGTGGTTGCTGGCAGGAGTGGGGTGGGGGATAGGGAGTGACTGCTAATGGGTATGGGTTTTTTGGGGGAACAATGAGAATATTAGATTGTGGCAATGCTTGCACAACTCTGTGAATATATTAAAAACTGAATTGTAGACTTTATTTTTTTAAATTAATTAATTAATTTATTTATTGGCTGTGTTGGGTCTTCGTTGTTGCACGTGGGCTTTCTCTAGTTTCGGTGAGCAGGGGCTACTCTTTGTTGTGCTGTGCGGGCTCCTCATTGCCATGGCTTCTCTAGTTGCGGAGCACGGGCTCTAGGCGCATGGGCTTCAGTAGTTGTGGCACATGGGGTCAGTAGTTGTGGCGCACGGGCTTTGTTGCTCCACGGCATGTGGAATCTTCCTGGAGCAAGGGTTGAGCCTGTGTCCCCTGCATTGGCAGGTGGATTCTTAACCACTGCGCCACCTAGGACGTCCTGAATTATAGACTTTAAATGGGTGAATTGTATAACGTGTGAATCGTATCTCAATAAAGCTGTTAAATAAATCAGTACATTGCCTTTCAGTCTACAGTCTCTGAGGGTTACTTCAGTCAACAGTCTAGAGCGCCAGGCTTTTAACCCATCTTGATTTGTTTTGGGCCAAGAAGTCATGTGTACTTTGCAATGGTGACCATTCCTAAGGAAAAATTGATAATACAAACAGAGCCACCAAACTTGAAATCTATTTCTCCTCAACTTCACACACAGTCTTTTCAGGAGCTTTAAAAACTTAAACTTCCAGAAATGTTGATTAGTGAGATATCCGATAAGAAATAACAGGGTACTGACAGACCTGATTGTATAAATAGGCGTTTGGGATTGTGTTCATGGTTTGCTTGTCAGTACAAGAGAAATGTGTGATTATGTTGAATGATGGTTAATTTCCTTATCCACCCATTTTAAAAATAAAGATGTACGGCTGGGAGACAGGTGCCCAGGGAAAAAAGGAGCCCTGCAGCTTTGATAATGAACTCCAGAAAGGAACAAGTTCATATCGAGGAGCTGGTATTTGAGTCCTGGCCGATGTCAGGCTGTCATTGATGAGCTAGGGAACCGTGTCTCGTGCTGTACAGAGGATTTATTGTTGATTCTTGTTTTGTGTTTGGACAGCTTTTCCCCCTCTGCTTTCAAGATCACTGTCCCACCCTCTCTGACTAACTCACTGTGTCAACAGAGTTAGAAGAGCAGTCGGTGGAAGTGTGTAGAGGCTGGAGAAGAGCTGTGCTTTCTAGCTTTGTATGTGAACACTTCATACACAAACACTTCTCTTTGATTAAGTATCCGGTGAAACCAATTCACATGAACTCCAATTAAACTTTAATGAACAAGTGGGTGTATTAATATCAGCTGAGTAATGCAGGCAGCACGGATTCCAGTAAGTGAGTCACTTCTATGAGCAGCTCATTCCCCATGCACGGTTAGAGTTACTAGAAAGCTTCCAGCTATATTTGAGTGGATCTGGTCTGGGCCTTGTAATTCGAGCAATCCTCAGGGCTTGTTATTCATCTCGTGACAAAACCACAGTGATCCAGACCTCTGTTTTCAGAGCAAGGATTCAGGTTGGGGGGCCTTTTCACGTTGAGCAGTTAGACCTTTCATGGAGCAGTGACCACCTGGACTTTTATTTTCTCCATCTTCTTTTTCTTCTTTTTTTTTTAAAGTGAGCATTCTTCTTGTCCTTAAACCCAGGGGCAAGTATAAGTGAAGGTCAAGGTCAAGGCACTGAAGGCGGAACCTTCAGTTTTGAACTGAATTTAGTCCCCCTGAGTCACACTTCCCATCCCCATCTTCTGTTCTGCCTCAAGTGTGCAAGTCTCCCATAGTTACACCCAGACACAGTGACATGTGCTTGGCATGGTGAGCCTTTTTGAGCACAGACCCTGTTCCGTCTAGAGAATGATAACTGTACCTACTTCCTAGGGAAGATTAAACAAGGTAATGAACACAGTGCTCTTAGTTTCATGCTTGGTACATAATAAGTTCTCAGTAAATGCTAGTTAACTTGTGCCAGTGGAGGAGGGACAGGAAGGAGATGATTGGGAGTGACAGTGAAGGAACTAAGAGATTTGATTTACACTTAAAAATGTCTGTGATTACAGAGGAATAAAGACCAAGAGAGAAGGATCAGTGAGGATCCAGGGAGTGAAGAGATCCCTGAGGTTGGCCGCGTCTGAGAAGGCTGGATGATCCTGGCCTGGGGGTCAGGCTGGGGCCAGGGAAGGATTTGGAAAGGTAGTTTGAGGATGAATGAAGAGTGTGAGTGAAGGCAGAAGCCCCGACATACCATGTGCAGGGTCGGGTATGTTCAGTGTGGTTAGACTAGGTGATACCTCGGGGCTGGAGGGGGCTCGATGAGGCTGAATCTAGCTTCTGCCTTGGCCCTTAAGCATCGGTTCCGGCACCATTTGCTCTTCTGCCTCCTGTTCTTGTGTGTTCATCTAGAAACCGGTTGAAGGTAATGCAGCATCAGGCAGCTGAGATAAAGACTAGCTGGAGAATGGGCTTTAGGCCTGTTAGCTCAGTGGGCTTGTTAACACAGCATCCCTGAATCAAAGTTACTCTCTTCCTCTCGGATGTCTTCTACCTGTGACGACTCCCCCATAGGGGACTTGGCCTGTAAAATTCCTCACCTTGAGTGGCAGGGAGGGTATGCTTCCCGCAGTCAGGTACATCCCAAGACTGGGAGGAAGGGGCTGAGTTGTCCATGCCCAGTTCCTTCTCCAGACTCAGTAATTAGATAACCCACCGCTTCTTCCGTGTGGACAGGGAGGGTGGAGGGAGGCCAACATGAAAAGGCATGAAGCAAGGGAGAACATAGATGTTCTGCCACCCCCAGGTTCCTGACCCCCCCAGCCCCAACACACACACACACACTCTCTCTCTTTCTCACCCGATCCCAACATAGTTTTTTTAGGGGCAATAACGGGAGGCTGGAAGGAGGCCAGACCTGTATTATGAAATGAGGGACAGTTTTCTGAGCAGAGAATGATGTAATTCAGTCATTCAGGCTGGTTCACCTATTTAGCAAACACTGATTGAAGGACACACTTAGATAACTCAAACTGGAGTAAACAGGTTTCAAGGTCTGTGGTCCATCAGTCACAGAATCAGCCCCCATTTCAGAAATAGCAACCACTCCTCAGTGTTAAACTTCACGTGTCACAGGTGAATATCAGACTCTTTGCTTTCCTCCCGGACTTCTTTCCAGAGAATGTCATAGGATAAAGAAATCCACAGGGTAAAGGCATGACTTCCATAATGATAACAGAAGTGGGAGAATCTAATCGAACAGATACATGCCATATTTGGAATTTTGGATAAAGCAGAAGGGATTCATGCAATTCGGGTTTGATTAGGTTGATGATGCAAATTAGGAACTCGATGTTGCTTATAGAGAACAAAGGAAATGCGTATTAGATTTTAAATACGTAAGTCATTAATTTATTTAGCAATTGGAGCTAGGTATTTCATTATTTGGCAACTGCCTAGGGTATTATTTCTTTTTCATACTGTGGAGAGAAGTCTGTTATTCCCATTTTACAGATGAGACAACAATAGACAAATATGAAAGTCATTATCCTAGCACGCCTGGACTAGGTTTCCTCAGCTAGATTAATCCTTTGTTTTATATCAGGGTTTTCATGTTGAAATGAAACAGCAGGATTTGTTTATAGGGACTCATAAGACAAATGAATTGGACTTGGTTTTGACATCCAAGGGAACAGGGAGATGTAATTAGCTAAGCGCTCTACCTTGTTTTGGCTGAAGAGATGTGTCATGGAAATTCAGTGGCCATGATGGATTATACATCTTTGATTGGGGGTGGCGGAGCGATGACAGGTTCCTTTCCATTCAGGGTTCATCTGGATCTTGCTGTTGTTACAGCAATATTTAAAGAAATGTGCAGAGGATATGCTCATCTATTTTTATCTCCTGTCTGTTTTCAAGATAATACAAGATAATAATATTTGAAAATATTGTCTAGATTGATAAATTAGCCTTCTTGAGGTGTGAATACCTTTTGCACACCCATCCCTGAAAAACCTAAATCCTGTCCAGATTTCCTTGTTTATCTCATTCCGTGTCTCCTAAGTGGATCCTCTTTTCTGGAGATCTTTGGCAGGACAGACTGCTCTTCCCTTGGGGCACCTGTCTGTTACCCTGGTCCCTCTCTGGTCCTCCCTTCCTCCCTTTGTGCACCATGAGCGCTGATTACCTACGGGCCACTTGGTCCTCCTGGGGCCACCAGCCCGGGTACTCATGGCTCTCCTTCCCAGTCTGGTGCTTGCTTCCTCTGGCTGTAGTTTCCCACCGGAATTTGCGAATCAGCATCCCTTAGGGCAGCTTTACCAGAATTCAGATTTTCCGTCTGCATTCCTAAATCTTTGGCTGTGGACATGGACATTTGCATTTTGAAAACCTTTTCGGGTAATTCCAATGGGCACCCCAGCTTAAAATCTGCTGTTTTCAGTTTGCTTATGGTGTGCAGTGCTTAAAATTAAAGCTTTTTAAAAGACGTGTAAGCCATTGATTCCAGGACGGGAAGCACAAAGTCGGGGCATGAAAAGAGAGTCAAGGAGGGTGGGGAGGAAGCCGGACGATACTACAGGAGAACCAAGGCTCAGTGTCCTGACCATCCGCTTCTTATGCTCCTAATGCGTACTTATTTTGCCGAGTAACATTCTCGTTGTTCCCGCACGTATGTGCTCTGGGTTCTGTTCTAGAAGTTTCCACAGCACAGAGACTGAGGGCAGGAGTTTTCAGCTCATCCCCACTGACGATGAGGCCAGTCATGAGGCTCTATCTTATTCTGTAGGTGTCAACCTTTCGACAACAACCCAGCCTCTGTTCCTGTCCCCAGGCCCTAAGCAGGCCCAGCCTTTTTCTCTGTATATTCCCCACCTAACTAATCTGTCTTATAGCTTTCGTAATACACCAGGTTTTGTCAGAATCAGTTAATTCTTTAGTAAAAAATCCAGACCAGACTGCGGTGCATGCATCTGCTTGCTGGTGGAGGTGAAAAGGAGACCAGTATTTTTTCAACTGGCATTTTACTCTCCTTGGGCTTTTTTGAGGGCAGTATGTGGAATCAGTGTTATGACTTTTCAGTCATATCTTCCCTATTTTAAAACTGCAGAATTGATCTTACCACCTTACTGGGGAGCACCTCGTTAGTAAATGCTAATGGAAAAAACTTGTCTGATGAACAGGGCAGGAAGGCGTCACAGCAGTGCTGGTGAGTCATCCCAAGACCGGCAAGATTTGAGCTGTGGTGCTTCTTCGATGCTGCTGACTCGAAGCCTCCCTCAGTATTCTGTCATCTTAAGCAGCTTTCGAATCCTTGTCTCAGATTTCTTTATCTAGGTCAGGCCGTGTCTTTTAAAAAAACTGTGCCTGGGACTTCCCTGGTTGTGCAGTGGTTAAGAATCTGCCTGCCAATGCGGGGGACACGGGTTCGATCCCTGGCCCGGGAAGATTCCACATGCTGTGGAGCACCTAAGCCCGTGCGCCACAACTATTGAGCCAGTGTGCTGCAACTACTGAGGCCCGTGCGCCTAGAGCCCGTGCTCCACAACAAGAGAAGCCACTGCATTGAGAAGCCCGCGCACCGCAACGAAGAGTAGCCCCCGCTCGCTGCAACTAGAGAAAGCCCGTGCGCAGCAACGAAGACCCAACGCAGCCAAAAATAAAAATAAATAAATAAATAAATTTATTAAAAAAAATTGTACCTGGACATGCCCTTCATAGATTGGACTGGTCTCATTAGGATAATGGGCTGTATACGCATTGAAAATAGCAACAGTACGGACATTTTGTTGTTCTTGAACAGCATCCCCTTCCCTTCCCACCCTGGGGCACGGTATTAAGGAGCCCAGGTAGGCATATATGTGCAGTTTTGTTTCTTTTTAAATAGAATGTTGACACTTTGGGGGTGGGAGGAAAGCAAAACAGTGTTGGAGCCCCTTTAGAAAAAAAAAATCCTTACAAAAGGAAACTCTTCTCCTGAGGTAAAAGAATGGACCTTATGAAGAAGGTGATGCCGTACCAGGACACCTGGAGTTGGGTCTGCTCTGTCCCCTGCTGCTGTATGAGCTTGACTGCTTGCCGTCGGTGGGGACCCTTGAACCCATCTCTCCGAGTCGTTGAGTGCATCAGTTGAATTACTGATGCGCATACAGATACTGTGTAAGTAGGAAAACCAAGCAACCCCTTCCTAGTTGTTACCTTAGCACAGGTGCTGGACTTTTTCCTAAAACAAAAGAAACCTTTCTTTTTCAGTTATAAAAGTTATATACACCCATTTTAGAAATTTAAAATTCACCGAAGTATGAAGGAGATATTAAAACCCCCATAATAACCATCGTTCTATTTTACACATATAAACACTCTATTCTCTTTCTAAAGAGGGGTCATGTTACACATGTTTAGTTGTATACATTTCCTTTACATGATCTTTTAGTGTAAACATTTTCCCGTGTCATGAAACATTCTTCAAAAGTACATTTTAATCACTGCATGATATTGCATTATGTGACTGCTGTGTTTGCATTTATTGTGATATATTTGACCATCGTTTCTATTATGAAGCACTGACTGTTTATCAAGAAAAAAACTTGCTTTAAAACCAGGCAGGGGCCCTTGATGCTGTTATTACAGTAGAGGAATTTGATGTATTTTACTTCATCCTTTAGTAATAGATATTGGGCTGGAGTTTAGCAGCACTTTTAGTTAAGATCTCAGTTTTAAGGTAAAGTTACACCTGTTGAATTGTTAATTTAGAGAAAATTCTGACAGGAGCAAAATCTGTTAGGCCAGGTTCTCTTAATTAACATAACATTAGTTAGAGAGACATTGAAACATAGTAAGGGGTAGTCTCATGAATGTACTGCATTAGATAAGTTGCTTGATGCCTTCTGGAAAAGTTTTTATTTTCTCTTACTAGGAGAATATGGTCAATTTGTTTTGCCCAAAGGGTTCATTTTCCATTGCTGGGCACATGCAGTACACCACCGTTACCACATATTTGGATGTGATGATGTAATGATGAGGAGAAACCATTGGATATTCTTAAAAATGGAGATTTAAGTAGCAGTGGGCTAGAGAGGGAATTGTGCTAGTATTTCAGTCCTGAGATTGATCTTTTGGTCATGGATCATCTCTTTGCCTCACTGTATGCATTTCTGTATGTCTGTGGGGCATCTTGTCATCTACATGTACCTGAACCCCATGCCTCTCTGGGTCCGTGCCCCCACCCACCCATCCATCCTTCCGCTTATCCATCCAGTCACCAATCTAATCATCTCTCCCCGGCCATTCTGACTACCCCTCTCGTTTATCACTCACCGTCTTCATCGCTCGTCTTTGTCCGTGTCTATCTGTAAAGTGATTGGAGGCTGTTTTGATGGAAGCACATGCTTCCCTTTGTTCCATTTTACAGAGGGGATCCTAGGAAGCAAGGGCACAAGAACCAGAAAGTGAAAATGACTGGAACTTGACCATTTTTGTTTCACCTTGAAATCAGAGGGGGTGTTCAAACTGACCTCATTACCTGTTCTGGGATGCTCATCAGGAGGTTCTTAGTATATTGCATTTTGGGGAATGTTGTTTCCATTAATATTTTGCTAGAAATCAGTCACCAGGAGATAGGCTAACAAGTGCTATTGAGTAGTAAATTCAGACGGGAACAGAATTTTCTTGAGTTTGGACTAAAAGCCAAAGATGTGCAAATGACATCTTTCCAAATTTATTGACTTAAGAAATGTATCGTAACATTTTTAGGGAATTTAGATATATCAAACAAGGATATTTTTGAGGTATAGGGATGTGTATTGCACTTGTTATTGGATAAAATGGAAGGAAACTATTACTGAAAACCTGTTTTCTTCTGATTCTGAGAAAGCTGCTTTGTACTTAACTATCTTCTTTAATTCTCACATCAGCCCTGTGATGTAACTTGTTCCCATTCTGTAGATAAGAGGCAGAGACTCAAGGAAGCTAAACAATTTTACTAGTTTACATGGTTAACGAGCAGCACAGCTTTCTTGGAACCAAGACTTGTTTAACTCTAAAACTGTTACTCTTTGTCGTAAATCACACTGACACCGGGCCGAAGACTTGTAAAACCTTAGCTGTATGTGAGATCTCCACTTTAAATTTTATAGTAACTCAGCCTCTGAAAAAAGATCCTGCAGTTTTCAGTTCTTTTCTTGAAAGATGAGAGGGTTTGCATACGGACATGATAAAGAAGACAGATCTGAGGCTATGGATATGAGACTGAATCTAGAAACCTGACTCTGGTATTTGACAGAATGGGGTTTTCCTCATGTGCAGCTGTGTGTTTGTGTTTGACTTAACCTGAGTCTTCTTAGTCAGCTTGATCCGAAAGACACAAAGTTCCCCTCCACAAGATGCATCTTATGAAGGCAGACAAACCAATGAACTGCAATAACAACTCCCCTCAAACTTTGGTTAGCTCTGGAAAGCCAAAAAACACAGCTACTATAATATATTTTGCCAGGCCAGCTGGTATGATCACAGTGGGCCTGAAATAGTCGTGACTTTTGAAGACACAGCAAATTTTTTTAGTTCTTAAATTTTCCATAGGTTTGAAAGCTTATCCCCTCTCTATTTATCATGCTAAACTGTAACATTGCAAATAACATCCTGGAAATTATTAATGATTAATGTTATGACATTACTAGGAATGAGGATAGAGACTGGAAAGGACCTGCCTTACATGATCTTATTCTCTATTTCCATCTTCAGTTTATTCTCTCAGCATTTATTAGTTGCTTCCTGTCTACCAGGCACTCTGCTGTGTGGGAAGGATATACTAGAACAGGGATCGGCAAACTTTTCTGTAAAGGGACAGGTGGTAAATAGTTTAGCCCTGTCGGTCCATGTGGTCTGTGTAAGAGCCACTCATTTTACTATCAGACAATATGTAAAATACTCAACTCTGCCATAGACAACATGTAAACAATTGAGTGTGGCCATGTTTCAAGTAAAACTTTTTACAGAAGCATGCAGTGAGCCACATTTGGTCTGTGGGCCATAGTTTGCCAACTCCAATACTCAAATGGCCATGAAATAGTGAACTTTGTCTTGTTCAGTGCGATGTCACTAATGCCTAGAACAGTGCCTGACATACGGTAGATGCTCAGTAAATATTTGTTGAGTGAGTGAGCTAATGAATGAAGGAATGAGCCTCCTCCTCTGATCTCTAACAGTTCATAATATAGAAGAGGAGAAAAGAAATATATGTGTGAGTAGAGGAATCAGGTGGTATTTTAACTGGATTCTGAAGAATAGGTAAATATATGTCACCAGCAGAGATGGGAGAAGCACACTGTAGGCAGAAGAAACACAAACATAGACAAGAAGCAGGACATTTGTGATAAATAATGAGGGGTTTAGAGGTACTGTAATAGGATTTCCCTGACCTGCCTAATCATTGAAATCACTTGTTATTAAAAATGCAGATTCCTAGGACCCTCCCTAGAAATTCCCTCCCTAGTGATTTAGTAACACAAATTTGGCCAATACTAGCTTATGAATAAAGGTTTGCAAGGAAGTAGTAGTGGGAGATGACAGAGGAAAGAAATACTGGGGTCATTTCTGTTGGGAAATAAAATTTTTACTTTTCCTTCCAAAAGAACCAGTATTGATTGATGGCAGCTGGACCTAGAATTATCCTGTACCTTCCATCCATAGAATGGAGGGGGAACTCTGGTAGATATCCACCATAATCATCTGCCCGTCTTCATTTGACCCCTATTGATCTTGTAGGAGTATTCCAGCCTTTGTGATGGGATGGCATGTTTAGTCAGCTGTATAAATTATAATGAAAATCTCAAATTCTGTGTAGCTACTGGATTTATTGCCTTTGAATTCTTGATTGGCAAACATCTAAGAGGGCAGATGGATTCGAATGACACAGTAGAGAACTTGCTTTCTCTTGCTGTAACTCTAATTCAGAAGGTCATTTAATTGAATGCCCAGGTTTGTAGACTGTGGCCACTGGGAGGGCCGTATGTGTCTTTAATGATGGGGGAAACTGAACTACAGTATAGGCAGTGACTTGCTTAAGTTCTGTCACCAAATTATTGGCAGAACCAAGAGTATAACGCAAATACCAAGTTATTCCATGTAGTTTTCTTGTCACAGTGCCATGCCACGTTTATCAATCAAGGTCCTAATTTACGTAATTTCTCTTCCCCTTGACTCTCATAGCCTTTTCCCCATACCTCTTCTATGCTATTTATCATCCAGTTATATCCTAATATCTTCCCTTGGACCTGTATCTCATTGTTACCCCAAATAAAGACTGAGCTCTGTTTCCCTGGAGAGCTTAACATATTTCTTGGCACTTTAGCATGTATTCAGCAAGTAATTGTAGACTTGAAATATCTTGAGCATCCTTTTTTTTTCTTGTGTGTTTTGACGCAAGTTTCTTTGCAGTTATATTGTCAGAAGAGTCAGGCTTTTCCAGAATTGCTGCAATACAAAGATACTTTCTCTTAAATTTCCTTAAAAAAAAACCCAAAAAAGTTGAATTCCCCATTATGGCTGAAACTTTTCTTAACAGCTCTTTTGATAGTTACATGTCAGCAACTTCAAAAAAGAAATGTCAGTAAATTATCAGAGAAAGAAATTGCGTATTTATTTGGGTAGATATATTTTAATTGACCACTTAAAATAAAGATTATAGCAGACTCCTGAGAAATTTCATATCTTGCATATTGCTCTCAACTGCCAGAACTCTTTTTGTTTGTACATCTTAGAAGACTTAATTTTTATTTCTTCTGCATGATGGTTATACATGTACATTTGTCTCTCCCAGGAGATGGTGAGCATCTTGAGTCCAAAAAAAATTAATCTCTGCACCCCCACAAAGCCTAGCTCTGTAGGTGCTCATACTAAATATATATTTACTTAAAGAAACATGGGTAGAAAATGGTCAGTCTTATCTTCACCTGTTCATTTAATTCAGTCTTATTTTGCATCTGACTTTGGGCCATGCTTTGTACATAATACTGGTAATAAGGCTGTATTGGGGGTGGCATAGAAAAGGGAGTAAAAGATAGTTCTTTCTCTAAGGGAATTCTGGTTTGGTGGGGATGTTGACATATACCACATACATATACTGTGATATAGAAATCTTAGATGCAAATAACCTGTACTGGAATCTGGAGGCAGGTTAAGGAGGCTGTAGCCAAGAGACGATGTTTGAGATGAAACTGAATATGTCTTGCTCTTCCATTTTAGCCATTGGTTTTGATCTTTGTCAACGCAACACATACAAACACACACACCTGTACGCACAATGTGATGGTCTCCCCCCCCCATCTGTTTGTAGATTTACGAGTAGAACTGTCTTTACATGGGACAAAAGGTAGAGAGGAGGAGGTTTCATTGTGTCACCTGCAGCTTTCTCAGAGTCCAAAAGAAACAGATGGCCTTTTCATCAGTGGTGTGGACAGCAAGCACATGGGCCAGAGAGAGAGTATCCTGTTCTAAACGAAGGGTGTTCTTTCCAAGAATTTTCCCATCTAGTTGTTGTTCTCCTCAATAGTTGAATTACACTAAATCGTTCCCTGGGTGGAGGGAGCATTGTGTGGTGGAAGAGGTTTCGACTTTGACGTCAGACGGTTCTGGTTCCGTACCGAATTTTTGCCATCTATTATTGATGTGACCCAAGACCGTTGCTCATTCTTTCCAAGGTTTGGTTTCCTCATCTTGAAAACGGTTGTAATGGAAAGTACCCGACAGAGTTGTGGGATTAAAGGAGCTAATGTTTGCCAAGCTCCTATTTCAGTGCCCAGGCCATGAGAGGTCACTCGCTTACAGAGCCAGGTGAGTTATGTAAAACAGGGAGCAGAAGACATGTAAGTTTCACGCTTTTGACACAGACACATTGCACCGTTCACAGGCAGAGATCCTTGACTTCCACAAAGAAATGCTTCCAGTACCTTTGCTTGAAACACAAAGCCCTTTTCTCTAGCTTTCCTTTTCCCACCTTAGTGTCTTAGGTACTGGATGTATTCTGTTTTTCTTTTTATTGTAGGCAAGACAACAGTGCAAGTGTGCTGATGAAATGCCACTGGTCCTTAGCCACAGTCTGAGTGTGTGTCTTGGGGAGAGAGCTGCAGGGGGTAGTGAGAATGTGGAGAGCTTGAGAGGGCTGTCTCTGAGAAGGCTGGCAGCTGCCTGGCACTGATCAGTTATTACATATAGGAATGCATGGTCAGATGTTGTTTGGTGAAGTGTTTAGGTTTTCAAATGTTGGCAACTCATTCACATATTTTTAAAAGGTTGCAAGAGATACTTCCTCGTGGAAGGAGAAAAAAATGCAACTTAGGATCTCAACGAGCAACATCAATGTTGGCTCAAAACAACAACAACAGCCACAACAACAGCAAAGCACTTTGAGTCCGCACTGTACATGGCAAACAGAACCTGTCTAAGGACTAGCTTTGACCTGCCGCCCTCCAGTTTGCATCTTCTGTGCACATTTTTAACTGTTAAAGGTAACAGTAAATGATGGCTAACACTTCCTGAGTCCTTTCCATGTCCTAGGCACTCTTCTATGGACTTTACGTGTATTATTTAATTCTTATAATAACCCAGAGGTGCTGTTACTACCATTATTATCCCAATTTATAGATAAGGACACTGAGGCTCAGAGAGATTAAGTATCTTTCCTGAAATCACACAGATCATGTGGAACAGGTGAATTTCTAACCCAGGCCTGTTCATCTTCAAAACCAAACATGCCAGTGGTTCTCAATTTGATTGTATGTTAGAATCACTGGAGTACTCTAAAAATACTGTTGCCCAAACCTACCTCCAAGCTAATTGAATCAGAATATCTGGGGTTGGGACCCAGGCATGGGTATTTTTTAAAGAGCTCCAAATCAGTGATTAGAGGTAGAAGCAATATAGCTAATAGCCCCTCTCTCCACATCAGGCACTCCTGATCTTCTGTACCCTATTTTATTTTTCTTTAGAGCATTAATTGCTCTCTGAAAATTATGTGTTCATTTACCTGTTTGTGAATTTTTTGCCTTTACCACTGGGATGTCAGCTTCATGAGTGCAGGAATTTAGTTGGGTTTTTGGTTTTGTTTGGTTCTTGCTGTATCCTCACCATCCAGATTAGTGCCTGACAGATAGTAGGGACTTAGTAAATATTAATTTGAATGAGTCATTGGTCCTTCATTGCAGGGTACTTCCATTCTAGTGAAGAAGACAGATAATACATCCTTGGTTCTATGAGAGAAGCTGATAACAGTGGTGGTCGAGCCCACTTCACTGAAACTTGGAATACCATAGTTTGTGTCTTAGATGTTGTTAGGATAAATTGCCTTGGCACCTGCTGAAGGGACTGTGGGGCATTCTTGCTTATCTGCTGTGCTGGACTGGATCCCTTCTGTGTTCTGGTGTGTGTGTGTGTGTATAAGTGTAAATTGAGTCATAGGTAACACACTCATCTCACTCTATTTGACTACAGTTTTTTTAGTGAGACAGCCAGGGGTTACAAGCAGAGCATTCTGAATTTTGTTACCCAAAGATTAGGCCATAGGACAGGTTCAGGATTGATGGTAGAGGTTTACCCAGTCTACAGGGAATTCAGATATTCTCCTCTCTTTCTAGGAAAGCCAACTTCTGTAGGTCACTCTGCCCCAACCGTCTATAGCAGTAGTTCTCAGCCTTGATTCATCACAGACTCCTATGATAGATAATATTCCTATGACAGAACACCACAGGCTGTGACCAAGGGAAGGCAGGCTGAGGTTACGTGGAATAACTAGAGACCTAACTATGACTTTGCCTCCTGTTCTTCCACTTAAGAAAGTCCGTGGGAGTGTGCCTGACAATATCATAGGGATAAACCTGGACAGAGCACTAGTTTCTAGATAAGAACAATTCCTTTGGAACTTTAGGGCTTTAACAATGACGAGTAACAAATTGCTTGTGACGCATCTGACAACTGGAGGACCCCGGTGACAGTGAAAATGCTTAACGGCTGGTATGGCCCAGGCACCGAACCATCAAAAGTGACCCCGATAGAAACAGTTGTGCCATCAAGTACAGCCTTGCTGATGGAGTCAGAGCCTGTCATGACGAAGCAGCTAAGAGCCAGCGACGTACAGAGGATGGAGGGAGACTCTGGGTTGCTCTCCCCAGGCAGGGGGGAGAGTGGAAGAGATCTTGTTTCGCAAAGATAAAACTTAGGTTGAGGACCTGTTCTTGCTAGTTCTTGTTGGAAGCTTCTGGGCAATTCACTTGGCCTTTCTGAGCCCAAGTTTCTTCTAATACAAAGTGAGGGAGAGTCATTTTGGCGCCCCTTGTTTCCCAGGCTGGATAGGATGGTTAAGCCCCCGTGAAGGAACTTTGCGAGACGAAGCACTGTAACCAAGCTAAGGGTGATGACGGACAGGACGATGACAGTAGTGGTTTTTCTCCTCGTGTGGACCGACAACCGCTGCTTTTTCTGTGCAAATGTAGCCAAAAGTGAATGCTGAGAGGACTTTGGGGGAAAGGGGAGAAAAGCAAAGGCAGGACTGGACTTTCTTCTGTGCGTCTTCAGAACAGTTATGTTGCGTGGAGTCCAGAGGTACAATTTGGGCTATCCGTTTCATAATTAACATTGTTTCATGCAGTAAACTGGGTGTGAATAGGCTCGTGCCTCTGTGATATTCATGAAAAGTGCCATGTCTGAGATGGCCTGGTTGTTTTGAAAATGGGCTGATTTTGACAAAGGGGAAAAATTGGGATTCGTTTACTGTAAATTGCAAGTAAGAAACAACAGAAAGTTGAATATTAGAAGAACTTGGCTATCGCAAAAACCACACACTTTCACATCAGTAAAACATGGAGTTCTGATCTGAGTGGAATGTGAAACTCCTTGCAGACCACAGAGAGTAAAAAGGAGTACTTTTGTTTCATTATTAATACGTGGTCCTTATTTCTCTAAATGAGAATTGATGGCAACCATAATAGAATCTTTCTCAAAGACCCAACACAGAAAGAAACATAAAACAAAATAAACAAACAAAAACCTCACCACCACCATCACCACTAACAAAACCCCAGTGCGCTGAGGATGCGTGCTTTCTAACTAGCCATTGCTAAGGCCTCACGTTCTAAGGGAAGGGGCCTGCATTTCTCACATTTTTCTTTTTTTCCCCCCTTTTCTGGAGGACTGGCAAAGTTGGCCTTTTGTGAGACTGCAAGAAGGGTAATTTTGTCCTCTTATGTGCATGGGCACCTGACACAGTTGACTTCGTGTGCATTGGGACTGTTCAAGTCGACTAGGAGAGAGAGGCCAGAGTTGCTGAATTGAGGGGCGTGTTATAGAGTAAAAAGGGAGCTCCCTAGAGGTAAAACAAGGCACCCTTTACAATTGAGAGACCAGTGGAGTTGAGGGAAAGAGGCCCATTCCTTGCTGACACATGACGTATGGTGAAGAGTCTATGGAGTGGAGGTCAGTAGACTTGAGGGTTCATCCCTTGGGGCTGCCACTTAACCACAGCTGGCCTCTGCTCCTTTCTCACTGAGATGTGGGAGTTGAAATAGATGTTTTCCAGTCATTCTCCTGACTGGTATTTAAAATTGGTGATTATTTATTCAACTCTTGCTTCATGGGGACTTGGGGTGTTGTGGCCATGGGAAGGGAAGCTGAGGCCAGGGATGGGGGTGGCTGTTGGGCTGAATGCATGTGGTTGAGCAGAGCGGTACTACAATGATGATTATAATTATTGTTATTATTAATTCAGGAACAGTCCTTATAGTGTGGGGAGCTAACATTTATTGAACATATATTCCTTGCCAGACCTTGGGTTGAGTGCTTTATACTTATCTTAATTTTCACCACAACTCTGTTGAGGTGTGAATTTTAGCTTTCTGTTTCACAGCTGTAGAAACTGAGGTATTGCAAGAATAAAGAACTTCCCCAAAGTCAAAGCTATTAAGTAGCTGTTTTAGGTTTCAAACCCTGACACCTTTGTCATTCTCTTTCCCCTACGCCTTATTCAGTTGCAGAGTTTGAAGGTTGCTGGCCATCTAGCAGGCTTCTTTCTCCTCCATTTGAAGTTCTCATTGATGCACTGTTGGTCAGACTTTCTTTAAAGAAAACTAAAAATTAATCTGAGTAATCAACATAAAAATACAGTACACAATTAAAAAGTTACAAAAATGCATGTAATAAAAAGCAAATCTTTCTCTTATCAATATCTCATCTCTCGACTCCCTCCATCCCCCAAGAGGCAAACACTGTTATCAGTGCCTTACGTCCCCTTGTAGAAATTAACTGGGTATAAACAAGCATATATATATGTATTTATATTCCTTTATATCCCAGTATATATAGAATATTTTCACAAAGGGGAGCATCCTACACACATTATTTGGCATCTTGCTTTTTTCATATAATCACATACCTAGATGATTTCTGTATCAGTATCTTATGTCTGGTATCTTGTAGATTTAATTTACATTTCTGTTGTTTAGTGATTTTGGACATCATTTTAAATAGGTACTATCCGCATTCGTATTTCCTTTTCTATGAACTGCCCTTTGCCTCTCTATTGGATTGTTGGATGTTTTGCTTATTACAGTTAAGAAAATGAGCCCCTACTCTGTGATAGGAGAAGCAATACCCCACCATTTTGCATCTGTCTTTTTAACTTGCAGATCAAAGTTTTAAAAATATATATAGTAAGTTCAATCTTTTGGTTTTATGGTTTTTGGGTTTTGTGTAACACTTTGAAATGTCTTTTCCACTTTATTTTAAAAAATCTTCTAATTTGCCTTCTAGTTGTTTCATTTGGTTTCTCTCTCTCTCTCACTCTCTCTCTCTCATCACCAATTCATTGAAATTACACTTGGGTAAAAGATGTGAGGTAGGGATCCATTTTTATATTTTTTCAGATCCACCTGTCCAAAAGCTATTTATTGAATAGTGCATCTCTTCCACACTGATTTGAAAAGCCACCTTTATTATACATTAAATACTTTAATGCTTAAGTACTTACATATTTAGTACTTAGGGATTTGCCTCATTTGGGGGCCTTCTGCCCCATTCGTCTGTCACTTCCTGCATCATTACCAATTACGGTAGCTGCATAATACCTTATATTATCTGATGGTGCCACTTCACTCTCATTAGTTCCTTTTTTTCCAAGTTTTTGTCTTTTAGCACTTGTTTACTTTTCCATGAACTTTAGAATGAACTTGTCCAGTTCTAAAAATAATGTCCCGTTGACATTTTTATGGGAATTGCCCTAAACTTATTCATTAACATCATACATTATGCACTGGAAAGATGTTGTTTTTTGTTCTTAGAACACTGTGCCTTTCCATTTGTTGAAGTCTTCTTTTACATCCCCAGGAGCATTTAAGTTTGTCATGTAGATCATGCATCGTTCTAGGTTTGTTTTCCTAGGTATTTTCTGTTTGCTCTAGTTAACGGAATTATTTCTTATATTATACCATCTAACTAATTGTATGTGTGTGAGTGTTTGTAGCCTCTTGATTTCAGTATTTTTCCTACCCAGCCACTTTACTAAAGTCTTTCATTACTTTAATAATTAATTTTTTTTCCAAAAAAAATTTTTTTTCTAGTTTCTAGTTAAGCAATCATATCATCTGCCAATAATTTACCTTTCTCTTTCTAATTTTTGTAACTCATAGCTTTTTTCCAGTTATATTGTCTGCCACCTGTAGCAGAATGAATGCTGAATAGCAGTATTAGAGTGAATGACCTCTTCTTTCTGACTTCAAAGGGAATGCTCATAATGTTGCCTAGTCACTGTGATATTGGGTTTTGTTTTGAGAAATATATTGTGTTAAAAACTATCCATCCTTGTTCTGAGAGTGTTTTCTTATTTTCATTTTTTTAAGTGGAGACTGGTTGTTAAATGTTTATCTAATACCTTTTTGGAAACTATGGAAATAATCATAGGTTGTCTCCTTTTCTCTTTTCTAAGAGACTTTTTTCTCTTTTATCCTATAAATTTGGTGAAGTTCATAAGCACATTTTTCAAACAGGAAATCATGCTAGTGTTCTTGGAATAATATCCACTTGGTAATAGTTTGTGCATTATTTTATTTTACATATATATATATTTAGTGTTGTTGGAATCTAGATCTCAGTGATTTATTAACAATTTTAGCATCAACTTTCATAAATGCGACTATTTGAAAATTATGCTTGTGTGTATGTGTGTGTATTTGCATCGTCAGATTCTACTGTTAGTGTTATGCTTAAATCATCATAAAAATAATTTGGAAGCTTTTCTTTTTATTTGTTCCTTTTTGAAATAGTTTAAGTAACACTTATATGATCTATTCTTTAAAAGTGTGATAGATTTCCTTTCTGAAACTGCCTTGACCTGGTGCCTTTTTTGGAAGGGTAGAGGTGTTTGCCTTTTAAAAAAAACGTTTTATTTCTTCTCTAGTAATTGGATTGATTTTCTTTTATATCTTTTCTGTGGCTACTTTTGTTAATTGTGTTTTAGGAAGGTCATCTATTTCAAATTTATTTGCCTGGAGTTAAATAATTTCTTGTAATTATTTTCATTTCCTCTCTGTTTATGGTTATTTCCACATTATTATTTTAAGTTTTGTGGTTTGGTCTCCCTCCCCCATCTTCCTTTTGATTAGTTTAGCAAAAGTTTTATTATTCATTCAAAAAACTGTTCTTGCATTTATTATTGGCTCTACCATTCTTTATTTTCTCTTTAAAATCTTCAATATTATGTTTCTTCTGCTTTGCCTAGGTTTATTTTGTCATTTTTCTAATTGAGCTTGACTTTTAATTCACATATTTTCATTTCTGTTTTCTTATTCATATAAATAAGGAATACATTTTCCTTTACAGATTGCTCTAGCTGTATGCCATACATTTTGTTAAGTGGTGTTTTTGATTTAGATATTTGGCTATGTACTGTTTTCTAAAATGCCAGATCCAATTATAATGTAAGCATCATAAGGATAGGAACCTGTCTGTTTATTCATTTCGAGCCTACCATAGTGCCTATCACATAGCAAATGCTTAAGAAATGTTTTTGTGTGAATAAATAACCCTATGAAATAATTACGAGATTTGTGTCTGGCTCTGCCTGTCATTCTAGTTCATCTCTGCCATCTTTGGACATTTTCTCTCGGTATCTCCTAATGTGGAGGCATGAGAAAATATTAGATATGCTTCACGTTCCATCTTCAGAGTATGTTATTAGCAGATTTATTTTTAAAGTCTACCAATACAGTTCTCCCCAAATCAAAGGAACTTGAGTACAAAGATTTTTGTAAAGATTAGCCCAGAGAAAATATATTTGACTGGAATCAGCATGTGAGAGCTGAAGAGTTATCAGAAATCATGCCCATGAGTTTGGTGGACTTGGGCCCTTTCTTCAAGCTAAGTCTTGCAGACAGGCCCGAATCCAGAATGTAAAATGATAAAAGCAGACCTGCTGTAGTAGAGGAGAGGGCTCAGAGCCAGGAGAAGCCCAAAACCCTACTGCTGGCCGCCTTCCCTCCTGACCTCCTCCCTTGTCTCATTTGAAACCCATAGTTTAAGTTCAAAAACTCTCAATTTTCAGATAAGAATGAAAACAAAAATGCAAAGAGGCAAATGATTCATTCAAAGTTACTCAGTGAATTAGAGGCATAACGTGGGACTACAACTCCGGCCTTCTGTCTCTGCATTGAATGGTATTTCCGGGCTCCCGGAAATCTCCTGTACTTTGCACCAGAATGTGCTTTTTGATGGACCTGATATTTGATGACCTCCCTTGGCAGGCTTAACAATCCTTGCTAAGGCACAGGCCATTTATTTGCTGATTCCAGAGGGAAAAGCTGTGATTCAGGCTCTGAGGTCTAAGAACGGCAGACGTAGTCTCCTGATGAAACTGCTCATCTGGGTGCCAATGGTGTTTCTGCTGCACGGACACCTGCCCACACACCATGATTAGAAATTATAATGACAACGACGATGAGTCTTCCAGGACACCCACATTCTCTGCAAGATATTTCTGCTAATCGTCTCTACCAGGATCAGTTGGAGAACTTTTTTCTTTGAATTTTCCCCTCTTTCTAACTCAACTAAAAATTCTGGTCCAATTCTGGTGTAGGTTAAGATTTGTCCTCCCTCATCCTGGTGTGTCATTTGTTGTGCGGAGGATCCTAGAACCTTGGGTGTGTGGGGTAATGGAAAGCACCCTGGGCCACACATGAGAAGATTTGGGTCCCAGTTTCAGCAGGGCCAGAATTTTCCTGTGAGCCCTGGGTAGAGGTTACTTCCCATCTTTGCAAGTTTGCTTCCCCTCTGGTAAATGGGCATCCAGTTCTCTTATGCTTGTTTACTAGGGTGGTGGGAATCAAATGAGGTTAATAAGTGAGGAAATGCTTCGGTAGCGCTACACCGTAAATCGAGAGGGTTGTTGTTGAAGTTATTTTTGCATTGGTCGATAATGTAGCCTGTTAAGGTTATGTTTAGTGTAGTACTAGGTATGAGAGCTGGGAAAGTAGATTGTTTTACTTATCCAACATTGGGGATGGTTAGGGCAGATAAAGGACCAAAATAATGCCTGAAATGTTGTAGAATATGGGCTCTACCTTAAACCAGGAAAAGAATGCTGCCTTGAAGGAATGACACCTAAGAAGAAAAGAGGCGATCTTAGGCACTGGAAGTCTCAATGGAAAAGTAAAAGTAAAAATTACAGGTGGGAGAATAGGAGGTTAGAGGCAGGGTGTGTGATAGTGAAGGAATGACTAGAAAAATACTGGCGCTGGCTTTGATCCCTGTGTAGCTGGAGTGTGAGAGGGCAGGCAGACACAGACAGAGAGGGTACAGGGAGAAGAGCATCCTCAGAGAAGAGCCATCTCCAAGAAAGCCCCCCACATGCCCTCCAAGGAGTATAAAAATGGTTCCAAAGCTCCTTAGGGCCAGGGATGGCCTCGGCTTCTTTATTTGTCTCTGTATCCTGCCATTAGCATGGCGCTTTGTTCACAATACTTGCCTTTAAAAAAAATTTTTTTTTTTGGCCTTGCTTTTTAATTCAAGGTTAAATATCTGAAGGAATGTTTAGGAGGGGTTCTGGCAGGAAAGAGCTGATTTGTGTAATTCCATTTCTCTTTTAGCTTCACTCTTTCCTCATCCAAAGAGTGTTGGGCTCCATGACTTGGCTTCTCTAATGCTCACTACCTTTGTTGAAGGGAAAACATTTTTCTAAAACTAGGGCTATATTCTCAGTGAATATGTTGATATTTCTGTTACAGTGCTAAGGCTTCGGGAAGGAGTGCCATATTTCCAGAAGTCCTTTTTCTTTAACAGAGGACTTCAGCTTACATACTGGGCTCAGACGATCTTAGCTTTTACTCTTGTTCCCACCCTCTCCATCCCTTTCTGTCCCTCTTCCTCGCCCTCTCCTTCCCTCTTCCTCCCTCCCTCCCTCCATCCACTCTCCCACTGACCTCCCTACCTCCCACCCTCCCTCCCTATCTGTGGAACATGGTAGAATTTAGTTTCTCTTATGTTTTAGATTTTGGTTGGTTTGGTGAATCAAGTTAACTGAGTTGAAGAAAACTGACTTTTGAAAGAAAAAATTGAAAAAAAAAAAAAAGTGTCATGATTCCTTGAAAAGGATTTTTTTTCCAGCCTAGGTTATACAGTTTCACAGACACTTGGGATGGGAACTAAAAAGTCTGGACACACTGAATATCTGAAAACCCTGTGAATGTGTTGGCTAAGCTTTTTTTCTTCTTAGCACAGATGGAGACAGACTCCTTATCAGTGAAAAAGAGCCCATATAATCTCTGAGGCTTTCAAACGTGATTTGGGAAGATGATTCTCTATATAATGCCAGTCCAAATATAAAATTAAAAATTTCGATAATTAGCAAAAATATGACTTTTTCAATTACCAATTTCTTTTTTGGCAAAGTTGGCCTTTCATATTCTATTTCTTTATTTATTTATAATTAAAATGTTTTTAATTCAGCTAATTTATAGTTTGCAGTGAATCTTTTAACTAATTGAAAATGTTTTTTAATTTATTATAAGAACAACAAAAAGCACAGTCACTTTATGTAATGTCTTTTCTTGTAGTTCAGTGTTGTCAGCTCATTTCCTGATCAAGTTTTGATTTGGCTGGAAGCAGCCTCAGGGTGTTCATTTCCCCAGTAATATTTACCTG
Organism: Hippopotamus amphibius kiboko; assembly: GCF_030028045.1. Lineage (NCBI taxonomy): Eukaryota > Metazoa > Chordata > Mammalia > Artiodactyla > Hippopotamidae > Hippopotamus > Hippopotamus amphibius. Next base: position 163,078,974 of record NC_080191.1, read on the forward strand.
TTTTTGTTGATGAGTTACAAAAAGAGTAGAAAGTTCCCTTATACACTTCACCCAACTGCTGCTAATCTTAATATCTCGCGTAACCAAAGTACATTTATCAAAGCTAAGAAAGTATCAGTTCACACGATCAATTATCTACAGCTTTTATGTGGATTTGCCCAGTTTTTCCACTAATGCTTTTTGTCTATTCCACAGTCCAATTCAGGATATTCCTCTGTGTTTGGTCATCATGTCTTCTCAGTCTCCTGTCTGTAACTGTTTCTCAGCTTTTCCAAGCTTTTTATGACCTTGGTACTTTTTTTTTTTAAGTGTGTCGGGCAGGATATTTTGTAGAATGTCGCTCTGATGTTTTCTCACGATTAGACTGGGTTTGTGGATTTTGGGAAGACCGTCATGAAGGTGAAGCCCTTCTCATTGCTTCATATCAGGGAGTACATGATATGAACACGACCTCTTACTAGGATGTTAACATTGCTGTTTATCAGTTTGTTTTATTATGTTTTAACTGAAGACCATTTGTCTGGTACTGTTAACACTGACATCTTGGCACATTAGTGGTGACCATCACTGACTAGTCTTCAAACTACCAGCTTCATTCTAATGGAAGCGCAGAACTCCTAAAGCAAGTATCTGCCAAAGCTCAATTGGAAAACGTGGTTCCAATGTGAGGCCCATGTTGGGGCGTGCTCCAGCATTTCTTCTTCCCTGACCCTGGGGCTTGCCTGTGGAGAGCGCTGAAGGACGATGCTGGTTTTATGCATTTTTAGCCAGTGAGCAGCACGGGGGTTGGGGCCTTTAGAAACCAACCCTGCAACATCAAGGAGAGCCCTAGGCAAGGCATGAAAGAGTGAGAGATGGACTCTGCCAGACTTCTGGAGGTGATCTTGCTCCTTGACTGATGTGGCTTAATGGATGCCAGCCATTATCAGCCTCCTTCCCATCTTGGGGGAGAAAGTGATAGGGGGAGACCCCTTTAGCATTTGACCAGGGAAGAGAATCTTCCATATTCACGGATCCAATCCAGAAGGTGTGAAAAGGCGAAGAGTTTCTCAGTTCTTTTTTTTGGGAGCTTCATGCATTGACGTGCTGCACACTTACTGAATTTTACCTACCTTGTGTTACTCTCCGAGGATGCACAGTCAGGTTGGGAAGAGAAGTACTGATGACTAGGGTTGGAAGACAAACCTTGATTCAAGCCACAAAGGATTTGAGGGTAGACGCTCAGGTCCTCTAGGTGATGGTATCAGTATCCCAGTGGGTAGAGTGGCTAAGTTGCTGTTTTGTTGGTAGTAATCCTTGGTCCTATTTGTTTTTCCTCATCCTCGCACATGAGATGGAGCATTTTCCTCCTCTTGCATTTGCCTTCACAGGGACCTACAATCCCTTGTTCTTGAGGTATACAGGTGAGAGAAATACTTTGCAATATTGGGTGAGTTGGGTCTGCCAGTGGGAGTCTGAGCATCTTAATAGCTATTGTAAAACGTGTCACCTTTCTCCAACAAATGTGTCACTCTCTTTGCTTCCTGAGGGGGTGGAGGTTGAGGAAAGGCTGGAGATGTGCTGTCTAGTATGACAGCCACTAGCCATGTATGGCTATTGAGCACTCTAAATGTGGCTAGTGCCACATGTTGAAACAATAGAATTTTGTATCTATTTGTAAAATAAATTTCTTTCAAATATTCTTTTAAGACATGGTGACTAGAAAATTTTAAATTGCATGTGGCTCACATTATATTTCTGTTGGACAGTGGTTAGAACCTGGGAAGTGTATGGAACACAGTGAATTGACCTTGTGTTCTCCTCTGAATGCTAATAATGTTGGCATTAGAGGAAAAAGCTTCAACAGTCATAATTTTCATTAAAAAAAAAGTCTGATTCAGAAGAATTGGCTCATTTTACATGATTGCTTGGACTGGAGAAAAATCTGACATTTGGTATTTTCATAATTGAGAACATAACTTGCTGACTTAAAAAAAAAATCACAACATTTTGTGCTTGAAAATGGGGATGGCGTCCTTTCTGTTTCTACCATCCTTTGCCCCCAAACCACACACTAACACACACATAGAAGGTGGTTAACTGGCATTTGTTGAGAAGCAAAATAATGTTTAAAAAAGTGAAAACCTTATGAAGCTACCCTATATTTATGGTTGGAAGAGAGAGATATCCACCTTTATAAGGCAACCCTTTTTCTTAAGTCAGCCACCAAAAGTAAAGAACATTGATCCAAGTGTTTATTTACTTCTTGATTTAATTATCGTTCTTATCAGGTGTCCCTGTCAGCTCTGCTTATGATAAAGCATCTTTCCAAAATGCTTAACCTCACCACCCCCTGGGTAAGGGGAGACAGGAAAGGATGCTGCTTGCACAAAATAATCCTCACCTTGTGCAGATATGACATCTGAGGTCCTGAAGGCTGGATTATTCTTATTTTGCCTCTTGTTTGATCCTTTTTTATGATCTACCTATGCTACGGAGGATCTAGGAATGATAATGGAAAATGAGTTTAAGCTTGGACGATAGGAACTTTTCATCTGGTTTTTAAATTTTATTCTGCTTCCTGCTGAGCCAGAGCCTCTGTGAACACATGACTTACAGGCCCTCACTCTTTCATTACATTCATTCTCTCGAGTCCGCCTTCTTCAGTATGAGCCCGGGGGCTGGGTTAGGGAGCAGGCTTTGTGCAATGCTGTTATTTGGCCTGAGCCCTGTGCTGGGAAATTCAAGAGCCTCCATGGTTTTTGCTTTTATCTTATGCAAGGTGCGGACTCTACGTAATGTCCAGACGTAGTCAAGGACATGTTGCCTTGGTCAGGCAAGACTTAGAGAACGTGTGATGACTCTGCTGCTCACTATTCCTAATAAAGGCCTCTCGAAAGAGGTTTTTCTGAGTTATATACAGCCTTATTTGTAAGGATATTTGACGCTTTGATTCTTCTGTTGAATAGGATGGACGGTTGTAGATTCTCTTGGAAGTGTGTACATGGTGGTTGTGATGAGTGGAAAAAGTATTGGCTTTGGAGTCAGAAGACCTGTGTTTACTTCCTAGCTCTGCTGTTTTCTGGTTGTCAGACTCTAGGCCAGTAACATATTATCTCTGAGAATAAATTTCTTCCTTGGTTCAAATTGGACAATATCTACTTCCCAGGGTTGTCATATGTGAATAAAGGTGCAGGACTATTTTAGGGACCAAACTTTAGGCTTTATAAACACTAAATGAATTGGTTTTCTCACACAGGTCTTGTGATTTTGCTGGTGATAGACCACTAGCCATCTTCAGTCTTCATTTGGAGGTGGGGGAGGAAGGCATTGGGGTGATCGTGTGGTAAAATCCACTTTAATTCTAGCTGTGAGAAAAAGGGCAGGGAAAATGTGGTAAGCAATTGCTTCTAAAAAGCTCGGACTAAAAGCACTTGATGGATTTGTGCTGGTTTCCCGGTAGACTCATCTCTGTACTGCCCGCATAGCACAATTAATAGTTATTACTCAAGAAGGAACAAATAAAAAAAGAGAGAGAGCAGGCATAAAAACATCCTTTCATCTTCCTGAAGATGGTCCCCTTTGTCAGGTCCGTGGAGCCATACCTGTGAATCATCCTGGGAAAGCACAGTGTGGGTGACTAGGAGGAAGATCTTGTGGTTCACTTCTTACCCACTTCCTGGGCTGGGAAATGTCTAAGCTCATCTTTCTTATCTGCTGATGCCTTGTCAATATCCACTACCGTTCACTGTGCATCTTCACAAACAGGGGCCTCTTTCTCACATCCTCACTCCAAATACATCAGTGTGTAGAGAGCCTGTTCCTCTCTGGGCAGAAAAAGTTATAAAGCAGAGGAAAGTTGAGACGGTAAGCCTGGGGCCATGGAAGAGCACCGGAGTAGTGTATAGAAGTGTGGCCGTGAGTGCAAGCATGGAAGCACTCAAGCCGTGTTTGTTTTGTGAGGCTATGAACTGAGCCACGGCCTGGCTCCAGACCGGCCACCTGACCTTGGGCGCTTCACCCCTATGCTGCTGGAGTCCGTGGATCAGGCATTGCCACTTGCAGTCTTGAAGCTTAGTCAGATTAGGAAAGGACCCTGACTTTGAGGATGAATGCCCCCAGTGGATGTCTAACTCTCCTATAGATTTAACCTCGCAGGCAGGATGGAGGTGAAGGTCATGGGGTATAGGGTCTATTTTTGTGTTTGAATCCAGCTGCAGCAGGGCTGATTCTGGGTGAGCTTCTGTCTCTGGGTTTCAGTTTTGTCTTCTGTGAAGTAGGAATAGGGTTGCTGTCAGTACTGGAGGTAGCACATGGTGTCAGGTGCCTGGCACAGAATAAACTCTCAATCCATGACTGGTATTGTGTTTGCTATTGGTATTTTTCTTATGTCACCACAATCATTTTTCTACAGGGATAGACTGTGGCTGCAGGAAGTATTAGTTGTGAAAGTGCTTTGTACTAGAAAGAATGAACGAAGTCATTAAAGAGAGCTTGGAATCAATTCTGCCATCTTCCTTTTTATTTGCATTCATGGATTTTTGGCCTCAAGTCTTGGGTGTTATCTTTTTTTTTGCTATATCTCTGGGATATTTCCCCTTTTCTCTGTTCCATCTATTATTGCCTTAAGACGCATTCTCATTGCCTCCTGCTTGACCGGTGTTCCTGTCTCCAGACTCTCGAGAGCCCTAGTTCTCAAAGTGTGGTTCCCTGAGCAGCAGTGCCACCATCAAGCCTCACAGCTTGCTAGACATGCACCTCTTAAGCCCCTTCCAGACCTGCTGAATCCTGGGGCACATTCCCTACCCTGCTGCAGGGCCCATGTCCAACCCCACGTGCTACCACCTGCTGCCTTTGCTCTGAGCACATGCTTGGCCAGTGTGTTTGTTCTGCCTCTGGATGATTTCCTGATTCTGATCATTCTCACTACGTCTTTTGTAAAAGGTGGTTGGGAAGGTGAGCGTGTGCGTGGAAAAGCACTGGAGTAGAGTAGTGACCCAATCCAAGTCAACATTCATAACCTTGACTGTGGCCATGGAGTCTCTGAAATGGTCTGGATACTTTCATGGTTTCCCCTTGCTACCTTTCTGTACACTTGCTGAGGGCTTCTCATGCACCAGGCACCGCTGATAGTGCACTCGAATGGATTAGGTAATTGGATTACCTCATTCTCTCGAAGGATTATTTATTGATATCTTTATCTTCCTCTTGTCTAAAGATGTCAGCTCTAAAGTGGGGACCTCGTCTGTTGCCACTATATCCCCAGTCTGTGGAAGATTGCCTGACATAGGAGAGGCACTTGGGAAATTGTTATTTAGGGAATGAATGAATGGGTCCCAGGAGATTATCATTTGGGAACAAATCTAGATGAAAGGAACGAAGAGTCTCTCGCCTCCCTATTCCAGATACATTCCAGGAGAAAATAACCTTAAGTTGGTCTTTAGTCTAAGAGGTGGAACAGGCATTGGAATCTGATTTAGGATTTGTTCTAGTGGCTTTGGGTGCAGATGCAGGACCTGAAAATCTGGGAGAGAGGTTCTTGAAAGGCACCTTAATGAGAACAAGTCTTTCTAAAGCCTTAAGTTTGGCGCTTGGCCTGGTTGGAAATACAGGGCCTTCCGACTTCTGTGTTCTTTGTGCGCGTGTTGTTGATGTGCGTATGTGAACCTTTTATTATTATGGACTCAGCCGGCAGTAACCATGGTGAGTAGACCTATCACACAACATTTTTCTGAGTCAGTTTAAAATGCTGACAATTAAATATACCGTACTCTTTTAAGCGATCCATCAGTCTCCCTTGTTGTCATGGTGACCGGAGTATATTTAGAAATGTGACAAGTACACTGAGTTCAATTGCACTTTTGCCAAAACATAGTTTTGCAGCTAAAATTGAATTTCCTGATTGAAGATCCAAGTTCTGTTAAGGGGGCATGATCGTTTCTATACATTATTCTGGAAGCATAACTTACATCATTCTATTAAATCAGCACTTAAAGTCTTATCAGGCTAGTAAGATATTGACACTAGAAGTGGTTATACTTAGAGTTGATGAAATAAAGTGAAAAAAGGCATCTTTTTTTTTTCCCTTTAGAAATGAAATTTGGGCCTCATCCATATAATTAGTTTAATGATTAATTCCTTTAAATATTTATAAAAATTTGTAGGTAAGTGTGCGTATATCTATTCCTCCAGATTATATTTTTTTATTTAAAGAAACTTCTCAGGACTTCCCTGGCAGTCCAGTGGTTAAGACTCCACGAGCTTCCACTGCAGGGGGCACGTGTTTGATGCCTGATCAGGGAACTAAAATCCGGCATGCCATGTGGTGAGGCCAAAAGAAAAAAAAGAAAGAAAGAACCTTATCAAGTACCTCCCTTCTCCTACTTATAATTCATTCTTAGCAATATTAGGGCATCTTTTTTGACTTTTGGTCTGACCTCAGATTGACAAGCATCCTTATTTTTCTGCAACCTCATTCCTTTTGGGTTTTAAATGGAGTGGAGTAAAGAGATAAAATGAACGGGACTTTTTGCTCAAACAAAGGAAAAGTGAAAGTCTCTTGTCTAATCAGTAACTCCGTTTGAGTCCTCACTCCCCGCTTGTCCTTTGTCCTGTCCCCACAGTGCCAAGAATGTTGCTGAGTGAGAACTGCTTGCTCGTTTGACCACAGAAAGTTTAGGGAATTATGTGGTGGCTGGGTCCGTTTTACAACCCTGATTTCATTCCTGGTCAAAGACAGATTCTTGTTCTTTTTTTTTTTTTTAAAGCAGAATGACATTTTAAAAATTAATTAAATAATTAACATTTATTTACTTATTTATTTAGTTATTGGCCTTGCCACAGCCTGTGGGATCTCAGTTCTGCACCCAAGGATTGAACCCGGGCCATGGCAGTGAAAGCCCGGGATCTTAACCACTAGGGCACCAGGGAACCCCCAGATTCTTGTTCTAGAAGTGAGAAACAAGTGCTCCCGGAGACTTTTGCTTCTATGTTTCTGTGGAACTGAATGGTTCGGTAACTGGGGTTGATTTTTAAACCCCTGTTAATATATATGTTAAACCGTTTTTATTTCTTTCATGTTCATGGCAAATAGTCTGGTTTGTAAGAGACATCCTAGTTATAATAGCAGTTGGTAAGATTCACTCACTTTTTCTACATGCCGGGTGCTGTGTGTACTAAGCTCTTTGCTGGATCATTTCACTGGAGTGACACAGTGATCTTGAGTGGGTCCTATTGTCATTTTCATTTTACATTAAAGAGACAGGTTCGGAGAGATTTTATATCTTGAGCGTAGCTTTGAAGTCAAGGAGTTGGATTCTGATCCACGTGCTGTATTGACTCCTGTCTGCCGCATGGAAGGCACACGGTGACTATCTGTTGACTAACCATTGGACTGGCCCGGTGGTGAAGTCATACAGATGTTTCAGTGTTTCTAAATGCTCGCCAACATTGTAGCTACGTTATGGTAAACAGGTAGTAGGATCTGAACCTAGCACTGGAGGCCGCTCTGTATCTCCCCTAAAGGTTTAGAACCAAAGCAGGTTCGAACGAGGCAGGAAGGGAGCAGACATAAATCCCATCAAGTCCAGTGGTTTGGTCTTAGGACCTATTTACAATTAAAAATGAGTTTTTGTTTCTGTGAGTGATATAGCTCATGCTATTCATTATCTTGGAAATGAAACAAAAAGAAAGCAGATATTTTAATAAAAACATTTGTATGGAAATAAGTACGTTTTCCAAAACAAACAAAAAATTAGTGAAAGAAGTGGCAACTGGATTCTTACCTCTGCATTGAATTTTTTGCAGTATGTATTTTGAGTAAAATTTATGAAGAAAATCCAGAAAGGATTTACAGAAAGGATTGGAAAAGGAGTTAAAAAAGAGGCAATTGTGGATTTTCTTCTTTGATACTACACCAAAATTTGACAAGTGGTGGTTTCTTAAGGTTTAGTTGCAATGTGAAATCTGAACTCATATCAATAAATTTTTTTTTTATGTAATCCGTTATATTAAAATGCACTGGTCTAATTTTTACTTCGAATTGATCTTCACCTATGATTGTGTAACATCATTCATTGGTTATTTGGTTCACAGAGTTATGCACGTCTTCCAAATGTTGACATGTTTTATTCTTTAACATCTAAAAAACAATCACAGTCATTAATATCACCACTGATTTAATCAAAAGAGCCTTTAAGTATTAGGAGGATGTCAGGTGTATAATAGTAGGTGCAAGGTTTTAAAAATTCTAATTTTCAATTTCACATTTGAGTTTTATCATTGACAATAGATCCTGTGAGTCGTTTTTCTTGAAATGATAGGCTTTTTTGGTTTATTTTTGAGAAAATGTATGATGTGACCAAGTCTGAATGACCACAGTTTGTCAGTCTTCCTTTCAAATAAAAATGGTGTTTCGCGCAAAGACCTGTCAGTTCATCTCTCAATTCAATCACACACGCGTGTTTCTTGGAGACAAACATTATAGTTTGGGATTCAGCCGAAGTGCTTTGTGAATACTTCCTACTAGCTCACACAGAATATTAAAAAGATGTATTAATCTTATAAAGACGATGTAAAAACCTCAGGATTGTGGTTTAATAAAATGAAGGATTTTTAATGCATTAAGGACAGTCTTAAGTGAAAAAGTCCCCCTCGACTCCCCTTTGCTGTGGGTGCTTGTGGTGAAAAAGTACAATGACTATCAGTACGTTTTGGTGCCACTTTCTTGATTCGTGTTAAAACTCCAGCCATTTTTACCCACTTACTGCTTTTTTGCACCATTGGTGTAAATGTCCACACAGTGAAAAAGGTTCATAACATCTTAGTATTATGAACTTGCACTCTCCCCTGAAAAGGTCTAGAGGACCTTTGAGTTTATGTATCACACACCGAGAGCCACTGATCTAATCCAGTCTTTGCATTTTATGAGAGAGAGGAGCTGGAAAAGACCAATCCCAGACAACCCCACCAGTTAGTGGTAGAACAGGGACAAGAACTCAGTTGTTAATGCATTCCTCTTTCTTTTTTGCTTTTGACTTCCTGTTTCAGTTTCAGAAATTTCAAGGTAGGTGTTTGTGAAGTTCTTTTGTGAATATGGTGATGTCAAAATATATAATTATTGAACACATTTAGGAAGATTTCTATATTTTTTTGCATATTAAAGCCTTAGCGTATTTTCCCTGCTCTGTACTCAGCACTGCACCACTGCTCTCTCTTCTGCTTTTCAGTATTTCAGTAGTTACCAGTGCTGCCCCTTTAAAACAGAACATGCTTTGTCTTTGCCAAATGGAGAGAAGGTGAGGGAGCAGTGGACTACTTATTCATTTTCTGGTTTAGAATTCCAGCTTTGTGGGGGAAAAAGAATCAGCGAGTTTGGGCTGAAGCAGCCACTTTCTTCTCCACCTAGATTAGTTAAAAGTCACAGGAAAGGAAATTGTACACACAACTATTATCTTTCAAATCATGACAAGTCATCTCACTGGCCAACTACCCTTAACCTTCAGGTCTCTGTTAAAGCTTCTCTCTCTCTCTCTTCCTCTCTTTCCCCCTCTCTCTTTCTTTTTCTCTTCCCTGCCCACAGGAGGGAGGTTGTCCAATAGAAATTATTCTTAATTTTGCTTTTGCTTATGTTAATATTTTATGTGATCTGTTTTCGTCAATAAAAATTGGTCAGATTTTGAAATTGTAATGAGGATACTGAGAGAGGCAGTAGAACCAGACCTAGATATTGCATTTTCTCTTTAATATCTTCCTCCTGATTTAGAGTAGTTTTGAGGGAGGTTGGGGCTTGAAAGCAGTTACAGTGTATGAAAATGAGTAAATCTGGCAACCCGTAAAAGTACGTTTGCAGACTCAAATGTATTGTTCTCTCATTTTCAAATAAGTTGGATGTTCTTTTGCAAGACGTCATTTTTTCCTGTTTCTCATCCAATTTTTGATCGCTTTCCCTCACCTGTAAGCTCTGTGAGCTAAACTTTGTTTTCTAATCTTCTGATTCTTCCCCATGACTGTTTTCATTACCCCAAAGTGTGATCAGATTTGGCCTTTGGTCACCTGTGTGAATCAGCTGTTCCCTAAACCTAGGCCTTTGGTAACTTCCTTTTCTTTCCACAAAACTGATGTTTCCTGCCCTTAGCTACCTGCAAACCATTAACGTCTTTTTTCTTTCTGTTTTAGACTTCCAGTTATGGTTCTTCCTAGCCACTTATTAGGCTCGAAAATTGCCTAGCAACAGTTCTAACTCTTCACAATGTTCTCTGCTTCCCTGTTGGGACTTCTGGAGCATGGGTCTGTCCTGTGCTTGGTGCATCATAGGAGCTCCATGGATGTGTTGAATGGATGTTATTTTTATCCAGGGGTCTCTTCTTCAAAGGGCATTCTTCAGATTTTTATCTAGTGATTTGAGCTGTTGTTTATCTCTCAGTATTGGGCAGCTAAATCTCTGAAACACAGAGCTGCACTGGCCCGTCTTCTGACTCCCTCCCACCAGGATGTCATGCATGCCTTTCTTGGCAGACGGCCACTTAGCCTCTACTTGAACACTTCTCATTCTTTGTGAGGCAGTTGGTTCTACTGCTGGATAAAACCAATGTTTAACGTTCTCCTTTGCATTGCTCTGAAACTGGATTTTCTGTCGTTGCATCCCTAATAGTTCTAGCACTGCAGATTTTTCCAAAGTATGATATAATTTCTACAGGACGCATCCTCAGACACCTGAAGATAGCTTTGATTCTCTATCCATCTTCTTTCCTCGTTCAGTCTTTTTCTTGCGACTTACATCCCACGATGCTCATGTTCTTTATGTCTTCCCAATTTCACATCACTTTATAGATTTCTACCGTGCTATCCAACTCTAGATGCCGCTTTCAAACCCACTTCTTTTCTTTGTTATTACACTGAGAACAGTGTGAGTTTGGGGCCCTAAAAGCTCGATATGAATTCTAGAACCATAACTTACTGCTTGTGTGAACTTGATCAGATTACTTACTCTTTCTAAGCATTTCGTTGCTCAGATGCAAAATGGATATACAATGGCTTCTAAGAATGTTTTTAAGGATTAAAGTATGTGAAGTGCTTAGCTCAGTTACAGAAACATAGCATGTTTAATAGAGATTACTTTTGACTCGATCAACTTTTTAAAAAATCTTTAATTCTTTTTTTTAATTGAAGTAGAGTTGATTTACAATATCATGTTAGTTTCAGGTGTATAGGACAGTGATTCAGTGGGCTGTATATATATATATATATACTCTTTTGTGTTTGATTTTTTCCCCTCACATGTGAGTTTGTTTCTAGAATTCATTACTTCAAGAATCTTTCCTTTTTCCTTTCTCTTTCTTTCTCCATTGTTCCCTGTTTGGATATTATTTATACCTGTAATCTTAAAAGAAATTCCCATTATCTCTAGATTTGTTTTCCCCTTAAATTTTAAATTTTATATCATTTAGCATGGTTTTCTTGACAAGTATTGTTTCCCTCTACATGAATTTTCTCAATTCCTGCCTACTTTTGTATTCATATGTTCAGCCTTTATTATTCTTCCTGTGAAAAACATTTCTTCACCCCCTACTGGGTTAATGATGGCTGGGCCTTTGCAGGTTACCTAACTTTTCACTGAACCACTCACTTTAGTTGGGGACTTCCCTGGTGGCGCAGTGATTAAGAATCTGCCTGCTAGTGCAGGGGACACAGGTTCGATCCCTGGACCAGGAAGATCCCACATGCCACAAAGCAACTAACATGTGCCACAGCTACTGAGCCTGCTCTCTAGAGCCCACGAGCCACAACTACCGAGCCCGTGTGCCGCAACTACTGAAGCCTACGTGCCTGGAGCCTGTGCTTCTCAACAAGAGAAGCCACTGCAATGAGAAGCCCATGCACTGCAACTAGAGAAAACCCGTGGCCAGCAATGAAGACCCAACACAGCCAAAAAATAATACAGTTCTTTAAAAAAAATAAATAAAAATTCTTTGAAAAAAAGAGAATCATTTAGTTGAACAATATACTTTTTAAATTAACTGTTCAATTAATTTCAATTCAACCAACATTTACTAAGCACTTGTTATGTGACATGTGTTGAGCTAAATGGTATAGGAATTACATAGAACACTTTTATCATTTGTTCATGCAGTCATTCAATAAACATTTTCTTGAGTACCTACTAAGGACCAGATTCTGGATTTGGGGTTTGGTTTCAAGAAACTGACTTTGACAAGGTTTCACCTTCAAGACACACAAGCAAGGAAAACTTATAAAACAGTGTGGTAATTTTAGTGATCTAGATATGGTCTTCTTTGGAAAGGCTGCCTCACCAAACCCTTTTGGGTCAATAAAAGCTTCATAACAGGAGATACGTTTAAAGGCTGAGTAGGGGCTCAGAGTCCACTGGAAAGAAGAGACCCATACTAGGGTTTGGTTATCTTTGGTTATAAAGCCAGCTTCTAAGTTCTAGGTGTTATCATTGACTTCCCTATCCCTGCTGTCTGGCATTGCGTACATGCAACATTTGCCTTTTCTTCTGTTTAGTTCAGGGGCCTTAGAGCCAGTGTTGGGGACATAATTACTACATGAATGCATATTTCTGTATTCCAAAGTAGGAATAATAACATAAGTATGTAAAACTCATCTCATGCTGGTAGGACATGTTACAAAGTCTTTCTCTATCCATCATTTCGTTCACTTATAGAACAGCTTAGTGCCTGCGGGTTTCCTCAGCGAGTATCTGAAGCATTGTTACAGATAGATATTAGCACAAGAATTAGCACTGAATAATTATGTTTGGAGGATTTCCAAGTAATTTTTCCTCTCTTTATTTCAAAGTGATGGTGCTGTATTGTCTGATTTTATTATATCACAGACGAGCTCTGCCCATAACCAGGTATCTAGAAAAGAGTCCATTTTCTACTCTGTGCCTCAGATTTGTCACTTGCCAAATATGAATATTGGTACTGTTATTAACAATAATACCAATTTCACATCACTGGTTTGAGGTGAGGAATCAAATCATTCATCCACATGAAAGCATAATGTATATAACTAATCACAGTTGAAAATACTTGTACAAAATGTACCTTTTGAGTGACCAGATTGTTGGCTACTTTGTCAAGGTCGGTTCAGCTTAATTAATTAATTTTCACTTGTTTCTTAAAATTTCTGAGGCAGCTTCGTGTCTTACTTTCTTCTGTTTACCCAGTAGTGACTGCTGGCAAGTGCTATATGTTCCATAAACACTTGTTGATTGAATTTTGTAAAGTACCCATCTTCTAAAGTCCAGGGCCAGAAATTTGTGAGCTACTTATATTTCTGCTTAGGATTCCTAAAGCCTCTGGTTTAATTTCTAGATTATAACTTCCATTGATAGAACCCTTATAAATAGCACATGAAAAAGATGAGCATTACCTTTAGGCCATAGCAATTTACTGTTTAAAAATCTGATTAATTTCAACACCATCAGCCAGGATGTCAGAAGATCTCAGTGCCTTTGATAGATGCTGACAGGTGAAGAAATTAAAATCAGGGAGGGAAGCAATTAAATACTGGCGAACATTACTTTAATGAGACAACCAAATCGTTCAAAAGCCACGGAGTACGTTGTATTCTTGATAAGCGTCTTAGGGTATCAGGTGAGTGTTTATTTGAAATATGTTCTTCCTAAGGGATTTGATGATGGGAATGGAGGGCTTTCCATGTTTGTCATCTAAAGCCTTTGGCCTAATCTCACATTTCAATTGCTTTTGGGGTCAGACTTCCTAATAATCATGTTTAAGATTATGATATTGTTTAATGTATAAGTATTCCTCTCACCACCAACTTTATCAATCCATAAAACTTAAGATGCACAAAGTGTAGACAAAGTAATTCTTGGCCTTTTCACAGTGGTTTAGGGATAACCATGGTCAAGCCCTGTGGAAAGAGAAACAGAAAGATGTATGTTTAATAAAACTTCTAAATTTGGAAGACTTGGGAATTGTAGTGCTAAAACCAGAACCCAGGTCCTCATTGCCCATTGCAGGTGTTCTTTTCAAGATAACACTCCTTGTTCTGAAGAATGTCTGGGACCACAGGGCTGAAGACTTAATTGTTCGTTGGCTTGGAGGAAGTTTTTATAAAGCTCTGTCCACTGCTCATTTGTACTATAGCACTTGTAAAATATCAAGTATTAAGGGGCCTATGTACATCGGTCTTTGTGATTTTCAAGCCAGTTGGTTGGAATTTTTTTTCATAACGTCAGGATCACCATCTAGAGTTATGTTGCCTAAAAAATGTTCTGGGGTGCAGTGATCGAGCCAGAAGTTACCATAGTTTGTGAAAACCTGTCGAAACAGGTCTCTCTGCTCTCTTCACTTCTCATGTCTTCCTATTCCTCTCTTCTTTTTTCCTTATTCCCCATCACTTTTCTTTCCACTCTCTCTCACTCTCTTTTCTCCTTTGACGCCATTGTTCTCTCCAATTTCCCCCTAAATATAGTAGAAATGATCAGTCGTTTTATACGAGTCCCACCTAGGTTTGGTGAGTCTTGCTTTTGCATTGATTCTAATTAATGTGTTGAAGTTTTGCAAGTTACAGGTTCATCTTACAGGTTTTTTTTTTATTTTTGGTTGAAATTGCTTCTGGAAATGAGAACAGTTTTCTTGGGAGTGGATGGATGATTTGATAAAGGATGCAGACCTGCCAGGTTCTGGGTCAGCAGTCATAAAATCCACAGAGACAGCCAAGGATAACTGGCTTCATTACCAAGACGCTCGAGTGGGATTTGTCACTTGTCCCAGATGTCTTTATGGGTCTGGTGGAGAACTCCACCGCGTTGGGAAATACTCAAGTTACTGAGGACACATGGCACTCATATTGTGTGAGAAGAGGACGGTGAACTTCTTAGCTAGAAGGTTTCAGCTTTTCTACGGTGTGAGGTGAAACTTATTGATGCAGACCCCTTTACGAAAATTCAGTGGTACAGCCTGCGTTGTTTCTGTGGCTTGTGTTTCGATAGCTTGCCCAAGGAGGTTGCATCTCTGAAACTTCACTGGGGAGAGCTGCGAAAGTGTTCATGGTAACCCTGCATCGAACACTCCTCTGCCTCAGCTTAGTAATGTGTCACCTTCTGGTTAGACCACAGATGTGAAGTCTTTCTCCTTTCACTTGCCAGTGAAGCAGGACTCAATACTAAGTGTGCTTTGGTGCCTTGCCAATGGACTTTTATAGGGTATATACTCATTTTACCTTTTCCTCCACATAGAGCGCTCCCAAATGGGAGGCTGCATCGTGTAGCAGGAGGGTCCTTACTTGTTTGGGGATCAAGATTTTGGGGGTTCAGCTTTTATCTGTTCTGTATTAGCCGTGTGATTTTTAAAGTTTGGTGTCCCGATCAGTGAAATCAGGGTGATAAGGTTTCATTGGGGTTATGTCAAGGATGATTTGCGATAACATGACCATGAAGTATTTTTCCAGCTATGAAGTATAATGTCAAAGATGATTAATGCTTTGATTTTGGTGGCATAGGGGAAGAATTTCTTGCAGAGTATCTTATCAACCATTCTCTACTCATAATCGTCTGATATGAGCCCTATATGAAAATGGGATATATTAATAAATCTTCCCAGGGGCCTTTACTTCTCAATAAATCTATCCCTATGTTAAAACAGATCCTCTTGTTCTTGCAGTCCTGTTGGAAGCTCCATCGCTCTGAACCTAAAGCATGATACAAGCACAAACTTTAAATGATCTGTGATAAACCTGAAGGTCTTTCACCTAAAGCAGTTTCTTTTGCTTTTGGGGGTTGAGGGGATACATGATTCTTAACTTTTGAGGCTTTGTCATTTGGAGCAAAAGTTCCTTGTGCTGCTGTTAGGTGAGGCCATGTAAGATTGACATAGATAAATATTGCGGTATTTTAAAACTAGGGCCATAAATCAAGGAAATACCCAACCCAGAGATATCCTCCAGCCTTGCGTGCTCAGAATATCATTCTTTGATCATATAAGCATGGGCTCATAGGAAGAAATGTTACCATTTTGTATACCACCACTGTCCATACCTACAGATATGAAGTAATGGAGGAAAATCTTCCAAAATAAGTTTAACTCATCTTTGGCTATGATTAGGTATCGTATGCCTCATTTACGTGTAAGGAAATTGGCACTCGGAGCTTCAGTAACTTGCCTAAGGCCATTGGTAAGAGGAAGACAGGTCTGACTGCCTCCGAATCCCATGTGTTTCTGCTCCTTCTTCACGTCAACCAAATAGCTGCTTTTATTTCATTATTCCCTCTTCCGCTAAGTCTAGTGGATCGAGTCAATGAGTCGTCAGTCCTTGTGTTTTCCTACCTAATGTCCTAGGCATAAAGGAAAGACCACTGGACGAACAGGCAGAGCTCAGAGGGTCCAGACTCTCACTCTGCCATATCCTATACACTACGTAGTCTCAGGCAAGTTACCTCCTTTTGCTGAACATCAGTTTTCACATGTGTGAAATGAGGACAGTAGTACTCGTTTCCCATGACATTTGTCATGTTAATCACGAGAGAGACGTTAGTTCCCTTCTCATCCTCCTTATCCCTCAGTGAGCTTCTCTTTCCTCACCTGTGAAGTGGGTAGAGTAAGATCTTCCCGCTTCTTCACCAGGGTGTCATGGGGTGAAATGAGATAATGAATGTGAAAGTGTTTTGCAAATCAAGAAACTGCCATAAAGACAGAAGAGTTTAGGACTGTTAATGAATAAACAGAGCTTGGAACCAAAGGGTAACTTTTGCTTGTTTCATTTCCAGACACTAGCATTGCAGTTGGTTCAACCTTGTGTCCGCTGATCATTCCAAGAGCTAGCTGTCCAAGGTAAGAGAGGTTTGGCATCACCGTGTTTATGGAATGCCAATAGGCATCTTAACCAATGATGTTTAAGGTGGATCTCACTCCCAGCAGAAGAAATACTAAGGTATTTCATGAGCACCAAAACCGGAAAAATGGCCAAGACAGTGAACTTCGCCCCTTTTATGTCTTCTTGATTTGATTTCTCTTTCACTGCCTAGCTTTTTAGGGTTTCATACCAAAGCACAAAAGTCTGGGCAACATGGTTTTCATGGTATGCCATGTCCTAGGATGTTCTTTTTTTTTTTTTAATTAATTTTTATTGGACTATAGTTGCTTTACAGTGTTGTGTTGGTTTCTGCTGTGCAGCGAAGTGAACCAGCTACACATGTACATATATCCTCTCTTTTTTGGATTTCCTTCCCATTTAGGTCACCACGGAACATTGAGTAGAGTTCCCTGTGCTCTACAGTAGGTTCTCATTAGTTATCTATTCTATACATAGTATCAATAGTATATATATGTCAATCCCAATCTCCCAGTTCATCCCACCTCCACCCCGTTTTCCTCCTTGGTGTTCATATGTTTGTTCTCTATATAGGACATTCCTATCCAGGGCCTTCTTGTATCTCCAGCTGGTCTGTAGCAGGAGGGCTTTCTGTCCAGTTTCCTGGCCGATGATTGAGTGTGTTTTTCACTACACTATGCTGCTTGTGTTACCTGGCTTTGAAGGGGCCAAACTTTACTTGTCGGTTTGCCACTGCCTCTTAACTGCCCAAAAAACATCTCAAAAGGACATAATCTAAGGCTACACCACAGCAAAAATCTTAAGAATACAGGAAATGAGTTAGAGTCTTTTGAAACCCAGGACCTGTCCTATCTGCATTCCACTCCCCTGGGGACCTAGCATAAAGGGGTTAGGGCTTTGGCAGAAGAATTCATTCTTCTTGAGTTTGGCAAGAAAACAGAGACCAGTTTAAAAAAAAATAAGGATGCATAAAATTTGTTTTATGTGTTTAAGGAAGCATAAAAAGTTTTAAAATTTGCAAAGTCTGAGTTTTCTTCTGCAGATAACCAGCTGATATCTGTACTTTCCCAGCTTGCTCTGCTGTGCTCTCTATAATCTTCTAGAAGCCTCAGGCAAAAAGAGGTGAAGTAGTTACTGTGGTGTCCCTAACTGCAGGCCCTATAGAATAGCAACTTTGTGGAAGCTTTGTATCGGCATTTAAAGTACTGTAAACGTTTGTTCTGATGAATATTTTGATTATCCCTTTGGTATGTTCTTTCCATGATCTTAAACATAATTTAAAAAAAAATTTATATTGGGGTGTAGTTGATTTACACTGTTGTTTTAGTTTCAGGTGCACAGCAAAGTGAGTCAGTTATACAGGTCCATATACCCCCTCTTTTTTAGATTCTTTTACTATATAGGCCATTACAGAGTATTGAGTAGAGTTCCCTGTGCTATACAGTAGGTCCTTATTAGTTATTTATTTTATATATGGTAGTTTAAACATAATTTTAATGACACAGACCTTTGAAAGAACTGAGGTTTGTTGGTACTGACCCCAATTTGCAGGAGCTAGCAATTTAGAAACGAGTGGAAATTTTGGTGTTACGTTAATAACGGTACGTTTTCAGAGGTGGTGTTCATCATACACATGGACTAAGAAGAGGTCAGGTGCAGACAAGGCCGGTGAGGGGGCGTGTGGACTGCGAAACGCCTCTGGGAGCAGATCTGACCTAGAAGCCATTTGTGTTGTTTAGATTTTATGCTTGTTTCTACAAAAGAGAGGGTTACTAAAAAAAAAAAATGATGGTAGCCCAAAATACAGGAGTGGCTGCTGCGCATTTTTTGGTCCCTCTCTAGTCCATGAAACGCCCCTGCAAAAAAATCCTTTCCTATGTATTTCATGTATTTTTAGGGATAAACGCATCAGAAAAGAATGTCCTGTAGGTATGTGATATCATAATTTTTGGTGGCTCTGTTAGGCAGAGATCTATTTGTTCACTTAGAAACAGCAGTTATTATATTAACTTTTCTCCAGATGCCAATTGTTAAATATCAGTAAAATTTTTTTTTTTAAATTTATTTATTATTTTCTGGGGGGTACTCCAAGTTCAATCATCTGTTTTTATACACATATCCCCATATTCCCTCCCTCCCTCCCTCTGAAAAGTGGTTCACTCTGCCCCCACTTCCCCACTGAAACCCATCTTGAAACTACAAAGAAGAGTGTAAGCCAGGCTGGAAAGGTTATGAAAAATTGCTCTTGAGAAAGAGGAATTTCATCCCTGTCTGTCTGTCTGTCTGTCTGTCTGTCTGTCTGTCTGTCTATCTATCTATCTACCTATCTATCTATCTATTTATCTATCTATCCATCCATCCATCCATCCATCCACCTATCCATTCATCTGTTTGTCTTTTTTATTTTGGAAGTGGATTTCTTGGGGAAAGAAGGATAAACACTTCTCAGGTAGCCTTTGGAAGGTAGAGAAGTAAATATTCTGGGGGCATGCTACAGAAATTTAAAATAATCTTGTGGTAATAATTGGTGTCAGTGGCAGCAATGAAAAAAGAATAACAGTTTAAATAAATGATTAGACTTGACGGTAGATGTGTCAACAGGTACCCCCTTAATGAGTGTAACCATTGTTTTTCTCGGCTTTCAGCGTTGATCCACTGACTGCGGTGTGTTCCCTGTCCCACTTCCAAACCAAATCTATTTAAAGCTGTACTTCATGGAATCTGAAACTGTATACCCTGTTTACTATTTAGAGCTGAGACCCGATGTTCTTTAACAGGGAAGATCTGTACTTGAGCAAGAACAGCCTCCTGGCCTTTGGTAGACTGTTGATTATCCCTGTTTTCCACAGGGTGATTCACTGGAAGGATGAATAATGCCCAGTTAATTCTCATGGACTTGTCTATATTGCTAGAATGAATTGTTTATTAGAATTCGATGGAAACAGGCCTAGTCTGCCTTAAAGCAAACAAATCAGGTATTGTTATTTGAGGAGGAGTTAGAGACAGCAGTTATAAGTGAAATTAGTTTCTTAGTTACCTGGATAGAGGCTCATTGTTTGCAGGAGTGAAGTAATGTGTTACGGGTTACCTTCCATGCGCCAGGAGTCATAAGAATCTAATTCAGCTCCCAGCTCTGTGTAGCCTCAGGCAAGTCATTTTCCCTCTTTGGGGTCCATTTCAGCATCTAACAACACCTAGAGTTGGACCACTTGGTTATGGCATTATTTCTAGTCAAGTGTCCTAATAGCTATGATTTCATTTCTTGGTCAATTCTTTCTTCCTCCTGCTGCCACTTTTCCAAAGTCATAGAAGAGTTCAGTGTGTGAAAATAGTTGTTCCTTTTAGCTTTTGATTCTTAGACATACCTGAAGGGCAGCTAGTGATTTGAATTATGTATACACTCTCTTTGGGCATGTATGCATTTGTTGTTCCCTGCCCCCAGCAACATTCAGTTTCTGGTTAGAAAGGGAAAAAAAAATCCATCTTCCTCCATGTTTCTCTGCTTCATAATCTGGGTCTCACTTTTAGAGGCTCTGGTAATAACAGAGAGGTTGCTCTTCTGTTGTTTGACTTTTCCAGGTGTGAGTTAGTGACCTGTAAGGAGAGGTCAGAATGTCAAAGGCAGAAGGGACTTTAAGAACAAATCTAGGGACTTCCTAGGTGGCGCAGTGGTTAAGAATCTGCCTGCCAATGCAGGGGACACATGTTCAATCCCTGCTTCAGGAAGATCCCACATGCTGTGGAGCAACTAAGCCCATGTGCCACAACTATTGAGCCTGTGCGCTAGAGCCTGTGAGCCACAACTATTGAGCCTGTATGCCGCAACTACTGAAGCCCATGCGCCTAGAGCCCGTGCTCCACAACAAGAGAAGCCACAGCAATGAGAGGAGCCTGCGCACCACAATGAAGAGTAGCCTCCGCTCGCCGCAACTAGACTAAGCCCATGTGCAGCAACGAAGACCCAACAGAGACAATAAATTAAAAAAAAAAAAAGAATCATATGGAAGCTTTATAAAAACAAAACAAAACAAAAGCCAGTCTAGCCAAATCTCAGAGATGGAGATTTTTGGGTCAGGGAGGGAATCTGATCCTGGGCTAGAATTCTTTCTTCTGACTCCATAGTTATATCCCTGTTTTAGGAGAGGAATCTGTATGTGAGTGTCTTTTCTCTTCCCAATATTTAAAGGGACGTTATCTTTCAGGCAGAACCAATCTCATTGTCAATGCAGGGATGTGAGATGCCCTTGAAACATAAGTGGATGGCAGGCCTCTTCATTCATTCTGTGAGGCATGGGATAGAGGATTCTGGCTGGCCTCTGCTCTCTGTGTTTATTGGGAGGCTGTGGATTGCCTTGCAGTTCTTCCTGTAAGAGATTACTTGACCCTGACATCACCACTGTTTCCTCCTGCCCTTTTCTGATCCAGTGAATTATAGGAAGCTAAGGATGAGTTCCTAGCTGGCTGTGTACTGTGCATAGTTGGGAACATTAATAAAGAGAAGACAGATGCAGGATTAATACGCAGGAGGACAGGAGAGTAATAGCCAACACAGTGAAATCTAGTTCAAGGCCTGTAGTTCCCAGTCTCTGTGCTACACAAGATTAATAGCAGCATCTCTCATCCTTTCAGACCTTCTCTCTGCCTTGTTCTTGTGGGACTGGGCTGGGACTGAGAAGCAGCTGGAATGATCTTTGCCAAAATCAAACTAATGTTTTCATGAGACTTCCAGGTCCAGAGAAGAGAGTAGTAATTATCCATCAGTTAGAAGATAACTTAGAGGCCACTGGGTCTAAACACTTATCCTGTACTTCATAATACTGACACGCAGAGTGTGGAAATCATTTTACTGGGTCTGAGGTTCAAATCCTGGCTCTACTTTATTTGCTGTGACTTCAGTGAAGGCAAAGTTTCTTCTGAACCTCAGTTTCTCCATCTGTGAGATGGGAGGGGGAGGAGGAAGAGGGTGAAATAGGTGATGTCAGCGCTTCCCTGAATCCTTATTTTCCTGAGTCTCTGATCTAAGGTCCTGTAGCAAGTTTGCAGCCAAGCTGAGTCTTAGAATCAGAGGTCCTTTCTCTGGTTCGGAGTGCTCATGGTGAAAACTTCCACTGTCCATACTTTCTAAACCGCATGCTTGTATTGTTCAGCCTCGTTTTATTAAGTGAACTTTTTCTCTCTCAGTTGGCAGATCCCTTTCTGTCAAGGGACTTGCCTAAGGCAGTAGTTATTAATTCGTCTGTGTGTGTGTGTGTTTAGTGGTAGGGAAGAGGATTATGAAATATTTGGAAACTTGGATGAATCTATGAAATAGCTAGAAAATGCACATCTGCATAGAATCTTGTCTACAATTTCATGACGTTTATAAACCCTCTTAAGGCCATACATAGGTTCTAGGTTAAGCGAAAGATTTTTTTCAGAGTGTGAAGTCTGAGATGACGTTTGGGTATCACACATTTCCTTTGCTGCTGAATTTCTCCCACAATTCACCTATTGTTTTGCTCTGAGAGTCAGACTCATTTATGAGCGTGACTCTGGACATTTACATGTTCCAAACTGTTGAGTGATCTTTTAATATTGAAACTCTTATTCTGCTTGCTTTATTCATTTGTTCACTCACTAACTCACTCAAATGTACTTTTAACCCAGAATCTGCTAAGTGCGATCCACCATTATACATCATTTCATTTAATCTCATAAAATAGAAAGTTACTTTTTCCCACTTTTCATATGTGGAAACTGAGCTCAGAGAGGTTGAGTAATTTGCCTAACGTCATACAGCAAATGAATAGCAAAGTTTGGATTCAAATCCAGATCTGCTTGAAAATATGTGAATACCTCCAGAGATAACACTGAATGTGAATAAGGACAATGAAACAGTTCTGTAAATGATAGAAATTCCCGGTAGAAAATAGCCAGTGGGCCCCAGAGGAGTGCAGTGAATGTGTGCTTTGGGAGTTCAGAGAGGGACAAGATCACATATCTGGAATCATTTACATATTTCATTAATTAAATGCTCTTCTGGTGCCTTAAGGCAGGATAAGAAAAGTTGGGCAGTTGTATAAACTGCATTATAAATAACTCATGTTTTTCCTTTTCTTTCAAACTTCTATCAGCTTAGTGGTCTCAGAGTCTCCATTTTTGTAAGTGAGTGTAGGAGGAGACAGAGTGCTTAGGGTCACAGAACCCTGATCATTCTGCAAGTTATCAAGTGAATTGGAATTGCAGTACTTTGGGGAATCCGTTTGTTGTTTTCTCCGTTATATTGAGCGTGGGATTTATTTTACCAGAGATAGACTTCTGGCCGTGCACAGATCAGCACAAATGCAGATGTGAGCAGCTAGAATGTGGATCGTGCCAAGATGTAATGACTGCCACATGTGTGAAGCTCATCTCAGTGCCTGGTGACCCACTGTGAGTCTGTGTGGGAGCCCTGGGAATGAAGGCTGGTGTTAGACATGGAAGAGGCCTTGGAGATTGTCAGGGGTGACACCTTCGCATGGGAAGACAGAGACCCCCGAGAAGGGGTAGCAGCAGTTTGATGGCAGAACAAGAACCAGACTTCATACCAGCACCCTACAGGAATAGCTGCTTAAATTTTCTGTCTTCCATCGGCTCCCGCTCACACTTGACCCTGAACTGGGAGCCTAGCATTATTAGCTGCGTGATTCTGGAGGCATTGCTTGATTTCTTTGGGTCTCAGATTTGTTGCCTGTGAAATGGAAATCACACCCTATTGGCAGGACCGGTGTGAGGATAAGTGAAATACCATTGTGCTGTAGAGCACACAGAGCTGTCCTCGTCCGTGTGATTACCAGTCCTCATCATATCGCAGTGACACAGGCACTCGTGTCCTGTTGCTGCAGATTCTGCTTCCTGACTTCATCTTGATACTTTGCAGATCGTTGCTTCTCAGAGTTTGGTCTGAAGACCAGGAACATCAGAGCCACCTGGGAGCTTGTTAGAAATACAGACCTCAGGCCCCACTCCAGACCTCTTGATCACAATCTGCATTTTAATAAGATCCCCAGGTAGTTCCCAGGCTCCTTAGAGTTTGTGAAGCATTGTTTTCTGCTGGAGACCAGTTCCGAGACTCTTGGCCACAGGCCTGCTGACAGTGCCTGGGTCCGAGCCAGCATTCGGGGGCATGCCTTCCCCAGGCCTTGAGAGACAGGAGGGAGCCCTGTGAAGCAGCTCCCTGGGAGTATTGGAAGGCCGGGTTGCAGGAATCCAGCAGGCTTTATCTTTTCAGCGCCCTTCATTTCCTCAGAGGTACTATTCACCAGGGGTCAAGCTGGGATTGGAGCCCAAGGCTTTGGGCGCCCAAAGACCATGTTCTTTTCATTACACCACAGCATCTCAGTCCAGAGGAATGCTGGGCTGTGTGGACGATAACTCCTCCTTCCCCGTAGTGCCCGTATTTCCACACTGGCTGTTTTACTCTATTACTCAATTCCTAGAGGGGAAAAATTAAAAAAAAAAAAAAAAAAATTAAAAAAGCTTGAGTCGAAAGCCAGGATCCTGCAGCTTAATCAGTTATTTTCGTTTTTTAATGAGGGAGACTATTGTGAAATAAGTAATTATTAATTACTCAAAACTAATGAAATATTTTAGTTTCCTTGCTAAAAAAGCATATGGAAGCTAAAAGAAAGCATATGGGTGTTTTTTTGGGAAGCATATTGGTGAATGGACAAATTACAGTGGTGCCAATATGCCTTTGCTGTCTGGCTGGGGCCATCACTGCGTGTGCTGGCATCTGAGTCCTCGTGTGTTTAAAGGGATTATTTAAAATTCCCATCTGATGTGTGCCTTGGGTTGCCTCTGGAGTTACACAGCTCTGCCTCGTAAATCTTTCTGCCATGTTTTCGTTCTGACATTACTGGTAGCGTGTCACTCAGTATATAAAAGCTTTGCGGTCGGGGGCTGCTGTGTCCTTCCTTTCCAGATGTTTTCTGTTTCTCTGCAGTGGACTGAATCGGCCTGCCTGGCCGATGGCTATGTATTGAGGCTTTGTCCATCTGACAGTTTACCAGGGCATCCTTTTAGACGGCAGCACTGGCCCTCCTTGCTCCACGGGGGACAATGTTTGAGACCCCGGGCCCCCCACTAGTGTCTGCACTGCAGATTTCTCCCTTGTAAACCCAGAACGGTGATTCCAGTGCATCTCAGCTCGCAGGCGTGTCTGTTTATCTGATTTGTAGTCCAGGCCCTTTGCTCCTCCTCTCCTTTTCTTGATGTCTCTTCTCTCTTGCTGTGTGTTTAGTTGATCTGGTGAGTAGCTTGATGGGTTTGGAGGTGGTTGAACCTCTTGGCTGCTCTGGGGATTGCACACATCCAGGTTTGTGATGATCAGAGGCAGCATGATATGTTTGAGAAAGGTGCTTGGCGGAGTGTCAGAAAACTGAGGTGCAGACCAACCTGGCTTAAGAAGCATTTACTTAGCACTTAAACGGCGAGAGGTGGCTCGCTAAGACATCGAAGGAGGGAGCTGGCAGGTGTGTGGAGGTGAGTTTGATTCAGGGCCAGCGAGGACTCAGTGTGACATGTGGGCTCAGAAATTATACTTTGTGAGCGAGAGAATGTGGGGAGCTCTTTCTACGGGAGGTTTCTTATAAAACCAGGGACTGGAATTGGCTTTGAAGGAGGGTTGGATGGACTTTGATGGGACATTACAGGGACTTCAGAGAAAATCTCTGGCAGGCAAGAATCAGCTTGAGGCAAGTCCCAGAAGCAGGTGCGTACCAGCCCTGCCCAGAGAACTGGGCATAGATGACAGAAACGTGTAGTTGAGAGAAATCACCTCTTTTCTGGACCTCCGTCTCCTCATCTGCAACATGTGAGCTTTGGACAGTTTGGTTCTCAAGAAGCCTTAAGAGCTGCAAGTGGAATTCGACAGGATCTCCTATCCCACAGCCCGGTGAGCCATTCGGCTAAAGGCTGGCGGCTCATGGTGGCAGTGGAGCCGGGCCCAGAACCCAAGTGTCCTGTTTCCTCTTTCACTGCTCTTCCTCTCACTGCCCAGAGCGGTACAATAATGAGTGGGTGGGAGGACCGTCATTATTCCAGCCTTTAATGTATGAAACACGGAATTTTGAAACAATCTAAGACATAAAACAGATATTTAACCATCCTACATACCTGATGACCCTTCCACTGGGGAGAGTCCACTCTTATAAAGTGCTACCTTCCTCCATTTTGCCTGTGTGGGCTTTGCTTTCCTGCCTAAGGACCAGCACACATCCCTCCTCCTAGGGAAGCCTTCTGTCTCCACCCTTTGGCTTAGAAGTATAGTCTTAGCACCGGACTGTTTTATAATTGAACTTTATTTCATATTGTCATCTTTTTATGTTTCCTCTTATCTCCCGCCACCAATATACAGACATTATAAGCGTTCTGCATCTAAGGACTATTTTATTCTGCGTTTCTGAATTCCCTTTAGCTCCTGGCACCATGCCTTCTGTATTGTGCTCGATAAAGAAGCACACGGCTGTTTTGTTCAGTGGTTTTCCCCTCTGCTTGTTGCTTGTTTTTATGTTATTTTTTATTTTTTTTAATAAATTTATTTATTTATTTAGTTTTATTTATTGGCTGTGTTGGGTCTTCATTGCTGTGAGGGGGCCTTCTATAGTTGCGGAGAGCTACTCTTCGTTGCAGTGCGTGGGTTTCTCATTGCGGTGGCTTCTCTTGTTGCAGAGCTTGGGCTCTAGGCACGAAGGCTTCAGTAGCTGTGGCACATGGGCTCAATAGTTGTGGCTCAAGGGCTGTAGAGCGCAGGCTCACTGGTTGTGGTGCACGGGCTTAGTTGCTCTGGGGCATGTGGGATCTTCCCTGACCAGGGATTGAACCCATGTGCCCTGCATTGGCAGGCGAATTCTTACCCACTGTGCTGCCAGGGAAGCCCTGTTGCTTGTTTTTAAGACGGATATGACACTTAGAGATTTATAGAATTTCAGAACGGGAAAGGAACTTAAAAACTCTCTGTCTAGTTGGTCTCTGCTCCCAGAGAAGAAATGGCTTACCCTACTTTCCCTGCCCAATGAGTGGCAGGTCTGAGCAGGGCGCCCCCATCTGGCCAAGCAGGAGAGGGAGGATTGGGGCCTGAGCTCCCGCTCACCCCTGGGCGAGCCTTGGCCCATTTCCTTCTTTCTATGAAGAACGTTAGGAATAAAGGTGGTACACGTGACACTGCTGCTGTAGGAAGCAGATGGAAACCAGCAGACGTTTAATGGGTGTCTCCTGTGATGTACTATGGGACAGGCCCGTGGCAGGTGCTTTCACGTCGTTCAGCTTGGTCCATCATCATAAGCTAGAATTCCCACCCCTATGTGCGGAAGACAGGTTGTAAACAGGACATTTAGCCAGAGCCCTTCCCTGTAAGCTCCAAAGAGTGCACGGTGGTGGATAGGTTTTTGCCTCCTAGAACATGGGCAGAGGGCTCTGCGGAGTGGCACTCTTCGCTCCTCTAAGGGTAACTGATGGGGAGACGAATGAAAGCCAAGGTGGTGATCGGAACTGCGGTGGGAGGACTCGTGTTCCCCCGAGTATAAGACAGGACTCAGCGCTCCCCCTCTCTCCTCCACACGTGCATCCCTGAGTCTTTGGAGAGCTGAGACTTGAGTGCCTCACACTTGGGGGTTGGTAGTATTGGCTCCTACTTGCTCTGGTTACATCTTACTCCCGCCTCTCCCCTAGCCTGCAGCCCCACTGAGTCTATTTTTCTCCATCCTATTCATTCTCCTTCTCCCCCTCCCTCCCTCTCCTGAGTTAACCCTGGGTGGCCTCAGGTCCTGAAGGCTCTCCAGTGGCAGAGTCCCCTGTACTGGACTATGAAAATGCTGGCAGGGAAGACGGTACACAGATTTGTTAAATACGCAGTAAAAATAGCTTCTGATCTATGAGACTCGGTATTAAGCAAGATGATATTAACGAGGGTTGAGTGCTGCTCTGAAATGTGGCAGCTGCACAGGCATCTTGGCTGCTTTTCCTCTCTACCTCTGGCAGCTTGCGAGCAGTGTTGCCATGACACTCCTTGGGCTCTGTTTAGATCAGCTATTTTCTGAAGGAGTCCCTGACCTTCCCCACAATAGAAACCGTTGATGCGGTCATGTCAGTGCCTCTCTAGGAGCTGCGTGACTGGTGGGCCCTCAGTGGTGACGTGGAAACTGTTGGAAGCGGTAAGTCAGGTCACAGACACTGAACAATTAGGAGCAAGAAAAGCTGTTACATATCCTGTAGTCTCCTTTGATGAGTGAGGGTCCTAGGCCAATTGAGTGGAAGTGACTTGCTCAAGGTCACAGAGTGAAGCAGGGACAAAGCTGGGACAGAAACTGAGGTCTCCTGATTCTCGGTGCTCTAGTGTTCCAACGGTGCCACCCGTACCCCTGCCTGAGGGCCCTTTTCAGTCCGGATGGCTGTGGATGGAGATGAGCCGGACCTGGGGACATCGCTGTCCCTAGGAATGGTCGGAAGAGGTGAAGAGAGAGGGGAGCTCAGTGCAGAAGGACGAATGAGGAAAGGAGGGGGGGTTACAGATACTGTGGGGGTGACAGAGGCCAGAGTAAATGCCCGAGGTGTGCCTCAGCAAGGCCCATCTGAAGAGACTCTTTTCTATCACATTCCACAGATTGGTCCACTGAGAAGCAGATGCTTATGGGGCAGAGGAATATCAAGGTCGTATTCTCTATTATTCTGAGCCCTTTCTTAACCTCATGGTGGACCTCATATAAAACTAGCATTAAAAGCCATTGTGAGCACCACCCTTTCTGGGGTACTTTATTATATACTGTTAGGTATTCTTCAGAAAGTTCTTATGTGAAATGCTGTCTCCTCCACAAGATTACACAAATTGTGTCTTAAATGGACCTTCCTCCCTTCCTTTTTCCTCCCTCCCTCTCTCTCTCCTTCCCCTGCCCCCCTTCAATCATGGCACCTGGCAGAGACCTGAATCACATGTGATGAACATCCAGTACATTTTTGTTGAGTTGAACTTAGTTGAATTCGGATGACCTCTTAACATTTTTATTAATGGATGGTGAAAATTGGCAAATAAAGGTTTGGGGGAATAGTGTTCTCACCAATTTGGATTCAGTGAGATTTTTTGTACACTCTTAGTTACTCTTCATGAAACCCAGTACACTGTCCAGTATCATCCTCATTTTACAATGAAGAAACAAAAGCCAAGTGACCTGTTCTGATTCACTTCAAGGAGTAAATGGTGAGATTTGATCTGCATCTAGATCTTCTGTCTTCAGATGTTATAATGTTACTTGTTCCATAGACCGTGCTTCACCCTTCCATGGAGGAGTCTCCAACCTTTGAAGGTTGTAACCTACCCCCTTAAGAGTTTGGAAAAGTAAATATGAGTCCTCAGATTCAAACAGTGACTTATTATGGTTGGGACAACCTTAGGCTGATTTTTTTTTTTCCCCCAGTTCAGCCAAGGGAAAAACAGCACATTTCCATATGCTTTAATTTGCTTAGTTTGAAATGGTGCATAAGATTCTTTGA
Source organism: Hippopotamus amphibius kiboko (assembly GCF_030028045.1). NCBI lineage: Eukaryota > Metazoa > Chordata > Mammalia > Artiodactyla > Hippopotamidae > Hippopotamus > Hippopotamus amphibius. The sequence goes on from NC_080191.1 coordinate 163,108,281, forward strand.
ACTTTTAATACACTTGGATACATCCAGAATATGGGGGAAAAAGGCCTTCTGCCCTAAATGAATTGACTAATTTAGCTAAGAACAAAATTAGACCACTTTTTTTGGTTATGAATGAAGGACATAAGAATATTTTGTGGCTGTAGCTAAAACCTGGGTTTTGCCTGATACTGATGTTTTGTAGGTTTTTCTCCGTATTTGTCATATTCATTAAATGATATCCATAATGCTTTCTAACTCTCATAGGGTTTAGGTGCCTTTGCTGGATAATATCCTGCATCTTTTCTGACAAAACATAAATGTGGAGTGGTCTTCCTTTGTTATGTATGTGCTTCGAAGACCACAGTTGTCTAATTTAAATTTCAGCACAGAGGCAAGGCTTATCTGTAGTGAGCATAATATCTTGATATATATAAATCTCATGTTTCCTTTTTGTGCCTAACTTTCCAGGTGTTTAAGGAGGCGAATGCGTTGAATAATAATGATATAGTGTCCAGAGAGAAAGTTGAATACATAAAACAAATGTGCTTGGAATCTATTTCTGTAGTGTGTGTGAGTGTGAGAGTGTGTGTGTGTGAAGTGTGTGAGAGAGTGTCTGTGTGAGTGTGTGTGTGTGTGAGTGTGTGTGTGTGAGTGTGAGTGTGTGTGTGTGAGAGAGCGATTAGCTCAGTCTTTTTATAAAGTTGTCTATCCTTTGAAAGTACATAATAACTTTGAAATTTGGAGGGATGAATATCTTATCTTTTGATTTAGAGCTGTAGGCAAAGTGAAAAGTTAGAAGAGTGTATTGTCTGGTGTCAGATGGAAACCAAACACTATACTTTCTTTGCGAAGAAAGCTTGGCTTGGGAATTTGGGTATTCTTGCAAACTTCATAAATTTCTTCAGTCCCTCATTCAGCTTGGGAATTTGAGTATTCTTACAAACTTCATAAATTTCTTCAGTCTCTCACTGATGCCCGAAATTGCTTAATTTGATTGAATCAGTTTACACTGAATAATGGCTTAGAAAATATGTTATTTAGTATAAGCAATGCGCATACAGACTAAATAAATAAAGGAAAGGGAAAAAAAGAAGAAGTACTGTGTACTTTCCTTGCATGTGTGAAGCAGTCTGCCTTGCTTTAGAATTGCTTATGTGTGTGTCTGTTTCTTTAAGTAGAGTGGGAGCACCTTGAAGACAGGAGAAATGTTTTCTGCGTGTTTGTGAGGACGATTTTGTGAACTCAAGTGCAGTAAATCAAAACAACTTTGATAACATCCTTTACTTGGAGTTAATAGGCTTATTCAGAATCTCTTTAGAAGTCATCTTATTACTTTTGAAATCACTCTGCTTCATAGACCTTCTGTGGAATGAAGAAATGTTGTCCATCTGCCTACTTGCAAGAAAAATGGATAGTTAAGTAGTGCAATATAGCCTGTTTACATACTGGCCCAAACTGTTACTGTAAGAAAAAGTCACGTATATTCTAAAATGTTACAGAGCTAGGAAAAATATACAAGCGTAATATATAGAGTGAATATATATGTACATATATATATTATCATATATATATGATCTGTTCCTTGTCACAATATTTAACCCAATGTGCTATTTACAGTAATGAATCAAAATGTCAGTTTTAAAAATATGAAGTGTCAAAGTGTTCCCACGTTGCGGGAAAGTTTGATGTGACAGTTTGTTAATCATATGACTGTTATATCAAACGTGTCTCACAGTGTTTTTTTGCTCAGTGCTCTTTCTTGTAGGCTCCTCGCACTTTTTCAGTGAATTCCAAGTTCAAGTTACTAACCCAAGGAACATATTTGGGTTACATGTCTCCCACACCTCACACAAATGCTGCTATGTTTTCCTCTACTTACAACTGAATGGATTTAACATCATTTCAGAGTAGTTTGATTTTGTGCCTGACATATTTATGTATAGAAGCTAAAAGAAAAAAAAAAATTCCCCTACTGTAATTTTGTTGTTTTCACTGTAAAACCATCACATGAAACTTTGGTAGAATAGATGTTTTGTGTTTCTCCAAGCTGGGTTTCCCAAGGTATAATTTAGATGTCCTTACTCTTTGACCTTGAGCACATTTTTGAATTCTGCTTGGCACATTGATTATACCAACTTCTTCATCCTAATAAAAGGGCAGAATACTAGAACATAAATATTAAATGTTTGGGAAAAGGCAGCATGGTTTCATTCAGAAGAATTCCTGGCTATGCATCTTACTAGCTCCGGATACATGAACCACACTCAATCTCTGGGCCTCAGTTTCCTCTGAAGAACTGTTAAGGTTGAAATTAGATTAGACTCGTGAATTTTTAAGCTTATGCCTTCAAGGAGCCCAGAGTTCTGGGTGGACGTATGGCCTCAGATGTTGGGGTGCGGGGAGAGTGGTGAGGACTCTGGGCCCTTCTACCTGAGCAGCTCACTCTTAGATCTGTTTTAATTTAGTTTTATATACTATTTCATTTAAATAAAAGGTTCCACTGCTTAAATGACCAAATTGCCTACCTGTTGGCAGCCACGTTACTATGTGATCCAGAGTCAGCGTTCTCTGACTCTGTGGCTCTTTTCCTGGGAGATCCCAGGGCGTAACCACAGCAGCACATCTCGGCTAATCTGGCCTCTGTTCTGCCTGTGTGCAGGCTGCCTCCGTGGAAGTCTTTTCAACGGCAGAGGATCCTCCGTAGTGAGATTGGAGGGAAGGGCCACCAACTGAGGTCATATCTATGTCTGACTTTAATCCTTGCATTTTTTTTTTTTTTTAGTCTTAATGAACTTACTTTCCAATTTAGCAGATTTTTAGGTCAGCAAAGACTGTTGTTTAGAACAAGTACAGACAGAGGAAGATATAGAAGCTTTGGCAGGTATTTAATCTCCTTTTGATTGGGGGTATGAATGTGACTGCGTAAGCTGGAGCGTTTCAGCCAGTTTGGGCAGGAGAGTGGGCGCCCACAGCTTGACATTTTACTCTGTCCCTTGTTATCTCCTTCCCTCCACCGCACGCATGTGCAGCTCCCACCACCTTGATCCCCAATGCAGGGCATACGTCCATGTATATTCCCCAGAATGAGGGGGTGGGTGAATAAAACGTTGTGAATTACAAATCAAGGAGGAGACTGTAAGAATGACAAATGACCCAGGGTCAGGACGTAGTAAGACTTTAGAAAAGCCTTTACGTATGAACATAATAAAATCAAATTGGAGAAAATATGTCTCCTAGAGTTAAAGAAACGTGTCCTAAAATTGGGAGAGAGGATGAATGCCCATTTTGCTAGACATTCAGAAGCTTCATTTTCAGAGGTCCTCAGGGATCACATCAGGGGATTAGTTTAACTCTCCTAATATCTGGAGCTGTGAAGGGAGGGAAGGGTCAAGTCTGCAGTTTTGTTATGACAATTTCTTATAGTGAAATGCCCCTTTGGTAACAGATCTCATAAAAACGGTGTAAGCCCAGAAGCAGTAGCTGAGTGCCAAGACAGAATGTTCTTTTATTGAGTCACATATCAGCCACTGGAGATGCACTGGGCTTATTGGGTTGGGGGGGAAGGGATGACCCAAAATATATGTATTGGATAATTAGAAAAAACCCAGGAGTGATTCCTGACTTGTTCCTCGAAGAAACTGGTGACATGAGGCCAAATTCTCTAAACCAGTGTCAAGTGGTGGAAATTCAGTTTTCAGTGGAACAGGAAGCGTTTTGTGTATAGTTTTGGTCGAAGTAGAATAGTATAAAGCACTGGTCGGACAGAGGGGGTGACATGAGGACAAACCAAAATAAAACCCAATGTGTTTGCTCTCGTTTGTTTAGTTGTTTTACTTTTGCATGGACTCCCTCTGCCTCTTTTATCTCCTTGTCGGACCGTAAGGACCGAGAGTTCAGAGTCTTCTCAGGCTTCTTCTCTGTTTTCCAGTTGCCTAGAGTCACTCCTGGCTTGTCTATGAGCTCAGTAAATATTTACTGAACGAATGAGTGATACTGAACGATAGCCTCATTGAGGAAAGAAACATGATACAAATCTGGAAAATTCTGACCTGGCCACTTCTAAACTCCCTTACTGAGGTAGGCATTATTCTGAGCACTTTGCCTCATTAACTCACTTCATCCTCACAACCACCCTCCGAGGAAGGTATTGTTATTACCACCATTTCACAGATGGAAAATTGAGAACCAGCAATGTTACACAGCTTACCTGAGGTCACATAGTTCATGAAAGGTAAGGCCCAGGACTTGAACTCAGGTAGTCTGTCTCCAGCAGCTGCTCTCTGAACCACTCAGCTACGTTGTCTCCATACTGTGGGTGTCATTATACCTGCCTGTTCTACTTCCCAGCGTGTCGTGAGGCTGAAACACGATGATAGATGTGAAAGTATTAGGAAAGGGGTGAACCAGCTGGCGAAGGTGAGGCAGCACACAAATAACTATAATCTAAAGTAGAAAAGTAGAAACTTGTGGAGAAAGTTTAAAGAAGAGAAAAGAATGATCACTTCCAGTTGGGGCGAAGGGCAGGGGATTAAGGAAGGTTTCTTGGGGGAAGTGACACTTGGCTTGGCCTTGAATGAGTGGGATTTTGATAAAGGGGGATGCTTGCTGAGCAAATGGAATGAACAAGGGAATAGAGGTACGGATGTGCAGGGTGGTGAAAAAGAAGATGTTAGTTCATCGAATGCTGATAAGTGTAGCAGGTTCTTTCCAAAACAGTGTGCACTGAGCAACAGGGAAGGGAAGGGGCTTGTGGAGGAAGGGGAGGACACGATGAGTAAGGTAAGGAATGGGAAGATGGAAAAGCATCATCTTTCTGGGAGTTGACTCTAGGCAAATAGATGATCCCTGCCTTACCTAGATCATGCTTTGACTCAGTTTGTTTTCTCCTACGTGGCCAATAAATATCAGTCCAAGGAGATACCACTCTAAAAAGATTGGTCCCCACGAGCCTGGAGAACGCAGCATACTCTGGCGCCCTCTTAGGTATTAAGGATGTACGTTAGCTTGCTAAGTCTTTCAGGAAGCCCTGTGCGACAGCCGTCAGCTTGCTTTCAGTGGACTCTGCCACTTGGCTTTTCCCTTTGAGCAACTCTGGTTAACATCCGGGGGCAGACAGGCTCCCAGAGACCTCCAGCCCACCAGCTGGACCGATCTGTGTCCGCTGTCCAGCAGCTCCTCTGAGAGGAGAAGCAGGTTGATTTTCAGGGCAGCCCGAAGTCCCGTTCTGAAAGAAGAAGTTGCGTAGAGCACTTTTGCTGTAGAAGTGGTTATGTGTCATTTAGAAAGAAAGCTGTGCTCAAGATAACCTTGAGAACCTGCAGCCCCTCTGAAAAAGTAAGAGTGAGAAGCAGGAAGTGAAGGAGCCCTAGGTCTTGAAATGGAATGTGTCAGTGCAATAGATCGCAACCACGGGACCTCCCCCGGCAGGCTGCCCTGTGAACATTTATGAGAAAACATCCTTTAAGTCAGGAGCCTGCCAGCCAGCCCCGGAGAGCGCCAGGAGCCTGGCTCCCTCTCACGTGCTGCCTTGTCCTGAAAGGAAGAGCAAGGCAGTGGACTGTGTTGACCGTCTGCTCCCTCCCGGATACCATGTTCAGAGTCGTCGTGTACAGCTTTCTCACCTAATCTCCTCAACTGTCCCACTAGGTTAGGATTATTAATCTCTTCTTGTATAGATGAGGACACCGAATCCAGGGTATCTCACTGGTGCTGAATAGATCACGTTGTTTTATATCTTGGACCGTGCCCATATTCCTTTCCATCCTTGTCTGTCTGGTGAGGTTGTGTTTCTCCAGGTTGTAAAAGAGGTTCTCCTCTGAAGACCTTCTGAACCCCGTGGGACCGCTCATCCTGAACTGCATGATGCTCTTGTTGTTGCTTAGGGCTACCTGCTTCTAGAGCTGCACTGCTCTGCCTGCATTCGGCTTTCTCTACTGTGAGACTTTATCGTAACTTCATGCAGACAGCACTGTTCACCGGATGCTTCCTCTCTAGCCCAGCGTTCTGGACCTTCTTTGCTGACGTATTTTGAGTTTTCTGGATTCTGGGCCTCTGAATTTTTAATGTCACTTCCCTTCTCCTCTTCCTGAAACCTACCTGTTACCATCTTGTTATTTGCTCAGGTCTGATCTTAATTTTCAAGGGACATTTTTCAAACTTACTGGGCATTGGAATCACCTGGGGCATCTCACTGTCAGAGGCTACAGTCCTGGAGGTCGGAGACCACAGTGCGAGAGAATTTGTATTTCTTACAAGCTCCCAGATGATTCTGAAACTGTCCGTTTGTGGGCTCACTTTGATTAATACATCTTTAAAGTACAGTTCAAGACCCCTGTTTTCCAGGAAATTTAACTGACTGTTTTTACCCAGAGTAGTTTCTTTCTTCATTTCTCTCTCTTCTTCTTTCTGTCTTTCATATTCTAATGGAACTCATCTGAGGCCCTATCTGGGAATTAGGTACGTCTCATTTATGCAGGTCTCTGGGGCTCCGTTATCAACTTTTCGTGCCTGCTTAAACGCTGTCGAGAAGAGAGACAACGTTGAAGAAATGAGCACAAGTCCAGGTGGATACTCTCAAATCCTGAATCCACATCTTGTCATAGCTGCTTGTGAGCTGTGTGCTCTGGGGCAAATCCTATCTTGTAGAGTTGAGTTTTCTCATCTCTGAAATAATTATTCCATTTCCTTCTGCTGCAGAAGCTCATGGAAAACATCAAGTGAGAGAGTGGGTATATACAGGGCGGTACAAATGCAGCGATGTTCACAGCAGATTATTGTTGGTGTTTTTGTTTGTTTTGTACGGTTGACTCATTCATTCTATCATTAATGGTGAGGCATGAAGGAAATGCTGGTGGTTTTTAATGAGATGTGGAGTGGAGGGTGGGGCTGAAGCGATGCTGAGATTTCAGGAAAGCGCTTTTCGGTTCCTGGAAATGATTCTCACGCGGACACTGACAATTATGAGTCTGTGCTCAGGTCAGGAAAGCCGTGTGCGTGTATGTTGAGCTTTTTCTTCAGGTAGACCGTGGTAATGATTATGAAAATTGTGTTCATTTTCTGAACTTCTCATGTAAACTTGAGAAGCATGATGAAGTATTCATAGTGGCTGTCATTTACAGGGGTTTGTAAGGGGATTGCTAGTGGGTAAGTTTATAAATCCTTAAGTTTCTGTTTTCTGTAACAAGAATACCTAAAAAAGAAAGTGTCCTCTTCTAAGTTTTCTTAAGATAGCATATGCATTCCTTAAGTGCCTACAGTGCAAAGCCTAGATCAGGCACTGAGGAATAAAAATATGGTTGGATGTGTAATTTCTTCCTTCACGGAGTTTACAATCCAATGGGAGACACGGACACACGCGCAACTAGCTGTTTCACGAAGCAAAACCACGCACGTGACAAAGGAGAGGGACAGGTGGCGTGCTGTGGGAACCTGGAGGAGGGTTTCAGTGGGTGTGAATGGGGGAGGGGCTCCTGAAGGAGGTCATGTGTGCGCACACCTTGAAGAACTGAAAGGATTTCAGCCAACTGACTTCAAGTTGGAGTAAGCCAGTTAAAGAGACGGTATATTAGGACTCCAGGCCCTTCCTATAGTGTTTTAGAGCCAAGGTTATGGGAAAGGTATTGATGCACAGACACAGAAGATCTTTTCTGAAGATCCCCTGCTGATGTTCTGGTCCATCTGACCATGCTTATTTTACTTCCTGTAGTATATCTGTCCCCTCTTTCTTTACAGGATATTCCTTTTTGCGACTTCCTTGCTGGTGTTTTCTTTGCTGGACCTTAGCCTCTCTCGCCTGCAAAGTTGGCTCACCCTTGCTACCACATCGTCATACTGCTTTGGACCACCTCTTTCTTTGTTCCCCAACTGGTTAAAAACCCCCTTTCATCCTCACTCTTGTTTTGATTTGCAGCATTAATGATAGATTTTTTTAAAAAATTTTATTTCTTTATTTCTTGGCTACTTTGGGTCTTTGTTCACTGCTTGTGGTGGCTTCTTTTGTTGTGGAGCACGGGCTCTAGGGGCACTGCTTCGGTAGTTGCGGCACACAGGCTCAGTAGCTGTGGCACACAGGCTCAGTAGCTGTGGCACATGGGCTTAGTTGCTCCGCGGCATGTGGGATCTTCCCGGACCAGGGCTTGAACCCGTGCCCCCTGCATTGGTAGGCGGATTCTTAACCACTGCGCCACCAGGGAAGTCCCAAGGATAGCTTTTTAAAAATGTCCCTGTATTGATTAGATTGACGTGTTTGCAGGATTTTCTCTCCTTCAGGCTCTGATTGCCAAGCCTGTAACACCAAGTCTAGGTGGTACTTATATGCGTATAGTGCCTGTTGTGGCCAAGAGGAGATAAGGTAGCAGTGAAAGGAAACAGGTTGTTAAAATCTGTTGGAATGGAACATCAGGTGCCCCACTTGTCTGGGAATGCAGTGTAGATTGACTTTACATTCTGTGGCCCGCATGTTAGAAGCTTGTGATGTTCCTAGCCCTATACTTTGATACTTATAATCATGTAATATAAGTTTATATCAACTGTATCCAGGCAATTTCACCATCCACTACGTTATTAATTCCAGATGGGAGGATTCATTAGGGCTCAAATTTTGTTTGAGGCCCAACTGTTTCTTAAATTATTATTACAATTATTATCTATTTATTTTTTTATAACTGATGGGAAGGGAAATTTAACAGCTGTGTGATTAGCAGGGCATGAAATTAAAAATGTTTTGCACAGAATCAAGAGGTTGTTTACTACAGAATTCCTCATCTGAGAATTAAGTATCATTAAGATTGGCCACAAGATGCTCTCTTTTATCATTTAAGTTTGATTTTTCACATCCAGTTCTTTGCTAAAAGGCCTTTCGTCTTTTCTGGAAGGAAAATAACAGCCAGGTCATCACAGAGCATCTCTAACATTAGCAGTCAAGGTAACAACCCCATTTCTTTCACTCACAAAATAACAGTGTAAGGAAAAAGAAGTTCAGCCTCACTGCTCTCGGCAAAGAATACGTAAGTTCTAGTTTGAGGAAGTCAGGTAAATTAGAAAAAGCTACAGCTTTAAAGTGGCTTTAGTCCTCTTTCAAACACCAAGAGTGTCACCTTTCTGTGAGTGCAGGTACAGGCATCTAGAATGTGAAGTTTATCCTTAAAGTTTCCTCTACTGGTATGCTGTTACTTCTTGGGTCCTTTTGTAAAAGTCTCTCCTTTGATTGGGTTCTAGAAAGTACCACCTCCCTCTTCCTTTGTGCAGGATGTGGACAATCTTCTGCAGAAGCAGGAGAGGGTGGTGGCCAAGCACTTTAGCTGGAGTCTCTCTGCTGAAGTGTGAAGCCAGCTCTTGTATTTGCTTGGGCAAGTTGCATGAGCTCTCTGCAGTGCCTTGTCGAAAGGAGGTAAAAACAGTACCTACCTCCAAGGTCGCTTTGAAGATTATGAGCGTTAATACCTGGAAAATGTTTAAGCCTCTACCTGACTCATAGCCGTGCTCAGTTAATGTTAGCTGCCTCCATTTTTATAAGGCAATGTACTGTTCTCTGTGTGAAGGTCTTTAGTACACATTCCACACAGACTTGTTTCACTTCTAGCCTGGGATCCTTCATCTATCCCTGTCGTTTTGTCTTTAATAGAGTCATTCCTGTCAGATAATTATTTATATACTTGTCTTAATTCTTTCTTTAGACAGATTTTATCTTTATATTTGATGAATTCAATAAGACCCGGGGGGTGTTTTGAAGAGGAGGTTGGGGTTGATGGAAGTTAGTGCAGGTAACTCTTATTGGAGGTAGACTAGAGATCGCTCCAGTGAGAGTTAGAGTATTTGAATGGTATCCCTAAATATTCAGAGGTCTAGCTAAGGAATTTGTGGTCCTTAGATGAGAGAGACATTGGGTTTGGTTGGGGTTGAAAACAAATGTGGAGAAAATGAAGGAAGTCTTCCTGGAGGAGGAGGAATTTGCTGTGCCATCTGAATGCTGGGTAGAATTCAACTTGACTGAAAAGGGGAAAAGACTTCCCAGGCTGTGTATAGGGTGTAAGCTGCACTTGGTTTTCCCACAACCCCTCTTGCTGCCCTCTGGCCACTATCCAGGCCCTTTGGAGAGCTGAGGCAGGACCTCAGTGGGAAAGCCAATGAGTGTGTGAGTGAGGCTTTCATAGTCCCCAGGCCCTCTATAAAAAATGGATGAAGGAGCCAGCCCCCTGGTCCATTCTAATGAACGTCTTTTAAAGGGGGTGTGAGAGAGGAAGAACAGGAGAGACAAAGGCAGGAAATGTTGGATGTTTGTAGAGGGATTATAACAAAGGCAACTGAGTGCTCTTTATTTTTTCTTAGATCACTCTTTGGGGAGATTATAGATGCTTTTGCATATCTATCTATCTATAGTTCAAAATGTCACTTTTTTTTCTCCTTGTCTCGTCTTCTTCTCTCTCTCTTTCTTTTTTTGAGAGCCAGTATGAAAATCACTTGTCCTCTGTCCTTAAAAATAAATCTGGGTGGGAAATACAAGAGTATTTCCAGGAATACGTTATATGCTGGGCAAAAGATCTGGGTATTTAAATGCCTTTCCTGTAGAAGAAGGTCATTATAAGTCAGGATTCTACCAACAACCCCGTGGTGGTTGGTCAGTGTGTTTCAGCACTGTGGCTGCTCTCCTTCAGCTCTCTGCCATGTCAAGGTGGTTTTAAACTTTCTGTCACTTTTAGCAAGTGACCTGAGGAGGCACCATAATGGGCGCTGGCTAAACATAACATGGCATGGTTGCAAAATAGCGAGACTGGAGTTTTAGCCAACACCCTGGAACAAGTAGATGCAAGTAGTAAAGTCATCCTCGCAGTGCTTCTCGTGGGGGTGCCATTCCAGCGCAGGGTCCTAAGTTGCTCCCACTGCTCAAAGCATCCTTGGAATCGCCTTCAGAGATGATGAGGCACTCGAAAAAGTCATAGAACCATGAGATACGAGACCGTGAATTCCAATAACCTCATTCTGAATGTGAGAACACTGAGGCCCTCAGACAAATACTGATGTGTACAGTGGAGTCTTTCCCTTAGATGGGGAAACATCAGTTCTCAATTCCGTTGTGAACTCTCTCTGCCTATTATTGTCTCTGTTTCTCTGCCTTAAGGAAAATTGATTCTGTATTAAGCCTATGAAAGAAAAAGAGAGAGAAAGAGAGAGTGGGAGAAAAGTTCCCTTTAGCATTCCCTAACATCCCAGAGTGTATCTGTAGCACAGGGAAAACCCAGCCCTCTTGGGGTGAGCCTCCTTCTATATTTACAAGAAAGTTTTAGGAAATAGAAGTCACTTTCTCAAAGTTTCTAGTTGGCTGTAGTTACATCTATTATAAAATCTGGTGTAGATGAAGGTAGAGTTAAACATACAAGTTCCTAATTGAATTGTAAACCTTACCTTTCGGGGTAGGGATTCTGTCAGGGATAAAGCTATGTCCTTGCTGTAGTCCACTGGCAACATTTCCTAAAAGGTGCTCCATGGGATGCTAGCTCCATAAATGGTCACATCAGGTTGGGAGGACTTCCCTGGTGGTCCAGTGGTTAAGATTCTGCGTGTCCTATGCAGCGGGCCCGGGTTCGATCCCTGGTCGGGGAAGTTCTGCACGCCACGTGGTGTGGGCAGAAAAAAAAAAAAAAAGCAGGCTGGGAATCAGTTGCTTTTATTGCAGTCTCCATTTTGGAGATTCTTCATGCACTTTTAGCAAGATTAACTCTGAGAAGATCTATAGGTAAAAAGCAGTAATCACACTATTCCGTTCTGTTATGTGAAATGCAGGTTTTGTCAGATTTATTTTATCACGGAACCATTTTGTGCATAGTTTCCCAGACGCGCGTTCTGTGGGACATTCTTTGGATAGCATGACTTTATTGTTAAAATTCTTACGGTTCACATCTGTCATCTTGTAATAGTCTTGTGTGAAATATAAAGTCATTTGGGATAAACTATAGACCTTCACCTGCCCTCCCTTCTCCATAGGAAAAATTACAGGTTTATTTCAGGATCAAACACTTTTCAAATGAAATGTTGTTAGGCAAAAAAAAACAAAAAACAAAAAAAAAACAACAAAAACAAATAAACAAACAAAAAAACCCCCTTTTAGAGCCTAATAATTGCAGAAAGAAGACAGTGTTGTACCAGCCAAACCCAATTTTGTGAATTAGGGCTTTAACTTGAAGAGTCGTTCCTGAAAATAGCACAACTTTCATGGCTTTTGGTGGGGGACTTTTTCACCATCAGAGACCTGAATATGGGTGCTTTTAAACTGACATGTTTCTTGCATTCAACGCCAGGGCTTGTGGAGGTGACAACACTTTCTTTAGCTTTTCTGAAACAGTTGGCTTGACCATCATGGCATTTTTTTCTGTTTATTTAGGATATTAGGGGTTTTTTATTTTGGTTTTTTTCCCCCCAATGCTGGAAGGGTCTTGTTGATCTTGTCCGAGCCTGCACTTGACAGATGAGGAAATAGAGGCCCAGAAGGCTTCAGTGACCTTTCTAAGTCTCTTTACTGGTTAGTGACAAAACCAGAAGTAAAAATCAAGAACTTTCACTTACTGAAATGTTTAGTAACTTTTTATTTATTGTACATCCTTAAAAAGAAAGGAGTTAATTGCTTCTTTTGATTAGATAGTAGGTAGATAGATAGATACATACATAGATGATAGATAGATGCCCATAATTAGCAACTCTTTTATCCTCAAGGGAAGAAGACCCTGCTCAGTTCCTTGGTTGTCTCCTTTTTCTTAAAAAAAAACTTCACCCACCTCAGGCCTGTTCTTTGATACTGTTTACTTGAGTAATCGATTCACTTCAACGGAAGAATAGGTGTGAAAAAGAGGGTACATTTTGATCTCTTATTTCAGGTTGGGATTCACTCCATGGAGGTTTTGGACGCAAGGAGAAGAACTGGCTCATCACCAAGGGCTTAAGGGCTACGGCTTAGTTATACATCATCATGTGGTTATTTCTCTCCTCTTCCCCTCCCCATGTCTCGCAGTTGCAGCCTCTCCTTTCTCCAGTGCCTGTGTCTTCAGCAGGAGGGCTCTCTCACTTCAAAGACAGGAAAGAAAGCTCAGATCCAAGGAAGACATTCCTTTTGCAGGGTTTCACCCAGCTGTAGCAAAAGCAAAATAAAATTTTCATGCCTTTGAGTTTTTTCCCTTTAGGTAGAAGGATTTGGTGGTTAAAGATCTTAGGAAATTCCCCATCAGAAAGCTACTACGGAATCTGTAGTCTGGTGCTTGTGATAACTGTGGTGTAGCAGCATGTGAAGAAGGCAAGGGCATTAAACTCAGTAGCGGAAAATACGGGTTCTGGGCTGCACTTCTCTGCTAACTAGCTATGGGATCCTGGGAAAACCAAAAAACCTCTCTCAGCCCTAATCTCTTCATTGGGGCTTGGGGAATCATGATTCCTGGAGTTGTGTGGATTAAATGAGATCATGGATATGAAAAGGCTTTGTAAACTATAAGGCACCCTATAAATTCGTGTAGGCGTATTTACCGCAATCAGGTAAGCGATAATCATAGCAGACACATCCACACTGCTGTTTTTGAGCCAGGTACCGTTTTAAGCCTTGTATGTCTGTTAGTTCACAATTCTGACAGCAGATCTGTGTGTTAGTGACGAGCACCCGGCATTGTAAATCACCAGGCAGCTGCTTACCTGGATCAGCTGGTGATTTACTCAGTGGTTGAGGGCACATTATTCCCTTCCCTGGGCCTGAGATGTATTCTTTGTAAAAGAAGCCCTTGAACTCTGGTCAGACGTAAGGGCCCTTTGGTTCTGGGATTTGTGATCTTGTACAGCAGTCTTTTTGCCCCTCACAGCTTCAGTCACTGATCAGTAATCCGAGCGCACATTCAAACTGGGAGCCATCATCATCTTCATTTTACACAGGAGGACACACGTAAGCACAGAGAGCTCGCGTAACTTTCCCAAGGCTGCACAGCCAGTGAGTGGCGGAGCTGAGATTCAAACTCTGCTCTGGTGCCCCAGAGTGACGGCAGCTAGATAGAGTTGAAGAATTCTCCGGCGACCCCAGGTGTGTGGTGGTGTCAGATTCCTCATCTCATCAGCTCCATGATTATCATTTAGCTTTTCAGGTTTTCGGTGGTTTAACTCCACCGTTAGATTTCCAGCGTTTTGCCTGCAGGTTTTCAGTGCTGGAATGTGAATTTCCAGGGTCTGACACAGGGTTTGGCCAAGGGTGGTGTTCCCCTGTATGCGCACCGTTTGTTTTCTGGCCAACCTTAGAGTCTTTGAACCCCTCAGGGAGGCCTGCCATGGGCACCTCTCCAGAGTGTGTTTGATGGGATGACCTTTTCACATCAAAAGCCAGTTGAGGTTGCTGTGGTGTGACTCTCGACAAGTCTCCACAGGGGAGACAAGTTTCAAGCTGCGGCCCGTTTGTTTTCTGCGTGTTGTGCGCGCTCCGACTTTCTCACGGCTGCTTACCTTCGCCTGAGTGAGTTCTGGTTGAAGACTCTCCACCAGAGTCTCCTGGCTGCTTCAGCTTGTTTTGGCTTTGCTGTTATTTTATTTTTCTGAAGGCCTGGTTCTCTTGGGCTCTGCTTGGATACAAGCCAAGATTTGTAGCCCAGTTGCATCTGGGAAAGAGTCACACCCATGGAAATTGGGAGAACATTGACTCTTAGAGCCCAAGGAAATTGATGTAAATCTTAGATCGCAGACATCGTCCATCTCTGACACGGCCTTCCTTCTTTGTGTGATGCTGTACCAAGATCTCTTACTGGGACTAGCTTTCTTGGAGGGTTGCCTTTAACTCCAAACCCACTCAGTGTGCTTATTTTACCATTAACACACCTCTCCAATGAATGGTCTCTCCAGTTTCCATAAGTGACACTCCGGAGCTCACGTCTTCCTTTGTCTACCTATGAATTATGTGAAATTACCTACCTATCAGACACAATAGTGATACCAAAATGAGTTTGACATAATCCCTATTTATAAGGACCCAATACTTTGAAGGGGAGAGGATTCACTTTGTCAATCAACAATTAGTTCCTGGGACTTCCTGGGTGGCGCAGTGGTTAAGAATCAGCCTGTGTATAACACAGGGAGATCAACTCGATGATGGGTGATGACTTAAAGGGAAGGAGTCATAGGAGGGAGGGGATATATGTATAAATACAGCTGATTCACTTTGGTGTACAAGAAAAACTGGCACAACAGTGTAAAGCAATTATATTCCAATAAAGAGCTTAAAAAAAAAAAAAAAGAATCAGCCTGCCAGTGCAGGAGATATGGGTTCAATCCCTGGTCCAGGAAGATCCCACATGCTGCAGAGCAACTAAGCTCGAGCGCCACAACTAACGAACCTGCGCTCTAGAGCCTGCGTGCCACAGCTACCAAGCCCACACGCTGCAATTGCTGAAGCCTGTGCGCCTAAAGCCTGTGCTCCACAACAAGAGAAGCCACTGCACTGAGAAGCCCGTGCACCGCAACAAAGAGTAGCCCCCGCTTGGCATAACTAGAGAAAGCTTGTGCGCAGCAGTGAGGACCCAATGCAGCCAAAAATTAAAAAACAAACAAACAAACAAAAAACATTAAAGCAAAACAGAACAAAAAAAAAATTAGTTCTTGAGTGCCCACCATGACCAAGTATCAGAACTATGGATACCAGCAGATTCAAGCCCTCTCGTCATAGGACTTCTGGTTCAGGAGTGACAACCACCACATCATAATTTCTCAGATAATTATATGATTATGGCTGCGATAGGTGCCACAAAGCAAAGGTACATGGTGTACAGTTTTTTTTTTTTTTTCCTTCGCCTAGTGTGTGGGCAAGGTATGTTTCCCCAAAGAAGTGGAATTAGCCAGGGAAAGGTGGGCACAGGGGAGCGGACTTGGACAGACACCTCTCATAAAGGTAGAAAATGCTCAGTGCTGTGGAAGTTGAGATGAGGAAGACTGTTTTAAAACCTGAGTTGATGATAAAACTCCTTTCAGAATATTTTCTTGCTTTCACCCGCCTTTAAATGGTGGGCTTTTGTAGTATCATGACCTGGTTTAGTAACTGCAAATGGACTTAAGCAAAAAAACTTCTCTGTGTTCCTCACTACTTCCTCGATGTGTTAAAATAATTCACTGTATTTCGTATGTACACCCAAGGTCCTTGAATCCAATTAGTAAGAAAAACACTTTTCATGTCATTGTTAAGTAACACAAAAATAAATAACAGGTAAAGAAAAACGGAAATACCAATGCCTTGAGCTTTTCGCTGGAACCTGGGAGTGTCTTATCATAAGAAATGGTTTCGGATGTATCATTTTCATTCTGCATATATTTATCTATTCAGAGTGCCCCCCTTGGGTTACATATGTTAATGGGCTGTTGGAGGTGAGAAGGAAGAGGGTAGAGCCAGAGCCACTGGGTTACTGCCATTCGGATTGTATCCTGCTCTAGGGCAGGAGGGCAAAGGGGACTGAAGTCCTGCCCCCTCTCTATTTGCCAAGCCAAGACCGGGTCCATTTTTCTAACGTGAGCAAAAGAACCTACAGCTTAGCAGAGGCCTGGGTATGGGTATGTCTCACACAGGTTTGTTTTGCTCTGAAAGCCCTCATCGTTTAGTGGGGGAGGCAGACATGGGAATCACTGAACGTAATTATATTGCCAGCCAAAATTAAATGTGTTAACCAGAGGGACAGGTGACGTGCCGAGGGGGCTTAACTGAAGGATTTTAATTCTGACAGGGTGCAGAGAGTAAATTTATACAGCAGTTGAAAAGCCAAGTTGGATGGACAAGTTTTTTTTTTTCTTTTTTCTTAAATAGTAGCTTTATTGAGATCTAATTCATATGTCATACAATTAGCTCTTTTAAAGTATACAATTCAGTGGTTTTTATTATATTCACAGGGTTGCACAGCCATCACCAAAAGCAATTTTGGAGCTTTTCATCACCTCCCAAAGAAACCCTGTACCTATGGGCAGTCACCCCTTCTTTCCCCAGACCTCCTTTCACCTAGCCCTAAGCTGCCACTAGTCTTCTTCCTGCCCTGCAGAGTTGCCCAGTCTGAACATGTCATATAAATGCACTCCCACAATATGGGCTCTCTTGTGACTGGTTTCTTTCACTTACCATAATATTTTCTAGTTTCATCCATGCTGTGACATGATGAGTAGGTTTTTGATTGCTGGAGAATGGAAGGAAGTTCACCCCAAAATGATACATTAGGGTGAGGTAAGAGAAAGGTCTCCTTGCGAAAGTACAGGTTGTGTTTGAGAGGTTAAAAACAGAATATTGGATCTGCAGAGTAGGGCTTGTTGGGGACATCATGGTAAAAATAGATGCAAATATAATTTGGAGCCAGAGTATGAAAATTAGGAGTACGTTTGAACTTCTCTCAGGACGCAGATGTTTTTGAAAGGGGAGTACTATGACTTGATAGATATAAGATGAAAAGAAATTGACAATTAAAACTCTAAGGTCACCCAGGTTGGCTGTGGAAAGCCAGATGTGAAATCAAGAACTCCTAACTCCCAAGTAGTTTTTCCTCACATTCCATTGCCTCTTGCTTGTTATTTGTTAGCTGGAGTGAGTAAAAAAAAAGTACAGGCGACTTTTTCTATTATAATTGTTTTAAAAAACTATTAGAAGCATGTAAAAAAATAAACCTGTATATTGAGGGTTATAATTAAAACTGCTCTTCCTTGGACACTTGGGATAAAGCGATATTTTCACGGTAAAGCCACTATGTATGTCTGTCCCATCGTGAGGAACCAGGCTGTCCTCCAGCCCGTTTGGTTGCCTCTACAGTATCCTGTCATGTGCTGTTTTGGACACAGAGTCTGTATTAGGCAGTTTGGGCTACCATACCGTAGACTTAAGCAACAGAAATGTATTATTATTATTTCTTGTGGTTCTGGAGGGTAGAAGTCTGAGTTAAGGGTACCAGCATGGTCAGATTCTGGTGTGGTATATTTCTCTGGCTTGTGGAAGACCACTTTCTCACTGTGTCCCCTTATGGAGAGGGGATACAGAGCAAGCCCTTTGGTGTCTTTTCTTCTAAGGGCCCCCGCCCTCATCCAAACCTAGTTACCTCCTGAAGACCCTATCTCCAAATATCATCATATTGGAAGTTAGGGCTTCAACGTAGGCATCTTATAGGGAACACAGTTCAGTCCATAGCAGAATCTTACTTCATTCTGATTTCCTTTGGACTTGTGGCCTTGGCTGTGTTCCCCATATCCATTTGATAGATTCCTGCCGACCACATGAAAGTCAGAGGCATCCCAAGTGTAGCTGGCAAATGTTTGGTTGTCTCAGAGCCTACAGAAATTACTTGTTGCTTGATTCTGAGCTGCTTATGTCACAGGCTTTTGCAAAAGGAGGGATTTCAGAGATCATCTGGTTCACGGATTATTGATCTAAGGGTGAGTGTCCACGAGCCTCCTGAAATTGTTTGTGTAATTCTCTAAATTCGTGTAGAGGCATATCTCCTTCCCCTCAATGCCTGTAAGATTCTCAAGTGGCTTTTGTCCCTTCAAAGAGGAAAAATCTCTTGTATACTAATCATATTGAGCTCCTTTACCTATATTGTTAAATCCTTACAACTCATCCTCATGGATTATGAAACTGAGTGGTACAGCAATTGTCAACTTGCCCAAGGTCCCAGAGCTGGTAGGTGACAGAATTGAGATTCACACCCTGTGGTCAGACGCCAGAGCCCCTGCTCCTCACTCATGCATTTTCACCAAGCTTGTCTTTTGCGTTTCTCTCTTTTGCCTTGTTCAGACTCTGGAGCTGATTGACCCTCTTTTGATAAATGGGTAGAAGCCCAGAGAGAAGTGAAACACACCTATCAACATGTGACAGTGATACAAACAAACCCCAAGTCAAACCATGAGACTTCAACACACATGTTAAAATTGAATAAAAAACGCTCCTTTTTGACCTTTTGCTTTTGCTTCTGACCGTCATCCTCTGTTCCACCCCCACCCCCGTCTTCTTTTCTTCTTCCCTCTCTTCTCTGTTTCTCTCTCCCCTTCCTTTCTCCCTTCAACAAGCATTACGGAGCACTTACCTTGTTGAGTTAGGATGGAATCTTTAGTAATTGAGTGTTTTGATGTTCCTAAGATGGTTTTATGGTGGGGGACCTGGAAGCTATCCTTCTCTTCTGCTGTCAGCACCTCCCTACCCTAGAAGGTCCTTGGTGGAGCTGTTGCACAGGAAACACTGTTGAGGGAAAGCAAAGTACCTGAAGCCAATGCCTTACCCTCCTACGCAGGAGGCTCCCTGATTTCTGACTTTGGAGACTGGATGGTGTCAGTCATTGAAACAGGTGGTACTGAAGGGAGCTCCCCTATTATGTGGGTATAGGGCAGAATGGGAGGTTTTTTAGCTTTTCGGATTTGAAAGTTTGGCAACTGAAGTATTGTGTGTTCAAGATTAAAATTTCGGAGAAAGATCAGGACTACAGTTGGGGACTGTCGGGATACAGTGAAAGCAGAGCAGTAGATGAGATGGCTCAAGGAACTTTTGAAGAGAGAGGACAAAGTCCTCTTCCTCCATTCCTTCTAGATGGTGACATCTATCTCAAGTCCCATCTGCCCAGGTATCCCTTTTGTTACTAACCTGGGCAATGTCTACTGGCCCCTGGACTCCTGTAAATCTCCTCTTGTCATTTAAACATGTGTTCATCCAGGTCACTTGTGTATTTACTAAAGCTGGAAGGGAGGTGGCCCAATACAGTGGAACTCATATTTATTTAGAAATCAGTAGAGCTGTTCTTTGAGTCCAGGCTTTGTAATTCGCTATTTGTGTGATTCATTGGTTGATTTTTCTCTCAACATCAAATTCCAAGTCTGTAAAATGAGGTGAACAATGACCTATGCTATCTGTGTCACAGAGCTGGTGTTGGCTTTCTATGGTAATTGATGTGAAAGCTCCTTAGAAGGAATCTTTAAAGAAATCACTTTTCTCCACATTTATAATATAGCAATTAGGATGTTTGCTTGTTTCCACTTTCCAGGTAACCTCTAAGCTCCTTTGCATTTATATACACTTTTTCCTTTCCAGCTTCCTCAGTACCTATATGTTTTAATGTTCATTGCATGATAATGATTAGCCTTTTCCTTTTTCTTTTTTTTTAAATTGATGTTGTAGCATTTATTTTGAAGCGGTTTTCCCTATGTGTTAGTGGGATATTAACTTCTCCATGATGAGTTTATTCTCTGACTGTATTGTCCCCTCCCTTGTGTCTCACCTTCTGCTGGTGTGCTGTGCTACCGCCGTCAGGTGGGTCTCTCCTGATATCCTGATGTTCTCACTCTGCCCCAGCAATGATGCCGGTAGTGAGTCTGCTGACACTTACATCCTGTAGGGACATAGTGTCCAGCCACTGCATAGAAAACTAAGGCCCAGAGAGAGTTCGTCCATATTTGGTCCAGGTCAGTGTGGGTCCTGGTTTCGGGTTGGTGCCAATTCTCTGCTTTCTACTCAGCCTGGCTGATGTTTGTTTAGCTTCTTGCCTTTTAAATTTCTTTTCAGCTTTTAGGATGAAATGACTGACTTTTGTCACATTCAAGTTTCATTAGCATTCTATTTTTGAACCCAGTTCCATCCTATCCTGCCTCAGATTGCACTCCCCTTTTCATCCTGTTGTGGTGTATTTGTTCCTAGACGTAATCAGGAGTGACACCAGGCATGGAAAGCATTTTGCCATGTGTTAGGGGAGAACTTACTGTGTTTGTTTTATCATGTTGCATGTCCACAGTATAGATCAATGTAATCCATCTTAATTGATTTTTGGGTAAATATTATTCTCAGTTTATTTTCTCCTCATCTGCTTAGCATGGTCTGCCACTTAATTTTTTTTTCTTTTTTTAAGCCAAGCAATGTGTAGGATGTTTTAGGACTTGATACCATGGTTAAGGTGTATTCCTGCCCTCAAGGAGCTCTATGTCTAGTGGAAGAGACAAACATTTTAATGGGAAGTTTCTAATACTGGCTGGACTAGGATGCTTTCAACATGAAATACATAAAAATGCGTGCTGGAGTATGTGAGGAGAAAAGATGAAACTTGAGTGGGGACTCTCATGAAGTTGCCAGTATACGCATTTTTCTTTGTGTATTTAACACTCACAGTCTCCTTGCTGAGGTGATTCTTCTTCACATATAATATAAAATTTTAAAATAAAATTTAAATATAAAGCTATATATATACACACACACACATATACATATATATTCTTTATATATTATACAAAATTTTAACTGGCTTTTGCCTCACTCCAACTCTCAATCTTTTCATTTTAATTTTATTATGATTTGACTCGTATCAAAGCAGAATGAAAGACTCACGCTTTCTTTTTGAGAAGGTGAATAAAAAGGTATGAGATTGATGTGTATATCAATGTTTAGAGAACCAGAGGAATTAGGGACAGAGGTCTGTAGCATATTAGGAAATAGGAAGCTATCTCCCCATTTGCTGGAGGTGCTTGCTCAGACTCTTGGAAAGTGTGCCTTCAATAGACGATTCTTAAATCAGAGTGTGCACAGGCACACAAACACGCACACACACACGTCTCTCTCTCTCTGCCTTATTAACCATTTATTCCTGACTCTCTTTTGTTTGATGATTTCTTTCACCTTGTTCCTTTCCAAATACTACCTCCACTGGGACCTAATTAAAACCTCTCAAAATTCACAGAACATTAGAATACATGCAGGCTCCAAATGTTATCTTTAGACATTACGGAATATTAGAAACTAATTTTGTTATCCATTGTGTATACAGATATATAAATACCTCTTCTGCCAAATTTGTTGGCAGGTTGCGTTGAGAAAAGTCAAGGAACCAGTTCTCATTAGCTTTTGAATTTTGAAGGAATTTTCTCCCCTAGAGTGATAATACTGCCAGTTGAGACTTTGCAGGTTCTAAAGTAAGTGTCCAAAGCCAAAGTTTTATTTACCTCTTTATTAAGTTAATGCTTAACTCAGCACTGAAATTGATCTATGACTTTAGGAGGAAATGACTATTTCTACTAAGCAAGCTTTTGTAGAAAAGACATACTTTGATACCCTCCACTGTGTTGAATAGCCATGTTTAGAAAAGAAGTTTAATTCAGTCTCTAGCACATTGGAGCATTTTGTAGGATTTTTAAAAGCAGGTGCTCTCTTAGAGAGGTAATTGAACATTGTTATTTTCATTTTTATTTATAATATATAAAATTTTAAAATGATCCCAGAGTCGGTTTGAGAAAAATGACAACACAAAATGCCGTGTAAGAAAGAATACTACCTCTCAAGTCTGAAGACCTGGGTTTTAGTCCCAATTCTGCCTGTGACTTGATCTGTGGGCCTCAGGAAAGTCAAATCAGACACCTGCGTCTCATTTTTCCACCTTATATAACAAAGGAATTGCAAACTAAAATTGGTCCCCTCTTTTAAAAAATTTTATAAGTTGCAGCATTGTATCAAGCTCAGACCACTGAGGAGGGAAAAGGCCATCCATAATTCCACCACCTTGATACAGGTACAACCTATCATTTTTGAGTATTACCTTCCAGTCTTTAACTATTAGCAAAAATTACCATAGTGCTATGTATCATATACATATGTGGCATCATATCTTAAGCTTTTTCTGTATTGCTGCGTATTCTTGAAAGGTTACAATTTTAATAACTGTTTAATATTTCATTGAGTGGTTATGCCCTATCTTAATTATTCCATTATTTTTATATATTGCTGTGATGGACATTTTTATGCATAAATATAGCTTAGTTCATCAAAAATCTTAAACATGTTGGGGGATTGAGATCTCAGGGTCGAGGTTAGCACTTTATAGTTACTCAAATTCACCGATGACGTGTTCTGTTGTACAAGGGATGTTTCTGTAATTGCAGCAGGAATGTGTGAGTGAGTCAGCTTCTCCCCAGTGGTGCCAGCATTAGATACATAGTCTTTTTGGCATTAGTATTTCTTTAGCTATTGTGAGGTTAAACATGTGTCCTCATGTCTCATGTCAAGTTACATTTTGTTTATGGCATTTGAAAATTAATACTTTGTGATCTATGGGAACCTATTTGCAGCAAAAGGAAGAGTCAGTATTTTAATGAGAATTGTGCATGGCTTGTAGAAAGAGGTTCTGGGACTTTTTGAGTCATATGAAGGAGCCCTTGAATAAATTGAAAGGCATACCTTGTTCCTAAATGGCAATATAAAGACTGTTAAGTAGTTATTTCCCCCTACATTTTATATAATCTCAGCACAACTCTCAAGTTAATTGTTCTTGAATCTTAACAAAAAAATTCTAAAATGGTCTAGATAATAAACAAGCAAAATAGCTAAGCGAAATTTGGAAAACAAGAGTAATGAGGGACAGGGACCATCTTGGCCAGATGCTGAAGCAGATTATATACGGGGACTCTGAAGTGGTGAAGTGTTATTGCCAGAACACATGAACGCCGTGGTGCTGACACAACTCACTGAGAAACAGAGCAACTGTAGGTCGAATTGAATATGCAATAAAGGGACCACCTCAAAACATTCTGAAAAGGGAGGGTTCTCCTAATGGGTTTGGGATAATTGGTAGGCATTAATAAAAAAGAGTTGTGTCATGAATGTATATCAAAATAGACCCTGCTATGAATTAAAAGGTCATGTTTAAAGAAAGACAACTAGCAAAAAGCTTTAAGAAAAGAACGGATTGATTATATGTTTAGTAATTGGAAACAATAACTTTTTTAGTTTAGAACTGGGGTTTGCAAAATTTTTCTGTAAGGGACCAGGTGGCAATATTTTAGGCTTTGAGGCCAGAGTGTCTCTGTCATAACTACTCCACTCTGCCGTTGTGGCACCAAAGCAGCCATAGAAAAGAAGTCACACATCTAATAAAGAAATAGAGAATGCATATGTTTGTAAGAAGAAACATAATATTATGTGTCGGTTTCCTCACACATCTGTTCCCAAAGTGAATTTTATGTATCTTATAATTTTTTGCCAAACAGTGTGTGAAAAGTAGGATCTCCTTGCTTTTTTAAATTTGCATCTCTACTACTGAGGTTGTATACGTGTGTGTATTTTTATTATTATTATTTGCTATATTTGTTTTCCATTGCGGTCTCCTCTTTAGTGAATTACAAGTAGGGTTACTTTATCTCACTTATTATTTATCTTCTTGTCACTTCATGTCCCAAGGCCCTGGAGACCTGTGGTATCTCCAGACCCATGCAGACTAACAGGGCACCATTTTGCTTCATGGATTATAACTCTTCCTATAACTCTGTGCTCAAGGGCCTGGGGTGTGATTTTCAGTTCAGATCTTAACTTGTGTCCTAGGCCAGCTACTTGCCAATAGCCTGAGGCTGGGGGACCGCTTTGTCTCTCCATAGTGGTGCTTTGCTGCCTGCAGCTCTTTTAGAGTTGGCTGTTGTCTGAATATTACCTGAACCTACTTATGCTCTTTGGGCCCTGAAATCCAATTGTGGGCAAAATCTACCTTTACATTGCTGTCCATCCTGGTGAGAAACCCTAGAGCTTAAGCCTTCCTCCTTTCAATTGCACTACTTTAAAGAACGATCAGAATTATGTTTCACTCCTGAGGGATGATGGTTATTTCTATTTTCCGAGAGATAAGACTGAGAAAGCGGTGAAGTCCCTTGCCCGGAGCCACACAAAAATTCTTAGAGAACATGCACCGTGAGATGATGATCGTGACTGAGGTGGAAGCGTCTTTTTCTTGGTCCAGGGTCTCCGTTTCTTGGGTGAGCTGCCATCACGAAGGCTGCTCCTGCCCCTCCCTGCAGTCTTTCCATTGTTGTGTGTGCTACAGGAACTGAGACCATTATGACAGAGCCGAGCTGGTTTCTCTTCTCTTTTGGACATCATTGTTTGTTACAATTCTGATCACCATTTCTTCCTCCTGATTATAAAATTGTAAAATCATGGCTATATTTATATTTCCTTTTGCTGCCTGAGCTTGCGAAGTACCATTCACAGCTTTCCTTTGAAATTCCTTTGCTAATAACCTTTCTTCATCTGTATCTATCATCTGCTGTTTATGACATGCTCTTGTGTCCAGTGTTTCACTTCATTCTCATCAACACCTATGAGGTAAGCAGGGCAGAGACTGTTGCCTTCATTTTAGAGATGAGGAAACTCAGGCCCAGCAAGATCTGGAAGTCCCTGACCTGAGGCTGCCCTTGGAGCTGGTAGCAGAACTGCCTTTAAATGCATGACCTTGACTGTGCTGACATTTTTCTTCCTGTCCACAGAACTGCTTCTCTTTTATGAGTTTCAGGGATTTTCTTGTCCAAGACAAGAAGAAACTGGTGACTTTTCTTGAGAGATCTAAGCATTATTGCATTTGTCTAATATTTCTTTCACTTGGCTATTTGAGTACTTTCAGAGAAGACGGTTACATGTAACTATTCCCCTTTTTTTTTCAGACAGTGAGGCAGGCATTTTCAGCGAGGACAGAGACCCTGAAGAAACTGTGTTTGTTCTCTGGTATTCTTAACAACTACTGCAGCCATAAGTTTGGATTTTTTTCCCTGAGGTTTTCTACTTGTAGGCTGCCACAACGCTTCACATTTGGGGGCCAGTGATTCCTGTTCCTATTTTAACTCTATGAGGTTTGTGTGTTGTGTGACCTTTGTGTTCTGACCTTCAAATTTAGAGAACTGAAAATTTAGGAAGTTTTGTTAGGACTTGAATCCAAGTAAATTCCCTTGTGAGTACAGAGACTCATAGAATTGTGGAATGTTGGTTTCAAGGGACTTTCATCCATCTATCCCCCTTGATTTGAAAGGTGGCCAGTTAGTGATAAAAAGGAGGCTAGGCTGCTGGGGTTAGAGGAGGCTCTCTGCTGTATCGTTCCATGTCACTTCGTGCTTCCTCTGCTGTGTCATGCCTCCTCCGACCAGAGCTCCGAGAGGGCTGGCATCGTGTCTACTCTGGACATGGCTCTGCGCCTTAGTGCAGATCAGAGAGCTTAGCATATGCACTCAAGATTTCTTCGCACAATGAGTGATTTGAACCTGTCTCTTACTGATAAAATATCATTACTGTCTATTGGCAAATGGAATTTTAAGGATACAGAGGCAGGATTTTGTCAGGGTTTACTCTGGGGAGTAAACCACTCAAGATATTTTAAGCAGAAAGGTTTTAATGCAGGGTGTTAGGTGCTTCAAGATCATTGGAAGGATTGTATAGAGCAGGCTGTACGCTGAGCTCCCAATAATAAATCTCAGAACTACGCAAAATTACTATGTGTGGGAGAGCAGAGATTCATGAGGCTACCTGGAACTGTCGTGGTCAAGAACACATCACGCTACTTGGGGACCAGAGATTAAGAAGCCATGATTGAGAAAGTAGTACCTGGACCTTGAAACCTGGAGTCCAGCTGCTTCCTCTGCCACAGCTGCTTGTTGACAACCGCACGGCTGAAGACTGAATGTGGGAAAGTGGATGCTCTGTCTCCATGAGCGTGTTTCCAGCAGACAGCAAGCCAAAGCGGCAGAACATGGCCTCCATCTCAATTTGTCTTCCAAGTCTCAAGCTGGTACATACATTTTGGCAGAACCTCTCTTGCCGTCAAACCCTACCCTTGCAAGGCAGCCTCTGCAGTATGGCAAGGTTGAGTGCCCAGCCACCATTTGCAACACGGGGCTATCGTCACATTTCGGGCATGTCTTCCATAAGGCTCAGTGTGTAGTTGATGCTAAATTGAGGATGGATTTACAGTTACATTCCATTAGATCTCTGTTTGTCAGTATAATTAATTATGTAACAGAAGGGAAGGCAAGAGTTTTACTTTAGGGAATCCCTAAGGGGAATTCCTATGTATCAGAAAAAATGCCATAAGGAGGGAAGATCCTGAGCTGGGAGAGTATTCTAAACTGTTTTGGTTTCAAACATCTTGGAAAGTACTACAAGGAGACATGCGATCTTATGATATAACAGTGCTTCCCATGGCTGGGGGGGAGTTCCATCTTTGGCAAGGGTTGTCAGCTTTCCATCTTCTATGCTTCACATTCTCCCCTGCCCCTGTGGAATATACATTTCAAATTTCCAAGGGAAATCAAAGTAAAATAGTTTATTTAACATACATTAAATTGAGATTGGGATTGACATATCCATTAATATGTATAAAATACATGACTAATAAGAAAAAAATATCAAATTGTAAAAAAAAAAAAAAAAAGATTATACGCTGCAACAAAAAAAACCCCCAAAACATTAAACTGATATATAGCCTGTGGACCTGCATTGAATTCTTTTGATTTCATTTCCCTTAACGTCCATGTAACCCTTATTTAAAAATATAAAACATTTATAAGTAATCCCCTCTGTCTTTACTCTGATCCCCTAGTGAATACATCTGAACACATTTTATTTCTGTTTCTTGCCCGCTCCCTTATCCTTCCTGTTCCAGATTCAGAGTTAGGCAAACCTGCTGTCCTTCTACCTGAAAGCAAGTAGACATAAATCCACTTGTAACATTGAGGGTCGTGGGGACAGGAGTGGGCAGGTGGTAAAGATCAAATGGAAGTAAATAATCTGATTTTCCTGGAAAAGGAGATAGTCTTTGCTTCAGGAGAAAGAGGCTGAGTGAGTAGGGTAGTTGATACTAGCTTCTTCTAGATTTCTGCTCTCTCCTGCATTTTTCTACTCTTGCGCAATATTCTGGTACCTTCTTCCCTCCTTACTGAGAAGCACGTGCTTCTGGAGCAGGGAAGCCCCCAAGACCTCCTCTCCTTCTCTGCTACTTGCTCTGCCCTCTTAGCAATTGCAGTAATACACTCAAAGTATGGGAGGTCTTTGGCCACATGGAGCCTTTGGCAGCGGACCCTATCCTGTTCAGAATTCTTTTGGACTCAGTGACCAAAACCTCATTATTACTGTGTTATAAGTAAAGTGACTCTATGTAAGGTATCGTCTAAATTGGGACACTTCTGAAAGTGAAAAAAGGCACTGGTAGTAATTACACCAAACCAGCAAGCATAAACTGAATGTATGGTCACCCTGATTATAAGGAATTGTGGAGAACAGCGTTTGGAATGTGCGCCGACATGATTCAGAAGCAGAGTTGAACGCTTTATATTCCCAAGTTTACCTTCTCTTTTATATAATACTCTCTTGCTGAGCACTGACGATGGGACAGGTTCTGTATAAGACACTAGGAAAATAAAGGGAGATGCCATCTGTGTTCTTTATTTTCTCATAATCGTAATATTTTCGAGCAGAGGGTTTTCAACCTGGCTCATAGTGTAGTTCTCATAGGAGGGCTAAGGAAGTAATACGCTTTCTACTTCCCCCACAAATGAAGTGTATTCTGCCAAAGGACGGAGATTTAAATAAATCTGAGGAACTATTTTATCAATTTGTCTATTTTATTCTTAGGATTTTCTTAAAGATTTGGCATGAAGAAACCATTTTTTGCCAAAGAAAACTTTGAAAACTACTGGTTTGAGATTTTAAATTTTATGTTATTGTTTTAGAGCTGTAAGACTAGTTGGAAAAAAAAAGGGAAGAATTGGACTTTTTAAACTTGGGACACAGAAAAAATTAAGTACGAAACTAACAGAATATTTTAAGTATCTGGAGGGCTGCTATGTATAAGAGGGCTTGTGATTTCAAGGGAAAAGCAGGACTGATCGGACGGTTCTTAGGGGAACACAGGTTTCAGCCACATATAGCTTTCTAGCAGTTACAACTTTTGTGCCATCGAAGGGGCTGCCTTATGAGGCAGTAAGTTCCTTGTCATTGGTTGTGGACAAGCAAACTCACAGAGGGTGATTAAGTTTCAACTTCAGCTCCACATTAGAAGAAATAACGTCGTTAACAATTTCATGCTTCTTGGATATTAAACTTCTGTATTTGTAAGTTGTTAGCTACTGCCTTAGACGTGTCTAAAGTGTGCGTGTGTGAATGTGTTTTGTTTCCCCAGAATGTTAGCCAACGTAGCATATTCTTCACACATGGCATTGTCTTTTTTGCATGGTAGTCAGTAATTGATAAAAATACACACCAGCAATCTCATCGAGAGAAATTTGAAAGGGAATAACATCCACCCATGTCATTCTGAAACTGATCCGAAACAGCCTGGCTCGTTTTTACTCAGCGGCTATTGGTCGATGCTCTTGCAGATTTTGTCTCTGTTTCAAAATCTTGAAATAAAAGTGGAACAACTTCCAACACGACTTAAGAAAAAGGTCACCAGTTGAAAACGGTTTCAATTGTTTTGCTGTTAAATGTGAAAATGCAAAACTAGCCTCTCTTACATAATTTGAATTTATAACACATTCTAATGAGATGCCTGTCTGTTTTTCATACCATATCAAATACTGAGAAATTTCTCCAGGCTCTTGGATTGGTATTAAACAGAAATTATTATTTCAGAGCATATAATGCATTGAGTCTCTTTGTTTTTTAAAGCTGTATCTCATGATCCTTGACGGATGAAAAGTTGCGCCTCTTCTTCCTCCCCCTTTATTTTTCCAGTGACTGGACATTTTAATTTAATTTAGCAGTGTCCTTATATTTTAATCTCAGAATGAAGTAGGTTCGGATTTAACAGAAATTTAAGATGAAAATTAAGTATTAGAGAAACAAAGATTAATTTGGAAACTTTAACTTGTAATAATCATATTATCTAAATTCAATAACGTTAGTTTAAATTATGTCATCTAAACTCTGTGCAAAAGCTCTGAACTAGATTACAGTCAGTAATGAGACAGTAGGATACAAACAGCACAGTTGACAGGTTTTGTGAGCAACATAATGTTTCGAAGGCTGGAAGGTAACAGTTAACTCTGTCTTGTTGCTGTGATTACTCTTGACAGGTTCTGTGGTCTGAGCAAAGGTTGCTTCACAGAGTCCCATATAGTAGTGTAAATATGGCCTGAGATTTGTCAATAGAGGGTTTATATTCATTGAAGACAAAGGGAAATATTTCTACCTTTCAAGTTATATCTAAAATAGAGTTTTTTTTTCTTTTATTCAATAAGCTTTTATTGGGATATCAAAGTGAATTTGTAATAAAGAACACAAAATTAATTATTAAAAAATTAAAATCAGTGAAAACCTCCCTGAAGTGCTGGTAATAGTCCTTGACCTGTCTAATGGGTACAACAGAATTGTAAACAGATACCTAAAACACCGTGTTCGTGTGTTTTAATACAAGTTTGGACAAGCTGTCACAGGAGTGTAGACAGTGAGCATCAAGGAACTTGTGGACCTACCCACCTGGCAGTGGATTTGGAATGAGAGGATTCCGGCCAGATACCACCAGAGAGCTTGCTAGGCCTTGTTAGAGGTGCTATTGGTGATTTTTCCCATGGTCACTTTTTTATCCTGGTGAAGGGGCAAGATATAAATCAGGATTTTAGACCCTTATGAATCAGCACTCAGGATCTCCTCTCTGTAAATCCAGATTTCCACTTTTGGAAGTAGACTCATGGAGCTCAAAGGGCTCACGGTATTGTTTGCCCTCTTTTCTTGGCCTCGTACAGCAAAAGTCTATTAGAATCAGAGACTTAAGAGAAGCCTCCTTAAGAGCACATTTTTAACGTAAGCACAGCACACTCCACAAACTAGCCATACCATTTGCAGAACATAACATGTTGTTGAAAGAGGGGATTTTGGAGATCATCTTCTTAATGCTTATTATTTTAGAGCTGGAGAATTTGAGGTCCAGACAAGGTACGTATTTTCTTGTTCACTTAGCCAAGTAGAACCATTGTCATTAAATGAAATCTAGAGCGCAAAGTTGGGATCTCATGACTTCTGTGCTGATTTTCAATGGTGTGAGTGCTGACTTTTTTGGAAGAGAAATTTTTTACTCCTATGTCTATTTCTGTGCCTTTTACCCACTTTTTCTAGTTATCATCCAACAATTAATAGAGTTTCTCACTTGTTTAATGAAACTTTTCCACTGCAAACGCTTTCTGGAAGCAGTACAGCTGGGTTTGAATCCAGCCTCTGATATGTACTAGCTGCTCTGTGGTGTCTCACGAGCCATCTCAGCTTTTCTAAATCTTGGTTGTTGGGTATTCGAACGAGAAGGAACAAATTGGTCCCTGAGATTTCTCCCAGCTGGGATTCCCCTATGACTTTTTAGCCATTGAATAGCCTGGCTGTTGTCACCGATTGTGGCAAATAAAAACCAATGAGTTAGTAATTGGTTTTGTTCCATCCTCTCCTTTACCCTCTTCTGAGAGGCCTGGTCTTCCAGTGCTATTGTTTCCCTGTCAGGGTCGATTGTTCCCTTTTTGTGTGACATTCTGAATCTGAAGTGACAGTGCAGTGTGGAATATGTCTCTATTCTGCCTCACTTCTTTATCAGAGACAAAACCTTTACTTGGGTGGACGGATGCTTCTCCCTCTTTCTGTTTCTTAGTTTACCAGCATCTGCAAGTGTAGTTGGGTTTTCATTGCCACCAGCTGTGTTGCCAGCTGGCACCTTTAGCATGGGTTTGTATTCATACTAACTCTGTGCAAGGCAGGTTGGCCTTTAACCTATTGACTCCTAGCCTACCTCCTTCACTCTACCATCCGTGGTCAAGGGGACTCATAGGAGTGAAGAGGGTTTTGCAAGAAACCTCAGCTCACTCAACTGGCGGACCTATAGGGGAAGTCATGGAACGTGAGGGTTGGGAGGAATGGTAGTAGGCATCTTATCTTCAGTTTACAGATAGGGAGACACACTGAGGTTCAAAGAGGTCAAGGGACTAATGTCCTAGAGCCAGTTAGTGGCTGAGCTAGAAATTCCGCCCACGTCCTCTGCATCTTAGTCCAGTGTTTTTTCCAGTATTTCCAACTGTCTCTCAGATAGTCTATATAAAGGTTTGGCATTTCTGTGGAGTTGTTCTCTCATCACCCCTTCCGAGTAATGCCAGCTGTCCATGCAGAGAGTGGGGCACTTAGCCAGTGCGGGGCCAGAGCTGCCTGTACAGAGAAGTAGAGTGAATGCATTGACATTTTCAGCCCATGGCAGATCCTGTTTGCCCTTCCGGCGCTCATCAGAGGCAGAGTGATTACGTTTGCTGTTCAACCAACAATTGTGTGCAATTTTCAGCCTGCCTTGTTCTTTGACGTTGGCTTCCCACGCTTCCATCACATGCCACAGCGTATCTGCCTTGTAATTACACTGGTAGGGACTTACCTACACCGTTTGGAAAAGGTTTGCCTAAAGTACTTATTTACTTGTGCATAATAAATCTTGATTGATACCTTGGTAATCTCTGAGATCCATCTAAGGTTCCCTCCCACAATGGGGAGGACTGAAGAGTCAGGGAAACGGGTGAAAAAAGAAAGAGGGCTGTGTTTCCTCACTGATGCGCTAAGAGGAGAATTGTGGATGGTTTGGGATCTCCATAGCTGACTTTTAACTTGTTTCTGGCTGGTTCTACATTCTGAATCTTCCCCAGACGCGTGAGTTTGTGAGTAGAGCTGTCATCCACATCATCTAATAATCGAGTCACGTTATTTTCGGAGGAGGCCACTGTGATCCCAGAGAGAGCAAAGGTTGCACTGTGAGCTCATGGCAGAGCTGAGACTGGGAGCTGGATCTGAATTCAGAAGATCTGTATCTCCCAGCTGAAGGCCAAGATATAGAAAAGGATAATTAGCTATAGTCTAGGGGTGGGGGCACAGTGTACCGTTTTAATAGTCCCTTAAGAAAGCACTTTTGAAATTCTAGGAAGGCACTGTCTTTCAGACAAAGAAGGAAGATCGTGAAAAATCTCCAAAGGTATAGGAAAGCATTATATAAATCTTAATTGCTTGTTTAAGTGGAGAAAATGTTGCTAGGACACAAATCCTAAACTTTAGTCAGCCATCAACTGCTTCTGACGTCACAAAGCACCTCAGCCTCTCAGTTCTTCCACCAGTAAAATAGTGGTGTTCATACCCGTCTCTTCCTTCAGTGTCATTCATTGATTCAGCTAACATTGACCAAGATCCAGGCCTTAATAGCCAAGGGAGATTTAGGGACTAATGCACCATGATTTAAAGACTCATATAAATGCTCTAAGTCAATTATTCTCAACCCTTGAATCAGAATATACACATGAAGATTCCCAAATGAGTCTAGTGTGCAGTTTTGAAAACCACTTCTTTAAGCTTATAGCACTTGGTGTTCAATAATACTGTACAATGGGTGCTTGGTTGTTTTTAATTTTTGTGACCTATGTAAATGTTTAAAGGAGCGTACTATTGATTTTAAGCTTTTTTTTTTTTTTTTTTTGGCTGTGTATGTGGCATGCAGGATTTTAGTTCCCCGACCAGGGATCAAACCTGTACCCCCTGCATCGGGAAAGCAAAGTCTTAACCACTGGACCGCCAGGGAAGTCCCTTAGTATTGATTTTAGAAAAGAAGCAAAACTTGAGCAAACACTAGTTTGTTCTATTTTTGTGGATATGAGTGTCTTGTCATTCACATGCTATCTTTAGAGAGGCTTGGTAGCTATTTTTAGTATTAAATGTCACTTTACCTGTAGCCCTAAGTTTTCCCACCCGTAGGGGAGGGGTCTTGGACGTCACAGGGCGTTTTGCAATTGTTTGTGTTTTCTTGTGTCTAATCAACTTGGCTGGACTTCTGGCTCCATCAATTTGTGGTCTTGTGGCCCATGATAGTTAGCTTTGATGGAACAAAAAAGAGAAGACATCATGGCAAGTAGGATGCAGGAGCTAGGGATATGTGTTTAAAAGCAAAAGCTCCTGTTTCTAAGTGGTGATTTCCTTTGGATTATGGTGTTTTCCTTTTTCCTCCAAACAGGCAGGTAGTACCATGGCGAAGACCATGGCTTTTGGGTGCAACACTTGTGTCCAAGCTTCAGCTGTGCTGTTTGTTAACTGTGTATCATTGAGCAAGTTATTTAACTCTTAGAGCCTTACTTTCTGGATCTAAATATAGAGAAAGATAACCCTACCTCATATAATACTCAGCATGATTATGGGGCCAGTAGAAAATTGCTTGGCATATAGTAAGTCCTCAATAAACACTTGCTATTTATTATCAGTCTGTAGCTTTCTTGTACCCCTTGAACAGTTAGGAGGAGAAGACAGAAGAGCAACAGAGTGGCAGTAAATGAAACCTTAGGTTCTTCTTAATTGCTTTGCATTTGATGACAGTTCCTGAAAGACCAGTGCTTAGGGAGCCCCAGCTCTTTAACTCCCATGAGCAGTAGGCATCTTGTTTAGATGCTAAGGGCCACTTCTCTTGTTTTCCTCTCTTTTGATGGTGTTTGTGTATTTTCAGAGCCTCTGTGTAGCTCTTCCCTTTCACTTCTTGCTTTCATGATGATTATATGCTTAGAGTGAAACCAATCTAGAACCAGAGGAAGTAAGAGCAGGGTAAGTTTTGGTCCAGCAAAACCAGCTCTCACCAGTGCTTATCTTAGTGTTTACCGTGGGTCTCTTTCTGAGAAGCTGAGAAACCCCAGGGAAATGTTCTGGTTCGTCCGTTCACTAAACTTGTGAGGTTTTCTCAAACCCATTTATCAAAATGAAGGGCTGTAATTAAGATTTCAGAGAAGGAAAGCACTCTAGAATATTCGAGCTGATTGGGACTTTACAGACATTCATTCTGCAAATGAGCATCCTCTCTTGTCAAAGGTCACACTGGCAAAGCTGAGACTAGAACCGGGGTCATAGGGACTCTATGTCTGTACTGCTGTATTTATCTCCTTCCTTGGATCGATTTTGCGTAGATTAGTTTTTCTTACGTAGAGTTTTCACTTCTGTTAGATTCCTGTTCAAAGATAAAAGTTCTAGCTTTTTATTTCTCTATATAAGACCTTTAAAGAGCAAAGCTCATTTAACCTTCCAAATCTTTTCCCCAGATATTCTAAGTCCCTCATTTCAGTTCAACTGGTCTACCCCTTGCTCCTTCCTTCAGTTCACAGAATTTTCAGGCATTGTCCTTTTGCTTGTTCTGTTTGTTTTTCAGAGCCACCTAGCTTTCAAAGTCCTTATTAATGGCTACCCCTGTGCTAGGTCCTGTGACATATCCCGATTGATGTGCGTTTTTGTTGTTGTTGTGGGTTTTTTTTTTCTTTTGTATAGTGTGTTGCTCTTTTTCTCTTTTCTTATATAAAAATATATCTTCCTCAGGTAGGCTTTAAACTCCTTGAAAACAGGAGGATAATCTAAACCATCTGAGTGCTGGGTGAGACTTTGCTTTATCTGGAGCTCTAGTGCTTGGCAAATAAACGTATTCATTCATTAAATTAACAGACATTTTTACTGAGTGCTTATCATATATTAGGCCCCTAGGTTAGAGAATGATAATTTCTTCTGCTCTCAAGGATTCAGGAGTTCAGGTTGTGATACAGGCAAACAGGGAGGCAGAGTGACGTGTGATGAGTGTGATGACGGCAGTAATCCAGGTGCGGCGGAAGTGCAGTGAAAGGGGACATAATGTGACCTGGAGGATGGAGAATGTGAATTATGTCTTCAAGGACTAGTAGGAAGTGATGCTCAGGATCTAAATGTTACACAGTAGATGAGACATCCTTTATGATAGAGAGGTAGCTTGGATGAAGAAGAGCAGAGAGAAAACCTAGAGGAGATGGATGAATTTCCAGCAGAATATAAATGCTGAAAAATGACCTCAAAAGAAGTTTAAGACTGCTGCAATGATTGTAGAAGTTCTTGGAAATATGATTAAGTTCTATTGTTAAAGACAGTGTCATATCTAGATGACTTTGCACTGAATTCTGATAAACCTTTAAAGATCAGATAGTTCCAATCTTATCGTTAAACTAATCCAAACAGTAGAAGAGGATGCAGAACCCCCATATCAAAACCTAATAATGATAGTAAAACAAGCAGAGGAAAAACAGTACAGAATGATTTTACTTATGATTATATGTACAAAAATTTGATGTAAAATAGCATATTTAATTCATCAGTATACCAAAACACTGCGACTGTGACTGGGTAGGGTTTTTTCCTAGGACAGCAAAGATGGTTCAATATTTGGAAATCTATCACCACAATTCATTACATCTCTAAATTAAGGGGGGAAAAATAGATGATTGCATCATTGGATGCTGAGAAGGGAGATGCAGAGATTCTAGAAAGGGATGAGTAACCAAGGAGATCAGCATTTATTCATTCACCCATTCAAGCATAACGTATTTTTCTAAGGGCTTCCTGGCCAGGCATTGTGCTGGTATAGTGAGACCGCTTAGAAATTTCCAGCTTATTGGGGCAGATAGGAAGGTGATTAAATAGCTTACATGTGGACTGTTATAAGTATGAAACAAGTACTAGAAGAGCCCGGGAATTAAGCTACTCTTTTTGGAGGGAGTTAGGGAAATGTTCACAGCATCAGAGACATTTGAGCTGGGTCAAGATAGAAAAAAGTGGAAGTGGGGTGCTTGGGAGAAAGTTATGGCATTGCAGATGGTAGACGCAGCGTGGGCAAGTCTTCAGGATCATTAAATTTCATTATGAATCCTGGGAATGGTGTCACTGGGCCATTGTTAATGTAAAGAGGAATGGTTTGAGAAAATGCTGATAAGGTCTTATGCAGACAGGTACTTGGCCAGACCCTGGCACTCACTGGAGGTGTCGCTGGGGTTGCCTGTGTGGGGAGTACAGCGTCAGGTTAATAGATGGTGGTGGGATAACTGGAAGTATGGGGGGGGGGGGTCTATGGTTTGCATGTGGATGCTTACATTTTCATTTTTCATACTCTCCTGGAAGTTGCCTGTTCCTTTATACCTACAGAATTTCTGAAGAGGCCAGGATTCTGCAGTCAATTGGCAACGTGCAATTGCTCTGGAAATGTGCCTCTTTGCTTTAAAATCACTGTATCCTATATTAACCCATTTTTTAAAGTTTCTATTTTGGAATAACTTGAGATTTATAGAAAATTTGCAAGGATAATATTAACCCATTTTTAAAAAAAACCTACAAATGAAATTTATACTACAAATGTGCATAGCACGTTAAAATTTTCATATCTTTATTTTATCCTACTTGTTGCCCACTTATACTCACTTTAGTCTTGTGGAGAGGAGAACAGTTACTTTATCCCCTCTTAGTGGAAGACTGAGGCTCGATTAAACAAACAAAACCAAAATTAATGTTTCTCAACCCTGAGAGATGAGCTTGGTTTTGGTATTTAAAAACAAACAAACAAACAAACAAACAAAACAACTCTAAGACTTCTACATACGCAGCCAGTTTTAAGAACTGGAGTGAACCAGAGTTACGGTTGTTTTTCTGTATTGGTTTTGTGCTGGGCCTTAATGATGGTTTAGCGATGTACAAAATATGGTCCCCACTCTTCCAAGGAATTTACAGTTTACTAAGTGCCTGTGTTCATTAGCAGGTGCACAATGTGCAGGGGAGGAAGAGGAAAAGAAGGCCCTGCAATCAGAGTGAAAAGCCAATGTCACTGCTGGCTTAAGTAACAGAACCCTCCGGATTCCTAATTTAGAGGCTTCCTCATTGATTCATGTCGTCCTCTTTGATTGAGAGAACTGCACCTCCAACAATTTTCCTCCCGTCACTTTGCTTAGCACTTGACCGTGTATAAAATGCTTTAATGTTGTTATCTCATGTTGTCATGAAACTCTGTGAGTTAAGGAGGACAGGGAGCAGGGATGCCTGGGACACCAGATGAGGGTAGCGGGGCTACTCAAGGTCATGTCACCCTCTCCTGGTGTGGTCTAATGCTACCTACCTAGGCCACGCTGGGCCCCATGTTTCCCCCTTCACCCCATCTCTCCATGGCCATGCCACCTGCTGAGTCCTTAATTTTTTCCTGCATTTCCAGTGTTCTGTGCTGTTGCAGACATCTGGAGGTAATCATGGAGCCCTCTCAATTAATTCAGTCCAATTAATAAATTATGGGGTGCATTTGGGGTTGGGAGAGGGTGAGGGAGGCTTCCGGGCCTCCCTGCGCTGGAGAGCTCTTGCAATCAGACTGGAGAGCCCTTCTCAGTGGCAGTGGCAGTCTGTGAGGCCCAGCTCCTGCCTGCAGGCTGCCTGGAGGGGTGGTTGGCTTACCCTGACACCAAGACATCATTTTTCTTTCCTCACAGAGTGTGTTTTAATCTGAGTAGTTCAGTCCCTGGACTGGCTGGTGTATCCCCCTCCTAGCTGAGTTTTTCCTGAAGGTCCAGTATGGTATCAGCTCAGCAGAGCTCCTGATGGGCGTCATATGTGGGGCTGCTCTGTGCGTTACAGGGGTTGAATATTTTAGCCTCTGGCCACTAAGTACCAGTGATTGTCCTAGGCCTTGTGGCAAACAATGTCCCCTCCCCCCAGTTTCCAAGTGCCCCTTGGTGAAGAGCAGTACTGCTCCTGCCAGAGGGATCATTTTAAAGTGTCCTGCCATGCACTGCTTGTGCCCTTGTTTCAAGAGTAAACCTTTGGTGTGGTTCCTTCATGCCTGCAGAATGAATTCAAACTCCTCAAGCTTGCATGCAAAGCTGTCAGTGCTTTGGTTCCATCCCACGTTTTTAGATCTTTTCCCAGCTACTTTTCCTTATTCCCCCTCCAGCCACACTAAATTGAAGTGCGGTGTACTTTTCTGCTCTTGCAGCGTTGCTGCCATTGTTCAGGCTTGACCTCTGCTCAGCACTCAAGGCCCAGTCTGAAGGTCGCCTCATTAACGAGGTCTTCGTTCTGCTCCCTGCAAGAAGTGAGCTTATCTTTTTCTGCATTCCAGCAACACTTTATTTTTTACCTCATTTAGATAATATCACCTCCTTTAGGTAACGCATCACCATGTAGTTGATGTGGTCATCATTTTAATAGATTATTAATACAATTGAAGCTTTTTTCCAACCTTGTTGGTATAAAGTTCTCTTACCGTGGAGACTTCTTAAGCTTAGGGACCACTTCTCACTCATATCTATTTCCTGAAGAGTGCTAGGCACGAAAATACGTAACTGTTGGAAGAGAGGAATTCAAGAGTGGTTGAGGGGAGTGTTCAAGTTTTTCCTCTTCCTGTTAAGACGAGTGTTTCATAACTCTCCAAGGAGGAGAGTTCCTTTCCTTCCTCCCTCCCCTCCTGTTCCCTCCCTGCCTCCCTCCCTCCCTTCCTTCCTGCTTCTCTAGTTCTTCTTCTCAGAGTCATTTTTCACGGTTTCATTAAGTGTGGATTAAGAAAAAGTAGGAACGAAGTGAAGTACATTGCCTTTGTTGTTGTGTTTCCTTAAAACAGCTGTGTTTGTTTCTTTTAAATTCTAGATTCCACAATGTCTCACCCATCGTGGCTGCCACCCAAAAGCACTGCTGAGCCCCTGGGCCATGTGTCTGCACGGATGGAGACCACCCATTCCTTTGGGACCCCCAGCATTTCAGTGTCCACACAACAACCACCTAAGAAGTTTGCCCCAGTCGTTGCTCCGAAGCCCAAGTACAACCCGTACAAGCCACCTGGCGGTGAAGGTGAGTGTGGGGACGGCGGACGGGGGCGCCCAGAACAGGAGACTTCAGTGTCATAAACAGTGGCTGGAACACAATGTTGTGTGCGAACCAGGTAGCTCAAGAGTTTGTGGTGTGGTCATCGTCGTGTATAGACTGTCAAAGGCTAAGAGGCACCTAGTAAGCATCTAGGCCACGCTCCTTTTGGGCATAAAGATTGAGATCTCTTAGGGGTTATATGACTATGGTTACACAGTGAGTTCGGGCCAGCGTGAACACTACAAGAGCACTGAGCTGCATCTCTTCATTCGTAGCTCAGGGCTCTTCTACTGCTGTATCCTCCATCCCCATCCCATCGTCTTGTAGAACTGTGTCTACCACCCAATGGCCATTGGACATGTGTCCAAAAAGGCTACCAAGCAGTGGTCTGATGGGATACCCATATGAAGTGAGCCTAATAAGGCACCTAGAATTGTTTTCCCTTCTCTGGTTATTTTTCCACCCCGAGGCTGTTGTAGGATGAAGTTGTCTGGAGAGCTCTGTGCGATCTGCATTTGTTGAAACTCATGGACAAATTTGAGTGAAGCCTAATTTTAAGGGCTTTAATAGCGGTACATTCGGTTGACATCCGGGGAACTTAAAGATGGATGTGATCTCAGCATCCCAGGTGTGTATGCATGAATACCCTCACATGCTAAACCCTCCAGGCAGCATAAAAAGTGCTGTACGCCTTGGTTGAAGAAGTGCCATATTTTTACCAATCCATGTCAGCAGTTGATCCAAACCCACGAAACAAAATAACTTATAACTAAGGGTAGAATATTAGACTCCTGGGAACTGAGAGGGAAGAGGCAGTACAAGGATCCCCTTTCTCTATTTTCTCCCCCATCCTGCTGTTTAAAACAATTACCTCACCCTCTCCAGGATGTTTCTAATTCCTTCTTGGATGACAATAGTGTGTTTGAGCAATTTTACATGGGACTGCTTCATCCTCTGTGATATAGTTTAGTCTTTCTCTTTTCTTTCTAGTCTTCTCCCTGCCCCCAGTAAACACTTTACTGGTCACTTTAGGAGTGATATTGGAGGCCTAGTCCAGATGTCTGGTGTGGGTCAGGTGGCTGGACGCTTAGGCAGGTGGTAGGGAGGAGGTCAGGCATCCTCATACACACCTGGGCTGTGGCTGTGGACCTTTGGGTCTTCTTTGCCCAGGGAGGGCAGCGACAAGACCATCAGAGAGCTGCTCTGGAGAAACAATATGTGAAGCCCTTGGTGCTCTACTCATCCCCATGGTAGCGCCTGAAGCTTTTTGGCCTTGAAGTAGACTGCACCATCGCTGTCAATCAAGGACGTAGTGAAACTGATTTTCTTTGCCTCGTTGTTCTTTAGTGATTGCAGGACTCAGGAATGGGCTGTGGAAGAGCATCTCCCTTCACAAGACAAGAGGGGCCACTGGGGGCTTCCTCGTGTGTCTTCTCAAGGTTTCCCATGGTCTGCTCGCTGTGGGGGATTATTATATTGTCTTCTCACTTTTGGGGAGAGAGGAAAATGGACTCCCCTCTGATGTAAAGGAAGTAAAGACAGGGTTTCTTATGGAGAAGGAGGCAGAAGTGTGAGGGGGTCCAGTAGGTGTGACAGTCGATGCACACCCGAGGGTCACGGTGGGGCAGGTCCTGTATCGCGTTGGCGTGTGTGAGAGGGAGGAGAGAAGCAGGTGACGGTCATGCTTCAGACCCCTCCACTCGAGCGCCGTGAATGCCGGTGACTCGGCCCCTTGGCCGATTCTTCCTGCAGTGAGATGCGCCGCCCTTGTCACTGTGCTCCGTGAGGTTCTCCCACTGTCCAGCTGGTTCTCTCGGGACACTGGCGTCATCGCTGATCCTCTGCAGCTGTCTGCTCCACTCTTTGTTCTTTCTTAACATGCCACCTCACACCCTTTTGTCACCTGTCGCAGTCCTCCTTGTGTCACCTTCTCCCGTGTCTGGGCGTGACTTAGATCAGAAGTAATCACTCCCTTCCCTGGGTTTCCACCTACATCTTATTCTGACTCTCAAATTTCTACGTCTTTTCTTGTTCCTCCGGCTCTTCTTAATCTGCCACGGTTGACCAGATAGTCCGTGTGAGGCGCTCTGCTTTTCACTGTCATTTTATTACCTTCTCCTCTAACCCTATGAACCGAGTGTTCTTTACACATAAAGAGATGCAGGCTTCGAGAAGAGAGGTGACGTTCTCTATGGTCTTGTGGCCGCAGAGTTTCTGAAGGGAAGCGGTTGTCCTCAGCCAGCTTGCTGTGCCGCCAGCCCTTCTCTTCCTGGCGTATGTGGCACTCGGGCCCCACATGATGGTGACACTTGCCTACTTCCTTATAAGAATGGAAGCTTTGTTTCCCCACTTAAGTGACAAGACATGGTTTCTCACTCATCCTTATGTTCCTCTTGGCTCTTATTACGCTACTCTGTTTTTAGTGGGAATGGTTGTGTATGGTCAAAGGCATGTCTGTGTGTTCTTATGTGTGTATATATTTGGATGGATGGCGGATGGCTGGATGGGTGAGTGCACTGCTCAGTAATTCTTCTCTTGCAATAAACAGTTTGGAATGTGGCATCCTCACTTGAAGCAACTCAGTCTCACTGAATTTCTGGAGTCTTGATTCTTTCTTGCAATTCTGCCAGTCTCTCTTTCTTTTTAATATAACCTTTTTTGAATACGTGAAGGAAGCAATTTCCCTTGCATATGTACATTTTAAAGACAAACGTAGATAAAGGTTCATGATATTCAGACTTTTAAAATGTAGCTCCATCTCTTCATCTGCTATACATTATGACATGATATTTGTTAGAAGTGTAAGA
The DNA here is from genome assembly GCF_030028045.1 of Hippopotamus amphibius kiboko. NCBI lineage: Eukaryota > Metazoa > Chordata > Mammalia > Artiodactyla > Hippopotamidae > Hippopotamus > Hippopotamus amphibius. The sequence continues at coordinate 163,150,467 of NC_080191.1, forward strand.
TTTGCTTTCCTTAATGTTTAATTTAAATGTTAGTGCATCCTCTGTTGCTTTTTATAATTCATATTACTTTTTGTTTAATTTTTTATACATTTTCTAAAGTTTGTATCTGTTTTCTTTTTCTTTTTTTTTTGTCCATGTAGAATGTTCTGTACCATTAGTGAAATCCCCAGGTAGTAGGTAACACAGTTTTCATTTACAGAGTGAATTGATGATGCGTGTCTCAGCTTACGCTATTCTTTGCCTCTGTACACACTCGCCCTCAATATCAAGCCCATAAAGTCTTAACATTCATAGTGTAATTCAGAGCCTGGCTTCCAAGAACCTCAGCCACAAAGAACTAACAGAAATCACACAGTCCACCTTTTGCTGGTATAAAGCTGAACACTGCAGTGCAGCGTGTGAGTGATTTGTAGGAAGATGCATGGCCTGCTTGTGGTCAGGTTGGTACCAAACCTCAGATCCCCTTTGTCTGAGTCCAGAGTTATCAGGACCTTGTATTATATTGTAGTTAGGACACTGTCCCTCAGCCGTGACTCCTATGCATCTCATACTATCCTTTTCACAACTAGCCTTCTAATAGATTTGCTTGTATACGGGGGATGTCTCCTTTGGTAGAGTTGGACCTTTTGGAGGCTGGGGCTGCCTGACTCATGCCTTTACTCCCAACAGCATCCCTCAGGACACCTGACACATCGTAGCTATTCAATGATGTTTGTGGTGATAGTTAAACTACAGCAATATAAACTACAGCAATATAAGCTTGCTTATTCAGGCACAGATTCGAGCTTCTAAACTACTTTTTAGGGTTTATGGTTCTGCTTGAATTTCTTTTACCTCCTCTCCCCATTCCTTGAGCTTTTTAGCCCAGGATTTGTTTAACCAGTGCTACCTTGAAGTTACCGATTACATTTCTTGCCCTGGTATTATGTCTGTAATCTCTGGGGTTTGCTTTCTTATTTTTAAATTCTGACTGTGAAAGTAGAAAAAGTACCCACATATTTTCCACATCAACTTATATTTATATGATACCATATGTTATAATTTTCTTTTGTAAGGTATTCTGCTAATAACTTTCTCTAAAGCACTTTGGCATATTTAAAATGGGGTGTACTTTTTTCCCTAGTTAGTAGCTCTTTAGGCCTCAGGGTCTTTTTATTTTACTACCATTGTTCTCATTTTTCATTGATTTTTTTTTTTTTCAACAGCTTGTATGTCTTGGAATGCCCCTGCATTTCCAAATGCCTTTTGTGTCCTGTGCTATATGCTTATGAGCCCGTGTATGTTTTTTATTGTTTTGTCTTGCAAATTTTTCCATGTTAAGTGTCTACATATTTTTTTATGGAATGATTTTGGTGTGTATATATAGTTTTGTCTCATCACCTTCTGTTCTAGACTGATGAGGGCAATTAGATGATGCAGTTTTTCTTTTGGTCTTTAAAGTACTAGCAGTAGTGTTCTTTATCCTATAATCTGGGTCCTCTCTCTGCTTCAAATTTGCAAATCCCCGAAAGCCTTAGACTTTGATGGCAGAAGAGAGTATAGATCTTCTTTTTTCTGTTTTTGGTAGATACCAAAGTAAGTGAGCTTTCCTTTTTACTAATACATTATTTTATTGATATGGCTTTGAAATTTTCCTACTATTATAACTCTGGCAATGGGAAAGTCTCTCTCTCTCTCTCTCTCAATAGTTTGGCTAAATGAAATTTGATAATATTCTATATCCCTTATTACAGTAGATTGTCATACAGAATGATCTGTAAAGTTCTCAAGTTTGTAAAGTTGGAGTTATGTTGTGGCCTGGAGTTGACTTTCTTCAGTGCCTGAAGTTTCTTTTAAAAATTATTTTTTATATAAGATTTCTAAAAAAGTGAACCGATGGGGTACAAATTCCAGGTGACCTTTTCAGTAGAATTCCTTTTATTTGTACAGTCTTTCACAGTTTATCTAGCACTTCCATATTCATTGTTATTTAACTCTCAAAAGAGAGTTCTTACTGAAGCTCTCTGAGTTAGGTAGAACACATGTTGTTGTCATTTTACTGAGTGATAAACTACCAGAAGCGAAGTAACTTATTCAATAATCACGTAGTTAGTAAGATTGTAGAGCTAGACTCTATTTTTTATATCTAGGGCTCTTGCTGATTTTAAAGGGTTCTATTTTTTATTGATTAGAGAGATTGGGCTAGACAGCCTCATCTATTTTAACTCATTTTATTATTTCATGATTTTTCTTTGAAATTAATTTCAAAATGGTTGCTCTCTTCACAAACTTTTCCTATGTATGTTACCTTATACACTTCTGTATAATATAAACAAAGCCTCTGTTTTCAAGCTTTGTCTACATTGCTTCACCTAGACTTGTAAGGTCAAATCAGAATAGGTGAAATGAATTCTATGCAGTGGGCCTGGAAATTTTTTACTAGATCTCTCTGTGCTTTCTGCTACCTGAGGTTACTAATCCATTCTGCATATGGAGAGGGAATAGTTATAGGTAATTGATAATCTGGGGTAAACATAGTAACTAGAACAAAATGCCATCATAAACAACTGGCCTCCCATGATGGAAATGGTAGCCTAACTTGTTTCCTTCCCACTCTCCTGCCAGAGCCATTCTTCACGTTTTAATCACAAAGTCTTTGAGCAACAGAACTAGAAAAGAGTTAGAAGGTTTTCAAGGCCAGTTCTTTCACTTGCCAGATGTGAGAACTCAGTCTGAGAGGGAAGAGAATGTCTTCGCAAAGTTACCCAAGACTTTGGGGCTAAACTGGCTCCGGAGCTCAGGCCCTAAGTGTGCTCATCCATCGGGTCTCCACTGTCTTAGATTGGAAGAGACAAAGTTGGGGCTTGGTCCCTAGAAATCGATGAGTCTTTGATTATTGCTACTTCGTGGAGAACCAGCCCTTAGTGATGTGAAGTCATGTAATCTGGCCAGGCAGGACGTATTTGTTTTCTCACCAGACAGCTCAAATGGGAGGGAAACGGATGGCCACCTAGGGCAATACCTTTGAAGGAGTAATTTAGAACAGATTTTTTTCTGCCATTTTTAATCTTGCGCATATAAGCCAGTTTGATACTGCTTCTCTTCTTACAGTTAGTAAAACCTTTTTCTTTTTTACACCTGGAATATTTGGCAGTAGAAAATATATAAGGACTGATGGTGAACTCTGAACAAGTTGATACTTGCACTGTACTCTCCTCTAGTCTCTCTTCCCTGACGTGAAAGGTGAATCTGGCCTGTGACTGTGGAGGTACAAATGGGAAACATCCTCTTTATGCAGTTCTGACAGTTCTGTTAGGTTGCCGGCCATCACAGAAGAACCCTCGCAGCTCCTCAGACTGTTTGTTGTAAACGTGCATGGCCTGTCACGAGGACAGTCGCAAATTCCCTGAAACATCAGGAGCTCTAACGCGACTCGAGTTTGACTGGCGTATCCCTTTTCTGATTCAGGGTAAACATCTTGAACCTCATCTATCACTGTGGAGTGCCAGTACATGGGTTTTAATTTTCAGAGCCTCGGGGGGCAAAAAGGACAAGCTGTTCATTCGTTAAAGGGTCCTGTAATAATTGTATTAATTTGATCTTTACATTGCATCTTCCTGAAGAGAAAAGAACTTGCAGTTCTTTGGGTGAAATAGTGAAATCAGATCTTACGAAATATCCATAGGCCTTATTGACACTGAAAAGAGCCAAGGTCCAGTGCTGACCTGGCGGTCACATTGACATTCAAACCTCAGGTTCGCCACTTGACCTTGGGCATGACAATTTTCTAGTCCATATTTTTTTAATTTATAAAACTATTTGGTGATATTAATTATCTTATGAGATTGTTTTCAGGATCAAATATAACGAGTGTAAAAATGTTTTATAAATTATAAAATACCTTACAACTCTAGGAATTACTTTTGCATACTTATTCAACAATCATTTACTTAAAACAGAATTTATGCCAGACATTCTTCTAGGGGCTGAAGTAGTGAGCAAAACAGAGATTGATCTCTGCCCTCATGGCGTGTATTTCTTGCTATAATAAAAATAACTAGTTGCTTTTATTAATCTTAAGGAATATTGATAAAATTATAAAATAGTATTTAATAAATGCATTTCATAATTTTACACACTATTACTAATAATTATTCTAAATTATAATACTAGTACTATAAGGCTAATAAATGTATAAGAATATAAATATAATTATTGCTAATAATGATATTCATAAATACTGATAAACAGTATTAACTTCTAATAACAGTGATAGGAATCACAGTGCCTCAATATTATAGATATTATAAAATTCTTGAACCAGAGTGAATTTTGAAAATTATCTAATACACTTTCATTTCTCAGATAAGGATAGTTAATTCCCTAATACATTTCTAGGAGGTATAGGGCCTTTGGTCTAGGAATGCTGTAACTAACAAACCAAAACTGTCGGATACAGGCAGGGGTTATTACCTCAGTTTTAAAGGCTCAGAGCGGTTGGGTGGCTTGTTCAATGTTACAGAACAGTAAGTGGTGAGGCTGAGCCTGGTCCTGCGGGTCCTTCCGTGATTGTCACAGTTCCGTGTTGCTGAAGCGTTTGGGGTGACTTACTCAGAATCTGCAGTGATAGAATTAATGTATGTGCACAGAGTGAGTGGATTAGATGTTTTAGAACAAAAAAGAATCCATGAATTGTTGACAAAAATCTCTTTTATTTTGTAACCTGTCAGCTTAATTAACGCTGCAGTGAATGCCTTAATGAGGTGGTAGATTCCTCATCCATGTCTGACTCCAAAAGCTGTGAATAATGCAATTTGTGTGGTGAGGTGCTCTTTAATCTTCATTCTTAAATTATATAAATGTGTAATACAATTTTCACTCCATAAGTGAAATATGAAGAAAGCTTAATTTCTTCTTTAAGAACAAAAATAAGTGTAGAACTACAGCAAGGCATCACCACACACCCATTAAACCAGCTAAAAGGAAAAATCACATATGCAGGCAAAGATGTGGAAAAGCTGCATCCCTCATACGTTGCTGGTAGTTGTGTGTAAAATGGTATAACCACTCTGGAGAACTCTTTGGCAGCTTTGTTTTTTTTTTAAAACCAAAGTAAATGTGTACTAACCATATGATTCATAAATTGTACCTTGGAGCATTTAATCCAGAGACATGAAAATTTATGCTCACAAAAACTCCTGTGCATGACTGTTCATGACCTTTTTTGTAATGGCAAAATACTGGAAACATCTCAAGTGTCCTCCAGTGGGTAAGTGTTTAAACAGACTCTGGTCCATCCATACAGTGGAATAGTACTGTTCATTAAAAAGAAGGAGTGATGTATTGATACGTGCAGCAGCCTGGATTCATCTCAAGGGAAAAATCAGTCTCGAAGGATTACCTATACTGTATGATTCCATTTATAAGACATTCTAGAGATGACAAAACTCTAGAGATGGAGAACGCATTAATGGTTGTTAGGGAACAGGAAGAGGGGGGTAGAGTGGGGCAGGGATTTCACATCAAGAAAACGCAACGGGAAGTTGGTGGTGGACGAGTTCTGTATCTCTATTGTGGTGGTGGTTATGTGAACCTATACATGGGTTAAAATAGCAAAGATCTATATACACACACAAAGGAATGCAGGTTAAAATATGGTGAAAACTGAATAAGGGCTAGTTAGCAGTAATGAAACAATGTCAGTTTTCCTGACTTTGATATTGTATTCTGTCTCTATCAGATGTTACTGTTGGGGGGGAGGCTGGGTGAGTGGTACTTGAGACTCTTAATACTATTTTTACTGCTTTTGGTGAGTCTATATTTTAAAATAAAAAGTTTAATAACAATAAGATAAATACACACACGTAGGTTTGTTAATGTTTTCTTCTCCTTGAGGTGCCATCTTGTACGCACCATTTGAAGATCACTGTCATAATGGTGGTTTAGACCAGTGGTTTTCAAAGCTGGCCAGTCATCAGAAAAACTTGGGAAACATAAAACAAAACAAAACAAAAAAACACCGTCCCTGGGGCTCATGTCAATCTTACAGAATCAGAATCTCAGGGCATGGGTCCCAGAAATCTGCATTAAAGCAAAACAAAATAAAACTCGCCAGATAATTCTGATTGATGCTCAACCTAAGTTTGGGAACCATTGTTTATTTCAGTAACTGCAGGGGCCAGTCTTTTAATGCCTTTGAACCTTCTCCAGGTCCTGTGGGTACAGACTCTCTCCTTAGTTAATGATAGAGGCTGTGGAAGTCTTATGCATCTTTTATCATATGAACAATGTAGAGATTCAGGGACTCAAATCATCCTTCCTGATGCTATGCTTTTTTCCCTGTGCTTTCATCATAAATACCAATTTCCTGCATATGTTGACCCAAGGAATTTTAATTGGGATCCAAAAACAGAAGAAGTTGTAAATAAAAAAGGAAGATTCTTCTACAATGCCTCAGCAGTGCCCAAAGTTCTTCCTTATAGAGCCCTTGCTCTTGTGTAACCTCAGGTAGCAAAGCCTGAAATCTCAGCCGATTTTGGGTCATGACAGGCCTATGTAAATCATCTATAAATGGATTCATTATGAGTATTATAAAAATAAATCCGACACCTAAGCCTTTGGGCAAATATACCATATAAAGAAATCATACCCTGGAACAATGATGGACCCTAGGAGCTGTAAAAGAAAAAAAAAAAATCATGGTGTTATATTTTTATCATCCTTCCTTAAATTTACAGTATCCAGAGATTGGTAGGCTGAGGACAGCACCAGAGACAGAGCAGGGCAGATCCCTGAGGTGTGACCCCTCGACCCTGCTAGCTCTCTGACCTTCCAGCATTCTCTTTTACAAACCATGCTGTGTGTTGTTCTGTATCTTGCTGCTTTCAAACAGAATAGGTGGTCTGCTAGTCAAGATAGACATATAATAGCAGAAGTTGCATTCTGTAAATTAAGCGCCGTAAAACAAGATGAAGGACGTGGTGTAGGAGGACTTGGGGAAAGCGTCACAGAGGAGGGGACATCTGAGTCCTGGACAGTGAGTTAGTTGTTAGCCAGGCAGAAAAGGGCGGTGGGCAGCACGATGTGCCAAGCAAAGGGAACGGCACGTACAAACGCAGGGCAAGGTGCCCGTTCTGACCCTTGTAATTTTAGCAGCTCTTTGCTGACGTCCTTAGGTAGTGCATCCGGGGCTCCTGGGAGCTTTGCAATGTGAGCACAGTAACTTCACTCGGAGTGGACTCAACACCTTGTGTGCTTTGACACACATATCTAGGGATAGCTCCAGGAAGTTGGGTAGCTACAGGCAGGAAGCACCAAGAAACAAAAGCATACCGATTTTATTACACCGTGGGCAAGAGCTACTATCCTGGTGGTCCTGGCCAAAAGGATCAGGCCATGTCTCTCCAAATGTCTGTCACGGTATAGAATGAAATGTTTCTGTATGTACAGATGCTAAAACAAAAAAGCAGGGTGGAAAAAACCCAGTCTCTCTTTTAATTCTCCCCAAACTAGGTCAGAACAGCCTTTTTTACCTAGTCAAATACTCATCTTTAAGAGTGTGAGATGTGAGCCAACTAGAGCATTTTTTTTCCTCTGGTTTATCTCCTTTTTGGGGTGATCCTGAGAAAATAGGAAGCAGTGAAAGAGGACTTTATTATGAAATATTCATTACAACTTGCAACTTTAAAGATGTGTGTGTGTGTGTGTGTGAGAATATATTTCAAAGCACTTTCCCACATAATATCTAATTTAATTACCACCATATCCTGTAGCATTATTATGGTTCCTATATTATTAAGGTTCTTAGAGACAAATGAACAGTCTGAGATTCAGAGGACTCACGGTGAAGCTTATACATGTAGAAGCTACATTTGATGAAATATAAGTGTTTTCCCTTTAAAGCATTGGTAATATAGAATTACCACTGCATAATAATTGTTGACTAGTGCTATTACTAAAACAGTTGCTCTGCGAGAACTTTGCTGTAAGGATATGAAAGACTTTTTTAGTGGATTTATTAGTCTCGTTCATCTGAAGGCCACTCTTCTTCACTATTCACCTGATTTTTTCAGTTATACTCTAAAAGATGGTATCATCACCCTCAGGCTACAGAGAATATGATACAAAGTGAAACAGCCAGCACAGGACAAAGCTGGGACTTAAGTCCTTTTTTCCTCATTCCAAGTCCGGAGCTCTTCCTCGGCACTATACTGCATCTCATGTTAATGCTATTATTATTTTTTAATGGAAGAACAATTCTCACAATTATTCTCCCTAATCATTACCGTCCAGAGATGTTTGAAAATTGAATTTATCCAAATAATATGTGAAAATTACTTAGAATCACCTGTGCATGGGTGTGTGTGGGATGATGTATGAAGAGTATAAAACAGCCAGAGTAATCTCTCTAAGTCATTGCCAAGAAGACATTATTTCAAAGAGTCTTTGGAATAACCATTTGAAATATCCATTAATTCTGGTGAATTATGTCATCTTACTTAGACTTGTTAGATGTCATTGGTAGTTTTATTGACAGTAAAATGAAATTAACATGACATTTAAATTTGTTGATAGTTTTGTTATTGATCTGTTCATATATAATAATGACTTGTGGTTTATTAAGTGCTTTGTTTGTAAAAAATATTTACTGGAAAAGAACTCTCCGAGTTATATGATGTGTATCTATAGAAACATCACCATTTGAGGTGTCATACATACCCACCCAATGTGGTTCCCCGTAGACTGAATTTGCATTTTCATATCTCACCCTCTGCATTTACTTCAGTTCCCCTACTTGGCCCAATTCAGATGCATCTTAGGCCATTTTTATTGAACAGACTCTATAATAGATAGGGAAAGAATAAGAACACATGTTAGCCCTTAAGCAGTTTGTATTTTCATTAGAAACCTGACATATGAAAATGATCAGGGAACTAACAATATAAAGCTATAAATTCTGTTTGTGAAGTGGCTTTATGGTTAACTTCTCAGAGGGTTCAGGAAGAAGAGTTTACATGGGGCCAGGACAGGATTGGAAGGATAAAAGAGGGGAGACTCAGAGGAGGCAGTGGTTAAGCACATGGACTCTAACATCATAGATCTGGGTTCAAGTTTTTAATTTTACCCCTTACTTCTCTAGGAACTTGGGCTCACTAGGTTCATAGCTACTTAAGCCCTCTCAATATGTTCTTACGTTAAAATAGAGATACACGTATCTCAAAGAGTTGTTTTCAAAATTAAGTGAATAAATTGGCGTAGTATCTGCCACAAAATAACGGTTAAATCGATGAAAGCTGCCAGCGTTATTGTTGCTATTATTATTATTAAAATTAAAACATGAACATTAACCCTGGGAATAATAGTCCAGCTTTTTCATCCATGGATATTTTATTATCATAATTGTCTAAATATAACTCTTGCTGGCCATTTTATTTATTTATTTATTTATATTTTTTGGGGGGTACACCAAGTTCAATCATCTGTTTTTATACACATATCCCCATATTCCCTTCCCTTCCTCGACTCCCCCCCGCCCCCACCCCAAGTCCCCCCCACCCTCCCCGTCCCAGTCCTCTAAGGCATTTGCTGGCCATTTTTGAAAATAACCCAGGTTTTATCCTTTTCTGTTCTGTGGTAATGTTTTGCTAATTGACACTTTAGGATTGGCTTGTCTTATTCCTGGTAGAATTATGATGTGTTTATATGTCCTTTTTGGAATTTGCAAAACACCTTTCTCAGAGAGGCTTTACTTTAACCATGTGAATATGGAAGAAAAAACAATTCATAAGTATGGTATCTCTTTAAGAAGGAAAGTGTTTATTATTGAACCAGTATCACAGATAATATACATTATAAAACATTATAAAAGCAAACTGTATAAAGTAGTGATTTTCATTAATTTTAAAAATCTTTTGTTTTCCAAATTCTTAAATGAGGCAGAGAGATTTTAAAGATGTTATTAATTATATCATCACAGAAAAATCATTAATTTGCTTAGGAATCTTATCTTGGGTCCCATTAATCTCTGGGATTCATACTTGGAATTTAGCCAGTCTCCTGCAATTGTATTTAAACTTGGTCCATGTGTATGTCTTTTTCAGGGAAAGTGTCCATATGTCATCAAATCCTCAAAGAAATGCTTAACTCACTCATTAAGAAAGATAATATCCCTTGCCTAAGAGGTCACCAGTCTCCCAAACAGTTATATTAATGCTGCTTAAATAAGAGCCAAGTTTTCCTTTTCCTACTGCCAAATGTAGGAGGCAGTGTCTGAAGAGAGAACTGAGCATTTGGTGGTGATGGTGGTGGGGGTTCTGATAATTATATTAGAAATTACAATGAATGTGCACTGTAACATACAATGTGTATACACAATTACCTCATGTTATATGGTTTGATACTCGTTCATATCTATTTGCGCATCTCCTCTGGGCAGTGCATATGTAAGGCGAGGCATGGAGATGAATAAGGCAGGGGTTCTTTCCTCTGAGAGGGAGGCCTTGCAGGGCTCTTCCTTCCCATTTGATAGTTGAGGAGATGGAGGTTCTGTGATAAAACCGACTATACCCGGTCCTACAGGTAGAAAGTAGTCAAGAGGAGATTCTTGAGTTCTTCATACTGCAGTATGCTTTCTGTTGCCTAGCATATAACTATTACCCATATATTTTTTTACTTATTTCTCCTACATGTGAATTTAAAATGTCATATTTGTTCTGCTTCCATTATTGCAGTTTTGAATGATGATTCATCAGTGCAGTGGCCTATTTTAGTGAACCACAATAGCTTGGGTAGAAAGGAAAAAAGAAACAGATTCAACATACTCAGGAATGGAAAGCAGCCATCTTTTTATAGCTAAAATTGCAAACATCTGGCAATTACTCTATTCTACCTCCCTTCAAAAAAAAAAAAAAAAAGAAGAATCGTCCCTTCAGTCGGAGCCTGCCGCTGTGTTTAATCAAGGCAGCTATGCAAGCCTCAAGGAGCAATAGGTTTTGATTCAAGGAGGCCATTGCCTAACCCAGTTGGCCAGAGTCTCTTTGGAAAATACACCATTTAATACTCCCCATATCTTACGGTGTTATATAATGATAATAATGGTAATATGGCAACTAATGGATGTAGAAAATCCCCTTTTGTTTCCCTGCCCTGGCTCATTTGTGGTAGCTCTTATGGCAGCTCTTTTGTTTTGAAGGTTAACTGTTCGGGTGAAGTTTGCCTCTCTCCATCCTCTGGAGCTTTCTGTACTCTTAAACAGAAAGTTCAGCTACATCAACACAAGCAGCAATTACTGATTTGATTTTATTATAAACTGGTCTAATAAAGTGTTGAAGGAACAAATCAATGTCTTTTGAAAGCCTGGCAGTAATCATAGAGTCAAAAAATAATCCACCATGGTTATGATTCCCTCATACCCCACCCTTGTTTCTTATTGTGATAATTGTTTGTGAAACTAGTTCTTCCCTCCCTGGCAAAAGTCAGTGCTGTTGGCAGGGGAAGTGAGAGTGGCTGGTGGTTTGCAATAAGGGCTGAGAGTCAGAACTTCTGCATTTTTCTCTTGGGGCCAGTGCCAGCTTTCACTCTGGCCTTGACCAATACACTTACCTTTCTATTCCCCATTTACCTTTCTCTTCCTCTGAGCCACTGAAGGGGAGAGGTGGACTCTTCCTTTCCCAGGTTCTGCCAACCTTATTACCACTGTTGCCTTTGGCTGTAGGGTATCTTGGTCAGGAATCATTAGTGATTGTGAAGGGATAGAAAAGATGCAGTATGAAAAAAAAAGAGGTTCAATGGCATGGTGATTTTCAAAAACATCCTCAAGTACTAAAAATAGGCTGTTTTCTAGTGTTATAGTGTTAGCATATTATGGTACTTGGAAGTCACAGACATTCAGTGGGGGCCTGGAGTTTATTTTACATTTGCTTTTATGCCTTTGGTAGATCTGTTTTCAATACCCAAAGCCACAGCTCTACCCTTGATAAAAGAATTTTGCTAAGCTGTTTCCCCTGCTAGTCTTCCCAGAATTCCAGTGAATTTTGCAAATATCTCTTTATCCTAACTGCAGCTTTGGAAGAGGTGAGATTGTGCCTGGGGAGTTTCCGGTGTAAAAAATAAATGAATAAAGGGAAGAAAAGGAGTAAGACCTCCTAACAACCTGAAATGTGTGTCTTACTTGGTACAACTTTTCCATGCAGAGCCTGAGAGAGTAATGGTCTCTGGAATCTTAACATGTGTGTGTCTCCCTTTCTCTGTCTGCATCCAATGTCTTACTGATAGTTCTGGCCTTTCTCCGTCATGAACCCATCTTAGAACTTGGACTCGTTGATTACAGCCAGTGTTGTAGCTCACTGCCTTTCTCCTCGATGACCCTGCTAAAGTTGAAGAGGTTATGTCACTGTCTTTTTACCACCTTTTCCCCTTACTTTTGGGCTTAGAATGTACAAACGTTTTAGAAAACAGCCCACACTGTATTGCAGAGGGCTTTAAATGTCTCTCCGTGGGTCTCTACCCTCAGCACATGCAAAAATCACCTGGGGAGCTTCTAAAAATACCAAGACTTGGCCTTCACCCCTAGATATTCTAATATGATTGGTCTGGGATAGGCACCTTTTCTTTTCCTTGTTTTAGTAAGTTTGTTTATTTATTTATTTAATTTTATCTTTGGCTGCATTGGATCTTCGTTGCTGCGCATGGGCTTTCTCTAGTTACGGAGAGTGGGGGCTACTCTTTGTTGCAGTGATTGGGCTCTAGGCACATGTGCTTCAGTAGTTGTGGCACATGGGTTCAGTAGTTGTGGCTCATGGGCTCTAGAGCACAGGCTCAGTAGTTGTGGCACACGGGCTTAGTTGCTCTGCGGCATGTGGGATCTTCCCGGACCAGGGATCAAACCCGTGTCCCCTGCACTGGCAGGCAGATTCCTAACCACTGCGCCACCTGGGAAGTCCAACCTTATCTTTTTTTAAAACACCTTCCAAGTCTTAGAACCGCTGAGGCAGGCAATCTCTCTTCTTATACTTGAGTTTCTACCATCTCTAACAAGGTGTTTTTCAGGCTTTTCTTGACTATTTCTAGTGCAGGAAACTGAAACTGGCCTTTCTGTTTTTGGACGGTTCTGAGTTTTTGGAAAGTTCGTCTTTATGCTGATTTGAAATCTACTTTCAGAAAATCAGTGGGCATATCTCTTAGTCTTATAAATTTATAATTGTTTGTCATGTAGTTTAGTTAGTACTTAATGTTGTAAGCATGTATCCTCAGAGGGAAAAAAAATCTGTAACAATCTAGTTGCACTGCCCTAATTGTGATCTAGTTCTCATTAAATGGGACCACCTTTGATTTTATGAATCTCTGGGAAAGGGATGGTGGAGAGCAAACAGAGAAACAAATTAAACAGGCACTTATTCTAGTGGGGCATCATCAGAGTTACCTTGCCAACTAGCCGATTCGGCCTTAAGGGCAGGAGGAACTCTCTGCTGATCACCATTAAATTCACGGTGCCTTACATGCTTGAGGTACATTCAGTGAATATTTACTGAATAAATAGTATGTATGAAACTTGTTAAGGTGGCTCAAGTTAAGTATACAAAACTGATAGTTTAAAATATAACAATGGTTTAGAAAATAGAGTGGGAGAAGGTCCCTTTTGCAGAGGGAATAAAGCTTAAAATGTCCAGGCACAAATTTAATAAGAGTTTTGGAACTTCTCTAGCCACACAACAAGAACAAAGCCAAAATTGTGACCCTCAGGCTCTCTGGAATGACATAAAACTCAGCAGCAATCCCCCTGTTGTAGATCTATCCTCTTAGGCAATCGTAAGTTTGCTTTGGCTTTAATATATGGTGGAGGTGGGAGCATATTTTATTTATGGAGTCACTCGTGTTTCTTTTGGATTAAAAGATATTTTCCTATATTCAGGTGAATTGCAAAGAAAAGTCCTCTTCCCTGTGTGAGCCCTTGGAGTCCCACAAGGTAGTGATGTGTCCCTCACCCCATCTTTCCTCCACCACTTCAAGCTGAACAGTTCCATTGTAGGGTTTCTAAAGCTTGCAATTTTTTGTTCAGCCTATTCTGGAAAGCCTTGTTTGCCAGGACCCAGCACTGAACTTAATGCTGCTGAGTGCAGACGGAGGATGGCAGAATTCTCTAAGAGAATGCCTTGTCCCAAACAAAGGTGCAAGTACCAAGAACTGCCTTTACCATTTCAGCACAATTTGTCAGGCTTACTTATAGGCCTAGGCTATGTGCTATTATTATGGTTGAATTTTTAAAAGTTCATGTGTATCCTTTTGAAAATACTCTTTTTCTTTTACTATAAATGGAAAAGAATACAAGGGCTCGGAGGGTAGTAAGCTCAACAAATGAATTTAGAATGTTCCTGTTATTAGATTAAGTAGCTAGATTAGGGCAAATAGGATTTATAGTTCAGTAAGTAAGTTGGAGTTCATGGGACTTGAGCAAGTCTAAATTTTAAGGAAACAAATTGGAAAAGTTAAGAGTTCAAAATGAGTAACGGTAGAGGCCAAACTAAGACTAGTAAGAAGATCATCAGCATTGCCCATGTAATTGTTTTTTGAAGTCGCTTTGCCTGGTTTGTCTTATTCATGGGTTGAGGTTGTTTCACAGTTCTTCAATTATTATTCTTTTTATTGTATTTTTCTTAAGGACAGAGGATAATCTGCTACTTTCCCACTGCCTGTACCAGTGATTTGTTATTTATCTGTTGCAGTTCCATGCTACCCCTACCTGGTTGTGGCGTGCCTAAAACATCAGTTAATTGGAAGAGTGAACATCAAAGCTCTTAAAACTCAACCTACAAGTTAAGGTGATGATGTGGCGGCAGTCATTTGACAGTTACACCTGCCTTTGTGATTTATTCTGCTATATATTTATTTAGAATGTAAAGCACACATGGAGTAGTAGAGGCGGATGACAACACCCAGAGACATCTGGAGAGGAGGTACTGGTGAGATTGTCTCCCACAACTTCTAAGATCTTTCTGTGGCAACCTGAGAAGGTAGAGGCATAGGCACAGGCTTCGAACTCAAAGCCACATAGATAAGGCCAAGTTCAATAACACTGAAAACACTTGTACATTGTCACTGATGGCATTGAGCCCTCTGACCCCACCCCTCCCCACCCCCACCTCAGTTTAGATATTTTGGGGGGTATGTAGATTTTATTTGTTCCAGTATTCTCCTTTCAATTTATTGAACTGTGTCATAATTCTTTTTTTCTCTCAGGCATCTTGGATTCCAAATAATGTTACTGTTTCAGAGAGCTTCCACCGTAGTTCCCTTTAAAGATAGCATTTTGTGAGGCATCATGTTTTGCAAGTGGTGGATCTGTAGCACTCCTAAGCACTGTGTCTCATGCAGTTTGCTCTGTATTGGATATAGCCCAGATAAGAATTAGCCTATATGGAAATATTGTCAGCTCTAGATTGAAATTCTCATTAGGCATTGCTGCCTTTTATCCTGGAAAACAGTCTCAGCCCAAGGCTGAAGGAGATATCTTAGGATCTGTGCTCATTTTGGGTATTTGCAAGGACTTCTCCTTCTCTCCAACAGCTGCCAGGACACTTGTTGGTAATAGATCAGTGCCGTAGTTGGGCATTTGCTGGAAGTAAAGGAAGGGCAAAGCTAGAGTCACAGAGGGAATGCCAGGGCAAAGGCTTGTAGTTAGAATGTGGGCACCACGCGTAAAGTGCCCTTCAAACATCCTGTTTTCAGAAATAAACTCAACCCTAGTAGCACCTGTTATTTCTTCCCCAGAGTAGAAAGAACCATGAATCCTAGTTAATAGCTAGGATCTACTGCAGAGTTTAACTTTGTTCTGAATGCAGCCTCAGAATTGTGTGGATACTCCGTTGAAAAGAGAGAACAAGTAACTTGCTAGAATCAAGGAAATTTTACCTTAGCTACACCAAAAAGGAAGTGCCAGCCCATCAGGAAGGCAACCACTGCACATGATAAGAGCTAACCGGAGGGAAGTGTGGTCCAGTGGAAAGGATACTTCTCAGCTGCGCACTTATGGCCCATGTACATCACCAAACTGCCTGGGGTCGGTTTCCCCTATTGTAAAGCAGTGAAATTGAACAATATTATCTCTTCATTTCCTTCCTGCTCCAAAATTGTGTGAGAGTATGATTCAGCTACAGAAATTGCATAAAATCGGTCACTCCTGAGAGAAATGGAGTAGACTTGTTCCCATGGAATATTGTGAATTTGCTAAACCTGTAAAATGTGCCATAACCTCTCCGTTCTCTCTGCCCTCAGTATGTTCCTCTGCCACCCTCATGCCCTCTCAACTCTTCCGTTCTAGGCTAATATCCTCAAACATCCTTTTTCTTATGATATATCATCTTTATATCATTATTTGAAATTTGGAACTAATATTTCAAATGTTCGCATAGTGAAATTGAGGCTTAGAAAGATAGGAAATAAGTCGTCTGATGTCTCTTGGCTAAGAGTAATGAATCTTTGATTTGAATCCAGCCATCTCTAAAATCCAAATTTCATCATCTTTCTATTGTATTTTGTATGCTGACTCCCAAAATCTGTACAAGAAATGTTTGTTGTGTGCTCACACTGAGATACAGATGTGTATCTATCTGTATCTGTATATTGATATCCAGCTAGCTAACCAGCGATCAAAAAGAGGGAGGTCTACATCTTTGAGAGTATGCCAGAGTGGAACCTTGCCAGAAGGACTTCTATTTTTAATAGAAATCAGAGCCTTAAACTGAAGGCATGAAGTTCTGATGATAAATCTTAGATATCAGGAGATAGCAGGAGAGGAGTCTGGGGGCCATGATGTCTGGATGTATACTAGAGATGATGTAGGAACTTCGCCATGTGGCAAGAAGAGTGTTAAAATAAAGCTTCTTCCAAGTTAACCTCAGGGTGAGGAGGAGGGAATGCATGAATGGCTGGCTATCTGATTCTTTCAAGTAGTATAAAGGAAACAGAAACTCGGCAAGATACATTGGATAAAGATTCAGGATCTTTGTTACTGCCTTAAACTTATTTATTTTTTAAAAAAATCCTAGTCTGTTTTGAGGGCATCAAAACCTTTAGAAAAGAACCTGTAACCATTTCTTTTCCTTTTTACTGAAATAAAAAAGGGGGGCTAGGGAGTGGATAGGAGCCTCCCAAGATGGGAATAAAAGCCTAATCTGAACACTCACTCGTTTATTCATTCAGCAAATATCCATTGAGCACCTGGGACATTGAAGGTGTCCCAAGAGCTGTGTAGGATTAGCGATAAAGAAGGTGTGGTCCTTACTTTGGCTTTGTATTCAAGCAAAAGAAGGGGAGACTGGAGGACTCTGGCTGAGAAGCTGTTTACGAGTTTCCTCTCAGCTTTGTCCTTATCCAGGCTGGAGATGAACCCAGAGTATTTTTTGGTCTATTCGTTTACTTGTGAAATAAAGAAATATGTATATTAAAAATAAGGAGGTGGCATGGAAGCTTTATGGAAATATATTTCAATATGAATATTGGCTGCTGTAATGATGGATGGAGTTGATCTATCACAACCACCATTTAAAGGAAGATGGGACAATCCCTAGACCTTTGTAAAAAAGGGCTTCAAAAATCTTGGTCCAGTGGCTGTGAGAGGGTTAAAGAGAGTCCATCATGTTGTAACCAGGCCCAGCGAGCCTGTATGAGCCATGTCAGGGTGTTGTCTGCGTGCCGTCTTTGCTGATCACAGTAATCGGGTCATAAGAGAAAGAGAAGTAATAGAGTGTCTCTTAGCAACCAACCCCAGGAGAAAGAGAAAATTACTCAAACCCGGCCATCCAGCCAGGGAAGGAGAAAGAAAAATAGTCTGAAAGTCTGCTGAAAGTGCTCAGGAACACGATTCCTACGTGGCAGCTCCTATAGGCTGGCTTGGGTCTCTCTCTCTCCCTCTCTCTTTTTTTAAAAAAACAAAGAAAGTAAGAAATAAATAAGTAAAGAAATAAACAGACAAATCTCTGAAACAGAACCCTTTCTTTCTTTGTCTTCCTTCCTCTCTCTTGTGGTAATCTGTTGTTTTTAAACTTATCTCAGAAAGAGGGAGAAAGAGGCAAAGGGTGGGCAGGGACCAAAGAATCCCTGTCTCCTAAAACAGGGACTTGGTGGTCCCAAGGACAAGAGGAGCTGGGGGAGGGAGGTGGTGTCATTTCATTGCGCCCCGTGTTTCCAGCTGAGATTGGAAATACTGGAATACTTCCCAAGGAACAGGCATGCAAAGTGTAGCGGTGGTATTATTGGTTTTACAAGACCCGCTTTTGCCTGCTCTCCTTGTTAACTGTGTAGGGGTCAGTTCTGTAGCTACTAATATTGATCACTGCAGACTTTGATCCAGGGTAGTGGCTTCCGAACTTTCTTTTGACACAAGTGGCAGTAAGAAATACATTTTACATTGATAATTACACACACTTATAGATGTATATAAAGATGTGAAAGAAAATTTCACTTCATAGTACACGCTCTTACTTTACATGGTACACGTTGATGGTTTCTATTCTATTTCGGTTTTTAAAAACACTTTTGGGGATCCAGGAAATTGATTTTATGATCCGTTAATGAGTTGCTTTCTACAGTTTGAAAAACACGAGTCTAAGGTCAGCATTTGCCTTCCGTTGCAGTTGTATTAAAATGATGCCAAGCAGCAAGTTCAGCCATGGTGACGAGCCCTTGGCCAGCATTGTGATGTTCCGAGTAACAGTTACTTAAGTTGAATATTTTCTTGTCATCTGTCAAGTAGATGCATCCTAAGAACTTGGCTTGAAATTTAGGGAAGTAAACCTGAAGCGATTCCTCTTGGCCTGTCAACGGTTTAGAAAAGGTGCCAGAGTGTGGCCTGCGAGCACTGGCTTGGACTCAGGAGACTTGGTTCCGCTTGGACACATTCTTTTCTCACTCGGAGCGCCTTGCTTAGTGATGGAGTTGCAGTAGATAATGTCACAAATTCCTTCTGACTGTGACATCTTGGAATTTACAGCTGAAAGGGACCCCAGAAGTTATCCAGTCTAATCACTGTATCGCTAAGATTCAGTTTGAGAAAAAGAACATTGACAGACTCCCTT
The DNA here is from genome assembly GCF_030028045.1 of Hippopotamus amphibius kiboko. NCBI lineage: Eukaryota > Metazoa > Chordata > Mammalia > Artiodactyla > Hippopotamidae > Hippopotamus > Hippopotamus amphibius. The sequence goes on from NC_080191.1 coordinate 163,169,516, forward strand.
CTTCCTAAATTTAAGGCTCTGTGTCAGGAAGCAACGTACACAAAAAACTGAATCCTAGTTTTTTACCGCAGATGTCTCAGGCTGGCATAGGAGTAAAGACGCGTATACAGCTAAGTTCAGAAAGACACAGCTTGGGAGTTCCCTGGTGGCCGAGTGGTAGGACTCCGGGCCTTCACTGCTGTGGCCTGGGTTCGATTCCTGGTTAGGGAACTGAGATCCCACAAGCCATGCAGCATGGCCGGAAAACACACACACACACACACACACACACGCACACATCCCCCCTTGTTAAACACTAGTTAGGGTAGAATTCAAATATAAAAACTCACCAGAAAGGATAAATTAGTCTGACTGTGAAGGTAAAGTATGAATGAAGGCTACCTTAATATAGGAGGAAGAAGTTCTTGGGCTGGACTTCAAGGGGAGAAAAAAGATTCATACATGGAGAGACTGATGATAGCGGGACTTGCAGGTAGACTAAACACTGTAAGTGATGGAAGAATGGCATCTTAGTTGCCTGCCCTGAGTTGTGGTCTGACCTCCCTGCGCTCACCGCTACGGGTTCAGTGTGGACAACCCTGTACGGTGGGCTGGTTCCCACCCCTAACCCCACCCTGAAATTTTCTATACTTTATGACTTTTTTTCTTCCCAACTAACATGACCCCTTAATAAGGACCCATTGTCCACTGCCTAGTGCTAAGGCGAAGTTTGATTAAATAATATCTTATGGCACTCCCTGCTGCTAAGAGACACATGCTTATATAAATACAAGGTGTTGTTACAAATTTTTTCCTCCCTGGGGGTGAGGAAAGTAAATAAGGAAATACAAATTAATACCTATGATTTTTTTCAGAACAAATAATGCTTGAACATTTTTCTTTTTCTTTTTCTTTTTTTTTTTCCCCTGTTAGGCAGGAACTTATTTAGTTTGGTATAAACCATGGAAATACCTGGCACTGTTGGAGGTATTGGAAATAATGTTCTAAGTGATGTCACTTTCTGAACGAGACTGTTTGGTTAAGTCAGTTAAGGGAATTAAGTGCAAACTCCAGAATGAATGGGAGGACTTTGTAATTTTGCTTCCATTTTGTGCCTTTCCTTGAGGAAGCCCCACTCATATCTTACTCAACCGCCCAATTCTCTGAAGTTTTCTTATCGGTGTAATGAGACAGAAAAGCATATTGCCCTCTTGAAGTACATTTACTAATCTGCTTTCTCTCCATAGGCTTCTTCTGGAGCAACAGTCCCATAGACGATACTCCCAATACTTCCTCTGGCCCAAACCTAATATTAACAGTGACAGGACTGAATACAGTTCCTTCATATCAGGTGGTATTGTACATTCCAAGCACACATTCACAGCCATTCTTGTATGTGATCCTCAGAACTCGTCTTTGATAGGTGAATGTCAGGGGATACTCTTTTTATTTTGTAGATGCCTAAGCTGCAGTATCCAGACGTGATGTCATCTGTATCACTCATCTATAAAGTCATGGTACCAAGACCAGAGGAACCAGGGTTCCTGACTTCTGAGCCATAGGAGATTAGGTGGATTGTGGAAGGTCACTGCTGATGTACAAATGATCTGCTTGACCACTTTTAATTTTCGAGGAAACTGAGGCCGAGAGCGATGGAGTTCTTAGTGGTTCAGAGGTCAGTACACAGAAGCAGGTCTTCAATTCCCTGTCTCAGGGGTTTAACATAGTACCTCACAGATTTATCCCTCTCCAGATCCCCTGTTCTGATCCATAGCATTGTACAGTGCTTGTATTACTTGAGAAGTATGTGTGCATTTCACAGATAACTCCTCTTTATTGTCAATATCTTCTGTGTATAATTAATATTCTTTAGGCACATGTTTACTCAGGCCCTAATATTTGTCCAGTATTATTAATTGTCCTGGGGAGAAAATGACGACAACAACTTAAGACCTGGGATTTATACCTGAGATGCTCAAAAGTGCTTTTGGTGAGATTTTAAAAAATAATGAGCCCGTTAGAAAGTAATCCAAACTTTAAGCTCAGTAGGAATTTTGAGAAAAGAGTATCTGTTTTTAGGCCTGGATAGTCGAAAGTAGGTGGGTTCTGAAGGTTGGATAGATGCAGAACTGGCTGTGGGGTGAGGGATGGGGAGTGGGGTGGTGGGGGTAGGCAGGCAGAAGTGGGGTGGATGGGGTGGTCAGCTGGAAGAGAGATGCTTGACTACGACGGGAGTCGGAGGCACCTAGGCCAGCAGGGAGTTATCGCCTAGGTGTAGAAGGAATGACCGAAAGGAGGGAAGGGAGAAGACGCTGCCAGCCTTCCAGCCTGGAGCCTAGAGCCACAGTGGGAGTTAAGGATGTAAACTTCTTGGAATTAGGGAGCCTCATCCAGGCGTTGACACAGCCACTCACATGGTAATAATTAGAAATTAAGACGATGCTCCTGGTTGTGAGCACCTCCCTAAGTAGTACTGGAGGCTGCTCCTGAGTGAGGCTTGGGCACGTTGCTCCTTCTGTGGGCTTCAGGCCTAGATGGATCTGGGAGGACATGAGGACTTCCATCCCAACGTGCCTACATTTGAGTGACGTGCTGAGTAATGCCTGGATTTAATTTGGGGAGTACTCGTGTGTCCTTCAGAAGGAAAAGTTCCTGCTATTAGGATGATTTGTTATGCACTTGAAGTTTTCAAATGTATTGCAATCATATCAATCCTTCTTAAGATATTTTTTCTTTGTGGACTTTAGGTAAATTTGAAGATTATGGCTATATATTTTTAAATGTGCACATGTGCTTTTTATAAGAATAAGAAAATAAACTCATTTAAAAAATACCTACAGTCCTGCCTCCCTAACACATCAACCCAATTTTTCTATGTCTTCAGTAATATAGGTGTATAGTTTTTATAATGTGTAATCAGGAGAGAGGTAATTTTGCATTTTTTTTCATGCAGTGTTATAGAATAAGAATACTGTGGTATTATAGTCCTTGGAGTAGATATACCAGAATTTATTCAAACATTGCCATGTTGCCAATCATGTGTTGCTTCCAGTGTTTTCTGTTAGAGAACACAGTGAAGGTCTTCATGGCTACAGCTTTTTAAGGAGAGAGCATGTTGAAGAAACTGGGAACACGTTTATGACCCACTTATTACTGGTTCTTACCAAAATACCCTTTTAATTAAATTCCATTCTGCAGTAAGTACAGCAGCTGTGGTGACATACTTGGAGGCCAGAAAGGATGCTTAGAACTGGTTAGTTCAGAAAGTTTTTATGTGTTTGAGGTGGGTGAGGATGGGATGGGCAGGCTATTTCTTAGCCACACTTATTGAATTTAAATAGGCAATGGAAGCAAATAAACCGCAATGAGGGAAAGGTGGTCCAACTGGATTGCCTGGATATAATACCCTTTTGTGTTGGAGCATGTGGTAGTCAGGACAGCAGCGCACAGTGTTCAATTACAGGTGAGCGAGCAGACAGAGGTCTTTCGGCACGCATGACCAGGGTTAGAGCTTTTCAACTGATTCTGTTCCTGTGAAGAGCAATGAAAAACCCCCCTCTTGGACAAAGTGGGGTAATAATAGTAACGAAAATAATAGTAAAATTTTCTGAAGTGCTATGTTCCAGATACCATTCTAAACGTATAAATATACCTACATATAAATATACGTATATATATATATCTCTCTCCTAATTATACATATATACTCATTTAAACCCCATAATAATCCTATAAAATAATGCTGCCATTCATTTCCGTTTGTTGGATGTGGAAACTGAAGCACAGAGGCATGAAATAACTTGCTCTTAAGTCACATAGTCATTGAGTAGCGGAACTAGACTTTGAACCCAGACATTTGGGTCCCAGAACTTGCACACGTAGGTACTACACTATGCTTCCAGGTTATGAAGTAATGAAGCTGTGAAGGCAGATACACCATGCCTTTAGAGTAGGACTGAAACCCTTAGGTTTTTAAACCTATTAGATTGACCTAAGATTCCCAGCACTTTCTGAGGCTACAAAGCAGAACTAATCTCTTACCCCTAATGCCAATATAACCTGCAAGCACTGTAAACAGATTTAGCCAGGACAGTGAGCAGAGATCAAGACATTTATTATAGGTATTATCTCTTTTATTTAGTTCTTTGTTTCTTAGGGAGTATGAATCTGGAACATGGTAGTAGATGCCCATTAACTCCCTATTCATTTAAGGTTTGAAGGAAGGAGTGAATGGATGAGTGAATCATTCAATACATATGTCTGTTTCTTGGAGGTCTAAATCTTGACCTCAGAACCTTGGTTTAACTGTAATTAGCCCAGAGTATGCATGGTCATTTTGCTAAAGCAAAATCTTAGTGTAGAATTAAAAGATAACTCTGCAAACTGTGAAAGGATGCTGTTAACCAGTTTCAAAATGTGTTAGTTTTCATTTATTATCTTCTTCTGATAAAGAAAGGGAGTAGTCTCCCCAAAAGTTTAGCGATTAAGTCACTAGCCGTGTTTTCTATTTTGGTGCTTGTGGTAATTGATGTTTCCTGGAAATTTTCCCCCCGTTCTATTAATACTGGCAAGGGGGGTTACAGCCATGACTCACTCCAGGAAGTTAACCATCATTCGCTTCCTCAATCTCACCAAACAGTCCCCGTGTGCGAAATCAACGACTTCTGCAAATGAGTTACTTTATAGCTCTCAAGAAAGTTCTAGATAATACAGCTTTTGCGGTTCACTCTGTGCTTCCTGCCATAATGGGGAATAAAACAAGAGCTTGTGTTTTGCTTCTTGGTATTCTTCAAATCACTGACCAGGTAGGTTACCAGTGTGGTCTCTCGGTAAAGAGAACTCCCACCTGCTGTCTAGCAAAAGTCCCTTGGCACTCATGTTTGCAAAGTTACACCTGGGGACAGGGACTTTCGCAGTCAGGGAACTTGAGTTCATGAACTCCAGTGTGGTCTATACTTCTCAACAGTGTACACCTGACTCTGTGCTTCTGTATTCATTCATTTGCTCTCTTTTTAACTAATTAACACATTAATTCATTCAATACCTAATTCCACATCTCTGTGTACTAGACACCATCCTAGGCATGAGGATACAGTACAGACAGCACCAGTTCTCAGGAAGCTTACTTACTGTGAACTGTATTACTGAATTACCCCACGAAATAAACTTAGAGAATACATAGCCCATAGGCTTATCCTAAAGGAATCAAGCCCTGGACATTTGCAAAGTTGTGAAGAATAAGGTTATTCATGTTACTTCTGTCAGTTTTTCGGCCTAGAATTCATCTCGTGTGCTGTGTATGAAACCCATGCCCCCCCCCCCCCCCCCCCACCAATAAACAGCAAGATGGAACTTAACTGTGCATTTCTTATGGTACTTAAAATTTTCTACTTTGGATTATAATAACTTATGTTCCTGTCTTAGCTTTGCTGCAGATTCTTTGGGTAGATGCAGTGTATGACTTAATTCTGAATCAAGGATGTCTCCCTTTTGACCTTTCCCCTCTCCCACTTCTCCTGGCCTCCTAGCACAGTGCCAGATAAATGGTGCTGTTCAGTCTGTTTGGTCAATGCTGGCTATGTGATCTTAGACAAATTAGTGAACTTCTCTGAGTCTCAATGTTCTCTTCTGTAAAAAAGAGGATAATTATTCCTACTTCCTAGGTTGTCGTGAAGGTTGGCTGTTGTACTGAAAGTTCTTTTAATGGTGTCTGGCATTTAGTAAGCACTTACTAAATGTTATCATTAATAAGTGAGTTTACTGCTGCTTATGAAGTGTTAGCATTTCCTTCTAGGATTTTCTTGCGGTTCTTTATGATTGATAGAGAAGAGACACGCAGTCTAGGATTTTCCGTCAGCCTTCTTTACATAGGAAACTAGATGTAAATATGCTGTTTCAGTTGTATACATCGCGTATTCTTGTACGATTGCTGACAAAATATTAGGTAAAAATTATGCTCCCGTTTCCCCTCGATGTCAATGAATGGTATCATTAAAGTCTCAGACTTTTTCCAGATACTTATTGCTGACAACAGTTTTGCAAGAGGTTATGTTAATTGGTAGCATCCTCCAGCGGTGCAGCTCGACCTATGGGGTTTGACTCAGGTCCTTGGTCCTTTGTCCTTTGTTTATTCTGGCTGTGAGCAGAGGAGTCAGGCAGAAAGACTTTGACATCCTCCTACCTCCCTCTCCCATCTCCTGCTGGCAGAGAAAAGTGTATTGTAAATAACAACAGAGTGACTGAAAAATTGCTGTGATGAAAAAAAAGTAACATAATGCAAAATCCAACTATATACATAATATATATATGAATTTATATGTGTATATATATATGAATATATGTATATATTTCATATGGTGTTATATATCAGACTTTTGGGTTGACATATCTCTGCGTACACACAATATGCACTTTACAAAATGTGTTTATGCTCCACTGTCATTGACTCCTTACACATCAACCCTGTGTAGTTGTCACAGCAGATTATGGTCTCCATTTTACAGATGGGGAAGTTCAGAGTCAACAGCTAGTGTGTTCTAGAGCAAGGGCTGAACAGATTTTCAAATTCCTGAGGCAGGTATAATCTTTCACCATGTTGTATATCAGAAGACAATTTAGAAGCTTGGATATCGGTTGAAGTTGAACATTTCAGATTGAAGTTGAATGCTTACTTCTTCTTTTGTAATGTTGCTTAAGTTCCTAATAAAAATAAAACTGCAGTGAAGCTGCATTTGTCATCATTTAGGGGCCTGCATACTCCTTTTCTTATTTTTATCACAGTTGCCTTTGTCTGTGTTTTGATAACCGGTCCCTGGAAGTTTCAGTGTTAAGGTTTCAGTCTTAGGTGTTTTCAAATCCTAAATTTTTCCATTGTAGTAGTTACCACAGTTCTAATTGCATAATTATTTGATCACTGCCAAGACTCAACTGTAAGGGGGCACCATTGCATCTTAGGGGTCTGAGCACGATAGGTGGCAGGCAGTAGATGCTTAGTAAATAACTGTTTAATGAATGAATGGGTAAATGATTGAGATGCGTACACACTGCTTAAGTCCAGAATGTCAGTACTACAAGGAACCTTTTCAATATTTGAATTCAACTCCATAAAATAGTACTAAAAACCTTTGTTCCAACCACTGACATAGATGCTTTGCAATTTATACTGAGAAACAAGACAAGTTTTCCACCCTCAAAAACTAATAATTTATTGGGGGGGGGCGGGATTTAAAATATGTGAAATGAATTCTAGCAGGGCTCTGGGCAAAGTCTGTTGAGAACAGCAGAGAGAAGTAAGATACTATTTCTGATCAGGGACAGTGGGCAAGGCTTCCTGAGATGTAAGTCATCTGGATCTTGGAAAGTAGAGGTTTTCGTGAATGGGAACGATGTAAGGAAAGAACAGTATATTTAGTGAATGGGTCGTGGGGACGAATCACAGGGTCACGTGGAGAGACAGTGGGAATGGTGAGCACTGTATCAGCGCTCAGAGTGACTCTGCAAAGTTACACGTGTTCGAAAGTTATGTGTGTTCGTTGTTCTTTCTCCTTTTCCACCAGTTACTGTGTTTCTTTAACCCCTCTCTTAACTATCCACACCACCATTCTCCCTTACTGTTCTCTCCCTCTGTCTTTCTTGCCGGAATCTGATACTTAGATTGTTCATATATTAACATGACATATGGGCAGCCTGGGTAACCACACACTTTCTATAACTTGACGTGCTTTCCGAGGTAGGTTTCTTTGGCTCTTCTTGCTTAGACTGTTTTGTGGCCATGGCTTCAGTTCATACTTTCACTGTGGAGAGTTTCCCAAACTGAAGACTGAAGCTCTGTGACTACTTTTATATATATATATACATATATATATATCTCCCCCTTTTTTATAGAAACTGCTCTGCCAGGATGCCTCATGTTTTTCACTGCTGTATGTCAGACTGAGGTGTTTTGTCCTCAGGATGTCACCTGGCTTTACAAAGCACCAGAGCACGTGGGTAACCTTGGGGAACTCTCACTGGCTCCCAGGGCCTCCTCGCTTAAGAACACACTGCAGGGGTTTATGTGTCAGTTTGTAAAACCATTTTGGGGAAGGCAAAAAGCATTCTAAGAAAGACACTTTTTTTTTCTTTCTGTTTCGAAGGCAGGATAGAGGCAGATGCACGAGTCATGAAAGCACCTTTGTGATCTGTCCTCTCAGAGCTTGATTTTCACTACTTGAACTTGATTTTCCATGCTTTTATGACCAACGCACTTATACACAAAGGAACACATAATACTTGCTAAAAGTGGAAGCCGTTTCCATACTTGGGCTCCATTTACTGGTTCATTCATTGACACTATCCCAGCAACAGAAATGGCAATCGCTGTTTGTTTTTGAAAATAACCTAAGCGAAGCGAAAGAGTAGAAGGCAAGTTCTTGCCGGTGTTGTAATTCAGTACCGCCTTGTGTATAAAAATGAAGTACTGGTCTGCCTTTGAGGCCTGGCTTTATCACTCGCAGGCTCTGTGACATGGGAGAGGTCACTTATCCTACTGAACTCAGTTTCCTGATTTATCAAATGGGGGTAAACAGTATGTTTCGACCGTCCAGTATAGGTTCACATAGTAGTTGTGTGCAGAAGTGAACTGTAAATTGCAAGTGCTGAACATGTATGAAGGGCTGTTATTTTTTCACCCCCTGGCTGAGGAGAAAATGGGAGCATGAGTCTCACGTACCTTTCTGTGCTATTTTGACTTCAGCAGCACAGAGAGCGTCAGAACTTCTTTTGCTGACATTCCTAATTAGCAATGCCGAATCTCAGCCTTGTATCAATCCTCCCTGATCCTTAAGATGGAAACAACTGTTCCTGTTATAGCTCTACCATGTGCATGACAGGAAAGAATCGTGTTGCCATCAGAACCTTAATTTATCAATCTCACTGACTTAAAATTTAAATTTGCCAGCTTAAGATGATTCATTAACAGAGTATTTTTTCAAGCCTTAGCTTTTTCTCCAGGGAACAAAAGGAAATGGCTCACACCAGCACTTCTAATAAGCTCTCATTCAGCAAAGGATGGTGTGCCCTTAATTTTGTCAGCATGTGTATAAAGAACGTACTTTAAGCAGAGAGTCTTCCCTCTGCAAATACAGTGCATGATTTTCAAATATGCGTTTAAATCTGTCTCAAACCTGTTCAGAATCTGTGTTTTTCCTCTCTTCATTAAAATGTTCCAACCTGGAAATTTTGTCTTTGGAAATTCAGACATTTTTCACTTCTTGTGAAGAGAACAGTTAAAAGATTTCAATATCTTAAACTATAAAGATGATGCATTTTCGGCTCGTACAGCGTTGACACGGTTGGGCTGTTTTCTTCTTCAAATAATACAAATAATCCATTCGTATCTGTGTGTGTTTGAGTCTGTAGCTCTTCATGTATATTTTGAAAAGAAAGTGGAATAGAGGTAAATTTTGGGACGTGAAGGCACAATTGTGGACAAAATCATCTTATAACTTTAGCTGTGCATCGCGGTCCTAAACTTGAAATCAAATGGTTGTGTCTGCTTCTCTGATTACGTATTAACTAGGAAAACGTATACGTTATACCTGAACGAGATCTTTCTCAGGATTTTGTGAAAGAAAAGATGCAAGCGTAAATTCATTCTAGAAAAGACAAAAGACACTAATTCACTCATTGTTCATTCATTCGTTTAGTCAAGCATTGAGAACTCATCATATGACAGGTGATATTTTAGGACTGAAAGTAAGCAATGACCAACCCTGGATTTTACACTGTAAAAAGGAGGAGGTTGGACTATACAGAAATAAATGCATAATGGCTCAAGTGGTGAAAATCTCATGCACACACATACATATCAGTGTGTTACACATTAGTGTAAGAAGATAAAGAATTCCCCAGTCATTTGTGATATATTGATAGGATAGATGTAATGATTTGCCATCAGTTCCATCATCCTTAAAGGCCTCTGTTCTTATAAGGCATGATTTCATTTGTTCCTTCCATGTCCCATCTAGTGGGGAGTGGAGTTGTCTGCCACTTCTGTACCTAATGCTTTCGGTTTTCAGTAAAACAACTTTCTCATACTCTGCTTGAAGATAGTGGCCTTGCACGTGTGTTTTCTGCTTAATAATCTCAGGAGAGTCCTGTCCACAATACGTACCTTAAAAAGGCTTGTGGGACACCACTGAAATGACTAGAATCAGCTCTCTTTAGTAAGCACACCGGGATCATCTCATCATTTGAAGTGAGGCTGCAGGTTTGGCTTCCTTCTGCTACTCAAATCTCACCTGGCCTTTATGAACTAGTGAAAGTAGCAGGTGGTGTTTGGCTTTTAGTTTTTCTGAAATGTGTCTCTTTCTGCCGCTCTCCAGGTTCTGTGCCAGTGGGCTGTCAGGGTCAACACTTCGTGAAATGGACCACAGATCATTTCAGCTCTTTCTTTGTAAAAGCTTCTTTGTGACCTGTTGGTTACTGTGGATGACATTTAACTTCTCTGCCTTTCTCTCCTGAGGTGACTGCTTTTACAATGCATCTGAAATTTTCTGTGGGTTTTCCTTTTCTTTCTTTTTTTGTTGTTTGTTACTTGTATGTTAATGATCTAGCCCCACTCTACTTTTCTAACCTCATTTCCCCAAGCTTTCCTAATTTTTTACTGACTGATGAAAATACTGAGCTTATCCCGGAGCTTGTCAGTCTCTCTTGGTGCCTTGCGTTCCTTGCCAACTCCAAGTCCCCGCTCACCTTCTCCTTCTTCAAAACCCTTTGCTTGCGAACATTTATGTTTGCAAATGGCAGGGAGGTGGAGTTTTCCAGAGTAGGACTGGACAACTTATATTTCTTATTTTTACATTTCCCCCATGCCCTTTTTAGCCCTAAGTCTCACTTCTAAGCCTTCTAGACGTGTCCTATTTGCCATAGAACTGCTGAACTGTGGTTTTCCCAAGTGCTTTCTAAACTGCAGATGCTGGTGACCGCGTGACGACTGGAAGACAAGATAGTGTCTCTCCTTTGGCTGCTGGTCTGAAAGATGCTTTCTGAGGTGTGGAAGGATGGAAGCTTCAGAAATCCTGAAGTGCTGTTGTAGCCTGCGTGGTCTCACTCTTCGATTCTTTTGGGTCAAGAACCTTAGAAAGTCTCAAGGAAAACCTGGAAGATCATCTGGGCCGTCAACTCTGCCTTTACCTGAGAATCAGGAACGGAGCTTTAATGAACTACGAGTGCCCGGGCTTTCCCCTCCAGAGATTCTGATTTAATTGTTCTGCCTGGGCCTGCGCATCAGTACTTTATACAAGTTTCTCATATGATTCTGGGAAGCTAGGCTTGAGAAACACTGAGCTCATCTCACCACCTGATTTTACAGGGAGGAAGGTGACTTGCTCAGGCTGTCATAGCAGCATGACTGTGGAGCAGGGACAAGAACATCGTCTCCTGGTCAGCACTAGGCACCGTTTCTACTGCATTTACTACCACTGACTCTCATTTAGTGAGTCAGGTTGTCTCCTCTGGGCCTGGCTGGGGGGAAGGATTCCTGAGGCTCCATCACACAGGAGAGTAGACAAGAGGGTGTTCAGTGCTCCGACTCATCAGTGCTGTCAACAGGGAGCATTTGTAGGTGGTTGACTCAGGATGGAAGGGGAGTCTGGATAACTGGGTGTGTATGGTTCCCAGGGAGAGGGTCACAGGACTTAGCTTTAGGGCGTGGGATACTTCAAAGGGTGGCATGTGTTCCTAAGAGGTATTTGTGGTACATTGTAAAGAGATCATATTTCTTGATGAATATCTTGGGTTCAAGTTCTGATTCTGGCTTTATGTGGTCTGGGAACTTGAAAAAACTGTCTCTATTGAGCTCTCTTTCCCTCCGTCTTTATAATGGTGATAACATTCCCTTCTTTGTGGGTTTTAGGCAGCTTTCTCGAGATGACATATGTGAAAGCTGACACAGGATAGATACTCAATAAGTGTTAATCGATTTGGAAGTTAGGTCTATCTAACATTTGCTGCAGCAAAGGAGACAGGACTAAGTATGTGGCCAAGCCACAGAGTGATTTCTGTCCGTTTTGCTTAGGACGTTTGCTGGGACTTAGGTGGCAGACCACGGACAAGTCTCACCTGTGAAACATGCATGGCGTGTGGTTGCCAATGGGAGGAAACGAGCCTGTAAGGCAACAAAATCTCCTCCAACATTTGTATCACAAATATATTTTGCACTTCTCCTTTGTATACCTGAGGCTTTTTCTGTTCATAAAGATCTTAGTGAGTCCTAGAACCATGCACTCCTGAAAACCTTGGAAGCTAACTAGTTCAGCCTCCCACCCAGCACTTGCATCCTGGATTAAAGTTTGCATAGACTCTGCTTGCACATCCAAGGTGATAAGTGATTCATGACTCCCTGGAGCCTATTGATTTGTTGGGTGAATCATATGCTGGAAATGTGTCTCATCCTGGATTCCGTCTTAAGCCTTTTGCCTTCTGAGGTAACACAGAGCAACAGATCTCTTTTCTACTTGAGGGCCTTTCTTAGTTAAATACTATAAGGTACAAGAAACAAAGTAAACTCATACTAACCAAGTGAAGGTTGGTTTGCCATATGTTAGAAAGTTAAAGGGAGGTCGAAGGCCACGAAGGCGGGAGCCACAGTAGCTCTGGGGTCCTTGGAAACTAGAGTTTTAAGACTTTCACATTATTGCCCCTCCGTCCCATGAGTCCATGTGCATCTCTGCTCTTTCCTCCTTTAGACTGAGTTAACTGACTCCATGGATGATCAGTTTTCACTATTGGTCCTTGAAGAGTCTCTTTCTTGTTTTTATCTTTTTTTTTTTAATTAAAAAAAATTTTTTTTCTTTGCCTCATCCTTTATCCTCATTCCCATTTCCCATCCACCCCATAGATTCCTGCTTTAATGTGTTTGGAATAGTCCTTATATATGCGTGAATCTTTAGAAATATATAGTATTTTAATTCACCTAATAACAATGCCTAATATTTATCATCTATTTCCCACTTGCTAAGTTCAATTCCTCTACACGTGTTCAAGTCCTTTACAGGTGTTAGCTCCAGTAATTCTCACAATAAACTCTGTGATGCAGGGATGATTATCTTAACTGTTTTATAGATTAGAAAACTGAGCACAGCGAAGGTACCTTTCCCAAGGTCACATGGATGGCAAGTTAGTAGCAGAGCCGGGATTCAAAGCCCATGTAGTCTGACTCTGTACATCTCCCTCTTGGCTATTTTGCTCTGGTGCCCACAGCTTGTGGACCTGTGCTGTAGATCTAGTCCCATTTCTTATCTTTTTTGCTCTTATTGTGGCTCAGCACAGTCTTTTTTTGCTCCCCAAATTAAGTAGTATTTTTATTAATTGTAAGACATAGATAACATTTGTAGAGGCTTTAGGTTTTATCAGACATTATTCATTTGAGTTAGATTGTTTACTTTGAATACCTCTAAAATATTGGTATTACTTTTTTTAACAGATGAGAAAATACTGCCTACACTTCAAAACTGTGCAAGCTTGTGTGAGATATATTTAATTGTATACGTAAATAACACTCAATGAGCATATGATGGTTAGAACCCTTGCAGTATCTCTGATATACACTCTTGCCCCAGAATGGGAAGTACTGCTCCACTATTACTAATGGGTTAAACAATTATATGAATTTGCACTTGTCTATATGATCAGCATTGTCTTTTAAAGATATATTTACACTGCTGCACCTCAGAGAGGTGTACCGCTTCTGACACTGCAGGGTATTCCAGAGTGTGTATCTAGTGCATTTCATGGATTCATTTTCCTCAAATATTTTCCTTTCATATACCTCAAAGCTGCCTCCGACTCCCTGCTCCCATAAACCTGTGTGACCTGGGATGAACATCTCTGTACAAATGTTCTCAAGGATTGGAAGAGTTTAGCTCAGCTTTCTGGCTGGGAGTAGTATGCTTGGTCCCAGTACATTTTCATACTCACTTTCACTAGGTTCTGCCAGGTTTTTTTACTTATAGTCTGTAGCGGGGTCCATTTCTCTCAGTAAAATATTGGGGTTCTGTTTTCTCTAATATGTAGTATCACGTGACTGTACTTTTTACTAATACGATGGGTATAGCGTGGTACCTGCTAGATTCTACTTCTGTTCTACACATGATAAGCTGACTCCTTCTCTCAAACGTAATTGGGTAACAGGTTTGTTTCACAATGGCAAAACGTCCATTTCTGGTCAAATCTCTAGGAGTGTGGTTCATACTGCCAGCAGGGTTCGTGGATGGGAAGTGGTGTTATCGAGGCAGACTGTTCTACTGATGTTACTGAGGGGTCCTTATTTCATTCTTCCATTTTTTCCAAAATTTATTGAATGACAACTGCATCTTAGGAACTTTCCCGGGTACTCGGGAACACAATTGTGAGCAAAGTAGACATGACTTTTGGTTTCTTGGAACCTCTGGTTTAGTTGGAGGATAGCTGTTAGTTAAGCACTCGTGCTGACGTGAACCATGGCACGTCATATGGAGGGGAGGCAGAAGCAGTTCTGGTATATGATGGGGGTAGCTGATGTACTTATGTTTATCTGATGCATGTGTATGGGGATGCTGTATAGCAGGAAAGTTTCAGGATAAGGTGAAGTGCTGAGGAGGTATATTCAGAAAGAATAATCTGTGCAGGGACCTAGAAGCAAGAAGGAATCTGCTATCTTCAATGAATGGAAGAGGGAATGTTGTTTAGAAGGCATTTATTCATTTGTTTAACACATTTTTGTTGAGTGCTTACTGTAGTCCAGAATATGGCAGTGAAAGAGACATAGCACGGAGGGCTGAGTGAGATGAACTTGGGAAGGCAGGCAGGGGGTTCTATCCTGTACTCATCTTCCTTGATTTTTCTCTAATTCAAGCACCCAAAGTTCCACTGATCTTTTGTTTGTTTCTTAATGATTTGGTTTCAGATCTCTCTTAACCTCTGTTTACCGTTATCAGAAGATGGTGCAGTTTGTCTGAGACCCTCTTCATCAGGGGCCTGTAAGATTTGATATCTTACTATCACCAGGAGATGCATTCTTAATATTAATTAAGTTTCCTTGCTGTTATCAGCAAATATCCCTTATTTGTCTTCTTTTGCCATAAGCCCAGCAATATATTGTGTGTTGTTCAAGGGCACATAGTCTGTTTGTGTGGATTTGCTATAAAAACAGAGAGCCTTTGGTTTCTGAGCCTACTGTTTAGCTGACTGATCTCCGTACCCCTTGTTTCTTCTTGTCTCCAGGAAGCCCGCATTTGCTATGGGACAAAGTCAGGCTCTTGTCTGCTCAGTCAGTATTGTCATGCATTTTGCATGACAATACTGAGTTTATTTTTTTGCCCGGGGTGACAAAGTCACCTTTTCCTTAACTGACACGTGATGTGAAGGGAAAACAATAAACATTTTTTTGAACGCTTTCTACCCACTCCTGACTTCCCAACCTTATAACTTAATGTTTCACTCCTACCGCTTTTGCCCCTGACCATCCGTGTTTTGTGAGTGGAAAATGGCTGATGTTGAGGGGAGATTTTGTTATTGGCCCTTGCTTCATCTTCTAAGAGATGAAGCAGACATAATACATCATGCGAATGGTCCATTTCATGGGAGAGAGACCATGAAATGGTCTGGTGTTGCCTTGTCTATTTGGTGGAGTTAGTTTGTGCCCTATGAAAAACCCCTGTTTTGTCACATCTTTTTCATTCTTTGTATCTCCTACATCTCTCTTCTCCAAGCATTCCCCCAGCCCCAGTTCTTTTCTTGATCCTGCATCTTTAGGTTCAGACTTACCTCTGACGTTGTTAGCTCACATACTGCACATGGTTTTCACTTGCATCTAGTGGCCCACAGGAAGGAGACTGTAGTTGGTTGTTTAAGATTCCTCCTTAGGTGGACCACCTCTGTGGCTTCTCTGGTTCCATCTCTTTTAAGTCTGCTCCTCCGCAGGCATCTGTGCCTGACATTGCACAGCTATGTCATTTTTCTTTTCCGCTTCTTTCTTCCTCAGGTGTTGAGATCCACTTGTTCTGCATCCCCGTCATCTCTGCCATTCCATGGCATCACACCCCTCCATTCTTTGGCAGTTGCTTATAGATTGCTTATAGATTGTGGAACTCCTTATCTCCAGGCCCTGTGCCTCTGATCACTCTGCACTTTGCACTGTTTCTTCTAAACTGTTAACCTGATCCTGTTAATGGCCTACTGCAATCTTTGTTTGTATCCACATGCCTATGGGAATAAGTCCCGGTCCACCCAGGGATCTGTAATCCCTTGCTGATGGAATCTGTTTGTTTAACCTCGACTCCCACTGCTTCTCTTTACACTCCTCGCGCTGGCCAGATTGGACCACGTGCTATTCTCTGAAAACAGGCCACACTTTTTGCTTCCTTGCATCTTCACGTGAACGGTTCCCACTGTCTAGAATACACTTATCAGTGTTTCTCCTTCCACATGTCTATTCTGTGATCTATATCAAAATAGTACCTTCTCTATGAAGCCTCCTCTAATTTCTTTGCTGAAAGTTATTTTCATTTTCTTTGAGTTTCTGCTACATTTTATGTAGCACTTCTGTTCTATTTCTTAGCATTCTACAGATGAGGAGACAGGACTCAGTTTAAATAACTCCAAGTCACAAATAGAGCAGGTAGAAGTGTAGAGGTTCTAATTCACGTTTTAATGAAAAATTCTTTCCACCATACCCCATTCTTCCCTTTTTATAGAGTCCTACCTTTTGTAATACAGTTGTGGGCAGGGTACTGGAGTGATGTCTACCTTTCTTTGAGTGCTTAGTGTGTTCCAGCCACTGTGATCCATATTTAATGTTTATTTAATGTAGTCATCATAGAAATTCTTTAAGGCAGCTCATCTTACTGTTCCCACTTTACATATGAGGAGTGAGGCAGAGAGAAGTTAAGTAACTTGTCTAAGGTTGTGCAGCCAGCATGTGACAGCCAGAATACCGACCCAGGAGTCTGGTTCCACAGCCTGTGCTTCAAGTGCCCTGCAAAGCTGCTGGTGAGCAGGGGCTCAAAATAAAAGCCTAAGGCCACTGACATTCTCAGTTAATAATGTTTGAGAATTGTGGGCTATGCTATTTCTCAGTAACTTTTCCCAATGGAAAACTAACATATCTCTTTGATTTGTGTTTCAAGACTTTAATCTTTCCAAAGATTTCTCAGTTGTGGAATTTGAAATTTATAATTTAAGATAAACTACTAAAACTTTCCTACCTGCAAATAATTCAGCCATAAATCTTTGTTTATATTATTTGAAAACAACTGCAGTTTTTAGGCATTATACACAAGGATGAGCTAGCTATTTGTCTTATGTTCTAGAAGGTATTCATAATATGTTATTGGAAAAGCAACTTTTCTTAGTAGCGAACATTCGGAGAAGTAGTCTTTATATAAGGGAGATAACAGGTTGTTAATACCTTGTTTTTATGTTTGTCTTTACAAGCGCTGAGCTAGAAGAGAATTATAGTTCTAGGGCGAGACAATTCAAGTGGAAGATGGTTTAATAGATAACATAGGTGTTACTTCATTAAGCTGGATGGTTTTAGGGTGGTTTATATAGATGAAATTTTTAGGTGAGAGCCTGATGAAATCTGAAGACCATCATTAATGGTAACATTTGGGGATGGCCAAAGTGCTACCATGGAAGCACAGATGGGGGGGAGAAGGGAGGTACTGACCTGATATTCTTGGCCTCCTAGTCCTAGAAAGATTCCTTTGTATAGTTTATATAAAATGGAATCTACACACACTCAGGAGAATGTGATTTCCTTGAAGCTGAAGACTAGGTTTTACGCATTCCTGATAATAGGGCTCAATTAATGTTTGGCATAAAGAAAACACACTCAGAGGAAGAGTGCTTGGATCCTTGCTTTGCTTGATTGGTGGAGTCATTGATATCATGTATGAGATTTAATTCAGTGTGATTTTATCAATCACTTGTTCTATGTAAGACATAGGTTAAGGTTGAAAACAGTAGATATGTGTGCTTGATTTAAACATGACACTTAAAGTGAACTCTTTATCATAATATAATGACGTAAGAAGGAGAACGGCATTGTTGGTGAACTTTTTAGGGCAAAAAAATGAATGTGACCTGTTCTGGTAAATGGTAAAACCAGCTCTCAGTGCTTGACCTGTAAAGAGGATATTAGTTTTATCCAGCATTTTGCAGGGAATCTTTTTATTAAGCGAACAAAGAGAAGTATAGTTGACAAATGCGGTTGTGAAAAAGTAAATCTGTTTTTGTTAGCTGACACGTGCATTCATTTGACTTTGACACTACATAAGAAACCCTGTGCTACGCACTTTGTTACCAAAGTGGGTCACGACCAATTAGGAGGTAACAAATCGAATTAGTGGGTTGTGATATGACCAGCAAGAATAAACATTTCACAGGTAGTGAGGCTAAGTGTTGTTTGGGAAAACTTTTGTTTCAGTTGTGTGTGCTGTGGGGGTGGGTGGATGCACAAGCACATGTACTTCGGTTGTGCTGGATCTCTGTAAAATGCATTTCTTTTTCTAGGTGGTGACCAAGCATATCTGAGAAACTGCTATGGGTGGGGGTGGGGGGCCTAGAAATTAATCATAGTTTTCATCAGCAAGCAGCTGACAAGTAAGTAGGTCTAGATGCAATTATAAGGTAGAAAGTGATAATATTGTAAGGATGACACATATATCTGCTATGAAAATACACTGAAAACAGAAAAGAGTTTGAATGAAGAAATCAGCAAAGGCTTAATGGAGGAGATGACATTTGTCCTGGACTTGAACTGTTCGTTACTTTTGAATGGGGTTTGGCACATGGGAGTCAGGATGGGGATTTGTGTGTGTCGATATGGTTCAACATGTGGAAACATGTCATGATATTTCAAAGAAGCATTGCATTTCTTTTGGTCATTGATGGCGGAACCAACTTTGGCTTCTGAGTTTAAGAAGAATGTGAACGCATTGAGCGCATAAGGAAGCTAAACCAATGGAGCTGGGGCTTTAGACAATGCCTGCGATTTATAAGAAAAAGAGCTAAGTCCAAGGAAGAAAGTGTGTGGAGTGATATGGTAGCAGTCTCTAATTCCTGTTAAGATTGCTTGTGTAGAGGATACAGCCGTCACTTAGTCCCCGAATCCTGTGAGGAAAGGGCAAGAGGTAACTAGCCAGAGCTGGCCTTGCTCCTTGCAGAAAATTAGGCAGCTCTAGTATTTGTATCAACTCTTTAGAAACTCTGGGCACTGCCTTTTGGTATCCAAATCAGAAATGTACTAAAGAGTCACAGAATTTCACATCTGGAAGAGAATCATTTGAGGACCATTAGAAAGAAGTATTCAGTTTGCTTTGGGAACATACACGTGGGTGGTCAATTTGGAGTGAATCTTCCCCAGAATTTGGTCCTGTTAAAAAATGGGGCAGGGTTCCTCAGAAGGCGCTGAAGTCTCTGAGTCTGGACAGTACTGTTCCAGGTGAGCTGGGAGAGGAGATATTTCAGTGAGTAAGAGGTTGGTGCTGCGGCATGCAGATGTTTTCCTGCTCTATAACCCGTCCCCTCACCCTAAACTTATTATCTTGTGGTACTGTTAGATACTAATTTTCAGAAGTTCCTAGTACACAGGAAGAATGGACTGGGATCCTGGGACATTTGGGTGTCAATCTAATTTCAATTCCGTCTTGTTTTTTAAAGAGAAGAAGAGCCATTAAAATGCTAGAATTTGCCTAGATAGAATTTCCTACTGAGAGCAAAATACTAGCTCTTCACCATGATGGATCTAAACACATGAAATGCTGGCGTATTTGGAATCACGTTGCTTAAGTGTCACTTCTCCCAACACTTGCACTCCTCGGGGGGATGATTAGAGAATTAAAATCTGGTAGTGTTCCCCTCATCCTCTGAGGTCACTGGATTGGTGCTATGCAAATAATGGTGGTATTATTGATACAACGTGCAGCATATTGGAATTAAACTATGAGCTGATATATGGAGCAGTAGATATTGTATTTTTAGTTCATTTCCTTAGGCAAATGCAAATATTGTACTTGCACAGTTACCTCAGGCATTCACAAGTTAGAGTTCTAGTGCAAACAGTTTCCAGTAAATATGAACCAAGTGGTACTATTAGTTTTGCATCCACTAGGCTCCTTTTTAAGCTTCTGAAGAGATAATTGAAGGAGAACTTGGATATGGGGTAAATTGGGTCTGTGTATAAAAGATTCAGCAGGGATTTGAGGTACTTCCAACCCGCATGAAACATTAAACATACTGGCTGAGACTAGCTTGAAGATGGGCTTTTTCTTGATCCTGAAAAGTTGTCTTTTCTTATTTTACAAAACAAGATGAGGGCAGCACATTTACGTAAGAATTGAGGTGAACACAGTTAAGCGTCATTACCTTTCTTAATCTTAGGAGAATGGGGGGTTGCTATCATAACTTTTAAGAGTATATACTGTTCTTTCTTTCTTTTTTTTCTTTCTTTCTTTTTTAGTTGTGATGCATGGGCTTAATTGCTCCATGGCATGTGGGATCGTCCTGGAGCAGGGATTGAACCCATGTCCCCTGCATTAGCAGGAGGATTCTTAACCACTGTGCCACCTAGGAAGTCCCTATAGTTTTCATTTTTTAAATGTTTTCCTAAGGAAAGATTCAAACATATACAAAAGTAACAAGAATACTGCAATAAACCTCCATGAATATATTATCCAGTTTTGGCAATGATTGGACTTAGGCCAGTCTTGTTTCATCTATATACCTCTTTCTTTCCCTCACCCAAGATTATTTTGAAGCTAATCCCAGCTACCATATAATTTAATTGCCGTTGTAAATGTTCATTGTTAGTAGTTGTGTCTAAATGATTTCTCTCAGCTGTGAAGAACATGTTAGGAAGCCTGTTTTGAAAGATATTTATTGATCTTCTAGCTTTGGTAGGAGTATAGAAGTAGCTACTGTTTTATGCAAGAGTAGATTAGAAAATGCAGTCTTTTGCCTGTTTGTCTACTTCCTTAAGGTAGGCTTAGCTTTGGGGGCACAACATGGCGGTGTTATTGGATAAGGGTTTAAACTCTAAGTGATCGGGAGAGACAACAGATTAATCTAAGTTTATTTGTACTTGTCTAGTCAGGTAAACCAGATGAACATTAACGATTCTTTTGCACTGAAGCCGAAATAGCTAGCATTCTTTAATTACCTGAGTATCATTTAGTATTCTATTTTTAGCAGAGGTGTGGTCTTAATTTAAAAAGCACTAGCACAGACATATATATACTACCAACTGAAAAATAGATAGTCAGTGGGAAGTTGTTGTATAACAAAGGGAGTCCAACTCGAGGATGGAAGATGCCTTAGAGGACTGGGGCGGGGAGGGTGGGGGGGACTCGAGGAGGGGGGAGTCAAGGAAGGGAGGGAATACGGGGATATGTGTATAAAAACAGATGATTGAACTTGGTGTACCCCAAAAACAATAATAAATAAATAAATAAAATTAAAAAAAAAAAATCACTGTAAGTCAAGATACTGAAGTGTAAGTCCAAGTTGAGCACACTTTAGTACTCGACTACAGTGACTCCTCCCATTCCCTGAGTGGAGGAAGTGGGTCTTTGTGTACCAGGTCTAGTACCAAGTACTAGATTACCTAGAAAACAGAGCCTGAGACAAAAGTTGCTTGATTGGAAGGAGCAGACCCAGGGTAGCAAGAGAGGAAAACAGGGGAAAAGAAGAGTGAGACCCAGAAGGAGGGAGAGCAGATATAAAGGCCACATTAGCAAGCTGGCCACACTTCCTAACGAGTGGAATTGACGGCTTGGTTTCACAGCATGTCTTCACAAAAGCCCTCATGCCAGTGTGTCTCAAAATAGTCCACTAATGGGAGGAAGGGAGAAGAATTTATGCACTGGTTCCAGTTTCCCATGGCTCAGTACGTTTCCTTTTCATTATTGACTTTTCCAGGAAACCTGCTTCATTAGCTCTATTTCCAAAATAATTCTTTTCAGTGTGGTTTTGCTTTTTAAAATAAAAACTGTGGGAAAGAAAACTCTGAGAATCCATCTTCATGGAGACCTTTCTAATTGAATGTGATCTCAAGGGAAAGATAGGGTTTCATAATATTCATACCAAACCTCGTTCTGAACTTTAATATCTGACTATCATCAATAGAATCAGGTTAAGAGCATACTTATTTTCCTCTTAGTAATATATGTTGTTTATTCTTTTGGGATCCTTCATTTTGAGATCAGGAGAATGCCCAGGTATATGTCCATGTTTTGTCTCAGTCAACAGTTTTTCATCTTTCTTGTGTTCATGAATCTCTTGTTTGAGATTGGAATGCCTACATTCAAGGAAAGATGGCAAGTTGGTTGACCATTTCATAGCAGCAGTTTGATGAATTCATTTCCTGCACATTGAGTAAAGTAGTCAGTTGTGTAAAAATTTGAGGCTTAGTGTTGTCTGCCTTACGATGAAAACTTTTGGAATATAAACAGCTGCCTCGTCAATTTAAAGACAACTTTCTGTTCATCAGTGCAAACACCAGCTTCCCTGGCTGTGCCTGCCTTTCCTGTTTTTGAACCTGAACAGGATCCATGAATGAAGCGTATTTAGTTCTTAAAGTTGGCTGGAGTTCGAGTGCAGATAGGAAGGCCATTCAGGGCTCTTCTCACAAAGAGCTTGTGCCCTTGAAAACGGCACCTCTACTTTCGATTTGGTTTCTACCATTCTCTACAAAACAATTGAACAAGAGACTCCTTACGTGTTCTCTCCGCTTGGGTCTTTGAAGACTTTAAATGACTGGACCCTGGATTTAACACGTCCTGGAGATAGTAGTGGAACTTGAAAACCTGGCTTTGTCCGTTGCAGGAAATTTGACTTTTTCCAGAGACAGTGACCATTGGAATAGCATTCTCCTTAATCCTGTGCCCCCGTTATCAGCACTGATTTTTTTCCTCTAGTGTAAGATAGTAGGCTATTTCAGATTTTTCTTTTATGACTTATGGGAAAATTTCAGGAAACTGTGTTCTTAGTTTCTAAGACCATAGGTATAAGTTTCACTTCTAAACTTTCACTTTGGAAGAACATTGGTAGAGCCGAAAGCAGGGTGCATAACTGAGACGATGAGGAGCCAGTCTGTAAAGTCTGCAAGTGTGTGATTAGGAGTGTGTTCCTTGGGTGAACTTGATTTGAGTTAGCAACACAGAGCAAGGAGTGTGCATTAATGGCATAGAGTTTGCCTCATGTCTAAGATTTCTCTCCCCCAGCCAGACCTCCTCTGGGAAACTTGCTATTCACTTCTGAGCAGTCCACTGTAGAATAGACACTGTCATCCAGAGAAAGCCAGACAAGATGGAGAGAGTGCTCGATACCATGTCTTATGAAGAACTGTTGAAAGAAGTTGTAATATAATAGGGACCATACAGTAATACCAAGTATTTTTAATCCATGTTCTTCATTTTTTGGCAGGCTTAAATAGCAATGCTCTTCTTGGTAACTTTTTATATATGCTTAGCCTTATGAAATAAGTAATTATAGGCAGAATTTTCGTGTCCATGTAACCAATATTCTAACATTCGAGATTGAGGTTGTTTTTAGCGATTTTATATGCCCAGAGAGTTTAATTTACAGCAATTAAACTCTTTGGGCGTAAAGCTTCCGCACCCCCTCCACCCTCATCTCTTCACCCGCATCATCACACTCAGTATTTCAGGTTGACTCTCATTTGTGGAATTATTAAATCAAGTGGTATGATGCATTTTTAAAACTCTGGATTTATTTTACCAATTTCTTTTATCATAAAATCACCAAATTATACTTCCATTAGTAAGGCATGATAATGCCTGTTTAGCCATATACGGGTAATTTAAAAAAATACTCTAATTTTATGAGAAACTATTTTTTCCTTTTCTTGAATTATTAATATGGCATCTTTTTTTTCACATATTTGTAAACCAGTGATACATTTGGTACATGTGGTCAGCCACTATGCTAAACTGTCTTGTGCATCCCCTCTTCTGCTGCTTTAAATTAACTTTTAAAATAGATGTTATGATTATTATTACCATTTCTCTCATTTTTTCATATGGGGAAACTGAGAAACAGAGTTACATACCCAATGTGATGAAGCGAAGAGTGGCACATTTGTGGTTCTAAACTCTTATAGTCTCTAGCCTGATACTCTGTTGTCTCTCATGTATATCCTTTTCACTGAATTTTTTAAAATCATTTGTATATCGTGTTAGCGTCTTTACACAATTTGTATGAGCTTTGTATATAAGTGTATGTATGCATTACCTTTTGGGGTGTTTTCTTCAGTTTTGTTCCAGTTTGGAAGTGTGTACATATTGATTTCATGTTTTTTTTTTTTTTAAATATTCAGCTCATAAACCGAACTGGAACTAAGTTTGGTTTAAGGTGAGGATCTAAATTAATTTTTAAGTGACATATGTATATGTCTTTGTGTTTCCATTTAATGAATAATCTTACCTTTACTCATTACTTTTGCTCTCTTTTACTATATATGTATGCATGTACATTTTGTTCCGTTAAGGTCTGTCTCTTCTTGTGTAAACACCTCTTCATCATTAATTTCATTTTAGATTCTGTTAGCCACCTTTGCAGTGTCTTTAAAAAGAAAGAGAACTTGCAAGAATCCGGTTCCGCCCAACTTAAGTTTATTAAATGCTCTTCCCTGTGTCAGAGGACGTGAGCAGCGTGCTAGGTTGTCACGGCTAGGATGGGACCTGAGTAGACACTTTACCAGCTGTACCGCCCTCTTGCTCACCTTTTGGTGAGATGGAGAGTAGACTTTAACCAGTTTTTGTTCATTGCCTGTTCTATGTTAGGCTTTCCTGAGACACTGTTGCATCCTTCCTGTAATTTGATCAGCATAACATCCTTACATTGATGAGGAGGAGGTGTTTACACAAGAATAGACAGACATTAATGGAATAAAATATGCATGCATATACATTAAACACATATGTAGTAAAAGAGACAGCAAAATTAATGAGTAAAGGTATTATTCATTAAATGGAAGCATGAGAATTGTCTTGTGTACCGATTTGTCCCAGGTTTACAGCAAGCCCATGGCAGAGCTAGCACTGGCCCCTGTGCTGCTTTTTCCTTTGTACGTCAGTGCATACTAGGAAAGTTCTTCCCATTTGCAGTCTTTCATTTGTAAGTGCACTTGACACAGTGTTGGATTTGGAGTTTTGAGAGAAAGTAAGATGTAATTCTTCTTCTCAAAGGTATTGCTCTATTTAAATAAATGAAAAATTTTTGCATCACCTCCATCTCGGTTAACAAGGGCCAGGTGTGTGTTTATGTTTCCGGCTTTTAATCTAAAATCTTTACACGACTTAAGTTATTTGCTACTGAAATCTTGGATTTCTTTTATAGAAGAATTTTTTTGGGGGAATGGGGAGTAAAATTCTAAGTAAAATATAATGAAATTTGTGAGGTCTGATGTGGAAGCTACAAATGTGAACTTGAGTCTTAATTAATTAAACTTAAATAGAATTAAAAAACAGTGTCTCACTAGCCACATTTCAAGTGCTCAAGAGAGCCACACTTGGCAAACACTGACACAACATTTCCAAAATTGCAGAAATTTCTGTTGTACAGCATCGGTATACATGATTCTACAGATGTAAGGTTTAAGAAAAAGGAAGAAGAAGTATTGAGGTGTACCTTATGGGTTTCTGTAAGTTTTAGTCAAAGAACTCTTTCCTTAATGATGAAACATTGATGAAACAATGAGATGTCATGATTTCAAATGATTTCATGGACAAAATCAACAGAACAAGATATATAAATCATTGACCATAAGGATAGATCAGTACTTACTAAACTTATTCTATAACTGAGGGGATTAAGAGACCCAACACTTTAAATACTAGAGAAACAGAGGCTGTAGGTGTTTGAATAAAGTGTTGAGGTCTTTCTGTTTCTAGAAAATATGTGGTTTTCTTACATTATACCTCTGACGGTTTGGGATGAACAGTCATTCTGAGTCCCTTAAATGTTAAGGAAGCTTAAAATGAGACTCTTTGAATTCAACACACTGGTCTAATTTTAGACTCAATTCGAGGCTGAAAAAGCCCGACTACTGAAAACAAACCAACAAAATCAAACTGGAACTCAAGTGGATACCATGGTCTTTAATCCATGATGTTTTATTCACAGGCAAATATAGAATTAGAATATGTGATGTGATATGTTCTGGGAATTCATTTATTATTTTAAGAATGTCCCTGACTGAAATTTAAATAAACATAAAGCCAAGAGTATCACCTCTCCTTTAGTGACAGATAGAAATGAAAACTAGGAGAATTCCATTTCTAGAGTACTCGGCTTTCAATTTCACCTGCCAGCATTCAGGATCTGGTGTTTGGTTTGCGACTAAGATGAACGGGTGCGGGTTCACATGAGAAATTCCGCAGTGAATGAGTTGCAACCTTTTTGGTGTTATGTCCAAGAAAGCTCACATGTCCTAGTTAAGGCTGTGTGAAGTGAACTGGACCCTCCTAGTGTGGTGGCCCCAACGACTGGGTTTAATCCTCTGCTGTGAAGGCTTTCACAAGTCTTTTCAAGAGCCTAAGTACCATAAAATACTCTCACAAAAGCCTTCATTCCGAAGAATGTGTGTGTCGGCTCATGTCAAGAGCTCTTAGGAGGAACAATGTGCCCAAAGCCGTAATCTAATAAACAAACAGATAATCTAGTTCGGTTTTGTCTAAGTAATATAATGTCTCTATCAAACTATTTCCTGCACCTTGAGTTCTATTCACAAGCAAAGGGTTCTGCGTGGGAATGTGTGTATTTTCTCTTAACAGGAGGGCATTGAGCTCCTGTGACTGGGTGTCTTGTTTTTCTCTTCTGGGTAGCTCTGCTTGTTTACGGTGGGAATTTTCCGTCTTGGTAATTTGGTATTTTACTTGGTTTTATTGTAAAGGGTGGAAATGTGTACACCTTAATTTAAGAAATATTGTTGCATCATCTCCACCTCGGTTAACAAGGGCCAGGTCAGAAAGTTCTCACATGTTCTGAAGCTTCTCTACCGGATTTTTATGTATCTGTTAAGTCAAAGGGAACGACGAACTGTTTCCGTGAAGCAAGTTTACGGATTCCTGAGGGGTAACATTTGCAAGAATTGACAGCCTAGGTACTCCCCTTCACTCGGCTTAGGTGAGCACTCATTTGTCCTTTGGAAAATTGTGGCCTTATAGTGAGTAAAATATAACTTTTGGGGAAATTCTGAATAGAAATAGCTTCATTTTCAGTGAGGCAGTGAGACAGAGGAGTCAGGGTCAGACCATAAGTATTGCCTACATTACAAGCTGCTTTTCACTTGATCTTGCTTAGAGAATTATTTTATGTCCTATGCTTGGTAAGCACCTACTTGTAGTTGGGATAGCTGTCCTATTATGGCATCAGAGGGCATTTTCTGACTATATCCATGAAAAGGAAACTTGAGTTTCTTATTGCCGTTAATTGACTATTGTACTTTTAAGTTGTGAAATCACAAACTACGAGTATTGAGAGGGCCTTTAAAGGGTCTCTTGGGTTCGTAAAGCTCAAATGTCTTTTATAATGTTCACATCAAGTAGTCTTCTAGCCTCTACTTGAACACTTGTAGTTACATGTCACTCACACATTCTCAAAGCAGGTAATTTCTCTTCAGTCTTCACTGTTATGCCTTAGGATTTGTAAATGCGGTTACACTCTACTGATAGACCTTTGTTAATGTTTCTGTGAAATTCTTCACATTTTTGCTAAGCAAACATAGTTTTTCTTTCTACATCTTAATAACAGTAAAGGCACATATTTTTATGTCTTTTAGTCTCAGTTATAGTTTTGTCTAAAGAGCTAAATATATTTGAAATAAAATGTGTACTCTATCATTTTGCTAAATCATTACATTTATTTTTCTCAAAGTAATAGAGTTTATTCCCCCCCGCCCCGCCCTTTAAGACATTGCCATGTAGATCATCGTAAAAACACTGCCCTAACATTTTTCATTCTGTTTATGTGGTTCAGAGAGATGAAGTGACTTTCTCTAGGCTTTAGCTGGGGTCTGTGTGGGCAGGTTCCTAGTCTATCTGAGTTTCCTTATCCACGAAATTGACCTAAGAAAAGCAATCCCACAGGGAGAGTATGAAATCAGACTTAGTTCTTAAAAGTCCTCAACCTAATATCTAATAGGGTTTCTTTTCTTAAATGTGGTATCAGGATGATGGTTGCCAAAAGAAAAGAACTATGTGTGTAGAACAAAATGAAACAACTTTAAATAATACATTTAAATTTAAAATACAGTGAAATAGGATGACATTTTCAGAAAATTGAGAAAACTCCAGAAAATTTGTACCGTGAAAGAGCTTTGACTCTTGCCTGCACTACATCAGCCCCTGTGCTGATGAACTGTGCTTTGAGGTTTATAGCACTGTGCACACTTCCTTCTTCATGATACCTGTGGTTAGCCCAGTAAGGGCCCCAAAGGTGTCCATGTCCTAATCTCTGGAGCCTGTGAACATGTCCAGTTAGATGGCAAAGGGGAGTAAAGGTTGCAGATGGAATTAAGGGTCCTTAATCATGAGGGTCTGTAGAAATGGATGAGGGAGACAAAAGAGGTCTTTGGAGTGATGTGATTCGAGAAAGATCTCCATAACTTTTGCTGGCTTTGAACATGGAGGAAGGGGCCACAAGCCAAGGAATGATGGTGGCCTCTAGAAGCTGGAAAAGCAAGGAAATGGACTCCCTAGACACTCCAGCGAGGAATGCACCCCTGCTGACACCTTGCTTTTAGCCCAGTGAGGCTCATGACAGCCTTCTTATTCATAGAACTGTACAATAATACATTTGTGTTGTATTTAAGCAATTGTTTGTGGTAAATTTTTGCAGCAACAGTAGAAAACTGATACAATATTATGTTGATATTACCTGTTTATATGTCTGTCCTCTCCCCTAGACAATAAATTTCTCAAAGGCAACAATGTTGTCATTGAAAAAAAAAGTCTTTGCTCTATTCCACATTAAAGGAATAAAATATTCTGTCAAACACTGGAAAGATCTAGTATTTACCAAGTGTGTAAGCACCTTGTGCCCTGCACTGCCCTAATCCTTGTGCTTTGCAGATACTGCTTACTCCCTGGGAACATTGTTTAGCCTTACCGAATCTTAACTTTCACATCTGTAAAATGAGTTCAAGAGCTGGATCTGGGGTGCTGGAAGTCAAGATGGAAAATATTTTAGGTTTTGCTGGCTGTAAGGTCTTTGTTTCAACTACTCAATTCTGCCAACAGAACACAAAAGCAGCCATAGACGAAAAATAAATTCATGACTGTAGCTGTGTTCCAATAAAGCTTTATTTGCAAAACAGGAGACAATCTAGATTTGGCCATTGTTTGCTGACTCGTAGACTAGCAGAACCTCCTTATTCCATTCTAATTCCTTTCTAATCTGATGATTTCGTGAGTTTATAAATTGTACCATCAGTGCCAGTTAAGCCATACAAGTGCCAGTAGGACTTGGAGAGGTAACTTAAGTAATGGGATGAGTCTTTTTATAAGAAGAAGCATGATATTGCCTGCTTGAATGCCAGGAAGGGAACTGCCACCAAGTCCTTGGCAAATGGACCCGGGACAAACACTCTTGAGGATGAGGCATAAGGAGAACCTTGAATGCCAAGGCTGAGCTCACTGAACTTGAAACTCAGAGAAGTGGAACTACTGTTGGAGAAATAAAAGAGAGCCGTAAATCCATTGCCCTCCGGAATGAAAGACCTTCCGAGGCAGCTGGCCAAATGAAGCAGGAGGAGGGGGTGAGGTCTGCACTTAGCTAAATTATGTCTTTGGGCAGCCAGAGCAGGTCTGTCAAAATAAGAAGGTGCCTGAACTTCTGCCCAGAACACGTCACCGAACTTTGCACTGGGGACTGTCTCCTATCACATGACTTCCTAATCTGAGGAAGTGAAGAAAGCAGAGTGAATAGAATACAAAGAATGAGGTTTTTCTTGGAGTGCCTCCCTAGAGACAAAACTTGACTTTTCAGGAGACTACTTTTTGAATTCTCTCTTCTAATTCAAAAAACATAAGTTCAAGGATCTAATAGATTTTGCAGCATCTAATAGGCTTTGGAAGCATTTTGAAGTTTTCTTGTGATACAGAACTTTCCCATTCTAAGTATGGGGTTGTGGGTTTATAGGTCAGTGTGGGCCAAGAAGAGCCCATCCAGAACTCAGTGAAAGGCCCTGGGGTTTGGGGATGTTTTTGTTTGTCTGATTGCCTGGTTGTGGTGGTGATTGTTGTTTTGCCTTGACTGTTTCGGTGGGTTTTCAGGACAAAACTGACTTCTTTGATTGATTCATCACAATAGCTTGTTTATGTCTTACAGATTGTTCAAGAACAGTTTGTCCATAATAAAAGCGACCTAGTAATACTCCCAGACCCAAGGAAATGTTGGGTTAATCAGTCACAGAAGTGCTTGATGTGCCAAGTTAGTGCTACCTCAGGGCTCTTTATGTGGTTCCTTTCCAAGATTTCTAAACATCCCGGAGGGAGCACAGTATTTGTTTATTTGGCTGCTAGGACTTCATTTTGCTATTGTTTTAGTTACACTCCTATGCCTTTCTGCCTCTTTCTGTCTCTATCTGTCTCTCTCCTCCCCCCCCCCCCGCCTCTCACTCTCTCTCCCTCACACGTACATACACTTATTTTGAGACTGATAACCACTCAGATTCTTCCTTTAAAGGATACTTTAATTTGGCTAGGATTCAACTTGTGGTTGTCAAGAATTCATGCATGTACCCACTCAGCAAATATTTTCTTAACTCTTCTCCATCTCAGTTCTCTGAGGCGTGGGAAGAGGTGCTTTTGGGCTAGAGCGATGGAGCCTACGTGATGTGTGCCCTCAAGGAACATACGGTGCAGGTAAATGGCTCCTGTATTCTCAACAAGATGCATCGTGAACATGCTCTCGAAGGGCTCCAAAGGGTGAGAGTTGGGAAGGTGCTTTTGTCGGGAGACAGCCAAGGGAGGCTTTGTAGTGTTGGTAGGTGACCTGAGCCTCTAAGAAGAGCTTGGGTTTCAAAATGAAGAAATGGTGAAGAGGGAGGTCTTGATGGAGATGAAGCCACGAGCAAATTCTTAGAGTCAAGTAAGGTGGTCAGATAGATGACTGGGTATGTGGATGAGCAAAAGTCAGCATTGTGAAGGGCAGAACTTACAGAGCTGCTGTTGGCAGCAGTGGTCTCAAAGCAGGCATACCCTCTGGGAGGGTATATGGTGGAGCGAACTTGTGAAGTTGCTCTCCGTTTTCTCCTAAGAGGCCCGTCTTGTTTAAGGATTCTGCCTGTGCCAGATGAGGTCCTGTCAGATCTTGGGAAACCTGGAGCAGAGGTCTTACCAAGCCTCTAGTATTCCCAAGCCACCCTTCTCTAAAACTCCAGCACAGTTGCCATTGACCCAGTTGGCCATTATGTGAGGGTAAATTTCTAGGCTCTCTATTCTACTTCATTGGTCTTTAGGTCTACCTTCATGTCAGCACCATACTGTTTTGATTGCTGTAACTTTGTGAATTATGAAACCAGGAAGGGAGAATTCTCCAACGTTGTCCCTGCCCCCGAGATTGTTTTGGTTATTTGGGGACCAATGGAAGTTTTCAGTCTGGCAACAGTGTATATGATTATTTGGAAAGGACTAGGCTGGAAAGAATGGAAGCCACTTAGGCTGTCTAGATATGAGGTAACTAGTCATTAAGTATTTTGGTGGCAGTCAAATTGGAGCGCCGTAAATGGATTTGAAATGTGAAATAATTCAATATGGCTTGCTATATTCAGTGTGAATGAATGAGACAAAAAAGAGAAAAGGGGTTTCCTCCCAACCTTTGGGACTGGAAGAATTGTACTGAAGTAAATAGAAAAATAGAGGACATGAGAGGAGCTGAGCAGGTCTGTGGGTTAGGGGATCTGAATTCAGTTTTGAGCACTGAGCTTAGAGGTTCAGATGGGGATACCCAGCCATCAGTTACAGATGCTGACATGGCATAAGGGAGTGTCATGGTTATTCCGCATCTTATGTTGCTTATAAATGGTATGTTCATTTAGAATTTTTTTTTTAATGTTATGCATTTACGGTTACCATGGTGGCAAGAGCCAAATGAAGGGATGTGGTTGGCGAGAGCAGCAAAGATGGAGATCTGGTGAAAGGTAATTTCATGACGCTTCTGTGCATTGCCTTAGCTCAGAAGAAAGAGAACGCTAGACGCTGACATGCGTTTTGCTTTGAAGTGACTGTTGTTACCAGGGTCTGCAATCCTCAGCCTTGATCTCTTGGAGCCCGATGTTCCTGTTCTCCAGCTGAGAGAGACTAATTCACCATCTTGTGTTGTAAACACTCACTCATTTTAACTGATTACACCTCCAATGATTCTCAAATCACTAAAATTACTAATTGCTATTCCTTACACATCAAAGAATGAATCCTGAATAATTAACCCCAAATAAAATTAGATGAATTGGCCCTTTTAATTAGAGTCCCTGCTGCTGTTTGTTCTGAGCTTCCTTTTCTTACTGTTAAGAGACTTGTAGAATGATTAAAACTGTTTAAGACTTAAACAGCCAGTGACCTTTTAATACAATATAAATCCATGAAAGCAATATTTCAGCTAGCAGGTGGCGAAGTAAATTTTTAGAGCAAGTACCTGTCAGCTCCAGTATTCTTTTGGGAAAAAAAAAAATACATGCCAAAAAACAACCACCTTGAAATGAAATGAGTGTCTCTGTTTGATTATTTTTAAAGCATTTATGCATTTGCTAAGCCTCAGTCTCGATGAAATGGCAGGGTTGAAGGAGAGTGAGTAATGGTTGGCATCATGTTATATAAATAGTAACAAGAGTTTCTCAGTGAGAAGAATTTGAAGTCCTTTGTGCATAAAAGATGAAGGCTGGAGAAATCACAGGAGGCACCTGGTCTCAGACAGCCCTTCTCATCCTCAGGGAGTCTCCTGAGGCAGGGAAATGGGCTCGCACAGTGGGCCCAAGGAAGCGTGATGGGATTTCACTGCGCTGATCGTCAAGCTAGATTCCTGGCCTGTCCATGCTGCATGCAGCCGGGATGTTATTGAAGATATTTCATGTGTTTCTGATCATCTAATCCACGTCTCCTAAGTTAGTAAGAAACTCTTCTCTTCTTCATAGTCTTCGGAAGCTGTAGGGGCAGAACAGGTTTCCTCCTCATTCTTACGCAGCCTCAGTTTCTCACGCTAAACTTGTCACCATTTGTGGTAAATGTGTCCTTAGGCAGACATTAGGAGACATGAGGTCACGGTGGGTTTCTTGGGATGGTTCTACACGATATTCGTTTCTCCCTACCACACTGGTTAAAATTTCTCTGTGTATAAAGTTATCGGACTAGATCAATGACTTTTTTTTCCGAAAATTCAAGATACATTTTTATTTTTTACTTTGAAACGATCTCAGACTTTACACAAACGTTGAAAAATAGTACAAAGGATTCTCACTTAGCCTTTATCCAGTTTCCCCAAATGTTCATATCTTACATGATCATAGTACAGTTACCAAAATCAGGTACTTAACATACTGACACAATACTTCTTGCGAATATATAGACTTTATTCAGATTTAATCAGTTGTCCTATTAAGATTCTTTTTCTGGTCTAAGACCCTGTCCAGAATCACAAGTTGCCTTTAGTCGCCTTTAGTCGCCTTGTCTTCTTAGTCTCCTTTAAGCTAGGATAATAGCTTCTCAGTCTTACTTTGTTTCTCATGGAGGTGGGTGACTCTTAACCAGGGCTACACATTAGAAGCACTTGGGGAGCTGGCCAAGGTACTTGTGTCTGGGTCCCGAACCCAAGGATTCTGATCTAAGGATTGTAGAGTGGGGCCTCGCTGTATGTAGTGAAAGAAGGTGCTTCACGAGAGGCTGACGCGTAGCTTCGTTTAAAAGTCAGAGCTGTTTCAATACTTTCAGCACTACCATTTTGAGTTTCTCTTCATATAACATCTCTCCTTCCATTTCCTTCTTTCCCCTGTTCCTCTTCCATTCCCATGTCTTCTTTGTGAACAGAAACCCAACCCTCCAACCTTCCTGGAGGATTTGAAGGAGTTTCTACATACCTTGCAGGTTAAGATACTGTTAAGACCTTTCTACAGACCTTTTATTGCAGAAGAAAGATCAAGTACAGCGCACGTGGTTGCAGTGTTTCTTGAGGCGAGGGTGTTCCCATTACCAGATGGTGACTTAGGGATGTATCCTGAAGACATGCTCTGAGTAAGTTAATGTGTAAAAGCAATGACAACAGCAGCAGCCATAGCAACGACAACAACAACAGCAAAACTCGGTGGCTACTTTAAGACCGATGTTATTAAGTTGTCCAGCTATGAGCATCATGCAGAACCTGTGACCCCCCCTCCAGTACTATAGTGTATTGACCTGATGTCAGTAATTGAAAAAGGGCAAAGTGGTCCCTGGTAGAAATACATATGTTTGTTTTCTCAGAGTTCAGTTCAGTTTAACATAATACAAATTTATAATAATAATCATTTATAATAGTAATATTATTACTATTTATCAGGCATCTCCTATGTGCTCTATGTGCTCTCTAAAACAGAGAGCCTGCCCTCAAGGTGCTTATTGTCTGATAGGAGAAACCAATAGGTATGCAATTAAACTTACAGAGCAGAATATGTGCTCCAATAGAGCTGAATCAGGAAGGAACAATACGTTATCATTGAAAGTAATGATTTGTCACTCTATCCAGATACAGCAGTAGTGAAATAAGTTTAAATGAGCTATTTAAAGTGTTTTTATTCTGAAACCACACTCCCTCCAGCTTCATCACTGTTTTTGGAGGGAAGGTAAGCTTCTGGCCTCAATGGCCGCCACAGGGTGACGTCCCATCTCTAAGGAAAAGAAGTATTTTTGGAATAGTCTCTCAGCACATTGATATCTGTTTGCCAGCTTCTTTTTTTGGTAAGTTAAGATTTTTTGTTTCTCTAGACTGTCGCCTCATTCTCTGTCCATGACATGAATTTTTAATTTTTATTTCATTTTTAAACCGAGAGAATTTCACTTTTTGGTATGGGGCTGAAGGTATCTCAGTAGTCGGTAGAAGATTAATGCGCAGGCTTAAATCATTGGCCTGTTTATTTTGAACGCCCATCTTTGGAAGCCAAAATATATGGTGTGGTTTGTTGTTTCAGTGGAAATTACTGTCTTTTTGTAAGATAGTTGACACTTGGTGGATTCAAAAATGCTATTTGGTTTTAGTCCATTTGCAGAACCAGACTGTCCTCCTAATTTCATACTATTGAAAATCATTCAGTGCTTTTTGACTAAGAAAGGAAATTTTTTTTTCAACAAATGAAAACCACTATGTGATAGAGAAATACAGTATACTTAGATACGATGGCCTAAGGCGTTTCACCTTCATACAGACTATTTGTGGTCAAACGTGAGTACTAATGAACTCAGTGATGACCCAGGCATTCTGTATTAGTTAGATGTAGAGGGAAACTGTCCATCTGAAAATCAGGAAGATTTCATCTACTTTAGGATAATCATTCTTCCTGCTTTTAATCTGAGAATCTGAAAGAGCATTTCAAGCTAAGTTATTTAGAAGGATGACGGAGACATTACATTTTGGCTTGGGTAAATTTAGTGATGCATTAAAATTAAACTCTGGCTTAAGTAGATTCTGCAATTCATTTCAAAGTATCTTCCTTTTGATTTTTAAAAAATGCATGCCTATAATTCACATTTATTGTATAACAATTAAACCAAAAGGAGAAGGCATTAAAAAGCAACACTTGTCATCCCATGAGCTATAGACAACCATTGTTAACATATACAAAATGTTTATACAGAAATAGTGCCATATTATTAACACTATTCAGTAGCCCACTTTATTCTCACAAGGTAATACATCAGAAACAGTTTTTCATGTTCTTCTCCGAGATGCTCCATGACTCACACCTTCACTAGATTTAAGTCTTTGTTCAAATATCACCTCCATGAGGCATTTTCCAACTTTTCTCTTTAGAACTGCAACATTCCATCATCACCCTAGCAGTCCTTTTGCCATTCCTTGCCCTATATATCTTTATAGTACTTACCAAGATTTGATATCAGGTATGTTCTATGTAATGTATTTTTAAAGTGTTCTCCTTATAGAGTATAAATTGCACGAGTGCAGCTCTTTGTGTTTGTTTTATTTATTTGTTTGTTTGATGTTTCCTTCTGGTGTCTAAATAACGCCTGGCACATAGAAGGCACCCAATCAATGACTAAATAGATAGTGGATCTAGATCAACATCATCATTTGGATGGCAACACAATTTTCCAGTGTGTGATGGACTGCAGTTGATTTTTTTATCCATACTTTATTGATGAATAGTCTGATCATTTCCATTGTATTTCCTTGTAATTAAGATTCTTTAACATGCTTCCCTGTATACTCTTTAGTCACTTCTTTAGTGGGATAATTTATTAAAAGTGGTTTTGCTGGATCAAAGTGTATAAATATTTTTAAGACTTTTGACACCTGTTGCCAAATTTTCTTGAGAAAGTTTTATCTTTAACACTCCTATTTATAAATAAGTAGCATACAAGAATGCTGAATTTCTTATATTACCTTGTACCAATATTGTGTTTCATCACTCTTTAATCTTGCTCCTTTCATTTAAATGACATGACTTAGAAAATTAAGTACTAGCAGGATCAAAAATTTGTTTTTTTTTTTGAGTTAAGCAGCAGAAAATAAAAATGGAAGAAAAGTAGAAAGGTTTCTCTTCTAATATATAATTATATATAAAAAAGCCCGAACTCCAAAAATTTCTACTGTGAGAAC
This sequence comes from Hippopotamus amphibius kiboko, assembly GCF_030028045.1. Taxonomy (NCBI): domain Eukaryota; kingdom Metazoa; phylum Chordata; class Mammalia; order Artiodactyla; family Hippopotamidae; genus Hippopotamus; species Hippopotamus amphibius. Next base: position 163,206,341 of record NC_080191.1, read on the forward strand.
TAGAGAACTGAAGCTACTTGGTTGGGGTCACTTATCTTCTCATTTGCAGATGAAGATGTGTCATTTAAGGGGGGCGGTGTTGTTGCTATTTTGGTGACAGTGAGGACAGGGAACCAGGGATGCCCAGCCTTGCCCTGATAATTATCACTTCTGCCAGTGCGTTCTCAAAGGGGCTGCACACTCAAGGAACAGGAGCAAAATGAGAATTCAGGAGCTGCTTTGCTAGTAGCTCCATGAATGCTTAATCCAAGAAGGAGGTCTGTGGTCACTCTGAGACAGTGCCTAGGCTTTAGCTCTGGGAATAAGCAGGCTTTTTATCCTATCTCTAATAGGAACCACATATTGAATAAACCAGGGCAATTCCTTTCATATTTTTAGTTACAACCAATGGGTAGTAAACAGATTGAGAAGACTGGGCAGGGGTGCATTAAATGGGACTTACCTTCAGTGGTTCCTTGATCTCTGCCATACCCCAGTATTTCCTGGTGGTTTTAAAACCTTAGGGCGCACTTCTAGCTACTGAAAATTCCCTTTTGAATTGTGTATATGTGTTATTTTAAAATAAGTGGGTAGAACAAAGGCAGGTTAGAAGTTTGGATAATGAGAGGTGAATTTCTCTTCCACTCTTGTTCCCCAGTTGCAAAACTGATCTTCTTCTTGGAGGCAACGTGCCTTTAACAATTTCTTGGGAATCTATTTAAAAGATACTCCATGATAATACAGGCATATATGTATATATGTTGTCACACAAATAACATTTACCTAATGTCCTAAACCTTGATTCTTCATTTTTAAAATATGTTACTCAGTGTGCTTTCTGATGGCGTTTTCTTGGTGGCACATGTGTTTTAATGAAAACTGAAGATGGATTTGAGGGTAAAATTGTAAACAAAATCTCCAGTTGCTTGGTTTCATAATAAATTGCCTCTTGTTTATGAGGAGAATGCTACGGCTGTGATGTAACTCAGTCACCTTGCAGAGATTTTTCATTCCTGTGCTGTCCATCTTCTCACTTGCTGTCTTTACTCAGCCTTGCTCAGAGAGTTTCATCTTCTCAGATTGGGTCTCCTCTACTGAGTGGGCAAATTTAGAGTCAGCTGCTCTTTTGTGCATAAGTGAAAAGAAAAAAAATGTCATCTATCATGTACACATTGTACAAGTCACTTCTATCATGTACACATTATACAAGTTACTTACATACAGTTTAGCTTAGCAGTGTTCAGACTATGGATTGAGACCCATTTGTGGGTCATCATCACTTTAGTGGGTCACAAACAACAGCTTTAAAGTAAATAAATAAACGAAGAGAAAATGTCAATGTGGATTACATGCAATAAGTATGGTTTCACGAAACCCTTGTTTCACATATGCATGTACTTACACATGTCCAGATAGGCGTTTTGCATCAAGATATAAAAGGTTATTTCTTTACTCTGGATTGTAGTCAAAAAAAAGTTCAGAGTCTCAGTTTTAACTGCTTTGATCTGTAGAGTGACACCGTGAAGTGAATGTTGTTATCCTCATTTAATAGGTGAGAAATGAACCTGAGATGGTAGCACTGCCTTTTCTGTAGTAAAGGGTGGAGCTAGGTTTGTGTTTTAAGTTTTGGGGCTTGAAATTTTGTTCTCTTTTTTGGGGAACATATTTCTTTTCTCTTATTAGTTACTATTAATGGAAAAGAATAACTGTCTTTACTTGAAGATTATGATTTGGTCACCATAATTATTTTTATTTCACGTGTGTGTGTGTGTGTGTGTGTGTGTGTGTGTGTGTGTGTGTGTGTTCCAACCCAATCTCTTGTGTACTCATAATTTAAATTCTTAATTTGCGGAACTCCTAAGTAATTTTATTTATAATTACCTTAAAGTTTAGATTTTCCTTAAACAACCAAAATTTCTCCATTTAAGAAAGTTAGAGAGCCAACATCTGCGAGCTGCAGGAGCCCTAGAGCCCTGCTCCTGCATGTGCAGTCCACGGATCTGCATCAGCATCACCTGGGAGCACGCGAGAAATGCACACTCTCAGGCCTCACCCCAGATCTGCCGGATCAGAGTCTACATTTTAGCTAGATCCTTTTGGTGATTTGTAAGACATAAGGTCATTAAAAAGAAAAGCAGTCGAGTGATTAAATGGCTCTTTATTCATTTAGTTTTCCACCTCCGTTTACTGAGGAATGATATGGCCCAAACCGTATGCCACGTGCTGGGGATATAAAGATAAATGGTGAGTGGGATCTGTGTGTGAGGAGTTTCAGTTCTAACTAGGAGAGAATGATGATAAACTCATAAATGCAACCAAGTATTATAGGTGCTGGGATGGAACGTGTATGAGGCACAAAGAGGGCTGTTATCTAATTCCAAATGTGTGTGTGTATGTAGGTTTACATGGGTATTTGGATCAAGAAGAAAGAGAGTGATTGCTTGGTTTTTTTTTTTGTTTGTTTTTTTTTAAGCCATAGTAAATGAATCCAGCCTTTATTGATGATCTGAGTTTAATTACCCCCTTGCAGTTTTGCACTACGATCATACGTAAGCAGTAACTTACCATCGTCTCTGTTGGTAAATTCTTGTTATTTTCTCTCTCTCGTGGGGGACTTTATATCATGACGGGCTGAGCAAACTGTTTTCAGGTAGGTTCCTTTTATACATGCCTGAGCCACATTATTTGGGTAATTACACTGGGTGATAACTCACTCCCGAGAAGCCACAGCTGCTTCTCAGCACCACTGTCTTTTTACCCCTAGACTAGGAAGGGTAGCTTGAGGAAGTAAAAATAGCTGGGTTTCTGGGAGTTTTTCCTCACTCTCTTCAAGTTAATGGTATGCATAACAGGCTATTTTCTGATGTAAACTGGAATAAACTAGTGTTTGGGAATCAGGGATATAGTACTTCATTTGCCGCACTCACCCTTTAACTGCCTCATGGTGCTACATCTGGCACAAAGCAAAAACCTTTTGAATATTGACGGAATGAGATGGGATGGTAGAGAGCAAATTAAGCCAGATCTTTCCTCGCTTCTCTCCAAGGACTCCTGAGAAACCATTTCCAGCTCCGTATTTCACTAGCTGTGTAACTTTGGAGTAAACCATTTTATCTGGTAATTGGGGGATAAATGTATTTTGCATGTTGAGTAGGCTTTGAATAGTGAGGAAAAAGGTAAGGAGGAAACCAGGTTTATAGGCCTGTGTCTATGACTACTCCCCTTCTTATAAAACCAAATGTTTCTTAGCTTTTATGTATCCCTGCATTCCCCCGTTGCCTGGTGTGTGTCCTTTTTTGGCTTGCCTGTTTGACTTACTCAGCAGCCCTGTAATTCACAGGGTCTGGGAGTTCACTTGGATTTCTCCAGCAGGCCCAGAGGACAGGGCATGCACTAATGTGAAGGTCTACATCTTAGCATTGCTGGTTGTTAAGATACTACAGCTGATTCCATCCAGGTGCTTTTTTCTCTAGGAGGGTTGCCCCCCAAGCATCTCAGCGAGATGCTCTTTTATTGTTTGAAGAAATCTACTGAAAAGGGAAGGATCTCCCCTCCGCGTTAAAAAACACACGTTTTGTTCTTTCCTTTTTGCCATCTTCCTTAAACATGGAAATTGTGCCTTCTCTCTTAAGCTGAACTTATTCTTATTACAACTTAGAGACATTTTTCTTTGCTGACCTGCCTATTAAAATGGTAAGTGAGCCTTAAGTCAGAATTCTCATAACAGTTCTTAGTCTGATTTAAAATAGTTACTAAGAGTTTTTCATTCCAACTGTGTTAACTAGGCCTGCTTCCCTCCAAAGGACCCATTTTCTTTCCCTTTATCATGTGTGTATCTGTTTTCTAGACATTTACCCATTCCTTCACACGCTTTTAAAATGTGAGCTCCATTCCAAAGAATGTAGCGAGAAGCCTATGATGATTGAGCTTGAAAAATGGAAAACGTTGGTCTAACTTAGTAGCCGATTAAAATAAGCAGACAATTATCATGAGGCTATCACTATGATATTAACAATCTGCCTCATCTTGCCTGGAACACACGGTCTAGATTTATGTTGTTTTCAAGATCTTTCTTGTAAAAAATACATTCTCTTTTCTTTTTCGGTTCCTTTTCAACCTCCCAGCACTCTCACCAACCTGCACCTCACTATATTTGATGACAGAAATATGGGATCAAGATGGATATAGTTGGAAGGGACCTCAGCGACAGGCAGTTGTACTTTTTATTCTAAGACAAATTTGCTGTGAGAGTTTGGGCAGTTCATGTGACTTTTATGGGCCTGTGTTTCTAACTTTATAATATGATCTCCAAGATTTCATTCAGTTCAGATACTGTTTAATGCTCTGACAATTCTCTATGACATAGAGAATCTGGTAAAATATAAAAAGGTGCTCAGAAATTCTTTTTTAAATTGAATATGAAGAAGACATAGGTCCAGGTAGAACATTTGAACCTGAAAATTAAGCTGTGAAGTAGAGTTTGATCATCAAGTCTCCATCAACCCAGACTTCTTTGCTGATCACTTAAAACTTTGTTGTGAGCTTTCATCTCATATATTATGACTTTTAAAGGTACGGAAGATCTTGGTGATGATTCTTTTTACTTGACAGGTGTTAAATATTTTTTTAGGGAAGTGTTTGGCCAAATGAAGGCCAATGAGTTTCTCAGTCCTGGCTGCACATTAGAATTATCTGGGTTTTAAAGGAATATGGGCATCTGACTCCTCTTCCTCACCTAATTTCCCCATCCCCGAGATCCTGAATGCATTGGTGTAAGATAGAGTTTGGCTATCTGCATTTTTAGATAAGATTCCTTGGTGATTCTAGTATCTAGCCAATGTTTAGAACTACTGAATGGAGTAAATAAAGATTTATGAGACATAATTTTAATAAGGATATAGACAAAATATATCTCCAGATGTGACACTCAGAAGAATAAGAGAAGTAGAGATGTTTCTATATGATGTGCCATTGAACCTTCCCAATTCTATGGGGTCTAAAGTAGGAATAAGATGACACTTTGCTTAATGCAATAGTTCTCAAAGTGTGGTCCCAGGACCAGTAGCATCAGCGTCACCTGGGGACTTATTAGGAATGAAAATTATCAGACCCTGACCCAGACCTACTGAATGGGAACTTCTGGGCTTGGGACCCAGCAATCTCTGTTTTAACCAGACCTTCCAGTGATCCTAGTGTGCTCTAAAGTTTCAGAACCATCAGCGTAGAGAAGTGCTGTGGGCAAAATAGGTAGCCTAGGAAAATCGTCGCACAGTGCCTGGTGCATGTTGAGGGTTCAATAAACAGAGTACTCTAAAGATAGTGTGTTTGACTTCTTGGTAGCCTGAATATGGCTGGGAGCTAGACTTGACAGCTGTTAGCTGCTCTTCCAACTCTATTATTTTTTTTTTAATTTATTTTATTGAAGTGTAGTTGATTTACGATGTGTTAATTTCTGCTGTATAGCACAGTGATTCAGCTATACGTATATGTGCATTCTTCTTCATATTCTTTTCCACTATGGTTTATCACAGGATATTGAATGTAGTTCCCTGTGCTCTACAGGAGGACCTTATTGTTTATCCATCCTACATGTAATAGTTTGCATCTGCTTATCCCAAACTCCCAATCCATCTCTCCCCCACGTCCCCCTTCCTCTTGGCAACCACAAATCTGTTCTCTGTGTAAGACTGTTACCTACAAGGCAAATGGAGTGCAAGTGAACAATCACAAAGGTGTATCAGAACAAGCAGTTCAAGTCACCATCTATCCGCTGTGAGATTTAGACTCTTTTCTGAAGACCTAAGTTGTGATATTTTGATACTATCCAACAGTGATTCATGGTAGAGTGGTAGAGACTATACCACTAAGTGTTGAACAGCTGAAATGCAATGAGAAACTATTTATCCATCGTGGAGGACAGTTCCCCAACATGTCTAAAATATTATTTATAAAAGGAAAAGGACACAGAGAGAAATTTCTTTTAGAAAATGAAGGTTTCCTTTTCTTATTAGAATTTCTTGCAAAGAGTATTTAAAAAGAGTCCATACCATTAACCCAAAGCAATGTTGGATTTCCTAGGATCCTAAAGCCTGCATCGTATATAGATTTCCAAATTGGATGTTTCTTACTCCTGTTTCTCCTAACCTGTCCTGCACACATGTTTAGATTAGTCTTTAGTAAATCATATTCTTGGAGTGTTTAAGAAATCCTTAATGGAGCCTTACGGCATACATAATAAAATTCAAACTCTTAGCTAGATGTGGAACACACGTAGAAAGCTTATTTTCATACTGCTCTAATTTTTATAACCTACTGGTGTTATTTTACATTCCTATGTTTATACTATATTGTAACTTGCTCCTTATTCTCTAGACTCTGTTTTTTTTTTCTTTTCTTTTTCTTTCTTTCTTTTTTTTTTTTTACTGTTATGCCTTTATTTTCCTTTATTTCTGTCTAGCATGTACTTAGTCTCTAATTATGATGTTCAGGGACAATTTAAATACCCCAGTAAAGCTTCCTTGTTACTCCAACTGGACATAAGCTTTCCTTTATCTTAACTTCCAGAAGAGTTTGTTTGTAGAGCTTAATAAATTGCATCTTGTGTTACCTTACCTGTTTACAGTTTTTTCCCCCTCCACTTGACTGAAAATGTATTGAGGACAAGTAACAGGTCTCATACACCTCGGTAATCCACCACTCCAAGCACCTTCCTTGTTCTGCCTAAACGTACTTGATGCTTCTGCGCTAGCTTTATGTCACTTCTAAGTATCACATCCGGTCCTCATTCTTCTGAAAGTTAGGGCTGCTAATTAAACTGAGGAGAATGAAGATAGGGAATAATTGCTATGCAGGACAAAAAATGATGTGTCAAAGCCAGTTACAAAGCAGTAAAATGCCAGCTAATACCAGTCTTCCTCCACTTATGATGGGGTTACATGCTGATAAACCCATTGCAAATTGAAAATACTGTTAAGTGGAAAATTCGTTTAATGCACCTAACCTACCAAACATTGTAGCTTAGCCTTGCCTACCTTAAACATGCCCAGAACACTTACATTAGCCCACAGTTGGGCAAAATCATCTAACACAAAGCCTATTTTACAATAAATGTTGAGTATGTTAATGTCATTTATTGGGGACTGTACTGAAAGTGAAAAATAGAATGGTTGTGAGGGTACAGAATGGTTGTAAGCGTATTGGTTTCTCATCCAGCCGTTGCCTGGCTGACTGGGAGCTGCATCTTGCTGCCCCATCCCGCATCACAACAGTATTGCACCCCATGTGGTTAGTCCTGGAATGGACCAAAATTCAAAGTTCGTTTTCTGTTGAATGCCTGTTGCTTTTGCACCATGGTAGGTCAAACCATCGTTCGTTGGGGACTGTCTGTAAATTTAAAGAAAGCTACAAAATGACATGCATGTGAATTTCATGGGTGTGTTTCCTTCCCACAGGTGACTTTCTTCCACCCCCACCTCCACCTCTAGATGATTCCAGTGCTGTTCCGTCGGGCTCTGGAAACTTCCCTCCTCCACCGCCCCTGGAGGACCCTGCTTTCAGGGCACAGGTGAGATCTGCGGTTGAAGCCGTGTTTATAAGCCATGCTAGGAATCATGAATTCTGAGACTGTTTCTGTGGTGGATAAACATTTATCCAGAGCCTACAGAGAGCGTTACAACTCACAAAGCACTAAGGCACTTTAATGCAAACTGCCCAGCTCAGGCTTCTCAGAGGTCTGCTGGCTTGCACTCTGAAGCCCTGGAAATCCTTTTACCTACTAATTTTATTTTGAAACTGAAAGCCATTCTTTAGGAATGCCATCTGAGAAGTCCACATTGTCTTGTTATCCTGGGGACACACAACCGTGCTTTTTTATTGCCTTTTTTTCTCCATCCACAGACGTTGCATTCTGAATGAGTAAGGCTGACCTTTTAAGATTCTGGTTGGTCACTGTGGGTACTAATTGGTCAGCAACATCTTTCTAGCAAAAGCAACAGCAAAAATTCATAGGTTTTCTCCTCTGAGTGAGTTCAGGCATGCAGAGTATAGTGTGTATTGACTATTTAGAAGTATTGTGCTCCAGGGAGTGCTGATAGCAAAGTAACTCGGGGCTGAAGTCAAAAGCAACGGTAAACGTTCTCAGCCTGTGATCATGTAGGGCCGCTGGTGATGAGCTGCCACTGTGTAGGCAGTTAAATGTCAGGAAGGGAAACTAATAATGTCATAGAACTATTGTCATATTTTTAGGGGTGATGATGTTGCTACAGATATGTCAAAGAAAAAAAATCCTTATTTTTTAGAGAAATGTCGGCAGGATTGGTGAATGAAATGGAATAGTGCCTGGCACTTGCTTTAAAGTCAAAAGAATCTAAAAAAGAGTGGATATATATGTATGTATAACTGATTCACTTTGCTGTATGCCTGAAACGAACACAACAGTGTAAATTAACTATATTCAAAAAAAAATCATAAGAGTGTAGGGATCTACTGAGTGAGAATAAAGATGAGAAAATATTAGTTGTGAGTTGATGATTGTTGGGTACGTGGAGGTTTAATTCACTCTTTGCTCTACCTTTGTATGTGTTTAAGATTTTCCATAATAAATTTTAAAGAGGAAAAGCCACAGAAAGTGTCTGCTTAAATATTTCAGTTCATAATGTGACTTTGTCTCCTCAATTTCAGTTTGGGGGTGACAAAAGTAGAAATGATTAATTCATTCAATAAATATGTCTGTGCTCTGTGTGAGCGCTTTGATAGCACTAGGGATTCTACAGCAAAAAAGACAGACAGGGTTCTGCCCTTATGAAACTTATATGTTAAAAAGGGCTGTTCTTTGAATATTGTTTAACTTATACAATTAAACACTTTATTTAGTCTGTCTTCTCTCTTGAATAGTTATGTAACAATTTTGTAAGCATTTAAAATCTTGAGTTCTGAAAAGTTTGATGCTAGTGGAGCAGCTTATTCTTGTCACATGATCTTGAGCAGGTCACACTAAGGACCACTTTTCTCGTAATTAAAGGTAACTACCTCTGATAATTGAATGAAATACAGATGGATTTGAAAGTACTGAAGTATAATCACTGTACAGATATTTTGAGGTTATTGTCACCATATAAAAATAACAGCAGCATGAATAATAATAATAAGGCCTGCCAGAGTGTTTCATTAAGAAAAATCAAACCTGGGGCTTTCATAAAATTACAAAGTCTTTTTCTGTAGAGACCATGTACTATATCCAAACTATGACTTTGTTTTTGAAGAGGAAGGAAATAAACAAAAAGTCTGTTGCCATGTTGGCTTATGTTCTGTAAAACAGAAGGAAGAAGGATAAAAAATAAAATACATTTTGCCAAATGGAAAAGGGCAGATCTGGTAGGAGGAGTGTGCTGTTCTTGAATATATGGAAGATTGTTGACAAGAAAATGGGCATGTCCTTTCCTTGAGTGGTAGTGATGTGATGTGATAGAGACTTGGCTCCACTCTTGCTCTATTTGCCCCAACTTTAGATTTGAGCTACACTGGAACTCAGAGTAATGTAATCACCGGAGAAAATTTTGCACTTTTTTCTCTCAGCCAATGGTGAAAACTCCTGTTGCCAAGTCCAAATTATAGCTGGTAAATGTGTGTTTTTATGTAGAAGTCTGTTTATGTTTCCAGCCAAATTTTCAGGTCAGAGCCAAAAGAATCTCTGTTAAGTGTGACTATACGAATTATAAGATTTTCAGAGCTGAAAGGGACCTAAGAGATCATTGAGTCCAACCCTGGTGCCAGGCATCTGGTTACAGCTTTTCAAGTACTTGCTGAATGAATTAATTCCCTCTCTTTGCAAATGCAGAAACTCAGACCCAAGCAGATGTGGGTCCTATAGTTTCTGACAAAACTCTTTTGAGAAATCTTGCCTCTATCTGTCCTTCCTCTCACTATGCACATGGTTCTGCTTCAGGCCTCTCAAGCCTCTGAGGTTCAGATGAGGGGGTAATATGCTTTTGTTTGGAAGGGCCAGGTATTATTGGAGGGTCACTTTACTCTGAATTTCTGATGTAGGCTGTAAACATTTTTCCTTTGCAAAAGGCGAATGTTTAGTGTCAAGAATTCTTGTTTTGAGAATTACCGTTTTTGTGGGAAAAGCTGGCTCTTGGAAATTCAATGAGAGATCTTCCTTTCTGTCAGTATCAGTTCCAGTATAGTGGCTGTAAAGTTTGGGGTGACCATTTAGCAGTCACTTCATTTATTCGTTAGTTATTGATTCATTCGTGATGCATTGAATACCTTCTATAAGTCAGACACCTGCATGAGGGATTACAGCCTTAGGACTTGTCGTCACGGGTCTAGTGCCCTGGGTCTCAACCTTGGGACCATTAGCTTTGCTTGACCTGATGCCACAGTTGGTAACTCCTTCCTATTTCAGCCAGCCAATGGGCAGGCAGATAGCATTGTTTAGGGTGGTGTTCAAGAGGAAGTATATGTCACAGAATTTCAGGTTTGCAAGGGAATTAGAGGTCATAACTCAAGTGCCTTTCTGTTGTTTGAATCTCCTAATTTTTTTTCAGTTTAACAAAATGTTTATGGGTGACGGTTACAGCCGAGGCAATGTTGAAGGCTAAGGAATGGATCAGATACAACCTCTGATTCAAACTTGGAAGATGCATATATACACAGCTTCTAAATTAAGGTGTTTCATTGTAAATTATTCCTTAGTTATCATGCTTTGACCAGAAGCACGATCTTAGTCCCGTGTTGTAGTAGGGATGTGGTGGGGGGGGGGGGGGTAAATTAACTTTGTCTAGAGACATGCAAGAAGGTTTCTTGGAAACAATTTCAACTGAACTGAACTTTGATAGCTAATTAGGATCTTAATTTTCAAACGGGGGAATGGATTTTTAGGCAATAAAGTAACAAGAATAAGAATACAGAATATTCTGAAGAATATGGTGAAATCATTGCAGGTGTTTGTTATTATTTAAATATAAGGTTGACATCCCCAGGTCAGCTGTTGGGTGCCAAGTGGTGCTTTTAACACACCATCAGACAAAACATGCCACCCTTGTGGGAAGCCCTAGGCAAATAGCTCTGAGTTGTCTGGTAGACTTCCTTGAGCTCCTCAGGGATTTACGTGCTCATACCTGATGGCTTTGAGTTCAGGTGCCCGATCTTTAACTTCCTCTTTTTATGACATCTTTGCTTGCCTCTTTCTTCATGACCTCCAGCTGACACCTTCTCACTCTGCCTCTCTCTTTGTGACCCAGACCGTGGCTTGCTTTTACGTGTCTGTGATCATGGGCTTTTACCTTTCCAGTGCCCATCACCTTTTCCATTCATTCAGGCAGGATGGCCGCCTTTGCTAGGGTAACTCCAGCCCCTCCTCCTTAGAAAACAGACTTTTCGCCCATTGCTGGTTACTCCAAGTATTACAGGTGTCTTTCTCTTATTGAACTGAAATTTGTCCCTTTGTGACTTTCTCATACTGATTTTCTTCCTACCCTCCTAGAAAATGATGCACAGTCAGAGGAACTGTCAGGCCAGGAGAGAGGTAGGTGGTGTCTGTCTCAAGGGAGTGACCCATGAAACTCCTGAAAGAGGTCACTTTTCTGAGGAGAGAGTGACAACAGTGTCATGTGAGCTATTCACTGACTGAACTTGGGGAAGCGCCCAGAGATTGTTGAAAAGAGAGGGAAGAAGAGGGACTTCTTTTTTTTTTAATTTTTAATTTTTTAACATTTATTTTATTGGCGCATCGTTGATATACAATGTTGTGTTAATTTCTGCTGTATAGAAAAGTGATTCAGTATATATACGTTCTTGTTCATGTTATTTTCCATTATGGTTTAGCACAGGATATTGACTATATCGTTCCCTGTGCTATACAGTAGGACTTTGTTATTTATCCATTCTATACATGAGAGTTTGCATCTACTAACCCCAAACTCCCATCTACTAACCCCAAACTCCCAGTTGCTTCCCTCCTACCCCCCAACCTTCCTTGGCAAGCACAGGTCTGTTCTCTATGTCTGTGAGTGTGTTTCTGGAGAAACTTCTGAAATCCTTTATGGTCTTGTCTTAAAATCAGTGTCCAAAGGTTTGTAGGCCAACTCATTTCTACTCTTGTGAAAACAATTTCAAAGCTCATATATGAGTAGGGTGAATGGTGGATTGTAGTCATTTATCTACTTGCTCATTTTATGTATTTCATTTATCAATAAAAGCTTAAAAATTTATGGATGTTTCCGTAGAACTGGCACTGAAATCTGTCTTGTGACCCTTAGTCTGGTGCTATCATGATCACGGGTATGGAGTGACAGAATTTTACTTGTAGACGAAGAGAACTCGGGCCCCCAGCCATGCTCACGTTCATTCGTGAGCTCACAGAAATAGGTAACAGGCCTTGCTTTATATGGTTTGGACATACCCTACCATAGAAGTCATCCCTTCTGCTACCTGGTAGTGAGGTGAGGAAGGACGATGCTGGGTGAAAAAGGAGATCCAGGCCACAAAAATTAAGAGTAGAGATGCAGTATTGCCAGAGCAGAACCGAAATGGTCAGCAAAAGCTTTCATCCGCCCTGAGGTGCTTATCTCTCCCGTGTAGTGAGGATGTAAGACTATCTTGATCCCTGGAAACATACCCGAGGAGTGACCGAGATGCTGATTCTTTCCTGGCCCTTTGCCTTGTTCCTGGGGGTCTTGGGTCAGTGAGAGGCCCTAGTTGATGTGTAGGGTTGTTTGTGACCCTGGCAACAGCAGCAGTTTTGTTGGTGATTACCACCTCCTTTTACGGTCTGCATACGGTCTGCACACACAGAGCAGTGTATGCTTGGCAGGGCTGGCGGAGTCTTAGGCGTGTCACCACCGGCCAGTTAGTGTGACTTTCTAGAAGCGAATGTCGGCGTTTTCCTGTTTGCCTTTCGCTCTGAATCATCCTCCGATTGGGTATTCAGATGAGAAAAGAGAGATATTTTTGGCGTCTAGACTTATAAAAACTTCTTTGAAAGTAGCAGGCCAGAGCCGATAGGGAGTATTCCAGCATTTCATTTAGTAATTTGACCCTTTTTCATGGAATGTCATAGTTTTTCATCCTTGTTTTTTAAGAATCTATTTAAAAAGGTAAACCCTTTCCTTGGGATCGATAGTGGAGTATGTGTACACACACACACTCATTCACCCATATCAACTCAATTACCACTGCTGCTGCTCTCTTGAAATAATCGAGGACACACGCATGCATTCTGCAGCGAAGGTTTGGCTGATCGCTGGACAAGAAAAGTGTTCAGGGGAAATGGGTTGCGGTCATTTCTGTTGTGTGTTGAGATAACCAATGAGGTTAGATTTGCTTTAGCTCCCGAGTTTCTTTGTAGGGAGTAATTTACAATATTTGCATATTTCAGAAAATTTCCTTTGCCCAAATTAAGTGAAACTTCAGTTGGTTCTTTCTGAGTCAGTGGAAGTTTTTATCCCATTTTGTCTTTCCCATCAAGAATCTTAGTGATTCCTTCAAAGCTAAGATATATTTATTTATTTTTTTCTACATCTGAAAAGTAATGCATGCTTTTTCCTACCAATATAAATAAATCAAGCAATATGGATTAAATATTTTCAAACATGTTTCTCTATCAAGGAAAAATTATGATATACATATATGCCCCACTCCCAATATATACACCGTATGAAGTTTGAGCACTCCTTTTCCTGCCTCATTTAAAGTATTAGCGCAGTTTGGAGAATGTGTTGCAACATTTTAAACTTTATAACACCTCTTTTTAAAGAATTATTTCTCACATTAAATTGTACCATCACATTTAATAAACTATAGCTTTTCTTATTGTATTATTTCTTGTTTGCTATTTCTTTTTCTTGAATTCATTATCCTTGTTCTTCTTTGTCCTTTTTTCGGGGGGGTGGGGGAGAGGCTACAAGAATAATGTATTTTCTGAGTCCTTGTATATCTGAAAATGACTTTTTTTTTTTTTTTTTGCTTCATAGTTAAGTAAAAATTTGACTGTAAGAATTCTAGCATCAAATTTCCTTTACATCAATATTCAACAAAGGTTTCTATGTTATTACTTTGTATCATTTAGTCTTTAGTGTTGCAGATGAGAAATCTGGTGCCAGTTTGATTCTGTTTCCAATTTATTAACTTTTTCTTGTTTGATCTGTAAGCTTTATTTGTGGGACTCAGCAATTTTTCTACACTGTTTCTAGATACAGCTTCCCTCACCCCAGTATTTCTACTCAGCTTTCAGTGAATCCCTTTGAACTGAGGGGTCAAGTTTTTATTTAGCTAAGGGGGAAGTTTCTTGTGACATTGGGAAAATTAGTTTTAATTTTTCATTTGCCTTTTTCTTCCTTATGGAACTCGTATTTTATGGTTTGGGATTTTTCTCCCCCATTCTTCATATTGGTATTCTTTTTCAATAGTTCTACCATATGGAAGAATCCCTATTGCTTGCTTCCTTTCTTTATTTTTAATTTGTGTGGTGATGATGTACTCTCTAGTTATAAATGCTATATACACCTGAATTTAGGGAGAAAATGTGCTTGGGGGCGGCTCTGAATCTGCTGTTCTGGAAGACCTAGCTAGCTTGTACTCCAAACTTTATCTTTTATCTAGATCAGTAATATATAGTCCTTTACTTGCCACTTTTTTTTTTTTTTTGGAGTATAATTGCTTTACAATGTTGTGTTAGTTTCTGCTATACAATGCAGTAATAAACAGACCAATCATAAGTAAAGAAATTGAAACCGTAATTAAAAATCTTCCAACAAACAAAAGTCCAGGACCAGATGGCTTCACAGGCGAATTCTATCAAACATTTCGAGAAGAGTTTACATCTCTCCTTCTCAAACCCTTCCAAAAAATTGCAGAAGGAGGAACGCTCCCAAACTTGTTCAAGGAAGCCACCATCACCCTGATACCAAAATTAGACAAAGATATCACAAAAAAAGAAAATTACAGGCTAATATCACTGATGAACATAGACATAAAAATCCTCAACAAAATGCTAGCACACAGAACCAACAATACATTAAAAAGATCATACACCATGATCAAGTGGGATTTATCCCAGGGATGCAAGGATTCTTCAATATACGCAAATCAATCAGTGTGATGCACCATATTAACAAATTAAAGAGTGAAAACCATACGATCATCTCAGTAGATGCAGAAAAAGGTTTTGACAAAATTCAATACCCATTTATGATAAAAATTCTCCAGAAAGTGGGCATAGGGGGAACCTACCTTAACATATAGTCCTTTACATATCAGGGCAGCCATAGGGTATATGCATCCAGTCATCACTGTGTGTGTGTAATTAGGGAGGCAGGCTGGGGAACAGGTTTCCCTTAGATACACTTGCCTAGAGCAGAACAGCAAGCATCAAGGCTATTTATCAGTTGCAAAGAGCCATAGGTGGGTAACAAAGTCCCTATGTTACATGCTGTAAGTGTATGCCCAGTGAGGGCAGCAACAGGCTGTGGCCAGCCTTAGTTTCCTCCTTCACTATCTCCCCATTCATGCTTTTCAAAGACAGTGTCACCAGGAGTGTCAGGGATTGTGGCAAAGTACCTTTTGTTAGAAAGAATGAACTCATTAAGTGATTTCGCGGCTGTTTTGACTGGCTTTCATTATGTACCCCAAACTTCCTCTTCCAAGAGGTTCCCCCACCCCCTCACCCTTTTTGTCATGGCAGTGTAAAGTCAGCTCAGATATTGCTACCTTTTGCTATTTATCTCAAGCTTGCACTGCTGCCCTTGAGGGCTGCCTGATTGCATCATGTAGGCCAAGTAAACTTCAGGGACAGCATGGTATGATGGCAATCCCTGTAAGTGCTGATCTAGACGACCCGGTTCTCACGTGGCTCCCTGCTCACTAGCTGTGTGACTGTGATCGTGTTATTCAACCTTTTCATGCCCCTGTGTGCTTATCTGTAGAATGGGAGTGATTGTACTTAACTCTTTGGGTTGCTGTGCGGTTACAAAGAGACTATCATGTGAGCCTGCGCTAGCCTAGGGTTTAGTACATGTTTACCATTGATGCTGTTACTGTTACCCTGTTCTGGGCTACTTGGTCTCTGTGCTGAGTTCTGGCACAGTTAATGCTGGTCCTTTGCTTTGTACCACACCTCCCCAAGAATCACTGATGATGCCATCCCTTGCTCTTATATGCTTGAGGATTTTAAGGCTTTTTATTAATGAAATACTCCCACAAGCTCTTTCTTCAAAGTGAATGATGGAATGAATCTTAGATCTCTCATGGCTCTAAAATTCAACACCTTGGTAATAAAATATTAGCTTTTTATAACTTCATAGTTGTTTACAAACTGCAAAATACCTTATATTATTGAATTTGATTTTCGTAAGAATAGTGTACATATAATTTAACAAATACAAAAAAAAATTAAGGTTCAAAGAATTGAGGCACCTTGTTTAGATTTCACAACAAGTGTCATGGAAGCAGTGATTTATTTTTAAATGGATGAAAACAAAAACAAAATGCACGTGGGGGACTTTTAAGCCTCTTGGCTTAGTATCAATTCCCTACAAATGAGAGAAGGCAGATCAT
This sequence comes from Hippopotamus amphibius kiboko, assembly GCF_030028045.1. Taxonomy (NCBI): domain Eukaryota; kingdom Metazoa; phylum Chordata; class Mammalia; order Artiodactyla; family Hippopotamidae; genus Hippopotamus; species Hippopotamus amphibius. The sequence continues at coordinate 163,222,877 of NC_080191.1, forward strand.
TTTAAATTCTGAAAAAGCAGCCAAAGTCATCAACAGTATGTGTTCATGGCTAGTGGCCAGGGGCCACCAAGATAGCTTTCTTGGTAATTCTTTAGTGGAAATAAGCACATCTTCCATCCCAGCCGCCAGCATATTCCCTGACAATCCCCTCACCGATTGTACCATGTACTTCTTATCCATGGATTTGGTAAGGAAGCCCTATTGGGCTCACAAATCCTTTAGTTCCTTTGTAATTTACATAATCTATTCAACATAAGCACAAAACAACTTGATCTGAAAGAAGGGGTAAAAGTGGGACTAGAGGATGCCAAAATCAAAAACCTAGGGCATTAACTCATATTTATTTTTGAAACTCTAATGTCTTAGGGAGATTTTCTGTGCATAGCTGATTTGGATTGATGAATTCAAAAGTCAGGTATTTAAAACTGAAAATATATTATTGAATGCACTATTATATGAATCCTTGAGGGGTTATGCTATTCTTATCATTATTTTATCATTAACTTTTGTGAGTTTGACCTGTCCAAGGCTCCTACGCTGTAACTTGCATAAATTCCAAAACTGACATTGAGTTTTGTTTTATTCTGTTTGTAATGAAAGACTTCCATATACTTTATCTCACTTGAACCGTTAAATAACTTATGAAGGGGAAGGGTAGGGATAATTCTCCACCTTGTGCTAGTGAAGGGACCGAGGCCCAGACAATTAGGGAATATTCCAGGTTTCCATGGTATTAAGTGCCTTGGGCAGGAATGAGACCGTACCTTTTTCTGAGTCATGCCAGTCCATTTCTTTCTCTTTTGGCATCATTGCTTCCTCTTCCTTTGTATTGTTTCTCAATGAAGGATACAAAACACCAGTTGTCATGTTCCTATCCAAGTAATTTCATTAATTGGTAGCCCATGCTCTTAAGAATTTGGTTGTAGAATCCTCTATTGCAGTATTGTCTTCAGCCTTTTTCAAATTGTCTGCATCTTTACAGATTGGAAGATTGTACTTTGACATTAAAATATAGGAAAGCTGCTTGTAGACCTTTAAAATGGAATCCTTTCCAGATTTTTTTGCTTGTTTTTATATTTATTTCACCAATAAACTTCAGTAAAGATGTCAACTTTTATTACTGTAGAAAAAAGTAAAATTGGTGGTACCTGGTGTAAACAGTGTTTCTGTGGCAATTTTTTTTGAAATGGGGGGTGGGGGTGACACACCCAAGGAAGAGAGGTTTCACTTTAAAAGAAATGTAACTTTACTGGAGGTAGAGGATTTGGTTTATGAGACTCCCCTGACCAACCCCTGCCAAAAAAGAAAAAAGAAAAAGGGGGAGGTGAAGAAAGAGAGAGAGAGAAAGAGCCCAGACTGTCCCTCCTTTCCCCATAGTTTGTTTCATTCCCTTTAGTGCTTAAAGGAGTCTGTACCTGTCCTGAAACCACCTTCTGTTTTGACCTATAGGTGACACATCCAGATGATATGTGATTGGAGGAGGACCATCTCTAAGAGCCAATCTATCCATTTTTTTCAGTGATAGAACTAGTATACTGATTCTGTTTCTCGCCTCTTCTGCATTTTTTTGTTTTTGTTTTTGTTTGTTTCTGTGTTTTTTTGATAGTCAAATGAAAATAACGTATTGGATAGCACTTTCTGAATCAGTAAGTAAAGGATTTACCTTAAAATATATTTTTTTCATAACATTATTTTAACATCCTTGAGCTTTAATTCTTCTATTAGAAATCATATATCTAGGGGACTTCCCTGGTGACGCAGTGGTGAAGAATCCGCCTACCAATGCAGGGGACACAGGTTCGATCCACGCTTCGGGAAGATCCCACATGCCACAGAGCAACTAAACCCCCATGCCACAACTACTGAGCCCATGTGCCGCAACTACTGAAGGCCACGCGCCTAAAACCCGTGCTCTGCAACAAGAGAAGCCACCGCCATGAGAAGCCCGCATGCAGTAACAAAGACCAATGCAGCCAAAAAACAAATAAATAAGCAATAAATAAATCTTTAAAGAAATAAAGAAATTATATATCTAGAACAATGATTAATTGAATGGCCTTCAATGGTATGTTTGATGTATGATGTGCATTGGAAAGAGAGTGGCAAACTGTCCCTGAACAGAGATTTAAGGATTCAAGCCATAGTTTACTGTGCCAATATGTGCACTTGAGAGTCAGGGTCCTGACTTCAGACGACCTGTCTCAGAACTACACAGAGCACCTGGATGGCTCAGACTCAGGTATTCCATTGAGAGATGATGAAACAATTAAATAAAAAATACAGCAACCGAAAGAATATTTCACTGTGCATCGTCAGGGAACTTCATCATTTTTATTGTCAGTTTACATCAAGCCATTTTGTGAGTTGAAATGTGCCTATTGGATTGTTTTCATTTCCTTTTAGCTCATTAAAAGCCATACAGTGTCACTTTAGTATTTCTCTTCTGACGTAGTGGGGATAGAAATCAGTTTAGGGGCATGGCGCCGACTACAGAGAAGTGTTTCCACAGTTACAGATTCAGCAAATGGGGCTCTCTCCCCTCCCCTCCACCAGGTTTCTCTCTGGGATTTCGGTTAAGGTCCTGCCATGAACTTAAGGCCTTCAACTCTATCGGAATGTTTCTTGTATACATCTGCATCCCCCCCATCCCCACCCCTGCCCTTCCCTAGTGACTGTTCATTTTCTGAGACATTCTTCTACCTCTGTCAGGCAAGGGACACTCTTAAGGATTTGAACCTCCTTGCTTCCTCCTTCAATTTTCATTTAAAAGAACCTCCTTGGGGACTTCCCAGGTGGAGCAGTGGGTAAGAATCTGCCTACTAATGCAGGGGACACGGGTTCGATCCCTGCCCCAGGAAGACCTCACATGCCACAGAGCAACTACATGTGCCACAACTATTGAGCCTGTGTGCCACAACTACGGAAGCCCACGCATCAAGAGCCCATGTTCTGCAACAAGAGAGGCCACCACAATGAGGAGCCTGTGCACCACAACGAAGAGTAGCCCCCACTCACCGCAACAAGAGAAAGCCAGTGTGCAGCAATGAAGACCCAACACAGCCAATAAAATAAATAAATAAAAAAAAAAAAAAAAAAAAGAACCTCCTTGGTTCCCTTGCTAGATCTGCAACTATTCCTTTTCTCTCTTAGAACTCCTGTTGTGTTTTTGTTTGTTTGTTTCTGTTTCTAAGTTTTTAGGTGTCCATTCAGTGTTTTCTTTTGACCTTCTGCCTTCTCTCAGTAGAAGTCACAACTCTCACGGAGTCAACTTCCATCCCTTGTCTGTGTAATGACTTGGACTGGTTATGACTCTTGGTGCGATATCTTCCTTTGACAGCTCGTGTGCCATTTATGCATAGACCGTCTTTCCACAGGGAACACCTTCACATTCAGTAGGTCCACAAATTCTACTCATGTCTTCCCCCCCAAATTTCCATTCTATTAGAGGCACTGCCATATTTTCTTGGCTCCCAAATTCTAAACTCTGTGGTCATTGTTGATATGTCCTCCTTTTTTTTTTTTTTTTTTCCAGACTTTAAAATTTTATTTTTTTATTTCAGTTCTTTTGGAATATAATTGCTTTACACTGTTGTGCCAGTTTTGAGGTATACCAAAATGAACCAGATATATTTATGCATATATCCCCATATCCCCTCCCTCCCACAAATCCCTCCCACCCTCCCTATCCCAGCCCTCTAAGTCATCGCCCATCATCAAGTTGATGGTATGCAGCAACTTCCCACTAGCTATCTGTTTTACATTTGGTAGTGTATATATGTCAATGCTACTCTCACTTCGTGCCAGCTTCCCCTTCGATGCCCCCCCGCCCCGTGCCCTCAAGTCTGTTCTCTACATTGTCTTGCTTTTTAAATATATCTATCACCAACATTTGATATTCTTTTGGTTCAAAGTGACTCTCAGGTTTGCTCTAGTCTCTTCATTTTCGATGTCCTAGCTCATTCCTTCTCCATATCACAATAGACTCATTGCTTTGTGGTTTTTTTTCCCTTCCAGCTGCATTTCCCTAACCAATTAGTCTTCAAAAAATGTTATTTTCCTCCTATGGCCTTTTTTGACTGCCACATTAAATTTCCTCTCTTGGTTGATTTTCAGAGTACTGCAAGACCTGCCTCATCCATATCTCCCACTGTGCTCTTTCCATCTTTGCTCTTGTGAGGCTGATGGCCTCATTGTCAGTTTCCCATGCTGGGTTAATTTTCCTTGCGTCTTTCTTGCTGCCTGAAGCACCCTCATCTCTCAGCTGATCAGGAATCCTCCCCGTTTTTTAAAAGCCTCATTCATACCCTCTGACACCACCAGCTCATCCTGATCTCTCCCTTCTTTGCATCCTGACTCTATTGACTGTGTGGTATGATGAAGTGACATGGTTGAGTGCCAGGAAGCTCTGCTCTATTGCTTACCAGTGTGTTACCAGTTATCTTCGTAAAATGGGAGTGATCACTTAGAAAGTTATTTTGAGGATTAATTAAGATAAACAGAGTGTCCAGTAGTATCTAGTTCATAGTAAAGTCTACAATGAATCAGTTAATGGAGAAATCAGTTAATTCTGTTTCATTTTCCTACCACTGAATATATAGCTCTTTGTGGATTGATGTAATTATATCATGTGCCTCCAAACTCTATATCATAAAGCCAGAATCAAAATATGACACGGGAGACCTGTAGGAATCACTTAACATCACAAATCATAGAGCTACAGCTTTGAAAGGATCATAATCCAGCTCATCTTTCCTGTGTTGAGGACATGGGTGCCCAGATTTCTTAAGTCAGCTGCCCAAGGTGACACAGTTAGTAAGAAAGGTGACCTGGGCTCCCATCCCAGTTGGAGGTTCTGGACTCATAGATTTGAAGGCTATCTATTATCCTTTTGTTTATTCCCCTTTTAGAAACTGTCTGAAAGTTGGATCACAGCTCACGTTTCTGCATCACCCATAGTGTTTATCTCACTGAGGAGTGTTTGGTTGATATTTTTGTAGATTGATTGATTCATTCTTTGTCTTGGCAATGAGAATTCTCTGGAAACCTCTATGGAGTAGGTACTATACATGGGCTTATCACCCTTTTGATGCTTTGTAAACACCCAAAGGGTCCAACATATATGTTTCTGTGCACTGGCTCAGCGTGGTGGGGAAAGGAAATGGGAGAGGAAGTTATATACATCTTGAGCAAATCAGGCTTTTCTATTTTTAGTCCTTGCTACTGTTTGGAAAGTACAGCCCTGCTCATGGCAGTCTGGCATGTGTTTCCTTAGTGCCATTTCAAAAAGGGAAAAAAATAAATATGGGAATTTTTTGTAGTGAAAATAGTTACTTAGTGAAATCACGTAAGTTCCTTCTTTTTCTCTTGATGAAACCTCAAACCCACTGGGCACAGATTCCTCAACCTCAACTATGCATGTCAAAGGCCCATGCAGAGGAGGAGACTGGAGTCAGCAGAACCGAGGATGGCAAGACGTGCTCCAGTGCCTGACAGACAGAGCAGAGAGAGCAGGGGGAGGGGAGGGAGACACCTCCATCGGTGGAGTCTTGGCCAGCTACCAGATGTTGCCCTCTAGAGACAGCTGAACTCTGAACTACATAGATAAAGAGACACCTAGTGTTATAGCTCTTTGCTCAAGCTGTTCCTTCTGCCTGAGTGTCTCTCTGCTCTCTTTCTTTCCCTGAGTGCCTTACCGCTACTCCCCTAATTCAAATAAGTGAATTACTTCTCTTTAGCTGTTTAGGTGACAGTTTGGGGGTTTTCCTAATCTGAGGCTATACTAGTTATCATTAGGGAACAATAAAGAACTTTATGAAGGAGACTAAAATTGCCTGGTCTATATTGAGATGGACTTGTATAATATAGCAGGCCTTGACTGGTCAGAGGTGGAAATGGTAGGATGGTTTGGAGTCAACAGCAAGAGTCTGGTGAGGCAGCCCAGAGCCTGAACTAGGCTAGTGGCCGTGACCATGGTGAAGGGGAGCTAGAGTCCAGAGCCCATTGGAAAGAGGGGGAATGGGAAATGCAGGGGTCCAAGATGCTTTGCAGGGTCCTGACTTTCTTCAGGAAAGAGATATTTGCTTTCTATCCTAGTGTTTGCTAAATAGGAAAATCCTCTGAAAAATCAGAACTCTGAGGCAAGGGCAATGTGAACTTGACTAGAGGAAATGTGGATACCGCTGAGCAGCGATTACCCCTCATTAATGAGAGGGACTCTGCAGTCTCCAGACAGAAACAGCTCTGCTTAGATAAAATTGTGATGGTAGGGTGAGAAGAATACATTGCTATAATGAATGCTCATTTGTGGATATTGCTGTATTGTTGTCATTGTTTTTTTAATGGAATATGTATTAAGCTCCCACAGGGTGCTGTGAATAATACCAACTTATGGTGGGTTTATCAGAACACTCAGAAGACTTTATAAACTCTAGTAAATGCAAACTCGCAGCACCTCTTTGAGGTGGTAAACGCCGCTGCCGTTCTACAGACGAGGACAAGTGAAGTGGTTTGTGTTTGCTCTGTTGGCACAGTGGGTGAGAACACAGAGCTGTCAAAGGAGAGACGAGTCTTTGCCCTGTCCCCGGGAATGGGGTTAGCATACATTAGTAAAGAGTTCTCTTTAAATGTGTTCAGAGTTGTGGGATTTTAATTAAATCGTTCCAGTTATTGTTAGCACTTGCATTAGCGCCCGATAACCAACTTCTAGGCCAGCAGATTTCAAGTGGAGTGTGGGAAAGAATTAGGGGGAGGGGTTGCAAAGGGCTTGTTACATGCAGATCACTAGGCCTGCTCCCAAAAGTTCAAATTTGGTCAATCTGGGATGGGGGCCTAAGGATTTTCCCTTTTAAGGGCATCAGAGGTGCTCTGTCCTCAGAGGAGGCTCAGTGTCCTTTCAAAACCTCAGCCTTTTCCTTCTTGTAGGATCTTTCTTTTCACCACCAAAATCTAGCCCCATCCTGAGACCAAGACTTGTGATGTAATATCTCCTACCACTGGCTTAGTATAATCCTGCAATCTTCTCATTTCCAGACACACTGGGAGCCAACACTGATAGAAGAACCTGCTATACCCTTAACCTTCTACAGGACACATGGTTCCCAAGACCTTAGCCACTTGGTTTTCAAAGTATCCCTGTGGGATTTGTGTTACAATTTCATAGGTGGGAACTAAAACCGAGAAGGGGATATGACTTGGTGAGATATCTCACTACTTTAAACCCTTTTGATTGAAATCTAGGTGGAGGCCCAGATTCCACTTTGAACCACAGTTGGGGACAGAGGATCTAGAACTGGTTTAAGTGGAATTGTCATAAATAAGAAAGTTCACAGTGCAGTAGGTGAGAAGAGGGCAGGAACGGAAGAAATGCCAAATTCAGTTTTTCATTATTTCTTTGTTATTTGTCCTGGTCCTTTAACATAGACTAGGTATTGAACCATTGCTAGGTAAATAGTAGCCATTTGATTATGGCTTGACTCTGACTATTCTGTGAAAAGGAAACATTTCTCAGAAGAGCTTGAAAAGAGGCATGAGCAGAATTGTGGAGTCGAGGAAGGCTTTTTCAGTGGAGGTGAGAATGCTGAGGCTTGAGTGGCACCATCCCTTACCTCCTTTGGCTTCTTGATTTTCTGTCTGGGGAGACAGCAGGCCTTTCATAGTGCTCAATAATTGGGATTCCCAAGGCGGCAGGCAGAAATGTTTGGTGTCTTGTGGACCCACATTCATTCCTGATTAAGGTGAATTCAGCTTTCTGCTGGGGTCCCATACTTTTTATAAATGGCAACCTCTTCAGAAAAATAGGAATTCCTCCTGGGAGTGTCATTAATGTAAATTGTCTGTGCACGGCCTAAAATACGTGTGATTCATACCATGTGTTTGTTCCCACATCAGCGTTAAGTCCCAAGATACAATTACCCCTGCCCACTCTCTCTCCTTCCGTCATGAGGACCGTGTTTATCCTTTGGATCTCTGTTCCCTGGATACCAGCCAAGCTTCTTCTATGCCTAGGCTTTGCACACCTGCATAATCTGACCACAGCTGATCCTGTGCGTCTGACCCTTCTCTATTTTTACCTAAAAGAACACTTGTATTTGCCAAGTGCTAGTGCACGTTGCAGTGTTTGCCTTCCATATCTTTATGCTCCTGTGGCATATATCTTAAAATGTGTTTTCTCGCTCTAAGATCTTCTCAATTCTCACTGCGTCCATGCAGCACTTTCTGATTTTCTATTTTTTTCCTCTGGCATCTTGTGTTTCATATACTTTAATACTTACCTGCCTGTATTCAGCCCTATAATATGGTTATATGTGGACAAACTAGCCCCTCTAATGGAATTGTAAGCTCTTGGAGGACAGAGAATCAATATTTTCCTTTTTTTTTTTTTAAATAATTCTTGTCCTTCATATCAATATGTAGTGAATATCTGATAAATATTTATGGAAAAGTGAGAGAAAACCGTGCTAAATGAGGAGGTGGAAGGCGAGAGAGAGGACTGGAGCCTGGCTTTTAACAGTAGCTGCAGCCCTAACCTAATTCATGGGGACCTAATAGGCCCTTATAATCGCCGTTTCACCTTTGAAGGGAAGACCTTTCCACCTTAACATTTCCAGCTTAGTGTCATGGAAAGTGCAAGAGTTAGAGCTCTGGGCCAAACTGTTTGAGTCCTTAATTCTAATTCTTCCATTTTCTACCTGAGTGACTTGGAAAAGTCTCTTATTCTCTGATTCTCGGTATCCTCTTTTTGTAAAATAGGAACAATAGCTACCAGTCTCTATGATTGCTGGGAGAATTGAAAGAGACCATATTAATGAAAGTGCTTTTCTAAACTTAGGCACGTCTCTGTTGATAATGGTAGTGTGAAGAGAGGGAGCTGTGATTTTCTTTTTCCATGTTCCCAGCAGTAACTGCGTCCCAGGCTGTGTACAGTGGACTGGGTAGATGGCCAGCAGTGCTGCAGGTTCATAGGACATTTCCCAGAACTGTCTTGCAAGAGAGAGTTTGACCAAGAGAAAATGAAGAATAGATCTAGAATGATTATTAGGGAACCGATGCATCGTTGATTGTTAGAAAATATGATTCGTGCCATTTTAGGTAATTTCCCCCATATCTTTTCCATTCTTAGCCTTTGAGATAAGACATGACGTGTGTTTTGTCTTTTCCCCTCCTGCCTGCTTGCTAGGATGTTGTCACTCTCACCTATCTTTTTCCATTTCCATGAGTCAGCTAGTGACTCTGAAAACAATGCCATCGAATGCAGCTTCCTCTCTGAGGTTATCAGTAACCCTATTTTTGAAGTGAGTGTTTCAAATTGTATCTTGTTAGTATCTGCTCTATATCTTCTGAATTTTCGACTCTCAAAGTACACTTAAGCTAAATAGAAACAGTAATTTGGTTCCAGTAAGTGGCTATAAGGGAAAAAAAAACAACAATGACAAACTTTAAACTCCTTATAATGTTAGGTAGGCTGTACTTATATGAATTAGTGCTAGAATAACAGAACTTTTAAACTAAAAGAGAACGTAAAGATCAGGTCTAAACCCATCATTTTGCTGGTGAGAAAACAGAAGCTTAGAAAGGGAAAGTGATTTGCCCAGGGCCACCCTACTGAATTAAGGCAGAACCAAGACAAAATGCCTCCTTTGTTGTTTCTCTACTCTCCTTGCCTACACATTCACCTCCCTGTTCACTAAAGGGAGTTCTGTGGTTGCACTGGGTAGATAATGTGTCACTTTTCTGGGTCAACATTTCTAAATATTCAGTCATCTTCTGACATTAGGGCACTGATAAGTTTCTTAGGAGAGAATTGCAATGCTGTATTCTTTTACTTGACAGTGAGTTTTGAGTGGAAGGACTGGGACAAGGAAGCATTGATTCAGGTCTCCCTGTCCCACGCTTATCACTTGGTTGTTTGACCAGCAGTAAATCACTTATGTGTTCTGATCCTTTGTTTTCTTTTTGGTACGATTATGATATCATAATAGATGCTAGCTAAGGATCTTCCTGTCTTCAATGCCCATGAATCTAAGTGTCTGCATCCATTCTGGTGTCTCTCCTCTAGGAATTTCTGTAACGCTGGTTTGCACCTGTGTGTCCATATTGCATTCTCAGCTAGTTGGAGGATGGACTCTTCTCTTGGCTTAATTTTGTTGATCTTGTCCCACCAGTGAGACTTGGAGATCCTCAGACACTGCCTGTGCTCCTCTCTTCCATAAAGTTTCCTCATCTGGAAGATGGGATGAGAGTAACTTTCTGCTTATTTCATGGGTTCTTAAGAAGAACAGTTGAAATAATGTATGAGATATTTGCTCTGGAGAAGATGTTTCACAGTATAAGGCATTCTGGTTTTAGACTGATTTCAGTCCCTTCACTGAATTATTATCGCCAACATCTAAATCACTTCTTTGTGGGCATTTTATTATATTTAAGTGAAAATGTTGGAATAGTTGCTTAAATTCTCCATCCAGTTCCAATAGTTCATGAGCCCGAGTTACCCTTTCTGTGCTAATCATCTACAATCTATTCACACTTTCCCGAATATCTTTTATCTGTAAGTCCTTGTTGATGGTGCTTTTAGCACATAGAATCAGATACAGGAAAGTTTAAAGGAATGTCTCACCCCTTATCTGCTTCGATGACAAGCCCCTTGGCTTTATGCTTTGGCTACTTGACATGGAGTGCTTGAGATGGAGTGCTTGACATGGGAATTGAACACTTTCTTTGATTTTCAATTTTGGTAACATTTTGAGGAGTCCATAAAGGATTCAACGATAAAAGGTGATGAACCAAATATATAGAGTTAACATCACATTTCTCAGTGTTTGAATATTTGCTGCTGGTATTTATGTTGCATTGTTGGGGAATGTGAGAAAGTGGTTTCTGGAATTTATCATGCCCCAAAACCCACTGGTCCTGTGTTATCAAAATGCAAAACAAGAAAACTATCTTCCATGAGGTCTTAAAATTAATAGCAGAAATAGCCGGAGTGGTCTATTTTCTATAGCATGCTACAGCAGGGACCAAAAATATTTCGACAGTCTCTTTGTTTCATAGGTTCGAATGATAATTGCTTTTCTACTTTCCCCTCCCCCTTCAATATTGTTTCCTTAATGGCAAACCGATCTCTTTTTTTCTCTACCTTTTAAAACTTCTAATACTTGTATTATTTTGTTAATTGTACTAGGCAAAGCATTCCTGGGAATGTTTCCAAGACACTATATGATGATATCTTTATAATTATCTCAGTTGGATGTATCTCCTTTTTACACACACACACACACAGGCACACAGAGTGCAAAAAAGGCAGCTTGCTATAGTGTTTGCTAAACTACGTGTGTGGACTGACTGGTAAAGTGGCTCCCCTAAGGATCCTGTTTCTTCCTCCGTAGGTTGCCCAGAAAATCTGCAGCAGTGATTTTCCAGCTATCTTTTATAGAACTGCTTCAGGAGACATTACCGGAGGCAATGGGAAAAACCCAGTGGGTGTAACCGTACTGTCCCTGTTTGTACTTGAACCAGAGCAGCTCTGTTTCTGCATCCCTGTTTGTACTTGAACCAGAGCAGCTCTGTTTTTATCTGTTTTAAATAATGGGGTTCCGTGTATGATTTCATTTGCACTGTAGGGTTCTGCTGCTTAATAAAGATGTGCCAAATGTCTCTTTTACTGTCAAATAATTAATCTTTTTGTGGTTATTTTTATGGTTTATTTTATCAATGGATAGATACTATGTGTATTTTCTATGTTATTATATAGCTATTCTCATACAAATTGACCTTTATTTTAATTGTAACTTTAAGAGTTCATTATCAATATTTATTTTACAAAGATTAGAATTCAGTAGAAATAATTCCATATGTGTGTGTGTGCACGCGCACACGCTATGTGTGTCTGTATACGTTTTACTTTCTTATCTGAAGAGAGCAGTAAACAAAGGGGCTGCTTGTGTGTACTCTAGCACAGACCACTTTAACCATGCCCCTGTCCTTACTTACATCTGAGTTGGCTTAAACTCTGAGTGGGCCTAACTCTGGTGGTTTTGCGTCTGGTTGTGAGTGGGCAGCAAGAATCGTGGTAGGCAAGCTGTGGAATGTCATTATAGACTCATGCAGTGTGCGAGCCTCAAAAATAAAAATAAAAGAGGACCTGGAAGATTCATCCCCTTCATTTTATAGAAATGAAAGTTGGGTTTCAGAAAGGAAAAGTGACTGATGGTGTCACAGGTAGACCTGGCCTCTTGCTGTCATCCCTGTGAATGAGTAGGTCTTGTGCTGGCTGCTTCCGTAAGGCTGACTGTGGAACAGAGGCTGCTTGGGGTATTTCCATGTAAAGGAGTTTATCTGAAAGATCCATGTGGATGAGGTGTGGCACCAGAAGGCTCAGGGATGGGGCCATCTCTTTCTCTTTTTTATTCCCCTTTTTCTTCTCCCTTTTCTCCTTCTCTGATCCTCTACTTTTCTATAATTTGCATGTTCCTTAATCTCCTGTCTCCAATAATTGTGTCTTATCTTCTTACATGCTCTGATTTTGAACACGATCCTCTTGGTTTATCATAACCATAGTTCATCCTCATGGTGGTTTTGTCACATGTCACTTAATTCATATTTATAAGAGAAGGATTATTGCCTAGCTCATCTTTTCGTCACAGGCCAAAGGTTAGATTCACCAGGCTGTGTGGGGACAGGCTATCCAGCCTTGCTTCCTTGGGTCACAGTGTTGTGAAGTGGAGTCCTCATGGTGCAAAGCATGGCTCTTTTGGCCACAAGGGCTGGGGGCAGGACTGTTTCCTTTAAAGAGATGTGGATGGACCAGACTTTATCAACTTTGGGTGAGTGTGCTGGCCTGAAAAGGATGAGATGATAGGGAATATAAAGGAGAAAACTGAGGCATGTGTCAAGCCTAGTGCTGAAGTTTTATCTTGATGTTTTTTGCTTCAAGTATGCTAGAACCATGAAAACCTCTCTGTTTCCTATTGTTACCTTACTTTCTGTTTATTCATTGCCATACTCTCAGTTGCCAAGCTATCGTTCTACTGGGAATGGTGAAGATGTTGTCTCTCTTTTGAATGCTACAGGGTTTGCGCCAAGATGGCTTTTATGGCACTTCCCTGCTGTCCTTGACCTGTAGTGTAGATGACTCTTTTTACATAGTAATGAGACTTGAGTTTCAGCCTGGTTTTGCACAGTAGAAAAGTTGAATTGCATTTCTATCTGCCATTGGATAATAAGCTTCTTAGGGAAGGTTTTTTTGTGTGTTTGTTTAAATCTCGGTCTCCTCCATGTGGTTTTACAGTCTTAACGAACATAGTGTGTTTGATATCACGAGGCAGGTGTGAAAGTCATATTATCCAATAGACTGTAGCCTTCTTGAGGTTGGGGATCACGCCTTCCTTAGACTGCTTGCTACTTAGCACAAAGATTTCATAGAGCAGAGAGGGAGAAGAGCTGTTGGCATGAACCAATGAGTTACCCTATGAACAGCGCTATCAGAGAGAATTAGACAGAGTCAGTTATAGAAGCTGGGTTATCAGTGATGCCTTCCCGCAGGAGAGTATACATGATAAGATAGATGGGTTTTTGGAAAGATAAGCCTTTCAACTCAGTGATTGAGAAGAAGAATGCACAACCATGAGCTAAAGCATTTTTTTCTCTTTCAACATTTCCCGCCAAATTCAATAAAGCGACATTTCTATTAGATAAAATAGGTCATGTTTTCTGGAGTTCTCATTGCTGAATGCTGCCTGTCTCCACTCAGCATTACTGGAATCAGTGTGATGAGGGTGCTCATGTTATTATATAGCATGTGGGATTATAGGAAGAAGCAATGTTCCTGTTTCCATTTTATTTTGATCCAGATTTCTCTTACTCATAATTTGGATTGCCTATTGGCAATTTTCATGGCATCGTTAACCATATAAAATACACACTCTTTACCCTTTCAAATGTTCACTGTGTTAGAAATGTACTTAGAGCAGCGGCTCTCAAAGAGTGGTCCTCAGAGCAGCACCATCAGCATCACTTGGAACTTGTTAGAAAGGTAAGTTCTTGGGCCTCACCCAAGATATACAGAATCAGAATCTCTGGAGTGGGATCCAGTAATCTTTGTTTTAACAAGCTCTCCAGGTGGTTCTATACAGGCTGAAGTCTGAGAACCACTGATGTAGAATTATGTTCTTTACAGTGAATTCCTAGCACTGTTACGTGTTAAGAAGCATAGGTGCTCCAGCTAATTGAAGCCCCCAGCAGCTGACTTTTACTTTGAATCAAAATGCTTTTAAAAGCTACATACTCAGTTGACCAACCATGTCAGCCAAAGCATTTATTTAGAGACTGTGATGAAGGAAATAATTGAGTAGCTGTTGTTTATTGAATACTTAAGATGTGAACAGTACCTGACACGTATGAACTCATTGAATCTTTACAACAACTGCATGACAAACTGGGACCCAGAGACCTTAGGTAAATTGCCTCAGGTCACAAAACTGGTAAGTGGCAGATCCAGGTTTTGGGCCCCTCCAGTCTGACTCCAGAGCCTTCACCACTAGATTTTTCTTGTTAAGGGGTAAAATGTAATAAAAATGATCACAAAGAAATTCACTGATGATTATATTTTCAGCTTCATCAAAGATAGCAAGATGATGGATAAATGATACTTAGTTTTGTTGCTTAGAGATAATATAGCTTTTTGGTATCCCTTTTGTTATCACCAGCCATTATCTTTTTAACACTAATGTTAGAAATAAGGGAATAATGAACTTTTCTGATCATAAAAGAAAACAAAAATGAAATGAAAATCACACTATATTATTAATATTCAAATAATACCATGGAAAAGAAAATCAAAATTGTATGTAAAAGGAATATACTGTTTTGTGCTACTTGCATTCTAGGGTTCCCTAAGATGAGGTAGTTTTATATTCCTAAGCTATCAAGGAGAGCTTTTATTTCTCTAATGAGTCACAAAGGGAAGTCCAGGCATAGGGGGAGGGGTTGGGAGTCCCTTGGTGCTACACGTAGGTTTGGCCCTGAGGAGTTCTGTGAGCTTTGTGAAGCGCCAATGTGACTATCACAGATTTAGTACCTCCAACACCAAGTCTTCTCTCTGATTATTTTGAGCAGTCACATGCAGCTTTTGGCTCTTCAGATCCCCCTTCTGTGATGCATCAGTATAATTGCTTGGACACCTCAAAGATTCTGGAGGTCGCGGAGGAGTAGGTCAGTCCATGCATGTTTTGAGTATGACACTGTGTATCAGCTCTAATTCTAGGATGTAAACTTCCTAGGGCAGAGAGTGGTTCCGAATTAATTAGACTATTCCCCAGTCCTTTGTTTTTCTTAACAGCCTGAGTGAGAACTCTCTCTTTAACAATGTTGATTTGATGGTTAAGTTCCTGATGTTTTTTCATAGCAGAGGACTTTGTAGTTAGTTCTGCTCCCTACCTCAGAAAGGAAATGAATACTTAACAAATAAATTGTTAATATGCTAAGCAGGATCCATTTATTTCCATTCATTAATAATGGATACTCTCACCATTGTGCAACCACCGATGCAATAATCCGTTCCAGCAAGGATCATCTGTGGATGCTAAAACCATTGAGTGAAAGGTTTGTGATGAGTAGAATACTGTCAGAGTCTCAAAGTGTCACCTCACAGATCATGTATTGATTTAAAAGGGAAGAAGACACTTTTACAGTGAAGAAATCTGGTAGACACTGCCTTAACCAAGTCATCCAACTTGTCATCCCTAAACGGCCAAACAACATCATGAGCTTCCTGATGTGATGCGATGGGAGGAGCACAGCATCACGCGTGGACTATTCCTGACACACGTGTGTAATCTGAATCCCATCATCAGACAAAGCCAGATTGTTCAACTTTTTATAAGACCCCTGGCCTGAATTCTTTACCCAAAGTCAGTTTCGTGAAAGACGAAAATAGGCTGGAGTCTGTTCGAAATTAAAAGAGACTGAAAAGACATGTCACCTCAATGTATGATCTTTGATTGGATTCTGGATGGACATTAACAACAACCAATAAAAGGACATTACTGGGACTTCTGGTGAAATGTGAACATGTGTGCGTTATGAGATGACTGCACCCACATTACATTTCTTGGGTGTGACAATGGTATTGAAAAATTAGTCCTTAGGATATGTAAGCTGAAGTATACGGCGAGGAAGTTTCTGCAACTTCTTTTGAGTAGTTAAACTACAACAAGCAAGCAAATATATTTTTGTTATTAGAAATCGGGAGGGAGGGGAGGGCAAAATGTTGGCCATTGATAAATCAGAGTGGAGTTCATTTTGCTTCTTGTTCAACTTTTCTACGAGTTAATTTTTTTAAAGAAGATGTTTGGATGTAAAGAGTGAATAAATAAATAAATATAAGTGAATGCTCTTTCATGACTCACTGCTGGCACTCCTGTAGTTAGTGGACTAGCAATATGACCCGTATGGCCTCACATGATGTGCATGTTGGTTCTGGGCTCTATTTTAAAGTATATTTCTGTGTACTTGCAGTGGGAGAGTCATCACCCTGTAATTCTAGTAGTGGCACTAAGAGTTATGATTCTCCAAATTATAATAAGCCCCGATTATGGTTTGGTGAACTTTTGTTACATACATACTTAGTGAATGAATGAAATTGTGTCTTATAGAAAATAATATCCAATGAATGGCTTATTCATGTGAGCTTTATGGCTGTTACTAAGAGGACACAGTCACTGGACACCCTTGGTACCCTGCTTCTCATCCTCTCCTCCCACCTTCAGACACCATCCATTGCCATGGCAACCACCTCTGCATAGGGACGACCTGGCAGTACCATGCCTCAGCTGCAAAATCTTTCTCTTACTTTCTGTTCTGGAGCTTTTCTGCTACCTCTGTGCTTCTTGGGATAAGTATGAGGGAGTTTGTAACCCTGTAGGTGATTCGAAACCAGTAGAGAACTAGAGCCAGAGGATCAATATTCTCTTCTCTCATTCTCTAGGTGGGAAAATCTGAGGCATATTTCATGGAACTCCTCAGAGGGCTCCCAGGAGAATGGAGTCCTAGTTGTCCACATTGGTGACCACTTCAATCCAGCACCTTTGAATTGGCTTTCCCTCCTCTCCTGCTTAACTTGTCTGGTCCTTCAGTACTGTTTTTTGGGACTGATTCCCAAAATCAATGACCTGCACATAAGCCTTTGTCTCAGGCTTTGTTTTTGGCAGATCCTAGACTTAAACAATGAAATCTCTCTACTTACTGTTAAAGAGTGTGAAAATCACTCTCATCACAGTGACCACTTTATAGGTGGCCCTGTGGTATCTGGAAAAAGCATTAGGCAAAGAGACAGGAGACACTTCCTTATTGTTACTTGGCCTCGGGTGGGTCATTCAACCATGAGGTGACTGGTAAGGCTGCAGTGACAGGGAGTTAAAGAGAAGACATGTAGGTTTGTGTGTAGGATTCCATTAGCTGGTTGTAGGACTGTGTCCTCCCGTGCGCAGTGTAAAGTGTTGAGAGTAGCAGGGTAGTTCCTGGATCTAAAGGTGCTGTGGCAGTAGATGAAGCACCAAGAGAAGGGCCGGTGGTGGGACTTCTGCGGGACTTCACTTATTTGAACCGAGACATGACGTAGAGAATCAGTGGTGAGAAAGAAGCCTATCCTAGTCCATAATGGGGATTGAAATGTAGGAACAAAGTTCTTTTTTTTTTTTAAACAAATTTATTTATTTATTTTTACTGGCTGCGTTGGGTCTTCATTGCTACATGCGGGCTTTCTCTAGTTGCAGTGAGCGGAGAGTGCTCTTCAGCTCCTCTTTGTTGTGGTGCGAGGGCTTCTCGTTGCCGTGGCTTCTCTTGTTGCGGAGCATGGGCTCTAGGCGTGTGGGCTTCAGTAGTTGCGGCACGTGGGCTCAATGGTTATGGCTCACGGGCTCTAGAGCACAGGCTCAGTAGTTGTGGCCCATGGGCTTAGTTGCTCCTTGGCATGTGGAGTCTTCCCAGACCAGGGATTGAACCCGTATCCCCTGCATTGGCAGGCAGATTCTTAACCAGTGCGCCACCAGGGAAGTTCCAGAAACAAAGTTCTTATCAGAAGGCCACGTAGGGCAGCAAGTGTGGTCTTGGGTGAAAAATCTCCCAGCATTAGGTTGGACCTTGTTCCATGGCATCCATCTAATATGAGAAACTGAAAAGGGGGAGTAGTCCCAACTCAGAGGGAAGGCAGAATATGGTCTTACATGCACAGGCTGGTTGGACAGTATAATTACTTGTTTCCTTGCATGGCTCAGGGTAATTCTGTGACTTTTGAGGCTCCGTAGTATCCCAGTACTTAGGGCATGGGCAGTTGCTGTGCTGTCTGCTACAGTAAAATATAGATGTTGAAGACCTGATTAAATCTTGTCTCTCTACTGATACCCCAAGGGAATACTTAATGAATGATGCTCCCTTTAAGAAGAAGAATAATTAAAAATACCTATATTATTCATATTAATTTATAGTTACTGGTTGCTATAATTAATGCTATTTAAGAAAATCATTGTAATTATAGCACTTTACAATTTAAAGAGTGTTTTTCCTACCCATTTTCTTATCTGAGTCTTGTAACATCCCTCTGGCTTTGGTAGGGCAGGTGATGTTCTCCTCGTTTTATAGATGAGGAAACTATGGCCCAGGGGGAATGTAACCAGACTCCAATCCACCACCCTTACAAATATTTTGTGCTGTCTGTGAGTATATGGGAATGCAGTGACTGAATTCATGTTAATAATAATGTTTTATAACTGCATATAAGAGAATCAGGTTCATACAGTTCTGAGTTGCCTTCCATAACAATAATGTCCTACTGTCAGAATGTTCACATGAATTTTAAATTTGAAGGGATCTTTTTCTTAATAGTACCACAGTATTCCATAGTTATTAATACTCAGTGAGGTAAAGATGAGATCACCTCTGACAGAGGGATTAATTCTTTGAAAACATCTGGTTCTAGGGCAGAAACCCACTGGTCTTTGAGGGTTTGGTCAGACTGGAAATTCAGACTCTGAGAAGACATAACCAATCTGCCATTTCACTGTTTCGCCATTTCTGGCTGTAGCAAGGGGGCTGAGGAAAGCCTCTCAGTTGTCACAAGGACGACCTTCCAATCTGGGCCGTACAGCGTGCAATACACAGACACACACAGGTGTGCACACACACACAGGCACATGGAGCCTTTTGCTTCCCTTCACATCCACTGATCCTGCCGTATTTCTGGCTGATTTTACCCAAAAGATGTTGATATGGAAAAGGTTGTGGGCTGGACCTATGGCGGAGTCTGTCATTACTTATTCATTTATTTACTCAAATTATTTATCGAACACTTCCATGGATTAGGCCCTGAGCAAGAAACAGCGAGGAGGGAAACAGATTCCTTGGCCCTCATGAAGCTTACATTCTCCTGGGGAGCCTGATGATAGGCAGACAAATACACATAAGAGATAGTCAGATGGTGATAGATATTATGAGAAACAGGGCGAGGAGATAGAGTGCCATAGAGGGGTCATACAAATGCATCCAGAATGAGAAAATGATGAGAAAATTGTTTTAGATTGTGTGATAAAAGGTACCCATAGTTAAAGAGGGCTTACAAGTACGGATGCCACTGCCTCCAGGGCAGGCAGCAGTCTTTGGCTTTGGCTGCAGGGGGCTGGGCTATAGCTTTATAGACCTTGATGTTATCATTGTGCCTGGGATAGACAAGGTCCAGAAGGATTAACTCATGCTAGCTGAATTCACAAGAGACTGACCAATACACTAGGTCCCATTAGAGCTGTTTTATGCAAAGAAATAAGTATAAGAGCTCAGGAAAGGCTGTTTGGGAAGCAGGTTATTAGAGGAGAAGGAAACTTGTGGTCTTAATCGGAAATACCATTGTGCTCTCATTGTCTGATGCGTCATATTCATTAAAAACATAAATTTACTTAGAGAATTGTAAGATTTTAATACTAGCTTGTCAGGGTACCCTAGTTTTTGTTGTCGCTGAGGATACTCTGCTTTCTCGGTTTTTCCCTAGACTTTTCCAGACACTATACTGATATTTAACTTCCTTAGACAAGTTCAATAGAGTTGATTCAATTACACTAACTTGCCATTATTTCATTCCTCCTGGGCCTCACTGCAGATTCACTTTGATTTCTTGATGGAGTCTTGAGAGACATTCCCATCATGTGTCCACGATCATTAATACGTTGTCATCTTAAAAAATTATTTTAACTCACCCTGCCTCTGAATTCTAGAGCCACCTTTATATTTCCTTTGTATTTCACTCTCTGTTTCCTTGGCTTAAGCTCTAGGCAAACTGTTTGCTTGTTTTTCCCAAGCCTGCTCCCACTTCCTGGGGATGCCCTTGTGGCGGTGTTTTTGTCCTCTGCTCTCTCCACATGGATTCGGAATGCAGGTAGCAGTCGGTGCTCCTGCTAACATGGGACATTGACATATGAATCCACAGATCCCCCGCTTCATAATCAGTGGTCACAGCTACATGCTTCGTCTGCAGCTGCTTGGCCAGGACCTTGAGCGGTCTTGTTCTAGTTCACCTTTTAAGGGCATCGCTTGGTGCTTGCCATCTCTCTCCGACACAGACACACCTAGTCCACTGATCTCCCACTGATTCCTCTTCCTGGACTGTGAGCCTCTCCTTGCCTTTTCCTGTTCCAACTGAAATGTCATCATTCTATACAGTAGATTCTGAGCATAGAATTTGCATTACGTCCCCAGTTGAATCTGCTCCTGGAATGTAGGGGTGAAAACATTGACTTCCTTTAACTTGGATATTCATTGAAGAAAATATCCTCTAAATAAGAGTATGACTTTAGGAAAATCACCTCATATAGTTGAGTTTTCTTACTTGTCAAAGTGGGGTCATTCTCTAGCCTACCTCAATGACATTTTGTAAAAGCTAAAAAAAAATGAGGTGCAGAAAAACTTGGACAAAGCCACAGTGTAACTTCAGAAATTTGAACTCAGACTGATATGGATGGAAACTTGAAATTTCCTTTTTAAATCTGTGTGTGTTGCTTCTCGCAGGGAAATCCTGGCGGCAAGACCCTTGAGGAGAGACGCTCCAGCCTGGATGCTGAGATTGACTCACTGACTAGCATCTTGGCTGACCTGGAGTGCAGCTCCCCCTATAAGCCTCGGCCCCCGCAGGTAAGGCTGTCTGTAAATATCAGCTACAGATAATCTGCAGTGATCTGAGAGAACAAGCTGCTTCGTATAGCCCTTCCATTCTTTTTTGATTCTCTTAGAGTCAGTGGCCTAAGTTGTCTTTTTATGTAATGTCAACATGTGTTAGTTAACAGACAGACATTTCTTTCATTGATTTGATTAGTGTTTTCTTTAAAATAACCCAAGAGTATTATACAAAAATGTTAGAAAGTTAAATCTCTTATTCCATTGCCCTGCTCTTTTTCTGGCTTTGCCTACGTGGGTATTTTGTTATATGTTGGTACAGTCTTCAGAAATATGGTTTAACATGGTTAGGCTAAAGTTAGGGTGAGGGCTACATCTTTTCTAAAAAATTCCTTATGTGGGATATTGAGGCAGCTTCCTTTTCTGGTGGTTGTTGTAAGTAATTCTATGTGGGACATTTTCATGTATATTTTCTTTGGAGCTATTTCCCTAACAGATTTTTTTAGAGTGGGATTTGTACATTGGGCATTATGAGCACTTTCTTTACTTTTCTTTCCATGGATGGTGAATAGTTTGTACTGGTACCAAGAGTTTGAATACAACAGTTTCTTTCCAGTCTTATCAGATTTGGGGACAGCAATTAATCTTTTCTTTTTTTTTCTTTTTTTTAAATGCATATGGTGCCTTATCAGTTCTTTGTATCTCTTGGCTTCCTTTGGAGCATGGCTATTTTTCTACACCTTCATTTATTATCTACATTTTGGAAGCTGACCTTTCTCTGCTAGTGGTCATTCCCTGCTTCCCTCTGGTCTTGAGAAAGTAATGACAAATCAATTTCAGGGCTTCTGAGTCCTCACAAGACAGCCAGCAGGACTCTGCATGCAGACCTTGGACCAGCACTGTTGTCACTGTGTTGTTTGACTCTCATATGGTGTTTGGTTGACCTACAGCACTTCAGTTCTTCAATAGCAGCTCCTGTATTCACAGTGGTTCCTTTCACAGATTAAAAACCAGTCCTGCTTCTCTGCTGTAAGTCATTTCAACACAAAACTGTGTAAGGTGCTTTCTTCTTTAGACATGTTCCCATTGCCTTTTCTAGACACACAATGGGACTGTCAGCTATGTAGGGGCACAAGGCCAAACACAGTAGAGCTTAGCCCTTCCCTAGCTATCGTCACTCTTGGCTCCACTAGGCTTGTCAGTGGTAAAAATGCACTTTATTTCCGTAAACATGTACTGAGCTGTAGGTAGGTAGCTGTGCTGTGTCAGGTAGCTCGTGCTGTGGTCTTTTGAGGGAACTATTAGGAGAAGGAAAGAGGATGGTGGAAAGGGAGAGAAATAGGACCAAGTTGTCATCTTCCAGGAGCCCTTAATATTATAAGTTCAACAGTGGCAGATATATATCAATAGAAGCACAAGGAAAAGAGTGAGATATTCTTTTAAAGGTGGCAAAATCTGAGAAGGTTCATCCGTAGATTTGCATGTTTAGCTGAGGGATGGGTGGAATGGTGATGTTGGAGGCAAGAGGAGAGAAGCCTGAGCCACAGGGCAGGAAGGTCCAGGTTGCATTCAGAGAACTGCAAGCATCCTGGTGGCTGCAGACGAGGCCATCGAAAGCTTCAAGTGGGATTGAGGGCCTGGGAGGCTTCCTGCTAGACGGCCCATGGACATGTTTGAATGCCAGATTAAGATTTTGGTTTGTCTTTTATAAATAATAGGGGATAGCTGAAGGTTTTCAAGCAGGGGGAAGCTATAATTCATCCTGAGAAAGGAGCACAGGAAATAAGACAGACTCTGGAAAGATGCAGGAGGATGGACCCAGGTCTCAGACACATTCTCCAGCCAGCCTTGCTTACTCTAGAGTTTCTAACCGCTGTTTGATGTTAAGCATGTTTCCAATTTCACCCAAGCAAATACCTCCAAGCCCACTTTCTCGGAACAACAAGGCCACTGACTTTGCCATTGAACTCATCCATTTTGTGAGTAAATACTTCTATGCCCTCTCCCCCTTTTTAAATAGGAATTTTGTTTCACCCCCTTTTTTTTTCCCCTCCTAAATTCTCATACCCTAATCTATACTGGGGAGATTCTGCTTAGAGGTTTTGGCTTAATATAGCCTTCATTCTTTAAGACTGTGTCTACACATGCCTCCGATAAACCACTGCATTTTAGTGGGTTTATTCAGCAGCCACATTTCTGTTTGAGCAATCTCACTGTGCACACAGGCTGATAATCACTGATACTTGGACAGTGCTTTACTGATTGTATGATAAAGTACTTTCACATCTATTCACACTTGAGTGAAATACAGATATCTCAACTCTGAGATATCGATGGTGTGCTTATTTTGTGGATGAGGAAACAAACACTTATAGGTAAGTGGCTTGCGTTAGGACATGTGACTACAATATGCGCACAGGTGGACCTTGAATTTAGACCTGTGTTTGATTTTTAAGTTCTAGAACCAGATTGAGGCTATCCCTCTGAGTGTTTTTCTTTTTATGAGAAAGCCATACTCAAGGGACACTGATCAGTCACGTGAGTAACAGTGTCCCTTGAGTATGGCTTTCTTAAAAAAAGAAAAACATTCAAAGGGTTAAAAAAAATTGGGGGGCAATGTAAGAGTCGGGGAGTGAAAGGTACAAACTGTTGGGTATGAGATAGGCTCAAGGATATATTGTACAACCCAGGGAATATAGCTAATATTTTGTAATAATGTAAATGGAAAATTAGTTTTAAAAACTGTATAAAAATAAAAATTAAAAAATTAATAGTGATAACTCTTAAGTAGAGTAGGTTGAGAATTCTACTTTCCATGTGCCTGTTCCATTCAGAAATTAAAGAGCTATCAATTCTAACTTCTTTATTATTCTAATTTAAGAAACCAAGAGTTAATTGGGAGAAACGGCTCATTCTTCTGAATTATCTTCACTCTGGTGGAACTGAATTCGATGTGTTAGTATTTATTGGTTAACATAATTATATGCTGTGAGAACAATAGTCACACACTAAAAATATTAAAAATATGTGCCAAGAGAAGATGATGTCTTTAGTAGACTGTGTTGTGTTGTAATTAAAAGGTGCTTGAAAAGTCCTAGAAATGTAGACTGTTAATGCCCAACTGTGGTGTTTTTTGATCCAAAGCAAATTGCAAAACCTGTTAAATCACTTGACTACTTAAACTAGGCTAGTAGGTCTGTGATGTCTCATTATTCAAGCATGTGCTATGTGCTTTCTCCGAACCCACCTCTGAATCACCTTTCCAAGGCTGCTTTGACTCAGAGATTAGGAGAAAATGATTATATAGGTGGAACATTTGTTTAAGAAGAGGTCCAAGGTTGCTCTAGTCAGATAGCAACTTTGAAAAATATCTGCACTCTTGAAAACAGATTTTTATGGGATATTTTCTTCCTTTTTCAAAAGGGACAATTTCCACTCTCAGATTTCCCAACTTTATTTCTGTTCACTTATTTATCCATATTTTTATTTGGGAAATATGGCTTCATTGCACATTTCATTCATTCACCTAACATTTATTGAAATCCCACTGTGGATTAGGCATGGAAATACAGAGGTTAGTATCAACATGTTCTTGCTCTAGAGGAATTCTTCATCTTTCAGAAGAGACAAATGCATAAACAATTCCGAGGGATACAAAAGAAGGGCTTTGTTGGATGTGCTACTTTAAGTTATTTTGTGACTCACCAGATGTTGAAATAGTTGAGAAATCAAAAATAGGAGTATCAACATTATATTTTAAACCTTTCTAGGGAAGTGTCAGGGACGACTGCACAGCAGGTAGAATTTGAGTTCCCTTGGCTGCATATGTCATGGGAAGGGCATAGGATTCAAATGAGAGAATAATAGGAATGAGAAAGCCAAGGAATGTTGAAAGTGAATGCCTTGTTGGAAGAATAAGGTAGTTCAGTTGTGATACAGGGTGTGTGGAGTACAAAGTGAACAGCGGATGAAATCACAGGCACTAATTTAGTACCTAAGTAGCCTTCTTGATGCCCAAGGACTCTCATAGTAAAAGGAAAAATTTGGCGGCGGGGGGGTGGGGCAGGGGGCAGGGGTAGCCACAGTGTTTCTGGCTACAGTGCCTTTGGGGGTGGGACCCTTTGGCAAGTTTTACAGAAGATATAAAAATGTACTTCCGTGCCAGTCACTGCACAGAGTAATGCAACTAAAGTACCTTAGTGTTTAGCACTAAAATTCCTGATCATTTTAAAATGTGTATATTAGGGAGTGGTTTTAGAAGAACAAGTGTGAGGAGTTTGGAGGTGATTGTGCGGTGAATGGCAGACTCATAGCTTAGGGGTCATGTAGCCAAACTCTTACTTTACAGAAGGAAAGTTTCTGTCTAGAGAGGAAAAGAACATTGCTCACTGAGACTCAGTTAGAGGTAGGATCAATGATTTTTTTCTGTTTTTCCTGAAACATGACATAATAGTTCCCTGTGGATGCTAAGAGCAACCAAGGGGCACTTTGGTTTCCTTTAGCATTTCAATTAGTTTACTCCAAAATGTCTCTCTTTTGTGGTGCTTTCCCTAAAATATGGCTTGGAAATGTAAAGGAGTAGAGAGATCAAAAACAATTTAAAGGTAAACAGAAAATTTATGATAGTAGAGTGTCTTTGAGTTAGTGTGTCTAGACCCCACGCATCTGGCATTCTACTGTTGGTAGAAGTAAGCTTAGACTCTTGGGAAGCACCACACAGGGGTCACATTGAAATTCTCTTGATTTCTTAAAAGGCAAAGGATAAATCCATGGACTTGTGATTTTCTTTCCCTTCTCTTGGCAAAACCAGGCCTAGAGTACTGGCCTTCTAATTCCTAGTACAAAGCTGCTTTTTCTTCCCTGCAGTGAATTTGATAGGGTTGGAGCTGGTGACTTGGAAGAACTTTCAGATATTTTATAGTAGTTGTAACTGGGCATTTAGTATTTTTGAATCAGGTTTCTTTGGAATTGGTCAAATGCAATTTCACTATCCTTATTTAGACTGTAAACAAATTTGGAGAGATTCCAGGGATAAGGATACCGTTGCACCTACTATGATAGCCTAGGCTCCCAAGTTTGCCAATAAGAAGAGCACTGTATTCTCAATTCCCTGTGATCCCCTCTCCAAAAAGAGCTTCAATTGTGTGAGTTCTCCACATCACCAGTCTGGACTTCCTTTTCCATATTTCTAAAATGGGCATGGTAACTACAGTTTTTCCCCTTTTGCAGAGACACCATATTGTTCTAGAGTTATAAGAAATCAAATGTTGGCTTTGAGCAACTGTCCACTCAACCCTTCCCATTTTGTTTTGGGATTGTTAGCTTGTGTCTGGAGCTTTCTTTTAAGTTTCAGGTCTTTGAAGGTTTGGGGTTTATCCTTTCTGAATGCTAGTTACCCTATCAAAGATATATTAATCTTTCCCATTTAAGCATTTTAAGTGTTGCAATTTCTTAGTCTGTTTGGAAACTGAGTACATACATGCTGTTTGGTCACAGGGACACGTCTTGAATTGAAATCCCAGTACTCCCACACTGAGTTCCTTTCATAGAGCAATAATCTATGAGGCAACCTGAGAAATTATTTCAGGTGTGTCTGTGTTGCGTGGAAGGCTTTTTATTTGGAATTCATGGGCCTGAGGGCTTGCAGGCGGCGTAATCAGGGTGGAGTCTCACGGTGCCATGGATCTTCTGTTCTCCATGTTCCAGCTTGCAAAAGCCGTGAGCAGCTGCAGGGGAGATTAATTAATAATTAAATTTTTAATATTCCATATTATTTGGTGTAATCCAAACATGTAGGCTACTGGGGGATGAAGGCTGCAACATGCTGATACTGTGTGATAAGATGTAGATTATCCCTATAGACTGGGACTTTGCTGCTGCTTTGTTTGGCTTCTTGGGAATGGAGACAGGAACTGGGTCTTATGCTGTTGAAAAAGAGAAGAGGTGTGGATAAAGTGTCATTTTCCTCTTTGCATATTCGCCTGTGAAAAAATTAGGTGCATACTGTGATTTGCTTTAAAAAAAAAAAAGACAAAAAACCCAAAACAGATTTGTCTGTGTATCTGTATTGTCTGCTTACTAATAACTTTCTTTGAGAGCTATGGTCAAAATTGAAATATGGTAGAAACCGTAAATATAAGATACCAGATGGAGTCCAGTAAAATAATAAGGGCAGAAATACCATTTTGAAAGAAAAGGGGATCTAATTCTTTGCAGTACCCATATTTGGAAGACCTGGGTTATTTTGAATTAGTCTGTACCTGCCAGGAAACCTCAGTTAAGTAACAGTGAGGTGGGGGTGGAGGAGTGGTTAGCTGACTCAGAGTTGCATGCCATGAGTTTGATGATGGGCAATTAATTTTTAGATTGCATATAATTGTGTCACAGTAACATTTATACCTCATCCTCCTTTTTAAGAAGGTGATGTTTGTGTTTGTGTCTTATGTGACAAGCCTAATAAAGTTAGGTTTTAATCTTTGTTTTGAGTGTCATGAAAATGTAAGGTTTTCAGAGTGGTACCCTAGGTTGAAGATCTACCTTGAATTGCACCTCTACAAAACTTTTGCCGCAAAATGCTCATTTTACTCGCCCCAGTGTAAGAGTGTGCTCTGAGAGTGTGGTGTAGGTTAGCTCCAAGCAGTGAAATAGGAGGAAGGTCAGCAAGGCAGCTGCTGCTGAGGGTACCCAGGAGAAGCCAGTTCTGCTGGAGCCCAGGGCAGGGAGAGGGAATCTTCTATGGTACCCTGACCATAGGAATCTTACCATAGTCCCCTGGGGTAACCTTTAGCTGTGATTTGTTTGTAAGACCTTGGCTCACAGATGATTATGTTATATTACACCGAGTCACTCCATCCAGGCATTTGTTTAAAAAGAAACTCACTCACAAGGCTGCTTGTTGAGCTTCTCCATTTCACAACAGCATCTGAGTGGAAATAATTAGCCCTATGTCCATGCAGAAGCACACATCACATTTGCAGAATTAAAGAGCTTTCTTGTCAGGACTGGTTTCCTTATTTCTTTCCTCCCCTCCCACTGTTTAAATATCTATTTTGGTAGTAGCCTTAGTCTCAAACCCCATGGTTCCCTTTATTCCCTTCTTCTTCTTCTTCTTCTTTTTTTTAATTTAAAAGCAAATAACAAAATACAAGTCTGGCTATATTTTTTACTCAAGATGATTAGATTTTATCATGGCAAATACATGGGGATATTGTGTTTTAAGTGTGAAAGCCGAATCTCAGATATTGTCACTGTTTTGTGCATTTTGACACCCATTTCCTTTATATGCCTTATAGCCAAACTAAGGTATAATAATGATAAAGATGGTCTCTCTAGACAGAAGGTTGGAGGTGGTTAATAACCAATCCTACATGTCACCATTTGTCGTGGTGAGTAACTGGTCTGTCCTCTCCACAAAATACCACGTTGGAGTATGCTGCTAAGTTTCCTTTCACACTGTGGAAGAATTACCAGGAAAGTTATACATCTCCTTTCAGTGAATATATTAACTTACAAGTATGAAACTTTAATTTGTTATATTTCATAATTTGAACATATATATTTCCAGTTTACTTAAGACTAAAAGCTGGAATTTTATTGGAATAAAAGTACAAATTGGGCACTTTCTGCTGTCCATCCAGTAGGTGTAGCTTTCACCTGTAAGTGCAGACAAGGCCACTTGTGAATTTCAGAGTGTGTCTCTGTGAATTTGACCTCTCTGAGATCCTGGGCCCTCATCCAAACATGCTCCTCATCTGTGCTGTCATATTGGGCTTTAAGATCACAGAAGAGAACTGGATCATGTTTTGTTGTTCTAAATCACAAATTACTCAAATGTAAAGTAAAAATTCTAATAATTGTGCCTCACAGAGTGTGCCTTAGAGAGACAATATAAAATTATATAACGCCTTAAGCTTGACCATTAAAGAAATAATTGTGGTAAATACCAGACTATGAAGTCGTTGAGACAAGATTATCTTTTTGTTTCCTAGCAAACAAGAGGCATACAAATTCATATTTGCTGGATAAATAAGTGAATGTTGTCATCAAACCCAGTCATGATGTAAGGACTCACAGCCTAGAAATCTACTAGAGAACCCACTCCACAATTAACATCAAGTTAGTGCATGATATAATTATAACTGCTTTCTGAGTGTCCATAATTAATAGGTATTTACACCAATAAAAAATAGTACAGCCGAGGCAAATGAGTTTTATAAGGACAACTTAATGGTAGTTGCTGAATCACCTAAAATTTCTAGCTTTATCCCTGCACTGCCTTGTACCACTTGAAGGCAGTGCACTTGGCTGAAAAGATGATGTTATCTGGGGTTATAATTCAATACTATAACTATTCTGTAATTATTGGGATGATATAAAAAGGAGCATCAGCTTCTTTTCTGTACCTTCCAAGTAACTGCTAGGAAGAGAGAACCTTTATGTTACGCATGTTACCTAATACAAAGACCAACATGATAAATTCTTTGGATTCAATGATAGGAGACAAAAAGTTACCTGACTGATGAGCTGATGTATGCTTCCTTTTTTTGAGAAAAAAAGCAAAAAGATTGCAGAATTATCATGCCTCTTTTGCTCAAGCCTCTATGATTCATCTCCTCCTTCCTTTACCACATTATTTCTGATATCTCCTGACCTGATATTTGAAATGTCTTAAGTATATGCCAGTTATAAGCCATTTCAAAACTAATAAACTACCTTAACCTAGCTTGTGCTTTTTAAAGGAGATAAACTTTCTCTCTGTATGTCCCTGTGAACATCCTTAAAAGTATGTAAACGTCAGACTTATTTTAAAGAGATAATTTAATTCTAAATGGATTTTTTTTTGCTTATATGGATGGTAAACAATGGATCCATTAAAGTAACATATTCTGATGGTATAAGTAAAATATAAGAATTAAAATGGGCTAAAGAGATAGAATATTTATTTGTTTCTTTTAAGAAATGTGGTGTTTCAAAAAACTTGAAGTACTGATAGTCAGACATGTAAGCCCATTACCTGAATCATTTGTAAAGTGTCTTGAACTGTTTTGAATTCCATCTTGATATTGTACTCCTTAAATGAAAATACTGGAAAATGTTATTTCTCAGGTACTGCTAGAGGTGCAATAAGGAATCTTCTTGGCTCTCTCTGCCACCCAACCTACACAGAGTGATGTTTTATTTCCTAAACGGCCAATGTTAAAGTTATCCTTACCAAGGCAGTCAAAGCCAGGGAACAGATTTTACAAATAGCATCCTGGATGACTTAATAGTCTATATAATCCTAATTTTAGGGCTCCTTTTCTCATCAGCCAGCCTAGCATAGCTAAAAGTTATGGGGAAGTCTGCTTGTAGATGAGACCTCACAACCAGCGTGTGGAGAAAAAAAGAGGGAGGTTCAGGGTGGTCTGCTTGCAGCTGTGTTAGAACAAGTTTCCTGGAGTACCTTCTGAAGGAAAGGTGTGAATGGAGATGCATCATTCAGCCATCACCTCTCCACCACAGCCCATCATATAAGCGGACAAAAGAGAAAGATATAATATAATTTATGACCAAAAATGTGAGAATTTCCTGGTGGTCCAGTGGTTAGGACTCTGCACTTCCACTACGGGGGCACAGGTTCGATCCCTGGTTAGGGAACTAAGATCCCATGTGCAAGAGGCAGCCAATCAATCAATCAATCAATCAATCAAACTTCATTCTTTTTAAAAAAAGAAAAGAAGGAAAAGAAAAGAAAACCCTCATGAAAACCTGCCATGCATGTGCTGCTGTCTCTGGCTCAAGTTGCTTAGTGGGCATGTCTGCCCTTAACTTATTTAAAAAAACAAAAAACAAAAAAGTGAGGAAAAGACTGAAATGTATCTTGAAAACTGGGACTAGTAAAGGGGGGCTTTTGAAGAGGGAAATGCAATTTGAGAAGGTGGCCATCATGTATGTTTTTCTAAGAGCTTTCTCTCTCTTATTCACTGATTGGTTTGTTCACTCATTTATTTTTTTTCTTTTATTCACTGATTATAACTGAACATAAAATCTCTGTTGAATTGTTGAATGTTATTAAAGAAAATCCAAATAGGTGGGAAGATATTCTGGGTTCATTGCTTGGAAGATACAATATTGTTAAGGTGGCATGTTCCCCAAATTGATCTGCAGTTTTAATTCCTGTCAGAATTCCAGTTTTCTTCTTTGTAGAAGTTGACAGGTGAATTGTAAAACTCACACGGAAATTCAGGGAACCCAGAATAGCCAAAACAATTTTGAAGAAAAAAAACGCAGAGGTTTACACTTCCCAATTTCAAAACTTATTAGAAAGCTACAGGAATCAAGTAGTGTGGTACTGTCACAGAGTATACATATAAGATGATAGACTGGAATTGGGAGTCCAGAAATAAATCATTACATTTAAGGCAACTGATTTTCAACAGGGGTGCCAAGATATTCAATGAGGAAAGAATATTTTTTTCAACAAGTAATGCTGGGACAACTGGATATCCACATGTGAAAGAATGAAGTTGGACACCAACCTCATATCATGTACAAAAATTAATTTAGGGTGGCTCAAAGACATAAATATAAGGAGTAAAGCTATAAAACTCTTAGAAGAAAACACAGGAGCAGTCTTCATGACCTTGGATTAGTCAGTGATAGTAAAAGTAAACAGCTAAAAAAAATTTGATACATTAGACTTTTTCAAAATTAAATACTTTTGTGCTTCCAATGACACCATCAAGGAAGTGAATAAACAACCCATGGACTGGGAGAATTCATTTGCATATCATATATCTGTTAAGAGATTTGTACCTAGAATATATTAAGACTCTTACAACTCAATAAGAAGACAAATAATCCAATTAAAAAATAGACAAAGGATCTTAATAGGCATTTCTCCAAAGATATACAAGAAGGTAATATGCATAAGAAAAGATGCTTGACATTATTAGTCATCCAGGAAATCGTCAAATCAAAACTACAATGAGATACCACTTCACCCACACTAAGATGGTTATAATACAAAAGACAGACAGTAACACACATTGGCAAGAATATAGTGAAATTGGAATTGTCGTGCGTTGCTGGTTGATTGTAAAATGGTACAGCCACTTTGGAAAAAGTCTAGCAGCTCCTCAAAAGATTAGACATAGAGTTCTCATATGATCAAGCAACTCTCTTCTTAATTATGTATCCAAAAGAGTTAAAACATACATCCATACAAAAACCTGCCAGTGAACATGTATAGCAGCATTATTCATAATAGCCAGAAAGTGGAAACTACTTAAACATCTATCAATTGAAGAATGAATGAACAAAATGTAATATGTCCATAAAATTGAATATTACCTAATCATAAATTAGAATGAAATACTAATACATGCTATAACATGTATGAGTCTTGACAATTATGCTGTATGAAAGAGGCCAGACACAAAAGACTTCATATAGCATGATTCTATTCAGATTGGTTGTTGCCAGTGATTGAGGACTGGGGAGAACAGGAAGTGACTACCAGTGGGGGCTGTAGTTATTTTGGGAATGACCAAAATAGTCTGAAATTAGATAGTGATACTGATTTCACAATTCCTTGAATATACTAAGGAACACTACATTTTTAAGGAATAAATTTAGTGGTATGTGAATTATATCTCACTTAAAAATTTGAAAAAATAGAGCTCTGTATTGAGCAGTGTGCCTGGAATACACAGATAAAATTGCGCATGGCCCCCGCCTTAAGGAAGCTCACAGTCTATTGGGAGAATACAAATGGCAATTACAGCACAGTGTAGACACCCTAAAGAAGAAGCACAAATAGGATGCTGCTGGAAGACGAAGAGTCAGAACTCAGCCTGAATGTCATGGAAGCTGTCTGTGCCTTGGATAGGAATTTCTGCAGATAGGAACAGCCTTCCACGCAGCTCCAGAGAGCAGAACAAAGACTAATATTTAGAAGCCAAGAAAGGGAGTCAGCGATATAGTGTAAGGACCTTTCTACCAGTAGGGACAGTTGAAATTCAATGTGGGTGCCTCGGAAGATGACAAGTTTGCCTTCATTGGAGCCGGTTGAAATGATACTCTAGATTTTATTGAACGAGTTATTTAAACTCTCTAAAACTTCAGTTATTAACCTGAGTTAATAATACATCTCAGAGTTTACATGAGGACCACATGAAATAATGGGTGTGTGTATAATGCGTGGATATGCTGTCTTGCACATAATAACACCATTATGACTGTTGGCTCTCACCACCATCATGATTATCAAATGAATTTTGGCAATAATGCTGGGAAAATAATGCAGGCAACAGATGGGAGAATTGATTTGAATGATGTTAGGATTTTGTGGTACTCTCATTCTTGGTCACCAGGTTTGGAGTTTTCTTTCCCTGATATAAAAGTTGGAGGGAAAGACAGTCCTTGGTCCTATTCCAAACCCCCAAATTGACTATTTTTGTGCCTAAGACAAACTATTCAGCCTCAATAATGATTTTATGCTGTTTGCTATAATAGTTGGTATATACGTGTGACTTTTTTTTTTAACCAAAGTTTCTTTTATTTCCCCCAGAAAAACTGTTTTGTAACAAAATCTTATTTTTTTTAATTGGAATATAATTGCTTTACACTCTTGTACCATTTTTTGAGGTACACCAAGGTCAATCAGCTGTATTTATACACATATCCCCGTATTCCCTCCCTCCCTGGACTCCCCCCCACCCTCCCCATCCCGGCCCTCTAAGGCATCATCTATCATCAAGTTGAACTCCCTTTGTTATACAGTAACTTCCCACCGGCTATCTATTTTACGGTTGGTAGTATATATGTCTTTGCTACTCTCTCACTTCGTTACTGGCAAGAACCTTCAATGACCTTGGAAGATGGTTTTTATGAATATCAATAGAACTCTGATGAACACTGAGAAGGGCTATAGGTGAAACAGTGTGAAGGTGAAGCAGAAAGAGACTACTTCCTCAACCTTGCAAAAACATGTCATCTCTTAAAAATAAACAAGTTGGGCAACTTGGTTAGACCTCTGGAAACAATTATTTAAAATGTCCTATGAGGTCCAGAATTTCCATGACTGGCCAAAATATCATTACCTCTCTTTGGGTCTGTTTCAGTATCTGTAAACTGGACTTGAGGAATGAGATGATCTCTAATGGCATTTTTAGCTTTGAGTTGGTATGGCTTTTGCTCTGTATAAAAGAAAAAATATATGTATATATTGATTTTTCTTTTTGTCCTTTTGTTATTTCACTGCAGAAGATTTTTCTGTGTGACTGGTTTGAAGTTACTGGGAGTCATTATGTACAACCAGAGAGAAGTGTCTGCAGATTGAAGGGCCAAGTTCATGTTTTTCAAGATAATGTGAACCCACATTCATAGTATTTAGGATGATTTGGAACCAGCCTCATAGAGTTTAAGATTATTTGAGATGCTGTATATTGTAGTGATTAATATCATAAATTCTAGGACCAGACTGCCTTCGGTTCAAATCCCAACTCTATCACATTCTGTGTGACCTGGGATCAGTCACTTAAGCTTTTCAGACCTCAGTTTTTTCATTTCTACAATGAAGATAATTACAGTATCTACCTCATAGGATTGTGATGAGGAATAAATGAGTTACCGTGTGTAAAGCACTTAAAACAGTGCTTGGTATATAGTTAGCACCATTTGCAGTAGCAGGTCTTATTATTGGGAACTAAATGCTAATGCTTATTTTAAAATTGTCCAAGTTGTTGCTTTTATGTAAAAAAAGAAAAGATTGATTTATATAAA
The DNA here is from genome assembly GCF_030028045.1 of Hippopotamus amphibius kiboko. Taxonomy (NCBI): domain Eukaryota; kingdom Metazoa; phylum Chordata; class Mammalia; order Artiodactyla; family Hippopotamidae; genus Hippopotamus; species Hippopotamus amphibius. The sequence continues at coordinate 163,257,788 of NC_080191.1, forward strand.
GTTGGGCTGAAATCACCATACAACTCTGAACAGGTTATCTACCTCACATAAACCGGTAGTCATTCTTACAATATGCCACAAAGTGTGGGTCTAGCTGTTCCTGAGCCTTTGTCCAGTTCTTTTGGTTATTTTAGTGGCTTCTAATGCATGGATTCTAAAGCCAAACTAGACTAATAACCTTTCATCTGACACACGCATGAATCGTCAACATCTGTTTCTGTGGATTACAGGGTAATCCCTCTGATAACTGAATAAGGTTCACTTTAAAAAGAAAAATCATGACATAGATTATGAACTTGTCACATTATAATAAGCCTAATATTGGACTCTTGGTATAATTTATTCTCATCATATATCACCTGCATAGAGACAAAGCGTGGGCAATTATGAGCAAGTTACTCCTCTTCTGGATGCCCTGGCAGGTTTGTTGAGAAGGGTGCTGGCCTCCACTCTCTGAATTTCTGTTGCAGTAGGTCTGCAGTGAGTCTCAAGAATTTGTATTTCTAAGAAGTTCCCAGATGGTGCTGATGTTGGGACCACACTTTGGGAACCCTTTAAAGCCACTTGTCAATCAAATGTTTTATAAGCATCCTTTCTCTCCCTTTTCTCACCTCTACAGCTCTATTCTCCAAAGGCTCGCTCTGGTGTCAACAGCAGGCACTAGCCTAATGTCTTCATTTTCTAGAGGAGGAAACCCGAACTCAGAGAAGTATTTCCCCTTGGTTACACAGTAAATTGACAGAATCTGGAAGAGTTTTGTTTTTAATTGAGAACGATTTGCATCTCTAATTCTTAGACTAAGCATTTAGATTTAGAAAACTAACATTCCAATTCCAGCTCTGCCACGTTAGGAAGTATGAATTTTAGTTGCTTTATCTCTCTGAACCTCATTTTCTTCACCCATGATATGAATACCTCCTCGCTTACCACATATGGTTTTGTGAGAAGTCAATGACATACTGTGTATTAACGTGCTTTGTAAATTATGAAGTGCTATACAGATATTTTTCATCCCAGTTATCAGATGCAGTATCATGTTAAACATAATATATTTTATGATAGGCACGTCATTCTCCCACTCACCTAGGGTAAATATTACTTTTGTAACTGATTTTGGGAGGAAGCAGTGCATTATAAACCTGTCACCTTTTGCATAGAATTTTTTTTTCATTTCCTTCCTACATTGATTTCTCTGCTAATATGCTTTGAAAAATAAGCAATTAGAATTTGCCACTTAGATATTTATGCATCTGAATACTTACATATATGTGAGATGTGGCCATGCACTTATGCATGTACTATGAATTTTTCTCCTAGTATCCTTTTATGTAAGATGCCTACAAGTCACATTTATTAAGAAGGAAATAACATGAATTGCTATTTGGCTTGAAATGAACCTTTTTTTTTTTTTTTTTTGCATTTGCATTTGCATTGGAAACAGAACTGAGTTGAGCCAGCAGAAATGGATTCTGCTCCCAGTTCTGCAATTAACAGGTTGTGTAAAGTCAGTCAGTTCCTCTCTCTAAGCCTCAGGTCCTCATTTGTAAATGAGGCCAGATCTTACTCATTCCTTCCACTCACAGTGTCTATGGTATTAAAGGTATAAGGCAGCTTATAAATGATATTTATCACCTTCTTGAGAAACTCTGAACAGAGTATCCACGTTGACCTGGATCTATTCTAATGGGAATGTTTTCCTTTTCATGCCTCAGGCCTAACTGCTGTTTGCATTTCATCTGACGCAGTATAACTCCTCCATACCTTTCCTTCAGGACGTGGCTGGGTTTCTTAGGGCTGTGATTCTGTTGGTATGATTGAAAATGTAACAAGACTGTGTCTTGTTTTGGATCCCCTGAGATAGAGATGTTGGGTGGTGGGGGTGGAGACAAGGCTTTCATGTTTTTAGTGAGATTTTCCCTTCAGTGATATTCAGAGGATCTCCCGTATTAACGCACAGCACAAAGTATTAGTTCTCTATTGCTGGGCAACAGATTGCTTAAAAACCGAGCAGCTTAAAAACAATACGTGTTCTGACATTTGTGGGGGGGGGGGGGTGTCGGGAGTCCGGGCACAACTTAGTTGGACCATCAGTTCACAGTCTCTCACAAGTCTGCAATCGGGATCAGCCCAGAGTCTACAGTCTCATCTGAAGGCTCGACTGGGGACTGAACTGCTTCCAAGCCCAGGTGGTTGTTGTCAATGGCTCAATTTCTCCTGGGTGGCTGACCTGAGGGTCTCAGTTTCTGACTGGCTGTTGGCTGGGGACAGCCCTCTGCTCCTGGTCGTGTGCAGCTCTCCAACATGGCAGCTCATTGCATCAAAGCACGGAAGCTGAGAAGGCAAAAAGTAGAGTCTGCTTACTAGATGCAAGTCATAATCATGTGAAACCTAGTTGTGGAAGTGATATCCTATCACCTATACCACATTCTGTTGGTTAGAAGTAAGTGACTGGGATCAGACTGCACTCAGGGGGAGGGGATTATGCAAGGCTGAGAATCCCAGGAGGCAGGGATCACTGGGGGCCACCTCAGAAGCCTGCCTACCATAGGAGAGGGTGAAGTATCTTCTGCACAGGGATTTAACACAAACATGAATTTGCTTGTTGAATCTGGTGAGTGTGTGAGTCAAGGACAGAGGAAGCAGGTGGGATATCCAGAGAAGAATCCAATCTGGAAGGAATAAGAGGTAATGAAAGGCTTTAACAGGTGTAGGAAGAATTCTACTCTCTGAGAATGTTAGAGCTGGGTGGGGTGTTAGAGGTCTTTTGATCTAAACACTTCATTTCCTCAAGGACTCCAAGGTTCATAGAGGGCCTTGCTCAGGCTACAGGGATTGTAGCTGAGCCAATAGTTGGATCAAAGTCCTCACACCTCTTTGTTCAGATTGTCAGTGTGATATAATGGAAATAGCTCTGGATTTAGGATGAAAACATCTGGCTTTGTGACTTTTGATTTGCCTCTGAGTAGATGTGTGACCTTACTTCCTTAAGACATGGTTACTCAATGCGTAACCTGGAGCTATCATTTGTCATGTATATCTATTTATGTCTGATGAACACATTGATTCTTGTTTGTGAAAATTCTTTGTAACCTGTAACAGACTTTTAGAAAAAAGTATGTTTTTGTTGAAACTAATGATGTGTGGTTTGAGGCAAAACAAACACCCCTTTTTGCCAGAAAGGATGACTATCTGTTCATAAAAATACAGATAATTTTATTTATTTCTATATCTGCATCAGTCACCTAGTGGTACATAATAAACTACCCCAAACATAACATTATTTATTTTGCTTACAAATCTATAATTTTGGTACTGCTCCATGAGGATGGCTTATCTCTGTTCTGTGAAATATTCTTGGGTGGCTTGACTTGGGTGTGGAATTCATTCACTTTCTTTTTTTTTTTTTAAGAACTTTTATTGAGATACAGTTAACATACAATAAACTGCATATATTTAAAGTGTAGAATTTGGTATTTTTTTTCTTATTAGTAATGTATATATGGCAATCCCAATCTCCCAATTCGTTCCCCCCCCAATCCTTCACTTTCAAGATATGTGACTATTGGTTGGCAGGTTGGTGCTGGGAGCTTGGCTACAGCTGTGCATCAAGCATCATAGTTTCTGCCTATATGGATACCTCCACACACTACTTGGGCTTCCTTATAACATGGTGGATGAGTTGCAAGAGTGAATATCCCAAGAGAACAAAGTAGAAATGCATGCATTTTTATGACCTAGTTTTAGAAGTCATGTATAGTGTCATTTCCACTGTACACTGTTGGTTGAGATAGTCACAAAGACTCACGCAGGTTCAAGGGCAAAGGACATAGGGTTCACCTTTTGATGGGGTTGTGGCATGGTTCTTCAGAAAATATAATCTGTAGTTGCACTGTATTGCACTGTAGTGTATTGTATTGCGTTGTACTGTGTCATGTCTTAGTTTATCCTATCATATTATAATGGCCTATGTTATATTGTATTGGTTTCCATTGTTGAGTACTTTCTAAGTGCCAGATATGCTGTAAGTTCTATAATTCTCTTAGAATTCACTTAATTTATACAACAACCCCATGAAGTAGTCATTATTCTTATTTTCTCAGATGAGGAAACCAGAGCACAAAGATGCGAAGTAAGTTGCCTAAGTCAAGCCAGCTCATAAGTGGCAGAATTCAGATTCTAATTAAGGTGATCTAGTTCTGGAACACATACTTTTAACCACTCTACTTGATTACTTCTATGTTTTATCTATATCTCAAATCCTTGTGCATACCACGTTCTTACACCTTTCCCATTCCCATCTCCATCTGTCTACCTTAAAAAGAATGAGTAGAAGGAGAAGCAGTATTAATAGGGAGGGGTCACATGTAGGAGCAGTAATGCCTCTGAAAGTGATGGGTCTGAGCCTGTCCCTGGGTGCTCCAGGGACCAATGTGAGGAGGCCTCAAGAATAGAAACAACCTGCCACTGTTTCCGTCCAGAGTTTGCAGTGGTCATGATGATTTTGCCTTTAATTTAAAAAGACATATGGGAGTCTGGGGGAAGCCAGGGAGAGCAACTGAGTAACAAGAGACAGATCAGGAAAAAAAAAAAGGAAAACAGGGGACAATATTTGAAAACTGAAGTAATTGAGGGGCATCTATTCTTGTCCCACCAAAGCTCACCTACTTGGTGTTCTGCCTGGTGACTAAATCGTACATTGGAATCGGTTCCTATGTTGGAATTTTTATGAAAGTCTAGCCCCTAAGTTGAGAAGACTACAGCTAATTATGTATTAGCTTGTGTCAGTTTTTAAAATTTATTTATTCATGAAATTGTATCACTTCTTTATTCAACAATGGTTAAGCCCCTACTGAATAGAGGATGCTATAGCTTAAAATCGAGGGGATCACAGTTCTTACTGTTCCCCATCCCACAAGGGACTTCTAATGCAGGAAACAGATGTGTAAACAGATGACAGGGATATATGACAAATGCAATGAACAAAACTTTATGGATTCATAATGGAAGGTGCTCCCGTCCCCTCCTGGAGAGGTCAGAGGAGGCTTTCCGGAGATGGTATTTACATAGATATATAAAGGAACTGGAAATAGTCCAGCCTGTTTAGAACTCAGGGTGTGTAGGGCAAATGTCATGACACAGGCCTGGAAAGGAAGGCAGGTAAATGTTTCTGCAAATGCATTCCCTCCTTCTGTCTTCCTGTCTGCCTTGTAGACACAGTGATGACTCAGGATCAGGAATCTCAGGCAACAGACAACAAACATACACAGTGTTACATTTCTCTGTGATCCCTCTATCTGTCTGTCCTCCGTGCAAATACCTCATTGCCAATGACTCATCTAAAAACTGTCAGGATGGGGACTAGAAAGCCCTGTGTCCCGTCAGGGTAAAATTACACCAGTCATAAGTCACTAGAGCCACGAGGGTCAACCTTTCTTCTCACATGCCTTCTTTTTAAAGCCGCTGGGCCTGTCTGCAGCAGTGTCCTGTGGTGACATTCATGATTTGGAAGTGCTTCACTGCACTTCCAAAAAGTCACACTTACCCTAGTGTCTTTTTGATTACTTAGCACATGTTAGTTATTAATCCATCTAATATAAGATAAAATTGAGGTCCAGAAATGTGAAACGTCTCGCCTTACTTCTCATGAAGAGCAAACTAGAGAACTCATTGCTTACACTCGTTCATATCTTCTGTCTCCAAATCCCAACATATTTCTAGTACGTCAGTGGTGCTCTACAGTGTGATCTCTGTTCAGATGAACTCTGAATTGGAACTTGGCGTATAAAATGGCTAAAGTGAAACAGCTCTGGTTAAAATACGGAGTTGGGGCTCTGGAGCATTGCTGAGTGTCATCCTGCTCCTCCAGATGCTGCCCTGGGGCCTCTCCATCTCTAATGTGAAAACCAGCCCCATTGCACTGTGCTAATTCTTCACATCCTTCCTAGGAACCCTCAGGGAAGACCTAATGACCATTTTGCTGCCTAGGGTGGGATTAATGAGGGACGAGAGCCACTGCCCACGTGGGGTCAGTCACACCATTCTCCCACTGATCCTTTTGTGAGTTCCTGTGGCTCAAAGCCCAGCGGATGAGAGAATAAAAGAACCAGATGACGAAGGCAGGGTGGTGCAGTGGGTGGAGCATGTGACTTCTCGTTTTAATTCTGCCTCCAACTTGCTGGGAGATTCTTAGCAGATAAGCTACTTCCCTTCTCTTGTGCCAGCATTTCAGTTCACAGGCGAAGGATCTGAACTCCAGGTCCCTTCAGGTTCTGATAGAAAATATTCCAAGAGGCCTTCATTCCTTAAGGCAGACACATAGCTTGTCCTGCCTCAGACCCCAAAAGGATCAACCCTAGTGTTGCCCACTCTCTTTCATGACCTCCTGTCGTAGATATTTCAGAAATGTCATGTTTCATGGGTAGAGGGAGCTTGACCTGGTGAGCTGCATGTTATCATCATGTAGGAATTAGGTGATCACTCACTTTTTGTCCATGCGTGTTTGGTTCATGGGGTTCAAACAGTTCCTTAGACTTCCTGCCTTACATTGCTGCCTTGAATGTGGGGATAATAAGTGGGGATTCCTTGGGGTGAAGAAGAGGGAGGGGAAAGGCAGAGAAGGAGAAGGGCTGTGAATGTAAAAATCGCCAGCCACTGTATCTCCTGTCCTAGAAGAATCAGATTTGACTTGGATCTAAAAAGTAGGAAGAATGGCCAGGTGGACCCCGGGAGGGGCATGGATGGTACTGATGGCAGAGCCCTTTGTAAACGGCTGCACATCCCACCTTTCCTCTGTCCAACACCACAATGTGGGAAGGGTCCTTGGAAGTCCTCTGAGTCAAGTCCCTCCATCTTCAAGAGGACGACAGCAAGTCCTGGGCCGGGGACTGACGTGCCCGCTCGCAGGGCTCCTGCACCGCCTTTCACAGGGTGGTTTGTAGAGAATGGCCTCCACTGGAAAGCGGTGGGTGCAGGGGCCAGGTGGTCCTAAGATGCCCCAGTACTGTGGGTCCATCTGAATAGTTGCCTGTTGCTACGGCTTAGACCTAATGGAGGAGAAACCAAGACTCTCACAGGAATGGCAGGAAGACAAAACCATCAGCTTAATGTTTTGATAACAGACACCACTCTCATTGCTGGATTATACTTAATGTGCTTAGAGGCCTTGAATTTATGAAAATAGTTACGAGATGTTTGCATACAAAGCAGTTTCCCATGTAAGCTGGGTGTTGGTGGACAGTTTAAGTGAAGTCTTTATTTTGTTTTACTCATTACTGATTCCTTTTTTTTTTTTTTTTTTTAACCTGGAACGTAAGATATGGCAGTACTGGAATATACTATCTCCCCTCTTATATTAAAACTCCATATTATTTTTTTTTTAAATCCAAGAAAGGTATACATTGATGAGGCCTCACTGTGGTGCTTCTACCTCTCTGAATCCTTTTTTCTGATGCCATGGACACCATCTGAAGAGGTTAGAGGATGTTGACTTGCCTGGTATCTCAGAGACCTGCAAACAGTGGTTTTATTATTTCGTTTTTGTATCTGTGGTAGCACAGAGCCTGATTACCAGACAGTTCTGCTTTATAACAGTGGTCTGGCTTTACCACTGAAGACTGTGTGTAGCATTGTGCTTTATCTCATCATCTCTGAGTACAGCATCTGAGATGCAGAAAAGACTGATAAACCCAATACATGTAAACTCAGCTTACCTGACACTGAGGAGCACAGAGGCCTCCACCACCACCCATTTCCTTTTCTCTGTGGGGGGATAAGGTTCTTCGTTAAAAATTAAGTTTGTATTCTTATGAGCACCTCACAGCCTTTCCTGAAGTGGGTAAGAAACATATGAGCACAGGCTTATGCCTTTATGCTTGTTCCCTGTTGAGCAATTTCTGAGAAGAAAAGACCTTAGACTAGGAGAACAGATTTGGAAACTTAATCTAAAGATGTGTTATTATTGTGCTATGAGATATCTAATTGCCCTTCTGCTCCCCCCCCCCCCCCCAAATAAACACAGGATATGTGTTTCTAAAGCTCTTACCTGTCAAGGCCTTTATTTTGGTTTGTAACTAGCTTCTTCCCATCTACCTGACCCTGAGTTCTCTAATTTTCCTTTCACCCCTTTCCTAGCTTCCCCAATCCTACGTGTACACAAGCATACACACATTCACTTATACCCCCATACTCACTGTTTATAGAAACACATCACGTACACACCTACGCTTATACAACATACATGTGCATATAGAGTTATGATCACACAGTCACACACAGAAATACACATGTGTAACACACCCTCCTACACTTACACATATGCACACACCTTACACGTGTAACAGATACCCATACATTCTGAGCACTACTTAGATGTAATAGTCAACGCCAGCTATGACTATTAAGTCTTCAGACAGTAAAGATCACACCTCTTAAGTAGTGCTCTAAGTTCCTTTTGTTTGCTGGGATAATAGTTCCTATCATTTGCTCCTAAGTTCCTGTTATTTGCTAAGATCTCTGTTAAATGTTTTGCATGCATTTTCTTGTTTCATGTTTATACTTAAGAGGTGGTACTGGTAGTATCCCAATTGAACAGAGGAGGAAATTGAGGCCTGAGGTGGGTGGTTAAGTAAGCTTTCTAAGTCACACAGCCCATGACTGTGTAAGTGGGAAATACAGCTGTGGCCGTCAGATTCCAAAGCCCATGCTCCTACTCACTACACAGTGGTACTCTGAGATAACACTTGAGAAGAGATTTGGCCTCTTAAAAGTAAGACTCTTCAAAAACAAATCAGAATTCTTTGCACATTGAGATTTATACCAAGTAACTTTTCCAGACAGGGAGGTGACCTATTATGGTAGGAATAGATCTGGACTAGAAATCAGAACATCTAGGTCCTGATCACGTTCTCTGTCTCTTTCTGGTGATTTTGAGCCAGTACATTAATGGGAAAATAATTCAGTTTATATCCTCATAGAGGTGTAATTAAGCCCTGTTGAGATGGTGCCAAAAGAGGTCTGTTGGAAAACATGGGAAAGTGTCTGCATTTGAGGTGTGGCCACTCTTGTCCCCTTACCTCTCACCCTGTCTTCTGCTATTGACCTTGTCGCCTAGTTGTTTGCCTGGGAGGGGAAGCCATGTCAGATCTCATCAGTGGCCTCTTGTTTATTCTAGCAAACACTTGGATTGGCTTCGCCATTACCTCATTGCAGGGATATTCAGAGCCAAGACACAGCTCTTAGCTGATGTGTGCAGTTCCACTCCTGCAAGAACCAGTATCTTAGACCTATTCAGCAGTATCTTTTCCAAAGCACCGCCTCATGTATGTTGCACTTTACTGTAAGTGAGAACAGTGAGACATATGACTGGCTTAAAGTTACAGAGTATTTAGAATATTTAGAAGATAGGGAATTTAGTAAAATAGGACTTGTACTTACCAGTCAAGTTGTCTTTTCATTAGTTCATCATTCCTACCCTGGAAGCTGATGAACATGTGGAGGTTCAAGGTTGGTGTGCGTTAAAATATTAGTGCTACATTTTCATTGCCACTTCTGTAGAAAGTGGTGTTTGTGACCTCTCTCACTGTATTTACATCATCACTTTGCACACTGGTCATGAAGCTTTCCTGAGCTTTGTGTAGGTCTCCAATGATGTAGTACATTGACAGAGTACTTCTGTGGTAAAAGAAAAGGGATGTTGTTTTGGTGTTAATGTGACCAAGGTACTTCAAAGGCAGTCTTACTTTATTAGAATCTAAACAGAACTCCTTCTCCCCATTTGACACTCCCCACAACTTTTTAAAAAATTAATTAATTAATTAATTAATTGGCTGTGTTGGGTCTTCGTTGCTGCACATGGGCTTTCTCTAGTTGTGGTGAGCGGGGGAGGGCTGGGGGCGCTACTTTTCATTGTGGTGCCCGGGCTCCTCATTGTGGTGACTTCTCTTGTTGTGGAGCATGGGCTCTAGGCGCACAGGCTTCAGTAGTTGCGGCACACAGGCTCAATAGTTGTGGCACATGGGCTTAGTTGCTCTGCGGCATGTGGGATCTTCCTGGGGTAGGGATCGAACCCGTGTCCCCTGCATTGGCAGGCAGATTCCCAACCTCTGCGCCACCTAGGAAGTCCCACAACTTTTTAAATTAAAGAAATCCTCTGTGTTATAAATAGTGATATGTGCAAAATTTTAAAAGGATAATTCAAGATAGAGCAGAACAAGAAATCAAAGAAACAAAAACTAGCAAGGCAACAGTTTTTGAAAAATAAGACAAACAAACCAGGTTTTGGAGTATTAACCAGTCGCTAGCCCTAAGCACTCATTTACTTTTGGTAATTGAGATCTTCGTAAAGCACAGATTAGCTAGTCTATTGCGCTTACAGGCTTTAGGTTACCGGAGGGTTGACTGGAAAGGCTGTTGGTTAGAGGTGGTAGGAAACATACATCATGATGAGGAGAGCTGTATGAGTGAATATCCCATACTTCTAGAGTGGAGACAATGGTAGCTGTGCTGTGTAACTCGTGGGGTTGTATGTTAAATGAGATGATAGCAATGAAAGAGCTTTATTATGTCTCCAAATATTAGGTGGTGTCCATGGATCTTTTGGCAAAGTTTCCCCTTACGAGCCTTAGGGAGCTTGTTCTGTCTACAATAAGAAACTGGATCATAGGATATTTTCAGTAAGAACTGTATAACTTTCTACATAGAGAAGTAACATTACTAAACTTAATAATAAACCTAGTTGCTTATAAAATATCTAATATTGCCAAATATTTAAAAAAACATTTTGGCCTCTCTTCAAACTAATAGGTGTATATGGAACAGATACTATGTTACTCACCAGGCTGTAAAAAAATAAACCTTCCCTTTAGGAATTACCTGTAAGTAGGGACACTGTAACATATATACTAACAGAGAATATAGAGGAGGAACTTTGGCCCATAAGACATGAATGGAAAATGTACACCTTATGGGTGTTGGGGGCTGGGAGTGATGGTGGCTGCTCTTGAAGAGTCACTTTCTGCCAAAGATATTGTTCTCCACTGAAAAAAAATCATGTCTGAGCTTGGCCTTTATTAACTGGTCAACTGTGGACATTCAGTGGTGCTGGTTGGAGTGCTGCTCTAGGAGCAGAGATCCCTAGCATAAGCAATTGCAGGAAGCCCTGAGCAGTTTAGCCTTTCATTTGGAGTAGGGTACAAGGAGGAAGGAATGGTAAAAGTTCAGGTTAGAAACGTATGATTCCGTCTTGAAGTGCCTTCCAAGTCAGGTGGAAAAGTTTGTGCAAATAGTTTGAATATTCACTGATTCACTGAAGGAAACTTGCATTGTGTCCATGGGGCCTTCCCATCCTTGAGCTTCAGTTTCCTCATCTATCTAATGAGCGTCTTTACTTTCTAATCTCAAAGTTGTGACTCTGCTCTCTGATGTTTCATAATTCCTCGAATTACTAAATTTTAACCTCCCACTGAGAATAATTTATTCAGTATGTATTTATAACAGAACTAGTGGCTCTACAGTAGATCTACAGCACCCTGTGCTAGGTCCCAGGGACCTGGTATTGAATAAATTTAAGTTATGAAGAGTCCAGTGGGAACTGGGGTTGGGGGAATAGTCACGTATTTCTGATTTAAATATGATCTGGAAAACTCCATGAGAAGTAAGTAGAGGATGATGTAAGGACCATTACCTGCTCAGGAAACATCATGAGCGAAGGCCAGAAAGTGGACATGAGCTTGGTGTATGTATTAGTTTTCTATTATTGCTGTAACAAAATATCATGAACTTGATGACTTAAAACAACACAGTTCTTTATTATCTCGGAGGTCTGCAGTTCACAGGTTCAGTACAGGTCTCCTCGGCTAAAATGAAGCTGTTGGCAGACTGAATTCTTTTCTAGAGGTTCTAGGGCAGAATCACTTTCCTTGTCTTTTCCAGCTTCTAGAGGACACCATATTTCTTGGCTTGTGGTCTGTTTTTCTCAAAAGGAAATTCCTGTTCCTTTCAAAGCCAGCAACATTGCACCTCTTTGACCATAGTTCTATAGTCTTATCTCCCTCTGACCACAGCTCAGAAAGGTTCTCTGCTTTTAAGAGGTCATGTGATTAGATTAGGGCCACCTAGATAATACAGGATAATCTCTCCATTTCAAGATCTTTAATCTTAATGACATCTGCAAAGTCTCTTTTGCCAAACAAAGTAATGCTTCCAGAGGTTCCAGGAATCAGAATGTGGACATCTACAGGGGTACCATGATTCTGTCTAGCACAGTCTTTTTTATGGGAATATAAATAATTACACATTGTTAATAATGTACAGTAAGTCCCCTACATACGAATGAGTTCCTTTCCAAGAGCGCATTTGTGAGTCTAATTTGTTCGTAAGTCCAACAAAGTTAGCCTAGGTACCCAACTAACACAGTCAGCTATATAGTACTGTACTGTAATAGGCTTATACTACTTTTCACACAAATAATACATAAAAAACAAACACAATAAATAAAGAAAACATTTTTAATCTTACAGTACCTTGAAAAGTACAGTACAACAGCTGTCGCTTCTCAGCAGTACCAAATACAGCACCACTGCTTCCACGCTTGCTTCCCGACATCCTGAGCTGGAAATAAAGATACTGTACAACTGCACCGTATACAGCACTGTACAGTAAAGTACACAAAAGCACAACCACTTGTAGAGGAGGCACGCACATGACAGTTCACACCAGACACGTGAACTAACTTACGTGATTGGGCATGCAAGCCTACGTTCGCATCTTTGAAAGTTTGCCACTGGAAGGTCCCTATGTAGGGGACTTACTCCATGGAAAGTGAGGATGTCCGTGAGAAGAACTGAAGTGGCTAGATCATGTGTTTTGTGCTTTCAATAGAGTTCCAAAGTATCCTGATGGCAATAGGGAGCTAGTCAGTTCTTTTTAGTACAGGGATATTTAATCTATAATGAAGTTAAACTATTGAAGAAAGCAGCTTGGTGGTACCCAACAATCCTTTGCATTTATTTCTATGGGAAAATTAAGCCTATTTTTGGACTCAGTATCCTGAGACATATTTTGTGCCCAGTGTATAGTGTTATGTTCCCTATTCCTCCCTTTTTACCATGCCCTTTTCTACTCTCTCCCCCTACTTAATTTTTCTGGAGCCTGAAGGAATGCCATTCATGGTCTATGACTTGTTGGGTGAAAAGTTCAGGATGGCTTTCATCGGGCAAAGGTGCAGAAACGGGAACTTGGTAGCAGCAAGAGGTGCTTAGGTAGACAAAGAAATGCCTGTTTCTCGGAACAGTGGCACATTGAACTTGTGCTTCCTGGAGCTGAGAGAGCCTGAGTGAGGAGGTGGATGGCCTCTTCATATATTCAACCCAAGAGCACCCCCCAGCTTTCTCTCAGGTCCCCAAGGAACAGATCTAGGAAGTGTAATGAAAGAACTGGCACTGCCTCCCTGTACCTTCAGTGTAAAAGTGGGCAGTTAACTTGTGTACTTCTTCAAGAATGATTCGTCATGCCAAGGAGGAGCTGGTGAATAGAAGGAGACTAGTAAATTCAAAGATTCTCCTGATGGCACAGGGAAATTGAGATTTATTGTTCAGTCGGTTCCAATTACCCTGTTGTATTGCAGAGGAAAGCAGCTAAACAGGATGTTGGCTTGTGACAACACCAAGGTGGAATCAACCTCGAAGGAGATGGTGTCAGAGCTGTGTTCAATGCCTGAGCTTCTACGAAGCAAGTCACTTGTGAGACGATGCCTTGACACGGATAGGATCAGGGTGCCCACGTTATATCTGGCCGCAGAAGTGCGGATGCTGAATAGCACACGGGCTTTGATCTTCATGGGATGGCAGGCTTGGGAGTAAGGAGAGGGCTGTAGTTGTAAAGGTCATCTCTATCACTTATGAGAAAACGCATTTTATGCTTATGTGAGACTGCAGATCAAGAATGGGAAATGAGCATTTTTGAAGAAAACTGCGAGTTGTTTTCCATGTGTGAATTTCATGTACATGGGGGGTGTGTGTGTGCATACGTGTATGTATGTGTGTTTTTCTGGAAGAGTTTAGCATCCTGAATCCTTGCTCCTGCTATGGTGTAGTTAATAACACCTAACACCCGCTGCGGTGCATGGAGAGGAAGAAGCTTCTATCTTCCCCTTTAGATGTTAAGTACGTAACATATTTTTTTCAGAAGAGGCATGCAATTTCAAATGTGACTTCTTTCCTAACTTGCAAGTCGAGTTGACAGCAGTGAACTGATCTTCTCTAAAGGAACTCACAAAGGGTATCTTTTGAACAGTGGTAGTTGAATTTCATACCGAAATACAAAGCGTTAGAGATTTGAGGTGAACTATTCTTTATCTGGATGAACAAGGAGAGCCCACAGAGCTGAAGCTGCTTGTCTGAGGTCATGCAGTAGGTCAGTGGCACTGCCAAGGCTGGAGCCATCATCACCTGGCACCCAGTTACTTTCTTTCTAGTCCAGCACAGCTGCCTCCCAAGTTTAATAGTCTATGACTCACAGTCCAGATCTATGGTGACATATAATATGTTACTTCGATTCTAAATCAACAAGCCACTTTTAGAAGTGCTTACACTGCTGCCTTGCTTTCTACACTATTGGAGTCTTCAGGTTGAGTCTTATTTCTGGAACTCCTGTAAGAGTGACCAGGAGAGGCATTTTTTCACTGCCACTTCAAATACGTATTGAACACTTGTGGGCGGCGAGTCTCTCCTAGAGGGTGAGGGCTCAGCGATGAACAGAGCAAAGTGTATTTCCTAGAACAGTTCATTTTCCTCTGGGGAGAGGCATCATAAGTAGATAAACAAGTAAACATTTAAGTCCGATGAAGTTAAGTGCTGCAGAGAAAAATAAAGCAAGACAAAAAGGGGAGAGGGAGTACCTTGTTGGAGTAGAATGATGGTGGCTATTTTACATGAGGTAGTTAGAGAAGCTCAGAGAAGGTAAGAAGATGCGGGATTGAGGAATTGGGACAGCGGTCAGTGTCTTCCAGACAGAGGGACGTGCACATGGGAAAGCACTGGCGGCGGAACCTGGCTGGCAAGTGGCTTGTTTGAGGCAGAGTAAAGGAGTCAAGGGAAGCTACAGTTAAGTGATCTTAAGGAGAGTGAGAAAAGATGAGGGCAGGGAGGTGACAGGGACTGTTGCACGGGGCCTTGCGGGCTGTTCTAAGGACTTTGAGTCTTACTCTGAGTGAGATGGCGAACATTGAAGTCATGTGATCAGACTCACCTTAAGCATCACTCTGGCGACTTTGTGGAGAATTGAATGTGAGGTAGAAATGATAGTTGCTTGGTAGGTATGGGGCAGGTACTAAGAAGTACTGGGGTTCTGGACATATTTTGATGGTATCATCACCAAGGTTAGTGGACAGATTAAATGTAGACTATGAGAGCAAAAAAAGGGTCAAGAATGCCTGCTGCGTTTTCAGCCTGAGCGATGAGAAGGGTGGACGTGCAATTTAGTGAGGTGTCAGGAGGACAGCAAGATACTTAGTTTCGTGGGTTTTTGTTGTTGCTGTTTGTTTTTAGATTTTTTTTTTTTAGAAGAAGAGGTGATCAGGAATTTGGTTTTCGATATGTTAAATTTGAGCCAACTCTTAGCCTTACAAGTAGCTCTTGAGTAGACAGTTATATATTTGAGTCTGGGGTTCAAGGGCAAAGTGTTGACTTGATATAGATGTAGGAGTCGGCAGCTATGTGTGATGTCTTGATACTGAGTGGCATTGTTTAAGGTGATGGACTGGGCCCTGGGGCCAAGATTTTGTCTCTTGGAGACACAGAGGAGTCACGAGAGCTGTTGTGAACAGCGATATTGAGGTTGGAGGAGAATCAAGAGACAGACCATCCAAAAATACAGTGAGAAGGGTGCTTCCGGAGGGAGCAAGTGAACAAGCGATCTGTACTGTTGGATCAAATGTTATGAGGCTTAAAAATTGGACCACTGGATTTAAGTCTTTGATGGTTGTTACCTTGATACAAACTGTTCTCGCCATTCTCCTGAGCTGTTGGCTCACACTTGTTTTACTTTTCCTTTGGCCGGGTGGACTCCACACTGAAGGATCATTAAATACGAGGACTATGAAGGGAGCTGACGTGGTTTATTTGCAGAATTTTATTGCCTGAAGTCCAATCCTTGTTCCACGTTTACTATTTGTTTAAGTGTGTATGACTTACTTCACCTTCCTCTGTGCTTCTTTTTAAAGAGAGGAAATGATGTTATCCATCTCATAGGGTTATTGGAAGGATTGAATGAGAGACACACTTAGCACAGTATCTGTCACATAGTAAATGACCCATAAATAGAATAAAACAATCAGTAAAATTATCAAAAAGACTTGGTACGGTTAGGTTCTCAGTGGATGTTTGCTGAACCCGTGAAGACAAGGTGCGGGGGGGGGTGGGAACCAGACCTTCAACGCTTTTTAAAACAACTCAGCAAATAGAGTTTCCGGGACTGCCAGGCCATAGTTATTTTTGCCATTTTTACCTCCCACTTGCTGTTCTAAATACAAGCAAAATACAACTACGGGTTCCCCAAAGGTCACAAATGAATGTGATGATCTAGAGGATAATGGGCAACAGTGATTACATTTGATGAAATTTCTGTCTAGTGAGCGGCACGAGACTCTGCTTTTTCTCAGAGCAGCCATGCCTTTGTCCTATTCTGAACTCATGGGGGAAGAAAAAGAGTCACTGTTGTAACAAAGAGCTTGACTTTTTGTTTCCAATGGGAGACACAAACCTCTGTACAGAGAAAAGGAAACAAAATATCTGTGTTCTAGGGCATGCCCTGCCTGTGTTCCTGTCTTAGCATGCCCCTGCCTCTTCTGGGTGGTGGTCTCTCCGGATGTCATGACAGAGTGGAAGTCGTTCACCTCCAGTGCTTCCTCCACCTGGAACGCTAGATGGAGATTGAGGACTCATTCCTTCTGATGACATATGGCCAACCTTCAGCTCTTAATTGGCCCACCGTCATGATCACCAGTACTTGATTATTCACACATTTTTGAATACATGAATTGCGTAAAGCTGTTCAGTGATGGTGAAAATTGAGTCCTAAATATTCTATCAGCTGTATATGCAATATAACCTGTTCGGGATCTCATTAGATTGTAAAATGGTAAGTGAAATATGCACCAAGCCAGAAAGAACATTATAAGGGAGTAATACAATTTGATTTTTATGAGTTAAGGATGATGGTATAGTAAGAGCTCCCGTTATAGGAAGCCTGGAGCTCACATATGTAGTCCTGTCTCTAGGAAGGAAAACCAGTGAGCGTGCATTATTTTCATTCTTGAATCTCTGTGTTCACAGAATCAACTGTTTTGCTCAAAATTGGAAAACAAAGCGTCCTGTAGACCCTTTGTCCAAGTCATTCTGGCTCCTGACTCATACCAGCTATATTTATAGTTTTGCATATTTTATTATTCTTTAGCCACAGCAGAGCCACAAACAGAAATATTTTTCCTTTGAAAAAGGTACCGAGAATTGCCTAGTTTCCCATCAGAGAGAATAAAAACACTTAACCTCACATAAACTCACTTCAGAAAATGTGAATGTAACACTGTTCCCCAAACCACTTTCTCCTTTGAATGCCAGCTGTCTACACAAGCAACGCTCCTGACCTTCTCCTTCCAGCATCTCAGGCCCTTCTGCCTGCTGGGCTGGGACAGGACTGGGGCCGCCCGTCAGGCAAAGCATAAAGAGCTCCTGGTCTCCCTCTGAAATCCGGGCCTTGGATTCCTGTGCTACCGTTCGGCGGCTCTGTGAGTGCCGTAAGGTATTCAACTTCTCTAGATCCTGATTTCCTCATCAGGAAGGAGGAGTGATTACATTTACTTTTTGATGTGATTAGAATTATGGGAAAATTCTATGCATTTTCCAAAATGCATAGAAAGTGT
Organism: Hippopotamus amphibius kiboko; assembly: GCF_030028045.1. NCBI lineage: Eukaryota > Metazoa > Chordata > Mammalia > Artiodactyla > Hippopotamidae > Hippopotamus > Hippopotamus amphibius. Next base: position 163,275,702 of record NC_080191.1, read on the forward strand.
CCATCCCATGACCTAGTATGTGCAGGTTTGCCTCCCCTCCTCCAGCTGGCCCGTGGTTCTGTTGCTTCACTTGTACTCTGATAAGTTAGGAAAAATGGCAGGCAACCACCACTCAGGATCCCATGCAATTTAGTGAGGCCTCAGAACACTACGCAGCAATGGCCACAGCACTGTGATGTCAGTTTCCTTGTGTGTTTCTCAGGCTTCTGTTGTTTCATAGTCTGCATGGTGTAGAATGACCTCCACCAGCCCTGGACCCCAGCCCTAACTCTCAGATTCACCTAGTCTTTGACCTATGCCAGCCCATTTCCTTCTATCACATATTTAAATGACAGTCCTATCCCTTAAGGTCTCCCCAGAGCTGCATAGTTTATTTATTTATGCTTTTGTTTATTGGATATTGTTGGATATTGAAGTATTGAGGGCCATCCTCTCCTGTGTCCCCTTCCTTTCCTACGACTCAAGCCTTATGTGTTCCCACTGTTACCCCTGAAATAGTCACTAGGTAACATTTCTCAGCCTGGCTAATCTATGGGCCCTTCAAGGACTGGTCTTCCTTCCTGATCATGATGATTCAGTGCTTTCCTCTGATATCTTAGAGTCTATAAAATATTTTAATTTATTCTTCAGTACTGAAGTGTCACGATAACTCTTGAAGATGGGGATTCTTATCCACGTTTTAGACATGAAGAAGCAGGCTGAGAGACAAAATGCTTTGCTCTGGAGTTCTATAGTAAGTATTGCATAGCCTCGATTTCAGGCAGCATCCCTCTTCTCACAGACCAATGTCCTGGCCTTTGTTCTGCATGGAAACATGACGCCCAACCTGAGTTAGAATGTCTGTGTGCTTATTGGTCCCTGAGCAAATCTGTCTTTACTAACATGAGTATAAATTGAAACTTTCAAACGTTTTCTGAAGCTTATAGGATCTACATTTCCCTCCTTTTCCAATACATTCCTAATTTTAAATTCCTTGTTAAGCTCAAGGGACATTTTTACTCCAGTGTAGAAATTCACTGTTACCATTGGCTTCTGCAGAATTCTCAGTAAAGCACACTTCTTCATTGTGATCGGCAAGAGGGGTGCACGTGGTAGCTGAATGTACCTTGCCTTGAGTATTAACTTGAGAGGCAGTCACTGTAAAAGAAAGCACACTTGTTTTAATAAGCACCCTTGATTTTTCTCCCCTGTCTTCAATGGAAATCCATCCCATACTTAATAATCAGCTGGGCTTGTCAGTACACGTCCCTGTCATTACTCAAAAATGTAAGGGAACAGTATGATGTAGAAAGAGCACTGGGCTAAAAGTCAGAAGAGCAGATTCCAAACCCTCCTCTTTCACTAATTATTTGACTTCAAAAAAATCACTACACTTATCTGAACATCTTGTTTACCTTTTATAAAGCATTGAACTAGATCTTTTCTAAGGTTCTTTTCAGCTCTAATGATTGGTAAATTCTTCAGCAAGTTTTCCTCCTTCCTCACTTACTGGAATACTATCTTTCATTGTCTGCATTTTGCAAGGAAATGCTTCTTGCATGTAAAATGAGGAGGCTTTTCAGCTGTTTATTGAGTACAGAGTGTGTGAAATATAATTAAAGTATAATAGAAGTTTGGAGGAGGGAGACATCCAAAAGAAGAAATTATGAGTGATGAGGACAGTTTGAAAGCACGGGTTCTACAGAGAATGAGGTGTCACGGAGCATCTGTATGTGTGGAGGTGAGCAGTTAAGAGAGAAGGTCGTGAGGATGGGCGGTTTGGCATGAGTTTGGGGGATCACCACAGTGTGTACTGCAGGCATGTTCACGCATACACACACACACACACACACACACACACCCTCTTTTAAGGGTCCCCTGACTATTGCTCTTTTTACTTCAGCAAGCAGATAAACTGCCAAGATTAAGTAGATGTGTACGTTTGATAAGTAACTCCTTTAAAACGATGGAGAAAATCAGGTGTACCAGCATCTTTGGTCCCAATGATTGTCATATCACTGATTTTGTTTATCTCCGCATTGGCTGTGACTTCCTGCAGGACAGAATTTCGCATGTATTCTTTCTTAAATTTCCAGCACGGTTCCACCGTAGTTGGTACTCGGTAGTAAACGCTTGTTGCACTGAATTGCTGCCTGCCTAGATTCCTAGGAAGGAAGGAAGGAAGGAAGGAAGGAAGGAAGGAAGGAAGGAAGGGAGGGAGGGAGGGAGGGAGGGAGGGAGGAAGGAAGGTTGATAGGTGGTTTTTCTTACATTGAATCACTAGGAGAATTTTTTTTTAATGAGCTACCGATAACAAAATAAAATTGCAATGAAAGAATTGACAGCCTAGATCTGTCGTCTGCCTGACCTGACAATTAAAAGAACTTATTACTGTGTCAGCCTGCCAGATGGATCTCCTTGAAGTGTAGTGTGCGGCGCTTCTGAGCGCGATTCAAGTGCAGGCTTCCTTTTCTCCCCACTTCGTGTTTGTTGAGCTTGAGAAAGAAGCAGTTTTATATGAACTAAACCCACTCATCTCAAGTGTGTTTAATGACAGCAGTATGTGACAGATAAAATAAAATCCTACAGCCTCATTTGATGTTTGTTTTCATTTCAGACCTTAGTGAGAGGAGACGGAGGAGATGAAACGATGTGGCTCAAACGGAGGAGTTTAAAATAAATTATCTGTGATCACAAACTTGTCAATTTCTCCCCAGGGAAATTGGAGAGGTCGGATAACACAAACACTAGTAGTAGTAGTTGAGATTTATAGCGTGCTTAGCAGCGTGTAGGGTGGCTTTGTGTCCGTTTCTCATCCTATCCTGACATGAGTCTGTGAGTTTGCCTGGCCAGAAACTACTGTCCCCTACTAACCACAAGGCTGAATGAATTGCCCCAAAGCCCTGCTTTTAAAGTGGCCCTGTTGATTTTTATTTTTACTCTTTTTATTTTATTTTTTGCCAAGTGGCATGCAGGATCATAGTTCCCTGTCCTGGGTTGGAACCTGCGCCCCTGCATTGAGAACCTAGTGGGAAGTCCCTTGATTTTGATTAGAATCCAGTGATTCCTCGAATTTTCAGTACTGGCTCACCAGTCAAATACGTGTGCAGTACATTGGAGGCATCTTTTTCCTTAACTTTATTGAAACGTGTATGAACAGAATATGTGGATAAACGCTCACGACGCTATCCCAACAATCAGAAGTATGCAGAATAGAACTTCAGAGTCATCTCTCACTCAACACTCTATTTCTTCTCTACGCATACCAACTCCATACTGTTTTCATCAAGTAATCACTATAGTCTGTTTGTACCTCTTCCCAGTGTTTTACCAAGATATTAATATAGTCAATATATGGCTATGGCTGTACAAGGAACATTTATTTTAAACATAAATAGTATGATATTATCTCTTGTCTCTAATTTGTTCTTCTCCTCCAGATCTTCCCATGTCAGTAAACAGGGACGTGCTGTATTGTTTTTAACACCTGTTCAGTGCTCCATAGTTTGAATGCACCATCATGTACCTCTTCTGCACTCATAGGCGTTCGGGATAAGCTTCAGCTCTTCTTTATTACGTCATGTTAAGATGAGCTTCCTTGCATGGGGATCTTTGTTTTTGTGTGAATCCAGAATTAAATGCCTGGAATTGGAATTGCTTGGTTTTTCGAGGTTTATCAAAAGTCGGTTTCAACCACCATCCCAAGTGTGAGAATCCTCATATTAGCCTGTGTTATAGACCTGAGCTTCCACTTAGTTGTTCAAGGATGTGTTTTTCAGACCGATCTAGACACTTCTCTAAACAGACTCTTGTGGCCAAGAGAGTAAATGTTGGGGAGGTTATTTTCCATGGCTCTGTGGTTTGGATACAGGTGGCAGTCACCATGGAAGAAGAGCAGGGTATTCTTGTGACAATTTTGTTTACTTAAAACAGCCACATTCCTCATTTGCCTAGAAGTTACTTAATGCAATGAAAATATCTACCAGAATTAAAAAGGCAAATGGTGCCATGCGTTCAAAACTACCGTAAATTTACTCTTTGTTAAGAAACAAGTGTTTTATATAATCAGGCTTGAAAAAAATATGATTTAACTTTCTGTACCAATTATATGACATGAGTGTCCAGAGAGTCAATTCTATCTTCCAGATCATCCTGTCTCTTTCTGCGTTTTCTTGCTGCTTCGTCCTGAAGGTAATTAATAGGGATCAAAGTCTTAAAATCTGGATATGGAAGAGAAGAGAGCTCTTGTGCAGTTTTGCAGACTGTGGAAGAGCCTTCTCACGGATATTTCCCAAAACACGAATAATGTGTCACAAGCAGAGACACACAATAAACTCCCTTCCCCCCGTCCATTTTCTTTTTCATTGTTAAAAGGCTTTGGTTATTTTTAAAACCATAAATACCAGTATAGTTCAGAATCCTGTTTGCCTACGTTCTCTGAAAATAAAGAAATCGTTTCCCAGGTTTGTTGTCCTTGGGTCCTTTTTGGTTGCAGGAGGCCAAGATGTGCTTAAAGCTACCTCGGGTGACATTAGATGGTGGGAATTTGTGGAAGGGATACAAAAGGAAGGAAAGAAGTCCCAAAACTGTGTCAGCAGCCAGACAGCCAAGGCCCATGGAAACTTGGAAGATCACTGAGGACACAGCAGTAGCTGATTTTGTTATCCCCTCCAAGTAAACATCCTGTGTTTCCTTCTGCAGTGGGTCGCCATGCCTACGACTTAGTTTCACTCAATTTTCCTTTCCATTTCCTCCTGCTGCTCCTGTGGATGATTCTGTTTGGTCTTCTTCTGGACACCACGATGTTCACTCTGGAACGCCCTCTCCTGCCTTAGGGCTCCTTCATAGTACTCTGTATATCTCTTGCTTTTGCCCCATTCTATTTCCGCTACTGGCTGTCCTTTCTCTGTATGGCCTGCACTCAAAGCAGTGGGATCCATTATTTTAGCTGGTTCCTGTCCAGTACAAATTGGGAAGGACGTCTTCCTTCAACATATCTCATGAAGCTGGTTTTGGTTCAATCTCTGATCCAGTTAGTTGTGGGCCAAATTCAGAATTACCTGTTTACAAAGCTGTGGTAGTGGATTTAGCAGGGGAAAAAAAAAGCAACTTCTTGAGTCTCTCACCTTAAAGAGAACTGTGGATGTGGTAGAGACTCAACATTTTATGCCCTCCTCTATCACAGTGAGGTTTTAACTCAGCCACATGGAAGGTTTTGAAGATGCAACATTCAAGTCCACATGCTCCAGAAACATCAGGAAGACTTAGGTTCTGGTTCTCACGTTCCTCTAACCAGCAGTGGAGCTTGGAGTTTCGCTCTCATTTCTAAGCTTCAGTTTCCCCATCTTTTCAAGAAGTTTACTGTAACAAGGAAAAAGCTGGCTTAAGAGAAGAGGAGGACTAGGACTAAGTGCCCACTGTCCTCTGCCCCCAAGTTAAAAGTGAGACCTGTATTCCCTTGGAAATGCACCCATGGTGTGGGAGCCATGGAAGATACTAATGACTGTGGAGAAGTGAGGGGATGAGGGAACTGAGTGCTGGAGGAGGCAGCAGGGGCTGGAATCAAGAACACTACTGGAAAGATCTGCTTAGCAGGGAGATTGGCTATTTTTCCTCTGTTCCTGCAGATAGAGACAAGTACACGTATGGAAACAAAGATAGGTTGATGAGAAGTGAGTGACTGGGGGAGAACATTTATGCTAATAGAACCTCACTCTTCTCCAAAATAGGGAGGGAAGTTATGTGTGGAAAGACGGCCTGGGAGCATGTGAGGCCAAGGACATTAAATGGACCCTTTGTGGGATGTTAAATAAAGAGACACATGAAAACGTTGTGGTGTAGCACTGAGGCCCACTTGAAATCTAACGATTAGGTCTGCACTATTTCTTCCCTTTCTCAAGAATGTGTACAATCCCAGAGCTACCAAAAAATAAAAAATAAATAAAATGAAAGGAAGGAAGAAAGGGAGGGAGGGAGGAAAGAGACTATGGGTGACTGTGAGCTAAAGGTTATCAGAGACGTTGGGTGAAAAACAAGGGAACGAGGCTAATTGAGTGTTAATTGCTGTGACTTAAGGGAACACAATAAATAATACCTTCCTTTCTACCCATGTTCAGCAGTCATTGAGAAACAGAGGAATCAGATAGTTGGAGACCAAAATGTCAGCTTTATGACAGATAAAAGCACCTTGGATGACTGGCATTAGCTTTAGTTCCAAGGAAATTACTACTCTTTTACCTCTGAATAGACAGATGGCCCTTTGACAGTGATCAGCACTGGTCACCTGCAGGCCTCTCCTGGCGTGAAGCTGTCTTCCAACCCCCTTCCCCTAAACAATTTCGAGCCTGAAAAAGTCGCGAAAAGCATGATCTTGCAGGCAGCTGATTCTGAGTAGAACTCGGAAAGGACCTGAACCATACCTGCCTTGTTTCTTTCCTCCAAGTTACAGGGTTAAGTTTTTCCTCCTTGTCAGGAGGATGAGTGGGGCATAGACAGATGATAGGAATATTTCTCCATGGAAGGTCCCTCCCTGTGGAAAACTCAAGAGTAGGGAATGAACTTTCCCCCTTCATTTAGTGATGGCAGTTCCAAATGGGGTATTGAGGGACTGGATGAAGATGGAGTGATTTGATGTCTTATAATGGCAAAGAGACTCCAGATGGCTAAGGCAAAGATGATGAAAAGGGGCACCTGTTCTGGAGGAAGTGTGGCGAGAGGTGGAGGTGAGGTCTGGGATGTAGCTAGGTGGTGGGTACTGCTGAGTGGACGTGAGTGTCCAGTGGGGTAAGAAAAAGGGAGGAATTGTGAGTCAGGGTGAACTGACTATCTGAGTTAGGCTCTCTCCCCCATGCTTGCAAGTTAACAAGTTCTGTAGCTTAGAGATATGCTCCTGTCATTGGAGCAGATCTGCCTCTGCCTTGGGCTCCAGGTCCATGTTTCATTAGTACTTAGTTTTCACTGTGGTTTCAAAACTGCAGGGTAGCACCATCACCAGTTTTATGTTTGCTGAAAGGCAGTGTAGACCACATGATTTTTCCTAATGTTCCAGTTTATAGAAAAGCTCATGTGGGCTTTTCTGCAAGCCCATGTGGCAGTATTGCATCAGAGCCGTGTTCCGTTGTCTGCAATAAGATGTGTCTACTTTCAGAGATTTTCAAGTGAGTTTGTGAAATAGTCCTTTTGGCTGATCCAGACATTAAGAAAGAATCCTTAGGTTTCTGATGTGCAGTCTCGGTGAAGTTTAGTTAGCATCTAAAGTGGAAATTTTCCCATAAGAGCATGATTAATAAAGGAAATTACTGTCATTACTAAAGATTTGTATTTCAAGTAACGTTCACATCTTAGTGACTCTTTAAGGTATTCAAGAACAACTTTTTTGTATTTGCCTTTCTACAGAATGTGCGACTGACAGCCAAAGAGGTTTAGTCAGAGCTCAAACAGTAAAATCCTCGCAGGAGAAGCTGGCTCCCTTGACACTTTCACATTGCTAATTCCATCATGTGAAATATCCAGTTCCTCACAAATGCCTCTTCATATACAAATACAGCTATGAGTGTACACCTGTGAACAGAGGGCGCGTAAGTTCCTGTCCAAGTAAACCTTTCTTCAAAGTGCCAATATTTCTTAAAAGGGATGAATTAGCAGCACATACACACCTACTTTAAAGATTTCTGATAAGGAGAATTAGCACAGCAAGGAGCCTTTAGAAAACAATTGTGAGATAGCATCATGGCTTTGACAGCTTCCAGAGGTTTCATTCTATTTCTGTTCATTCAAAGCTAAAATTTGTAGTAGGTTTTTTTTTTTTTTTTTTGATGCTGAATAGAATTTTAGTTTGTTCATAAATACATTGTCAGGTGCATATTGTGTCTTATGGATTGTGGGGAAGGAATTAAAGAACCAAGTAGAATAAGACATTTGATATTAAAATAATTGAAAGGATTCAATATTTGATGACTCAAAAAGGACTTTTACTAGACCTCAAGGTTATTTTTAGTAACATGTATTATTGGAATATGTGTAGAAGTTCCTTTACTCACAAATTCTCAAATTGTTTGCAAATGTGGATTAAGCTGTTTGCCAGAATATGCAAATCCTCTCTACCTGCCACTAAGAGATGGTGTGGGTGGGGGATTGTGTACTGTCATTTAGGATTTAGAGACAAAATAACTTTGGAACAGCCTCTAGTTCTTAACCTGTGTATGAGCAAGGTAGCTTTTTCACTGTATGTAGTTAATAGAACTTTTCATATGATAGAAAAATGGGTTAATAAATTTTTTTTCTGGCATCTCTATTTTTATTGGAGTATAATTGCCTTACAATGTTGTGTTAGTTTCTGCTGTGCAGTGAAGTGAATAAGCTATGTGTATACCTATATCCCCTCCCTCTCGGACCTCCCTCCCCCCCACTTCCCACCCATCGAGGTCATCACAGAGCACTGAGTTAAGCTTCCTGTGCATGTTCCTGCTAGCTGTCTGTTTTACGCATGGTAGTGTATATATGTCAATCCTAATCTCCCAATTCGTCCCACCCTCCCCCGCCCCTCCATATCCACGTCTGCTCTCTATGTCTGTGTCTCTATTCCTGCCCTGAAAATAGGTTCATCTGTACCATTTTTCTAGATTCCACATATATGCGTTAATAAGGTTTAATTTTATATTCTCTGTAACTTTTCAGCTAGCCAAGATCTTTGATGGGGAACAATCGCAAAAGTTAACAATTGTGTTTCTTTTTGATCTTCCCTTACGGGATTATAAGACAATACAAAAGGGCTTACACCTTGTCTGCTTTTCCTAGTATGTATGTTAGAATTTCACAGATAATTTTGAACATCACATCTTGACTTTCATATGTGGGAGCAGGACTCCGCAAACAACTTTTCTGTACTTTGAGGGATTTTATATATAATAGAATGTTGTTTTCAAAATGAGCGTTGATGGGGACCGTGCTCTCTATAATCTGGGTCATATTTCATAGGCGAGCTTCATTAGCTATTTTTATAACCTCACCAAGTAACTGGGAATTTTTTTTTTAGTTCAACTATAATCAGCCTAAGAACAACATCTTAATAATATTACGGTCACATCTCTGAAAGTGTTGTATGCGTTGGTTTTGTGTGCCCCTCCCCCCCATACCAAACCCCAAGATTTTGCTGTTTAGTTCAAAAAGCCATGATCTCTCTTTATGTAAATGACACTGATTGCCACTAATCATATTTGGGAAGCTCATGATGATATATGCTTGAGTTGTGGGTTTTTTTTTTAATATCATACTGTGAAATATGATGCCAAGTCAGATCTTCTTTTTGCTTTTAATTAGTCAGCAACATTTATTTAATGCCTACTAAGCTCAGAGCAAAAAGCATGGAGAGTGGCGAAGGGCGGGCTGAAAGTAGATCTAAACGCAAATGGACTATCATCTCCAGAATAGCCGCCCATATCCTTATGAATACAGAAAACAGATAAATGAAAGGATTAAGAAAACTTAAAAGCAAAATCTAAATGAGTGCAAATTGGTCTAGTAAGAGCTGAGTTATATAAATGCAAAGAGGATGCAAATTAAGAAAACTTGAAGTTCAGTATTTAAAACTGGTATCTGTCTACTTTTATTTTCATAATACTTTGCCATGAGAATTGTTACAATTTTGTATACCATACACTTTGAGGAGGAAAATTTCCTGGTTCAAGTGTATCATTTAGAAAAAGCAAACCTAATTCTTGATATTTTATGGAGAACGGAAACAAAGTTTCACAAGTCCTTGTTCATCTTATCACCGTGAAAATTCATTATGTAACCTTAAACAGGCTACTTAACCTCTCTGTGACTCAGTTTTCACATCTGGAAAATGTGGGTGATAATAGGACCTATTTCATAGGATCATTAAAGCATGAAATGTATAAAATTATGTTTCTTCCATTTTAGGAAGCACCTTTTTTCCCCATGGTTTAATTTATTTGAGATTGATGTGCATAGTGTGATTGATTTGATAAGATTTTATTGTGTTGCAGATTAATAGGCAGCAGTTCTTTCTTACTGGTAAAAAAATAATAATGCATCTTACTATCAAAGGCATCATATTGTACATGTAAGGTGCTTAGTAGAACAGAACCTGGCCCACAATAGGTCTTACAGCGTGATACAGTTATCATTGTCTGAATACCATATTTGTGGTTTGTAGGGCATTTTTACCTAATCTCATTGACTTCTACACCATAAGGCAGATATGTTTATGATTCCTGATCTTTATTTGAGTAAATAGAGCCTGGAATATTTGGCAGAGATCACACAGCTGGTAAGTGAAAGACCTAGGCCTGAACTCGGGTTTTATTTATGCTACATTTATCTCACCTTTATTGAGTCCTACTACATTGTATGAACTCTGGGTACTGAGGATGAGCGGTAACTAAGGCAGATGAGGTTTTTTTCTTTGACCTTAAATGCTAAAGAGAGGTGAGGTGAATGTAAGATATAAGCGAGTCAATAAACAAATTTAGATAGTGAAACTGGATAAAAGGTGCAGATGGGAGTCTCTGGCAGGATGCTTGCTGAGAAGGTCAGGTAATGCTTCTCTGAGGAACTGACTTCTGAAGTGACACCTCAGTGTCAGGTTGAGAACTCACACTTGCAGAACGATGCATGCTCCTGAGACAGAAATGAGCTTGGATCTTTTAAGGAAATGGAATGGGCTGGGGTGAACCAGGGGACTAGATGCCTATGGTCCTTAAGGTAGCTGTGATTTTGGGCTTCAGATAGCAGATGCTGAGTTTTGTCTCTCAGAAGCAAAGGATTTGGGTATTCTTTACCATACCTTATAAGCTTATATTTTTTTGAGTGCTTTAGGGAAGTTCTAATATTCTAGAGAGGGATGTGAGCACATGGATTGTTTTTTCCTCTTTTCTAGATGAGTACATTGAAGGACAAGCTATTAAATGATTTTCCCTAGTTTTCTAACGTTGTACAGTACTAGTGATATCTAGTTGCCTCATGTATGTATGTCTAGGTGTTTTTTGTTTGTTTGTTTTTTTGGGTTTTTTTGTTTGTTGGTTGGTTGGTTTTGGAGGATTTTAGAAGCCTGCACTCTTCTAAGTGGAAGTTTCCAATACTACAAATCCATAAGTGCTACCTTTTCACAGTGTATGAAACTGTTCTATAAAAGAAATCATGAGTGATTTTTCCCCACACTTATGTGGTTCTTTGGTATTGCCTCTCTTGGTATCAGCTGTTTAGAAATATCAATTCTGTCTTGAAATAGCCCCTCAAATAATGACTCATGTCAAGCCAAGAGTTTATTTATTTCTCTTTTCATAATTATCAACACCTGTTCAATCTGATCATATAAAAAAAAATAACTGGTGATCTATTTGTTTACAAACATAGCTTTTAGCACCAGTATTTGGTCCTTGCATAGTCCACACTCATAACTCTTTATCTGAATTTAGCAATGACATGCATCTTTCCAAGTCAGGCACCATTAATGATATTGATTTGTCCACATGATCTTGGATAATTCGCTGCTTCTCTCTCTCCTGATTCCTCATTTATAAAATGTGGATGTTGAAATAAATGAATTTTCTAGCTGTACGATTTATAATAATAATGCTATTAATTTACTTACTAAGAAACATCATATAAATTGGGTGTTTGTAAAAAGTGGTTCAGTGGCTTAGAATCTGGCTAACATTTTCATTTTTATTAAATCATTTAATTAAATATAATTGAGCATCTTATAGGGTCCACAATAGGGATGCAAACATGTAAGACTTCTGTCCAGCAACTGAGAGGTTAAACTACAATGAAAATCATAGATTGGTAACTCAGATTTTTTTTTTAATAAAAGATTTTTTGGATGTGTAATTCACTTACCATAGAATTCACCAACTCTATTTTTAAGGGAGATAATTACTACATTACTCAACAAGTATTTTACGAGCATCTGCTATGTTCCAGGGACTGTTTAGGTACTGGGGTTAGAGGGACTGACAGTAGTTCTACAAAACCTAGCCTCTCACAAAATGTCCGTCAACAGAATCTTTTGTTTTACTTTGTTTTTTTATTTTTTTATTCATCTACAGTGTTCGTTAGTTTTAGGTGTACAGCAAAGTGATTCTGGTTCTTTTCCCTTATAAGTTATTCCAGAATACTGAGTATAGTTCCATGTGCTATACAGCAGATCCTTGTTGGTTGTCAATTTTGTATATAGTAGTACATGTATGTTAATCCCAAGCCCCTAATTTATCCCTCCCCACCCCCCTCTTCCAGTTGGTAACCACAAGTTTGTTTTCTATGTCTTTGGATCTATTTAACAGACTCTCTTCTATACGTTGTTAAAGACCAACATTTGGTGTCAGCATAAGGTATTCTGGGAACACACCAGAGGGACAAAGAAAACCTACTCTTGGGAGACGGGGGGAGGTTTCTGAGAGACTGTCATCTCTAAACAGAATCCGAGAAGCCTTTTGAGAGTTTGCTAGGTTGATGACTGGGGACAAAAGAGAGGAGAGTGTTTTTGGGAGGAGGAAAGAAACATGCCAGCACACAGAGGTGAGGCCTGGGTAACCCAGAGCAGTTCAGTAGGGTTAGAGCCCGAGGGCCGGTATGGGAAGGACCACTTCTGCTGGGTCTGGAGGTCATAGAGTCTGTCAGTGTGTGCCTTCATAGAAATGTGCGTGTCTTACTATGAGGTCACAAAGGAGGATGAGGTCAGCTAGAGGATGTGACATTTGAGTTGAGTCACAAAGGATGTCTAGGAGGTTTTTGAGGCAGTCTGTAGTTAGCCCAGGCAGAAGGAACTGCAATTGTAGAAACAAACGTGTGTAAAAGAATGGTGTTTTCAGCTGGGAAAGGAATTTGAAGGACTTGGAAGATGAGGTGAGTGAACCAGAGGAAGAATAGAGCCCAAATATTACATTGGTGAGGGTTGAAGAGCAGCTTATAAATGGATTCTGTGCAATGCAATGAATCTGTACACTGTGCTCTCCATCCCATAGGCAGCTGGGGGGTGGGTAGGGGGTGCAGTTTGAGAGAAGACTGGAACACTGAAGATCTGAGGAAAGACATTAGAAGTAAGTTTCTGAAAGATAACTGGATGTACTTGAATTGGAGGAGCCCTGGGATGTAAATGAAACTTCGGAGTATGTCATCTCTATTGTTTACTATAGCTTATCTAGTTGACATTTTATATAAAATTCAATTACCCTTTGCACCAGTGTTCAACCATTTCTAACATTAGGAAATAATAATTAAATAAGAGATATGGAAATGATAACCAACATTCATTGAAAACATGTATTAATTAATACACTGTATTAATTCACTTGATCCTCACAACAGCCCAGTCAGTCTATCATTTCCCCCCGTTTTACAGATGAGGAGATTGTGGCCTAGAGAGAAACCTGGAACTAGTAAGTGGCAGAGTCTAGCTCCTAAGCCTAATTATAAGAATTCACAACTAAATGCATAATCAAAAATACTAACAGTGATGGTGTTGGTGAGGAGGAATTGGGGGGCACGTTTTTTTGTTTATTTGTTTTGGGTTTTTTTGCAACTCAATGATTCAATGATTTTGCAACCATTACCCCGATCTGATTTTAGAACTTTTCTTCCATCCTGAAAAGAAATCTCATACCATTTGTAGTCACTCTCTATTCTAACCTCCAACCCTATGTAACCTCGAATCTGCTTTAGTGGTCATCAGTCTTTAAATGAATGTGACTTCACTTTAGTGACAGTTTGTTTTGAATAGTAGCAGTCCAGTAGGCTTACTCAGTAACTCAGGAGTGTTAACACAGTTTGAACTTCTAATCGCTAACATCTGCATGCAAGTAATGTTCTCTGTTCTTAATCGAGGGCAGAGAAATGTAAAAGTGCCAGCCCTGTGTCAGTCACTAGTCATATACACATGAGTAAGACTGCTCCGGGCACCACACTTGAGTTCTCCGTTTGTCTTTCAGAGATGCTGATACACAAATGGACACATTATTGAACAGCATTGGAGGATGGAATTTTTCTAGAAATTCTGGTATATTTGTTAAAGGACTTGTGTTAAACTTCTTTCTGCTGGAAGCCATTGAATTGTTTATAAAAATCTAGTATTTCGGAAGCATTTGGACTGCTTGGCATTTTAAGGATAAAATCCACATCAATTTTAAATAAAATAAAGCTCCCCATCCAGAATAGAGTAGTAATTGCCAGACATAAAATAGCCCAGCTGTGCAGTGGCTTAAAGGACAATTGGTCTCGGGCAGAGAGTACCAAGTAGGATGCTGCTATACAAGTAACTGTATGGCTTGGATTACTGTACCTATTTGGTAGTGCATATATCTAAAATTGCTTAAAATAAAAATTGCAAATGCACCAGATTTGATCAATCTTAGCATTTCTTTTTCTTATTTTCTCAGTCGCAAGTTAAAAATAAAATCCTCCTGCCTCATTTTTCCTGTGTGCTAGTTAGTTAGGATTAACTGGAGTTCTCAACAGGAAAGTAATAGATATAGTAGATGACATTGTATAGTGGGTGAGAGCCCGGTAGAGATAATTATACAGTCACTCCCACTATATTACCCTTCAAAGAAACTGAGCCTAATATTCTCCTCCTAAGCAATTTAACCAACTTCTAAAAAAAAAAGTATAAGATATTATTTAGAGAATGAAATAGCTACTATATATAATCAGGAGGGAGAATTACAGCAAATTATAATACTCATTTGATAAGTATATAAAGAGCTACACTCAAAGCTTTGTACCGTACGTCCTAAGTAATTGTTCAGTTGTGCTAACTGTCCTTTATAAAGGAGAAGAGATAAAGAACTGCTAAAAAAAAATCGATTGTTATACTTGTTCAGTAAGGTTTCCCCCTCTGGGTATAGATTAAGTCTAATTTCATGCTCTGTAAGGATCAAGCACACATTTGGTCTTCAAATATTTAACAGTGGTGACTTCTTTGCCTTTCCAAAGATAACATCCATGTAGAAACATAGACACTAGTAAAACTAAATGTGATCAAAATGTGTTTGAAGAGCTGTGGCATGTATCTCTATGTAGGTATAGATGTTATATATCTGTGTTCCCTGCACATATATCCCAATATTCTAAAAAGATAGGGCTGTATGAAAATTTTTTCAGTAATTCTTTGAAGATAACCAAAAGCAGGCTGAGACATCTGCTAAATTGTCCATTTAGTATATACATAAAAAAAAAAAGATGGCCATAACACAAGGGTCAATTTTTCTTTGGTTTGCTTTAAACAAAACAGACCAGTGTGTAAACTGAAAGAGACTTAAATGTTTGAACACTTTCTTTGTGTTTGTAATTCTTGTGCCTCACTCTCCATCCACCCCCACTGCTCTGCTCCGCCCCCCAAAAAAGTACTGATCTGATTGCTATAATGAGAAGCTGTAGCACATAGTGGCTAAGAGCCGTTACTGAAAAGATGGCAGCTGCCTGCCATGGAGAACTCTGAATCTTCCACTTATTAGCTGTGTGACCTTCAGCAGGCAATAGAGTATCTCCATGCCTCTTAGTTCCTGATTTCCAAATGGCTATAATAATACAGTGCCCACCTCATACAGCTGTTATGAGAAGTAAATCACTAGTATGCATAGGTCAGTAAAGCACTGTGTCCTCACATACTTATATTTTGTCAATCCTAAAACCTATATTTGTTTGTTGTCATTGTTGCAAGTGCACATCACAACTTGTTTGGAAGAAAATCCTGCAGGTGATCGTGGAACCCTCTTTTATACAGCTAGAGATGGCCCAGCGAACAGTATTATGGGAAAAAGCATAGAACGTCCATGATTTTCCGTTGAAAAGTGGGTCAAAGGGTTGAACTCTAAATATGAAGAAGCTTTTGGAATGCTTCAGTGTTTTTCATATATATTGTGTATTTTTGTATATATATATACAGTGGAGTGACATGATATTTAAAAAGCTGTCTAAATAATTTTAAAATGTTTCTTTCAGTAACATATAACAACAGTTCTAATAACCAAACACTGTCATAATTTGAATCACAGTATTTTTTGTTTCTAGTGGTGCAATAACTAGTGGTGCATTTTGTAAGTGGTGACACCTATTTTGATGGGACAGTGTAGTAGGCACTCAGAAAGTGCTGGCAGTTCTCATTAGTGTTTGGGTTAAGGTTAATGTGAGTAGGTACATTGTCAAAGTTAATGGTCTTAAGGCCTTTGATTCGGAGTTAAGTGTATTGAAAGAATACCTTGGATTTACCGAAAGTCTAGAGAGCTTGACTTGCAGCTGTATCAATAAGACTTGCCTGCATTCATTCAGTGGATGTTGCACTAACTTGGACTGACATTCACATCTTCTAAGTACCTGCACACTGCCCTTTTCTCTTGATTAGGAGAGTTAAGTTGAATAATAGAAGTGAAAGGCTTTTGAAAATCAAAGTAAGAAGGCAGTGCTTTGCTAACAAGTGTTCTCCAAATCTCAGTGCTTAAAACAAAAGCGTATTTTTTGCTTCTGCTACTTGATCATTGTGGGTCAGAAGTTCTCTGAAGGCTGATCTCAAACACTGCAGGCCCCCACCCCAGAGTAAAAGACTTCTGAGCATCTTTACCAGGCAATTGCATGCTGTGGCCTATAAGCAACACATGTGGACTTGTACTCACAGCTGTCAGCCAAAACTATTCACTTGGCTGTATCCATCCACAAAGGTGCCAGAAAGCAGAGAGTTGGAAATATTGGAAAGCAGCATTGATGACTACCGCAAAGTCCGCAGTAATCGTAATCATAGTAGTTCCTGTATCCCAGAAACTGCTGTATTATACGTGCTTTCCAGGTGTGGCATCCTTTAGCCCTCGTAAAGTAGGTGTGCTCCTGATCTCCATTGTGCAAGTGGGAAACTGAGGCACAAAAAGGTAGATAAACCTGTGCAGAAGAGGCACAGCAAGGCTTTTGCAGGATCTATTGCATTGATAGGTATATTAAACTATGATGGAATTGAATGTATCGCTTTAAACTGTGAAAGGAAGATACAGTTGAGATTTCTCCTATTCTGAAAAACTAGAGTGGACTAAGTGATCCCTAAGGCTCCCTGAAGTTTCATCTGAATCCTAAAATGACCTGCAGGAAAGGTGACTCCCCTGTTTCTCTTGCAGCCTCATCTTCAGAAGCCAGGGGCCCTCCCCTGACCAGCACACTTCCCCTAGAAGCTCAAGAGAGGAGTGCTGTCCCAGTAAATGGGCTTCCAGGGTTGCTGTGAATGTTCCCGCTTTGACTTATTTGAACTTTCTATTTGGAGAATTTCAAACATATGTAAAAGTAGAAGATTATAGTGAACCTAATATACCAAATGATCAGCTATCCATATACAATTATCAATTCCCACCTAATCCTGCTTGTCTTAGCTTCGTAAATTAATCTGGCCATCTATCAAGTAGACCTTTGAACACAGACTGAGTTCCTTGGGTTTGTGGGGCTCAGAGAACAGGACTCAGAAAACAGAAAGCTGCTGATCAGTTGGCAGCTTTGTGCTGGGGAGGCTTAGTGAGGACATGGAGGGGACAGGATTCAAGAGGTTGATTTGAAGAGAGGGAGTCACTAATCAATACTTTGGACAAGTTTTCACGCTGAGGATAAATGATGTGACAGTATTTAATTATTCATGGGACACTCTTGCAAGGTAAGTGGGGAAGGGAGAGATTTGTTGTTAATGTATGTCAAAATTATTGCCTTTCTCCCCAGCTAAAACTATAGTCTTGTCCACCACTGAGATAGTTAATAAACAGTGAGAGCTGGACATCTGATGTCTGTTATGGGGCAGCGTAGAGGAGCTCTGTGCCCTGGGCCCCACCGTCAGGCAGAGAATCCACAGAAGTAGAAAGCACACTGCCTGTCCTCCCTGGACTTCAAAATCAGCAGCATCTAGAGGGCCCTGGGTCATCGAACTTCCCTGTCTCTTAGAACGACGCGTATACTAACCATCCGGGGGCCTCACAAATCTGTTATAACATTCAATTAACAAATGTTCCTCAAATGCTGTGAGCTCCCCGCTCAGATAGATGTGACTGCAATGTAAAGTACCTTTCACTGCCTTATTTATTGCTCCAGCGAACACGTTATATGTTGGCACCGTTTATCTTCATTTTAATTTTATCTCCAACAAATATAGGCATTAATTTAAATCACATACAGAACATAACAGTTTTTATAGAGGCAAACTTATTCCAGTGTGCTGCATTTTAATATCACACTTTACCATCTTTTCTCACTTGATTCAAGAATAGTATCTCTTCCTGCCTCAGCATTTAATCTGAGGACAACAGAAACTTTTTTTGTGCGTGCATGTTCTTGCTCTCAAACTTCGTCTTTCTCGCTGCTTTGCTGTTGGTTGCCTGGAAGTTTGTGAGTGTGGGAACAGGCATTTATTAGTGGCTCTTTTTCTCCTTTGCCAGCTTAACTTCCCATTGCAGGGGGCCGGGGTGGGGAGTTGGCGAGGAGGGACCCAGCATGATGGGTTTTACAGCTGAACCTAATTCTAGGTTTTCCCCTTCTGGTACCTGTTCTAACTGTAACAGATACAACGGAAGATATCCCCTCCTCCTGAAATTCATTCTTTCATTCAGAAAGAAAATTTCCCTTTTCCCTTTTTCTTCATAACTGTTGCTTTTGCAGCAGCTGAGTCTCTCCCCTGAGGGGAAGCGTGCTAAGTCAGCTGCTGTGTTTATGGCTATGAACCATTCCAGTTAGCTGCTACTCCTTAAGCAAGGGCGATTTCCCCATCCTTAATTTGTGGCCTGAAAAGCTGTGTCCCTCCGCAATTAAGACTTGCCGGATTGCCTCTGCCACGGCAGCATATTCCCAGAAGTCAGGGCCTTGGAAGCAGGAATAGCATAAGCACGGCTGTAAGACAACGTGGATTTAAGTCATTCCGGGCTCCTTTGGGAAGCTTTCAGGGCCTTTCCCTCCAAAGCACCCAACTGAAAAGAAAACAAAACTCACTGCTCTAGTGTTTCAGGCCTCTCTGAAAATCTAGGTTTAGAAACATCCATCATAGCTTTTCTTTTTCTTTTTCTTTTTTTTTAACATTAGAGTTTAAAATGTACCCATTATTGTTTAAGTTCCCTGTTTTATCCTTGTAACAACCCTGTGAGACAGATGCCGTGGTTATGCTCATTTTACAGATGAGGAGACAAGAGAAGAGGGCCTAGAGGAGTAAAATCTTTTTTTTTTTCTCCCCTGAATTCATATAGCTGGGACATGGCCGGGCTGGGATTTTGAATCTAGACCATTTTCACTCATTTGCTTTCGGTTATAGCTAGCTCTCTTCAGCCTGAATTCTTGACCTCTTGTTTGACGCTGACTCTTCCCAAACCCTTAATCTTTGTGCTACTAGGTGCATTTTATCTGTGGCAAGAACACGGTTACCCTGGAAACCCACTAGCTAGAATGCAATCCAATTATAGCACCACCGTTCCGGTTTTATTAAATTAGCGTTGCTGATGACGTGGACGTCTTGATGGAAGGATGCTAAGAAATGGGTTCTCACCAGTTGTTTTTGCCTCTTAGGACCATTTGGGATCATTCTTTCACTCCACCAAACACACAAAAATGTTTGGGTGATTGGATTGGAGAGTTATGCTGGGATTGTCTTTTTGGACTATGGGCTTTCAGCAGTGGCTGGAGGTCCATGGAAGTACATGGGAAGAAGCCCGACTGGATTCTGCCTGCTCTTTGAGTAGCCACCCCCCCGCCAACCCCAGTCTGCTGAGTTAGGGCTCTGCTCTGAATGGCTGAGGCTCACGGTCATCTATTTGTGTGGTTCTTATCGCACTTCAGCCTGTTGGGTTATATCCGGACTTGGTTCAGGGAAAGATGCAGCTCTTCGATATTCTTTACAGACTTCTGATGGACAAAGATTTTGCTTTGGTTCACCCTAATTCAACTGGTGAGTTTCCTTCAAATACACAGAATTTAAATAGAATTGAAGCTAGTCAGTGCTTAGCCCAGTGACACCAGCTTGGAGGAAGTGACGTTCTTCATGCTGGTGGGCTGTCAGCCCCCTGAGATGGGGCCTGGTAGGCTGGTAGACTGTTGTGTTACTTCCTTCCACGTATCATGCACCGTGTCAGGCGCACTGCCTATTACCTAAGTGGATTTCATCAGCTCTATTATTAGTTCCATTTTATAGAGGAGGTAAAGGAAGAGCTGGAAGAGGTGACTTGCTCATTTGCAGGGTTGTGAGGTTATGATGATGCGTTTTGAGCACAAGTTCCTAACTTGCCGTCCAGTGTTTTCTTTATACCGTAGTATGTCAAGGTCGGTCTTCTGTATCTCAGAAAGCAAAACAAGGATTAAAAATGCTGAATCTGAATTCTTGAAATTCTAATGCCAGAACTATTTTTGTCTTGAAAAGAGTGTCGGCACATCCTGTCTAGAAGGATAATAACCAGGGAGAAGCGGGGGCCTCATCTTACTGTGTACCTGGGAGAAGGGATATTCCCATGACTCACTTTGTCACCAGGGAGCAGATTTCCAGAAGCAGAACTTCAAAATGGTAAAGAGAATTATGCATCTTCATCAAGCATTCCACATTCTGTGCTAGCTTTCCCACCTGCTAGTAATTAAAGACATTCACTGAAGTCCTGGCTCCCACATCTACTGGCTTGGTGACCTTAACTAATGTGGTTGATGTCTTCAGACCTCATTTCCCCATGAGAAAAATGGAACAATAATAATATTGGATAAGTATGTTGGGTTATGAAGAAATGAGTGAGAAGCATTTTCTCAGCTGTAAAGACATGATCTCATGGAAGATAGTAGTGTCAGTCTTGTGACCACCTGGCTATCTTTCACATTCACCTCTCTCTACACCCCTCAACTTTCTAGTCGTGTAAAACTTAATCTGAGAGTATCTTTGATATTCCTTATGCATAATTGTAGGGACTTAGATTTTAAAATCCTAATTGTTTTTATTTCCCTGACAGCAAATTGTTCTCTAATTTACTCCGTGTGAAATGAGAAATAACACCCTTGATAATTCCACATCTATTATATTTTCTCTTAATTAGGTATGAATCTAAATTTTCCTTGAATTGTGACATATATTTTCATACACATACAAGTACGTATGCGTATTTTACAACATGTAAAGTGATAGATACACTAACAGTTATTTCTGGGGTCATAGGAGATAAGACTTCTTTCTTATATTCTACATATTTTTAAAGTTTCTATAATTAACCTACTTTGCTTTTGTCTTACACGTATAGTGTAATTTATATAAATGTTTTGGTAAATGTATATAAAATGTTTATTTTCATAAATTTGTATAAATATATGTGTGTGTGTATATACACACACTTACAGTGTTTTGGCAAAGTAAAACACCTTTTAACGATAAACACGTACAAAGGAAAATTTTAAAACTATTTAATTTTTCCCTTCCCCTCTCCCTTTTTTCCTTCTTCTCTCCCTCTTTCTATCATTCTATTACTCTATCTAATCTCTCCCTCCATCCCTTTTTCTTTCTCTTGTTCCTGCCCAGCACCTTTTTAGCAAATCTTCTAGAATAGAAACTGTTAACTACAGTGTGTAAGAAAAACAGAATGTGTTTTATGAGAGGAGGTGTCTTGCCCTTGTATCCACATATCATTGTGGTACTTGAACCTATCTCAAAACAAAAGTAGAACTATGCTTTTTTAACACTAATTTCAATCTTTAATGAATAGACTTTCCTTCCCAACCACCCTGATGAGAGAGAACAGAACACTTAAACACAAGTCTGGTGATTCTCGTAGCACACATCCACGCTGGGTGCCCTTTATGGTTCTCAGTGGCCGTGATGATTTCTTTTCCTTTCTTGTCAAGTTTGTAAGATCTTGGTTGATTAGCTTTGTAGCAGCAAGGAATTTGGGTCCTAATAACTAAAGCTTATGCACTTTAGTTTTTTCTCTCCAGGTGTCTGCTTTATGTATGCTTTTTTCTTTGTATCATATTTCCCTTGTCAGTCCATGTGACACTGTTCATTTTAGTTATTATGATATTCATTTAATCCAGAGTGAAGGGGGCACGTGTTTGTGTATCTCTCTGAATTTTTTAAGGGGAAATATTATTTTTCACTTAAGGAGACTGACTTTAGTAGTTCATCCTCTGTTTTTTTTTTTCTTTTTTCAATTTGATCTGTCCAGCTAAGGAGACCGCATTTAGTACTTGCTAGTTGAGACTCATGCTCTACAATTCTGAGTGAGTTCCTCCTGTGGCCCCCCTCTCCCCAAGGTGCACTGAGTCACAATGCGATCACCAGCTGCTTGCGTGCTCTTGCACACCGCACACTAGACAGCGGGGTGGCCAAGGTTCAGCCCGGGAAGTACTTTCAGGAAAAGATGGGAGACGCTTTCCTCTCTCTCATCATCTTTGAATGGCTTTTTGTAGCTGGTATTAATGTTATAAATGATCATCCCTAAGTCTGTCTCAGTTCCAACCCAGATGGAGTTTTGATTTTAGAAAATCATTCAGTGAAATGTATTTCCTGTGCCTGGTAGTCAATGATCACTTACCAAAAAAAGGGGGTGGCGGGAGAATAAAAATAAACTTATGATAATTCACATACACTTAACCTTTACGGAGTGAGTAATACCAAAAAGGGAATGAAGCAGCCTCTGCTGACCAGCATTTGCAAATGGATTCCAGGAATGTGGTTAGAGTTGCCAAAGCACTCTCTGAATCCTGCCAAAAGCATCCCTTGGGCTTTGGTTAAGGTTAGGGAAAATGAGGGATATGGAGGTGTGTATGTGACTATGTTTTAAAGCTTCCTTACCAGCAGTGTGTGGTGGAAGGAACACTGGCTAAAAGCTGGAAATCCTGCATTCTAGACCTGATTCCATCATACTGGGAAAGTTACCTACCTTCCTTGGCATTTTAGTTATCATGTGTAAAATAAGGATGTCAGACTAAAATCTGCCATCATTGGTATTCTGTGCTTTAGATTATTCCAGAACAGAGAGGCCATGCATGGTCATCATGTCTCTGTGTTAACTAAACTAAAACAAATGAAACAACGACAAAAGCAATCCCATTTTTAAAAATGAAAAAAATACATTTCTCGTTAGTCACGTCATAACAATTCTGGATTTAATTATGCTTTTAAAGGCCCTGTCGAATTAAGAGCTCAGGCTCAAACCATGGCTTATTCAAACTCTAATACTATATGCGATGCACAAGGTACCAAGAACTATTTTACCAAAAATCCTCTCGTATTTCTCATGAGAGTAATATTACAACTGATATAGTATTGTTTCTCAATAAATCCCTCCTTTCCCAATTAAAAAAAAAATGACCGAAGGCACTTAGTGTTTACTTATAAACAGATCAAACCTAAAAAGAACTGATGTATCAGTAATGCCTAGTACCTCTGCCTCTTCAATGATATGTTTTTCTCCATTGTTTTCACTACCCATTGCTGCCCTCCTTCTGATTTTAATTACCTTGCTTTGTATGTAGAGTATAAGGACATTTTTGTTAGCTTTCTGTGTCTTGTAATTGCTCCCGTGCCTCTTGGTGGACAGCTGGAACCTTCTGAGGGATCCAGGAAGTCCCCATCTTGAAAGGCCCTTGGGGAGATACATTGCTGGTGTTCTTGGCTTATAGTAGGAAGGCATCTTTTCTTCAGAAGCAACCTTACAGTTTTGTTTAGGGTGGAAATCAGAATGCGGCAAGAATGATCTACATATAGTCTTCAGCAACTTTGGCAAACCTTGTGAATGGTTTGTTTCCTACCGAAGTCAAAGATCAGCCAGTGTGACTTGTGATGCCTATAGAAGGTATATTAGTCAATGCTTTACCAGAGCTGGTAGGAGATAAATGTTAAGAAATTCATTACAAGGAATTAACTTATGTGATTGTGTGGACTGGCTTGGTAGTCCAACATCTGTAGTGTAGGCTATTAGGATGGGCAGGCTGAATCTTTGCTACAGGAGCTGCCACTACTGTCCTCAGGTAGTGGACAGTACCTTTTCTCCTTTAAAGACGTCTCAGCTTTGCTCTCCAGGTCTTTCAACCTTCAATCAGGCCAACCCACATTATCTAGGATAATCTCCCTTCCTTAAAGTCAATTGACTGTGGACTTTACTCACTTACACAAAAGGCCTTCACAGCCATAACCTAGATTAGTGTTTGATTTAATAATTGGAGAGACTATAGTCTAGCAAAATTGACACATACAATTGATCATCAGAGAAGGCTAGCTATTTTCTACAAAAGATCAATCTGGGGTAGAGAAGCCATGGCACTGAGAGGTCAGAAAAAGGGAAGCAGGAAAGGTGCAGCAGGAGCCTCGAGGATCCCAGCAGCCTCACCAGGACTGGTGGCTGGGAGTGATGACGGATACAGGAGACAGTAACTGTCCTACCTCATGCATGCTGAGACCTGAGCAGGCTTTGCCTACCTGCTCTGGGAATAGAACTAGTGCTCGTCAAATAGTTCCTCTGTGTTAGTTCTAAATTCCGAACAGCAGAGTTGATTGTAGTGCCTTTTGTGTTCTTTGAGTTACAGTGTAGTAACCTGTTTATATACTTCTTCAGCGTTGAAAGCATTTGGCTGAAATGCTTTTGCCTCCTTGTCGCTCTCATCCCCTCATCTCCTGGTCCTGGCTGTCACTCACTACCCTCGTGGCAGATGGCTCACTCTCTCTCCTCTGGGTCCAGGCTTTCAGTCTTATTGGAAGATTTCAGGGCTCAACTTGCTGGCTTCTTAGGCCATTGATCTCTTGTCTCCTGTGACTCTTCTCTCCACTCAACTGTAGCCACCGATCCCAGGGTTACATCCCGGATCTTGTCATTGCTTGGTTCATTAATCGGTCAAAACAAAAACACAGCCCTGTATTCTTCCAGCTCTTAGTTAGACAACTCATACTCTATTCTTCAGAATCTTTGTCTTCCATTATCTTTATTTCTATTTCCCCATCAGGCCCTGACTTTATTTCCTCTTATCCAATTTAGATTTTATGTTCAATACTTCAGCCCATTCTTCCCACTGTTTGTTTGTTTTTTTTTTAATTAATTAACTTATTGGCTGTGTTGGGTCTTTGTTGCTGTTCACGGGCTTTCTCTTGTTGTGGTGAGCAGGGGCTACTCTTTGTTGTGGTGCGCGGGCTTCTCATTGCGGTGGCTTCTCTTGTTGCAGAGCACAGGCTCTAGGCACGTGGGCTCAGTAGTTGTGGCATGCAGGCTCAGTAGTTGTGGCTCGTGGGCTATAGAGTGCAGGCTCAGTAGTTGTGGTGCATGGGCTTAGTTGCTCTGCGGCATGTGGGATCTTCCTGGAGCAGGGATCGAACCCTTGTCCCTGCACTGGCAGGTGGATTCTTAACCACTGCGCCACCAGGGGAGTCCCTCTTCCCACTATTGACACTCTTTCAGTTGGCCTTTTCCAGAGTTTCACTTGTGTACCTGCCCTGTTTCAACCTGCCGCACACATAGGCCATCTTGCCAACTTTTCCAGGTTTTTACATACCATACTTTCTTGGTTTCCTTCCTCTTTTTCTGAACAGTTCCACTTTTAAGGCTCTCCTTAGCTCATCTGCTTTCTCTTAGATATTGATTTTCATTGGTGGTGGTGGTGATGGGGGCCAGGGGTGGGGGATGTCTTTCCTGGAGTCTGGTGCTACTTCTCATATTTAGTTTGGAGACTCCCACTTCTGTGGTCTCAATACCTGTGCTGTAATGTTACACAGATGTGTTTCAGCAAGCTCTCTTACACCTCAGATTTAGACCTCACTGACCTAAGTGCTTACCAGCCAGGTACATTTGTATATATCACAGAACACTTAGTCTCAACGTGCCTAAAATAAATTCATTGACTTCTCTCTGGAATTCCTTCTCCTCTTGTGTTGTTAGATTTAATGGTGTCACCATCTAATCATTTCCCTGAGCCGGAAATCTGGGTACTATTTCTACACTCCTCGCTTTCCCTTATTGTCAATTTCGCCTCCTGAGTATTTCACAAACCTTTCTACTTCTCCCCATCTCCACTGCCTCTGAAGGATCTCACATGTACCACATTTGTATAGCATTGGCCATACACTCCTAACTGGTTTCCTTGTAGCCCCTTGTCTGCCACCCAGTCTGTTCCTGAAATGCAGATCTCACTGTACAGTTCCCCTAATGCCTTACCATTCTAGCCCAGTAGCATAACAGAGTGATTAAGAAAACAGACCTTGGTTCCATGTCCTGGCTATTGTAAATAGTGCTGTGATGAACATTATGGTAGATGTTTCTTTTTGGATTATGGTTTTCTCTGGGTATATGCCCAGGAGTGGGATTAGTGGGTCATGTGGTAGTTTCATTTTTAGTTTTCTAAGGAACCTCCAAACTGTCTTCCATAGTGGCTGTACCAAGTTACTTTCCCACCAACAGCGCCGAGAGTTCCCTTTTCTCCGCACCCTCTGCAACGTTTATTGTTTCGAGATTTTTTGATGATGGCCGTTCTGACCGGTGTCAACAGATGAATGGATAAAGAAGCTGTGGCACATATATACACTGGAATATTACTCAGCCATAAAAAGGAATGAAATTGAGCTATTTGTAATGAGGTGGATAGACCTAGAGTCTGTCATACAGAGCAAAGTGAGCCAGAAAGAGAAAAACAAATACCATATGCTAACTCATATATATGGAATCTAAGCAAATGGTACTGATGAACCCAGTGACAGGGCAAGAATAAAGATGCAGATGTAGAGAATGGACTTGAGGACATGGGGTTGGGCGGGGAGGGGAAGCTGGGACGAAGTGAGAGAGTAGCATAGACATATATACACTACCAAATGTAAAATAGATAGCTAGTGGGAAGTTGCTGTATAACAAAGGGAGATCAACTCGATGATGGGTGATGCCTTAGAGGGCCAGGATAGGGAGGGTGGGAGGGGATATGAGGATATATGTATAAATACAGCTGATTCACTTTGATGTACCTCAAAAGCTGGTACAAGAGTGTAAAGCAATTATATTCCAATAAAGAGCTTAAAAAAAAAAAAAGAAAAGAAAACAGACCTTGGAATCAAATAGAAATGAGTTTGAATCTCACTTACATGCTATGTAATCTTAGACAAATAGCCATTTTTGGTTTGTTCCCATATGTACAATAGGAATAGTGAAAGCAGGGGGTTTTGTTTTGTTTTTTAAGATGTTTTATGCGATTTGATTTCTTCTTTTACTACTGCCCCTCTTATGCTCCATGAAGCAATAGTGGACTTCTCTCTCAGATCCCCAAAAGCGTTGAAAACTGCCCACGTCCCCAGCCCTCTGTTGCTGGATCTCAACATAGATGTCCTTTCCCTTGCGAAATTGTTCAGCGACCCCCTCTGCTCCTATGCAGTTTAGGTGCCCTGACTGTGCTCCTGTATCTTTTCCCTTGAGCTTCATAATCCCTGTACTTTCTACCCTGTCCTGTAAATGCTCATGTATTCGCTGCCTTTTCCTCCCACTCGATCATCCACTGATCACCCACCGTAAGTTCTGTGCAGACATTGATTCCTGACCTTGACCAGCCTGTTAAGCTCCCTGTCGCTGCTGCCCAGTGCTTGGGAAAGACTAGGCTCGCGGTGAATATTTGAATTGAATGTTTACGAGATGGTCTCACTAATTCACTTACGATTCCAACAAAGTGATCACGTTGTTCCTTCTGTGGGAGAAAACGTACCATAAAATATAATTCTCCTACCTCTGTGGTGGCTCCCTAGGAACCTGACTGCTTCTAGAGAGTTGTTTACACAATCAAATCAAGTGGTATTTTGCTAGGAGGGAAAGCCCCAGGACAAGTCCCTAGTCTTGACCACAAAGTTCTATGTTTTCTGTCTTTCCTTTTGAAATCTTGGTTTCAGCAAAGCAACATTTTTGTCCTTCCCCCATAATCGTATAAATGTAATACAGAAATGTGTTTACACTAAATCCCCAGTAGATTTTAATGTTTGGCCTTGGATGGGTGGAGAAGACAGAAAACAACAAACCCACTTTTAGCATTACTTGGAAGGAAGTTTCTAGGTATATAATGGACAAGCGTTCATGGAGAGCTGCTTTACTTTTCTATCAAGCTTTGGGGGATATTTTTTTTTTAACAGTTCTGTGCTGAAAGAAAGTTCACAAATTTTAAAAGGAAATGTGGCCCTTTTCATTAGCTCCTTTTACCTCATGCTGAGTCATGGATGAGAGAGAATTTGTAGGCGGCTGAGCTGTAGGAAAAGTAATACTGTCATTTACACTTGCAGGCTGTTATGCTTTCCAGAAAACTTTTTCCGTAGGTTGTGAAAGTGATTAATCTGCTGTTAAAACTGACAAAGAAGGTTCTCTGATAAGAACAAGAATTAAATGAGGGATTTTTTTTTTCTTTAAAAAGTAAGCTCCTATTTCCAGTTTTAGACTAGGAAAAAATAGGTTTTGATGTTGTTTTTTACTTTTGGTCTTTTTGCGTCTGTATGAATTTGGTCATGGCTTAAAACAATCACAGGGCGTTTTCTATTTAAATTATGTCTATTTATTGGCATGGTTCATGCCTTATGTTTTATATCTAAATTATTCATTTTTACATCCTGTTCCCTCACTTTTTTTTTCCATATTTCTATATATGGGTCTTACTTTTTAATACTCTACACATCATTTTACTTCCCAAACCCAGATTTCTTCAACCAACTTCTTTTTTAACATTAAAAGTGGTGACGATGGTCTGCATTCCTTCTGTGATGTAAATTTCTCCCTCTCTGAAAAGTTCCATTCATGTAACATTTCTATAACAGGTTACATTTGTACAAAAGTTGTTTGATATAATTGAAATGAAACATCATCTCCTTAAGAGTTTAGAAAATATGTTTTATTTACAAAACGACTTTGAAATGTAAAGCTTTTCTACTGAGTTCTGGCAAACATAGATGTCGTTTGAAGGTTTCTCTAGGGACCCCACATTTCATCTGGCAACCTAAAGAAACAAATAAATCAATCACATGGCATAATTCAACATTTTTATAATTCCACAGAGAACCAGTGACTCATTTAGAGAATTCAAAGTCCTCAAGAAGGTAGAATAACATCCTAGAAGTTTATGAAATTTGTTGCCAGTAGGGTATATGGCTTGTTAAAATGCATAGATTTGACCTTCTTTCTTTTCCATTTTACTTCTTTGAAGGTTCACTATTTTATGTTAGGATATATGTCAGGTTCTTTTCTTTTCTTTTCTTTTCTTTTCTTTTCTTTTCTTTTCTTTTCTTTTCTTTTCTTCCCTTCTCTTCTCTTCTCTTTTCTTCTTCTTCTTCTTCTTCTCATTTTTTGAAGACTGACTTCTGAGCTTGAACCCTTCCCTTGGCAGCTGAATGGATTCCTGGGAGTAGAGAGGATTCTCTCACCACTCTGACAGCATGGCCCAAGGTGAGACAAAGAAATGGTCCCTTCTATAAGACGGATGGACCACACTCTAAGGGACTTGGCATTCTTCTTTCAGTCCTAAAGTTTAGGTATACATAGTGCTTTTGCCTCTGGGCTACAAATCCTGGTTTTAAAATTCTGAAGTTGAAAATGTCCAAACCATTTACAATTGAAAACCCGCTAACTGTTACTGTATATTTATATCAGTATTTCATGAGGGAAAAAATAGAGAACTTGTAAATGCACTTGTTTTATATCTGAATTGCCAAGATTATTTCTGTTCCTTCATTAAATGTGTGTGAAATATATGCAAACACACACATAAACACATATCTGTATATGTATATACATATATAAATCTACATAAAGAGCAGCATTATTAGATAACACTCTTACAGTTTCTTTATCCATCTCCAAATGCTGTCACATACTGCATCTTGTAATAAAAGATTACAGTTTTTTTGGAGGGGGTCTCCTTGGGGCAGGATGAGGTGTGGAGAGCTTTTACATTCTGCTTTGAAGCAGAGCAAGGTCATCGCTACGTGCAGAAGTGTCTGTGTGCCGGCTTGTCCAAGTTTTCATGTACGTGGAATACCTTTTAAGCCAGAAGAAAAAAAAAAACTCTTTTGTTGTTGTTTTTATTGTTGTTTTTGAGAGTAACTATCTTAATTTGACTGTAGTATTGTTAAGTTAGGAACACTTGACATTTTTAAGCGGAAAACGTTCTTTAGATTTGATGGAAGAGTCTTGTTCTTAAGCAAATGTCAGCGACAAAACTTAGACCAGAAAGTAGTCATGAAGCCATATACATGAGATATGATTGTGGTTCAGTGGGAGAAATAAAGCCCCGTAGGGAGTAGTGCAAGTGCACTAAATGACGAGTCGCTACTACATAGGTCTTGTTCGCCTACCATGGACTACGTTTAATTAACACTGGAAAGATTCTGGAAGGCTTTGGGAAGTATATATAAGAAAACTTGATGTTACACTAATATAAGGCTTTCGGGTATCTGTTTTTAAATTTAGAAACAGGTGATTGTGTGTAAGGGTCCTCAGAGCATCTCCCATGTTTCTGACACATGCTTGTAGAAGAGCTGTTTATGTCTCCTAAGAGAAATGGACCCACGGAACGCTGGGTGATGTAATATGTGACCGTTGCAAGTGAATTTCTCCCTTAGTCCTAGATATTGTTTACAAAATATAATGGACTTTAACTGTCGTTCGAGAGAAAGTTGACTCTACTGAGGACTGAAACACAAGAGGGCATTTATGGTGATTATTTTCATGTTGTTACTTTACGCGGTCTGTAGAGCCCAAGCGCCAGATGCTAAATTCTATCAACATAGTGTATCTTTAATTAAATATTATATTTGCAATACAATTAATAATGTGACCTGTTTCCATAACTTTATTAAGAAATTACCATAATTTTTGTATAACAGGGTAATAAAAAGGCAGTGTGTTTTGAAACAGCCTTTCCTAAAGTGGTTATGTGCTTTGTGTCTGTTGAGTTTTGAATTAAATGAAGAGATGGATGGCCAGAATTACCTGCTGCAACGTACCCAGGACTTTACATTAGTAAGGGGTCTTGTAGGCTCTTGTCTTATTTTTCTTCTTTTAAAATAAAATAGATTTCTTGCTTTTTGGTGGGCTCACGATTTAAGATATTGAGGGAATAATTCATCTATTGGCTTTGTGCTCCCTCCCTCCCTCTAACTTTTTCTAAAAACCCCAAGCAATACCAAATAATGTTAATTTCAAGTCGTATAGAGTACATGGTACTGTGGTGGTTCCTAATAAAGGGAAAGTCGTGCTTCTCCTTCTGTGGCTATCATTGATGTTGTTTCAGTTTTCACAATGTGTTAACATGATAATTAAATTCCCCCAGAGTCCTGTGAGGGAAGAATTTTAAATGGCACCACACATGCAGGAAAATCTTTGATATTTAAAAATATTATCTTTTAAACTGAGATTGCACGTGGATACAGAATAGTGTAGCTATGGCAATAGGGCTTTAATAAAAAAATATTTTGTAAGCTGCCTTTTTCAAGACTGTTTGAAAATGTCACCCTCAACTAAACAGAAGTAATTTGCATCAGAGGTGTGTGTCCTTACTCTTAATGAAACAACAGTCTCTCTCTTCAGAAAGTAATTGTTCTCCTTGCAGTGTGTGTGTTTTTTTTTTTCCTCAGAACTGAGAGTCCCTCTCCTGCCCTTCTTTTGCCCTAATACTTGTCCCTTAATTCTATCAGATTAGTTGTCAACTAAAATTAAAGGCAGATGTTACCCTTCACAATCTGTCCCGATCGAATTTTGCAGACTTGTTAGGTACTTGCTTTTAGTATAGAAGGGCCTAATAGAACAACTTTGGAACCACAAAGTGTAGATTCAGACACCAATATTAGATTATTCTGTGACCCTGACAAATTACTTAACTCACTAGACTTCAGTTTCCTCATCCATAAAATGGAAATAACAGGCCCTTTGTTTTATGTAAAGCACTTAGATAAGGGCTGGCACATAGGATGTCTCAGCTATTATTCAATTCCTGTTGAATCCGATTGCTCTTCCTTCATGCCCTAACCTTTTGTCTGTGCCTCTAGCCACATCTTTTGCTTGAAACAGAATCCACCCTCCTCTTTCAGGCAGGCACATGCAAGCGTACAACACGAAGCCATCTTTGTGTCCACCCCACGAGACAGCTTAGAGAGCCCCTCTCTGCCCTCCAGTTTGGGGCTAATCCATCTGAAACCTTAATAACTTCTCTTGTGTTTCTTAGTATTCTCAAGTGCTACGTTAGAGGCATTTGCTAGTGTCTTTTGTCTCTTTTGCTGGTGTATGAACTCCTTGAATCCAGAGAACTCATGTGATGAATTTCTCCTCACTGCAAAGAACCCATTGCCTTGTGATCTGTGGTGCTTATTTAGTTAGCAAAGGGTGCTTTTCTTCGTATCGTGTTTGAAACACTTTTTTTTTTAAGCTCTTTATTGGAATATATTTGCTTTACTCTTGTACCAGTTTTTGAGGTACACCAAAGTGAGTCAGCTGTATTTATACATATATCCTCATATCCCCTCCCTCCCACCCTCCCTGTCCTGGCCCTCTAAGGCATCACCCATCATCCAGTTGATCTCCCTTTGAAACACTTTTGAATACACATGATGTGTTTTATATTTTTGCATTAATCTTATCACTTCTGGGCATTGGCTGAGGTCAGAAAATTAGGAGGAACAAAAATAGATACATTTAGTCCATTTGAGCAATATGTGAGTTCCTCTTGTGTTTCCTTCCCTCCTTTAGCTCTCAAGAGTTTTGCAAAAGAATGACAAATTCCTTATTAGAGGAAAATGAAAGCAGATCTGTTACTTCTATTACACGAATGATGTTCTATATCAATGGATAACTAGACAGAATATTTAAATGTTACATATACAGTTAATGCACATATACACTCTATTTATGGAAACTACACAAGAAGCTCTCTGTGCCTGTGTGATATATTTTTGGTGTTTGATGTTCATGTGGGTTATAAACCAACAGTTACATTCTGGAAACTCTAATGCTGTTATGTCTTTAAAAATATTCTACTCTG
This sequence comes from Hippopotamus amphibius kiboko, assembly GCF_030028045.1. NCBI lineage: Eukaryota > Metazoa > Chordata > Mammalia > Artiodactyla > Hippopotamidae > Hippopotamus > Hippopotamus amphibius. The sequence continues at coordinate 163,308,636 of NC_080191.1, forward strand.
AAATAATATTTTAGCACTCTGTATTCCATGAGAAAAGTTATGTTGCATTATTTCTTTACCGCTGAAAACTTGTGAGGCTTAAAAGTGTTTAACCTTTATACATTGAAGCTACTTGATTCCATTTTAAAAACAAATCATAAAACCATAAAACATGATAGTTTTGCAAATTCTATTAGAAAATATTTTACTATTGGATTTTTTAAAATAAATTTATTTATTTATTTATTGGATGCATTAGGTCTTTGTTGCTGCACACGGGCTTTCTCTAGTTGCAGCGAGTGGGGGCTACTGTTCATTGCCGTGCACGGACTTCTCATTGTGGTGGCTTCTCTTGTGGAGCACGGGCTCTAGGTGCGCGGGCTTCAGTAGTTGTAGCACACGGGCTCAATAGTTTTGGTGCACGGGCTTAGTTGCTCCTTGGCACGTACGATCTTCCTGGAGCAGGGCTCAAACCGATGTCCCCTGCATTGGCAGGCAGATTCTTAACCTCTGTGCCACTTAGGAAATCCTTATTATTGGACTTTTTAAAGGCTGTAGACTTTATTAAAAATAACAAATTTTGAATTAAAGACATGAAATGCATAGCTTGCATAGCTTATTTGAAAATATGAAGCTTTTACTGCTTGTGGCATTTTTGGCTTGATTTTATTTTTGCTTTTGGTTGTCATTGTTTTGCTTTATTTTTGCAACAGTGTTTCCATGTCTGTTTCCTGTTTCTGTTGCATCCCACAGCACTCTTGTAGGTAGGTTTAAATAACCCCTATGTTTCCTCAGTGCTAAAGGACAAGTCACTTATTCTAGGGGGGTGATTTCATTATCATACATCCAGGTAAGTGATCAGAGCAGACCAAAAAATATGGTTTGTTTCATAACGGCATTTTACGTTAGGTTTTCCCTTTAGAGATACTGCTTGTTTACACAGAGCACACCTAAGAATAATTTACATATTTGTCCATATTTCTTAGAGCAAATATTCTTTCCATTTTTTAGATAGACAAGTTATTACAAAAGAGGTATTTCACTTTACCCTTCATTAAAGGAAAAACCGCAATACCAGCAAGGAGATAAGTGGTTAGTTGACACCTCGTTTCTGATTGGGAAATACTAGGAAGCGATGAGTGTGGCGGCTATAACCCAAGCTGCGTGTAGCAAAGCAGGCTTAGTGTTGCTAGAGCCCTGTGACTGAGTTCTACTTAAGTGGCCTGTGACTTCTAAGACAATTTGTGAGATTTGACACCACTGCAAAGCAGTCAGTTTAGTGCTTTATTTAACAAAACCAAAGTGGTCATGCTTCTCTAATGCCAAATCCCAATTTGGGTTGAACTATTTAGACTAAGTCTAATAAGTATGTGAAATAAATATAGTATAATTTGGGTTTTTTTACCCCCCCTCCCTGGGTGTTTATATAGGAATCTCCGCAACCAGAAGATAACATTTCGAATCAGAGGCAAGATTATATCTTTGGATTTTGGCTGCAGTCAAATCATTTAGGTCCTTTGGGACACATATGTTGTGCTTCCCCACAAAATTGTCTAGCCCCTCTGTTAAAACATATGCATGACTGCTGTAATACTTGGATTTCCTAAAAGAAAACAAATCACCCCCTCTGTTAAAGGAACCACGGACTACTTAATGTGAATAACATCACTTAATTTTGACGACCAGACTTGAGATCTTCAGTTTTAACAGCCTTACTCCATGATTCTCTTTCTCTCTGTTCTGACACTCCAGATGTCTGAATAATGATCATTTCAGTAATATTTTCTTGGCTTCCATCAAATCAGCCACACCAGTGGATCTCACTTGCTCTGTACTTACTTGTATTTGGAAATAGCATTGTACAAGATAAAAGATGCTAGAAAAAGATCTGCTGGGACAGAATTTGTACAGGTATAAGCTCTCTAGTTAATGCGGTGAGAGCCTTTTTCTTTCAAGCTTCGCCTCTCGCTCGGGCCTCCTCATTTCTTGCCTGGATTATTGCCATAGCTTCTCATCTGGCTTCCTTTATGCCATTCATAAACATATGGCTTCTAGATTTTCTTCAACACAGTCCTGCTCCTGTCATTCTACATGTGGCTTCATAAGAGTCTACCTGTTTTACATATAGAAGGAATGTAATCATGATGGTGATAATGGTAATTTGTGGATGCTCTTAGATGCTCCATCTCAAATATCAAATGTCTTGAGACAGCAGGGTTTTGGAACTCAGTATCAGAGGGTTTAACATGGAGGTATTTGGCGTGGGTCTGAATTACATGTGTACAGAGTGACTGATTGAAAGAAGATCGTCTGATAAACATGAGAAGTGAGTGGGTGGGGAGTTGACATTTTGTTAGAAGTGCATGCTTGATGTTTTGATAAACCATTGCACCTCATCAAATCTTTGTTATCAGAAACAAACCACATTGTCAAGAAAATATAGCATAATTCAGGACAGTGGGAAAGTCTTAATGCTTTCCATCCTGGTCTTGGTTTTGCAATTAAACATGTATGCTAAATAAGAGGTTATTGCATTTGAGTGTTCGTATCTGTTAAAGCAGATTGACTACTTGGTTTCCGCATTGTAAACAGCTTTTTTAAAGAATTTTTAAATTTGTCCTTTATGACATGTTAAAAGAACAATTAAGATAGAAAACTACATATAGACGGGGTTCACATTTAAACGCCGACACCCATACCAACCACACACTTGCACACATACACAAAAACACACTCAGACACACACAGAAACATACACACACACATATGTCTAAATGCATAGGGAAAAGAAAGCTTGGAAATTAACCAAAATTTAACAGTTATTGTCACTAAGGTTTTGAATTATGAATGCTTTTCATAGGCAAAGTTGAATTATCTTTTTATAAAGTAAAGTAACATCTTGAATAGTTCCACTGCCTGCCGTCTATGATCCGTATTTCTGGGAAATTGTATGTTTTGCTCCTTTTTTTTCCTTCTTTTCTTTAAAAAAAAAAAAAACAACAACTGGGGTATTGAGTGAAGAAATCTAGCAATGAAATGAAAAGCACTATAGATTACATCTCTGATACCTGGGATCATTTGTGGTAATTTTTCCTTTTTTGTTCCTGTGATTTTCCTTTTTTATCACCAAATAGTGATATAGTTGATACTTAGAACCCACAAGGGCAGACACACACACACACACTCTCTCTCTCTCTCTAAATTAAAGAAAGAGGGATAACTTCATACTCACTTCATACTTGAATATATTTATTAAAGCATTATTTCCTCAATGAGATATTGATAGCCTATCCTGCCTTGATCTTTGTGCTACCATGTTGTAAGTGTCATGAAAGGATGAATAGATGACTATTAAGTTATGGTCCCTACTCTCGACTTACATCGTTTAGCACCACAGTTCTGAAACTTGAGAGTGCATAAGAATTACGTAGATGAGGGCATTTATCTGAAATATATCAGAGGAAGAACAGGCTAGAGGAAGAAAAGGCTAGGGAAAGATGTTTGAATTCAGCTGCTTGTGTGATGTTCAAACAGAAGCATTTTTAGCCAGTACTTGAGGGGAAGGAGCTGAGAAATGGAGAAGACAAGGACTTGCCTAATGTCTTCCAGTAGTTACACAGGACCCTGGCCCTTGGTCTCTTAAGACAGTGCTTTTTGGCTGGCTCAAGCTCAAGTCAATGTTTAAAAAATGAATGGGTTGAAGTGGAGCAGCGTCTTCCAAGTAGCGTTTGTCAGACTTCTGGGAATCTGAGAAGTTTCCACTGGTTTTCTGCCTATTTCCCCTGACTATAGTTGAATTCATTGAGGCCAGGAACCATAACTTGCTACCCAGCAGCTGGCAAAATCCCTGGTATTTAGAAGGTGGTCAGTTAATGGTTGATGACTGTATGAATGACACCATTTTTCAAGAAAAAATTTTTTTTCTAAAGTTGTATATTTAGAGGCAACTAATATATTTCCTTGCTATTAGATGGCTTGGGGAAAATGCAGTTTGTTCTCTGAAAGGAAAAGATATTTGGAGGTATGATTCTTTTTCTGTGTAAGTAAAGCTGTTTTATCTTACATATAAGTATACACGTTCATTTTATAAAAGAAAATGAAAAGAAAAAAAAAAAGAAAAATACCTATTTTCTTAATAATAACCACTCAGTGTTTTTTCTTATTCAGATACTGGAGTCAAATCATGCTATACGTACAAGTTTATGCCCTTTTATTTTCTTGTAACATTATAACATAAGAGGGTTAGCATTCTATAACCTATATAGATCTTGAGATGTATCAAACTGAATCTTGAAAATAGTATCAGAAGTAGAAGTGTCTCAGTTTATATGCCATTCCAGAGGACCTCAGGTATCAGAGTTTATGGGATCAAAGGCTTTTCTGAGATGCCCTAAGCATCCAAAGATCTTTGCATTCTTCCATTCAATTCCACTTATAAAGAGGAAATTGAGATCCAAAGAACAACATAAGTGAATTTGTTTTGACCCAGGGCTTTCAGACCTCATTGTCCCAATTTTTAATTTGTGTCCCAAAGAATCTTTATCTTTGAATTTGTTATTGTTTTCTATTTTGTAATGCTAAAAAGAAAGAAGAAAGGATCAAATAACTCTTCATTTTACCTTCAGAAGGAAGTTCCCCTGAAGAAATGAGCCCCCAAATGACTGAACTCAGTTAGCCTTTTGTAGGATTTCGGCTGTTGAAGGGTTTCAGTAGAGGTGCTGCTGCCCTGATCTTGGCCTGCCACCATTCCCTGCTCTTCCTTAGAACTCGGTCACCGTGTGCCATGGCCAAAATACTGGTGGTCCCTCCTATAAGCCATCTTCAAATGTCCAGCTGACAGTGCCTGTCTAGAAAAGAGAAAAATTCTTTACTGCTTCAGATTTGAGCACATTTACTGCACTACATGATCTAAAATATCACATGGACTGTATCTGCAAAGCTTTCAAAAATATAAATGGACAGAGAAGCAAGGGGTGGTTTGGGGGGCCAGTGACACGAGGACTATTGTTGCTCTTGTCATTGGTGTTTTTAAGGAGACTAACCACATATTGCAAAACACTGTGCCAAATTCTCTTCACTTCTGAGGTTGCAAAAACTCAATCCTATTACCTAAATAGTTGTCCGGAGAAAGCTCAAAGGGAGCTACCTTAAGCGTGTGCTCCATAATTGAGTGACAAAGACAGGCATGAGGGAAACCTTTGCTTCCAGATCAGCTCCTCCATTGCCTCACCCTTTTTTGGCCACACCAACGGGCAGAAATCAATCTACTCCGTGTGGTCATTGCAGGATTTATCTGGGCATTTGCTGAACCTGCTTGCAATGTATTTTTATTTCTTCCAATCGACGTGGATTTGGCACAGGAGAGTGAATTCTTTCTGGAACAGCAGATGTGCCTGGTACACTCGTTTGCTATAACCATTTGTGCTGTGGTTGAAATAAAAAAAAATGTTTTAAGAGTGCAGAATTGTTGAAGGGGGTGGGGTAAAAACCAGAACCATTTTAGCGATTATGCAAAGTTAGAATGTGAGTAATTTTGCTGCAGTTAGTCATTATGTGCTTTCATAGCTTGTTTTACAAGGATAAAGGGATATGTACAGGTTTGGTGAATAGAGCTCTTATTTGTCTCTAATAGTCGCTTTTTATGAAAACATTTTTCTACCCTTTCTCCTACTCTTTGGCAAAAGTACTCTCTCCTTAGAAATTATACCCTTCTGTGATTCAGCCCTTTTATCCATCTACAATAAGTGGACAAACAGCCTCCATTTCTGAACAAAATATTTTAGGAGAAGAGAAACTTCATTTTCCCATACAGTATATAATGCGGATGATGTACATTCGAATCATAATAATATAGTGATCATTTCATAATGGGCATTTTTTCTGCAAAAAAGGAAAAAACAGAGCAAGCATATCTAGCGGCTGTGCTATGAGCTTATTGTGCTGTAGATATGGTGTCCTTGCAGCATTTTATTTGAATTATTTGATAGGTCTTAGCAGATTTTTGCTCGCCGTGTTCTCTGAGGACTGTAACACACCACCTATTCCTTTTTTTTTTCACTTTGCTTTCGGTCACCCAGATTCCTTTGGACATATGTGAAGAAGGTCTGTTTGTTTCTACTGAAGCAAATATAGCCATTTGCTCACACTGGTGGCTTCCCTCACTGAATTCCACTACTATTTTGGAAACTCCTGTATGAAAACAGAGCAACCCAACCTGTCCCCACTGAGCCTCGTGGGTGATTTCCACGCAATGCTGCCCAGTGTCTATATACTGAGGTTCACTTTGGTTAAAAAACAAAACTGGGTTTGTTGCCTTTGCATAAGCTTGTTACTAAGTCTGGTCATTTCTGGTGTGATGGCAGTGGTGCTGGTATTAGAGTTCCAACAGTGGTCTTGGAAAATTGGACTCTAATTCTGCCTTGTCAAGGCCTTATCACTTTGGGCAAATCTTTCCCGAGCCTAGTTTCCTTGAGGAGAAGGTAGAAGTTTATGCCCTTCAAATTCCTTCAAGCTCTAATACTCTGATTCTGTAAAGAATATTGTGTATTTTAATCATGTACAAGTAAGTCAACTTTATTTCTTCTTTCTCATAAATTCCTTTGTGTCTACATCTGTACCACATACGTCTCTTCAGACTGTGTCTCAAAGGTGGCCACATTTTAATTTCCACCCCGACAGGCAAATTTCAGCAGTGAGAAACCCCTATAGGACCTGGGGATTTCCTGAGAGAAAGGATCTCACTCTTTTATTTATCTTTTTGTCTTTTAATGGCTTCTGAGTAGTAGCAATAGACTGGAATTGTTGGTTCTATAACCGTAATTGATTATAACCAAAAGCTACTGAACCAGTCTCACCACATTTCCTACTACCTACAGCTAAGAAACGTAAAACGCATAAACTAACTCAGAATACTTTTTAAAAATTAGATTGAATTACAGAATTCTCTACCATACTTAAATAGTTCTTGGATAAATAACCAAGGGTTTAGCTTCACAAAGCTGGTGAGAAGGGACTTCCCTGGTGGTCCAGTGGTAAAAACTCCATGCTTCCACTGCAGGGAGCATGAGTTCAAACCCCTGATTGGGAAACTAAAATCCAATCTTAGTTCCTCATGCATGCTGTACGGCGTGGCCAAAAAAAAAAAAAAAGCTGGTGGGGGAAAGTAGAATGGTGTGGAGAGGTTATCATTTAGTCAACTACGGCCGTTCTTCTTCTTCTTTTTTTTTTTTAAGAACCTTTATTGAGATACAGTTAACATACAATAAACTGCATATATTCAGAGTGTGCTATTTGGTATCCCAATCTCCCATATCATTCCCCCCCAACCATCCGCACTTTCCCCACTTGGTGTCCATATGTTTGTTCTCTACATCTGTGTCTCTATTTCTGCCTTGCAAACTGGTTAGTTTGTACCATTTTTCTATAGTCCACATATATGTGTTAATATACGATATTTGTTTTTTCTCTTTCTGACTCACTTTACTCTGTCTGACAGTCTAGGTCCATCCATGTCTCTACAAATGTCCCAGTTTCATTGCTTTTTACAGCTGAGTAATATTCCATTGTATATATGTACCACATCTTCTTTATCCAGTCATCTGTTGACAGACATTTAGGTTGCTTCCATGCCCTGGCTATTGTAAATAGTGCTGCAATGAACATTGGAGTGCATGTGTCTTTTTGAATTATGGTGTTTTCTAGTATATTCCCAGCAGTGGGATTGCTGGGTCATATGGTAGTTCTATTTTTAGTTTTGCAAGGAACCTCCAAACTGTTCTCCATAGTGGCTGTATCAATTTACATTTCCACCAACAGTGCAAGAGCATTCCCTTACCTCCACACCCTCTCCAGCGTTTACTGTTTGTAGGTTTTCTGATGATGCCCATTCTGACTGGTGTGAGGTGATACCTCATTGTCATTTTGTTTTGAATTTCTCTAATATTTAGTGATGTTGACCAGCTTTTCATGTGCCTTTTGGCCATCCATATGTCTTCTTTGGAGAAATGCCTATTTAGGTCTTCTGCCCATTTTTTGATTGGGTTGTTTGTTTTTTTGATATTGAGCTGGATGAAATGTTTATATATTTTGGAGATTAATCCTTTGTCTGTTGATTCGTTTGCAAATATTTTTTCCCATTCTGAGGGTTGTCTTTTCATCTTGCTTATAGTTTCCTTTGCTGTGCAGAAGCTTTGAAGTTTCATTAGGTCCCACTTATTTATTTTTGTTTTTATTTCCATTACTCTAGGGGGTGGATCAAAGAAGATCTTGCTGTGATTTACGTCGAAGAGTGTTCTTCCTATGCTATGTTTTCCTCTAGGAGTTTTATAGTGTCTGGCCTTACATTTAGGTCTTTAATCCATTTTGAGTTTATTTTTGTGTACGGTGTTAAAGTGTTCTAATTTCATTCTTTTACATGTAGCTGTCCAGTTTTCCCAGCACCACTTACTGAAGAGGCTGTCTTTTCTCCATTGTATATCCTTGCCTCCTTTGTCATAGATTAGTTGACCGTAGTTTATCTCTGGTCTTTCTATCCTGTTCCATTGATCTATATGTCTGTTTTTGTGCGAGTACCATACTGTCTTGGTCACTGTAGCCTTGTAGTATAGCCTGAAGTCAGGAAACCTGATTCCACCAACTCCATCTTTCCTTCACAAGATTGCTTTGACAATTCGGGGTCTTTTGCGTTTCCATACAAATCGTAAAATTTCTTCTTCTAGTTCTATGAAAAATGCCATTGGTAATTTGATAGAGATTACATTGAATCTGTAGATTGCTTTGGGTAGTACAGTCATTTTCACAATGTTGATTCTTCCAATCCAAGAACATGGTATGTCCCTCCATCTGTTTGTGTCTTCTTTGATTTCCTTCATGAGTGTCTTATAGTTTTTTGAGTACAGGTCTTTTACCTCCTTGGTTAGGTTTATTCCTAGGTATTTTATTCTTTTTGTTGCAATGGTGAATGGGATTGTTTCCTTAATTTCTCTTTCTGATCCTTCACTGTTACTGTATAGAAATGCAAGAGATTTCTGTGTGTTAATTTTGTATCCTGCAACTTTACCAAATTCATTGAATAGCTCAAGTAGTTATCTGGTGGCATCTTTAGGAGTTTCTATGTAGTATCATGTCATTGTGAACAGTGACAGTTTTACTTCTTTTCCAATTTGGATTCCTTTTATTTCTTTTTCTTCTCTGACTGCTGTGGCAAGGACTTCCAAAACTATGTTGAATAGTGGTGGTGAGAGTGGACATCCTTGCCTTGTTCCTGATCCTGGAGGGAATGCTTCCAGTTTTTCACCATTGAGAATGATGTTTGCTGTGGGTTTGTCATATATGGCCTTTATTATGTTGAGGTAGGTTCCCTCTATGCCCACCTTCTGGAGAGTTTTTATCCTAAATGGGTGTTGAATTTTGTCAAAAGCTTTTTCTGCATCTATTGAGATGATCATGTGGTTTTTATCCTTCAGTTTATTAATATGGTGTATCACATGGATGGATTGGTGTATATTGAAGAATCCTTGCATTCCAGGGATAAACCCCACTTGATCATGATATATAATCCTTTTAATGTGTTGTTGGATTCTGTTGGCTAGTATTTTGTTGAGGATTTTTGCATCTAAATTCATCAGTGATATTGGTCTATAATTTTCTTTTTTTTGTAGTATCTTTGTCTGGTTTTGGTATCAGGGTGATGGTGGCCTCATAAAATGAGTTTGGAAGTTTTCCTTCCTCTGCAATGTTTTGGAAGAATTTGAGAAGGATGGGTGTTAGCTCTTCTCTAAAGGTTTGATAAAATTCACCTGTGAATCCATCTGGTCCTGGACTTTTGTTTGTTTGGAGATTTTTAATCACAGTTTCAATTTCATTCCTTGTGATTGGTCTGATCATATTTTCTACGTCTTCCTGATTCAGTCTTGGCAGTTTATACCTTTCTAAGAATCTGTCCATTTCATCCAGGTTGTCCATTTTATTGGCATATAGTTGCTTGTAGTAGTCTCTTATGGTGCTTTTTATTGCTGCAGTGTCTGTTGTAACTTCTCCTGTTTCATTTCTAATTTTATTGATTTGAGTCCTGTCCCTCTTTTTCTTGATGAGTCTTGCTAGAGGTTTATCAATTTTATTTATCTTCTCAAAGAACCAGCTTTAAGTTTTATTGATTTTTGCTATTGTTTTCTTTGTTTCTATTTCAGTTATTTCTGCTCTGATCTTTATGATTTCTCTCTGTCTACTAACTTTGGGTTTTGTTTGTCTTCTTTCTCTGGTTTCTTTAGGTGTAAGGTTACATTGTTTATTTGGGATTTTTCTTGTTTCTTGAGGTAGGATTGTATTGCTCTAAACTTCCCTCTTAGAACTGCCTTTGCTGCATCCCATAGGTTTTGGATCATTGTGTTTTCATTGTCATTTGTCTCTAGGTATTTTTTGATTTCCTCTTTGATTTCTTCAGTGATCTGTTGGTTATTTAGTAGCATATTGTTTAGCCTCCATGTGTTTGTGTTTTTTACAGTTTTTTTCCTGTAATTGATTTCTAATCTCATAGCATTGTGGTCAGAAAAGATGCTTGATATGGTTTCAATTTTCTTGAATTTACCAAGGCTTGATTTATGACCCAAAATGTGATCTATCCTGGAGAATATTCCATGTGCACTTGAGAAGAAAGTGTAATCTGCTCTTTTTGGATAGAATGTCCTATAGATATCTATTAAATCAAGCTGATTTATTGTGTCATGTAAAATTTGTGTTTCCTTATTAATTTTCTGTGTGGATGATCTGTCCATTGGTGTAAGTGGGGTGTTAAAGTCCCCCACCATTATTGTGTTCCTGTTGATTTCCTCTTTCATAGTTGTTTGTATTTGCCTCATGTATTGAGGTGCTCCTATATTGGGTTCATATATATTTATAATTGTTATCTCTTCTTGGATTGATCCCTTGATCTTTATGTAGTGTCCTTTCTTCTCTCTTGTCACATTTTTTATTTTAAAGTCTATTTTATCTGATATGAGTATCGCTACTCCAGCTTTCTTTTGATTTCCATTTGCATGGAATATCTTTTTCCATCCCCTTACTTTCCATCTATATATGTTCCTAGGTCTGAAGTGAGTCTCTTGTAGACAGCATATATATGGGTCTTATTTTTTGTATCCATTCATCTAGTCTCTGTCTTTTGGTTGGGGCATTTAGTCCATTTACATTCAAGGCAATTATCAATATGTATGTTCCTATTACCATTTTCTTATTTTGTTTATGTTTTTGTAGGTCCTTTTCTTCTCTTATGTTTCCCACTTAGAGAAGTTCCTTTAACATTTGTTGTAGGGCTGGTTTGGTGGTGCTGAATTCTCTTAGCTGTTGCTTGTCTGTAAAGCTTTTGATTTCTCCATCAAATCTGAATGAGATCCTTGCTGGGTAGAGTATTCTTGGTTGTAGGTTCTTCCCTGTCATCACTTGAAATATATCATGCCACTCCCTTCTGACTTGCAGAATTTCTGCTGAGAAATCAGCCGTTAACCTGATGGGAGTTCCCTTGTATGTTATTTGTTATTTTTCCCTTGTTGCTTTTAATAACATTTCTCTGTCTGTAATGTTTGTCAACTTGACTAATATATGTCTTGGCGTGTTTCTCCTTGGATTTATCCTGCCTGGGACTCTCTGCGCTTCCTGGACTTGGGTAGTTATTTCCTTTCCCATGTTAGGGAAGTTTTCAACTATATTCTCTTCCAATGTTTTCTCAGGTCCTTTCTCTCTCTCGTCTCCTTCTGGGACCCCTATAATGCGAATGTTGGTGCATTTAACGTTGTCCCAGAGGTCTCTTAGGCTGTCTTCAGTTCTTTTCATTCTTTTTTCTTTACTCTTTTCTGCATCAGTGATGATCACCATTCTGTCTTCCAGCTCACTTATTCGCCCTTCTGCCTCAATTAATCTGCTATTGGTTTCTTCTAGTGTATTTTTCATTTCCATTATTGTGTTGCATATCTCTGTTTGTTTGCTCTTTAATTCTTCTAGGTCTTTGGTAAACTTTTCAATCTTTGCATCCAGTCTTTTTTCAAAGTCCTGGATCATCTTCACTATCATTATTCTGAATTCTTTTTCTGGAAGGGTGCCTATCTCCTCTTCATTTAGTTGTTTTTCTGGGGTTTTAGCTTGTCCCTTCATCTGGTACAAAGTCCTCTGCCTTTTCATTTTCTTTATCTTTCTGTGGCTGTGGTTTTCAGGTCCACAAGATGAAATACTGCTGATACTGCTTGATACTGCTGTCTGCCCTCTTGTGGAGGAAGCTATCTAGGAGGCTTGTGGGTGCTTTCTGATGGGAGGGACTGATGGTGGGTTGGGCTGGGTATGCAGAGCTCAGTAAAACTTTAATCTGATTTGGTGGGTGGAGCTCAGTGACACTTTAATCTGCTTGTCTGCTAATGGGTGGGACTGTGTTCCCACCTTGTTTGATGTTTGGCCTGAGGCTACCCCGCTCTGGAGCTTACAGGCTCTTTGGTGGGGCTAATGGCTGACTCTGAGAGGGCTCTTGCCAATAAGCACTTCCCAGAACCCCTGCCACCAGTGCCCCTGTCTCCTCGGTGAGTCACAGTTGCCCCCCACCTTTGCAGGCAACCCTCCAACACCAGCAGGTAGGTCTGGTTCAGTCTGCTATGGGGTCACTGTTCCTTCCCCCTAGGTCCTGGTGAGTTCACTTTTTTGTGTGCCTTACAAGAGTGGAGTCTCCGTTTCCCCTCATCCTGTGGAGGTCCTGCAATCTAATCCCAATGGCTTTCAAAGTCTGATTCTCGGAGGATTCCTCCTCCCGTTGCTGGGTCCCCAGGTTAAGAAGCCTGACATGGGTCTCACAACCCTCACTTTAGTGGGTGGACTTCTGTGGTATAACTGTTCTCCAGTTTGTGAGTCACCCACCCCGCATTTATGAGATTTGATTTTCACACAATTGCACCCCTCCTGCCGTCTCATTGCAGCTTCTCCTTTGTCTCTGTATGTGGGGTGTTTTTTTTTGTTGTTGAGTTCCACTGTCTTTCTGTCGATGATTGTTCAGCAGTTAGTTGTAATTCCGGTGCTCTTGCAAGAGGAAGTGAGTGCACGTCCACCTACTCTGCCATCTTGATTCCCCTGCCATTCTTCTTTTATTTAATTGAACCTCTCTTTCATAGAGTTTGTCAATATTTCATTCTTGAAATAATTCATTCGTTAAATAAATACAAATGGCTTATATGTTTGCTGGTCATTAAGCATATCATGTTGAATGAGAAAGACAAATCCTTGCCTGTATGAAGCTCAGAGGCGAAGAGAACATTAAAGGAATTGCAAAACAGTGGACAGGGGCTATCATAAGGGAAGTAGAGTCTGTTAAGGGATTTCAGTAATGGACACCTTACTGAAACATGGAGACTCAGGACTGACTGGCTTTCCAGAGTGCCATTCATTTGAAAGCTGAAGGATGAATACTGGTTAGGAGATGGGAGGTGAGGCAGGTTGGAAAGCATCCAAGTCAGGTAACTGCAGGATGGCTGGAGCATCAAGTCCTGAGGGGGAGGGAAGGAGGAAGAGAGGAGACTAGAAAGCAAAGTGATGGCTCTATCAGAAAAAAAAATTGACCTTTATCCTGAGAGCAATGGGAACCTTTGGGAGATTTACCAAAGGAGGCAACGATCGATTTGGGTTTTAGGAATATTCTGATTGCAGCATATATTGCAGCAGAGTGTACTGGTGACCAGTAAGAGGTCACATTTAAAAATACCTGTATCAGCATATGTGTGTGTTTGCAATATACATATATATGTATATACATATTATAGCAAACTAGGGCACCAGTGATGGTATCAACACATCAGTAGTGAGAACTGGAAAGATTGAAGGTAATTAGGAGATGGAATCAACAACCTTTAAAATACCAAGAGGAGAAAAATTAATATGGCCATATTTATAACATTCAATCACATTACTATAAATCTTTGAAATACCTACTAACCTTCAATATTTCTGGTTTACAACATTTTATCAGTATACGTATGCACTCATTTTACTTTTCTTTGTAGATCATTATTTTGAATATCTATTTCCTTGCTTATCAGCTGTATAGCATTCCATCATAACAATGCACCATGACTTTCTCAGTTATCCTCTAATATTTTATTTTTAAATATACAGTCAGTTTAAGTTATGGGCATTTTAATGGCTCTTCATTGTGAGTTTACCCACCAAAGGAATTATTCCAACTTCCAGTGCTACCAGTCATGTAATAATGCACCTGCACTGTCATTTCTCACAGAGATTGTGTTTTATTATTTCTGGACTAGGTGGTTCAACTCTAGGAGCTTTTCACTAACCCCCTGGCCTGACTGGAGAAAAGCACATAGGCCCTTGATGGGATGACTAAGTGTATGAGATTGCTTGCTATGGAAGTAGGCTCTTCTCTCGCCATGTTCCTCGATTACAGAACACACTCATATTGTATTCACCCTCATCATAATGGCATTTTATCCAGTGCCAGTCCCATGCATGCTAGGGACTAAGTGTTCTGTATCGTATTGGTATTTACATAAATAGGAGCCCCGGACACCTCTCCAGTTCAAAACTGATGACACACCATGTCATATGACAGTTATTGGGGGGAAAATGCTCGTTAAAATACCGGCTTTCTTGGTTTTAACATGATGACATGCTAGTTTTATGAACACTTGAGTGCAGGGCCTCACCTGGATCATTGCTTCTTTGTTGAACAGTTAGGGATTAAGAAAGGAGCACTTCAGGCAGCATCTTGATGCTCCCAATTGCCTTGATTTTATTTCTGGGAAAACAAATTGACATGCTGGCATCCATGTCTTCTGTAGTCCAGGGAGCCCTTTGTCCTCGAAGTTTCTTATACCGTTCAGAATGTCGTGAGAGTTAATTAAGTGGAGAGGCTTCTAAGACAAAAACTGCCCTGGAGTACCACACCAGACTGTACTGTTTTTGCGACTTCACACTCCTGAAGGTGTTAAGAATAGCCCCTCGCTAGCTGTTGTATGTGTTTGCAAAGCACCACACTGTGAAATGAACAAGCACTGATACAGCGCATGGAAGTAAGACATCTTTGTATCTCTGTGACAATAACTCTTTGGGAGACTTGTCAGGTGTGTGTGTGTGTGCGTGTGTGTGTGTGTGCGTGGTTTAGGTGTCCATCAATGACTGAAAATTAGGATATTATTAGTAGTGTCCCTGTACTGGCAGCATTGTTGTGAACTCAGTGGCACCAATTACAATCCTGTGATTTTAATTTCAAAAGTCATCTTTGAGGTCATTTTAACCATTCACCAGCTTTCAGGTAACATTTTCCTTTAAAGTAGAAAATACAAAAACATATGAAGACTAAAATAAAAATTTCTGTTAATTGTATCAGCTGTTGCCATTTTTAACCTTTTATAAAAGTATTTTAAAATCATTTTTAATTTTTCCTGTGTCCCTTCCTTTTTTTTTTCTATGTACACACATACACACACAGAACTTGGGATACTACAGTGTTATTTTTTTGGTGTGTATAATTTTTAAAAATAATTTATTTCATATATATTATTTAAAACTATATTTACCATGTACATATATGTAGGTATATATACATCCATCAGAGGAAGATCTATATATATCTTTCACAGTATGTGATTGTGTTAGAAACTTTGGAAAATACGAAAAGTGTGTACTCCAAAATCATCCTCTTAAATTAACCACCATTATAATTTGGGGAACAAATCCTTCTAGCTATATATGTGTGTATGTGTATATGAGAGATATAAGTAGATGCATATATTGATTAACAGATATAAAACAATGTTCCATAATATGATTTTTAAATGTATAAAATTACTGATTTTTCTTTCTTTTCTTTTTCCCTTTCTTTTCCATCCTTCCCTCCCGCCATCCCTCCCTCCCTGCCTCCCTGCCTTTCTACTATAGTAAGATATACCTAACAAAATTCACCACCTTAATCATCTTTAAGGATACATTTAAGTGGCATTATTCACATCCTTGTGCAATCATCACGACCATACATCTTAAGAATTTTTTATTTTCCCAAACCGAAAATGCATATCAGTTAAATAATTACTCCCCTTTTCCCCCTCCCCTGACCTCCCTAGTGACAACATTCTACATTGTCTTCCTGAATTCTCTTACTTTAGGTACCTTATTTCACTGGAATCATACAATACGTGTCCTTTTGCAGCTGGCTTATTTCATTTCAGTGTAATGTTTTCATGGTTCATTCATGTTTTAGCATGTTTTGGGATTTCTTTCTTGTTTTGGGCTGAAGGATACAACATTGTATGTTTATAGTGCATTTTGTTTATTCATTCATCTGTCAGTGGACACTTTGGTTGCTCCCACATTGTTGGATATTGTGAGTAATTCTGCTATGAACGCGAGCATGCAGATGCTGGTTAGAGTCCTTCCCTGCTGTGAGATCTTTGGGGTATATATCCAGCAGCGGCATTGCTAGAGTACTGATATGTTCTGAAACATTTGAATAATACAACATTCCATCATTTATTTAACCAGCCCTCATGTATTGATTATTTAAATTGCATATAATCTTTTATGTTTATCAACTATATTGCCATGAACATTTCTTGAAATCTGAAGATGTAAACATCTATGGTTATTTCCTTAGGTTAAATTCTTAAAAATAAGAGATATGGACTCTGTTAGGGCTTCTGATGCACATCACCAAATTAACCCACAGATTGCCCATAGGAAGTTTATAAAACAAATATCACGTTAGTTCCTAAGTCTAAATTATATAAACATTGCCCTTTGAAGACAATTGGGGTAACACCCTCCCATCACCCGTAGCACCCAACTGCAGGTATGATTCCCTATTCTGCTTTAACAACAGTACTTGAAAAGGTGGTTCTTAACTCTGGTTTCAACAGAAATTGTTTGTTCCTCTTCTTTTTAATTTCCACATCTCACTCCCCAAGAGGATGGGTCCAAAATAATTTGTATCTGAAAAGCTCTAAATGCAAGTTACTTTGTATGTAAAGAGTGCTCAGTGATTCTGCTGTACAGTTAGACTTGAAAAGTACTTTTCTAAATGTATAGTAGCATATTCATATATTGTACTTCTAGTCTGTTGGGTTGTTTTCTAGCTCTTGGGATCGCCTATCAAGTGGGTAGTGTGACTCGAATGAGTGAGGAGTGGAGCCGTGGGTATTAAACCCTGAATTATGGAAGATAATCAAGGGACTCAGGAAAGCGAAATTAAGTTATTTTCTATATAAAGGGCTTGGAGAAAATGTTAAGTAATTTTTCTTGAGGGAAAAACAAGTGGGGGGACTTCCCTGGTGACGCAGTGGTTAAGAATCCGCCTGCCAATGCAGGGGACATGGGTTCGATCCCTCGTCCAGGAAGATCCCACATGCCACAGAACACCTAAGCCTGTGCACCACAACTACTGACCCTGCTCTCTAGAACCACGAGCTACAGCTGCTGAGCCCACATGCCACAACTACTGAAGCCCATGCACCCTAAAACTGGTGCTCCTCAACAAGAGAAGCCACTGCAATGAGCAGCCCTCACACTGCAATGAAGAGTAGCTCCCGCTCGCCACTACTTAGAGAAAGCCCGTGCACAGCAATGAAGACCCAACACAGCCAATAATTAATTAATTAATTAACTAATTTTTAAAAAACAAAGTAGGAAATAAGGGATGCTTGGGTTTATAACTGAAATAAGTAAACCATGGTTCCTTTTTTTTCCTCACTGTATAAACACAAACACCAAGTCTGTCCTTTCATTTATCCAGTCATGATTTATTAAGTACTTACCTGGTGTGAATCCTTATGATGAGATCAAGCTCTCTTTGGCCAGTAAACTTCATCGCAAATATTCAGAATTTGCCCTTGGAATCACTGTTTTTTTTATTTTTTTTTAAGCTCTTTATTGGAATATAATTGCTTTACACTCTTGTACCAGCTTTTGAGGTACACCAAAGTGAATCAGCTGTATTTATACATATATCCCCATATCCCTTCCCTCCCTCAACTCCCTTCCACCCTCGCTGTCCTAGCCCTCTAAGGCATCACCCATCATCGAGTTGATCTCCCTTTGTTATACAGCAACTTCCCACTAGCTATTGTAAAATGGTAGTGTATATATGTCTATGCTACTCTCTCACTTCGTCTCAGCTTCCCCTTCGCCTCCCCACCCCCAACCCTGTGTCCTCCAATCCATTCTTGGCATCTGCATCCTTATTCTTGCCCTCTCACTGGGTTCATCAGTAACATTTTTTTTTTTTTTTTTTTAGATTCTGTATACATGAGTTAGCATACAGTATTTGTTTTTCTCTTTCTGGCTTACTTCACTCTGTATGACAGACTCTAGGTCTATCCACCTCATTACAAATAGCTCAATTTCATTCCTTTTTATGGCTGAGTAATATTCCATTGTATCTATGTGCCACATCTTCTTTATCCATTCATTTGTTGATGGACATTTAGGTTGCTTCCATGTCCTGGCTATTGTAAATAATGCTGCAATGAACATTATGGTACATGTTTCTTTTGGGATTATGGTTTTCTCTGGGTATGTGCCCAGGAGTGGGATTACTGGATCATATGGTAGTTCTATTTGTAGTTTTTTAAGGAACCTCCAGACTGTTTTCCATAGTGGCTGTACCAGCTTACATTCCCACCAACAGTGCAGGAGAGTTCCCTTTTCTCCACACCCTCTCCAACATTTATTGTTTCTAGATGTTTTGATGATGGCCGTTCTGACCGGTGTGAGATGATACCTCATTGTGGCTTTGACTTGCATTTCTCTAATGATGAGTGATGTTGAGCATCTTTTCATGTGTTTGTTGGCCATCTGCATGTCTTCTTTGGAGAGATGTCTATTTAGGTCTTCCGCCCATTTGTGGATTGGGTTATTTGCTCTTTTGGTATTAAGCTGCATGAGCTGCTTGTATATTTTGGAGATTAATCCTTTGTCCGTTGCTTCATTGGCAAGTATTCTCTCCCATTCTGAGGGTTGCCTTCTTGTCTTGTTTATGGTTTCTTTCGCTGTGCAAAAGCTTTTGTTTCATAGGCCCCGTTTGTTTATTCTTGATTTTATTTCCATGATTCTAGGAGGTGGGTCAAAAAGGATCTTGCTTTGATGTATGTCATAGAGGGAATCACTGGATTTTGAATGTCTTTATATCATCTTTTGTAAAGAGATAGTATTAGAAGAACAGGAAACGTGAGGCTACTGCCCTCAGCTCTGTGCCTTGTGCAGTGAAGCTCATTGTTTTGTGTGAGTTATAAAAAGACTTTTATTTGAAGAAAAAGATTGACTACTTATTTAAAAAGGAGGAGAAATGACAGTATTCCTAGGTCGTCTTTGTTGTTCAAATGAGGAGTTAGTCTGGAGAAGTAACGTGAATTTTTCAATGTCACTCAACTCTAAATAGTGGCAAAGCTGGAATTTCCCCCCGAGTTCTACTGCATGACCCTTCAACGTAATTGCTCATCCTCCCTGCTAATGTTTCTATCTGCCAGTGTCCTTAACTGAGAATGGAAGTTGCAAAATGCACCTCACACACTACCATTGGCCTGTAGAAATCCTTCATTTGGCTTTCTGGTGTTTGCAAAATAATAATAATAATAATAATAATTAATAATAATAATAATAATAATTGGCAAAGCTGTAAAGTCACTAGAGGAACGTCGAATCCATTTTTCACATGACAGCCGTCAGCTGGCACAGTCCAGCAGCTGCTTTAGACTATGAACTCTTATTTTATCAAGTTCACGTCCTTCTACTGTTCCTTAGATGACATCACTGTCACTTGCTGTCTGTTGTCCCATTTACCCCGTAATTTTTCTTCTAGGAGGGAAATATTTTTCTGTACCCACATAGACTGAGAAGGCCTCTTGTTGTTGTTTTTGTAAATTTCTCGTATGTGGTTTATTTTACTTTTTCTTTACCCGAGAAAGGCAGAATTGTTTTTAAAACTTCAAACTATGGAACTAGGTTACCTGGGTTGAGTTCTATATCTGCCACCTGCTAGCTGTGTTTCCTTGGGCAGTTACTTCATTTTTCTGTGCTTCAGTATCTTCATCTGGAAAATAAGGACAAGTAGTTTCTGTCTTGAGGGTACTTGTGAGGAGGAAGTATAAACTGCATTGAATACAAAATGTTTATGCGAAGTTAATGCTACATAAATGTTTGCTATTGTTATACATCTCTTTAAAGGTACCAGTAGGTATTTTAGTTTGTTTTTACTGCCACAAGGATATACAGATAAAATAGATAACTGCAAGTGACAAATGGTCATCAGGTCTTGTTCAAATAACTTTAAACAAGTGTCATGTAAAGAAAATTGAAGTTGAAATATTTGTAACACTATCTTCTAACAAATCAACCATCTCTCTTTCCATAGTTTGTCTAGTGCTTGTCCATATGGAAATATCATTCTGTGTAGCCTCAATTGTGTTACATACATGATTGATTTCACATTCTGTGTTTTTCATTTAACTTTTACATTTTCATTTAACATCTCAGGCATATTTTCATGTCTTTATAATTGCTGGAATCAAAATGTAATGAGGGACTTTGAGTTTCATGTTGCTGTGTATATGTCAGGTTTTAGCTTTCGTATATTTTCCTCTTCTGTTATCTTCAAAAGTTTCCTTTCTAAGTAGAAATCATTTTTGATCATTACACCAAATTTTGTCAAAAAATTGAATCAATTAAGAATTATTTGAGTGCAGTGACTTTGATTCCCTTTGTCTGATTGTGTCTTTAGCAGCTAGCTCATTGCCTAACAAATAGCAGAATTCCAATAAATTTTTGTTTAATAAATACCTTGGATTCATTAAATTTGAAGGGATTGGGATATTATAATTATTTGATAGTTAATTCAAAATGTGTTTCTTTTCAGTACATGTTAAAGATTATTTTGAAATGCTTTAGTCTCTTTCTTTTCATGGTACTTTTATTTAAAATTTGCCTCTTGTCTATTTCTGTAGGAGTTTGAGCTGGCATCAAGTAGAACTCACATATACAATCTGACCATTGAAATGAAAATAAGCACCTCAAATGCTTCTTTGAAAGATAGTAGTATTGATAAATTTAAAAAGTAGAGTTCTTAAACTATTTAGAGGGTGGGAGGAACTAATGAGATTACTGTAATTAAGCATGCATTAACACATTATTGACTAGGGGATTTTTGCAGAAACTAACGCCTGTGGCCATAATACATCTCCAGTTTAAAACGTGTAAAAATATCAGAGTTCCTTGATTGTCAAGTAATAAGAGAAATGAGATAGCTCAAATTTAAATATTTGGTTGAAATCTGACAAGAGAAATGCATTTTTCTTGGGAGTCCATTACTCATTTATTCAAATGTCACATGCTTACTATGTACTATGATATGAAAAAGCCAATGCAAAAATAGCAATGAATAAAAGGGTCAATCTCTAATCTTATGAGAACAGACATACGCAAGTGTGATTATGTGTAGAAGGGGAGGGGTAGAGAGCTCACTGTGCCAGAGGATTTGGGCAGAGGTTCACTGAGGAACCTGACACTCAGGCTGAGACTTCAGGGGTTCTTAGAAATTAACTAGACATAGAATCCAGAGAGAGGTGAGAAAGCACAGAGGTATAGTCCATGAGATGGGAGAGAGTCTTGCACATCAGATATGAAAGGACGTCAGTGTCAGAGAGTAACATCACATGTACCTCTTGAGGAGAGACAGAAGAAATCGATTGAGTTCAAATCACTCCACTAAGCCATTGAAGATTTTTAAGCAGGAAAGTAATGTGATTAGGTCTGCATTTGAGAGAAATCACTCTTCCTACAGAATGAAGGATTCATTGAAGGGGAACAAGCATAGACACTGGGAGACCAGTTTGGATGCTGTTGGATAATTCCTGGTGAGAGGTGGTGGTGTCTTGGAATTGAATTACAGCAGAGGAAATGGTGAAATGTGGACATCTTTGAGAGTTGTAGAATTTCCTAGTTAGGGAATAGGATCAACAGGATTTGATATTTGAATGGGATGTGAAGGAGAGGCTCAAGAATGACTCCTAGTGTTCTCATTTGAACAACGCCAGGGTGGATGAGAAAACCAAATGAAAGGCATGAAAAGCAGATTCAAGGAAGATGAGGAAACAGCTTTTAACCTCTTGAGCCTGAAGAGCATATGAGACATCTAAGTAAACACATGAAATAGACAGTTGAATATTCGGGCCTAGCATTTCGAGTACAGATGGATTCTAGACAGAAAAATTCAACAGAATCTTCATACATAGGAGGTATTTCAGATTGTGGGCATGTCCTGAAGAGAGTTAATAGGGAGGAGAGGAGGTCCTGTGTCAGATTAAAAGGATCATTATTCGGGAGCCATTGGGCAATATGTTGACTAATGTTGTCAGTGACACTTTTATGGAATGATTGGAAAAGTGCTTCCAGCAGAAAGCTAGAGCCTGGGTCCTTGCTGTCACGGTTGAACAGACATAGTGGTTCTTGGCTGCCCTTTCTATTACAAAAGAGAAATTTCTATCTGTGACCATGGTAATTGGATTTTCTGTAGCTTACAGTTTGACTTCTTCCCAACTTATAAAACATGCAAGTCAGTTATTAAAACACTGTAAGGTATTTACTTTAATGGAGGTATGTACAAAACCCATTGGGGGTATAACCAAAGGACTATACAAAAACTCCAGAATCCTTCCAGGGGATTTCTATGTCTGTTTATGTTTTTATTTTTCCGTTAATTATTTTGTACGTATCTTCAACGTGTAAAGCTCTGTGAGGCTAATGGGAAAGAGGTAGGATGTCTCCCTGTCCCCCAGCAGTTTATAGTCTGATGTAGGGGCTAATACACAGTAACTGTTGAATGGATGTCTCCAGACTTCCAGAAAGACATTACAGAAGAGGCACCATTTGATCGAAGACTTAAAGGATCGGTAGGCAACTGCCAGGCAGGGGATGGCTGTTTGATCCTCACGGGAAAAACGTGGGGGAAAGTCATAAAGAACAAATCACAGACTGTAGAAGGAGGTCCCGGCTGACAGATATGAGTACACACATGAGTGTATGGTCTATTCCCATCTCTACATAAGCCTAATATTGAGTGTATGCTGTGAGTGATGGAGAAAATAAGGAGGTGGCTGGACAAAGAGGCAGGGGCTAGATTGGAAAAGTCCTTATAAAATGTGTTTGAAAAAGGGAGAGAGTACAGCATAATAAGAAGAGGTCCACACAAGGCAGAGACATTGGCAAATCTGGGTCAGCAGAGAGCCAGGATCAGATTCTCATGTCAGAGAGATCACTGTGACAGTACTGAGGAGGAGATATGGTAGAGAGGTGAGGTTAGATCATGGCAATAAACAGCTCTGAGAAGGGATGGTGAGTGCCAAAAGTAGGAGAGAGAAAGTGAGACTGGGGTAAAGTACAGGGATGCTTATATGGAAGACCAAGTAGTGGATTAGATTAAGGGTGTGTACATGTGTGCAGGGCGTGTTCAGGGAATGGGTGGGTCAAGGGGGAGAGGGATAGAGGAATGTAAAATGTTATTCAGAGTTGGGCAAAAAGGAAGTTGAGGGCCTGTTCCCAAAGGTGAGCATAAGAGGTGCTCTCACAGCCCCTTGTCTGTTCTTGTCTCTTGGCTGCAGCCACTCTGCCTGGTAGTGGAGACATCCATTCAACAGTTTTTGATTACGTATCAGTCCCTCTACTAGACTACAAACTCCTGGGGGACAGAGAGACACACCCTGTTCATCCTGGGACACTATCCTCCTCCCATTAACCGCACCAAGCTTTCCACATTGAAGATTCTTAGAAAATAATTAAATGGAAAAATAACCACATAAAAAAGACTGCTACAGAGACATTGAAGTCTCAGGGGAAAAAATATGTATGTATGTATGTATATGTGTGTGTATATATATATATCTGTATGAGTGTAATTTTTAACATGTGCTTGATTTTCAAAATGAAAATGTTAAATCATGATAATACTTCAAGAATTCTTGCAAAAAACAAAAAAGAAATGAAATGCCAAAAATAAATATTTGGAAGCGCCTACTAATGCAGTAAGTGGAAAAGATTCGCTATGTATTTAATTGAATCTGTGGGCCAGGAAAGTGTTGCCATAGCTTTCTTTTACCATGAAGAACATAAATAAACATGCTTTAAAATGATCCCTGTTCTTTACCCCTTCCACCTCCAATGAGGTAAAGAATTTAAAATTGCAACGGAAAAAAGTACAGCTAAATGTGCTATTTTCACATACGTAGTTATGAAATAGAAAATACTGAGAACCATGCCGGCACATACACAGCAGAATTCATCATAAAGTTGTGAGAAACCTTCTCATCTAGTGAGATATTTCCTAGAAGAAAGCAACAGCTCCTGAAATTGTGCCCTGATGCCTTCTTTCAAAGACTTTAGGAATCTTTAAGTTGTATATGTGTGTGTGTGTGCGCGTGTGTGCTGGCTCACCAGCAAAGAAAAAACGAAAGAGAAATTTGTTGAAAAAAAGTTGTTTCTAAGGCTTTAGGTCTACATTAATTCTGTTTCGTTTACTTTATGAATGTGATTGGTTTTCATCTTCAAAGTATGTGACTTTTGAAATATCTGTTTTGGGGGCAGACTCCTTTCCAGCTGTGGCCCAGAGTACGCCTGTCATTAGCTCAGTTGCTCAGTCACTGTCTCCATTTATAGTTGGGTTTGTAAAGTGTTTAAAATAGGAACTCTGGGTTTCTGCTGATCTTGAGTCATCAAAGAAAAGCAAAGCTTTATTCCTTCCTACATTCAGTTCCATCCATGCAGACATTTTTTAAGACTGACATGGTTGACTAGAAAAATCTAACCTTACTTTTTATATTTTAGGTTCAAACTGACTCTTCCCTACTGTCTACTATAAAATGTCAGGGTCTTACTGAGCCTTTATTTAGGAATTTCTTCAGGACATATATTTGAACAAATTGCTTCAAGTGGAAACTGCATCTTCTTCTATTGGGTACTATTGGGACCAACTTCATACAGAAGGGGAAGGTTACTCCACCAAGACAATACTCACGTTGCTTAAATTACAAAAGGAAATGGCAAGTTTGTCCCCTGAGAGGTGATCAAAAAAGGAGAAAACATAACTCTATTCAACAGCCTTCTGTAATTTAACAGAAAACTAAATCTAGAATTACAAAATCTCTAGGAAACTATAATTGAGACAAATCACAAATGATGCGGAAAGATAGCAGTCACAGTCAGGATCCCAATGAAAATGACAGCACTCAGAAACGAGCCCCTCTCAAGGAGCTGATTTATAAATGCGTTGTGTACATAGTTCCATTAGAGTGTAGAGAAGCCATTAGGGACAAAGTGATCATCTGGGACTAGCAGAGTCAGAGCTGCCATTGCCCCAGGCTCAAGAGGACCAAGGGGGAGAGCAGTTATTTGAATAGGACCAGTGACCAGTGACCCTCCTGGGCTGACAGCTGGGAACTTCATGATCAGGTTGTCAGAAGAAATGTGGCTCAAGAGTGTACTGGTGTCTCTCAACAGGGGCGCTGTCGTCATCTTGGGTTTGACAGTGATGTGTTCTTGCCCTCTACCAGGTCAAGGAAAATAGCATCCTCTAATCACTGTGACAATAAGAAAACATTGCCACATATTTCTGAACCCTTCTTGGTCACTAGATGATCTCCTCTCCAGTTGAGAACTGCTATACAGAGAATTCCCTGGTGGTCCACTGGTTAGAACTCTGCACTTCACCTGCAGGGGACACAGGATTCATCCCTGGTCCAGGAACTAAGATCCTGCAAGCCATATGGAGAGGCCAAAAAAAAAAAAAAAAAAAAAAAAGAGATAGAGAGAGAGAGAACCACTTTGGTTAACATATAGTTAACCAAACATCCCTGGGAATGTTTTAATCTTTATCTCTGGACCAACCTAGATCACCAGAAAGCTATCCCCAGAAAGCCTTATGTCTAAATCAATATACTTGTATATTATGGTGGTGACAGGATAGCTGCACCATCTCCAGCCCCACAGCCACATCCCAGGCAGGAAGGAAGAAAGGAGAAGAGTAGGAAGGGATGATGCTATGTCAGGAGAGATCTAGTTATTCCAGAAATGCTTTGCATACGTCTCATTGGCCAGCGTTGCATCATATGGCAACTCCTACATGCAAAGTAATCTAGGGAAGTGTGGGCACATTGCTGCTCTGAACAAAACTGAAATTTTCTGAGTAATGAAGAAGGGCAGTGAGTATGAGGAAACAGCAGCATCTGTCCCACATCTCTAATGCCTTGGTGTGGATAAATGACACTAGAGAAACATACGAGAATTTACCTGGAAATTAATGAATGACTGAGTTAGGGCGTGGTCATTCATTTCTTGTATCAACAGATCTAATCATAGTAAGTCAGAGCAAAATTAGAACATTCTGTCATTGACATGTTTACAGATCCCTAATAGACTAGTGCCTTAGGATAGATGTTTGAGTCTTCAAACCTTCTCTAAACCTTTACTTATCCCCAGCCTAACCAAAATCTCTAACAGTTCAGCAAAAGGTCTTTAATCTCTGTAGCCTTAGGACATTTTTAGGGTATTCAGTATTTCTGAATTGAACAAATGAGTGCAACAGAGAGGGAAGATATAAAGGGAAGAGGAGGCTGCAAAGATTGATAAATCACTCTTTGCAAGGAATCTTTGATCCTAAATTTAGCATTTTTTTGGTTGCACCAGGGGTATTTGTTTATTTCTCTCAACACCCCTCATTTCTTTTTTTTTGTCCCCTCTGCTTAGTCCTTCAGTTCTCTTTCTCTAGATCACCTTTTAGGAGTATGGTGACCAAGTCTTTTGTAGTTTGTTTGAGATCACATTGTTCAATTTATTTTCTTTTGGTGCTGATGTGTTATATATATATTGCCAAATCCAATGTCATAATTTTTTTCCTCTATGTTTTTCTTTAATAGTTTTACAGTTTTAGCTCTTACATTTCGAGCTAAAATTTGGGGATACTTTTTGTATATGGTGTAAAGTAAGGGTCCAGCTTCATTCTTTTGCATGTGAATATACAGTATTCCCAGCACCATTTGTTGAAAAGACTATCCTTTCCCTATCAAATGGTCTTGGCACCCATGTCAAAGATCAAATGACCATGTACACAAGGGTTTATTTCTGTGCTCTCTATTCTGTTTCATTAGTCTATGTCTGTCTGTATGCCAGTAGAACACTGTTTGGTTACTATAGCTTGGTAACACATTTTGAAATTGCATGTGAGACCTTCAATCTACTTTTAAGGTTATTTTGGCTATTCAGAGTCTCTTAAGATTCCATATAGATTTTTCTACTTTTGCAGAAAAGTTCGATTGGAATTTTGACAGGGATTGTATTAAATCTGTAGATTGCTGTGGGTAGTATTAACATCTTTACAATGTCAAGTCTTAACATCTTTACAATATCAAGTCTTCCAATCCATGAACATGGGATGTCTTTCCATTTAGTTGTATCTTTAATTTATCAGCAATGTTTTGTACTTTCCAGTGTGTAAATCTTTCACCTCTTTGGCTAAGTTTATTCCTAAGTTTTTCCTTTCTTTTTGATGTTATTATAAATGGAATTGTTCTCTTCATTTCTTTTTTGGGTTGGTCATTGTTATTACACAGAAGCACAAGTGATTTTTGTGTTAGTCTGTGAACTCTTAGAAGGTAGGAACCATGCCTTGTTTGTATTTTGCAGAGTTAATATAAAAATAATAATAGCATCTATTAATATTTGTCTATGTATCTTTATTTTTCATTAGCAGTAATCTTTGTGTTTTTTTTTTTTTTTTTTCCTTTCCTCTCTCCCGCTTTAGGGCTCTACTGGTTCAACAACAGCTTCTCCTCCAGTCTCCACCCCTGTCACAGGACATAAGAGAATGGTCATACCCAACCAACCCCCTCTGACAGCAACCAAAAAGTCTACATTGAAACCACAGCCTGCACCCCAGGCTGGACCCATCCCTGTGGCTCCAATTGGAACGCTAAAACCCCAGCCTCAGCCTGTCCCAGCCTCCTACACTACGGCATCCACCCCTTCAAGGCCTACTTTCAATGTGCAGGTGAAGTCAGCCCAGCCCAGCTCTCATTACATGGCTGCCCCTTCACCGGGACAATTTTATGGCTCAGGGCCGGGGGCCCAGGGCTATAACACTCAACCAGTTCCTCTCTCTGGGCAGGGTCCTCCTCCTTCCACACGGGGAGGCATGGATTATGCCTATATTCCACCACCAGGACTTCAGCCTGAGCCTGGGTATGGGTACGCCCCCAACCAAGGCCACTATTATGAACCCTATTGCCCAGGGGGCCCTGGCTATGGGGGCAAAAATGACTCTGATAATGCCTATGGTCAACAAGGTCACCCAAATACCTGGAAGCGGGAACAAGGGTATACTCCTTCTGGCACCGGGAACCAGAACCCTGCTGGGATGTATCCGGTTGCTGGTCCCAAGAAGACCTATATCACAGATCCTGTTTCAGCCCCCTGTGCACCACCACTACAACCAAAGGTAGGAAGCTCCTTAACATAGTGTTGGGAATAAGGGAGTACCTATCATGACCTGCCTTCCCCAGAAAGAGAGCTTAAGGCAAAAGTATATGTGCTGCTTTTATTTCATTAGAAAGTGCGTGAGTGAAGCAGGAAAATGGGGGGATCCTATCTGGAGATATGGGGGGTGGGTACCAATATGGTTTTTATTAAGAATCAAGTACAACTAATTGTTCAATCCTGAAGGACCATCTTCGAAAAGACCATATGAACGATAGCAGCTCAGGACAATCTGTTCAGGGGGAAGAAGGGAAAATAATTTATCTTCCAGCTCGTTTCCCGTTGGTCAAAGCTTCCTTCTGCGGGTCAGAGATATCCTCATACTTAGATGTTGCATTTCCTTGGCCATGAAATAGATCTGAAGTATCTGATGCCTCAGAAGGGATAGGGACTCCTCAGATGTGGAGGTGAGAGATGCTCAGGGCAACATGAGATGAGCTGCTGTCAGGTTGGGCTCATGTGAAGGCAGTCAGAACCCAAGCATAGTTGGTACCCTACCTACTGCTAGGGAAGAACAAGTGGCCAAGGGCCCAGGAGACAAGTGAGGCCAAGGAGATCTACAGTAATGCAGGTACTTTGTGTAGTTTGCTTGGGGAAGGGGTTGCAGCATAATGGCACTTGTTTATTATCTCTTGTTTATCTGCATTAATGATCCTCTTGGAAGAATATTACTCTGCAACCTTTAACCCTATTAGGCAACTTAAAAAAATTCCTTATGACAGTTATCTTTTTTGTTGTTTGATTGAATTTCAAGCATGTATATGTTTTAAGTCAACGTGATCAGTTATTTCCTGTGAGTAGGCAAGATGTGATACTATACACACTTACTCACCTACAACTTGGATTTTTCTTGAGTACTAGAACAAACATGACATTTCCTCGCACCATGAAAAGAGGAACCGAGGAGAGTTACTTGGAAGGAGTTAGACGGAGAAAGCAATCTAGTTTCCAGCCATTATGTTAAAACCAATTCTCCCATCCTGTAGTTAGAACTGTAAGAAGTCAGAAATTGGAGAGCCCGTGATTAGCTAGAAGCTCAGTGGTAACTTGGGGGAATGTATTGGGTAGAAGTTTGGACTATGTGTTTTGTTTTGTTTTTTTAAATCCTTTACACGGTTTAGATGGTCAGTTTCCAGGAATATCCATTCACATGTTCAACTTTATAACAACATTTAGTGAGGTCCTTACTCTCCAGGTAGGGAGTTTACTAAATCACTATTCTCACGTGAAAGCATCTGCTCTGTTAATGGTACAGATGGATTTTAGGTTCCTTGGAGCAAAAGAACCCTTATCCAGCAAGTGGGGCCTGTGGGTAGCTGGAGGCATCCGTCGACCTTATGAATGCTCATTACATGAAAGTGGACCAGCCATGATCATCTTCCAGCATAAAGATTCCAAGTGAAAATGTGAAGTGTTTTCGAGACATGACTCTTGGAAGGGCTTTCTTTCCAAAACTCTCTTTGTGGAAAGAAACATTATTAAGGGTTTTTTGTTTTGTTTTGTTTTTAGGATAGATACTGCCCCACACGGCCAAGCTGGCCAGCCTTGCCCTTTGTTAACATTGCAGTTTATTTGCATCTGTCCCTCCCGGCCCCAGAGCAACTGGTTCAGAAAAAAATGGGGTTATTCAGCTTTACCTCATTTTGGTACAACCGCAGCAAATTCCCCTACAGAAGATTAAAGATTTAGGTTGGCACGATGGCCTTCACCATTTCAGTTCAAACAGGTATGCAGTTTTGCCCTATCCAAAACAACCTGACTGTGATAGTTTGGCTGAGTGATGTTCCTAAGGGCAGGAGATGGACCCTGAGTTATTTAAGGATCCTGTTACCCAACCTGGGGAAACAGACTTGAGACAGAGCAAAAGTAAGTCTCGGTGGAGAGAATGATCTGGTGAGAAGTATTGAGCCAATCTTTGAGTTTCCTGTTTTCCCATCGTGTCATTGGGCCCTTTGGAACCAACCCAGTAGTGTAAGAAAAAGAATCCGCACCCACTGCAAGACCTGGATCTAAGATGTTAGGTTCAGAAACATCACTAGTATTTGCTCTGTCTTCATCAACTTACTCGGGGTGACAGAATGAACTTTTATTAACCACTCTCCAGAAAGCATGAAACTTTATTTCCCTTCTTATTGGAGTAAGAGAATTATTCAGGATGACCTATTCCTTTAGTAAGGATTCTGGATATTAGTGCATTTCATGTCATTTAAAAAAATTCTGAAATGTTTGTTTTTCAACATTGTCATGCGTTTTAACATCATATTGTACATTTAAAAAATGAAAATCAAATCGTACTTTTTGCTGTGATTATTAAGGAGAGTGGTTAGAGGTTGATATTTAAGCATCTGTGTTCTGGGGAAAGAGGCTGAGGAAGCAGGAGATATGGTCTGTGTGTGTTGTGGGGGCGTTGCTGGATGAAGGGGTGGCTCTTTCACAGCTGGTCTTTGAGCAGAACACTACTGTATTCAACTGCACCTGTGCACAGAGGACCTTATTGTCTCAAATATTGACTTTGCTTGGCTTAGTGGTGTGACTTCTGGCTTGAGAAATGAGCTCCTAATTCTAACCCCAGTTCCTCCCTTGACATTCTTCTTTCAGCTTGAGGAAAGCCTCTAGACCTCTTTATGTCACGCTTCCAGCCTCAGTAAAGTGGAATGTCATCTTCACTAATTAATTACTGATTGCAAAGGGCTTGGAAATTTCCAAGGGCTGAATAATTGCCAAGTGAGGACTATTCAGCTTTTTCACTGGCTTTCTTTTATTTCCAATTTTTAAGGCACTGATGGAAAACTTACCTCTGTGCCTTAAAACAATTATCTTTTCTTACCTTGAGAAGTTCTTAGGGATTTGGCATTTAATCCATTAAGGAAAAAGATTTTTAAAAATGAAAATACATCTTCTTTATATTTGAAATAAGGTGTTTTAATTTTCCTAGTCCATGGTGTAATATAAAAGAAGAGGTAGAAGAAGGGAAGGAGAAAATAGTAAAGAAAAGGAAAAAAGAGAAAAAGAAAGGAAGAATGAAGAAAGGAAGGAGATCAAATGAAAACCTGCAAGGCTTGGGGGACATGATTATATTGAGTTTCCATAATGTGCTGAGCACTGAATTTGTATGCTACAGTGGACCATAATGTGTTTCCTGGACCATCTGAGCTGACTTCCTTGAAAAATATTGTTATAAGCAAGTCTTTAGAGGAGAGAAATGTTGCCTTCTCACTGGAAATCTTCTTAAAGACACAGTGGAATCTATTCTCTTGGCCAATGTATAAAAGCTAATGTCTGCTAGTTGCTGTGTTGTCCACAGAACTTTTGTCCTGTGTGCTATCTTCACATCCCCTTGAGGTGGGATATGTATTTCCTCCAATAACCGGATAAAGTGAGTCAGCTTGAAGGCCCCAGAGCCAGGACCTGGAGGCAGTCATCACTCACAGGTCCACAGCGGCAGTATCTTTAGCTTCCACTTCCTTGTTATAAACCTAACCTATGTCAGCCTCCCCTCTGTTGAAGAGACAGGTGTTTGCTCCATAATATGTAAAGAGTCCTGGTGCTGTGCATCTCAGGAAAGCTGTGGAGGCCCACCTAGTGTTGGGGTTAGGTTACATTCTAAAATTATCTGTTAAAATTTCTTTGGAAAATCCTTCAGGGTGGTGAGAACTTGGAGATCAACCAACCACCTTTCAATAAATCCAACACCAAGTTTATCTCATCTAGAGTTAGAACGGATCACTGCTGTTCATTTAGGGTTTGAATCTGGGGGATATTTAATGTGTCAGAGAGGAGAGTGAAGGTAATGAACTGCTGGGGTCAGTGTTGACGGGGCCCCAAGACCTGGGAATTGCTGAGATTAAGAAAATATTTGAGAATGTTGACATAGCAGCATTTCAAGTATTCAAGTAATATGAAAATATTTAAATTTCATTTCATTGTGGAAAAGAGAAGGTTGTATATATTGGGTGTCCTGCAGAGAATTGGTGGCATTTAGGAGAAAACCACCTTTATGGCAATCCCTGTGCTAAATATCCCTCAATTCCAGGATCAGAAAAACAGAAAAGAAGAGATAGTTAGGGTGGTGAGAAGGATGGATACGGATATAGGCCTCAGGTCAAGTGCTGATAATACCTGGGTCTGTATAAAGCTGAGGATGGAAGAGATTGCATGAGGAGAACAGTGACTATAATATTAGTAATTCCCCTTTGCACAGGGTTTTTCAGTTTCCAAAATGCTTTGTGGACCTCTCAAAAAACAGGAGTGATAAGCGCAGATAGAGGTTTTTGTCTCTTTTTTATTGATGGGGGTTCAGAAGCTCAGTAATGAGAGTCACTCACCTAAGGTCAAATGTCAAATTCATGGGTGAGCCACGATTCCAAATCAGATTATTGGAAGGTCTTCCTCATGCTTTCCACCTGCTAACTGTGGATGTTGGTTTGGTGTTTGGGTGGTGATGGGGGGGGGGGTGCCACGTCAGCATCCCCATCCCCTGGGCATGGCTCCACTATGGCCCACATTGCAGGCAGACGTGTCCGTGGGCTCAGGCAGTCATGGTGCTGTGTCATGAGATTAACAGCTGGAGGGGAAGCACGGGTTAAACCCCTGCTGGACACCAAGCCTTGGCATTGTGGGGCTATGCTTCCTCTTCCCCATCACCCACGTACAATTTATCCCAGTCTTTCTACCTTCACAATATCTCAAATCTGCTTTCTTATCAAAATCCCCCTTGCTACTGTGCTGGTTCATTAGTCCCCGTTTCTCACCTGAGCCACTGAAACGGCCTCTTGATGGGTGCCTCCACGTCTAGTCACTCTCCATGTCCCTTCATCCTATACATGCTACCAGATTAATCTTTCTACTCGACGTCTCTGCACTTGTCACTAATTGTGTTTTTTCAGAAACTTTCAGAAGTTCCAGCCAGTTTGGGGATGGACTGAAATTCCAGCCTAGACTTTCAGTTTTATCAGCCCTTTTGAGCATCCCAGCTTTCAGCTAAGAAGTTCGATTCCTAGTTATTTCTCATCTCTATAGCTTTTGTCATGGATCTCCTTCTTTCTCAAATGCCTTCCCAGACCTCCCTGCAAATAAATATTTCCATATCCAGTATGACCCATTAAGATCAAGCTAAAGTGTTAATCTCTCTTGTGAAGCCTTCTCTTTCTAAAATTAAGTTATGCGTTGTTTTAACCCCTCTTATGGAAAGTTTCACACTCTTATTGTACGGGAATCACCATGTACCTGTCCTCCACCAACCTATGCCCTAGTATGTATTAGACTCTAAGATTTAGGGGATAGAGATCATGTTTGAACACTGTTTCCTCCAGAGTAACTAAGACAGTACATAATACATTCTTGTTTAATGAAGATGCTTGAAGAGACTACACATGTCCTAGTAAAATAAGGAGTAAGCCCTATTTTAGAACTTAGATTGTTCATCAAAATGCCAAAACCCAAACCTACACCACCAAATCAGCTTAGGCAACCTCAGTATCACATGCATTGTCATATCAGCA
Organism: Hippopotamus amphibius kiboko; assembly: GCF_030028045.1. Taxonomy (NCBI): domain Eukaryota; kingdom Metazoa; phylum Chordata; class Mammalia; order Artiodactyla; family Hippopotamidae; genus Hippopotamus; species Hippopotamus amphibius. Next base: position 163,342,661 of record NC_080191.1, read on the forward strand.
ACTCAGTATCCAAAGTAGCTAGATAATTTCTCATGTTCACAATTGTGCTAATATTTTACATCCCTTCTGGGATACATATGTGTATGTGTATGCTGCTATGTACACAGTCTTTTACTTCATGCATTTGCCAAGTGTCCATAGAATTTGTTGATTCAGATTATTTAATTACCTGTTTGGGGTTCAGTTTATATACAATAAAAGGTATGCGCTTGGGTAACCCCTATTGCAGTCAAGGTAGAGAACATTTCCACTACCCCACTTAGCTCCTTCGGGCCCTCTTGCAGTCCATCCCCTTTACCCTCAGCCCCTGGCAACCTTTCTGCTTTCTAACGTGGATAATTTTTACCCTTTCTAGAATTCCATATAAATAGAATCATATAGTATACGGTCTTGCATCTAGGCTCCTTTTACTCACTATAATTTTTTTGAGCTTTGTTTGCGTATGTATCCATTGTGTGGATATCCTACATTTTGCTTATCCATTCACTTGTTTGGGGGCATTTTTTTTTTCCATTTTTAATTATGAGTAAAGCTGCTGTGAACATTCATGTGCATGTCTTTATATGAACATAGTTTTCGTTTTTCTCAGATAAATACCTGGCAGAGGAATTGCTGGGTCATGTGGAAACGATTTAACTTCGTGAGAGAACGCCAAGCTGTTTTCCTAAATGTACCATTTTACAATCTCACCAGCAACCTATGAGAGGTCCAGTTGCTCCCTAATCCTGGCAACACTTGGTATTGTCAGCTTTCTTAATTTCAGCTCTTTTCATGTTGTGTAGATGTATCTGATTGTGGTTTATCTTTACATTTTCTTTTCGATTAATGATGTGGAACACATTGTTCATGCACTTATTAGCCATTTGTATATCTTCCTTCGTGAAGTGTCATCAGATTTTTGGCCTATTTTTTAAATTGGACTGTTTCTTTTTTTAAAAGTATACATTGTATATTCTGAATGAGTCCTTAGATACATGCATTGCCAATATTTCTTCCCAGTCTGTGACCTGACTTTTCATTTTCTTAATGTTGTTTTCTAAGAGCAGAGGTATTCAATTTTGATGAAGGTCAATTTATCAATTTTATCTTCTATAGTTTATGCTTTCTGTTTCCTTAGAAATTTTTGCCTCCTCATAGTCATAAAGGTTTTATTCTATGCTTCTTTTTAGATGTTTTACAGGTAAATTCAGGGCTATAATTCCCTTCAAGTTAATCTTTGTTTATTGTGTGAGATAAGGGTCAAAGGTCACCCCCCCACCCCGAGATAATCATGATTTGTTGAAAAGACTCTTTTCTTTCACTGAAATACCTTGACACCTTCAATGAAAATCACTGACCACAAATGTGTGGGTCCATCTCGACTTTCTATTCTATTCCATTAATTTGTAAATCTGTTCTCAAGCCAGTGCCACACTGTCTTGATCTTTGACTTTTATAGAAGATTTTGAAATTTGGCAATATAAACTTTCCATCCTTCTTCTCTTTCAAAAATGTTTTGATTATTCTAAGTCTTTTGCATTTCCTTATAAATTTTAGCGTCAGCTTGTCAATTTCCACAAAATAGCTTGCTGTGGCTTCAGTTGAGATTTCATTGAATCTATAGATCAGTTTGAAAAAGAGCTGATATCTTAACAATATTGAGTGTTCCAACCCACAAACATGGTATATCTCTCATTCTATTTATGCTTTTATTAATTTTTCTCAACAATGTATTGTAGTTTTACATACATTTTGTTAAATTATTTCATATTCCAAGTGCTATCGTAAATGGTATTTTTAAAAAATTCTTAATTCGCAGTCGTTTCGTAGTGTATACAATATTGACCTTGCATCTTGTGACCTCTTTATGTTTAACAGTTTTACTAGCTTCTTAAGATTACTTAGGCTTTTCTACGTGAGCATTTCATCTGCAAATAAATTCTTGATTCAATTGTTTATGAGTCTATCCATCAACTTTCTACATTTGGAAGATTTGCTTCTTGATTGAAGAAGAGACAGTTTCCTACAAATTTGAAGGATAGAAATTGGAAAAAAATTAAAAATGTTTACTCTCTGCTTCTGTAGACTAGTCCATTGAAACTGTCACATAGAAGTTATCTTCAGAATCAGTAGGTTATAATCCCTTAAAATTGCAGATGAGAAAACTGAGGCCTGAAGAGTTACAGTGACCTGAAGGGTTAGTTATACAACTAATAAGGGTCACATCTGAGTCGAAAATTTAATGTTTTTTTCTAAATCACAATTTCTCTCTACATTGGCTCAAGACCAGTGAGATTGGAGGTATAAAGGACCTTCAAAAGGTACAATGACTATTATTAAAAGGAGCTGATCTCCTAGCCTTAGACCTCCACACTAGTTCTGTAAGGCCCCTAATAATAGAAAATGACTGTCATTCTGGTTTTCCTAGTTCAGGCTCACAGTATTCCTGTGAGAAGACTAGTTCTTAGGGTCTACATGATTTTGCCTCAGTCCATCATCTGTCCTTCCCTTGATTTTAAAAGTTACCATGAGGATGGATGTCCTAGTGTAGTAAGACATGTCTGTGAATGTTATTTATTCATTTTACTTATCTAATCTTTTTCATAGATTTCGATGTTTAAAAATATCCCAGGTCCCTAATCTTTTTGGAAAATTAGATAGTTTTAACAAGTGACTTTAACAATGTGTAATTTTTTGTGTTTAGGAGCAAGAGAATGCACTTCATTCTGCAAGTGGACCCCCTGATATGTCCCTCTAGGAATCTCCTTTCCTTCTTGGCCAGCTGCAAACACCCACACTGTCCTGTTTCAGAGGAGAAACTATAGTTGTTCTCCTCCCCAGCAAGCAAAAAAGCTTGACCACCATTAACGTGTACTAATTAGTGGTGAATATAAAAACTTCGACAGAGTTTACACACAGAGTATTAGGAAGTATCCCAAAGGGAAAGTCAAATAGTCGACTTTCCAAAAATGCCATTGTCCAAGAAATAGTTACTTGTTTTGTTAGCTCTTTGATTTTCTGGAATATGGAAAACCCAACTTTTGGATATACTTTTAGCAAATAGTACAACGTTTGCTCTATTTCATCCTTGGAATTCAGTGAATGTTATTCAGAAAATACAATATGGTTTACTTCAGAAGTTTACTGACTTAAATATAACATCTTAAATTATATAATAATAACCTGTAGCGTTTTTATACCAAAATTTACCAAACTTTCATATGTGGGGAAAACTGTGTAACATGTCCAGAGGCAACTTGCCTAGTATTATACCAACACCCAATGTCAGAGGAAGGATGAGCTCTTAGGTCTTCTGACTGCCAGCCCAGTGTTCCTTCCACTCCATGACACTTGGCTCCATTCATAGCTCTCTGTGTTTACATGTGTTAGCTCATTGTGCACTTATCCAAACCTCAAATATTCCTTGGGCCCAGCAGTTAGGGATTAAAACTTCAGAGTTATATTTCTGGGAAGTAACATATATTTAACATTTGGAATCCAAGATTCAGTCAACATTGTATCAAGAGTCCAGGAGTTGAGACTATGCACTAAATATAAGTTCCAGATAACAGGCCCCCTTTTATTCTGTCTTTATAAATATTTGGTATATTTATTGCTCAAACACAGACATTTTATTATTTTTGATGTGGCTTTAGGTATTATTGTGAAAAGGGATAAGAGAGTACAGGTACGCTTTGTATCTTTATGGGTCTGTTAGCGAAGTATACTTTTCATGGTGCACACATGCTGTCTTTAATATAAGTTTGGATACAGTTACTATGAAGATGATACCCCATTTTTAATACTGCTATTCATCCCATCCAAAGGATGCAAAGTATTAAGCAGGCTCTCTAGGAGACAACTGAGCCTGGTAATACCTGTAGAGGCAGGAAATTGCTGGTGACCAGCAGAGAACCAGAGAAGAGTTAAGGAAGGCAGGTGGGGAACATGGACCAGGGCCCTGCCTATCTCACCTGCCACCTGGTTTGGTAAATAATGTGTTATTTGAAATTCAGCCATGCTCCCTTGCTTAAATGTTATTTGTGGCTGCTTTCACACTACAACAGTAGAATTGAGAAGGTGCAATAGAGGCTGTATGGTCTTCAAAGCCCAAAACATTTACTCTGTCCCTTTACAGAAAAACGTTTACCAACCCCTTATTGAAAATATGGAAACGACTTCGCAAAATTTACGTTCTCATTAAAATTGCTTGAATATTTCTCAGTTGTTTTTTCTTACCCCATATATCCTGCATCTTGAGCTGGAGCTTGTTGGTGGGAATTTGGGGGGAAGGGAAGAATTAAATATCAAAACCCAAAATTAACCTGCTACTTGCAGAGCAGGTGCTACACCCCTCGTGTTTCTCGTAGCCTGTAAACTACTGTTTAGCCTTCAAGAGCTATCTGTAATATTAACTGCTTTGAGAAGCTTGACTGTTCACCCAGTCCCCACATGTCATTAGTTTGTCTTTCTTCTGAATTTTTCTCATAGCATTTTAAAAATTCCTTTAGTGTAGCATGCTTCTTACTGGATATTTTTAAATAGACGATAACATTATTGAGATGTAATTCATATACAATACAATTTACTCATTTTAAATGTACAATTCAATTATTATTTTTGTTTCTATTATTTTAGTATATGCATGGAGTTGTGCAGCGATCCTCACAATCAGTTTTCTCCACCCAGGAAAAAACTCCTTACCCATTAGCAGTCACTCCTCATTTCCCTCAAACCCTCCAGCCCTTAGTAACCACTAACCTACATTCTGTATCTATGGATTTGCCAAGTCTAGACATTGGAATTATACAATATGTGATCTTTTACTGCATTCTTACCATAATATTTAAAGTTTCATCTGTGTTGTAGCTCGTATGAGTACTTCATTCTTTTTTATTGCTGAATAATATTCCAGTGTATGGAAATTCTACACTGTATTCTTTCATCAGTTGATAGGTGCTTGGGTTATTTCCACTTTGGCTATTATGAATGGTTTTATCAATATTTGAGTACAAGCTTTTGTATGGACGTATGCTTTCAGTCCTCTTGGGTACATACCGGGCAGTGAACTTGCCGGGTTATACGGTGACTTTTTGTTTAACCTTTTGAAGAACTGTTGGACTGCTTTCCAGAGGGGCTACACCACTTTACATTTCCACCAGCAGTGTATGAGTATTTCAGTTTCTCCACATCACCACATCCCATTTGATTTTAATCACATTACATGTCCACCTCCCACGTAGACATCTATGTTCTTCAAGTGTGCGAATCACGTCTGAGTTGTTTCTTGTACACTTAACATAGTATCTTGCATGTGTCAGGCACTCATGAAAGAAAGAATCAATCAAAGTGAAAAGATGGACATGGACTCACATACATTTCTTATAACTGAGAGTTCTTTATGTGTTTTTCTAATAGGTATGCTTTTATAGGTATTTCTTTTTTTTTAAATTCTAGCTGTGTTCCTGGTCTCTTCCGGTCTCTAGCTCCTAGCTTGTATTATCAGTGGATTAATCTTCTTTCAGAAGGAGTCTGTTTTAGTCCTTGTTAATTTCCCAGCCTGCATCATTGTAGTTTTTGTCTCCTTTGTTGTGGTCAGTTTAAACTGCTCTGTTTCTGTCCTACGCAGCTCATGTTATGTGTAAACCTAATGAAGCCTTTTTCATCACTGAGGAAAACAGGACTTTCCCATCTTACCTCCTCCTTCATGGCATTGTTGCTCTTTTCAGAAGTGATTCTACCCTTCCAGGAGCTCAGGCCTGAAACCTGAAGTCATGCTGGACTCCTGTTTTCTCTCACACAGCAAAATGCATTCATCTCCACCTTTGTAAAGTCTGTCTAAAACCCCACCCTATCTCAGCACCTCCACTGCCTGCACCTGTCCAAGCCCCAGCCCATCTTGCTGGGTCATTTAACATACCCCCCATTTAACCTCCTGTCGCTCTGCTCTGCTCACCTGTGTTCCACTTTGTCCTGTTCTCAACACAGAGTCATCCTGTGTGTCCCTTTCTTTCACTGTCCTGCTCAAAACTCTCCAACAGCTTTCCATCTCAGCCTGAGGAAAAGCCAGAACTGTGTTTATCAGGCCCTACTCTCTCCACCCATTAACTGTCTGACCTCATCTAGCCCAGCCACCCCTTCGTTCTGCTCCAGCTGCAGTGCTGTTTCAGGGCCTTTGTTTTGTTGAGCCCTGGGCCTGGAATGCTCTTCCCCAGATATCCACTTGGCCTGTTCTCTCACCTTCTGCGGGACCTTACACTAAGGTTACTTTGCTACAGAAGTCTTCCTGACCACCCTAAAACCCCTCTCCTGCCCACAAAGTGTCCCTCTCCACCTTCACTTCATTTCCACTGTAATATTTACTTCCATCTAACATATTGTATGTCTTAATCATTTGTTTTTTGTGTCTCTCCCTCTAGAATGTGTCCCGAGAGCAGAGTTTTGCTTGTTTGTTTGTTTGTCATTTAGTTGAGTGCTATACAGAGAACAGTGCCTGACAAGGAGTAAGTCCTCAGGAAAAAAAAAAAAATGAATGAACAAATGCTGGGCACAGGACCATTCCCACTCTTATTTTTTTATCCAAATAACTCTGCAGTGATGTGACAATGGCTTTTATTTATGTGAAAAGGGTGCAAAGCCCTGAGGTCTTCCAGTATATGACATCCGTTTATGTATGATTTCCCCAAACTGTGTGTTCCCCATCCAACCCCCCTCTTCACTACCGGAGCTCCCCCAGCCCTCCCTTTAATACCGTGACAGTGTGGACATGGTAGGTAGACCGTGGTGTTTGACATCAAATCTGAGGTTTGCATTCCAAACTACAAAGAAAGTCCTGTGTGATGACAGATGGGCAAGTACTCTTTGGTAATAAAATACCACACCTATTTGAAAGTTTATTATTATATTTTGAAGGACTTAGAATAAAGAAGAGGAACTGAGAATCTTAAGTGATAGATGGGACTGTTAAATATTTTAAAGCTATGTGGATTACTCGCTGCTAATATTGATTAAACAGTTGTATCAGGCACTCTGCTAAGCATTTTCCATGAGTTAGCTCATGCAGTCTTCTCAGTAACACTTTCAGGTAGATAGTGTTATTTTCATTTTGTAGATAAAAACTGGGTCTTGAAGAGATTAAATAGTTTACTGAATCCAGAAACTCTTTCTTTTATAAATTTTCATGAATATAAACAAAGTTAAGAGTTAAGGCAAATGAGGTCAGTTTTACTGGATGCCAACACATGGCTTCATTTTGGACATTCAATTCATTAAAAAATTATTCAATGTCTATTTTTGGTGCTGGGTTACTGTCAGAAAGAGGATAATATTTCATTCCTCTTAAAGCTTATATTCTAGTAATGTTTTCAGAAGAGAGGCAATAAGACATAATTTTAGGCAGTGATACTTGCTGTGGATAAAATAAAAGATTTTAAGAATGGGATGGAGAGTAGCTCGTGTAGGTAGCCAACGCAGGCAAGTTGTTGAAGAAATAACCTTTGAGCCAAAATCTGAATAATGCACAGGGGCCAGCTGTTCTAAGATCTGGCTGAAGGATATTCCAAGCAGAGGACAGCAAGGATGAGTCCTCTCAGCTTGGCATTTATGGGAATAGAAAGAAAGCCAGGGAGGCTGGAACTTAATTGTTGGAAGAGAATGGATAAAATGAGGGAGAAAGGTGAGGAGGGTCCAGATCTTATGGACCGTAGTAAGGAGTCTGTCCTTATTCTAAGTGAAATGGAAATCCACTGGAGCATTTTAGCAAGGGAGTTACACGGCCTGGTTTTGTTTTAAGATAATCCCAGCCACTGTGTAAGATCAAAGTGAATGTAGGAAGATTTGTTAGGCTCTGATGCTTCTGTGGTTTCTCTTAAAACTATTGAAAAGATGGGTTTACGAATTTTCTTATTTGCAATTGAAGAGCTTTTATATTAAGAAATGTGAAGGTATGGGCCACTTTATGAGTATAGAGTGTATATCTCCAGATTCCTATAGTTGTATGCTTAAACAGACTCACAGTCTCTGTCTCTAGGGGCAGTGGAGGAATGTGGTGGTTGAATGAGAAGTGGAAATAGCAAAGACATACCACTTACTCTCTCAAAAGTGGCAGGGCAAGTTTTCCCAAGACAGGTAGGAATGGAAGCCATGATGGTTCAAAACATTTGGGAGATGAACTAGAGTTGACTGTTTTTCAAAATCTTTTGGTTTTAATTACTTCACCAAAAAGATATAGTATGACACTACTGTATATTTTTAAAATGGCACTTGAGCAGTTAAAACCTGAATACTCTAAAGTTAAGGACAGCATGGGCACAGGTGAGGGCTGAGAACTTTATCTACTTCTGTTTCTACGACAGCCTCATTAGGATAACAGGGACCTTCTTTCTCATGCAGTCGCCACCCCTGGTGGCAGTATAACCAATAAGAGGCAAATGACGACATCTGTTCTTTAAGACTTTCCGTTCACACCACATGTCATTCACCTTGACATGTGCTTCTCATCAGCTTGATTTTTTTTCTCCCCCTCCTCTCTCAAGTTATCCTTTTCAGGTTATCCCTTTGCCTTGAAATGACTACTACTGCAGTACCTTGCAGTCTTTATAATGATTCTTTCCATAAATGGCCCAAAGTGTTTATCAATAGGGGACCGCTTTCCCAGCACCTGCAATGTGGGGACATCTTACGATCTTTCTTTGCAGCTCAAGAGCTGCTTACAAAGTACCACTGTTGCTATGCTGCTCCATAGAACTATTTTTCTTAAATTTTTACTTTTGGTAAATAACATATACCAGTTTTCTAGATGCCAAAGGATAAATAAAAAATCAACTAAAATGTAATTCATCCTTAAAGAGTTTAACATCTGATAGGGAAAATGAGATATGTATTATTGGTAACACTGTCCTTTGACCATTCTTACCTTCTTATTGATCAGTGTGAAGTACAAGAGAAAAAAAAAAAAAGAATTATAGAGCTAGCCTCCCCACTTGTTTAGAGAATAGAACATTTTCCCCCACAATCAGATACTTATGGACAGATAGTTCACACAAGCCAAGAATTGTAAATGCTAAAAGAAAGGCCCTGAGAAAGTTCTAGTGATCTTCAGAAGAGGCAGTGATCCTCAGTTTTGCAAGGGTTCAGGTAGGACGTGACCTCTATTAGTTTTGAATCGGTGGAAATGAGGGGTGGGACGGTAGGCAAGATTAGATTGTGTAATTGTCCACAGCCTCTAATGGCTGAGAAATCAAAAGACCTTCCTTAACTTAGATTTATTTCAGTATTAATTGACTGCCATTCTGATTCTCCATTTTTCTAGCCATTTACCTCTAAAAATAAGAGCAGTTTAAAGCCTGGCTCCCCACTTACATCTTTACATGTTACAGCTTCAAGACAAGCTTGCACTATGTAGATAGCACAGGGAACTGTACTCGATATCTTGTAATAACCTATAATGGAAGAGAATGTAAAAAAAGAAATATATATATTTTTATATATATGTATCAACATAACTCAGTCACTTTGCCGTACATCTGAAACTAACACAACATTGTAAATCAACAATATTTCAATAAAAAGTTTTGAAAAAAATTAAAATTAAAATGAACAACAACCACAAAAAAGACAACCATGCAACGTGAAGACCGTAACATAACTTTTTGTTATTCACCAAAGTGAGCATGTGAGCGATAGCTAATAAATGACATATCAACAGCAGTGAGTCTTAACTAATGGGAGCTCATGCCCCCTTAGGAAGCGTATTCTAATCACTTGAGAAACTTTATGCTTGAAAATCTAGTGTGGCAAAACGTGTATGTGTTCTGAAGTTATAAAACCTGCTTTCAAGTGTGAATGCTAGATAGCACCCAAGGCGAGTTATTATTTCTCTTTGTGATGCCTTCATGTGTGTTGGCTCATTTAGTCCTGGAAGAAGGTATAAAAGAAAGTACTACTAATATCCTGATGTTTTCCTTAGTGGGAAACCAAGGTAGAGAGGGATTAGGTTACTTGCCCAAGACCACACGACAAGCTCTTAGCCATGCACAATACCACATGAAGTCTCTCTAAAAGGATGTAAACAGAAATCCTCCCTGATGTGCAGTAGCCCAGCTTTAAACCTTAAATCAGGTTCTCTTCTGACCTTGAGTAGGACCCATGTGCTAAGCTGCTGGGGATCCTCTTCTTAGCCTGAGTCCATTGAGAGATTATCTGCCAGGAAAGCTTCCTAATTCTTTTTCTAATACATGACATAAGTTCATTTCTTCACTCCTCATCTACTGGTCTGTTCTGCCAGACATTCATGAAGTATCAACCTGAGGGGTGTGATGGGTGGGCTATGGAATAGAGCTAAATGGAATGTCATAGACAAGAATATAGCCAATAGCCTTTAATCTCAGAGCAGAAGGTACTGCTGAGCTCTGAGAGATGCAGGACAAGTTGCTTGAAGATGCTTGAAGATGAAGGCCTCCTCAGAGCCAATGGGTGGCATCAGCACAGTGTCTCCAAGTGAGGGGGAAAGACTTGTAACAAAACCAGCAATGCCCAGTTTTTCAAATGTGATATAATTTTCCCCAAAAACCTGTGAACTGCTTGCAAAATGCCAGGAGTAACATTGTTTTGTGCATTTTTGGCACGAATAATTGACAGTGTCATCAGAAAAGGCTAAGGGGAAAGAAAAAGTTACAATAAGCTGTAAAATCCAGCCCGTTTATACTCGAAGTACAAAGTCAGACAAAGTGAGTGTTCAGTTGACTCATAACATTTGCTGTTGATTCAAAATGAGCCTATCCTGAGAGAGGATTAAATCGATCAATAAATATCCCAAACTGTCATTCTTAGAACCTTTGGGTAGAACACTGAGTTGCATTCCTACAGGAGAAATGCCCAATGAGTGAGCCTAGGCCAAGTTTGTTTGGAAAGCCTTATTTAGGGAACCGTGGAAGTGTGAAGGTGATCACGTGCAAAGCCCAGGACTGTTCAGCCTTCTGTGGCAGTTCTACAAGTTCTAGTACCAGCCTATTAATAGGGAGGCAAGCACAAGTGTGCTGCTGCAGCTTGCTTGCCTTTTTTTTTTTTTTCCCCTTAACTGCATGGATCATATTGACAAAGGACCCTTTCCTTTAGCAAGAGGTTTTCAGATGAGGGAGTCATTTGTTTCCATTTTATATCCTCTGGTTCCATGCTCATATCACACTAAGTGTTAGCATTTCCTATTAAAAACAGAAGTCTAGTTTTCTACTTCGTGTTAACCAATTACAAAGTAAAAACAAACAAAAAAAAGTCCTAGAAATGAAAACGAGCTTCCCCAGTAGTCTTCTGGAACATAATAATTACCGCAAAAATGTTCTCAGTGATGGGAAGTTCATAGATTTTTAGGCTTCAGGGATGCATGTATTCCTTTGCTTTCCTAAGAAGCCATCTTGACTATTTACATGAAATTAAGACCCAGAGAATGACTGTGCAAGGTCACACAGGCAGGACTTTAAAACAATTCTTAAACCTCTGGATTTGGGAGATCAAGAACAATCCTATGTCTACATTGATAGGTAATTTATCAGTGCCTTTGATAAAATAACAGTGAACTTTTTAACATAATACATTTTCGTATCCGTTGTCTCATTGGTTCCTGAAAACCAAACGAAACAAAACTTGTTGAGGTGGACAGAGAGTTGACAATTATCCTCTTTTACAGATGAGGACACTATTTTAGAGAAGCCACATCACTTCCAATTTTGCACATTATGTAGATCATAGAATCCTTGTCCCTTGTCTATAAAATCCATAGCATGAAACACGGAACTAAAAGAAATTGCGATCCCCAGCTTTTCTGTTTACAGAATGCCTCCTGCAGTTGCTTAAAATTTAGATTGAAAATAGGAAATTCATTAAACAGGACAGTCAATAAAAGGCTGGGGCCGATAGCTAGTGATATCTAGGTGTTCTTCAGTGCTCCATCTGGGAAGGCTCTGCAGTTGATGGCTCTGTAGATGACAAGGTTACACAAATCTCAGAAGCGAAATAAACTTTTGATTATATGATCGAATCTTATTTGTTAGTTACTACAATATAAATGACTGTTCAAGTGGAAAGTTTTATACTTTTTTATATAAAAAGTAAAAATTTCTGACAAAACAGCCTTGGCTTTCACTACTTATAGTTAATACACCCTACAGTGAGTAGTGAGAGCATGCGTGTGTGTGTGTATGTGTAGGTATATTCAGATGCTGTGGGACCTAAAGCTTTGAAGCTTATCACTTCGAGGAGACTTCTTTAAAAAATAAAAAATAATGACCAGAAAATTATTCCATTAGTTTGCTAGGGCTGCCATAACAAAGTACTGCAGACTGGGTGGCTTAATCAGCAGAAATTAATTTTTTCATGTTTCTGGAGGCTGGGGTTCTGAGATCGGGGTGTTGGCAGGGTTGGCTTCTTTGGAGGCCTCTCTCTTTGGCTTGCAGGTGGGCATCTTCTCCTTGTGTTTTTACTTGGTCTTTCCTCTGTGTGTCTCTGTGTCCTGATCTCCTCTGCTTATAGGGACATCAATCAACTTGGGTTAGGCCCAACCTAACAATCTCATTTTAACTTAAATGTCTCTTTGTAGGCCCTATCTCCAAATACAGTCGCATTCTGCGTTACTAGGATACCTCAACATAGGAATTTGGGGGGACATCATTCATCCTAAAACAATTATATAAGAAAATGAATATGTATTTCACATGAGAAAAGCGAATGAAACATATTTGAAATTGATTTTTAAAATCTGTGAAATATGACAAAAATCACAAGATCCAGAAAAATATCATTTTAAGTAATTAATTAAATGCCCGATGAATTTTTTTTTTTACATTTTGTGGCTTCATGCTCTCTGGTGCACCTCTCCATGCAACCTAACTGTGTAATTTTTTTCTATAGGGAGAACAGAAAGATAATTTCACTCTTTACTCTTAAATGTTGATAAACATTTATTATTATTATTACTATTAAAAGTTTGGAAAATGTCCTTTAATCTATACAACTTTTATTGGTAATGTCCTAGAACTTAAGATGATTGTCAAATTTGGGGAAACTGCTATCAAGTTTCTTCTATTTGAAAGCTATTACAAAAATGTTTGTACTATCGCTGTAAATTCATACACTGATATATTCTATTTTGTGAAATCCACATCAAAAAAGAAAATCAAAGTCAGTGGTGCATTTATAATTGCTTCTACTACATCATTGAGTACAGTCCTGATAAGAGAAAGTGTATCTCTTTGCATCACTGAGTACTGAGTAGTCCTCCCTGTGTGTATACTTTTATACATCTGACAACTGGTAAGACTTTCAGCTGACTTAGCTTCTGGCTCCATGCATTTCACACTCTGCTTCTCTCCTCTACCAGCATAATGCACATGCTGGGTGCTGCAGGACTCATTCTTGTCACAGGATTTCTGGCTCCATACTCCTGAGCCCCAGAGCTAGGAGAGCAGTGGGCCCAGGGGCATTGAAAGCATGCCAGGAAGTCATTCCTACACAATGATAATTGGCCATGCCTTATGCACACACTGTAGTGACAGCACACCATACCTAAACGGATGCCACTATGCTCAACTAAATGTACCCAAAACTCATCTTCCCCTAACCAAACCCCCAGATTCCTGACACCATTCCAACCCTGCCCGCATGAATATGTAACAGAGGACAGTCAGCAGAAAACACATTGCTTGACCCCCCCAGGGATCTTAGAAGGAGCCAAAGGAAGTGAGGGGCCCTGAAGCTTAATTTCTTGTCAGTCCATGTTTGTTCAAAAGTATCTCTTCTGCTCTGGGTATTTGCTGGGGAAGAGTTATTCCTTCCCTACCTTCCTCCTTCCCTCCTTCCATATTTCTCTTTCTCAAATATTTATTCCATTCTCACCATATTCCAGACCCTATGTTAGGAGGGATGAGGCACATATGATGATGTCTACAGCACAGGTATGAAGTGATGGGTAACCAAAGCTGTTAAAGATAAAATCTACGGCTATCAGATGATTTAGGGTCACATTCGCCTTGAGCGATCAGGGAAGGCTTTATGAGGAAGCAGCATTTGATCTGGCCTAAAGGATAGCTAGGATTGGGACTGGTGATACTGGGAAGACAAAAGGGCCTTCCAGATAGCTGATGCTGCATGTGGCTGTACCTCTACAGGACATTTTCTGTATCTGCAACATGTAAAGTTTTATGTGGTTACATGGTCAAAACAAATGGACTAAGGGGAAATCCCTGATGTAGTGGCCATCTCTGTGCTTTTGAGAAATGTCTTCCAGAGTTTGATGCCTCTTTCAAGACTCAAGGTTCAGAACATCTGATCACATCTTTGTTGTGGGATCCCTTAAGTCATTTCTGTGAGAGCATCTGAAGGAATTAAGCTAATAGCTTTGTCCACTTCACCAGAGATAAGACTTCAGACAACCCTTTCACTAAGACCCTGTGTTTCAGTACTACACCCATGGACGAGTAGAATCTATTCTTCCGTGATGTTTGGTAGCAATGTTGATGCTCCATTTCTGACTTGCTGTTTTTTTCTCTCGCTCGTCCCCAGCTGTCTCCCAAATTTAGTATTTGCTTGTGTTGCCTTTTTTTCCCCACCCCCACTTGCTCTTTTGTTTCAGTTATTCCAGTGACTCTTCTCTCTCCCATAGAAGACAGTCTAGGCACAGCCTTCTTTCTGAGTTCTCCATGGCCCGGAGGGGAAAGAGTCTAGAAAAGCAGTGTCTCATCCACAGGAGAACTGAGGCAAGTGGTTGGCCCAACATCACCAGTGTGACCTGGTGACAGAACCAGTAAAGATATTTGAGTGTTCAATCATCTTTTTTTTTTTTTTTTTAATTGGCCGTGTTGGGTCTTAGTTGCTGTGTGCAGGCTTTCTCTAGTTGCAGCGAGTAGGGGCTACTCTTCGTTGCAGTGCACAGGCTTCTCATTGCAGTGGGTTCTCTTGGTGCGGGGCACCGGCGCTAGGCACACAGGCGTCAGTATTGTGGCACATGGGCTCAATAGTTGCGGCTCGTGGGCTCCAGAGCACAGGCTCAGCAGTTGTGGCGCACGGGCTTACTTGCTCTGTGGCATGTGGGATCTTCCTGGCTCAGGGCTCAAACCCGTGTCCCCTGCATTGGCAGGTGGATTCTTAACCACTGCCCCGCCAGGGAAGTCCTGAAAGTTCAGTCATCTTTGCATGATTCTGCCAAGTCATGCAGATCTGTTGGTTATTTTAATCTTTGTGAAACAGGCATTTTGCCATCAACATACTAGATTGTGAGTCCCTTGAGAGTAAGGAACTCTAATAGTAAAGTACACAATATAGTGGTGACTGGTAGTGCATAGGCACCAACCAGTCTAAACAGAACCCAGCCAGGTTGCCTCCCACTTCACTGCAGAAACACAGTTCTTTACACAGAGCCTGTGTTCAGTAAATGTTACACTGGTTTTGTCATGGCTTCCATGATGGTTCTTACTGTAATTTGAGGAGTAAAGGTAATGAATCAGTTCCTGACATATCTGGTAGTGTAAGGGTTAATGGTGGCAGATAGCAGCCCTGTGAGCAGTATTAAGATTCCTCTCTGGTGGGAATGGCTGTCTGTGTACTGAGTTTTTAGGAATAATAGTAGGAAAGACTATACAAAGGCTATCTTTCCATTTATAGCGAATGAAGACACTTTCCTTGAACACATTTAGATCTCACATAATTTTGCTCCCTGTGGTGATTTTTTTCCACATAACTTATTCTAATGGCATGAGTATATTAAATTAAAATTGAGTGGAGTGAGGGGAATATGCCAATAAAAAGAATCAATCACTCTTCTGACAAATGGCAAGTAATGCAGTCACAATATTTACAAGTAAAATGGCCGGGATATAATTGAAAAATATATCTGTATATCACTCATACAGTAATTCTTCCAACTATCACTGGTCTGTCTTTGACTGATGCATCATCAAAATATTATATAATATGATACCGCATTCTTCTTTATTTCTGTTTTGCTTTTGGTCATGAGAATTAATTGGAAGGCTTTTCACGCTGTGATCTCATTTTTTGCTCTGTTCCAGACCTGGCTCATTCTGTCTGCCATGGAATTATCAGATAAACTGCATAGCTTAATTAGACCAGAACTGTACTACCTGTCTCAGTCAGTCTAATGGTTCAGCACAAGATATGTTTTAAGGAGATCTGTACAAAAGGCTGAATGAAAATGTTCCATATAAAGTGTAGTTCCATAAACCTTAATAAAAAGAAAGTACCAGGAAGCATGCAGGGCCTCAATTTCTGGAATCAAAGCTTTCTTCCTTATCCCTTTTCTCAGACATTCGAGAGACCACTCTTCTATTTTCTTGGCTGAACTAAACTTGAGCACTAGAGAAGGGTTAGGTAATGGCTAGTTCAAGCCCTCGTTCCTCTCATTTACTCCACCCACATTGATTGAGCCCTTCTCACGTGCCAAACCCTGTGCCTGGGGCTGCATATGCCGAGATGGGGAAGATACAGTATTTGCTTGTGGAGACTTCAGTCTGGTAGGAAATAGGCAAGGAAATGAACACTTAGAGCCATGCACTCAAGGCTTTGTAGGTACAGAAGGGAGAAGGGAGACTAGCACAAAGTCTCCCAGCCAACCATTCAGTTCTAGGTTTCCCATGACCACTCCATCCCCCTAACGTGGGACATCACAGAGAATCTGCAGATGGATTGAAATTATTCTTGTTCCTGGTTACAAACTTCATGGGCTCTGTGTTGAAACTTTATGCATAAACTATGCATTTTGGTGTTCAGTATTAATTCCATAGACATCTGGGAAAAGAAAGGATAGATTTTGGGTACTCTGAGCTTTTCAGAAGCCTCTGTCTCACATTCTGGGTTGTTAGGAAGGTTTTCTTTTGTGACAATACTTCTTGGCCATCAGTAGCAGCAGTTTAAAAAGCCTGCATTGCATCTACCCAAACAGTCTGGATGTGTTTCTCAAGTGCTTTCATTTGAATTGTAGAGCATAGATCTCATAAGACAGCTTGTTCTCAAGAGGTTCCCAGCACGTTCGGTTCTAGCCCCCCCACAAATATGGTGACAGCAGGCTTTGTCAGGCTATTTTGACATGCTCAGCCGGGGCGTTCTGAACCACGTGAGGGCGGAACATGTACATTCCAGGGACGTGCAGACGACGCTGCTGGAGTCCCTGGGGTGCCCTACTCTGAGTATGCAGGCGCTGGGAATTGCCTCCATACACCAACATCCCGTGTACCATTTCTGGTATCTTGGAATCTAGCTGTTCTCTGTTTTGGAATTTGATGCCATGGGAAATGAGAGGATGCCTTGGGGGATGGAAGAATGAACGATGTGTACTTCTTCCCTTGAAATAATGAAAATGTATTCCTCAGCTCTCAAGTGGCACAGTAAACGCTCAGTAAACATTTGTTAAGTCAATACCAGATTTAATGCACAAGCTGAAATTAAAAAATGAAGTGGTGTGGGATCTAGGAAAGCAAACTTTCTTCTAGGTCAAAAATCCTAAGCTCTAGCTCCAGTTCATAATCCATGCGTGATTTTACACAAGTCATCTATCTCGGTTTTCCTCAGTTTTACAAAACAAGGAGATTGGACTCTGTTCTCTTTTACAAGTGCCTAAAGAGCCTATGAATCAAGACGCTTAGTATTTAGCTCACACATTCATTGAAAACTCCTCTAAGTAGATACCAAGGAAATATCAATCATGATTTTTCAAATGACAAGTTAATCATAGTTCTTAACTTCTTTTAACTAAACTCCAGGTTTGTATCTCATTGCCTTCATGTTTCTAGACCTAGCATATTTCTGAGCACCTAGCCCAGTACACAGGAGACATTTATGAAAAGACTACAGTGAATGAGACCATTGTCATTGTGATCTGACCCCATTTCCTAAACTTAGGCCTATATTGGATTACACTGAGAAGTGGCAGGAAAGTGATGGACTCTTTTGTGTATGGGTGTGAGTGTGGGGGTGTGTGTGATGACAATATGCTACCAGTCACCTGCTCTACCCTGTCTGCCCTAACAGTTGAATTGTATTATAGATGGAGAACTAGATCCCTGTGAAAATCACCTTAGGGTGAAATTCAACCCATTCAACATGATTGCCTCTTTGTACGGCATAAATGATTTACATGGGTACATTTTCAGTGACAGAATTCTCATTGCCTTTTGGACAACTCCATCTTTTACTTAGTCAGAATGCACCAGCAGCAGACAGGAGGAAAAGCTCTACCCTCAGGTCAAAGACCAGTCTTCATGTCCATACCATTGCTAGAGGTTATTGATAGCCCAAGATTTTTCCCCACCCCAACCACACCTTCCTACCTGGGAGTTACTGTCCATTTGTGAAATTTCTGAGAAAACAAAGTCTAAATGCCATAATGTGCTTGTTTAGAAACAGTAGAACATACTGTTAAAATGACACGAGTGCGCTGTCTATCTCATTCCAGTTGGTTCCACATGAGTAATCGGAAGTGAGTTTTCTAAATGTCGCCAATCTCAAGGGAGGTGGGTACATTTGCAGTGGATTTTTCTCAGTAGGTTAAATCTAAAGACGTAATTAAGACTCCGTATTTCTGATTTGCAGGAAACGGTATTATGCATTTCCCTTGGATGAGAATAAGTAAGAAGGATAAAGGAAGACTCTCAAATTGCAGTCTGTGTGACCTGTTTTTGAATAAACATCATCATATTCCACAGTCAATTATCTCCAAAGTACAGTGTGTTCTCCAGCCAGAGAGAGAGAGAGAGAGAGAGCGAGAGAGAGAGCACGCGAGGGATAGAGACTGTCAGATAGAAGTGGTTAGCAAAAGAAGGGCACATACATTGGAGTGTACATTAATCTATTGTCCTCTGAATAATTTTATACAATTTGGGAGGGAGTAATAGGGAAGATTATACATTATTTTTATGTGATTTCATAAATATCGAATTGCAGTCATCAGTGAAAGAGACAAGCATGGCTAGGAAAACAAAATGAGGTATGTTATGTTCAGCACAGTAATAGGGCTCCTAATACCAGAGGAAAAACAAGCCATTAGTTACAACCATTGAATGGAAGTGGCCTAATCGGAGCAGCAGGATAAGTATCCCATTTTATTATGGCTTCGTTACGTGTTTTGCAAGACTCTCTGGCTCTCCATTAAAATTATTTTCTGCAGCAACACTGTGAGGGTTCAGAAACCAGGAGCGTAACTATTATTTTTGTTTACACCATGCTGCTCTGCTGGGAGAGTAAATAGTATTTTGAGTTTTGTTTGTTTCTTTTATCCTTTCCTTTCTCTTCACCTATGAAAAGATCAAAATTGAAGGGGAACATTTGTTGGAGAACGATCTTAAAAGAGGCTTAGGTTTGATCAAAACAGTGTTGGCCACGGTGAAGACAGGTACGTCACCATCGCCTCTGTAATCCGCTGGGCTTGTTTTGTTTTTCTTCTTCTTTTTTTCCTTTAGAGGTGAAGTTGGCAGCAAAGGAAGGTTTCGGATGGATGAAGTTCAGACGCAAAGCTTCTGTTAATTCACGTGGGGAGAGGGCAACCTCCTACAATACCTGTGACATTTGGCCTATTCTGACAGAAACCCTTTTCTTTCTGTGTGGCCTGGGATTTGAGTCTGGAGGCCTTTGATCCTTGGCTTCTCTCCTGGCTGGTTGCTGGGCGGGGTGATTCTGATCACTCATTCTCCCAAAAAGGCCTGTTACCATCAGAAGCAAACCGCATCTTTGCTTTTACAGCAGTTACACTTGATAATTATTGGTGATACTAGCCTTTGCCCACTCTTACTTTCTTATTCCTAAGCCTGAAGTATTATTTTAAAAAACACAATAGCAACCCCCTTTGGGGGGAAATAGATCATTTCCCCCACATTAAACCCTGAGGTTTACTACGGGACAGCAACAGTGGAGTATCCGCCTTCTCATTGTGCCAACAAATCTTCACAAATTATTTATTTCCCATTTTAGACATTGGACGGTGACTCAGTGTGCCCTGGAAATACTATCACTGTAGTAATTTTCTTGTGTGGCTCAGCTTAATGTTAGAGAAATGGGTACTTGCAAGTCCAGACACTATAAAGATGGAGCTAAATATTCTTCTTAAAATAGGATGTTTGGTTAACGTTTAGTAGTCAACAACTTTCCTGCAGCCACACACAGTGCCAGACTAAGAAATGGAATAAATGCCCTCATTCAGTGTTGGGTAAGGTCTCCCTTTAGGAGATTAACGTTTAATGTTAAGGACTCTGGAAATGTTGGCTTCATCTGTGAGGCTTTGCTCTATGGCATGGTGATGTCTTTAACTCAACGGCGCAACAATTGGGAGGAAATGCCATACTTACAGGTGACGGATGGCATAAAACCAACTATAGACAGACTCATTAACTCAAGGAAAGGAAAATCAGTTCTTCTGAATCTTATATTTGTTGGCGAGATCCATTCCTAGCTGATTGTGGCCTGGTATAGGGTGCAGAGAAGGACAGGAACAGGAAGAAAAAAGTTAGTATAAATTTTGAATTCACACGCAACATTTTTCTTTGCCTTCTCTTCACTTATGTGATGTTAAACGTCAGCTTTCTTGTTTGCAAGTTGGTATTAATAGCATCTACCTTTCCTGTTGAGGAAATATACTACATAGCTTCAGACGTTCACTTTAGGATCCCAGTATCTATCTGCCCTCCATGTTCCTGTAGGATTTACCCAGGGGAGTGGCCAACGATGGCCATTAGAACCTCAGTCCATCACCTGGAACAGCCGTGCCTTAGACAGAACCATACGCAATGTCTTGCTTTCTGAGGCAGTTGTGGAACCCTGCAAGCTAACCTTTGGCGGAGCAGGAGTGCTGATAACATTTACAGAATGACTCTTGGTTTATAAAGCACCGTAAACTCATTTGATCCTCCCGGCAAATTTGAGTTAGTTAAGGCAGGGTTATTATTGTCTCTGTGTTACCGATGAGTCTATTGAAGCCCATAGAGGTAAGGTTGCTTATAAAGGTAAGGATATCAAGTAGAGCCACCCACTGTAAGCTGGCATGTTGTGAAGCATAACCTCAAAACCACGGGTAGCTTGCTACATTTAGGTACAGAAAACCCCTAGAGGTCCACAGAACTGGAACATTGCTAGATCTGAAATTTTCCTTAGAAATCATCTCCTCTGATGCCCTCCCTTGGCAGAAGAAGGCTAAATTGTTCCTGAAGTGGAAACAACACACACGTTTTCTTTATATCACTTTGTGCTTAGGGTTAGATGCATAAACCCAGGAAATCATCAGAAAGCTATTACAAGGTCCAAGGGCAGGCTTCGGAGTCATTGTGACCTCAGTGCACATGTCATTGCCACTTCCTGGGCACGTCTGTAGAGCTAGGCCGCTTTCCCTCCCTGAGCCCCACTGTGAGTAATGCGCGCCAAGCAGGGTGTTGACCTTTATTAAGCAAGAGGACATGTCCGTGGTTGGCTTAATGCTTGGCCCATAATGGACGCGCCACTCATATTTACTTCCTTTCGTCGCCTCATTGCTCCTCTTACGCTGTTAGGACTGCTGTTTGGGGCTGTTCGTTTCTGGATTTCCCTGTGTAGCCCCACTTGGAGATGAGCACGGTGTACCTCCCAGCCCCCCGTCCCACCATGGTGGCTCCGGGTCTGTCCTGTGTGAGCCGCTGCCTACCTTGGGACCCTAACAGTCGACCTCACGTAGTGCTTAGGGGCAGGGGACCTGGCCCCGTCTGGCTAAGGGGCTTCTCCTGCAGGGCCTGGTGGAAGCACCCGCCTCAGTAGGAGATAGGGCTTCATGAATGCATCTTTCATGAGTGACAAAATATTTGCCAGGAAGGACTATAAACAGAAGACTTGATTCACTTGCTCCTTTTCTCTTGCCCTCTCTTAGTTTTTGTTTAATTTAGTGTGTTTACACCTCAGGACACAGCTGCTACTAAGGCTCTTCCAAGGTTAAGAGAAACCTTTCTCTGCCACCCCCCCCCCACCCCCCGCCCCGTTCCCCCGTGGACATCTGTAAGAGACAATAAAAGGCGTGTGGGTATGAGACAGAGTGCGTGTTCACATGAGTCCTGGTTATTATGGGGACCTCAGAACAAGCATCACCTCCACTCTGGCCACAAGGATTTAATAGAGACCATCAGAGCACCCGACTTTCCCTCAAGCACGTTCTTTCAAGAAAAGGGTCACTGCCGGTCATTTCCCTAATGTATCACTGTTGTCCTGACCTGATCCTTTTCTGCTCTGCCTTGGCTACTCTAGCGTATTTTTCACTTCTCAAAAAGTGTTACTCTTTCATAATTAAAGATGAGGCAGCACCAATGAAGGGAGCTGCACAGTTTGTGGCCAGCACACAGGGCCTGTGGTCAGAAGACAGGACTTTAGTTATTTAGTCCTATTGGGCCTTGGTGTTTTGATTTGGAAATCCAGGATACTTATATTTGGCCTGTCTATTCCACTCTGCTATGATGAGGTTTAAAAATGAGACTCAGTGAGAAAGTGCTTCCTAGACAATAGAGCACTATATAAATAGGGAAATTTGTATTGGACCTCTCTCATCTTCTACTAATAAATTGGCACTCTGCATTGATCTGAGCATATGATGCGGTCGACTTCAGGTTAAACTTTCCCTAGGAATTACATGGAGAAAATGAGCTCCCAGTGTGATTCTACGGGCCATGCAGGCTAGGCAAAGGACATGGAGTTCTTTCTACCACCAGCATGAGGTCCCAAAGGAGGTCCCAAAGCCTTGCTTTCACTCTGTAGATGATGAATATGGGCCCCTGGGAATACACTGAGCTAGCAGGGGTTCACCTAATGTCAAATCAGGATGGGAAGTTAGATCCTGGTTAGTGCTCATGACTGGCTTATGGGGTCTTTCTTTTCCGATAATGAATACTCACCAAAGATGATGGATGAGGAGGGAACCATGACATAACTGTAGGCCTGACTTAGCTCTCTTCAAGACGTCAGCTTTGGCCCACTGCAGTGAAAGCCTTGTCCTCTTGTCCTACAGGTCTCTCATTTTTTCCTTCTCCTTCCGTTGCTTTCTCCAGCCCCCATGCTTCTAGAACCATTTTCTTCAGGGTACCCTTATTTTAAGTAAATGGTACCCTCATTTATGTATTTCTTTCCAATATTCCTGAGGCTGGCAGATTTCTCCAGCATTAACTGCAGACTTTGGTGGTCAAAGTACCAAGAAAATTTCCGCTTGAGGCGCATCTGGCATGGGGGTTTATTTTTTCCCCTTTCTATTTTATTGTTGGCCAGTTTGGGCCTGCATGTTGCTAGGTTGTGTTGGTTTCTTAGCTCTTGTAACCAAGCTAAGATGCACATGTCAAAAAAATATGTTTTCTTTCTCTCTGAAAAGGTCTTCCCTCTTTTCTCTAATGCTTCAGGATAGGAGTGTTTGCTTGATTCTAATTCCGGCATGTGAAGTGTTTGCTACAGAATGTTTTTATCACCATGTTATCTTGTCAAAGTGCTATCGTCATTGTCGTTTTCAGCTTAATAGCAGGAATGTTCTATTTGTACCAAGGATATTCCATATTTTAAGTAAATTCAACAAAAGAAATTTCAGATGCAAAAAAAAAAAAAAAGTGATAGTGAGATACTAATTAGTTTTACAGTTCTTGAAACCCTAAAGTTAAAATAGCTTTAAGCTTCTAGGCGTCCTGCTCTGACGGTACCATTTACAGGTAAACAATGAGGCTTAACCCAGACTATTGTAACATTGTAACTATGCAAACAAACAAACAAACAAACAGCATTGTTGGAGGAAGAGGGGATGAGGGGATGGGGCTGTTTGCCAGAGGGGCCTCCAAGTTTTGGGTGACAGTTGAGGCACTTTGATTTAATGTTTACATCAGCCCTCATCTCAGCCACCCCAAAGGAGACTGGCCTTGACTGTAAGAGAACTCAGAGCTCCTGCAGGGAAATCCACCCCGCTGTGGGACGTGAGAACCACAGGTGAAATCGTAAGCTAGATCAAGACCATCGTTCTAGTGCTGAGGTGATAGCAAAATCCCTGTGTTCCTCTGTCAGGCGTCCAAGAACTTTTAGACTTCGTATAGCTATGAAGGCTTTATTAGCTCAGGCCTTGCAGTGGGCCACAGAAGAAACGAAGCAGCATCTGAGACAGAGACGGAAGGTGACTTATGTGATTCCTCAGTCAAATATGATTCCTGTCCACAGAGAGCTCATCATCAAGGAGTGGAGACAGGTGGGTAAATTGCTATTTCCAAACAGGTAAGCCAGGTATAGGGGACAGGATACCAAGGAAGCGCATGGGAGACGTTGATGAATTCTTCTTGAAGGAATTTGCCTCAGTCATAGGTAGTAATTTGGCTTTTACCTTGCCCTTTTTCTGTATCATTATGGTCATTTACTATTTGTAGCCTATGTATCTCTCTATTTATCTCTCTATTTATCTATCTATCAATCTATAACTTACCACCTAAGGATGTGTTTCATATTGGGAAGGAATCTTCGCATGATAACACAGCCTGACTGGTGCTTTGCATCCATCTATCCAGTTATCCATCCATCCACCTATCCATCCATCCATCCATCCATCCTACAAAAGTTCATGCCCTCCATAGGACAGACATTTTGCTATATCCTAATGGAGATACAGAATTCGGTTAGGCAGTAACTTGTGATTTAATAATGGAGACAAAAACAGCTGCGTAAATGTTATGGATCTATAAGAATTAGAGAAAAAGACACATGGGACTTCTTGAAGGCGATGTCATTACAATCATAAACTCAGGCATTCCCTACTGAGAGTGATGCCTGTACCCCAGAATCAATGTTTCCCCATCATCTATCTTTTGAGTGTCGACCGTGCATTCATTTCATGTCAGACACTGTATTAGCATAAAGCGAGGACATATATTCTTCTACTATCATGAGACATTGTTTCCAACCATGAATGCTTGCCACTGTAATTGCAGCTTTACTTCCGCTCATCTTAGCCAAGAGATGCACACAATGGTTGCCCTGTTTGTCTTTCCTCTTGTCTTCTGTCCTTGTGGTCTGGTTTCAGTGGACATATACCAGGTGCTGTCAGAAGGTAAAAGACTGAAAATTAAGACACGAGCATTTTCCCAAGTGTTGCAATTTAGGATTGGTTGTTGGAGCCATAGGGCATTTGATACGTAGTGTTTCACATTATCTAAGTGACTTGGAACTGTTGAAAATAGAAAAAGAGATTTGAGTTACGTATTCAGGACAGGGGTCAGCAGACTATGGCTCATGGACAAATCTGGTCCACTAATTGTGTTTGTAAATATTTATCGGACCTCAGTCATACCCGTTTGTTTATGTGTCGTCTGTAGCTGATTTCTCTCTACACAGAAGAGTTGAGTAGTTGCGACAGAGACCAAATGGCCCACCAACCCTACAATATTTACTATCTGGCTCTTTACATAAGAAGTTTGCCAAGCTAGGGAAACTTACGAATCTCTGAAGGAAAGCAAAGCAAACAAATTATAATGTCCCTAATCATACTTTTCAATTTATGCAATGTGTGGTCCTGGAACTCTCCATGAATAAAACTCAGAACAACTAAGAAGAGAAAAAAAACAAAGCAAAAAGCCCAAGCTAAGACATGATGGACAAGAAATCCATAGAGTATAATGCTCATCTTCTTCTACCAACTTGTTCTGAGGATATTGTATGTTTCAGGAATTTCTGTCAGATGCTGGATATTCAGGCGAATACAACACAATCTGAGTTCCCAGTCTGTTAGCAAAGACGGACATGCAAATCAGCAAATGCTTCTCACACGGATAGATGCTGTACGGGAGACAGAATAAAGAGGCCAGGAGGAGGCATAGACTAGGAGTGGCCTGCCTTCTTGGAATTCTGGGAAAGCTATCACAGGCTTGTTAAAATTTCACCTGTGTCTGAAAGGATGAGCCTTGATAGATGATCAAGGGTAGAAAGAAATATTTTATTTCTAGTAGCTTCAACTCTACCTTGAAATAATTTGGTATGCTAATAACTGCATCACAGTTTATGAAATACTATTTATCCATAATCTGTCTTTTTAAAGAACTTTTATTGAGATATAATTGATATACAATGAACTGCATGTATTTAAAGTGTACAATTTGATATTTTTTTATTAGTGATGTATATATGGCAATCCCAATCATCTGTTTGTCTTTATAATGGAAGCTAGTTATAATAATTTTCTACGTTTTATTAAGAACTGAGAGTTGATCGGGACAGATAAGTCACATGTTCAAATTTCCATTGCTTATAAACAGTAAAACTGACCTGACCTTACTGCTTTTGGCTCCAAAACCACAAGACTGTCCCCCCTGAGTCAATCTTCCCTGACTTAAGTCTACAAATATTCCTGGAACTTGTAACTGGTCTGAAAGACAGGAAAAAAGGGCCTTTGACTTTGCCTGCACTAGAGTAACCTGCTTTATTTCAGACATTGCTAAGAAATGTGTTTTTTTGCATTTGGCATTATTGCACATGTTGGTTGAAGTAACCATGGTCAGGACGCCCTATGCTTTCCTCTTATGTCGTATGGCTGCCCTCGTTAGATTTTCATAGGATTCCCTTATTCTCAATTAACATGGATCTTTCTCTACTTTCTATTCTTTTTCCCTTCCTTGTTGTGGATACGATACCAGCTTATAGACTCTCTACACCCGGTGTACCCCCTCATCACAGAGTTCCCTCCTTCACTAAGGGAGTTTTGGACAGAGGGTGGGAAATCTGGTGAAATGCCAACACCTCCTAGAATGTGATGAAAGAGAGCAGGGCCTCCAATCCCACCATTCACCAAGTTCCGCTATTCACAGTCTGGTAACCTTGAGCCTACGTCCTTGAGCCCACACTCCCCTTAGCAAGTCCTATTCCAGATGCCTCTTCTGCATTTATGAGCTCAGTTGTCTCTCCAGATCCCTAGCTTCAAATGTTGAAGCTCTTAATCCCCAAAACCTCTATTTTCTCCTTAGTTGCCTGCCTTGGGCCATGGAAACCTCTAACATTGTATTGTAAATGTGTGTTAGAAATGTCTCTTTTCCCACTGCTCTTCCATAGCTAAAGGAACAGATTGTACTGTCAATTCTTACCCCAACAAGAGTGGTCTTGAAAAAAATAAGTTGGAGCTTTCAGTACATTTTTTCCTCAGCCAGAAGTCATGAAACATAGAGGTTAAGAGATGGGCTGTAGAATGAGTTGGTCAGGATTTCAATCTTGCTACTTTATTTACTAGCTGGGACCTTAAGCATCACTCTCAGCTTCTCTGGGCAAGGGCTTTCCCGATCGGGCTGTTGTAAAGATTAAATGAGCACATGATAAGTTCTTAGGACAGCCTCTGGCTGTGCAAAGTTTAGTTATTATTGTTATTATCTTTATTTTTCTCTTCTCCCTGAACTTTGCATACCATGTCTCTATTTTGGGTTCAGAAAATATGATTCACATAATCACAGGTTTAATAGAATTTTTGGATTAGCCTTGGAGCCTAACCTCCAATTAGAGCACTGTTTTTATGAAAGCATGCATTCCTGATTTCCAAAAGATGAGTTACAGAGAAACTCTTGGACTGAAGTCACTCATCATAAGAGATACTCCAACTTGAAGAAGGAACCTGGTGTTGAAAGATAACAAAGTCTGCAAAGATAGGCATTTCTAAAGCACCTGCCCCAATGCAACCAATCATGGTCATGTATACAGTCCTCAATCATTTGGCTTATGAAGTAAATGTTTTCTTTGTTGGTTTTTGCTTTTATACATTTTGACCTTGTCTGTTTCCTCATTAATTAAGGAATGACAGTCAATAGTTGGATTGCATCTGCTCATGGGTTTTAGATATAAAACTGACAGCTCTTTAATTAATTGTCCTATCATATCTGTCCTCAGGCTTGTAAAGTGAGCTCTGTTAGTGATTGCCACTCTTGCCATTGCTTGGTGCTAGAATGGGGTGAGAGGTTACCGTACTAGCATCCCCTGTCCTCTGTGAGCTTAGACTCGATGGAGGTATTTCATTGCTTGCTTTATTAAATGGCCATGACCTCTATTTTATACTTTATAAATATGTTATGCTAGGTTTTCTAAGGACCTCATCATATGTTTGGAACTAGGAAGAATACTGTGGTTTATGCAAAAGGTAAATCCAGTAGATTTGCACCAATATACAAGTGGGTATAGAAAGTGGAGTATATTAAGTGCCATGAAGAGGAACAATGTCCTTTGGGAGTCGAGAGGAGGAGGTTAGCAAGGAAAGTGGTATTGATTGGGTCTTACCACTGAGCTTGGGCAATCAGTGGCTTCGGGGTAGTAAGTATTAAGAGAGTGACATTCCTGATAGAGGAAATAGTATGAGTACACACACTTAGGGAGGTAGGCAATTCTGGACATTCAATCTGCCTATGCTTGTTAATATGGGTTAAAAGTGGCACCTCTTATTAATATAGCCACATTTTACTTCAAGATACCCGCACACTTTAGGGTAAAAATCAGTAAACCCTCAAAATGCAGACAATCAAACTCTTTCTGAATTGTGTGTGTGTACATACACACACACACACAAACTCCACGTTTCCACAAATCAATGACAATACCAAATGGAGCAATTTTCCACAATTTTCTGCAAATAACTGCATGCTTAAGCACTGCACTCTGCAAAATGATGAAATCTGTCAATATTTCTCAGTCCTGCTGAGTTTCTTCGTAGTCTCCAAAAGCTTAGCCAGTCCCTTCCTGGATTAGTGGCTGAGGATAGGAGAATCTACATCTGCAAGTACCAGGATCCCTTCCCAGATGAACTTTAGACCACGCCCACCTGCTGTCCCTTTAATCAGTCAGTAATGAGGACGATAGCTTCAACTTGGTTACACCAGCAGGGAGAAGATAATCCTAATCATACTCAGAGAACAGACTCATAGAATAGTTTCAGTCCAGGGATTTTATAGTGTTGGGCTGGCATCCTGTAGAAGGAGAAAATTGCCCTGGGGTAGGGTGGGCGGAGACATAATTTATATGGAAAAAAACATATATATATATATATAAATAAAATAACATGATAGAAGTTACTCATTGGGTGAAATTATGTGTATCGTTGGGAAGCCAACTGTGAACAGAAGATGCAAAATGAAGTGTTCTTAGCTTTATGTTCTGTTTTGCAGTGAAGGGTATGATATGCTGGCCTTTAACTGACACATCTGCATGATCCAGTCACCTGATATTGGTGTGGGTCTAAAACATGCCCCTGTTCCCCTCTTAACTTCAGGGTAAGAAAGTCCAGAAGAGAAGGTCTAGTTCCTACTATAATCTGGAAAAGAGCCTAGAGTTTGGAAAGCACTATCAGGTTCAGGATGAGGGAAGAGATATCCGAAAAAGGTAGAGAAGTCCTGATGAGCTTCTAGAAGAAATGAAGTTTAAGATGGGTTTTAGAAAATGAATGAGGCAAAATTGGCAGACAGAATTAGGGAGATTGCTTAATAAACATCACCACGTGAAAGAGATAAGTGGAAGGTATATGGAAGAAACATAGATTAACTCAATGACAGGAAGACCAAAGCATAGCTGTCTGAAAGAAGGCTCATTGCTTTTGAAAGTAGTGAGGTTTCCATCTCTGGAGAGGTTGGAAGATTGCAGTGGGGATTCATCACATGAAGCAGAGGCTGGAGGGTGAATAGATCACCGTGAATGTTGTTTCCAGCCTTAAGATTCTAAAAAATGAGTTCTTCCTAAAGAATAGAGAAAGATATGTGTCAGAGGTTAGAGAGAATTGGCTCAACTACAAATTTATTTATTTTAGATGATCCTGACGTTGGTCTGAACTTTTCAGGCAAAACCCACTGTATGCAGCTTTTAACTGTGACTTCAGAAGACATCAACCTGTGATCTTGATGCTTCCTTGTCCAAATAGCAAGCAGTGAAAATCTCACATTTAAAAAACACTCTAAGGAGAGACCCCACGCCAAGAGTACCCAGGTGCTGCCAGGCCTCTAAGTGAGGGTCCCGAAGACAAACCTGAGGCTTCTTCCTCTGGTAATGCCTGCAAACATGGGCAGCTTTAATGCTCACCGTCTGTGACAGCTCGTTGGTTTCCTTTCTTGAAGCTGATCTTCAAAGCCGTGAAGCAATAGCAAACTGAGATCCCAAATCAAAGAACAGATTGTGTAGACTCACAAAAAGCAAACAAACAATTACGTTTAAAAACAAAGTGTTGGGAAAAAACAGCGACAACCCTTTTGCTCACCTGCCAAGGCCTCGTGGCTAAGCTTCTGTTTTTTCCCAAATTGCAGCAAATGACATCAGACCGTGTCCTGCCAGCAGGTGAGCCATTTCTAGTGGTTAAATCTGGAAGGGTTTTGGAGGCCTCACTCTTAATGTGACTTTCCCACTGGCTAGAGGTATGAGATGGAGCAAATCAAGCTCATTTTCTCCATTTGGAATGACGGTTCCATGCAAACTCTCCACTTGAGAGAATAATAGTGACTAATAACTAACATTGACATTGGAGGTTCACAACAGCCCTGTGGAATGGGTGAGGAAACTGAGGATTAGAGAAGAGACTTTCTCAAGATCACAGGACCAGTAAAATATGAAGCAAGAATTGAAGCTCAGGTTTTCCGATATCACATCTCTTATTCTTTCTACTACATGACCCTGCTTCTAGCTAACCACCCATTCTATAGTTCTTGAAAAGGAGATTCTGTTACCTCCTTTGAAGATAATCCCGGATCCCTACTTTCTCACAGGACTTTCCAAATAGAGTCCATGTTGGCCCATTTCCATGGGATGTTTTGCAAGTTTTCAGGTATTTTATTAGTTGCTTAATTGTTTGAGGGGTTTAAGTTGTCCCAGGATATCATATCTGAATTCAGTTATTTTCTCCTCTTTCCCCTCCAGTGTGCACATTCTCCTTAATACTCTAGTGATGTATTAGTTTTCCAGAGCTGTCAAGGAATGTATACCCAAAGACAGAGAACGTAAGACATTGATTGTAGTCGTTTTACTTTGATGTAAGAAACACTATAAAATGGCACAGAATTGGGTGACTGTCATTACAACCTTAACTTCGAACATGTTTGCTCTCATGTCATTTGCAACACTGGGCCTTCCTCAGTATTTTAAATCATTGATCACAGGCTGATGTAAATTTAGCCTTACTACTACTTACTTTATATTTTACATGCTTTTTCATTTTGCTGTAGTCACTTTGCTACTTATTAATTTTGCTTCGAACAGCTTCCCATGACAATGGAAGAAAGCCTGCACCCCAGAGCCTGATATCCATGGATTTTTGTTGTTCTCTCTCCATTATTTTTTCCCAGTTTTTCTTCGCAGTCCCCCCAGTTTACCCGATCCAATCGAAGAGCTGGTCCTTATGCATAGTAACCCATGCCATCCGTCTCTCTGCTTTTAATCAGATTGTCCCTCTGTGAAGAATGCTCTTTTTTTTTTTCTTTTAAAATCTAGGTTAGCTAAGCTCAAAAATACCACCTATGTGACACCTTCACAGATTCCTCCAGATGGAAATAATTTCTTCCTCTGCATGCCCACAGCACGTTATTGAACCTCTCTTACAGCCCTATGAGAATGTGCCCTGTAAACTGAACAGTGGCTGATAAAAACATGTAATGGTGCACCTGACAGGAGGGCATCTTAATATTCCTACTAAATTTTAACCTCCTTGACCTCCTTGGGGTTATCTAATATATTTATTTATTCATCAACACAGTGACAATGATGATGAATGAGTAATTGATGTTCTTGTCATTATTTTTATTTATTTTTTTAAATTGAAGTATAGTTGATAGACAACATTGTGTTAGTTTCAGGTATACAACAAGGTGATTCAGTTACATATGTGTATATATACATATATACAGACATACATATATATATATAGTTTTTCAGATTATTTTCCATTATAGGTTATTATAAGATATTGAATATAGTTCCCTGTGCTACACTGCAGGTCCTTGTTTATCTATTTTATATATAGTAATGTGTATCTGTTCATCCCACACTCCTAATTTATCCCTCTCCCTCCTTCCCCTTTGGTAGCCATAAGTTCGTTTTCTATGTCTGTGAGTCGATTTCTGTTTTGTAAATAAGTTCATTTGCATCATTTTCTTGGATTCCACATATAAGTGATATATTATATTTGTCTTTCTCTGCCTGATTTACTTCACTTAGTATGATAATCTCTAGGTCCATCCATGTTGCTGCAAATTGCATTACTGCATTCACTTTTATGGCTGTGTGTGTGTGTGTGTGTGTGTGTGTGTGTGTGTGTGTACGCGTGCTTCTTTATCCATTCCTCTGTCGGTGGATATTTAGGTTGCTTCCATGTCTTGGCTATTGTAAATAGTGCTGCGATGAGCACTGTGATGCATGTACCTTTTCAAATTAGAGTTTTCTCTTTTCCAGGAGTGAGATTGCTGGGTCATATGATAGTTCTATTTTCAGTTTTTTAAGGAACCTCCATACTGTTCTCCATAGTGGTACACCAATTTATGTTTCCAGCAACATTGTAGGAGGATTCCCTTTTCTCCACACCCTCTCCAGCATTTATTATTTGTAGACTTTTTAACAATGGCCATTCTGACCCATGTGAGGTGAAACCTTATTATAGTTTTGATTTGCATTTCTCTAATAATCAGCAATGTCGAGAATCTTTTCACTTGCCTGTTGGCCATCTGTAATTCTTTGGAGAAATGTCTATTTAGGTCTCTGCCAACATTTTGATTTGGTGGTTTGTTTTTTTGATATTGAACTGTATGAACGGTTTGTATATTTTGGAAATTAATCCCTTGTCAGTCACATCATTTGTAATTATTTTCTCCCATTCCGGAGGTTGTCTTTTTGTTTTCTGGTTTCCTTTGCTGTGCAATCTTGTCATTTAAGTGTTCCATATTTCTCAAGTTTTTTTCCCTCTTTTTAAAAATTAAAGTAATATATTTTTCTAGTTTAACAAGCCTGATAGGTCTAATAGGTGTAAAACAAACAATATCCTTTTTACACTCCACCCTTCTCCAATCTCCCAGTCCTACTTTTTGCAAATAACATTTAGTTGCTCTTCCCTGGCACTTGCATGGCTCCATGTTTCAAAAGGGGGCATATTTCCTATCTGAGGATTCATGAATTTTAGACATTATCTGTGGATTAACAATACAAAGGATACGATTATGCCCTCTATATGTGTGTTTGATTTTTTAGAGGCTTCTACTTTGGGTGGCTTTAGCCCTTCTCCCTCCAAAATCAGAAAACTGTGACACTGAGGTTCTTTCTTGCTGCTGGCTTCATTGCTGGCCTGCTGACCTGGTGTTTTAGACTGATTATGTTTGCCTTTGAGCCAAAAGAGTGACTTGATGATCCTCTAGGGCCCAATTTCCACACAACACTTAGTCTTGAAAGTTGCAGGAGAAATAATGACAGACAACTTGGAAATTTTTAATGTCCTTACAAGAAATACAAAGGAGCTTTTATGACCAAAGAGCTGACAGCCTATATACATCTCAACTTTGTTA
Source organism: Hippopotamus amphibius kiboko (assembly GCF_030028045.1). Classification (NCBI taxonomy): domain Eukaryota; kingdom Metazoa; phylum Chordata; class Mammalia; order Artiodactyla; family Hippopotamidae; genus Hippopotamus; species Hippopotamus amphibius. The sequence goes on from NC_080191.1 coordinate 163,376,146, forward strand.
ACAAATATAGTCTAGATACTTAATAAGTGTTATGAAACAATAGTGTATGTTGATAGATTCTTTATGGTATAAAATAACCTATTAGGTGTCGGGCATAATTGCTTACATGTGATATATTTCTCTGCCTCCCAGGAACTTAATGATCTTTGTTTGGAGGTGATTGGGATATGATACAGTGGGTAGAACATTCTTATTTAAGTCTGGAGACCTGGACTCAGCTGCTTTCTAGAAAGGCCATCTTTACATGTTACATCTTTTTTCAGTGTCTCAGTTTCCATTGGTAAAATAGGATTGCTAATCCTTTCCCTGGAAGCATTTTGCGTAACAATCACATGAGCTAGTATATTTGGTTATCTCTGCAGCTCACAAGTTGCTAAGGAAGGAAGGAATCTGGGATGGCCTTTAACATACTCTTTTGCCATTCATTTACTCACTTAATTAACAAATGTTTCTGCAGTTGTTTAGCAGAGTTTGAGTTATACTAAAGAAGAGTCCAGCGGAGGCGCAGGTGTGTTGGGAGCTTGGGGAGAGGCCCCTCTAGAGCCCAGAAGTGCAGCCGGAGTCTTGCCCACTCCCCCATGGCACCCCAGGATTGCTCCAGATCCTTCCTTCATCTCAGAGCTTGGCAGAGTTCTCACCTTCAGGCTTCTTGCATTGCACTGATAAATATTTGATTAGTTTATTCAGTTTTAGGTTTATATCATTGCTTCTTCCTTGTGGATTGGGTCCTATACATAAACCCACGTGACAGGCACAAGTTGAGAGCTGGAAAGGCTTTTGCAACCCTTCTAGCCTTTGTCTTTAACCTTTATTGTTCTTAATCCACTTCCCCTCACTCTTCACCTCTTGCCCCAGTGGTTTTCATTTTACATACAACAGAAATGAGTTGATTCTAGACTTCCTTGGTTAGGTCTTTTACCGCTTAAGGATGTGAGACTAAATGAATAGGGAATGACACGTGGCACAGCTCACATACGTGTGCATTTGTGTACATGCTTTTCGTTTGACATTCACGACCTCCTTAGTTTCTGCCTCTGTCCTCAGGATGGTTGAGAATCCTGCGAAGGCCACCAATCACCAGGATTTTACCTCCTACTCCAATTTTATTTCCCCACAATGAATGCATGATATTTGCATATGCAAACTGAAAACCCAATTCTTGGGACCCAATTCTTTAAGGAAGTTACCGCAACCACCTAAAAGCAGAAACATTCAGTAATGCGCACGTGCTTTGAAGTGTGGAGCATTTGTGTGTCCGTTATTTCAGCCTCATGCTCACAAAACCCCTTATAGGTGGGTATTTCATCCCATCTTTCACATGTGGAGATTGTTAGAGAAGTTGAACAGCTAGTAAAGATTAGAACCACGAGTCACTCCATCCTTTCTCTCTCAAAAGCCTCTTTCTTTCAGCTATTTTGTTGAATAAGCATCATAGGATTTCTAGTCCTTCCCAGCCTGAAGTGGATTTCTAAAGATACATGTGTGTGTTTTGAAAAGACTTTCCTTTTTGTAGCAGTTTTAGGCCACAGCAAAATTGAGCAGAAAGATCAGAGATTTCCCATATACCCCCTGCCTCCACGCAATATACAGCCTCCCTCACCAGCAGCGTCCTGCACCAGCATAGTTTGTGTGTTACAATGAATGAACCTGCATTGTCACATCATAATCACCCAAGTTCATGTAATGTTCACACATGGTGTTGTACATTCTATGTGTTTGAACATATGTGTAATGACATGTATCCACTGTTATAGTATCCTACAGAATGGTTTTACTGTTCAAAATCTTCAGTAAAAACCCTCTGCCCATCCATCCCTTCTTCCTCTCTGATCTCGGGCAACCATCTACCTTTTTACAATCTCCATAGTGTTACCGTTTCCAGAATGTCACATAGTTGGAATTGAACAGTAGTGTAGCCTTTTCAGGCTGGTTTTTTCACTTGGTAATATGCATTAAAGTTTCTTCCATGACTTTTCATGACTTGATAGCTCCTTTCTTTTTAGGGCTGAAAAATATTTCTTTGTCTGGACATACCTCAGTTTATTTATCCATGTACCTACTGAAGGATATCTTGGTTGCTTCCAAGTTTTAGCAATGATGAATAAAGCTGCTACAGACATCCATGTGTAGGTTTTTGTGTGGACATAAGTTTTCAACTCATGTAGGAAAATATCAAGGAGTGTGATTGTTGAATCTTGCAGTAAGAGCCTATTTTTGTAGGAAACTGTCAAACTGTCTTCCACGGTGGCTGTACCATTTTGCGTTTCTGTAGCAATGAGTGAGAGTTCCTGTTGCTCCATATCCTGGACAGCATTTGGCTTTGTCAGTGTTCTGGACTTTGGCCATTCTAACAGATATGCAGTGTGTCTCATTGTTATTTTAATTTGCAATTCTCAGTAACATTGGGTGTTCACATGCTTTCACTTGCTTACTTACCATCTGTGTATCTTTCTTGGTGAGGTGTCTATGTCTTTTCTCATTTTTTTAATCATGTTCATTTTCTTATTGTTGAGTTTTATGAGTTCTTTGTATATTTTGGATAGCAGTTTTTAATCAGATATATCATTTGCAAATATTTTCTCTCCATCTGCGCTTGTCTTCTCATCCTCTTGGCAAAGATGTTTTCGTCCAACCACATTTGCTCCAGTGTACCCTCCCTCATGTAGAGCGTTTCTTGAAATGGGTTTAAAAGATTAACTTGCAAGCAGCTGATTTTTTTCTTTGAGTTCTCTTTATTCTTTTCTCTTTGACTCACATAATAGAGAGCAGCCTTGGTGGGATACAAGAATATTCTGATGTTCAATGAGTGCTTAATCTCTCTTTTTTTTAACTCTCAAGTAAAATTATTGACCATTGTTGCAGTCATCAAATTTGTACACACATGATGACATGTCAGTGCTTGCTGTTATTGTCATCAGAAAAAGAGAGGGGAGAGAGAAAGGAAAAGAAGGCAGTATCATTGGCTCAGTCTGCTTATCTGTGGAACATTAGCAATATTTAAACAATTGCTCGCAGTTATGCACATATGGTACTTGCTTATTTCTTCCTAAACTGTGAGCTCCCGAAGAAGAAGGGATTTATCTCAGAGGATCTAAGAGTGCCCACCGGGTGGTAGGCATTTAAACAATGTTTCTTGAAGTGAACTGCATAGCTTTACTTATCTGAAATGGCATGCCATCATTGGGCTTCCATCCACCATCTTTATCTTAATGGGGTCAGCTGGCACAGAAGGTTATAAAGATGTGAGGGAGCCAGATGGGTGGTGGGTACATGCCCTTCCCTGAGTTCCAGTTCTTTCAATTCCATGTAATTCGGAAATCCCTCCTGCTAGCAAGATCATGTGACTTGAGGACTGGCCCAATTAATATTTGTTTCATTTATGTTTGTTTTTATTCTTCAGAAAAGCATAATAGAAAACCCCAGGTTCACGACAACAACAAATAGAGGAAAATAACTTTGAAAATTGCACTTACTATTTAAATTTAAAGGTTATTGTTATTGTAGCTGTTGGTAATCTCAAACATCTTATTAAAAACCCAGCACTTAATTAAGTAAAGAACTTCTTATTGCCTCTCTACTGCCCCCTTTCCTTCTCCATCCCCCCCACAATGCAGACACAAAAATCAGAGCTATTTAGAGCCGTGAATCAGCATATTGCCTATATCTGATTTATCTTTGCACAGTGCACACGTTCTTGAATTTCTTAAAGGCATGTGACTTTCAAGGATTCTTTAAATATGTAAATAATATCATGAAGTCCCTGATGATTTCCAGACTGACTGCATTATTCTAGGTGTCTGAGCGATGCAAAGAAAGGCTCAAATTCCCTGGTGAATCACCCGTTTCGCATGTTACATTAATAAACATCAGTCAACTTGCAAGAATGGTGTGTTATCTGAATTTAATGAACTTCTGAACTGAACAGAATGCATCTCATTGACAAGGTGTCTTCAAGTGGAACAGAAGGCAGTATAAGTTCCCTGAAAAACCACAGGAAAAAGAGAAGCAAGAAAGAAGAAAAAATCCAGGCCAAGCGGTGCGGGGTAGGATGAAAATTGCTGGAAGGCGTCTCTATCTAAACGTGAACCTGTGCGTGGACATCCCATTCTTGTTTCAAGTGGAGGCATCTCAGATCTGGATGATTAAAGGGCTGTGGTATCTATCCCTGGCAGCTACGCTTCATATTTCCTTTAATTGCAGTATACAAATTCCAAAAAAGGGATGGGGAAGCATCACATAAAAGATAATCCACAGTAAAGATTTCAGGCTGTTAGGTGAATGAAGTGTTTCCAAGGAGGCTCTTTTTTTTTTTTTTTCCCTTCTAAATCCCTTTGCACCTAATACATTAAAGTTCTTTCAAACAAGTTTTTGCTATTCTCTTCTCCACCCTTCTTTGTCATATTAAGTATCATGCATGTTACTGCTTAAAGCTACAACAAATAGCATGGCTATCACGTGCGGTACGTGTACACATACATATCACACACATTTGTTCAGAGCACAATGCCAGGACCTTGTTTTCTGATGCAATCTGGAAAACTCTCATCAGTGGGAAAAAGCCAACTATTGTCATTTTGTGTCTTCAGGATGATTTTTGGAATTCTATAATTGGGGCAAATACTTTTGTAAGGTACTCTAATGAAATTGGCCTTAGAATTTATACCGTTACAAGTTACCTGGTTTGCACACTCGGTCCATTGCGAGCCGTGTATCACCACCATCTGCCACACTGAAAGTGGCAGGGTGGGTAGAGCAGGAACCTTTTATTTTCAGGCGCCACCTGGCCTGTGAGCCTTTTCAGATCCTTGAGCTAAAAGTGAATGCCCCCGTCTGAACTCCTCTTCCCCGATCATGCACCTCTCGTGGAAGTTTTCATCTCCTGCATCCTATTAGAGTTATCTGTCTGCATGTCTTAGCACCCTTCTTAGACGTCAGGCTCTGTGAAAATGAGCTTTTTACTGACTCATGTTGGTATGCTAAGTGCATAAAACCTAGAAGGTGTTCCATAACCTCGTTTGAATGGATGAACAAAGAAAATCACACAACATGTTTCAAGTTGACCTATTTCTTTGACTATCAAGATGTCCGCTTTTATTAAAACTGTGAAGTTCTAGGCCTGTGTATTCTAACACTTTCATATACTTAGTGGCCTAATCAAAACAATTTTTAAAATGTTACTTACCTTTGCCACTTGAGAAAGAGAGAGAGAATATGTGTGTGTGAGAGAGAGAGCCATTGACCCACTGGCTGTGTCCTCTAGTTATGTGAAAAAATTAAAAATTCTCAATCATTTTGAGACTGTATCTTCTGTTGTATGTTTTGTGTTAGTGATCTTTTTGATCCGACATTGATTTTTCAGGTGGAAGGTGTATTAGGGTTTTCCAGAGAAACAGAACCAATAGGCTGTACATGTATTTAAACATGGTAGGAATTGGCTTAAGCACTTGTGGAGGCTGAGAAGTCCCACAGTCTGCTGTCTGAAAGCTGGAGAACCAGGAAAGGGGGTGGTTTAATTCAATCAGAATGCAAAGGTCTAAGAATCAGAGTGGAGGGGGGTAGGATTGGGGGTGAGGAGGCACTGATGGTTTAAGTCCTGGTCTGAGTCCAAAGGCCTGAGAAACCCGGAGCACTGATGCCAGACAGCCGGAGGAAGCAGATGTCCTAGCTCCAGCAGAGAGCACATGTGCCCTTCCTCCACCCTTTTATTCTATTCAGACCCCCAGTGGATCGGATGAGGTTCACCCACATTGGAGAGGGCACATCTTCTTAACTTGTCTACGGATTCAAGTACTCATCGGTTCCAGAGACATCTTCATAGACAAGCCCAGAAATAATATTTTACCAGCTCCCTGGGCCTCCCTTAGACCAGTCAAGTTGACACATCCAGTGAGCCATCAGAATAGCTACAGAAAAGCCGCCAGGGATCAAAATTATGGAAAACTGGGGAGTCAATTAGGGTGTAGTCTGGTGTTTTTCAACCGGTGTTATTCACATCTAGGGCAATCCTCATTTTTTGGCAGTGTCTAGTGCATGGCAGCACGCTGGCTTTCTTGGTCTCTACCCACTAAATGCCCGTGGCACCCGCCACACACACACCCATTGCGACAACCAAAGACAGCCCCCGTGCACTAAGCCCCCAGAGGAATCTGTCCTCTCACTCTGGTGTCTTTGGAGAACCACTGTCTGGATTTATGGAGCTCTGAGACTGATTGTGATTAAGGGTTGCCTGAGAATCCTGTGATGTTTTTCTTTTCTCTGGTTCCTCTCAAATTCATATTTTGTTACCGCGTGCCCTGTTGGACCTGTCTAACTATTTTAATGGAATTGAATGTGCTGAATTTTGTTAAGTTCTAGAAAATGTAAAATTTCCAGACAATCTAAATGGTAGGATTTTAGGACAAAGGAAAGAAAGATTCTGGGAAATCAGTTTATTTCATCACAGTTCCTACAATTCATGTTTGAGTAGTTACTGTTTTATTAGAAAATTGTGATTTCCTCTCTAAATATCGCTAACGTATTATTTCATCCCTAAATACAATTTTAAAAATACACGTCTTGAGGCCAAGTTGTCTTTTCCTTTGTCATAAGGATCAGTTTTATTGAAGAAGTGAATGGGGACCTATGAATTTTGCATGTAGTGCATAATTTTATCTTAACCTCTGCCTTATTTGGAAGGATCTGACCATCCTATAATTATATAATTAATGTTTTACCAGAAATATAGTCATTTACATTTATCCCACTAAGATTTTAGCATTCTTATTCATTTATCCAGTCATTCAGTCTCAGAATGCCAACTTGGCCAGACACTGTTTATCAAGTGCTGGCCAGTTCATTCATGAGTAGGCAAATACCTGCCCTGGCTAAGGAAGCTTGTAAACCAAGAATCATAATGTCAGTAATTATTAATATTTCTCTAGTGTTTTATCACTTACAAAGCAAAGTCACATATTCCTATTTGCACCCAAGAGACCAGAGAACACATTCTTATTTCGCCATTTACTCGCTTATAATTTTATCTCTTTTGAGCCAGTGATTCTCTATAGTATTATATTATTAACCCATCCTTACAGAGGTGGAGCTGGAAAGGTCAGAATGATTCACAGCCTTGTCTGTGTTAAGATGAGTTGACCTATGTCTTTCAACTTACAAGCTTCAGCAAGGCAGCCTGGCTTAGGAGAAAGACTAGGAAACTGTAAGTTGGGGTGGGATACCTGCTTCAGGGCACTCTCTTGGATATGTAAACTTAGGTAAGATGCTTAATTCTGAACACAGTATTTTCTTACTTGGGAAAAAGAGCGTACCTCACAGATCTCTTTAGGACAGTGATTTTTCAGCAGGGAAGAAGGAAAGGGATATGCTTGAATGGGCCTGCCACTTGTTTAACAGTCCCTTAATAAATATTTTTGAGTGTGACTCTTCTAGGCACTGGAGATACAGTATTGAACACAATAAAAAATACCTGCCTCCTGGCTGCTTTCATTCTGACTGTATTATAATGGGCGTCCCAGTTTTTCAAAGGATCTAGTATCTAACACCTTGCCAAAATCCTAAAACCTCCACTCCACTCTCTTCCAACCTACCCATCCCCATTTGAGAAGTCTCGCTTTAAAGGAAGCCACTGTTTCTAGTCCTCGTGTGTTCTGTCCCCCGGTTTCCCGCACAGAGAAAGTATTGATAAAAGTTACCCTCCTAAGGCTTTCTGAAGATTTTCTTAAGATTGATGTACATTACTTGTGAATGAACCAAATGAAATTTTTGTTCTGAATACATAGGATTGCTTAGAAATCCATAAAGTCTTTTGAAATTGAACTTGAAGGTCAGCAGGACTGTTCCCTCCATTTTATCATAAAGGGAACTAGACTCAGGTGCAAGAAGGGAAGAGTGTGAACCTTGAAAGTGTTGGTGGGCGCTTTCTTTGCTTTCGACACCTCTCACCCCCACAACTCTGTACAGTAGTTATTGATAAGCATATCTTCCACATATGGAAACTGAGGCTCAGAGATTCTATGAAGGCAATTCATAGGGGAGAGCGGAAATGAAAACTGAGGGTCCCCAACCAGCCTCCAGGGCTTTATGTTTTTTCTCCCAGGACACATATCCTTTGGGACCTGTTGGCAGAGACTGAGTTAGTCCACTGTGTTAACTCGCGAAGTTATCATAGCTGTTTTCTTCCCTATGTTCTTAATGTCAATTTAAAACACATACAAGAATAGGAAAAGAGGGTTTCTGAGAAATTTGTGCAGCTCCTATTTCAAAGAAAAGATAGACTTCTCTCGATGAAGCCTTGACGGCAGCAAATTTAGACAAAAACTGAAAGCAAAACAGCCTACTCAAGGTTAGACAGTGACTCAAGTCATTCCATGCACTTGAACAATATTTAGGATGACCCTATGTAAACTCACATTATCACTTAAAAGCCAGTATAAAAATACTACCCATCTGCTGTGCTAGTCCTGCTGTTGCTTGCCACATTTCTCTGACAAGCTGTTACCTCGGTATATAGAGAGAGTATACATTTTGAAATCCGGAGTTTGAGTTTGAATAAAAAAAAAAATGGTATCTGGTACATATGGACTAGATTCTGTTCTTCCAAATGTAGATTTGTAACCTCATTTATTCTTAAAGATGATGTGTTAAATTAGGGCCTTTTTTTTTTCCTATTTCCTTTTTTTTTTTTTGACTCTGAAGATGGAAACTCTTATAATTTTACGCCCATGACATGAACAGCGTACAATGGGAAGTCATTTAGTTTACACCCACCGTGTGTTATGCAGAGTGGGTATTGGGAGGTGTTCATTGCAAACATCAAAGCTCAGTGTATGGCTTCTCTGTGAACTATGTAACTTTTCAGGTATTAAATAGTTGTTAGATGACTTAGGAAGTGCAGTATGTGTAATTGCTTACAAACAAGTAATTTTCAGTGCTGAACAACTCTTAATTCCAAAATCACCAGTGGCACTGAAACAGCCAAGATGTAATCGGCCTCTTTAATAGGTATGTAAGCATAAGAGACAAGCCTGGAAGTTAGATTCTCAGGGCTTATGCTTCTCTGACGCGTGAATCTGGGGATAAAGCCTTGAGCTAGGAATCACAGTCTGGCACGGAAGTGCACCATTGCTGAGTGATTTGCTGATTTTTCCTTCGGACAGTTATTTCTTTTTGGACCAATTGTCTATGATATATCCAAAAATAAAATAATAATGATAATAGGAACAACGATGTGTAGTCTTCCTTGATATCTATTGTTAATACTTCCTCCAAGATTTTTCTGTAAATATAATCTGCTATGTTATACAAAACTCTGACATTTCATTCATTCTTTCACTCCACAAATAAAAGTCTGCAAGGTCCTGGACTAGGAGCGCTATCTGATACAAACACGAGTTCAGTGGGATGTTTAAGTGGTATATAGACTAGGAAAGAAGGAACAGGTAAAGGTATAATCTTAGGAAACCTGCAAAGGGAAGTAGAGAGCCTTTTGATACTGGGCAGCGGCGATAGGATTGTGATTGAGAAAAGGACATTTTAGTTCCATGCCCGCCCTGAGGTGGTTGTAGAGTCTTACCTACTCAGAGCACGCAGCATATGAAGTCAGATTACTAGAGTTAAAAGATTGCCCTGATTTGCCTAATCAAAGCTCCTTGTTCACAGATGAGAAAAGCAAGAGTCTGGATGAGGAAGGGATTTGCCAATGGTCGCACAGATGTTCAACATTATTTAATAGAAAACACAAGATGAGAACCCATGTTGCCCATTATTCAAGCCAGTAGCCTCTACCCTTTTGGTTTTGTATTTGTGTCTACTGCTGGTGAAGGCTACTTCAGGCCAGCCTTTGGGGTTTGAACCAATTCCAGATGAGGGCATTTTTGAGACAGGAATCTCCTAGTGAACTAAACTCACCTCTGTGTTGGCATACATATTACTTCCTCTTCCCCTTTATAATTTTGTTATTGGATGTAACACATGCTGTTGGAGCTAAGACCTTTACCACAAAGACATTTGAAGATTATACTTATTTTTGGATGCAGCTTCCTTTGCCTCCAAACTGGATAGGGATGGGAGTTGGAGGCGGGGGGTGGGCGGAGGGAACAAAATGCAGTCAAGGGGTTCTGAACTGTCACATCTCATGGCCACAGGCTTTTTATTTCAGTCAGTGCCATTATTACTGCTGGCCCCATTGCCATCCTAAGCCTTCCTTAATTCTCTTTCATTACCTTTTTGGCCTTGGCATCCATCACTGCTACTTGTCAGTTGCATGTTTCTAACCTAATGGACCAATTTCAGTGCTTCCACTCCACATATTCCACATCAGTTGCCTTTTCTTCCCACATTTGTTGATGCAATTTGGTTCTTCCTTGGATGCTCTCTTTACCTTTTAAAATCCTTCCAATTTTCAAGTCTCAGATCAAGCACAACACAGGCTAAAATGGTTCTGCCTCTTTTATGGCATTTATTAAAGCCTACTTTGGATTACAGCTATTATACTGACACTAGGTATTGAAACCTTGAGAAGAGGAATAGTTTGTATTTATAGTTAGCATCTCCATTGAACCTAGCATTGCCTCTTTTTTGCTTAATAAATATATGGGGAATAAATTATTTTGGCATAATATCCCTTATCCTTAAAAATTTCACATGACTTTCTTTGCAATCACGGTAAAAACAGTAAAAGTTGACGTCTAGAAGTATTGGCAAAGCTGTCAGCATTTCCTTCAGTTTATCATGTTTCAAAATTTACTTCATTGAAATTGAAAAAAAGATTGGCCATTTTCTCAACAAAAAGCACAGATCCAATTGACTAATACTCTCCCCTCCCCTTTTCCTTCACAACAGCAATAGGAAGAATTATATCTTGATGTGATAAAAGGAGAAACACTTTTGTTAATATTAACATTTTGTCCCATTGCCCCCTTTTATCCACAAATTCATGAATTCTAAGAATCTAGCCTAGCTCACTCCGCAAACTTGAATGACACTAGAGTGAAATAGGTCAGGGCAGCTCTGATCAGGGTTAAATCTCACAGCTTCTCCATCAGAACTGCTTAATTAGGCAATGGAAGTAAAGTGACGTGTTCTGAAAATATAACTTTCGTGCCACCTGAAAAGAAGGTTGGTCAAGAGGGTCATTGAGAGTCTGTGCAGCTCTGGCATCATAAGGGGGAAGAATAGTGAGGTTATTGATTGGATTGATGTTACTCTTAATAAATCAAGTGTTCTTAGCCTTCTCCTTTTAGGTGAGAACTAACATTGTGGACCTTATTTAATCTGATTCCAGCTTCCTTGAGAGGTATCCTACATCTCCCAGCCTCTTGGAGTTTAGTCTACTCATAGACAACCCTTATTTTCCATTTTGGCCTTTTTGTGCATAGAGTACAACAATGCCTTACACAAAGTTGGCATTCAATATAGTTTGAATGAATGAGTGTCCTCAGAGCACTGGAACTTGATTTATGTTTGTTGGTTGAATACTTTGGATACTGCTTCTATCCACATTGTGTCTAAATCCTTCCACCCTTTAGGGACCTACTCCAAAATCTGAGCTCTAACTGTATGGTTGGCATTGTCCTAGGTGCCTAAGTGTTCACCACAACAGTGAACAAGTTAAAGTTCCTGATCTCATGGAGCTTAAATTCGAGAGGGTAGAAAAGAGCAATTAAGATATACACACACACACACACACACACACACACATACACGCACACACACACACACACACATTGGGTTCAGTGATATTAAATGCTAGGAAGAGAATCAGAGATTAAGAAGATGGAGTGTAGATGCAGTGGGGTGGATTATGGAAGTGCTGTTTTGATTAGATGCATTTGGATTGAGACTTGAATGACATGTAGGATGTGTGAAGGATCTGGGGAAGAGCATGCCAGGCAGAGGGAACAGAAATACAAGGCTCTGAGGCCCAAGCATGATTGAAATATGCAGAAGCAAGAAAGACCAGATGCCTGGAGTGTGATGATGGGGGAAGAGTTGCAGGACATGAGATCAGAGAGGCAGCCAATACCTAGATACTGCAGGGTCTTATAAGCCATGCTAAGGACTTGAGTTTTATGCTGAATGAGTTGAGAAGGCATAGTAATGTTTTGAGCTGAAGCATGGATGAGCAGACCAATTTTTAAATGAATGACTCTGGCTACTCTGCAGAGAATAAACTGTAAGGGTAAAGTCCAGAAGCAAGAGAGCAGTTAAGAGGCTGTTACCATAGGCTGGGCAAGAGGTGATGGTGTCTTGGACTAAGGTGGTAGCTGAGGTGTTCAGATTGTTGTGGGTATATTTCAAAGGTAGAGTTGACAGGATTTGCTGCTGGATTGGGTGTTAGGTAGGAAAGGCAGAGAGGAATCAAAGATGTCACCATTTTCTATGTGAGACTGGCAGAGTGCCTTCTTATTCTAAATTTCTATAGCATTTTATAGATATTTAAGATTACTTACCATTTTACATCTAGTATTGCCAGTAATAACTGAGTTTTGGAAAAACCCCAAAACTAAAACATAACTGTGGCACGTAGACCCTCTGTGTTAAACCTTGTCCCTGTGCCTGTACAGTTCTGCATAGACCGGGGTCACTTGTATCTTTTGATTCCCCGCACGGTATTATATAGCACAAGGTCTTCTGCATGTAGAGGTCCAATAAATATCTCATGAAAGAGTGAATTCATTTGAATACCCATATATCATCTATTTTTCAAAAAAGTTGCCTGGTAATCTGCCCCATACCGAACATGACTTTACTTTTGAAGTGAAGATAACCTAATCAACTCTTTCACTGAGCGTGTGTGTGCATACGTGTTTGTGTGGGTACGTGGCTTTAAATAAAGGAAATGGCATTGAAAAGAAATCGAGGGGCAGTTGCATATGCTGTGGCGGGGGGGAGGATTCTACTTAATTCTCTGCTGTTCCTTATTTGCATTGTGAAATGTAACTGGTGTGGAGGGGAAGACCCACTCTCTCCGGAAAACAGGGAGTCTATTTTAGACAAATTACTGGAATAGGTTCCTGCATTCAGTGAAATACAGAACCTCTCAGGCTGTAATACCAGAGGTAGCATTTGAATGTAATGTCGACTAATTATTTAACCATAAATGACAGCTCTGAACATTGTGCTCTTTTTGCATCATTTACTTCATTTGTGGGACATCTAATTATGAGAAAAATAAGTATTCTTCAGTGGTCTCTAGCAGCACTGCCACCAAAGAACAAGAACACATTCTGTGCAAGACATTGTTTAAATAGAAGTGCTTGAAAATCCTCCATTAATCTTCATTTTTGCATTTTGAATGCTTTCCTGCTCACACTTTTGGTATCAAGGGACTGAACGAGTCTGAACTGACTGTACAAGAATTTAAGTAAGAACTGGGAGGAGCAGAAATGAGGAAGCTATTTGCATTCCTGGAAGGCAGGACTCAGGTTTATTATAATCTTTCATGGTACTTCATAAAAGGCAGTCTGTTTTCCAGATGCTATTTAGGGTGAGCTTTTTGTCTTTCATTTTGAAATTGTTATAAAAGATTTTTTTTTAATGCAAAAATATATGAAAGAAAAAATGGTAAGTACCCATAGCCCCTCATTTCATACATTGTCTTTTAGGCTCTTATTTTGGTTTTTGGTTTTTAATTTTTATACCTTTAAAAGGTAACTTCCCATTTACTGTTATTACAAAATATTGGCTCTATTCCCTGTGTTGTACAATACACCCTTGACCCTGTCTTACAGCTCCCACTCCCCCAATGCGGTGTTGCCCCTCTCCCCCACTGGGAACCACTAATCTCTTCTCTATAACTGTCTGCTTCTTTTTTGTTGTGTTCACTAGTTTGTTGTATTTTTTAGATTCCACATGTAAGTGATATCATACAGTATTTGTCTCTCTGTCTGACTTATTTCACTTAGCATAATGCCCTCCAAGTCCATCCGTGTTGCTGGAAGTGGCAAAACTGTGTCTTTGTCCATTTATCTGTTGATGGACACATAGGTTGTTTCCATGTCTTGGCAATTATAAATAATGCTGCTGTTTGAGTTCATGTATCTTTTGAATTTGTGTTTTTGTTTTTATTGGATGTATACCCAGAGTGGAAATGCTGAGTCACATGGTAGTTGTATTTTTAGTTTTTTGAGAAACTTCCATACTGTTGTCCACAGTGACTGCACTTATTCTGTTTTAATATATGCAACTTTCTTGATTAGTTGTTTTGTGTGTGTGGTGTTGTTATTGTACAGTGATGGTTAAAAGACCCAAGTAAAAATACTATTTGTCTTTTGCCCTTTGTCACATTCAGTGTGGTGCCTATGTGGGGTGAAGGGAGAGTGATTTTACATGCACCATTTTGTTTCTGTTCACTGCTGCCAACTCACTTCCTGATCCCAGGAGCTGCAGGCAAGTGCCTTCCTCCTACTCCATGCCATTGAAGGTCTGCACCTTCACTGCTCTTGAGTCACCTGTTCTTCCCACAAAAAAAAGTTTTGTTCATTCTCTTCACTGCTTTGACAACCCCTCTAGGGTTGCTCCCTGAGCTGCTGCGAAGAGAAAGCTTCCTTCTAAGTGTCCGGACCCTGAAGGACAGGAACTAGAGGAATGGACTTGAAACAGTGTGTGAATCTCTGTAGACGTCATTACATAAGGTTTAACATAAATTCTGTATCTGAGGACAAAACTAATTTCTTTTTTCACTTTTTCTTTTGTTTTGCTTCCATTTAGCACTCCTTTACTGAGACTCTCCAAGCTGTCTTAAGTTCCATTTGGGACACTAAGATGGAGGCAACATAGTCTGTTCAGATAGAGGAAATGAAATATCATATAAATAACTTTCCTTCAAGTGATGAGGCAGCTTAGGGAGGTACACATAAAACAACCTGTGGAGGTTCAAGTGAGGAAAAGCTTATTGCTAGCCAGGAGAAATTCAACTTCAGCTGAGCAAACTCATGATAAAGAAGGCCCTCCTTTCCTTTCACTGTGAGGGCCCCTGGTCAGTTTACATCATCTCTTGAACGGCTGAGGGCCCTGCATGTGAAAAGAGACAAACAAAAACTACAGCATAGTGTCAAAGAAAGATAAAAGATGTGTTCACCCATGTCAACATTTATATAAACTGTTAAATATTTCTAAAATGGTTTGACAGCATACAGCCTCTATAATTAATGGACGTAGCACTTCTATAACACTTTCCCATTTTAAATTAGGATCTATGATGTCAGTGATAACTAGACTCATGTCTTCTGTCTCTGAGGCTTTTAAGACATCATGGGGAGAGGCCATTTGGCAGAATTCGTTTATCAGCTAAGGGTTAATTTAACTTGCTGATCTTGACTGTTCTAGCTCTCCCTGAAGCTCTGGTTCTGGATTCTGTGCACCTTCCTGCCCCTCCTGGCAAAAAAAAAAAAAAAAAAAGGACCATGTTGCTGCTTCTCCACATTGAGGACAAGAAATGAAAATGTAGCATGCCCTGCTGAAACTGGAAGGGGGGTGGTGAATTGGTGGAATAACTGAAAAGTGATAAATTGGACTATGGCCAAGACCAACACCCAATAATCTCTTGAGGAAAATTAGAGCCTCTTTTTCTTTTCTTTCTTTCTTTTTTTTTTTTGATAATTATTTTTCTTTTCTTTGTCTTGCCTTCAAAGAAGATTGAGTAAGAGTCAGTCTCTGGATCTTAGAGATGACTGATGAAATATACCCCTTGGGTTATTTGCGTCTCATTCCTGTAGAGTGTAGGGAAGAACATTCCCACCCCATTATAACCATGGACATGTCATAACAAACACCAGCGCTTTCTGGAATATGTTGTTGAACTCTTGGTTTACCAGATTAGCCTGACAGCCCTCCGTATTGAATTGCCCCATTCTGAGCTGAGCCAGTCATATTTGGCTAAGTGTCCACTTAGTACATTCAGGGACGGCAGGTTTACAAAAATGTGGTTGGAAACTCTTCAACTCTTCATTTTGGCACAAAGGAGTTCCCAACTTTCAAATTCCTAATAAGCTTTCTTCCTGCTACTCTTCAACTCGTTGTTTCCCAACTGCTTTTCTGTGAACACTTCGGGTGAATTTTTTACTATTTTACGCTTGATTTCTTTCCCTTCTTTCTTCTCACTTTCCATTCATTGCAGAAATGGCTTGGCTTTCCGGCCTCTTTTCCATCCTGTCTTGGATACACGGTCATACATTTAAATCTTTTAGCATACCACAGTATGATTTAGATTAGGAAACTCTTCCTTTGTAAACCTCACTTAGTTTTGTTGATACTGCTGTGCCCAAGTTCTGAGTTAACTTAATACCATACTCTCAGTGAAGGTAAGGAAGGAAAACTAACAACATATAATGGGTACCTAGTTTGTAACAGACATTGGGCAAGGCTTCTTCTTACACAGTTTCACATTTCATCTTCATGGTAACCGTGCTAGGTGTGGGTTACTATTCCACTTTGCAATGTGGAATCTGGAGCCCGGAAATATTAAATATTTTGCCTTGAGGTTACGTGTCTGAGGTGAGCTATGAACCCAGACATCTCTGACTTCAAAGTCCACTCTCTTTCCACCTCATGGAAAACCATACAGAAGATCAAGATGGAGCCTTCAGAGGTTACGACATATTTCTTACTTCAGAGTTTATAATCCCAGAGTATGCATCCTGCCTTAGCAACTAGAGATGTATGAATGAAATATTAGTATTCTGTGGTGTAAGTCATTGACAAAATGACCTTTTGGTGCCATTCTGGTCTTGTTTAAAGTAATTATGATTATGTGGGCATCTCAATAATCGAGAAATTTTTAAACCGCTTCTACATGCCTAGCATTAGGCTTAGTTATTTGTATAATATAAAAGGAGAAAAATAGTCCTTCTGGATGGTAGATAAAAAGATGGAAGAATTGAAACAATTAACAACTGGCATTGATTAGGTATATTTACAGAGATGAGGCAGTGTGTCAAGTCTCTGCTGGCTGGGATATAGTGAAAGCCTCTCAGAGCAGGGATGTGGGTGTTAACTAGCTTTGAGGAATAATAAGGTCTGATCGGGTAACCTGGACCTCCATTTCCATCACTGGACTTCCTCACCTGTTCTAGAAGTTGACAAAAAGCACAGGTAGAAGGGAGGGAAGGAAAGGAGGGAGGAAGAGAGGGAGGAAGAGGGAGACTGTGAATAGCTCAAGCAAACTGGAGAAATATCTTCAAGCTTATATTTCCTGGGTTATGTATGGATGTTTGTGTATGAAGGACAGTATATCACAAAGTGATGGTGGTAAAATCTGCTAAGTTTATAAGCCAAGTATACCAATTTTAGTTCCAGTTCTACTATCAGATTATTGTGTAGCCTTAAGCAAGTCACGTAACCTCCCAGCTCCCCAGTGTCCTCTTGTAATTGTAGAGATTAGGCTGGATGATCATCAAGTTCTAATTCAAGTCCAGCATTTAATGGTTGTACAATTCTTAGTGTGCTTTGACTGCCCATTGCATTACATGAACATATATTAACTATGCTAGTATGCAGCAAAAGAGGTGTGTTCTTTCTCCTCAAAAATGGTAGAGGCTGACCTTGTTATAAAAAACATTCTGGAATCATGCTTTCAAAATTCTTAATTTTTAGTTTTCCTTTTTGTACTTTAATGTCTCTACTGCCGTGTTCCTCTTTTTTATAATAGACACCAGTTTTAAGTTTTGGTGTGTTCGTCCCTTTTACACTGGAAGGCAGTTTTAAGTTTTGATGAGTGAAATCCCCTTCTTTATTAAAGAGAAAGAGTACTAGGGGTGAAAGATTACTCATCTCTAATTCAGAATTTGAGGTAGACTAGATAAAAAGATAATATTTTTGAGAAGAAAACATTTGAAAAGGGAACATGTTGGAGAAAAAGTCGGTAGCAGTCACTACCATCTTCTAGTGGACTCCAACCCTTGAATATTTGTCTGTTCGTGGAATGTTCTAGATAAAATCCTGCCTTATGCTTTTTGAGAGGATACACCAAATTGTTGAAATAGCTACACTTTATCCCAAGGGCAGGTTGTACCAACTCTCAAACAAGTGTATTCACTCATCTCCTCTGTTTCCCCACCTCTTAGCTAATTTGAAGTGGGTGTAGGACAGGCCATTAGCACTGAAGATGAGTCCAGGGCTGGACTTCAGAACAGGATTAATGCATCCAAAGAAACCCTTGAGTTTTCTAACTCTGTCCAGAGGTTATACTATAAAGGATTTAAAATAAAACAACAAAAATGTTTTCTCTGTTCTTTATCGCATGTCTTTGTGCTTTAACAGAGGAAAAAATACGTGTTCTACATTAGACAAAGCAAGATAAGGCAGAATCTTCATCAACACCTACAGTTCCTTCTCAATTAGAAAATGAAAGCCTCTCTCTTGTATTTAAGACATTGCAGCCTCATAGACAGATATTTAAGCAGAAGGCAGGAAATGTCACGAAGGCAGATAGACCTTAAGGTGGGTCCCAGTTATCCCCACCTCCTGGTGTTCATGTCTTTGTGTTTGGCACTGCCCTTAAGAGTGGACAGGACTTGTGACTGCTTCTAACCCATAGAATAAAGCAAAGGTGATGGCATGTACAAGATTACTCATACAGGATTATGCTTCATGAGATTATAATATCTGTCCTACGAGGAGACGCTCTCCTTGGTGGCTTTGAAGAAACAAGCTGCCGTGTTGTAAGCTGCCCTATGGAGAGGGCCATGTGGCAAGGACAGTAGCTAAAAGAAACTGAAGCCTTCGGTCCAGCAGCCTGCAGGAACTAAATATTGCCAACAACCACGTAAACTTGAAAGCAGATCCTTCCCCAGTTGAACCTAATAATGAGATCACAACCGTGGCGGACACCTTGCTTGCAGCCGGTGAGACCCTGAGGCAGAGGACCAGCTAAGCCATGATGGTACTCAGGACCCACAGAAACTGTGACAATAAATGTATGTTGTTTCACTCCACTAAGTCTTTGTTGCTATGCAGCAATATTTAATATGATTGTGTTATTTTTAGAATCCACCATTTTCTTCATATTTCATTCTCTTCAGGATAGTTGCTAAGTGAAAGTGTCTTGTTACCCCATCTTCAGAACCAATGAAGGTATTTTATTTATAAATAGACTTATCTGTGGCTTTGTGTTGGTCTTAAATGTGCTCCTTGGTTTCTGATATCTCTTCAAAGGAGATGTCCCTTGAGTCTGTGTTATAAGGAAGTTGGATAAGTTTGAAAATTATTGATCCATCCTTGCTGAATCCAGTTGAATTACATGAAGATGAGTTTCTCTGAGAGCTGTTTTCAAACCTTTCTGATTTATGCCATAGGTGGTATGTCAGAACTTCTCCTGCTGGGAAATGGGGTGTGGAGATCATTCTGTGAGCTTCTCTGTCATCTACATTCTAGTGAAATTTAGTTACAGATCATGAGAGTAGGAGCCTTAAAAGGAAACTGCTGTTTTACATGGCCACTCTCAAGCCTGGAGAAGGTTAGGGAAGTGAGGCAGTCACCCAAACTGGCCGAAAGAAGGATGTGTCTGTATCAGAGCTGCCTCTTTCACCTCCCATGGGTCTAGGTGACCCCTGGGTGTAGTTTGTTGGAAGACAGGGGCTTGACAGTTTGGAAATGACAGAGGATCCTAATACTCTGAAACAAGTTCTAGCCCTGGAGTAGCCCCAAAGTGGCCCCAGTGTGTTCACGCCTCTTCTGACTTACATGGGAAATTACCAAACCCTCAGCTATGCTCTCTAGAATTTCTTTATTCACCCAACCAACCAAATGGAAGATGAAGAGCTATTTGGAAAGTTCTCAGAAGTGGTGCTTCATACTTCTTTCTTTATAGCTCTTATCACATCCCTCTAGCTTCTTTTCCACTATCAGCAAAGCCCCTCTTCCTTGGAGCCTCCGTTTCCATCATGGTGCTACCTTACAGCACGTTTCCCTCAATTTTGAATGAAAGAGTGAAAAAGGGAAAGAATGAGCAGATAAGGATGCTTAAGTGTTAATAAGACAAACCACTCTCTTGAGGGACGTTACATTTGGTGTAGCTACATGTAGCTTAGATTTATTTTACGGGTTAAGCATTTTGTTAAACTATTTCTAAAGCATTCTGACTAGGTCACCCAAAAGACTATGGGGAAAGCAATTGGACTGTAACTTAACCAAGAAAGTATTGATTATCTTCTGCGTTCAGAGTATGTCATATAGTTCTGCATGACTAGTTAGCAGAGAACTCCTAAGGCTTATGGAAACTTTCCCAAGGATGCAAAGCTCAAAAATAGCAAGGAAGAGACATAAATCCTAGTCTTTCCAATTCCAAACTTTCTGTACAGATGTCTATTCAGCTAACATTTTCTGTGCATCTCCTATGTCCGGGGTACCATGTTAGATATGATGAGGGAATATAGATAGATAAGGCCTACATCTTGCCCTTATAAAGAAAAAGGTAATTAAGGAAGTGAAATTCCGAGTTTTGTGGAAAGAAAGAAAAAGATATGCACAAAAAGAAGGCTGGGCTCAAGTGCGTGCAGTAGATTATACATCTGCTGTTTTAGGTAGGTAACGACCTTTCTGAGAACTGTTTCCTCATGTGAAGAATGGGTCTCATAATCTGCTTTACAGATTAGTTGGGAAGATTGAACACGAAAACATGGAGAGTGGCTGGCGTTGCGCAGACAAGTCGCAGTAGGAGTGACAACGTGAGCTCTGGGGGGTGTTGGTAGAGAGGAAGAGGAAGGAGTAGTGCCAGGCAGAGGAGGGCATGTGGGGTGAGAGCTCAGTGACCTGGGCTCCAGGCACCCAGCAGCCTGTGCACGTGGGCCAAGGCTTAGACACCTTTGACGACGCAGGTGTAACATGGAGATCCCTGGAAGGCCCCCCTCACGGGGTGGTTAGAAGACATGCAGTTACATGCAGTTACTAATGCAGGCGTAGTTGTAAATCATAAAAATCTATGGGAAAGTTCACTCATTTTTCTACTATCAGGAATATAATAGGAGCCATTTTCTTTAAGATTGTGCCCTTTCAACCTGTCTTTAAAATCGTGGCTGTTCCTGGTGTTCACTGTAGCCAGCAAGCAAATGTGCATTTTAGCCTTTGTGATTATCTTGCTTTAGTTTGCCAAGACTTTGAATACTCATGTGTGTGTGTAAAATATTTGGCGTCATTGGGGAATTGGTGAATTTCTGTGTACTCACATTTGTGTTACATGCATGCTCTGTATAGCCACTTTGTACCTTACACTTGGCTTTTCCACAAAGCTTAAGCTTTCTCCTCTCACAGAGACAAAATTAGTAATAATAATAATAATAATAATAATAATAATGGTAAGCCATGGTAAGGGCTTCTGTCGAAAACCTTATTCAAATGCATTTCATATTTCTTTCCTTCCGTAGAGGCCATTCCGAGCATCTGAAAACCCCTTGATGACTCAAGGTCACCATCATGACCATCTATTACTGGGCTCTGCTGGAATGCAGGAATTCGTCTCTCCTGTCCCCTCAGGCTGTCAGCTGCCATTTCTGCTGTCACTGCGCTGCCTCTCGCAGTCTTTCCCACCACCTTCTAATGTTTATCGGTTCTCATCTCTCCTATGAGGAAGCAGCAGCAAAATGGTCCTTAGAATTGTTGGCGAATATGAGCTAATAAGCACTGAACGCTTATGGCTCCCAGAGGAGCATCCGTCAGAGGAAGGAATCGTTTTCTTCTGGCACTTTTTAAAATTGCCGTTTTACCAACACAGAGCTGAGGCTGCTCCTCCTTCTCCTTCATCCTCCTCATCATCTTTTCTTTTCCATCTCTCAGGGCAATGGGAGATGTGGGCTCCGACTATGCTTTCTTACCCTCTGTTCGGATTTTGTCCTTCAGTCGTAACAATTAGAGGAGTGTTGCTAAATTGGATCACAGCTGATTGTCTCAGTTCACTGTGGCTTTAAGAACAAGCTGATTCGAAGCCACATACTGTTGGCAGCTTTCATCCATTTATTTGGACTATCAGGCAGGAATGCTCACAATCTTTCAAATGAAAGAAGACATCTTTATTTCCAGTTCACACCCTTCATAATAAGAAGGGTATTTGAAATCAAGCCAGAAAGCATAACTTAGTTCTCTAACTTCATATTACAGATGCTTGCAGTAATGGAAGAACCCTTCCTTACTACCCGGCCTTATCCCCAGATCAGCAGCAGAAAATGACAGTGACACATTCAGACTCAAACTGCAACAAGAGAAAAAAAGAATCATTTGCTTCCGTTTATAGGAAAGGCCTCAGCTTTTCTGAAAGCCTATCTTTAGGAAGTAAGTAGAGATACAGACTCAACAGAGGAAGATGCCTTTGCTTATCCTTTTACTTAGAAGTCATCTGTGAAAGGCTCATCGTGTCATTGTTACTGAAAAGGATCCTGTGTAATAGTTACCCAAACTTCGAAATTAGGGAAAATCTCATTATGAAACACAGATCTCGTTTCACTCTGATTAAGACCAGAACTTGGAGGCTGGAGAACTAAGTTTCCCAGCAGAAGTCAGGGCTTTTTGTTACAGAGAAAATGGAGCTGAGAGCATGAAGTGGGCTGATTCTCCATGGCGGGGAGGCTGGCGGATCCCCACTCCATCTTCCCAAGTTCATTTCCCTTTTAGGTCCTGGGAGACAGCCAGTGTCACAGGTCCATGTTAGGACACACTCCTATCGCTCCCTCCTTCCTTTCTGCCTGGGACAGCCCTTCCCACCCAAGGCTCTGCCTCCCGCTCACCTCCAGAAGGTGCTTCCTGGGCTGTTCTCCACCCCCCCCCCCCCCCCCCCCCCCCCCCGCCAAGTGGAAATGATGTCTCTGTGGGAAACCTCCATGGCATTAGACCTATTCTTCTCTGAGCTGGCTCTGATCACGATGTAACTAAGACCATGGTAACTTACACAAAGCCTTATCTTTATGCCATCTGCAGGCTTCCTGAGGGCAGGAGCTGCTTCTAATTTTTCTGCTTCCCTTATGAACCTGTGCCCTGATGCAATTCTCAAAGTATGCTTTTAACCAATACTTATGGAAGGAAGGGAGAGAAGGGAGTGAAGGCGGGAAAGATAAAAGGAAGGATATATGACAACTATAGAAAGCTTATATCTAGGCCCCTAATGTAATAAATCTAAGTACTTTTGACGTGTATGCCATTTTACCATGTGCAGTTTTTCGCTGTATTTCCATAGCATTCATCACTATCTTAATATTGTGTGTGTGGGTGTGTAGTGTCTACCTCCATGTATATTTTTTAATGTGTGTGTATATTGCTTCCCTCTCTTTCTCTCTCTCTCTCTCACACACACACATACACACAAACATAAGCTCTCTGAGGGCAAAGACATCATTGTATTCATGACTATGTCCCCAGCTCCTTGAACAGTACCTAACAAAGAGGGGAAGCTCAATAAATATTTATTAGGTGAGTGAATGAAGATATCACCTCGAGGTAAATACAGTACCATGCTTGCTTCCTGTTTTGCAGATACCAAAACTAAAGCCTTGAGACCACTCACATAGCTAGTCACTGGCAAAACCAATACTTGAACTCAGATTTTCTGTTTCCATATCCTTTTCTTTCTGTCTTTTGGGAATTTGCTATATTAGTAGCAAAGCAAAAAAAAGTCACACGAGGAAAATTTGTTTCCAAATTTAAGTGCATGATGCGTACACAAGAAATGACTAACTTTTCAATCCAATGATAACACAGATTGTGTGATTTTTTTTTTTCTAGGAGGAAAGGTCTTTCTTTTCCATCCTCTTGCCTTTATTAGCATATATGTCTGTGTGTGTGTGTGTGTGTGTGTGTGTGTGTGTGTGCGCTCACACACCCCCGTAGCTCTCAGCTTGTCCTTTTCCAGCCCGTTGATAATTCCTCTTACAGGCCCTCCCTGCCTGGTCAGGCCAAGGCCAGGTGACATGCAGCAGGGTTTGTTATGGTCCCTTTGGCAAGTGCAAAGGGCTTGAAGGAAGTGGAGCAGCAGGCATTTCAGGAGTAGGACTAACCTGGGCTGTTGTCAAAAGTTTGTATTCACCCTAATTGTAGCTCATCACATTGGCAAACGCAGTAAACATCCATGCAGATTACGAAGTTGTACTGAGTGTCCAAGGATGTCAGTAATCACCGTGAAATACCATTTTTTGCTGAAGCAGAAGCCATTACATGCTATCTCCCCCTATTGTTGCAGGCCAGTTTGGTACCTACACATCAGCCAGGCAAGGACACCCTTTAAGGCCCTAATGCATGGAAGGACCTGGAGACATTTGGTAGCAAATTGAGGTGTAGCAACAGTCACTTTCTATTTTCAGGCACCGCTCTGTTTTGCTTTTATCTTAAAACGGGATGAGTACAAAGGGGAGTAAGGTATACCTTGATATAGGCTCCTACATTAAAGTACAAGAGAAAACAAGCGTCTGCTAATATCTGAAGCCCATGAGGGGAGAGATGAGTCAGTAAAAAACTGTACAAAGGAGATCTTAAGTCACAGACTCTGTGGCAGTGGCAGTGAGGAGTCCATGAACTCACCAAGGCCTCATTTCTTATTCACTCAGACAGATCGTAATGGGGTGCAAGGGATGTCTACACATTCACAAGTCTGATTCTCCATTAGACCATGAGTCAGGCTGCAGTCCATGAACTGGGGGTGCTTGGTGTAGTAGGACTCATTTCTTTCCCTTTTCCTTTCTCATAAATGACTCAGGAGACCCAGTGGAGACCCGTGTGAGCTTCTCTTCCTGGAATTTATCACCGTGGCAGTGCATGTCCTCTAAGCTTACTAGATTCACCCAATGAAACACGCCTCTCCTTTGATTTCACCTCCTGTGTGTGGTTTGCAGAGACGGGCTGTTGGGGTTTCCCACCCGTCCATGACTCGAAGTTTCTATTTCCACATTTTGACTGCTAGTTCTATAGTTGGTCAAAATCCTGCTTTTTTGCCTGGTTTCCTAGGGAAACAGCTTGTCAGACTGCTGTTTTTTTGTCCTTCTGCCTTGCCCGCTTGAGTTTTGATTGTGCGCTCTGATTATTTCATCATCTGACAGGAAAAGACAAAGCCCAAAAGGAGGGGAACCCCCTTGAAATTTCTTGAAGATAATAAGTTTATGAAAATGAACGGTCAGTTAGGAAATCATGGTTAGGGTGGGTAGGGAAGGACAGTTTGTGTCTGTGGGTTTCTAGTTGTCTATAGGTTTACAGCAAGTAAGCCAGTGTAAATGAACAATGAAGGGTCAAGAAGTCTTATTCTACAGATGCAAAGACATTGCATATAAAATATAAATGCAGACACAATAACATCCCTGTAAGGACCATCCGGGCAGAAGCCTCAGCTATGACATAGTTAAAGAAACACTAGACTTTAAGTCAGGAAACCTGAGTCTTTATGTCTTTTTAATCTCAGGCTGCTTCTTTGCATCACCACAGGAAGCCTCATTTTAATTTTGGAATGAGGACCCCTTGTGCTAAAGATTCTGCCCAACAAACTGCATTTATCAAGGAAATGTGCATTCTTTTCCAGTTTTTATATTCCAAGCACATACACATTGACCGTACAGTGACATAACCAACGTCACTGCAGTGAGTTGGTAATCCATCAGTAAACAGTCTAACCCCAGATAAACGCTTGTATATTTTAGGCTTTTGAAAATTTGAAGTCAACCTGAAGCTCTATTATACAGGTATCATGGCACACCAGGCTCTAGGGGCAAAAGGTTGAGGGCCAGTAACCTAGACAATTTCTAAAATCTTCTCCAGGTTCTTAGGTTAAGTTCTCTTCTGAACTTTCTTAGGGAGTGAAAGCTGGCAGGGAA
This sequence comes from Hippopotamus amphibius kiboko, assembly GCF_030028045.1. Taxonomy (NCBI): domain Eukaryota; kingdom Metazoa; phylum Chordata; class Mammalia; order Artiodactyla; family Hippopotamidae; genus Hippopotamus; species Hippopotamus amphibius. Next base: position 163,401,918 of record NC_080191.1, read on the forward strand.
GGAGAAGGAAGAATGTCTTCTTACTTTATGGAACCCCACGTTCACCTTGTCCAGGGAGTTATGTCAGTGGGCCTAATACCTGCCAGGTTCTTGCATATGCCTAAGATGGTACTGGATTCCTGAAGTCATAGATGAGCCGGGTTCTCCCCTGTGGTTCATGGGTAGACTCTTTGCGGGGAGCAGCTGTCCAGGTCGCATTCTGAAACATCATCACACACCTAGTGTTGGAAACAGAGCCCCCAGCAGATAGAATCTGTTGTTTCATTTAATTACTTTTCAAGATGCCATTACCAGAAATTTTATGTAAATACATATTTTATTCCCCGAGGCATGTTAATATGAGACCAAAATTACACAACACTGAAAGGAAAACAAAATTTCCTTTTTCCTAGTTTTCTTTATGTGCTATTGGGAAGATGATATAGGCTAACAAAGGTGCTCAAACTTAGCCAAAACCTCTTTTTTTTTTTTTGTTACTCAGTTTGCAGAATCATAGGAATGTGGCATTGATATTCATTAGTTCAGCACAGTTCAGTTCAGTGAACACTTACTGTTTGCCTTCTCTGGGTTAGGTGCTGGGTCCATGCTGTGAAAGTATGGACACTATTAATGAAACAAACACTTAAGAGTTCCCATAATGTGCTAAAAGCATATAACTACACTTCTGGCTAGACAGTAATTGGTGCCTCAGAAAGGACACTTATTCATTTATCAAGTACTTATGTTGCACTTATTACGTGTCAAGCACTGTTCTATTTACTTTATTAACTCATGTCATCCTCAAAACAGTCCTTTGAAATGTGAGTGCTGTGATTATCTCCATTTTGCACTGATGTGTAAGGTAAGACTTTGAGCAGGTAAGTCATCTGCTCAAAGTCACACAGTCAGTAGCAGTGGGCAGTAGGCTCAGGTGTGTGTGCTCATAAGCACTGTGCTGTGCTCTGAGAGGTGAGAAGAAGAAGAAATTGCTTCGGGTTCAGGATCAAGGAATGAGGCGTCTGAAGTAGGATGTGAAGACTGGTAGCACTGACCCTACAGAGGATGTTTGGGAATGTCTGGCTCTGGGCATTCACAGCAGTGGGCATACTATGGCAGTGGCCTTGAGGTGGAAAATGGCCTCTGTAATTGTGTTGAAAGAACAGTGATTTCCTTTGTCTGTGTGGGGCCACTAGGTAATTAATTATAGGTCTAAGACCAACATGGCAAGCAGAGCACTCCTGTGTCCCCTGCAGCTTTCTGCTCAAGGTAAAGATGCTAACAGCTAACACCTTCTGTCCTAGCAAGCTGGACCACTTCCTAAGAGGTGTTCACCTCTCTGTTGGTGAAGGAAGCTTCACAAATTCAACCCATTTTCTTTAGTACAACCCATGCCCCGCTGGAGCCAAGGAATTCTGAGTTGCAGACATTTTTCTTGCTCCCTTGGTCAACCTTCTCTACTTTCTCTTGAATGATTTCCGGGTCATCCCTTCCTAGGTAGGTCTAAGTCTCCACCAAGAAAAGGATAGACAGGAGTAAAGAGCCCCCTGAAGGGGGCGCCCTTTAGCAGGGCAAAGTGCTGAGGAAAGCATCTTTGCCCACCTGGGCATCAGCGGCTCACACGCAGCTGCATCTCCTCTTCCTCCTCCATGGTGCTGGATTTACCCACAGCAAGACGAACCCACTGCCTGGGAGCTGCACAGCTCACTTTTTCAGATGCCACTTGAAATCTTTTGGAAAAACATTTGATATCACAGCCTGTGCTGAGTTTAGCTGCCATGCTTAGTTTATCATCTATGCCTAAAAAATTTCTTAATTTACCAACTGATTTTCCTCTAAAGATTCTCTTTCCTCTACCAACCATTACCTCCCTTTTCTTCACTCAGTTTTGGCTGTTATTTAGGCCAGTGTCAGGGGTATTATTAGACACACAAACAGGTCCAAAGGATGACTTCTTACTCTTGGAGTCAAACGTTCACGTACTGAGAGTTTCATTTTCCCTCCATCTTTGTGAAGACAGTGATACAGTCAGGCTGTCACCATGGCCTAATGTGTATAATTACAGGCTTTGAAAGCAGGCAGCCCTGGGCCAGAGTGTGTCATACATAGTTCATCTCACTGAGCCTCAGTTTCCTCATCTGTATAATGGAGATATTAACTGTACTTGCCTCACAGAGGGTTTTGGATTAAATGCAATCATTTGTGTAAAATCCCAGTACCTGCACCCTCTAAGCATCCAGTAAATGTAGCCATTATTATTACTGATAATAAATGAAGGATGAATCATACCAGTCAGAGTACCAACTCTTCTGGATGATTTTATTTTCTGTAGCCACAGGCCTGTACCAAAGGCAGTAATGATATGGGGAAGGTATAGAAAGTTCTAGGCTCTTTTATACTAAGGTGAGTGGCTCCAACTTGTCCCCACAGCCATTCTTGCAACTTTTGCTCTGACTGCTGGCTCTGGGGAGAAATCTAATGGGCACCATGGATGCAGGAGGGTTAGAGGATTCCCATGAGGAATGCCAGAGAGTAAAACAGAGAGAAGTTAACTTGGTGTATGACTGCCACTGTTTAAACTAGCACTCGTTCTTGTCCCCATTTGCTGGTCAGAATTATCTGGGGAGCCTTTTAACCACACCAATTCCTGAGCTTCATCCCCAGATACACTGATTTAATAGTTCTTGGGTGGGGAATGGGTGTTATTATTTTTTAAGCTCCCCATTTGATTCCGGTGGGCAGTCAGGATTCAGAACCCATGACTTAGAGGATGGGGGAGCCGAGGGAGGAAATGGAAATGCTCTCAGGGCAACCGTGAGAAGAACCGTGAGACAGACTCAACAAGTGCTAGCGAGCTGGAGCTTTGCTTCTGCTCCATCTCTTATCTCTGGCCCGCATTTGCAGGCAGTACAGAAAAAGCGGGGGTAGGGGGACGTCAACATCAAGGATGTGAAAGTTGCTTCTAATCTTCAAATAGATATTAGGCAGGGGCTTTACAACTCTAGCTTGGGGACCAGCAAAGTCACCTGGTGTGTGCGTACTGAGGTGAAATATATATACTGATGTGAACGCCTCAATGTCAAGCTTTTTGAAAGGACAAATTTTCTTAGCTTTGCTTGCTGTCAAAATAATAAAGGAATTCTGTGGCTTTCTTATGAGTCTTTGGATTTATATGCTTGGTTACAGCTTATCTCTTTTTCCCATGCTTTCTCATTTCCAGTTTCCAAATTATGGGAAATCATTTAGTTCAGTTCAAGCTGCCTCATTTTAGAGTTGAGCAAACCGAGCGATGCCTGACATCTCACAGTCCTGTAGGAGCAGATCTCTTGTCTCCTTGGGCAGTGCCCGTGATCTACTCAATGCAGGGTTTGAGGATGGAAGGGCTAACTTTCTCACACTCTTTCTGTTCTCTTGACCAAAGCCTGGAATATTCCCATGCCATCCTGGCTAACCAGGTGTCTTATTTTCAAAGATGGCTGAAGTTTCTTCTTTTTGAAAACATAGTTCTTACCTTAACTGCCCCAGGCACCACTGCAGAAGAACCATGACCTTGCTGAGAGCTACCGCATGCCAAATGAGACTTAATTTTTCCTAAGTACTTAGGAGAAGAAAAACAATAACGTATATGATGGGCTTTTGGCCTGCACCCATATCCTTTAGCAGCAGATAGAATTTGGCACAGCTCATATTCTGATTTAAAGAAAAACCTTTTGTTCTGATGTCACTTGTCTAACTAATAGTAAGAAAAAAAGGACTGAATTTTTCCTATGCAATATCATCTAGCCTTTGAGATTTTAGGGTTAGATGGCCCAAATCAGTTGTCTCCTGTGAAGCTTTCCAATGAATAAATCTAACCTTGGTGTTCACAAGGCATTATCATATTCAGGGCTCATACACAGCACTGACGTTTCCCTTCTCATATTTGTGTGTTCATTCAGTGAACATTTGTTGAATGCCACCTCCATGCCCACGTGGTTGGAAGTTGGGGAAATGCACAGGGCATGGGGAAGAGCACGAATCGTGGGAGTTGAGGCTGCGAAGGCAGGGCTGCAAAGAACTTTGTAAAGTAATTCTCATGGGATTGGCAAAGAGCAGCCAGCAGAAGTGTGTGAGAACAGAGGCGTAGTATAAGTAGATTTGTATTTCAAGAGAGAAGACATCTGCTTATGGTTTATCTATTCAGTAGACACTAACTAAGCACCTTCTGCATGGCAGACACCACGCTTGGCTCTGAAGATATAAAGAATAAAAAATGGTCCTTGCCCTCAAGGAGCTCACAGTCTATTGAGTTGCCTTTCTGACTTTCCCACTAGATTGTGAGCTCCTGGAGGGCAGGCACTTTTGTTCAACTGAAAAAAAAAAAAAAAAAGTGCAAGTTTCAGAGTTAAACCTGGATTACAATCCCAGCTCTATCATTTTTACTATATGCACCTCAGTTCACTGATCCATACATCAGGGCTCTTAGCGCCTGCCTCACTGAGGATGTGGAAAGATTAAATGAGAAGATAGGATGCACCTGACACATCAGGAGCTTTGTAATCTGTTTCTTTCTGTATCACAGTGCCTGGCTCGTGGTAGGCTTCAGGAAGTACTCTTCTGCTGTCTGGCTGCTTGGAAGGCCTGTGTCGACTCTGGCGCCTGAGGGTTGGGGGCGGTTTCAGCCTGGGAGCTGTAGCTGGCAGATCCCTTCTCTGCTTGGAGTGATCAAGTTTCTTACTCCAGGCTGTGAACTACCGTCAGGACTGTGTTGCCTTCTGGATCCTCAGTCCCTGAATCCCAGGCATGCATCTTGCAAAAGTCAGAACCCAAAGTCAAATGAAAATGACGAAATTGTCTTTCTAGCCAAAATGCTATCACTTCATCAAGGGCAACAAAACTTCTTGGCAGGAGAAGTTGATTTGCCTGTGCTTATAATTGTATTTGCAAGTGACTGAGTCCTTCTCACAGTGGCTTCAAGGGATGGTGTTGGCTGTCCCTGGCCTCCGTTTGATATTTTGTTGTTTTCAGAATATTTTCACAATTCATGATCTCACTCATTCCTAATAAAGTTTTTCTGAGGTCCACAGGGTAGGAATTTGAACACTTCACTATATTCAGTCAGTTACCAGGGAGATTGAGACCCACAAAAGTAAACGGACTTGCTCAAAGTCATAAAGCTCCATGTGCTATGTGCTTGTAAGTGGTTTGCTGTTACATTAGAGAAACTGTGAGGAAAGATATTAGCACTTTTTTGTCTGGTTAGCACATGGTGGTATATCAGGAGATCTGAGTTCGTTTTTTGGCTCAGTGAGTGAGCTTAGGAAATGCAGAATGGGATTCTTAAGACTGATATGCTTCTCTGATCTGTGAAATCACTGTGTCTGTTTCCCTGACTGATCACAAGGTAAACCTATTCCATCATAGACCATGTCTTCGATATGTTGACAGTATTTACATTTGACAAACTCTTAAAGATTTCTATAAAGCTTCCAAGGGTAGTTATCTTCAAACGTACCCCGTGAAGTGTAGGTAGAACCTGCCTGGTCCAGAATAAGGTCTAGAGAGATCACTTGACATATGCTAGGTCATGTGACTAGTATGTGGCAGATGTAGGGCTGAAATTCTAGTTCTCTGGCTCTGACTCTGGTCTGACTCTGGTGTTTGTTACAATACCTGACATCTTGGCCTCCATCTGACCTCCTTGATGTTTGCTGTTGGTGAGGCTTTCCCTTTGGATGTTAGAACTGGTAAAGCTAAACTGACAACCTTCTAAGTTTGCCATAGTAATACAGGTATTATGTGCCCTTCAACGTGAAAAATATGTGGCTTTAAAGGGACTGCTCCACTTGTTTAAAGAGAAGTTTTCATTTATTTCCCAATTTTACCTCTAATTTTTTTAACATCCCCCAAAATGTTCTAAGTTTCTTTAATCTACAAGTTGGAAGTGAGAGGTTGGCCTAATTTCTGTGTTCCCTTCGAGCACAAGCAATAACACATTTTAAAGGCTGATAAATAGCAGTGTGAAATATAGATGGGTTCTATAAATACTCACTGAAATCCCTGTAGTCAGAAGCAGGTAGAATAAGAGAATAGTCACGACATTCTTCTCTCCTTCCACATCCTCCTCCCTCTTCTAGAGGCAGTTTCGTGGTTAAGAACACAAACACTAGAGCCAGACAGTCCAGGATTTGGGTCTTGGCTCTCCCTGTACTATCTGCAAGACTGTAGACAATCTACCTAACTTTCCCGGGTCTCTGTTTTCCTCATTCGGAGAAAGAGGTCTAATGCTATTCCATGTAGTTTGTAGAACACTGATTTAGTACAATGTCTGCACATTTTTTAGTTGGTAATTATGATCACCTCTTATCACTGTGTTTATCTTCATCCAAGACCCCTTTAGTTACCCTTTTAAATACTTCATAGAGAAGAAATAGTATCAACTACATTTAATGTCAGTTTATGCTACTGTGTCATGGGGTATTTTGCATGTCTAATTTTATCCTCACCTTTCTAATCAAAGTGCTGACCGATGCAGTATCTGCCACCTTGTGCCTGCTCAGTAAATATGATTTGGATTAACAAAATTTAATTTTTATGTACAAGAGCCACATAACAACATAGCCAAAAGTTTAAAAAATAGAAAACTGACGATGCAACCCTCAGAATACCACACATGGTGTAGCAGTCAAGGCCGTGGACTGTGGTTGTGTTTGAATCCTGGCTGTGATACGTTGAATGCTCTACTTACAGCTCCAGGCTTCAATGTCTTCATCACTAAGTGAGGGCAGTAAGAGTAACTACCTGAGCAGGAGGTTGGGAGGGTGAGGTGCATTTGCAGCATTTTTAAAGCAGAGCCTGACTCAGTAAATCTTAGCAGTGAGGAAGAGGAGGAGGAGGAGGAGGAGGGTGAGTGTGATTTGTGTGTCCCCCTTTATGCTTGCTGCTGTTCACAAATTAATTGAGTAATGTTACCCCTCTTGCTCTCTTTATTTGCCACAAGAAACATATGCTTTAGGAGACTGACGATTATACCCACTGGAGAGAACCAGACCCAGAGAGGGGAAATGACTTTCTAAATTGTACTCAGCAAGTTGATGGCAAAGAGGGAGCTACAATTCCTAACCACCAGGCTGCTCTGTCTTTGTTTCCTGTATACACTTCTTCATTGGGGAAAGTAATTTTTGACTCCTAGTTACTATCTGATTGCGGATTAAGCTACAGAGACAGTAAAGCACGTCGTCGAGTTTTTTCAATCCATCTTTTATGGCACTACTGGCTTTGTATGACAGTGTTTTACATCCACTGGAATGTAGATACCTAAGGCGCAAACGGAGAGGACTCCTGAAAACGTATAGCCAAGCTTTATGTAAAGACTGCACATCCCTCTACGGAACCTGAAAAAACAAACAAACAAGCAAATAAATAAACAGATTCCATCAAGAGTTCCATCTTTTATGTGTCAGCACAGCCCTTGCAGCAGAATCCCGGGGCCCCCATGCTTCTCTACTCTGACCTTCCTCTAGGCACTGAGTTGTTGGCATCAGAAATCATCACAGCCACTTCGATGCTCATTTTCTTCAGCCTCTCATTAAAGCAATCATTTTTTTAAGATCAGCGGCAAAAAGCAAGCCTTTCAGTGAGTAGTATTTACTCGCGTCTGGAGCAGCTGACCTGCTGTGCCAAGGTCATGGGCTGATCCGTAGACATCCTCTTCTGCAGGGTAGACATCTTCTTCTGCAGCCTCAGGTGGGGGTGGATGCCCCAGTAGACAGTTCCCTCACTTGCACTAAAATATTACCGACATCTTCATGCACAGCACAGTGAAACTAACAAAAAGGAACATGCATAGAGGGGCGTAAGGGGCAAAGGTCAGTTACATGTGATGTCTACCTGAACTGAAAGATGGTAGCTTATCAGCTTGACTCTTTCATGTGTCCCTCTTGGGGTCTTCACCTGAAATGTCATTCTTGCTCCATCTCTGGAGGTCCAAATTCCATCTTTGTCCAAGACCTGATTAAAATGCCACCTTCCCTCGTGAGCGTCCCTTCATCGCCCCCACGTGAGCCACCTCTTCTTTCTCTGTGTTCTGGTAGCACTGATGAAAACATTCCACTTAGGGTATTGTATTTTTGGATATTTTACTTTGGGATATTTCCAGATGTCTAATATTTCCTACTACATCTCGTAGAGTGTGGGGCCACATCTCCATTATTTCTTTCATTTCTTTAGCACTAGCACTTGCTAGGCGCTTGGCAATTTTACTGTGAATAAATGTATTACTTACAGTCATCTCCTCAGTTATGTGTAGTGTTTGTGTTATTAGAGACTTGCTAGGTTGTGTCTCATATGTGAAATAATGTGATTCTTAATGTGCTTGGTGTACTGTAACATCGCGTACTTGTTTTTCTCCCAAAACCTCACTTTATATTCGAGAAACATGGGGAGCTGAGTCCGTAACATTCAGCATTGTTATGAGGGTTGAGGCACTGCCGAGTGACCTGGGTCAGTCACTGCAGTACCTTTCTTGGTTAGAAAAAGAATAAAGCCAGTCATAACTTGCTTCCTACCTGTTACTGAAGGTCGTTAGAATGACAGTGATGGTGAAACACACAGAGTTTTTAATGATATTCATGGTGGTGTTGTCACAATAACCATTTGTATGTTTAAGGAACTTAATTATATCAAATCCACTTCATTCTTATTAGAGTGACACTTTCAACCCCATCCTCCTGGGGCTTTAATCTCTCGTTACTGGAACTTGAGAGGCAGTTTCTAGAATCAGTGCGCTTGGGTACCAATCCTAGGTCCTTCTCACACCAGCTCTGTGACTTTGAGCAAAGCTCTTCAGAGTCTCTGTGTCTGTTTCCTCATCTGTAAAGTGAGGTACGCAAAAGTGCCCATGTCATTGGATTATTTCAGAGGTTGAAGGACACAATACAAGTACAGGAGAGTGACACCATAACTGTTATTTTTGTAATCCCTGGGTATTGAATAAGGCCCTGGATCAAGAAAATTCTCACCAGAAGGAAGTATTTCTTTCAGAAAGGCATGCATGATGTTAGGATACAATGGATAAGACAAAAAGAGAGGGGAGAGGTTGAGGCCAACTTGCCGAGAACTTTGGACTCACCTATGACAAAAAGCGGCTCACGGTGTCCACATATTGTGAGGAGAGACACCTTTTGTTAAGTCGAGGAAAAGGAGACTGGCACGGGGGTGGCACCAGCACAGCCTGCAGACTCCTCTGGAGACCACATCTGTTTGTGCCAGCTGTTGTCAGTCTGTGTAGGCTCGCCAAGAATAACAGCCATGATTTTCACTTCACAGCGACTTCCATCTCAGGATCTCAGAATGCTGCATAAATGGAGATGAGGGCTCCTAAAGTTGTGCCAAGAAGGAACATACTTTATAGGGCATCGAGAATGCATCACTATGATGAGTGCATCTTTCATGGTGGAAAAAGAACGAACTAGTTTCAAAATAGACCTGCTTTAAGTGCTTCTTCTTGATTCGACCACTCATTTTTTAGGTGACCTGGGACAACTTAGCTCCCCTCCTCGACTCTCAGTTTTCTCATTATAAATGAGGGGATTTACCTACCACTAAATGATCTCTAGTGTGTCTTCTGTTTCCGGAATGCTCAAGAGAGTGCAGGGGATCTACAGTTACCTCCCAAATAGACGACAGCGAGACCCAAGTTCTTGTAGAATAGAATATGGTGTAGTATTTCATTCATGCTTGGGCTTTAACCCAGCAGGAAAAATAATTATTACTTTAGTCCCTAGGAAATGGTTTCCGTTTTTTATATTAGAGTAATAATTTTTCCTTTGCCTACCTCTAGTACAGTTAGTACAGTGCTAATTATCGTTTCTCTTTACTGTTTTAAGATTTAGCATTACCCCTCCAGCTTGTATCAGAGATTGATAAAGGAAGTAGTCTTTTGAAGAGCAGCTCTGCTTTTCTTGCTGAATCATGAGTGAAGCCATCAAAGATGGCCCTGTCTCTCTAAGTCTTGTGCTACATCAGAATGACCCAGGACACTTGTTATTTTCTAAGTTGCTATCTTTCTACACAGAGGAAATACTATACATGTACATACTATACAAAACAGAAACAGGCTCACAGACATAGAAAACCAACTGATGGTTACCAAAGAGAAAAGGCAGGGGAGGGATAAATCAGGAGTTTGGGATTAGCAGATGTAAACTACTGTATATATATATATAAAACAAACAACAAGGACCTACTGTATAGCACAGGGAACTATATCCAATATCTTGTAATAAACTAGAAATGGAAAAGAATATGAAAAAGAATATATTTAGATATATTCAAGTGAATCACTTTCCTGTATACCAGAAACAAACACACCATTGCAAATGAACTATACTGAGTTAAGAAAAAAAGCTGTTAGTATTTGTTCCTTAGGAAGTTTCCTTTGAGGGTTCAAGACTTCATAATACAAGGTTAAATTTCTCCTGAACATAAGTAGATAGGTCATAAAATCCCTCTGGAAAAAAAAATGTAGATGGGTTGAGAGGCGGAGGCAGCTGTGTGATGGCCAAGCATCAACGTTCTGGATTGATGACTGCATTCCGATTCCAAGCTCCCAGGTACCATCATGGTGATCTCGTGCCTCAGTTTTCTCATTTGTAAAATCGAAATCTCCCATCTGATGGGGCTGCACTGATGGTTAAATGAGTTAACGTATTTTGAACATTGTCTGGTCCCTGCTAAACTATTCAGGATACCTTAGTTATTTTCAGTGTCATCAAGTATAAATCAATAAATATATAAATTAAACACATGTATTCCTACCTTTCAGAGTTTATGGAAAGGGATATTCCTTCAATAGAATTACCGTTATTTGAATCAAGGCTGCTGATCAGTTAGAAATACTCAGTGCTGTTGGCCTTTAGATTCAGTATCAGGACATGAGCTCTTTCCCCCTCTGCCGCAGCACTGATGAATGGCCCTGAGTCATCCGTGTTCCCTCATCCAGCTTCCTGCCACATTTGAAAGGCAGCCATAGCTCAGATTTGACGGACTGTTTGTGAGCATTTAATACAAGTCATGAGCCCCTATTAAATATTAGCACATGCCAGGTATCGTCTTAGGTATTACTCACACGGCCCTGAAATGGAAGCACTCCCTCTTCCCTGCCTACCCCCTGACCCCATTTACAGATGAAGGCGCTTATGCTGAGAAAAGTTTAAAAAAAAACTTGTGAAATGTTAAGCAAAATAAGGGCTATAACTTGGTATTTGAACCAGCCTTTTCTGCTTCCGAAGCCCACACTTTCTCCATTACACCACAATCAATGTTTCTGAAAGTAAATGGGGCCACATTGGTCTCCAACCTCTGGTATAATTAGCCTCAGGCTTTAATCAGTGAGGTTGACTGTCTTGATTAACCTTTCTGACAGATCATGTAAGTTTCATGTTTCTAAATGAATATATAGAGGCAGCTGTAAATTAGTGGGAAAACACTGAGCTTGGATCTGAAGACTCGTGTGTAATTCCTGGCTCTGCCACTACTATGGGTGTGATTTTGGCCAAGTCACTGAACATAGTCCCTTAACAAGCCACTAACGTGGTCTGTTTCTTTGTACAAAAAAAGCACACATTCCTGCCTCGGAAAGTATTCAATGAGATGTAGCGTGTGTGCACGTTGCCCGGGAATTCCTTGTTGCCTGTGAAGGCGTGTGGAAATGCAAAGGCCTTTCTTCCTTTGCCTCAAGTCCCACTGCAACCTTCTTATCCCCCCTGGCGTGTTTTTGGTATGCCCCTGTCCACTGTAACCTCTCTTTCCTCTAAATTCATATCAGCCATTGGTGTATTCAGCTGGTATCTATTACTGTATAGCATATCTTTAAGGATAAGAAGCAGCTCCTCCTCGGTGCAGGCAGTGACTGATTTACGTGGGCCATCTCGTTTAACGCGTGGGGTCCATCCTGTGGACCCCATTTGACGGTTTATGCGACTAATACTTAGTGGAATGAAGCATCTTGCCCGGAGTCACACGAGCAGTAAGTAGTAGATGTGGGGTTTGAACCCAAGCAGGTAGCCAGCCCCTAAGCCTATACTCTCAAGTGTCTAAACCCTACGATTGCCATCAGCGTTCTGCTTCATTCTTTATTTCTCCCTCATGTGCCTTGATTTCTTGACTGAATTATAAATTCCTTGAACTGGAATTTCAATTCCACTAATTGAGGTATTGAATATACCTCAGTTATCTTGATGATTGCCATAATGCCTAATTACTAGTATTTGTGGATAATTCAATGTCGATTTCTCCGAGGCTATGGTTTTCCACACTGCTTCAGTACCCTGGAAGCAAGGACTTTTCACTCCTTCCTCTTCTTTGTCTCCAGAAGCTAATCTTCCCACCATGGTGAGCTACTTTGATTCGATTTTCACAGGTCAAGCAAAAAACCTTTTCTCTGTTATTCTCACAGAGACACTCTGCGTGCCTCCCCGCCGAGGCCCAGAAATCCAATGTGATCAGGGCATCTGTCACAGGAGGGACTTGTTTGCTGCGGGTGGCACTGTCACTGAACAAAACACATGCCCTTCCTTTGCATCCGAAGTGCCTTGGATTGCTGAGCAAGAACCTTTCTGACTCAAATGAAAACCACCTTGTGTTAGGTGAAATATGGGGAGTTAACCATTTGTTTGCTGGCGTGCATTTCCCACGAAAAACTCAAAAACAGAAATTTACCTCAGCCATGGAAAGTGATGTGCCAAGCGTCACATTTGCATATTAAAACCGAAAACTGATTTGCATGTTATTTCAGTGTCTCGTGTCACGTTCGTTCAGGCATCTGTCAAGCCCACTTAGATAGAAACAGCTTGTATAGTAGGAAAGTGTTTCTGTGCATATCTGACTGAAAATCTAGGTGCCTTTATTTTTCTCAACCAGTGGTCCCCACTTTACATCCTTCTTTCTCTTCTGGCTTTGTATCTGAAAATGCTAAAGAAAAGACTGAAGTCCCATGTTTTGTAAAGTATAGCTGTTATGTTTTAAGAGCCATCCATTTTTTTTACTATATTCTGTTTAGGTAATTTTGAAATATTAAAGAAAAGTGTTACATTAATAATCCTGTCATCCTAACGTGAGCTCTTAACACTGTGGTATTTTTTTCTCCCAGAAGCAGTTTTTTCATACCTACTTGGATACACACGCTGGCACTCTGACGTGTATATTTGTATACATTTGTAATTATCAGTACTACTTTAATAGCCTTCTGTTTTTTAACATGATAATGGGAAGAATTGTGAAATAACCTAAATATGTAACAGTAAGGAATTGCTGAAAGCCCAGTGAATTAGAACCATGGTCAAGGCTGGAGCCCTGGTAAGAAAAACACTAAGGTATCAGTTGAAGATGGCTTTTCTGTGGGACAGTGCTTGGAAAGCAGTGTGTTGTGGTAAAACTGTTCTTCCCAGTGTTGGAGCCCTTTGCATTGTTCCAGGCAACCAAGTAAAGATGAAATGTCTTTTCGGTGGAAGTCATTGCCAGGTACTAGTGGAGCACAGCTAAGACCAAGATCTGGTTTCATTTGAAAACATAGCCTCGAACAACAGGTCGTCCCATTCATCAAACTTTTATGTCTTGAGTCTTGTTGCGGTGAAGCCTACCAATGGAAATAATGTCTTGTCATTGTCTTGCCTTTGTTATATTAAATCCCTTCTGCGTAACAGGCATAAAGCCTAATTAATGGAGCAAAGAAATGCAGGTAGGTTTTAACTCTCATGCTGTGGAAATAGCTTCTATTAGCCTGTGTAGGAAGGTGGTATATAGGAAGGAAGCAAATTGATAGAGATCTTATCACCTGCCCCAGAGGCCACTGGCTTTCTCCTTTGAGGAAGGCCTGCCTTTGTGAAGGATGGAAAGTATGGAGAATATGGGAGTATGGAGAGGGAGCAGTGAAAGGAGAACCATGGAGGAGATTGGCAAGAGATCTTTGCTTTAGCTTCTCCCTGACCTTGAGTATCTGGGGCTCCTGCTTCTCACCTTTCCTACCTGCCTACCAGGTGGGAGAGCATCTGTGGTTATGCCTTTTTTGCTTGGAACTCATCTAGGCAGGAACCCATAAGAGAGGCTACTTCATTCTGAAGAACCAAACGTGAGCTCTGCTTTACTATTTATCTTCAGTGCCAAAGGCTAAAATGTAGAGAGTTTAACAATTTGGAGAGGCAGCAAAGCATACCATCACCAAATGTCATGTATTTCAAAGTTCACAGTTAAAAGAACTCAGAGGAGTTACATCTCTTGCTACAACAATTAATGGGAAATTGAAATAGACTAGACTAGACCAAAGTACTTTATCAGCAAATAGAAGAGTAAAGAATTACTAGAGAGACACTATTACTCTGCAGACATTCCACTTCCAAGAAGAAAATCATCTTTGTTAGTTGTTTGTAAGGTGTCCCTCCTGGTAATTGTAACTGTCATTTAAACATAATATTATGTTTAGTATTTTACAAAGCTTCTTCGTGTGAATTAGATAGTATTATCTTCCAGTTAATAGATGAAAAAGTCTAATAGAGAAAGAAACCTTTGGGGAATTGAAATGGTGCCCTAGACATCAGGCCCAGGCAGAAGCACGCTGCAGGCAGGGGTGTTCTTGAGGTCACCCTGACACATGGAGACTGGAGGGGTGGGCGTGGAGAGAAGCCACTTTCTCAGCTCAGCCTATATCACCATAATTCCCTGGTGTGCCAACACCATAGCCTCTTAGTGAACACCCAGCATTTTCCCCTGGCTGCAGTGACATCCAGTAATTCCACCACGCTGTCGTTCAGAATCATCGGTTCTTGGCTATATCTCCAAATTTGGCCTAAGAAGGGTGATTTAGGGGCATCAATGCATGGCATGAGAAAGGGGATAATGAAAAAGAAGTTGTAAGAAAACCAAGCTTTTGAAAGTTGAAGACTAAGTGGCATGGATTTCCAAGCTAGAATCAGTTGTTTAAAGTCAAATTTTCTGGGTGGTCTTCTTTGTGCCCTTACCATTCCTCCTCCAGGAAATTGGAACTTAGGAATAGGGGAACTAAGTGCGTGGCTTTCTGCACCCATTGAAGCTGTGAGGAATGTTCGCTGGTGTGTTTCTCGTTGTTAATGAGTGGTTCTCCTGCCCCTTCCTCCTCTGTGACCCGTGAAGCAGGGCAGGTGCCCGGCACACCTTCTGCCTTTGGCCTGACGGGGCGCTCCTTCCCCCTGAACATAGAGACGTCGAGCGAGAGTGTGATAATTCAGTGAGAGTCAGAAAGTAGAAGCGGCCTCAGGAAACTGTGAACTGCAAACTTGACACAGTTAAATAGGGGGAGAAAAAAGAATGAAAATATCAGAAATATATTTTTTTCTGGCAGGCTTTCAGCTCCAAAATGGGGCTAATTCTACCTTTTGAAAGACAATAATTTCAATGTTTCTTTTTTCAAGAGCACATAATTGAAGTTATTTTTCCTCTGAGAGAAGGAACCTCTTGTACATCATTGCAAATGGACAAGAAAAATGAGCAGCTCTGGTGCCTCCAGTGATAAAGTAATCATTATCATGTAATCTCTCTGAATATCTTGGCTGCCTTTTCCCAGTGTTGTACCTGCCTGGCCGGTGCTTTTCTGGAAAGGTGCAGATTTGCACTGAGTTCAAGTTACCTAGCCCTCTGTAACTAAGAAGTCAGCAGCAGGTGAAGACTCACGGGAGAAACATGGCCCATGGCAAGGTCAACATCAGAGTCACTCAGAAGGCTGATGTGATGGCAGATTAGGCAGCCATTTTGTAAAATGGGTCCTTAGTACATAGTATTTAAATAGTTAAGTTGTGGTAACAGAGATTCACGGAGGTGGGTGTTCTCCTAGGGGTCTTTGCTGCTTGCACTTCAGTGTAGGCTGTTTACCATGCTTCCTTTTCTCTTTAGGAGGGACAGAATTCTGCTTTCTCCACCCAAGGAGAGGTGGTAGTAGGAAGGGTGATTAAGTTTTGTATGTTCTTGATTTCGTGCCCCATGTGTAGTGAAAGTTCTGTAGGCTGCAGAAACCCTGTGACCTGCCAGCTGCTTACTCAGACTCAGAATGCTGAATGAAGTTCTACATTGTTTCAGGGGATGCTGACAAGTGGTTTAAGTCCTCCTGTAAATGGAAATCTCTGTAATAATGAGGTTTCCACTTGCTCAGTGTGTGTCTGTTTTTATAAACTACAAAGTATCCATATATGAATATCTGTGATTTCACTATAAATATCTGTACATATCTGCATATTATGGGTACAGAAATGTGATAGAGTTAGAATCAAAGGAATCTTTGAAAACACCATTTAACGCATAAAGATACCGAGGCTCAGGGAATAGAAATGATTTGATCAAAATGACTGGACAAGTTAAAGGCGGAACTAAGATTAGAGAGATAAATAGTTCTTTTGTACTTAATAGATTCTGGTGTAAGAAAATATAAAACACTTCAAATAGCATGAAGTGTTATATATATATATGATGGATACAGCTATTTGTGCTATTCTGAATCTGGCAGAGTTTTTTTGCTCACCAAGCAGATTCTGTCCATGTGCATTTTGTTTGCAGAAACAGTCCTTATTTTTGCACAGTCTCATCCATAACCGTTACCAGGGGCCTAGATCCAGATTGGGCTGCTGTATTCATGTTAAGCCTTCCCCAGAATGATCTTCAGCTGGGCCCCTAGCAAAAAAAGAACCATGGCAGAGAAGAGCCTGCTGTAGATACTTGGACATTTTCTGTTTCCTGACCCTTTTGTGTCAGGGAAAAAAAATTATTTTTTCACATCTGAGGAAAATATCTTCACTGTAGAAAAAGGAACATGTAAATAAAAAGAATATAAACCCCTGCCCCATCACTTTTAACCATTAACCTCTGAACATATTTCTTTCCAGTCTCCCCGCAGTCACAGTTTGAGGCCAGCCAGCCTGGTCAATGGATGGCTGTCTCCCGGGAGTGAGCTCCTCTCTTCCTGTGCCTCACATGGCCGTATCTAACTGCAGGGAAGAGTGGAAAATAGTCTAGGTGTGTGCTCAGAAGGAAGGAGAAACACATTTTGGTGAGCAGTTAACAAATCTACTTGGTACATATCAGAGTTCTTTTAAAGCATATTAACCATTAAATCGCTCAGAGTAACCATGATTTCTGGTTGCATTTTTTTAAGGCACCATCATGGGCTTTGGTGTTTGAGATATTTGCCAATAGGCATATTTCAGAAGCACAACTTTGGTAAAGTCAACCCACCATTTTAAATCTCCTAGTGATTGTCGGTTGCCTAAGACAGTCTTGACTTTGACCACAGTCCATTTCTCTAGCCCCATCCTAGCTCTGTTCTTCCTCTGTTTCTTAACATTTTTGCTAATATTCATGTTCGTTTGTACATACTGTTCTTGGAATATCTTCACTGTTTTTCTTTTTTTTTTTCCTTTCCTTTTCTTTCTCTATTTCTTTCTTTCTTTTCCTTCTCCCCCCCGCCCCCCCCCCGCCCCTTCTCTCTCTCTTTCCTTCTTTCTCCCTGTGGTTCATCTGGGGAAATCCAGTTTATCCTTTAATATCAAACTTAAGTGGTCACCTCCTTTCTGGTAGCATTCTGTAATCTCAGGACACTGAACTTATACCTGTGTTTTCATGCTTACACCTTATTGTGATTACCTGTTTTCATGTCTCTTTCCTCCTGGGTTGCCTGAGGCAGGAATCCTGAATAACCTGACTTCATAATGCTGGCGCTTAGCAGTTGGCATTTCCTTAGGAAAAGTATGTTAAGGGAATTTTGAAGGAGTTCTCTGAAATTTATTTCTCAATAATTCATCTGTGGGTCATGTGTTTTGTTTTTTTGTTTTTTTGTTTTGTTTTATTTTGCCTTTACTAGGAGGTCAAGGCATTTCAGAGAACACACATGTTAGTGATTAATATTGATACTTATAAGAATGTGATTTTCTTAGAAAAGGCTAGAGGCTGTGTTTATATTTGTTTTGCAATGCTTTTGTTTCACTATTTAGCTAT
Organism: Hippopotamus amphibius kiboko; assembly: GCF_030028045.1. NCBI lineage: Eukaryota > Metazoa > Chordata > Mammalia > Artiodactyla > Hippopotamidae > Hippopotamus > Hippopotamus amphibius. The sequence continues at coordinate 163,419,885 of NC_080191.1, forward strand.
AAGCCTCCACACTGAAAAACATCTTTGCTTATTAGATAATACAATCAGTACTTTAAAATCCAAATGGCTATAGAAATAGAGCTAGAGAGACTTCCCTGTTTGCGCAGTGGTTAAGAATCTGCCTGCCAATGCAGGAGACACAGGTTCGATCCCTGGTTCGGAAAGTTCCCACATACCTCGGAGCAGCTAAGCCCGTGTGCCGCAACTACTGGGCCCGTGTGCTGCAGCTACTGAAGTCTGTGCACCTAGAGCCCGTGCTCCGCAACAAGAGAAGCCACCTCAGTGAGAAGCCCATGCACAGCATTGAGGAGTAGCGCCCGCTCGCAACAACTGGAGAAAGCCCATGCAGAGCAACAAAGACCCAATGCAGCCAAAAATAAATAAAAATAAAGTAAATAAATCCAAAAAGAGAAAAAAGAAAAAGAAAAGAAAAGAAATGGAGCTAGAAGGGCTTGGAGACAGCAATACCAAAACCCAGAGAGGCGTTGAAGTGGAGCCAGAACACGGCCAACTCAGCATACCGAATCTCGGTCAGGGCTCTGCCATCTTTCAGGGCTGGTACTTCACACAGCGTTGCTCAGTTATCTTCTCTGATAAACAGGATGATGTATCGCGCAGGGCTGTTGCGTGAACATTTGAGATTACATATATGTGAAAGCAGACACTTTGGAAAGGGTCCTACAGATACAAGGAACTGTTATTTTGTCACAGCGAGTGTGCTGCTGATACTATTCACATTTCTACCTTCAAAGAAATAAAAAACCAAAATAACACATCACGTCCCCTGTCAGCCCTCCCTCACTGCCACTTACAAGTCGTCAGTTGGGTTCTGTTACCCAGACACAGTTTTGGAAGCTGCTTATTAAAAGATGAGTTGGATACAGTTATTAATTTTTCCTAGGATGTCTTGAGTCCTGAGCACTCCCGGGAGAGAGAAATTGAAAGGGGTCTCTTCATCCCATTGAGAAAGTGCTGAACTACTACTTACGAGACTTGAACCCTGAAGAAAGGCCTGAGCTATATTTTCCTTGGTGTAAGATACAACTGGGAAGAACTTGAGTTTTTATGACTATGTATTCCAAGATGTTGAGGTGGCAGGTGGGGAGAGTTCTGTAGCCAAATAAGGTCCAGAAACACTGGAAAAGATAATCTCTTGGGGTCTTTATTCGTAAGAAATACCAGGAATCCAAGATCAGCATTATAGGAGATTAGAATCTAAAAGAAAAGAGCCTTCAGAAACAGTATTGCAAGCAAATAGGAAGGAGTATTTGTAGAATAAATGGAATAAGATACATATTTTTTTCTTAAAAATCTGTGATATACTGACAAGGTAAGTACTTTGAAATTAGACCTCTGCTTGAAATGTAAGTGCTGAAGGCAGAATCAGAATTGCTGGCTTAGATTTACTAGGACAGACTTGGCTTTCTTGCTGCCTTTGTTTATATGAAAAGGGAAGCAAGCAGATTTTAGGGCCAATGATAAATTGTGTCCATTCCCTGAGGGTTCACCCTAAGGCTGGAAGCAGGAATTATCAGATTTTCTTTACTAGTTGCTGACTTAAATGAAAACAGCTACCACCAATATTTCATACTTTTCTAGCCCTTTCTCTATGGAAAGCGATATTTGGTTGGAAAAAAATGCATGGAATTAAGTGTCAGGGGACACCAAGTTGGGGGCTCAAGTTCTCACTTAATTGCGAACCTGCAAAAAAAAAAAGATGTAGATAATTTTCCCATCTCGTCTTCAATGTTGTCACCTGAACTGGGATAGTCCCCTCCCTCAGAGGCAGAATGGGGGATCCAGAGTCCCTTTGTTACTACAGCCTGAAAGTAGTTAAGATCTATTTGGCATGAAATGCAAGCTCTATCATCTTAATTCTCACAAAGACTGTGAGGTAGCATTGGCAAGCCCATTTTACAGAAGGGGGAACTGAAGTTCATAAAGGTGCACGAGCTCACCTTGTTAAACCTCTGTCTCCAGCCATAATGCCACTGCCACACCATACATCCCTTCGCTATCTCTGGCCACGATACTTTTATGTTCTTATATGAATATTTCTGTAAAATTTTTCCGAAAGTTGATAGCATATACGAGTAATTGAAGTTTAATAATACTAGCAAATCCTCCAATGTTCATATCTGCATACACTCCCCGCAATATAGTGTGCTTTATGGAACTAATCATGTGTGTCTGTCTCTCACCCTCACTAGACTCCAGTCTTCTCAAAGGCAAAGACTGTCTAATACATCTTTGTGTTCCTCCCTGATGCTTGCAGAGGACACACAAAACAGACACTGTAAGAACATGTGGATAAACTGATAAGCAAAAGAAACGTGAATGAGTCATGGACTTCTTTAACTCTCACACTAACTCTATAGGGCAGGCATTATTTGCAGTGTAGAGGAGGCTGTGAAATTAATGTTTCATGTTTCTAGGATAAATGAGTGAATCTAGGAGGGGCTCTTGCCCCGGCTTTATCCTAATTAGCCCTGCCCTGAACTTTTTGGGTGTCAGTTTCTTTACCTTAGAATGAGTAGATTGAGGTAATGATTGTACAGATACAAGATGAAAGATAATTATAGAGAAAAGGCCAAATGCGTACTAAGGAACAATTTCACATGTGTTGAGAAGGCATTTCATGCCTTAGCCCTAACACAAATAATTAATAACCATTTTGGTCATTGAAATAAATGCTGGTAATAATAATGAAACTTTTGTACAGGAATTTGTACTTCACAGGATTTTCACATCCAGGAACTCATTTGGTATAGTGAAGATGACGCTATATGCAGCTTCAAGTTTTGTTGAACTGATTCGTGTAAACGATTCATGAAAGGAGAAACTCTTGGTCAACAATTTTAAGATGCATGCACGTCAAAGAAGTACATTCCCAATCTCAGCTCTTCCCATTCGCCATGGGGAATGTCATCACCGTTACTTCTAAACCTTTAACAGTCTATTTTTAATAGTCTGATTGAAGATCCTGGGGTGTGATATCAGAAATGGTCAAAGTTATGATATGGGCAAAGGAAAATATAACAAATTCCCTCTTATTTACATTGCACGAGCTATTTTACATCTAGCATCTGGCCTTTCTTCTTTCTTTACATACTTTAGATTCTTGGTTGATCACCTCAAGTATTCTTTCACCTGACATTTGATTCCCTTGTGTTGCTTTAATTCAGGTGCATCCACCTATTTAACACCAGTCCAGTGCTTAATGATGCTGATTTACCTCTTCATTTGATAGCTGGTTGTTTGCAGTGCAGGGGTGGTCTGGCAGGGTTGGGGTAGCAGAAGTTACTCAACCTCCTTAACTGGAACACAAGACCCTGCACTTTCTGGACCTCATGTACCCAATAATATTCATCTCTTTTCTTGTCTCAGTCTTTATGAATGGTCCTGAAATACACAGCTGCCAGGAGCTCCTTATGCGGCCTGGCTCTTTCCTCACCTGAATGTAAAAAACTTCAACCAGTGTGTTTCCTCTCCTTTAGCTGAGTAAATCCTAGTCTGTGCCAATGCCTCTCCTCTGGAATTCTTCCTCTCAGTCCAGGTGGGAGTCCTCTTTGTGCCCTGACTGTGCACTTTCTACGGTTGCTTTATCTTTCATTGTCGGGGTGCCTGTGTCTCTCAGTTGACTGTAAGCTCCGTAAGGGAAGAGATTCGATTTATTCGTCTTTTTTTTTTATAAATATACAACTGGCCACATAGTGACTACTTAGCAATTGTTGAATGAAATAGAGTCCGGTTCTTTGTAAATATAGCTTTCTAAAGCCTGATAGATGGCGCATCTAGATAAGTCAAGCGAATAAATGGGTGCCTCCAGGGTCAGACACTGAGTAGCTGATAAAACCAGTTCTAAACCCAGGCTTCCTAATAGGCCCGTCCAATGCTTTTTCCTCTACAGTGCAAATACTACCTGATTGCCGTGGTCAATGTTTAGATTGCACTTAAAGGACTCTGTGTTTTCTGCCTTTTAGGGTGGACAAACAGGGTCCATGGGGCCTCCGGCTGTTCCCCCCTCTTTCCGCCCTGAAGACGAGCTCGAGCACCTGACCAAGAAGATGCTGTATGACATGGAAAATCCACCCGCCGATGAATACTTCGGTGAGTGGGGTCCAGGGCTGACTTCTGAAGTAAAGGCTCTGTTCTGTTTTCCTTAATTAGTAATTAGGAATAGTATCAGCTCCACTGGTAAAGACTTTGAGGCTGGATGTGTTGGAGTTGGTAGACATGAACACACACCTGAGTGATCTGGAAATTGCTTTGTGAGACTGCTGTAAATGTGATATCTGTTTAGCTTGGATTAGAATTTCAGGGGTAATGCAGAGTTTCTTGAATACAAATTTGGTTTTAAAAGTTAGTTTTTGACAATTTATTAGCATCTCCTTAGGCAGAAATAGGGTTTCCATGTGGCTTCAGGTCTCTCACTGATCTAAATGTGCATTTACAAAATGTGGAATTGGGTAGTATCTAACTCTGTGCTCTCCATCCTTTCTTTATTTAGGAAGAGTTGTTCTCTTTGTATTTTTTTTAACTTCTCCTCTCTCCAAACTTGTGAATAATTGTTAGTGCTTAATCCATCCAGTCCATTCGTGTAATGTGAATTTATGAATTATATGCCAATTATCAAGCGTTAAAAGATACATAATCTGTCCTCAGGAAGGTTGGAATTATTCAGAAAAGATAAGGAAAACACACAAACAGTTGCTAGTCTAGGTCAAAAGTTATGAGGCATAAGAGAGGCTTAGGTCAAATGTTATAAAATGTATAAGCTCTATTCATCAAAAACATCAAGAATGCTTTCAGGAAGCATCGGTGGTTCTTGAACCTGGACTCTTTAAAGCAGTGTGTTTCAGATTTTCAGTTCCCTCCCTAATCTGTTGGAAATCAATATTTCCATAGAGTACAATTAAGATTAGTTACTAACAAAATGAAATAAAAATACAAAATGAAAGACCAAGTTTTACCATTGTTAGATTTAACAGGAATAAATTACTCTATTAAATTGCTATAATACCTTCTGAATACTCTCTGTTTCTGTACTTGTCTCATTGCGGAGTGCAAAGCATGTCTTAGTCAGATAGGCATCCACAGATCATTCTGAGTAGCACTGCTTTCAGGACATCTAGAGAGAAGATATTACTTTTGAGGAGTAGTGGGAGCAAAGGCACAGGGGTGGAAACATTGCACAGGACTTTTACTTCTTCAAATATTTGCTCTTTCCATATCTTCCCACTTGCTTCCTATTTGGGAGTATGTAATGACAGGTAAACTGAGGACACAAAGCCACACCATAAACGGACTGGGTTAAAATATGAAAAATGTGCAATTTATTTCTATGTAGGAGACAGTGTAGCTTAGCTAACAGAGTGTGATAGTGGGGATAAAGAGTTCTGGTTCTGGTTCCTTTTCTGCCCTTCACCAGCTAAGCTATATTGGCCCATTCCTCAAATGGCCTCAACCCCATTTCCCGCCTTGGTAAATCAGAGGTGCGGAACAAATGTTCTTTATCATTTCTTTTCATAGTAAGTTCACTATAGAAACATCATTAATGCAGAGAAGTATACAAGGCTAAAAGTCAAATGTAAGTTGATAGAGTTTAGTACAAATGCACAGAGAATAGTAAAAAAGAAAAAAATCTGTAGTTATATTAAAATGTACTAAAAGTGTATCATGGTCTCGTCATTGACATGGGAGAAGGGCTTATATTGGAGCCTAAGATAACTTTTTTAAAAAGCCTATTAAAAGTGAAAAATAAGGCCTCTGTATTGAGGTACATCAAAAACAAAAAGCTAACATACCAAATATATATGCTTCAATTTTCATAGCAACAAAATAGACAGCAATAAAAAACATTGAACATCAGTAGTAACTGTGCTAATGAATCTATTTTAACACTCTGGGAGACAGTTATAAATTAAATATTATCTTTGCCTTCAAGAACTGTCCTAGCTTTACTACTCACTAGCTTAGACAATTTGAACAAATTGCTTATTCTCTACATCTTTTTGTTTGGCTTTATCTATAATGTGGAAATAACAGCTAGTTTATACTGTTATTGTAACTATTGAATGAAATATTTATAGAAAGCACTTTAGCCAAGTTCTTGGCATGCAGAATATGCTCAATAATCAATGTTATCCCATGCTTTACTTAAGAAAACAAGATATGCCCATTACAAAGGCATTAATAATACTTGATTTAAACTTACGTTCCTAGCAAAAATAGAACATGTGTCACCAGTTGGTAAATAATCATTGCCAAATGAGTATTACAAACCATGAGAGAGACACGGAATAATGATTAAGTTTAATGAGTGCTTACAAAATGGCAGCACTGTTATACAGTATGTACTTTATAAGAATTAACTCATTTCATCCTTACAGAAAAAATATAACCCTGTGAAGTAAATGCTATTATTATTTCTAGATTAGAAAATCAAGGCACAAAAATGTTAAGTAATCTGCCCAATATCAACAGCTAATAAGTTGCAGAACTGGATTAGAATCCAAACTCCAGGTCTCTACTTTTTTTTTTTCTTCTGAAAGCTTTTTCCGCAGCTTTATTGAAGTACACAAAGAACTTCACATAATTGATGTATATAACTTGGTGGGTTTGGATGTATGTGTACACTTGTATTGCCATCCCTACAATCCAGGTAATAACATACCCATCACTTCCAAAGTTTAGTCTGGATATTTAGGAAAGGTCTAATGGTGGAGGTAAGCTTTGGACACATGGAAAATAAGAGAAAGGTATTGTATTCTAAGTAGATAGAATGAACAGAATATGGGTTGAGGCCAGGATTATTTAAGGAAAATTACTTTGTATGGAAAACATCCACCAAGGGCCTATTATGTGGAGGCTACTCTACTGGGTAGGTGTTGGAGGCACATGGAGCTAGGTAGACATGAGTCTTCCCTTTAAATGAGTTTATAGTCTAATAGAAGATGTGTATAATGTTATGGTATTTAATCATAACACAAGGCAGAAAGTGACACGTAACTTATTCGAAGTACAGCCAAAGCCCTTTGAGAATTCAGAAAAAAGAGAGAGGACATCATGAGGCAGGAATGGAAAAGTGTTTATGGAGTGGATAGTCTTTGGATTGTTTTTTAAATTATGGTAATAGAGATTTGGAAGTGCAATGATAGTAGAGAAGATTTCTGATGCATAGAATTTTAACATAATAGGGAATAAGATCATTGGAGTGAAGCACCCATGTGGGAAGGAACAGATATAGGGAAATAAGATTGCCTGGGACCAATGGCCTAAAGACTTAGGACTTTGTCTTATATAATGAGCCCTACACGTTGAGATCAAAGGTTATGGGAACTGCTTCATGAAATGTGGGTCCCAAAGCCAGAATGCCTTTGTTTCAATGCCAGCTGTACCTCTAACTGGCTAGATAAAAGCATGAAGCAAAGGATCAGTTAACAGAACTGTGGTTTACTGCTCTACTCTGTAACCATTAAACATATCCCCCCCAACAAGTTTTCCATGCCTTCCTCTGAGTGCAAGGGACACCCAGGCAACACTGTGTTGGGTCTGCCTGAGACACTACGTGAGCATAGAAGACAGAGTTAAGTCTGTCTGAAGATAAGAGAAGGAAGGCTACAATCAGTGTGTTTGCAACACACTGACCCAAGAGAGATGAATAAGAGTTGTCTTTTGTACTCTGTCAGAATTTTACTTTAGTTCCATTCTGAGCTGGAAATAGCATTGCTAATCAACACCATAAAAGAACTTTTCACTCTTGCAACATCCCCAGCCCCACCTCAACCCCCTCACTTTTCCTATCTCTATGCCTACTTAATGCTGGAATTTTCATTGACACTATAGCTGATTTGCTGAAGGTCATTAAGTGCTTTCATGTCGAAGATCTCCTACTAGATTATGAGCTGCACCAGTGAATGAGAGGGAACAAAATGTAAATAAATGGTGTCAATGGCATAGAATCCCTTGTGGTCACATTGGTTTTTGTTCCCTGCAACCTCTATTTTCCTTTTTCCTTAAGGGGAGTAATTCACGAATATATTTGGGTTTTGTTTTGCTTTTCATTATGGAGTTTCCCATCACTCTTAGAAGTTTTTCTTTGTAATTAAAGAACTATAATTATGGTATGTTTCACAGGGAGGGATATCACAAGATCACCTCACAGGTGACTTAAGTACACAGGAGAAAAGATAACCTTCCCAGAGAATCTGGAAACTTTCTTAATCCAAGTGATGAAACTCAGCATCACCAATAATGGGACAAACTGACATGTGCTAGCTGAAATGATGTAGAAGAAAGTACACAACATCACCTATGTAACAGTCCTGCTGAAATATTTAACCTGAATCCAACCATTAGGAAATGGACAAATCTAGATCATGTGCCATTTTTCTGGACAACTGTCCTGAATTCTCTAAAAATGTCAGTTATCAGAGACTATTCAAGATTAAAGAAAATGAAAAGACATGCCATTCAAATGCAAGGCATGCCTCTTGATTGAATCTGGATCAAAAAAAAAAAAAAACAAAGTATTTGGGGCAAGGTTAGAGAAATTCAAATATGAACTCTGTTTTAGATAATATGTCAGTGTTACTTTTATGGGTATGGTAATAGCATTGTGGTTATATAAAACAATATTCTGGTTTTTAGGAGCAAAATGTTGAAGTATTTAGGGTGAAGTGTCATTCTGTTGGCAACTTATTTTGAAGCAAGATAGATAGATGTAGAGATATTATGAGGAGGGCAGAATCACTTCAGATTATAACGACTAGAGATACTATAACTGTACAGCTACAAAGGATACCCTTTCTCCCCCCAAAAGTATTTGAAGCCTGTCACAAATCAGTTATCTTTTACTTTTGTACCCACCAAATGGCATGTGGGATCTTAGTTCCCCAACCAAGGTTCAAACCCATGCCCCCTGCAGTGGACGCACCAAGCACTAACCACTGGACAGCCAGGGAAGTCCCACAGATGAATTATTCTTAACACTCCCTTCTTGGGTGGGAGAAGTAGAAAGTCATTCCTATATCTTTTAAACTTGACTGTTTTAAAATTTCCCTCATGTGTCTGTATCTTTATTTTGTACTGGACACCTACCCTTTCTATTGTTGGTGAGATGATAGTCATTCTGGTGGTGATGGCAAAAGCTGATATTTACTTAAAGATCCACAAGTTTAAAAAGCCTATTCACAGTCATGGTCTGACTGATAGGTCTGGCCATGATGTTTTCATTTTTCTGAGGAGGGAACAAAGGTTCAGAGAGGCTCAATGAGTTGTTCAAGTCTCACAGCTAATAAGTTTCAGGATTTGAACTTATTCATCTGATCTCAAGTCCTTTCTGATTCTTTACCATTACAAAAAGGCCTAAGCTGTTCCTGTAGTTGGCTATTCCTGCCACATGTCATCCTTCCCTTCTGAAGTCATGGTCTTCAAGTAAGAGACCAACTGTTCCCCGGGCTTCTGTAGCCCTGACTTCAATGTCACTGGTAATATACTTTGACTATCTTTAACTACTGAATTAACTGATGTGACAATAAGTGTAGACTTTTTACCAGGGCTCAGATATGTACTGTAGGGAGATAGCCGAACCATGTTAGCTGACTATTGACCTTAAGGGAAGGCAAATCACTAATAGCTACAGTGATTGTTTTCTCAAGTTATTTCTTTTTTTTTTTAAAGAACTTTTATTGAGATACAGTTAACATACAATAAACTGCATGTATTTAGAGTGTACAATTTGGTATCCCAATCTCCCAGTTCATTCCCCCCCAACCCTCTCCACTTTCCCCACTTGGTGTCCATATGTTTGTTCTCTACATCTGCGTCTCTATTTCTGCCTTGCAAACTGGTTGATTTGTACCATTTTTCTATAGTCCACATATATGTGTTAATATACGATATTTGTTTTTCTCTTTCTGTCCTCAAGTCATTTCTTGATAAAATATTACAAGATGGAACTTCCAACTGAGTCTCAGCTGATTTTTTTTTTTAATGATTTCTTCAGAAAAGGTGCTAGTTTTAGTGTTCCCGTGTGCCCTTCCTGTTCCATCTTCATCAAAAATTGTAACTGTTGCATTACAATATTAGCTAAATGCCACAGAGGATGAATCGTAGTAGAGCAGTATGGTAAGTCCAGATCTTTAAAGGGAAGATAGCCTGAACATTTTTCATCTACTTGGACTTGAATTTTGGCTGTAGCAGATTCCCAAGTGTCTTTCCATTAGCAAGGGTGTACTTGAGTGGGCTTTGAATGCTGTGCTATAGGGGGAAGAGAGGAAATATAGAAGAAAGTTGAAAGGAGAAATTCTCATCTAATTCAGTTAACCAGGCGGTAGATCTTTAGTTCAAATCATTTGCAAGGCTACAGGCCTTGGTTCAATTGCTTGCATCTTGGAGCAACTTGTTTCCCTGGGCAACTAGAAAACTATGTTTCTACTAGAGGAGACTCTCAGTGCCAGGGGTAGGTAAATAGAAAGAACAAGGGAGGATGAACTATAAATCACTATAATTTAGGGTAAAGTTCAGAACTTAAAATCAGAGAGGGAGGATTTTTAAATTAGCTCTTAAAATTAATGGGGGAGAAAGTTATGGTTGCTAGAAAATTAGGGAACTTACAGGGCTAGTGGCCAGCATTGGAGCTAATATTTTTCAGATAGTTTTGAGGGGGGGAATATAAAGGAAAGTTGAGTTTGTCTCTAGATATCCTCGAGCCATGTCTGTGAATTTATCCAGGTGTTCTCCATGTTGGTTGGTATACCCACAGCTTCTAAGTTTTGTGCTTTCATTCACTTTGAAAGAGAAAGTATGTTTGTAGGTGAGAGGCTCCATGTCTCAATCTGCGACTATGGCTTGATTCTCTCCAAAATAATGGTGTTCTGGCTGTACAGACCCTAAGGCAGAAGGCAACAATCTTGGAATGTAGTATATCTGGAAATGAATAATGTAATATATCTGAGGTTGGACTGAAAATATCTACCAGCTTATTTTTAAGCATGAAGCTGTAATTATCTTGGCAATGTTTACATGGTGTTGTCTTATTCCGTCTTAAAAAAGGAAAAAAAAAAAAAAACCTGAAGTGTGTGAGTTTTAAAATTGTTTAGTGAGCTATTTGAAGAATCCCTATGCTATGCCTTTAGAGCAGCACTAGGTAAAACAGAACTTGGCATTTATCTAAGAAATTTTTTATCTCTTGAGTATTGTTAGTGAGGCATATTGTTAGTTTTGTATAAAACCAGAAGTTGGTTCTAGGGGAAGTAGGCTTTTTTGCTTCAAAGGACCACTGGACAGAGTGGAAGATATGAAGCAGTGGGGACCTGGCATGTGTCAAGCCCTAAGAGAAGAAGGGCATGGATGGGCATGTGCTATGATTACTGATAAAAGCACTTCACCATACTTGGTACTACGTATCTTCTTGATTGAGAGCAAGATGGAGGTCCATTGGATGTTTGTGAGTGGAAGCAGAGTGCCCCAAACAATGGGGAAGAGGGTCTATTTCTTTTCTATACTAGCAAGACCAAAGGATAAGTGAGCATGTTTAGAGAATTTGGACTATGAGGCTTAGGAAACTGGAAACCACTATTTGAGCTGCAGTTGAAGGAGTGGAGGAAAGAAAACCTGGAGCCCTGAAAGCTATTCAAGAGCTGCCATGTCGAAAAGGAATTAGACTTAATATGTATTACTCCAAAGCTAGCTAAAAAGGCAAATGAGGGGAAGCTGGCAAGTTTTCATTCAGTATAATGAATTAAACATGTTTAACAGATAGAAGAAATTTCTTGGAAGAGCCTAGGCCAAAGCCCAACAACCCCTTCTTGGGGAAGTGGTGATAGGTATTCAAGTATTCAGTGGACTATGGGATTAGATTTCAAAAATACTGTCCAACTTTGATATTCAGTGACTTAGGCATCTCAGCTTGCCTGGGAATCAAGCTCTTGCATCTAATTTCTAGTGCTGCCCATAGCTTATCATTATTATTACATGATCACAACTAACTTTTATATAATGCTTTGTAAAGCACTTTCATACTTGTTATATCATTTAAGCGAGACAGCAGCCCTGCAAAACAGACATTATGTTTATTTCCATTTGGCATATGAAGAAACAGAGAATCTGTGTGGTTAAGGGACTGCCCATTCCTCATAGCCCTCTGCCACCCCCGCTAGTCATGGATCCCGTAAGCGTTAGAATTACGCAGGGGCCCAGGCCTACTGACTCCAGATCCCGTTCTCTTCCTACCCCATCATACTCTCTTAGCACCATGTTACTGGATTGGTCATAGACTATGAGATGAATCAGGGAACATACTCTGTGTTTTAGCTTCTTTGTTGGTACAAGGAGCAATGTGATAGCTTTGAAAAGTTTTTAGAGGGTTTCGAGTGATAAGTAATTTGTATGTCATTGTTTTTATTCTTTTGTGTCAAGAAAATGGTTTCCAAAGTGCTCCTGTCAATTACAAGCTAGAAAGTGATTCCAAGTGGGAGCTGCCTTTAGTACAGATGGAACCTGAGGCCTTAAGGATCTTATTTTCACAGAAAAATGACCTAATTAATTAAAAACCCAAAACCACAATGGAAGAATAAGTAGAAAATAAGTGGTTTAGAGAAAGGTGGTATCGATTTGGGAAAAAATGGATTTCTTGGTTTTGTTTCTCTCCAGCTTTTTGTTTAAGGTCTCTGTGGGTCGTGGGAATAGAATGTTTTCTATTAATGAGACATATTAGATATATTTCCTTTTGTGGTAGAGATTTCTGGTAAAATGTTTGCTTGGGGCAATGTATGATTTCAGCACTAAATAAATAATAATCCTAAGCATTTTATGTGTTCTATCTTAGCACATGTTAATTTTTAATTAATATGGCTACATAGTGTGTTTTTAAGCATTGATTTGGAAACCTAGACTTGTAGTATCATAAAGAATAATTTAATCTTAGCAACTATCTAGGACAACCTTGCACTGTCCAGAAAATTAAAGCCCAAATGACTCATTCAAGGTCATGCAGCTGGAAGTGTTTTGAACTCTATAGCCAAAATTTTCTTTCTGAGCAAAGAATAGAAATTAGTCTCTGCTGGCAGGAAGAGGGATGGCAGGGCTGTTCACGAAGGTGAGGAAATAGGTTGGCCCTGCTATTTTTGTGAACCCAGACCTGGTTACACCTTATTCAAACTTCAGTTAAGAATACATTGCCTTCGGGCTTCCTAGGTGGCGCAGTGGTTGAGAATCCTTCCTAGGTGGCGCAGTGGTTGAGAATCCGCCAATGCAAGGGACACGGGTTTGATCCCTGCTCCAGGAAGATCCCACATGCCACGGAGCAACTAAGCCCGTGCGCCACAACTATTGAGCCTGCGCTTTAGAGCCCGTGAGCCACAACTATTGAGCCCATGTGCTGCAACTACTGAATCCCACGCGCCTAGAGCCCGTGCTCTGCAACAAGAGAAGCCACGGCAATGAGGAGCCCGCGCACCAGAACAAAGAGTAGCCCCGACTCGCCGCAACTAAAAGAAAGCCCGCGCACAGCAAAAAAGACCCAACACAGCCAATAAAATAAATAAGTTAATTAATTAATTAAAAAAAAAGAATACATTGCCTTTAAAAATGATAAAATAAAATGATAAAAACTTGTTAGAACCTATGTACGTATACTTGATTCTCAAATATAAGTGAACCGAAGAGATTGCCAATATCTGTTTTTCTCATACTCATCAAGTTACTTACTTGTAGCATTTATTGTTTCCCTCACTAGGATGTAAGTCTGATTGAAGGTGGTTTCTGTTTAATACACTACTGTGCCCCCATCTTTGGTCCTAGATCAATGCTTGGAACATAGGAGATGTTTAATATTTAATTAACTAACCCATGGAAAAAAAATGTGAGCAGACATTCCATAGTCCCTATGGCAGGACATGGTATAAACTGCAGAGGGAAAATACTTCATTTGTTTAACATATATTTATTTGGCACCTTATAGAATCATAAAATGTTACAGCTAGAGGGAATTTTAGAGACTAGGAAAATCCTCTCATTTTTAGAGATTATAAAAATAAGGGAGTTTTCTATATTCAAACTACTTAGTGACAGAGCCGTGGATTATAACTTGGACTTTCTCATTTCTTTTTTAAGTGATTTCTTAAAGGCAGTAGAGAATGTTTAAAGTGGAGCAACACATGGTTGCTACAATCATTGAACTTCAGTCAAAATTAGATTGATACCTTTGAACTTGATCTCTTTTCCATCTGTTTTCTGTGAAAATTAAAGATCAAAATTGATCAATGGATAGGTTACAAAGTTAGGATTTTCTTTTTTAAGTTCTAGATCACATTTTCCCCCTTCTGGGGTTCCTTTGTGGTCCTTGGTTCGCAAGACAATCTCTTACCTCCTCAATTTTCTTGCTCTAATCTAATTGGGTCAGGTGGGCAGGGCATCACAATGAAAAAAAAAATCCTTTCTCCTGTTTACATGTGTTTTCCATAGTGACCAGTTGTGAAAGGTCCTTCTCTTACATTATGCTCCTTCAAGTCTGGGCAGCATCACCCAGGATTGGTGTTTCATACATACAGCAGATACTCACTCATTCTGTTGCACTGGGATCACCATTCTCTCTGTCAAAGAATGAAAAGAAAAGTAGAAAAGAGATTTTTACTTTATAATCCAGCATCCTTTGCCTAATAATTGTGGAAACAAGCTTGATGTTCTGAGAGAGAAAGAGCTGGTGGGCACACGTTGTGTATGGCAAAAGAAAGTTTCAATTCGTAGGTTGTCTGTGGTTGTATACTGACACATGGCAGAGCTGAGACCCAAACCTACAAGTGCTAATTATGCATTTTCTGATCTTAAACACACAAATACAGATAACTGTGAAGTCAACTCCCTTTCCCCTCCAAACCACCCTCCTTTCCCCCAACCTGAACTTTCCCCACAACTTTCTCTAAAACACACAGATAATCATCTCCTTCCAGACTTTGAAGTGACATTAGAATTGTCAGAAGGCATAATTAATTGACTGTCAGCAAAGCCATTGTTTGAACATCTGCAGAGTTAGACTTGGTAGGCATCTGTTATACTTTCAATTGCACAGATTCACTCATCTACAAATATTTATTGAGTGCTTGCTATACACCAATCATTGAAGTATGTGCTGTAGGAGATAATGGAAATAAGGTAACATAATGGCCAAGGAGAGAAAGCATTTGTTCAATCCTCTAGCACCAAGGGCTTTGATGGAAAACAGATTTCATGACTGACAGTGGAAAACACATTCTTTTTCATCCAGGTTCAGGGGCTTTTGCCACTATTGCCAGCTGACCTGCGCCAGATAAAATGCCAAAGGAGTCCACCTATTGCTGGGGAATAGAGAGACCTATTGGTGATGCACTATTTGTGGATAGAGTTCTCAGCAAAGACAATTGAATGCTTTAAGAGAAAAGCAAGCAGAAACTATCCAAGGCCAGTAAACTGGGAAGTCCCAGAGCAGGTCCGAATTAATGACCTTATCCTGATTTTCTTCCTGATTCTGACTCCAGTGCCAGTCGTGTTACATTCAATCCTCCCAGTTTCATTAGAGCGCTGCGCAGTTCTGATCTCAGTCCCTGTTTGGTTCGCTATCAAAACTTCAATTTATATGAGTCTTGGACCTGGCTCCACACCTACCTGGAAGTAAACATCATTTGTTAAAATTCAACAAGAAAGAACACAAACACTGTGCAGGAGCGACTTGAAGGAGGCTGAGGTGGTGCAGTGGGCAGCAGGTAACTGAAGACAGTTATTAACCTCTACTGCCTCTCTCTGTCTCTCTCTCTCTGTCTGTCTCTCTCTTTCTACACACACATACACACGCACCATTCAGCCCTAGGATCATGGCAAAGTTAGAGATTATAAATTATAAATCTTCCAGTTATACATCTTCCAACTTGAAGCTTCCCACCTTCGTAATTTTCACCATATATGTAAACTATCTCTACTGTTATTTGCCTAACATTTTTGTTCAGATCAAGTCATTTACTTTTTAACCTATTTTATCTTCATTCATGTCAATCATATCCATAATTTGATTTTATGGATTAAAGTGCTTGCTGCTTTTTTTTCCCCTGAAAGACATAAAACTAAATATCATAATTAAAAACATTCATCCATGAACCCTCTAATATTCAAAATACTGAGAAATGTGGGTATAACTCAACCAGAAGATAAACTGATAGAATATTCTGGTGAAATGATGTCCTCAAGGTTACCCAATGACTTAAGTTTTATTTAAAAAAAAAATTTTGTTTTCACACCCAGCATCATCATGTTATCATGAGAGGCAGTGTAGTGCTGTGAGGAACCAGGCATCAAGCAATCAGCGGCCAGATTCTGGGTCTTGCTGTGACATTTTAGGCCAGCCCCTTTTCCATGGACCTCATCTCTTGTAGACTTCATGATCTCTTGGGATCCCTTGGCCTCTTAATTTACTTACCTCAAATACTTTTCATATGTTGTCCTTTATACACCATTAAAACATATGTGGGTAGGAAAATAGCTGCCCTGTGTATCAATAGAATTACACTATTGTTTGCTTCAGAAGAATTGGAAATCAGGAATTACATTTCCTAGACTATTTTGTACTCTGCTCAGTACTGTTCCTCATTTGCTAAGATTTACGAGAAGGTCCACATTATTTGAAGCAGCTTTGTGTCGGTTTATAAACATAAAATAAGATTGTAGAATATAAGGAACACTGTGTACTGAGTTGGATATTCTGGCATTACTGTTTAAGGATTTTCCTGGCTTAATACATTGTTCACTAATGATGCTTTGTGTACATAAATAATAATATTGTTAACCATTAATGTGATGATGGTCTTCAGTGTATAACATAGCACTGTCATAAAAATAAATAATTCATCTTTTGTTACGTGGCATAGTGAAACCAGAACCAGACTTGGAGTCAGGAAATCCAGGTGTAAGTCCTGTATCTTCTCTGTCTGACATTGGTGACATTTGACATTTGCAATATGCTTTAGAACATATTATGAATTATTTAAAAACATTCTTTTAGCAGTTTCAAGATTAGAGTTATCATTTTGTCAGAGTAATCAGTTTATCCAAGGACCAGTTAAGAGATGGAACCAAATTCTTAATGTAGGTTTTCTGGATTAAATTACATGTGCTTTAAGCTACTTTATATAACCTCTTAACCTTTTGGAGTTTCAGTTATTTCACCTATTAAAAAAGATTATCCCTATCTATTTTATATAGTTATTGTGAGGACCAAGTTAAAGAAATAGACTTGAAAACGTATTCTAAACCATAACAAATTAAAACTGTAAGAGACGTCTGTGTTGCTTCCCAGTGTGACATCTAGCTTGATTTATGCCATGTATGATTAGTGTGTAATAATCAGCCGCTCTGAATTTTTAATGTCACTGTTTGTCTCTATTTGAATTAACACTTTGTGTTTTCTTATGATGCTCTCTTGTTATTGGAATATCATTACAAAAAATGTTTTTCAGCCATTGTGTGTGAGAAAGCAACACACAAAGACATACCACAGTGTTCTCATTTGCTGAGCAAACGACTCTTGCTTTTTAATGTGGAATGCAGAAGAACTAATTGAAAAGAGACAAAAATGAATTTTGACTCAGATTGTGCAGGATGAATCATAACCCACTTTCTCATCTGAGATGTGAAGAAAAAAAATTAAAATAAAGCCAGCCACCACACAGCTTTACTGTCAGTGTCAGCATAATCAATATAGAGTGTTTTTCAGCAGAACAAAGACTATATTACTACTGGGCTAAGAATTGCAGATAGTAGAAAACATGGTTAATTTTGTCTTTGTCTGCTGATTTTTTTTTTTTTCCTGTCTTGGTTAAAGCATTCCAATCAGGAGAGTTTGGGATTCATCAGAAGTTGCTGTCCAAAGCATTCAGATATGTACCTGTGATCTCTATTGAACAATTAGAGGCCAATCAG
The DNA here is from genome assembly GCF_030028045.1 of Hippopotamus amphibius kiboko. Taxonomy (NCBI): domain Eukaryota; kingdom Metazoa; phylum Chordata; class Mammalia; order Artiodactyla; family Hippopotamidae; genus Hippopotamus; species Hippopotamus amphibius. Next base: position 163,437,834 of record NC_080191.1, read on the forward strand.
AGACGGGACAAGCTTGGACCACATCTGATCCCAGTTTCCTTTTCAGTTCAGTAGGGAGCAGGGAGACAGCAAAATAGCAGAAACTTGGCCGGGGTAGAATTGCTGCTTCCTTAAATTTAACTTACTTGGATTATGGATTAAAGAAAAATGAAGACTTTGTCCTGCTGGAGTCCAGGATCTAGGTGTATAATCTATCTTACCTGCAAATGTAGCTTTTTTTAAAAAAGGGATTTGAACAGATAGAAAGATACTATAACCTACCCTAGGACATAGTCTCTAATCCCTAAGTCAACATTAATTTCATTTACATTTTTGTTACTATTATATTTTATTCATAATTTTATGGCCTTTATTTCTCATCTGTATATGCATACACACATGTATGTGTTATATATACTATGTAATATACATAATGTATGTTTATATGTCTATACCTTCTACTTTACTGTAAGGTCATTGTGAAGAAAGACCACATCTTCCTTATCTTGCTCTTCCCCGAAGAGCAACACAAGGAGATTGAGCTAGATGAGTTCTTAAATCTCCCTGTGCCACTCCATCAAGACTTCTGCTTGCCGTAGAGGTTCTCTAGTGTGACTTGTTTCTAAATATCCCCGCTAATGGTTCTGTTTGAAATAAGACTAGCTTACACTGAGCACTTACTGTATGCTACAAGTTTTACATGCATTACACATATTTCTTGAGTATAACCCTATGAGGTGTAGGCACTCTTCTTTTACAGATGAGAAAATTGAACCAAAGAGAAGCTAAATAATTTGCCGAGGGTCTGGTAATTATTGGAGTTGTAATTTGAACCCAGAGCCTCCCTCCCAACCACTATATGTACTTTGTTTATGACTGTAGCTTGCAGAAGGTCAGCTAACTAGGTCTGGCAGGAGATTGGGCCACAAAGCCTGCACTCATCATGTGGCTTTCCTGCCAAGTTCCATTCTGTTTCTCCCTCTGCTACTCTTGGGGGACTTCTTTAGTGTGATTTGATTTCCTCTGACTGAAGAGTCCCCACCTGACTGGCCAGGCAGAGGTGGAAATACCTGCAGACCAGCATTCTTGTTTGCATTCTACCAGATATCTGCAGTGACACTGTCTTGGTTCCCCTACAAGGATAATAGTGCCCGGGTGGACCACTTACTCCAGACGATGTAGGACAAGTGCTGAATATAAAACTATTTTTGTTAGCACTTGAAATACACACTTCTATTCCTCTGTTCCCTCTTGAACTTGAAACCTGGTTCTTGTGATTTTAGCGTTGCCTAAATCCAGAAACTCCCTTCTCCCAACGCTTCATCCCAGTCCAGTGAAGCTTTCTTTCACACGTGGAAATAGTTACTTTTAACTTCCAGCAGTCCATCCACAGTGGCATCTTCTAATGTAGTGAGCCTTAGAATAAGCCAAGTTCAGTCTCACTGTCAAAGTAAAAATGAGAGAGAGCAAGGAGAAGGGAACCTATCTTGAAAATAAGGTCATCTTATTGACATATCATCAGATAGAAGGGTTCAGTGCAATAGCTAGCAATTGGCTCACTCAGTCGGAAGTTGATGCTATTTTAGGCCGTCAGCAGGAGTGTCAATGTATCTGTGAATTTTGGCATTTTATTTCATTAAGGTGGTTCAGGAAGCCAGACACTGATTAACTGATTCTTCGACTTAGTTCCCACTCCTAATTTTGGATGTGTGGTGTCTTCAGGCAGCTGTTGTGACACCCTGATGCTAAAGAAAACTTTTCTGGTGCTTCTAAAGCAATCCTGGGAACAGTCTACCCCACATCCTACTATCCTGGAATCTCCCCTGCTCTACATCTCTGGTCACAGGTGGTGTGGGGATACTATTGCTTCTGGTTCTCCTCTGGCCGACCAAGGAAATACAGCTCAGGTGTGTGCGTCTGGTTACCTTCCACAGTGTGTCTGTTTTAGCAGCATTCTCACTGATACTTTAGGCTCAAGGTGGATTTTTATTTGGAGATCACGTAAGAAGATGCCTGTGCAAGGAATGGCGTCAGCACTGCAGTTACTGTCAAAGTCAAGAGATATCCTAGACAGGCCACGAGATGTGTTTAGGTAAGACTAGGAAAATTCTAAACTTTGTCTCGTTGGTAAGGATTTGGGATCTGATTTATTTATAAACATGCTTTAAATGAAAAGGATAGGGATTTCTAGATAGGACATTTATGGTATTTGTTTGTTCAGTTCTTTATTCAGTAGTTACTGAAAGCCTACTATGGGCCAAGCACTGTTAATTTCCATTAACTATTCGTCTACAACAGAGAAACAGAAGTTTTAAAAATAACTAATTTCACTATGATAAATGTATTACTGGAGTTAGGTGAAAAGTCTTGTTGGAGGAAAAAAGTTAGAATGGCTTACTGTGATTGGAAAAGTGGGGAAAGGTTTTCCAGCATAGGTGACGTTGGGGCTGAATGTGGTGTCATTTTCCAGGTAAACCATGAACTTAAGGGCATTTCAGACGAACGATTCAGTGGGTACAAAGAGACCAGCAGAAGATTACAAGTGCAGAGTGACTAGGGTACCGGAGTGGGGAAAGGAGACTGAAAGGATGATCAGTGGTCATACCAAAAGAGGTTTTTGTTTCCTACTAAAGAGTCTAGAATCTGTCCTGAAGGCCCTGAGGGTCCATGAAGGATTTAAACAAGGGAACAACATGATCCGATAGACATTGATCAAAGATCATGCTGGGTACTGTTGGAGAGATGGTCATTGAACGGGAGGCGATCTGGGAGACTGAAGGGCATCTGCGTTAGTCTAAGGGGATAGTAAAGAGCCTGAGCCTCAGCAGTCTTGTGACAGTTCAGCGGCGAGTATGAGATGCGTGGAGGCTCATTCCTGAGCTGCTCTCTTCGGTGGATAATGACATCAAGTGAGGTGAGAAAACACAAATTCATTGGTGACGTGCATTCAGTCCCCCGAGAGCCTCCTTATCCGGAAGCAATGTAGTTCTATTTGTTAGTGCGTATTGAGCACCTACTGTGTGCAGGCACTGTTGTAGGCATTGCCGCAAAAGCAGGAGATAAAATAGTCGTAAAGCCTCTGTTACGGGCTTCCATTTCAGTAAGGAAAGACAACACATACATAGGTCAAATACAGCGTATGTCAGACGGTGGTATAGAGAAAAGTTGAGCAGAAGAAGGGGGATCGTGAATGCAACAGCGGTGCTGGGGGTGGAAGGAATGCAGTAAATAATGTGACAAATGTCATTTTGAGGTTCCTCTTGCTGGTGAAATCTGGTCTGCCTAATTTTGTTTCCTTTCCATTTGTGTTTGATAAATTGTTATTTCTCCTAAACAAAGAAAATAAACAGCAGTAGCAATGTAAACATTTACAAACACAGAAATGTAGACACAATGGTTTGTGTTGCCAACATAACACATGCCAGGAAACACAAAAGAAAACAGCAGTTAAAGAAGTAAATATATTTTTTTTAAGTGAAAAAAAATGGAGGCTCCCTCAGACACTGATCTTTGTCATTCAAAATGCTGGAGAGTATCAATTAGAATTTCACAGAAGGGAGAGAGAGATTATTTGAACCAGGATAATAATTCTGATATTTTAATGCTGGAGAACCTTGGATTTAATCCATATCTTTTAGTTTAGACAGAGAAAGAAAGTAGCTCATTTGAGGACACCCAGGTAGGTCTAGAATTTAGGTTTTTTAACAGTTCATGTAGAACTGCTTCCATTATCCACCGTACCAGACAGGTCCAATGCTTGGGATCTGGCATCTGGCTTCTTGAGTTTGAATTTCTCCTTCGCCACTGTGGCCTTAAGCAATATTTACCTCTCTGAGCCAGTTTCCTCATTTGCAAAATAGGCATGATTGTAATAGTATTTATGATAGTGTTTTTGAAGATTAAATAAGTTAATATTAATACATGTAAATTACTCACAGCAATGCCTGACACATTGTGAATGTTCAGAAAATGTCACTCTATTATTACAATACTAAGGGTACTAGAACATTATGATATAGCTTATTTAGGCTTTGTGTGTTTGGGTATAAACTTGAAGCCAATCTCTGACGATGGCCACATAGAAGATCTTCTGGAATTTCCGGTGAAGATATAAAATATGAACAAGTTCCTTTAGGTCGCTGAGTAACTATAGAACACATTAAAATAACTTTGATATTCATTTCCTTCACATTAGTTGTAGGCAGTTTATTCTAGAGTTGAGTTAGATGCGATTCTAAACCAGAAGTGGGACCCTAGCCTTTAAAGACAGGAATACACCAGGATCCAGTTATGTACATCGAGCACAGATTGGCCTCATAATGTTGACAGCCATTTAGTAAGTACTGACGAAGTTCCAAGCACCATGCTTGAGTGTTTTACATAGTTGATCATACTTAATCCCACTGCAGGGAGGTATTTGTATGTGGATTTTAGAGATCAGAAAATTCAGTCCAAAGGCAGTTCAGTACCTTGTCCAAGGTCACACAAATAAGATAGTAAGAGGCACAGACTAAATTTTCATAAACCAGTCTTTGTTCTTGTTTGTTTAGCACATAACTTTTCCATGATGATACATTTTTTCTTAAGTAGTTACTTATGTGGCAGGCAGTCTGCATTTTACACTACTGTCCTTTCTGTGCCATTCATACTGTTCATTCATAAAATTATAAAATCATAGGTTGTTTTTGCTGGTGAGATCTGGAGGGAGTTTCCTGGTTGTCAACTTGAAGACTAAGAATCACCGGAGGGAACTTTATCACTAAACCTACACACCCACACCCACCTGCCTTGTACGTACATTGTGATTCTGACATAACTTGGGCCCATCGCCACTGAGAGAATGCTCTTACTCTGAGAAAGTTTAGCTGATGGACTGTGCCACATTCCCCAGGTGGTGGAAAGAAAAAAAGGGGGGTGTGTGTGTGAGAATTACTGATACATTTTCATGTAGTGAAAACTGAGAATCAGAGAGTGACAATAACTTCCCCAGGATCACAGCTCATTTATGTTACATCTGCCTGTAGAACCTGGGCCCTCTCAGACTTTCAGTATTGAGCAGTTTTCTTGTTTATTCCTCAAAACTGCCTTTGTGGCCTCCTTGATGCTTCTAGAGGTATATAAGGCAAAATAAAGGGAGTGATTAATTTGCCCAAGTTCCCATAACAAATCAGTTGGTCAAGAGAGGATACATTTGTTATATTATGCTCTTCTCCACCTATTCACTTGGTTCTAGTTAAGTAACAGCTCATCAATATGTAATGCATATTTTCATAATAGTAGGTTTGTGGGTTGCATAGCTTTTTTGTGTCTGTTTTCAATTTCTGTTCCTTTGATAACAGAACAAATAGCAGAGATGAGAAAACTCAGAAGAAGAATTATCTCTTAGATTTTCTGTGATCTTTCTTCTCTAGTGAATCAGTATATCTCATAATGACACAGTAGATTATAAGGTTATTTGGTTTGTTTAAGTAGATATTTATTGAGAACCTATAATATGTCCATCACTGACCTAGGTGGGTTGAATCAAGAGTTGTTGTAAATCTTTTTTTGGGGGAAAAATGTGCTCTTAGTAATTAAATTCAGAGATCTCTGATCCCAAGAAATCTGTAGACTACTAGAGGTTAAAGAGTCAAAAATATATAATAATCCTTTTACCATGTGATAAGGAGCTTTGTGCATGTAGCTATGAGAATGACTGAGGGTCTTTGGGTGAGTGGAGAGAGTGATATCTGAGCCAAGCCTTCAAGAAGGAACAGAATTTTTCCAAATAGAAAAGGAGGGGAAAATGTTAGAGGAGAAACAGCATGTTCAAAAGAATAGAGGTAGGAAAGCAGGGTGTATTGGGGAAGAGTCAGTATTACAGATTTCATTTCAGAAGTTTCCTGGGACTAAACCAAACTTGAGTTGTAGGAAAAGTCTTGGGACATGGGAGGATAGAGAACCTGAGGTCCAATGATGAAAGATCAGGTGTGATGTCATAGAAAGGATCTTTTGTATCTTTTTCTGTGCAAAAATGCAAATTGTTGACTGTTGTTAGAGGACAATATCAGATTAGTGGTTCATAAAAAATTGAGGGGAGAGCCACTTTTATTGCCATGTAACAGTACTAGTGGCCTAGATAACTTTGTAGAGCCAGTTCACAAGGGATAATAGAGCTGGAAATTTCATGAGAACAGATTGAAGTGACTTGTGGGGTGAGAAAAAAGATATGGCTATCTTTTTACTCATAGTTCAAAACAGGAAGTGCCTAGGTATGCAAAAACGCAAGTCGAGTCAACTGTGTTTTTGGTGTGTTTTGTGTGTATTTTGCTTTTTGCACATCAGCAATACTGCTGCTGAATACTGCTATGTGAATAATTCACCAGATTCAACTGATGGAGGACCATCAGATTTTAAACGTGAAGCTAAAAATTTAAAGATGACTCTCAACTTTCAAAAATTACACAGATCCTCAGAAAATTATTGTATGTGTATGTGTGTATGTACATGTGTGTGCGCGTGCACATGTGTGTTATTTGTGCTGGTCCTGCCTTTAAGCAGAAAACATTTCAAGGTCTGGATGTCTCCTTAAGAATTTAGAATAGATGTAGTATTTAGCGTAGAAAGTACTTTGAAGTCATCTCCTAATCCTGTCATTTTTTTGATAAAAAAAGTGATGTCCAGATAGAAGCAGGAGTCCAAGCCACAGCCACCAAGTAACAATGCCCAGGTTAAAACTTGGTTCTTTCCACTATTATAAATTCATTATAAAAATGGGAACCTCATTTTTTTGTATCATTTATTTGCAAAGTGTTTGGTGGTTATGGATTGAGTGAGTTATCCTAAGGTAACAGGTGTCTTGGCACTCATTTGTAAATGTAGAAACAATAAGAAAAAAGTATTGGAGGAATTCAGTAAGGAAGTATGATTGGATTTATCATAGCAACCTTAAGTTCAAATCATCTTTCACAAGGGGCAGGAGGTAGGGCATGGGTAGGCAGAACATGAGGCCTTCTCCTCCTTTCTTCATTCTCAGATTGGTTCTATGTGACATGAGAGATTATTTTATCAACTGTAAAGAATTGTGCCAGTATTAGTTTATGAGACCTGTATTAGTTTTCTATTGCTGCTATAACAAGTTGCCAAAAACTTAGGGTCTTAAAACAATACACATGTATTATCTTTCAATTCTGTAGCTCAGAAGTTCAACAGCAGTCTCAAAGGGCTAAAATCAAGATGTTAGCAGGGCTCCATTCTCTCTGGAGGTTCCAGGAGAGAATCTTCCTTGCCTTTTTCAACTTCTAGAGGGTGCTTACATTCCTTAGCTTGGGGCCCACTTCTTCCATCTTCAAAGCCTGCAGCATAGTATCACTGATCCCTTTCTCCATAGTCAAGTCTCTCTCTGACCACAACTGGAACGGTTCTGTGATTTTAAGACCTCTGAGATTATATTAGGCCTACCTAGATAATCTCAGATAGTGTCCTTATTTCAAGATCCTTAAACACATCTGTAAAATCCCTTTTGTCATATGTTCATAGGTTCTAGGGATTAAGATATGGAAACTGTTATGCTTCCTACCAAAATCCCCTTCTGGTAAATTTCTGATGGTCTTCTAGAGATTACAATGCCAGGCTCATACTTGGGACATGCATGGAGATGCCCCCAAAAGCCTATCTGTTAAAGATCCCAACTCTTTCTATGGATTCTAACCTTGGAGTAAAGGAAAACTTGAGATTTGCCTACAGATTTTATGGTGTTGATACCTCCACTGTGAGAAAAAAGTCATTCTGACTTAAACAACCATATGAAGGTCCTGGAGTATCTAAAACAAATTTTCTGATTCCCTGGTTAGCTTGATCCTTTTGATGGAACATTTAAGCTTATAAGTTATTAGAAACCCAGCTATAGTTTCTGTCAACACTGGTCACTCTTTTCCAATCCTTCTCTTACTGTATATCTAGGCCCTTTCCTTCCTTCATTCTTTCCTTCTTCTCTCCCTCCCTATCTCCCTTTCTTTCCTTCTTCCAGAGAAGTGCTGGAAGAAAGGAAGAAGAGGATTAGGGAAGAAAGATGAGGGTTAAATAAATGTGTTAAAGAGTTTATGGGTAAAGAGAAGAGGCCAGGAGGAAAGGATCCTTATCCCCAATCCCATGCCAATCTTAGGTAGTCCTATAAAACTGGTTGTGTTTCCTGGAAATAGTTAAGCCAGGAGTTCCAGAATTGAGTAGTAGCTCTGTGGAAGACACTAAAGGGAAATATAGAATCTTAAGACTGGTGCTATGGGAAATGATGTGTTCATCAAAGCATGGATTCTTTCTGAATTAGAAAACAAACATGGCTCCCAAGTGGAAATGTTTATTTCCAACCATAAGAATCAGGTCAGACACAATTCAGAAATGAGTAAAGTTACTCTGAGGTCTGGGCAGGAGGAGAAATAGGGAATGTGTTCTAGTAGTCCTCAAGATACACTTGCATTTGCATTTACAATTCCCTCTTCCAGGAATCACTGCCCTGTAAGTTGCCATATTAATGCTGACTGATTATGACAGATGAACCAATATTGATTACAAAAGAATATCCTACTGACAAGAGAAAAGGCAAAAAATTTTAAGGTGTCTGATTCATATTTCTTCCTCATAAAATAATGGTTAAATGTCTCCTACAGTTCTGGGATATAGGTCAAACTGAATAATATCAGTGAAAAATGTTTTTTAAACTATTAGGGTTGTAAAATTTCTTCTTTCTGCTCCTCTTTATTCTATTGTTTCACCTTAGAGATAATTCTCTTCCTTGAACCAGAGAGAAAAGTTGGACTAGCCACTACTTTGGCCATGGGTATCAAAGTGGGAGAGTCTCAAGAGGAAGTCAGACTTAGGGGGAAAGTACCAGCACTGGCTGTCTCTGCTCTCCTACTGCCATAGTCATGTCCACAGAGGGTTTGAACTTTGTTACTTTAGGGATGATTATCTTTATTTCTTTTTAATGATTTTAAAGATTTTTTAAAAAAATTTATTCATTTATTGGCTGCATTGGCTCTTTGTTGCTGCACGCAGGCTTCCTCTAGTTGCAGCGAGCATGAGCAGGGGCTACTCTTCGTTGTGATGCAGTGGCTTCTCTTGTTGTGGAGCACAGGCTCTAGGCACACAGGCTTCAGCAGCTGTGGCATGTGGACTCAGTAGTTGTGGCTCACGGGCTCCAGAACATAGGCTTAGTGGTTGTGGCACACGGGCTTAGTTGCTCTGCAGCATGTGGGATCTTCCTGGACCAGGGATCGAACCCGTGTCGCCTGTATTGGCAGGCGGATTCTTAACCACAGTACCACCAGGGGAGTCCCATAGGGATGCTTACCTTTTTAGCAGTCCTAAATCCTAACCCAAGTCTCATTGCTACCGTGCAATAGGCATAGTCTAAATGGAACATTGCCGTATTGCTGTGCTGCAGAGTGACTATATCTGTAGTAAGGTACACTCATCCCATTTTGTTTTCTTTCACCAAAAATGTATGTATGTATGTGTCTTTGTGTGTGTGTGTATATATATATATATATATATATATATATATATATATATATCCATGCTAATAGGCATCAAGACAAAAAATAACCTCTGTAAAAAAGCTAAACAATTCTATAATACTTCTGAAAAATAACTTACTATCTGCCTGTTGCCCCATAATTCTATATTAGAGTCACTTCTTTTTAAAAATTAGGCTTCCTCGTGATATTCTCTCCCTTTATTTAAATTCTGTTTCATGCTCTTCAGTACATATTTTTATAATTTTCTTCACCTAAGTCATATAGCTTTCTGCAGTAAACTAAATCAGTTTTTGTTGCTATTGTGCAATTCTTTCTCGTTGGTTTCCATTTCTAAATGGTAATTGCTTGTATAAAAGGAAGCTCTTGACTTTTACTTACCTACCCAAACACATTACTGAATTATGTTATTAGTTCTACAATTCTTTTGTTGGGGTTACTCGGGTTCTTTTAAGCATACAGTGTTACTTACCAATTTTGTCTTTTCGAATGTTTATACTGCTTATTTCATTTTCTTGTCTTATGGCTTTACTATAGTTTTTTAAAGTATTATTGAATGATAGCAATAATATTGGACATCTCTTCTTGCTACTTATTTCAATAGAAATGTCTTTAGCATTTCATATTTTGACATGTTTACTAGTAGCTTCATTCAAATACTTTTTTATTATTGGAGATTTCATTCTCCTTCTCTCTCACTTGTATTTTTTAAATTAGAAATGGGCATTAAATTTTATTACATTTTTAGATTTGCTCAACCTTACTTACATTTTTTCTTTTATTTATTCATGTAAATGAATTACATTAGTAGAATTCCTAAAGTAGATCTATCCTTACATTGTTTAACTTTTATTTTATGATTTTTACTACTTAATAAACTGATAGCTTCAAGTTGTTACTGCTATTCATTTAGAATCCTGTACCTATGTTCATAAATTAGGATTGAGCTATACTTTTCTTTCTGCACAATATTATATTTTGGTATTAAGCATAGGCTAACCTCCTAAAATCAGTTTGAAAACTTCCCATTTTTTAATATGGTCTAGAATAGTTTGATTCATTTAGAAAGTATATCCTCCTTAAACATTAGGGTGAACTGAATTTTAAAGTCTGTCTTTTTTATTGGTAAATCTTTAACGAACTTTTAAATTTCTTCAGTGACTATTGGACTGCTGAATGATTTGAACTTCTCTTAGAATTCATTTGGTAGTTTATAGCCAAATGCTATAAAAATCATCCATTTCATCAACATTTTTAACTACTTTAGCATGATGTAGGCATATTACTCACTTATAATTTTTAAAATGTCTTTGTCTATATTTATCTCTCTTTTTAAAAATTTTGTCTGATTTTCCTGTTTTCTTTTTAGCTAAGCTCTTCTAAGAGTTTTCGTATGTGTGTGTGTTTATCTGTGTGGAGTTTTTTTTTTTTTTTTTCCTAACTCATTACCTTTAGTGTGTAGCTTTATTAATTTCTACTTCCTTACTTTGTTTTAGTTCATTTAGTTATCCATTGTTGTAGCATCTTAATTTGGATCTTAGTTCATTTATTCTCTATCTCTTTCGTTTAATAATGAAAGCATTTAATTTTATAAATATTTCTCTAACTTCATCTGCGGCCCATGGGTTTTTGATATGTCTTTTTATATTTACTATAAATATTTTATAACTCAGTTGTTCTTCCATCTAAGAATTATTTAGAAATGTATTCCCCAGTTATTTTCATCTTTTTATTTTTCTATTTTTTTTAAATTGAAAGAAATTAAGCCCTGAAATTTATTACTGACATATAAATTCCAGACTGAGCATTATAAAACATGCCCAGCTCATTGCTGGATTTGGTGTTTTGTCAGCTGGGAACACTAAATACCCCCACTTAACTTGATATTTGTAAAGCTTAGAGCAGCATTGGGGTTCCTGTACACTTTGGCAATTGCCCTATGGTTAATTTGGGCAGTTTCCAATTCCTCAGAGAGAGACAAAGAGTTGTCTCATTGCCACCTGCTATTAACTAAATACTTAGGATTCAGTGTCCTACGGGTGACTGGGAGACATGGGAATGGATTATTGTGGCAGCCTGTGGAACCTCCTTCCCTGGGGAATTTTGAGAACAGCAAAGAACCATCTGTCTTGGGTGGTTTTAAGAACAGCCCTGCCTAAAGGCAGGTGCACAGATTAGATGACCTGTGAAGATTGTCATCCATCCCAGTGACTTCAATGGAAAGGATGCATTTGCTGAGTTTGAAAAGAGTCCAGGAGAAACACTGATAGGTTTGGGGAGCATATGGTCAAGAGCCTGAGGGTATTCAGCCCTTCTTGAAATTGGAGCCACTCAATGTTACCCTGTGCCCTGCATTCAAGAATGCCATCCTCTACATGTAAACCCAACATTCGGTTATTATGCCCTTAAAAGTTATATGCATATGTAGTTCAAATTAGAGTACTTTAAATCTTTGATAACAAGTAGAATTCTTTTTTTAGCAGATAGCCCAGCTGATCCTTATCTGTAAATTTAAATGCTCTTGAGTCTGATTCTTCTCATTAAGCCAGATCATAATGCACTGACCACTGACCTTGACTTTTCTAACCTTGTTCCTCAGAGATTATTGTGTGTTTGTTTCAGGCAATTAAATGGCCTGATTAATCTTTCAGCAGAGCTGCCCTAAGCATATCAACAATAAATGTATTATAGGTACAAAGGCAAAATGCTTCAATGAATTAACCAAGTTAAATCACTTTAATTGTGATCCGATTTTCATTATATGTAACGTCCTAATCTCTTTGAAAGTCATCGAGAAAGAGAAATGCCTCCAAATCTTTTCAGAATAATATGTCAGGCATAAGGAGTTATAAGGCAACAATGGCCAGTTTGCAAAGGTAGACATGGGACAGGCCAACTGATTCATGCAACCATTCTAGCAGAGGGATCATGCCTTAGGGTGCCCAGCAGACTTGCACGCAGGAGGTGGTCTGGATGAGCAGAATTCGGAGAGGTGGACAGGATGTGTCACCAACCTCTCCTGAAAGCTTAAACTCCTTTAAGAATAAGGTTTGTGGCTTATCCAAAGAATAGTGCTTTCGGAAAAAAAAAAAGTTCCTTAACTGATACTATCTGCTCAATCCAAGTGAATTAAAGAATTCAATGTTTAAAGAATTCAGTGTTCAACTAACAACAATTTAAGAATAACCTATGGTGAAATGTAATCAGTTCTGAATTGATCTGACCTAGTATTGAGAAAGGATGTTCTTTATGCTTTATGTTTATAAAGCAATAAGGTCAATAACAAAAGATATTAGCAATAGATTTGAGAAAAAATTAAAGTGTTTATAAATGTCAGAGATTAAAAATAAGAAAATAAATGGGAATTATATTTGCAATACATATAATAAATACTTTTTATATATGATATATATGGTATGAAAACTTTTATACAATTGGAGAAGTCCCAGTAGGGAAACACAAAGAATGTAAATAATTCTTAACATAATAAATACAATGAACGATTAACTTAAATTTTATTCTCACTAAAATGAAATGAAAATTAAAGCAACTGAAGTCTAATTTTTCATATGAAATTAGCAAAGATTTAGGGAAAAAACCCTACTCTCATCTGTAGATGGTGGGAGTGTGAATTAGTTCAGTAGTTCTGGAAAATTATTTGCCAATATTGTTCAAGAACTTTAAATGTTTCATATCTCTCAATCCAAACAGAGAGGTAGATGTACATATAAACAATTATATCGTCTATCTGTCCTTAGGAAATAGAAATTTGAACAAAACCTATTTACAGAAATGTTCACTGAGGAACAATTTACGATGAGAAACAGAAAGTCTAAATGACCAAAAGTAGGGGAACTGTTTCATAAAATATTATAGATCCCAAATGATGCAATAGTAAAATACTGTATTTGAAGAATTTAATATATTTAGGAAAATGCTCTTCTGAGGGGGATGGTTTAAACTTGTGTATTTAGTATGATCAAACTTAGGTTAAAAATATGTATAAAAGGTCTTTAAGAAAACATTAAAATGTAAGCAGACTAGTTCTCAGTAATCAGATTGTATGATTCTTTGTTCATAATTTTCAAATCATCTACAATGAACATGTGCTATTTTTGTAATCATAAAATACTTTTAAAAAAGAGAAATAAAACTAACAAAATAAGAATGTAAGAAAGAACAAGGAAGGGAAGTTATGAGTGAGATAGTGAATAGAACTCTAGATTGGAAGTGGGGAGATCTGGATTTTAGAATCCAGAGAGATTTGTTGAGATTGTCTCTTTTGGCTCAAAGATTCTATGAGCCAGTGTTTTACCCAAGAGCTCTTCCCTGTATACCCATAGGCCTGCCAACCCTGGCGGATGGTAAGTAGCCCAGACTAAATTTCCTGAGGATGAATTTCTGAACTCCTTCCCATTGATCATCCTCTTCTGGAAGAGAACTAAGAAATTACTGATGCCATTTTTCCCCTTCCCACTTGGCATCAGCTTTGAGATGAGAGAAGCATGTGTTCAGTAATATCTGTGTTCTTAGGCAGTTCTAGACCCACACACCACTTCCGCATCAGAGTGACTTTTGGCTGGCGCTGGCTGTGGCTTCTGGCTGAATATAGCTACCATGGGTTTTGCAATGTTTAATAGCCTTAGGAAATGTGGTGGTGCCCTCTGAGTATGGGACCCAGGAAGTCTAAATCCACCTTTTATGACCCTGCGATTCAGACTGAAATAGTAGTCATCATGTCCAGGAAACCTTTACTGTAGAATGCTCTGCTGTTCAGCCTTCACTTTACCTTTCTCAGCTCCAACCTACCTTCTTCTAAGATGTGGCCTATTCCACATCTTGCAGCAACCTGTTCTCATTTGCTCTTTTTTTTTAAAATTCCAGACATAAATTGAAATCGCTTGCCTGTTGTGACCTTCCCCCCCCAGCATACGTTCTCTTTTTCTTCCCCTTCTCGCCTCCCCCACTTTTTGCTGTTGTTATTTTTGGTACCTGTATGCTTTTATCTCAGTACAGTCAGGGAATGCATTTTTGTTCTTAGTCCCACATCTTGATCTGTTATTATGAGGAAATTAAATTTTAGAGCAAACAAATTCTCAGCGCTGTTATTTCCAGATGATAAGGATCAGTCGTGTAGGGTATCCGCAGACTCTTTGGCAATAACATTAACAGTAAAGATGGTATTTATAGATGTGCTAGGTGCTATGCAGTGCTCTTTTTATGCATTGACATGTAATTCTCACAGCACCTCTGCTTACGTAGGTATGATTATATCCTTTTAAAATAAATTTAATAATACTAATATTATAGAATAAAATTATATATGCTTCACCCGGGGAAGAAACTTATGCCCAGATAGGTTAGGTGACTTGCCCAAGGATACACATTGGTAAGTGTCAAAGCCAGGTCTTAAAGGCAGATAATATGACTTCAGGAACCTTGCTCCTAAGGGTTCCTTTCTAAATATAGTAATGTGGCTGAGACCATCTGGAGAATTTTAGTCTACCCTAGTGGTGAGTTTAAAGCTCTTTATTTTACTGTGGTGCTTTATATAGGTACAAGGGATTCCCATTTCCAAACATAGTCACTTGATAAAATACGGGCTACTTTTAATCACAAATGTAAATAGTTTCTTAGTTGCTAACGCAAGCCTTCTGGTGTCCCCTAACTCTTAACTGTGAACATTTAATTGGATCTCTGGTGCTATGTCTATTTGACTTTTGTTATGAAAGTTACCTTCACTTTACTCCTTTACTGGGCACTATCAAGACATAATTCCTGTAAACCAAGGAGAAAGGTACCTCTCAACTCTCACTGTGAGAACATTAACTGGCATAAACATCAACCTCCTTTCTTGCAAAGACTTGGGGTCCTGATTGTTTAAAAAATTCTCTTAAAAATGATGACTTACCATTGTATATACTTATTTGAAGTCTTTCTGATATGAGGCCTTGGCTGGGATCCACGTGGAGTACATAAACAAATGTTTTTGCTGTAAATGTTCTCAAGATCTCCTCGTGGGGAATCAGTCAATTACATAAATCCCTATAACACAAACTAAATTAATATAATTGCCTGAAAATAGCCAAAATTTCTACAATAATTCGAAGAAGGGACATGTTTTATATACACACACACGCACACACACACACACACACACACACTTTGGGAGTATAAAGAAAGGATTCCTGAAGGACCCAACCAGAAAAATGGGTCGAAGTTTTAAATAGGCAATTCATAGAAGGGGAAATATTGCAGTTTTTATTAGAAAAAGAGAGGAAAGGAAGAAGAGAGGGAGGAAAGAAAGAAGAGGGAAGGACTGGTTTCTTGTCTGGCTTCTGTCAGAAGGCAGCATTTGAGACAGGCTTTGGATAATTACTTATACTTGTGATTGGTGAAAAGGGGATGCAGGACATGGAGAAGGTAGAAATAACTTCAGGAAAGACACAGAGGTTGGAAAACACGGAGCAACTGGGAAACAAGTCAGGAGGGAAATATGTAATCCCCCGTAATATTGAAGGATCTATGCTGGTTCTTAGGAGATGTATAGGGACAACTTTCTATAGTCCTGTACTGGAGGGCTTTTCACTTCAATTGGTGTGTTGTTACATGATTCTTTAGGGGATGAATTCTGGGAAACTGGGGATGGGATGATAAGATAAATCTAGAAGTTCCTAAAAATCTGCTCCCATCTGATAGAAGAGGCTTGAAACTGAAGATGGGAGTTAGTTACTTCAGGGTCACAAATATTCTTGATAAACTAGCTCTGCGTGGATGTAACAGTGTTATCTATAAGCCTACTAAAGACCAGAATTTTTTTTTAAAGCTCTTTATCGGAGTAGAATTGCTTTACAAGACCAGAATTTTTGATAGTCCTTTGAGTTCCTATCATCCTAGCTTTATCTCCTGTTAAAGGCCAGAATTGGGAATAACCCCTTACTCTTGCTTGGTGGTGAAACAGTTTGACTGACAACAGTGCCTTTTTATAATAATCTCTGAAAGTTGCTTCTTAGCAACATATATCTCGCACTTCATGAAGGTAAATGGTCAACGATTATCATTCGGCGACCATCATTGTCTCGAATTTGTTGATACTAAAAAGTAATAAAAAATTGCCTTTTATTTCTTAGGCTGAATGCCCACAGAGCTCTGCAAGGATGTTACCTATGTCCATCCAGGGCCAAAATGTACTTCCGTATGCACTAACAGACTCTGGAAGTTGACTTCCTCCAGGGTGTCCATAAGAGAGTGAACGTGAACGTTAACGCAGGCATCACCAAGCCACTTTGTTTACTAAGTGTTGCTTTTGCAACAGGGACTATGGTACCTGATGGGCTATGAGCCTTAATTTGCTCATAATAATAACAATGAGTCAGTGGATCTACCTGCGGACTTCAGAGTGTACTCTTGCATTTTAGGACTGCAAGAAAAAAAGTAATATAGTAATATGCTTTATGCTCTACTACATTCATATTTTCTATTAAAGCATACCTATCTAAGCCCAATATCTGACATCAATTTTAATGAGGAGAAATTACATTTAATTGTGTCTCTATCCTTTCACATTAATCCATTATGAATATTTTATTCCACAGACTTAGAAAAATTACATTGGCTTATTAGTGAAGAATATTCCTTTATAAGGAGTGCTTTATACTTCAGGCCCTCATAACTTACTTTAAATATTTCAGGCACGATAAATGGTAAGAAATGAAAAATAAGCCTGAATTCATAGGGTAAGGACCATTTAGAAGTCTTTTGTCTTCAGATTTTGATCATACAGTTTAACTTATTTGATATGCTCATCGGGTTGTAAAATTCATATCTTTATATAGTGATCCATAAGAAATGGCTTCATTGAAATGAAAGTGTTTTAAATTTGATTCTTGTGAGTTACAAAATGATTATCATCCTTCCCACATCAGGAAAGAAAAGTGTGTATTTTTGTTTGTTTAACATCAAAAACCAGGTATTACTTCTGACCTCTTGACAAAATGTAAAATCTCTCTGCTGATCATTTGCCTCTTCTCAGTTTCCATGACCATACACAATTATTGTTTTTTAGCAAATAAAAAATTTGAGGGACAATGGTAATCTATTTGATAAGATACTTATAGATGCTCTTCTGGAGGGGAAAACAAATAAAAAGACATTAGTATGTTTCACTGGTATGAACCATCAAAAAAAATAAAAATAAAACACAAAATTTCAGTACCTTTATAGAGGAAGTTAGTAAAGGAATTGTGATGCTTTCCTAAACATGTTATTTAAACAAAAAACCCTTGAAATTTCTTGGCAAAATTTTATGGAAAAGAAATAGAATAGAATCTTTTTTCAATGCATTTGGGTCCACTGAGCTAATCAAATGCATTTTGAATTGGGGAATCCCAGTTGAGAAAAAGAGGGAGATTACATAATTTAGTTTTAATATTTTTGCCTTTATAGCTATCCTTGTACCAGTAATCCTCTGTTTTAATTTTTGTAGCTTTAGATCAAATCTTGATATCAGATAATATAAGTCCTCCAACTTTGTTCTTTTAAAAAATTATTTGGACTATTCTGCCTTCTTTACAGTCCGTTTGCCAATTTGTACCAATAAAATTGGGGAGAAATGACACCTTAACAGTATTGTCTTCCAATACATGAACATGGCATATTTCCCTCTTTGTTTAGATCTTCTTTAATTTCTCTCAGAAATGTTTTAATGTTCTCATTGTAAATGTCTTGCACTTATTTTGGGTCATAGAACCAAATGTCAGAGATAAATTATAAAACTTTTACAAGAAAACATAGAAAATCCTTGTGATGTTGGGGGAAGAAAAGATTTCCTAGGGAAGATTAAAAGAAAAAAAAAACCCACAAGCCAAAAATTTAAAAAAAGAAAAAAAGGGTAAATTGTATTTTATAAAAATTTTAAAATGTTGGCTTTTCAAAAAAAAAAAAATTTTTTTTAAATGAAATGAGGTTCCAGTCCACGATGGCAATGTAGGAAGACCCTGAACTCACCTTCTCCCACAGACACACCAAATCTATACCTGCATATAAAGCAGTTCCTCCTGAAGAAGAACTAAGAGCTGATTGAATGGCTTCTGCACAACAAATGAAAGAGGGACCACATAGAGATGAGTAGGACAGATGGAGATACAGTACTGACAGGAACCCCACCCTCAACGCAGCAATCTGCAGTGGGCAGGGACATCACTGAGGGGCCTGCAGGCAGACTCACCCACCCTGAAACACAGTGAAAAAGAGCAGTTTAAGAACAGGGTATATGGGGGAAGAATCCATTTGCTAGCCCGAGTGCCTCTGCCAAGTGGTCAGGAAACTGCTGGAACTCTGTGTCAGAGGGGCCAGAGAGTGCCATTTTTTGCATTCCCCCTCCACCTTGTAGTATTGCAGGAACATAGTTCAGGTGCTCTAGCCTATCTGCCAAGGCCAAACCCACTGTGCCCCAGGTCCTAGGATTACCAAGGCAATCTACAGATTCAGTGCAATCCCTATCAAAATGCCCATGGCATTTTTCACAAAACTAGAACAAAAGATCTTAAAATGTGTATGGAACTGCAAAAGGCCCCAAATAATCAAAGCAATTTTGAGAAAGAAGAAGCTGGAGTTATCACGCTCCCTCATTTTGGACTATACTATAAAGCCAAGGTAATCAAAACAGTGTGGTATTGGACAAAAACTGACACAAAGATCAATGGAACAGAACAGAGAGCCCATAAATAAACCCACACTTACGTGGTCAATTAATGTATGGAAAAGGAGGCAAGAATATAACAATGGGGAAGACAGTCTCTTCAAGAAATCTTTTTGGAGAAACTGGGCAGCTACTTGCAGAAGAATGAAACTAGACTATTTTCATACACCATAAACAAAAAATAAACTTAAAATGGATTAAAGACCTAAATATAAAACCTGAAACTGTAAAACTCTTAGAAAAAAAACATAGACACTACACTCTTTGATGTTGGTCTTAGCAGTATTGTGGGGGGGTGGGGGAGGGAGGTCTGTTTCCTCAGTCAAGGACAAAAGCAGCAAAAAATAAACAAATGGGACCACATCAAATTAAACAAAAATGTTTGCACAGTGAAGGAAACCATCAACAAAATGAAAAATGACTTAATGAATGGGAGAAGATATTTGTAAATAATATTCTTATAAAGAACTAATATCCAAAATATATAAGGAATTCATACAATTTAACTTCAAAATAAGAAACAATCTGATTGAAAAATGGGCAGTGGGTCTGAATAGACATTTTTTTCCAAAGAAGAAATACATGTGGCCAACAGGCACGTGAAAATATGTTCAGCATCACTAATCATCAGGGAAATGCAAATGAAAACCGCAGTGAGAGATATCACCTCACATGTCTCAGAATGGCTATTATCCAAAAGACAAGAAATAATAAATGTTGGCAAGGATGTGGAGAAAAGGGAACGGTGGAGCACTGTTGGTAAGAATGCATACTGGAACAGCTACTTATGGGAAACACTATGGAGTTTCCTCAAAAAATTAAAAATAGAACTACTTTACAATCCAGTGATTCCACTTCTGGGTATTGATCCATAGAAAACAAAAACACTTAATTCAAAAAGAAATATAGACCCCAGTTGAAGTATTATTTACAATAGCCAAGATATGGAAGCAACCTATGAACATCCATAGATGAATGGATAAAAAGGAATGCAATATTATTCAGCCATAAAAGAGTGAAATCTTGCCATTTGCAATGGCATGGATGAATCTGGAGATTATTATGCTGAGTGAAATAAGTCAAACAGAGAAAGGCAAATACCATTGATTTTACCCCCCCCCCCCTTGCAACCATCAGTTTGTAGGAATATAATATTGTACACATGCAAGTTACATAATTTTATAAACTAGTGTTACCTCAGTAAATTTTTAATGAAATGACACACCATATACTGGAAAACAATAAGTGCAATATATACGCATGTCACAAAGCACTTGTGTCCAAAATATATCAGTAGAAAGAACTCTTACTACTTGAAGGCAAACAATTCAATTTAAAAATTGGCAAAATATTTGGACACACTTATTGAAATAAAATATACAAAACCAATAAGCAAATTAAAAAAATGTTCCAAAGCTTTAGTCTTCAGATAAGTACAAATTGTGAGGTACTTCTACAAATTGGTTAGAATGGCAGAAATTTAAAGGAATGATATTATGAAGTGTTAACTAGTAGACAGAGCAAATAGAACTCTCATACATTGCTGGTGAGGATGTAATATGGTGCAAAGTGTTTGGAAAACACTGTGGTAGTGTCTTAAAAAGTTAAACACATATTTATCATATGATCCCAGCATTTTTCCTCCTGTATACTGACCCAAGGGAAATGAAAACTTTTTTCTAGACAAAAACTTGTACACAAAAATTCATAGCAGCTTTATTTGCAATAACCAAAAACTGGAAACAACTCAAATGCTCATCAACAGGTCAAAGGACAAATTGTGCTGTGTATTTAGGATGGAATGCTACCCATCAGTAATATGAAAATGAACTGTCAGAAGTACAGCAACATGGAAAAACCTCACAAACTTTATGCTGGGCAAAATGAGCCAGACCTCTCATTCCCCCTCCCCCCAAAAAGTATCTGATATATAATTTAGTTTGTATGGAATCATAGAAAAGACAAATTTACAGGGACAGAGAACAGTCAGTGGTTTTCTGAAGCTGTGAGAGAGGATTAATTCTAATGGGACACAAGGGAACTTTTCAGTCTAATGGAAATGTTTCAGGACTTGAATTTGGTGATAGCTACAAGGGCCTATGAATTTCTGAAAATTTATCAAAATGCACACTTGAGTTCATTTATTACATGTAAATTATACCTCAATAAGTTTTATTTTAATAAATAAACAACAAAATGCACATTTCACCTATTTTTTGAAATATGAACAAGATATATTTGAGTGAGGACCGTTGGCTTTGTGTCTGTTGTGTCATGGTGCATAATGTCATAATGGGTCCTCTACAGTTTCCAACTTGGGTTCATTTAAAGGAGAGCAAGAATTTAAAGGCACTTCTGAACTATTGTGAGTGCAGGATGCTTTACAATTTTTAAGCTTTTTTTCCCCTAATATTTTAAAGTTGCTTATCCATACCTTACTGAGTAATTTTTTTTTCCTAAGTGAAATGTCTCTCTGGAACTTTTCCAAAACATTCTATTTAGATGTTATTTTTAAAAACTAAAACATTTTCGCCTTTTTGCTAGCTTACTTAATAGTTCATTAAATAGCTTATTTATGATAACAGGTTCAAGTGGTATGAGTAGGTTTAGGATCAAATCCAGCTGACTCTGGTAGCAGGTTGGAGCATGAGTCAGGCTGTGCTCACGGCCGTGTTCACTCGTTGTGCACAAAGACACATGACTTAGTGGCCACTGGGATGGAAACTGAAGATTGCTAGTTTGTCACACAGTGCCTGACATACAGTACGTGCTCAATATCTGCTTAATTTGAATGATTACCTTCTACATTATCTATCATGAGTCTTAAGGATTTGATAGTAAGTGCTCAAGAAATGTTGAATTATTTTCAACCTTATGTGAAATTACATGAGTTAAGCCTCTATTCATTTTAGAATCTTTGGCAATCCTATATTAAAAATCACATTTTGGAATGTGAGTTCCACAAGGGTATATCTGCCTTACTGCTTTATCAACTATGTTGGCCCATAGTAGATACTCAATAAACATTTTGTGAAAGCATAATTTTAATGAGTCTTCTGCCTTCTCAGGAAGAATGGGTCTAAACTCATCTCTAATAACTTTCTCAAAGTTTTCAAGTTGGAAAATTTCTCGTGCAAACTTTTTTTAATTTAGGAAATTCCTGAAAAATTATTCTGAAGTTGATAGTATAGAGATGAAACTGATAAAGGGTCTCTGGTCATCATCCATCACTCCCCTCCAGTCTTCTTCCTTTATTTATTTATTTGTTTGTTTGTTTGTTTACTGCGTTGGGTCTTCATTGTTGCACGCAAGCTTTCTCCAGTTGCGGCAAAGGGGGGCTACCCTTTGTGTGCGGGCTTCTCATTGGGGTGGCTTCTCTTGCTGCAGAGCACGGGCTCTAGGCACATGGGCTTCAGTAGTTGTGGCACATGGGCTCAGTAGTTGTTGCTCACGGGCTCTGGAGCACAGGCACAGTAGTTGTGGCACACAGGCTTAGCTGCTCTGCGGCATGTGGGATCTTCACCAACCAGGGATCGAACCCATGTCCCCTGCTTTGGCAGGCAGATTCTTAACCACGGTGCCACCAGGGAAGTCCCTTCCAGTCTTCTTCCTTTCCTGAGGATCCCACGTATTCGAATCCTCAGATCCCTTAAGGTTCTTTGGAGCACATTTTAAGAATCTCTGATTCTGGTTCACACCTTAACTTATGAAATGGGTATCTGACGCCCATGGTAGTTGAATGACCGAAGGTCACACAGCTGTGTATGTATGATAAAGCTAACCCACAAGCTCTGTCTTCTGACTTTTATGCTAATGTTTTTTAACTACATTTCTGTTTCAATTTTGCTGTATCCCACGGATAACATCTTATATATTTAAACGTTTATATATATTTAAACATTTTTCTTTAATAGGGATCTTCCCTTTTCTTTAAGATACACCATTGCTTCCCGTTGTGCCACCTGGACCAAGCTACATTATTCCTCGGTGTTTACACCATTCAAGTATTTATAGACCATCATCATGGCACTCCTTAGTCATCCTTCAGCCTCGTTATATGTACATACATAGCTCCTCCAATCTTTTTGTACAAGTCAGTCTCTCTAGTCTCTTCATCATTTGTACCATTCTTCTCTCTAGTGCCTCTAAGAGAACAGTTTGAGGATATTGCAGATGGGAAGAAATAACCCCAACATGTTGTAACAGGGGGGAGAAAAACACACTGAATAGATGAAAGGAACAATCTACAGGTTAATTAGTAGTATGGCCACAAATATGTGCACAGTTTTGTTTCAGAAATAAAGCAAGCTGTATTTGTTGTAACGATCTCTTCTTTGAACTTAACAGAATGCCGATAATGCCAAGCTGTGTTTACAGTCCAAATTTTTGCTAAAGACCTTCAACTTTGCACTCCGCTCGTGTGGTACCTCTTGCCCAAGACAGAACTACAAATAAAAGCACATAAGCAGGAGCTGATGCAAGAACCCATTACTGAGCTTATCTGTTTTTGTGCAGTTTCTATGGATTTACTTGGTTTCTGGGAGCTCCCTATAAGCCTTAGTAAGGGAGAGCCCTTACTTATCTTAGTAGATATTAGGCACTTGGGTATTAGTCATCCTGTAAAAAATGTTTACTGAATATGATAATCTAAAAATGGAAACTACATTAGTACAAGAGGAATCACCCAGAAATACTCTGCTGACATAAATAGAATATGCTTATGGCCTGGTTTTCTTGAGGTTTTATGTTTGTGTTGTTGTTGTTTGTTTTTAGTTCATAATTTTTATAAGTTCTCAACAAATTTGGGGGTCTGTCCAAAGATTGTTATTGAACTTATTCTCCTTATCCTCAGGCAGACTTAATCTAACTTCAGTTTGCATATTCATCTTATAAAATTTATCCCAGAATGAAAAATTGAAGGCTGGGAAGGTGCTTAGAAAAACACTTGATACTTGATTCAGTGTGTTCATTTTATAGCAGGAGATAGAAAGTATATGCTCAGCCCAGGTACGCTGAGGAAATGTTCCATGTTTTTTGTTTTGTTTTGTTTTGTTTTGTTTTAAGAACTTTTATTGAGATACAGTTAACAGACAATAAACAGCATATATTTAGAGTCTACAATTTGGTATCCCAATCTCCCAATTCATTCCCCCCCAACCCTCCCCGCTTTCCCCACTTGGTGTCCATGTGTTTGTTCTCTACATTTGTGTCTCTATTTCTGCCTTGCATTTCCTCTTTCATAGTTGTTAGCATTTGCCTTATGTATTGAGGTGCTCCTATATTGGGTGCATATATATTTATAGTTATCTCCTCTTCTTGGATGGATCCCTTGATCTTTATGTAATATCCTTTCTTGTCTCTTGTAACATTTTTTATTTTAAAGTCTATTTTATCTGATATGAGTATTGCTACTCCAGCTTTCTTTTGATTTTCATTTGCATGGAATATCTTTTTCCATCCCCTCACTTTCCATCTGTATGTGTGCCTAGGTCTGAAGTGGGTCTCTTTGAGACAGCATATATATGGGTCTTGTTTTTGTATCCATTCAGCCAGTCTGTGTCTTCTGGTTGGTGCATTTAGTCCATTTACATTCAAGGTAATTATCAATATGTATGTTCCTATTACCATTTTCTGAATTGTTTTGTTTTTGTAGGTCCTTCTCTTATGTTTCCCACTTAGAGAAGTTCCTGTAGCATTTGTTGTAGGGCTGGTTTGGTGGTGCTGAATTCTCTTAGCTGTTGCTTGTCTGTAAAGCTTTTGATTTCTCCGTTGAATCTGAATGAGATCCTTGCTGGGTAGAGTATTCTTGGTTGTAGGTTCTTCCCTGTCATCACTTGAAATATATCGTGCCACTCCCTTCTGGCTTGCAGAGTTTCTGCTGAGAAATCAGCTATTAATCTTATGGGAGTTCCCTTGTATGTTATTTGTCATTTTTCCCTTGTTGCTTTTAATAACATTTCTCTGTCTTTAATTTTTGTCAGCTTGACTACTATATGTCTTGGCATATTTCTCCTTGGATTTATCCTGCCTGGGACTCTCTGCGCTTCCTGGACTTGGGTAGCTATTTCCTTTCCCATGTTAGGGAAGTTTTCAACTATAATCTCTTCCAATATTTTCTTAGGTCCTTTCTCTCTCTCGTCTCCTTCTGGGACCCCTATAATGCGAATGTTGGTGCATTTAACATTGTCCCAGAGGTATCTTAGGCTGTCTTCAGTTCTTTTCATTCTTTTTTCTTTATTCTTTTCTGCATCAGTTGATGATCACCATTCTGTCTTCCAGCTCACTTATTCGCCCTTCTGCCTCAATTAATCTGCTATTGGTTCCTTCTAGTGTATTTTTCATTTCAGTTATTGTGTTGCATATCTCTGTTTGTTTGCTCTTTACTTCTTCTAGGTCTTTGGTAAACTTTTTGATCTTTGCATCCAGTCTTTTTTCAAAGTCCTGGATCATCTTCACTATCATTATTCTGAATTCTTTTTCTGGAAGGGTGCCTATCTCCTCTTCATTTAGTTGTTTTTCTGGGGCTTAATCCTGTCCCTTCATCTGGTACAAAGTCCTCTGCTTTTTCATTTTCTCTATATTTCTGTGGCTGTGGTTTTCAGTTCCACAAGACAAAATACTGCTGATACTGCTTGATACTGCTGTCTGCCCTCTTGTGGAGGAAGCTATCTAGGAGCCTCCTGTGTGCTTCCTGATGGGAGGGACTGATGGTGGGTAGGGCTGGGTGGGTGGAGCTCAGTAAAGCTTTAATCCGATTTGGTGGGCAGAGCTCAGTAAAACTTTAATCTGTTTGTCTGCTAATGGGTGGGGCTGTGTTCACACCTTGTTGGTTGTTTGGCCTGAGGCCACCTAGCACTGGAGCCCACAGGCTCTTTGGTGGGGCTAATGGCAGACTCTGGGAGGGCTCACACCAATAAGCACTTCCCCAAACCCCTGCTGCCAGTGCCCCTGCCTCCTCGGTGAGCCACAGCTGCCCCCCCCCCCCCCCCTTGCAGGCAACCCTCCAGCACCAGCAGGTAGGTCTGGTTCAGTCTCCTTATCAGGTCACTGCTCCTTCCCCCTGGGTCCTGGTGAGCACATTTTTTTGTGTGCCCTCCAAGAGTGGAGTCTCTGTTTCTACCAGTCCTGTGGAGGTCCTGCAATCAAATCCCACTGGCTTTCAGGGTCTGATTCTCTGGGGATTCCTCCTCCTGTTGCTGGACTCCCAGGTTGGGAAGCCTGATGTGGGGCTCAGAACCCTCACTTTAGTGGGTGGACTTCTGCAGTATAACTGTTCTCCAGCTTGTGAGTCACCCACCCAGCATTTATGGGATTTGATCTTAACGCAATTGCGCCCCTCCTACCGTCTCATTGCGGCTTCTCCTTTGTCTCTGGATGTGGGGCATCTTTTTTGGTGAGTTCCAGTGTCTTTCTGTCAATGATTGTTCAGCAGTTAGTTGTAATTCCGGTGCTCGTTCCATGTTTTTCTCAAAAGCTCTCATATGGTCCAGAAAGCGTTCTTGCAATCCCAACTAGATCCTTCCTGCAGAACTTTCTATGCCTTCCTTGTGCTGCTCTCTCCATCTCACAGAACCATGAATTTCTACAAAGTGGCAATGTGATTTCTTGCTCTGTTCTTTTTATAAAACATTGCACCACACCGCAGAAATGATGATAACCAGTGGAATTTATTAGAATGGAATTTCAACTTTTCTACCTTTAAACCCAGTGATCGTGCTATTCTGGAGGTGGCAAAGAAGGGTGATTATTTCCTCTCTCACGCAAAAAGCAAGGTTGTGAAGGGACTTATTCTCTGAATGAAAGAGGAGAGGGGAAAAGTAGGAACCTTCTCATGTTTTATTCAGATGTGAACAAAGAAAATTGAGAAGTGTGTTTCCTTAAAATTGACACCATTTGTATCCCAAACATTTTGGTAAGTGATAGCAGACAATTGTGCAAGCTTCTTGAGAGAGAGAAATTTTTCCAGGAGCATAGTCCCGGTGGGACGTATTACCTAAAAGTAATACACTAATCGCTTTCAACCTTGCATATTTTCACATACTGTATGCATACATACATGTATTAATAACTCTTCCCAAGACGTCACTTCAGCGCTCTGAGAGCTCAGTGTTGCTATGCAAGTGCCACAGATGGAATCCATGCCGACTGCAGTTTAGCAACGAGGATTTTACAGACACACAAGGGCAAAGATGGCCTGTGGTCTAAGACTTCGCGCCTGGGTCTCCCTCTGAGCTCTGGTGTAGCATCATGTGTCAAATATTCATGGCATCCATCTGCCCACTCCACTGTGAAGATAAATGACACTGCCAGCATTTCCAGGAAGCTTAGATCCTCACAGTCTCTCCACTAACATCCAATACTGCATCCCATCTTGTAGCTTTTGCATAGGAATTCCTTAAACTGTGTTTTCTAGATGCAAGTCCCAGATATATAAATATTTTCTGCTGTATTGTGCATGTGATTTGTATTAATAGTCATAACAAAATTTACTTTACAGTGATATATTTTGAAGGAATTTCTTACATTTTGCTGTATACATGTGTGTGTGTGTGTATATATATTTATATATATATATATATATATCTTCCTCCCAGTTACTTTGGGTCACTTAGTTGTTTGCCCAAAGTCATAGTTATGATAGAATTAGGACTAGAACTCAGTTCTTCTAACCACAAATCTGCCACTTATTTCATTCAAGTGGTTCTTACTCTTTAAAAAAATAATGAATAACAAAATAAAACTGGAAACCCATCAAGTGAATATTAAATGTAACTCCAATGTACAAACCAAATCGATTCAGACCAGCTATGGTCAAACGGAAACCAGAACCTGGCCTTCTGTGGTTCCAAGGTACCTCTGCAGAACCCAGTACCCCACATCCTACTGCCATTTTTTCCATTTTCAGATCATACAGATGTACAGATCCAAAGTATACCAGGTGTTTCAGACAGAAATGGAATGGTGGTGCTGGTTCAGAGGGTAATAGAGATGGAGTAAACCTTGTTCCAGAATCGTGCAGGATTCATCCTGGTGGCCTGCAGTTTCCCACACAATACTTGCATTTATTGATACAGTGACACTTTACCTTATGCTCAGGCCACAGCGCCTGCTAGTGGAAAGAAACATATTTGAGGCAGCACACTGGCAAATAGTTTCGTGCAGCTACAAGCGCGCTCTACTGAGAGCCTGAAGGCCTGGATTCAGGTCTCGCCTCTGCTGTTAGCTTGCTATAGGATCTGAATCAAGGCACTGCCTCTGTCTGAGCCTTTGCTTTTTCATCTGTAAACGAGGTTGGACTGGATGGTTTCTAAGTTTTCACAGCTCTTACATTTTAGGACTTTTAAAATCCTCTGACAATGCATTATGGGCATTGCAGCACTGAGTAGAAAATCCAAAACCCAAGTAAGATTCATTGGCTTCCCTGGGATGTAGTGTCAGGCAAGAGTATCACCCATCCCTGGGTCCAGCACCATTGCAAGCAGGTGATGTGGTCCAGCTCAAAGATCGCTAGACTTGGGGTCAGATGAACTGAGCTTGAATTCCCACCTTTCAAATCATGTACAAGGTTACTCATAGGCTACCTCATTTGTTAAAAGAGGATAGTTGTCTTATCTGGTTTTAGTTACTATAAGATTCAAATGAGAACATGGAAATGATAAAGTTTTATGTGAAATTGCAGGCTTACTATCAATCTTCATATATCAGAAATCTAAAAGAAGTGGTGTTAGTTATAAGTTTTATTTTGCTCTTTTTGGTAGTGTCGGGTGAAAATGTACATTTACTATTATAAGGCAATACATAAATATAAGGAGTGCTTGTTAATATTATAAGGAGACGATTATGGCTACAATTAGACGTTGAAATACAATAGCTTCAGGAGCACCCAGTGTTGGATTTGCTCTTAAGTAACCAAAATACATTTGAAGCTTTCTCACCAATAAAACTAAAAGTAACACAGCAAACAAAGTTTTTTTAGCTTTGAGTGGAGCCTGAGGGAAACGCAGATACCATCAAGCACATTTTAATCATGTCAAAAATAATCATTGTAGTAGCAGTTTTAACTGTACTAGTAAACATTGATCTTTTTTCCTGTTAACAGATCAATCATGAAATGAATTTTAAATATAGAAGAATAGATTGAACATTAAGAGTCGGGGTATGAAAATGCCTGTGTGTAAAAATTAACTTGAAATGAAATCTTGCTTTAGCCAAAAGAGATACTTGTATTCCTGTTAGGAGTGTTGTTGGTTTATGCAAGCTTACATCTGCAAGACTGGATGTTTTTAAGAATTTTGGCATTCTAACGTCAAAAGCCAGGTTAGAGGATGGGTGAAGTGGGCTTTAGGCCAGACGGATTGGGCCCCAGTTCCATCCTCAATAGGTTTGTGGCCTTGGGCAAGTTACCTAATCTCTTTAGGCTGCCATTTCTTATACTATAATGAACATAATGAGGGGACCTACGTCATCAGGTTGTTGGAAGGATTGCTTGAGATAATATGTTTAAGTACTTAAAACTGTGCTTGGCAAATACGTGCTGAATAAATCACAACGATTATCATCATTCTGGGTCCACAAATGTTTTCAAGTTTGGGATGGAATTTCTAACACTAAATTCTGTTAGTACCACATTGGTAAATATAAGTCTCACATAACTGCCTCACAGACGCAGCTGCCTCTTACCCCCACACGGAGTACCAACTTTAGAGGCGGATTCAGAGCGTTCATCTCTAGTCCTGGTCGTACTGCGCTCTTCCTTTTGAAGTTGTCCTCCACCTCCTATAGCTGGAGGGAGAAAGAAGCAGGGCCTGTGCTAGGCACTTTGTAGCTGTTCCTGTCGTTGAACTTGGTGATCAGGTAGGCAAGGCAGTCATCATCATGGCCTTTTTTAAAAAATTTGTTTTTAAATTGAAGTATAGTTGACGTACAATGTTGTGTTCATTTCTGCTGTACAGCAAAGTGATTCCATTGTGTGTATATATATATATATATATATATATATATATATATATTTATACTCTTTTCCATTATGGTTTATCATAGGATACTGAATACAATTCTCTGTGCTATACAGTAGGACCTTGTTGTTTATCCATTCCTTTTCACAGAGGATGAGAAACGGTTATCACCGTGCACAGGACTTAGCCCATGATAGACGCTCAGTAAGTGTGTGTGTTGAGGGGTTGAAAGAATAGCTGGATAGATGACTCAACTGCTTGTTTGAAAACATGGGACTTCAGCCTCCGAGAATTTAGGAAACTTGTCCGGGCTCCCATAGCTAGTGAGTAACACAGGCAAGACTTGCAGTGCTGTCTGACTGCCTTTATACCATGGAATATATAATTTTGTTCAGAGGGCACCGTGTATTGTATCCCAAACTGCAGAGCATGATTGTTTTCTGTTTTGCTTTTGTTGTTGTTGTCTGGTTTTTGGTTCTGTTTGTGCTGCTCCTCCTGAGACTGGAAGTTGTTGTCAGACAGTGATTGTCCTGACCACTGTGCCTGTGTGTGTGTGTTAGTTTAGCGGAGGTTAGGACCGGGATACGTGGTGCCCAACTGGCTCCCTCTGCGATTTCCTGGGAAGTAGCTCCTTAGGGCCGAGGCTTTTGGTCCCAAACGTCACTCCTTTCTGAGGATACTCTAGGACAGACTCTGCTTTGTGGACCACATACACACGTGGTTCCCTTTAGAGCAATGGTTCCCAGCCCCACAGCACATTAGCATCGTGATTTCAGAGCCCCACACCCGGACCAAATAAATCAGAATCCCTGCAAGTGCAGCATGACTATCGGTATTATTTTAAAAGCTTTCCTGGTGGGAAGCCAGAGTTTGAGGTTCAACACTTCAAGCTCTTCTCTGAAGGACCCTTACCTGTGCTGATTTCCCCACCTGTAGCCAATCCTGACACTTCACTGAGCTCTCCTGAGGCTTGGGGGGCTGGAGAAGTGATGCTCTACTGGCTCTTCTTTCCCTAGGAGTAGGAATAGATCCCACTTCTCACCAGTGCTGAAAACATCGCAGTATGATTGAAGAATAAAGTGTATTCCTAGAAAACCACGTGCTGATTGAGAAGATGGGCTTTAGAAGTCTTTCCTGGTTCCCATCCCAGCCTCACCTCATTCTACCTTTGAGACCTTGGCCAAGTGACTTAACCCCAGGTTTCTTATCTGTAGAATAAGAATAGATAAAGGTTGATGGGACTAAATGAGAGAATACATGGAGAGGGCTTAAGGCGGTGTCCGGCCCAGAGGGAAAAACACAGTAATTTTCTTTTATGTTTTTGTTACACAACGCAGTATATTTAAATCGTGAAACATACTTGCTTTTGAAGCCCTATATGGGACCCCCACCCCAATTTACCTCCTTACCTGAAGGTCCAGCCTAAGCAAATATGTATCTATAAATGAATCACCTCATGGCTAGACTTTGTAATGACTTCCTTTTACCAGGTCCCTGGGTTCTCCCTCCATCCCATCAGGTTTGTTGCCCAGGACTTTGTCCACCCGTTCTCGAACCATTCTCTCTGAAAATTTTTGGGAGTCTGTTTGTTTTGTTTTCTTGTCACTTAGCTTGATTTCTTATTTTGTACTAAAATCCTTCTTATGTTGTCTCTTTCCGAACCCTTTCTATGTCTACCGCTGGTTCTAGTGCTGTTGTAGTCATTGCTCCTTTTCCTGTTGTCTGTGCACGTGTGTGCATGAGAGAGAGAGAGAATAGGGAAGAGAGAGAGGAGAACAGCTATCTGCCCCCTGCTGCTTCCTCCCATCCATGTGCCCATTGAATCTGCAAGCCATCTCTGCAAGGACCATCTAAGCAATAACAGTCAAGTAGTATAATACAATTATATACACACAAGCAGTGACAAAATTAGATGTGTCCTTCAGTCCAGCTTTTAATATATGATAAGGACCCCAGGATTCACAGAGCTAAATAGCACTAACGAGAGGAGACTGAATATTGGTACATTATTTAAAGGCAGAGTCCAAGAAAATAGTAAAAACTTGATTTGATGTATGATGGGTACTGTGTGCTATCACACCTTAAATGGCTATCTATATTGTCTAAGGCCATATTAGCAGTGTCATATGATAAATTTACTTATGGCACAAAAGAAGCCTGTTCTATAGGAGAGCCTGTAATCAATATCCGTGAACTGCTTTCTCTGGCTTAATGCTGGCAAAGTATTTTATGGTAAAACTTAGCAGATTCTCTTCATGTGTGTTATCAATGGGTGGAAAGCTACTGAAAACTCTTCAAACTAAGACATAAAGAGACAGCATTAAGGAAATTACTCTTGTTGCTGAAAAGCAGGATATGTTATGATGCCACAGAAATTTCTTTTCTGCAGCCAACGCATGGTTAACAGTCTGCCCCCTAACTGTTTTACGTGCCGATGAAGTCTGTTTGGGCGATACTTGTCAGCTGTTACCCTGACAAGCAGTACAGAAATAGGCACCCCTTGGCACAGTGGCTTAACTTGGCTGAACATTGCAATCACCTGGAGAGCTCTTAAAAAGTCCAATCCTAAGACATCCACCTCAGACCAATGAAATCAGCATCTCTGGAGCTGGGACCCAGAGATCAGTATTTTTTTTTAATTCCCCACATGATTCCTACATACAGGCAAGGTTGAGAAGCATTGTCCTAGGACTTAAGCAGTTTAAAAAGCAGTTGTCTGTTATTACATGCATTAATAGGGTTCCATAAAGTAAAAGCTGTGATAATTAGAAAATGCCATCATCCTAGAACCTTGAGCGAATGTCGTATAGACCTGTCACATAAAGAGTACAAACTTGTCCTGTGATCTTTTTGTACTTTCAGTGGAAGATAATTTCTGAATCAGCTTAATGGAGGCTGTGCTTTAGGAAGATAACTCCAGTGGATATATATAGGGTAAATTAGAGCAAGCTTTGTTTCTAGGAATAATTGCTATCATTTCACTACTCTGATATAACCTGATTGATCCAACTTTTGGAACAGGACTTTGTTCAGAATGTATTTTAAAAGGTGCTTAGTGAAAAAGCTGATATATCATACAATTGGCATATGAAGTTTCAATTCATTATAATATTTAAAGATAGAATATTAATTTTGCTTATGCCTGAAATTTCTGTCAAGAGGCAAGGAGGACCTGAAGACACACATGACCTGGCTTCATGTCTGCATAAATGTACTCGTTTGCTTTATTTATTTGTTTATTTACTTATTTATTTATTTTATTGGCTGCATTGGGTCTTCATTGTTACCTGCGGGCTTTCTCTAATTGTGGCGAGCGGGGGCTACTCTTCATTGCGGTGCGCGGGCTTCTCATTGTGGTGGCTTCTCTTGTTGTGGAGCGTGGGCTCTAGGCCCATGGGCTTCAGTAGTTGTGGCACGTGGGCTTGTCAGTTGTGGCTCGCGGGCTCTAGAGTGCAGGCTCAGTAGTTGTGGTACACGGGCTTAGTTGTTCCACGGCATGTGGGATCTTCCTGGCCCAGGGCTCAAACCCATGTCCCCTGCATTGGCAGGTGGATTCTTAACCACTGTGCCACCAGGGAAGTCCTGTACTCATTTGCTTTTGATGTTGAACAATGCACAAGTTTGGGAGTATCTCACCCCCATCACCATGGCACTGACTCTCAAAATGACTGGACACTTTTGGTCTCACCTCAGAAGCAAGCCGTATCTGCAGAAGAGGCTCTATGGCCTGTTGTATTCATGGTGTACTGGTCACAAGAACATCATTTTTAAATGAAATTTTATTTTCACATTAGAAAGGAAATAAATTCACATCCCGAAAAGAGAAAGTTGGGACCATTAAATATGAAAACCCATGTCCCACTACTCCACCTCTGCTGCTTCACTTGTAGATTTGCCTGTAATGTCATCCTTCACCCATACCATTCCTAAAAATGTGTTGTTCAAAGAGTGTGTAAACTTCCAGACTTGACTAAAGTAGTAAGACTACCGTAAAGCCTTTCCATTTGTAAGAGGGAGTAAATCAGAGCTAGTGGAACAATCAGGAAGTCATGGCAGTGACCCATGAAAGACAATAAGCCCAATGTGGGCAGCAGACGTGATGGAAAAGAAGCATTTCAGAGACTTTGCAGAGGTTGTGATAGTTACGGGGGTGGAGGAGGAGGAGGGGGAGGGATGAGAAGAATCCCTGACTCTCTCTGCAGTCGATACAAATCAATATATATATAACAAACGATAATATATGGACAAATTTTTTTTGGCTTAGGCATCTGGTTCACTGACAGAGTTCTCCCGGGCATCTAACCCTCTGTCACTGGATTTTTTAAGTTACTGTGCTAAGCTTTGCCAACAAACTCGTCATACGAGCCCTGGGTCTGAACTTGACCCTGAGCTTCCCACTGGCCCCTAATCAGCTATGTTTCCTTCATGCTCTGATGCCTCCGAGTCTTACCATTCCCTTGGTTTTTGTCGTTTAAAAGCGCTGAGATACTTGTCTCCAGGATGGGCAGCAAGATTGTGGGATGCTTTTAATGATGTGTGGCGTGAACCCGTCTACAGGCAAGGATGCATTATGCTCGAGTGACTTTCTTTCCATTGTAAATGCCTCCCTAAAAGGCATAGTTTGTAAACTTTTGTTAATGTGAAAAGGGAACATTCGGGCACCTTTTCTGGCCTGCTGATGTAGAGAGCTATTTTTAATTTTTGTTCTTCGCTCTTTTTCTGTGCTTGTGATTTTAAAGGTGCCAGACTGACTGCTCTCGAGCCTGGTGTCCCTGATTTCTCCCAAGAATAGGAAAAATACGGGAGGCAGCAGAGCTGGTCATGTCTGGGTCCAGCATATTGGCCTGACCCACTCTGGAAGAATATTCTCCAAAACATAAAGGAAAAGATTGTTCCTTGTGACCTTATGAACACAGTTCATCTGCTTTCATAGCTGAGAGGACAAAACCTTGTTGTCCCACCACCAAGCCACTGCAGAGTTTTTGGATCCAGGAAACCCAGCCACTCATCCCCTCTATGGAAAAACTAGAGTGTTTTTCTCTCTTCTATCCCCATCTGTCAAAATTCCATCATTTAAGGTTGGACTTAAATGCCTCTTTCTCCACAAAACCTTTCCTGAGCCTTCTTGGTGTGATGTTCCTTCCACATCTCCATAGCACTTTCTCGAATGACACCACATTTTGTCATGTGATTGTAGGATGTATATAGTCTCATAATTAATGTGAAAGGCACTGACGTCGTATAATTCATTTCTGGGTATCATACAGATTCTAGTACTGGGCAAAGAGTAAATACCTGGGGAATGCCTGTTGAATACAATAATAATTCCAGAGCTTAGCTTTTCATCCTGACCTTTAGGGCTCTGCTCCGACCTTTCCCTTTAATCAGTGATGGAAATTTTCTCCTAGATCCTCATGGGTAGCTCTCAAACTCTCCATAAACCATGTAGGCTCAGGCTCTTGGATTCCAGATATTATACTTTGGGCAGACACAGTCTGGAATCATAACTGCTACCTCTACCTGCCTCGTCGACCGCTATGACCAATAGTCAATAACATTTGGCCAGAACAGATTTTTTCCAAAGTGTGGTCCACAGATCGCTAGTAGTCCCCAGGAGTATCAAGGAGTCCAGTTTGGTGTCTAGAAAAGAATGAGTAATAAATAATTATTTCGTTGACTTGCATTTAATGAACTTGAAATGTAAAATTACAATATTCACAGGAATCCAATATGGTCTTAATGAATCATCATATTCTTAAAGATTGCATATGTACCACAAAACTTGTGTTGATTGGTGTTGTTTAACCGTTGTTCAGTAACAGTGCCATTCAGCTCATAGTATTTTTATGTCATTAGTATGTTTTTTTTCCTGCTGCTGCTAAACTTGCATTTTTTATTATTACTATTATATTACACTATTTCTTCAGTTCGCCAAAATAGATCAGTGATTTGAATATGATTCTTTGAAAGTGGAAAAAATAGTGATAAAGATAATGCCATAAATACCACTTCAGATTAATATTACAAATATAAGTGTTAGCAAACACAACTGCAGTATAAATATTGGAAATGAGTCTGTATACACTGGGATGAAAGTGATTATGTTGTGCAAGCCGTTGAAAAAGAAAAATTTGAATGCTGTAATGAGGATGTATTTTTTAAGTTATGTTTTATGGATTGGGGATCCATTCGCCTGCAATTCCCACTGTGTTGTCTGTAATGAAATGTTGTCAGACTTTTAGCATCCTTTTCAGGTATAGTATAGTGAACCTCTTAGGAAACCAATTGCTTTTCTTTTTCTGAATAATCACAAAAATAGTGTCGTAAAAATTCTAGTTTTGTTACTAAAGGCAATGAGAGTCTAAAATTTTAAAGCACCTTTCTAAGGCTATACATCTTATCATAAAAACATATACAAGTTCACTCTTGGATAGAAGCTTGTAACTCAAGCCACAAAGTTTATTACAAATATTTTATCAAGTTTATCAATGTCAAGAATATGATATCAAGACTTCATAAAAATATCAACTATGATGGAAGTGGCTCTGTTTCCAAGAGTTTGATTCTTTTTTCAGCACTTGATATTTCTTATTCTTTAGGAGAATAAACTATTCTTTAGTTTGGGCTATATTTTAAAGATGCATTCAAATTCTGCAACGAAATATAAAGAACTACTTTCCAGGGCCAATGCAACCAGAGAGGATTAGAAACATATTTGCCTCTTCTCTCCCAAGTTGAAACGCTTAACCCCCCTCCATTTTAGGTGCGAAATAGTTGTCAATCCAAAGTGATGGAGCGCTGAAAGCAGTCTTTAGTGAGAAGTCTCTCCACCATGTCAGTCAGCTCTGTGTTCAATCCTGATGCACAGAACCAGGCAGTGGCAAGACAGCAGAGTGGTTTAGGACCATCAACACTGAAGCTAGACTGCTTGGGTTAGTAGGTAGTTAGCCACTTTTGTAACCCAGTTTCCTCATCTGTAAAATAGGGATACTAATAGTACTTGCCACATAGGTTGTTGTGAATATGAAATGAGTTAATACATATAAAGCACCAAGAAAATGCCTGACCCATAGGAAACACTAGGTCTGCTAAAGCTTATCTGTAAAAGCCCGCTGATTTTACTGACATTCCCAGTGGCTTCTAATTACCTGTTAAGGCCTTTTACCTTCATAGAAATAAAGAATAAGAAGAGAAACTGAATTTGGCTCTGACCTCGGCTCAAGGTTCCCACAATGAAGCCAGCTATGGATACAGCTTTAGGCCAGCACAAGGCCTCTCAATGATATAAATGTTATTTTGTAAATTACATGTTACCGTTATGATTCAAAATTTAGTGAGGTTTTTTTTTTTTTTAACCTAAACGCAATGTCCATATATGGTTAGAAGCCCCATGAGTCAATTTAATAATGCTGAAAATTTGCAGGACACTGGGCTGGACAATGACCACCAAGGCCATGAGGGCCTCAAAACCCTACAGTCTATGGAAGTGCTGTATGATTAAGGGATATTCAAACTATAAACACACTTGGAGGCAATGCTGAGTTGTAATGTCTTAAAGGGTGTCAGGTGTAAGAGATGAGACATTTCTTGAGACAGAACTGGGACTACTGGATAACAGAATGAGGAAGCATTCCAGCTCAGTATGAGAACACTTTCTAGCAGTCAGCCACTGTCTGGAAATTAAATGGACTACTTCTTTATCTGCCTGTCACCGAGGGCTGGATGTAGAGGTTTTACAACCCAGGCTTTTGTGAAGGAGTTGAGGTTTGAGTGTGGACCCAGTTGCCTCACAGTCTAACTGGATACGTAGTGTCTCCAAGGAGAAAGACTTTCCAGACTATGCTTTGTACTCCTGCCATCCTTAGTCATGTTCCTCTTACGTTTGTGTGTGAGATTAGAGGCAGAGCACTGGCCTCGACATCAGGAGACCTGAGTCCTACTCTCCGTGGGACGGTGGCTGGGCGGGTGAACTCCTTAACTGACTCGTGAAATCCCCATCAGGCTGGCCTCGTGGGGGCTAGTGGGGGCTGTAGGGGTCACCTTGCTCATGATGGTGGTGGCGGTGGTGGTGATCCTGTCGCTGCTGTCGACGTACAGATGTGCTGTCCCCCCTCCCTGCCCTCCACGCCCACCGCCAACGGTGTCATCTTTAGGAGGACTGAAGGTGTGTTCTGAACAGTCAACCCCTTTCTTCTTTCAGGCCGCTGTGCTCGCTGTGGGGAGAACGTCGTTGGGGAAGGTACAGGATGCACTGCCATGGATCAGGTCTTCCACGTGGATTGTTTCACCTGCATCATCTGTAACAACAAGCTCCGAGGGCAGCCCTTCTACGCGGTGGAGAAGAAGGCCTACTGCGAGCCCTGCTACATCGTAAGTTCAGATTTGGTCCTCGGGTACTTTACGAAGATGACTTATTTGGCAAAATGCCAGTCACTCCAGCTCAAACGTAGCTATCAGATCTTTGCTTCTCATCAGACTTCAGAATGTGTGTGTGTGTGTAAATTGGCATATCTTAATTTTTATCTATATGTCCCCTGTTCATATGAGGTCAAAGGGTGCATTAGATGGGGCTACCATTCAATTAGTGGTCTGCCAGGAAGAGTATTACCCTGTGGCTTACAAGCATATATGTACAAGCTAACATGTTCCCCCTTTGAAGCATCAGAAGGTTTCCCAAGTAGCAGAGTCACACCTTTTATTATTAGGTCTCACTCTGTATTTGATGTCGTATTTGTAGAGAAACATTTCAGGGCCTTCGGACTTGTGAGCGCTGTTTCAAATTCCTGGGTCCCTTGAATCACCTTTTTTCTGCCTAGAATTTCTCTTACCTGTCATACCCAGCAGGTTTTCAGTGATGCAGTTAGAGAAAGTATTATGGAATACCTTAAAGGGAAATAAATAGTCATGCTGAATGAGCTAATGATTGTTTCCTTTTTTTAAATGCACAACTATATTTTAATAACATAACTGGGTGACTAAAAAGTACTCATGGTCACTTTATCTTAGCTCTTTGCCAGGCTACTTAAATCTACATGTTAAGCTATCTTCTGATAGAGCAGTTTGGTAAATGAACATAACTTTTTTAATCTAAAGTAAATTTCCCTGCTATCCTTCTACACGATTTTCTCTCTCTGTTGAACACTTGTTAGTGGAAAATGTAGTGCTTTTTTGCAAACCCGCACAAGAGGCATGATTTGGCCCTCGGTACCAACATTTCAACATGAGAGAAATCTTGGGTATTAGAAGTTAGGCATAGCTTTGCCGAGCTCCAAGGCTCAGATTTATTGCAGAAGTTTTTGACCTCATTGGGATTTTCCCATAACCTGACTGCTCTAACTCATTGCAGCCCTGGAATCTGTAGCACAGATCTGAAATTTCTTCGAGATTAAGATCTTACAGGGTTAAATATTGTTTTGTATCTCTTAAGTTCAATTTTATTTCATTTTCCTCCCCAACCACATATAACATCATTATAGTGCCACACAATGTTGGAGCTGGAAAAAAAACTTGAGGTCATTTATCTAACAGCTCTCTTTAGAAGTGAGAATACAGAGAGACAGAGAGGAAGAAAATGACTTCTGTCATTTTATTAGTGTCAGAGCCAGGATTAAGTTCGGTTGTTCACACTAGTCTCATGTTTGTTGCAGACACCACAAGGCTTTAGTTCATCCAGAACATAAACACAAGCATCGTGATATCCCGTTGATTTGGAAGGAACAGTTACATATCAGGAAAAGTCTAGTGAACAAAAGTTTACTTCTTTAGGAAATAAGAATGTTTCAAATATCACTCTTAGAAATCTTTGTTGAAAGAGAAAATTACAAAATGCCCTGCCTTTGTCAACAGACTGTCATTCACAATGACCTAGGACCACAGTGAAATTATTTATTGCAGGGAGCTCTGTGGCAGTGATGTCAGCAGAGCCTCTAGAAACACCTATGGCTGTTTGTCCATACATTAAGTGACCACAGAATACTGTGTTTTTTGTAGTTCTTGTGTCTATTTTTCACCCTTTTTTTGACCCCACCGTTGACTCTTGCTACTTGAATGACACTCCTGTGGCTGCTTCCTTCAGTTTTCCTGTATCTCTTACAAGCTAGGAATCACAGGAACAATATTGGGAAACAATATAACACAGTATGAAGAACATGGGTTTGTATTTGGTCCCATCACTTAATACTTTGTCTCGTTGTTGAAAGTTACTTTATCTTTCAAAGTGTCAGTTTGCTCATATATATAATGGTGATGATTGCAGGATTTTCCCCAGACTTACAAATATGAAATGAGGCCGTCCTTGTAAAGCATACTTGGCTGGCTCAGGGAAGGGCAGTGGAATGAATGTTATTCTGAGATTCATTTCGATAAGATTTCTGGCCTATTTAGCATTTCTGAAAGGGAGTATCTTACATGTGCAGTGAGATGCATCGGGTTTGGGAAATCTCAGACATACCCCTCTCCCATTTTTAAATGTTTTGCTTGCTCTCCTGAGTGTGTGGCAAAACTGAAGAAAGTCTAAGCTGGTTAATCATGAGCTTCTACAGTGGTGGACTGAGGTTTCCATCTCCATTCCAGGCGTAGCAGCTCAGCTTTTCTCTAGGATGTGTTTCATTCAGCCCTGGTTGCCTGTTACTATATACTCTGCTCATGACACGGGACACTATCTGGGTGATATTTAATCACATCCTTGGAAGAAGTGGGTGAATTCA
The DNA here is from genome assembly GCF_030028045.1 of Hippopotamus amphibius kiboko. NCBI lineage: Eukaryota > Metazoa > Chordata > Mammalia > Artiodactyla > Hippopotamidae > Hippopotamus > Hippopotamus amphibius. Next base: position 163,478,686 of record NC_080191.1, read on the forward strand.
AGTAATGGAAATTCTTACCATCCTTTTTGACTTCACTCCCTCCCAAGAAACTTTAATCAAGATTTTTCTTTAATGAGATCTATCCTTGGTGACTCTAAAAGTAATTTAATTCTTATCAGAATTCAGTTAAGCTCTACTCAAAGACCCTTGTTCGATATTGATTTCAGAGTTCAGCACAGCCCTCAAGCCCTCAGATGGATGTTTCAGCATTTTAATTTCTTCTGAACTTTCATAAGTCCAATAAGCTGCCACACTAAAAGTGCTCTTTGGGGGGAGCTTGAGGAAGCTGGGAGAATAAAATGACATAAGTTTGTTTTGAAGATAGAGTTTGTTTAAGGAGGACCCTAAGACTGTGTGTATCTCTCTTGGAACCAAAGCCCTTAGAACAGGAAGCAACTGGCAATGTCGTTAATTCAAATTGCCTCTTGTTCCGTTAGTGGAAACGAGATGCCTGAAAGACGTCCTGTACAAAACAGAGAAAACCTAAGCCCTTGGCTTCAGTCTGTGTCTTTTTGTTGTTGGTGGTGGTGGTGGTGATGGTGGTGGAATCAGAATATTGAAGATAGTGGTTTAGTTAATTATTTTTGTGTAAGGACCACCCTGTTTGATGCTCTGAGTGCAGGAAAGAGACAAGCCTATTATAAATTTAATTTATTCTTGCCTCCCTTGGTTATTGATCAACTTAAGATCGTATTTAAATTAAACATTTACATAATTTAGAGAGACATTTTACCAGTTATGGCTTTGTCTTTGATTTAATGATTATTCATATTTTCCTATGATTTCTTGAATCCTTAATCCTTACATGTACACAGCTGTAATCAAACAAATTTGGATTCAGTAAGGCATTGTAATTCTCTTTAATCATTTTATACGTGCTTTCTTTTGTATTTTCTATTGATTGAATTAATATAAATCGCTTTCCACTGTTAATAGTTTCCGTTTTAGCTTTTTATCTGTTTAGTTTTAGATTATGTTTACATACCACATTTTAAAACCATTGGCCACTAGAAAGATATTGGATATTTTCCAGTCTTTTAGTATTGTAAATAACATGCCTATAAATAACTGAGTAAAAATGTTTATGTTATTTTATTTTGAATTATGTTCCTAACATAAATTCTTTGATTTATGTTACCAAGTTTACTTTATGGACGTTTGGAGAACTTTTACTAGATTTACTAAAAAGATTTTCCCAATTTTCAGAACCATGAGCAATAATGAGACCAAATGGTAGACTATGACCTATCCACTACTGAAGAGGTTTGTTTACATTTATTTTGAACCAATTTTTAATAGGTGCATTATGTAATAGTTTTTCATTTGAATTTTTATAATTAGCAAAATCAATGAGATGCTTTTCTACGTTGATGATGGATCTCTTGAAAGCTTAGTTTTGATTATTCTTATGGATTTGTATCAATGAACAGGTTATCAATGAAGAGCACTAAGCTTCCTTGGGAAGAAAAGCGATATAAATAGAATACATTGGTTTTAGTCCTTGCTCTCCTGGTGTGATGTTAGATAAGTGATTTAATTTCTGAGTACCAGTATCCTCATTTATGAAAGGGAGATATTAACGTCTTCCCTGTTTTCAAAGGGAAGCAATGAACAAGTGTCATATTTTGTACATCAGGAAGAAATGGCTTACACATGTAACGGCCCGATCTGATTAATAACATTTCTTAGCTTAATCTGATAGAATTTAGAAATCCTCTAAGTTTGGGGTAATTTCATCGCTGCAGTTGCTATGGAAATACTGAAATAAATAGATGTCATAGAAAGAACATGAGGACACACATGAGAAGAAGAGGTTCACGATTTTCTTAAGAGGACTTTTGTGCTGGCCTAGGCAGCAACAGTGCCTCCCACTTATGTGTCCTTCTGCCCTTAATGAGACAGGTTTACTCATGAGTACAGATTTACAAAAGAATTGCTGTGTTCTCAGCATTGCCAAAGAGTCTGGGCCTAGAGACACAGTGCATCAGAGATTCTCAGCAAGTCTGTTTATGAAATGGCAGCCAAGGATCTTCCCCTAAACCAGGGCTCTTACTCAGAGTGGATGGAATCCAACTCCCGACTCTCCAGCAGTGGAAGTTGGTACAGACATTTTTATTACAGTTACAATCCAAGTGATTAAAAGACCTCAGGAAAGAGGAGGCCAGCTCCACAGGAGACTAAACACTGGAAGGTTCCTGAATTTGACGCATTAGTGGCCGACACACTCAGAGCCTTTTGCTCCCTCTGTCACTAAATGGCTACAGTCAAAACATTCTAACTTTTCAAGCTACATTAAGAGGTAGGTTTGGTGCCTTTGCAGGAAAGTTGTCCTTTTATATGCGCGACTCCTCCTAATTAAATGTTTTAAAAGCAGTTACGGCCAGTGCTTTGGGTATTAGGAAAGGACTTGAGAGTTTGGACTAAACTTGAAAAAGTCATATGAACGTCCCTCTTCCTCTTTTCTTAATTGCCCACCTCTGCCCTCTCATCTCCAAGGAATGTTTCTCTCCCTCTCTCTCTCACGCACGCACACGCACATACATGCACACACACGTTTTCTTCTTAATGTTACATCATCATCCCACAAGCACTCTCTCAGGGAGGAGAAAAATGGTTCAAGAGAGAGAAGAACGCGTCAAGCTTGCTCTTGAGCGATTGAACCCTGCTAACCACCATGAATAGTTCTCTCTTCCATTCGTGCAGCCCCTGACATTTCACAGTGCTCCTGAGCTCTACTACTGCACCTTACCATACCTGTCAGCACCTTGTGAAACACACAAGGGGGGGAGTATTAGTTCCATTTACAGTGATTTTGATATTTTCAAAGTAAAAGACAAACAAAGACTAGGAAACAGATTTAACTTGCATTTTATTGCTGTATCTATACTGCCGCCCTGAAACTAGTGTTCAGCTTTCTAAAAATGTGCAGATGCTGACCATCCCCTGGGATTATAGCCTTTGATTCCCAGGATTTTCATTGATGACCACATGAATCATGCCTTCCAGTATTACAGGCTGAACTGAAAGGCTGCACTTCTACTGACTTAAAACCATAGCCCCGTCTTTTCTTGAGCATTTGCTTTTCACTGTCTTTGAAATGCCTCAGGTTTTAAGGCAAAAGCCTCTTTTTATGGTTAAAAATAATATAGGAATAACTAATGTTTGTGTGGTGCTTTAACTTTTACAAAGCACTGTTCATCTCATGTCACTGTCTTATGATCTTAGAAAATAGGTACAATTATTATTGCCTTCATTTTCATTAGTAAGAAATTGAGTTTTAGAAAAAAACAGCTTGCTGTGTTCCACAGAGCATGAGTGTCAGATCCAGGACTTGACCCTGGCTTTCGATTTCATAAGTCCAGCCCTTTCCACATATCCAGCAAATCATTGGAAATCTCATTTGTTATTACTGAATTTCCTCTTTCCGTGTTAATTTTGTCTCTGTTACCATACTGAGCTCAGAATATTTTTTCTTATGGTAGTAACTCTTTTTTAAAAAAAAAAAAAGAAAACTCAGTTTTTAACTATTACGTGCTTATTCGAGAAAAATTGGAAAATATTTTTAAAAGGTATGTAGCTCTCCTGTCTAAATATTATAACAGTTTACATTTTACCACATATTCCTTTTCTATTTTCGTGTTCCTGTGTATGGATATATGTTTATAAATGTAACCACACCTCTGTATAAATGTTTACACACACACACACAAACACAATGAGATCATACTATTCATACGAATTAACTTGCTTTTATTACTTAATTGTATATCAGACTTTTCCTTCCACAGAAATAGTTTCTTTTAAATATTCCATGGACACTCAAAAAGAACATGTGTTATGTACACGTCCTTTCCGAAAAAGTGACTCAAAGAACTATTGCAGCAAATTAATTAATCAAAAAGTGTGTGGGAAATCCAGAGCAAATAAAATGGTGATAAGCCGTGAACCAATGAAACTAATAGTTAAAAATAAAGAGATAGGAAAAGATGTAATGGCAAACTCAGACCAAAAGAAAATAATATTAATTACCTACTAACTATAATATTAATAGCAGACAGGAATTCCCTGGTGGTCCAGTGGTTACGACTCCACGCTTCCACTGCAGGGGGCCCAGGTTCAATCCCTAGTTGAGGAGCTAAGATCCCTCAAGCCACGAGGCTCAGCCAAATAGAAAAAAAAAGAGAGAAAAAAAATAGCAGACAAAATACAATTTAGCACAAAACTATCGAATAAGCCAAAGAATATTATTTACTGATAAATGTCACAGTTCCCAAAGAACAGCTGTCTTTCTTCGTTAAATAGCATTACACTGAAATATATGATATAAAAATATTGATGAAATATGAAATGAAAATGGTAAAACCATAGTCTTTATAAAACTTTAACACATCTCTTGCAGTCTCTGACAAACCAATTATAAACATTGAATAGTATGATTAATATGATGAACATAATCTCTTTGGTCCGTACAACCAAAGAGATTATATCTTCTTTCCAAATCTTCATGGAAGATTTAGAAAAGCAGCTTATTGTAGTCTGAAAGGAAGATGTAGACAGTTCCTGCTTTGGCCGGCAGAGCTGTCCATAGTGTTATAGTAAGACAAGAAATCTGTTAAAGGGTAAACAGACATACTCTTGGGTTAAAAAAGTCTTAGAAAATAGTGACAACGCTAACACTGAATGGCAAGGAGAAGGGGCGGTAGCCAAAGTTGAGTTCCAAGTACAGTTAGAATCGCTAACTGCAACAAGAAAGAGTGCAAATACATGAACCTAAAAAACTAGACAAGGACAACAAAATCAACCCAAAGGGAGAAGGGATTAGCTAAAAGAAAGGCAGTTATCGATACCTTGAAAAATGCTCGGAGTTTTAGGTCCAGGAGATGATTTTTTGAAAAGCAATGAAATAAACACATCCAGTGAAGATAATCAAGGGAGAAAGAAAAATTACAGAAAATTAGGAGTGAAGAAAGAAGCTTTTCGCATAGGTATAGAAGACATAAAAATTACTGCAGTTAAAATTTTATATAAAAGAGGCTATTTTCTGTGCAAATCTATAGACAGAGGAAGAAAACTTAAATAACCTCATAAACATGGATGAAATGCAGAGCTACCACCTGAGAAAGGACCAAGAAATTTCACTAACAGGATTTTTGGTATCTTTGAAGAACAACTGATTCCTGTGCTATTTCAACTTTCAGAGCTTAGCAAGAGAAGATAAGCTTCCCAAATCACCTTGTAAAGCTAGCCTGATCCTGATTAATAATACCTCACCTAGATTGCCCCCCAAAGAACACTGTATGGTAATTAAGCTTTCACAAATGTAGAAATCCTAAATGAAATATTAGCAAATTGAATGCCACATAGTGAAACAACCCAGGTTATTCCATGATTCCAATGTTAGAACAGTATCAATAATCTTTTAACATAATTCATTGTATTGATATATCAAATTTAAAAAAACTAGATAATCATCTCTATAGATGCCAAAAGGACATTTAATGAAATTTATCACACATTCTTGTTTAAAAACAAAAACATCTGCAATAACTCAAAATGAGCTCTAAGTAAAATAGCAGGAAAAAAAAGATGTATTAAGTTAAATAGGATTAAATAAACTAATGGTGAGCCTTCTTCCTAGATTTTCCTAGATATGCATAGAATCCCTGCTATTATATTAACATTATTTTTAACATTCTAGACTTTGTTTTACATATATATTTCAATTACATATTTCTAACACAAAGATAAAAAACATAATAAGATGAAATTCCATGTATCCATTATTCAATTTAAGAAATAAAATGTTAGAAATTCAGTTGGAATCCCTTAGGTTCTTGTCCCTAATCACATTCTCAAGACTCCTGTACAGAGGTAGCTACTAGCTAAATTTGGTTTTTCATCAAATCCATGCATTTCTTTGTAGTTTTACTACACATCTCTAAAATATATATATATATATAATATATATAGTGTTGTTTGCATATAGTGTTTCTTGATTTTAAATGAATGGCATTGTATCATGCCTATTTTTCTGAAACTTTCTCACTCAACATCATAAGACTAGGATGTATAAATATTTACAGATGATATGATTATTGCTTAAGAAAATCTGAGAAAACCTAAAGTATTAGAATAACAAAAGTTTAATAACCTACCAACATCAAAATTAGGAATTTAAGTTTAGAAAATATAACAGGAAAAAAATTCCTTATACAGAAGTAACAAAAAGTATAAAACACCTAGGTAAACCTTTAAAAGCGTAAATGATCTAAGTGAAGAATGCTATAAAATTTTACAGGGATAATTAACTCATGAGCAAAGTGATCTGGGAATTGACTACGCTTTGGAAAGCACCTCTCACTTTAGCAGACATTTATATCAGCACCCTGTAATTATACAACAGCACAGCTTTCAGTGGGAGAAGAATAGTTCCTGCACTGTCCTTTGCTAATGGTTTTTATGTAGCCCTTTTCCCCAAATAGCCCCAGCCCTTTGCTGATTTCGATTTCTCCCCACCACATCCCTGCAGGCTTCAAGGCAGTCCTTGGTGAGGGTAGTAAGACTCACACCTGAAAGTGGACCGCTGGGGACAACAGAGACCTAGCCAAACAGAACCTTTTCCTCCAGTTCCTATCCCAAACTGTATTCATTTGTGCTGTCATCGAACTCAAATGCTTTTTAAGGGCCCAGAGGAACCTTAGAAATGCAATAACGTCATTTTTACAGCCAAGAAAACCTAAAGCCCAGGAAAGCTGGCTGATTTGCCTGAGGTTATATGGTTTATTAATCTCAGAGGCAGGAACAGAAACCATGAGCCTTGATGATGCCTTCAAAGCACTGCTTTCTTTGGGACTGACATGAAGAGATTGAACCATATGTGGCTACAGGCCCCGCAGAAACATCCCTAGAAAATGTTGGTTGCGTAAATGTTGGTTGGAGAGTTTAGAAATAGGACAGCATTTGCTTCAGCCCCAACCAACATGGAGCGTCTCAGATTTCCAGGTTAAATGCCTCTGAAACTTTATGCTAGAACCTTCCCACTGCCCTAGTTTGTTTATTTTTAAATCAAGCATGAACTCACCACTCGGTGTTTGCCAGAGTTTGGATGAATGTCAGCATCAGGCCACTGTAATAATGGTTTAAGATTATTTAATCCTATTACTTATACACTTCATTAGGCTGAGTGAATTGTTGGCAGTGGTTCAGTAAGTTTCCTACTTTGGAGATAAAAGGATGGAAAGAAAATAGGGAAAGAGTCTGTTCCTCGTTTTCTTTCATATTTATCTTATATCTCTTAAAGGATGAAGGAATGATAATTAGCCAGCTACAGCATGGGCTCTGTGCTAGTAGCATCTTCTGAACTGCTCCATACCCTCAGAAGAGGAAAAGGAAATACATTTTCAATTAGAAGGAAAAGGATTTGGGCAGAGGGGAGAGAGGGAGAGGGAGAGGGAGAGAGTTAATGCTTTGAAATTGATTTTAGAAATAAACCTGGGAATAAGTTCAAGAGTCCTAGGTAAGGTATCCAGTCTTTCACTTGGGGGACCTGATGTGAGGCAGCAAATGATTTTAGAGAAAGAATATGGAATTTAAAGTCAGACCTCATTCACACCCAGCTTGGCCAGCTATTGTGCTGCATTCGCCTCATTTCTTTTAGCTTAAATTTCCTCACAAACAGAATGAAAGGGGTATTTCTTACCTCAGTGGCTAAGTGAGGGTTCAGAGAGGTTGACAGGGCTGAATAAAACTCACAGTCTGAGGGCTTTGAGCAGTTAAAAAACAAAAAATAAAAACTGTACAGACCAAGCCTCAGGGACACACCTACAAAACCTGCAAAGGAGAAGTATGCCTAACTTGAATCACCAAAGGACAGTTACGCGCCAGCATTTCAGTTTCCGGAGTGTCACCTGCACACTGCCAGTTTAAGAGCTCCAAGAGTCTGAAGGGCAGTGGCCAGTCATCAGACTCTGGAAGCTTGGTTTCCCCAAAGGTGTCAGAGGTCACCTACTTTGGAATCACCCTGAAGTTCTCATTAAAAATAACATTCTGGACCACTCCCCAGAATTCCTGCACAAACAGCCAGGAAATTAGTATCTTTTATAAGGCTTTTGGGGGAGATTCTTATGCATGCTCAGGTTTGAGATCCATGTGCCTGTACCTCCAGGCCCAGCTCGTGTAAGAAGTAGTCCCCAGTTGCTTCCCTTTTACACCCATCTCTCTCCTACACATTCCTTTGGAACACTTGACCAAACTGGACACTTCTCCCAGACATTGCCACCTTAGCAATCTCTCTGCTCAGACTGTTGTCTGTCTTGTAGCTTTCTCCATCTCCATCATTTGAAAATCTGTGTCATCCAACCTTAAAAAGCTTTCCTGGAACTTCCCCAAATAGATGTGGCCTTTCCTGAACATGCAAGGCTTTCGTTTTTCTTTCTCTTATAGGATTTAACCCTCTACGACTGGTATTATAGTCATTTGAGAATTCCCGGCACAGGTCTTTACTGATTTGAAACCCTTAGTGTGTGTGCGCGCACGCATGCGTGTGCGCGCGTGTGCGTGCATGTGCATGTGTGCGCGTGTGTGCGTGTTGGAGTCGGGAGTATTACATTTTATCCATTTTTGTCTTTTCCTTAGTTCTTGTTCCAAATATGTGCACCTATGGCTGTTTTGATATTTATTTGAGGTAAAGGGCTGGAGATGGACTGGGTTTCCCTCTAGATCACAGTGTCTCCTAGGAGAGTCTTTGACTCTTTGCCCTTTGCTATACCTTGGATTTGGGAACTGTGTGTGTGTATAGGAAGCAAAGAAGAGAATTTGGCTCTGGGAGCCTGTGAGCAGTCATTGCTGAAATGTAAATGTAGAAGATTGAAAGGATTGAAAGGAAGGATGTGAGTGAAGCCAGCTGTCTCGCTTCCAGCTGTAGAATCATCATAAGAGCCGCTGTACTCAAGGTCAAACACACAGGCACGACTTGCAGATGAAAATTGCTGGGGAGTTAGGGTGGAAGTTCTCTGATGTTCTGATGACTTTGAATGGGACATGGTAATTCTCTCCCACAGCCTGGCTTACCTGAAAAAAAAAATCTGCTTCCTAAACCTCCCTTTTGCTCACCTCCCTGCAGAGTCAGGGGAAGCCAGGTGAGGTTGGCGTCATCTTTATAGCAGGGCAAGTGCTCTTTTTTGAGCACTTCATAGTGAGGAGGGCCTGGTGTATCTGGTATACCTGAAAGGTCTTCAAAAAGTATTTTTTTAACTTGAAGATTATTTAATAGTTCAGTCTCCTACATTTACTATATGGGAAAATAGGATGCCAGGAGAGGGGAAAAGACTTGCTCAAGATGTCATGAATGCAGAGATGGACTGAGAACTCTAAGAAATCCGAAAATCGCAAATGCACATACGTGATGAGTTTTTAAATTGTGTCAGTTATTTTGAGGCATAAACATCTTCCACAGAAGTTATTTTTACTTTATGGGCCCTTTAATAATGCTAAAAGATATTTGAGGCAGTTTATATCAATAAAGCCATTGGGACACATAGTTAAAATAAAACTGAACCTCCTAAAATGTATCCCTGAAAAAGTGAAAACTTATATTTTTATTTTAGTTTAGGCAAAAACTCTAAGTAAATTCTATTATAAAAGCATAACAAATACACAAATAGTTTTTCCAGAAACTGTATAGTACTGAATGTGCTGGGGCCTCAGAGGAAAGAACTAGGAGAGTGGAGACATTCGGAGGAAAAAGGAGGAACTCAACAAGAATGTCTTCAGTACCAGTGTGTCACATGGTAAATCTTAGTTTCTCCTAATACTACATATTTATTCTTTTTCTACCCTGACAGGTGAGTGAGAACTGTTACTATTTGTTTTTACATATTAACAAAATCAAGGCTTAAAAAACCAAGGGCTTTGGAAAATGAGGAATTAGCATAGGATTAGAGCTGAACTTTGAGCTGCTGCACTCTAAATCTTAACCTCTACCTTTCTCTTAATTACGTAAATTCAAGGTAACAGATGGCCTGTCATCAGATAGGTCTTTTTTTTAATCAACAAGGCTTTTTTTTTTTTTTTTAAAAACAGCCCTCAGGTCCCAGTTTGGTTGGTTACCACTGTTTTGAGAATTCTTCCCTGTGTCCTTCCAGCTGAAGATAAGAGCTTCCTCCTGTGTCTCTCCAGAGCTTTTATCTATACCTTTGTTTTAATCATTCGCTCTTGTTTTAACCTTACAAGTTAGCAAATGGTCTCACCCACATGTACAGAGACTGTGAGCGCCTTAAGAAGCAAGCTCATTTTTTCCTCTTCTTCTTTGTGTCTCTTTTCCCCATTCATGCCCAAACCTTTCTCCACATCTCCCAAAATAGTGCCCAAAGCAATACCTCTCACCCTGGAGGGTATTTAGTATTGAGGCTGGAAGTCAAGATTGAGGTGCCAGCGTGGTGGATTTCTGGGACGAGCTCTTTCTGGCTTGCGGAGGGTCGCCTTCTCACTGTGTTGTTACATGGCAGGGAGAGAAAAAGAGAGTACAAGCTCTCTGGTGTCTGCTTTTATAAGGGCAGTAATCCCATCATAAGGATCCCACCCTTTTCCCTCAGCGAAACTTAATTGTCTCCCAAGGGCCCCACCTGCAAATACTATCACACTCTGAGTTAGGGCTTCAACATGAATTTTGGAAGGAGAAGTTCAGTCCATAGCAACAAGTTATACCTTTTGGCTATACGTCTAAGTGCATTATTGGTGCTGGTTGATGGCGTGGTGATTAGAATATCCTGTGTTTCTAGATATAGAAGCTACAGACTGAGATATTTAACAGGCATTTGAGTATCCTGTTGTCTTTAAAGCATTTTGGTGGACCTTCAGTAGGGCCCAAGGTTACACTTTTACCCACTAGATCTTACCTCATTTTTTAGGTCAGAGAAAAGAGAAAGACTTGATTCTTTGGAGAGTTGTTGTGCATTCCTATTAGATCATTAGGAAATTGGCATGAGGGGCAAGAAGCCAAACTGGCCTGTGTCTCGCCAGGCAGTGTCTGCAGGTCATTCCAAAAAAGCTGCTGGAATAACGATGTGTTCTCCAATAAAGTGCTTTCTCTCAAAGTCTCTTTTGGAATTAACTCCTCATGCACGGATCAATAAGCCTCACCAACTTGCCAATGTAATTAAGAGGTGGCAGGTTAAGCATTACTGTTAATTAAGTTCAAAGTAAAATAAAATGAAGAAGGTTGTTTTTGTGAAATTGTGCTGTCAGACTTTGCTCGGGAGTGTTTCTGAGTTTTTATAGGAGAGAATCCAGGAGATGGAGGGGATTACTGTCTCCCATTGCTTTGGGAAAAGCAAGCATTTCAACATACATCTCAAATATTTTTAACTGAAGAGTAATCTATTTGCCGATTGTGAGAGCCGTCGAATGAGGACCTCGTGTGTACAGAGGGCTGGGTGGAATGCTCTGGGGGATACGAGCAGCAGAAGGCTCGGTATCTGCTCTCATGGAGCCTTTAGACGGAGAAGCAGCACCAGACACATACACAAATATAATATAAGGCAGAATGTATCTGTGCAGGAGCCTCAGGCAGTGATGAGAGCACAGCAGAGGATGGGTGTGGAGGGGACCAGCACCAAGAAAGACCTCCCAGATGATGCAGCATTTGAGCTAGGCCTTGAAAGTAGAGTCGGATATCACAGGGGGAAAAGAATGCACAAAAACAATTCCAGTTTCTAAACATTTGTTTTCCATGTTGAACTCCTCTATAAGTTCTAGGATAAAAGGAAAAGAAACCAGCCCATTGATAAGTAAGGATTTGTTGAGCATTCATTACATGTGTATTATTCTGCAGAAAAAGTGAGAGGGGAGGAGGTAAAGAGGATCTTCTGGTTCACGGGTTTTTCTGCATACTTAACAAGATAGTCTTGGACTCATTACCTTCTTCTGTTGGCGTCCTAATAGGATTTATTATAAAGGCCAAATTCTTTGGTCCTGGAACCACCGGTAACAGCAGCCAATGGAAAAGCCGTGTTGGTGCTATTCTTCCTTTTCTGAAAAACTGGGTACTTAAAAGCTATGAAAAAGTGCTGCTATACCTTTTAGACCGTTTAAGTCCATTTTGCTAGTAGAATTGAATGGAAGTCAGTATTGATGCCATTGAAACCTGAAAGGACCTTGAAGACTCTCTAACTAAACCCTACTTTTTTGCACATTAGTAAACTGAAGCCCAGAATACAGTTTTTCCAGGTAAACGAGAACCAAGTGAACTTCCTAAATCATTTAACATCAGGTTTACTATTAGATATTATATTACCTTCTCATGGAAGAGAATGATTAGGCTTCAGGAAGGAATAACTTGGCTCCCAATTCCCTGAGTTGCTATTGGATGATATTAGGCAGCTTCACTTAATAATCTGCCTGTTTTCCAGTTAAGATAATTATATATCTTTTAGCATTTACCATCTGTACCAATTGCTTAGCATAATAATACCTGTACTTAAATGCATGTGCCCAAAATACCATTATAGTTGTTTTTCATTTGACGTGAACAACAATTCCACAAGGCAGGTGTTATTCCTAGATTAAACACGAGAAAACTGAGGCTCAGAGAAGGTAGCCCGTATAGCTACAAAATGGAAACGGGCTCTGATTTCCATCTTCTGAGTGGGAGTCTAGTTGTCTTACCTCAGCATCTCAGTTGCCTGACGAAATGGTCTTCAGTCATTTATCCATTCATTGAGTATTTAGTAAGCACCTTCTAGATATCAAATCTTGTAGTGGGCATTAGGGTTACAAAGTTGAGAAGGATACAACCGCAAGCCTTTGGGGAGCTCCACATTTGAAGGAGATAGCCATTCAAACAGACACGTATGTAGCATGTTAAGTACATACTGGGTCTTTGAGGGAAGGGGGGACACATAAGATAGAGGGAATAATTTTGTAGCTGTTTCTCTAAGCATGTCACAGTCCTATCTGCCCAACTAGACTGTAAGTGTCTTACCATGTCTTGTATCTCCGTCTCCCCTGAGACCAAGCACAGGCCTCATACTCTGCAGCCATTCCGTCAGTATTTGTTGATGAAGATGCTGATGATTTTTCCCTCCAACTTTCACACTGGAGAGGTTTCCTGCTGGCCTTTGGGTAGAAAAGAGTTTAATTTACAAATGTGACTTAGCCTTTTAAAAATCACTTTTAAGAAAAATAAACAACGGTATGAGATAGCTTCTGAACCCTAACAGACAATATAGTAATGACCTTCTGTTTTAACCAGTCCTTGCCTAATAGTCGCAGTTTAGAGTCCTGTACTTGTATGACTGTTCTCTTCTTCAGTCAGTGAATTGTAACTTTCATTAGGGGCTGTTAACACATCAAAACAGCCTCTAATCAGTCTTTAAAAATTCTAATTATTCCCGAGTATCTAATCATTACTGTTTCATTGATATTTTGAATGGTATCAAACATTGCAACTGTTTTGCACAGAAAGGGGATGGATTTCAGTGCCAAAGAACACCCATATTTTCAAATTATGGAGAAATTTTTCCTCATAGCCAAGTTGTGATTAAATGTGTCAATTGCACAAGCTTGGAATTCTGCTGCACAATGCCAACATTTTGTATTGCTTTATTTTGGCCATATATTACAAACAGAATATTTCCCAGCTCACTTATGTATATTTCCTGGTTTCAGAAATCTTACTGGCAAGCTTTGTGAACAAAGATACTAGAAATAAGGCAAAAATGAGGTTTTTCTCTCATATATCTAGGAGATGCCTTTAATCATTAAATTCCCAAGATGTAATTAGTTCAATTCTGCTGTAGACAGTAGCTCATTATAAAGATTCTAGGTTGAGCAGTCTCTCTAGCAGAAGTGATCTTTTTGATTGCCTCCCAATATTTCCAAAAAATGATAGTGAATTGCAAGGTAAACGAGTAAATTGGACTGGATTTACCAAACACCAAGACACACACTCATGTGTGCCTACAAACACAAGTACAAGCTCACACCAAAGCCAGGAACCCTAACATAAAACAGCTCCACTTACCCTGAGGGGAAGTAAAAATTTATACCTACCCCCATTATTTTCTTGAAAAATAATTTGGAAATTTATAAGCAGACACTGTGGCAGTAATTTATCCACCAAATAACAACTTAAATGGGACTAGAAAAGAGAAACTGTAATTTAAATATTTTTGAGTGTGGGAATGGTTAAGAGTGTGTGTGTGTGTGTGTGTGTGTATTGAATTTGAAAGTAATTTATGGAAAGTGCTGCCAACGTGGTATTTCAGATGCTCCACAATTTGAATTTAAACTGCTCAATGGGATCATTAAGATTATTATGCATGTTTTCCAAAGAGTTTGAATTCAAATGACAACTTTAAAAGAAAAAAAAAAAGATGCCCTTTAGAAATGGAGGAATGTTATTGCACTTATAGAAATTCATGCAGTTGGAGGTAATTTGCCACCTCCCCTTCTGAAGAAGTACCTGATGATAATGTTGTCAAGAGGTAGGGATGCTGGAGAAAGTGCATACTGGAGACACATTCCCTTGATGAGGAAAAGTAGATTGCAAAGCAGACTTTATAGACAAAGACTTATTTCATTTAGTACAATCGGGAAGGGTTGTGGACCACTGCAGGACGGAGCACAGGGAGCCGATGGTGGCAGAGGCTCACTTGAGTAGTACATAAAAGGTCCCTTCAGACTCATCAAGTGTGCCGTTTGGTTCTCTTTCTCTGGGTGGGTCTTGGCCTCTGGAGGTCTACTTTCATTTGGTGCCATTTAGCCAAGTGAACGGTTTATGAAAGAAACAAACAGAGGCGTGCTTACTCACTTTTCAAAAGAAGTCTTTTTGCCGTGGATTTTGCAAAGTTGTTTTGCAATGGATTTACCATTATATTTTTTTAAATAAGCGTAGTTCCAGTGATGGGAAATTTACTAGCTCTCAAGGCAGCTTTTTCCTTTGTTCAACTCTCTAAAGTTTATAAAATTACTTCTTGTTTTGGACGGAAGTCTGTTTCCTTACAAAATCTCATCTGTCCACAAAGAATACAGCTAATACAGCTTCTGTTTGAAAGCCTTTTAGGTATTTGAAGACAGTTCTCAAGTCCATCTGAATTTCTCTTCTTCTGGCTAAATTCTCCATCCATGTATTGTCTGTCCTGATGTCAAGGCTTCTTACCATCCTAACCACTTTTTTCTGGATTCGTCCAGCATATCAATATCATTCTTCCAGTGTAGTATTTAGAGTTTCCATTACCTTAAGTAAGGAAATGGACGTACTGGGATATGTAGAACTTGATTTAAAGGACAAATACATAACAACAACAAAAAGAAAGAAAAGAAAAAGATTCTGAGTTACAATACATGCTTTAAAGATGAAGGAAAATTTTATAACCCATTTCCCAATTCTAGTGGAATGAAGTAAGATTACATATTAGATCTTGTTCTCTTCAACTTATTTTAAGCAGAAGTAAAATGAGATTTACAACATTTATCCTTTTCTAACTTAAAGTATATGTTTCATCTCCATCCAGGGATAAAGGGATAACTTACTCATTTCTTTGCACCTTTAGCAGTCAGCACTGTCTTGGTATAAATGATGTCCATTAATTGTTCAAAATTAAGGAACAATAATAATAATACCTAGTGCTTTCCAGTTTTTAAAACATTTCCAATCTAAACTTGAGCTTGGTGCATAGGTTTTGTTTTGTGTGTATGTGTGTGTGTGTTTTGTTGTTGCTGTTGTTGTTGTTTTGTGGGGGTTTTTTTTAAGCTCTTTATTGGAATATAATTGCTTTACACGGTTGTCCCAGTTTTTTTGTGCACACCAAAGGGAATCAGCTATATTTATACATATATCCCCATACGCCCTCCCACCTGCGATTGCCTCCCGCCCTCCCTATCCCAGCCCTCTTAAGTCATCACTCATCATCGAGTTGATCTCCCTGTGTTATGCGGCAACTTTCCACTATCTATTTTACATTTGGTAGTGTATATATGTCAATGCTACTCTCTCACTTCGTCCCAGCTTCCCCTTCGCCCCCCACCCACCCCGTGTCCTCAAGTCCGTTCTCTACATCTCCATCTTTATTCTTGCCCTATCACTGGGTTCATCAGAACGATTTTTGTTTAGATTCCATATATATGGGTTAGTATACGGTATTTGTTTTTCTCTTTCTGGCTTACTCAGCTCTGTATGACAGTCTCTAGGTCCATCCACCTCACTACAAATAACTCAATTTCATTCCCTTTTATGGCTGAGTAATATTCCATTGCATATATGTGCCACATCTTCTTTATCCATTCATCTGTTGATGGGCATTTAGGTTGCTTCCATGTCCTGGCTATTGTAAATAGTGCTGCAGTGAACATTGGAGTGAGTGTGTCTTTTTGAATTATGGTGTTCTCTGGGTATATACCCAGTAGTGGGATCGCTGGGTCATATGATAGTTTTATTTTTAGTTTTTTAAGGAACCTCCATACTGTTTTGCATAGTGGCTATACCAATTTATATTCCCACCAGCAGTGCAAGAGGGTTCCCTTTTCTCTGCACCCTCTCCAGCATTTATTGTTTCTAGATTTTTTGAAGATGGCCATTCTGACCAGTGTGAGGTGATACCTCATTGCAGCTTTGACTTGCATTTCTCTAATGATGAGTGATGTTGAGCATCTTTTCATGTGTTTGTTAGCCATCTGCATGTCTTCTTTGGAAAAATGTCTATTTAGGTCTTCCACCTGTTTGTGGATTGGGTTATTTGCTTTTTTGGTATTGAGCTGCATGAGCTGCTTGTATATTTTGGAGATTAATCCTTTATCCGTTGCTTTGTTGGCAAATATTTTCTCCCATTCTGAGGGTTGTCTTCTTGTCTTGTTTATGGTTTTTCTCCCTGTGCAAAAGCTTTTAAGTTTCATGAGGCCCCGTTTGTTTATTCTTGATTTTATTTCCATTATTCTAGGAGGTGGGTCAAAAAGGATCTTGCTTTATGTCATAGAGTGTTCTGCCTCTGTTTTCCTCAAGAGTTTTATATTGTCTGGCCTTACATTTAGGTCTTTAATCCATTTGGAGTTTATTTTTGTGTATGGTGTTAGGAAGCGTTCTAATTTCATTCTTTTACATGTTGCTGTCCAATTTTCCCAGCACCACTTATTGAAAAGGCTGCCTTTTTTTTCATTGTATATTCTTGCCTCCTTTGTCAAAGATAAGCTGCCCATATGTGCTTGGGTTTACCTCTGAGTTCTCTATTCTGTTCCATTGATCTGCCTTTCTGTTTTTGCGCCAGTATCATACTGTCTTGATCACTGTAGCCTTGTAGTATAGTTTGAAGTCAGGAAGCCTAATTCCACCAACTCCGTCTTTCCTTCTCAAGATTGCTTTGGCTACTCGGGGTCTTTTGCGTTTCCATACAAATCGTAAGATTTCTTGTTCTAGTTCTGTGAAAAATGCCATTGGTAATTTGATAGGGTTTGCGTTGAATCTGTAGGTTGCTTTGGATAGTATAGTCATTTTCACAATGTTGATTCTTCCAATCCAAGAATATGGTATGTCCCTCCATCTGTTTGTGTCATCTTTGATTTCTTTCATCAGTGTCATTGTTTTCTGCATACAGATCTTTTGCCTCCTTAGGCAGATTTATTCCTAGGTATTTTATTCTTTTTGTTGCAATGGTAAATGGGATTGTTTCCTTAACTTCTCTTTCTGATCTTTCATTGTTAGTGTATAGAAATGCAAGAGATTTCTGTGTGTTAATTTTGTATCCTGAAACTTTACCAAATTCATTGATTAGCTCAGGTAGTTTCCTGGTGGCATCTTTAGGAGTTTCTATGTATAGTATCCTGTCATCTGCAAACAGTGACAGGTTTACTTCTTCTTTTCCAATTTGGATTCCTTTTATTTCTTTTTCTTCTCTGATTGCTGTGGCAAGGACTTCCAAAACTATGTTGAATAGTAGTGGTGAGAGTGGGCATCCTTACCTTGTTCCTGATCTTACAGGGAATGTTTTCAGTTTTTCACCTTTGAGAATGATGTTTGCTATGGGTTTGTCATATAGGATCTTTATTATGTTGAGGTAGGTGTGCTTACCTTCTGGAGAGTTTTTATCCTAAATGGATGTTGAATTTTGTCAAAAGCTTTTTCTGCATCTATTGGGATGATCATATGGTTTTTATCCTTCAGTTTGTTGATATGATGTATCACGTTGATTGATTTGCGTATATTGGAGAATCCTTGCATCCCAGGGATAAACCCCACTTGATCATGGTGTATGATTTTTTTAATGTGCTGTTGGATTCTGTTGGCTAGTATTTTGTTGCAGATTTTTGCATCTATATTCATCAGTGATATTGGCCTGTAATCTTCTTTTTTTGTGACATCTTTGCCTGGTTTTGGTATCAGGGTGATGGTGACCTCATAGAGTGAGTTCAGAAGTGTTCCTCCTTCTGCTATATTTTGGAAAAGTTTGAGAAGGGTAGGTGTTAGCTCTTCTCTACATGTTTGATAGAATTTGCCTGTGAAGGCATCTGGCCCTGGGCTTTTGTTTGTTGGGAGATTTTTAATCACTGTCTCAATTTCATTACTTGTGATAGGTCTGTTCATATTTTCTATTTCTTCCTGGTTCAGTCTTGGAAGATTGTATTTTTCTAAGAATTTATCCATTTCTTCCAGGTTATCCCATTTATTGGCATATAGTTGCTTGTAGTAGTCTCTCATGATCTTTTGTATTTCTGTGGTGTCAGTTGTTCCTTCTCCTTTTTCATTTCTAATTCTGTTGATTTGTGTCTTCTCCCTTTTTTTCCTGATGAGTCTGGCTAATGGTTTATCAATTTTGTTTATCTTCTCAAAGAACCAGCTTTTAGTTTTATTGATCTTTGCTATTGTCTCCTTCATTTCTTTTTCATTTATTTCTGATCTGATCTTTATGAATGTTTTTGTTTTTAATATGAGGAAATCAAGGGAAAGCTTAAAAGACTTACCCTAGAATGCAGAGCTGGTTGGAGGATTTGAATATAAGACACTGTGGCTCTTAACTTTGTCATTTAAACCAGAGCACAGTTAGTTTGTTATCACTCCCTTGGTTTCTGCCTGGGTAGAATGCACTTTTAAATGCTTTGAGGGAAGAGAGAGCTTTGATTTCTATACCCTTTTCGAGGTGTTATTCAAATTCAAAGGCTTTTGGTCAATTTGAAAGCAATCCTTTGGGTTTCTAGGAGCTGCATTAGAGCAGCATTTCTTTGGAGCATTATAGCCTCTGTATCCAAAATGACTCTGCAGTAACTTGTGGGAATGGGTGAGGACAAGAACTGAGACAGCAAATGGAACCTCTTTAAAGGTTCCCAGCAACAGGCTCATTTTGTATCCAAATTCAGAAGCACATGTGGGAGAAACAAGACTTCAGTGAAGAGAGCGATGATTACAAATAAATCAGCTATGGGGTCCGGGAAGAGCTCAAGCTTGGGGCTCCTAGTTTCTAGCCAATTTCTCCAGCCACTTGGACACAGTCCTCCAGAAGCCTAGGCTTATGCTTAGTCTGGACTTCTGCTAAAAATCCAGTGCTTCTACCTGTTTCTCCCTTCTAGTAAAAAAACCTCTTCACTGCCTCCCTGACCTCACCCCACCATCGCTCCACGTCTCGCTCCACATCCATCCCACCTCAGCCTTGCCTAGGGAGCCTTCTCATCACACCATTCTGTTTCTGGATCCATGTCCTTATCAGATGGGGCCCACTGTTTCTTTCAGAATGCTGCTGAAAATTTCCACATTAGATTAAGTGTCCCAACCATCAAGCCCTTTCCAGTAATCCCAGTACTGGGCAGCCAATTCCAGTAATGGAGAAGACACTTCCAACTGTTAAGCAATGGTCACCCTTTCAAAGGAGATTGAGCAATCTCGTTTTCAAGTTGTATTTAAAGCATGCGTCTGGATGCTGAAAGGCATCTGGACCCTGACTGTGACAGCACTGGAGAGCTTTTGGGTGAAAGGGCTGTTAGACTGGTCCTGTGTATATTCATTGGGTAGAACTCACTGGAAGAGGTAAACAGGGTTTTCACTTTCTTCTTCATGTAAAATTGCTATAACGATATTTTTCAGGATTTTGTGAATATCAAGTAGAACTTTTTGAGACAGTGTCCACTGCCATTCATGGGTCCTGTTCAGCCCTCAGCTATAGGTACTGCATTAAAAGGAAGGCAGACACTTGAGAGATCTCCAAAGAGACTACACACACCATGTCAAACAGGAGCATCCTGCCACTGAAAGAGGAAAGGGGCAGGTTCTAGATGACCACTCATCAGAGATAACTCTTGTCAAGGAAGGGGGAGTGGAAAAAATGACCTATTCCAGACCTTCCAACATGAAAGTGCAACACAGGAAAAGGACCTGTTTGTCCATAAACCCTCTCATGTGCTTGCACCAACAGCCCACATGGTATACCTGTCTTCTTGAAAGAGTAGCAGAGTTATTCATGTGCCCTGGATGGAAATAATATGGCCATACCAGTGAATGCCTTTTTCAGTTAAAGGATGCTTAGCTTCACCTGCAACTGCAAATTCACATCAGGAAATACCAAGATGAAAAATCCAAACTCAGTATCTTGTGACATTCAGGACCATTTTTGTCACTTGGCTTATGCACTTGAACTGAAGGCTGCATGGCAGTGCACAGAACTCAGACATCAAATCAAAGAGAAATTAGTATGAACCCAGACTCTACTACTCTGTACTTTATGGTGGATCAAGGTTGTTTAGTTCTCTAAAGCAAGGCTATGAAAGGAGGTTGATAGTACTTACTGTGTTCGGCTACTGGGAAGATTAAACGAGCTCGTGTAAGTGCCAAGCAGAGTGCCTGCCTTCTAATAGGTGTTGAATAAATGCTAGCTGTTGTTGCTGAGATTCACCCTGAAGACATTTAGTATACCATACCTCCTCTGGAAAATGGATTATAAATATACCATACAGATTTACATCATGATGTCTTCCTTCAGTCCTTTGCTTTTCTCTCCTGTCACTCTTCCCTGGTAGGACTGTAATCTGGATGAGCTCAACCACTTGTCTTTTGCTCAGCAAAGCAGCTGAATGTTTCTGAAGAAAAGCGTACATCCAGGCATGTGGATATCACAATAAGTTGTGACCCATCTTGACCCCACTCACAGCCTACATTCTTACACGCTGCTCTCAGCTGTCACCTGCATTCTCTACTCTACCCCGATTTCTGACTGCCCCCGTCCCCACTCTCTCCTCAAGAGATGACTGCCTCATTCTCCACAGTGACAGTGAAAGCCACCAGACAACACTTCCTCAGCTTCTGCTGTCAAATTTGTGCCTGTCCTCTCTGTTCCTTCTGTTCCAACAAGCAGAAGAGCTCGTCAGATTATCAAACACTAATCCTGAGAGGACCCTCACTCCATAGTCTGCTGTTCTTCATTCTGGATCCTCTGCCTGTCCTTCATGATTGATTCTTCTCATCAGTGTCCAGGTGTGTCCTAGCGTGGCATAGATCCTCTTCCCCGCCCCCAGCGACTACACAGCTCTCTCGAGCTATTGCATTACCTCCTCCTCAAAGCCAGACTCTGGAAGATTTTTCATTACATATGCTGCCTCCTTTTCCTTACCTCACATTCTGTCTTTCCTCCTGCCTGGCTTTTCTCCTCAGCACTCCTACCTCTACTACCCTGGCTGAGGACATCTATGACTTGTGACTTCCACATTGCCCAAACCATAGATCAATGTCAGTGTTCATCTGACATGATATCTCAGCAGGGGCTGGGATGGACATTTCATCTTGAAAAAGCTATCCTCCCAGTTCCCTTGGCATCTCCAGCTTTCTGATTTTTCTGTTTGTCTACTTCTCAAATTTTTTTTTTCTGTCTTGGTCCTTCTTCCATGTCCCTAAATTGTCTAGCTTTTCTTGGCTACTTTTCTCCCCCAGTTCTCTGTGTAGTTACTCTCATTTCCTCCCACGCATCCAAGTACCATCAATATGCTGTCATGTCTCAAATAGGTACCTTGATGGTATTGTTACTATTTTTCATTTTAGCCATTCTGATAAGTATATAGTGATATTTCATTATAGTTTTAATTTGCATTTCCCTAATGGCCAATGATGATGGAATGCTGGAAAGGATGTGAATAAACTGGATCATTCATCTTTGCTGGTGGGAATGTAAAATGGTATAGCCGTGCTGGAAAACAATTTGGAAGTTTCTTTAAAAATTAAACATACAAATAGCATATAAGCCAACAGTTGACTTCTGGGCTTATATTCCAGAGAAATGAAGATGTGTTTGCTGAAAAGTCTGTTCATAGCAGCTATATCCATAATAGCCCCGAACTGGAAACAATCCAGATGTCCTTCAACAGATGGTATATTCTTACCCAGGAATACTATTCAGCAATTAAAATGGAGTGAATCACTGATACATACCACAACTTGGATAAATCTCAAGAGAATTATGCTGAGTGGAAAAAACTAATCCCAAAAGGTTGCATATTGTATGATTCCACTTATATAACATTCTTGAAAGGATGACAGATACAGTGAACAGATGAACAGTTGTCAGGGGTTATGGTTGAAGGGAGGAGTCAAGGGTTAAGGACGGGTGGGAGTGGATGTGGTTATAAAAGGCAACAGAAGGGCACTTTGTGGTGAGGGAGCTGTCCTGTATCTTGGCTGTGGTGGTGGACATATTACCTGTATACATGTAATAAAATTGCCTAGAAATAAATACATGCGTATACACGTGTGTGTGCGCACACACATACACACGTCTAAGCTTTGTTCTCTCTGCTCTCTCACCTCCTACTCACTACTCACCCTCTGCAATCTGGCTTCTGTCCCCACCTCTCCACTTACACTGCACTCCTCAGCACCACCAGCGGCCTCTGTGATGCTAAGTACATGGGGGACTGTTCAGTCCTTCTCTCTCTTGAGCCTTGTGCACCATTTAAGCTGTTGACACTGTTTCCTCAAAACATGTTCATTTGGCTTCTGTGATACCATCCACTCTGGGTTTTCCTTCTACCTCTCTACTCACAACTCCCCACTCTTTTTCAACAGATTTCCTTTCCCTTCTTCATTCCTTAATTCCATGTTTTTCTGAGTTCTGCCCTAATGTCCCTTCTGGTCTCACTCCATGCTCTCCTAAGTAATTTCGTCTGCTCCTATGACTACAAATACCATCTATGTGCTGAAAACTCTCTGGCCAAGATCTGCAGGGGAGAGCTCTCTCTGAGCTCCAGAGTGTGTATCTATCTGCTTACCAGTCTTCATAAATTGGCTCATAGGCCCACAAATCCAACACTTTCAAAACGGAAGCCACGATTTTCCCTTTTAAAACGGCTCTCTCCTGTGTTCCTCTGTGGTGAAGAGCACCACTTGCTTGCCCTGATCAAAGGCACAGGAGCTGTCCTGATTCCTGCCTTTGTTTCACTTTCTCCTCTTATCCATCACTCACCAGATTCTGATATAATACTTTAGCTTCCTTTATATCTACCTTCAAAATCCTTCAGTGACTTTACTGCCTTTACGATAAAGTTCACACTGCTCAGACTGGCATATAAAAAGCTCATAGCCACATGCATGCATCAACATACACGTGCCCCTGTGTGCACACGCGCACACACACACACACACACACACACACACACACACTTACAAAACAGGGAGACTTTCTCTTACCCCTGGGGCTGAGAAAACACTTTCCCTTCTTGGAATGCGTGACCTTCTCACTTTCATCTTCGTCACCTAGCCAAGAATTCTCCTCCTTAAGGCCTCAATTTAGACATCCCTAAAAGTATGGTCCTCATACCTTGTCCTCCCCAGTGCCCTGTGATAGCATCTTCTGCTTTACCCCTGCCATACCACTTAGACGATTGTATTTAAGTGAACCATGCATTTCTCATGTACCCCATTCGCTATAAACTCTCCCCAAGGGCAGGGATGATATCTTGTTCCTCATTGCATCCTATAGTAAACACTCATGTTTCTTAACTGCTGGGTTGGACTAAACTGAACAAAGATGAGATCACTGAGTGCAAAGCCATACGCATAAGTGCTATAGGGGCAGCTGTAGGGTAAATGACCATGTCCTGGATGAATGATTCCCCTCTGCACAGCCCCAGTTTTCCAAACCTTTTAGTCATTTCCTGTGAGTCTTGCCAGCACTCTCTTCAATTGCTTTTGCAAGTTCTCTCCTACATTGTAGAGGCCAGAATGACTCAGGGTCTAACTGGTGCTGACTGTAAGTGTGACATCATGAGTCTTTGGCGCCCCTTCTCAGTTTTAGTGGCTGCTGCTCTGCTGGCTGGCTCATCGCAGCAGGGCATGGCTGATCCTCCCAGTCTGTGGTCCCTCCAACCTCAGTGGTAATTTCATCTAATATGTTGCTTCATCCATAGTGAGCTGGGGTTTTTTGTCGTTTTTTAACAGTTTTTATATCACGTCTGGTTTAGTGGAAAGTACATTGAACTGGAAATCAGGAACGTTGGACCCTGCTGGCTCTGCCACTGATGAGGGGGCTGCCCTGGAGCATGCGATGTGCCCGTCCCTTTAAAGGGTGTCTTTATCTTATGGCAGTAAACACGCATCTCCTTGTGTCCCACTGTATGGCTAGATTACATGTGTGCGATGATTTGGAACACTCCAGTGAGGAAATCTTATAAAGTATAAGAATTATGTGTATGCAGCGCTTTACACTTCTCAATATGCTTTCATGGCCGTTATCTCATGTAATCCTCTCGCATTTGGAGACTGAGGCTCAGTGACTTATTCATGTGAACAAAAATAATAAACAGTGGAACCAATAATTTTGATTGTGTATGAAGATCACATGAAAATTGATTTAAAAAGCTCATCCATTAGACAGAAAGAGTGAGGACATCAACAGGCAATTCTCAGAAGAGGCAATAAAAATAGCTGCTGAACCTATGAAAAGATGTGCAGCCTTATTTTATTTAAAGAAATGCAGTTTAAAATACCATTTTGCCCTTATCAGAATGGCCACAATTTACAAGTTTGATACCTACTTTTGGCAAAGGTGTGGGAAACAGATACTCTTGTGTGTTTTTGATTATAGTACAAATTGATACAATCTTTTGGAAACAAAATTTAGTACTGTCTTTCAAAATTTTAATTATACTCATATCTTGACACTGTAATTTAATTTCAAACAGTATGCTGTTTGATTTTCAGGAGGGCACAGCAGTACCTGTTCAGAAATGTACATTGTGGCATTGTTATGTTGTAGAGACTAGTTAAATAAAATTACAAAATAAATAAGATGCGGCAGATTCCTACAACAACATGAAAACTCTTAGAAGAACATGATAAATTTGTATATACTATTGGGCTTCCTAGGTGGCGCAGTGGTTAAGAATCCGCCCGCCAATGCAGGGGGCACGGGTTTGATCCCTGCTCCAGGAAGATCCCACATGCCACGGAGCAACGAAGCCCATGTGCCACAACTACTGAGCCTGCCTTTTAGAGCCCATGAGCCACAACTATTGAGCCCATATGCTGCAACTACTGAAGCCCACGCGCCTCAAGCCCGTGCTCCACAACAAGAGCAGCCACGGCAATGAGGAGCCCGCGCACCACAATGAAGAGTAGCCCCCACTCACCGCAACTGGAGAAAGCCCACGTGCAACAACGAAGACCCACCACAGCCAATAAATAAATAAGTAAATATATAAAACAGAAACACAGACATTAAAAATATATATTTAAAAAAAATTTCTATGTACTATTAAAAGACACCCAAGAAAAACTAGTTGAAGAAAAAACAAGGAGAACAGTACCTAAAGGATCTCATTGGTGTTTAAAGAAAACCTTTTTCAGAGGGTGTTTATGTGTGAATGTGCACATGTGTGTGGGCTCACAGCCCCCCATTTATGTACAAGCATAGAGAAATTGTAGGAATCGTCAACGCTGGGGTGGTTACCTCTGGGATGGAGTTTTCATTTTCACTTTACATCCTTCTACGCCAAGTCGATTTTTAAGTGCGTATACATGTGCGTACATATAAAACTTTGGAAAGTCAGTATTCAGTTCAGTTTTTCTTATGTCAGTGAGCTGCAGTGCTTTTCATTGGTTTGCCCAATTTAATTGACCCAAATAGAAAATCTTAAAGAATAAAAAAAAAAAAAAAAAGAAACACTTCAGAAGCTTTAGATTTATATGACTTTTAAAGTAAGAAAAAATTAATAATCCCACTCAGCAAGTCAGAATTCCCACCTTCACCCCAAATGATAATACCAAGCAGGTGACTAATCTTTGGCCTTTCCTGTGCCTTGTGATCTGTCAGCTGTCGTGGCGCGTAGGCCTCAGAGTGGGAGGACCCGAGAGGCCACCCATCCCCTCTCAACAATAGCCTCCTTCTGCAGATCAAGGCCCTGCATCTGCAACAAATGAGCGCCCGTCTCCTCTTTACTCCCTCTGGCCCCTTTGCCACCTAGATTCATGTGCTTGCCTCCTATTCTAGAGTATCTTCTTAATGGGAGAATGAGTGATCTTTCTGAAATTCAGACCTCATCAGAGTGCTCCCTTATTTCAAACCCTTCAAGTAGGTTCTTCTTCCCAGTGTTCTCTGTCCCTAGTTACTCTATATATAAACCCAAAGCTTCTTAATGTATTTTAATGTGCCCTTGTTTATGGGACCTTTTGTCACCGACCTTGAGCCAGTGACACATGTTTTGAATGAGTCAGCTGCCCAAAGAGTGGGTGAGATACGGCAGACTTTGTGTGTCTCTCCAGCCTCATCCGTTCACTCTCCACTCTGAGCACGTTGGGTTACTTTCAGTTACTTTCAGTTTTCCAGTTGCACTGTGACGGGTCCACCCACAGCCCTTTGGTGCATAATCTTTCGCTGCCTAGAATATTCTCTCCCATCCTTCAGATCTCAGTTGACTTTTCACTTCCTCCGTGGAGACTCCCTGGCCTCTGAAGCCAGTTTTGTGCTGCTGATGTGTGCAGTTTATAGCACCCTGGGTCTCCCTTCATAGCACCTAGTACTTTTTAGGGTGGATTTGGGCTTTGCTTGTCTGCATCCCGCTCTTCGAGGACGAGGACAGATTCTGTCCTCTGGTTGTATTGAGGGCACTATTATATCCCTTGCCATAACCTGGTGCCTGACACAGTAGATGTGTCAGTGTGTACTGAATGAAGACGCTTTAGACCAGACAGACCCCACGTCTTCTGAGCCTGAGCACCCTGTTTTGGCTCCTGTGCCAGGCTCTCTTCGCCCTGCCTTCCGCTTGTTCTGTTTGCTTAGCCCAAGCACTGAGCCAGTGTGATCATGTATCTCTTCAGAGTTTTTAGGGCAGGATAGGAGTTGACAATTTAATGTCCTTCAAGACTCTGTTTAGCACGGAAGGGAATGAATACTTGGAATCGTGCTCACTTTGCGATTGTTTCCCACCTTTCCTAGTTGCAGCTCCAATCGGATGGATGTAGCATGAGTCAGTCAATATTGATGGTTTTGGGGAACAGCACCATCATAACCCTTCCTCCTCCCACCTAACGCAAGCTCGCTGCCTGCACCTCTCACTGTGCTGGGCCTTACCGGTTTTGCCACTGGTGAGAAGTGGGGCTGTGAATCCTACCTTTCTGTTTAGGGTTTCAGTCAACCTCTTATTACAGGTTTTAAGACAAGAATTCAGATTTGCACTGGCAGAATTTTCGAATCACTCGTTCCCTCCTCTTCTGAAGGGCTCCTGTTCCTGGCAGGACCAACGTCTCTGACGCAGGGCAGTGCAGTGAAAACCATCTAAAAGGTCACAGATTTCTTCTAGGAGGAGACAGCCCTACCTGGCCGACTCTGAGGCAGAGGAGGAACAGCAAAATGCAAACAAGAATGGATTAGATTAATCTGTCCCTCCTCTTCCCCACTCACTCACAATGTGTGTTGAAATCAGAAATCAGGTAAAATCAAAGTGGGTCCCTCTGCTCAGTCACCCTACCCCGTTAGTAAGACCTCTGGGATACATGGGCACTGCGTTTGAGAACTAGCTGTGTGGATCGTGTAAGGTAAACATGACACTGAACGTAGTTTCAGACTTCCTGATACTCTGGTGCAAGGGAAGATTTTTATAAAGAATAGAAGCCACAGCATCTTGAAGCTTCTGAAGAGGGGAAGACGTCAGGGCTGTGGGCTGTAAGTGAATGTGTCTCTAGTCCCTCTGGTGGGCACTGGTCCACATCACAGCAAGCCCAGCTGTGGTGGCTGTTAGCTTCAGAGGGGCTGGCTCACAGCAGGCAGAGGCACAGAGAAGTGTCTTGCTGTTTAGAAATCTAGAAGGAAGAGATTGTCAACATAAAGGACTCAAGTCTCCCTTTCCCATTGTACTGAGAGTGAAATTGAGGCCCAGATGAGGGATGTAACCAATCATTTCTCTGATGCTCTGAAGCCGTAATGACCACCAGCCCGCCCTTTAAGTGACGTCAGCTCATCCAGGGCACATGAGCTTTAGTCATTAGCAGAGGGGTATCCAAATCTCTTAGAAGCCATCCTCTTCTTCCTATGAGTGAGTGGACAGCTTTTCTAGTTTCGTATCCAACTGGGTTCAATATCATTCAAAGAACCTATAAAAAGAATTCTCACTCTTAGGTGCTTAGAGGCCAGTATTGTGATTTTTGGAATAGAGCCGGGAGCAAGGTACACTGGTCCCTTCCCTCCTGGAACTCACATTCCCGTGTCTGTAAAGAGCTTTGGGCTTCTCTTGTGTAATAAATAAAGTGACTTGCTGGCATGATTTCCTTTGGAGGTGTTTTGCAGGACCTAAGTCCTTGTCTTAGTTGACCTCCAGCCAGGTCTTTCTCATCAAGACTCGTCATCATCCTCCAGTTTAGGGTGCTTGGATAATGAGTGAAAATCATGGCAAGAAAAGATGCTTTTCTTTCCTTCAGGCAATGAATCCAGCCTGATTTTAGGGGCTGTTTTGGACAGGAATCTTTGTAAGCAATCTTACATTTTATTCCCTGTAGTAGTCCTACGTGGATAATTTATATTGATAGTTGATAGACAGAAGTATATCACTCACTGTTTCTCAATTCTGGCTGTGCATTAGAATCATTAAAAAATTAGATTTTTTTTAAAACTCTGATTCCAGAACAGTGAAATCAAAACATTTACAAGTAAGGCCTAGGCATTGGCAATATATTACTTCAAGTCATTAATAATCGAATAGCACATAAGAATCTGACTTTTAACAGCTCATTTGTAAGGAAGATAACGCTCCAGTGCCCGAGTGCCACCAGCCTAACAGGTGAATTTAGATTTGTTTTCTCAGACTTTCTGGCATGTTCTGCAACTGTAAGTTTAAGTGACTGTGGTTGCCCCCCACCACTCATCTTGCTCCCAAGACTTATATGAGAAGACAAGGAGGAGCACACGGTTTTTTAAACCCATTTCTTTACGTGTTAAAGGAACGATTCACTGGGGGAAAAGCCGTAGAGGAGATTGAGGATTCAACATAAGAAAGGATTTTATAACAATTAATATAGGCTGAGAAGAGCCACCTCAAGGGTCCTCCCTCCTTCTCTCTTATGAAGGTCTTGGCTGAGACCGTTGATGACCTGTGGTAACAAAGATTGCTTTCTGCACTGGCTAGGAGCTGGACAAAATGGCCCTAAGGTCTTGTCCAGCCCTGGAAATCTACAGCCGCTGAAAAAATGGAGCAGTAGAACTGGTAGAAAGTTGCTTTGAAATCTAACCCTTATGCTTTCACCTCAAATATTATGGAGAAGGAAAACTTTAAAAATATAATTTTCTTAATGCCATGCCTTATGTATTAGTTTGGGCAAATAATGCTGACTCCTGTAGCAAATAGACTCCCCAGTCTCAGTGATTTAATACAACAGTTTACTTCTCTCTGATAAAATCAGATATTCGGCAGGTGCTTTCCATTTGGGGAGGCAGGGGCTCTGCCTTATCCCGTCCACTGTCTCCACCATTCCCTAGAGTTGGCAGGTCCTGTGCTAGATTCCCTGCCATCTGGCCCATGAGGGAAGAGGGAGCACTGAGGATCTCGTGAGGTGGCGGTGGAGATGGTTATGGCCAGACTGGGCGATGTGGTATAATGTTCCTTTCTACCTCATATTCCATTGGCTGAGACGTGGTCATTTGGCTATAGTTGCAAAGAATGCTTGGAAATATCACCACTGTGTGCCCCCAAAGAAGAGGAAGTGGTTTAAGTGTATATCTTGTCATGCTCTAATCATCAACAGTATACTTTCCTGGAATTTTCCAGATCAAACTTTGTGGATTATTTAGCTTAACAAAGTATGTAAAAGACACTTTTCAACTATATAATTTATCTTTATTCTTCTATGTGTTTTCTATCTTGGTCTGCTTTAAAATAATGACTAACAAATAGATTCCATGGGTCCCAACTAGATAATTTAACCTTTAACTCCTCCATGTCTGCAACTGAAGGATGTACCTAATTTTTGAGGAAGAAAATATTTACTTACTTAGTCATCAAATATTCCTTGAGAGCCCACCACATGTCAGCAACTGAATATTCGGGGGTGAGCAAACACAGACGAGCAGTCTACTCTCAGTGAGTTTGTGTTCTCCAGGGAACTGGACAGAGTGTTTTAAAAGAAAAGAAGATTGTCTTAAAAGAATTAAAGGAACCTGACCTTTGGGGTTTCCAAACAAAGGGGTCGTGAAAGCATCCCTGAGGAAGTGCTCCTCTACCGAGGCAGGAGGAGTGAGTGGGGTTTGGCCATCTCAGACAGTGGAGCAGGCTGACTTGAGGAGCTGAAGGAAGGCCAGTGTGGTCAGAGCTCAGAGGCTGATGGAGAAGCAAGACGTAAGTCGAGTTTTCAGAGGTAGACCATGAGGGACTTAGGCCATGCTAAGGATTTGGGCCATTCTCTCCAAAGCAAAGGAAAGCCCAGCCATTTCATTACTTCTTACACCACTCATCTGTCACGGGCTTTTCCTGAAAGGCCTTTGGCAATCGGGTACATATGGAAGCAACATCGTGAGTAAGTAAGTGGCCTTTTCCCTAAGAGCTGTGGTTTTTAGCCACACACCACGTGTTCTCCATCTCTCCAATTCTCCTCATTGTTTCCTAGAGCTGAGAGGAAGACAAGCTTGAAGGAAACATGACTTAGTTAAGGACTCAACCTGCAGAGTGAATTTTTCCTCTTCCAGATGTGATCCCTGTCTGCATCTTCTACCTGACTCAGTAGAGAGTCGTATTGGATTGGGAGTCATACTTCCAGGCCTCCCCTCTGCCAGCCAATTCTGTCTTATCAGCAACTTTCCAGCAGTTATTTTCAGAAATGGGTCTAGATTACAGCCTTCTGATTCCTAGTCCAATAGACTTTCCACGTTTCCACACAGATCCAATTGTACTTCTCCCCTCTCCATAATCTTTAAGACATCCCTTCTGATTGAACCAGGTCACTTACTCTTTACCCTTTTTTCTCCCCACTGAGATGACCTTTCTTTTCTTTCTAAAACTGGAACCAACTTTAAAGTTGGAACTCAAGACTGTCATCTCCACAAAATCTGCCCTGAGGAGAAATTTATTGATTTTATTCTCCACCCACTGAATAGAAAACCTGCTTGAGGGAATTGTCTTCTGCTCTTTTTCGTGAAAACTCAACTCTGGGCTCTGGACTGGGGAGTGTGGGCTTTGGTGATTTAGCAAAGCGGGGGAAGCTGCGCCTCGAAGGCTGGCTTTATCCTGGATTTGCTGGAAAGCCATGGTCCAGCTGTTACAGAGTGTCCTTCCTCAGTGTGTTAATACATGAGCTGATGCCCCCCATGGGTTACAAGCCAT
Organism: Hippopotamus amphibius kiboko; assembly: GCF_030028045.1. Taxonomy (NCBI): domain Eukaryota; kingdom Metazoa; phylum Chordata; class Mammalia; order Artiodactyla; family Hippopotamidae; genus Hippopotamus; species Hippopotamus amphibius. Next base: position 163,510,447 of record NC_080191.1, read on the forward strand.
GCATAGTGGTGCTTCCTGTGCCAGAGGGTCGAGGTTCGTGATGATTCAAATGGCAGTGAGGCATCTTACAGTTAATCCAGTCCATCTTATCCATGTTGCCCGATGAGTGTTCATTCCTACAGATTCACTGTTGCCTAAAGAGTAAAATCATGGAATCTTCTAAACTTCTAGATAGAGAAGAGTTGGAGAGATCAAAGCCTTGCATGTGCCCCAAATTATCAAAAAGCAGATAATCTCATCTCGTTTCACACATCCCACACGCCAGCTGTCCTGACCTCCTGTGTATTCCTCAAAAAGTCTCACCCTTTTCTGACCTTCTGCTTTTGTTCATTCTGTGCCCTGCATTGACATGCTTTTCCCTTCATCTTTATGTCAAAATCTTACAGGGCGAACTCTAATGTCACCTCATCCCTGAAGCTTCCTTTTTGTCTCATGGTTTGGAAGTAATCACTTCTCTCCTGCTCACTTTATGACACAGATTATCTTTATTGATGTACTGATGGCTTTATATGTGTATATCTTATGTTCTCCATAAGAGCAGCTTTTGAGAGAAGGCCCTATAACTTTTCTTGATGTTTTTGTTTCCTAGAGCTCCTTCTAGTGGGAAAAAGTGTTTTGAGGTCAGTAAGAATTTAGTTCAAACACAGCTCTGTGATTAAAACATTTATTTATGACCTTGGACAAGTTTCTTAACTTATCTAAACCTCCTAAATTCCTCCCTAGAAGAATCTCATTGGTGAGGAATAAATGACAAGACTTATAAGAGAACTCCTGATGTGGCACTTAGTTATGGTAGATATTTAAAGAGCGTGGTTTACTGCACACATTGATATGTCTGTGGTTGGTGTGTAATGTTTATGCAAAATACAAACTATCTTATAACTAATAATAATACTTTTAATATTTAGTTAATACTTATGTGGTGTATTTCATCCACTGAGATGTGTACTCTGATCCATCCCATTTTATAGAATAGAAAACTGAGATTTAAAGAAGGTTAGTAATTTGTCCAAACTTGGCATGGATATTAGAGGTACTGGAACTTAAACTCAGGCAGTCAGACTCCAGAACCTGTGCTCTTGACTCTGCCTTCTTGATGCTTTCTCCAAGCTGAATGATCACTTAAATAGACAGTGCAACTCATAAATCTAGCCCTGTCCAGGGACATAATAGTCTGTTCACTTTCCCAGACATTCGACAATAAATCTCAGGTCCCCCCACGCTGCCTTCTCTGCAAGGTAAACAGCCCAAGTCCATCCTATCTTTCCCCACAGGTCAGATTTTCTGCCCTCTCCCTGTGTTCATCTTGGTCTCTCTGCCCTGGACAGGCTCCGATTCTTTTATGTGCCTTTTAAAGTATACGCTATAGTTGCTTTGAAATACTACTCAGAGAGGCAGCAGAAATAGGAGCTATAGTCCCTGATGTCAAAGAACACTTTAGAGGGACTCTGAAGTAGCCACGTGTCGACTTGGGTCAAGCACTCACCATCACTTGGGTGGCCCAAGCTGGGAAGATGCTGAATTGAAACGAGGGAAGAATGCTTAAGAAGAGGGAGGTTTCACACTCTGAAGCCTCTACAGGTTTAGGTTTTATGAACTCTGCCACTTGCTAGTGAATGCTCTTGCTCAGTGTGTAAAAATGCAGCGGCAGTTGGGTTCCGCCCTCTTCTCTTAGAAGGATGATTAACTCTTTGTGCTGAATAATTATTTAATTGTCAGTTCAGCTACATGTGTGTAGTTGTTTTGCTTCTTTCCCCTTCAGTGTAAGCCAAGTCTTCTCAATAATAAAAAATAATCCAGAATTAGTCAACTGCCTTTTAACAGGTTTTCCTTCAGTCTGCTGCAGCGAGAAGGTTCCAATTTTACAACCTCACCTTTAGCTGAAAAAAGAAAGGAAGAAGAGCTCCCCCTGAGACAGTGAGTTTTTTTTTTTTCTAACTCTCACAGCGTCTCCTGTAACTGTTAATAAAGTCTCTACTTCGCTTTGAACATTTTCCTCTGTCTTTGGATCAAAATTTAATCAGAAAGCATTACAGCTCTTTTAATACCCGTTTAACCTTTGTATTCGCAACAGATACAAAACCACTTAAAATTTAAACCTCTTTTTTCATGGGCTTGTACACTGATCCCGTTCCTCTCAGAGATGTATTTCTCAAGAGTTGTGGAAGCAGTGGGGGTCACTGGAAACTTCCGGGTGCCACTCTTCACTACCTTCCATTTTCATGTCCTCTTCCCTGTTAATTATTTTAATAGTGACTTGCTGTTTTAACAAAGGTCTTTATTAATGCCACTAAATCTTTTTTTGACTGTTGTTGACATCCTTTTTCTTCCCATAATTAGAAGTATTTAATGTTATCTGTCTTCAGAATGTGTAAAGGGCTAAAATTCCTGTAAAGTGTGCCTGCCACCTTCTTTTTATAGACTTTATCAGCAAAAGGGTATGGAAGTGAGTTTCAGAATTGTCTCTTGCACTTCATGTGTAATTTAGGCTTACATTTTCTCGTTCAGCAATGCTTATGTAGAGAGGGAGCATGCTATACAGTAGAGGTTTTTTTTTTAATTATAAAAGTCATTGATCGGGACTTCCTGGGTGGCACAGTGGTTAAGAATCCGTCTGCCAGTGCAGGGGACACGGGTTCGATCCCTGGTCCAGGAAGATCCCATATGCCGCGGAGTAACTAAGCCCGTGCGCCACAACTACTGAGCCTGTGCTCCACAGCCCAAGAGCCACAACTATTGAGCCCATGCGCTGCAGCTACTGAAGCCCACACACCTAGAGCCTGTGCTCTACAACCAGAGAAGCCACTGCAGTGAGGAGCCCATGCACCACAATGAAGAGTAGCCCCTGCTCACCACAACGAGAGAAAGCCCGTGTGCAGCAACAAAGACCCAACACAACCAATAAATAAATAAATAAATTTATTAAAAAATAAAAAACAAAAGTAATTGATCTTCTAGTAAAAAATAAAATTATGCAGAAATATCTAAAATAAAAAGTGAAATTCTCCCCAACTCCTTTCCCTAGAAGAAGCCGTTGTTAACAGTTCTGTGTATCTACTTCCAGAATCCAGAATCTTTTATACATTATAAACACATGCATGCATATGTATTCACACAGACAGACACAGCATACATAGTACTCTATATCTCACTTTTGTTTTTCCCCTCGTAGAGGATTGATATCTTTCTGAAAATGACAGTATATATGGATCTACTTTTGTCTTTGTAATGGTGCTATAGTGTTCTGTAGGATGCATGAACCGTAATTTAGTCATTTCTCTACCAAGAGATATTTACATTGTTTCCATTTTTTGCCATTAAAAGCAAATCTCCTTGTGCAATTATCTTTATGCAATTTTGAGACTTTCTGTGGAATAGATTTCTAGAATGAGCTTGCGGAGTTGAAAGCGCACGTGCATTTCTCTTTTGTTACCTATGGAAATAGTTCTCCAAAAAGGCAGTCGCAGTTCATGTTTCTCAGTGGTGTGTAAGAACACCTAATTCCACTTACCATCACTGACCGTGTACATGTTCATCTTTTAAATTTCTGCCCCCCTAAATAGGACTCTTTTTCACGTTTATAATTTGTAGTGGGTTTAGCATCATGTCATATGCTTAGTAACCACTTGACTATTCATATCCTTTGTCCTTTTTTTGGTTGAGTTATTCATGTTTTTCTTATGGACATATCAGAAGTTATATGAGTTTTAACCTTTTGTTAGTGCTTATTTTGAAACTGTTCCCCAGAGCCCTGGGGTTCCTTGGAAAAGAGCTTCAGTAGGAAAAAGTGGCCTGGCTGAGCAGGCTCTCCAGGGTCCTACCTTCCTCTTCTTACTCCAACCACACAGAAACACCGATCAAACATAGTGGCCCAGTTTTCACCCCTTGCATTTCAAGCTGAACTTTGGACTTGAGATTTTCAAAAGGCTCCAGGGGCTAAAAAGATGTGGAGAAAACACTGCTGTGGGAGGAAGAGCCCAAGATTTGTCATGAAGTGATCTGTCTCAGGCTCTACAACTTAGCATTTTCAAATTGGAAGAGCCCTTAGAGAGTAAATGTTAAGTTCCAATTTTATTACAAACACCTAAGTCATGTAAACTATACTGTTAATAACGTTTATACATAAGATACTGACAGATAGCTGTCATGAATTCCATAATACTTAATACTAAGTGTTTTATTCTTCATAACAGCTTCAACATATATTTGAAACTGAAAGTGTGCACATGACTGTAGACAATGCTCAGCACTTACCATTATTATTTTGGTTATTGCTTTATTATCTGTTACTTTATGTAGTCCATAGATGATGCATTTATCTGAGGACTCTGCTGACTGAAGACCCAGCAAGAATCTGCTGCCCACAGTTGTGAGTAGCTGATGTGGGCCAAACTTTCGATTCTGTAAGTGGAGAGAGAATCTTTGAGGACCCTCAGCTAGTTAATACCAGAGCGGCACCCGGATCCTTAGAGTCCTGACTCCTCCTGCAGTGTATGTTTACCTACTTTGCTGTTCTTTGCCGGTTAATCTTCGGCAGATCTTCTTAACATCTCTTCACCTCCGTTCTTTTTTCTGTCTTACAGTGAGGGTAGTAATGCACACGTCATCCTGACTAAGGTAAAGTGGAGGCATGATGAACGTTCTTAGCTTTTGTGAATAGCGTAGTACCGTACAAAAATGCGAGGAATAATGCAAGTATGTGTTGCCCTTTATTGCGGTGTTGAAAGAAGGACTGCTAGTTGGAACAGGAACTGCAAGTATTTAACTGTGTTTTGTTTTTTAACATATCCTCGTATCATGTAGGCTAGCATTGATATTTTAGCACTCATCTCCTCTGAAATGGGCTTGATTTTTCCCAGTTTCGTTTTTTAGACTTGAAAGAAAAAAATTAAAAGATGTAGCTATGGCTCTCATTCTTTCATTCTCTCTGAAATAAGAGCAGAGTAATAACTCTAAATGGTCCAGGTAGTAGACTGAGGGGCTTCTTCTGAATGCTTCTTTCTGTGTTGGTTCCTTTAAGAAGGGGCTGATTTCTGCAGTCATCTACAGGCTCTTTTATACCAGTTGATTCATTAAATAAGACTTAGTATAACAGATTAATTCAAAGACATTCAAAATAGATTTTTTAAAAGGAAAAGTGGTAGATATTTATATTACAAGATAACTTACTCTTGCATACTCAAAAATCTTCTTTATTCCTTTACAAATATATAGTTATCTAGGGTTACTTCACAATTATTCATTCAGTTCTTTCAGCAGATATTCCAGGGTCTTTGTAGACATCAGAGAACAGCAGAAACCTCTGCCTTCCTAGCAGGGGAAGATCTACAATAAATGATAAATCTGACACAAAAGTAAATTTTGTAGCATATTTGAAAATGATATATGCAATGAAAAGGAAAAAAAAAGCAAGGTGAGGGGAATCAAGAATGAAGTACAGGTGGAGGCTGCAACATTTAATTGGGTGGGCGGGGTCAGACTTGAGAAGATGGTCTTTGAACAGTGAGTTGAAAGTGGCGAGAGCTCTTGGACCCCAGACAAAGAGTGTGCATTTAGTGCTGGAGGAACATCAGTGTCCAGAGTACCACGGAGAAGTGAGCAAGCTGGGGAGTAGTAAGAGATGATGTCAGAGAGGTAACTTGGGGGAAAGGGCACTGATCATTTAGAACCTTGGAGGGCTTTTAAGGGTCCATTTAAGGAACATGTTACTTATGTGAGGTTTAACTCCTCATCCTAAGTTACAGAATCAGTGATAGAAATGCTAATTACTTATTTTCTATTCCAAGTATAATATATTAGACCAACTAAATGTAAGCTGAGAAAAACATGCATCAAGCTACCACCTTGTTCATAGAAAGGAACCAAGATGATCTAGTTGAACCTTCTTTCTTTACATATGAAGAACTGAGTCACAAAGATAACAAAAGTGTTACTGTTGTATAACATATATGCAGATACATTTGTAAATCATAAATGTATAGTTGGCTGAATTATCACAAAGTGATCACACTCGTATAATCACCACCCTGTGATGAAATAGAACATTAGCAGTTCATGGTACCACCAAGAAGCTCCCCTTATGTCAACCCAGCACAATCCCTTTCCTCCTTCCCAAAGGTGGCCACTATCCTGATGTATGATGCTATGTATATCTGCTTTTGTTATCTGCTTTTAACTACTTTTGTTATGGATGCTTTCATGCAGGTTTCTTTCACTTTACGTTATGTTTGTGTGGTTCTTGTAGGATTTCAAGTGTAGCCATAGTTTATTTTCCTTTAGAAGTTTTATAGTTTAAGGTTTTACGTTTAGATCTTTGATTATTTTGAGTTAATTTTTGCAAAAGGTATGAGTTGTGGATTAAGGTTCTTTGCTATTTTAGCACCATTTATTGAAATGTAATTAGTCACGTGTGTGTTCTGAAACATGTGAACTCCGTGGACCATATGAGCAATATGTGGATCTGTTTCTGGACTTTCTGTTCTGCTCCATCAATATGCCTGTTTGTCAGGTCTCCAATTCCCACATTTCCTGAACAACTATAGCTTTGCAGTAAACTTGGAAATCAGAGTTTTACTTGTTCTTTTTTTTTTTTGAGATTGAACTATATTTGTATTCTTTTTTTTAAGCTCTTTATTGGAATATAATTGCTTTACACTCTTGTACAAGCTTTTGAGGTACACCAAAGTGAATCAGCTGTATTTATACATGTTCTTTTTTTTTTTTTTTTTTTCAAAATTATTATGACTGTTCTAGTTACTCTGCCTTTCCATACAAATTCTAGAATCAATTTGCCAGTTTTTACATAAAGTCCTGCTGGAATTATGATCAGAATTGTGTTGAATCTGTGGATCAGTAAGAGGATAAATAACACTTTAACAGTGTTGAGTCTTGCAATACGTGAATACAGTATGTACATCTATCCATTTACTTAGATTTTTAATTTCTTTAATCAGTGTTTTGCACTTTTCAGCATAAAGCTCTTGTACATATTTTATAAGATTTATAATGAGGTATTTCATGGGTTTTGATGCTTTTGTAAACGGTATTTTTTTTGGAAATTTCAATTTCCAACCATTAATTACTGCTATATAGAGATAAGATTGGTTTTTGTATGTTGACCCTATATTCTGTGACCTTGATAAACTAGTTTAAAGTTCTAGTAGCTTTTTTTTTTAACGTGGGGGGATAGAAAAACATCATATTTTCTGTGAATGAAAGGTTTCATTTCTTTCTTTCAAATCTATGCCTTTTCTGTTTTTTGTCCTATTGCACTGGCTGGGACCTCTGGTGAGATGTTGAATAGAAGTAGTAAGAGAGGATAGTCTTGCCTATTCCCAGTCTTAAGGGAAAGCTTGAGTCTTTTGCTATTAAGAATAATGTGAGATGTAGGGTTATTGTAGGTACTCTTTATCAAGTTGAGGAAGTCTCTTCTATTCCTAGTTTTCTGAGAGTTTTAATCACGAAAGTGTGTTGAATTTTGTCAAATGATTTTCAGCATGCTTTGTTATGACAATGATGTTTTTCTTCCGTAGCCTGCTACTATGACAGATGGCACTGATGAGTTTTTTAATGTAGTATCAGCCTTGTATTCCCAAGACAAAACCCACTTGGTCATGTTGTACTAAACATTTTATATATTGTTAGATCTAATTTGCTAGTAGTTTGTTAAGGATTTTTGCATCTATCTTCAAGAGGGATACTGTTGTATAGTTTATCATTGTTGTAATGTCTTTGTCTGGATTTGGTATCAGGGTAATACTAGTCTCATAAAAGGTATTGACAAGTGTTCCATCCTCTCTTAAATTCTGGAAAATTTTGTGAAAATTGGTATTATTCCTTAAATGCTTGGCAGAATTTTCTAGTGAATCCATCTGGAACTGGAATTTTCTTTGTTAGAAAGTTTTTATCTACAAATTTAATTTATGCTAAGTGGATTTTAACAGTTAGTGTCTCTCAAGAAGTTGGTCTATTAATCTAAGTGGCTGCATTTATAGGCACAATGATGGTTTACAGTATTCCCTTATTATTTTTTTAATGTTTGTATGTACTGTAGTATGGTTTTCTCTCTCATTCATGATGTTTAAATTTATATCTTATCTAATTTTTTCTTTTGATCAGTCTGGATGAGTTTAGCAATTTTATTGATTTTTTTTTCTCAAAAGAATCATCTTTTGGGTCCATCAATATTTTCTCTACTGTTTTTGTACTCTCACTTTCATTGATTTCTGCTCTTTTTATTTTGTTTCTCTTTCTTGCCTTAGTTTTAATGTGCTCTTCTTTATTTCCTTAAAGTTAAATCATCAATCATTGATTTGAAGTTTTTGCCTTTTCTAGTATAAACATTTAATTAATAAGCCCTGCTTTAACTGGATCCTATAAATTTCTTTTTTTAATATAAATTTATTCATTTATTTATTTATTTTTTGGTTGTATTGGGTCTTCATTGCTGCACAGGGCTTTCTCTACTTGTGGCGACCAGGGCTACTCTTCATTGTGGTGCCCGGGCTCCTCATTGCCGTGGCTTCTCTTGTTGTGGAGCAGAGGCTCTAGGTGCATGGGCTTCAGTAGTTGCAGCACATGGGCTTCAGTAGTTGTGGCTCACAGGCTCTAGAGCGCAGGCACAGTAGTTGTGGCGCTCAGGCTTAGTTGCTCAGCTGTATGTGGTACCTGCCTGGGGCAGGGATCCAACCCATGTCCCCTGCATTGGCAGGCAGATTCTTAACCACTGCGCCACCTAGGAAGTCCCTATAAATTTCAGTATGTTGTCCTTTGATTTTCATTCAATATATTTTCTAATTTCTCCTTCATTTCCTTTTGACCCATGGGTATTTAGAAGTATATTACTTAATTTCTAAATATTTGGATTCTCTTTCTGTTTTCTATTTTGGATTGTGTATTTTCCACAACTATGTTATTTTTACTCTTTTTCAATTATTTAGACTCTTGATTTTAATGTTAGTGTTGTCCTTTGATTTATAACGTACATCTCAATTAATCAGAGTCCACCTTCAAATAATATATCACTATGTGTAGCGTTGGGACCTTACCATAGTATTTTCCCACTCTCCTTGCCATTTTTTATGCTCTTGTCATTCTTGTTCTTTGTGGATATACTATGAACACACAGCACATTGCTGCTAAATTTGCTTTAGACAGTTTTTAGAGCACTTAAAAATAAGGAAAACTTTTATTTATTTATTTATTTATTTAGGCTTTTCTAGCACTCTTCCGTGTGTGTGTGTGTGTGTGTGTGTGTGTGTAAATCAGGTTTCTGTCTGGTGTCATATTCCTTCTGCCTGAAGAACTTCTTCTAACATTTCTTGCAGTATGTCTGTGAGAAATGAATTCCCTCTTAATTTCTGTTTTTAATTCTCCTTCATTTTGAAAGATATTTTTACTAAGTAGAGAATTATGTTGACAGATTTTTCCTTTCATCTCTTTGAAGGTGTTGTTCCATTATTCTCTCACTTGCATAATGTTTGACAAGAAGTCTCTCCAAAATTTTTCTTCTTTGCTTTCTATGCAGTATGTATTTTTTCCCTTTGCTTTCAAGACATTTTTGTTTTTCAACAGTTTGAAAATGTTATACTTATAGGATTTTTTCATTTTCTTGTTTTAGTTTTAGTTTTTATATGTATCCTGCCTAGTGGTCCCTTCATTTCTTGGATCTCAGATCTGCATTTTCTTGTTTGTCCTTAATTTTGGAGGTCCTCAGCCATCACCTCTTCAAATTTTTGCTTGCTGCTTCATTCCCTCTTTCTTCTCCTCCTGGGATTTTAACTACATGTGTGTTTGATATTGTCCTGTAGCTCTTCGGTGCCCTGTTCTTTTGCACACTTTTCTTCTGTTTGCATAATTTCTATTGACCTATCTTCACTTTTGATGATTATTTCCCCAGTTGTTGAGAGTATACATGAGCCTATTTTATGCATTTTTCTTCTGTGTTTCTCATTTCTAGCACTTTTAGTTTATTCTCATAAGAGACAACAAGACATAGTCTCATAGGACATCGTCTCTGTGTCTCAGCTGATCATGCATGTGTTCTGGCTTTTCCATTAAGGCCTTTAACATTAATCAGTTATTCTAAGTTCCCTGACAGTTCAGACGTCTGTGTTCTGAGTCTGTTTTTGCTGTTTGCTTTATCTCTTGACTCTCTGGCATGTTTTGTTGTTGTAAGGATGGCAACAGTGGTCTTTCCAGCTTTCTTCATCCTATGCAGAAGCCATCCATCTCAGTTATTTATTTTCTTGTATGTATAGCTTTCCATTGTATACAAAATAACACAATTATTTCTATTCTATTACTGAGAGAAATTTGTATTATTTAGAGTTGGGTCCATTACTATAAATAATGCTTCTACGATCAAATGTCTTTTGGTGCACACGTATAGATATTTCTATAAGGTATAGACACAGGAATACAATTGATGAGTTATGGAGTACATATACACACATACACATATATGCATTATAAAGTATAATGTTATTTTTGCTTTTCACATGCATTGTAATTTTTTCTTGAAAGCCAGACATCTTGTATAAGAGTAGAGATTTTGGCCAATATATTTTGTGCCTGAAAATACACATATCTTTTCTTCTGTTAAGCATTTAGTGTAGGGTGTTTGAAATCAGTCTAATCATGAGTTGCCCGTAGTTTAGAGTTTTGTTTTTGTTTTTTTGTTTTTTTTGCTTTGGTTACCCTCAGTGCACCACAGGTTTCAAATTCCTCTAATGTTGTCTTTGCAGTGGGGAGTGGTTTGCCAAAAGGATTTTCTCAGTATCTGCCCCACCCTCAGATTCAGGTCTTTTCTTTGTGCCAGTTCCTCGGAGAAGTCTCTCATCTCTCTCCCAATACTAGACTGCTATAATGTTTTACTTGATGTTCATAAAGCCAGGGAGGTGCTCCCCATTCTGTTTTAATCTCAGTTTTATGGCAGCACTGTCTGGGTCTCAGGATCAAGCTGCCTCAATGACCCTGCCTCTCTCCCAGGACTAGAGTCTTATTTTGTTTCCTTCCCCAGTCTCAGTGGGTCTTCACTGGTGTTCTAAGGGCAACAGGATTCACTGCTCTCTTCCCAAGGGCTTAAGGTTTTTGTTCTGAAGGGAAATATGAGATAAGAATCTGGGTAGGGCTTTAAGCCTTTTGCACAGCTGCTTGTCTTCCCCTCCCCAGGCTTACACCAGGACAAACACTTTATCAGAACTCTCACCCTACCTCAGGTGAGAATATGGTGAGATCTGTGGAGAAAATCCTACAAAGGGTTTTGTGGGGGGCATGAATCAATTTCCCTTCTATCTGAACTGCCCAAGAGTTCTATGTTCTTATACTCGTCCACAACCAGCCTTTAACAATGTGTTAATAATTTTAGGTGACTTCTTACTAGATAGTATGACATCCAGAGGCATTTGCCTCAGGTATCCTGTCTCTCCTTGGAGGCATCTGTCTCTGTTTAGATTTCATATTAGCCTGGTTACTCTATAGCCTCACTTCTCTAATGGGTTCAAAACTGTGTATTTGCAAACTGTCTGGCATAGTTTTGTTGTTGTCGTAGGATGGTAACAGTAGTCTTTCCAGCTTTCTTTATCTTATGCAGAAGCCACCCATCTCAGTTTATTCATTTTCTTGTATGTAGAGCTTTCCATTGTATACAAAATAACACAATTATTTCTATTCTATTACTGAGAGAAATTTGTATTATTTAGAGTTGGGTTTATTGAACCCAACTTCAATATTGAACTTCAAATAAAGTTTCTATGATCACATCTTTTGGTGCACATATATAAATATTTCTGTAAGATATAGGAGTAGAATTGATGAGTTATAGAGTACATATATACATATATATGCATTACAAGGTATACACGTATAATTTTGATAGATAATCTTTATAAAAATTTTCTGTGAAATATGACTTATGGAAAAGTACACCCAACTTAAATGACCATAGGCAAGCTTTTTTTTTCTTTTTAATAAATTTATTTATTTATTTATTTATTTATTTATTTTATTGGCTGTGTTGGGTCTTTTTTTGCTGTGTGTGGGCTTTCTTTTTAGTTGCGGTGAGTGGGGGCTACTCTTCATTGTGGTGTGCGGGGTCCTCATTACCGTGGCTTCTCTTGTTTCAGAGCACGGGCTCTAGGTGTGTGGGCTTCAGTAGTTGCAGCATATGGGCTCAACAGCTGTGGCTCACAGGCTCTAAAGCGCAGGCTCAATAGTTGTGGCGCACGGGCTTAGTTGCTCCGCAGCATGTGGGATCTTCCTGAAGCAGGGATCAAACCCATGTCCCCTGCATTGGCAGGCAGATTCCCAACCACTGCACCACCTAGGAAGCCCCGTGTAGGCCAGCTTTTAAAATGTAATATGATAGATCTATGGATATTCAAATAAACATTAACTGAGAAACTGTTAGCATAATAGGCACTTAGGAAATGAAAGGTGAAGGAGAAGTCACTGCCATTGAGGAGCTTAACAGATAGGACATGATCAAGTTATGTACAAAAATAAATAAATAAGTAAAGAGTGGGGAGAGAGAAGTCATGACTGGGAAAATCAAGAAAAGCATATTGGAGAACATGGCATTTGATTTGGACCCTCACGTATAGTAGTGTAAATATAAACTAAGAACTGGTATCCAAGAGATGCATCATGGAGAATTTTGTTCAAGATGGTGGCGTAGAAGGACATGCGCTCACTGCCTCTTGCAGGAGCACCAGAATCACAACTAACTGCTAAACAGTCATCAACAGGAAGACACTGGAACTCACCAAAAAACACACTCCACATCCAGAGACAAAGGAGAACCCACAATAAGACGGTAGGAGGGGTAGCAAATAAAGTCAAATCCCAACTGCTGGGTGGGAAACTCACAAACTAGAGAACAGTTATACCACAGAAGTCCACCCACTAGACTGAGGGTTCTGAGCCCCACATCAGGCTTCCCAACGTGGTGGTCCGGCAATAGGAGAAGGAATCCCCAGAAAATCAGACTTTGAAGGCCAGCGGGATTTGACTGCAGGATTTCACAGGACTAGGGGAAACAGAGACTCCACTCTTGGAGGGCACACAAAAAGTAGTGTGCATACCAGGACCTAGGGGGAAGGAGCAGTGACCCCATAGGGGACTGAACCAAACATACCTGCTGGTGTTGGAGGGTCACCTGCAGAGGCAGGGGATGGCTGTGGCTCACAGCAGGGATGGGGATGCTGGCAGCAGGCATTCTGGGAAGTGCTCATTGGTGTGAGCCCTCCCGGAGTCCACCATTGGCCCTGCCAAAGAGCCTGTAAGCTGCAGTGCTGAGTCACCTCAGGTGAAACAACAAACAGGGTGGGAACACAGCCCCACCCATCAGCAGACAAGCGGATTAAAGTTTTACTGAGCTCTGCCCACCAGGGCAACACACAGCCCTACCCACTACCAGTCCATTCCATCAAGAAGTGTGCACAAGCCTCTTAGGTAATCTCATACCCCAGAGGGCAGCCAGCAGTATCAAGAAGAATTATAATCCTGCGGAACAAAAACTACAACCACAGAAGGAGAAAATGAAAAGGCATAGGACTTTGTACCAGATGAAGGAGCAAGATAAAACCCCAGAAAAACAACTAAATGAAGTGGAGATAGGCAACCTTCCAGAAAAAGAATTCAGAATAATGATAGTGAAGATGATCCAGGACTTCAAAATAAGACTGGATGCAAAGATCAAAAAGATGCAAGAAAAGTTTAACAAAGACCTTGAAGAATAAAAGAACAAACAAACAGAGATAAGCAATCCAATAACTGAAGTGAAAAATACACTAGAAGGAACCCATAGCAGAAGAATGGATAAGTGACCTGTAAGACAGAATGGTGGAAGTCACTGACATGGGAAAGAATTAAAAAAAAAAAAAAAAAAAAGAGTGAAAAGAAATGAAGACAGCCTAAGAATCCTCTGGGAAAACATTAGATGCACCATTATAGGAGTCCCAGAAAGAGAACAGAGAGAGAAAGGACCTGAGAAAATACTGGAAGAGATTATAGTTGAAAACTTCTCTAACATGGGAAAGGAAATAACCACCCAAGTCCAGGACATGCAGAGAGTCCCAGGCAGAATAAACCCAAGGAGAAACACGCGAAGACACATAGTAGTCAAATTGAAAGAAATTAAAGACGAAGAGAAATTTTCAAAAGCAACAAGGGGAAAATGACAAATAACATACAAGAGAACTCCCATAAGGTTAATAGCTGATTTCTCAGTAGAAAATCTGCAAGCCAGAAGGGAGTGGCACAATATATTTAAAGTGATGGATGGGAAGAACCTACAACCAAGAATACTCTACCTAGCAAGGATCTCATTCAGATTTGATGGAGAAATCAAAAGCTTTACAGACAAGCAAAAGCTAAGAGGATGCAGCACCATCAAACCAGCCCTACAACAAATGCTAAAGGAACTTCTCTAAGTGGGAAACACAAGAGAAGAAAAGGACCTACAAAAACAAGCCCAAAACAATTAAGAAAATGGTAATAGGAACATACATATCGATAATTGCCTTGAATGTAAATGGATTAAATGTTCCAACCAAAAGGCGCAGACTGCCTGAATGAATACAAAAACAAGATCCATATATATGTTGTCTACAAGAGACCCACTTCAGATCTAGGGACACATACAGATCGAAAGTGAGGGGATGGAAAAAGAGATTCCATGCAGATGGAAATCAAAAGAAAGCTGGAATAGCCATACTCATATCAGATAAAATAGACTTTAAAATAAAGAATGTTGCAAGAGACAAGAGACAACACTACATAACAATCAAGGGATCAATCCAAGAAGAGGATACAACAATTATAAATATATATGCACCCAATATAGGAGCACCTCAATACATAAGGCAAATGCTAAGAACTATAAAAGAGGAAATCAACAGTAACACAATAATAGTGGGGGACTTTAACACCCCACTTACACCAATGGACAGATCATCCACACAGAAAATTAATAAGGAAACACAGGCTTTAAATGACACAATAGACCAGATAGATTTAATTGATATTTATAGGACAGTCCATCCAAAAACAGCAGATTACACTTTCTTCTCAAGTGCACATAGAACATTCTCCAGGATAAATCACATCTTGGGACACAAATCAAGCCTTGGTAAACTTAAGAAAACTGAAATCATATCAAGCATCTTTTCTGACAACAATACTATAAGATTAGAAATCAATTACAGGAAAAAAAACTGTAAAAAAACACAACCACATGGAGGCTAAACAATATGCTACTAAATAACCAAGAGATCACTGAAGAAATCAAAGAGGAAATCAAAAGAATATCTAGAGGCAAATGACAAAGAAAACACAATGATCCAAAACCTATGGGATGCAGCAAAAGTAGTTCTAAGAGGGAAGTTTATAGAAATACAATCCTACCTCAAGAAACAAGAAAAATCCCAAATAAACCATCTAAACTTACACCTAAAGAAACTAGAGAAATAAGAACAAACAAAAACCAAAGTTAGTAGAAGGAAAGAAATCATAAAGATCAGAGCAGAAATAAATGAAAAAGAAACAAACAAAGCAATAGCAAAGATCAATAAAAGTAAAAGCTGTTTTTTTGAGAAGATAAACAAAATTGATAAACCTTTAGCCAGATTCATCAAGAAAAAGAGGAAGAGAACCCAAATCAATAAAATTAGAAGTGAAACAGGAGAAGTTACAACAGACACTGCAGAAATAAAAAGTGTCATTAGAGACTACTACAAGCAACTATATGCCAATAAAATAGACAACCTGGAAGAAATGGAAAAATTCTTAGAAAGGCATAACCTTCCAAAACTGAATCGGGAAGAAATAGAAAATATGAACAGACCAAAAACAAGTAATAAAATTGAAACTGTGATTAAAAATCTTCCAACAAACAAAAGTCCAGGACCAGATGGTTTCACAGGTGAATTCTAACAAACATTTTGAGAAGAGCTAACACCTCTCCTTCTCAAACTCATCCAAAAATTTGCATAAGAAGGAACACTCCCAAACACATTCGATGATGTGTGTCTGATGATCAGGCCACTATCACCCTGATACCAAAATCAGACAAAGATACTACAAAAAAAGAAAGTTATAGACCAATGTCACTGATGAATTTAGATGCAGATATCCTCAACAAAATACTAGCCAACAGAATCCAACAGAACATTAAAAAGATGATATACTATGATCAAGTGGGGTTTATCCTGGAATGCAAGGATTCTTCAACATACATAAATCAATCAATGTGATACACCATATTAACAAATTGAAGGATAAAAACCACATGATCATCTCAATAGATGCAGAAAAAGCTTTTGACAAAATTCAACATCCATTTAGGATAAAAACTCTCCAGAAGTTAAGCATAGAGGGAACCTACCTCAACATAATAAAGATCATATATGACAAACCCACAGCAAACATCATTCTTAATGGTGGAAAACTGAAAGCTTTCCCTCTAAGATCAGGAACAAGACAAGGATATCCACTCTCACCACCACTATTCAATGTAGTTTTAGAAGTCCTTGCCACAGAAATCAGAGAAGAAAAAGAAATAAAAGGAATTCAAATTGGAAAAGAAGAAGTAAAACTGTCACGGTTTGCAGATGACATGATACCATATATAGAAACTCCTAAAGATGCCACCAGGAAACTACTTGAGCTAATCAATGAATTTGGTAAAGTTTCAGGATACAAAATTAACACACAGAAATCTCTTGTATTTCTATACACTAACAATGAAAGATCAGAAAGAGAAATTAAGGAAACAATCCCATTCACCATTGCAACGAAAAGTATAAAATACCTAGGAATAAACCTAACTAAGGAGGTAAAAGACCTGTACTCAGAAAACTATAAGACACTGATGAAAGAAATCAAAGACAACACAAACAGATGGAGAGATATACCATGTTCTTGGACTGGAAGAATCAACATTGTGAAAATGACTATACTACCCAAAGCAATCTACAGATTCAATGCAATCCCTGTCAAATTATCAATGGCATTTTTTACAGAACTAGAACAAAAAATCCTCAAATTTGTATGGAGACACAAAAGACCCTGAATAGCCAAAGCAATCTTGAGGGAAAAAAATGGATCTGGAAGAATCAGACTCCCTGACTTCAGGCTATGCTGCAAATCTACAATATGGTAGATTTGTAATCAAGACAATATGGTACTGGCACAAAAACAAATATAGATCAATGGAACAGGATAGAAAGCCCAGAAAAACTATGGTCAACTAATGTATGACAAAGGAGGCAAGGATATACAATGGAGAAAAGACAGCCTCTTCAGTAAGTGGTGCTGGGAAAACTGGACAGCTACATGGAAAAGAATGAAATTAGAACACTCCCTAACACCATACACAAAAACAAAATCAAAATGAATTACAGACCTAAATGGAAGGCCAGGCACTATAAAACTCTTAGAGGAAAACATAGGAAGAACACTCTTTGACATAAATCACAGCAAGATCTTTTCTGACCCACCTCCTAGAGTAATGGAAATAAAAATAAACAAGTGGGGCCTAATGAAACAAAAGCTTTTGCACAGCAAAGGAAACTATAAGCAAGATGAAAAGACAACCCTCAGAATGGGAGAAAATATTTGCAAATGAAAAAACAGACAAAAGATTAAACTCCAAAATATATTAAACAGTTCATGCAGCTCAATATCAAAAAAAAACAAGCAACCCAATCCAAAAATGGGCAGAAGACCTAAATAGGCATTTCTCCAAAGAAGACATACAGATGGCCAAGGCACAAGAAAAGCTGCTCAACATCACTAATTATTAGAGAAATGCAAATCGAAACGACAATGAGGTATCACCTCCCACCAGTCAGGGTGGGCATCATCAGAAAATCTACAAAAAATAAAGGTTGGAGAGGGTGTGAAGAGAAGGGAACCCCCTTGCACTGTTGGTGGGAATGTAAATTGATACAGCCACTATGGAGAACAGTATGGCGGTTCCTTAAAAAACTAAAAATAGAATTAGCTTATCACCCAGCAATCCCACTGCTGGGGATATACCCTTAGAAAACCATAGTCCAAAAAGACACATGCACCCCAGTGTTCATTGCGGCGCTATTTACAATAGCCAGGTCATGGAAGCAACCTAAATCCCCATCAACTGATGAATGGATAAAGAAGCTGTGGTACATATATACAATGGAATATTACTCAGCCATAAAAAGGAACAAAACTGGGACATTTGTAGAGACATGGATGGACCTAGAGACTGTTATACAGAGTGAAGTGAGTCAGAAAGAGAAAAACAAATATTGTGTATTAATGCCTATAAGCAGAATCCAGGAAAATGGTACAGATCAACCAGTTTGCAAGGCAGAAGTGGAGGTACAGATGTAGAGAACAAACATATGGACACCAAAGGGGGAAAGTGGGGGTGGGAGTTGGGGGGAGGGGCTTGAGGTGGGGTGAATTGGGAGATTGGGATTGCCATGTACACATTACTAATAAGAAAAAATAGCAAATTGTACCCTTTAAATATATGCAGTTTACTGTATGTCAATTATATCTCAATAAAAGTTCTTAAAAAAGAACTGGAATCTGGAGATTAGGACTTGAGTCCTAGTTCTGCACATCCCAGCTGGGCAAAACTCAATCTTGCTTTCTCTAAAATGTGAGTAATCATAATAGCATCATGAATTAAATAATGCACCATCACGCACATCTCATGTGCTCAGGAAATGTCACTGCCATCATCTCTATCAGCATCATCCTGTATCAATTTGCTCTTATAGTTATCTTCTTCAGAGATTTCATAGAATTTATCGTCATTATGTCAGGAATGAAACATATGACCTTGTTTTATAGGAGATAGTGAGGATATCTGGGTCTTTTTCCCCTGGAAGAGATAATTTTAGATCATTCATTAAAGAATGGCATACTCTCAGTGATCACCAGGTCCTAACCTCTCACAGGTGATACAACTAAGGCCAGAGAGAGGAAGGGACTTACCTAGAATTGTGGTCTGCTGAGATATGTACTTGTTGAAATCTCCCAGCTGTACTCAAAGTTCTGAGCGGTGAAACATCGTCTTCCTCATCTTTTTATTCTTCACAAAACCTTGTGTAGTGAACTTTGTGGTTGTAGATATAAGGAAAGAATTCTTATTCGCTTACATTCCTCCTGGCCTGTTCAAGGGCAAGGGTGAGCAAATTTTTAAATATTTTGTAAATATGGTTTGTTGTTCAAAACGAAAGGTAGTTTATACAGATGATGATCTAGGCAACAGAGAATAAAGTAAAACCTTGAGAATCCTGGCTACTCTCTTTTTCCTCTGTGTGACTCAGGCACAAAATTCTTCATTATAATGCTTCCCAATTCCTTTTATTGATACTTGCAGTGCCAGTGGGCAAACAGCATCCTTCACGCAACCAGAGAATTCTGAAAGCTTATTTCTTGCAGCTAGCATTAACCTCCAATTCCACAATGGCAGCAATGGTGGATTTTACCCAATGTTTTAATGGCGACTGTAATCAGAACATAAAAAGATCTAAATGCATACTTTGAAGGAATTTGCAAAGATGACTAGGAGAATCCAAAAAAGCACAATTCAGTTTGTTTCTTTCACATCAGTGTTTGTTTTCTCATTTCTCTTGTACATATTGAGGATTTTTTAAGATTACATTTTTAAAACCAACTAGTCCCCAAAATGTTCATTGATGGGTTAGATTAGTGTGTGCTTTCTAGATGTGATTATTAAATAATTCAAAGGGCTAGCCTCAGAGTGATATTTTTTCCCTCATTTGAGGGTAATTTTTAAGATTTCCTTCACCCCTGGGAGCCAATTATATTTTATTGTTTTTGTATATTACGTCTAATAAATTTTATTCCTGATGTCTAATGTTCCAGGTACAGGTTTCACTCGAGAAAAATTTACACTTCTCTTAGTGTCCTTTATATTTTCTGTTTAAATTAAAGTATTAATCAGTGAGGGCAGGGGAAGGAAAGGAGAATGAACCTAGATGAATAGGGGAATTGATGCATAATTATGAACAAAACATAGCTTCCGAATCAGGATGAAGTTTTCTATTGTTCCCCCCAAATTCTAGAGCCAATCCTGGTAATGGAGCACTGGAAGCTTAAAAAGTTGTGCCACCCAGATATATACAGAATTCATGAATTAAATTTAAAAACAGTCATTGAATAATGGAAATTACACACTACATATAGTCTCGTATGTATGAACTTACTAGCCTCCAATGAGGTTAACAAATACCTTAGCTATTTAACCACAGTAACACTGATACCCATTTATTCAATCATGCATGTCCCTCTGGGTTCTTTAATAATATCACCTACTCCTAGATAAGAGTGCCATGGGGGGTGGAGGTCCGAGAGGAAGGGGATATATGTATACATATGGCTGATTTACTTCATAGTATAGCAGAAACTGAAACAACATTGTAAAACAATTATACTCCAATTAAAAAAAAAGAGGAAAAAATAAAAATAAAATGTTTTTAATCACCTACTGCACGCTTTATCCTGTGCTAGTTTTTGTGCTGGGCATTTTACCTGCCAGATATTATTTAACCATGTCAGTGATTAAATCAGTACCATTGCTATGATTGTTTACTTGATATCAAAAGAGAAAAGTAGGTCACTGTTAAAAGGCTAGTAGGTAGTGAATTCTCAATCAGTACTCATGTCTCCGTTTACTTGCTATATCATTGGACGCCCTACTCTGCGTCAGGCAGAGTTTTAGGCCCTCTTCTAATTGCATTTATAACCTCTCAGCCAGATAACACTAGATATTCACACGGAGGCTACACGCTCTGCCCCTTGGAACTGCCAGGCTCCACAAGGTTAATGCTGCTGAAGAGTTCAGGGACTCACTTGAGCAAAATCTGGCTTATTGTAAGGGAGCTAGAAGGAATTTGGTTAACAAAGCACTCATTCACTATCTGTCATGGGCAGTGCACCCCAATATCATTTTAGGAGATGCTGACGGGCCTTTCCTTGGGAGATCGTCTGGTCTAGCTCTCTTAATGAGTAGATGAGAACGCTGCCCAAAACTATACACCGAAATAGTAACTGAGAAGACAAACCACAATAAGGGGTTAGCTTGGGAACAGTTTTACAACCTCACTTTCCCAGTATCATTATGTGGCACTGACTCAGTTTTAGAAGTAGAGGTGAAGGTAACTAGTACCCCAGTAGTAATATTAAAATCTCCCCTCCCCCTCTCTTTATTATACCCTCAAAGTATTATAGTCCACTCTCAGGGAAATGGCTCTGGGTTAAAGGATTAAGCTTTTCTCTTTACTCCTAAATGAAATTCCACTCAATGGCCTCCTCACCTGGATTTCCTCCATTCCCTTTCAAATAAACTAAACAGCTTCTCCCAGGTCAAATGGGATTAAAATTCCTCTTTGTTGTTGCCCAAATTCTTCTTTCCTCTCTTGTAGATTTGTTCTGGCTTGGTTGAGAGTTGTCTGCACACGTATGTTGTCAAAACCCAAACTCTGTATATTGAATAAAACAAAGCAGAAACATGAGTTTATTACAAAGCTTTTGACTTGCAAGCTGGGGAAACTCAAGGCTACAGAACCAATGAGTTCCAAGTTACTCATAGGCTAAGGGATTTGTATGGGACAAATATAGAAGTTATTTGGCTTTTTCAGCTGATAGGTTGCCTAGTAGTCTTCTTTCTTACTTGGGTCAGGGAATCTGAGTCGGGGGAACAAAGAGGTCCAGAAATGACATGAACAGACTTGGCATTTGGGGATTGGCTGGTGTCCTCTGCTGATTTCTGAGAAGAGCTGTAAATCCCTGCAAGGTGAATTTTCCTATTTGCGCCTGCATTGACTGTCTCCATGTTGTCCCTGACATATAAGTGACTCCATGTTTGGTTAGTTTGGATAGTGTGTTCTCCACTCCTCTTTTACACTAATGCACATTCACAGACATATGCACTAAAACCCAGGCTATTTTGTAAGGTCTTAGAAGACAGAAACAGTTTATGATTCATCTGTCACCCACTGTGGGAACTTGGGCCTTGCAGTGCTTCAGTCTCTGAGTTGAGAGACAAGATAGCAGAATGGTTAGAGGCAGGACTCAGTAGACAGGCTTTCCTGCTTGTGAGCTCTGGAGTGTCAAGCCAATTGCTCTACCCATCTCCAAGACTCAGTGCTCATATTTGTAAATGGGGACAATGATAATATGTCTTTCCTTTGGATATTATAAGGATTAAATGAGAAAATACATGCCAAACAGTGCCTCACACACACTGACTTAATGAACACTAGTTAACTATTAACCTCAGCAAACATGAATTAAACATCTATGAAGATCCAAGCATTTATTAATAGGTACATATTCAAAGGACTAGAATTTAGTGCCCCTGACTCTTTGCTCTGATGGCTACCATATGGTTAACAAAACTTCATCATTTTGTTCCAAACCCAGCCCTATCCTTTGAACTCAAGGCAGCTCCTAGGCCACCTGGATAACTTTTCTGGCATTTCTATAAGCATTCTGATGTGATACAGGCATAATTAGACTTTGCGTCTCTTCCCATGAGTATTTTATGAGGAAAGCCACGATGTTCAAGGACTATAGAGCCAGGTATAGGTTTGCTGTAAAGTATTCCGACCCAGACACGTTTCCTTTCTGGCTGATGTTGGTTAAAATAATCTAAGTTTGGATTTAAGATTATATCTCTGAATGAGACAAGATAACAGGGGATTCTCACTGATTAAAAAAAGAAGAAGAAGAAAAAACAGTACTTAACTTTTATATTTAGGCCAGGACTCTGCAATGGATTTGTTAAGAAAAGCAATTGTTTTCATGGTTGTATATGCTGGTTTGGATTTTCTGTTGCTGTTTGCATGTTTTGAAAGAAGACTTTGGATAAGCATTGTGATTTTCCAAGCAGCTGGTCTTCTCCTGGCATTGTTACAGGGTCAGTCTATTTCACCCTAATCAGACCATAATGTCATAAATCACTGGCTGTTCCCTTGGCAACTGTTCAGGGTAGACTAGCAATGTTATCTGCCTCAAGCCAATGGTGCGCTGCAGGCAGGCTCCTACAGGCCACGGGGAAGCATATTTTATTACTAAGGTCTTTGCATCAATTCATGATCACTTATATCCATTGTGTTCAGAGAGAATCCAAAAGTAAATATCATAAGAAAAAAGTGAATCTATATCCTGCCCATATGATTTTTTAGTTTTGTGAGGTTTTTTTTTCAAATGAGTAAAGTTTCTGCCCACTTTTGACCTTGTCTCCCACAGAGATCATTGAGTTGAAATCAGAAACTATGATGATTAAGTATAAAGTGCTCCATAGGTACTTTGGTACCACATAGTCACTGCTTCTACTCTCTTTATCTAAGCTAGAACTCAAATGTCTCCTCATCCACTAGGAAGCTTTTCTGATTTACTCTCCCAATTCCACCTCCTAAATCAGGCAGAGCTTATACCTCCCTCTGTATATATTAAAATCAGTATTAATGAAACATTTCCCAAGATCTTCCCCTTTTCTAAAATTTTATGCCGTTTGGATACAGTGTGAAACAAATTTGTTTTTATCTACTTGCTGAGAAGTGAACAGAACTTGAATGTACTTCGGAAGCCAAGACCAATAGGTGAAATAACTAATCTTGTGTTCCTAAATACTATAAAAATGGTATATAATTCCCAGCACTAAGCACCCAGTAGGGGGACAAAAAATATTTCAATAAAACATTGATAACAACTCCATTGATAGAGGAAAAGCCACTCTCGATCTCCTTTTTTCTCCCTCAGAACTAAGCAGAGAGAAGCAACCAGTACCCTGGTGTTCCTCTGCCTCTTTGATTTTTGCAGGGAAACAGGCATTTGTAAATAACAGAGAGGGGAAAATGTGGTTCCTTGAAAAGAGCAGACTGTTTTCAAATAAGTTTGAAATGAACTAATACAAAAGCCAACACTAAGTCTTTAGAGCAAATGAGTCAATTTCCTGTCATCTCCCCATTATTGTAATTGTTTGTGAGAATGTCCTATGTTATGGGCACTGGCGGCCAGAGTGGTGTGGTGGGAGTAGAAGCTGGTACAGTTCCAAAGATCCTCCCAGCAGCACTTAGCCTGTTTTCCCAAAGCTTTATGGAAGTTTGATGCAGACTCTGGCATACAGTGGGCCATGACCTCCCAGATGACCTTCCTGAACAAGAGCTAGTTTGAGCCAATGTATAAGTTCTGAATGAATAGAAAACCCATTTTCAGATTTCAAAAGGGCTGCTCAAGCACTTAGCTCTGCACTGTAAAGATACGTAAATGAATATAACAAACTAGATACTTCTTCTGCAGCTGTTTCAGTTAGGATGCCAGGTTTTTCCATCCTTGCTGCTCCTGGCAGCTCATCGCTTTTCTGCAAAGTATCACACCTTCTTCCATGTTACAAGTATTTTTGTGGCTCCTGCCATTCCCCACCCCAAAACAAAACCCAGCCCTGTTAGAATTCTTGTGGGCTTGTGGGATGGAGAGACGTTCTGCTTGAATTCAAAATGGTTGTAACTCCGCTTTGTATATAGAACAAAAATGGAAAACCAGATCCTGTGTCTGTCTCAAAACTGAAATTCCAAGTCCTAACCTGAAGTGAAGAAGCAGATGCTATAGTGCAGTGAGGTGTCTGGGCTCCTTTCAAAGGAAAGCAACGAGGAAATCACCTTCAGATGCCTTTTTTAGGCGTTCACATTTTTGTTCTTGCTTCTGATTCTTAACTTAGCATCAACATTAAACTAAAACTCTTAGGAAAGTGATGTGGATCCTAATTTGATGCATATCAAATAATGTTCAGAGGGCAGACATGCGCAGAGTCTGTCTTCATTGTTAGTGAGATCTTGTAGGTAGATCAGTTAGTAGCCTCAGGCTCCCAGCATGTCAGAAGCAAAGGGTTCATTGGAAATCATGTCATCTACCCCTTTACTGAACAACCCAGCAAAGGAAAAGACTTACTTAAGATACCACCGCTGAGTCTATGGTTTTCTGTACTGAAATCTGCTTCCTGAGTTCTAATTAATGCTCTTTTGTTTTTGTAGTACATATACCTATACTTTTTTGTCAATAGTAAGATAAAATGTGTATAATCTAACAGAACTATTTAATAGTTGACATAAGTATGCATCCTCATTTTAATAATTTTCAAGCCCTATAATAGTTTCCATTGTTATTTTCTCCCTTGGGCTATTTCTTCCCGTACATCTCTAAGCCAGTGCCAGGATTTTGTAGTTCCATGTCCATGGACAGATGTTGCTCTAAAACCCTGAAAAAATATAAGGCAGTATGAGAATCGTTCCCTCCTTCATCTTCAGCTAAATTCTTAACTGTGTATATGTGAGGCAGCTTGGCCGGGTAGAAAGAGTGTAGGTTTCGTGATTCTATAGCCCAGGGTTTATACTTTCTTCTAGCAGGGTGGCCCTGGGCAAACTTTTTACCTTTCTTAGTCTTGGTTTCTTCAGATCAAAAAGTGGGGGAGAAGGAGTTAAGTTTTTTCCTTGCAGTGTTTCTATTGGATTACACATGCGAAGTACCTGACTCCTTGTAAACACATAGTACATGCCAGCTTCTTTCCCAGCCTTGTGTGGTCAGCATCTGCTTTCACCCCAGCTTGGGTTGTAAGAGGAGAAGGTAATTTGCCATGAAGATAATTGTCTGATAATTGTCGTGAGAACTCAGTTGAAGCTAATTTAAGGATTTGTTTTCCTTCATCTCTAAAAAGTTGCAACACATATGTTATTTCTATATGTGTATAACTTATGGTGAAATTTTTGCCATCTCTGTTATTGCTCTATGACTCTATTTGATTGGTCTGGTTTTAAAAATCCAACCACATTTTAAAAAATCTGTCCTGAATACCTATGGTACACCTCGCTGCAGGAGAGACAAAGACCCACACAACAAGCTCTGCCTTCTGGGAGTTTGTAAGAGGAAAGGGAAAAACTTAAGTTGTTTACCAAAAAATAAAAGTTGAATTTGAAGGGTGTTATAATATAATAGAAATATGAAATTGGGTGAGAGAGGATTTATTCCAACTAGGTGATCAGGGAGGGAATACTTTGTACAGGAGGTGGGAGCTGGCTGTTAAAGACAGAGTAGAATCTTCAGCAGATGATGTTGGGTGGAAAGGAGGAGAAAGATCGAAGGGCCTGGGCAGAGGATCAGAGGTGGAAAAGATCACCAAGTGGGTGGTGATCAGCCAGCCAGTGGGGCAGGAATGTAAAAGGACAGCAGTGGGAAATAAAGGTAGAAGGATCATTTAGGGCTGGTTCACGGGGGGTCCTGAGTGGTACTCATCCCTGGGGGTCAACAGGAAGGTTTGCGAGCAGTGGAATAAGCATGACCAAGCACGGATTTTAAGCAGCTAACTTTGTCAGCCGTCAGCTTAAAAGCCTAAAGAGATTAAATTGTATATATTATTTGTGTGTGTGTGCATTTATATATATATGCATATATATGTATATCTATATACTATTTGGCCATCATATCTGAAAAGGAAGCTTTGTGCCCTAACTTGAAGCAGACTAGAGATTTCAAAAGGTTGCATAGTGTCTGTGACTTCACCTACACATGCAGAGTCCACAAGACTCGAGTTATTTTTACTGTTGTATAATAGGGTCAGTTTTGTTTTTAGCAGATTCTTCCAAAGAAGTGTGCTAAGCATTTTTCTAAAGCCCTCACATTAAGTACTGTTAGCAATAAATCATTGCTTCTGTTAAAGGTCAAAAATTTTCCCCTATAGCACTTCTTTACTATACTCCCTGGTGAACTTCTTTACTATACTCCCTGGTAAGTTCTGCTCTCCTGTAAACGTGTGTGTGTGTGTGTGTGTGTGTGTGTGTGTGTGTGAGTTTGCAGTTGAGTAAAGGTCAGAGAAGACTCAAGTTGAAATTCTCAAGTTGTTTTGAGTCAAATGTTTATAAATATATTTTGGAAGTTGTCACCAAAATACAAAAGTATGTGTGTATCTTTTTGTTTACAGCTAAGTCTATGTGTGCTAATTGGTATAAAAGGTGGAAAGTAGTTCTCAAAAGTTCACGTCGAATATTCTTCCCCCAAAACCTACTTCCATATTTGCTGATTTGAATTACTTCATTTTCTATTTGTATTTGCATCTCCCCAAGGTACCCCAATCCCCAACATAGCCCCAACTTAAATTTATTATATCTGGTCAATTTACATATCTGAAACTGCTAAATTGAGAAATTATCTTCTGTGTTACAGATCTATGGAAGTTCAATGAAAAGAATACACATTTTAGTTTTCAATGTTCTTGAATAACCCTTTGTATGGTAAATAAATACATTGTCACCTGCAATAAGCCCAGACCATTTAGCTCAGTCCACCACTGAAATGTTTCACCATATTAATATCTAACACTTTATATTTTCCTTTTATTTTTTCCTTTGGCTTTTATGAGAAGTCAGTATAAGAAACTTTTATAGGAAAAGATATCTGTGTTTTTTGTGATGCTGTTGATAAAGATGTTTTCCACTATATCAGTGTCATTTTTTAAATGTGCAAGGTAATTTTCTCTTAGAATTTAGTTCTAGGCTTCTTTAAGAGAAATTATATTTATTTTATACTAAATTCCCTTCTTTGTCCTGGCCACCAGGAAACTCAAGCCTAAATTTTTTTTTTTTTTTTTTTTTTTTTTTTGTGGCTGCATTGGGTCTTTGTTGCTGCATGTGGGCTTTCTCCAGTTGCGGCAAGTGGGGGCTACTCTTCACTGCGGTGCATGGGCTTCTCATTTTGGTGGCTTCTCTTCTTGCAGAGCACAGGCTTTAGGCATGCTGGCTCAATAGTTGTGGCGCATGGGCTTAGTTGCTCCGTGGCATGTGGGATCTTCCCAGACCAGGGATTGAACCCGTGTCCCCTGCATTGGCAGGTGGATTCTCAACCACTGTGCTACCAGGGAAGTCCCAAGCCTAAATTTAATAATGCTGTGCTACAGTAACTATCTTTTCTAGGTCTCTGGTACAGTTCTCTCCTCCATTCTTCTCTGTAGTCACTAATTTTTTTTTCACATTACAGTTACAACCATCTTAATGAATATGACTTTTACTTGTAGTTTTTCAAGTTCTTTTTTGAATATGTATATTCAAAATAAATAAAGCAGTTGTTTGAAAAGAAACATTTTAAAAACTGATTCTTAGTTATAGCTAAACATTAGAATTACCTAGGTGCTTTTAAAGTTCTTATATCCAGCCAGCACCTCAGACCACTTACAAAATATCTAGAGGTGAGTTCTAGGCATCATTATTTTTTAAAGCTCTTTAGGTGATTCCCATGTGGGAAATTATTGTTTTAAATCTTTTTTTATTATGATGTTCAACATTTTTTTTACAGAAACGTTTTCAAAAAGACAAGGAAATTTTAAAACACATAATTCCATAATTCACTATTTATTATAAATGTTTTGTAACAGTTTACCTGCTAATCTTTTTCTTTGTTTCTTTTTAAAACAAAATTGCAATCATATATATTTATGATCTTATGTTTATATCTTATATAAAATTTATTTATGTTTATATATTGGATATCTATTTACATATTTATGTGTAAGTTGATTATAATATGTGCGTATGGTTTTATTCCAAATCTCTTTCATTTCCAGGCACATTTTCCTGCATATTCCCAAAAATATTCTTAACATTTGTGTAACATTTATACTACATAATTATATCATAATTTACTTATTCTTTTATTCTTATACATTAAGATTGCAAGAAACATCCTTAAACAATTTGGGGACATTAATCCAATTTTTACATTGGGAATATATTGAGTGATCTATTGATTCCTTTCTAGGTGGGCTGCCTTTTCCACAGGAAGAACAGTAGTAGCTCCCTGAGAGCTCCCTGGTACCCCATTTCTTTCTGGCATTTAAAGAAACAGCTATTTTCTGCTCTTCCTATAGACTCAGAACTTAACACAGAACTGCCCTGGGTTTTAGAGGCACTGAACCTTGGCCTTGAAAGAGTTCCTACTAACTGTCGAGGTTATCTTGGAAGTGATTGGCTACTCTTTCTCCTCTGAGAAAGGAAACACAGATCATGAAATGACAACAAGGACTCTTTGAGGTGAGGTAGGAAAATATTGGGAAATATGTGGCATATAAACATTATCTTCTCTGACATAAAAGGTTAAGGCCATCTACTTAAGCTAAGAGAAGTGAGCCTGAGTTTGGAGGCTCACATCAGGAAGGTCTGAGCCAAATTCTGGGAGAAATGGGTCAAGAGTGATAGAGGAAGCAGCAGATTGATGAGAGCACTGAAATTCCACAGGGTCTGGGGTCACCTAGGTGTGACAAGGCATACGTTCCCAGGATGCTGACAGTCTGCTTTGGAAAGTCATGGATTCAGGTAGTTTATGGTTAAGTTCCAATCTCAGCGGTCCAAAGAGTGTCCTGGCAGTCCCGACTCTTCAGCACTCACTCTGCTGCTGTCTCGTTTGACACAGCCTCCTAAACACTTATTTCTGTTCTTACTGTCTTACCCAGTCTGGTGCATGGATCATTTTTAAGACCATGTGAATGGGGCAGAGATTGTCATTGTGCCTGGGACATAGTGGGCATTCAGTAGATGTTTGTTGAATGAAAGAAGCAGGCACAATCACAGCTTTCCCTTCTGGTGATCTGCTTTATGATACAATTTCCAGGAATGCATTGTGTCTAAAATTGGGGACCATATGTACAGGAAATTCTTTCTTATGTCGATGTGAAATCTCTCCAAAGTAGAATCCCCTGTCATAGTTGTGTGTGTGTGTGTGTATACATATATATACGTGTACATGTATATACATTTGTATACAGGAAACCGTAAACCTTACACCACGGTAGCTTTCTTGAGAGCGGAGCAGTCCTGCATAAAGGCTCGGTTTCAGGTTAGATGGCCTGTCTCTTGCTGTAAAGTTCTTATGTAGACATTTTATAATTCAACTATCTGCTTCCTTCCGAGAGTCTTGTTTAGAATTCCAGCCAGTCTGTGAGCCAGAGAGAAGCAAGCCAGGGTAATAGTCAAGATAATATGGGAAAGAGGCGGGAGATTTTTCAGCCCTTCTAGAAGAGATGGGTGAGAATAAATATCTTCAGGATTACAAGCAGCTTTCCCTGGTAGCCAGAGAGAAAGCATCCCTGACCTCGCTGAAGCTGGCCCTTCTCCTTTAAAGGCTCCTCTCCCAGTACCGTCAAGGCTTGGGAGGGCCCAGATGGCTACAGGATGGTTTATCTCACCATTTCAACTTTAAGTTCATCCAAGCTGCAGTGTAAATCTTCGTTTTAAAGACAGTTCACCCAGGGATATAAAATAAAATGGGATTTGAATGGAAACTTGGCATCCCAGTTTGGAAACATTTTTTATTGGGTACAGATTTGGGTGGCGGGGGGGAGGAAAAAACAAACACATTTTCTCTGTTGTAAATGTTAATAAAAAAAAAAGAACAAGTAAAACAAATTAAAATGTTTTGTTTTGAAGAGGCTTTTTTGCATTCCCATGACTCCAAAAGACTTTTGGATTTTATGACAACCCCTAACTGCTTTAGTATAGAAAGACAAAGAAAAATGAAGTTAAATACAGTGAGAAAATAGCAGGGCTGAGATGTGGAACTGTAGTAGTCAGCTGGCAAAGCTTCTAGTGGGGGTTCTTAGCACGTTTTTGTTAGCCCAAAAAGATTATGCTATTAATAATAATTTTTAATTTAGGGTTTTCAAATTATGTCTTCAGCTCGCCAGGTTTGTCATTTGTTAGTCATAAACTTTTACATTCTGCCCTTTGTGTATCTCCCCAGTCTTTGTGGCTGACCTTCTTTGTTGTTTTTGCTGTTGCTAATTCTTAAAACCATTAGATTTTTAAGTATACTTTACTACCAAAGTCACTGATGTTAAGGAGAAAATAGGAGGTTAACGGTCATGATTTGACTCATACTAATCTATTTCCTTGTATCATAATTTCATGTCAGAAATACGTAGTTAAGTGGAAGAAGAATCACAGTAGTCAGGAGGTTTATTTTATAATCCTGGCTCTCCTGTGGAATGGCTGTGCGATTTTGAGCAAGTCATTTATCCTCTGTTGCCACGGTGTTGTGTTCTGAAAAGTGCATTCACTCATTTGGGTGATGTCAGGTTTAAAGGAGGTGACTCACAGGAGGAGTAAAATGAATATGCTGGTCTAGGTGATGGAGAACTGCATTGTCCACTATGGTAGGCACTGGCCACGTGTGGCTTATTTAAATGTAAATAAATTAAGATTAAAAATTCAACTCCTCAGTAGCTACCATATTGGACAGTGCAAAGAGTTCATCATTGAGAAGAGTTCTATTGGACAGCACTGATCTAGAATGACAGCCTCTTCCAGAGTGTTGGGAATTGCTGTTTGAGTTTGGATGGTATCAATCTGAGTTGCCCTGTGAGCTACTGGGAATAGTACAGCCCTCAGAGAACTCCATCTCTCCTTGAACCACGTGTAAGATCATGACCCTGGCACGTGGGAGTGGTTACTTTGTGTTGAATGGCGTGTCAGCTGCCTCACCACAGATGTGAAATCAGTGGGCATGCTTATTCTGAATTCCGTCAGAATCATTTTTAAGTACCATATGTCCAGTGTCATCTTTGGCACATTTCTCTGGCTTCATCTGAGTTCCAAAATGAAACCTCACAGTCACCTTCATAAATTCAGTCATTCAAGGCCAAGGTGAGGATGACGTGCTAAGCTTAGAAGCCTGAAGTAGAGTGGGATGATGATTCTGGGAATGAGGTGTGAGGGGACATCTGAGAGTCATGTTGCTGTTATGGGCTGGCAGATATTCATCCTAAGTGACCAGAAGCAGCTGCATAAGAAGCAGAAAATACATGTCCCTTCTGCTTACGGTTTGCTACCCCTCCACATTCTATGCAAATGTCTCATTTTGAAAGTTCTTATGAACTGTAAAACCATATACCCAAGTTAGTACTGATTATTAATATCAGCAGTTTTTTTCCTTTACAACATTATGATAAAATCATAGAGTGGTGACCATTTATCCTGCCTTTACCATCTGAGGTTCATTTCAGTGTAGGTGCAGTGGTGCCTGAGTATCTCTGAATGTGTGTGTGTACATTTTTTCTTTACGCTTGGCAGTTTCAGCTTTTTTTCCCAACGTGGACCATGAACTGACTGTCTTTATTCACTTCCTAGTTCCACCACAGACTAGTAGGTGGTCTTGGCAAACTTACGTACCTTCTTTGTATTTTAATGTTCTTACGTACGATGAGGAGAAGAGTTTCTATAACAGGATTGACATGAGGATTAAATGAGAATGTCTGTGACTATATGTCCCACAAATATATGTGGCAGGATTAGTTCCAGGACTCCCCACAGATACCAAAGTCCACAGATGCTCAAGTCCCTTATATAAAAGGCTTAGTATTTGCATATAACCTATACACCTCCTCCTGTATACTTTAAATCATCTCTAGATTACTTATAATACCTAATACAATGGAAATGCTGCGTAAGTAAATAGCTGTAAATACAATGTAAACGCTATGTAAACAGTTGCTAGTGTGCAGCAAATTTAAGTTTTGCTTTTTGGAACTTTCTGGGGCTTTTTCTGAATATTTTTGATCTGTGGTTGGTTGGATCTGTGGATTCAGAACTTGCAGCTGTGGTGGGCTGACTGTATACTCACACATATATACTCACTCGCATGTATGCATATATATGTATGTGTATGTTCACATACATATATCTCAGTACAGTTCCTGGCACATTGTAAGTGCTATTTAGTCTTAGCTATAAATTAGCCATAATTATCAGGACAGTAGTATGCTCATTAGTGAACCTACAAAGTCCAGTGCTCTTTCTCCCCCAGAACCCTGTGGTCTGTCAAACTGAGGATGACAGCAAGATGTCTCCACGTCCTGTCTCTGGAGTTGAACCCTGTCAACTGGGTTGAGCCCTTCCCTTGCAGGATATCCACGCAACCCTTGAGCTGATAGGATGCTGCCTTCAGAACTAGGTAACCCCAATAGCTGGGACCTTCACAGTACCTCCCACTCACTGTGAGAGCTTTCTTCACCTCCACACTCCAGTACCACCTCCCCCACCACCACCACCACACACACACACACACACACACACACACACACACATACACTCTCCAACTCCGCGTGTTTCTTTTTTTGCCAGATGCTTAATATTTAAGGGCGTTGGAAATCTCTGCTCTCACCTTGACCAAAGCACAGAGATGTCCTGTTCCCGTGCTGTTGATGTTGACAGAAGTAGGGCACGTTTTTCCTCCATGTGCCACTGAACTCTCAAGCAGAATATACAAGATGTTTTCTGGTTACCTAGGCTACCCGCTGACATAATCCTAGCTAGCCTTTCTTTCCTCTCTCCACCGCCTCGAGTCGCCTATCACGCTCCCCTCCCCTGGGTCTTTATGTGCCACTCTACGTGGAGGACAGCTCATTCTCTATAGCCTGACATTCATTTTGGTTCAGAAGCAGCTGCCAGAAGACCGAAGAGAGCAGTATACTTGCAAACACTTTCAGACTCTCCAGTGGACAGGTTAGCTCTTGAGAGAGCGGCCATGCTGTCTTGTAGACTGAGGGGGTTTTGCCATTTTTGATTGCATCCAATTTATGCTTGGTTTGGGTACGGACGCTAACAAAATACTCTCTGGTTTCTGCAGATTTACTTATTGGAGACATCTTGCTGTCCTCAGTATAGATTCTTGCCCCATTAACTTGCAGTAGTAATTAGTTCAAGGTCTCATCTGGAAAGTTCTGCCCTATCAGTCCTGCTTGAGCAGTGTGTATTAGGATAGACATTTTAATAGGCAGAAGACTGTGCATATAGGAATGTGGCTTAATGTGCAATGTCAAATAATATCTATCACATAATATCTAGATATCTTAGCCTGGCATTGTGGGTCCTCCATGATCTGACTGCTAACTCTATGTCCCCTAACTCCTTTCATTCTCCCCTCACATTAGCAGTAGGTTTTCCCATCAACTGTGTCTTTGCTTATATTGTTGTCTCTGCCTGGAATTCCTTCACCACCACCACCACCACCACCACCATCACCACCACTACTGTCACCATCACTACCACACCACTACTGTCACTGCCACCACCACCACCACCACCATCACCGTGACCACTGGCATATATCCTATCCCTTAAGACCCAACTCAAATACCTCATCCTCTGAAAAAGTATTACCCTAATTGTCCTGGCTGTGAGTAACAATCCTCTCCTCTGAACTCCTACTGTCATCTTTGTACTTCTCACAGTAAGTTCAGCCACATTTTATCTGGTGTTATTTGCTTTTTTTGGTTGAATATGCTTTATCTCCCACTAGATGTGAAATTCCTTGAGATGATGGTCGGGTCCCATCTTATCTCCTCCTGTCCCCTTCCTAATCAGGTTTAGGGCAGGCTTAGGTTGCTCACACACTGTAGCTGTTCAAAGACTACTGATTGAATAGGTATGTGAATAAATGGCAGAAACCAAATGCAGAATGCTGGAGCGAGCTGTTCCATTGACTGGGGTTATTAAAAAAAGAATGATCATATAGGAGATTTGAGGAATTTTATTAATAATGGGATGGGATATTAGAGTTGCCAAGAACTTCAGAATCTAACCACCACCTCCTTTACCATACCATCTTCATTTTCAAATGAAGAAACTAAGATTGATATATGACCGGTCCAGAACACATGGTAAGGGAATCACAGAGCTGGGACTTGTAACTGAGGTCTGACAACCACTCAGGATGTTCTTTTGAAACAAAGCTAAAATAATAGTGACATAAACATACTATTGCCAAGACACATGGTTATGGGAAGATAATTTCCCACCCCACAGCACATCACCACACACATTTATTTCCTCGCTGATATAAATAGTACAAACCAAATAGCAGCAACTTAAGAAGGAAACATGACTGTTTCCATCATATCGTAGTTCTGCACAGCTGAATTAGAAACCCGGGTAAGGGGATAAGACAAGTCTTACTCAATTTTGTATTTGGTAAACGACTTAATGTGTGAAATTCAGGCAGTCAGATCATTGACAGCACAAGAGGAAGTGGTAGTTGAGCTGGCTGACATTCCCACAACAGGGAGAGGAGTAGACAGGAAGAAAATACTGGGAGTTCTGCACTTCAGCAGTAGGAGGAGATGCAGGCGGGAGCCAAATGGTGGGGCGGGGGGCGGGGGGGAGATTCCTTTCTCCAGCCATGTGACAGCGTTACGTGAGGGAATTCAGAGTGTGCTCTGAGCTGAGCGCCTGCTGGAATGTGGACTGTAAATCTCTCTCATCGTCCTTTTCCTCACTGACCTGCAGACAACCCCAGTTCCTCCCATCTGCTTCCCCACCACCTGCTTTCAGTGTTTCTTTATCTACCTAACTTTTTCCATTCTCCTACTTTGCTCTCTGTCTACCTTGTCATGGTACATCGCATTCTTCTGCCACACGTTTCCATCTGGCCACCTTTTTCCCTAACTGTGAGACCCACAGTAGGATAATGTGATCTCTGGACATTTATTCATGTATCTGCTCAACAAAATATCATTGAGGACATACCCGGTCCCAGGTACCATTCTAGTTGTTGAGGCTACAACAGTGAGCAAAAGACACAAAAAGTCCTCCCCTGTGGCGCTTCCATTAGAAGAGGGAGACAATAAACAAAATCATTGGAAGTTATATAGAATATTGGGAAGGTAATAGTGCTGAGAGAAAATAAGCCGGGAAGGAAAAGGGAGTTCCAGAAGAGAAGGGACCAGAGGTCTCAGCGCAGGGTCAGACAGCATGGGCTTGAGGTGGAATCCCAGCTCCATCCATCCAAGTCATGTGACTGGGCCGTTTCATAGACCTCACTGGGCCTCAGCATCCTCACCTTTATATCAGGGATCATGAGAGAGATCTTCTCGGGTATCTTCATGGCTTGTTGTGGGAATTACATGAGATGATACTTATGAAGTGTTCAGCACAGGGGCTGGCCCCTATAAACACTTAATGAATGTTAGTTTGTATTATTATTATTATTTTTTATAAATTTATTTATTTATTTTACTGGCTGTGTTGGGTCTTTTTTTTTTTTTTTTTGCTGTGCGTGGGCTTTCTTTTTTTAGTTGCGGTGAGTGGGGGGTACTCTTCGCTGCGGTACGCGGGCTCCTCATTGTCATGGCTTCTCTTGTTGCGGAGCACAGGCTCTAGGTGCGTGGGCTTCAGTAATTGCAGCACATGGGCTCAATAGTTGTGGCTCACGGGCTCTAAAGTTCAGGCTCAGTAGTTGTGGCACACGGGCTTAGTTGCTCTGCGGCATGTGGGATCTTCCTGGAGCAGGGATCGAACCCGTGTCCCCTGCATTGGCAGGCGGATTCTCAACCACTGCACCACCTAGGAAGCCCTAGTTTGTATTATTATTAATGTGATGTTATACATGGTATAATATATAAATATAATATGTACGCATATGTTGTGTGTGTGATATTCTCATCTGACTTTGTGCCTGTAATATTCCATTTTTCTCAAAATACCTATATTTTCGTCTGTGATTGTTTCTCCCACTGGAGTGAACTTTTGAAGACAAAAACAACCTCTTGTTGGTCTCTATGTCCTTCGTAGTGCCCGGCACATAGAGGAGTCTGTGTTCACTTGCTAAATTAGAAACAAATGGGATATCCCTTTCCTAGACACAGTCATCTTTCCTGGAAGCCAGTTTTTAGAATTCTTCCCTAATTCTCCCCGTTCTCATATCACATCTAAACACAAGCTGGATCCTCTCCTCCTCCCCAGCCTACCTTCTAATCACCATTCCTTCCCACCTCTTACAGAATGCCAGACTCACAGTCCTTGTCTCCCTGACTTACGCACCCCTCTGCTCCTTCACAGAAGCTTTTTGAAGATCATTTTTCTGTGGACTCAGCCAGTTCCTACAGCCTCATGCCACCTTCACACAGTCATAACCATGTTTCTTATTGGGAGTCACCCACTCCCTATCAAAACTCATATGCATGCCTCATACGTCTAGCAAGCATGTTCCTCTACAGCTGATTAACACTTTCTAGTAAAAGACCAATTTCATACATTTTCTCGTTTGATCCTTACGACAACTATGTGAGGTACAAACCAGATATTATCAGCTGCATGTTTCTAATAAGGAAAGATGCTCAGAGGAGTGAAGTGAAAAATCCAAGTACACATGGCTAAAAATCAGCAGAGTCAACACCTGAATTCCTATTATCTGAAGCAATAATACAGAGTTTGAAAAAGTTCATGCCTGCCACTTGGATGACCTGAATTCTCATCCCAGGTTTGCTGTTTACTCATCCTGTGACCCCAGAAAAATGCCTTAAAGTCTCAATTTTCACTTCTGTAAAATAAAAGTAACTCTTGCCCTCCCCAACTCACAGGAATATTTTGAAAATTAAAAGACATGTTAAGAAATTTCAGAAAATACAAGTTGTCAGGGGGTATGAATAAACTCTATGAAAATATAATGACTGATGTATGTGAAGGAAAGAAATGGAAAGTTTTTATCATTTCCACACACACCGGAGAAACAGAAGCCCTTTAGAATTTTCAGGCATATCTAAGAATTGACACTAATGGTAAAGAATATAGAATTTACGAAAGCATTACTAAGCTAACAGGCTGAAAAAAAATAGTGTATGCACAACTTCCTTCTCCAGAGTTTAAATATCATTTAAAATAGCCCCTCTCCCAAAGAACATGCACACTTGAGAAACAGTGAAGAAGGTTGTTTCTGAGCAAACCCCAGAGGTTTCTATATTTACCTGTACAATTCAGTGATGCTAAGTGATGTGTGGACCTGTCTTGTTTTAGTAAGAGGCTCAGCATTATGGGCCAAGTTCATTGCAGAGTCCAGGAACCTATTCAAATTCTGTAGTTATCCTGGACTGTTTCTGGTGCATCACAAATCAGCTATCCTTTACGAACAGATTCTTCCCCAGTGAAGCCTCCAGGTGGGAATACGTCTCAGCCACCCTCTCCATTACAGCCATGAGATTTAGTAGAGGACCCAGAAAAACTATGCGTGGGCCCTCAAAAACCATGAGGGAATAAATGTATTAGTTGCTTTAAGCCACTAAGAGTGTTAGACAGCAATTGAAAGCTAACACACTACTCTTTACAGTATTCTAAACAGATATTTTTCAGAAAAGCCTCACCCAATGAAGGAATCCCCTCTACTGTTGTCCAACTCAGTGGTTACCAAGGTTCTGCTTAAACATCTTCAGCGGCAGGGAGCTGCCATTTCACAGGGCAGCCCGTTTCAGAGTTAAACAGGTTTGCATGTTGTCAAGTTCAGCTCTTGTGAAGGTAATACACTCTGCAGACATAGCTTAGGACATGCCATGAACTCAGGTAGGCTGGTGAGGGGGTCCTACTTCTCTTGGGTCTGGACTCTCCCAAGTGGCTAACAGTCGAGATCCATCCTTCTTCATAAAAGAAGGACTGAAGGGGAATACGTGTGACAGGTAGAGAACACTGGATCTCTTGCTCCCAATGTTACCGCTCTGCAGCAGTCTCAACTTTCACTCAGTTAAATAAGTTAATAAGCCCTACTCTGCATATCTTCCTTATAGAGCTGTGCCCATCAAGTGAGATAGCGTCTGTGAAAATGTTGTTGGCTGTACATCAGCAAATGATTGCAAATGATTATTATTATTAAAATAATAATCACTTGTCAGTAAATATTTGTCAAAGCTAGTCCACGCTTATGAAGACAGGCTGTCCAGGGAAGCTGCCGATGTGAAGATAAGAGGAGACCAGCCCCCGTTTGGAGTTGCATCACTGATCCTGGATTCCCAGCAGTGCATTTCAGGTCTTGCTTCAGGAATTTGTTTTTTGTTTTGTTTGGAAGGAACAAGAAGGCCCTGGAGCCAGTTACGTTGTCACCAAACTTAGTTGGTAATTAGGCTCCAAAGCAAACCTGTGGCAGCAAAATAGAGTTGAAACTTGAATTCCTTTCCACAGGTGGAGGGTTGGCTCCTAGGGGCAATGTATACAGCTTGGCTATTTGTTTGCTTCTTCATGCAGGAAAGTTCAAGAGAATCTGGGTAAAGCAATTAGCGTCACTCTGTCTGCAGGCAAAACTGGTTTGAACATGCTTCTCTGTTCTTGAAGGGCTGTTGGAGCCTTGGCAGTTTATCTGATGAAAGATTTCACGAAGCAAAATGTCTTCACTTACAAATCCAGCCACTTTACACTCTTAGCCAGCCCCAAACTCATTTATTTTCTTTAGAGTCCTTCCTACAACCACGAGCCACGATGAAGTAAATTAATCCCCAAGAGCCCAAGAAATTATGAGGTTGTTTAATCTGTCCATTCAAGGATATCCCAGCAAAGCACTGCTAATTCCTTTTGTACAGACTATTTATGTATTGTGTTTCTCCTCGTTTGGAAGAGAAAAATATGTTTATACTTGTATTTTTCAGGGTCTGTTGGCTATCTACGTTTATGTTGTACTGTTCACATTATTATTAAAAGCATCACTGTTTTATTGTAGTGACAGTTTATTGTTTTGCCCACTTCAGGAAGAATAAAACCAAGGTCTCATTATTAAAGCCAAAATCCTCCACAAACCCCTCCTTTTAAAAACTTAGATTAAAAAATGTTCGGTCAGCCAAATATCTATACAGCCTTTTCTATTTGGCCCCACAAAAACGTGTCCTATCTTTGGGCTGAATTTTACCTGCCTCTGTACACACCCTGTTCTCTTGTCAGCATGATAATCAGTGTCGTGGCAACAGGTGGCAGGAACCTATAGAAATGTGCTGTCAGTGCTACATTGTGTGTCTTCACTCTTTACCAAACCTATTCTGTTATTTTTTTGATTTTCGTTTTCGTGTTTTGTTTTTCTTTGTTTGTTTTGAATTTTGGTTTTTGGTTTGCTTTGTTTTCGTTTGCCAATCTAGGCCCGAAGTCCAGTGCTAAGTTGAATGCTAGTATGAAATAGTCAAGCCTGGCTCCTTGGAGTTCCTCTGGCTGATTATCTAGTTGTTCAGATGTCATGCTGCCAGCCTTCCCCAAGGAAGTTACCTGCTTTCTCATCTTTGATCCCAGAGAACTTTTCATCAACGCACCATAAATCTCACCATTGAAATTTTAATTTATCTCTTCCTTCCTCGGTGTCCCCCAGTAGGTGGTGAGCTCTTGCAACGCAGAGCACCTCCTCGTCTGGTTCTTTATAACCCCAGTGCCTAGCACAAGGCCATGCGGAAAGCCCATGCTCCGTCACTGTTTATTTCATGCATGAATGACTGTTCAAATATGTTTTTCTCATGGACCAGTAATGCAGTCCTAAATTTTGCTATAGCATCTGGGACCCCAGGTGAAAGGATTTGAACGATCCGTGACAATCTGTGTGGGAAGCACCCAAATTACAGATGGATTATGTTCCAGTAGTTCAGAGGTAAATGAGGATTCCAATTCATAGACCTTGGCAGAATCCACTTCAGCCTTCCCTTTTCAGAGATGAGGCAACTCAACCCTGAGGGAGGGCTTCGCCTCACTGAAAATCCTGGGAAGGGTTTGTGGTAGAACTAATTCCTACCTGATTCTGTGTATTTTCTTTATTGTCTGTCCTCATTTTATCACAGACACTTATACCAATTAGTTGCATCCCTTAGCCCACAAGGAAACTCATTTAATCCAGTGTTAGATAAAATAATTATTCACGGATCCTGGCACAACTAGCGAATAATCTATAAGGCAAGCGAGAAAGGGCTCCAGCAGCCACCAGTGGTGGCAGCAAGAAAGGACATCTGCTACCGTGAGGAAAAGCTCCGTCTGTGGTGATGTCAGTGGAGTAGGTGTGGGTAGGGTGGCTGTGCCCATCCCTCCCCAACGGGGGAGAGAGGTGTTTACAATAAGATAGCAGGTCTGGAATCAAGGACGAGCCTCTGCCCAGTCTTCACAGGCAAGGACAATAGTTCTTGTTGCAGGGAAACCGTTGCAATCGTCTCCCATGTGCATCTCGTTCCTGTGCACGTCTTTGCATTTCTGATAAAGAAAACAAGGGCTTTGCTACCTATCTTGTGAACACCTGTCTGCCAGGATTTAGAACAAATGCTTTCAGGCAATTTTGCCTTTTATTTCAGATAAATTTCATATAGTGCTCCTGTCTAGAACTGTAGGGTCATGTTAGGTTTTTTGAAACTCCAGGAAATGTTTATTTTAATTTTCTTTAAAGAGGGGAGAGTAAAGAAAAATGTATCAAAAGCTTCTACTGCCAAACTACTGTTTTGATTTCTCTTTGTGTGAGCTTTGGCTTCCCCACATCTTGAGCCTTAAACTCTTTGATGTTGTCCCTTTAAGCATAAAATAAAAGATTATTCTCTTTAGTCTACAGCCTTGGAGGAGGGCAAACACAAAACATTTCTGTGTGTTCCTATTTCTATAGCAATACTTGGTGCCGGTCTTAGGGCTTTCATATTTTCCCTAGACTTATACAATAAGCATTTGGTGTTCCATGACTTTTCAGTTTTGTCAACTTTCCAGGCCTGTATGGAGTTCCTTCTTATTGTTTCTGTATGAGCAGCTTGACAAGGGTGGCATCCAGGGTCTGATTCCTCACTCTGTCCCTGCGGGGCTTATAATTAAGCTTTGTGTACAATAGAGGCTCCACGCGTGAATGAATGCATGGGTGAATTTTCAGTTTGATTCCAGGAGCTGTTTAATTCTATTAGATGCACCACCTAGGTTTTCATAAGACATTTAATTGGTGCATTTCTCTTATTGCTCTTTAATACCTACATAAATGGTTTGTGATACTTTCCGTAGAGCTCCAATGAATAGAAATTAAAATATTTCCAATGATAGAGTTAATCTTTTCAATATCTTCCCACGAAATGGTATGGAGTCTGTGAGACTGGATTCCTGGGTTTCATGGCCAGCTTGGTTGCCTAACTTTGTGTTCATGTGGCCTAAATTCCTAAACTCTCAGAGCTGCACGGGCTTTCAGAGATCCTATCTAAATCCGTGTCATTTACAGATGATGAAGCTGACATATTTGCATTCTTTATGGCTAGGGAATGAATTAGGAGTTTGTACTCTCCTTAATCAAGATACTCTGTGTGTATTCACAATATGTTTTTCAGTACAAATGTAATATGACTCTGTTTTGTGACTGTTCCTAGGCTGACCGGTTCTAGCCGAGGTAGAAAAGAGCTAAGAAGTGACCTGGGCTACCCGCTTCATTTCCAGCGATGCTATTCTCCCTGTCAGGCAGGACCTCTGTGCTTTGTATTCATAGCTAAACTGAGGTTGCTTTTGGTTGGGGCAAAAGAGAACAATAGTCATTTTCATAACCAGCTGAGAAATTCAGTCTATTTTGCTAACCATGTTCATATTTTCTGACAAATCTTGAAATTGACCTTATTTCAAGTTTGTTGGCCAGTAACTATTAAAGCCATTGTTTGCTTTTGCTATGCCTTCAGCCCTGCTTTTCAAAATCTTTTCCACCTTAGAGGTCTTTCTAAATATTGTGTTTACTTGGAGAAAAATTAACAAGGTAACAAGAACAAGTTAGGAAATAGGAAGGGATATTGCTTGAGTCAAAAAAGGGAGGCGGAATGGCCATGAAATGAGGAGAGCCTTGCTTGGTTCTATAAAATCTGGGTCTGAATCCTTGCACGGTGTCCTTTTAGCCTTATGAGTTTAGGAACGTCAGGAACCCTGGAAACCTTGCCTCCCTATCTCTCTAGTGTGGGAAAGTGTGGAACAGCTTTGGACCAGGGATTAACCTATGCAAACTCATATTATTAAAAACTGCTATCTCTAGCTAGTGGAAAGTTGCTGTATAACAAAGGGAGATCAACTCGATGATGGGTGATGCCTTAAGAGGGCCAGGACAGGGAGGGGGAGGGAGTCACGGGAGGGAGGGGATATGGGGATATATGTATAAATGCAGCTGATTCACTTTGGTGTACCTCAAAAGCTGGTAACAAGAGAGTAAAGCAATTATATTCCAATAAAGAGCTTTAAAAAAAAAAGCACACACACAAAAAAAAGAAAATGAGAAGATGCTATCTTTATTCCAAAATCACCCTTTTTGGCCAAGTCTTTATTTATTTTTTTTTTTCTTTTCGTTTAATGTTAAATCCCATATTTTTGTTTGGATTATATAGTCTTATAAATATCTACTTCTTCA
The DNA here is from genome assembly GCF_030028045.1 of Hippopotamus amphibius kiboko. Taxonomy (NCBI): domain Eukaryota; kingdom Metazoa; phylum Chordata; class Mammalia; order Artiodactyla; family Hippopotamidae; genus Hippopotamus; species Hippopotamus amphibius. Next base: position 163,553,623 of record NC_080191.1, read on the forward strand.
CATTATTGCCAGGAAGGACTGGTAGATTTTTTTAATAGCTTCCTGTTCCATTTTTTTTTTTTGTCCTGTGACAACATAAATATTTCCCTGAAGTCACTCCTGTCAAAAGCAGTAAGTAAAATAAGATCTCAGATGAATATGAAAATCAGGTCTTCGATAAAATGTGATACTATGCTGTAAGTATCTGTCTCTTAGACCTCTGATAATTTATAAAACATCAAATGATCTGCTTTAGATGTGAAATCTTGAGTGATTCCAGCATGTAAACTTGCTTAACTGCCATAAATTGAAAGATTTTAATGGGATTTTACAAGTGTTAATAAATCTCAGTTTCAGCCCCTGTGTAAAAAAAAAAAAAAACAAAAAAGCAAAAAAACAAAACAAAAAAAAACCCTGCTATCTCTAGTGGTTCCTCTTCCGAGTCCTGTTTGGTCAGGTAGCTCCTCATGAGGAACAATCTCAAATGATGGAGAATATTTATTTAACATTTTATGACTTACAAAGTATTATTTTATCATTCTATTATTGTTAATATTACTTAATATTATTCTAGTATTGAAATAAATGTTCTCTTACGTTAGTATTCTATTACTAAATAATAGGGTGTATTAGAATGTTAATGTAGATATACATTATATTAATTAGATATATTATATCTAAATCTAGAATGTATTCAATAATAGAATGTAGTAGAATATTGGATGTATCATGGTTTACATTTTACAGACCAAAAAAAGAGAGCTTGTAAGAGAATAAAGGATTTTGTGACACAAGTTTGCTGCTTTTTGTATTTGATTTTGTTTTTGTTTTTACCAAGAACTTTTTTTTGGGGGGGAGGGTGTTATTGCTTTACACTGTTATGCCAGTTTCTGCTGTACAACAAAATGATTCTGCTGTATTTATACATGTCCACATATTCCCTCCCTCTTAAAGTCTCCCTCCCACCGTCCCTATCCCACCCCTCTAAGGCATCACCCATCATCGAGTGGATCTCCCTGTGTTATGCAGCAGCTTCCCACTCGCTATCTATGGTACATTTGGTAGTGTATATATGTCAATGCTACTCTCATCCCAGCTTCCCCTCCTCTCACCCCCCTCCTCAAGTCTGTTCCCTACATCTGCATCTTTATTCTCGCCCTGCTTCTCAACAGTGGGCGAGACTTAAACCCACATTTTGACACTCCTCAACCCATGTTCTTTCCTAAGGCCCTGGAGGTCCTGAACGTTTGACATGATCGGAGTCAGAGAGGCTTGGCTTAGCCAGCCCCTCACCCCTGTCTGTCTCCTCTTTCTCACAAAATATCCTAGAAAGAATTTTCTTCCTTGAAAATATACTGCTTTAGGCTGGAAGTAGTTCCATTTCACACGAGCGGTTCTCATTCCTCATTTTAAACTGTGAAATGCAATTTCTTATAAGACTTTGGAAAGTTCAAGCTGGGGGATGGGGATCCCAATTGCAGTGGGGTCTCCCACACCTCTGTCAACTTACAACTTGGTAAGAATCGCCAAAGAGGAGGTCTTTTACCTAAAATTCTTTAGGAGAGAGAACCCTGACCGCACCTACAGGTAGGGAAAGGCATTTGGGCTGCACAAAGCCTCTTTAAACTTTGAAACTAGTGGACAGTCTGGTGGATAAACAGGGGAAAGGTTTTATTGGTGCTTTTAAGAGAGTCTTATCTAAATATCTAAAAGCTGTCTGCAAGCGTCAGCTCTTACCCCAGGTTAGAGTGTAAGGCCCACAGCTCCCTTAGGAGGTCAGTAAGGATAACTGATGTTTATTCTGTTCTTAGAGCCCGCAAGGCTCCCGCAAACAGTTTGCACATCATTTCTAGGACTAGTAGTAAATGCAGTAACATTGTCAAGACTGGGCTCAGACATCTGCTAAAAGGGTTAGTTATTTGAGTCAACAGCCAAAGAGAGGCGGAGAAGCCCTAGGATTGAATCAGACAGGCCGAAGTATAAAATCCAGCTTCACCACTGCACTGTTAAATAGCCCATCAGGGTCAGCACCTGACTTTTCCGAACTTTAGTTTTACTATCCACAAACAGTAAATTATCAATGTCTGCTTTACAAGTAAGATGTGAGCAAAAGGCACCCATCAAGTTAATTTAGGGTGATGGGTATTATTCCAGTCCTAGTTCCTAGAAAACCAAAAGACATGAAGATTTATCGCTAACCAGAGGTAGTTTTTTTTTTTAATAAACTTATTTATTTATTTATTTTTATGTTGTTATTTGTTTATTTATTTATTGGCTGCATTGGGTCTTTGTTGCTGTGCGTGGGCTTTCTCTAGTTGCGGAGAGTGGGGCTGCTCTTCGTTGTGGTGTGCGGGCTTCTCAGCCTGGTGGCTTCTCTTGCTGCAGAGCATGGGCTCTAGGCACACGGGCTTCAGTAGTTGTGGCGCACTGGCTTAGTTGCTCCATGGCATGTGGGATCTTCCTGGACCAGGAATTGAACCCATGTCCCCTGCATTGGGCAGGCAGATTCTTAACCACTGAGCCACCAGGGAAGTCCCAGAGGTAGTTTTTTTTCCCCCACCATATGTTTTCCTATTCCTTCATATTCTAAGAAACTCAAGATTCCCTTCCTTTTTCCAGCTGTCGATGGAGGCAAGGAATGATATATTCAGATCTTTGTTGCATCCCTTATCTATTTGGGAACCAGTGTCTGTGAATTCAAGGGATAGCTGTGTGTGCAACTGCATTTTAGGCTGTGTTTTACCTGCACGCAACCATGTCTTCCTCTCAGACCTAGAGGACCAGGTGTTGAAATGGGGAAAGGAGGCCATATGGCTATTCCCCAGGCTAAGGGAAGATGTTATGCCACGCCTTATAACGTGAATCTCTGCATTTGTAGAGGCTGGATTTTACTTTCACGATGTCCCACAAAGGGACATTATTATCTTCATTTTATGGATAAGGAAACTGCGGTGACATTACTTGCAAATGATATGAAATTACATGAGGCAGTAATTAGTATCTGGGCTTGTTCCAGAATCCAATAATGTTCTTTTCCATCTCCAGCCTTGCTTCTGCCTTCCTCAGGCCCCCAGAGCAAACTCTGGCTCAGTTTGTACTAAAGGTGGAGCAGTCTGATGTGGCAGCATCCAGACCCCGTGGGAAAGTGGTGCTCTCTTTGGGACTTGCTTTCCTTCTCAGGTCCCAGCCCATGGGTTACTGTGGGCTGTGGGATCTTCAGACCGACCCTGAACTATCAGGAGAATTAGGAGAGCACCAGGGCTGTGGTTATACTGTAGGCTCTTCATGAGGACCAGCCTAGCCATAAAGTGTGCTTGTGAGTCACAATAAGTCACAAGGCATCTCTCAAGGTCTTAAGTTAGTGTGGTACACTGAAAAGAGCTTATCCTGAACACGTAAAAAATCACTTCTAGTCCTGCCTCTTCTGGTAAAATCACCTGGGCTTTCTGAATCTATTTTCTCAACTACCCAGTTGTGTGTTTGAACCCGATGATTTCAAGCATCCCTTCCTTCTCTGAAAGTGTTCTTTAACTTTTCTATGTTGATTGAAAGAGCTGATTGAAAGAGCTGCAGATCTCATTATGAAAAAAAAGGTTAAGTTATGAGTAGGAGCTATTTAAGGCAGCAAAGAAATAGAGCGTCCCTTTCTAAGGATGTCCATCCTTATAAAAAGCACAATTTTAGTTTCTTTCTTTGCAATCTAAGAGTTAGACCCCTGTCTAGTTAGGGCATTCATTGTGTTAGGTGGGCTATAAAGTTAATGTTTTTCCTATTTTGACTTATTTACATTTTTATATATTATATATTATTATATTTTAGCATTTATTTATAACATCACTTGTTAATATCATTACTTGCTTTCTATGTGCTTTTTTCTTACTTTTAATAAAGGCATGATTTACATGCAGTAAACTACTCAGATCATGAGGGTCTCTGTTGGGAGCCTCGAAACTATTGACGAGACTTGACAATTGTATACATCACCCCACAACATCTCCTTGTGACTCTCTGCAACCAGTATCCACCTGCCACCCTCAGAGGCAACTACTTTCTAACTTCCGTCACCGTACATTATTTGTCTTTTTAAAAAATTCAGATGAATAGAATCATACCATGTTTATTTTTGTTTCTGGCTTGTTTGTTCAGTGTGCAGGTTTTTGAGATTCATCCATTCATCCACGCTGTTTAGTCATCAGTCTGTTCCCTTTTGTTACTGAGCAATATCCCATTGTGTGAATGTACTCCCAATTCCTTTATCCATTTTCCTCTTTTTTGATTTGGTCGTGAAGGCCTCAGGTGTTTGCCACCTGAAACCAATCTGAACCATTAGGCATATACCTTTGCTTCTCATAGTAGCCATTTATGACATCATCATTCCCACAGGTGTCTTGTGGATTTGAGAAGAACATTGGCCTGAGAGTTGAGAGACCTGGGTTTAGATAGCAGCTCTGCCCCCACTCAGCAGTATAACTGGCCACTTCATCGCCAAGCCTCAGTTACTCCATCAGTAAAATGGTCTGGTTGGACTGGATAACCCTTCAGCTCTTTCATCTCAGAGATCTCATGGTTCTTTGCAGATCCTTCCTCTGGGCTCCAGACATCTCATCCTTATCAGTCAGTCCTGGGATTTCATTCTTTTGCATTTCTGTGGTGAAGTATCCAAAGCATCAGATATTCAAGATATTAATTTGCAAAGTTAATTAGCGATATCATACTTTATTGTATTTCATATCATACTTCAAAACTACACTGTGGATTTGCACTTTCTGTCTCCCTCCCATGTTCAACCATTGTCTTTGGTGGTGGCTTCTAAACTATTGACTTAAGTTTTTCCCTCCTGTTTGTAGTAATAGTTGTGTCATCTGAGTTTAGGCACCAGAGAGTCAAAGTGCTGGCCTACCTACATTTCAGCTAGTCCTGGGCTAATATTATTTACTTGTCAGTGTCTGTTTTACTTTAGAACTCAACTTATTAATACCACCTCTCCTCCTCTTCACAATTCATAGGGGAAAAAGGTCTTTGAAACACAGGAAATGTTCTCCCTACAGGAAATGCTTTCTATGAATTTTTTATTTTAAAGGCACACTTTGCTTCACTTTAAGAAATAGTATCTATCCTTAGAAAGAATTAAACTGGAGGGAGTTATTGAACAGTGAAGGAGGATATTTTTCCAGCTTCTCTTAAGTCACAGTAATATAATTATTCTGGATACCAAGGGAGTTTAGAGGTTAGTAATATTTACCCATATACAGTGGAAAATTCAAAATTCCATCTGTGAGCAAAAATCGATTTGGGAAGTATCATTTTTATTATCCATCTCCTTGGGTATAGTCTTTGCAACATTTTGGGTAAGAAAGAGCATGGACTTGTGGAGTTAGAAAGGCTAATTTTTTGATCTTGGCCCAGCTATGTTCCAGTTGAAAAACTTTGCATAATCACTTAACCTCTTTAGGCCTTAATATTTTTGTCTGTAAATTGGAAGAAATCGTCTCTGTTTTTCAAGGTTGTTTTAAGATTCTTATATAATACATATGAAGTTTATGGCTCATGAGGCACGAACCCAGTAAAGGTGGTGATGCAATTACTTTGGAGGTGTTATTTCTGCTGCGTCTCATTATAACATAAAAATTAAAGCCCAAAGTTTACATCTCTAACTTTGGAACTTCCTAAATGAAGTGTAAATTTCATGTGCACACTGACGGAGTCTGAGATCTTTTATCACTGGCGTGTATCTTCCAAATTGTGATTAGATCCAGAAAATCATATCTTAAAAGCCACGTGCACTCTCTTTTCCAGCAGAGGACCAGATGGGGCATAATCAGAATGTTTACTAAGTAGCCACACTCTGTGTGCCTTGCGGAGATAAGACCTCTATATGGGTAGAGGTTTTCTGATGGTATAGTGGAGGCTCAGGCAGCCCCAGAATCTGGAAATCATCCTCCTGTCACTAGAGAGTGTGGGGGAGCATGGTAGAAAGCTTAAGAGAGATTAAAATTTTCAATGAGCTCGAGGGAGGATTAGTGAATTACAAAAAAAAAAAAAAAAAAAATCCACACCATAAAGTAAATTTTCGCTTGCAAGACAGGCATTATTTATCTGGAATTTTGAAATAGTCGTCTCTTCAGGTACCTGTGTGGAAGGCTTGTGCTTTGTTCTCCTTGATGGGACATGAGTGAGTGAGAAGCATACGTAAGCAGGTCTTGCAGCCAACATCTTTCATCCATTTCCTGATGTATCTATACCGTGGGTCCTTGACAAGAGGAACACGGTTAACGGAGACAGTGTTCTGGAATTAGAGCACTGCCATGGGAATCAGGAGCTGTGGCATCTGTTGTTTCTGCCAAAGACTGACTCTCTGACCTTGGAGCAAGTGGATTCAAACACAAGGTGAAGAAGGTCATGTCTGCAATGGGCTGAGAGCTCATGGGAGAAAAGACTACATGGCTACAGTGCTTACTGTTGTGCTTGCCTCAGATAAGGAAGATGGTTACAGTTGCTGCCCAGACTTCCAGGCTATTTCTTTTGTCTTCTAAACCCAACTTTTGTCTATGAATTCTAGTCTTTACTACACCAGAGGAGAATTCACACTGTCGACCTCAACAGAATCAACTTAAAGGCTTTTTCTCATTTGAGCTTTTATTGAGTCATTCATTAGCAAAGACACTTATATTGCACTCTTATTGTTTTCTACCAGACACTGTGCTGGGGATGCAAAAGATGGGTAAGACTTGGTCCCTTCTCAAGAAGTTCCAAATGGGGTGGGAGAGATCAGCATACACAAAACCAGAACGCAGTGTAAAAATGCCACAAGAGTACACCTGCAGAAGTTTTATGGATGAAGAGAGAGGTAGCAGCCAATTCTGCCTGAGAGGGACTCACTCAGGGAAGGCATAGAGAAGAGGGCACATATGACTGCAGTCTGACGTTGTCCAGGTTGAGATGAAGTGGGAAGAGTCAGATGAAGAGAGGCACCAGGGAGGAAAGTGTAGGACGTGTTCAGGGTAAGGCAAGCATCTGATTTGGCTGGGATGTAGGTTACATAAGAGGAATGACTGAAGGTCCAACAGTATCAGAGCTGTGAAGGTTCTTCTCATGCTGCAAGGAGTTGGATTTCTCCTGTCCGTATAAAGGAATCTCTTTATGATTTCTAGGTAAGGCAGAGAAGTGATGCTGTCTGTGCCTTAGAAATACACTGACAGGGTAGCACAGGTGATCAGGTAGAGTAGGGCAGAGGTCACACACTGGTTGTTTTCACATTACATTGCAGTGGATGTATTTTATTTGATATTCAAAAGATTTTTTTAAATTTTATATTCAATTTCAAACTCTTAAAATTTTGGAGAATTCACAGAAAAAAAAAATCTAGATTTCCCACTTCTGCTAAAAAGCAGAATTCCCAATTTCTGCCTGGCAACAATCAGCTGGAACTGAGAAGCACCTTCACCAGTGGTTAGGGCATGCATTCTGCAACTTGCCACAATGCCCCGCACTGTTTATTTCATACAGCCGAAGCTTGTCATGCATTGGGCTTGTCTCTCTAGGTCTTGTATTGGAATATGAGACTTCCGGAGTAAAGCAAACCCGGTGTCAGAAAAATCTCTGTTGGATATGTTGCAGCTGGACTGCCAGGAATGATGAGAACCTGAATAGGGTGCAGGCAGGTGGGGGTGGAGAGGAGAACAAGGATGGATTGACTGATTACTTAGATGTGTAAGGGATGGGAGAGACAGAGAGGTCAAAGAAGACTCTCGGGTTTTTATTTTAGATGCTAAGTAGATAGGATTCCCATAAAATCAGGGACACAAGCAGAAGAGAAGGCTTTGGAAACATTGCAGTGTATTCAGCGTGACCCTGTGTAGTTCAAAGCTTTGGAAAATATTGATAAGACTATTGGAAATACACTTGTAGGTCAGTAGCCTAGCTGGTACTGTGCTAAAGGAGGAAGGCTTATCATTATGAACAGGCATACAAATTTTTTTTCATTTTCTGTGTCACACATTCTATCTTGAACTGTAACAAGCTGTTGGGCAAATATCTGTCCTTGAAACCAAGAGAACAAGTAAGGAAATGGGGCTGTACAAAATGCCTAGAGTGGGCTTATTACTGTGAATCATTTCACAATGGGAACAACAGGAACAGTCCTTAGTTCAGCTGATGTGAAAGAAATGGGTAATGTTGAAGTACAGCTTTTAAATGGTTATAGCCATTAGATAGAATTTCTTAGGGCTAAGATATGTTAATGGAAAACATGAAGCAGGGCCTGGACTAGGGTAAGAGAAGTAAAGCTCCTAGGGAACCAAAGTGAAGGAGATTCTCAGGCACCTGCAGGCCCCTAAAAGTAAGCACCTCCTAAAATTTTGCTCCCTAAATGCCTCACTTGCTTTACCTTAATCCTGGCCCTGATAGGAGATTTTGAAAATAAACAAGTCATAAATATTTATGATCATAAATCATAAAATGCTATTCTCCATCCCACGAGAGTCCATTAGCATTGATTACAGTTAATCATTTGAGATTAATAATCTTGTCTAATTCTTAGGTATGTCTCCACCATGGGGTGATACAAACTCTAAGTTGAGACCTGCAGGTAGTGTTAAAGCCTCAAGTCTTATCTTGTGAGTTTCCAGGTGAGGCTGAGCTGAGTGGAATATCATTAAAATATCCAATGATAGGCAATTGCTTGATAACTATTTATACTGGCATTCTGCACAGGGTAGATTCCTCTCTTCCAGTAGCTTCCACTGGTACTGACGTAGCACTCTTATGGATTTTGAAAGGCCAGTCACTAGCAGGTCAGGATGTCAGGCTGACAGGGGAAAGAATTTTTTTTAAAGCCTGAGGACTGGATTATTTCTTTCCATTAACAGATTTATGAAGTATAATTGATATACAGAGAACTGCACATATTTAATGTACAATTTGATGTTTGGACAATGAAAACATCCATGATACCATCATCACAATCCAGATAACAGATATATGCAACAACATCCAGAGATTCCCTGTGTCACTTTTGTTTTGCTTTGCTTTGCTTTGTTTTTTGTAATAAGAACAGTTAACATGAGATCTGCCCTCTTAACAAATTTCGAAGAGCACAATACCATATTATTGACTATAAGCACCTATGTTGTAGAGAAGATCTCTAGTATTTACTCAACTAGCATAACTGAAACTTTATGCCCATTGCATAACCACTTCCCATTTCCCTCTTTTCTCAGCTCCTGCCAACCACTGTTGTATTCTCTGCTTCTGTGATTTGACTATTTTAGATATCTCGTGTAAGTAGAATCATGCAGTATTGGTCCTTCTGTGACTGATTAATTTCACTTAGCGTTATGTCCACCAGCTTTATCCATATTGCTGTGAGTAGAAGGATTTCCTTCTTTTTTAAGGCTGCATAATATTCCATTGTCCATAATATTCCATTGTGGCCATATATATATGCCACATTTTCTTTATCCATTCGTTTGTCAGAGGACACTTGGATTGTTTCCATACATGGCCTACTGTGAATAGTGCTGCAGTGAACATGGAAGTGCAAATATCTCTTTGCGATCCTAATTTCAATTTTGAATTTTTTCTCTATGGTGTGTCATTCAGTCATAGAGAATGTGATATAGACCTTAGTTGTCATCTAGTCCAAACTCTTTCTTACAAAAATGAGAAAACTGAAACACAAAGAAGGGGGATAACTAGACGTTACAAAGCAAGTGGATTCGGTAGGACTAGGTTCAGCTGGGGTGACAGAAAACAATGATGAAAGAAGACAGTGTTCATTTCTCTCTGTAGAAAGAAATAGGAGATCCAGTGGCAGGCAAGGACCCAGTCTCCTGCTGGATTCCTCAGCCACACTCAATGTGTGGCTCCTATTGAGATGTGCAAGATGGCAGCTCCTATATCCCTGAGGCCAGACCCCTTCCTTCTGAGGACACTTCCATTCCAGCTTCAAGTCCCTAGCCAAACTTACCTGCAGGGAAGGCTGAAAAATGTGGTATTAATTCTGGACAGCTGTGTACCTAGCTAAAATTTGGAGGTTCTAAAGAAAGACGGTGAAAAATTGAAAGCATTCCCTCTAAGATCAGGAACAAGACAAGGATGTCCACTCTCACCACCACTATTCAACATAGTTTTGGAAGTCCTTGCCACAGCAATCAGAGAAGAAAATGAAATAAAAGGAATTCAAGTTGGAAAAGAAGAAGTAAAACTGTCACTGTTTGCAGATGACATGATACCATACATAGAAAATCCTAAAGAGGCCACCAGAAAACTACCTGAACTAATCAATGAATTTGGTAAAGTTTCAGGATACAAAATTAACACACAGAAATCTCTTGCATTCCTATATACTAACAATGAAAGATCAGAAAGAGAAATTATGGAAACAATCCCATTCACCATTGCAACAACAACAACAACAAAATACCTAGGAATAAACCTAACTAAGGAAGTAAAAGACCTGTACTCAGAAAACTGTAAGACACTAATGAAAGAACTCAAAGATAACACAAACAGATGGAGAGATATACCATGTTCTTGGAAGAATCAACATTGTGAAAATGACTATACTACCCAAAGCAATCTACAGATTCAATGCAATCCCTATCAAATTACTAATGACATTTTTTACAGAACTAGAACAAAAAATCCTCAAATTTGTATGGAGACACAAAAGACCCTGAATAGCCAAAGCGATCTTGAGGAAAAAAAAACGGAGCTGGAAGAATCAGACTCCCTGACTTCAGACTGTACTACAAATCTACAATATGGTAGATTTGTAATCAAGACAATATGGTACTGGCACAAAAACAGAAATATAGATCAATGGAACAGGATAGAAAGCCCAGAAAAACTATGGTCAACTAATGTATGACAAAGGAGGCAAGGATATACAATGGAGAAAATATAGCCTCTTCAGTAAGTAGGTGCTGGGAAAACTGGATAGCTACATGTAAAAGAATGAAATTAGAACACTTCCTAACACCATACACAAAAATAAAGTCAAAATGGATTAAAGACCTAAATGGAAGGCCAGGCACTATAAAACTCTTAAAGGAAAACATAGGAAGAACACTCTTTGACATAAATCACAGCAAGATCATTTTTGACCCACCTTCTAGAGTAATGGAAATAAAAATAAAGAAGTGGGACCTAATGAAACTTCAAAGCTTCTGCACAGCAAAGGAAGCTATAAGCAAGATGAAAAGACAACCCTCAGAATGGGAGAAAATATTTGCAAGTGAAAAAACAGACAAAGGATTAATCTCCAAAATATATTAAACAGTTCATGCAGCTCAATATCAAAAAAACAAACAACCCAATCCAAAAATGGGCAGAAGACCTAAATAGGCATTTCTCCAAAGAAGACATACAGATGGCAAAGAAGCACATGAAAAGCTGCTCAACATCACTAATTATTAGAGAAATGCAAATCAAAACTACAATAAGGTATCACCTCACACCGGTTAGAATGGGCATCATCAGAAAATCTACAAACAGTAAATGCTGGAGAGGGTGTGGAGGAAAGGGAACCCTCTTGCACTGTTGGTGGGAATGTAAATTGATACAGCCTCTATGGAGAACAGTATGGAGGTTCCTTAAAAAACTAAAAATAGAATTACCTTATGACCCCACAATCCCACTAATTGGGCATATACCCAGAGAAAACCTTAATTCAAAAAGACACATGCACTCCAATGTTCATTGCAGCACTATTTACAATAGCCAGGTCATGGAAGCCACCTAAATGTCCATCAGCTGATGAATGGATAAAGAAAATGTGGTACATAAATACAATGGAATATTACTCAGCCAGAAAAAGGAACGAAACTGGGACATTTGTAGAGACATGGATGGACCTAGAGACTGTTATACAGAGTGAAGTAAGTCAGAAAGAGAAAGACAAGTGTCATATGTTAATGCATATATGCGTAATCTAGAAAAATGGTACAGATCAACCAGTTTGCAAGGCAGAAATAGAGACACAGGTGTGGAGAACAAACATATGGACACCAAGGAGAGAAATCAGAGGGGAATGAATTGGTAGATTGCCATATATACATTTCTAATAAGAAAAAATATCAAATTGTACACTTTAAATATATACAGTTTATTGTATGTCAATTATATCTCAATAAAAGTGCTTAAAAGAAAAACAAACAGCTTTTAATAATAGCAAAACTGTAGCTCTTGAAATTGATCTAACTTGAACTTACTGGTTTGAGGTAATGGATGGGAGGAAAATACGTAAAATATGATCATTAACAGTACTGAAAATTTTTCATTATCTGGAGCGATAACCCAAATCCAGCAAGATAAAATATAATAGGGACAAAAGTCAAATCTTATTCTTAGCTTAAAAAATTAACTCTACAAGTACATATGAGGATCACTTAACTTGACAGATGTTCATGTCAAAAAAAAAAAAAAAAAAAAGACTTGTAAGGAGGCAATTTGACCCCAAGATTAATAATAATAAATAGAACCACAGCAAAGCAAATGCACTTTCAGCAGCACTCGTATAAAGAGGAGTGTGCAGAAGAGGGGAAACAGTAGTTCCTAGAGTGATGTGTTTATTCCTGGGCCCCACACATTGAAGGGGACTGGTGCAGAGGAGGGTGGTCAGGAGGATAAAATGACAGAAATCATGTCCCATAAGTAATTGTGGAAGGAATCCAGGTGTTTATGTCAATAAAGAGAAGAGTAAGGGGAGGGACAATTTTTTTCCAGTACTTTTTAGGGCTGTTATATAGAAAAAGCAACAGACTTGTCCTGAGAGGGCAGAAGGAGGGCTAATGAGGTAGCATTTATTTAAATTGCAATAGTAAAGAATATTCTAGCAATTAGACCTACTGGTAGAATGGCTCTTTCTGAGACAGTCTGCTGTCACTGGACAGGACAGCAGCAGTCCCGCGGGCTGGACAGGTGTCGACTGGCTGACTGAGGATGTTATGGAGAGAATTTAAGGATCAGATTGACTGGGGCAGATGGTCCCTAAGGTCCTTTTCATTTTGATGTTACTACATGTTGTACGTGAAGTTCTAGCCCCTTAATTTTTTGACAGTACAATTAAATACATAATTTGTCTTTTTTAATTGGTGCCAATGCTAAGAGAAATTTGTTGTCTTTTCACATGTAGAGCTGTTAAGAATATTACTGGAAGCTTTTGAAGAAAAAGATTTCTATACATATAGTTCTTTACCAATTTATTCTCAGGCTGTCACTGGGAATAAACAATAGCTTGCCAATTTTGAAAAACACATTATCCCCTGTATGAAAGTGGAAGGTCTATTTTGCATTTATATGGTTTGGGCATTATTGTTACTCAAAATGCCCTAGGTGAGTAAATCTAACTGGTCTCATCAAGTTACAGGACATTAATTTATGTGGCCATGTCTAGAAGTTAATATTCATTCATTCAAGTTTTTATGCAATAAACAATCTCCTCCATATTTCATTCAACCTCTTTAGTGCTAGAAACATATTTTTTTAATTGTTATATTGGAAGAGCTCATAATCAAATATGGAAGCTGTGCTTATGTGTCAGTTACTATGGCTACATGCCTAACCACCCCAAAACTTAGTAGTTGAAAAGAACAGTCATCATTTATTACTTCTCACAGTTTGGTGGGTCAGACATTTGATAGCATCTCAACTGAGCAGTTCTGGCTTGAGGTCCCTCATGAGATTCCTGGGTCTGAGTTCGCCCAAACACATCTTCACGTATACGTCTGGTCCCCCACCTGGGAATACTTGAATAGCTGTTCTGGAACAACTGAGGTTCTTCAGGCATCTCCCTTTATCTGCATGTTGTCTCTTCAGCATGCCGCTTCAGAGTAGCCCAGCTTCTAATATGGCAACTCAGGGCTTCAAAGGTATGTGTCTCAAAAGAAAACCATGTACAGTATCATGTTATGAGTAGCACTAGGAGTCATACAGCATCACTTCTACCGCATTCCATTGGCCAGGCGGTTACAAATGTCCTCCCAAGCATCCACCTCTCCCTGATGGGCTGTCAGGACCACACTGGAAGAAGAGTATATGGGATGCAATATGTGTTGATGTCATCATCTTTGGAAAGTATGCTTTGTCATGGCATTTCTGTGGCATCTAGACAGAGGACACTGTACACAGGGTCCATGCTATAATGAAGGTATGAACAGTGCCATGAAAGAACAGAAGAGTGGGAAAATGATTATTAAGGGGCGTTACATTCACATGCCCTGGGCCTTAAAAGTTGAGCCACCTAACTTGTTAAGAATATTCAAGGCAAAGGCAACAGTGGATGTAAAAGCATGCGAGAACAAGGCATGTGAAGTGTTAAAAAGTTTGGATTGACAGGTTAAGGACTGTATTGGGGGAATGGTGGGGTGGGTGCCCGGAAAGGAGAGGGAAGACAATACCATGAAGGGCCTTGATGGTCAAGTTAAAAAGTTTGGCACTGGGGAGCAGAGACTGGCTTTAGAGCACAGGCATATTGGAGGATGCTCTTGGGTAATCTTTTCCATCCACATTCTTTCCTGCCTTTGATAGTAAACATATCATCTCTGTTAAAGTTTCCTTCCTAGCTTAAACTGAACGCAGACTCTAAACCATCAGATCATTTTAGATTTTTTTTTTTTTTTTACCCACCACAAACAACTCTAGCATGGCATGCATTTGAACAAACCCAAAGTGATTTCGCTTTTCTAATTTTCAGAGCTTTTGGCTAGATGCGGAGTGAGAAATTCATACCTTTTTCAAATAGCGTGGGTTCTTTTTTTCCAAATTCCTCTCATCCATCTGGTTCTCTGGAGGTCTTGGAATCCAGGAAAGTGTTAGTTCACTGTGCTGAAATCCAAAAAAGACTGCTAAACTGTGAAAGAAAATTTGCATTCCAGAGACACTCAGAGAGTTAGTCCACCACCCTTTTGCAGCAGCAAAGAGAAAACATCTGTATTTTCTGTCCCCTTTGTCTTTCAGCAGTTACAGAATGGAAAACCCTATGCTCTTTTCTGCCTTTCTTATCTACTTAACGTAAACCACTTTGCCACAGTGGGGGTAGGGAGAGGAACCAAAACATGGAATTATTTTATTTCTAGTGTCAGAAAATATTACAGCCAAGATACAGTTGAAGGGAAGCAAATCACTTCACCGGCTTCCCTTTGTACTCTTTAGAAGGTCACGTTCTCGTGAATGGGTGCCAGAGCCCAGTGTTTGACACATACATCAACAGTGCTCTGCTCAGAAGGAAACTACACAGTCGCAGCCATGATGCTGGCATGTCATCATGGCCTTTCTAAGCTATGGGGCTGTCTTTTGTCTTCCACTGGCAGAAGTATAATTAGAAGGGCTTGTTATCAACAGAAGCCAAATCATTGCCAAATCTGTTCAACTGAACTCTAGAGAATCGAAGTTTGCTCATGGCCCTCTGGCTATTCTCTTTGCCACTCCCAGGAGCTAAAGGCTTAAAATTTTCTTTTTTTTTGAAAGAGGATCAAGTTTGGTTCAAACAAGCTTTTCTGTCATCCCCAGAAGTACAAGGAGAGACCTTCTGTGACCCTAGTTGTTTGGCTCGGACCACTTGTGGCTTGTTATAATTTAGGAAGTAACTGCAATTCATAAAGCCAGGTAGAAAATAAACATCTTGGCAGAGCTGAGTTTCAGGCAACTCTGAAGGGAACTGACACGTGAGCAGAATGGTACTGGGAACATTTCTAGTCTCTGCCTGCAGTTCTTGATTCTAATGGATGATTCACAATGGATTTAATTCTGATCTGAAATGCACAGGCAGGCAGTCATTACTATGTATATATGGTTCTGAAAACATCATCACTGAAACCCCAGTTTTAGATTTTACCCCCAGGTGGGTCCGTTACCCACAGTGCACAGATACTGTAAGTAAAAAGAGTGTTGTCCTACCTACTGTGTTGTGTAATTAACTTCAGATCATTTATATTCTTAGCGAAATTAGTAGCACTGATTTTTCTGAGAAATACACTCTTGCTGAGGTAGAACCCAAAACCCCAAGAATGGGAAGAGACCTTACATGGTAGGCAGTTGAATGTCATTTACCTTTTTTTATTCGACAAGTACTTATCAAGGGCCTGTTATGTGTTAAGCACTGCTCCGGAGGCTGTGAGTGCCGTCGTCTCAGACTGGTAGGGCGAGAAGCACTAGGTATGTCAGCACCTAAGTGCAGGAGGTGGTATCAGATAGTGATAAAGACCACGAAGCAAATAACAGGGTCACGAGCTGCCATCTGCCTCAGGGGAGGGGGCTGCTTAAATAGGGTGGTGATGGAAGGACATCTGAGGGTGGTGATGGAACTTCGGGTCTGTCTGTGGGAAGAGGTGCTGTTGGATGACCCTTTGGAGTATTCGTTCCCAATCATTCACTTATTGACTTAATTAAATATTTATTGTGTTCCTTCTATGTGCCGGTCACTTTTCAGTGAACTGGGGGTGAAGCAGTGGACAAGGCGATGAGCCCTGCCCTATTGAAAGCTTTGTTCCGCCCTCAAAGCAATCATGGACTTTTGAGGGACCAAGAGGTCTGTTAACTTAAGTCTCTTATTTTATTGGTGAAGGAGTTTAGGACCAGAGAAGCAAATGCTTTGCACACGCCCCCCCTGCCAGTGGCTGGGCTTTGCAAGACTAGAACACAGCCCTGGGCTTAGGGTCATTTCTCTTTGTCACTGTACCATGCAGGGTTTCCATAAACATCTGTTTCAGCAAGTCCAGTTTCAAATAGTACTGGGCTTAGCACTGAGACCCAGAAGATGAGTCATTTTCCCCATCGGGGCCTCCTGTCTACTGTAAATTGAGGATAACATGTTGAGAGTGGTTAAGATGGTGCCTCACAGGTACAGGTATGAGGGGCTTAGTTGGGGACCCTGCCAGGTGTATCTGTGGTAAACAGTATGTTCCATGAGGATCCTCTGTGTGCTCCCTAAATGCCTGATATATAACTGCTCCATCACTTATTAGGTATTACGGGTATGTAAAAATATAATAAGGAAAATGCCTGTTGAAAACAAAACAACAACAATAGAAAGAAAGAAAAAAAACACTTTTCTCAAACTCACTATGTGTAGGACTGTGGGTGTCTGTGTGTACAGATCATATTTTCTTCTCTCCAGTAATAAGAATAATGCAAAATAACCTCTCACTTGATTCGTTAGAAACTGAAGAACTAATGATTAGGTTCTGTTCTCACATGGAACAGTAATTTTGCCCAGAGAAAAGAACTTCATGACAATATTTTTACATCTCCTTACATTCTTAAAGAGTGCTTCTTACATTTCTCATCTCATTTAATTATCACAATGTAGACAGGACAGGATAATTATATCTCATTCTATAGATGAGAAAACTGACACTCATTATGGAATCTTGTTCAAGATGCTGTGAAATTCTAGCTACTCGGGAAAGTGTCTGCCTCAGTGAAATTGGCCTGAGTGTCTATTAATAACCTCTGTTTACAAGTTGCAAATAGCAGGCCTTGTAAAACCTGGGCCTAAGACATCATGCCATGCTGCTGAATTTAGGATCAGCTCCTCTGAGTTATTGGCCAGAGAACCTCTACAGTGATCAAAACCCAAGTAATGTAAGATACTCAACCTAATGATTTTCCATTGGTCGTGTAAATAACTGTCAATAGCTAAGCAACAGGAGTTGCCATATTCCTATTGTTAATAAGGGCCAGAACACCAAAGAGAAATTTTAGTACTCCAAGAAGGACCTGATATGGGGTTTGGAAAGAGCACTGTATAGAAACCAAGGCAGTTGGGTCCTGACCGCAGCTCTTTCACTAGTTTACAACATTAGGCAAACAACTTCCCTGAATGTAGTGTCCAAGTATATAAGGAGAAAGAGTTGGAGAAGATGACTTTCAAGCTCAAGCAAACTATGTATTTCTGAAAGGCTATATAGCACAGCAGTTTGGTAAAGATTAATATCTGCATTCAATGTACTTGCCATTATATGGAAGCAAGATACAGATAGCAAGCTATAGGAAACAATTTGTTAACTGGAGGACCTTGTGAGGTAGAGGAATGAACAACTTTGTCTTTGACTTAAAAGACATAAGTTCAAATCCGACCACATTTATAGTCACATGGCATATAACAGGGATAAGAATTCTACCATTCTACCAACTATAATAGATTGTTGTGGAGATCAGATGAGGTCCTGGTTGTGTACAGTTACTAAACTTTAAAACCTCTACTGAAGCAAGGGGTCAGTTTTTGTTTTGAGAGTATAACATGATGTAAATTATTTTTATGAAGAACTAAGTATTTACGGGTTTGAGATATAATCTTTTTTTTAATTCAAATGGTTTGTCTTGTTTCATCATAGGAGTAAAGATCCTAAAACTGTGAAGTCTACATTTCTATCCACATTAGTTAGATTTATAAAATTTCATATCAGAGAATGGTTTATTATGAAAGACTGTACATAAAATTGAGACAACAGTTGAGACAATATAAACAAAATTAAAACAGTCCACTTGAAAAAATGAAGAAAGTAGCTGATCACTAGTGCTGCTGAAATCATGTTTAATATTAACAAAGGCAAAAGGCATATGCAGTGGTCACATTGATTTGCTAGCAGTAGTCTTTAATTTTCAGAAATAAACGTTACAGATATAATTGTACATAAAAGTAAGAACAGCTCTTCCACAAATTCTCATGGAAGTAGGGGGGAAATCTCTTAGGAATCCGGAAGCCCATTTTATGTTATTATGTTATCCAGTTGTCCCAGAGTGTCATACACAGAATTCCTTCAATAAGCCATTTCTTTTAAGTAGATATATTAAAATATGAGAATTGGTGGTGAAGCAAAAAGTTAGAAATGTAGTGCTTACATATAATAATTTAATTAAATGATCAAGGAATGTCAAATTAATTAAATGTATGTTTTATTCTCCTAGACTTTGTAAGAATTACACAAAACTAACATTTATTATACAGCCAGGCACTGTGTACTTGTTTTCATATATGTGATCTCATTTAGTCCTTACAACACTTCTGTGTAAATATTTTCATTCTTGTGTAGAAGAGGAGGAAACAAAACACCAAGAGGTCAAGAAAATTGCCTAGACTCTCGAACCCAGGTCTCTTGAATTTACCACTTACCGCATATAACAGACTCTTCTCTGGTTCCTGAGTGGACAAGTCCCAACAGACTGTACCTTGATGTGTCGTAAAGACAAATCTATGATCTGACTTATCTTGGAAGGAAAGGAATTCTACTCTTTTTTCCCCTCTCACAATAATTTCAGTGGAGTGCTGTGATCTTTTAATTTTGCTCCTGGCATAAAGGTCTGACATGCTCATCAAGTCCCAGCTCCCCCATCGTATTTCTCAAGGGTTAGGAGACATTCAAGATAAGTGTTTTTGTTTTGAAAGAACTAGCATTCCATGAGGGCTACACATCTTAAGGTAAGATAGCACCTCTCTGGGCCTGAAGGTATAGACAAACTAAATGTCCTATAATGGAGATTCTTTTTTTAATTCACTAAAGCTCAGATTGTAATCCCAACCCAAATGCTTCAGAATGAACAGCAGGCCATTATTTACTTTGTGAAGAAGGTGATTTGTGGCTCATGGCAAAATTGAATAAAATGATCTAATTGTCTTGATGTTTTTGTCCTTTCTGTGGGTTTTTTCTGTTGTGGTGTTAAGACACGTTTCTTAATTTTAAATCCAGTTTAGTCCAAATATAAACAGAAGAATTGTTCTCCCTAAATTCTAGGTTAATAGTCACGCACGTGTTTTGTTTGTGTTAGTTTAACACATAGACACACATCTCTAGCAATGTTGAGTTCCCTTTCACCAGTGCTGCCCAATACACTGACTTTGTTACAATATTCTTCCTGTGAAATGAATCTGGTCTCAGTGTAGGTGTATCTGGGACTTATGTAATGAAGACTTTTGTTATAACACAACATTAATTCCAAAAATTGTTATAATGCGTTTTATTTTTTCAAGAGCCGACTCAAATCCCACCTAGAACAGGTTCCCAGAATCATACATCATCGCCACATCACCTGCTCCCTTCCCATTCATAAGTAATTACTCTCTTCTCTGTGTTCCCATCACACATTACTCATTCCTCTATAATAGCAATTTGTTGTGCCCTTTGCCTCTAGTCAGTTATTTATAGAGGTGTCTACCTCTCCTACCGCGGTGGGAACCTCTGAGGGCAGGGATGGTGTCCATCTATTCTCTCTTCACCCGTATCTGCCAGAATGTTGAATGTTTTGTTCCACACTGTAGGCTTTCTGCAATGCTAAATTCAGTGGAGAGGCAGCTCTGCTCATCAGAAAAACACGTGAAAAGTTTCTTCAAAGGGACTTATAAGAAAGCTGAGATAATATAGGCATTGGATGCAAAGAGTTGTGCTCAGAAAGAGTAACAGAAGTGACAAAAACAAGAATGTTCAAGTGCCTTTACTGAATTTTCAGTTGCACGTTTCATAGCTGTTGTTTTGTGTGTGGAGGTAATGACATCAAAAGAAAATACATCTTACGGGTTTGATGCCATTTGATAAATTGACTTAAAATTTTTCCTGTTTTGAAAAATTAGAATTCTCATCTATAGAGTAGGAATTTTGATTCTAATTGGAAAATCAGTCATAGGCATGGGATATCACTAGGCTTACCATTGTTAATTTCAGTCTGTTTTGAAACACAGATATAAATACAGTATAGATTTAGATTAAGATATAGATGTTGGCAAAGAACATTTGGAAAGTTCACAAAAGCTTTCAGTAAGTAATGCGTGCGTCACTGGGAGGCAGAGCTGTTGGGCAGTTTTTTATTGTAGGCTTATGAGGAAAACTACCGAGATAAAATGATGTCATAAAATGATGTCTTCATCTGTGAAGGAAGTACTGTCATTATTTGGGAAGCCTTGATTACCAGAATCAAGAATAAGTTTATATTCCAAAATTAAAGTAGGTAATACAATTATTTGAGTTTAAATAATGTCAATGGCATTTCAGTGGAGTTTGCTGTGTCATAGCCCTGTTCTCTTCTTACTGTACCACATTGCTATTCTGTTGGGAACACCTACACTTAGGCTGTGCTTCCCAACCTTTTTTACATCATGATTCATGTGGAAAGTGATGGCATTCATTTAGCACACAGGAGTGAGTAGAGGAGGCTTCTCTTGGCCCAAGGTGACTGCTCAGGGACTATGGAACCTCTGGCCCCTTCCAACCCTCCCAAATGTGGTATACCTGGGGCCCATTTGAGGCACACTGTGTCTTAGCCTGCCAATTGAGAAGCTCTGGAATACAGACTTGTTTTGCATGATTAAATAGAATAATTTTATTTTATATCAAGTATCTAGAGTTTATTCATGATGAACCCAATATTTGTGGGGCATACGTTTTATGCAAGGATACTGTTGTAGATGCTAGGGGTCCAACAATGAGGTTTCTATCTTACCCTGTGGGAGCCAATGAAATTGACAGTAGACGAACTATCTTAAGATCTCAGCATGTTTCCTCTCTTTATTTATATGCATGTAGCTTGCAGATCATCAGCCTTAAATTTGTGATGTGGAGTATGTCCACTGAAATATGGAATAGGTATCATGTGATATAGCAGTGGGATTATCCACTGGATGGAGGGGAAGCTGGGACATAGTGGGAGAGTAGCATTGACATATACACACTACCAAATGTAAAATAGATGGCTAGTGGGAAGCTATTACAGAGCACAGGGAGACCAGCTTGATGCTTTGTGAAGACCTAAAGGGGTGGGATAGGGAGTGGGGGAGGGAGGCTCAAGAGGGAGGGGATATGGGGATATATGTATACATGTGGCTGACTCGCTTTGTTGTACAGCAGAAACTGACACAATACTGTAAAGCAATTATACTCCAATAAAGATTAAAAAAAAAAAAAAAACAAAGACCTATACCCTAATTCCAAGTCTTCCACGAGTCGTTTTCCCTCTCTGCACCTGAGTTTCTTGAATCTGATGGTTGGGACCAGCTGGATAAGTTTAAACTGTGCTGTATGGATCCCCATCCAGCTCCACCCTTTCCTGCTCTTCATCCAGAAGGGATTTTGGACTCTTGGATGTGCTTCCTTGATAAATTGTTTCCCTGAGCAAAGGATTATGGAAGAGGGAGGCAAGTGAGGAGAGTTGAAAACTCCTGGACCAGAATAATCTCTAAAGACATTGAAAAGTCTCATATTTTCTAACTCTCCTTTTTTTTTTTTTTTTTTTTATTCTTAGCTTAACAAGACCAAAACTGTATCTAGAACGTGAGATGTCACCCTTATCTTTCCAAGAGTCTTTTCTGTTCCAGTATTGCTTTGGGACCTAAAAAAAAACAATAAAGACTGAATATAAGATCACATTTTAATTTTATGAAATGAAAATTTTAACATTTCTAAATGGCAGTACTTTATAGTCTTCCAAATCTTCAAATACTTATGCCTCTTGATTTAAAATCTTCAACATGGAACACGCATACACCTAAGCAATATATAAATTTTAGAAATACTGTTTCCTTCATCATGTAACTCGTAGTCAATGCTTGTGTTACCTGTATGCTTCATTTATATTCAGATGATTCTTCCAGCTCTTCTGCCTGTGAACTGGAAAAGTTATTTATACAATAGCCAAGGATAGAAAAGATACAACCAGATTGTATCTCTAATTTAAAAACAGTTGCATTTGGAAGTTTTGTGTACAAGATTTGTTGGTGATTTTATTTTTACTTTCACTTAACTTTTTGTTTTTAATCACAATTGTATTGCCATCATTTCAGAAAAGTTTATAAACTGTGCCTTTCACCAGCTACATAATTTCTTG
Source organism: Hippopotamus amphibius kiboko (assembly GCF_030028045.1). Taxonomy (NCBI): domain Eukaryota; kingdom Metazoa; phylum Chordata; class Mammalia; order Artiodactyla; family Hippopotamidae; genus Hippopotamus; species Hippopotamus amphibius. The sequence goes on from NC_080191.1 coordinate 163,576,414, forward strand.
TTTTTTCTGCTACTCTAACATCTTCTCTCATTAACTGTACTTTCATTGGAGTAACTGCTTAAAACATTTTCCAAAAATCCTAAAAAATCGTCAGACGGGGCCTAGGATTTTTAAAAAGCATAAAATCTAGACTCTTTATTCAGCTTCATCTAGAAGGTATTTTACACCTGGTTACCTGTTGCCTAATGTGTGTCATGGACCATGTAGGTCCTGGGCAAGGATGCTTACTGTTGTGGATGCCGTATTTCACTGCCCAGACCCCCTACAGGACTGAGACTCTCACTCCCCCAGCAGCTGGAATTGTTGGCTGCTGATGGTTCATAGCTGAGTCCCTCTCTGGAAATTACCCTAAACTTAAGGGAACCTCCTCAACCCACATCATTCTTCTTCTTTGCAAGCAGCCCATAACCCTTGGCTGGCAGATGTAGGGGTATAAACACCTTAACCCCTAGCTTCAAGGAAAGACAATTCTGTACAGCCATCCTAACTCCAGAGTTCTCCATGAAACCATCAGAAGCCTTTGTTATAACTGCATTGTAGTTCAATTCCTCCCTCTATCCAGATGCTTCCTGTTCTTTCCCACAGGTGTGAGCTCAGAGACACTGTTCAATAACTTCTTTTGTGCAAAGCTCTGTTTCAGAATCTGTTTCCTAGGAAACTCAACCTACGACTATGGCTCCGTACAGAGAGAGCGGGGTGGCCATTGTTTGGTCATGGAGGTTGACATAAACCTTTAAATCAAGGACATTATTATATTCAGTGTCATAGAAGAAGCATCATAAAATCCTATTGAAGAGGAAGAAGTGACTTATTCTGCTTGGAGTATAACACAGGGAGAATTAGGAAAGGTTTTGCAGAAGAGGTAACATTTGAGCTTAACTTTGAAGAATGAGTAGGTATTCTCTAGACAAAGAAGGATGTGAGGTGGTCTGGGTCTGTAAAAGAGCACAGCTTATTAAAGATGTGGCAGAGAGCTCAGTGTGGCAGCTGGAAGGTGGGGTCCATGGGTAGGGTCCCAGTAGAGATAGGTCCAGAGCCAGGTCATGAAGCACTCTACTAATTTTGAAGGTCCTTATGCTGAAGTACTCTCTTCCTTCCTAACTCCCATCTGTCAAACTTGGCACCCCTACTTCACATACAAAATATAATTTGAGTACATATACTTAGAGACACCCTCCTTCTACTTGTTTGCTTGAAGACTTGTTATTTTTCTATTTTCTGAAATATTATTTTATTTATTAACCATTTCTTTTTAACCTACTTTAGAAAAGCCTTATGTCTGTATAAAGAATGCATCCTTTAGCCTGCCTTTAAAATAACCTTCTATAAGAAGACACAAAGATCTTTCTCTGTTGTGCTTAAAATTCTACCATTAGCAATTTCTGGAATTCCTAGTGGTAAGGTAAAGTAAAGATTAGATAGTCCAGGTTTGTAACACATGAACCCTCATTTCAAGCCTCAGATGAGGGGTTATCCAGTTGTTTTTAGTGTATCTCTAGTCATGGAAACATTCATAACCTTTATCTGTTTCTGTTAATACTGATATATCACAGAGTGATAAAATTGCAGCGTTAGAATTAATCATTGATTTACAGATGAGAAAACCAAGGTCTAGAGAGAAGAAATCATTTACCTACGGTCATACAGTAGATGTTGACAAATCCAGAGGGACAATTCACACTCTTCATCTAGCAACTGTGTCTCTCTATGGCTACATAATGAGTTCATCAGATCCCCATCTGAATTACTGAGAGGCAGGAAACTGGGGTACCAATCCATCCTCTGCCCCTCATCATCTCCATGCCTTAGGTCCCAGCTGTATCAGTCTTCCAGGTCTATCTTCTCACCTGTGAAATCAGAGGCCTGGACTAGAGGAACTCCCAAAGTCCTCCTCCCAGACATTTTACGTCTTTATCCTCTCTTTAGGATAAGATATGGCTGAGGGTCCTAGTGGACTGAAAGAAGAATACAGTAAAGAGAACTGGCTCAAGAAGGTTCATATGTCCTCCTCAACCATTTGCTAGTCCAAGCTTCTAATCAGAGGCATTCTTAGAGTCTTTATTTTCTGATTTGGGGGCATTTCACAATAGTCTCACTTTAGGTATATTTTACACTGTTTTTCCTTTGTAGCAAAAATGTTCACATTACCTGGTCTTTAAACATGAACCATAAAGTCTTTCCTTAGAAACTGACTCAACCTTATATGTTGCTGCTGGTTTTGAGTAAATGAGCTAAATCTTTCAGCCAAGCCTCAATGCAAACAAAAACATTTTCTGGTCAAGCATTTTCTGGTTTGTTCAACTCCATTACAGGGTTGGCTTTAAAAAAAAAAAAAAAAGTTAAAACCCACAGAAAAGCTAAACACAAACCCTGGGAAGATAGTTTCCAGCCACATTAGCTCAGATCACCAGGGTAGAAAAGAACCAGGGCCTTCATTGCCCAGACCATCATCATCTCCAGACTCTCATCTTATGTTCTTCTGCTATTTTAATGTCACCACTTCAAAATGGGGGGAAAATAGGTTAATAGTTTCCATGAGTTTAGACTGTGACCAGAGGCATACTAAGCAATTTCAGAACCTCCAGCAACCGCAGCTTGGAGGAAAGGATGGTGATGGATTTACGTCCTCTGGATTCCAGAGTTAGGGGAATCGGGCCAGCACTGTGATGCCAAAGTGGGATGTAAACAGTATTCCTCCTTCATTCTTTTTGCATATATTCATCCTGAGTTTCTTTTTATTCCAGGTAGTATACTGGGTGAAGCATGAAACAGAGAAATAAATTCTTAAACACATAGTCCCTGCCCTTAAAGAATTGTAGTAGAGTAGAGGAAATAGACATATGTGCAAATAATTTTAATACAGTAAACCCTGTAAGTGCTTTAAGCAACATGAATTAAGTACTCAGGAAAGGAAGAGAAAGAAGCAATTTATTCCAACTGAAGGCACTGAGGAAGGCTTGACTGGGGCAATGCCTTCTAACCCGTACCTTGAAAGGTCAAAAGAGCAAATTGTGATTCGTTCTAGGCATTAGCTAATGTACAGGTTTGAACAAGAGTGAGCAGTCTGAGACATTAGGGGAACCTGAGCCTAAAAAGGGAGGTTGCATGTCAGGTAAGGAACTAGCTCTTTTCACATTGTGGAGTCATATAAGATTTTCTAGCTGGAAGGCTACTTGGTCAGGAAAATGGAAGTCAGCGAGGGTGGGCACGTGTTACCGGAAGAGAGATGGAAACAAGGAAGCCAATAAGAGACTGTTGCTGTAGTTCTTATCAGCACATTGGATATCTGCCTACAGGCATGCCTTGCCTCGTGCACATTTAAAGGTTCTAGTGGTAACGCTATGAGATTAGAAATCAATTACAGGAAAAAAACTGTAAAAAACACAAACACATGGAGGCTAAACAATACGCTACTAAATAACCAACAGATCACTGAAGAAATCAAAGAGGAAATCAAAAAATACCTAGAGACAAATGACAATGAAAACACAATGATCCAAAACCTATGGGATGCAGCAAAGGCAGTTCTAAGAGGGAAGTTTATAGCAATACAATCCTACCTAAAGAAACAAGAAAAATCCCAAATAAACAATCTAACCCTACACCTAAAGAAATTACAGAAAGAAGAGCAAACAAAACCCAAAGTCAGTAGACAGAGAGGAATCATAAAGATCAGAGCAGAAATAAATGAAATAGAGACAAAGAAAACAATAGCAAAAATCAATAAAACTAAAAGCTGGTTCTTTAAGAAGACAAATAAAATCAATAAACCTCTAGCAAGACTCATCAAGAAAAAGAGGGAGAGGACTCAAATCAATAAAATTAGAAAGGAAACAGGAGAAGTTACAACGGACACTGCAGAAATAAAAAGCACCATAAGAGATTACTACAAGCAACTATATGCCAATAAAATGGACAACCTGGATGAAATGGACAGATTCTTAGAAAGATATAAACTGCCAAGACTGAATCAGGAAGACGTAGAAAATATGATCAGACCAATCACAAGGAATGAAATTGAAACTGTGATTAAAAATCTCCGAACAAACAAAAGTCCAGGACCAGATGGATTCACAGGTGAATTTTATCAAACCTTTAGAGAAGAGCTAACATCCATCCTTCTCAAACTCTTCCAAAACATTGCAGAGGAAGGAAAACTTCCAAACTCATTTTATGAGGCCACCATCACCCTGATACCAAAACCAGACAAAGATACTACAAAAAAAGAAAACTACAGACCAATATCACTGATGAATTTAGATGCAAAAATCCACAACAAAATACTAGCCAACAGAATCCAATAACACATTAAAAGGATCATACACCATGATCAAGTGGGGTTCATCCCTGGAATGCAAGGATTCTTCAATATACGCAAATCAATCAACGTGATACACCATATTAACAAACTGAAGGATAAAAACCACATGATCATCTCGATAGATGCAGAAAAAACTTTTGAAAAAATTCAACACCCATTTATGATAAAAACTCTCCAGAAGGTGGGCATAGAGGGAACCTACCTCAACATAATAAAGGCCATATATGATAAACCCACAGCAAACATCATTCTTAATGGTGAAAAACTGGAAGCATTCCCTCTAAGATCAGGAACAAGGTAAGGATGTCCACTCTCACCACTACTATTCAACATAGTTTTGGAAGTCCTTGCCACAGCAGTCAGAGAAGAAAAAGAAATAAAAGGAATCCAAATTGGAAAAGAAGAAGTAAAACTGTCACTGTTCGCAGATGACATGATACTATACATAGAAACTCCTAAAGATGCCACCAGGAAACTACTTGAGCTAATCAATGAATTTGGTAAAATTTCAGGATACAAAATTAACACACAGAAATCTCTTGCATTTCTATGCACCAACAATGAAAGATCAGAAAGAGAAATTAAAGAAACAATCCCATTCACCATTGCAACAAAAAGAATAAAATACCTAGGAATAAACCTAACTAAGGAGGTAAAAGACCTGTACTCAGAAAACTATAAGACACTAATGAAAGAAATCAAAGAAGACACAAACAGATGGAGGGACATACCATGTTCTTGGATTGGAAGAATCAACATTGTGAAAATAACTATATTACTGAAAGCAATTTACAGATTCAATGCAATCCCAATCAAATTACCAATGGCATTTTTCACAGAACTAGAACAAGAAATTTTACGATTTGTATGGAGACACAAAAGACCCTGAATAGCCAAAGCAATCTTGAGAAGGAAAGATGGAGTTGGTGGAATCAGGCTTCCTGACTTCAGGCTATACTACAAGGCTACAGTGATCAAGACAGTATGGTACTGGCACAAAAACAGAAATACAGATCAATGGAACAGGATAGAAAGTCCATAGATAAACTATGGTCAACTAATCTATGACAAAGGAGGCAAGGATATACAATGGAGAAATGGCAGCCTCTTCAATAAGTGATGCTGGACAGCTGCATGGAAAAGAATGAAATTAGAACACTTCCTAACACCATACACAGAAATAAACTCAAAATGGATAGAAGACCTAAATGTAAGGCCAGACACTATAAAACTGCTAGAGGAAAACATAGGAAGAACACTCTTCGATGTAAATACCAGCAAGATCTTCTTTGATCCACCCCCTAGAATAATGGAAATAAAAACAAAAATAAATACATGGGACCTAATGAAACTTCAAAGCTTCTGCACAGCAAAGGAAACTATAAGCAAGACGAAAAGACAACCCTCAGAATGGGAAAATATTTGCAAATGAATCAACAGACAAAGGATTAATCTCCAAAATATATAAAGTTTATCCAGCTCAATATCAAAAAAACAAACAACCCAATCAAAAAATGGGCAGAAGACCTAAATAGGCATTTCTCCAAAGAAGACATACGGATGGCCAAGAGGCACAAGAAAAGCTGCTCAACATCACTAATTATTAGAGAAATGCAAATCAAAACGACAATGAGGTATCACCTCACACCTGTTAGAATGGGCATCATCAGAAAATCTACAAGCAGTAAATGCTGGAGAGGGTGTGGAGAAAAGGGAACGCTCTTGCATTGCTGGTGGGAATGTAAATTGATACAGCCACTATGGAAAACAGTATGGAGGTTCCTTGCAAAACTAAAAATAGAACTACCATATGACCCAGCATCCCACTACTGGGCATATACCCAGAGAACACCATCATTCAAAAAGACACATGCACTCCAATGTTCATTGCAGCACTATTTGCAATAGCCAGGACATGGAAGCAACCTAAAAGTCCATCCACAGATGAATGGATAAAGAAGATGTGGTACATACATACAATGGAATATTACTCCACTGTAAAAAGCAATGAAACTGGGACATTTGTAGAGACATGGATGGACCTAGAAACTGTCACACAGAGTGAAGTGAGTCAGAAAGAGAAAAACATTGTATATTAACACATATATGTGGACTATAGAAAAATGGTACAAATCAACCTGTTTGCAAGGCAGAAATAGAGACACAGAAGTAGAGAACAAACATATGGACACCAAATGGGGAAAGCGGGGAGGGTTGCGGGGGGAATGAATTGGGAGATTGGATACCAGATTGTACGCTGTAAATATATGCATTTTATGGTAAAAAATAAAAAATTAAAAAATAAATAAATAAATAAAGGTTCTAGTGGTAAGAGGGAAATTCCTCCTCGATTTCCACCTCCCTTCTAGTTCTGCATCTTTCTAATCATATCCCCATCCCAGGTTTTTTCTAGGTTGTAGACTCAATGAATCAATCCAGACATTTCAGTTAGAATATAGCATAGTACGTGTGAAACACGGCTGTTTGATAAGAAAGCGTGGGATTCTAGGCAAGGATGGAAAGTTAACAGCTAATTTTATCAATCTTTCTGAGTCCTAACTCGGTAAATGGTATCCCTTTCAAGGGGAGCGGGGGGAACGGTATTTTTTTTTAATTTTATTTTTTAAATTTTTATTTATTTACTTATGTATTTATTTTTTGGCTGTGTTGGGTCTTCATTGCTGCACGCAGGCTTTCTCTAGCTGTGGTGAGCAGTGGCTGCTCTTTGTTGTGGTGCACAGGCTTCTCATTGCGGTGGCTTCTCTTGTTGCAGAGCATGGGCTCTAGGCTCGCGGGCTCAGTAGCTGTGGTTCACGGGCTTTTTAGTTGCTCCGAGGCATGTGGGATCTTCCAAGACCAGGAATCGAACCTGTGTCGACTGCATTGGCAGGTGGACTCTTAACCACTGCACCACCAGGGAAGTCTGAGAGGTTATTTTTAAAGCTGAGCATATTTTTAAAGCCAAGTAAATTGACTTTCTTAATTCATTTCTCAAAACTAGGTTCAACATTTCCATCAGGTATTCATAACACTAAGTGTGGAGATGATGTTTGAATCAAGGCTTTAAATGACCAAAAGCCTCATTGATGATGCTGAGGTCTGATTGGGTTCTGCACCCAGCATGCTCTCTGTGAGTCTGGGTTATCAGAAAGACCACGCTAAAATTTAAGATCCTTAAAAAAAAAAAAATAAGGTCCTTGGTGACCCCACTAGGATTTTTGATGACCAATCAAGTTTTAAAAGTAATAGAGAAATATTCCTCTAGTGGAGAACCCAGATTGTGTAGATCAGGAGTCAACAAACTATAGTCATGGCCAAATCCAGCCTGCTTTTATAAATAAGGTTTTACTGGAACACAGCCATGCACATTTACTTACACACCGTCTATAGCTGCCTTCCTGCCACTACAGCAAGATGGGGTTGCTGTAAGAAAGTCAGAAGTATTTACGATATGGGCCTTTACAGAAACGTCTGCCATTACCCCTGCTGTATTGGAAAGGAACAAGAGTAGAAGTCAGATGACATGAGTTCTAAATCCTAGATCTGCCATCCAGTACCTGCATGACCTGAGAAAAGCCACGTGATCCATCTGTGCTTCCTTCTGCCTCTAATAAAGGTATACACTCTGCCTTCCTCCGAATACTGTGATAGGCCCCTGAGCCCACATATTCTGGAACATTGCTTGCCATGCTGTAAATTACTACATAAATGGAGCTCCTCATGCCCAAGCCTAATGTTGGCATTTTTCTTTTCCTCCCCAGAACACCCTGGAGCAGTGCAGCGTGTGCTCCAAGCCCATCATGGAGAGGATTCTCCGAGCCACTGGGAAGGCCTACCATCCTCACTGCTTTACCTGTGTGATGTGCCACCGCAGCCTGGATGGGATCCCGTTCACTGTGGACGCTGGTGGCCTCATTCACTGCATCGAGGACTTCCACAGGTAAGCCATCTACTCTCCCTCCTGTAGCTTGACGCTCCTCTTGAGGTCTGTTCCTACTTCCTGGCATCTGGGCTACTCTTCTCTCTCCAAGCTAGAGAATCTCCGGATTTTGGTGGGACCTTAAAGAGGTTATTTATCCCCTCCTCCAATGTAGGAATTGATATCAGATAATCTATGTGGTCCTCCAACCTGGCCTCTGCTTCAAGGCTTCCCTGGGGCTTGTCCATCACATCTTTGTGTAGCTCTAATTGTGAGAAAGTTAACTCAGCCGCAGAACATGTGTACTGGAAAGAGGCAGATCCTGGGGTAGCTCTTCCTGGCCTAAACATCCACAAGATGTGTGACAGTGGACAAATTGCCCAATTTCTCTGAGCTCTTCAGTTTGGCCATTAGACCAGACCCTGTCTTAAAGCTTCCCATCTGAGGCAGCCTAGAGTTCTCTGTAGAGCTGACCTCTACATCTTTGCCACTCTGCAGGTAGGAGGTTATAGGAGGGACTGGCACAGAGGACAATTCAACCCTTCTTGCTCATGCAAGCCTCTCACATATTTGGAGGCTGTTTTATGCCATTATCAACATATTCACACCGTCCCTAAGCTCTTCCCCCACCCAGGTCTTCTCTTCCTGAGGATATCTTCTAATCTTTTGAGGATGATTAGAAAGTAGATCTTCAAGGTCAAGACCACTTAACTGATGAGCCTGGAAAAATATGCCCCCACTTCTTCACTTCTCTCATTTGTAGATCCTTCTTCATTATAGCTGGAGTTTGCATGAAAATTGTATAGTTTTGCATTTTGCTTATTCTTATTTGACCAATTTGTTTGTTGGTTAGTTGGTTGATCACGTTTGTTGCATATTTCTAGGAACCATATGACAGCTGTAGATGTGGTTTGTAAATGGCAGACACAGAGGTTTCTGGCTTGTGTTTGCTGGGCAGTGGCTTTAAAAACAGTCTGAGGCTCTCACAGAGATGAAGCTCGTATGGCTCACCAGTTTGGGTATCCGTCCTACGGCCTCCAGATGTGCAGTCTTGTGGGTTAATTTTCACCACTCTGTTGACTGTCAACAGCTGGGAGGTACTTGTCACAAAGAGTTTGGGGACCTGAGACTCATAAAAAAGAGACTTTAAGAAAAGAATTTCCTGACCGCTTTCCAAGTAGCAGGAAAAGTGAAAACCTCACCAAAAGATGTGAGGCTGAATGAATTAAAAAAAAAAAAAAAACCCAGAGGCAGGAATTCTCCACCTGAATTAGACAAAGAAGGGCTCACTTTGAAAGGGCAGTCACAGCATAAATTGTACTTCACGTTACTGATATTTTTAGCTTCTAATTACACATGAAAAAAAAAAAAAGAAACCTGCATCTAATTAAAGAAAGTGAAAAGATACCAGTGGGGAGTGTATTTCTGTCACTGTTTCTCTCAGACTTACCCTAATCCAAGAAAGACAGATAGATATAATCAGAGCACACATGTTTCTGTTGCTGGAAAAGACTGATATGTTACACCCCTCAATTAAAACAGGAAATCAATCCTGACAAATGTAAGTTTATATCTATGCCATTTATCTTTCATTTCTAGGAGTGGGGAGCATAATTAGAGACTTGTGACTGGTGACATGTGTGTGGGTCTGAACACTCCAGGAAGGCAGACTTGAGCAACTGAAAGGGAAAAAGAATCTGAAACCCCCAACGCTCCCCACCACTGCTAATTCAATGGCCAGTTAAAATACAAATTATTAAAAGTAATGTTGTCTGCATGATTGGCATGTATGCAGGCGGAGAAGCTTTTTGAGCTTTTCCCCATTTCCCAAAGAAGAATAAAAGATACCTTTTACAGAACTCTGTTTCCGAGTCTTGAAACTGGAACAGAAAGCAGCTACACGTCCAAACCCTTAGCCGTGTCTTAGCCGTGGACGTTGCATGGCTACGAAGAGTGGGCTCCAGAGAGGGGAATACAGCCATCTTCTGCAGATGTTTGGTCACGCTGAACAGAGCTTCCATTTGTGAGCTTTTGGGAAGTGTATTTCAATTCAATTCAACCACATCTATGAAGAGCCCTCTATGGGCCAAAGTTACTGTGCTAAGTGCTAAAGGAGAGAAATCCCATGGGTCAAATTATGTAGAGAGAAGCCCCTGTCAGCAAGGAGCTAGCCAGGAGGAGGGGAGAGAATAAGTGCAGGCTCTGCGTGATACCAGGCAGAAAAGACTGTGAAGCTGAAGGCGCAGGGCACAGGCAAGGGCTTGAGCTGTCAGAGCCAGAAGAGTTTACTCGGCCCTGGGACCTGAGCGGGCTTCTGGAAGCAGAGTGTTTTAAATGGGAAATGGAGATTCCTGGCAGAAGGAACGACTCGGGCAATAAAGAAGAGCGCAGAGTGAAGAAAGGCTTCTCTGCATTCAAGGGGATCTGCTTGGCTGTGACGAGAGCAGCCTGGGCACAGAAGCTATGGTGAGACACACGAGGCCCAGGAGCAGGGATTTATGTCTCCTGCTTAGAATCCCGTCCTTTAAGCTGGTGCTTCCCAAACTTCAGCGTGCTTACAGGTCACCTAGTGATCTTGTTAAACTGCAGATTGTAGCTCAGGAGGTCTGGGGTGGGGGCCTAAGGTTCTGCATTTCTGACAAGCTCCCAGGTGGTCTTGGACGACACTCTGAGGAACAAGCTCCTAAAATGCTATTTTTAAAGCCTTGCTAATGGGCTATCCCCTCCATAACCGCCTTCAGTCAGGGTTGGCCCAAATCCTCCATCCTATTAGGCAGAAACGCTTTCCCATATGTCATTTCAGATGACTGCTCAAACTAGTTCCCTGGCAGACTGCCTGTATCCCACCCTCACCCCCAACACACACACACACACACACACACACACACACACACACGCACGCACAGATTACTTTCCCATTTCACCTAAATGGCCATCTTTCAGGGCCCAACTCAAATTATCATCTACTCTAAGAAGCCTCCCCTGAGCTCAAACCCTCCCTGTACCCATGTTTACATGTATATCTCCTTCTCTATGTTTTATAGTTTTGTAAATCTGCTATAGATAGCACCTAACATAGCCTGATGAGTAATAAAGAATACACACACAGGCACACAATTTTATAGTAACCCCTTAAATCATTTTTGCAATATGATAGGATGTGTATACATGTTAATAGAACAAATGCAGAAATATACAGAACTCCCTGACTAATCTGATTGCTGGAGTCTGTGTTTATTTCTGTATTCCCAGTGTCAGGACAGTGAGCTGAGAAAAGCAGATTTATTTAACTGACCCCTTCATTGTGTTGAGCCTCTATTCCACTCTCTGTGCTTTCTTCTCAGGGATGTTACATGCATCCATTTATTTGTTTAATCAGCATCCATTTGTGGATTGCCAGAAATGTGCCAGGACCCAATGAGTAAGACCATCCCTCTCTGAGCTTTGGCTCCCATAGCTGTAAAGCAGAAATGATAGAAGTATTTCTTCATAACATTTGTTATCAGTGAAAAATAAGGTCAAGTGTATAGAGTACTTAACAAGGCTTGGCACAATAATAAGCACACAATAAATGGTAGCTCTTTTAACCATCAGAAGTGTTTTTATCAAATTAATTTTATTATTATCGTCTACTTAGTGAGCTGAGCCTTGAAATAGACCACCTGGGCTTTGTTACAGCCCTCAACGTGCCGGCCAAGGAACACTGTAGGGACTGTGGAAACTACCTCCTGTCTCTTCACTTTGCCTTTTCCCATCATAGAAATGAGGCCAATTGGTAAGAAGGAATCATTACTCAGCGAGAATACAATTCTTGCCTTTCCAAAGAGGAAGGACCTTGAGATGGAACATAAAGGCCTAAGCAACATCTTTTGATGCAAAATATGGCAAATACGTCATTCTTTAGATATTGCCTGACTTTCTACCTTCTGCACCAGTCACAATCGTTATTTCTAGAAACTCAGAAATAGAGCAAATCCTGTCCTTTGGAAGCTCACAGTGTCGAGGTCTCCAAAGATATGTAGATAATTACTACACAAATAGGCAAATTCAGCGAAAGATATTTTATCCTCAAGGAGTAGGTAATCCTACTTGGGGACATTGGGGAAGGCTCACAGTTAAAGTGACAGGCAAGACTCACTTCTGACCTCACAGAGTTTACAGTCCCAGTGGGTTTGGGGAAAAGAAATTTTGCCACTGATTCCAGAAGGCTGCGTATTTCACTACTGCTGACCCAGATTCAAAAATAATCAGGTAGTCCAAAGCAATTTTTTTTGCCACTGAGCATAAACTTTTTGCATAAAATACCAATTATAACAACTCTGATTACTGCCGCAGTTGTACCATGATCCTTTTAATTTTTCTTTCATTGCAATCAATTGATCTGCTGCTTAATTCATATTTATTTAGATTGCAGCTATACAGATGCCTTTTGGGTGCTGCCAGGAAAATTGATATGTACATATAGAGTATAATGTATGTAAAAATGCTTTGACAACCATAAAGTGCTCTGCAAAGTGTTAGATTACTATCATTATTTCTTTTTAAGTCTCTCTACAAATAGATAAATTTTAGCATCATTAATCTTAAAACCATCACCATGAAAAAAACTGAGTTGTGCAGTCTTTCTTTTCCTTCTTTTTCAATCTTTTCAGTTCTTATCCATGTTCATTTCAAATCCTGTTTCATTTCACACCTTCATAAATGCCACACCTAATTTCCAGAAGATACAGATGGGTGCACAGCCTATATTTACAGCCTATTAATCTGTTACAAGAAAAAAATGTTGTTGCCATCAGTCATATTAAGGATTATGAAGAGATTAGGAAATATTAGAATTCCTCACCAATAGTTAACCTCAAAAACATATGTATCTGTGTGTGTATGTGTAGATATCTGTGTGCTGGGGCTGTGTTCATATACACATACCCTTTGGAAGTGCTAAAAATCCTTTGAAGAACAGAGAACTGGACAGCTTCATAATTTTTCCTTGTAAACAAAAGTTTAACACATCCAAAATATAAGAAGTGCAGATTTTGCTGTAGCAAGTTTGGTATAAAGAGCATTTAAACTCGCTCACCTGTGCTGTTTTGAAAAGATATGTATTTGAGGTTTCTTGTGTTCGTTCCTAGGATTCAAGACACATTTCAAAGAAAGAGGCTCTAATAATTGGGAATGAGGCAAAGTTACCAACCTCAGGATACTTGGGTAGGGCCTGGGGAGCCCATACAAACGTCTGGAAGCAAAAGTCAGAAACAAATCGGGGCTTCCTTCGCTCTGGCTTAGCTGCCCAAGCCCAGGGTTTGTGTTTGCGGTCTGTCCACAGGTGAACCCCACACCACGGTAGCTCTTCGTGCAGAAGCAGTTCACACACTCCCTCCGCACCTCAACAGATACCATACCTATCATCTAGAACAACCTCAACAGTCACCGACTGTAAATCCCTTATTTTAAGCGGAGGAAGCAGACCCAGGGAAGGAAAGTGACTTGCTCAAGATCACACAAGACGGCAGACCAGATGTCCTGGCTCTTGGTTTACACCTTTTCTTTTCACGTCCGAGTCTCACCTCTTTGCCAGTGTCTATGCTCCGTATCTAACCAGAACTATCTCTCTGTTTTCAGGAAATTTGCTCCCCGCTGTTCTGTGTGCAAGGAGCCTATCATGCCGGCCCCCGGCCAGGAGGAGACTGTCCGGATTGTGGCTTTGGATCGTGACTTCCATGTTCACTGCTACCGGTGTGAGGTCTGTGGTCAGCGCTCCCACACCCTGTCAGGCCCATTAGAGCTGGATTTTCACAAATACAGCAGTTATGAAATCTGGGGGAGCCCCTGGTGCCTGTGTTCATGGGACTTGGGTTTTACAAGAGGCCTGGAATCCAGGCTGAAAGCAACAAGGGAGGCCTCTTTCCAAGGGCCATGTCATCGTTTATACAGCAAAGGGCAGCAAGCCCTTCTCCTCTAATCTGGGTATCAAAAGGTATAAAAAACATTCAGAGAATGATTTTAAAACCTTTTCTTATCTAGTCCTATGACTTACCCAGAGCCCCTGTTGTGAAGCAGTTTTCTTATTTTCTACCAGCTCTTCTGAGTGCAGCAGTTAGCAGCTCCCTCCTCTGTCTGCGAGAGATAATATGAACTTCCTTATTACCACATCCTCCTGAGATTGTCTCATCTAGTCCCACGAGGAGATTTTCCCAAGACACAAGCTGGCAGGGCCAGCGGGGCCACCCCTGCTCTCCAGGACTGCAGTCATTCCATTCACTGCCTGAGTTGAAACAGACCACCTGTTTTATGCAGTGTGCTGTGTCTGGCCCTACATGCCTCTCTCTGGCCTTAACGTGAGCGAAGAGAATAAAAAATTTCCAGCTTTTACACTGGGTTTTATGACTAAAGAGAAACAGCAGCATCCTTTACACGGTGCTGTATCCTTTAGAAAGAACAACAGGTCATTTCCTGCCACTGCCCTTCCCCGCAAACCTTAAGATTTTATTTTCTTTCTGAAGTTGCAATCAGTGTGCAGAACCCATTGGTGGCCCTTGTGCTTAGCAGGGGTCACTCTGCAACTTAGCTTCTGTCCTGGAATTACCAAAAGATTCTGTCCCTGCACTTGTATGTTACTTTTGAGAGATCCTTAAATGAATGATAAACGGCAAAGATGAATTCGTGATTCAGGCTCTATTCTTATTACATTTTCTCATGTTCTTGTTGCTGTTGTTTGGGTGAGGGGGACTATATTATTTGGGAGCCTAGACCCTCAGGTTCTTCTTTTCCTGTACCTGTATTTCCCATTAAGTGATCTCAGGAGGGCCATTTTACCCTGTTCATATTTATGTCCTGAATCTCTGCTTCAACTTAATGCAAGACACACCATGCTATATCCTGGGGAAGGATTGGAGGGGGTTGGTGGTGTTTGAAGAGGAAAGGTAGTAATTGGCCTCGTTGTGGAAGCCTTGAATGGAAAGCAAAGGAATTTGTTTCTGTTTTCACTGACATCCTTTCCATCTGTCTTCCTTCTTCCAGGATTGTGGTGGCCTCCTGTCTGAAGGAGATAACCAAGGTTGCTACCCTTTGGATGGACACATCCTCTGCAAGACCTGCAACTCTGCCCGCATCAGGGTGTTGACCGCCAAGGCTAGCACTGACCTTTAAATCCAGTTGCCTGTTTAGTGGTTAGTTGGTGGCTCTGAGAAGGATGAAACACAAGCAAAATATAAGAAGAGAAATAGGAAAAAAGAGGAAAGGCAATCAAGCTGTGGGATGATCTCTACTTCACCCACTATTAATCTTTCTTTAGAAACACATAGAGTATGAGATTTTTTTTAAGTTCTTACCAAATACACATTTCACATTGAATCATGTAGGACCTTGATGGGCCTTTGTTCCCAAGGACTTGCACATTTTTGCACGGATTATGCTCCATCCTATTCACTTCTGCATTCTTTTAACTTTTAATCCCTATGTTTGTCTCACTTTTCATCTGGTTGAATGGCTTTTTTTAGTGTGGTATTTGCTGTCACACAGTTTTTCCTGGGTGAGTCTGCCAACTCACAGGTGCTTTTAGGCTTGAAGGCTCCATCCTATCACTTCCACATAGATCTTTCTGTTGCTCTAAACTAGTCATGTCCCTTGGGGAAAAAAAATGCACAGTTATATGTCAGGCTATAAAGAATTTAAGCTGTAAATTACATAGGTTAAAACAAGCCCAAATTGAATTTGCAACCATCCAAATTCAAAATCTAAAATGACCAGTGGTCGGGGCTCATTTGAAAACAGATACTGGTGAGAAAGAACAAAATTTCAATATTTTTCTAAAGAAATTACACATAGGAAAAAAAAAAGAAATTACAGATAGGGTATGCTGGATAAAGTTTTTGGGGGTTATATTTGAAAAACTCATTATTACCCCGAAATATTATCTTAAGATTTTCCGTTTTCATGCTACCTGGACATAATGATGTGGACAAACTTGTTTTTCTCTAGAATATAACATTTTCAATACTGTTCCACTTTTCATATCAGAAATATTGCCTTTTTTTAAAAAAAAAATCCAAACATAACTACCAAAATTGACTTTTTCTCTAGAGGAAAATAGCTATAAAGAGCAGTTTAAGTTTTTTGGTTTTGTTTTTTTTTCCAGGCCCAGGTCCTTTTTGCCTGACAGTTGCAAATCAGGGCACATAAAACTGTGTTAGTTTTGTTTAGTTTACTTTAAAAAGACAAAGAAGCTTGAAAAGATTGTGAAACCACAGTTTCATTATTCTTATAATCCTTCTGCAACTCAAATTACATATTGCAGAAGACATTTTCACATCATCGATGTGACATTTACACCACACTCTCAAAGACAATCACTGAAAAAAAATTGCCTTTTTGAGCTAAAAATATGCAGAGTCTCTGCCTAGAATCTTTATTCAAACTCTTACTGGGCAGTGAACTGCTTGCCCGCCAGCTGCAGAACCACACATACTTAATTGCGTTTTATTATGTTTCTTTTAAAGAAGGACACTTCTCTTAGTAGCAGGTTACCGTTTTGTAAAGTAATTACATATTTTGGATTAAGATTAGTTAAACCCTTCTTCAAATTTTCCACAAGTATATACTTTTAAATTATGAAGTATTTTAAATATACACAAAAGTATAAATAATAATATAATGAATCTCTGTGACAGCGAGTTTAAGAAATCAAATATAACAAATATAGTTACATTCCCCTGTATACCCTTCCCTGATTCCACAAATATCTTTTTCATGATTAGAAAGGGATAAAGTTTTCCCATCTGACTTTTGTTTTTAATTTTTAATTTTTAATTTTAACACTCAGAAATGGAAAATTATTTGTACATGTTTTGAATTGCAACCCAGGCCTCAAGAGTCCCAATTCAATTCATTTTACTTTAGTAGGAATAATCATAAAGGTGGTTTGTTTTTTTTTTTTTAATAAGAAACTCTCAAGCCTGTAGTGCTTCTGAGTTAATCTGTGGCTCATTGGCTTTGGTCACCAGTGGTGGTTTTGAACCACCACAGTTATAGCTTTTCAAAGTGTCCTTTGACCACTGCCCTTTCCTTACCTTGCGGCCCTTATCCTTAACCTCACATGTCTCATAATGTTAAGTACAAGGGGTCCGCTTCGGGCAGTGTGTGCATCTTAGGATACAGTGACAACTGCATCTCTGACTTTCTGTCTTCCAAATGAAAGTCCAGACCATGCTGATGACCTCAAAGAGTACTGACTGTTAGACAATTGGGGTGATAATGTTCGTATATATCTGCTTGAATTGCTTCTGTAACTTGTTTTCTAAGAAATACTTGGGGGGAAATTGTCTTTTGGTCCAAAGCAAAGAGCCCGATTTATTGAGAGATGGATTTTATCTCTTGAAATGCAGTCATATTAGTATGAATTTTGCCAAAAGAGGGAAAATTTATGAAATATTTATCCTATAAGGATGCAATAACATTCTACTTATTTGTTGCATTTAACCCCTTATGTAACTGAATGTTTACATGCGAAAAAAAAAAAAGAGAGAGACAGTTATAAGAAAATGCTGTCACAGGCCCCTCACTGTGGCACTGCCAGAATACTGCTTGCTTTATAGTGCATTTTTATCACATAACCTCAGAGTATCTTTACCAAAGATTTTTAATGTAAATCTCTTTTTAATATAGACTTATCATACTTTTGTAATAATGAATGTGCACACCTACATATACAGAATATTTAGATTTAGAATTTTTTTTCTTTCACAAGGTATAATAAGGAAAGGATCCTAAAATATTTTATTTCAGGATTTCTTAAATATATGATTTATATTGCTTTCTTATCTTCTATTAATCATTTGGTGTCAGCAATGCCAAATCACTTTAGTAAAAATTTTAGCTACATGAAATTTTGCCTATAACAGAGATATAAAGATCTAGTACCTTAAGGATTATAATTCTACTGTCTTTTGAAATACTGTCTTGAATGTTATCATTTAAATACAGAAATAATAGAAAAGAATCATAGAGTCTATAAGAGAAAGTTTGTAAAAATATACTAAAAATATACCGGCTTTAAAAAAAATTGTCAAGAACACAAATATTTGGTAATTCCATGTAACATGAGAGACATGGAAAAGGAAAAAAAACCCACTACATCCTGGGCTCTGCAGACCGTCTCACAGAGGTCTCCACCGCCTGGATCTCCAGTTCATGGTGACACAGTGTGGAGTCTCATCTGCAGACAAATTGGCCTTTAAAACTCAAAAATAAGCCATGTGTCCCAGCAAAGGGCATCAAGGCTTTGAGATCCCGGACATCTCTGCAGCTCAAAGATGTGGGTTCTTTTTCCTTTCATGAACAGATTGTTTCTGTAAAAGCAACTTCTCTGATCAAAATTACTTCGTGGAGTGTATGCCAATTAATACAGTGAAGATAGGAACACTATCATTGTTTTCTCACTATGAAATATTCTGCAGAGATGTTTGCGATGATGTTTCAAGTATATAAAACTCTAACGACATATAATTATACCAGTATTTTATATTTGGATCCAGGGGGCGGGTGGGGAAAGAGCATTTTACCATGGGGCTATAGTAGAGGGTTTACGGAATATAGACCGGACTCTGAAAACACAACTTCCAACAGTTTTCCTAGTTAGTAAGAATCCTATTAAATGTGAACCAGCCAGGAATAACAGTGTTATTTCTACTCGATATGGTTTGGGCTTCTTTTGTCAAATCTGTGTCGGCTGCCCCTTGAACCCTCCATTATCAAGTTTTGAAGGGTGTTGGGGAAATTGTGGCAGCTGCTAGGGAGATCAGGGAAACACTGATGTAACCTCACAGCCTCTCACCATTCCTCTTGGCTTGGAAAGGCTTTTTTTCCATATACATTTCTAGAAATATTGCTATTCTACCTTAGTATTTCACATTTGTAGTTTAAACAAGCGATTGTCCATCTGTTGCCTAGAGCTACAGTACATGTGTGTTATGAATGAAATATGACAGCATGTTCCATACCCTGCTTTAGCCATCTGTAGGAAACCAGGAGGCTGGAAAAGATATACCTCTGCAAAATGTGCCTTAAGTTCATTTCCTGAGATGGCTCTTTTGGTGCACTTTCACGGGAGACAATCAGAGAGCAACACGTATTTGTGCCTTATTTTTAAAGAATCTTTACAGTACTATGAATGCTCCACTGAAGAGTCTGTCACGTAAATAACCATCCCCAAATCTCAAAGATAATACTCATCAGAAAGTCAAAATCCAGAGAAGTGGGAACTCTTCATCTTAGCGTTGTTTAACAGTATTTCTGTTCTCGCCATCTCTTGGAAGTAACCTTATGGATTCCTAAATTAGGAAAACGTTCTGATGCCACAAGGTGATGCCTTGGATGTTGTTAGTGATTAGGTGGTCTTCCTTAGTGGTCTTACTCTAGTTTTAGTCAGGTAATGAAGACAGACGTCCACTTGAGCCTTTAACACCTATTCAGCGTGTCCACTTCTTTTAATTGCCACAATTTTTTTGGTTTATTGTTTTGCTTTCTTTTTTTAATTTAGTATTGTACAGGACAAGTTGAGGATCTTGGTTCTGAGTCATTATTATGGTGCAATCATGAACATTTCAGGTCAGTTTATTTCCTTGACAGTTAACTTTGCTCATGAGGCTGTTGTTTAGTTCGCTTGTTATTTCAACCTTTAAAAAGTGATCTGATTAAAGCTGTGTGGCGTGATGAGAGCTCTTCCTCTCTCCCTCCTTGTCTTCCTTCTTATTCCTTCCCATTTCTACTCATTAACGTTATCCTGCTTGGACTTTTCATAAATAACTTAAGTCAATGCATTACAATCCTTGTGGAATTATGATCGTGTGAAGGGAAGAATTGCAGCACAAAATATATGTGTCATCCATAAATCCTTTCTTTAAAAGAGCGTATTTTTCCAGATTGTGTTTATTCATAAAGTGAGGTGAGATAATAAGAGTCTTTCAGTTTTATTTTAATGAGTTTTCATCAGGGACTCAGATCACAGAGTTCTTGGCAAATTCACTTATGACTGGCCTACTTTTCTCAGCTATAGGCAAAGTGATCTTTCTAAGACTAGTTTAAGATTTTTTTTTTAATCCAAAGCATTTTGACCAACAAAACAATCATGTTTTTAAGTGGTGGCATGTTTAAATCAGTGAAACTTGAGAGTTTTCCTTATGGCAGGGAAAAGCCATTATCCTTCTGGAATTTTTACACATATAGCATTTTTCCCATGATAATAATATTAAACCCTAATACTAGAAACACAGTATTTTGCAGGGAGTAGGTCAGCAACAGAGTTATTCCTGAAGCACAGATTACAGACCTGTAATCTGTTTATAAAAAGCAACCTGAGAAGAACGATGGGTCTTTTGGCAAAGCATTTTCTTACAGTTTGAGTCTGAGATTCTTTTGAACTCTGGCTAATACTGATCAAAACATGCCCTCTGTGTCCATTTGTAATAAATTTGTTTAGGAAAAAGGCTTATAATTCTAGGAATGTATTTCCATTTTTGGTTTCTGTCCTCATGTCTGTTTTCTACAAGTTGACCTTGATTTTCCATTTTGGGAGAATCACATATGAGGAAAGTAAAAGCATACCTAATGCATACATAATTCAATACACAAATGAATTTGCCCAGAATTAATGATAGTCGCAGTGAGTGTGTTCTTTTGATAAATAGGCAGAGGTTTCTTTTGTTTCTTTTGTTTTTGTGTTTTTGTTTTGTTTTGTTTTGTTTTAACCTGTCTCCAAGAAGAGAGGGGTTTGAGCGGGGAGGGGGAAGGAATTTGAGAGAAAGGGCAGGTCACAATTAAAACAATGACAAGAGGATTCTTGTAGAGTGTAACAGGATTTTCATAGGGGTTTTAAGAATTGGCAATTGTAGTTTTTTAAACAAGTATTTATATTTCAAAGTTTATGATGTGTTTAAAAATCACTACAGCTAACACTGTCAGAAGAGAGTTAAAGTGAGAGCTGCTTCGCGGCCCCGTGGCATGGCCGTAACTACACAGGACTCATAATCCGTGTCCTCTCATCCCTCTGCGAGAGGGCCGTTGCTTGCTCTCTTTGTGACAGATGGCGATGCATATTCTCACATAGTCACAGGCAAGCTGCAGTACACCCTAAGCATCTCTGAAGGTTAGCTCTTTCTATTTTCACACGCTTAATGTTTCATCTTTCCAATATACTTACCTGGTGAGCACAGGAAGAAGGAGTTGTCCTGGTCTCTGGGTCGCTGGTTCAAGTCCCGTCATCCACCTTCTGTCATGGCCTGCCTAAACAGCTCTTCTAGAACTGACTTGTGCTGCTTTTCTCCTTTTTAGCTGCAAGCACAGAAAACTAACTTTAGCTTACTAAGTTCAAAGAAGAAGAAATATAAAACGGCATATTTTCACTTCAATATAGAAAGGAAGGACACATTCCCTGCTCTATTTTACTTTCTTGGCCCCTGTGGAAAAAGCTGTAGACTCTATCTTAGTTACGTACCGTGCATGTGGCTTATTTCACAGAAAGTTATGCAGAAGATGCATTTTATGAAACTCATTGACTTTTCTCCCATGAAGTTACAAAAAAAAAAAGTTACTAAAATCTTCGCTCTTTATTTCTGATTGTTACTTAATTTACAGCAGTTTCTAACTACCCTAATAAATATCTCTCATTCTAGCCCTCATTATAAACACAAATTTTGTAGTATTCTGCAAGCAAAATGTTATATATACTAGAAAGAAGAGAGAAACCCACAACTAATTCCTTTGTAATACTTTAGGATGGTTGCATTAATGCTTCCCTACTGCATGCTTGCTACTTTTTCCAAGATAACTCATTCACTTATGAGCAAGAGAAAACATCATTTTTCTAACTTTGCAAGACTTTTACCTAATAGACCCCAATAGAATTCTTATTAAACTACCCACAAATGCAACCAACTTAGTACTGAACGTAGTTTCTAAATTCAGTTTTCAACCCCTGGAGTAGAATAATCTACCAAGATTGAGACAGGTTTCCCTGTGTCATCTTGCGTTCTACAGTAGTGTAGAGCATTATAGCTGACTCCAAGCCCCAGTGCTGTTCCAAGACATAGAATCATGAGTCCTTCAAGGATCTGAATCTCCTGTTATTGTCCTGACAAGTCACCATTCCACTATCACTGGGGCAGCTTTTTTCTACCAAAGTTCTTCCTCGTGTTAAACAAAACTCTGGCACTTGGAGCTATGCACAAGAAGTCTAATGTCTAAACCTTTGCCTCTAGGTCAGAGATCAGTCTTTTAACTTTTCCTCATTTATTGACATGGTATCAAGTCTAATTGCCCTCTTGCCTCTCCTTTGAACAGTTGGACCCACCAATATTTTCTAATTTTGTTTCAATCTACTCAGTGAGATATAGCCAACACTTAGGGTCAGGCTAGGTAAAAGTACTTTCTTCATGGCTGAAAGTAAATTGAATTGGAATCATCCAAAGGAAACTGGTAGTCAATGTGGTAATTTCCCCCCAGGACTCAGAAAGCTAGAGGAGGATAGATCTCCCATGTGTGCAAAACAGTCCTCTAACTCTCTGTCCTTTCCTGTTTTTGATGTTACCAAAGTCAAAATAAGAAGTGAGCTAGTACATATGTCATCCATTAGATTCTCACTTCTTGATCAATGTTCATAAATTCTCTTCAACCTTTTCCCTTTGTCTGTGTCATCTCAATAATAAGATATTTATTGTCCATGTTCCCATCCTGAATAAATATTTCTGGCTGGATGGTTTTTGAGATTTGCTTTCACTCTTCTGGGCTCAAATGTTTGTACCTAGAGGTGTTGCATTCTACACCAAATTAGCAGCTTCCCTACTCAATCAGTTAAGAACTACCCTTAGGAGTCTGTGTTTTCTGTATACTTTTGTCTTTCTAACATCTTTATCTCTTACTCATCTCCTCAATTTAATAATCACTTTAAGAGAATCAGCCCCTAAGTAACTTTGATTGAAGCCCACTGAAATAAAATCAGATAGGTTCAGTCTGTACTCCATAGGAAGGAATATAGCTTCAGGAAAAGGAATTCTTCCCAGTGTCATCAGTAAGGCTTCATGGAAGAGTGAACTTTGTTAAGAAATCTTGATTCATTGGCTTGATTTAGAATTTTAGAGAAGAATATTTAAGGCACCAGAAACAAAAGGAAAGCATAGGATATATTCAGAAAAGACCTTTTGCTTTAAGTATCACAGATTCTGGAATGTCCTTCACAGGAGAAAAGGCTTCCAGATATTCAGGGTCAGTGAGAAGGGAAAGGCATAGAGCAAGACTGATTCAATCTGCTTTTTCATCTCTATGTAATTGTAAAATAGGATAAGCTGTCAAAATTTAACCCAACACATACAGTATGAAGAGAAATCGTTTTTGATAACATACAAAATGTACATTTGCATTGGCGAATAACTACGTACTCCACTCTTGCACCGAACACCCCTATCTTTTGAGCCCCTACAAGGCAATGAGCAGGACACCTCTATTTTCCTATTGCTTCTAGGTCCACCACTGGAAAGGATTCCACATTCGTCTGTTCCACTGGGTGTTAAAATTCCCTTATGGATTTATTGCTAAGTGGTAATCCAGACTCTGCTTAAGCATCACCTGCATCAAAGAGCTCATTACCTCTCAGCCTCTTCCATTTCCTCCTTCACACTTTGTTCCAAGCTCCCAGAACTAGCCTTTGGGGCTTAGGTGCTCCTTGGTGCCATACAAAATTAATCTTTACTACATAATAAAATGGTGCTTCCTCCCTCTGTTTTCCTTCCAAATATATTTTGCTTTTGGCAACACATTACTGTAAAAAAATAAATTCTTGATTTTTTTTTTTAGCTGAAGATTACAAAAACCTTTAAACATCCTTAAAAATAGTCTGAAGGGTTTTCTGAGGGTCCGCTTCTAGAGAATGAGTTTTGGGTTGCTGTTTTTACTTTCTTATTCAAAAGACAAACTGTTCTGACAGTTGTTATACAGCTTCATGCCATCCCCCAGTAACTAACCCATGAAACACTCTCCCGTTATCCAGTCTGCTGATAATGACCTTACAATGGTGAGAAACATCAGCGTGTGATTGCATCCAACAAGGAAATAGTCAAAAACAGAAGATACTGGTTCTGTTGAAAAGCATTACCTCTGGCCAGTTCTGTGCAAAATGAAGGAGGTAATATTATGTCATGGTTTTATATAGAAATGTATACATTCTTTCCTTACTGTCCAGAGATGCTATTTAGTATCAATAACATTCCTTGGTCTTTGGGAGGACAAGGTTTACAGCCCTTCCACTCTAGCCTTAAATTTGAGAGTCCTGTTGGCAGAACTTGACATCAGTCTCCTGGGCAGGACTTGGGGGTGGCTTTCCGAGCTCTGAAATAATAATTCCTAAGAGAGCTCACAGACTGCTTTCACACATAAAATAGCCCTGGAAGGCAGGTTATTAATAGTCCTATCCTGGAAGAGATAGCTGAGCCTCAGAATCGTTAAGTGACTTGCCAAAAGCGATGGAGCTGATAAGTGGCAGATTTGGGGATATACCCAGGTCCTACAAGTCCAGTGCTCTCTCCAGTGGCCGCTCTCAGGGCACAAAATACCTCAGAGCACGCTGTATGCCTCTCCCAGACCACCGTCCCCCTGTCTGAAGGCATCCGAGGAAATTCACAGAGATCACTCAGCTATCCGGAGGCAGAGCCCTGTGTGTCCTGTGATGTTTGAGATCCTTTAGAGCGTGCATGCATTTTTCTGTGTCATCTTGTGGGAAACTACTAGGTATTCTGTCTGATTGGCAGTGTGACAGAGCCAGTGAGAAGAGGCCGCCGCTAAGAACAAACACTGTGGCACTGAAATACACCGCAGCAAATTTCCCCAGAGACCGTGGTTTACTTTACATTAACTGAAAAACTCTCTGCAACTGTGAGGTTCCAAATATCAACCAAGGCCATTTCATTTAGAATTCAGTGGCGTGCAGAGGTGACTTGATCCTTAGGACAGTTCTCTCTCCTGTGGGCTGCGATTTATGCCCCTCAGAGGCAGGAACTGCCCTAGGTAAACAGTGCATCTTCTTCTCTCTTTCAGCTCACAGTTATCGAGGTCCATCAAGTATATGTCACAGCACCAGGCATTTCTGAGACAATCAACCCACCTTGACCTTGCAGTGTCTGTGAACAAATGCTATGGGATTGACTGCAGTTCTGCAGCTTGGCTTTTGCTATTTGATAGCCTGGGCTTCCCCAGCCTGTGGTCGTTTTGTGATTTGTGTGTGCTTATCATGAAGAATTTGGTACTGTGTTGCTTCCAGCATACCTACTTGGAAGCCTACGTGTATATGCTAGAACCTGCTCTACATGGCAGTTCAACAACTGGGCATGCCTTCACTTGAGCTGCATCCCTCCGGAAGCTGTGCCTTTTGATGTGTGCTCTTGGGTTTTTAGTTTCTCTCATTTCTCATTATAGTTGCTTGGCTTTAAGTTGAAATCTGTTAACTGATTGAAAAATATTCTTTCTTCATCTGAGTTAAATCTACTGCGGGGAACCTTTAAAATGAGCTTATCTAATAAGCTTTCTAGGCATTTTTCCTCCCTAGAGTCTTCCATCATCAAGCTGGTCTCATCATCCATCTGCTAAATTCCCTGGGATTAATGAGGGCCAAGTTAAATAACAAATGGCCTCTCACCCCTTTCCAGTCTTCACACCTGGGAAATGCAGGAGGTGCCAGTAGGGCCAGCAGAGTAGCCTTGGCTGAGACGGCAACATTCAGACACTGGAAAAGTGCCCGATCTTCCTGTGAGGTTTGATTCATGTTATGATTGATGGAGTGGAAAATGATTCTCGTGGAATAAATGGTGTACCCCCACCACAGGAGTGGATTAGCAGAAGAAGCATTTGGAGAACTTTTCAGAATTATCTAGGTGAGGACGCCTGAGCCAAGACTCACTTGCGTGGAACCTGTGGTGTCTTATTAGAGGGAATAAAAGGACATGAGGCTGTGCATATGAAAAAAGCAGCCCTTTAAAAAAATTAAGAGAGCCACAAACTCTGATTTGTCTTTACATACTGAAAAGGAAATTATGAATGCATTTTTTTCTTCCTCCATTGTGAACAGTGTTCCCCCCCAGCTTAGGGAAGATACACTTGTGTTGTCTTCAAAACACACCCCCACGCACGTGCATGCACACACGCGCTCTCTCTCACACACATACACACACACACACACACACAACTTCCAAGAAAGCTGATCCTTCAAAAAGGAAATCTTATTTTAAAACACTTGGGTTTTTTAGGCCGAGAAACTAATAATTCCTAGACCTGACCCATTTTAGTGACTGCCAAAAGAGAAAAGAAAAAGCTATTTAAATTTTGTGCAGATCCATTTCCCTCTTAAAACATGCCAAAGCAATTTGAGGTGGGGGTGGGAACTAAGGTATTTATCTCTGCTGCTTGAGGCTCTCTTTGTATTTCTATCTGTTGGGAAAAGGGTAAGAACAGTTCTTGGACCATCATTATTGATGTGTTGCATTGCCACTTTGTACGGTGCCTGCTTTGCTTCCTACTGAGGCATAAGAATGAGTTGTTTTGTTGACTCCTTTCCCCCCATCATGAGGGAATAAATATTAAGCCTGAATGTATTCCCTCACTAAATTATTTGACTCCATTTCCGAGCTAGTTTAGAAAGTGCACAAGGAGGAGAGCTCACTTTTCCTGGATACACTTCTCTATTTTTCTTCTGTCTTGGGAGACAAATAGAAAGGAAAAAAAAATCCAGTTCCTTTTCATCTCTCTTTCCCTTTGGGTGACAGTTGATGGTCACTTAGTAATTATAAACCAGAAGTAGGAGAAGAGCTTAGCCAGGTGATGATGTATCTGCCAGCATGTTTCATTCCTTCAAACACAGACTTTGAGAGGAAAAGGGATTTTATCATTTAAATGCCAACAATAGGAATGGCCTCATATTTTAACTTTCAAACAGTAAAAGTTGAGTTGATATTTGGGCAGTGTTTGCGTTTTTACTAACCCTATATGCCTTCTGCTTAGTTTTTAGGTGAATGCCATTATAGTAACATATCAGAGTGAAATTGCCAAAAAGTGTTAAAGTGCCTTGGACCTTCCTCACTAGGTAGCAAGTTGAAACTGGGATAAACCGTGCCAGCCTTCTTAACTGAAATGTCTGAACTGAGGTGTATCCTTGATGAAAGCGATGTAGGACCCTGAAAACAAAATCTCGTCACCACTGATAGTTTATAATGAAGTAGTTGCAAAATCATTTTTAAATGACTTTCTTCTTTTTAGTATCCATTTATTCTCTTGGGAAAGCTTGGAGCAAATTATCCAAGAATTATTTCTTATTAAACACAGAATATCCACCACCAACCCCCCGCCCCTAAAAATCTGAATTAGTCCTCATTAATTTCCAAGAAGCATATGAAAAAGCAAATAGAATTAAAGATGGCATTAACTCTCTGATTGTTTAGCATGAATAAAATTATGTGATTTTAATGTGCCTTAAGCAAAACTTTAAACTAAATGCAAAACTTTCACAGCAGGATACAGTATTGAACTTTTACCTTGTTATCTATGCAGTTAATTACTTTGTTTTTTGTTTTGTCTTTTAACTTCACCTTTATCATTAGTTAAACAGATGTGGGTTGCCTCTTTCTCTACTGGGAATATGTGCAATTATGAGATGCATTCCCCCCCCAAAAAAAGAAAGGGAAAAGAAAGAACTTTCGGGTAGCAAATCTCAGCCATGAAGTAGACGTGACATGAAGGTGCAGAGCTGGAGAATAGTAATTTTCTCTGAGCCGCACACACCAGCTTTTATTTCATGGCTTTGTCACAGGCTTTTCTCCTTCTGTGCTGTCACCTTTGAGAAAAACGGTTGCACCTTCTCCAAGTCTGCCTTTTAACAGCTACAGTTGAGTTGGCAAGACTTCCCCAGCTCTGAATATAGCCATTTGCCGACTCCGGCCTCTTTGCGAGACTGACTCAAATCTGTGATCTTCTGTTCAGCATACACATCAGCAAAGTGAGAAGATGAGCACTAAATATAGGCGCTATTAACTTTACTTTTAGATTTACTGCCTTCAAAAAAGTGCCTATTCTGAGAAACATAGACGTTATTCCTTCATATGTATGTACACATGGTACCCAGAGTCATACCGTGCAGCCTTCAAAAACATACCATGGAAAGGAGTAGGTGCTAAGATAAGGAAACCTTGCCAAAAGGAAGAAAGTCACTCATTTCCAATATCCCCTCCCAAGCAGCACCGTGAAACAGGCTGCAAGCACATTCCCTGAGCATTCCTTGCTGATACAGCCACTTTATATTTTTATCCTACTGGATGGTGCCATATTGCTGAGGTTTCCTGTACTCTCCTTCAAGGGAATATATTATGCTTTATGGAATTGGAACATTTAGTCAGGAAAAAAAAATTGTTTAAGAGAATTAATGAGCCAGGGTCTGTATTAGGATACGTGTCATGTGTGTGTTTTATAAACTCAGCACTGGTGAGCTTAGCATGTCAGCACATTGCTTCTCCTTTTATCTCTCAGGCTAACATCAGTGAAAACGAAAGAAAAGTCTTGGCTCTGAGAATTGGTGGCTCAGGGGGCCAAAGGCCCTTGCCAGGTCCTTAGAGCATCTTTACTTTGACTCCTAAAAATAGTAACACATGTTATGTAATGGCTTTTGTTTCCATGGTTCTGTCGCTGGCATTGTAGCCGTAGATATTGTCGATGGAGCAGCAGCTCAGCCTAGAAAGTTGGGTTCTCACCCAGGTGTGGCAATAGGAGAGGGGCTGGACGAACAGGACGAGGTAGACTATGCACAATTTTAGGAAAAGGGTTGAAAGGAGGACGAGCTTCCAAAAAAGATCTTTCTCAATGTGTCGTCTGACTCAACCAGCTGGCAAATTACACTTGCCAAGTCGCTCCCTTCCCTTCTAAGTCAGTTGGCTCCATGTTCACTTGATTCTGCCTCTGCTTTGGGAAAGCAGGAGACCTCCAGTTAGCCTTTCCCCAAGGGAGCTCCTGGTATCCTCTTGGTCATGAAGTTGTCTCCTATCCCACCCAGTTTTACCAAATGGAAGTAAAGGGGGACAAGCAATAGAAGATGCGTCCCACATGCTTGAAGTCAGCCACCATTCTGCTTTCCATCTAAGGGGCTCCACTTCTTAAACCAGGGAGGAGGGCAGAATGGATCATGGTTTCATAATTTCTAGAGTGTGGACCACCCTTCCTTCGTTGTCATCATTTTATGAGACCACTTGTCTCCTTGGAGAAAGTGATACTCTTCACTAAAACTGTCTACTCTTGCTGTTGATGTTCTGTTTTTACTTTATCAGTTTCAACACTAGTCATTTTCTATTTTTTTTTAGAGAATCAGATGTTAGTACTAGGTAAGCATTCAAAAATCTCTGTGTGATGTCAAAAGGAGCACTAGGATGCTACAGAGTTTTTCCTCCTTGGAAAAAGGAGAGACTGGGAAAGAGACGGCACAGTTTTGCTCCAGGTTTCAATCTGATCGTGACCAGGGGAGAGTTTTATGTAAGTGTTAAATGGTATTTACAAGTAGATAGATCAAAGGAAAAGTGGGGAGAAACCATGTTTTCTCTATGCTAAATGTGTCAAAAACAGGAACTTCCTACTAAGTATAATCACAGCCCTACCACGATCAGCTGCAAGTCTGAGTAACAGTCTCTGACTTAGGGAAAGCACAAAACACATACAGGGAATATTCCTTTTTTCACATGTATGATACTGACAGAACCATGGTATTCCCCAAAATACTGATTTCTCTTTTTTATTCTTAGCAAATTGCATCTCTCCACTACATCATGAACCATCACTGACCTATCCAAAATAGCCCTCGTGGTTCCTTATGAAAATAACTGAATAAAACCTACTATAAGCAAGTGATTTGGGATATTTTCTTTTGCATTTATATATTACCAACTATATTAAATCATGTTTCTATTTACCTTCTATTGGTTTTTTTCTATCAATTATGTTTTTCCAATGCTCTTTATGAACAAATATGAAAATCATATTCCTTTTTTCTGTAAAAGAATTGCAACTACTTTATTATATTTAGAAATTCAATAAAGTTATTACATTTACTTGCTTATGTGTGGAATTCTTTTTGAGTTGGATAATCCCTGTCTCCTTTCTTCTAACCTCTTTTACTGTGATTCATTTTTTGCATCCTTTGCTTTCCATATGGTCCTCTGAGAAAGGCAACGTCTCTCAAAGCAAATATGATGCCAACAAGAGTCTGAAGGCACCCACTCTTCTCCACTGTTAGCACAGAAGATCTTGAGGTTAGATATGTACTAGAATTACTTGACCACTTTGTCTTAAATTTTCAAGTAAAGAACTTTCCCCTTTTCAAGTTGGATCCAGGTAAATCATTTCCGGGGTGGGGTGGGGGGGGTGAGGGGGCAGATGGGAGGATCTCCACTCACATCACTAAGGGCTGGCTGACTTTCACACTTTTATTCCATCTGTTCTATGCATACTTTTCCAATGTTGAGAATCTGCTTTGCACTAGGCTCCTTGAGGGATACAGATGTAAATCAGACATAGTTCCTGCTTTCAAGAAGTCTCTAGTCTAGTCAAGCTGACAAATAACCCTGGTAAGAAGACAGGAAGAATCAGACCCTTGGGAGAGTATAACAGCATTTTCAAAACTTTGCACTGTCATATCATTTTTAATAGCCCTGTGATCTGGAATTTTACCCACATTTTATAGATAAAGATGCTAAGAATGTGAGAAAGTTAACAATCCAAGGTCACCATTCATTCACTGAACACTTGTTTTTAATTTTTTTAACAGATCTGCAAGAGAAACCAGTACACTGACCCCTAGTCCCATCTAAAACTTAAAAGAGTGACTAGAACTAGAGAGCACATGAAATTCCTTCCATGAAATTCAGAAAAGGGTATCCCTTCTCCTTCCCATTTAGGCTTTGGGTTTTATCGCTCCAACCTCATGTTTTAGCCTACTAATGCTGAGGGATCTGAGAGCTCTGCAAGAAGCAGCCATTTTCAAAGGTGCCAGGCACAATGTGCATCTTTGAATTAACAAACAATAGATACATGACAGGGGCTTAGGATTTTCATAGCTTCTTGCCAGAAAGTTGTAAACAAAGAAGGGCATGTAACATGTAACCTTGCCTTTCCTTTCCCTATTTTTCTCAAATTACTCACTTTGTGTTCTTTGGCCCACTTCTGTTTTGTGTTTTAACACTGCACATATATTTATTTGCCCCTATTCATCAAATGTGAGAGCTAGAGGGGCCCTTAGCATGTTCTCTGATTTTTTGAAGGAATACTTGGTCCCAAAGATAGGAAAGAATTTACCTGAGGTCACAATGTAATTTAATTACAAGGCTGGATCTTGTGTCCTGGCCTGACCCTCAGTCTGTGCTATCATACTGACAGCGTTAATAATGTGGAAAAGAATAGAAAAGGAGTTCTATATATAATTTCCACTTCTAGGAAAAAGAAAGACAAAAAATGAACAAAAACTGAGAGGGCTTAATGTCCATAGAGTATAACTAAAAAATAAAAAAAAGTCTAAAAGACATATTTCGGGAAGAAAGAAAATAAACCAGGAAGGAATATCAGTGACACACAAGGAAGGGTGAGCAGAGAGCATGGCAATTTTATGGGTCAGTCTAAGATAACCTGAGTTTATCCCAAGGATGTAGGAGTAGTTGAACATTAGAAAGTCTATTAATGTGATTCACCACTTTCACAGACCAAAATAGAAAAGTGTTATGATCATAATATCTCAATATATGCAGGAAAAGAGTGTAATAAAATAAAACACTTATAATAAAGAACAACCCCTTAGCAAACTAGGAATAGAAAGAAACTTCCTTGAGTAAAGTCTATGCCGAAGTCACTGCAAATGGTGAAATATTAGGAGTAGCTATTTTATTTTATTTTATTTTATTTTATTTTATTTTATTTTTAAGCTCTTTATTGGAATATAATTGCTTTACACTCTTGTACCAGCTTTTGAGGTACACCAAAGTGTATCAGCTGTATTTATACACATATCCCCATATCCCCTCCCTCCCTCAACTTCCTCCTACCCTCTCCCTCCTGGCCCTCTGAGGCATCACCCATCATCGAGTTGATCTCCCTTTATTATACAGCAACTTCCCACTAGCTATCTGTTTTACAGTTGGTAGTGTATATATGTCTATGCTAGGAGTAGCTATTTTAAATCATAAAAGAGGATACCCACTATCAACACTTCTATTCGCTTGTACTGAAGATTCTAACCCGTGCAGTTATAAAAAAAACATGAACAAAAGATGTAAAGAATAGACGTAAGAAACAAAAATGCCATTACTCGTAGATGGTATAATTACAGAAAACTATATATAGAAACCCAAAATAATATACAAATGATTAACATTAAACAGACTTATAGACAGAACAAACTGGTGATTGCAAGAGGGAAGGAGAGTGGGTGTTAGGTGAAATAGATGAAGGGGATTAAAAGGTACAAACTTCCAATTATAAAGTAAGTAAGTCAAGGGATGTAATGTACAACATAAAGAACAGAGTCACTATAACTGTAGTAATTTTGTATGGTGGCAGATGGTTACTAGACTTGTGGTGACCATTAATGTATTTGGTTGTCGAATCAGTATCCTGTACACATAGCAGTTTGCTAGGTATAACATTAATATACCAAAACTGCATTTTATTTTTGTGCAATAGCCACAGTCTGATAATGTATTTTTGATAATGTATTTTTGAATAAACTGTATGTAATAGTGACCAAAAATGTAAAGTACCCTAGAATATCTTTTTTAAAATATAAAGTGAAGAAAATCACAAAATTTTACTGAAAGACATTAAAGTAGATCTAAATAAGTGGAAAGATATACCATCTTCAAAGATAGGAAAATAATATCATAAAAATGTGAATTCTCCCTAAATTGATTCATAGATTTAATGGAATGCTAATCCAAGTGCCAGAAGAATTTTTATGGACTTTGGCAAGCTGATTCTAAAATCTACTCAGAAAACAAAATGCCAAATACCCAAGAAATTTTTAAAGAACAAGGAAAGATAATTTTATTTACCAGATAAAACTTTCCAAGCTATAGTAATTAAGGCAATGTATTATTTGTTTAAGAAAAAGACATATATAATCTAAACGGACCACAGATGAGAATCCTAAAACAAAACCATTCATTTATGGTAACTTAATCTATGACATGAATGATATTTCAGATCACGGTGGCAAGGGTAGATGCTGAGATAATTGGTTTTTCATGTGGAAAAAAATTAACATCCAATGCCTACCTCATGTAGGCAAAACTTTAAGACCTACTAAAAAACCTTTACATTACAAAGAATTTATTAAACAAAATGAAAAACATTAAAGCTGTAAATAAGATTATTAATAATTTAAACCGCATTAAAATTAAGAAATGTAGTTAATCAAAATGCTCATAATAGCTTCAAGCTGGGAAAAGGTATTTGCTAGACATAAAAATAATAAAGGATTACTATCCAGAATACACAAAAAATTCTTAAGAAAAAGAAAATTCAATAGAAAAATGGGCACAAGAAGAGGCATTTTACAGAAAAGGAAATACAAATGGCCAATTGATGTATAAAAGAACATTTATGTTAGTCATTAGGGAAATGCAAGTGAAAACCGATGTAACATCATTTTATACCAACCAGATCAACAAAAATGTAAAAGGCTGTTGATGTCAAGTATTGGAGATAACATGAAGCAATGGGTATTTACATACGACATTGATGGGAGCAACATTATGGGGAGTTACACTCACTTTGGAAAATAATTTCGCATTATCTAATACAGATGCAGATGTGGAAGTCCCATGACCAACACTCCTGCTCTGGCCCATGTAACCCAAAGGCATGTACAAAGACATACAGAGTATGTACTGTTTGCAGTGGCATAAAGCTGAAGATAGGACATCCATCCAAGGAGAACTGACAAGTACATAATAGTATGTTTCTGCAATAGAATAATGTATATATAATAGTGAAAATTAATCAACTATAGTTGAATAAATCAATATGGTCAATTCTCAGAAACAATGTTAGAGGAAAAAAACAGTCACAAAAGAATAGATATATTCATATCATATCATTTACAGAAAATTTTAAAACAAGCAAAACTCCTTGTGTTGTGGAGTTAGGATAGAGGGGGGAGATGCGATTTGTGAAAAACATGGCATAGGGGATCTTCAGTGCTGTTATTAATATTAGATTTCTTCAGTTGGATTGTAGGTTCATAGGCATTCATTTTATTAATGTATATTATAATATGTGTTATATACCTATCATGTTTCATAATATAATAGTTGAAAGAGAAAGAAAAGGAAGAAATGCTTTCTGGTAACCCCTCTTTCCACTCCAGCGCAGAGTCAGGTGCTCAACACATCCTTAGTGAACCTAAGGCTGCCTTAGAAGAAGGCTGAGCACTTTTCAGCACTTTTTATATAAAATCCTAGAAGTTGCTTCCTGAGTAATGCAAATGCAGGTGAGTTGAAAATGGGGAGCAAAGCTCTCAGGGTGGGCCATGCAATTATAGGACTCCACTCTCTTCCCAGGCTTCTCTGCCTCTGGCATCTTCTATAAAGACTTTTCTTCCATGTAGCCTTCACTGCTTTCTTTACTGAAACTGACTCTTCCCCTCTTTTGGATTCCCATTCCAGTGCAAACCAGCATACCAGCATTCCCACAGGGCAAACCACCACACCACCTTGTCTGCAGACCAGCATACCCAAACAATTCTCATTATTTTTCTGGGAAGGAAATGATCTTGTGAATTTAGTTGCCCTCAAAGTGCCTAGCACAGCCTGGCACATTACAGGCCCTAAATAAATGATTATCCTATGGCATTAAATTGATCCTCTTTCAATTTCACCCCAGATTCATGTTCAAAGCAAAGCATTTCACCTCTTTCTGCCTTGGCTATTACAGTCAGGAAGTAAATAAAATATTCATTACTTCCCTATGATGTTGTAAAACTAACATTGGTAGAGAATTCTGCATGACGTCTTACAAACAAGATTCCTAAATTCGGGTCAGAGAGCTTCCTCCTTCCCAATGCTCTTACGAAGGGAATGAGCCAGGTAAGTAGGAAAAAGGAAGAAGCGAACACAGGATGGCCATGTCAGCAAAGTCTGCCATGTCCTTTGGGTCACACAGGGTTCAAACCTCAATTTTGTCCCAATTTCCTCCAAATCCCTCCCTCTTATTTCCTCACCCAATGACTTCCCATATGCTGTCCCTTCCTTCTCCTTAATTCCATCTCCCTCACTTTGTCCACCCAGCTTTCATTCCAGGGTTTCATTCCTTTAGGAAATCACCAGTCAATACTTCTCTTCCTGTCTCAGTCTTTCTGAACGTAACACCTCATCACCACCTCTAAACCATCCTCCACTGGGGCCCGCCTATTTCCAAGGCACAGATCCAACCACCCTGCTTCTCTGATTCCAACCTTTACTGTCCCTCCATTGCCCCCAGGATTCAATCCAAATTCCTTGGCACGACCTTGAAGACTCTAGGTTATCTTTTTTTTTTTTTTTTGGAGGGTCTAGATTTTATTAGCTTCATTAGTTGACAGTTATTCTAGGTTATCTTTCCATACTCATCTACTTCTACTCCTCTCCCCAACATACTGACCATTAAACCATGCACCATTCCCAAACAGAACATGCCTTCTCACTCCTCTACGCGTTTACGCTCACCTCTTCGTGTTTAGACTGCCTCTTCCCCTCCTGCCTGGCACCCACTGAGAACTACAAAAGGCCTCTGGCACAGAACTCCATCCAAATCCCTGCACGAAGAGACGCGGTCAACTCTTGCACAGCTGCTGGCAGCTTGAGGGCACATCCCTGGGACGACCCAGCTCCCCTTTGAATTTCTATCTACGAAAGCTCAAGGCTATGAAAAGAATTTACTGTTTGTTCAGCCAACACCTGACAATAGACTCCCTGACCTCCTTTTTCTTAGAGAATTTACTTTAAAAACTTACAATTGTAAATATTTACATCCTCTGTCCTTTTGAGACACACACACACACACACACACACACACATATATATATATATGTATCTCCTACAATCCAACAGTGTCTTTCTCAAGGACCTGAAAGTCATTCCTTCAAAATGTAATCATCGGGAAGGATAAAGCCTCTGTCTCCCAGCCTCTGCGGGAGGATAAAATCCTAACTCCAATGGTTGCCAGCCAGCAGACACAGCTGGCCTGATCACATTTACACTGACCAATCCTCTTTTTTTGTAGTTTTTCATGTCCCAGACTCTAGTTGAGCCCCTGTCCACTTCCCTTCCTATTGCCCCATTCTCCCTTTGAAATGCCCAGTCACCACCGCACAAATGGAAATCTCTTTGCCCTACTGTCAGTAGCTACAGGATAAAATCTGTTTTCTCCACTTTAACTAGCATCTGGCTTTGTTTACCTTTGACACTGCTCACACTCCAAGACCCAGACTCCATGTTACCTCCTCCCAGAATTGTT
This sequence comes from Hippopotamus amphibius kiboko, assembly GCF_030028045.1. Taxonomy (NCBI): domain Eukaryota; kingdom Metazoa; phylum Chordata; class Mammalia; order Artiodactyla; family Hippopotamidae; genus Hippopotamus; species Hippopotamus amphibius. The sequence goes on from NC_080191.1 coordinate 163,613,199, forward strand.
TCCCCTTGACCTCCAGTATGACATTTGTCACTATGTATGTAAGCCTATACAACTTCAGACATAACAGTAGGATACTTACTGTACTAAACTAAAATTTTCTTTCTTTACTTCTAGTTAAATTTCCATCTGGACTAAATCCTGAAGGTTGAAAATTGTGTTTTACTTCTCCCTGCAGGTGTTGAGCCAGATACGTAGCAGGCCTGGAATACACGCATATGAAGAGGAGGTTGGATGAATGAGTGAATGAGTGCTTCTGTACGGGGTGGTAAGGGTTAAAATACACTCTTTTTCTAGAGCTGTCCTGAAAGCAAATGGAGACTGAAAGGTGCGGTGCAGAGCAGGAGGAAAGCAATTACGCTTCTCCAGGAGGAAAGGAAGATGAACCAGTACAGACTTGCCCTTTCTTGCCGCTGAGAGAATTCCCACTCCATTTTTTTCCCTTCCCAAGTCTTTCTGAGTTTGTGTGCAATCCTTTTTCCTTTAGGGGCTGTGAAGAACCATTTTGTAGGCTTTACCATAATCCAGGGACAGGGAGGAACCCCTTCAAATGCGGGACAAAATCTGCCCACTAAGAGGACTTCATCTTGGCCATAACCAGACGCAAATGTGTGATGTGAAGCCAAGTTAAACTATCCCATTGTTTTCAAGTGTGACTAAGTACTGACTAATATTACTTCCTCTGCCCCCCCCCCCTTTTTTTTTGACTCAGTAGAATGGAAATGTCCCAGGCTGTTGCTCTATGTTGCTGTCTGGATAGAATAATTTCCTGTTCGTCATAACCACTCGAGAAAGGAAAAAAAAAAAAAAAAAATGGAAGAGGGAAAAAACAAAAACAAAAACAAAACCTCCCAAGGGTTCTCAAGTTTAGCAATGGCTTCTTGTTCTTGGATTTTGTTGTTTTTATTTTTGTTGTTCTGTGTTATTCATAAAAGCAACAAAGAATATCAAAAAGGACCTTTCCCAGGTGATCTAGTGAGAACTCAACACTTTCCTTGTCCATCCTGAGGTCTGCGGTGTCCCTGGGACACCAAGACAGTCCCCCCATCCCTCTCAGGCGCCCATCAGGCTCGATGTAAACACCCTTTTTCTTAGGCCAGGAGCTGTGTTCCTTCCAAAACAAGCCGTCACACCTTTGGGTTGCCAGCAGTTCCTTCCACCTCCCTGTAGACTATTCCTTTTAGTTCCATCTTCTGGGAAGTTTTTTTGCAGAGAGTGGTGTTTGCCAAGAGTAAAAACTTTCTAAACCTTTTCCGTGTGGACTAGATCACAGAGACAGGTTGGCAATGATGTCTGTCAGAGAGAAAATGGAGAAGTGAGAGGAACCAAAGCTCTGGAAATGTCTTTAAAGGGTGGCAACAGAGAGGAAGGACGCCCATCAGAGTGTCTTAGGAAGGTCAAAAGAGTCCCTTCTCCCTCCTCATGGCAGATTACAGAGAGCTGAAATGGTCCAATCCAAGCTTTTCAGTCCCAATATTTTCTCCCTGCATTCTCTTCTTCCAAAACATCAGAAGATGTCATCCCTGCCTCATCCAACTTCCCCAGACCTACCACTCAGCTTCTCCCCAAGCTGGTCTGGTGACAGAAGAGATTGACTATTCCATGCTACTCCCAGAGAAAGCCTGTGATTCCTGGGCAAGGAGGAAAAGCTCCCCTCTCTGAGATTTTGTTCCTTTCGTTGCAAAAAGAGGCACAGCGCCCCTCCAAAAATCAACCAAAGTTCTTTCCAGTTGTCAGCTCCACTTTTCTCAGGGGGTGAGTCATTCCTACAAACTTTGAGCTTCTGTAAGGTTTAGGGTCAAAGGAAAAGCCAGTCCTCACGGGGCCTTTCAGCTCCCTGGGAATTAGTATGAAGGATTCATTACAAGGCAGAGATGATCGCCTTTTTCTTTTCAGCTGTGATTGGTGGCCCAGAAACCACAGCCATCAAATACAGAGACTCTGCTAAATCATCACTATTTCAGCTATTAATTAGGACTAATGCTCACAGCAGAGGCATCTGTGGGGGCAATAAACCACTTCTTCAAGTGATTAAACTTCCAAGCAAACACACTTTGATTACCACAAGATCCATTCCCTAGCCAAGGTTCTCTCAGGTAATGGCATCCCCAAGCTGTGGCTCCTGGAATGGAGGATCCGGTGGCCTGGAACTCTGGGTGTGCAATGCACCCTGTCTCCTCTACCGGAGCCCTGCTCCACCTCCAGTTCTGTCGAGATGGCTTGTGGGACCACGTATGTGACAAACTTGTGAATAGCAGCTTCACTGGGTTAGCTGTTGCGATGACCATACCCAAAGGCTCGGGGCCATGTAGGGAGAATGACTAGAAGCACAGCTGGGGAGAGAGTCATCTGCTTCTTCTGGGGCATAGGGACCCCTGCCCCTTGGCCCCAATTTAAAGGAGTGAATTTAGAGAAAGTCACCTTGGTGATGAGGAAACCTGAGGAACTGTGCTAAGTACTTTCATATGTTTTCTTAATAGCAAAAATATAGACATTTGCTCCAGATCTCTTTCAGAAGTATTCTCTTAATGTGTTTTACAAAAACGAACAAATAAAAACTATACATGAACTGCATGTGCATTGTAAAAAAAAGAAGTAGGAAATGAAAGCAAGCAAAAAAGAAGGTTTTAGTATTCCATAAAGCCCATGATTCAGAGGAGGGTTTCTCTCAACCTTAGCAGTACCGACACTCAGCGCTGAAGAGCTGTCCTGTGTATTGTAGGGTACCTAGCAGCATCCCTGGCATCTTCTACCCGTTAGATGCCAGTAGCACGCTGTCCCCTCCACCCCACGGGAACAGCAAGCAGGTCACGAGACATTGCCATCCGCCCCCCAGCAGCAAAGTTACTCCCATTAAAAACCAAAACTCTACAGATAATCAGTAATGCCATTTTCGGGTCTTTTTTCCTACATGCAAAAAAGTGATACATATTTTTTGCGTGGACTTGTAATACATACATTGTTCTGTATTTTCATTTTTCACTTAACCAAAGATCCTGAACAGTTTCCCTTGTTGATATCTGTTCTACAATATTATCTTACGCCTTCCATTGTGCTCTGGTGCACCGTTGTACCATGATTGATCTCATCCTCAATTTGGGGACATTGAGATTATTGCCAAGAGTGGTAAGCATATGAAAACAAAAACCAAGTATTGGTGACTCTTTTGCCTTCTAAAATGCGAAGAGGTTGGAAGAACGCATATGAGTAGGGAAATAAATCTTTCTGTTGTGTCTTTTCACTCACAGTTACCACTGAGGAGGCAAGAAAGAGAGAGAAAAGTTAAGATTCTTCTGTGCTGTTAATGGATGAGGTACTGAGTAGCGTCCATTCATGAGTCTCTGGTTAGTGTGGGGTAGGAATTGAGTAGACAGCCAGATGAATAGAGATGTGGATGGACCTACAGTCTATCATACAGAGTGAAGTAAGCCAGAAAGACAAAATCAAATATCATACATTAACGTGTATATGTGGAATCTAGAAAAATGGTACAGATGAACCTATTTGCAGGGCAGGAATAGAGAGGTAGATGAAAAGAACAGACCTGTAGATGGCGGGGAAGGGGAGGGTGGGACGAATTGGGAGATTAGGATTGACATAAACACACTACCATGTGTAAAATAGATAGCTAGCAGGAACATGCTATAAAGCACAGGGAGCTCAACTTGGTGCTCTGTGATGACCTAGATGGGTAGGATGGGGGTGAGCGGGAGGGAGGTCCAAGGGGGAGGGGACATAGGTATACATATAGCTGACTCACTTCATTGTACAGCAGAAAGTAACACAATCTTGTAAAGCAAGTATACGCCAATATAAAAATAAAAGAAAAAGAAAGAAAAGTATAGTGGAATGGAAATAGCCTGCGGTGGGTAGCCGAAGAAAAGGCCAAGAATGGAGGATCCTGAAAAACAGAGAAGAGAATATATGGCAAAAAGCTTAGAAGAGGGCAGGGGGAGCTGCTGAGGAAGGTAGCTGCCTGCTGAACACCAAAACATTCACTGTCCAAACCCTTAGTAAAACTCGACTACACTCCTTGCCGTGTTCTCCTTGCCAAGGTCCATGGGGGAGTGAAAGATGTTTGGGGTGGATTGTACTATGCAGAGTGGTACTTTACAGAAAAGTGACTGCAGAGGCAGGTGCAAAATACAGAGCAGGGAGAGAGAATTAAACAGATTTTGGAGGCAGAGTCAACTTGGAAAGCAAGAACCGCCAGAGATATTGGGATTGGGGTCACAGGGCTTTCCCTGCACGTGAGAGGAGTCCCTGAGCCAAACTTGCTTAAATATTAACAGCCAAAATGACCTTAGTGGGAGAAAGAACTTGAGGAATATCCAGTCAGCAGACACTTAAATTACACTCCTTTTTTTGGTTCTTACAAACACTACATACAATACCATTGTAGCTAAATATTTGCAAACCATACTTAATTTTTTTCTTTAGGCTAAATATTAGAAGTGGAATTATTAGGTCCAAAGAATGCACATTTTTAAGGCTTCTGAGACATGCTGTCAAATAGCCCCGACAAGATTTTCATAATAATTTATGATTTTACCATACCACTGACAGAGTGCAACAGTTTGCTGTCCCCATTGTTTCACCAGCAAATGTGTATGTTCTTCCCATTTTACAGGAGAGATACATGAGGCTTGTCCGTGTTTACAGAGTGATGGAGCTAGACCCAGAACCCACAGCTTTCTGACTCCAAGTCCTGAGCTCTTCTCTATCCACTGTGCTGCCTGGCTTATCAGAACTGAGGGTGTTTAACCTTCAGAAGACTCAGGCAGCATCAACCCTGATCCTGGTACTCCTCTGCTTAACCTCATCGTTCTCAGGTTAGAGCCTAAACTCTTTCAGTGGCTTGGAAAATCCTTCACAGTCTAGTCCCTAGTTACCTCTTCATCCTTTTCCTCCCTTGAATTTTAAGCTCTGGCCAAACAAAATTTCTTTAGGTTCTCTAATGTACTTTGTTCTCACCATGGCCTCAGGACCTTGGCACCTGCTCCTCCCTCTCTCCTGACACATCTTTGCCCGGGTAACTTCGGTTTATTCTTCAGCTTGAACTTAAACATCAATCCCTTCATGACCTTTCAATTCTGAGTTAGGTACCCCTATTACTCCCATGTCCTCAGCAGCACCTTTTACTTCCCCATCATAGCACTCATTAATTGTGTTGTGATTCTTGTCTAATTACCTGACTTCCCCGTTAGTTGTTAAGCCACAGAGAACAAGATCCTTGTTTACAAAATCAAAATCAGTTCTCGCTGAGCAGCGCATTCTCCCTTAGACTAGACAGCTACACCCCCAACCGCTTTGGAGGGTTCTGTAAACAGCCTGTCTCATCTTCTACGTTCCCTGCTTGGCATCTGTAGGCATTTGAATGCACCATCCTTACAAGAGACAAACACATTTCCTGTCAATGCCAGGAAGGGACTTCCAATGTGAAGAGTTGTCCAACAATGGGGTAGGTCCTCTCTTTATGTTGCAAAATGATCTACATGTGCTTCTTGGTAACTCCTGACATGACTGGAGGGGCCATCGGTCAGGAATGAACCTGCCGCCCTCCTGACCAGGCCCCCCTACATGTGCCAGGTGGTCTCGGAGTGTGTGTGGAGCCAAATTGAACTAAAAGACTGTCTTGGCAACAGATAACTTTCTAAGACTCCACAACTTGCTTCCAGCCCAGCCAAAGGCTTGCCGCTCTGAGGCAAATGTCACCGTGGTGGAGTTGTCTTAATGAGAAGGCGTGCTTGCTTCTTTTCTGGGGGAGTTTCCTAGAGCAATGCTCTTAGAAACTCCTTGGCAGGAATCCTGAGCCAGGCTTGGCACTGACAGCGTCCTCCTGCTGGCATTAACAAGCCTCTTATTTAAATGTAAATGAGCTCTCAGTGCCAGTTTGTGAGCGAAACACATCACTTGTGTTAAACCAGAGCTGGGAATGCTACAACACACCAAATGTCGGCTTGGTTTCCACTTCCCCACCACATCCGTAGCTCTGAGGCGAGCTCTCTGGGCCTTGTGTTCCGCAGAACTGTGAGTCCTCAGACAACCAGGAAAATTGGTGGCGTTCAGGGCCCTTATTTTTGGTCTTAAATCTTCTTCTATAAGACCTTGATCAAGTGATGGGGAGTTGTCCCCCAAACCGGAACATTGTAAAATTGGGGTCACACAGAAAATCTCAATCAGCAAAGGGCCCTACAAGGTCTCTGAGACCCAGCAGAGGGTCTGAGCAGCCCCTCTGCTTTCCTGGCTGTGTCAGCCCGAATCCCCCAGGAGCCCACCCCAACTGGAGATACTCTGATCCTGTGTGCAGTCTCTCTTTCCTCCTGGCTTGGTTCTGTTGCCACTCAAATACGTGTCGTTTAGTGATCTTCCCCAGTGTCTAGACCTACGTAGCCACCTGCTTCCCCACTCAGTTTCCCGGCCTTTATTTGTCCATATTATATCCAATTTCCTATTTTGGCATTTTTCTCTTTCAGATCTTTCTGGAATTAACTTGTGCTCCTCTGATATCTGGATTCTAGCCATTTCTCCCCCAGATACCTCTATGGACAGCATTTTTTCAGCATGTTCTGGCTAGATGTTAGGTTGTTTCTGTTTTCACATGTCTAGCACAGTTGGACATTAAATGCACCTTGAGACCAAGACCCAGGTCTTATTTATGTTGGTACTCCCAGATCCCAGCTCAAATGCTAATGAATGAATAAATTAAGGGATGGAGGAAAGAGCAGAGACACTCCATCTTCCCCTAGGATCTTTCTAGGAGAGACCAAGTAGCACTTTGTTCCATTTCACCCTCTTTCTAACTGACATATGATTTTTAGCCAAGTGTTCATTTTCACAAAATCTGTGGCATCAAAACAATTGAGATAGCCTGTAGGATGTGATATAAAGATAAAACACATGTATTATGGGGCCTTCCACAAGAAGTACACTGGGCTGCATTCAGTGAGAGATGCAATACGATATAAAGGAAGCCCCTGACAGATAATAGGTAGTTTTACCTGCAATGCTTTGAATTCGGGGACGGCGGGGGGGAAATGCCTTTGTTACAAAGAAGAAGCAAGGTCATCAGCTTTGCTGTCTAAACATCTGAGTTTCTGTGCTGCCTCAGCCCAGGTACTGATGAAAATGTACATTTCTGATGGCCAGGCTCGGACTAAGGTAGTGTAGACAACACGTCGCGTCACCCAGTCTCAGTCCCCATCAAGGTCCCTTCAGAGACTTGCCTGGGGGCTTGTGCTGGGGAAGGTGATCCAGGGTGGCAGTGGTACCTGCTGCCCCTCGCTGGTCTTCAGGCTGATTTGTGGCTCCTGCAGAGAGGAGGGTGTGAGACTGATGGGGTCTGGAGGATTGACACAAGCCTTTGCGAGGCTGAGCACAGAGAACAGTGCATAAGGCGTGGGGGAGGAGATGCTTTCCTTCCTTCTGCAGGAAACAAATGACGGTCTTGCATCCTGCAGACTAGAAACATTGGAGACAGAGCCTTGACTCCAAAATTGATGCTCTTGAAATGGTGGGTGGAAGCAGGGAGGTTTCTACAATTCATTCTGCAGGAATCAGTTGTGGACAAGTGGGAGGAGAGGCAAAGCTGACACTCAACTTTGTGGGTCCCTGTGACTCTCCTCTTTGGGGACTCCCAACTACAGGTAGGAGATACCTTAACGGAAGCTAATTTCTGGCAACCAGGCAGTTTGTACCAGTACAAGTTTGTATCCTCATACTTTCAGTAAAAAATAAGTCCCTCTACCTCTTTGTTTTTTGGTAGTCACAGACCAGTAAGCCCTGAGGCATTTCAATTACACTCCAAAATGAAAAGAAGAACAACATGGAAGGCACTCTGTCTTCTTTCCCTGGAGTCAGAAAACCTGGTGTGTGGTTCTGTCTCAGCCTCTAAGGCACAGTGGGATGCTGAGCAAGTTTCTTTCTCCCAGGGGTTCAGTTTTCTCATCTGTAAAATGAGGCAGTTGGGCGAAATAAACCTGAAGGAGACTCTATGGAAGAGCAGAGGAGAAACCAAATGTTCATTACTTCATTTGTTTGACAAGTATTCCACGCCTGCTTCGTATCAGGGAATGTGCTGGGCTCTGCTGGTAGAGTGCTGAAGAAGAGCAGATGGGAGCCTTGTCTACGTGAAAAGTTTCAGTCAAGCAGGTGAGAGAGCCATTTATTAAAGAATAAAGACGGAGGTAAAATTACAACTGTGCTAATGCTAAGAAGGTGAAAGAAATGGCTTTTGGGGAGTGTGTGTATATGGAAAAATGGCGGGCAATCTAAATAGCACACGAACTTCAGAGCTCAGGAGAGCAAGAAGATGGAAGGCAGCCTGAGGGAGACTCTACAGATGTGTACACGGAAGATGCGTGCACAGGGACAGATATATCGGGGGTGGGGGCCAGACAGGTTCCAAGAAAAACAAATGGCGCCACGCAAGCCAAGGGAGGAGAGGGTTAAGAATCAACTAGTCCAGTTAGAACGTGATAGAAAGGACCCTGTGTTGCTTATTTCCTTTCTCCCCTCCCCCCCCACCCACACACAACAAGCAGAGAGCCTAGTGCAGAGTGTGTGCTCCACGTATGCTGTGCGATAATACATTTTTCTCAGCTATGCAAAAAAAAGGAGACTCGTGGGGTTAAGTGAACTGTTCAAGGTCACTTCATCCGTTGGTGACTAGAGACAAGATTGAAATCGCAAAGTATTTTAAAACAACATTGTTTCCATAACTGCAACCTCAGAACTGATTGGTAAGCAACAATTTCAACTCCAGTTGAGGTACAAGAGGAAAAGATGGTTAGAAAGACTGAGCTTCAGGAGGCGTGCCCATCCACACGTGTGCCTGCGCACGCACACCCCCTTTCTTCCTCACCCCCTTCAGCTTCTCATTAATGTCCTGCTACGACAGTTTGCTTTGTTCCCAGAGACCTTGCCTGAGACAGGCTCTCTCTCCTCTGGTGCACTTTTTCTTCTCCTAAAGGGGCAGTGGAGAGAAATGCCGTCTGGAAGGCTGACAGCTGGGCAGTCATCAGATTTACAGCAGCCGTAGAAGAGGTCAGAGGCTAAGTGGAAAATTGTGTAGATGTAAAACATCCGCTTCCTTGAAATATTGTCTTCCTCTGTGAAACGGACATAGGAAGTGATCTATTGTCTTTGGTTATCTTCATTTAAAGAGTTTCTGCGTCACCTTCTAAGAGCAAAACCTCCAAGCAAGGGGCTGCAGAACTTGCCTCGCACTGCTGGGCTGATGGCCGTTGGTCGGGCAAGGGACCTCCGATTGCTTCTACAAACAAGAGGACCCACCTCCGAGAGGTCCTAGGGCTGTTGAGGTTCAGGCTGCCCCATCAGCCTTTGGCTTGAGCATTTGAGTTATGGAAATGGATTTCATATGGGTAGCATTCATACTTGAAAGAGTGCAGTACAGCTGATGCGTGTTCCGTGTCCCTGGAACAGTCTATACTACTTGTACTGTCCAAGATCAGAGAGAAAGCAACTTTAGCCTGACAGCCTGAAAATCTATCCCATCGTTACTTGCATTCAGCTGAGTTTTATCCTTCAGTTGTCAGTATAGCACAATTTAACCACTTGTTATCTATGGATTATATATAAATATTTATGTATGTGTATATATGTATATATATATATATGTATATATACATGTGTATGTATGTAGTGTAGATATCTGTGATGTGGAAATGTTGACTTACAGCTAGGCTGAGTTCATCCTATCCCAGGATGCAGGTCTATCTGCAGAGGAGTGGAAGGTCTGTGGGGTAGGTCAGCAGGTGACTATTTGCAGTGGAGACCAAGAAACCTACTGAGAGGGAAGTTTCCTAAGGGGTGAGAGAGGGTGGAGGCCTCTGACAAAGGACCATAGAACATGAACCTTGGGAAAGGAGAGCGTCCGCTCTCAGAGTATTGTCCCCATTCGTGTCTGGTCTGCCTGCTGCCTCAACTCACTCCAGAACTCAGGAGAACGGATGCTCTTAATAAACCTGAAGCAAGGTTTCATGAAAGTCTGTAAGGATTAGGAGCACCAGGCAGCTCCAACGTGGGGCCCGTGGAACATCAGCCTGCAAAACATAGAAGGAGGGAGCACAAAGTCGCTATCATGCTTTGAGAGTACAACTACGAGTGGTTGCCCCTTTGACAGTCGCATGAACTTGAATTTGGGATGGCAGCATGGAGATTCTGCCTCAGTTCATTCTAGAGCCAACAGAAGGAACTAGAAGGGCCAAAAGACATATTCCAAACGATGCTGTGTATGAGAGCATGTGTGAGTCACGCCCTCAGGCTGCTCACAAATAGTTTGAGAGAAATTTACAGGCGACTGTAAGTGTTCAGGTGTGGATAAGACCAGGAAAGGAATGTTTGGGAACTAAAATCATGTCCTCACACTTACTGCAAGGCTAGTGGTATATGGAAAATGTGGGATGTGTTCTTGTTATTATTATTATTAATATATGCAAAACTTTCAGTATAGTGCCTACGTATAATAATTAGTCCAAAAATGTTATATAATATCATAAAAGTCTCTAATACTAGCACACTCAATGTGAATTGATTACTTTGTCCAAAACTCTAGGACGTAATCTTCATTTAGGAACTATTTACCTTATCTGCATATAAAATAGTCACATGTATTTTTTCACGTATATTTTTGTTCATATGCATATTCATATATATATATACTCTCTAATTGTTAATTGCGTGTTGTGTATCCTCCAACTAGAGTAAGAATCATGGCTCCTTCCGATGATCTACTAGGATGATCAGACAGGTGGTCTTCTTTTGGAAGAATGTGACCAAAATCCATAAACTTTAAATAGTGATGAGCTTCACAGAATGCCAGCTCCCGTATGCCTCTGTCTGACTTTCTTCCGCCATTTCCCTGTAATAATATTTAGCAAAAAGGGCAAGAAAGCATGGTTTTCATGGCAGCCATGTGGCTGTCACCGTTTGAGAGTAGGGATACACTTTTCACCTTCATCTACCTCTGATTTGGAAGAATGAAGGGGGCTGTAAGCCCTCCCAGTACATCAGAGAGATCCCCAGCACATGTTTAGAAAGATTTCTAGCATCTTCCTTTCTGGTTGCCCATATTACCCAAAGCAACAGGAGACCACAGTGGAGAAAGAGAACCACACAGGATTCAGGGCCAAGTTATCACTCAAGAACCACCTTTTAGTAACTGGCCACAGCCATATCACTTAGCTTCTCCAAGTTTCAGCTCCTTCTCCTATAAAATGAGGGTAACGATGCCAGAGCTCACTACTTTATAGGATTGGTGGGAAGATCAAACTGAATAGTGAATGTAAAAGTCCTTTGAAAAGTAGATGAATGAGACTGTAACACATCATTACTACTGTTCGAGAAGGACCTTCAAGAGCACTTGTTGATTGTCTGGTATGATGGGGCTTTGTTGCCTCCTTTCCTATGGGATGAGCTCTTCCCTTTGGTCTAGTTCTTCTCGTCAGTCTGACCAGGTCAACGTTTAAAATCTGATGACTGAGTTTCCCTTCCTTGCACTCTGCCCTACAGCAGGTGTCCAAAAGCTGGGGTCCAGAATTTTGAAGTGTGTGATACTTCTCACGGTTGGAGAGCCCAAGAGTCTGAGGACTGGGCTTCCCTCTTATTTTTCCTTTTTTGCCAGTTCCTTCATGCTTTCCCAGCTACGTGGGTAGAGGTCTCAGTTCTGATCCTGCCATTGTGTAATCCTAAATGAGTCATTTCTGAACTTGGATGCCTCAGCTTCCTCAACTACAAATTTATGACCTTCCACCTACAGGCACCAGAGCAGCCCCATATTCACCTCTTTTTACATAGGCTTGACTTGATGTAAAACTTCACAAAAAAAGATGCATTGCTAATTTCTCTAAGCCATTTGGACTTGATCTTCTTTGTAAATCGTAAATGATCTCTGATACTTTGGGTTCTTTCATGTGGATTATATAATCCCTTCCTGGGAAAGTCACGTAATCAACAATAAAATGGGGGTATTCACACATCTTTAATTTAACCAAGTTTTGAAGTAATGCCTGTGTAAGTACCCATGTGAAAGATTATTCTTGTCAATGTTTCTCCCGTCATGTGCTTAGAATGAATTTCAGTCTAACCGAACCTTGCCAAAAAACTCATAGGAAAAGCTATGCTTTCCCTGCAAATACGAAGAGGTGTCAACCTCAGAGGGTTGGTTAAGTTTTCTATTTCACTCAAAGTCTGGCATCAAATCCATTGAGCTTTGTGAAGCTCATCCATTAAAGACATTAGGCGGATTTTACTGGTCACTGTGGCAAAGATGTAGTCCTTCCCAGAACAGGCAGAATTTGGAACAAAGAATAGTGGCCTCCTTATTGGTGTCCATACCCAAGAAATGATTTATCTTCCAGGGAATAACCAAGTAAATAAAATATCAGCAAAGCTTGTATCCCACTGTGAATAGCTATGGGGGCCTTTCGGATTTTAATTTCCATGAAAAGACACGGGAAGCCAGGAGGATCACTCCTTTGCCTTTAGTCTGAACTTGTCCTGTGATTCTCCTGGAAATCATAGCCTAGAGACAGGATGGGATGCTGTTTGTACTAAAACATAATAGTAACGCTGAAGGAGGAAGGTCGGGATCTTACAGGATAATATATCTGGGTTCGTTCTCTTTGGGGAAGAGACAAGCCCTTGCAAATAAAATAGGTGTTGGTCTTTCCCTTATGCTACAAAAGGAGAGTGACCACAGTCCGAATGATGGCATTTCAGCTGTGGAAAAGTCCTAACTGGTCAGATTGTTAGCTGTTACTGGCAGCTGGAATCCTTTCTAAAGCACCTCTTCCAAATAGCTGTTGAGCCATTGCTTGGTTCTCTCCAGCGATGGGAAACTCAGCCTCTGATGAACTCTACTATTGAACAGCTCTACAAAAAGCCATTTTTTTATGCTGAGCTATAAGTCACTTTAATTTCTACATACTGATTCTAGTCACATCCTCTGATTCCACAGACAAGAAGTCATTTCAACAAACTTGCCTTTTCCTCATATCAACCCTACCTCAATTTGAACATAGTAAACATTCCCTCTTAGGGAAGGGAATAAACTTTCCATTTAGCTCCTACCATATGCGAGCTCCTACTATTACACTACTCCCATCATCCCCACTATTATTATGGGGTTGGAATTACCCAGTGTTCATTAGCCCAGAGAGCTAAAGCTCAGAGAGCTCGAATTCTGCAGGGCCACCCAACTTGAAGGTGGCAGCTCAGGAATTCAGGACCAGCTCTGGAAAACCCAGATACTTTCCATCATTTTCTGCTTCTTCCCAACACAAAGAATGCTGGCAAGACCTCCAGACTTTTCACATTTCCTACCTTAAAATAAACAAAGAAAACTAGAGACGACACCTAGAATTAAGTAATGGTCTTGACTGCCTATCTTGGTGACGAAGATCCTAAAGTGCGAGGTTACCTTCAAAATCAGAGGGTCTGGAACTAGGCAGGAAACTCAGATACAAAATACTGCTTGGAGGCCAGACCAAAGGGTTCCATTTCAGAGCCGTGCTGTTGCTCTCCGAGGCAGCAAACATTCTGTGGAATGTATGCAAGAGACAGTTAAAAAATATCTCTTCCCCAGTTACTGCTTTAGAAACAGAATCCACTGCCTAATTGAGAATCCTTTCTGCCTAATTACTCCATTCCCAATTTTTTTTTTAAGCAGCAGAGTTGCTGTGGAATTATGTACTGTATAATTTCATCATTTAGCAATATGTAAATTAGGAGAAGAAAGGAAGAGGGAGAGATGATCATCCTTTTGAATTTCTGTGTGCAGAAATGGGCGGTGAGGTATGTGTAGACAAGGAGAAGGCCCCATGGCGTAGCTCGCTCTGGGTTCCAGTTCCCCTGCAGAGTAGCTCTGTACTACCAGGCAAAATCACAGCATCTTCCCGAGCCTCAGTTTCCCCTTCTTTCACCTTTTGCACAGGTGTTCCCAGCATCTAGCACAGATGCTGGCACAGAGCAAAGTCTTACCATTACCTAGTAACCACTGGTGAGTGAAAGAGTACCTGGTTTGCCTCCCTCACAGAGTTACTAGCAGGGTGAAGTGATATAATGAATATAAAAACATTTAATAAATTACAACAGGCCAACTGTGTATAGAGTGCTTTAAGCACTAATGGGGAAAATCCTGTTTAATGCCCCAAATCAGAAAACACCTTTCTCTTGCCTTGTTTATTGATCAAGTGGCCTGCTTTTTTAGAAGTAAAGATAAAACAGTAATGTTGCAATGTACTAGTGTCTGTCAATGATGAAATCACTTTTAATTCCCCTGGCTGTCCTACCACACTCTACAGAGGAGAAAATGGAGAACCTGAGCTTGCCTTTTTCAGCGAGTTTAGGGAAAAATCAAGTCCTATACCTCGGTCCCCTAGAGGCCGTCTAGACTGGGGGGTCTTGAAGTAAGTCATCTCCTGAGGGCCCCGCTCAGGTTTAGCTGTGGGCCCGGCCTGTTTCCAGCCCACCTGCACAGGCAGAGGCAGTCTGTGGCTTGGAGCAGAGACTCTCAGGTTGTCACACTCCTCAAGGGATGAAGTTTCAAGTCCAGGCTCCTGAGAGCATCTTTGCTGTGGGATTTGCTCTGAAGGGCCTAGGATTGCACTCTCCTTTAGTCCTTGAGTGAAAGGACTCTTATTCCTTGTTGCTTCATTAATTCAGGCTTTCCCCACCAGGCAAATGCAGGCCAGACTCGCTTTTTTCCTAAAGCAGAGAATCCAGTTTTGATTGCCCCTGGGTGTTCATGAGACACTGAGTAGTTATGGTACAGTGACTTAGAGATCTGGATTCAGGAGAACTCGGAAGTGACTTTCTCTTTGTGCCTCAGTTTCTCCATTTCTTTGCAAAAAGATAAAAGTAGGTGATATCTAGGTACTCTTCTATTTTTCACCATAATGTTCTCTACTTCTGGGACCAGAGTCCTCCTCACAGCCTGGAGTATTGACACAGTTGGACTGACCTTGCACTGATAGAGAGAAGAACTAAATGGGCCAGTGAACCCACTTGCTTATGCCATCATGGGGGAGGAAGCAATGGCAGCCTGGAGAATTTGTCTTACATATGCTGTTTTTCATACAGTATAGAGCTTTACCTTACTGGTGGTTAAAATGCAGTGAGGCCTAGAGGGAAAGCATAGAACTTGGGATCAAGAGACTGGGAGCCTCGGCTACAGCCAAGCTGTGTGACCCTGGGCTAATCACTTTACCCTGCTGAGCTTTGCGTTTTCTCACTTGTAAAATAAGATAATAATACTTTTCCCCATAGGTGGCTGTAGGATCAAGTGAGAAAATGCATTTTAAATTACAGTCCTCAACCAAAACAAAAGATGTTCTGGGTAGAATTTTTAAGAGGCTTGGAAAAGAATTAGGCCACCAACTATATATCAAAGAACATGTCATTGCAATAATGATGGAGACTTAAATTTGTATTTCATTTCAGAATATCCAAGGGCATCAGAGGTAAACGGAATGATGTGTACAGTTGTATGGTTAGGAGAGACAGAATTTCCTTAGAAATCATCTCTTCTTACTCCTCGACCTTTTTCTATTTTAGGCAGACAAATATTCAACAAATATTGAGTACCTAGATTATGACAAACACAAAATACGGGACTACTGATAAGAATCAGACAGGAAGAATTCCTGCCCTAAATATGTCTCATGGCATATTGTTTCAACATAAGTGTATCCCAGGCCTCATTATTCTGTCTCTTTGCTAAAGTCATAGGTCATCAACACAACTGAGTTCAACAAAGTTGGACGGATTTTCGGTCATTTGAAAGATATCCATAAGAGATGCTTTGGGAGTTTAGTAAGAACTGACCCCTGCCCACAGAGATGTCACTCAAGGTCTATCAAAGGGTGGGAAAGAAAGGAGGGAATAACATAAATGCCCAAACACCTATTTTTATCCATTCATCCTGCACTTACGGAGCACTGACGGTGTGTAGGGCATTACGTAAGGTGCTAGCATGCTCCCAAAAATAGGTCAGGCAAAGGCTGTACTCTCAAGAAATTCTGAGTTGGGTGAGGAAGAGAGGCTTAAATACACAGACGATTGTAATACTAATGATGATACTTATAACACAGATGATTGTAATAGATCCTACGCGCAGAAAATCATAAAGAATGTACAACCAATGGTAGGGAAAGAGTATTCGGTCCTTAGAGGTGAACCATGAAAGACTTTCCAGAGGAAGTGGTGTATGAGCTGAGCCTTGATGGGAAGGAGAAAAAGCAGTCTAAGGGGAAGGGGAGGTAATAAGTCACTAGAGGCAGGAAAGTAGAAGGAGGGTTGAGTTGGAACACATACAAATGGTGGGGAGTAAGCTCCCTCCTAGAGAGCCCTG
This sequence comes from Hippopotamus amphibius kiboko, assembly GCF_030028045.1. Classification (NCBI taxonomy): domain Eukaryota; kingdom Metazoa; phylum Chordata; class Mammalia; order Artiodactyla; family Hippopotamidae; genus Hippopotamus; species Hippopotamus amphibius. The sequence goes on from NC_080191.1 coordinate 163,629,568, forward strand.
CTCACCCACTCTCCTCTGCCTCGGCTCACAGCCTGAGCCCCACACAGGCTGGCTTTGATCACGGGTCCACAGGGGCTCTGTTCCTGTTTCTTTGAGGACAGCACCCACAGTTGCTCCCTCGTTGCGACATGTGGAAATGTCATGTCTGAGAATCACTAGGCTGGGGGTGGCGGTGGGTCTTATTGTCATGCTTTCTTCAGTCTTGAGAACTGGAATTTCTGTCATGTGATGACAACTCTTAGCAACTCATTGCAAAAACTTATGTTAGCTCTGACCCTTGTCCCGGACAGATGGGTGGCAGCCAGATATAAGGGGTCTTGGTCTATTGTCCACTTCTGAAACTCCACCCACCTGCCAGCATCTCCACCTGGAAGCCCCACAGGCACCTTGGATTCAACAGCATGTCCTAAACTGAACCCATCCCCTTCCTTCCCTGAACCCTCTCCTCTTCCCGTATACATTTTGGCAAGTGGTTCATCTAATTAACAATCAATATAAGGGTATCAGTTCAAGGTACTGCGTTTATAGCTCTATCTCTCTTCCAGGTTCCTAACCTTCTGTATATAATTAATTACTAAGTCCTCACAAATTTACTCCTTCAGTGTCTCTACATCTCCTCTTTTTAGGCCATTGTCAAGGTCATCATCTATTGCTTTGGCTACTACAACAACCTCAAACTGGTCGCCTTACTCTCTCTTGTATATCCTCCCTCTCTTATACGTCCTCCATGCTGATGCTAGAATGACCTTTCAGAAGGACAGAACATTTCTAAAAAATGTTTGAGGTCTTCCTGCGTAAAGAACACAAAAGGTTTCACATGGCATTGGTGGTGCTCCTCAGTTTGGTCTAAGCAACACTATTTGCCTCTTCTCCCAGTGCCTTCCTCCCACATAGATCTTATGTTCCACTCTCACCAGATTATTTGTCATGGTTTCTTCTGCGCTCTCCCCCTATAAAATCCTACCTATCTTTCAAGATCAGTTCAAGTGTCGCCTCTTTTGTGACGCCCTTCCGATCCTCAAGCCTCTTGTTGGAACACACCATGACTTTCTTTGTACCCCCAGAGCGTCTAACTGTTCCTTTATGTGCTCAGCAGAATAGTGGCCCCCCCAAATGCCCAAGGTCTAAGCCCCAGAACCTGTGACCATGTCACCTCACATGACAAAAAGAACTTTGCACACGCAATTAACGTAAGAGCTTGGAACGGGAAAACTATCCTAGATTACCCAGGTGGACCCACTGTAATCACATGGGTCCTTACAAAAGGGAAGAAGGAGGTCAGAGAGTGAGAAGCTGTTCTACTGCTGGCTTTGAAGACAGAGGATGGAGGCCGGGAGCCAAGGAATGCAGGTGGCCTCTCTAAGCTGGAAAAGGTAAGGAAAGAGATTCTCCCCTAGAGCATCCAGAAAGAATGCAGCCCGGTGGCCCCTTTTCAAACTCCTGACCGCCAGAACTATATGGTAACCAATTTGTATCATTTGAAGCTATTAAGTATGGGGTGATTTTTTAAAGCTACGAGAAGAAACGAATATTCTCTACTTAGCATTTATTTCTTATTTGCCTGGTACTATCTTGAAAGCAAGGACCAATCAGATTAATGGTCTTATCCCCTGGTTGACTAACACAGAGATTTGAGCATGTAGATGCCTATTATGCCTTTGAATTTAAGTCAAATGCCCTCTTTGGGGGTATTTGCATTTAAATCAGATAGTCTTTCGGGTAAAATCCCAGAACTAGATTGAACCTGTTGTACATGTGAAGCCAGGTGGGCTGGGACTACTGCCTGGGCACAATTTCAGGTGGCTGGGTTTTCATCAGGTTAGAAATGATGCCAGGCCTAATGTGGTGGTGGGCACATCTGTGTGGCATTTATTAAGCAGAGCTTGTCTGTGATGCCTTGGGGCGTAGGCTGCTATTTAATCTTTTGTCTTTTAGGCTCAATGTTGTTTTTGTTCTCAATGAACTTTCCAAGGGAGTAAATATTAGTGGTCTCATAGCAGGAGACACACAGAGACCAAGGTCTTGGCACCAAGAAGCAGGGTATCTCGGTTAAGAGTTGCATTTCATGTCTTTCCAGCCCCCAGGTCAGTTGCCTCTCGATATATCCATCCATTACGCACCCATGAATTCAACACGTACTGATCACAGCTATGTGCCCGGCGATGTAATAGGCATCGAGGACAAAGAAGAAAAAAAGTCTTGGACATCAAGCTGCTCCTCACATCAGAGCATCAGGAGCCGATAGACAGGGTGGGGGTAAGTGTGATCTTTAAGAGAGACGCTGGTGTGCATTCACAGCTCATTCGTTCCATTCCATTGGTTCTGTGGCATCTGTCATGTAGGTGAGGCCAAGGCAACTGTGAGTGGTGTCCAGTCTGGGCTCAAGGCCCAGAGATGGAAATCTCCCTTTCTATTCATTTATTTATTTATTTATTTATGTGTGGCATGGGGCATCTTAGTTCCCCAGCCAGGGATCGAACCTGTGTCCCCTGCTGTGGAAGTCTTAACCACTGGACTGCCAGGGAAGGGCCAGGTGTCTCCCTTTTTAAAGTGTTCCTCTTAAGGCACATTCCACATACACAGCTGGATCTCTGGGGATCTTGACTCCCCATTCAACAGCGTATCCTTCCAAGGCCGCCTTACCCAGGAGGATGAACATGACACATCCCTTCCAAAGGGAAATCCGCATCCCTCTTTGTTGGGACTTAGCAGCTACAGATTATTCAACTTTTCTCCTCCCTTCTCCCACCTCCAAATCCTGGCTGCTCTGTCACTAATTTACTGTGTGATTTGGACAACCCACTCCTAGTCTCTGGGCCTCTGTTTCTTCCTCTATAAAATGTGTGTGGCTACCATTCCTGCCTTGACTACCACCTGCGGGTTTTGTGAAAAGCAAATGCAATAATGAACAGTAAAGACTGTTGTGGACTAAAAACTGTTTATATCTGTTAATTGTCCTTAAAGTAATAGTAGTTATTTTAATATATATTTATACTAATAATTACCACTGCTATTCATATTATTTTTATCACTATTATTGTCGTGGGAGAGTTGTTAGCTGCTTCCAAAAATCAGGCAGCTGTCATTGCCAAGTGACTCAATTCCCGCATGACCAAAAATAGGCTAAATTAAAATGCATTTGAAGCCCCCTCCCATAAAAAACCATGGCCTCGCTTATAACTGCATTTTCTACTGCTTTTCTCTTCTGCTCAGGGTCACTGTAGCCAGATTTAACCTATTTTGAAAGTGTCCATAAGGGGAGGGGATGACCTAGTCTTGAGCCTCTCTTAGCCATGGTCCTCCATCCTTCACCCAGATGGAGGGTGATCCTCAGGCCCACAGATGACCAGGGTCTCGTAGGAGCACTTGTTGGTCCCCTGGCATCCAATCTTACCTGCACTGCCAACGCTGCTGATGTTAGGGCCTGCCACACAGCTTCACCTTTGTCCTTCTGGCAGGCCCGGTCCAATGTATTTACCTGCTCAGCACCTGGGCAGCAGAGGAGGCCAAGCCGGGGCTTCCTGGTGTTGTCTGACTCTCAGAAAGGAGACAGCCTTCTTCTCTTCACTGGGACCTCCAGTCGCTGCCGGTTCCTCAGGATTCTTGGGCTCCTAGTTAATTACGGGTCTCAGATTGGTCTCTTTGATGACTTCTATCTCCCTGTTGATAAACCATGATCAAGGAAGTTGCCGTGTTGTGATGCTGCAGCTTAGCAACGGCGGTTCTCTTCCTTCACCCTGGAGTCAGCCCACAAAAGGCGACTGGGGAGGGTGGGGGTGCTCTCAGGATGCACGGTAACTCCTGGGTACAGGAGTCCCCGGATGGAGGTCTGAACGCTGAGACAGCTGGGTCCCGGCCTTCCCTCTCGTGGACGGTGTGGTAATTCATTTCTCTGCGTTTTGTGTCTTCTGTAAAATGGGCGCACATGACATTCTTCACAGTGAACATGGGACTGCATACGTGAAAGTGAATACTTAATTAGAAAATGTCATACAATGAGCAGGTAGTATTGAAAGAGTCTGTCCTGGAAGATTTTTAGTGCTTAAAATAAGACAGACACTTATTCATCATGGAACTTTCCTCCTCTCTGTCCCCATCAGCGATGGAACTGCGGGTGGGCAGCAGTGGGAGTTGTGAAGACCAAATAAGGTAATGGATGTGAACTACATGCTTGGGGTTCAAAGAGCTCGGTTCCAACCATATTTTGTAACTTCTTCGGTTATACTTCTGTCACCTTTCGTTATTCAGATGATGAAACTGAGGCTCCGCTGCTAAAACAAACCAAAACAAAACCCAAATAAACGAATACCAGTGAGAAAACCATTGGATCGGTCTATTTCTGAATTCCCTTCTAGCTAGATCCTAGAATAAACTTCAATAAAAATTTTCCAAGGAATTGATAGGTTCAATGGCAATTTCACCCTCAAGTCAAGTCACAACACTTACCAGTTTGTGGATAGTTTGAGCAGATCTGTGGAGGGAGCCATACAGGTTAGCTTACGATTTCAGAAGCTCAGTCCCCGGCTTCCTACCTCACCCGCCTAGGAAGAAAGGGCAGGGACAGGTCAGCAGACCTCCTAACCTTGAGCTCGGAGAGTAACCCTGGGTGACACCGGGCCTTAGTTTCCGCCTCATCAACCAAAGGGCTTGGGTTCAATGTTCTCCGAGGCAGTTTTCAGTTTAAAAGCCTGTGACTCTAACTTCTTCGAGTCTCGCTTCTAACACGTCCCGGCCCAAGGGAGAGGCGCTGGCCTCCTGTGTGCAGGAGACGTGCCTTGTTGGAGCAGATGGAGCGTGTCTATCATGGCAGTGGCGTCACCAGTCTGGTCACTTCAGATGTCTCTCCAATTAACACTCATGGCTGCAGCCAACTGCTCAGGCAGAAGAACATGCTGGTGGAGGGGATGGCGGGAACTCCTGGGCCCGCTGCCACGCCTATTATCCGAGCCTGGGAGTGGGAGGGTCCAGCCAGACTTTGGGGTGTGTGGGAGGTGGGAGGAGGGATGGATAAAAATGGGAGGTGGAATGTGTGCCGGGAGATTTCTTTAGCTGTCGAGTCCTAGAAAGTCAGAAATGGAGAATGTTCATCTAGTCACAGGCCTTACTCTCTCCTTGGATTTCGCTTCCTTCTTCACTGCTGTCCTGCCTGACACGGCTCGTAACACCATCTCCTCTTGCTCTTTCTTCCCGAGTGACCCGCCTGCCATTTCTCTTCCTCTCCAAACCATACCCTACAAGACGGCCAGAGTGCCATTTCTAAAGTACAAATGTGATTATCTTATTCCCCTGCACTCGAGTGTTTCCGCACTGCCTTCAGGAAAAAACAACAACAACAAAAAAGAGAGAACTCCATAAGCTGAAATACACATGGCCTGATGGACACAGGTCCCAGGAGATCTGATTAATTCCATCTCTTACTTTCTCTGTCCTTCCCGCCCCACAACCTCTCGTCCTTGGTTAATTACTTGACATTCTCCAGACTTGCCCCTTTCATATTCTTCTCTCCACCTCACTTCCCCTGCTCAGTACTCAGCCTTTAAAATTCAACCTAACTGTCACTTCTTCTGGGACGCACGTAGGACCAGCCTCTCGGTGCATTTACCACACTGTTAGGTGACTATCCTTCGATGTCACACTCTCTTCCACTACACTGTTGGCTTTCCCAGGGATGGGAGTACATCTAATTCATTTCCTTTACAGAGGCAGAACTGTCTTGACATCAGATACCCTACTGAACTCCGGAGTCAATTTGACCAATGTGGCTTTCACACCATTCCTTGGGCTGTGACCTTGGTCAAGGAGAACCACTTCACCAGACAGCAGGCACGTGGTAAATGTTGGTTGAATGAGTGAGGGATCCCCCTCATTTCATAGAGGAGGAAACAGGCCTGGGAAGGGCAGGTGATGCATTGGAGCTCGCGTGGAGGTTGGGTCCAGCTGTGATGGCTCCAGGGACCTCTTCTCTTGACTCCTTGCCCAGACCTCATCCCACTGCCCTGCACGGTCAGGTAGTTTCAACCAACCCTCCCCTTGTGTGAGAGGGCAGCAGAGTGCCCTGGCTAGGTGGTGTGTGTGGACATGAAGGAGGTCCCCAGTTCAAGCTGGAATGCCACCTCTCCAAGCAACCGTGGAATTCCTGGACTTGTAGGCTGGGTATTGAGGGAGGAAGAAGCACACAGTCAGGCTGGCAAATGGGAGAGCAGCCCATTTAAAATAGGAAGTGCCGAGACTCGGCAGGAGTGGGAAGTGTTTAGAGTAGAAAGAGAGCGCAGGAGGAGCCGTCTGTACTGATTCAGGTGTGGATGTTATCTGTGGATCTTACTAGCCGGGCAATGGCAAAGAGCCACCTGAAGCCTTCATCTCCCAAGCACATCGAAAATCCCTGCCTATGTTGTTCTTGGGAGGGAAGGTTTGGCTTGGATGAGTTTTTCCTAAAAAATCAAAACAACTCCTGAGAGTGGGCCCAGCTTCCAGGGGCAGCCCGGGAGCTGGGCACGCTTCCCTCCGCCTGGGTGTGAGCGTGCGGGTTTCTGGAGTGGAGGGGGCATCTGAAGGTCAAGCGGCAGGGAATCCAAACCTCTGAGCCTGATTTACAGCTCAGGGCCTCACATCTCCTCCCTCCCAGCCCACACAAACCCCCCAATTTCCTCCTCTGCGCGCCAGCACTCCTCTGAGCTGGGAAATGAGATCTCACCAGTGGCTTTTTCTGGGCTTATGTACGGATGCTTCCCTGAGAGGATGGCAGGAAGGAACAGAAGTGGTTCTTGAAAATGTGAGCAGGAGAGCGTCATGGTGAGTCAGAGAAGGACAAGCCTGAAACAGCTTGGAGATCATCCAGCTCAGAACCCTTGTTTTTTCTCCTTTCTTTCCTTTTCTCTCCTAGTCTTTATTTCCCCCTTTCCTTTTCCTTTCATTGCTTTTCTTGTTGCGGCTTCCACGTAAAATCTGATACGGAAATCCAACGTATTAAAAATGGAAGTGCTCTAGGCAATTGTGGGTACGGGGCTTCTGGCCTCCCTATCAAGCTTCCGTCTCACCTGACCCCCATGAGACCCCTCCTCAGATTGCTGGGCTTCACAGACAGCAGTTTGGAAACCTCTGCTGTGATCCAACACCCCCTTTCCACACAGGAGGTCACTAAGGCCCAAGCAGGTGATGGGGTTTATTAAAGGTCAAACAGGGACTTAGTGATGCCGTTGGACTCTAGCCTCTTTCCAGTAACTCGCACCAGATTCCATGAAGACCCTGTGAAGGCTCAGCCTGGCCCTAGGTTCTTTGGTGCATAAATCTTATTTTTATTAAGGAAAAAAAATCAATTAGACTTTAAGAAGCCTTTGGTCAGTAGTTCTGGGAAATCAGCATCAAGTCACCACGGTGACGCCACCCCTTTGGCCCTGGGGCTGTGATTCCTCTGCCTGCCTTTAGAATCTGGGGCCAGTCTTGCTCCTCCTCAGCCTGGGGTCCTGCCTTTATAAACTCTTGGAATTGACTCCTACCTTCCAGCTAATATGCTTGACTTCTCCTGTTTCCTGTCCTAGAGGGACCTGGCCTGTCCCCAGACTTGGCCCAGGTGTGGGCATGTGTACCTGCTTCCAGTTCCCCCAGTCCCCAACACGGCCTGAATCTCTGCTCACTACTTGTCCCCAGCCACACTGCCAGGCTCTGCGTGTCACCCAGGACCCCGCCCCCACCTTTCCCAAGGACCTTCCTGAATCAGTACTCAGCCTGGCAGGCTTCTCCCTTTGCCTAGACTTGTGTTCTCCTGACGAGATGCTTGTGCCCACAAGCCTGGCCTTTCTGTAGCCTTTGGGGAACAGGATGCGGAGGTGGAAGGGGTTGACTGTTACTTGAACCTTCCAGGCCCTCCCAATCTGTTCAGGACAGCTGCTCTAAACCACACGCACAACCTAATCCTTCCACCTGTGAGCTCCTGGATTTGTGCCAGAAGAATCTGGCAGGACCCTGCCCAGCAACGGCCTCTCCTGCTTGACCCAGAGGAAAGCCCAGAATGAGAGACCCGTGGGCTTATTTCCAGAGACTGTAGGGAATGAAGTGGCTCCTGCCAGCTGTCCAACAAACCCAATCATGTTCCTGGCATCCCCAAATTCTTTCCCTCTCTCTGCCTCTAGAGGATACACACATTCCCTCTGAATCACCTCCAGTTCAGGTTGGTGTCCAGAACCCTCCAAGTCACCTTGAACTCCGAGGCCTGAAATTCTCTGACTGCCCCTTTGACTGCCCCAGCCTTGCAGCCTGCACCCTGCCAAGGTCCAGCCCATTTCCAGCCCCACAGATCCCTTTCCCGGCCTGTAGAGGGAGGCCTAGCCAGGATCCCTGCTCGCCCTGGCTATAGCCAGATGGCCTTTCAGAATCCTGGTATCAGAATTAGATCCCTGACAGCCCACGGCCTGGGGTCAGGGAAGCCAAGCGGCTTCCTTCCTAAAGGCCTAAAGTCTGAGGGCACAGGAAGCCTGAGCCATAGTTTCTGCCGTCCTCCCCCACAGGCGTCCTGAGCTGGGCCCTCATACCCTCAGCTCTCCTGGAGCCCCTCCCCGGCAGTGCCAGGCCCCAGGTGATGGGCCCAGGCCTCAGTGCTTTCCTGCAGCCCAGGTCCTGGGCCTCAGGCTCCTACAGCCGCAGACCGACTCTCCTAAACCCAGAGCTGGAAGCCCCAGGCCATGGTCAGAGAGGCGGGAGGAGGCTGTGAGCTGTAAGGCCCCCAGAAACCCACCTACCTCCCTGTGGCCCAGGTGGGAGCTGGAGAGCCCAGGCGCTGCCCTGAAGCATAGCTGTCAGAGGCGGAGCTACCTGGAGCGAGCAAGGGTAGAACTCTCTGTTAGGCCTGTGGGAACACCCACGCCTACTGTCAGAGGAGGAGTGCGTTCTGTCTGGGACTCAGTCTGGCTCCAGAGCTTCCTCCAGATCCAGAGGTTCAATGAGATTCTTAGCTGAACGGTGTCCTAGAGCCAGTATCCCCTAATCCTGAGCTGGAACCTGTATCAGATGCTAAGCTGGATAGAACAAACGCTTGAGACAAAGATTGCGTGGCCTCCAGAGAGCTTTAGAGAATATAATGATTGCTTCACCTCCAGGATGACAGCCCTTTCTCCTGAGTCCTGTCTTGACCAGAGACCAAGAGACCCCTCCTAGAACCTATTGTCATTGTCCCTGGGTGCATACAGGGAACTGGGGTGCTCTCAGAGGAGGCCGTGACTGTCTGGGAACCCACGCAGGCCGTGCTCACTCAGCCTGAGTGCGACTGACATGGGCAGGTCACTCGGAGAGGGTCCCCAGCCAGATGGAGGCCCTGGAGATTTGTCCTGGGTATAACCGTGTCCTGCAAGGGCCCCCTCGAGCTGAGAAGCCAGGAACAGACAGGCCCTCTCAACGTCTCCCCTAGAATCGCAGCACTATTATTACAGTTGGAGAAGCTCCTCCCAGAAGCCTCTAGATCCTCCCTGGAGAGTAAGTGCTTTGCAGGGAGGGAGGGCAGTGGTGTGCCACCACCTCTGGCCCAGCCTAGCCTGGAGCGGGGTTCTGACACCTCACAGCTGGTTTCCCGGCCCCATGTCCAGTCACCATAAAGCCCAGGGGCTCAGACAGAAGAGATCTGGGCCTGGAATTCCAAGTAGGCTGGAGTACCTCACTTCATCTCTCTCAACCCCAGTCCTCATCTTGAAAATGGGGTGATAATGGCTCCTGCCTCACAGGGTTGTTGGAATTCAGCTAAATGCCATAAACCTTCCCCAGAAACAGGAGGCCCTCAATGCCTATTTTCTGCACCTGGGCCTGAAAGGTTAAGCCTGGAGAGAAAGCACGGGTTTCAGAGAGTCAGCGCTAACTGTCCTCTGGGGTCTTGCAGGGAGGGCCTGGAGAGCAGCCCTTGGGCCGCCCGGGGTTTGCTTTTAAAGCTGACATCTATATGATGCATTCTATTCTAGAGCAATGTGCTGGATTTGAACAACTAGGACAGGAGGCAGGAGGCCAGAATTCCTCCCCATGTCTGCCCCAAAGCTGCTGAGTGAGCTGCTTTGTGACTCAAAGTTCCAGACCAGGGAAAAATAAAACAATTTCTCCTCTTTCCAGCCCCATGTATGATAACAAAAAGCTTTCAAAATATACAGTGTCTTATAGCTCCCCAAACGTTTCAACACCCTGGATCTCCTCCGAGGACCACAGCCGCCCTATGAGGCTGGCGAGGCAGGGCTTTGTCCTAACTTTTGGGGGAGCAGCAGCCTGCGGCCCAGAGAAGTGACTTGCTCAGAGACCCGCAGCCATGGGGCAGCAGAGGCAGGCCTGGAGCACACAGCTTCCTTCTACCCACTCCTCTCTGTCTCTCTTGTTTAATTTCAGACTCAAACATTTCGTGGGGGCCTTTGCCTAAATTGTGTCATTTCCAGCATGGCAGGCATCCTCGCTCGGTCTCCTTGTCAGGCTAATCAGAAGCCCCGCAGATGTGTCCTGGGTTCCTTCTGTGAGACCAGCCTGGAGGAACTCTCCGTCTGCTCTCTGCATGGGCGGGGCTGTCCAGGGTTCAGGAGGCCTGAGATTTAGTGCGGACAGCAGGAGACACAAGGGGTGGCTGCGGACTTCAGGGGACTCTGGGCACGAGTTCACGAGAAAATTGATGGGGAGAGGCCTTAGGAAATCATTCTGAAAGACACAGTGTTGAGTATATGAAAGGGCGGTGCGTCTCTCTGTTGGTGTTTGCTTATTTCTTCCATTTGGCCTCACTGTTCTAGGCTACAGGAAGGAGAGTGAAGAAAGGCTGCTTGCTAGAGGATTTTGGTCCTTTGTGTACACAACCCAGAAACCACAAGGGCAAAGCATATAAATGGACTGATTTGTAAAATGTATGGAATGTTTGAATTTTTGTTAAGGTTCCTACAACCACACGTGGTTAAAACAGGTGCAGACATGGGGCTCCCCAGTGGGTGGTTTTCAATTTTCAGGTGGGGAAGGTGTGGCTAACAGGTAGAAAGGCCAAAAAAAGACTTCAGTTGGGGTTAGGCTGACTCCTCCCTGAAGTCAAATACTCCGGAAGGTATCTAATAAAGACAATAAGCTCCGCATTTATGCCCTGCCCACCATGAGTCATTTTACGCAGAGGCAAGGACTTCTGACCATCCTGGCTCTAGTTTTGATTGTGATTACCTCCACAAATCTAAATCACATGCTTATTAATATTATTATTTCTTGTTTATTTGCCTTTCCTCAGCAATAATATGTACCAAGTGCTTTCTGTGTTCCAAGCTCTCTTCCAGGTAACCGGGGAGCTTATATTGTGAACTAATGTTCTACCGAGTTAGATGCAGATGTAGCTCACTTAGAACAACCCCTCCTCTGGGTACACTTATGTTGCTAATTTCACCTTGAAAGAAGATATTTGAAAGAAGAAGGCAGTTTATTGTTCAGGGTGAAGGTGATAGGGAGAAGGAGGTGTTTAGAGAGTAAGGATATAATGCTGTTTCTTGAATGTAGGGGACTCGGGTACAAAAATTGAAAGTAAGTCCCTGAGATGTTATCAGAATCCTAGAGAATCATAGATACTGAAACACCCCAGGGTGAGCAATTCCACAGCACTGAGACTCCTCAAGTGTGTTTGCCCAAATGTGGCTGGGGTGGTACAAATAATATACACACAGGCCTTGGACAAGGACCCCTGGTGTCTGGAGAGGAAGCTGCTTACCTGATATATGTACCTTTTGGAGGTTCCTGGGACCCTTGGCAATATGTCTTAGTCTGTTCAGGCTGCTATAACAAACAAACCAGAGACTGGATGGCTTAAACAACAGACATTTATGTCTCAGTTCTGGAGGCTGCAAGTCCAAGAACAAGGCACTGGCAGATTTAGTGTCTGGTGGAGGGCTGCTTCTAGGTTCATAGATGGCTGTCATCTCCCTGGAAGAAGAAGCAAGGGGTCTCTCTGGGGTCCCTTTTATAAGGGCACTCATCCCATTCCTGAAGGTTCCACTCTCATGATCCAATCACCTCCCAAAAGCCCCACCTCCTGATACCATCATGTTGGGGATTAGGTTTCAACATATGAATTTTGTGGGGAGACACAAACATTCAATCTATAGCACAATGCCTGGGAGAAGAGAACGCAGCATATAGTAAGGGGTCCTGAGTTTGAGGCCCAACTCTAGCACTGGATAATTCTCTGTCCCTTTGTCTGCCTGGCTCTCTATTTGCTTAGCTGTAAATTGACAATGAGTCCAGGTTCTCTGGGTTGGTATGAGGATGAAATCGTACGCTGATGTACCAGTTGTAAAGTGCTCTAGAGTGAATTCTTATTATTAGAGAGCATGTGCAAAGAACGTCTGAATAAGATTCTATAAATACAGTTTCATGGTGCATTATTAATTTTCCTTTCTATAAATCAATGACTCCTGCCACTAATTTATCATCCTAACGATTCTTATTCATACTTTGGATAATAAAAGAAATCACAATCACGCATTCTGGTGGAATGATGCCTTTAGTTAAGTAAATCTCCAGGTGCTTGAAGAAGAGTTTTCTTTCAGGCTCTCAGAGATTGATGACTGAAGTTGTGCCACAGTCACTGTGGAAAGAGTTCCTTGGCTGGTTTAGCCTCTGGGGGTGGACTCTCAACTCAAGCCAAGGCATAAAGTGGTTTCACGCTGCTGTGTGAGAAGCGCAACTCAAGTAAACTGAAATGTATTGAAAGCTTCCTTTCCCCAAGGCTTGTGCTGATGAAGGACTGTGAGGGTGACTAGGGATGAATGTGACCTTCGCCCTGCCAGTTATGGGTTTGCTCTGGTGGAAGGAACACACACACACACACACACACACGTGTGCACACACACACTTTAACTCAAAATGATCAGTGATTAATTCTAAAATGTCAGCCAAGTTTTATATAGTGGGAAATTCAAGCAAGAAACAATAATTCTGAATTGGGGGTATCTGGGACATACATGTGGGGAAGGTGTAGTTTAAACAATCTTGAAAGTGCACTACGATTTTGGCAGGGTGCAAGGGGGAGGGCCCCGTCTGTGCAAAGGCCCAGAGGGAGGAGGGCATATTGAGCGACTGGGGAAGAGCAGTCTGAAGGGTGGTAGAAGAGAGTTTTGGAGAAGCCATCTGGACTATTGGACAGGTGTGGAGGACCCTTGAGGCCCATCTGAGGTTTGGTTTTATTCCACAGAGAGCAGCGCCTTTGGAGGTGTCAGAGTGGATCCCATCGCAGTGGGAAAAGTGACTCAGCCGAAAGCAAATGGAGAGGCAGTGCTTTGCTTTCCTGCTCCACAGTGGGGTGGTCTGGGGGGAGGCAAGGCTGAGCAAAGGCTTCTCGAAGGGATCTCCTGGCCCCTCCCAGAAACCACGCCTGACCTTCTTCTGTAAATACCAAATTACCTGTTCATTTCCCCAATTACCTAATCAGTGAAATCAAATCAATCACTGTTAATTCTAACTTTAATAAACATTCTGCAGTTTACATATAGGATGCTGTTCCTCAGACCATAAATAACTGCATGGTGAGTGTGAACTTTGCCAAGGAGGTTTAGGCAGGGGAAAAATAACATTCAATTAACAAGCCTGTCAGAAGCTGAGTCATTACAAATGACAGGAAAGCACATTTGCAATCTTAAAAAAACTAATTAGAATGTATATTTTCTAGAAAGCCATTCCATATTAATGAGAGGGGAAAAGCCTATGTATCAAATCTCAGAACAAAGCAGAAAGGGCCCTTGTGGGTGACCATCCATAATCACGGGAAGTACTAGAGCATGGTGAGTGAGCGCGTTGCTTGAGTGTCAGACTACCTGCATGAAGCCCCGATTCTGCCTCTGAGAGCTACTTGGCCTCACGTATGTGCTTAATCTCACTGAGCTCACCCATCTATCACACAAGGATGGAAACACTTGTGAAGACTGAGTCAGTACAAGTAAGGCTCCTAGAACGGTGCCTTCCATATCACAAATGCTATATAAACATTAGCTTCTACTATTGTGCTTGTTATTGCTTCTTTTCTCTGGTCCTGCGAGAACCAGAGAAACATGTGGAAGGAAACCCATATGTTTGGAGACTTATTATGTAACAGACAATTTCAGAGTTGCTATCTCATTTAATTTAATATTGATACCTCTTTTCATTAGTTATTATTAACCACATGGTATCGACCACGTGAGGAATTAGGTGCCCTTGTTGGAGTCACCCAGCCAGAGGTGGCTCTGAGACTGGAACCCAGGACCATCTGGCTCCAAGTTCCCATCCATCAGAATGAACTCCCTTTATTTGCGAATGTTCTAGGCCAGGTTGGTTGATCTAGTATTCTCCCATCAGCTTGGGTGTGCTTCGTTATGGATTCTATCAATGGTGGGAATCAGTCTGCTTTCTTTCCCTGTCTTATTGCTCTCACATAAGCTGTGCAAGCAGGTCTCACAGACTGGAGATGCTGAGTAGCCTCGTGCCCCGTAGGCATGTCAGTTCCACCAGAGACAGAGACAGAGACGGAGAGAAAGCAGCGGGAGGAGGCAGGTGATGCCTCTTACCACACTGCGTGACCCTCGGGGGAAATGGAGCAGCAACTGAGGAGGAAGAAAATCCACCCGACAGGTTTAGTGGGTGCCTGATGACAATCTCTGGTGCGTGGAGAGCATAAAAGCACAAAGCCCTTTCCCACGTGCACATACAGTATTACCTACTCTCAGAATGGCCTGAGAACTCTCAGCAGGGAAACCAAAAGGGATGCCAGTGGCGGGGCGGGTTTTAAACTCGGGCCCAAATCCAAATTTGCTGCCTCCCATGGTAAGGAGAATACCAAGATCAAAGACAAGAGAAAGAAATTTTAAAATCGAGACGAAAATGATGGACGTCCCTTCGAGAGGGGGAGGAGGGTGTTGTGGTCCTGCCCTAGGGCAGTCATGTCCTTGCTCCCATAGAAAGGCTCAAGCTGAATGCTTTGGGGACCTAAAAAAAGCAGATGGCCTGTGCTGACTGTCAAGTGCCAGGCAGGATCCCCCTTCACCTCCAGAGGTAGTCAGGCTCTCCAGGGGATCGGCGTGTAGGCTAGGGTTCAAAATCACTCACATCTGATGGCAGACCCCCTTCTCTCCCTGCGCTTCTTTGATTCAAGTAGGAAGTAATTCTAGGAACTTCTGACCCTGTGTCCTCGTCAGTCGCAATTTCAAAGCTTCCTTCTTGGCAGATCTGTGAGGGGCGACTTCTGCCGCAGCAGGTCTCCTGGAGGAAGCAGCTGGGGGAGTTGTCATCCTGCCTTTGTTTTTCTCTTTCAAGGAAAAACTCCTTGAGAGCTGAGTGTGTCTGCGTCGGTCTGGCCTCCCCCTCCCCGTGCCTGACTCAACGACTGGTAAGAAACAATGTTCTCTCTGTCCACTGTCATGTGTGGTGCCCCTCACCTTGGGCTGTTCCTTCACACCCATCTAGCACTTGGCTTTGTTTCCTCATTATTTACATTTGGAAACACTTAAGGGTGTACTCTTTCTGTCAGTCAAAGCTAAAGTTTCTACTGGAGGAGAATATTTTCTAGCTCTGTGTGGGGCTTTTCTTTGTGCTCTTTTTCTCCCAAGTCCATCTTTTCCTTGGCTCACCGTGGTGAGGGGTAATTTAGTGTTGACTATTCGTGTTGCAGGAAAATTGAGGGGTAAGACGATGGTCATGTCCCAGGTCTCTGGTGAGTCCCTGGGACAGGTCGCCAAGTGAGGGTCCTTGGCTTCACACAGGAAACAGTTCAAGAAAGAGCCACTGTGGTGTGGAAGCAGGTTTACTGAGAGAGATACATGCTGTAGACAGTGTATAGGCCATCTCAGAAGGCAAGAGATGGCCCTGAAATATGGGGTGGTTGGTTTTTATGGGCTGGGTAATTTCATAGGTTAATGAGTGGGAGGAATATTCTATCTTGGAGAAGGGGTGGGGATGTCCAGAAATTGGGGCACCACCCACTTCTTGGCTTTTATGGTCTGCCTGCGACCCTCACGGCGCCTGTGGGTGTGTATTTAGCATAGTGATAATGTATTACAGTGAGCATATAATGAGGCTCTACTGGAAGTTGAATCTTCTGCCACCTTGGACCTAACAGGTTCTAACTAGTTTAAGTCGTATTCTGTTCTTAATAGTTGTGTCATTCTTTAATGGTTCTGCCTTACTCCTTTCCTTCCTGTCTCACTAGGAGCATGGGATGGGAGAACCCAGGCTACATGCACTGGTTGGAAGGGCCCAGTAGAAGGAGAGACAGTCAAAAAGGTTTTCAAGGGACTTCCCCATCAGTGCAGTGGTTAAGACTCTGTGCTTCCAATGCAGGGGGTGCAGGTTTGATCCCCTGGCTGGGGAACTAAAATCCCACATGCCCTGCAGCATGGCAAAAAAAAAAAAAAGTTTTCAAGCTAGAGAGGTGATTTTCCAGGATCCAAGAGCAGTGCCTACCTTTGTACCAACAATCAAGTGACAGGCAGGGTATGCCTCTGCTCTTTCCAGCAAAGGAGGCAGAAAGAGGGTTGTAGCATCCTGGAGGACTGGCATCCTCCCACTCATTAGCCACTGTCTGAGGCTCAGGAAGAGCTGTTGTGCAGGGAAAATGGAGGGGGTGTGTCCCAGGGGATTCTCATCTAAGGCTCACCAATTCCCGTACCCACTCTGGGCAGGTGCTGCCTAAGTCTGCATCCTAGTCCTGCCCTCCTCGTGTCTGGGGGAGGTTCCCATTAATGGCTCTTCAGCACCTCCAACACCAGGTGTCCCTATGGAACACTCTTACTTCATTCCCAACTCCTCCTCCTTTTGCTGCCTTTGCCATTTCTGCTCACAGCTCCATTCCCTTCGGCCAGTCTCCCAAGCAGAAACTTGAGGGTTCTTGCGGGGTTCTCCTCCTGTCTCTTCACATACGATTCCTTTCCGTCATTCTGCAGCCTTGTCTTTGCTCTCTCCGTACCTACTAGAGCTGCCCTGGTCAGACCCCCATCCGTTTTTCCACAGGTCACTTTAGCAGCCTGCTAATCATCCTTTTCTCTCCTGTTGCTCTTTCCACCAGTCAATCCTTCAGAAAGCTCCTTGAGCCACTTTTCCAAGTTCCAGCCCTGGTACTTTTACTTCTCTACCTCAAAAATCCCTGATGGTTCCCACTGCCACTCCTCAGAGTGTCATTTGTGGGGAACACTGGTCTGCTCCTGGGGGCCATTTCAGTCACTCCTGTGTGCACTTTGCCGCTTTCTTGCTTCTGGTCATGCTACTCTATCCTTCTGGAATTCTCTTCTCCTAAATCTCTCTTTGTCAGAATCTTTTCCAAGGTCCTGCTCAAATGTGGAAGTGATGTTATGACAATGGATAGGGCTTAGCAGAGAGTATCAACGGGGAAATGGGTGTGTGGGGACCCTGCAGCAGGAAGGAAGGAGCCTTGCCAACCCCTAAGGTCGGAATTGACTGCTCTGTCTCTCCTGTTCTCACAGAGCCCTTGGCCCCTCGGTGATCACATGTATTAACAGCTGCTCTGTATTGGAGAGAACTGCCCAGTTCTATGTCATCCACTAGACCGAGGATTCTGTTTGGGTAAGGACTGTGTGTTACTCATTTCATTCAACAATTCATCGGTCAGATAAGTATTTCTGCACACCTGGTATATAAGTATCAGGGACAGGCACCAGACATACAGTGGCGAATGAGGCATCCCAGTGCCTCTTGCAGAGATCCAGTCTCTGCATCTCCAGGACTTGGCAGAGTATTGATCATGCAGTTGGGACTCAGGAAAAAAGTGGAACTGAGGGTCCAGGAATATGTGCTTGTGTGATAACAAGATAAGCTTGACTTCCCATTGAAACTACTTATCACAAATGCCCTCGAACCGTCTGTACTCCTCAGGGTCATTGCGGAGACCAAGGCACCTCTCTCGGAGCATCCTGCAGAGACGGCAGGGGCACACACCCAGCCCTCCGTTCCAGTCTCCCGGAGGCTCAGGCACAAACATTCCCGTTCCATAGCAGGCTTGCTGTCAGTTTGACCGTGTTCTCGTCTGAGCTAATTTTGCAAGTCAAATTGCTTAAGAGAGAATATGAAATCTTTGACTGAGGTCCAAATGTATAAATACCCATCACATTTCCTTCCTCCCCAATTTTGCAATCATCCCCAAAAGCTGTTCATGTTGTCCGGCGTAATTAGTTATTTATATACCCTCATGTGATCCATTGTTCACAATTACATTGTCTGGTATACAGAATTTCTCTTGCAAGTCTTGTTTTTGCCATTTTACTGCTTTTTGGAAGCTGTTTGTAAATATGTCCTTGTGGAGCTCTTTGGGATACTTGTACCATATTCAGGATGGTGGAATAAACCAGGGCATGCAAGCAAACACACCCCTGAGGTCTCACGCCGTCCCCTGCCTTCGAACACAGAAATCACCAAGAGTTTTTCATTCTTTCTTTGAAGACCCAGGGGCATTCGAATAACACAAAAATAGTCACAGAGAGATAGAAGTGGAAAACATCTTGGAGACCTAGCCACTAGGTTCTAGTAACTCCATTTTGCCCAAGAGGAAGCCAGTTCCCAGAAAGGAGAAGTGAAAGGGACCAGCCCACAGCCTCTTGTGCATTAGTGGTAGGGCCAGGTCCAAACCCTTTTCAGCTGACTCCCAGGCTCTTTCTACTAAACCATCGAGGGTACCAGTGCAGGAGTGCCTCAGGCATTTCTGGGCCTGTTACGCTTTGCCCCTGGACTAGATGGCCCTAGACAGCTATGCTCTGGGCCCTTGTGTCTGTATTTTATAGCTCTTTTGTCTCCTCCCAAATGGCTTGGCAGGCAGCTATTACTGATGAGCGCTGCCCATGGGGAAGCAATTCTGTTTTCTCTTCTGTCAAGCTGTGGTCAGAGACTCCAGATGGTCCATCAGTTTTATGTAAAACGAGATTCATTTCTGAGTGAGGGCCTGACGGTCCCTGCTTCATGGGAGACATCTAGAAGGTTTATGACCCAGGATATGGTCCATCTTGGTGAATGTTTCATGGGCACTTGCAAAGGATGTGTATTCTGCTCTTATTGGGCAGAGTGTTCTGTAAATGTCAATCAGATGCAGTGGCTGATGGGGTTCTTCTGTTCTTCTACATTCTTGCCAGGTTTCTATCCATGAATTTAGTTTGTGAGGCTTGTAACATTAGCTTTGATGGTCCAGAAGTCTCTTTAGATTTTCTTTCCAAATGAGAGTATAAGATCTTGGTTCTTATCTTAAAATGGGACTTTCTGGCCAGCCTGGTGAGGGATCCCCAGTTGGGCAATTCTGGAAGAGCTAGCCAGAGAGTATGATTTGAAGAATCCTGAAGTCTTCCTCCTAACACACATGTATGCACTGTCAGTGTGCACACCTACTATTAACTTCTTCTGTGAATCTCATCGGATTAAGACCTATTGTCTTACCTGAGAAACATCACATCAACTAACCAACATCGTAACTTTTAACACTCATTATCTTCCGATGTTATTATTTGTAAAATCCCCAGATTTTCTACAATGATTACATATTAATATAATTTACTAGGTTTTAAATATATTTATACTTTATATTTTTATTTTAAATTATTAAATATGTAACCATACCGAAAAGATATAACAGATGTCACGTACTCACCATCAGAATGAACAGATGCTAACATTTTGCCATATTTGCTTCAGATCTCTTTTTTCTTATAAGAAATTAAGTGTAACACACATAGTTAAAGCCCCCACCTTCCATTTCCTCCTCCTCCCTCCTTCTTTCCCTCCTACTCTCTACCAAGGAAAACACTATTTGAATTTGGTAGGTATCATCCCCATGAATGTTTTGATACTTTCACTCCAAATGAATGTTTCCACAAATAATATCATGGTTATTTATATAACTAAGACAATTTCATGGTTCTTTATTAGGTTTTCTAATCAGAGGGGGAAAAAAAGACTCATCTGACATGTTCAGAAGCCCTAGGTCCATTTCAATCTCTATTTTTTCCAACTGGATTTTGCTTTAATTCTGATTTTTATGTTCTTTTTCTGGTGATCTTCCTACCCAGCTTTACTTCCTCCTAGCAAATGTCTTGTTTGGCTTTTTCCAGAAATGGTAACTTGGACCTTGCTTCCATCATTTGGCCTCTCTGAATCTGTGGTCTGTCTGCCTTTGACTTTGTTCATCTCAAATCCCTGTAATCTGCCCCCAGAGTATCTGTATTTGGGTACTTGGTTGCCTGGTCTGTGAATGGATGTAGTTCTGTTGCCAGAACTGTCCTGTCTACTCAGCATTCCAGCACCAGTAGGCGGGTGCTGGTCGCACACTGCCATACCTGTTCTGCTTAGATCTTCCATGTTTGGAACCTCAGCCCTTGAGAGAACACATCAGGGGAAAACTGAGACTGGGAAGGTGGAGACTGAGGAGTATGGTGGTGATGACTGATAGTAGCTAACATTCTTGAGTAATATACTGTAATCAAAATGGTAAGACCTCAGGAATAACAAGTATTCAAGATGTGTTGTTCAAGATAATAACAGCTGCTGTTTATAGAGTACCGATTGTACATCAAGTATTGTGCTAGACACTTTTAATTTCATTCATTCTTAAAAATATCCCATATTTTACAGATGAGAAATCTGAAGCATAGAGAAGCAGTGTAGTACAACAGAAAAATCATGGGATTTAGAGTAAGACAGACTAAATTAGATTCAAACTTATAATGCCTTGGACCAGTTTCTTAACTTTTCTGAGTTTGACACAAGATAGGTGCCCAGCAGCGATGGCTATTGTTATTGTAGAATATCTGGCTTCTTGCCTAAAGGTTACACAGCTAGTGTATAGTAGAACTGGGATTCTAACCCAGATCTGCTTCTTTCAAAGCTCTTTTTTTTTTCAGGAAAATATGAATGTTGTATGTTATCATATGAATGTTACTTCATTAAAGGGGGTGTCATGGAGTATGGAAAGAGCACTCAACTTGAAATCTGAAGTCCTGGGTCCTGTTCTCCATCACAAATGAGCTGGATGACCTTGGAGAATTCATTGCCTCTCTCTTTTTCTTTGGTTTTCTCATTTATAACATAAAGGAGTTGAACCAAATAACCTCTAGATTCTGTTTGTTCCACCTCCGGCCTTCTTTGCCTCTGATCAGGAACCATAGCATCAAATTGCCATCCCAAG
This sequence comes from Hippopotamus amphibius kiboko, assembly GCF_030028045.1. Classification (NCBI taxonomy): domain Eukaryota; kingdom Metazoa; phylum Chordata; class Mammalia; order Artiodactyla; family Hippopotamidae; genus Hippopotamus; species Hippopotamus amphibius. The sequence goes on from NC_080191.1 coordinate 163,650,692, forward strand.
ACAGAGGAAGAAAGGCAACATTGATATTTTAAAGAAGGCTAAGATAAGAGAGTAGGCAAGGCTTCTATCAGCCAGATGCTTGTCCCAAATCCTTAACATCTGAAACCATTTGGATTTCTTTTCTGCTTCCTAACTTGAGCCAGGAAGGGATCCAGGTCACAGAGGGGTTTTAGAAGACAACAAAACCAGTTGCTCACACTCATAGTTTTCTTGGGTAACTTCTTTTCTTCTCTCTTTTTCTTCCCATCCTTCTCCTCTTTTTTATTATTTTTTAGAAAGTGAGGACTAAAAATAGAAGGTGGCTAATTAAGGTAACTAAGTAAGAGATGCAGAGTTATAGGAGGACTTTTATTTCTGCTCCAGGTTTCTTCTTTTCTCTTTTTTCCTATTTCTTTCAGATTTTATTTTCTAAAAATAGACATATTTGAAGGATCGTGAAACAGGTCCTGCTCTCCTGTTCAGTGAATTTTTACCTCTTCTCCGTCACCCTGAGGACACCTGTTTGCTGAAGCAAAAGGTAGGAAAAACCTTGGAAAATCCTTTGACTGCTTTTGGACCCCCTGGGTGGTGTTCTTGGCCTTGAAATCAAGGGAGCATACATTTGCTTAGTGAGTCTTTATTGAGCTTCTGATATGTGTCAGTCACCATGGCAGACACTGGGGATAAATAAGAAAGGAAAGACTCTTACTCTCATCTCTCAGAGAGCTTCCATGTCAAAGCAAAGAACAAAACACAAAAGTAAATAGACAATTATGAAATCTGAGAGGTGCTATGAAGGAGCTCGGAAACCACCCCAGTTCCTGCCATTTCAGCTCTGGCCCTGGAAAAGCATTCCTCCATTCTGTCTGCACTTCTGCTGCATGGGACTCTTCAGTCTTACCACGAATCATCATCCCTAGACTGTCCTCAGCACATTGTCCCTTTACTTCATCAGTGAGGATCACAGGGCCCTCTTGGGCTCCCTGGGACTCTGCTGCCTGGCCTCCTAGCCTACCTCCCCCCCCACCCTTTCTCTGCCAGGCACTGTTTTCTGAATGCAGATGTGCTCACAGTTCTCCAATTACCCCCTTTCTAGTCCAGCTTTGGGGCCTTTGCTGCCTTTACTAGAAACGTCTTTCTCTCACCTCTATCCTCACTTGTCCAAACCCTGCTCATTTACCCGGGTTCTATATATGCACCTATATCCTTGCTGCAGCCATTCCTAAACTCCTCTTTCTGCCTCAGGGTATCTGCTCCCCCCTCCCCTGCCTTTCCCGATGCCTCACCCTCTGCCTGGTGTGAGATAGTTATACACAGTTACACCCATCCTAGGCCTTACCGAATTTTCTGCACCTTGAGTGCATGGATATTATTTCTCTCTGAATCTCAAACAGGAGGTGCAGTTAACACACAGTACATGTTGAATCAGTGCCCCAATAATAAAGTTGATAATAAAGCATGTGAACAGTCCTATATAGTTTACAAAGAGTGTTCATATATATTGATATTATCTAAGTGAATCCTCAGAACAACCCTGTGTGAGAGGAGCTATCATAATCTCATTTAATAGTTATTATTATCGCTGGGTGCTGACACTCTGTAGGCATTGTGCTAGGGACTTTCCATACATTGCACCATTCAATCCTTTTCTAATTCCAATCAAAAGGACAGCCAGGCACTTACTTACTCTGTGCCAGGCACTTACTCTGTGCCAGGCACTATTTCGAGCCCTCTACACCTATCAAGTCATTTAATTCATGCAACACTATGAGAGAGGTACTCTTATTATCCTCATCTTATACATGAGGAAACTGAGGCATATGGAGGTTAAAAAACTTACCCAAATCCCATAACTGAATGTGGATGCCAAATTAGGCAGTGACTGTGGAGGCGGCCATTCACATAGGATCAGCACTGCCAGTACTGCCTGGTTAGACCTCTATGAAGTATAATCATACCCATTTTACAGATGAGAAAACTGAGAACTAGTGAGATTAAGCAACTTCTCAATATTGTACAACTAATCAGGGGTAGAGCCTGGTCTTATACGTGCAAAGCTCATGTTCTCGAACCACTCATCTGTGTGGTCAGAGATACATGACAAGGGCCAGCCTAGGTATATACAGATTTCCTCAGCCATGTGAAAGTTTTATGATCCTTTAACATCTGTGGGTCTGCTCCGCTCAGTGCATTGGGCTGGACACTGGGTATGTTGGGCAGGGTGAGGACTTAACAAAGGCGAGGATACAGTACCAAGAGGCAAGTAGAAAACAATTAAAATATCCTGCACACCTATTTCCTCTTTTTTTTCCAGCATGGTACTTGTTGCTCCTTCTTTATCCATCCATCTGGTGGAGATTCTGAGGGCACAGGGGAGACACAGGCAAAGAGTTAAGCCCACAGTGGTTAGCAAAGGTAAGGGGCTAGGATAAGTCCCAGAAGTGAGTGAGGCTGGCCTTGTTTTTTGGAGCCAGGAGCAGTGAGGACGCTTGGAGAGTCCCGGCCCCAGGGGAAGTGGCAGCTGTTAGTGTGCAGATTCATGCTATGGCCCAGGATGGAAGTGAGAATATCGGGACAGTGACCCAAGGCCATAGGGAGGGGAGGCTAGTGCCCATGCTGGAGATGCCAAGGTCACTCTGAGTGCCCCCTCTCTATGAGGAGGTGGATTGCTGCTCCCCCTTGCAGACCACAGCACGAGTACCAGACCCAGCCTAGGTGAGGGGGTGGGAGTCCCGGGTTTGGTTCCCGACTGGGCCACTCACCAGCAGGTGACTGTGAGCAGGGGACTGCCCCCGCCGGCACTCCACTTCTACAGGGACTCTGCGAAATGGCCCACGACTTTCTACTGTGCTGTGTGGCCTGGGTTGGGTCATGACATTCATGAGAGCACTCAGCCCACGGTGGGTGCTGGGGGTACGTGAGATGCTGAGGAAGACAAGTCTAGGTTCTGCCTCCTCTGGAGTTCCTCTCCACGCGGTTATGCCGCGGTTGTGCTGACAGAGGGCACATCAGGCTTACTCACCCATAACTGACAGGAAGATGGGCATGGGTTTCGCGTTACCCAGTTTCCAGCCCTGGAACTATTGAACCTATCAGTGAGAATCAGCTGGCACCAGCAAGTTTCCTGTGTGGGAGTGGGTGGCGGTGCGGGGAAGGACGGGGGAGGAGCTGGACCGGGAAAGGAGCGGGGAGGATGTCTGTGTGTACGCAGGAACCGTGCCTGGAAACGAATGTCACCGAGGTGAACCCTGCTCAGGTTCCAACCTGGTAAAGCGAAAGCGCGAGGCCGTCAGGCGAGCGGGCTCCTCCGCTCCGCACGGACTCATCCTGTGCCCCGGGTGCATCCCAGCGTCTCTCCCAGCCTCAGTGTCTCCATCTGTAAAACAGGATGCTACTTTCCCGCAGCTGGAAGAGGCCTAAGGTTCTTACTCACGGGGAGCTTTCGAAGGATGCGTGAAAGAGACAGGAACCACCCCTCCCCGACCCCACCCCCGGCCTCTGTCCCAGACCCTGGGGCCCAGGTCTCTTAACACCAGCTCTGGACGCACTGCCCGGAGGTGGCGGGGGAGAGCCGGAGGACTTGCGCACGTCGGTGAGGCTGCGTGCGTGGCAGAGCGCTTCTAAATGAACCGCTTTGTATCTAGCCGGGCAGCACCTGCTCCCCAGCCTCTGAAGTCGGCGCGGGCAACGCGATCATTCAAAAGCTGCCGCTTCCCATTCACGTCTATAATTAGTGCGCGGGCTGCCGCTGCAGCTGGCGCGGCGGGGGCGTGCCCCGGGGCGGGGCCTATCCCATTAGCCCCGCCCCTTCTCGTTCCGCTCCCCGCCCCGCGCGCCTCCGGCGGCCCCGCACCACCCGCGTCCAGGGTCGGGGGCGTGGCCCTCGGCCGCGGGGCTCCTCCGCTTCCTGCCCGGGCGCCGGGGCCCCCCGCACGCTCACCCCGGGGCCGAGCGCCCAGGAGGGCGGCTGTATTTAGGGTGGCATCCCCTCACCCCGCCCCGCCCGCCCCGCTCGCTCCGCTCCCGCCTTCCCCGCCGCCCCTCTCTCTCTGTCGCATTACATAGTAATCTGAGATGCCTTGGATGAGCTCCAGGGAACAGAATGTACTTGGCAGAGACGCGGGGCTTGATGTCTGCAAAATGTCGGAAACGCAGCCAAGAGCTGCTAACTGGGTCATTAACCTCCGAAAGCAAAGCGAGGACTGTAGGCCCGCTCTGCCTCCCTTCATCGCGCGCATAAAAGTGCCTCAGTGCGAGGGGAGGAAAAAGCCCCAGGTTGGCTGCTTTGATTTCTAGGCACCAAAGGCAGGCCCGGCCCCCCTCCCGGCCCGGGCTCTCCGGCCGCCCCTGCGCCGCGTCCCAGGGCACAAGTGGCTTTTGAAAGGCCGGGCCACCCCGCGGGGCCAAGCTCGCGCCTCTGGAGAGACGTAAGCCGGCAGCCCTTCCCTGCCCCACAGCCTCGGGCCCATTTTATTGCGTCCAGGAGGAACAATGGGACCAGGGTGGGAAAGGATTAAGGGAGAAGGTTCTAGGTCCATCCCAGACCCCACAACTAGAGTGAAGGGTTTGCCATCCCTCTTCTGCGATGCTCCCTCTTCCTCCTTCCCTCCTCCCCCTCGGCCTCCTCTTCCTCTTTCCCCTCCTCTTCTCTCTTGTCTCCTTTCTGAGAGCAGGCTGCGGTGTGGCTGCCTGCATATGTGGCCTGGCTCCAGGAAACTTGAGCTCTGTCACTTGCTGTGTGACCTTGGATGAGTCACCCATTTCTCTGCTCCTTCATTCCCTTATATGTCAGTTGCTGGCCACAATAACACCTTCCTCACCTATCTCACAAAATTGTGAGGCTCAAATGTGAATGTTGCTTACAAACTGCAAAGCTCTGCTTCGTGTCACAGATACAGAGATATTCTCCTTGACTCTCCTGACTTCTCGGAAAGCCCCAAAGTCCAGACTTCTTCTGGACTTGTGTGTACTCCTGAAAGATAGGAATGTAAGTAGTTTCACCATGAATCTTCAAAGTTTTGAATACTCACAAGGGGATAGCCCCTAAAATCCACCCCCCTCAAGCTGTCTAGCCCTGTTGGATTGCCAAACAGACACTTCCCCCTAACGTCCAAACCCACTTCTCCAGCGGCTGGATGGAGAGAGAAAGTGCTTGGTACTGAAACCAGAAGAGGTCGTGCAGTTCCTCAAATGAAGAGACTCCCTTACATGGTAGAGGGAAGACGGCCTGGTGACAACAGCAGCAGCCTGTGTCCTATGAGTCTGGACATCTGGGTAGTCTCACCCCAAGTCCAAGACCGGGAAAGCTGATTTATGCAACCCCACTTTAGAAAGGAGGACAGCTCATCCCCGGTGGCGTCCACAAAATTAGAACCAAGTCCAACTGGGCATCGGCATTCTTCCTGCCCCATCCCTGCCTGGGCTCACTCCGCTCTCCACTGCAGCCACAGCAGACCCACTGTGCCGCCTCACCATGTCCCATGGAGTCCGACGCTCCCCTGCCACTGGGCCTTGGCTGAAGCTTCTTTTTGAAAATCACCTGGGAGACTCTTTGACCTGTCATTACCTACCATACATTCAAATCTTTTGCATCCCTCAAAACTCAGCTCAAACGCCACCTCCTCTTTCTGCATGCGATATCTTTCTCTTTCAACTCTTCTTGCGACTTTTTAATACTGTCTCAGCGTAACGGGCCACCTTCGTGCATCTTCTGCTTCCTATGGAGTAGACATTTCTCTGTGGATAGGGACCCTTTATTGTTGATCTCAGCTCTGAAGGTGAAGGTGACCGTATATCCTGGTTTGCCTTCCTACTCTATGCCTGTTGCCCTGGTGTAATTAATGGCGCCCTCTTTCACTCTGGAGTGCTCTAGTTTGGATGATGAATTCTGTGGTCACCTTACTGAGGGTCTCTATCCAAGTACCTGCCACATGGGTAGACTTGGTGAATGTGTGAACTGTCATGAAGAATATATAAGAGCTTTCTTACCTGATTCCCTGGGGGCTCTCAGCCCTACTTTTTTCTCCAGCCTGGAAGAGGCTGTTTCCCCTCCTCTTCCCTCATGAAGAACTACAGGAGGACCTAGTGCCACTTTCTTTTTGACAAGCCTTTCCAGGCTTACCAAATGTTCTGACCCAACTAGGAATGGCTTACTCCAACTCTTCCCATGCTTGTCAGCCCCTCCATAGTCAGACAGCTGCCAGGCATCGGGAAGAGGTATCAAACGCTAGAGAAGGTCACCCAGTCTGTGGAATGAAGCCCTCATTTCCAACCTCAACTGGATTACTGGTCTTACCCAATTTCTTTAACAGTCCAACTCTTCAGGATTACTTTCATTTATGTTGTTGCCTTAGGAGGTCACCGCTTGGAAAGCTCAGAGCTGCTTTATTACGAAATATGTAGTTAACATTCTAGGTATGGCTTGGAGGTTGGGAAAGACATGGTCCCTTGCCCTTTTGCAACATACGTTTTCTCAAAAGCAGGCCTGTTGGGCTGAGTGTTTGTTGACTTATTTTTAAAGATATCAAGCATTTGGAAATAACAGCAGGCAAGATGCCTGGCTTTGAGAATGGAGCACCAGCGTCAGGAAGCCTGGGTCTTCTCTTTCCTTCTCCTCTGACTCACCGCTTTCTGGAGCATGAATCATACGCCCTTTCTCGGCATCGGGTCTCACTTCCTTCATCTCCCCTATAAAATGGGCGTATTTGCCATTCCTACTGCACAGGAGGGGGCTGAGGCTTTAAGAGGCTTTGGTAATTAAACAAAAATATGATTAACAGTACAGATGTGCTGTCAGGGTATTTTGGACTCTCTGGAGGGGCACGCATGGAGGGTATGTGAGGCCATTTTAGGATGCTGCTTTCGTTTCTGGGACACCTCGGTTCACTGAGAACAGCCTTTCTGGAAACTGGGGATGGGCGGGAGAATCTGTCTCAGGATAGAGGTGGGAATGAGTCTGGGCTGTCTGAGTGGGAGCGAGAGTCCCGTGAGCAGTCGAGGAGGGCAGCAGGGAGACAGGAATAACAAGCAAACGGGACTGCTCTGTGGAGGGCTTTAATGCTGGGTGGGGACCTCTGCCCTCTCCCCTGAGGACCCTCAGTAGAGGGGACTGAGCGGGGGCGTGGCGCGACCTGCAGTGTGTGTCTGGGGAGGGGCACCCTCGAGCTGGCATCTGTCACATCCCAGTTTGGCCTTAAGCAAATGGCGGCTCCCCTCCATCCGAACTTCTGTTTCCATCTCTGTAAAATAAATGGGTAAAATGGCCCGGAATAACTTGAACATGCTGAGATGCTGCAGTAAAGAACATGAGGAAATAGCTTACAGGTGTGTGGGGGGGGTGGGCCGGGGGTGGGGCAGTCGTGGTAAATCCATGTCCTGGCAGCCTTGTTTCTCAGGGAGGAAGCCTGACACGTCTTAAGAGCTCAAGCGGGTCTCAAGGCCACCCTGTGTGTCCAGAGCCTGGAGATCTTTCTTCAGGCTCCGACACCGTACATCTGGGCTTAGGGCCTGGTCAGCGACCTCTGTCTAGACTTGTCTGCTGCCTACTTCCTAGTCGGGCTGAGACAGCTGATGTTTGAGAAGACTGCACTGAGGTTTCTGCCAACCAGCTGCTCCTCAAGATGCTACAGATCTCTTCCTCTCCTGTACTAGGTTTCCAGGAAGCCTTATACCATCCAGGACCACATGGTTCGAGGCCTCAGAACTCTGCCTTAAAAATGCGACTTGACAACATGCCTTGACGTTTATCAAGGTCCCCTGTAGGATTGGCACGTAGAAGGTTCTTTATTATGAAGGTGCTATAGGGATATTGTCTGTTGAGTTATTTAATGGTTCTTATGTAAAGAGCTACATAGAAAACCCTCACTGAACACATATAGTAAAGAAGAATATATCATTAAAAGTGGGGTTATTTTGGTCATTTTGAGGTTTGCAATAGTTCTCTTTGATTCAGGGATAATTGCATGTATGCTCTTGTCTTATAGTGGATTTTAAAATACTTATGCTTTTTATTGTAAGCGTCCTCAATTTTTTTTCCATGTAGGTTTATGTAAATAAGTAAATAAATAAAGTTCAATTGGATCTGAGTCATTGTGTGAAGTGGAGAAATAAATCCACTTATGACTAGTGGTCTGACTGAAGCCCTCTTAACTGTAGTTGAAGCAAAACATCCGAATATCAGAGCGTCACGAGTGAAAGCATCTTTCACTCAAATGATTGTCTTAGTGCTTCTGTGTTTGAGTTGCAGTTTTGTGTGAGAAGGTTTGAGGGACTGTGATGTTCTGTAAGCAGTGCAAGGACCCAACGATAATTGGAAGAAGAAAAATCTAAGTAATCCAGTGAGGTTATGGGATTAACAGGTGTGGAGGTTGTATGGAGGTTGATGTTTAGCCCATAAGGACACCATAATCCAGGTTGATTCTGTCAGTTGCTATGTTGTCTTGAGATCTGTGTCTGAGCGTTTATTACATGATGGGGAGAGCAGGACTCTGAGGTCTCTTTAGCCCTCATGTTCTGTTGCCTACAAGTCAGAGTCTACATGAGTTAACTGATGGAGCTCCACGATCCTCCTTGGAGTCTATAAACCAGCTAAGAAACGGGTGTTCTCTCCCTTACCTGTAGCCCTCACACCACACCCCCCACTGCTGGCGGATGAAGGGCATATCTGGATGGGAGTGGGGATGTGGCTGGAAGTTGGACACAAGCTCTTTTCCTCTGTGGAGGACATGTGTGTTCACTGAATAATGAGTGACTGAATGAATGGACAGCTACCCTTAACCTGCCTTACATGGACTCCCTAAACATATTTTAAATTGTAATTCTAAAGTGCTAGAAACCCATAGACTCAGAATCCAAAATGTGAAATGAATATGACAGATTGTGTGATTCAACTCCTTCAGTTGATAGACGAAGAAAATGAGACTTAAAGAGACTTACCCAAGGGACTTGGCCCAAAACATTGAGCCAGAATGTCTCAGAGCCAGGGCTGGACCCCAGACCTGCACTATTCCTTGGTGCTTATTTTTTGCTACTAGCTGGGTTGCAATGGATAAATCTTTTGCTAGGCGACCCAGTTGCTAAGCTTTGATTGCATCATCATTGGGCTCAAAAACCTTTGTAGGGTTCTGCTACCTATTCCTAACTTGAGGTTCATTTTGTGTCATTATTTGAGCTCTGTCCATGATATCGGCCACCACGTAAAAAAAAAAGGTAGGTATTCCCTTGTGGATGGTGAGGTAGGGAGAAGCAGATAGGTGATCTTGCTTAAGCTGCTTTGACTGTCTCTGACACATACCAAACCTGGTTAATCTTTCCCTGACTTCTCAGTTCTCAGCAGCTTTTCTGTGCAATTGCCTGGATGTCACATTTCTTAACTCATTTCCTATCTCTTAAGGTTCAGTTAGTCTTTTTTTTTTTCTTGATAGTGGGAAGAGAGGTGGAATTGGAAAGTGGGGTCTTGAGCAGTTTAGCTGGACTATGAGCAGAATTCTGTACGACAAGGCAAGAAGGACCAATGATCTGTCTTTCAGGTCAGCACAGAGGGCTCAGATGACACCAGCCAGCCCTCTGGTGAAGGAGGTTGAGCTTGTCCTCCCAGAGTCTCCCACCACCGTCCTTAATTCTGCTCCAAGAGCGCCCTCTGCTGGACTGGAGCGGGACCCGGCAGTCTCAACCATCTTGGAAATGGGGCCTGCAGGGACTTGGAAAGGATTCGGGTTTCCTTGAGAGATGGGTTCCCCTTCAGGGAAGCTCTGAGCTGCCCCTATTTAAACGCAGCCTCAAAATAAGGTGGATCCGTTCCACGAGGTTCTCTTGCCTCCTCATTTCTCATTCCCTCTGTTTCAATGTCATTTGTCTCATTTTGCTGATTAGTATTTGGGGAAAGAGTGCACAGAGGTAATTCAGCCTAAAGGATCATCTTGTGGTGAAAAAGTAGGATTTAAAGAGGGGAAACTGGGTTTAGTGAAATGGGCATAAAAATACGGATTCTACTGTTTTCTTGAGGCCTAATGGCTGGGTTACAAACAGCAATTTCTTGAAATAACTCAATTTCTAATCCAGATTGTACTACTCCTTAGGTTAAAAACTTTCATCAGCCATTCATTGCTCACTAAATTAAGTCAATAGTCTACCTTACTTTCAAGGTATATTTATAAATTCATAATGCATTATTTTGTTTGCATTTCATTTATCAAGGCTAATAGCATGCTTATTTTAAACAAGAACTTTACCTTGATCTAGTTTTTAGGAAATGAAAATGTATTGAAATTTTTAAAGGTATATTTGAATATCAAAGTCCTACATTTCACATTAAAAATCAGGCTCAGCAAATACTTAATCTGCTTATAATTTTGAACAAGGCAAAAGACCTTGCTCAAATAATTAGCTTTTTAAACAGAAGCAATAACTGATAGATTGAATCCTATCTTTAGCATTGAGTTTAGTTATAACATGTTCTCTGGAGGGAAACAAGGTGAAACTTGCTGGATATTAAAAAGTTTCGGGGGTTGATACTCTTTGAAGTACCATGTAGGCAATGAAAAAACAGTGGCTAGGAATATACTTATTGAATAAACAGAGGCAGTAATATGGTAAACACTGAAATTATGCTGAAAATGGAATATTAAAGCTGGATGAAACCTTAGGGAAGATTTCACCCTCTTATAACCCAGATGGTACAATGAGACCTAGAAAGAAAAAAATCTCCCCAAAGTTCAAGGGCAGTTATTGGAGGAGCCCGGATTGGAATCTGGGTCATCTAATTCTCATTGCAGAGGTCTCACCACTCCCCAACTCTGCCTCCCTACAAAGACATGAAAAAGGACCCGTAAGTAAGAGATCCTAACATGCATTTGGAAACTGCTGCCTAAATCCCAATGAAATTAAAAAATATTTCCTGACTCAGGCTCTGTCCCATTTCACTATATTCTTAAGAGGCTGAGAAATGAGGCATTGAGATCTTTTCCTCACACTGACCCTTCATTCTGTTTACACATGGGATGGCCAGATGTGAGAGAAATAAAACAAACACTTGCAGCTGTTATGGAGGGAAGGGGGAGGGTGGAACCCATGAGGTTTCCAAGTTTTGATCCAACACATCAGAACACATTTGCTTTTTACTGCTGGCTTAGAGTTTACTGCCTGTGACTCCCTCTACAAAGCCTGAAGGTTGTCACTTCACGTTGAAGCCTGCACTGATTGATGCTGAGGGTTTCTGGAGCTAACTTCAGCCATCACCACATCGGTCCAGGTGACCACGGCAGCTACAGCTCCATTACAACTTTGGGGACCCCTCTCTCCACGTCCTCTTCATTCCTTGATGCCAGGTCTGTGGTTCTCCCCAGCAGGCAGAGGCCAAGAGGGGCATTGTGTGAGAGACAGTGTATGCTAGTGAGCAGAACATGGGCTTTGGGGTTATGTAAGACTCATTTTTAATCCTGGCCCAGCCATTTACTGGTTGTGTGATTTTGAGTTAGTTGTCTTAAGTCCAAGCCTTATTATCCTGCTTTTCCTTACATAGGATTACTAATATTTTTCAAAGTGAAAGGACTTAGTGGCATAATGTATTTGAAGTTTATAGCATGCAGGAGTCTCCAGTATATCATAGCTATTACTCTTTATTTCCTGAGGGTTTTTTTTTTTCTTCCTGGAGACTATGTGGATGATGTAGCTAATAACTTGTGAGGATCTAGAGGACAGCTTTAGGCCTCTCACCCCTATGCTATTTTTTCAGGGCTCAAAAATGTGATGACTTACTGTTATTATCAATAATAATAATCAATTATCAATAATAGTCTATTCTACTTGCATGTTTTTAGAATTTCCAAGCCCTCTTTTTTCCATTTTATTGTGAAAAAATTTAAATCTATAACAAAGATGAAATAATTTCATAACACTCATATACCCTCATCTTAGATTTTACCATTAACATTTTACCAGACTTTATCATTTATCTGTTTATCCATTCCTTTTTCCATCCATCAATCCACATATTATGTATTTCAAAATAATTTGCAGATAACACTTCTTAAATTCTTCAGCATGAAGGTCATTAGCTAAAGATCAATGTTTATTAACTTTTTCTTTTAATATACATTTATATACAATGAAATAAACAGTCTTAATTATACATTCACTGAATTTTGACAAATGAGTACATCTGTGTATCCCAAACTGCTACTAGGATATATAGCATGTTAACATCACCCTGTAAGTCTCTCTCATGTCCCATCCCAGTCAATCCCTGTCTTCCCCAGCTAGGGGGAAACTCTCTTCTGAGTTTTTTCACCATAGGTTAGTTTGACCTGTTCTAAAACTTCATATAAGTGGGATAATGTAGTATGTACTTGTCTGATTAAGTCTAATTTGTCTCAATATAATGTCTTAAGTTACTCAGTCTTGTTGCTGGTTGTATGAGCAGTTTGTTCATTCCCACTAAAAAGCTACCTTTAGTAAGTGGTGCACATACCTCCTTGAGACTATTGAATTGGTAAAAACTGAAAGCTTGTGTGCGTGTGTGTGTGTGTGTGTGTGTGTACAAAAAGAAAAAATCTGGAAGAATAATCACCAAAATGTATCTAGCCTTTACCTCTGAGACATGCAATTGGAGCAAGAGGAAGAAATGGGAAATTTTACTCTTAAATGTAGGCACTTGTTTATTGGTTGAAATTTTTACACATATGTAGGGACTTTAAAATATAGAACAAGTGTTTTAAAAACAAACCAAGACAACAACTAAACTAGGCTCCTTGTGGGATGGGAAGAGGCCGAGGGTCTCGTGCTGCATCCAGCTGAGGAGCATGTGTGGGCTGTCCTTCTGCCAGGACACCCTCTGTGCTCCTGTGTGAACAGAGCCTGGAAAAGAAGTACAAATGGTAAAGTCTGGCTGAGAATAATACTTAGAGAAAAGGTGCATCCAAGACATAAAATATGGACAGGTTTTGAGGGGAAAAAAGGTATAAGGCATAACTAGGATGGTTCAAAGAAAGAATTCTGAAAGAAGGCTACTAGGAGTAGAATAGCCCAGCAAGCAGAACCATATAGAATTCTACAGCCACAGATATGTAAGAGGCTTTAAGGGATATTTACTGTGGCCCCTCTATTTTGAAAAGTGTAAAATGAGGCCCTACTTAAGAAAATGACAGGTAATCTCATTTAATCACTGAACTTTAGAGCGAACACCAGAGACCTTGGAGATGATCAAAACTCCTTGAGGGCTGGTCCATGTCTGTGTTTTCTGTGAACTGTGCCAGGTCGTTAGGTGCTATTTATTGAAAGAGTGAATCTAATCCTGGACCCCTATTTCACAGATGTGGAAACTGAGACATAAATTGATGCTTGCTCAGAAGAACACATATCTTACCCAGAGGGTAACAGCCTAGAATTACCAGCTGAGACACCGCAATAAGCGATTGATTCAAAATATGTTTGAGAAATCTAGGTTAAATATAAACAAGACTTTCTTGGAACAGAGTGTTGTGAAACCTCTGCTTCTTAGAAATTTTTAAGAATATGATAGAGTCTCCCATGTTGAAAGAGTTTAAATGTGGCACTGCTAGTCAGGCTAGAAGATCTCTCATTTCCTTCCAATTAAAAAAAAAAAAAAAAAATCCAAGACTTGGGTTCTTTCTTGCAAGTCTGACCCCTAGTGGTCATCATCTCTGGGTTGCGCCAAAGGGAAAAAAGGTCAAGAAAAGAAGGAAAACTCAGACATCGTTTTGGGAATTGGTAATGAATCTTAGAAATTTCCTAGTCAAATTATCTAATGAATAATTAAACCACATGAATAGAAATGACTTCCGGCATCAGTGACTGCGTAGTAAAGCTTGACGTGGAGCGCAGGACCTTTTGCTGGGGCTCTAGGTTCAGGATCCAATTCCTACATCTTCCAGAGTTTCTCACCTTCAGTGAATCTGGAAGCAAGACTCTGGCTGGATACTTGGGCTTCAAATATACCTATGGCCCTACTCACTAGCCATTAAGGAGAAGTTATTTTCTTAAGCTAGTAGAGCATAGAAAAATAATCTCTTCTAGGGACTTCTCTGGAGGCGCAGTGGTTAAGAATCCACCCACCAGTCAGGGGACATGGGTTCGAACCCTGGTCTGGGAAGATCCCACATGCTGAGGAGCAGCTAAGCCTGTGCACCACAACTACTGAGCCTGCGCTTTAGAGCCCGCGAGCCACAACTCCTGAAGCCCTCGTGCCACAACTACTGAAGTCCAGCTGCCTGGAGCCTGTGCTCCACAACAAGAAAAGCCACTGCTCTGAGAAGCCGGGCACTGCAATGAAGGGTAGCCCCTGCTCACCACAACTAGAGAAAGCCCATGCACAGCAACAAAGACCCAACACAGCCATAAATACATACATACATAAATAAATAAATAAACCAGGAAAGTAAACTTAAAAAAAAGAAAGAGAAAAATAATCTATTCTGTTCTGAGTGGACAGATGACCTCAGACAAACTACTCCCCTCTGTGAGCCCCAGTTTATTAAGATGGGGAAAACAATGGGATCTTTAAGGGCTGGTTCAGAGCAAAGGTTTATGGTTTCCAAGCCTACATAGTGTGTTGGCTCAGGGTTCCTTCCAAACGGTGGTATGGTTGCTATTTACAAAAGCATTCCTCCCTTTTGGAATAGTAATCCCTATCCTGGGATCTTCAGAATCCTGTAGGATCAGGCTTCAAGAGGAGATCTATGAGCTTTCTGAAGCTGTGTGTAGTTGTTAAGGCTTCTGTGCAGTTTCTTGAAGAGAGAGAAAAAAACCTCCTTAGATTTCACCACCTCCTTAGGATCACCTCAAAATTCATACAAATCCCTGAGTTAACCTTGGAATTAGGTTTCCAAGAAAGAGAAGGATGTAAGCTCTAACTCTTTTCATGGAGTCAGACTTAGTGTCTCTTTAGCCCCTTGTAGACATGGAGACAGCAGATGGACACTGCTTCTGCCTTCAGGGTACAGGAATTCAGTTCTCATTCTCTCCTCTTTCGTGTGGAGGAGCACTCATTAGTCAGTAGAGGTAACTCCCACTTAATTGACAGAAGCCATCCATTCCCTTCGTGAAGCACTCTGACAGACGCCCATAGCACACTAAATACCATGGCTGTGAGGCCGCTCTCTGGTGTCCTGCACCCATCTCCTCCCATCAGTTGAATTGTATGCTTACCAAGGGTCAGTTGATTTCCAACCCCCCCCAAACTTATTTATGCCAATTGTATTCCTTAATATAATTATATAACGTAAACGTAAATAATATTATGCAAACAAATGAAGCATGAGTGTGCAAATAAAGTGATCATTTCAATGAAAGTGAGTTAATTGCTTTAGATAGGCTTAAAGGGGATGATTTGGTAAAAAATACTCTGCAATTAGTTTATGGGTGAAATAACTGTAAAGGATGACAAAAATGAAAACCTAGAAGAATTCTGCAAGTTTTTAAAGATTTCCTCCATTGAGACAAATAAAAGCAGACAAAATGAAAACAAAAACTATTGAAACTGGAAATAATGGAGAATATGTTATGGCAGTGGTTTAGTCAAGAAAAATGACAAGGAACTCCGGAATTGGAAAATGCATGCTTAAAGAAAGGACTTGGCCTCTTGACTGGCAAATGAATGTCTTAAGTTAAAATACATGCATTCAGATGATTTGCAACTTTAACCATATTTTCTGGTTAGCTGATACTGGCGGCAATGTGTTTCTTTAGTATTAAGCTAAAAATAACAAAGTGAGGTCCAAGAGAACTGGTTTGCTTACATCTCCCGAGTTCTAATCTCCTGAAGGTTTGGCCTTTTTAAACTTCCCATAAAATCTCTTTTTATTCCTGTCAGTCTGTTTCTTGTAAGCACTTCTTACGGACCTTTTCCCCCCTTGAAGCCAAGTACCAAGAATTCAGCATTCAAAACCTCTATTAAATTCATGCTTGTTCACCTTAGTAAACCAGTCACATTCACTCAAAATCTGGAATCAGATTCACGGTTCCCTGTCTTAAGGTTTCAGCAATGCAGGGCCACTGGCGGTCACTATCAATATTGTCCTCTCCCTTCACACAGTGTATGAGCCACAAAGGTGGGTGTGCTCTTTGCTCCGCTTGCCTTCTGAAGAACGCATGTTACGGAAACAACGTATCTGATAGGAAAAATGAACTGTGCAAAGAGGTTCATAGCAGCGTCACGTAGAATAGAAATACATCAAAAACTGCTTAAATAATTTAGCCAAGGGGTAATCATTTTATTATGATAGTTTGGTCAAATACCACCTGGTAGTTATTGCTGATTGTGTATATAGTCGTGAAAAATGACAGTTATGAAGGATTTTAGCCATAATTGTTGGAAAAATGTTTGTGATAGTAAATTGAGTGAAGAAAGAAAAATGCAAAATGGAACGAACCTGATGATTACAGATGTAATACATGTCTGCATGAAACTGGTAAGCTGGGGGAGAGTTGGGATTTTTATCTTTTGCCTATTTTTCACTCAAGTTTCATCCTTTCAACGATTAGAAAAATCCCACATTATGCAACATTTCACCAGCTCTTCAACCTTGGTGTCCTGGGAGGCCTTGAGAGGTCTGAGGTTTGACGTTGAGTTGCCCAGAACCACAGAATTACCCCCCCGCCCCCCAGAGGAATAAGCATTAGGCAATGACTCCTTGAATTATGGATGAACTGGGTTGGAAAGTACCTTTGAGGTCACACTGGTTCAGTGCCCTCATTCTACAAATAAGATTTATTATAGCACTTACTAGCAATTTGACCTGAACGAGTCGCTTATCTACTCCATACCTTGGTTTCCTCACCTGGAAAATGGAATAATAAACGTCTCTATGCCCACTGTTTACTGGGAGGTTTAAATGAGAGCAATACAGTGCATGGCACAGAGTGAGTCTTCAGTCAATGTTAGTTATTAGTTGACAAAAGTTAGTGGTTGTGTCAAGGCCAGAATTCAGGTTTCCTGACTCCTTCACTGGGGCTATTTCTATCACACCACATCACAGACCTTTCATCTTAGTCCAGGCTGCAGTCCTTTGCTTTGCCGAGTACTAGGCAAGAAAAAGGCTATTCCAATAACACTGAGCATGCTATGACTTTACTTAACCCTTACCCTAACCAGGCAACTACAGCGTACACTGCAGTCAGAACTACATTTGAAAACTATCAGGGAGATCATACTGAACTGAACTGAAAATATGCCTTAAATAAGACAGAACTGGGCTCCAGCCCTATGATGATTTACGTTCTGCTTGACTTCTTGACCTACACTTGCCTTTACAAGCCTTGGTTTCCTTACTGGCAAGATGGGGATTAAGAGGGATAATCCTTCCAGTGCATCTGTGATGTGAGTTGCCATATGTGAAAGGGCTTTGTAAAATGTAAAGTGGAATACAATTCAAAGCGGTGATTTTCTTTTTTAAAATTATTTTTATTTTAAAAACATTTACATAGTGCATTCTGTGTGCCAGGCATTCTTCCAAGGACTTAATTGAATGGATCTTTACAGCAGTCCTGTAAAGTAGGTACTGCGAATGTCCTAGCTTTGACCCTTGGGTTTTGATGATGGCAAGATATAGGGTGCATATGTCAGTCTCCAGAAAGAATGTCAGATCTGGAACTGTGAAGGTCAGAATAAAGGTGCTCTATAAAGTCTCACCTTTCCACTGCTCATTAAATAAAAAGTGGCCCAGCCATGGGGAGAGGTAGGGGTCTCCTGGGACCACAGAATCCTAATTGGAGAAGAGTTGCAAAAATAGGTACTCAGGACTCCTGAAAAGTAAATGAGCTTTGGCTGGGTTTATGTCTTCAACACTGGGACCATCACTCTCTGTCTGGTTCCAGACCTTGTGGCCGGCAGCCTTCTACTGAGCTAAGATGAAATCATCTCAGTGACCTGGTACATGTGATTTCTTATTCCTCCTCCTCCACCAAGTATTCCAAGGGAAACCTGCCTATGGATGGGATTTTCTATCTTTTAGCCATTACAAGAGATAGTCCATGTAAAGCATCTTGCACGGTGTGTGGCCCATCGCTGGTGCTCATAAGGTTGGAAATGTTACCATCATTATCCTAAACCTTTGTCATCTGACCACTGTTCCATAGTTCCTTTTGAGAGAGAGGGTTTGAATGGCCCCACAGGCCCCTCTGCATATGACAATCGTTTGTCTTTTTCTGGGAGTTCTGTCTTCCTATTTCAAGCCAGGCTAAGCATCACAGATCAGGTTCCAGCTTGTCCAGTGGCTACACTGCATAGAATAGGAATATTCCCCATGGCTAAACTATTCCCTTACACAATGTTTTTGACGTTACACAATTAAAAAGGCTTGCACATTAAAACGTGAGGCATGTGTAGGTACCTCATAATTAACTGCTGTCTATTTAACCAGACAGCTCCAGCAAGTTAATTTGATGTCTGTTACGAGACTTAATAATTGTCAGGGATTTTTTTAAAACAATTTACTGGTATAATCATTAACTACCCCTAGATTATCTTGTCAAATTGATAATTAAATGCCTCAAAATTCATTACAGAGTCAGTGTATTAATAGGAATGTAATTAAGTAATGTATGCTTATGTAATCTAGAGTTTATTATCTGTACACTTATTTATCTTTTCTACACTTATCAAATCTTCCGAAGGACCTCTTCAGAATCTATAGAAAACCAAGAATCAATAAATGTCTTATTAGATCCAAATGATCAACTTAATTGAGAGACTGTGAAAGAAATATGGATTCTTCATATCTGTGAAGAGGGAAGAAAGATTATTCCTATTTCATAGTACGATTATCAGTTGGGAAAACAGAGGTCCTTTCATTCCTTCTTCTTATTCCTTTGCCCTCCTTCTTTCTTCTTTCTTTCCTTCACTTCCACCTCTCCATTCCTTTCCTTCCTCCCTGATTTCTTACCTCTCTTTCTTCCTTTTTAAACTTTTCTTTCTTTCATCAAACATTTAAGTGCCTGCTATGTGCCAGCCATTGTGTAAGACACTGAGGATATATGTAGGGTATGATTCTGGTCTAATGTAGCCAAGGAGAGAGACATGTAAAAAATTGCAGTGCAACAGTGAATGCTAGCCTGGAGGTATGTACAAAGTGCTAAGAGAGCACAGAGACAGGAACAACTAACTGTACTGGTAGTTAGGGAAGCGTTCTCAGAGGGGGTAACATCTGAGCTTTCCAGAGATCAGGATGTAGGAGTTTTCCAAGGAGAAAAAACCTGAGAGGGGCGTTCTAGGTGGAGGGAATCACATCTGCAACAAACAACATGGATCACTCTGGAGTTAGATGGAAAGGGATGAATTTTGAACATGATCAGAGCTGTGTTTTTTAGCGATTTCAGTAGTTCTGTTACACAGTTACAATGTCCAGTGGCTTGCCACAGTAGCCTTGAGTCCTCCAGATATGCATGCAAATTGCAGTCTGGCTGGTCTTTCCCTTCCACACCCTCTCCTCCTGGCGATCATCAGGTGCCCAGGGTTTTACAGGTTGCATCAGATTTCTGCTCCATTGTCACTGTAAAGATACTCATATATTTCAGATCACATATTCAAATTTTGAGTTTGATGAATAACAACATATTTCAACCTGGGTCTCCTGAAAAAGGAATCAGTGGTTCAGTCTGTTTATCTCCAGAAACTCTCTGACATGCTCGGGAGCAGCAGAAATCAAACTCAAGGATGTTTGGTCAAAGGAACACTCCTGGATAAGATTTAGAAGGGAAAGAGCCTTAAATTTATATTAATAGCTTTCAAACCTCTATATAGAACCCACTCATTCATCATAACTTCTTATGTTGTTATCCTTCATAACTCCTGAGACACACAGGAGTCAGTGGCAATAATTTTTGTCCTCACCAAGTGTTAATCACTCTAAAAGTGGCTGCCTGCATGGAGTTTCCCCTGGCAAGATGGCTAAGTGCCTTTTGGGAAAGCAGGGAAATTGGGAGAGAGAAAGGGTGGAAATAAAAAACATATTCTGGTATTTAAAACTATATTGACTATATTCAGCAAGTAGAAAATGTGTTCAAAGTCTCTGAAGACTTTTTCGTGATGCTTAGAAATCAATTTCATATGCTAATGCTATCCTTAAGCTCAGGCCCATGGACTAATCTGCTTGGAGGGCTCTCTTTGCCTCAGGAAATAAGTACAGTGCATTTCTGATACTGATGTGCTCTGTGTGGGCCAGGCCTCCCTAAGTGATGTGTTCTGTGGCCAGCAATGTTTTAAAATGACTAAAATGATCACATTAGATGATCACATTAGACAAGATTGGGGGGTATCAAAGTCAATGGCTAAGTAATCCTGAGGGTAGAAAATTCTCTAAACTCTGAGCTTGAAAGTGTTTAGAAGTAACAAAAGACACTCTATAAATACAAAGTAGCTTTCCTAAAAAACTATAGGTTTATGGAAAGCAGACCTTCAAAACCCTGAGATCTATTGTAACACATCTGCAGGTTTGACAAGAGAGGTAATTCAGTGTGTCAAATCTTCTGGACCAAGATGCTAGATGGTATTAGTGATGCCTGGACTTAAATCTGATGATCTAGTTTGAAGTCCCCTCTCTGCTACTTGGAATGACTCGGGACCTGCAGCCTTCTCTCTCAGGGCCTCAGTTTTCTTAGCTGTAAAATGAAGATAATTGTCCCAGCCCTGCCCATCTTATAAAAGATTCCCGCTCATGGGATCAAAGGAGATCATGAGTGTAAAATACCATGTAAACAGGTCATGAAACCCTACAGAAACGTGAGGGGAGAGTGTTATGATTAGACCTAAAAGGCTGTAAACATTTCAGAGGAAAATATTCAGTACTCAAAGTATATGGTTAGAGTTAAGGGCTGTCACCAGCATCAGATCCTGGCTGGCAGGCACAGATCAGCAGGTTTGCACGTTCCTGTCCGTGAAAAGGGTTGCTCTTCCCAGATGCCCCCCATGGAGGCAGTTACTGTCTGTGATTACCTGACGATCTGTCTGCATCCTCAGTTAGTCCGCAAGTTCTGTGAGCGTAAGGAGCCTGTCCACTGCGGCAGTCTAGCACGGTGGTAACCGTACAGGATTTTGGGACAGGCGGCCTGGGGCAGTCCTAGTTCTAGCCCTGGCTTTGCCACTTACTGTGTGACTTTGGGCAAATTACTGAATTTCTTCAATTAGATTTCTCGTCTGTGATAGGAAATAAATAAATGTGCCTAACTCACAGTGTGTTAAAAAGATTAAATGTGGGAGTACACGTCAAGTGCTTAACATAAAGCCTGGCGCATAGAAAGTGCTCAAGGAATACTGGCTACCTGTTGTTATCATTACTATAATAATAATAATTATTATTATTATTACTGTTCGTCTTCCCTCATATCTCCAGTGCTTAGAACACTGTTTAGCATATAATAGGTATTCAATAAATAGGTGAGGAAAGAATAAAAATGTACGTCCCTGTCTCAGCAGATGCTTATACGGAGACTAATGAATCCTAAAGGTCAAAAAATAAATGGAGGAAGATTGGGTTGTGTGGGCTGGGATTTCAAACCTTGGGGCTCTTTCTACTGTTTACCTCCATCAGTAAAGAAAGCAGTTCTACCATGCTGGAAATTTGTAGTATTAGGACTTGAGATATTAGAAATAACTTCTAAGGCCAGTATCTTACTGGATTCCTACACCGACCCTGTGGGACAGGTATTACACTACCCACTTCACAGGTAAAAGCACTGAGGTTCAGAGCAGGGAAATGTCTTGCGCAACCATCACACCTCTGGTCAGAAGAAGCACTGAAATTCGGTCTTCTGGTTCATTCTTTCCTCCCCCTGGGAGGAGACCCAAGGCTAATCCACCCCAGGACTGGGTCTCTGATAGTGGCCAGGGAGAATATTCTGGAGAAGGACCTGGTTTGTCTCTTTGACTGCAACAACCAAAACTAGGGGAGTAGCTCCTATATTTCTAGATTTTTTTAGTTATCCATTAAGAATTTCTCATCTATGAGTTTAACCAAAGCCTTGTGAAGCGTATTATCAGCTCGGCTTGTACTTTGGTTTTGAATCCTAATTTCCTTGGCATATGAAATGTGCCTCACTATCGTCTGTGCTGGGTTTTCCCCCAACACAACTAAGCTGCTACAACCCGTCTCTGCTCTGAAGATGGAAACCAGAAGCCCCAAAGGTCTTTCAACCTAGGTCATTTAGTCAAACCAGAAAGAAGTGTAATTACACCATGGCTCAACTTTATAAATCTTCCAGATTGCCTGCAGACAAAAGCACTTCTCTCAATAAATCTAAAACCCCTGATAATTTCTTCTGAGGAATTACCAGTGAGTTGCAAAACCAGCATGGTTATCCACTGTCTGACCTTCTATCCAGTCTTGTTCTCCTGTCTCTCTCTGCAGATGGCATACCTTTGACATTCTTTCCTTCAGTGTTTCCTGAGAGCCAAATCCTCTGGTTCTACTCAAACATCTCCATCCTGGCCTCCTTCAGTTTTTCACATCTTCCTAACTTTGCGCATGTCACTAACCTTAAGGCTGTGTCCTCTGTTTTTTCTTCTCGCATTCTCTCACTCCTTTCATGAGCTCTGGTGCCAGCTTTTAAACCAGGTACTGAGTATACAAAGAGGAATAAAATAGAGTATCTAACCTCAAGGAACCCACAGTCTGGTAGAGAGGAGATGGACAGGTGAATGAAAACCTCTAAGTCTAGTGAAGTGTTGTGCTTTGATAGGGTTCGTTGGTGCTTGACTGCAGGGCACAGTAAAGGGTGAAGGGCAAAAAAGTCTCTGTGGAAGGCATCTTCAAGGATGTCTTGGAAGATTAGAAGGTACTCCTCACTTGGATAGAAAAGGAATGGCTTCTGCAATAAAGGCACAGCTTGTACAAAAGAACCAAAGGAAAAAAATTTTGGATTTTGCTTTCCAAATCTGAAAGATGGGGATAATAATATTTAACTTGTGATGTTGATAATGTACAAAAATAGAGCCTAGTAGTTAGTAGATACTCAGTGAATGACCAATAATACAACAATAATAATAAACACCTTTCTCTTATCAGCCCTCCTATTTCCTTATTTATTTTATTTTTTGTTTTTGTAAAAAGATGGGATTGGACTAGAAGCTTTTTTTAGACGTCTTTCTGAATGTGATATCCCGAGATGCCTTAAAATCCTCTATGAAAATTTAACAACAGTGCAATCCCTTCACCTCCATACATTCCCTTAATGCTGCCCAAGCCTCAGTGCTCCCTCCCCTTTGAACGCACAAATCATTTATTCTAAGAACCATCAGTTTCACTGACAAACAACTGGTGCCTTATTTGGTATATTTCACCATCACATAGACTGTCACATTTTGTGTTGTTTAACTTCATACATGGACACCCCTTGTCTCCTCTTGATTGTAACAAAGGTGGGTGATACTGGACTTAAAGCAGGAACACAAGATTTCAGTCCTGGCTCTGGTATGTACTGGCGACCAGAGTTTAGGTAATTTCATTAATCTCCATTTTCTCACCTATTAAATAGGGAATGTGATCATGGCCACCTTTGGGAATTTTTATGGTATTTAAATGAGATAATGTATATGATGGTACTTTACAAACTATAAAGCATTATAAAGATAGGAATTTTATATTACATTTGTCTCTGCACCTGTACTAATCAGGACACTTTCGGTTACAACAAACAGAAACCCAACTCAAAGTAGACTAAGTGAAAAATCACGCTTTGGGCCCATAATGAAATAATTGCAACAGATATCCAGTGAAAAAATCAGAGCAAGGTTTCTCTTCTTCCATCAGCTATGCTTTTCTCTGTGTTGGTTTCTTTATCAAGCATCTCATTTTCTTGGTGTTTCTCAGCAGCTGCAGGTTTATATCCTATCAGTTCAAAAACAGTAGCCAAAAGTTGTTTTTTTTCCCCCAAGTAATTTCGGCAAAAATTCCACAATTAACTCTTTATGGAGTGACACGGACATGTGCCCCTCTCCAGTTCGGCCACTGTGGCCAGCAATTTAGATATGCTGATTAGCCAAGCCTGGGTCTCCTCCACAAACAGAGCCTAGAGGAGTAAGATCAGCTGCTCAAAAGCCATGTGGATTGAGAGCGGGAGGGGTGGTTCTCTGAAGGAAAAGTGAAGCGCTGTTGCCAAAATAGGAGAAAGTAGTTACTGGAAAGACCAAAACAACTTTGCAGCATCAAAACCATGAGAGCTTAACAGACAAACGCTATGTGGCAATGCCATGCTGCACACGCTGGGAAGATACCGTGGTGAATTAGAATGTCAATTCACTCAACAATTCTGAAAGAAGACAGGTTGTGGAAAGTTCCAAAGCGGGGATATTCATAGGGCATATATTGGGAGTCCAACCAAATGTTTAATAGCTTTCATTTTGTTGATTTCAAACTGGCCTAGTTTTCTTTTCAAACTGGCATTGGTGAGCATGACAGCAAGAGGAACAGAGAAAGTTCTGAGACCATATTTTTAAACAAAGTCTTTTAAATTAAAACATCCACTCGTTTGAATACCTGTTGGAAAGCGGGAGGGCCTCTGATGAGTTCACCCCAGGACAAGCTCCGCGCTATGGTGCCAGGCTGCCGGGAGGCAGGGAAGGGCAGAGCCCACAGCGACAGCACTGTATTGTCTCCTGCCAGCTGGGGCAGCTCCCTCCTTCCGCAAGCCTCCAGGCAGCAGGGCCTCCTGGCCTTTGGTATCCTTTCAAGTAGACGTGGTGGGGGCTCACCTGGGTGCCCCCGTTCAGTCCTCCATCTTAGCTCTGGTGGCAACTGTCTACATTCATTGGCAGCCACTGGACAGAATCTAGCGAGAGACTCAGGAAATGCCAGAAATGGCCCCACTTTGTGCTGCTGCTACTTTGTGTGGGAGAATGAACTGAGCAAGGGAATAAAGGGTCTTCCACCTCTTCTTCCTCTTCTTCTCTTCCCACCTCCTCCGTATCTTCCTTCCCGACCAAATGTATCTCTTCTCCTCTTCCCATTTGCCCCTTCCGTTAGGATGAAATCCCCTGAAGGACAACACACATGTCTTAATTATGGACAAACCCCTGGTTGGGGGACGATATTAAAGACAAATAAAATGCAAATCATGTCTTTTTTTAAAAAAATTAATTACTTTTTGGCTGTGTTGGATCTTCGTTGCTGCACGTGGGCTTTCTCTAGTTGTGGTGAGTGGGGGCTGCTCTTTGCTGCAGTGTGCGGGCTTCTCATTGTGGTGGCCTCTCTTGTTGCAGAGCACAGGCTCTGGGCGTGTGGGCTTCAGTAGTTGTAGCACGTGGGCTCAGTAGTTGTGGCATGAGGGCTTAGTTGCTCCACGGCATGTGGGATCTTCCCGGACCAGGTATTGAACCCGTGTCCCCTGCATTGGCAGGCAGATTCTTAACCACTGGACCACCGGGAAAATCCCCAAATCATGCTTTTAAACTTCCATTGTATTAGAGGGAGCAGCCTCACTGACGATAACCCAGAGGTAGGCAGTCGTGGCCACCCCACACATCTGGTGGTTTTGGGAATTTCAGAGGCAGAAGTAACTTCTGCCGGGAATTCATGGGATGTTTTCTGAAGGGGGTTTTCCTTGAGTTAGATCTTGAAGGCCACTCAGTGAAAAACACACGTAAACCTGGCAAATAAGAGCGAAGGATATGGGCACAGCCACAAGAAGGGAGCATGCTTAACGCACCAGTGTTTACACCGTTTGCTGATGGGCTGTAGTCCTTCACTCAGAGCTTGATTCATTTTAGTTTATACAGACTGCTCGTAAATTTGGTTACCTATAAATACGTATGAGACCAAAACCCAGCAAATTAAAAGTGGGAGAAAGGGCTACTACAGGCAGGCTCTTGAAAATGGAGAGAAATACGAGGTGGATGGGTTGATAAGAGAGGAGACGGAAAATCAAAACAAAACCCTGCCACAAATCCTCAAGAATAGAAAAATCACAGCAATCTGGATTGAGTGTGGAAGTCGAGCAGTCCTTAAATTGAGAGTCCTCTAGAGTGTCATCCTACGTTAGAGTTCAGTGAAGAAAGTGACAGCTTATAGTCCTTTCAGAAATGGCTAATTTATATTCTTTATGCTTTGTTTTAGAATATAGGCAAATGCATAATCGATTTTAGAAAGAGTTCCATCCAAACTGAATTACAATAAAATCTGTATGAAAGCCAGAAAACTTCGGCATTTGGAATGCTACCTTCTAGAGAAGGAATAATGTGGTTTGACTTTTAATAAATCCAGAAGTGCTGTGAGTCATTTTATGTCACACAGCTATCTTTCAGTCTCCTTCTCATCATCTCTATGCCTTCTGCATTCATAAGGTTTCTTTTCCTTCTTCTCTGACTGTGGCTTTCATCAGCTCCCCTCCTCATCCTGGCACACTGGTGCTGTTGGTCCCTCTCCTACAATATGGCGTGGAGGGGCAGGGGAGGGTCTCTGAGGCGGGGCCTCGGGACCTGGGCACTGGGCTTAGCTTCCTACCTAAAAGCCAGAGATTTTAGAAAAATCACTTTCCTTCTTTGAAACTCTGTTTTCTCATTTGGATAAAAGGGGATAATAACTCTTATTCATGGAGTTGTGAAAACCAAAGGCATTAATTGATGTGAGATTTGTAAACTGAACAGTGGTTCCATTCTCAGCCTATACACTGCGCTTATAACTACCCCTGCTTCTAAGCCTCCTTTGCATCCTCATCTCTTTCCTTCATTTGATTGTTAACTTATGTGAGGTTGTGTTTTTCTTGATTTTTTTTTTTATCTCTTTGAAGAAAGACTTTCTTGAATGGCTCTGCAGTGCACTGCCCAATGCTAGTCACACGCCCATGCAGTGGACGGGGTCCTCTATGGTTGTGTGATGCAGGGGGTCTGACTAAAGAGCCTCGCAGGTTGCCGTCTCTGTGAATAGTAAACATGAGGGATTCTATTTTCTATCCCTGATACTTGAGCCCTGTCCTAGGACATAAAATATTATTGAGTACTGGATTCTGGGCCCTGAATCAAAAATGTTGCACTCTATTATTCAGTTTCAGGCCCAGCTTTCAGCCTCGCATTTCATCTTTGATTGGATTGTACTGGTCATACTCTTGGCAGAACCCATCAGCCACAGAAGTGTTCTGGTGAAGAGGAGTTTGGGGCCATCAGAATTTCAAAGTAAAAGTTAGTAAAAAAATTGGCAAACCTGGTGTTTAAGACTTTGGTGTTTTAATCTCAAAATCTTTGTAAATAAAGATATCTTGACAGCCAATCTTGAAAGCAGGGGGAAAAGATTACACACGGCTCTCCTATGCTCCCTTCCCCCTTTTCCAATGATTAGGGAGATTTTATAGCATCTGTGAAATAATGTCCTCTGACCTCCACTTGTTTCTTGATCAACTTCAGTTTCCTCATCTGCATAATGAAATAAACCATATCCTCTTCCCGGCTTACTACAGAGATGTCCTGTGAAGGCACTGAGACACAGAGCCTGACCCCTATTACGTACTCAAAAATGTTCGGTGAATCTGAGACAGTGGTGGCAAGAAGCCCACCTCTCCCACTCTCTGGTGATGCTTTTGTTGCTGGGTAGCTTTGACATAGAACTGTCTACCTCACAGTGAGAGAGAGAAAAAAAATCTGTTTCTGTGTCACTTTCACCTCTGGGACCCCCTGGGCAAGGCTGAAGGGTCTTCCCAGGTTCTTGGCCTCCCCCCGTAGTGAGGACAGACAGCAGAGGGCCGAGGAGCCAGACAAGCCTCTGTGGTTACGCACTTATTTATTTCCTTATTTATTACTTTTGCAGCTAACATTTTTACAATCATGTTATTTTGTGGTTTGTTTGCAAGATGCATTGTGAGCCAAGCTTGCTTCAAATGTTCCCTAAGTTGGAAGAGGATTGCATTGGGAGCCCAGGGAGAGGGGAGGGGAGGGCAGGAAAGCAGTTACACAAACATTATATAATTGATATATTTGTTAATGATCCTTTCTTTGTAATCAAGCAACCTAAGGCAGATGGAGATATGAAAACTGAGAAAGCATCATGGGCTCCTGTGTAGCAGTAGGAGCAGACTCTGCAACCTCAGAAGTGAGGTGGAGCAGCCTGGGGACTCAGGAAAGACAACCCAGGAGGAAGCCCCACTCCTGCTCGTGGACCCCCAAGCACCAAAATGGCATCTTTAGAAAGACATCAGGAGAGGTCGGAAGTTGGTTCTAGAGGAGTGATGAATAACGAATTCATTCATAGTTGTTATTATTAGGGAGCTTATTATAAGTGGTTTTTGAAGATTTTAATAAAAACAAAAACCCAGTTTTCAGAGACTGGCTGAAATGGCCCTCAAGAGATACTCTCCCAGAGCTGCTTTTCTTTTTAACTCTATATTTTTCTCCCTACCCTCCTCCCCTAGGCTATAGTAGATTCCTGAGAGGATGCCCTGTTGTTGCTGAATCCCATTTTGACTGTATTCAAGTTTGTTCTTGCATTATTCCATCTGGTTGCTCCCCAAACCACTTTCCTTTTTTACTCGCCTTGTAAATATTTACATAAGAAGGTTTTTGCCGGATCCTATATTGGTGGATTGGCACAAAGCAAAGAGTCTTGATGTGTTTTATTCCTTTTTCGTGAACAATTTGGTTAAGTGGATTTCCTCCCAGCTCATTAAAAAAAAATCCTTTTATTTTAATAACATCGTCAGACACTAAACAGCATCAGAGGGAAAAATAAGTTTGCAATGTACAGCCTCGCGTGGCAATCTTTGAGCTGCTCTGTGGCTGTTGATGGTTAATGCAAGAACTGTTGATTGTAGTGAAGGGCTGGAATGCCACATGCATTTAAAGGCCTCCTCTCCCTAAGCAGGACAAGGATCTGTGCTGTTCTCTGGGTGGCTGGGTGGCTGAGAGATCAGATAGCTGAATTAGGAGATTAAGACACGGTTCCCAAGTGTCAGACACCAGCTCATCTTGCCACCCTCCCTAAGGCTCTGTCTTTGCTTTTTCTTCTCTGTCAGCCCTCTTGGACAAGTTCAACCTTGCCTACAGCTTTATTGAACCACCTCTCCACAGGTAAAATCAAATCTCTCTGTTTAGCTTTGACCTCTTTTCTGAGTCCTAGTTCTGTATTTTTAGCGCTTCTAGACATTTCGGCAAGAGCTATCAATACCCTAACTCCACAGATCCAAAGCTAACCTCCTCTCCATCTGGACCTGGTCCTACTCTGGGTCCTGGGAACGTAGCCTCTCATCTCCACCCAAAGCTGTGGTGTTCACTCAGACACTTCGTTCCTAAACTGTCACCTTTGACTTCTCCCTATTTGTTCCTCAAATCTAATTAATTACCAAGTGCTATGGGTCTTAACACCTCATAGAGACTTGCCTGGGTTTATCTCTGTTTCTATTGTGGCTGTCATTGGTCTGGGTTTCTTTACACTTTATATATTCATTTATCCATGGACTCATGTGCTTAACACAGAAATTGATTGAATATTTCCTATATGTTAGGTGTCTAGCAGGTGCTGGGCATACTGAAATGGACAAGATAAACAAGAATAGTACCTAGTGGCAGATATACATTAAAAATTTTAAATTATAAAACTGCACGTAGTGTGCACAGGAGTAGAACAGGGGAGGGAGGTCACAGGTTTCTCTGTCTTATGACTCTCCCAAGATCCTGCAACACACTCTTGCCGTATTTCTTTATCTGACTGTGTTGCTTTTCTTCTCAAATGCCGTCAATCCCCATTGCCATGACTTACTCATTTTGTGCTATTCATTCATTCACTTATCGTTTATATATTCCTGTGCTTCTCCATCATGCCATGCTGTTTATTGTCTCCATACTCTTGCTATTGTGGTTCTTTCTTCCTTTGTTACTTTTTTTTACCTCACGACACCCAGCAATCCTTCACTTGGTTAATTAAAATCACCTTCATTAATGCAGATATCAATGCTTCCAGGAAGACCTCTCCATTCCTCACAGAACTATAACATGCTCACCAGTTTTTTTCCCCATCCCCTCCTCCCACCCATTAAGCACCTGTTCTCTCTTTATGAGAGCATAATAGCATTTGATACTGATTAATTCGGCTGTGAACTCTGGGATCTGTGATGCTAGCCTTGACCTAAACTTGGTCTTTGTAGGATGTCTTTCTTGAGTTAAAACCCCTGCCTTCCCTAACAGAGTCTTTGATTTGTCTGATGCCTCCCATTCTTGGTCACTTTTGCCTGGGGTAGAGCCTGCTTCCTATAAGCTGCAGTCCCTAGAAGCTACTGTTAACACTGGGCTCCTTGGTGAGTAATGGATTGTGCCAGATCTAGAACAGGCAGAAGAGAGAGTTTCCATATGACTATTTTATTATGTGACCTAGAATGTAAAGCTGG
This sequence comes from Hippopotamus amphibius kiboko, assembly GCF_030028045.1. Lineage (NCBI taxonomy): Eukaryota > Metazoa > Chordata > Mammalia > Artiodactyla > Hippopotamidae > Hippopotamus > Hippopotamus amphibius. The sequence goes on from NC_080191.1 coordinate 163,680,980, forward strand.
GCAGCAGCATCTTCATGAGAAATATTACTGCTCTGTGTTCCTTCTTTCTCTTTGTCCAATTTGTAGATGGGGAAGGACAAAATTTAAAGAACAGTATCTCGTATGTGTTATAATGAATTAGAAAAGGTGATAGAGATGTTAGAAACTGGTTTCATGAGCCTAAATTTTGACATTTGATTTCCGGGATGCGTGGCTGCAATAAAAACTGGTGAGATGATGTGATGTTTTGTCAGTCCAGTTAGTCTACTTTGTTTTGATTCCCTTCTATTTAGCGTCTCCTCACCCCACCCCTTTACAAAAAAAAAAAAAAAAAGCAAGATTCCTGAGAACACAGAGCATCTGCTATGGAGACATTGTGAGCAGCAGAGCAACCCGAGGATGTTGAGTAACACCTGCCTGCAGCTGGACCGAAGATGGGACTGGGTTCTGAGAAAGACTGTGCATTCTCCCTGTTGGAAAGACAGACATCATTTCGGGAAATATTCAATAAAAAGCCTTTGAGACACAGAGTCCCATTCATGGTGGGAGGGATTGAAGGGAGCTGTTTTCCCTCTTAAGGCTTGGCTCAGTCTGGAGGGATGCTATTTAATGTAACCCAGACTGATTATTTTGTTGATCATGTTTCAAAACCCCTGCCCTTTAAATGAGTTCCCAGAGTAAATTGAGTGCAATTGTGGGAAGTTCAACTTAAAAAAAAATTCTTATTATGTTTTTGAGATTGCAGGCAGAGACTGACAGAAGAGGAATGGAAACCAGCCCAAAGACTGAAAACTAAAAGGGGCTGGGGGTGCAGACGAATCGAGCAAAGAAAGATGAGGATTCTGGGTCGGAAACTCTTGCTGAATGAGTCATCCCGCAGGATAAATAAAACCTCACTCATCACCCAGTCTTCCTTCTCCGTAGCGAGAGAAGCAAACAGTGGGGCCCTGGAAAAACATCAGCAACTTCTTGTAGCATCTGTAGGTGGGGAAGTCTTCCAAGCCACAGAGAGGGCTGTGAACACGCTTACCGGGGCTCCAGTTTTTCTCGGCCAAATAGGAAGAACCTCCAAATTGACCTTGGAAAAACATACTCACTGAAGGAAAAAAATATTCTAAGCTCCCTCTCTGTATTTGTGTTAAGAGATTTTTTAAAAAAAGAAACAAATAGATTGCTTTCCAGTTTTCCATGAAAAGAGTTTGAATGCTCTCAGATTCGCAGTGGTAGAATCCTTGAAGTGGGTTTTGAAAGGCTGCAGAGAGGACTTAAGCCTTGTCCCTTGTTAATGAACACAAGGTCATGCGCATAGTAAACCGTATTCATATTAAAAAGCCGAAGGGGGAAGCATTCGAGCCACTCCTTTCTGCAAAGATTGCAATTAGCATTTTTATGAAGAACATAAACTCTCTGTGTATCAAAGATGCACTTTTATTACCCTGAAACTGGCTCCAATAAGCATCCCGCAAACGTTTGGCTCTTCCCCTTCCAGGAGGAGGCCAATTAAAACAGTCTGTCTCACTGCCAGCCTCTACCCACCCCTCAGTGGGATAGCAACAATACTGAGCTGGTAGTGTGGGCGCCCTCAAAAGTCGCTGTTCAGTTATTGGGCACCTGGAAGGAAAATAATGATTCCTTGGCTGTCATCACACACATACACACAAAAACAAAAACCCAATGCTTATTTTACTTTTCCCTCTTCACTCCAGCGATGAATTGCTTGGTTCAGAAGGATGATTTAACGCGCCACCAATTGTGTCAGCTGTTTTCCCATCTCTGGGGCAGCAAGGCTCAAGGGAGAAGGGCGCTTGACCATGTCTTGGTGGCGCCAGCATGCTTTTACAAAAGGTATTGTCCTCTGGAAAGCAGCCTGTGCCAGTGGGCTGCTCCCTGGAGCAGAAACTCACAGCTGCACCGTCCCTCTGCGGCCACCAACTGACTGTTGCTTTTAAAGTTGTTTCTTCAGGTATTTCCTGATAGGGCCAGTGTGGACGCTCTATCATGGTGTGGGGCAGAAAGTGGAAGGAATAGTGTCTGGCTGCTTTTGGAGCCAAAGGCACCGGGCCAGGTTTTACCTCACTCACTTGGTTCTATTTGTCGGCCAAATGGGTCTTGCTGAAATATTTAATCTCCATTTACGCAATAAACAATCTTGAACCAAAGTCAGGAAAAAGTATAAATAAGCCCAATATCTCTTTCAATGGAAATGGCACTAAACACAGTGTAAGCAGATGATGCTCAGGAAATGTTTCTGGAATGAAGGAATTAATACAGCAAGGCTAGGGAGGGAAAGCCTTCTACCAAAAGGCTTTAGATACAATTTAATAGTATTTTCTTAGTGTACCTCTATCCATTTCCCTCCATTTTCTGAAAGGTGATGAAATTCAATCCGGTCATTGCTATACTAACATTACCTCTGACAACGTCTTCCAGATTTCAGACAAAGAGCAGGGCTGATTTCTTACGAAAACAGTTGTTTTAGTGCTTGGAAGTGTAACAGTTTTGATGCTTTTGGCTGCAAATAGTAAGTACCTCTGAAAACCAATCCAAACAATTCAGATATATTAATAAAACTTACAAAATAAGACGTCCAGAGATTAGCAGTTCTGGGATTGGATCAGCAATTCATCAGTGTCAAAGATTAAGACCAACGTTCCTGGAATTTTCCTTGTATTTCATTCATGCTTTCAAGATGGCTGTTACAGTTCCAAGCATCATATCTTCATAGAATAATGTCTAAAGCACAACATAAGAGTTTTTTTGAAAGATCTTAAAGATTTCCTGTTATACCTAATTATTCATAACTGGGCTATATACAAAATATGAGGGTGAGTCAAAAATTATCTGCATTCTGGCTATAGAATTTATTTTAATTAACTTTTAGAAAAAACAAATACATCATTTCCCAACATAATCTCCTTGCTTTTCAATACACTTTGTCCACCTGTCAATAGCTTTTGTATTCCCTCATTAAAAAGTGTTTTAGGCTGAGCTGCAAGCCACAGATTCACCGCTGTCTTCACTTCATCAGAAGTGGATCTTCATCCTCATAGGATGCTTTCAGGGGATCAAACAGGTGAAAGTCCGATGGAGCAAGATCAGGACTATAGGGAGGCTGCTTTAACGCTTCAAAATGAAGTGTCTGCAGAGTGTCAACAGTGTGGGCAGAAGTGAAAGGACGTGCACACCCTCAGACCACATAAAATGAATCACTGCACGCTGCTCTTCTTTCCTGCAAATCACAAGTGAGGCATCCATTTTTGCTCACACTGCGGTTGCAAATGAACTGATGTAACATGTTCACACCTGTACAGCAGTGACTGGGGAGACAGCAGCCTTGAACAGAAAGTGCTAATAAGACAGTGCGGCCAGGAGACATGTTAATATAACCAGAGTGCAGATAATTTTTGATTTACCCTTGTATAAACATGTTTCCATGATTGACTTGGAGCCATTGTAGTAGTTTCTCAAGGCTGCCATAAGAGAGTGCTGCCCATAACAAAGACATGGTGGCTCTAACAACAGAAATGTATTTTCTCATGATTCTGGAGACTAGAAGTCCAAGATCAAAGTGTCCACAGGGTTTTTTTGTTTTTTTGTTTTTTGTTTGTTTTTTTTTGAGTCCTCTCTTCTTGAGTTGGATATGACTGTCTTCCACCTGTGCTTCATATGGTCATTCCTCTACGTGTGTCTGTGTCTTAATCTCTTCTTCTTATAAAGACACCAGTCACAATGGACTAAGGCCCACTCTAATGCACTAATGACTTCATTTCAACTTGATTACCTCTTTAAAGACCCTATCTCCAAATATGGTCACCTTCTGAGGTAATGGGGATTCAATATGGTCTGAGTTCTGGAGAGATACAATCCAGTCCATAATATCCATCATGACTGATCCTTTGGGATTTGGCATATTACTGCTCAGGCAGCACTGGGGCTTGGTTAACAAGGAAGAAGGAAGAATGACTCACTCACTAGCATTGTTATTTTTTCATGTAATGATTGCTGAAATCCTTCATTTCCCCAAACTTAACCAGTTTTGAACAGGCCAATATTAGAAATGATTCAGAGAAACCAAAGATCAGGTAGTTGATCACCTCTTTCTCTAGATATGCTCCCTGACACATGGCTAGTCAGAATCCACTGAGAGCATACACTTTTGTACTGTGGTAAGTGAAATAAATGGGTTTCCTTAACAAATGGTACAAGCATTTCTCTTAAGGAAGAAAATGTCTTGGTTTAGCAGAATCCCTGACAAGATGCTTTTGGAAAAGTAATACTCAGAGGTCATGGGCTACCAGGAGTCGAGACAACAAAAGAGAAGACTAACCTTCTTTGAATAAATGATGAACAGGAATCTGGGAGTGAGGGAAGAAACGTGAAGGAGTACGAGGGAAAAGACAAGACATTAGAAGGTTGCATAAAGCTGAAGACCTCAGGAGAAAATTGGACAGTGACAATATTCAATTGTGGGAGAATCAAAGGCATTCTCGAAGAAAAGTCTGGTGTTCAGTTTGAATACATTTTTGTTGGTATGATATAGCTCTCTCCTCAGTTACCTTCCTTTGATCATTATTAAAACATGAGTACACACCCATCTCAAGGGCGTAGAGTGTCAGGAAAGGGGCAGGGCTGCAACACCTTGGATATGCCATGAACAGAACTGGTAGATCATCCACAACTGGAACTGATTCAACCAAAGCAGGACTTCAGAAGCACAGGCATCTGTGAGTTCTAATCACTTCCAGCTCCTACCTCCAGTCAAGAACAGAAGTCTGGAGAGACACTTTCAATTTTTATAGAACACTGAAAGGGACATGGAAGTAGGATGTACCTGACTCAATCTTATCTACGCTTTAAGAGGCAGAGAGATCCCAGATGTATGTATTGTAACCTCATTACTTTTTAGAAATAACAGTCTAAACTTTTGTGTTCTATGAGTGATGTAAAAATGTTTCCCCGTTATTATCCTTTATTTTCTAAGTCTTCAGCTTTTGTCATATATGATTATTGCAATTTGAGAAAAATAGCATGGACTTCAAAAAAATATTTAATTTATGTATATATTTATTTAAAAAATTTATTTTGAGATAATTTAAAATTGACATGCAGTGGTAAAAAACGATACAGAGAGATCCCATGTACGCTTTACCCTGTTTTGACCTATGATAACACCTTGCAAATCTATCGTACAATATTATAACTAGGATTTTTGACTTTCATAGAGTCAAGATACAGAACATTCCATTCCCACAAGGATCCCTCTTACTCGCCTTTTAGCCGTATCCATTTCTGGCTTGCCTCCTTACCCCCTTACCCCCTGGCAGCCATTAACCTGTTCTCTATTTTTATAATTTTATAATTTTGAGAATATTACATTAGTGGAATCATACAGTATGTAACCTTTTGGGGTTGGATTTTTTTCACTTTGCATAATTTTGTGGGGGGGGTCATTCAGGTTCTTGTGCGTATCAATAGATTTCCCCCCACTTTCCATTGCTGAGTAATACTCCATGGTATGGACAGGCCACAGTCTGTTTAAATATTTACCTATTGAAAGACATCTGAATTGTTTCCAGTTATGGAATATTACAAATAAAGGTGCTTGTTATGAATTGAATTGCATCTCCTCATACATTGTTGTCCTAGCCCCCAGTACTTCAGATTATAGCTATATTTGGAACTAGAATCTATACAGAAGTACTCAAGTAAAAATGAGGTCATGAGGATGGGCCCTGATCCAGTTTGACTTTTCTTATAAAAAAGGTAAATTTGGATACAGGCACGCACACAGAGAGAACACCATGTGAACATGAAGTCAGAGATGGGGATTATGCTTCAATAAGTCAAGAAGCACTGAGAATGGCCAGCAAACTTCCAGAAGCTGGGTAAGAGGCATGGAACAGAGTCTCTCTCACAACCCTCAGAAGGAAGCAACTCTGATGACACCTTGATCTTGGATTTCTGCCTCCCAAACTGTGAGACAACAAACTTTTGTTGTTAAAGCCACCCAGTTTGGTCTACTTTGTTACGGCAGCACTAGAAACTAACGCAGTGCCATAAACATTTGTGTGTATGGTTTTGAATGAATACAAGTTTTCATTTCTTTGGGATAAATGCCCAGGAGTACAATTGCTGGTTCGTATGGTAATTACATGTTTAGTTTTGAAACAAATGGCCAAACTGTTTTCAGAGTAGCTGTACTATTTTACATTCCCACCAACAACATATGAGTGACCCAGTTTCTCTGCAGCTTCACCAGCATTTGGTGCTGTTGTTACTTTTTATTTAAGCCATTCTCATAAGTATGTAGTGATAAATCATTATGTATTTATTTAAATTTCTTAGCAAATGACAATGGACATTTTTTCTATGCTCAGTTGTTTGTTTTCACTATTGAATTGTGAGAGATTTTTTATAATATTTATTATTTATTTTATTTTTGGCTGTGTTGGGTCTTTGTCACTGCAAGCAGACTTTCTCTAGTTGTGGTGAGTGGGGGCTACTCTTCAGTGCGGTGCATGGGCTTCTCATCACAGTGGCTTCTCTTATTGCAGAGCACAGGCTCTAGGCATGTGGGCTTCAGTAGTTGTGGCACATGGGCTCAATAGTGTGGCTTGTGGGCTCTAAAACACAGGCTCAGTAGTTGTGGTGCACAGGCTTAGTTGCTCCTCGGCATGTGGGATCTTCCTGGACAAGGGATCGAACCCATGTTCCCTGCACTGGCAGGTGGATTCTCAGCCACTGTGCCACCAGGGAAGTCCCTGAGAGTTTTTACATATCCTAGACAATGGTCCTTTGTTGTATATACGGTTTGTGAATATTTTTTCCCAGTCTGTATCTTGTTCTATCATATCCTAAGTCTTTCCTGGAGTAAGAGTCCACTTTATCATTTGTTTCCCCTTATGGATCATGCTTTTAGTGTAATTTGTAAGAATTCTTGCCTAGCCCGAGATACCAAAGATATTTTCCTATTTTTTTAAAATAAAAGTTTTGTAGTTTTCTATTTTACGTGTAAATCCATAATCCATTTGAGTTAATTTCTACATAAAATGTAAGGATTATGTTGAAGTTTGGGTTTTTTGTTTGTTTTTTGCTTGTAGATGTCCAATTACTCCAGCATCATATGTTGAAAAAGGTGTCTTTCCTTCATCGAATTGTTTTTGTAACTTTGTTAAAAACAGTTGAGCATATTTTTGTGAATCCAATTTTTGGTTCTCAGTCTTGTTCCATTGATCTTTGTGTCTATTCTTCCATCAATACCAAACTGAATTGATTAATGAAGGTATATACTAAGCCTTAATATCAGGTAGCATGATTTATATCATTTTATTTTTCTTTTCTTCTGTCAGTCTCTGACTTTTATTAATGTATTTAGCCTATTTACATTTACTCTATTGATATCTTAGAGTTATGATTGCCATTTTTAATTGTCTTTTTATTCTATTTTTTGTTTCTGTTTCTGTTTTTCCTAATGTTCTCTGGGTTACTTGAAAGCTTAGAATTCCATTTTGATTTTCTATAGCTTTTTTGAATATCTCTTTTTATAGCTGTTTTCAGCAGTTGCTCTAGGTTTTACATTATATGTACATAACATCACTGTTTACTGGTGTCATTTTACCAGTTTGAGTAACAAATGAGACTTTACCTCCCTTTATATTTCTTAACTTTCCCCCACTTAAAATATAACTTTCTTAAACATTTTCTCTACATACCTTTAGAAACACATCACAGTAATATGATTTTTTGCTTCAATTTTCAAAAATAATTTAGAAAACAGGAATAATTTAGAAAAGAGGAGAGGGAAAGTCTATTTTTATTTATCCATATTTTTTCTTACATGTATTTTCTCCCTTCCTGGTATTACTTCTTTTATGATTTCTGTTTAGAGAACTTCCATAGCTATTCCATTATGGTAAGCTTTCTTATGATAAATTCTTTTAATTTTCCTGTTTCTGAGAACGTCTTGATTTCTCTTTCACTTCTGAAAGATATTTTCACTGAACATTGGATTCTGGATTGACAGTTCTTTTATTTACGCTGAAAAATGTTGCACAACTTGCTTTGGCTCTACTCGCCCTTGCTGAGAAATCCACTGTAATCTGAATGGTGTTTTTCATAGAGGTTTGCTCTTGGTTTTCTTTTGCCACTTTCAAAAATTTTTTCTTTGTATTCAATTTTCATAACTTTGACTATGATACATATTGTTGTAGATTTCTTTGTTTTTTTTTCCTTTTTTGCATTTGATCAGCTTCTTGAATCTGGGAATTTAAGTATTGCTTTCGTGTGTGTGTGTGTGTGTGTGTGTGTGTGTGTGTGTGTGTGTGTTTCCATTTTCTCTGACAAATTTGGGAAGTTTTCAGGCTTAATTCTTCAAGTATTTTTTCAGTCCCACCCTTTTTCTTTTTTCTTCTAGAACTTCAATTACACAAATGTTAGATCTTTTGTTATATTCCCACTCAATATACTCAAAGGTACTTGAGGCTTTGCTCATTTTCTCTCAGTCTATTTTTCTCTTTTGTTTAGATTAGGTAATTACTACTGTTCTTAAAGTTTAGTAATTAATATGTTCCCTCCATTTTGCTGTTAAACCCATCCATTGAGTTTAAAAATTTCAATTATTGTATTTTTAAGTTCTAAAATTTTAACTGTTTTGGGGGGGGGAGATATTTTTTGTTTCTTGCTGAGACCTGTTTTTTTGCTGGCATTTCCTATTTTGTCATGTGTTTATAATTATTCATTAAAGGGTTTTTATGATGGCTGCTTTGCAAAGTTTGTCAGATAATTCTAACATCACCATCATCTCAGTGTTGGCATCTATTGATCATCTTCTTTCATTCAATTTGAGATCTTCCTGGTACTTGGCATAAATGTTTTTTTTTTAATTGAAACTTGGACATTTTGGTACTATGTTATGAGAAACTGGATCTTACTCAAACCTTCTGTTTTAACCTTCTTTTAGTGACTCCACTTAGGCAGGGAGAGGGGAGGACACTGCATTGTTACTGCCATGTAGGGGTAGAAGCTAGGTTCCCAACTTAATCTACATTGACACACAATTGTTGGGTTCCTTGTTACTGCTGGGTAAAATTGGGAGTTCCAGTTTTCTTTTCCTCTTTTCTCTCTCTCTTTCCACCCAATTTCTTTGACCCATTTGAGAATAAGTTGCAAAACCTAACAACTTTTGTGTATATGTCCTGAAAACAAAAATATTCTTTTACATAACCACGGTACATTATCAAAGTCAAGAAATTAACATTGATACCATATTATCTAATCTTACAGTTACGAGTTGTCCCATTTACATTCTTTGTAACACAAGAAAAAAACCTCACACATTTTATAGGTAAGTACGGTATGTTCTTTCTGTTGTGTTGGATCCTGAGAGTTGCTGTATTATTTTACTGGGCAATCAAACACCTGATTCTCTTTATCTTTCATTCTTTGTTTTCACCAAACCCACTCTGATTCTTTACATTTTTTTTTTTTTTGGTGATGTGGGATTTTATTTTATTTTATTTTATTTTATTTTATTTTTTTATTGGAATATAATTGCTATACACTCTTGTACCAGTTTTTGAGGTACACCAAGGTCAATCATCTGTATTTATACACATATCCCCATATCCCCTCCCTCCCTCGACTCCCTCCCAAGCCTCCCCATCCCAGTCCTCCAAGGTATCATCCATCATCGAGCTGAACTCCCTTTGTTATACAGCAACTTCCCACTGGCTATCTATTTTACAGTTGGTAGCATATATATGTCTATGCTACTCTCTCACTTCATCTCAGCTTCCCCTTCACCCGCTGCCCCCCCAAACCTCAAGATCTCCAGTCCATTCTCTGCATCTGCGTCCTTATTCTTGTCTTGTTACTGAGTTCATCAGTACCATTTTTAGATTCTGTATATAAGTTAGCATACAATATTTGTCTTTCTCTTTCTGACTTACTTCACTCTGTATGACAGACTCTAGGTCTATCCACCTCATTATATATAGCTCCATCTCATGCCTTTTTATAGCTGAGTAATATTCCATTGTATATATATGCCACATCTTCTTTATCCATTCATTTGGTGATGGGCATTTAGGTTGCTTCCATGTTCTGGCTATTGTAAATAGTGCTGCAATAAACATTATGGTACATGTTTCTTTTGGGATTATGGTTTTCTTTGGGTATATGCCCAGTAGTGGCATTACTGGATCATATGGTAGTTCTAATTTCAGTTTTTTAAGGAACCTCCACACTGTTTTCCATAGTGGCTGTACCAACTTACATTCCCACCAACAGTGCAGGAGAGTTCCCTTTTCTCCACACCCTCTCCAACATTTGTTGTTTCCAGATTTTGTGATGATGGCCATTCTGATTGGTGTGAGGTGATACCTCATTGTAGCTTTGACTTGCATTTCTCTGATAATTAGTGATGTTGAGCATCTTTTCATGTGTGTGTTGGCCATCTGTATGTCTTCTTTGGAGAGATGTCTATTTAGGCCTTCTGCCCATTTGTGGATTGGGTTATTTGCTTTTTTGGTATTAAGCTGCATGAGCTGTTTGTATATTTTGGAGGTTAATCCTTTGTCCGTTGTTTCGTTGGCAACTATTTTTTCCCATTCTGAGGGTTGCCTTCTTGTCTTGTTTATGGTTTCTTTCCCTGTGCAAAGCTTTTAAGTTTCATGAGGTCCCATTTGTTTATTCTTGATTTTATTTCCATGATTCTAGGAGGTGGGTCAAAAAGGATCTTGCTTTGATGGATGTCATAGAGTGTTCTGCCTGTGTTTTCCTCTAGGAGTTTTATAGTGTATGGCCTTACATTTAGGTCCTTAATCCATTTTGAGTTTATTTTTGTGTATGGTGTTAGGGAGTGTTCTAATTTCATTCTTTTACATGTTGCTGACCAATTTTCCCAGCACCACTTATTGAAAAGGCTGTCTTTTTTCTATTGTATATTCTCACCTCCTTTGTCAAAGATAAGGTGCCCATATGTGTTTGGGCTTACTTCTGAGTTCTCTGTTCTGTTTCATTGATCTTCCTTTCCATTTTTGTGCCAGTACCATACTGTCTTGATCACTGTGGCCTTGTAGTATAGTTTGAAGTCAGGAAGCCTAATTCCACCCACTCCATTTTTCCTTCTCAAGATTGCTTTGGCTGTTTGGGGTCCTTTGCCTTTCCATACAAATCATAAGATTTCTTGTTCTAGTTCTGTGAAAAATGCCATTGGTAATTTGATCGGGATTGCATTGAATCTGTAAATTGCTTTGGGTAGTACAGTCATTTTCACAATGTTGATTCTTCCAATCCAGGAACATGGTATGTCCCTCCATCTGTTTTTGTTGTCTTTGATTTCTTTCATCAGTGTCTTAAAGTTTTCTGCATACAGATCTTTTGCCTTCTTAGGCAGGTTTATTCCTAGGTATTTTATTCTTTTGGTTGCAATGGTGAATGGGAGAGTTTCCTTCATTTCTCTTTCTGCTCTTCTGTTGTTAGTGTATAGGAATGCAAGAGATTTCTGTGCATTAATTTTGTATCCTGCTACTTTACTAAATTCATCAATTAGTGTTAGCAGTTTTCAGGTAGTGTCTTTAGGGTTTTCTATGTATAATATGTCATCTGCAAAGAGTGACAATTTTACTTCTTTTCCAATTTGGATTCCTTTTATTTCATTTTCTTCTCAGATTGCTGTGGCTAAAACTTCCACAACTATGTTGAATAGTAATAATGAGAGTGGACACTCTTGTCTTGTTCCTGTTCTAAGAGGGAATTCTATCAGTTTTTCCCCATTGAGAATGATGTTGGCTTTTGGTTTGTCATATATGGCTTATATTATGTTGAGGTAATTTCCTTCTATGCCCATTTTCTGGAGAGTTTTTAGCATAAATGGATGTTGAATTTTGTCAAAAGATTTTTCTGCATCTATTGAGATGATCATATGGTTTTTATTCCTTCAATTTGTTGATATGATATCACATTGATTGATTTGCATATATTGAAGAATCCTTGCATTCCAGGGATAAACCCCACTTGATCATGGTGTATGATTTTTTTAACGTGCTGTTGGAGTCTGTTAGCTAGTATTTTGTTGTGGATTTTTGCATCTATATTCATCAGTGATATTGGCCTGTAATCTTCTTTTTTTGTGACATCTTTGCCTGGTTTTGGTATCAGGGTGATGGTGGCCTCATAGAATGAGTTTGGGAGTGTTCCTCCTTCTGCTATATCTTGGAAGAGTTTGATAAGGATAAGTATTAGCTCTTCTCTAAATGTTTGATAGAATTCGCCCGTGAATCCATCTGGCCCTGGGCTTTTGTTTATTGGGAGATTTTTAATCACAGCCTCAACTTCCGTACTTGTGATTGGTCTGTTCATAGTTTCTATTTCTTCCTGGTTCAGTCTTGAAAGATTGTATTTTTCTATGAATGTATCCATTTCTTCCAGGTTATCCAATTGATTGGCATATAGTTGCTTGTAGTAGTCTCTCATGATCTTTTGTATTTCTGTGGTGTCCGTTGTTATGTCTCCTCTTTCATTTCTAATTCTGTTGATTTGTGTCTTCTCCCTTTTTTTCCTGATGAGTCTGGCTAATGGTTTATCAATTTTGTTTATCTTCTCAAAGAACCAGCTGTTAGTTTCATTAATTTTTGCTATTGCTTCCTTCCTTTCTTTTTCATTTATATCTGAGCTGATCTTTATGATTTCTTTCTTTCTGCTCACTTTGGGGTTTTCTTTGTTCTTCTTTCTCTAATTGTTTTAGGTGTAAGTTTAGGTTGTTTATTTGAGATTTTTCTTGTTTCTTAAGGTAGGACTGTATTGCTATAATCTTCCCTCTTAGAACAGCTTTTGCTGCATCCCATAGGTTTTGGGTTGTTGTGTTTTCTTTGTCATTTGTTTCTAGATATTTTTTGATTTCCTCTTTGATTTCTTTAGTGATTCCTTGGTTGTTTAATAGCGTATTGTGTAGCCTCCATGTGTTTTTATTTTTTACAGTTTTTTTCCTGTAATTGATATCTAGTCTCACGGCGTTGTGGTCCGAGAAGATGCTTGATATGATTTCAATTTTCTTGAATTTACTGAGGTTTGATTTGTGACCCAAGATGTGATCTATCCTGGAAAATATTCCATGTACACTTGAGAAGAAAGTGTATTCTGTCATTTTTGAATTAAATGTCCTATAAGTATCAATTAAGTCGAGATGTTCTAATGTGTCATTTAAAGCTTGTGTGTCCTTATTTATTTTCTGTTTGGGTGATCTGTCCATTGATGTAAGTGGGGTGTTCAAGTCTCCCACTATTATTGTGTTACTGTTGATTTCCCTTTTTATGGCTGTTAGCATGTGCCTTATGTATTGAGGTGCTCCTATGTTGGGGGCATAGATATTTACCATTGTGATATGTTCTTGGATGGATCCCTTGATCATTATGCAGTGTCCTTCCTTGTCTCTTGTAATAGTCTTTACCTTAAAGTCTAATTTGTCTGATATGAGTATTGCTACTCCAGCTTTCTTTTGACTTCCATTTGCATGGAATATCTTTTTCCATCCCTTTACTTTCAGTCTATATGTATCCCTTGGTCTGAAGTGGGTTTCTTGTAGGCAGCATATAGAAGGGTCTTGTTTTTGTATCCATTCAGCCAGTCTGTGTCTTTTGGTTGGAGCACTGAATTCATTTACATTTAAAGTGATTATTGACATGTGTGTTCCTATTACCATTTTCTTAATTGTTTTGCATTTGTTTTTGTAGTTGATTTCCTTCTCTTGAGTTTCCTACTTAGAGAAGTTCCTTTAGCACTTGTTGTAAGGCTGGTTTGGTGATGCTGAATTCTCTTAACTTTTGCTTGTCTGGAAAGCTTTTGATTTCTCCATTGAATCTGAATGAGATTCTTGCTGGGTAGAGTATTCTTGGCTGTAGGTTTTTCTCTTTCAGGACTTTCAGTATATCCTGCCATTCCCTTCTGGCCTGCAGAGTTTCTGCAGAAAGGTCAGCTGTTACCCTTATGGGTTTTCCCTTATATGTTATTTGTTTCTTTTCTCTTGCTGCTTTTAATATTTTTTCTTTGTGTTTAATTGTCATTAGTTTGATTAATATGTGCCTTGGTGTATTTCTCCTTGGGTTTATTCTGTATGGGACTCTCTGGGCTTCGTGGACTTGGTTCATTATTTCCTTTCCCATGTTGGGGAAGTTTTCCACTATAACCTCTTCAAATATTTTCTCAGACCCTTTCTTGTTTTCTTCTTCTTCTGGGATGCCTATGATTTGAATGTTGGTGTGCTTAATGTTATCACTAAGGTCTCTGAGACTGTCTTCTGTTCTTTTTATTCTTTTTTCTTTTTCCTGCTCTGTGGCAGTTATTTCTCCCACTGTATCTTCCAACTCACTTATTCGTTCTTCTGCCTCAGTTATTCTGCTATTTATACCATCTAGAGTGTTTTTAATTTCAGTTATTTTGTTGTCCATTGCTGTTTGTTTGTTCTTTAGTTCTTCTGAGTCCTTATTGACTGTTTCTTGTATTTTCTGTATTTTGTTGTAGAGATTTTGTATCATTTTTACTATCATTACTCTGAATTCTTTTTCAGACATTTTTCCTATTTCCTCTTCAGTTATTTGGTCTTGTGGTTTTTTTTTCCTGCTCCTTTGCCTGCATGGTGTTTCTTTGTTTTCTCATGGTAGTCCAAACTTCAGGGGTTGCTTGTCCCAACAATAAAGGGGTTTCAAGAAGACTGTCCAAGTCCCAGACTAATGGCAAAGTGTTGAGTCAAATAAATACTAAGTCTAGGAAACACATACATGTATAAGACACACAAATACTGAATCCAATAGAACATAAGGCACTAGAAAGACCTGGCAGACGAATCCCAGTATGCTATTAGACATTCAAAGAAGAAACCAATAGAATTTCAAAACCAAAACAGAACAGAACAGAAACAAAAGCAAAAACAAACAAACACGCAAACAAATAACACCACACACACACAAACAGAAATCCAGGGAGATTTTGCAAGCTAGGATCAAATATAAAAAAGAGCTAGAGTACCACCAGACAGACTGGAGATTCTCAGAATGAAATTAGACAATTATACTAAGAACTAAGATAAAGACAAAAACCTAATAATAAATACCAAGGTGGTGTGTCATGTGGAGAATAAAGCAAGGAGACTGAGCAGATCGATAATGTTGCTTATAAGTATGTTAAGATAAAATAAACTAAAAAAGGATAGAAGACAGGGCAACAGAAGAGCATAGCGTGACTGGCAATATGAAAATAAAAAGAAATAGAAATGTATAAAAGATAATTATGAAAAGAAGGTAGGAGAGATATATAGTCAGCACTACAAAGAACTTAGCTAGAGATGGAAATACATAAAAAGGCTAAAAATAAAAATAGAATAAAAAATAGAGTAAAAAATGTTATACAACTTGTAGATCCCTTAGGACTAAGATCATAATTAATAAAGAAAAACAAAAACAAAAACAAAAAACCTGAACTGACCCCAGAATGGACCAGTTCAATAGAATTAATACTAATATTTCTGTTTCCTGGGGGTCTCAGCTGTAAGTGTCCTTCTACCCACCTTGGGTTTTTGTATTATTCTGTGACCAGCAGAGCTTCCTTTATTGTTGTCTGTAAGCGCTGGTTTGTGGGGAGGGAGAGGGTACAGTAGTGGCTCCTTCCCCGGGAGTGAGTGAGCAGTGGCCCACTGTCTGTGTCGGTTCAGTCGGTGTGGAGGTGCCTGTTGCAGAGGGATGTGGAGGTGCCTGTTGCAGAGGGACGTGGAGGTGCCTGTTGCAGAGGGATGCCGGTGGCTCAGGTGTAAACAGAATGTCTCAGAGTTGGGCCTCTTTTTGGGGTTTTTTGGTCTCGGCTGCCTGCCGGCACTCTAAGCCAGTCTGGCCCGAGGGCCTGAGGGCCATTGTTATCCTTGAGTGCCTTAGCTTGGCCCTTCCGGGGTCCTTCCTCTGTCTGTCACAGGCGCCTAGAGAGAGAGGCTGCGCCCGCGGCTCCTCCCCCCTGCTTGTGGGTCAGCAGCATCCAGCCGCCACTGTGGTCTCGCAGCCCTCTGCGGTAGGTACTCCTCGCTGCGGACTTCTTCCCTCCTGCCCTCTCGGTCCGTCACCTTACTGGCAACAATGTTTCTCACCCTGAACCAGCCCTCCGGTTCCCATGCTCCCGCTCCCGGACCCTCTGTTCAGCTGTGGATCGAGGTCTCAGTCCGGGAACGCTGAGCTACGCTGCGGACCCTCCGTGTGTTTCTCACTCCCTCCCATCTGCCACAGCTCCGCCGCTTCACCCTCTTTGAGCCCTTGTAGATGCCTCCCTACCGGTCATGTCGGGCTCCTTCTGGTCCTTTCTGGTGTCTGAGGTCGTCTGCTGGCATTCAGTTGGTTCTCTGTGGGAATTATTGCGTCTTTTGGTGCGTTCCCAATGCATCTGTGGAGAGAGATGCATTCCACGACCCTCTACTTCGGTGCCATCTTTTTCCCCTCATTTATTTATTTAATTTATTGGCTGCATTGGGTCTTCATTGCTGTGTGCAGGCTTTCTGTAGTTGCAGAGAGCTGGGGCTACTCTTTTTTTTTTTTTTTTTAGCAAGAAGTAGATTTATTAATATAGGACGCTTGTGAGTACGCAGGCAAGGGGAGCTACTCTTCATTGCAGTGCACAGGCTTCTCTAGTTGTGGTGAGGGGGACCACTCTTCGTTCTGGTGTGCGGGCTTCTCATTGCTGTGGCTTCTCTTGTTGCAGACCACAGGCTCTAGGTGCACAGGCTCAGTAGTTGTGGCATGTGGGCTCAGCAGTTGTGGGCTCTAGAGTGCAGGGTCAGTAGTTGTGGCGCACAGGCTTAGTTGCTCCGTGGCATGTGGGATCTTCCAGCACCAGGGATAGAACCCATGTCCCTGCATTGGCAGGCAGATTCTTAACCACTGCGCCACCAGAGAAGTCCCTGTTCCTGTACTTTATAGTGAACCAACCTAGAATCTCTTTACTTGTATCTAACTGGATCTTCACCTGTACCAGTCTTGTTAGGACAGGAAAACAGAGTCAGTCTAAGCAATGCAGGAATATGTTTTATATAGAATATAAATGTAGATAATATTGAATTATACAAAGAACAGAGTTTTCGAATTCTGTACAGAATATAGAATAATATTTTAATATAGGAATTAGAGATTTTTCTGGGAAAGGGAAGATTTGGAAGTGTTCAGTTAAAATATCAGAGAAACAGCCTGAAACTCTATAATGAGTAGTTTCAAAAATTTCACCAGGAACCTGCTGCAACTCTTGAGTCTCAGCTCCCAATCAAGTATCTTGGTTGGCTGTGTTACTTTCCTCTGGCCACCTGTGTGGCCACCTTGACCTCCTTAATCACTTCTGCCTTCCAATATTTAATATGAGTTTTTCTTATTGACATACTCTATCTAGAATTATATAACAAAGGGGATTCTGAGAAATGTGGTTAAATGGCTTCTGATTTATCTGAATCTCCTTGATGAGTGTATAATGCCCCATAATGGGAGAGGTATTAGTTGGGAAAAAATGCAACTGGCTCAGACAATCTGTCTTTCTGGAAAATTACTCTTACAATTAGAAATACATTGCTAAATTCTGCCACCGAACCCACGATCGAGATAATTTGATGCTCCTTTCCCATCAGAATGTTGAATTTATTTTTGCTATTTTCACATAACCCAACTGATTCACCTTAAATTACTGTCTAAATGGGGCATCTATCGTAGTTTCTAATCTATACTTTTCATTTGCTTGTTTCTTCTTCCATTCCAACTGATTAGTTTTAGTCAGGGCTACCATGATTTTCTATGGCTCTGATCCCATTTTTGGCCACAGTTTACTGGTCCATGAATGGTATCCTACTCAAATTGGGGCAGTCAGGGTGTTTTCTTATGTGGAAATGATTTATTGGTCTAAGTGTGGGTCCTTGATTGGACTAGGCCATCAGAATTAGTTCGAGAATTTCTTGAAATGTAATTGAGAAAGAAAGTCTTTGTTTTCTTGTGCAAAATTCAAGAAATCTTGGCAGCTCTGTTTCCTGTTATCTGGAACAAGCAAGTTTGCAGTGAGAGGAAAGGAAAGTGACACATAGAGAGAAAAAGAGCAAAAAAAAAAAAAAAAAAAAGACATGAAGAAAGAGAGGGTGTGGTCATGTTCAAGTCTCTGCTTCTAGTTGTTCCAAAGTCCAGCTTCATCTCTCCTCTTCTCGTGGTTTGCTTACTCAAATCTTGTTTTGTTTATGTGGACCAATTACCACTCTCCTCCCAGCCACCCCTCTTCTCTTTTTTTTGCTAAATTAGTTCAAACCAGATTTCTATCACTTGGAAACACATATTATCATAACAGTGGAACAAGTGCAATGTAACTTGCATTTGTGAAGCTTTCCAAACCACTTTGTTTGAAAAGCGGTCATTTGCGGTAGTCACAAACATTACCTCCACATCTTCTGAAGGGGTCTTTCAACAATCAGAGTTAATGCTTCAGGTTTGAATGCTATTAGATACTACATATGCACTTTTATATCTCTTATTTAATTTAAATTTCCTAACAAAGAGGTGAAGATTTTTATTTATATGCTAAAGATGAGAAAAACAATGAAAACTTTAGAGAAGTTAAGTGATGTCTCACAGGACATCTAAAAAGTAAGTGAGATCAGCTTTTGCATAAAGCACTTTTGTGTAAATTGGAGAAAGGTACACACTCTTGTGCATAGCACTGAACCATGACGAGAAAAGCATGCATTAGATTTCAGATGTCACTTGTCTTTACCAGTTAGTTGTCCTTGTGCACTGTAAAACCTTGGAAACCATTATATGGTACCTGGCAGAGTTCATGTCATAGAGTGGATTTGAACTTTCAACTTTAAGTTCATTTATTTCTTTTTACCTTCAGCCATGCTGTATCTATTTGTCTTTTCCACAAATGGCTTAATTTTATGATACATCTAGAGTAAATGAAAACTACATCAGTCAGTGCAGACTATACATGCTGTGATAGCAAACAACTCCAAAATCATAGTAATTTATCATAACAAAATTTCATCTAGTGCTCATTAAAATTCTACTAAAAGTCCAAGTGTTTCTCTAGGGCAACCGTCTCCCATGTGGTCACTTAGTATCTTAGGCTATTTAGATCTTATGGTATCCCCATATGGTTACATGCGTCTGCAATTCTCGCGGCAAGGGAAGAGCTAAGCTATAGGTTCAAGCATCTGCAATCAAATGCTCGTCACCTCTGCTCACATTTCATGGTCAAATCAAATCACACGGCCATGCCCAACTTCAAGAGGCAGATTAGTGCAATCCTCCCTGTACTCAGAAGTAGAGGATACCTAGATAATGGTGAACAATAGTAATAGTTACCATATGAACTTGTGACTATTCAGCTGGAGTTAATGATTAAGGCAGGTAAGTATGAAGCCTGCATAGTCTTGGATCAGAAAACTATGAATCAGTGCTAAGGAAAATATTCTCTCTCTGCTTTTGCCATTACTTTAATCACTAAGCTTGGGAAAGTCAAACATAAATAATACTATAGCTTTTTATTTTGCCCAGCATTATCATTGTAGATAACCTCTTTGTCTTTTATATGATGCTTCTTCAGAGTTAGAAAATCTAGTGTTCAAGCTACTAATAGAGTGGTATTTATGCAGCCTACCACAAAAAATTGTTGTAAACCTCAAATTAAATAATAATCACAAAAGGGCTGTGTATACTTTAATATTTTAAGGTGTTATCAATTTCCCTTTGGACTTCCATCAGGAGCGTGTCTGATGACTTTTCAGTTGAAAGTTGATTGGATGCCTCTTCAGAAGGCATAAACTCACATTTCCCGATAACCTACAGGCCTCTTGGCAACAGACTCCCATAAATATTTATTTTTTCACTGAAAGACCTAGTTAAGTGTGGCTGAGTGGAATAGGCCTGGGGTAGAAGGTAAGGGCAATCAGGAGAAGTTGGTGATAAGGGATGTGGCTCCGATGGAAAAATAAAGCGTACTATAGTATAAATGCGAGCCTGCTGAGATCTGCTCTGTGATTCTCTTTAATAATGGAGTCGAGAGGTGTTAATGAGCACGACACAGGGCACACAGCCATCAAGTGAATTAGTCATAGCTCGATTCCTTTATGTGCCTTGTCTAATGGCAAACATTACCCAGCAATCACAGCAGCAGCGCTCTCGGAGCAGAAGGTGTGGAAGGGAGGAACGAGGCTGCCTGAAAACTGTTTTACAGAGCCCTGCACCAATTCACAACAGATAATAGAACTCAAAGCCAGACAGATAATAGAAGAGACAGCCATTTATTGCTAAGAGACTGTCTGAATATTTGTGCGTAAAACAGCCCACTCCAAGTTCTTTAATCACATTTCCCGAGCAAAAGTGGCAAAAAAGGAAAGCCACGTGGCAGGCTACTTCCATTAGTGTATTCTAAATGAGTATAAAGAAGAGGAATGAGTAGATACGAAGAAAAAGAATACTGCCAGAGACTGCAGATCAGAAACAGAGCCTGGCTGTTTGAATCCAGCAAAGTGGGACACGGTCTCCTTGTGGGTAGAGCAGGGTGTTGGAAAAAGATCTCATCCTGGACTTCTTTGATATTCAGCATTGTTAAAAGAATCCTAGCTTGCAATTCTTCTTTGATTCCTAAAAGAGAGGATGGCTCACTCAGACCCCATTCTCTCTCACTTCATGCCTAGATTTTGGCACTTTTATAGCATTGTGGATAGTGAATGGGGACAGATGTCTTTGGTAAAATCTGGGGGATGAAACGCATGGTTTTCCATAAGTTTTTGTAAAGACGAACAGTCTTATCTTTTGCTAAAAGATCTTCAAAAAGACCCCGAAAGGAAACATATTACAAGGTACCTTCTAAATATAATATGAAATTAAGAAACTTTGTATTTCATATTTTTTCCCACTCCATCTGGCAATCATGTGTTCTGTTCTAGTGCCATATTTTAAGAGAGACATTAACCAGATGAAGAGCACCCAAAAGAAGATGTCCAAAATGTCACTGGAATGTGAAACCATGTCGAATGGTGGGGCATGGGGAAGCATTTGATGTGGGGAGGATTATGAGTGAGTAGCTTGACAGTATTCAAATAGCTAATTACTTTCTTGTGAAAGAGGAAGTGAATATATTCTATAAAGCTTTAGGGAGCAGAAAAGGGTGACTAGAGTGAAGTAGAATTGGTTGACCTTTGACCTTAACCTAATTATAAGAAATGATCTGGCAGTGATTAGAGCTGTGCAGGAATGGAATGGACTGTCTGGAGGAGGAGTGAGCTCCCTGTTAGTGGAACTGTTCAAGCAGAAGCCAAGTAACCATTGATCAGGGATATTGTAGAGAAAAGTTAAGCTGGAGAGTATCCTAATTGATGTGAAGTCCACTTGAATCCATAGGGTCTGTGATATTTCTCTTGTTACTGGTCTCCTCACGGAGGTCCTTGATGCACTGTAACCTGGAACCCAGGAGATGAGCAAGGATGGAAAAATGGGAACTTTAAAGGCTGTTTGAAATGGTTTTTCTTTTCTTCTGCAATCAGGAAGACTTCAGTATTTACATTATCATGATTATAGAAGCAAGGTTTATTGTTGAGGTAAATAGTAAATCATGATTTCTTACGTTTTTGTACAATTCTCTGGTTTTCCTGGAGTTAGTGATTGCCTTATTAATTTTCTTCATTTTTAAGTACATATAGCTAATTAATCCCCATGTGCTCTAACAGCTTTGTAAAATACTCTGCATTATTATTTTATATGTAGTCAACTGTACTGTCGTCCACCAAGTCCATGTGTAACAGTTTGGTACCCAAAATTGTTAGTTGCGCATCCAAAATTTACTCTCCCTTTCTCTTTTATTAACGGAAGCCTAATATTTGTTTAGGGAAGCAATATGTACAGCTTAAAAATTGTTTGCAGCAAATATTGTTCATAAGATACTCATAAGATCCCTAAGATACTCCTTCATCTCTTTATTCTCTGTATCCTCTCTTTTTTTTCTTCCTTCCTCCCTGATTATGCCAATTTTATGTAAGGGATCAGACAGCCTTTACATGACATGAAACAATCATGTGAATAAAATATGCAAGGAACAGAAGAGTAGAAAGAGACTGGGATATGAAAACCCAAGATTTTTTATCTTTGGATTTCTGGTTGAATGTGGGGGGAAATATCTGCTTGATTTAATCACCTTGATTAGGTTTCTAAGATTTTCAGCTAAATGTAACTCTAACTGCTATCAATGCCATTTTGAATCAGTGAATTTCTCCATAAATTATGTTGAGACATGTACCTAGTCATTGGGAAAAAACAAAGTGGAACCTTTACTTCACTTTTTATACCAAATTTAGTCTCAGATGGAGTAACAATATGTTAAAAATAAATGTTTTTTAAAAACTGTAACATTTCATAAAATATAATCTTGGATTATAGAAGGCTTGCCTCAGTATAACCCAAACTTCTGAAATAAAATGACTGCTAAATTTGACCACATAAAATTAAAAAATTTTTATACAGATACTCAAATAAGACAAATGATTAATTAACAGGAAAATGGTTGCCACACTGAACTATAAATCTAATATCTTTAATATATAAAGAGTTCTTTAATAGCAACAACAACAAAAATTCTCAGACTAATAGAGAATTTGGCAAAGGAAACAGACAATTCCTAGAAAAAGAAAAAAAGATCTGAGAAAAGTCTCTCACAAAGCAGAATAAATAAATAAATAAAATAACAGATAAAAAAGAACTTGAAACAAGCAGACTTAATGGAAGAAGCCAACTAAAATATTAAAATTAATTTCCTCAGAGAGAAGAGAAAATAAAGCACTCTGGAAATAAGAAAAAGATGTTTCATATATTTAAAGACAAAACACACAAACACAACCAGAGAATAAGATGGAACTTTTGAGAAATTAAAAATATGGCAATAAAAATGTCTGAAAAATTGTTGAAATATAAAATTAAGGAAATAAGCCAGTAATTAGAATAAAATCACAGAGATCATCAACACAAGAGTAAACAAAAGAAAATTAGAAGATCAAACCAGCAGCCCTAACATCCAACAATCAGGAACTCCAGAAAGACCAGAGTAAACAGCAGGGGAGAAATTATTCAAGTAATAATTTTGTCAAATCTCCCCAATCCCAAAGACATGACACTTGAGATTGGAAGTGTACTTGTGATACCTATAATAATGAATGAAAAAGACCCAGAACATTATGGACAAACAGAAGTTTCTAAAGGCTGCTAAATGATAGAAAATGTCACATACAAAGGATTAGAAATCAGAATGGTATATCCATCTATTCCTATTTAATCAAGAAAGAATGTTGAAATTTATCAAATACATTTTCTACTGAAATTAAATCTTAAACTCTGAGAAGGTGGTCTTGCTGGTATCTCTTAGCTATGAGCAATTTGACCACAGGAGGGACTTGGTGTGAGAGGGCAGATTAACTGCGTAAATTCCATCTTTATTGCTGGAAAAACAACTCAAAGGAACTGAGGTTCATCAGTGCAAGTTCCATATGGTTTTTAATTTAAATCATTTATGTTTTTCCCCCTCTATCCCTCTCTCCATTCACTTTTTTTCCCCCTTGGCAAACGTCTTCAAGATTTGACATAGGGAGGAGAATCTCTAGGCAGAGAAGAACAAATTCTGTTTCCTTACATGTCACTTTTCCTCTGGGGCTCTCTCGCTGTAATCACATTGACACCATCAGGTGGTCCCCTTTAAACACTCAATTTCCATATAGTGCAGAAAGTTGTTTCTGGTACTTTTAAATATATCAAAGTCTGAGGAAAGCTATAGGGATATCAAGTCAAAGATAAGAAAAATATAAAGTTTTGCTTACAAAGTACAGTGCAAAGTTCTGATCTTTTAGGATGACCAATGATCCTAGTTTGCCAGGGGCTGAGGAGTTTTCTGGGACATGGGAATTTCAGTTTTAAAGCTGGGACAGTTTCAAGTAAACTGGGATGAGTTGGTTACCCTAAATTTTGCCTAATTAGCTCACTGTCTAAGATACCCTCTAGCCCCAAAGAACTAGCACAAGCTTTCAGGTTTCTGAAAAGAGTTCTTATTTCTCTAGCTCCTAGTAATATTGGAGTTTGTTTGGGTTTTGGGTTAAGATGTTACGGAACTTTTTGGCCAAACCAATATATCCAGGGAGGGAACATCTGAACGACCACAACCCAAGGGCTATCTCCTATGCATCTTTGTCGCCAGTATCACCAATTCTAAATAGGGAAACTTTCTCTCTGCAGTTCATCTGCAATCTTCCTTGCCTCCTCATGCCATCCCCAGATGCCCCTCTCCATCTCCCCCAGTGTCTGGTTTGAGACATTTGAGATTGTTCAAATGAATGTAAAACCTGGCTTGCTGTTGGGTGGGAGCAGTGGAGGAAGGAAGTGGTCATATTTGGGACATACTTTGAAGGTACAGATAATAGGACTTGCTATTGGACTGGATGGCATAGAGGTGGGAGATTAAGAGGAAAAAGGATGCCTCCTGGGCAAAAAAGTGTCTGTTGGTGTCTGAACGCTATTCATCGACCACAATACTCATGGCATGCCTCTAATAAGAGCTACTGAAAAAGAGATACAATTCCAAAGTGAGCAAAGCATTTCTGCATAGTATTCAATATTCCTTCACCACAATATGGGCTTTGTGCGTGGTGGTTAGGAGCAGTAGCTCTTGAGCCACAGTGCTCAACTTTGTACTCCATCCTGCCTTTTGCTAACGGTGGATCTAGGTCAAATTAACGTCTTTGTCCCAGTTTCCTCATGAAGGATAATAAGTAGTATATATCTCATAGGATTTTGTAATGATTAAATGAGTTAACACATGTAGAGCACTTAGAAAAATGCCTGGCAAGAAAAGAAAGTTATTAAGTTTATTAACTAATTTTAATGGCTGTATGATATCCATTATATGTATATATTATAGTTTATATAGTTGATCTTCCCCTTTGTCAAACATTGAGATTATTTCCAATAATCTCTATTAGTTATAGTTCTGTAATAATCAATTTTCACATACATACCTATTTTTCCATTGTGATTATTTATTTAAGATAAATTCCTACAGTTGGATTTGTTGGCTCAAATAATCTGGAAGATGCAAGATGTGAGGGTTTTGCTACATATTGCCAAAGATTATACAAGTTTATACTTCCGCTGGCTGTGTATTTCCTCACACTATAGCCAAATTTGGACAAAAAAAGAAAACAAATTTACAAATTTGATAGAAAAACATAACATGTCCTTATTGATTAAACTGATATTTAAAAAGTATTGAATAGACTGCAAGCTTTATATAAAAATTAGCCACTGGCCATTATTCTATTGGAATATTTGACCTTTCTTTTTCAATTTGTAAAAACTGTTTACTGCTACCTATGCTTCAATCTAATTTATTTGACCGGTTGGTTATGGTTGAATTCAACGTGTACATCTTTTACTATATTACATCTGCCTTCCTTACACTGATATCATAAATAGCAGTCATATTTTTAAAGGGTTAATTAAACTAAAATTTATTTTAGTGTGTGGTATAAGTTTAATATCTGTTTTTATCTTTCAAGATAGTTAAATCGATCAATACACTTTAACTACTGAATCTTTTATTTCTTCTCTAATTTAAAAGGCTTGCCTTCCCAAAGTATTGAGCTATACCTACAGAAAATCCTATATAAGTATACAGATGGCTGAATTTTAAAAATGGAACTCATCTACCTCGTTTTTAATGTGCATGATTATTACACGTATTTGGCTCTACTTTTTGAGCTTTCTCCTCTATTCTATTTACCCATCTCTGTGTTCCTGCACCATTATTTAAAGAATTATAGCTCTTTAGTCCCATTCAATTCCTGGGTGTGTAAGTCTTTTACAGTACTCTCATTTCAAAAAGACCTCCAAATTTTGACTGGAATAATATTAAATGTAAAAATAAATTTTGGAGAATATTAACAACATAACACATCAGATCTTCCCAACCAGGGACATGTATTCATTCATTTAGGTGTTCCTCAGGTTCAGCAAATTTGAGTTGAGATACTTAAGCTAGAAAGACAAACAGCAAAACCAAAAATAAAACAAAGAAACCAAAAGAAGGGGAAGGAGAAGAATATTTTCCCTCAGGAAAATTTTTTTCCCAATTTTTTTTCTTATGGCAAAATATCCATCACATAAAATTTACCATCTTGACCATTTTTAAGTTTAGGGGTATTAAATTCATTTATGATGTGGTGCAAGCATCACCACCATCCATCTCCATAACCATTTTTCTTCTTGTAAAACTGAAACTCTGTACCTGTTAACTCGTCATTCTTCCCTCTCCCCAGCCTCTAGCAACCACCAGTCTACTGTCTGTCTCTATAATCTGACTACTCTAAGTACCTCACTTAAGTGGAATCATACAGTATTTGTCTTTCTGTCACTGGCTTACTTCTCTTAGCATAATGTTCAAGTTTCTTCTATGTGATAGCATGTTGAAGAATTTCCTTCCTTTTTAAGGTTGAATACCATTCCATTGTACATATGTACCACATTTTGCTTATCCATCCATCTGTTGATGGACACTTGGGTTGCATCTCTGTTTTGCTGTTGTGAATGATGCTGCTATGAACATGAGTGTACAAATATCTCTTTGAGATTCTGTTTTCAATTCTTTTGGGTATATACCCAGAAGCTGAATTGCCAGATCATCCATATGTTAATTGTATTTTTAACTTTTTTGAGGAACTGCTATCCTATTTTCCAGCTATACCATTATACTCGCCTGCAAACAGTGCGTGAGGATTCCAGTTTTGCCACATCCTCACCAACACTTGTTGCTTTTGTTTTTTGATAATAGCTATTGTAATGGGGGTGAGGCGGAATCTTATTACAGTTTTGATTTGCATTTTTCTAATGATTAGAGATATTGCACTTTTCATGTGCTTATTGGTTATCTGTATATTTTCTTTGTAGAAATGTCTATTCAAGTCCTTTGCCCATTTTTGAATTGAGTTGTTTGTCTTTTTATTGTTGAGTTTTAGGAATTCTTTGTATACTCTGGATATTAATTCCTTATCAGATATATGACTTGCAAATATTTTTTCCCTTTCTGTGGATTGCCTTTTTACTCTGTTGATATTGTTTTTTTGTTTGTTTTTTAAACAAGCATTCTATTGAATTTTATTTATTTATTTATCGGCTGCATTGGGTCTTCGATGCTGCACACGGGTTTTCTCTAGCTGCTGTGAGTGGGGGCTACTCTTCGTTGTGGTGTGCGGGCTTCTCATTGTGGTGGCTTCTCTCGTTGCAGAGCACAGGCTCTAGGCATTCTGGCTTCAGTAGTTGTGGCATGTGGGTTCAATAATTGTGGCTCATGGGCTCTAGAGCACAGGTTGAGTAGTTGTGACCCACATACTTAGTTGCTCCACAGCATGTGGGATCTTCCCAGCCCAGGGCTCAAACCCATCCCCCCTGCATTGGCAGGCAGATTCTTAACCACTGCACCACCAGGGAAGCCCGTTATTGTCTTTTGATATACAAATTTTTAAAATATTCATGAAGTTCAATTTATCAATTTTTGCTTTTGTTGCCTGTGCCTATGGTGTCATATCCAATAAATCATTGTCAAATCCAGTGTCATGAAGGTTTTGCCCTATGTTATCCTTTAGGAGTTTTATGGTTTTAGGTCTTACATTTAGGTCTTTGACCAATTTTGAGTTAAATTTTTTTTTGATTTATTTATTTATTTATTTTTGGCTGTGTTGGGTCTTCATTGCTGAGCTCTGGCTTTTCTCTAGTTGCAGTGAGTGGGGGCTACTCTTTTGTTGTGGTGCATGGTCTTTTCAGTGTGGTGGCTTCTCTTGTTGTGGAGCACGGGCTTAGTTGCTCCACAGCATGTGGGATCTTCCCAGACCAGGGATTGAACCTGTGTCCCCTGCATCGGCAAGTGAATTCTTAACTGCTGTTCCATCAGGGAAGTCCCTTGAGTTAATTTTTGTATATGGTATGGTGTATATGGTCCAACTTCATTCTTTTGCTTGTGGATCTCCAGAATTATTTGTTGAATAGTTCTTTCCCCATAGTCTTGGCATGCTTATCAAAACTGTTTAATCATATATGCAAGGATTAATGTTGGGCTCTTTGTTCTATTCCATTGGTTTATGTATCTATTTTTATTCTAGTACCACATGGTTTGATTACTGTAGCTTTGTACTAAGTTCTGAAATCAGGAGTCTTGCAGCTTTGTTCTTTTTCAAGATTTTTCTGGCTATTTGGGATCCCTTGGTAATCCATACATATTTTATGATGGATTTTTTTGCAATTTCTGCAAGAAAATTATTGGGAGCTTTGATAAGGATGGCATTGAATCTGTAGAATGCTGTGGGTAGTATTGACATCTTAACAATAATAAATATTCCAATTCATAAACATGGGATATGTTTCCATTTATCTATGTCTTTAATTTCTTTCACCACTATTTTGTAGTTTTTATTGTACAAATCTTTCACTTGGTTAGTTCCTAAGTATTTTATTCTTTTTGATTCTGTTGTAAATGCACTTGTCTTTGTATTTACTTTAAGGTATTTCATTGCTAGTATATAGAAATGTAACTGATTTTTGCTTGTTGACTTTGTATCCTGCTACTCTGCTGAATTCATTTATTAATTTTAACAGATTGTGTGGAATTTCTGAAGTTTTCTACATATAAGATTATATCATCTGACAACAGAGATAATTTTATTTCTTCCTTTACAATTTTATTGCATTTTGATTTTACTTTATTTAGAAATTGTTAAAGTAGACATCCTGCCATTATTCCTGATCTTAGAGGAAAGACATTTAGTGTTTCATCCTTGAGTATGATGTTCTGTGGGTTTTTCATATATGACTTTTATTATGTTGAGATAATTTCCTTCTATCTCTAGTTTATTGAATATTTTTATCATGACAGAGTGTTGAATTTTGTCAAATGTTTCTCTGCATCGAGATAATTTTTTTTCTTTATTCTCTTAATGAGGTGTATATTGTTGATCAATTTTCATCTCTTTAACCATCCTTGTATCCAAGAATAAATTCCATTCCATTTCATCATGATGTATAATCCTTTTAATATGCTGCTGAATTTCGTTTGCTAGTATTTTGTTGAAGATTTTTGCATCAATGTTCATAACGGATATTGATTTTTTTTTTCTTATTGTGACTTTGTCTGGGTTTGGAATTATGGTAACACTGTCCTTATAAAATGAATTAGAAGCTATCCCCTCCTCTTCAATCTTTTGGAAAATTTTGAGAAGAATTGGTATTAGTTATTTGTTTGGTAGAATTCATCAGTGAAGCCTTCAGGTCCAGGGATTTTCTTTGTTGGGAGATTTTTGATACTGATTCAATCTCATTACTAGTTATAGATCAATTCAGGTTTTCTGTTTCTTCATGATTTACTCTTGGTAGATTTTTGTATTTCTAAAATGTGTTCATTTTATCTAGGTTAACAAATTTGCATACAGCTGTTCATAGTACCATTTTATAATCCTTTTTTACTTCTATAGAGTAGATAGTAATGCCTCCACTTTCATATCTGATTTTAGTAGTTAGACTCTTCTCTCTTATTTTTCAGTCCAGCTAGTTAAAGCCTTGCCAATTTTGTTAATCTTTTTACTTTCAATCTATTTGTGTCTTTGGATCTAAAGTGAGTCTCCCATAAAAAGCATATACTTGGATAATGTGTTTTTATCCATTCTGATGCTGTCTTTTGATTGGAGAATTGAATTGATTTACATTTAATCACTGACAAGTAAGAACTTCTGTCGTTTTGCTATTTGTTTTCAATATGCTGTATGCATTTTTGTCCCTCATTTCTTGTATACTCTCTTATATTGTGTCTATTTTTTTTTTTGGTAAAGAAAAGCTTAAATTTCTTTTTTATTTTCTTTTGTGTGTATTCTATAGTTATTCTCTTTGTGGTTACCATGAAGATTACATAGTACATCCTACAGTTATAACATTCTTATTTGAATTTATACCAGTTTAATGTATTTCAACTATTGACAAATCTGAGGCCTAAATTATGGAGTAGAAATGTGACACTGTAGCCATTGGACATGTGGATTGGAAATGTAATATTTTAAATCACAGTGAATTTTTCAGTTTCTGGATTCACACTGTGTAGGTAGAGCTTTCCCGTTTTGTCTGGTCACTGGGGAAATTCCACATATTATATGGGCTCATACATATAGAAGAACCCTTATATGCAGTGCCCCCATTTTATAGTTGGAAACTGAGGCCCAAAGAAGTAAAATAATTTTTCAAGGTCATTTCATGCAAATTTGACCTTTGTTTTATTGAAGGATGATGCAGGTAAACACTAGCTCATTGACTAGTGACTGTGGAAGATTGAGTTCTCTGGGAAGCAGATTCGATGCAGAGATTAATTACCAGGATATAGGGAGCATCCTTGGGATCAGTGCCTGTGGAAGGGAGGGGGACAAGGCAGGAGTAGGCAGAGGGAGAAGTGGAGCTGCCATAAAGGAACTCATCTGCCTGATTGTTTCAGCGAATAACACCAGGAAATCTGGAGCTAAAAGGCTCCATCAGAGTTGGCCCACCTTGACTGCAGTGGCCAGGCCTTTACAGCCCCAACTCTTGGATATGTGCCACAACAGGAAGGGTGTCACCTTGGGCAAAGCAGCGTTGCATGGGAGGCAACCCCTGAATGGTTGACTGCGGAGAGTGATCTGTGACAAAAATCACAGCACCTGGGGTAAACAGACCTTCCTTGAAGGGGTATTAAATCCATGTCTCTTCACATCCATCACAAGAGCCTTGCTGAACAGGAGGATTAGAGATTGTGTCCAAGATTTATCAACACTTGAAGCAAAATTTGGATTTGAAAGCAGAATTCTCTGGCTTCTGATCCCTGTCTTTACCATTCTCCTTTGCTGTTAGACTGCAAACTCTTTTTTAGGAGGTTGTGATTTGGAGTTATTTGTGATTCTTAGATACGAGCTGTTGAACTGTGGAGAGTCTTGCCAATCAGGTTGGCTCAATCTTTTTATCTTCAGGCTCAACCACCACAACAAAATCATTTAAGTCTATCCTTGAAGGTTTAGCAGCTCCAGCTATAGAACAGAATACTTAATACCAAGCTCTCCAAATGTCTCACAAACTCAAGAACTTTAAAACAAACAAACAAAAACCCAAACAACAACAACAACAAACTCTGCTTACTCCATTCTCCCTGTAGTTACATGCTGATAAATGATGACCCTAAAGAGTTTTCTGATTCTACATTTTTCACGGCTGTAGACATCACCTTTATCGGATGAATACTGAGCCAGTACCAAAAAGGATTGGAGGACATTATTGCGACTTTGCTGGGAACCAACACAGGCTTCACCCAGGACCTGAATTCGGTCGTAATATTCTCCTGCCCCCTACATTGAATGTCAGTTTTTTTTTTTTTTTTCTAAGCACTTGCTCAAAGGCCACTTCCTCCAAGAAGGTTAAATGACATAAAATATAAAAAACACTTGACCACACCTAGCATATATGTGTAAGAGTTTAATAATATTAGCTGTAATTTTTATTACCTTTTTAATGGCTTTTGAATCTTCCAAATGAAGTTCTGCAATGTGTGCCCCACAGCTTATCCCCTTAGGTGGTTAAAGGCAAAACAAACCTTTTTGTTTTTCTTTACATGCCATGGTCACCTGCAGCTGTGGTTTCAGAAACAGTGATTGTGTGTGTGTACTACTTACTATTTGATCCACACCACGTGCCAGGCATAGTGTTTAAGCAGTGGCACAGAGAGGGAGAGAACCAGGGAGAATTACAGTGCCAAAGTCACCCACAAGGGGCCGAGTCACCAGGCTTCACGGTTGGAATGGACTGAGAGAGCATCTGGCCCCAAGGGCTCCTGCAGCTCCTCTGGCTCGTGGAGCCCCATGCCTCTGTGGCACTCCTTCCTTCAAATGCAGAGTAGTCCATCCCATCTCTGGACCACTGTTTTCAATCTTTCTTAATTAGCAACACTTTGGAACGTTCATCTCGGCTTCCAGCAATGTTGTCTGGGACCAGGAAGCCCAAGTTTCTGCCCTCTTCTTTAAGACTGCCCTTCAGAGTTTATGGAAACCTACTGTAGCTGATCACTGTAGAATGCAGCTGAGAGCTGCGCCTTATATACTGACTGACTTCAAAGTCATTTTGTGTTGCCTACTTCCCTGCTTCATTTCTGGTGTCTGGCTGTGAATTAGAAATTTAGTTCGCTCTTTGGAATGGGTTGGTTTCACAGTTTCCTCTTGCAGGCTAGTCTGGGAAGTCCTTTCTCCTTTCTTTTACTTACCCAAATGGGACTTTTTTTTTTTTTTTTGGCCATGCCACATAGCTTACGGAGTCTTACTTCCCTGACCAGGGATTGAACTCTGGCCCTGGCACAGTCCTAACCACTGGACTGCAAGGGAATTCCCTAAATGTAACTTTTTAAAAAAGATCCTTCATGCATGCCAGAGAATGCCATGGCTCAATATTTATGTTTATTTTTTTCCTCAGAATTGTCCCTGCTGTAATTTTTTAGAGATACCCATAGCTATATGTTTAGTTCTTGCCATCAGTCCTCTGGGGAGCTGAAGAGAATGATACTACTAGGTTGAGGATTTAGGAGTGAATTTTACCACCGGCTTCTTGCCCCTGATTCAATTCAATTCAATTCACATTTTTATCTGAGCAAAATTTAGTGAAAATAAACGTTATCAGTGAAGCCCACAAAGAGAACGGATGCTTTTGAAGAGCTGAAGGAAGACAGGCTATTAGGATGCATGTGAGCACCAGGTGTTCTTTACTTACACTTTAAAAGTTGCTGTTTTTTAGAAATAGTAATATGTTTTTGCATAATGGTAATAATACAGTAATGTGTTTCAAAAATCCAAACAGTGTTAACAGATATAAACTGCAGATCTGCCTCCCACCCTGTCTCTGTTCACTGTCTTTCCGGGCTCTTTGTAGTCAACATTCTACTCTTTATTTTCAAAACGACAAGTAAATATAAATGCGTGTTCTTATTTCTCCCCCTTTTTATACACGGGGGAGTTATAGCAGAAACCAGTAATGCTCACCAACATTCACGCTCTCCTCTATCTAGGAAAGACTTTGAGTGCGTGTATTTACATGAGGAACTGACAAGAAGCAGATAGATTGTAAACCCATCAAACTTTCTAGCGCATTGTAATGTCAGAGAAACTGTGATTTAGGATTGAAAACGCTGTTCGCTTTTCTTCAGGTTTTGTATATTTATACCAGCAGGAAATTGGCTGTGAAATGTGGACTGCTCCAAAGGAACATAAATATTCGCTTCAGATGTGGCGGAGGGTAGTGGCCGGGGAAGACAGTTGCGAAGAGGGAGCCAGCAGCTATGGAAACAGGAGACAGGAGCGCGCTTCCCAAGGGCGGCTTCAGCATCTAGTCAGCTAATCCTTCCCACCCCCATAGTAGAAGGCCTTCAAAATGCCTTCCCAGAGGGATCTAGGAATTCACAGGGATGCATCACTTTTGCATGTCTCCCATTCTCCTTTTTTGCTGAATGAGTATTTCTATTTTGGTAATCCTTCCTTATTCCACTATTTTATATTCCATGTAGCTCCTAGGTCACTGGCACTTAAGGAGATATAGCCAGACTGAACAGAGAGGATGGATTCAGACCTCCTGGACTTTGAGTTTGGTGCAGTGACTGGTTGGGACTTTGTCTTGTGTTCTTTGGGGAGGATGTAGCTGTGTTCAATGTGCTGGAAAAAAGTGAACTGGAAGTTTGATGGGCAGAGCAGCACACTGTCGTGGAAGCTGCTAGTGGTCTTTAATATTGGTTTATTCCTCTCTTCCTGATCACACAGATACATTTTTCTCATCTTCCTTGTGGTTCAGGGTGACCATGTGACTGAGTTATGACCAACGGAATAAGAATAGAAGTGACGTATCCACTTCCAGGATTGGCCGTTAAGAACCATTCTCATTGATCCTGTCTCTCCTAGCACTCACCATCCGGTTGAATGGTGAGGACCTCAGGGATGTGGGGGAGGGGAGAGACACAAGATAGCATGGACCCCTCAGTGATTGCATGGAGCAGAATTCTTCAGGAACCTGCTCTTCAGATGTTCTTTTGAGTCAGCTGGTAAAGCTTCTTCCTCTTCATCTAGCCATCAACTCCTCAAATGCCTACCCAGAGGCCTGTACTCAATGCAAATACACGTACCGCTAGAAATCTGGAACTGGGAATTTGCCCTTGGAAGCTTTCTCCACCTATCCTGGCCCACCTTGCTCTCTCTTTCTCTCTCTCTCTCTCTCTCTGGAATTTGAAGCCAACACCCCATAGAATATTTTACAGTCCATTTCCGAATTGTACACCTGTTCTTACTCATCAGATTATAAACTGCTTGAACTCATAGATGTTTCATCACCTCGGTGTCCAGCAAAGTGTCTGATGCATAGTGGGGGCTCATAGACTTAATTAATCGATTACTGATTTCCTAGTGGAGCAGGTGAGAGGTGATTGGGGAGCTGGGATGAGATATCTCCAAATCAAGCTCTGAAGCTGAACTTTTGACCCTCTCCAGAGCTCTCCAGGGATATTTTGAGGTGAATTCCAAGAAAAGTTCTACATCAAGAGGAAATTATCATTTTTACTGATGATTCAGCCAAAGTTGAGCACCTACTAATCCAGAAATATCCTGCTGACAGCTTTGCTTTTGTGGACTTTTAAGCATGAATGATTCTATAAGGAAGAAAAATCAGCCTTATTTTAAGGCTGGTTTAAGTTGCGTCCCCTTCTTTTAAGTAGTTAACAAAAGTGTTCCTGGGCCTGTGCCCTTGGCTAAGGAGATTCCCTTTGAGTTGGGAAGGAGATTCCCTTTATATGTTGCCTTTTTATAAAGAAGTCATCCAATTTTCTTTTACCCTTGGGGATATTTTTATTACTTTTAAAAAGCTTATAGTAGAAGGAAATTTCAAATAGAGGCCTATATAAACAAATCATTAGTAAACTAATTAGCTCAATTCATTGAGCATTAATTGGGCAGCTGTTAAATTAAAGTCACTGTGCTGAATATAATGACACGTGCAACAGTGAGGGGAAGCATGTGGAAAATGGAAAGAATCCTAGACAGTTAGCAGCAGCAGCAACAACAGTATAATAGTAATGATAATGGGAGCTGCCATTACTAAGCACTTATCCATTGCAGGAGCTAGTAATGATTGTCTCCAATTCTGAAAATAATCTTGAAAGGTAACTATTGATTGGTATTCATATTGTTATAGTTGAAGAAACAAAAATTCTGAGAGGTGGAAAGACTTGTTCAAGATTACGGAAGTACCAAAAGAGTTTCCTTCCCTCTGCATTTAAAATATTTATCTTGAGAACTAGCCAATTGGATACAGTCTAGATGATCCCAATTTTGTGGGTAATATCCAAAGCGTCATAGTCAGAAACCAGTCAAACATATGCCTTCTTCCCCCCATCAGGGCTGATCTGGGAGAGTGTTGACCTTGGCCACGTCAACGTCTTGCAGCTTCTTCACAGCCTGTTTGATCTGGTGCTCATTGGCCGCGATATCTACAATGAAGGCAAATGTGCTGTTGTCTTCTATCTTCTTCATGTCCCCTACCAAGTAAATTTGAATACAGCTCTCTCTGAATCTATATGCAGTTTCCCCATCCTCCACTAAATACACTTTCTTGCAATCACAAGATCTGGATTCAAGCATAGACTCTGCCTCTTAATGCTCAGTAATCTTGTTGAGTCGTAGTTTTCTTATCTTAACACCCAAGTGATGATCTTCATGGCTCCGTCTGTCTCCCAGGAGATGTTCCAATCAAAGGGCCTAGAGCATGCGAAAGGGATTGTGAGCTGTAAAGCACCACACACATGCAAATGGTAAAAATAATAATAATAAAGTAATACTAGTATTAGTTACAGCAACGATCCTCCCATTGCTTACGTTCTAGAATGGGAAATAAGACAGGTAAAATAGTAATGTGAAAAGTGACATGTGATGGAGCACAGGTACACAGAAGGAGCTAGAGGTGTCCAGAGGGAGAGATGTCCCTGTTGGGATATTAGGAAGATAATAAACACACGTGGATCTGGGCTATTAGGGAGCAGCCACCGCCTCTGCCCTGAAAAAGTGGCTCTATTCAACAGCAAGAATAGGCAGAAGAGGGGTATTCTGCAGCAGGTTAATACACTTCGACAACTGTAACAGAATTCTGAAGACCACTAACATCAGAATCATCGTAGCCCCAGTTTTTAAAAAAATGTAGTAATTGCATTATATGTCTTAGAAACTTTAAATCAGGAGTCAGCCAACTACAGCCTGTGGGCAGGGTACCTGGTTTTACAAATAAAGTTTCATTGGAATACAACCATGCCCACTATTTACATATTTTCTATGATTTCTTTCTTGCTACAATAGCATAAGTTGAGTAGTTGCTACAGAGACTCTTTGACTTGTAAAGTCTAAAATATTTACTATCTGGCTCTTTAATGAAAAGTTTTAAGAATCCTGTTCTAAATGGAGGCAGAAGCCATTGGTTAAATAAACATCTCATTGTGTTAAGTATGTACCTGCACATATGTGAATTGGGAGAAGGGTCGGCGTGGCGAAGCCGGGGTGAAAAATGTAGGCACCGTCTACTCTTTCCATTCACTGGCCATGGGACCTGGATGGTTGGCCATTTGTCACTAGGAGAGGCGGTACGCTGTGATCAGTGGTTTGCAAGCTTGGCTGCGTCTTAGAGTCACCTGGGGATCTTTTAAAGCACTTTATACACTGGCCATACTCCACACCAATTAAATCAGAATCTCTTGGGGTGTGACTGGACATTGGTAATTATTAAAGCTTTACAGGTGATTCCAGTGGGCAACCAAGGCTGAGAATCATTAATGTTGTGGAAATAACCCTGGCCAGGGTCTCTGAAATATAGTTCTAACCCAAGCTCTAGTACTATTTTATTTTAACTAAATAGTGGAAAGTCAATGAGAAATTAATTGGTATCCTATGCCTTCTTCTTTCTAAAGCAAGAATTTTTACTGTATTCCTTGGGCTGGGAGGATGTCTGAGAGGCTCCCAAGTAATGATATTCTTGTTTTGGGTTTGCTCTTTGCTGTCAGAGATTGTTCTTGCTCCATGCACGATGCATGGCAGGATTTATGGACCCTGGAAGGCATCAAATGGGTATGATAAAGGAACAGTCATGGAGCATGTCCATTTGGAATTTAAGATGTGCTAAGTAAAACAAAACAAAACAAAATCGGTTTGTTTGAATAGAGTCCTTAAGCATTATGCTATATTGTCTCCCAGCAGGATAAGGCATAGGCACCTCAATACTTACTTTCTTTTGTCTCTTTAAGGCCTCTTGACTCTTCCAGATTGAGAGTCAGTGGATCAGCAAAGGTAGCTATGAGAAAGGTTAAGGGAATAAACTACGGCTTTGCAACCTGGTGTGGTGCTGTAGCTGTCTGTTTGATTTCACAGGACTAACGATTTACTCCAGCACAGAGAAGAGTTACTGAATAAGTGACCACATTCTGATTAATGATCAAAGGTTGGTGTAGCCCCACCCACACTTTCATGGACCACTGGCTAGCACCAGGGCTAGAAAGTCCAAGTTTGGGAGCAGTTTTTTGAAGGCATGATCAAAATTAAAATATATTAATTAGAGTTGTAGAGCACTGAACCCTATTAACTATTAGTTCCTATTAATATGGTCAATTTATTTGACTGACCTTAGGGAGAGATACTGACTTGGTGAATGTAAATGATGCTTAAGGGTGGTTACTAGACCAAGGAACAGGGCAAGAATGGTGCTAATTGGGGAAGGCGGATCCATTGACATCCTATAAGGCAGGACCTAGGAGAC
This sequence comes from Hippopotamus amphibius kiboko, assembly GCF_030028045.1. Lineage (NCBI taxonomy): Eukaryota > Metazoa > Chordata > Mammalia > Artiodactyla > Hippopotamidae > Hippopotamus > Hippopotamus amphibius. The sequence continues at coordinate 163,718,860 of NC_080191.1, forward strand.
TGGAGAACTAGAAACGTGTTCAGTGAGAATTTCTTTTCTCCCCTACCCCCATGATTCTAAAAGTAATCCTTGATCACCAGAGAAAATTTGTAAATGCAGAGAAACATTAAAAAAAAGAAAAACTACTCTAAAACCACCCTGTAACCTTTCCTTCTACCTACCACCACTTTCCGTTCCTTTGTTTCTATTCATGTATTAATGGAAAGTCCTCTGCCAAGAGAAATAAACCTAACATGTATGTCTAATCTTTATCTATAGTGTTATCCCGTGACTCTCAGGTGGTCATTGCCCAAATGCAATAATTCCTAACTGGTTTGCTGATGTGCTTCTCAAGAGTGCCGATGAAATGTGAACAGGATGTCTGACTAAACTGTGGTCTGACTGATCACACACACTCCAATGACTGACATCTCTCCTGAAATAAGGGGAAGAGCAGGGAGGAACTTACTGACAGTAAGAGGGAAGATGCTTGGTGTAATCAAGCCTGTGCTTGCTTTCTGGAATGTTCTTTAGAATACATATAAGAATGTTGTCTTTCAGTTATTTAAGAAAGCACTATTAGATCAGTCAATATATCAAATAAAACCAAGCACATTTCTGTATAATAACACAGAAAAAGTGCAATAAATGTGATATTTAAACATTCAAAGACACTGTTCTTCCTCAGAAGTGATCTTGCTGTTTTTAATAGTGATTTGTTTGAGTTTTTTTTTTTTAAATTTTTAGTTTGCTCTTAGGGCATTACCAGAATTTAAAGGGCTTGGAAACAGTCATTGAACACAAGATTGAGAATCCCTACCTCAAGGGAGAGCGCATTAATCTGCTTGGGCTGCCATAACAAAATACCAGAGACTGGGTGGCTTAAATGAAGGAAATTTATTTTTTTATGCTTGTGGAGGCTGGAATACCAAGATCAAGGTGCCAATAGGGTTGGTGTCTGGGGAGGCCTTCCTTCCTGGCTTGCAAATGGCTGCCTCCTTGCTGCATCCTCACATGGCCTTTCCCCTGTGTGTGCATCCCTGGTGTCTCTTCCTTTTCTTATAAAGACACCAGGCATATTGGATTTAGACACACCCTTACGCCCCCATTTAACCTTAATGACCTCCTTAAAGGCCCTATCTCCAAATATAGTCACACTGGCGGTCAGGGCTTCAACATGTGAATTTTGGGGGGATTTAATTCAGCCCATAACAGGGAGCATGTGATTTTTGCACATTGGAGGGCAGGTGAGGTTTATATTAGCCTTGGTATTGGGGAGGGTTTTCCATGCCCTATGGACAAGATCATGGACATAGAGAAATCAAAGCTGTGTTTTGGGAATGGCAAGTAGGGTTTAAGTTTAGCTGGAACATAGGATCTATGGAGGTAGAGATATAAGAACTAGGTGGAAAAAGGAGACTGGGACAAAGTTATAGAACCTTGGAGTAGCAGGATAAGGATGTATCACTTGATTTGGGAAGATGGCTGAGAGCCACTGAAGAGTTTTGAACTGGGGAATGACATGGGTCAAAGCTGCATTATAGGCAGATTATGCTGGTGAAGGATGGATTGGAGGGTGGGGGTATTAGATGGGAAGTAAGGAGGCTGGTTAGGAGGCCACTGAAATAATCAAGAGTGGATAGTCCAGAGGCCGTGTGGTACGGTATTGTTGTTAGAAGCATCGACTACCAGAGCCAGGCTGTCTGGTTCCAAACCTAATTTATACCACTTATATAACTGAATAACTTTAGGCAAATGACATTACTTCTCTGGGTTTTTGTTTCTTTGTAAGAAAGGCAGGGCTGATCAAAGTGTTATGAGTTGTAAATGAGTCAGTATATGCAAGGTGCTTAGAAAAGTACCTGGCATGCAATGCTCTATAACCGTTAGCTTATATAGTGAAGGTTGGAAAGCACTAGATAAAAATCCCAAATCAACACTTTTTTTTTCCTTGACTAACCTGAAAATAAAAGTTTTGCACTTAATGATGCCTGTGGTTTCCACTACGTTTATATCTCAGGTCTACTTTTGTAAACAATTAGATTTCAGCCTGCTCCACTCTGCTTTCACTGGCGTTGCCAAAAGAAACCCAAAATATACCCCACCAGGGTTCAGAATGCCTGTAACCAACCGATAAATCCTTTGCATCTAAGGGATGCAGCTGTTCTAAAAGTTTACATCTGGACTAAGTAAGGTATGTAAATAGAAAGGCAGAACTATGCTTTAAAAATCTCATTTTTTCTGCATTCACTTGAACAACCGGGCTGTAACGAACTAAAACACTCTAAACCCTGCATAGGAATGTAAACACATGCAGGGTATATGCAGGACAATCTCACAGAGGCAACATTCTTGTGATTGAAAATACTGTCAGGTTGCAGTTTTCACTAGGTTTTCAAAGGCACACAGAATGGTGTTTTTTACATCCAATGCAATGTTCCATGCTGCTGGTGGATGGTACTTGGACTCAGTTTGAGTTAGTCTATGTTTAGGATGAATTATGTAAAATCCCCAAATCATCTGTTTTGTAAACATAAGAAAGGAAGTGATTCCAATGAATGGGAAAAGTTGTTCCAAATTGGGAGAATGGAAAATCAGGGCCAGATGGAAGTGAGTTGGAAGGCTTCAAAACACCAGCATTGCAAACAGTGAGCTTGCATCCTCTCTCATGCATTGAAGTGAAGGGAAACCTTATTTGTGGTTCCTGGGAAGTGGAGTAAAAGCCATATTTTTGTTATTCTTTCGTGTATTCATTACTTTATCCAAGTGTATATTATTGAGAACTTACTGTGTACCAAGTCCTGGGTTTTTCAGGAAACTCATATTCCAATGGGTCATAGGAAGACACAGCCAGAGGAAAACTTTGATTATGTAGTTTGACCTCACGACTTTACAGATGGGGAAACTCTGGTAAATTACAGCATCAGGACCAGGATTCCTGCTTTCCGATCCCCGTTCCGGTGCCCTGCTTGCCACACAACACGAGCGCTTGAGGTAGACCCTTGGGTATTCTTCATATTGCCCACTGTGCAAGGGTGGAGAAAACAATGAGAGGCCAGATAATCAAGCCTTGGAAGATGACCAATTGTGTCACTTAATGATCTCTTCTCCAGAACCCTAGCATCACTCTCTGCTGCCCTTGGAATAACTTGTATTTGCTTTTTCACTCCTTGGCACTAAGTGAAGCATGCAGAAGGATCACGATCATGGTCTCACATCTGAGGTCTTCACACATTATAACCAACGATTATAACCAACCAATGGAGGTGGGGTGGGGTGGGATGAATGGGGAGATTGGGATTGCCATATAGACATTACTAATAAGAAAAAATCAAATTGTACACTTTAAATACATGCTGTTTATTGTATGTCAATTACATCTCAATAAAAGTTCTTAAAAAAACAACAACAACAAAGAACTTCCGGTGCAAAGAAATCTAGATTTAAATTTCTTCTCTAGTATTTTCTAGTTGTTTTGAATTACCCCTCAAGCCTCATTTGTTTGTTTTTAACCTGTAAGGGAGGTGTGCTAATATTTCCTACTACTCAGTACTGTGATGTCCTTTGTGTAGGATGTTGAGCACATTGCCTGAAGTGTGGTGAGCTCAATAAATGGCAGTTAGCATGATCATTTGTCTCTGTGAATAGAGAAGTGATGAACAAATATCATAATTTATTTTTACTGCACGAGTTAGGGTTCAACACAGCCCCTGCCCTCAAGGAGCTCTTATTCCAGCGGACAAGGCAGACACATGCATAAATAGTTTGCCTACAGAGCAGATTATGACAAGGGTTTTAGAGAAAACACCAGGTATCTTAGAACAGAGGAGCAAGGGAGAACAATTTAACTTTCTATATGTTCCCAGTCATGGTCTACTTCTTATTGAAAATGGAATCGAATAAAAGTTTTTGATGGAAAAAACAGTGATTTCGTGGGTTGGATGTGAGAATTTATTTTAGGTGGATTGAACAGACTTGAAAGAAGTTCAATGAAAACTAAACTTTTTTTTTTTTCTACCCTTAAGTTGTTAATATAATAATGTCCACTAGCCTGTGCTAAGGGATCCAGAGAACATAATACCTTTTTATAGAAATTTAAATTTGTTCAAGGAGAAAAACAGAGAATCAGTTTACGTGTAAGATGCGATTTCACAGTGGAAAACAGGCACATGGAAATGTGGTTCACTTAGAGGTTCAGTGTTTTATGATGCTGCTTCTGATAAAATGAGCAGGGAATAAACAATATAAAATGTTGATGCTATAAAACATTGTGCGTGAGCTAACATCAATAGAGATGAGTAGGGCTTTAATGTAATTAATGCCAAACTGCCTCTGTGCTGTCATTTATTGTAGAACAGACAAAAACAATTCAATACACTTTTCCAGAGCAGGCCTACGTGATCTTAATTAATGGGTTAATGATTTTAGGAACAACAGTCAAGTAGCACAGGGCTTCACAAATGACTGGCAAGCTGGATCCCAAATTTAAGATATTTTTGGGTAATTGGCTCAGGGAGTAGAAAGCAGAGATGTTTCTCCCCCTTTTATTTGCTTTTTAACCTCAATACTCCTGACGTATTTGTGTTTCACTTAAGAGAAGACACCATAGGACCTGGCTTTGACTCTTGGGTCCCATTTGCTAGATGGAAGAGACTTTATTTCATCATCAATTTCACAATTTCCCCATCATAAAATAAGGAAATTGAGTGAGATGATTATTGGAGTTTCTGAGTAGAGTTGTCAGATTTAGCAAAAGACAAAAACAAAAACAAAACAAAACAAACACATAGTTAAATTTAAATTCAAATTTAACTGAGCATCCTGTATTTTATCTGGCAACAGTATCTCTGAGGTGTCAATCATACACTTTTCTCAAATGAGTTTTGAATAGTCACTGGACTCAGGAGACAAAATACATTGAGCTCAGCCTTTTGTTTTCTCTAATAAATCTGGATTGGGTAATTTGGCTTTGAGTTAAAACTAAGTTCAGCTTCCCATTCTTCTGTTATTCCCAATTAAAATTACTAAAAATTAAATGCAGGCGATCTCCCTGCAGAGGAAAAAGCAAAGAGAGGAGCTGGAAGTGTTACTCCAAACATGCCCCCATGCTCCTCTCCACCCTAGTCCACTGGGAGTGGAGTGGAGCCCTCCTCTTAGAGGCATAAAGAAGGGTTAATGGGCAGATTACCATCTATGACAATCTCTCATGGGATGGGGTGGATTCTGTTTCCCTGATGCTCATCAAACTTCATAATAAAGTGTAATGGAAAAGGGACTTAATTTACTCATTTAAAATTGATTGAGAGCGTCATAAATGGCATTTAAAAAAATAAAGCACATACAGAGCGTATTACCTGAAACTTCACAAATCCTATCAATTAGCTTCTATTATCACCATCATCCCACTTTACAAATGAAGAAACTAAGGCACACAAATGTTGAGGAATTTGTTTCAGATCACACAGCTATAAAAGACAATCTCAGCACCTGAATGCAGACTACCTGGCTCCAGTGTTTGTACCCTTACTAGAGGTCTCTTGTCATCAACGTCGGCACTCTATCACCAACTGCTGGAGAAAATATTCAATACAAAATTTAAAAAAGGCACTGAAAACTATGCAAAGTTGAAAAGTGGGCAAGACAACTCCTAGCTACAGGATATATGGTACACATATACTTAATATGTGCATGATTGATGTTACCTTTATTTATGCACTTATATCAAGCCTTTTCATATAGATGTGCATATCTCTGGAAGTCAAGACATGCAATATTGAGAGGTAAATGACTATTTTCTCTAGTGTCTCTCCTGCCATATCCTTTATGTTGTTGGCTTTTCTCTTTCTGCTGTGAATGTCATAAAAATCAATTCAGTGCTTCATTCAGCAAAATTTTACTGAGTAAATAGTGTGTTCTAGGCACTGTTTTAGGCTCTTGAAATATAAATATGCACAAGACTGGGTTCTTTATTAATATTATTGATGATTGGCTTAGTGGAGGGGTGGTCAAGACCAAGAGAGGAAATTTCAGGCAGTCCTTGTTTGAGAAGTGGGGCAGCAGAGATTGTATATGACATTTTTTGGCAGCATCGGGTCTTAATTGTGGCATGTGGGATCTTCGTTGTGGCATGCAGGCTTCTCTCTAGTGTGGCATGAGGGTTTTCTCTTCTCTAGTTGTAGTGTGCAGGCTCCAGGGCACATGGGCTCTGTAGTTGTGGTGTGCGGGCTCCAGAGTGCATGCACTCTGTAGTTTTGCGGCACAAAGTCTCTCTAGCTGAGGCACACAGCGTCAGTAGTTGTGGCACACCGGCTTAGTTGCCCCAAAGCATGTGGGATCTTACTTCCCCGACCAGGGATTGAACCCATGTCCCCTGCATTACAAGGCAGATTCTTTACTGCTGGGTGACCAGGGAAGTCCCTGTATATGACATATTAAAAAGAGTTTTCCAAACAACGATCTTCTCTGCAAGCACTCTTGGAGGAATTATCTTAACAAGAAAGAAGCAATAAAAACAATAAAAGTAAGCAATAAGAAGAAGAAACTAATAGAGTTTGGGAAATAAGGGAATATTAGAATTTAGGTCTAGTTATGTGTAAAACTGATCCAAAGTAACGGTTATTTTAATAAGGTATTATAGGTATATTAAAGGTCCCTGCAAAGATGTGCACATCTAATCCCTGTAACGTATGAATATGTTGCTACCGGCAAAGGAGACTTTGCAGATGGGATTATGTTGCAGATTTTAAAATAAAGAGATTACCATAGATAAAGTGGGTTGGCCCAGTATAAAATAAGGAGGAAGAAGGCTCAGAGTCAGAACAGGAGATTTGATGCCTAAAGAAGAGGTTGGAGTGAAGGGGCCATGACCCAAGGAATGCAGGCAACTTCTAGATGTTGAAAAAGGCAAGGAAACAGATTCTTCCGGAGGGCCACCAGAAGGGATACAGCCCTACCTACACCTTGACTTTAGCAGTTCTGATCTTCAAACCTGTATGATAATAAATTTATTTAAGTCATTAATATTGTAACAATTGGTTACAGGAGCAATAGAAAACTAATACACAAGGGATGAGTTATTTTTTTCTCACAGAAGAATCAAGTGATAGGTGGTCCAGTACTGGTGGGATGGTTTTGCTCCATGAGATTCCCAAGAATCCTGGATGTTTATATCTTGTTAATCTTTCCTCTTAGAAATGTTGGTTACATTGATGGTCAAAAATGTCTCACGACTAAAATATGTTTCAAGCAGCTGGATGAAAGAACAGGAAAAGAAAGGTCATGTCCCTTCTCTCTCTCTTTTTTTGAAATATAGTTGATATACAATATTACGTAAGTTATAGGTATACAATATAGCGATTCACAATTTTTAAAGATTATACTCCATTTGTAGTTATTATAAAATATTGGCTATATTCCCTGTGTTGTTCAGTGTATCCTTGTAGCTTATTTTATACATAATAGTTTGTACCTCCCACTCCCTGACCGCTATATTGCCCCTCCCCCCTTTCCTCTCCCCAGTGGTACCCACTAGTTTGTTCTCTATATCTGTGAGTCTGTTTCTTTTTTGTTATATTCACTAGTTTGTTGTATTTTTTATATTTGTATGTTATGTATAAGTGATATCATATTGTCTTTCCCCAACTTATTTCTCTTAGCATAATGCCCTGCAAGTCTATTCATGTTGCTGCAAATGGCAAAATTTTGTTCTCTTTTATGTTTGAGTAGTATTCCATTGTATATATATATACACCACATCTTCTTTATCCATTCATCTGTTGATGGACACAAGTTGCTTTCATATCTTAGCAACTGTAAATAATGCTGCTATCTTTTTGAATTAGTGTTTTTGGATTTCTTTCGGATGTATACTCAGGAGTGGAATTGCTGGGTCATATGGTAGTTCTATTTTTAGTTTTTTAAAAATATATTTATTTATTTGTTTGTTTTTATTGGCTGCATTGGGTCTTTGTTGCTGCATGCAGGCTTTCTTTAGCTGCGGTGAGTGGGGCCAACTCTTCATTGTGGTGCGTGGGCTTCTCAGTGCAATGGCTTCTCTTGTTGTGGAGCATAGGCTCTAAGTGCGTGGACTTCAGTAGTTGTGGCACATGGGCTCAGTAGTTGTGGCTCACTGCTTGATTGCTCTTCAGCACATGGGGATCTTCCCAGACCAGGACTGGAACCCATGTCCCCTGCATTGGCAGGCAGATTCTTAACCACTGCACCACCAGGGAAGCCCCTATTTTTAGTTTTTTGACAAACCTCCATATTGTTTTCCACAGTGGCTGCCACAATTTACATTCCCATCAACAGTGTAAGAGGGTTTTCTTTTCTCCACACCCTCACCAACATTTGTTATTTGTGTTCTTTTTGATGGTAGTTATTCTGACAGGTGTGAGGGGATATCTCACTGTGGTTTTGTTTTGCATTTCCCTGATGATTAGTGATGTTGAGCATCTTTTCATGTGCTTGTTGGCCATCTGCATTTCCTCTTTGGAAAAATGTCTATTCAGTTCTTCTGCCCATTTTTAAATCAGGTGGTTTGTTTTTTTGATGTTGAATTGTATGAGCTATTTATTTAGTTTGGATATTAACCCCTTATCGATCATATCACTTGCAAATATTTTCTACCATTCAGTAGGTTGCCTTTTTGTTTTGTCAATGGTTTCCTTTGCTGTGCAAAAGCTTTCAAGTATAATTAGGTCCCGTTTATTTATTTTTGCTTTTATTTCCTTTGCTTTAGGAGACAGATTCTCTACCGCTTCCCCCCACCTCACCCCCCAAATTGCTACAATTTATGTCAAAGAGTGTTTTGTCTATGTTTTCCTCTAGGAGGTTTATGGTTTCCAGTCTTACATTTAGGTCTTTAGTCCATTTTGAGTTTATATTTGTATGTGGTGTTAGAGAATGCTCTAATTTCATCATCTTACAGGTAGCTGTCCATTTTTCCAGCATCATTTATTAAATCACATTCCTTCTATTGAAGTAAACGTTCCAGAAATTGCACACATAATTTCTCACATATCTTTGGCCAGAACTTTATCACATAGCCATGCTGTAAATGAGGCTGGGAAGTATAGTCTTTATTTTGGGTAGTTGTGTGCTGAATGGAAAGCCAGAGCTCTCTCACTATAGGAAAGAGGGAGACTAGATATTGGGGACAACTAACCAAGTAACAGTAAAATTGCTACCCCTCTTAATAAAAGAAAAAAGTATAGAATAATCTATGTATAAATTATCAATGATAGCAACAAGGCTTGGGGAGATGCAAGAGGAGACAAAAGGTTCATGAGAGCATGTTAAGGCATTTATCTGATTGAAGAAAATATACAGATATTGACTAGCTTTTAAATTGTTGGTGACTTAAATATAGGTATGTCTTGAAAATTTAAGAATTACTTCAGAATATTAAAAATAGAATTAATAATTTCCAAGCAACCAGAAGAAATTCTGATATATCCAATGATAGACATATTGGGAGGAAAAGCAGGAAACAAATAAAATTTTTATCAATAAAAAACAAAACAATTTGTTAGAAGTAAGTTCTAACAACGTAGTAATTACATAAATATAAAGAATTACACTCACCCACCAAAAAGAGATCTTTTCAGTTTGGATTAAAAACACCATTATGTTATCTATATAAGCTACATTTAAAGAAGAGCACACAGGAAGATTAAAAATAAGGCATAAAAATAGTAGACAAATAAAACCTGATAGTAAGTCAGAATAGCAATTTCAAACTTGAATAAGTTAGAAATGGAGAAAAATTATCTTCAGGAAAAAAAGATAGATGTAGTATACTGGTAACTTGAACAACAGATGAAGACATATAGCAGTCATAAGCATATTTGCTTTCAACATACCAATGTATGCTCAAATGTATAAAGCAACAACTGACAGGACTATGGTTGAATAAAGGTAAATTATTATCTGGAGTTGGGCAGTCCTTGAAAACTGTTAATTAAACCAGATGAAAGGAAGAAAAGTACTAAAAGACTGGAACAACAGCATTTAGAAAGAAATTCGGTGCTTTAAAAACACCTACGAGAAAAAAACCTTGAAGTTTTCCACTGAATAAGAAAAGCGGCAACAACACAACATTATCCCATACAAATGAGGAAGAAAGAAGTAATAAAAAGAAGAAAATAAAATTAATGAAATAAGAAACAATAAAAATATATAACTGAGCACAAATAAATTTTAATTCTTTGATAAGATAAATAATATATATACAATTACTTGGTAATACTGATAAAAAAGAAGATAAACGTTAGAAAAATACAAAAATGGAAAGATATAACTATAGATGTAATGAGCAGATGTTTGATTATAATTATAGCTTTGGTGTATAATTATAGGTGTAAAGGAGATTACAAAAACAGCAAATACTATTAAAGACCTATAAACTGCTAAACCTAGAAGGAATACATAAGTTTTGAAAAAAATTCCAGAATCAGCACTAGAAGAAACATAAAATTTTAAATTAAAATTATTTCAAATTCAAACATTATAAAAGAAACTGAAATGATTATCAGAAAAGTCCCCATCCCAACCTTTATCCTCCACTAAATGGTTTGTAAGTGATTTCTTAAAAAATTTAAGAAACAAATAATGCTCTTTGTATGGGTGTCCTAGATAATGAAAAAGTAAACAAGGCTGAGGTGTTTAAATTATTTTCTGAGGCTAATGCAGCATTGATTTTTGACTGTACAAAAATGTTATATGTAAAAAAAAAAAGGCCAGTTTTATTTATAAACATAGATGTAAAAATCTCAAAGTAATCATTAGATCACAAATTACGTTTAAAAAAATAACACATTGTGGTCTTATATGATTTATCTCAACAATGCAAGGACTTTTTCACATCAACGTAAATAGCAGATTAATTTACTAAGTAAGTAAATCATATGTTTAGTTCAATAGAGGTAGAGACTTACGGAATAAAATTCAAATTTTACATACAATGCAATTGTTTCACAAAGATAGGCATAGGAAAGTATATCATTAACTAGCTAAAAGCTATAGATGAAATATTTCCAGCAAACATCTTATTTAAAGAAGAAACTTTAGGGACTTCCCTGGTAGCAGAGTGGTTAAGGATCTGCCTGCCAATGCAGGGGACACGGGTTCAATCCCTGGTCTGGGAAGATCCCACATGCCGTGGAGCAACTAAGCCTGTGCACCACAACTACTGAAGCCCACGTGCCTAGAGCCCATGCTCTGCAACAAGAGAAGCCAACTAGGCTGAGAAGCCCGCACACCACAACGAAGAGCAGCCCCCGCTCTCCGCAACTAGAGAAAGCCCGCATGCAGCAACAAACACCCAACGCAGCCTAAAATAAATAAATAAATTTTTTAAAAAAGAAGAAACTTTAGATATGTTTCATATAAGATAGGAAAGCCTTATGTCACCACTACTAGCTGACCTAATGCTACAGAGTATAACTGATATAATAAAGCAAGAAACACAATGAGCTATCAATATTGGGAGGAGAAAGAGTTTCAGATGACATAACCGTTTATGGAAACTAACACAATCTTCTGTGCTATTTGGTGTAGAATCATAATTTGGATAAATGATGGATACAACAACCAGCAACTTTCTTCACACCAGGATTAAATAAGTAAAATGTATTTGTCATTCACGGTATACCAATACAGCTTTAAAATATAAGTATATTAACCTAATGAAAAGTGTATAAGATGATTTTGGAGAAATTAATGTCTCTATCTAAAGGCATACAAGAAGATCTAAATAAATGTAGAGAAAAACCATGTTCATGGATGGGATAACAACTTAAAGGTGTCAAATTGTTGCAAGTTAAATAAACTGCACTTGGAATTGAAATCAAGAGTTCTGCAGAGTAATCTGAAATACTGGGTCTAAAATATATTTTGAAAAATAAAAGTCCACATGTAAATGACAATTTTGGAAAAGAAAAACAAAAGGGCATATTTACTGTACTTTGTATTACTATATAACCTATAACAGTAATATATAAATACAATAATGGAACAGATCAAAGAGCCATATGATATATAGTATAAAATTAAGGTGACTATTCCAATTTGCCTGGCAAAGTCTTAACTTTGTGCTTGTTGGCCTAGTAAAATTACAAATAATATCCTTTTTCACTCTCAAATCTCTCTCATGTTAGGTTGTAAATGATAAGATGTCCTTACATGTACTAGATTGTTATAGTAAATCAGTGATGGAAAGATGGATTTTTTTAGCATATAGTATTGCCAAAAGTGACTTAATAAAGAAAAATAAGAATTGATAGAATTTCTAATGCATTGAACTCCTAAATGTGTAGATAAATTATAAGCTGGTAAGAAAATGTTAGACAACAACCTAATAACTTTGGGGTGGGAAATGTTTCTTGAACAGTACCCAAAAATTCCAAACCATAATGGGAAAAATGGATCTAACTACATTAAAAATTAAGAATTTCTGTTCAATGAAGGACACTGTAGATAAAGGTAACAGATGGGAGACAGACTGGGAGAAGATAATTACAGCATTTAAAACTGACAAGGGATTAATATCTAGAATAATTAAGCAATTCCTGCAAATCAACAACAAAAAGAAAGGAATTGGCAAAACTACGAATAGGCAATTCCCAGAAGGGGAAACTCAAATTACCTACATGTTCCTGAAGAGATCCCCAACATTACAAGCAGTCAGAGGGATATAAATTAAAGCCACAGTGAGACTCATTTTACACCCATCGGATTGGTAAAAATTAGAAAGTCAGATGGTACCCTTGTTGGCACAGATGTGGAGAAATGAGAATCCCCATGCCCTGCTGGTGGGAGTGTAAACTGGTGAGCCATTCTGGAGAGCAATCTGTCAGGAAACTGAATATGTGTGAATCTCATGACCAGAAATTCCTCTTCTGGATCTATACTCTAGAGAAACTTATGGAGCCATAGATGGCATATGCAAGGATACTCAGAGCATTATAGTTTGGGTCGGGAGCTGTTGCTCAGTGGAAACAACAGAGAGAAACAAAGCATAGTAAAACTAGAGCCGGATTTCTTGAGTCTGCAGGCTTGTATTCCTTGCTGAATCTCTTCGTTAAGTAGGATTATAATTGGCCCATTCTACCTTAGTCCTAGGGCATTGTCAAGGCCCAGATAGTACCCCCTCTCCAGCACTCTCCAAACTTTCAGTGCTTTGTTGTGGAAACGATCTAGGAAGCTAAATACATCAAAAGTATTAGGAATGTAGCGGAGCATTTAAAAAAAGTGTTAGCACAGGATGAAGGCAATTCTAAATCCAGGGGAATGGTGATGGTGGTGACAGACTATAGGTTACTGTGACAGCCAAATAAGAGAAATAAATCCATGACATCCCTGAGTGCAGACAGAAGGTTTAGAAGTTTGGAGACCCGTTCTGCTCTTTCCCTTCACATAGTGAAAGGGAAGCAACTCCATAAGTGAAGATGGCTGTGAAAACATGTACCAAGAGCCACAGTTTTTTTAATTTTAGCAGAACTCTAGTTTTGAACACCAAGTTATTAAGAGAGAATTTTCACCTGTTTTCCTGTCATTTCAGGAAAACCAGGAAAACAAGTGAAGTTTGTCCCAATTCAGATGGCAGCTCAGAAAGGAGATCATTCTCAGATATCTCCCTCTCATTCCAGATTTTTTTTTTTTTAATTTCAAAGAAACACAAAACATTAGAGCTGGAAGTGGCTTCCAAAAAGTTAACTAACATAACTCTAGCCTGCTAGGGAATTCTATCCACAAACATCTATTCCATAATAAGTTAATCTCAATCAGGCCATTGATCCATTCCTTTAAGAGACATCATCCTATCCTTAAGAGAGCTTTCCTGGGACCCGGTTATAACTCTAGCATCTCACCTCCCTCCATGAAGTGAGATCACATTTCTTATAAATATTATCTTCTTCACGATATCCTCATTGTAGTGAGGAATCAAATGAATTTTAATGAAGATTAAATAGACTTTTCTCTCTCCCTAGAAATTCAAGAAAAGAGTGAGATATTGGATCTCTACTCCTCTCTAACCATCCCCTAATTATTTTTAAGCATCCCCAGAGGTATACCTATGGATGCAAAAAAAAGGCCTCCTCAGTCTTGGTTGCCGAAGTGCCTGTTTCCCTGGTAGTTTCATCACTGTCTCTGCTGCTGGGATGCCCTGTGGGTGGTGCCAAGAGATTTATGCCAAGGGTTCTCTTGGGTTCTTCTCTTGCCCTCTAAATCCCACCTCAGGCAATTTGCTTTGCTTCCTGCTGTGGCTAAGGCCCTTGGCATCTACCAATGGAATCACAATGCTATTCTGTCCACCAGTAAGAGCACTTCTGTGTCTGCCTCCTGAAGCTGGTACCACTGCTGTTAACTGGTGCTACTCCTGCTGATGTCTATGAGATGGAGAGAATCCCTCCCCCCTCTTTGTGCCATTGTCTCTTACACTGTTCCCACGGTGGCGTAACCCCTTACTCCCAAAGACAATGGGTGAAAACGCCCCATTAAAGGTTCACTTGCAGGGCTTCTTTCCCCAGGAGTTGGGCACAAGTCTCTAGGGACTGAGCCAAGTGAAGAGTCTAAGGGAACACAGTGGGTAATCTTCAATAGTATTCCTCCTCTCCAGCTCAGATGCAGTTTTAGGCATCTCTGCCTGGGTTTTGGCAACTATTCCTTAGACTGACTTATTTCCCAGGAGACTCCTCAGGTCTGTTCAGTCCCCTCTATATAGGTCTGGGCTTCCCCAGACTTGTCTCAATTTTAGGCTGAAAGAGATGCAGCTCGAACTGGGACCACTTTGCCCTTTATGTGCATAACATCATGCTCTAGATATGATGGATGGAAACAGAATGGGGAAGGGGATGTTGAAAGGCAGAGCAGCCCCAGCTATTTTAGGACAGCACCAGTCTCCCTTCTTCCCTTCTCTGCTTGCTCTCACTTGGTTGAGGAGGAGCTCACCTTCCTCTAGACACTGGATCATTTCATGAGCTGAAGTCTCACTTAGCATGGCCATTACATTTTCTGAACTCACTGCTGGGTCCAAGATGATGGACTAAAAGCTGCTCGAATTATCCAGGTAACAGAGAAAATGCAGCATCGTGGCGAAGAATTTGAACTTTGAAATCAGAGAGTCTCGGGTTTCAATCCCAACTCTGCCCCTTTCTAACTGTGTAATTTGGGCAAATTGTTTACGCGCTCTCAGTCTCAGTTTCCTTATCTATAAAAGGTGAAGAGCAATATTGCCTAATTCACAGGACTGCTGTGAGGATTAGATAACATATGTCATGGAGCGTCCAAATAGGTGGGATGTGCTTCTATTATTAAATAGGGAGCAAACCAAAATCACACACGGGCATGGGTGAGGTGCTCATTGCATTAACTGCCCCCTTCAAGTGGGGAGGGGGAACTTCCTAGTCTGAGTCATTCACACAGATGCTGGCAATTTTCTGCCCTATTACAGTCCCTGGTGGGGGGCCCTCTGGTGGCAGAGGACAGTATAATTTCTTTTGGACCACCTGAGTTTATTCTAGGCTTTCAAACGGGGGAGGAACCCAGCAGATTCTGCAACTGCCTTGTACAGAGCCCTCACCTTTACACACCTTGTCCCTGTTCCTTCAGATCAGTTTATTTCCTTAGAATGCTCAAGGTCAGATACAAAGCCAGACATAAATCTTAAGGCTAATAATTTGGATTCTGATATAAAAATCAACATTCCCTCCCCCCCCCCCCCCGCCCCAAGCTTGGGATCCTTCTGGGTCATTAATGTCAACTTTAGAGGCCTGTTTCTGACCCAGTGTTGTGCTCCATAAACAAAGGTTGAAGTGAATTGAGTTACCTGCTGGGTATCAGGGCTGGTTACGTCCGTAAGAGGCCCTAAATATTGAAAAACTAAAATATTCTCATCTTTAGGAATAGGAAAAGATCTTAGGTCAAAAAATAAGTATCAGAAGGTCAAAAGAAGGTGAAGTTTGAGAGCATTATGATAACTTTGAACTATCAAGAATAAATTTCTTTGCCAATTTCATGCTTTTTGGTTGCATTTATTTTTCTACTATCTTAGCATGTATTTTATCCCCCTTTGGGTGATCCAAGACTGCTAGACATATAAAAACTGTTAAGCCAGAGGTGAATAAAAATATTGGTAATATTTTTCACCTATAAGGGGTTTCATAACTTATAGATTGTTTAGATAGCTACATCTCAACAGCCTCACGTCAACCCTGGTCCACTGTAGATTTTCAATAAGTGGGTTTTGAATGAAGAGCAAGGGGGAATGTGTCTGTCATCTTATTCTGCAGATGAGCAGATAGAGTCCCAGAGAGGTCATGTAATACCTGCACTAGCAGGTATCAGAGTCGGCTCTCACATCCAGGGCTTCTGACTGCTTCTTTACAGTATATCTCAGCTGCTTAGGGCACACTTGATAATCCCTGGTGAAAATAAACTCAGTCTTGCCTGAAGAAAATTAAGCAAAAAAAAAAAAAAAAAAAAAATAGAGAATGAAATAGTTTCTTTTGGCATTTAGGTAAAGTATCATATCACAACATATAATCTGCTAAGGCTTGGAGGAATCTTATTTTACAAAGGAGGAAACTGATGCCCAGAGAGGGGGAGAGTTACTTACAAGAGATGCACAGTGGCTCACCACCAGGACTGGCACTGGAACCCTGTCTTGGCCCAAAGACCTAAATAAAGGGGGCAACGGAAACAAGCCAGGGTAGGCCTGGTTCCCAGCACCACGTGACTGGCAGCACTGATCACACGGTCCATCATCTGTGTACTCTCCTTCGTAAGGCCATGGAGAATACTTTGGCGCTTGCTAACTAGAAGGTCTTTCTACTTCCACCCAGCTTCTAAGGTCACATTAAATGGGTCCTGCTCAGAAAACAAAGGCAAGAATATACACAGACTAAATCCAAACTAAGAGATAAGGTAAATCTGAAGTGTAAAATACTGGCTTGAGTACCACAGGGCCTAATGAAGTCCGAGATTTTACAAAAATAAGATTCTTTCTTTGAGGAAAAAATACGAAGAGGGTACAAATGAAAAGGGACACAAAAGGAGCACTGTAAAGACCCCGAGACTGGGAATCAGGGGTGTCAGATTGTGGAGAGGCTCCCAACACTTCCTCTGGCCTTCTCTGTGACCTGGAGCAAAGCATTTCTTTCCGAGCCTCAGTTTTTCCATCTGCCAACACGGCAAGTTTGCATCACGTATCCTGCGGGCCTTTTATGGGATTTGACCTTCTGTGACATTAAGTGTTCTCTTTATTTTTCATATTTTCCCCAGGTGAAAGAACAATTTGTTGATTTACTAAGAAGCAGACTGTCACCAAAGTCAATCCTGTGCTTAGCCTGTTGAAATTTTTTTGGGCGACAACTTCCTCCAGGGACTGGCTTGTGTATATTGAGAGCATGCCATTCACCACCTCAATTTCGGTGCTGGAATGGCCCTGGAATTCTATGACGCCCACTCTTTTGAATTGGAGAAGGGCACGGTGACATTGGCATTTCTGCTTGGGGCTAGTGGTTGAATTGCCCTTTAAAACTAGTAGTTGGGTTGTGATCCAAAGATGGCTACTGACTGCAGCCAAAAGTTTCCACAAGGATGTCATTACGAGAAGTGACTTTCATTACCAGAGGAGAAAGCCGGCTCGCTCTCGAAATAATGAGGTCTCTGAATGACGAGTGCCATCTAGAGCATTTGCGCTTCACCCAGGAGACGAAACTAACATAAGGAACTGAACTTTTTTCACGTCTCATTTTTCTGTCTCATGATCCAGTATCAGTGTTTATTGGTGTCTATGTTTTCTATAACTAGTAAGCACAAGGCAGATACCTAGGGAATGCTGGATAGATAAATGAATCTTAATGTCTAAAATCAGTCCATCTCCTCAAAGAATTAACAGGAAAGACTGTGAGGAGACATGGACATAAATTAATAAGTACAAGGTAGCTTGTGACCTGTACTGTAATAAAGAGATAAGAATCCCAGGAACTTCAGAGCTGGAGAGATTAAATGGGACAGCATGAAAAAGAAGGAATTTGAGTTGAGCCTTGAAAGAAAGGTATGTTTTCATATGTAAAAATGGTATAGAGTGGGAGAGGAGACCCAGGTTAAGAAAGCCATAGCAAAGGCAGGAAGGAACAATTTTCTGCGGAAAAGAGCTGTGGTCTAGGATACATGAGGTGGAGAAGAAGTTTAAAAATGTCAGTTGTGGTGGTCTTGAGAAGAAACTAGAATGAGAGAATCTTTGGACTTCTGTTGAAAGTGGAGAGCCACTGGATGTCTTTGAGAAGGGGTAGGCTATGATCAGAACAAAAGATTAGAGTTCATTTAAACCTATAATAGTACACTGTAAAAGGGCCACAGTATTACATTTTATGTCAAAGTGTGATTGTTCTTTGAAAGTGTGGTGCGCATCCTGGGTGAAGAAAATGAACTCTTTCAGGCAAGTATTCATTAATATTCCTGGAAAATGACCAAATAAAACTCTGCTACCCTGGAAGATCTAATTTATCTAGCATAAGCAGAAATGTACCCTTAGAGAGTTTTTTTAACCATGCCCTTCATTGGCTAAGGTCTATTTTTAATCAATGCTCATATATATATTTTTAAAGCACTACAGTAAAGATAAATGTCCCTTGTGGCAAACACGATATTTCAGTTCTAAGAATACTAAAGGACTTCCCAAACAAATATGATTTTATTTTCAGTACTAATATAATCTAATTGCCAATTGCTCAACATTCTATTGCAAGAATTACAGTAGATTCATCTACGTCCAAGTCCAGTTTTTCATTTCATCTCCATGGGCATATGGTTTGTATAATAGCTATTCATCACTAGGAGAAAGAAGGGCTGTAAGTCTCAACATGTTCTTCTAAATAATAAGATCGGCATTTATAGTTTTTCCAGTATAAATGGAAAAAAGGACAGATATTGAAATTAGATGATTAGATTCAGTTTTGACTCTGTCAATTATAATAGTAGTACTGGAACAGATTTCTTAATCTCTCTAAACCTCAGTTCTTAATCTGTAAAATGGGAAAGTATTTGTAAAGTGCATGGTATCGGCGCCAGCGAAGAGCCAATGTCTGCTAAACTGTAGAATTTTAATCATTACTGTTGTTGTTAATATTAAATTGGTTTTCTTTAAAAAAAAATTCTTTTTTTTTTGGGCACGTTGCAGCATCTGGGATCTTAGTTCCCCGACCAGGGATTGAACCCACGCCCCCTACAGTGGAAGCTCGGAGTCCGAACCACGGGACCACTCGGGAATTCCTAAAAAAAGTTTTTGTTTTTTTTTTAATTGAAGTATAGTTGGTTTACAATGCTGTGTGAGTTTCTGGTGTACAGCAGAGTGATTCAGTTATACATATATATAAGAGTTTGCATCTGCTAATTCCAAAATGTCAGATTGTATATCCACACAGTGAAACATTATTTGTGGGATGGCTGCAACAATGTTGAGTTCCTGAGTAAACTTGGATCACAGCACCAAGGACTATGGTGGAGGGGACCAGCCTGGGACTGAATGGTTGGAGGCTGAGGCGACCTGTTTGCTGCAGGAGCCTGGCACTTGGGCAGGCTGTGGTCTGCCTTCAAGTGTCCAATAGCCACACCCAGCTCAGGCAGGGCCTGGAGCCGGAAAAGGAAGGCTATGAAGGAAGGTGGGGTCAGCAAGGGAAAAATCCAGCTGCAGGAAGATGCTGCCCGAAGTCAGGTGGAGAGGCAGGATCCAGAAAGGGCAGGGCTGAATGGAATTGGTCAGTAGACAACTGGGGCCTTGCAAAGAGGTGGGGTGGGGGGTCCAGCAAGTTGAGGAAACTGAAGCAAAAGTCCAGTTGAGTCTTGGTTGGGGGTCAGTGGTTCCTGTGTGTACACTGAATTTCTAGGTCAGTGACAGCAAGACTTAAATTCAGGGTCCACTGGTGGGCAGACAGAGATGGCTGGTAAACTCTATTCTTCTTGGGTGCTGTGTTGCACAAAGCCCATGTGGACTCAGAGAACACAATGCCGTCCTGTAAGAGGGATGATCAAGTCTGCTTCTCAGGACTCCTGCAAAGATCCAGTGATAAAATATGTGAGGCAGAGCTAGCTGTTTCTCTGGGAAATATCTAGGAAAAATTTCCTGGCCTGAGTTGTAGGGAGTCATTATGCAGGGAATTCTTTAAGTCAAAAACTCAGTGGGGAAATACAGTGAAAAGGGAATGATTCATCTGACAAACCAGGGAAAATTCAAATAGTGTGTAACAGAAACATCACAACAGGTTTTTACAGCTTCTCAAAAGGATTTACTGGTTTCTCTAAAAAGTTTGAAGATTAAAGATATTTTCCATTCTGCTTTCCCTGTGGTGGAAGCTGTCCAGGGAAGGCAATTTTTGTTTTATGGCTATTAGTCAACACTTTCGACTGCCTCCCTCAACACTACCTCAGACTACCACCAAGAAAAACTGATACAAAAACACTTGAATCTTCATTGAACCCAGAGGGGAAGAAAAAATGTATTGGAACAAGTACAACCCCTGTTTGAGGCAGGGAAAGACCTTGGAATCCAAGTAGATTTTATTTTATATTTTATTTTATTTTATTTTATTTTATTTTATTTTATTTTATTTTATTTTATTCTGAAAATACAGGTATGGCTCTTTCTGTTAAAGCTAACTAGATGGAAAAGGATGCTATAAACATTGATATCAAAGTAAGAGATTTACCATGTATATTACTGAGACGTGTATATATGTGTGGTCTTTTATAAATATCCATTCGCCTTAAATAAACTAACTTTTCCAATGAAATCTTACTTGGTATTTAGTCATGTAGTTCCTCTGGACCAGATTAAAAGTTCTGTATGTGGACACTTATGCCAGAAATAGGAGGTACTTTTCCAAGGTTTGCAATTGGCTTATGGGATAGCATCTCCCTGTTCCCAGTCTAAAGACATCAATGTCACAGTAGACAGTCTTACCTTTAGTGGCAACTCCTTCTCTATCTTCTTTCTAAAAACTGTCTAACATTCCTTACTTGGGTTGGGGGTCCCTGAAGCAGACTCAGTGGCAAGAATTCAGTTTTAAAGAAGCTGATTTTAAGGAAGAGTTCCCAGAAACAACCAGAAGGACATAGGGAAGCAGAGCCCAGAAGGAGAGGAGGCCAAGCAGGGCACTTCATGCCTGCTCCCATTGTTGTAATACTAGACGTATGGTTGTTTATTCTCTCTGCCTCGCTCGGGTGGAACTCCTTCTTGGTGGAGAGCTGCGCCCCATATGTAGGCCCCAGTAAATGTGGAGTACAAGAGTGAACAGAGCGCCAAGGCTCCTGGCAGTTGAAGTAATCTCTCTCCTATGAACTCTCTGTGAGGACATTTCCTTTGAATCATAATCGTCTGTATGCATGTGCTAAATCCCCTGCTGGTTTGTAAGTTCCTTGAGGTCAAGGATCATGTGGAATTCTTCACCATGGAGCCTACTATGGGCTTTTGAACATAATAGGGATCCAGACAAGCCTAATTAGAATGGTTGAAACATTCTCCCAATGCTGACGGATGGACCGCTTGAATACATAGTCCTGGACCAGGGCGGGATGTAGTTTTTATTCTTGTTCACACCTACTCCTTTGGGGCTATACTGCCTGGAGCTACTAATCAAAATGATGGCAAAAACCTTTGGAAAGTATCAGTGCCATGTGAATATTGAAGAAGATACATAATCTCAGCTGCCTAAGATGTTTACTCCCACTCCCTCTTTATTCTTCCAAAGGCATCTTGAGATCCACCCCCCACACCGCCCCACCCAGAGGGATAATTTCTGAAGTGTAAGAATTAATCACGCGTGCGTCCTCCTTGAAGCATTGCTAAATTAATGGCTTGAGATCACATCTATCATGCTTTCTGTAAGCTCTCTAAGGCCCATTAGGATTGGGAGTTGCTGGGAACTTAGTACAGGCTGAGGAAGAAAATATTCCTAGGAAATCAGTGCATGAATCCAAAAATGTTCTATACACAGTGGCATTTGAGGTCCTGGGCTTAGTATTGTTTGTGTTGCCAGCATGTGATGTATGCTTCATCCGTGAGGTGCCTACTTGTGTACCACATCTCTTTTGGTCTCAAACATTAAAGTGGAAAATATCCCCTCCTGGCTATTCCTTGAAAAAGAAGATTTTTGGATTGGAAATTATTTCGGAAACCTCCAGCAGTTGTATTTTGTCTAGACACAAGGCAATAAAAAAGAAAATAGTCAGAGATGATGATA
Organism: Hippopotamus amphibius kiboko; assembly: GCF_030028045.1. NCBI lineage: Eukaryota > Metazoa > Chordata > Mammalia > Artiodactyla > Hippopotamidae > Hippopotamus > Hippopotamus amphibius. Next base: position 163,741,083 of record NC_080191.1, read on the forward strand.
AGATGGCATGTGCGAGAGGATGCACTTCCTTCGGAGACGTGATTGCTTTTCACACATTTTGTGGTCTCATTTTTACAGTTCTGTCACCTTCTGTGAATTCTCCAACCACTCTTCTGTGTAGTCCAAGGGAGAAAGTGTAAACAGCTGTGGGCAAACCTTTCACTGAAACAAAGAAATTAAATGAAACGCTAGAAGAAATGGACCTACAGATAGAAGACAAGAGAGGGCTATTCTCCAGACTCGTGGTTCCCGGAGAGGGGGTGGGGGGTGGGGGGGGGTGGGGACGGAAGGATTGGGAGTTTGGGATTAGCAGATGCAAACTGTTATATATAGGATGGATAAACAACAAGGTCCTACTGCATAGAGCACAGGGAACTGTATTCAATATCCTCTGGTAAACCTTAGTGGAAAAGAATATGAAAAAGAATGTATATATATGTATAACTGAATCACTTTGCTGTACAGCAGAAATTAACACAACATTGTAAATCAACTATACTTCAATAAAATAAATTAAAAAAAAGCAAAACAACAACAACAACAACAAAAGAGAGGGTTATTCTCATTTCTGTAGCACAGTTCATATTTCTATATGTGTACTTGCATAAGAATATATGTATGTCAGGAATATCTTCTGGACCTCCAGAGTGTTAATTGAAATGCGTTTGGTTTGGGCTACTCATTACCTGGATGGTGAGTTCTGTACCCATAGATTTTTGGCCAGAAATGGGCCTTAGAGATTACCTAATGCACCCTCACTACACAACTCATACAAGAAGAATGAGGCCTCAGAGAGGACAAGTAATTTAAATATTTGCTAGAACCAAAGTTTTAACCTAGGGGCATGGGATCTTTCCACTTCCCTGTGTTTTTCTCTCCTTGAAGCCAGCTCTGATCAGTTTGACAATGGATTCCTTCTGTGTGCCCAAGGAGTGTAATCTTGGGACACAAAACATCTCCACAATGTAGTTTGGCCTCAGTTGACAGTGTAATAGTCAGGTAGAAAGTGAAGAATTAGCTGGTTATTATAACATAGTACCAAACATCCAACCTAACTGACTCAGTTATTCTGTATGCATATATATCTGTGTATGGACCACTTTGTGGGGCTCATAAAGCCTCCTACTAGATCAATGAATTTAGAAAGTCAAGGTACTGTTAGGATTAATGCAGTCTTCATAAGCAAGCATCATGAAACTGTTTTAAGAAAAATAATCCTTAATGCCGTTTGTTTGCTTTTTTTTTTAAACTGATGGTTTCTTAGGAAAGCAGTAGGTTGTCTGTAAAGGTGATTTATCCCGGATGTGGCTAACTTACAACAGCTGTATTTACAACACACATTCAGTCTTTATCCCTGAGGCTGGGGAGGAGATGGATGATTTATGCTTTTGCTGCTCAGGCTGAACTGGTGAAATGGACCTCAAAATATATTAACTAGAAGACACACTCAGAGGCTTTGAGAAAGGCCCATGTGTGCAGAGACCAGTTCAAGAGCAAGATGTAGCAAACACTGACTGAGGAGGTCTTATGTAGAAGATTCTCCTTCTGTGAGCGTATCTAGTTTTGCCCCTCTGAGCACTAGTACCAAGACTCCAAGATCATTAGGATGTCCCAGGGCAGCTATGTACTAGTTTTGGCTCCATCACTTGGTAGCTCTGTGATCTTGGGCAAGTTATTTAATCACGTCAAGCCTCAGTTTCCTAATATCTAAAATGTGGATAATGAAGTCATCTAATTCACAGGACTATATTGAGGATTGTATGACATAGTCCCAAGTGTCTAGCACATAAGGAGGCCTTAACAATAGCCAAAGAATAATATTTACCAAGCACTTTTTAGGTACTAGGCACAGTTCTAAGCACTTCACATGTATAAACTCAAATACTTACAGCAACTCTGTGAGAGAGAGAATATTGTTTCAATTTTACAAATGAGGAAATTGAGGCACAGAGAGGTTACATAATTTCCCTAAGGTCATACTAGTCAGTAGTTGCCTAGCTGGGATTCAAACCTTGACAGTCTGGCTCCAGAGGCTTTCATGTTACCTATTATTGTTATTGTATTCTTAGAACAATACATAAGGACAAATTAGGACATGATGTAAATTGCATGCAGAGTAACTAACAACAAACCTGCATTGAGGAAGGGGCATTTCTCCAGCTTCAGAAGGGGAGGGTCAGAAGAGTTAGTAGGTGAAGAAGGGTTGAGTGAGCAAAGGGTTCCAGGTGTGGCATCAGTGTGGAATATGGGGAGACTGAGTTGCCAGTATCTGATGTCAGAGTCACAAAATTCAAGAGATGAGGCTAGAAAAGTACCAGGTCATGAAGACCTTGTGATAAGAAATCATGGTAAGAAGCCAAGCTTATCCTACATTAGAATAAGAATCAAGGAGAGGTGAGAGTTGGAGAGAAGGAGAGGCTGGACCCTAGTCACTTCATTTGAACTGCTAGAGCCAGTTGTGGCTGAGGTTTTCCTGTGAACTTCCTAGTTATCTAAGCTAATGCCTTTTCTTTGTATACATGTGCTAGGTTGAGTTGGATTTCTATCACTTGGAATGTAAAGAATTTTGACAAGACCAATCAGTTCAAAGACTATATCATTTTAGGGAAGAAAATGTGAAGGCAGGATTTGGGTATAGACCAAGAGAAGACTATAAATAAGAGAACTAGTTAGTGGGTGTAAGGGGCTGATGGAGTCTTGCAAAATTCTTTCAGGGTATTATCTCTCCTCCATCATGCATTGTTTTAAAAAAGCTGTTAATCAAAGAGCTCTGCCTTCTTTTGACCAAGGAATAGGTCTGTGACAAATGTAGGCAAAGGGACCCCTTTTTTTTCTGGTAATTTGAGTCTTAGTAGTATAACCCTGAAACAGAAGAAATGTTTCCTCTTCATTTATTTCAGTGGTGAGACTGATGAGCTTCTTCTCAGGGTATTTGTCCTACTAAGACTTCTGGGGTTACATGTTTATGACCTATCAAACCTGATTCTTCCACATGCTCCCCTCTTTTTTCAATTCTGCAAGTGATCCATCTTCTTACAATGAAATATTTTAAAAATTTTAGTCAACTTATTTTGCTTATGTCATGATCCTAAGGGATATAGAAATTAATCCAGGCAGTGAGATGTTGCAAGTGACTGACTAAAAAAAAAAGTAGAACTGGCTGAGCTGGATGAAAGGCAGAGAGAATTCTTTACTCTTCTGGGGAATATGCAGTGCTTTTGATAATGTTAGAGTCTACTGGCTAACATGTGGCCTCCAGCAAAGCTCTATAAGAAAGAGACCATCTAATATTAAAGCTGGCTTATTGATGAAAAGAGAATGAAATCTGGACAAGATGGCATAGATTATGTTCCTCCTCCCTAAGCACAAATATAAACCTCCTTACATTACTTAATAAGAGGCAACCAAAAGGAGAGTTCTAAAATGTGGTAATAAAGAGGCAAACGCGTTTAGAACCCAGGACTGGAGGAAAAACACAGTGGCAAGATTCCTTATACAGTACCCCCTCCACTGAAACAGAAGAAGGAGTCCCAGAATTTCCTGACCTCCAACCTGGCAACAAAAGGCAGCCCAGGTAGGCTCCTTCTTTCCTGGATTAAATAGGAGTCTCTCTGACAACATCAGGTGTGCCTGACATCACCAGCAAGGGGGATGGATCTGGAGCAGCGGAGGGAAGTGGGCTTCCTAGCTGGACTTGAGAAGCTCCCCCCCTGCCCAGAGATATCAGGGTGGGTGGAAGCAGGAAGAAAAACTCAGCCAAAACAAGAGGGCTTGCCTGGAAATCCTCTTAGAATAAGAACCTGAAATTCCCATTTCTTGCCCAGCGACACTGGGGAGCTGAGGAGCACGGGTAGGGGGATCCTACCACAACTTGTGCCTGGACAGGAGACCCTTTTGGTGTCCACAGGCATGAAACTCTCCTCTCCCACCAGAAGACACTCGGTGGCCCAGCCTGGTGAAATCCTTCCACCACCTCAGACAGCAGCAGCAGGGACCAGCCCCGATAAATTCACATAAACCAAACAGACAAAAGTAATGTTGAAAGTGCTGTGCAAATTACACTATCATTAGAACCACAGCACAAAAAAGTAGGCCAGGACATACCTGCATGCTTAATCTAAACAAAGTGATAATGTAAAAAGATTTAAATAGGACCTAGATTCCCCGAACATAATAGAAACAATGTCCAGAATACAATAGAAAATTATTCATTATACTTAGAATTAAGAAAATCACAACTTGTGTGAGAAAGACAATCAACTTATACCAACTTGGAGATAAATATGATGTAAATATGATATTGGAATTATCTGACAGATTTGAAGGCAGCCACCCAAAAGTGATTCAACATCAATTACAAACTCTCTTGAAACAAATGAAAAAATAAAAAACTTCTGCGAGGAAATGGAATTCACACAAAAGAACCAAATGGAATGTAAAGAACTGAAAAATACAATATTAGACATTAAAAACAAAACAAACAAACCCCCCCCCCCAAAAAACACAACTTCTTGGATGGGCTGAATAGAAGCAGGGAAGGGATGGAGAACAGAATCAGTGAACTTGAGAACAGGTTAATAGAATTCACCCAATCTGAACAACAGAAAGAAAATAGACTGACTGAATAAAAGAAAACAAAACAGAGCCTCAGGGACTTGTATGACAATAACAAAAATACCACCAGTCATAACATCAGGGTTCCAGAGACGAGGAAAAGAGAATGGCACTGAAAGAGTATTCAAAGATATTACAATTTAAAACTTTCCAAACTTGGCAAAAAGAGAAACTTACACATTCAAGAAGCTGAGCAAATCACAAGTAGGATAAATTCCCCCAAATCCGCCCCAAGACACTTCATAATTAAACATCTGAACACTAAGGACAAAATTTCTAGTTTTAAAAATGGCTTTAAAATCTTGAACACAGCCAGAGAGAAATGAGGTATTACTTGATGAGGAACACTGATCTGAAGCCACCACAACGAGAACCCCACACACTGCAACGAAGAGTAGTCCCTACTCACCCCAAATAGAGAAAGTCTGAATGCAGCACCGAAGACTCAATGCAGGAAAAAAAAAAAAGTGAGGAAGGCAAAGGAACCTAAGTGGAAGAAATGTTGCCACACCTCACTTGAAGTAGTAAAATGTTGATGCCAGTAGAATGTGAGGTGCCACATATGATCATTGCAATCCCAAAGAAATCCTACAGAAACCATAGAAAGGAATACTCACAAAAACACTATAAACGAATCAAGATGGAATCATAAAAAGATCTGTGTAACCCACAGGAAGGCAAGAAAAGAGAAACAGAGAAAGAATAACCAGAGAAAGCAAACAGAAAACAAATTTAAAAAGGCAAGCTTAAGTGCTAGCACATCAATGATTATCTTAAATGTAAATAGTTTAAATACATCAATCAAAGGCAAAGATTGGCAGAGTTGATTACAAAAATAAATACATAAGTAAAGAACTATATACTGTTTATAAGAAATATACTTGAAACTGAATGACATAGCTATATCAAAAGTAAGAGGCTGAAAATAGACATAGTATGTGAACATTAAGCAAAGCAAAGCAAAACAAAACAAAACAAAAAACAAAATAAAGAAGCAGGGGTGGGTATATTAATATTTGAGAAAGTGGAAAAAAAGTTAAATTACATATGAGAGGATCAATCCACCAGGAATACATAATGATTCTAAGTGTGTACACACCAAAAAAAGAACCTCAGAATACATGAAGCAAAAACTGATGGAACTGAAAGGAGAAATAGATCTACAATTCAGGACTTCAACACTTCCTTTCAGCAAACAATAGAATTCCTAGATAGAAGATTGGGAAGTATATAAGATATATAAATAACACAATCCACCAGTAGTATCTAACTGACATATTTAAGAAAAACCTCTACTCAACAGCAATAGAATAAACATTTTTTTCAAGTGCCTGTGAACCATTCACCAAAACAAACCATATCCTGGGGAATAAAATAGATTTCAATAAATTGACAAGAACTAAAATCTAACAACATGTATTTTTTGACCATAATGGAAATAAATATCAGGAAGGCTATAGGAAATCTCTAAATATGCAATTACATAACACATTTCTAAATAATTCATTGGTAAAATAGAAAATCTCAAAGGAAATTTAAAAATACATAGGACCAAATTATATTGAAAAATACAACACATTAAAATATGTAAGAGGCATCTAAAACGGTTCTGAGAGGAAAATTTATAGCACCAAAATGCTTACATTAGAAACAAGGTGTGTTGGGGGTTCCTAAGACCACCCCAGATTTGGTGATTCATTGGAAGGACTCATAGGACTCAAGTTATTATACTCATGGTTCCAGTTTATTAAAGTGAAGGGATAAAAAGCAGAATCAGCAAAGAGAATGATTTATGGGCCAAGGTCTGAAGGAAACCAGGCACCTGCTTCTAAGAGTCTTCTCCTAGTGGAGTCACACAGGATGCACTTAATTCCTCCAAGAACGAATTGTGACTGCATATGTAAAACATCTACCAAGGAAACTTGCCTGAGCCTAAAAGTTCAAAGGTTTCATTGGGTATTGCCACTCAAAAATCATTCCAAAGAAAATAAAACACTTATATGTATACACTTAACAAAACAGGTGTTTTCCCCAAGTTTTACTGAGATATAATTAACATATAATATTTAAGTTTATGGTGTAAAACACAATGATTTGATGTATGTATATATTGTAAAATGATTACCACAATGTTTACTTAACATCCCTGACCTCACATAGTTACAATTTTTTTAAGAATATGAAAATTATAAAATGTTGATGAAGGAAATCAAACAAGACCTAAATAAGTAGAGAGGCATACTGTGTTCATGAATTGGATGACTCAACATCATAAAGATTTTAATTCTCCTAAAATGGTATTTCTTTCAATATCCCAGCAATATCTTTGTAGATATAGACAAGCTTATTGCAAAAATTGTATGGAAATCCAAAACCTCTAAAATAAACAAAGGAATTTGAAAAGAAGAGCAAAGTGAAAAGAATCATTCTACCTAATATTAAGTCATATAGATACAATAATCAAAACAGTGTGGGTTTGATGGAAAGATAGACACATAGGTCAGCGGAACAGAATTGAGAACCTGGAAATAGACCCACACAAATATGCCCAACTAATTTTTTTTAATAGACTTTATTTTTTAGTGCAGGTTTAGATTCACAGCAAAATTGAGCAGAAAGTAGAGAGAATATCCACATATTTCCTCTTCCCTCTCCCCCCCGACCCCCTGCAAAGCCTCCCCAACTATCAACATCCCACACCAGAGTGGTGCCAATAACAATATAATCAATGAACCTACATAAACACATTATTATCACCCAAAGTCCATAGTTTACATTAGGGTTCACTCTTGGCGTTGTATATTCTATGGGTTTTAATAAATGTATAATGACATATTCCCACCATTATAGTATCATACAGAATAATTTCCCTGCCCTAAAAATCCTCTGTGCTGTGCCTATTCATCCCTCTCTCCCCCCAAGTCCCTGGCAAATACTGATCATTTTATGTCTCCATAATTTAACCTTTTCCAAAATGTCATATAGTTGGTTTCATAAAATATGTAGCCTTTTAAATTGCTTTCTTTCACTTACTAATATGCATTTAAGTTTCCTCCATGTCTTTTCATGGATTGATAGCACATTTCTTTTCATTGTTGAATAGTATTCCTTTGTATGGATGTATCACAGTTTCCCATTTACCCATTGAAAGACACCTTGCTTGCTTCCAAGCTTTGGCAATTATGAATAAAATGCTACAAACATATGTGCTCAGGTATTTTGAGGATACAGATTTCAACTCATTTGGGTAAATATCAGGGATCATACTTGCCGGATTGTATGGTAAGAATGTATTTAGTTTTGTAGGAAACTGCCAAACTGTCTTAAAAAATGGCTATGCCATCTTGCTTTCTCACCAGTAACGAATGAGCTTCACATTCTCACCAGCATTTGTGTGGTCAGTGTCCTGAATTCTGGTCATTCTAAAAGGTGTATAGAGTTATCTCCTTGTTATTTTAATTTGCAATTCCTTAATGACATGATGTTGAACATCTTTTCATACACCCCCCCCACATACATACACACACACTCCATACACTACAAAAATAATCACAAGTAAAACTGGAGGAATTGGAATAAGACTGGTAGGTTATATCAAAGTCCATGTCCTGATTGTAATACACTGTAATTTCGCAAAATGTTACCAGTGGGGAAGATGGGAAAATTATCTGGGCGATATCTCTGTGTTTTCTATTATAACCACATGTAAATCAACAATAATCTTAATAATAATTTAAATTAAATATAAACATGTAGTAAAAAAAGAGAGGGAAAGAGAGAATGACACTACAGTTTTGCTGTGAAAATTCTTTCTACCTAGTTTAAAATTTAAGATATCTGAGTACCCAGGAATCCCAGAGTCTTAGTGTTGAAAAGACAAGACTTCCCTGATCTACAGTTAGTATGAGGAAAGGCAGTGACCCAAGAAATATGGCAGGAAATTAAATCACGGCTTGAAGAAGTTTGATTCCCTCTGTGGCCACTGTTTCAAATTGGCCTTTGACTGATCAAGACAGACCACAAATCTGAGGGTGAAGGGGATGAAAAGAGGCCTGTTGCTAGGAAACAGAAATTCCCAGGTGAGTTTCTGTGTTCAAATATGGAGATTTGATAAGACTTCTGGATTTGTTATTTGTCCCAGGAATTCTCCAAAAGCAAAGAACAAAAACTCAAAAAAGAAAAATGACTTGGGGAGAGCTCAGTGGAGGCTCCCAGCTCAGCTGACCCAAAGCAAGAACTCCAGGTCAGGGAACCCCGGGCATTCCCGTTGAGCTGAATTGTGCTGAGAATTAGTCACCCCTAGGCATGATTCCCTACTTCTCCCTTTCCCAAATGGGAATTTAAAGCTAACCATGGACAATTCAGTTAAATGGGTCAGTAAATTTCCTTTTTGCTTAAACAATTTTCAGTTTCATTTAATGTCATCTGCAATTATGAGATCCTTAATAGTTATGTTGTTTATTGACCTTATACTTAGCAGTGTGTAAGTTTTCATGTACACAGAGAAATGCAGCAGTGCAGGGGTGTCCACATGCCTGCACAGAGGCATGAACCTACACCCACAATCACCAGTGTACGTCTGTACACACACATATCTAAGTGTGCACACAATGCTGAAAGAGGTAGTCACACAGGTATAGAAAATTTCCTTCACAGTGGCATATGTATAGACATACGGAGATCTCCCTACAAGAAAAACTGTTATGAATCTTTCTCTGCATCGTACTTTGGCACACCATTAGTTTCAGAGTATTCAGCACTTATTGCAGTAAATTAATGAACAGAACTGCATTTATTTTTAGCTTCCAAAGATGATGTGGGGTTTTTAGCATAATGGAGGTTTCTAAGGTTAAAATCTGTTAAGTAGGTTGTGTGCTCAATTCAATCCAGCTTTGGTGCTCACAGATACAATCGGGACCTGGATCTCTATGAAGGAGTCTCCACGGGGCTCGGTTCAGGCAGGCTGCAGACTCGTAAAACCTGGTATCATCTCTTTCTTCCTTGACACGTGCGTGAAGAATGAAGCTAAACCTCAGTTAGTTGAGGAGTAGGGATCAGGGAATGTGAAATGTTGGCCGTATTGGGCTCCTTCAGGCAGACCAGATCAGATAGTGATGAAGGGGGAAAATGAATATATAATATTCTCACTGAACTTGGATTCTAAAATATGTAGAGGAAGAGGCATAGTAAACGGGCTTATTATTCAAGGATTTCCCTTCTTTCATCAATATGTTGAGGAAATTTAACATTGATACAATACTTTTATCTACAAATCATATTCCAGAACTGTCAATTGCCTTAATAATGTCCTTTAGAGCTATTATTTTTCTCCCAGTTCAGGATCCAATCTACAGTCATGCATTGCATTCAGGTGTCATGGCTCTTTGTTTTCTTTCGATTGGGAACAAATCTTCAGTTATTCTTTGTTTTTCACATCATTGATAATTTTTAAAAATATAGGCCCACTGTTTCAAAGATTGTTCCCCAATGTGAATTTTTCAGATCTTTCCTCATGATAATATTCCTTTTGGCTCATTTACTATATAAATGATACTGTGTCTTTCTTGGGGGCCTCACATTCAGACACACATGATGTCTGTTGGTTAAAGTGTTTGGTTTCTCCAGCTTTTTCCTTTTTAAATTTATAAGTAACTTGTAGTGATATACTTCTAGATTTTGTAAATGTCCTGTTACTCACAAAACTGCCTTTCTCTAGTCAAAATTCATTGTTGCTTTTTGCCTAAATTTAATTTTTACTATTATGGTTTCAAATTGTTATTTTCTAATTTTATCAAATTTTTCTATATTTACCAGTTGGTATTTTTCTGTAAGAAAGCATTTCTTCTATGTATTTAATTGCCCATCCATCCATCCATCCATCCATCCATCGATCCATCCATCTCCATCTATCCACCTACCTATTTATTATTAGTATGGAGTGATGGATTCTTATATTCAACAGGTTATAGTCCACAACAGTCCTTACTAATTTTTACACTCAAATTGACCTGGATTTTAAAATGGGAGCACTTTTAAGTAAACTTTTGGGTATTGATATATGCCTCCACATTTTTAGATACTTTTTAACCTTCTGGCACAAGATATTCCATACTTATTTTGTACTTTCCCTGTTCCAGTTCTCAAATCAGCCATTTTCCCAAGGAGCACTGGTTTCTTTAATTAGAATTACATTTAGAATCCAAGATCTGGGCATTAGTTGTGTTCATTACTATGGGAGTGTCATTGTTTCAAGATCTTTCAGTGGACAGTTTCAGGAAATAGACATCCATATGAAATGATGAATTTAAACTGGCTCCTCCAATTCCATCTCACCTCCACAGTTATTCCTCCCTCTCCTCCATTCCATATTTGTATTCTCTTCCTTCCAAGTAAGGAAGCTAGTTCCCCAACATATCAATATACTCTTTTGTTCAATCCTGTAACACACACCAATTATTTAAATATTGTTATACTCTTAATACTATGGAAATAAACCAATGTAAAAAATTCAAGATTTGCTTCCAGTTCTTTTTTTCCTTTAGATGAAAGATATGTAAACAAAGGACAGTATCAAAATTTACCTCAATAGTTCTTTCTTTCCCATTTAGTGTGATTATGTTATTCATTTGATATACTTCTGTTCATTTATTTCTGTTTGTACTTGGTTTTATTGTTCTATTTCCCATCTTTGTTGATTTAATTTTGTTTTGAATTTATAGGTAATTAACATGATCTCATATGTTAAACATTACAAAAAAGTATACTCATAGAACTGTCACATTCTCCCTTGTCCCTTACGTTTCTGGTAGGTAAGCAATTTATTTTCTGGTTTATCCTTTCCATGTTTCTTTTGGGAAGAGTAAACACAAATATGTGTTGTTTCTTCTTTCTCATGCAAAATATACAAAAAAGTGATGTGTACGTTTCTACTTATATTAAAAAAAATACATGCTATCATTATTTTCTTTTGCACTTTTCTTTTACTACTTATCAATACATTCTGATTATACTCCAAATTACCTCATATAGTTTACCCTCACTTTTGAATGATGGATTATCAGGGATTATAATTGTGAATTGACCATTAATTTTCATCAACACTATAATGTATTACCTTATTTTCCTTAAATCCATTCATGCTGATGAGAAATCTAGCATAAGTATAATTATTTGTAGAATTTGGCCTTTCTCTTAGTCCCTGAAATGCTGCAGATTCATTAAGATATGTTGTACTGTAGGTTTGTCTTTATTAATTCACATTAGTATTTGGAGTGTTTTTTATTCTAAGAACTTATTTTATTCTTTAGGTTGAGAAACTCCTCTGATATGTCTCTTGATTTTCTCCCCTTCTCTGTAATGCCTTAGGTATAGTTTACTCCTGTAAACTATTAGGTATATGTTGGAGCATCTCAGTTTATTCTCCATGCTTCTTAACTGTTCTTTAATATCTCTATTTATCTCTGTTCTGTTCTCTTTCAATTAAGTTTGCATTGTCATATTTACCTACTACTGTATTATTTATGATTTTTTCATATCTTTGGTTCATTTTAATTATGTTATACCTTCATCTCTGGGTAGCCTAACATTCTTATTTTAGTCTTTTTCACACTCTCTTAAAATTAATTTCACAATGAGTTAATTCATGTTCTAATCATTGATTTCATTGGTTGTCTTTCTTAGCTGCAGATTTCATCATCAGTTTTCAAATTTAGGCTCATGGGCCCATTTTGAGTGAGAGGGAATATTTTCGTCTTTTTTTTCTTCTTAGTCAGTAGTTTTTTAGTTTCACAGGCATTTGAAACTACTTCTCTTATAAACCCAGTCCCAAGCCTGATTTTATAATGGCATTTTAAGGTTTCTGCTCTATGGGATTTTAGAGTTATTGAGATCCAATCTTTGAATCAGTAGGTTTTTAGTTCAGTTCCACATCAGGCTGTGTTTTTGCAGCCCTACTTCCTTGGGTTCACAGCTTTCTATAGACTGTAAACCATGGCTTCAGGGATAAAATTATCAACCTTTTTTTTTTTTTTTCCCTGTCCCCTATAAGCACGAGGACACCCCTCACAGCAAATCCTTAGCCTCAAGCAGTGTGCCTAGTTTTTGTCACCCATCTTACATAAAACAATTTTATCCCATTATTCTTTCCACTTCTGACTTCTAGCTCTGGAGGTCAGAAAGTCTTCTGTTTCAACATCCCCTTCCCAGTTTATACTTCTGCTCTATTTCTCAATATAACAACATATTTATTGTCATCAACCTCAAATTTCAGTTGAGGATATTAAAGTGTTATGATGAAATGACTTGTCTAAAGCCGTGTAGTTAATGAGTGAAAGTGCTGGGATTCAAATCCAGGTTTCCTGGCTTCAGATTCCACATTCTTTTAGTGACTCTAAGCAGCCTTTCTGTTGGTTTTTAATTCTCCATTTAGTGTTTTTCTAAACTTCTACTGAGTGTAGACTTTCTTTTTAATTTGGACTGTAAATGAGATGAGAGTACTTTTCCTTTTTAAAGGCCTCAATATGGTGAAAGGGCATTGGGCTATAAGTAAAATTGCCTGTGTTTTGTTCTTGTCTGGGAAATTAATTACGTCTCTGGGCCTCAGTTTTCTTTTCTAGAATGTTAAGTGGTTTGGCTGAGATGAGCTCTAAGTTCCCTCTTAGCTGTAATGGTCTTTGAATCACCTTTAGTTTGTTGCTTTCTCAACAAGCCATAGGTTGTTGATTAAATACCACATTTTTAAGATATGTGTATTATCTATTACTAGACTGTTCTTTACAAAAAACCTTCCGTAATAAAACAGAATGGGCTCATCACCATGAGCAGACAGTTAGTGAGTGATTTAATGATTCCACATGGAACTTTTCTGTTAAGCCCTGGGCTTAAAATTTTCATCTCACCGGCTTTTAAATGCATAGATTATTACTGGAATTGGTAAAGTAATGTAACTAAGTAAAACATGCCCAATAATTTCCAAGGAGACACTCATGGGCCACCTAGGCAAATCTATCACTGTTTATTCTGGAATTGATATATGAATACCTGAACTATCAAATTAAATATTATGCCATTGAATCAGACTAGAAAAGAAGTTGAATTTTTTAAATGTAGACAAATGGGCAAACACTTCACAAAAGAATATATATTGATGGCTAATAATCACATGAGAAAGTGCTTACTGCAAATTAAAATCACCATGAGATAAGCTATAAATGGCAAAAATCAAGAAGACTAACAACACTAAATTGTCAGTGGTGATGAGGAGCAACTAGAACTCTCATACACTGCGAATGGGAGTGTAAAATGGTACAGGGCTATGGAGACATGTTCTGCAATTTCTTGTAAAGTTAAACATGTATGTACCCCATGACTGAGCAAGTCCATCGGTAGGTATTTACTAAAAGTGTATGAAATATAAATCCATAAAAACTTAAACAACAGTGTTTCTAGCAAACCTATTAATAGAAGCTAAAATCTGGGGACAATGCAAATATCCATGTCAGGATAATAAGACAATAAATTGTGGTATGTTAATTCAATGGAATGCTACTTAGCAAAAAAAAGATAATGAACTATTCTGACACAAAGCAACATGGGTGGGTATAAAAAATATATTAACTGAAAAGAGCCAGATGCAAAAGAAAAATACATACTATCTGATTCTATGCAAAGTCCAAGTACAGAAAGCTATGGTGCTGAAAGCCAGAAAGTTGTTGCCTCTATGGAAAGAATTGACTGGAAAAGGATAAAAGAAACTTTCCAGGATGGTGAAAATATTCAATAATTTATTTAGGGGGAGTGGCTATACAGGTGTATAAAATTATCAAAACTCATTGAACTGAACACAAGATTTGTGCATTTATTGTATGTTAATTATACCTCAATTAAAAAGTGACTGTAGAGAAACATAAATTCCAGTCAAGCCTGTCTATTGCTGTTCACACCTTACACTTTTCAAGCACTCAGTATGGGTTAGTTGAAATGCAAAGTAACTCTTACTTACTAGATGTTTTCTTGGACTTTGTTTTAGTTGGAGAACTGAGAAATCGCATTGTCAGCTTTGCATCTGAACAGAAACAAACATACAGTGGTTTAAATGTAATGCAATGTTCCTCAAGCAAAGCCAGCGCTTCTTCCCAACAAACATGGTCACAGACAATTTCTCCAGCTAATCTACTCTGGAGAACACTGTTGGCCTCATTACATTTCTCCTGAAACCTTTTCCCTTAAAAATGTGTTTCTAGAATTAGAATGTCCCACAGATGCACTCTTTTTTTTTAAAAAATAAATTTATTCATTTATTTATTTATTTATTTACTTACTTACTTACTTATTGGCTGCGTTGGGTTTTCGTTGGTGCACACGGGCTTTCTCCAGTTGCTGAGAGCGGGGGCTACTCTTCCTTGTGGTGCATGGGCTCCTCATTGCAGTGGCTTCTCTTGTTGCAGAGCATGGGCTCTAGGTGCGTGGGCTTCAATGGTTGCGGCGCGTGGGCTTCAATGGTTGCGGCACATGGGCTCAATAGTTGTGATGCATGGTATGTGGGATCCTGCCAGAGCAGGGATTGAATCCGTGTCTCCTGCATTGGCAGGCAGATTCTTAAACACTGCCCCACCAGGGAAGCCCTACAGATGTATTCTTAATTTCCTACATACCTTCTACTGAATAAGGGAAGAAGAGGAAAAATGAGATTAGCAATGAAAGCGCTTTCCCTTAGCTAGGTTGTAGTCTAAACTCCTTTGTCTTACTAAGCTCTATAAGCTCTTTATTGCTGTATAGATTCATGGTTGTGCGAAGGAAAATGATCTGGTGGTGACAGATATAGTATGCGGCATTGTGTGGTTGGTAACTTGTGACTCTGAATGCAGTCACACTTGGGTTTAAATATCTTGGCTGCAACACACACTAGCTGCGTTCTTTAAACAAGGTTTCGATTACTCTGAGTCTATGTTTTTATTTATTTATTTATTTATTTTAGTACAGTAATAATATGTGATATGTGATAATAATATCTGAAAATTTTTTTTTTGTAATTTAAGTAAAGCAATAGTGCAATGTTTGGTACAGGGTAGGTAGCCATAATTATCATCACCATGCTATATGTTATTGTTTACTTGTTTGTGTCCCATTCTAGATTGTAAGCTTCTCAAGGGCAGAGACCATGACATAGTTTTTCATCAGCACCCAGCATAGTTCAAAAATAAATGCTGCATAAATAATTTTTTCCATTTTAGGGATCTCTTTTCATTATTAATTCAATAGCAATGCATCCTAATAATAATTTTTGAAAGGATTATTTGGTGTTTGATTCTTGGTCTTAAAAATCTTTTTGATTTTCTTGGTTTTGGTTGACGTTCTACACTTTCCATAATCCAGTAATTCATATGCAATTTCTACAGTGAAAAAATAAACCAGTTGATATTTAATGACCTTTTGGACATAAACTTCATCCTCTAAGTGCATATTTAAAACTCATCTCTTAGGGCAAAAAGTTTGAATATGGAAAACGATCATTTTCTGTCGCATTCACCCTGCCCTTATCCAAGTACCTTATGTTGATGCTTGACTTGTTTGTGGATACATTTCCCTACTACCAAGATTATAGATGCTTTGTACCCAACAGTTTTTTGTGCTCTCCCTTCAAGCTCCAAGACCTGATATGGTTGAATGTACATTACATATATTAACAGACATCTGTTGAATGAATGAATAAATGAGAAAAAGTATTGCACAATTCCAGCCCCTGTATAGCAAAGGGCTACATTATGTGGTAACAGGCAAAGACTGTTAGAGCAAGAAAGGATGTTTAAAGTTATCTAGTTCAACTTTGCTTAAGTCTGGACAGGCAAACTGAAATGCTTAATATTTAAATAGAGGGAATTTCAATGTAGGGAAATGGTCATATCTGTGATAGAAGAGCTGAGAAACCAAACGGGCTATCGAGGCAACCCAGAAAACAAGAACCACCCTTAAGTTGGAAGGACCAAAGAAAGGAGGTGTTGTTTCCAGACTTAAAAAGCTGGGACTGTCCATATTAGCTGGAGCCATGGAGGGGACATAGCCATTGTTGGAGACATCACAGAAAGCATAGAAGAAGGAAAAGAAAAACAGTCTTCCTCTTTCCCTTTAATCTTTTTCTATGGATTCTAAGGGCCAAAGTTACCTAAAAGCTGGAGGGCAGAGGAGCCTAGTTCCCTAGTAATGATACAGGGAGTGCAAGGGAAGGAAGGGAGAGGATGGATCTGGGAGCAAACTGGCAACTAACCAACAGAAGTTCCTAAAGAAAGAGGAGCATGTGTTAGATCTTGAAGGAAGTTGAATTTGAGTTGAATTTCAAGACTTGAAGGGTCAAGATTGAGGCACTTGTGGAACATGGGACCTATGTGAGCAAAAACAAGGAGGTGTGAGGCATATTTATGACAAAATAGGAAAGCCACTCTGGGTAGATCAAGAAGTTCATGTAGAGTAGTATTGGGATTAAACTAGTCCAACAAGATTAGACCAAGATACAGTGTGCTTTGAAGACCTGACAGGGAGCTTCAGAATTATTTTTTTTTAAAGAATCATTAAAGTGACATGATGAAAATAGTGTTGAAGGAAGAATTTCTGGAAGGGATATGCAGAGTGGATTGGAGTGAGACGAGACCAGAGACAGGGAAGCCACAAAGCTAGACACTGCAATAATTCACATGTAGACCAGCAAGTCTTCACAAGGTAATACAGCAGGTATAGAGAAGAATAAGTAGACTGCAGTGTTTGCCAAACTTTTCAAATTGTAAAAGGTGAAGATGAAGTGTAAGTTAAAAATGATGCAAATTTTTCAGCCTGACTAACTGGAGGAATAACTGTAATTGAAATGAGCTGTTGAGAGAAAATGACGAGTACCTTTTGGAGGAGCTGGATTTGAGATAATGGGAAGATATAAACAGACAAATCTAGGAGAATAGACATACTACTGGTACATGGTTGAAAGAACAGAAGTGGCAATGTGGTTTTGGAGGTCATCAGCTGGCCAGGAGAATGAATGAAAAGGAACTGGAAGGAAAATTCTTGGAAGAAGGATTATTGTGAGAGCAAAGGCCTAGCCTTGGCTAATGTCATGGAAGAGACAAGAGACAGGAAGAAGGAGTTCGTAAAGGTAACAGAGTGCAATTAAAAAGGTAGGAGGATAGGTAGAATTTAAGAAGGAAAGTGAAAAGACAAGTCAGAGCAGGTTGGGGAGTCAATATTGTACAGGGACAGGAAATATGGTTCAGTTGGTAAGGTATCCTCAATTGCCAAAATCCTCAATTTTGGAAAACCAAAATTTTTGTTTGAATGAAAGAATAGAAGAAAATAACAAAGTATGGTTGTAAAGTGTTAAATGATAGAGAAAATTTGATGAAAATACAGACCAAGAAGACATCTCACTGGACTTACTCTGTATCTTTTAGTAACAAAGATAACCTCTCTATTCTCAAGTTTCGTTAAAATGTAATGATGTTTTTCTTTCCATTAAAAAAAATCCATCACACACACATACACACACTCACTACAGCTATCTTCTCTTCCACTGTTTCTTTCCTTGGGAAAACTGCATGTCAAAATTTACAGAGTATTCTAGAACATTAATGGTGTTAAATGTTTAGGTTTCCTTGGTTGTGATTACATATTGATGAAACTTTCGTAGTATTATTTATCTGTCTATAGAGGTTGGAATTTGCCTGAGTCATTTAGGGTCAACTAATTTCTGTTTTGAGATGAAAAGGGACTTAGGAGGGGGTTCAACTCATTTGTAAAGAGTTGGAGGCCATTTGATAATAAGCTATCTACTGGCCTCAACTCAGTGGCACAGTAGATTGTATATCTTCCTCTCCAAGGAGGAGTCTGTCAGTGGTGAGGGATAAGAGGGGGACACTCAAGGGGGAAAATAGGAGAGGGTGTGTCTCATCTGTGGAGAGATGGTCTGCAGGTCAGTATGTGCACTGGAAAGCTATGCTATTTCAACTGAGAAGACCTGGCTCCTTGCCCAGCTCTGCTATCCCTGGGTGCATGTTTTTGGACAGATCATTAATTAACCTCTCTGGGCCTTACATGGCTTTTGAGAGGATTAACCAAGGGAAGTTGAATGTGTGGCACTTTTTTTTTTTTTTAATATACTTCATCCAGGAAGACAAAACCTGGAAATCCGTTAGGCTTCTTGTTTGAAGACCAGACAACAGCTGGTGAATCCTGCTGCCTAACCCCTCAAGGTTGCAGGCAAGTTTTCTGGGCTGTCCCTGTACGCATCCCTGTTCGTGGAGTCCCTACAACTGATTCCTAGTCCAGGTCAAGATGTGTGACATCTTATACTTGAGCAACAGAGACAAATACTCTCAGGTGCCCTGTCACTCACTGCCATTTGGTCGGACTGATTCTGTTTCAAGCTTTACAATTTACTTTGAATTTCTTGAGCTCAGAGAGATAAATTCCGGTGGTTAGAACTTTTTAAATGCAGCTGTAGTAGCCATTAATGGTGTGACTGACACCTAAAAAGGCCAGCAAATTAATACCAAGCATAACAGGATATTTGGCTGCTGACAACATCCCTGTTGCATTTATACACATTCACACATGCACGCTTGCACGCGCACGCACACACACAAATATGTCTCTGTATTTATGTCTCATCACATACATAACTGTGGGGAGACAGATGACGTTTGGGTGTGGACAGAGTCTGGGAAAAGAAAGACAGGAAAAGAAGAGAAGGAGGCGTGGTTCATTCTTTTATTTTTTCCATTGACTGGGGTTGAGTGCCTATAATTAGTGTGGACTAGGGTGGGGGAGGGTGGGTGGAAGCTGGCAGATCTGTTTAAAAAATACTTTGTGAGATTCTTGGCATAAGCAGAACCACTGGGGCCCAGGTGACCAAGAGTGGCACCGAGCTGAAGGAGCCAGGTCTTCTCGCTTGAAGTAGCATAGCTTTCCAGTGCACGTACTGACCTGCAGACCATCTCTCCACAGATGAGACACACCCTCTCCTATTTTCCACCTTGAGTGTCCCCCTCTTATCCCTCACCACTGACAGACTCCTCCTTGGAGAGGAAGATATACAATCTACTGTGCCACTGAGATGAGGCCAGTAGATAGCTTATCATCAAATGGCCTCCAACTTGTTACAAATTTTGACAAATTCTAGATGTGGAATCATTAGCATGCCATTACCTGTGACCCTTGGCAGGCCCAGCTTCAAGTCCTAGTTTTGTCATCCACTGTCTATATGACTTTGAACATGTTTCTTTACCTCTATCACCCTTAGCTTCCTCATCTGTATAATGAGGATAGTGACACCTCCTGTCAAGGTCATTAAAAACAAACACACAACACATCCAGGGCATAGGAGGTGCCCTGTAAGTGGTGCCCACTGTTAGTGTATTTTTAATTAGATATTCTAATGACAGACCCTATCAATCCATTGATAAAAATGTAACTTTATAAAGCGTACAAATAGAGATGATCCGTAAACTTGAGCTTGTCAAGAGGACTTGCTAACTCAAAAAATCTTCTCCTGAAGATAGGTTCTATCATAAAAAATTAGGAGACATCCTTGTAAAATGCACTTAGCTCCTTATTATTATTGAAGTTTGCCTCAGAATTCCTCTCAGGCTGTCATTCCTCACGCTTCTCTCAGCAAGATCTCCTCATCCCTTTCTCTGACAAGAATCTGAACAAAGTCCAAGGGTCTTCCCCACCTTTCCAACTCGTATTTTCCTCAACTTAATTAAAGTAGCATTTGCTTAATTAGGCTAAATATAACTTCTTTCATTTCTAATCATTCTCTGGGGAAAGCTTCTCGCAAGCTAAGGCTTCTGTCTCTCAGCCTGCAGCTCTCAGAACGGCCACCTCTCCTCGCCTTCCTCGGCCTCTCGCCCCTCCCACCCTCCAGACAGAGCACTGAGATGTGGCCTAAGTTCAGGTGAGTTTTACAAAGCTCTTGTTTCTCTGTGTTATTGGGATAACCTTACCCGATGCCAACACGACCAGGTACTTAGTAAATCTACGCCGTTGCTGCAAATATGATGATTTTACCCAAACATTTCCAGAGAGACTTTACATCCTTGGAGGAAGGCAACCCCATTTGTGTCACTTCTATTACCTCATAAATAGTAGCTGCTTCATAAAAATGTTACCTAGCAGTAAGAGATAGTACCGGCACACACGTTTACCAAGCACGGCTGCCGGCACTTTCCTCATAACAGTTCTGTAGGGACAGGGTTATTATGCAGTTTAACAAGCGAGGACACATAGATTGAGTGATTTTTGTCCACAATCGCATAAATTGTAAAGTAGTGCAGCCTAGACTCAAAAAAAAAAGAAAACCCAAAAATAAAACAAAAATCCAGGGACAGGCTTTGTCAGCAAGTGAGATGTATGTAAATTACGGTCCTGCAGGTGGAGAAGGGTAGGGGCTACACAATGCCTGAAGCTGGGTGTCTGTCAAGGAACGGCTCCAGACTGAGCTCTTCTCACCATCCAAAGACGTATAACCCCTGGAAACAAAAGGGAAAGATGGCTGCTAATGTGCAAGCGTGCTTTGCACATTGTGTGTGTGTGTGTGTGTGTGTGTGTGTATTTAGTACGGGGTTCCAGTAACTGGATGCTGCAGCTCAGCCCAGACTACTGTTGGCTTCACTTGCAGGAGACGCTTGTTGATGCTCTGGCTCTGGCTCATCTGCTTCCGGTTGAGTCCCCGTGCATAGTCCCCTCCCAAGCAGGGAACTCATTTCCTCAGCTTTGTTGAGAACCATCTGGAAAGTGGGCTTAAATATTAGACCGACAAAAGTAAACATTGATTCTGAGATTACAACCTTTTATGAATCCTTTGGCTTGATGAATGACATTTTTGCAATTGTTTCTTTCATTTTACTTTATGGTTTCTCTTTACTGTGAAAAGCAGTAGGGCAGAAGGTTACGTGACCTGGCTTGGAACCCTAGTTCTTTCATACTAGATGTTTAACATTAGTTAAGTTCCGTAAAGTCTCTGTGCCTCAGTTTCTTCAACAGTAAAATGGGAATGACTATGACCATGCTAAATTTGTTGACTTGTTGTAGGGATTAGGAAATTATTATATGCAAAGTATCTAAAACTTTGCCTGTGAAAGAATGAGTACCAAATAAATGTTAGCTATTTTTATCATTATGTGTTTTTTTCTCCTTAGTTGTATTTGTTGAGTTAATCAAGCTGTCCCCACCCCCTTTCTTCTTCTAGTATTTTGGAAGTGGTACATCTAATTTTTATTCTTTGAACAGTTACTTTGTATATGTGACGTGCATTTTCAAAATCAACTTAATTGAAGTATCATTTACATACAATATAGCATACCCATTTTAAGTGTATGGTATTTTGATGAATTTTGACAAATTTATATACACATTTAATCTTCACCACAATTGAGATATAGAACATTTTCATCAACCCAAAATACCTCGTACCACTTTCCATATAGTAAATCTCCCACTCCATAGAACCCTCTCCAGCCCCAAGTAGCCATTGATACGTTTTCTGTCACTATGGATTAGATTTTTTTTCCTAGAGTTAAATATAAATTAAATCATACAGTCTGCAGTCTTTCATGACATATACATTTAAACATGTTTTGTTATTAGTATCTATTTACTCAATACCTTTATTCTCCCCTAAATGGGACCAGAACCTAAGTAGTTTTTTCTTATTTCCTCTCTCTTTTCCTTCTGCCACCTCCCATTTTGAGATTATTAGTTATAATCTCAAAATGGGAGGGATTTTTATATAATTTTTTAATATAATTTTTATATATTTTTATATAATCTAGGATTTTAGTTATAAATATTTTAAAATCATGCATTGGGAGTTATTTAAACCTAATCTAGGTTTCTACTTCACTTGCTCACCACTCTTTCTTGTATCTTATATAGTATTTAATCTTTGATTTATTTTCTTTGTGCTTCACACAATTCTTTCCTTACACGCCCCTGCCTCCTCACCCCCGACCCCCAGAGTAACTTTCCTGAATCTTTGCAACCCTAAATACACCTTTATTTTGCTTCCTTATTTCACTGGTAATTTACATACTAGGTATAGGATTCTAAGAAAAATATCTTTTCCTTTAATTTCTCTTAAT
Source organism: Hippopotamus amphibius kiboko (assembly GCF_030028045.1). Taxonomy (NCBI): domain Eukaryota; kingdom Metazoa; phylum Chordata; class Mammalia; order Artiodactyla; family Hippopotamidae; genus Hippopotamus; species Hippopotamus amphibius. Next base: position 163,763,816 of record NC_080191.1, read on the forward strand.
GTCTCGTTTTGCCAATAAGAGCTCAGATGCAGTACTGAAAGAAACTGCCTCCACTGGGACTTTTACCTCACTAATTTTTAATTCAGCTAAAACTATTTCTATTTTTCTGCCTGCCAATCATTTTCTCCCAGTGATCAAAGTTTCATATACTCCACTAATGGCAGAGGGCATACAAATCACGTGTGCATCTTGTAAAAATACAGGTTCTGTTTTAGTCATTCTGGGAAGAGGCCTGAGATTACTGTGTTTCTAACAAGCTCCCAGGTCATGGTGATGTGGACCACACTTTGAGAAGCAAGGCTCTAGCTGCTACTTTTTCATGGATGTGATATCCTCTTTAATCTTTCTAAAGATCTGATTTATTCATCTTAAATGTCTTCCTCTGTATCCTCTATTTACTCTGTTTCTTGGGTGCTAAAACTTGCATTTATTCAGTTTGTGGCTTCTCTCTTCTGGTGTTGGTTTTTCTCAAATCTTATCCTCCCTTCCCCTCCCCTCCCCCCCCTTCCCTTCCCCCCAAAATTATTTATTTATTTAGGCTTCTTTGGGTCTTTGTTGCTGCGCACGAGCTTTCTCTAGTTGTGGCGAGTGGGGGCTACTCTTTGTTGTGGTGCACGGGATTCTCTTATTGCAGGGCTCTGGCTCTAGGCATGCGGGCTTCAGTAGTTGCCGCACATGAGCTCAGTTGCAGTTGTGGCACACGGGCATGTGGGATCTTCCTGGAGAAGGGATCAAACGTGTGTCCCCTGCATTGGCAGGTGGATTCTTATCCACTGTGCCACCAGTCAAGTCCCCATCCCCTACCTTTCCTTTTTTTCTTCTTTTCTCTATCTTTTAAAATTGGTTGTCAGTTACCCATTGCTTACCTGCTCCTGCGTGATGGAGAAGGAGCAGGTCTTCTGCTCAGAGGAGAGTGCACGGTAGCTTGGATAGCAGGTGTGGGGTGTTCTAGATCCAGCCCCCTCCCAATTTCAAAGCAGACATTCACTGCTTTAGCATATGAGCAGACCACTGCTACCAACTGTTTAGCACAAGCTGGGGAGAGGGCTGACCAGCATAGCTAATAATTAAGATGATAGAAACAATTAAATTAACATTTTTGAGTGCCTGTGGTATGAAAGGCACTAAGTGCTACACGTATTAACTCATTTGATGGACGGAACTTGTCAGACTTTGAAAATCTAAACCACATCCACTCCTTCTGTATTTTCAGTCCCTCTAATTTACTTAGATTGGTGAACACAATTTGTCTTTATTCTCATCATATACTCTTTTCTTTCTTCATTTCTGGGCGTAAGTGGAAGGATGCTGAAGAAAATCATTGGATGAAGTAGACCAAATATTCCAGGGTAGTTGGATAATACCCCAAGCCCAACCCTGTATAATGAGAAGGGAACAGGATAAAGCGAATAAGAAAGAGAGAAAGGAAGAAAAGAGAAGAAAGAAGAGATAAAAAGGAGAAGTCAGGGAGAAAGTGTCAATAAAGAGAAGAGAGGGAAAAGGGAAAGAAGAACAGAGTGAAGATGAAATTTGCACAAGAGTGGAGAATTTAGCTGCATTTGCTTGGTGTTAGTTTTTGACCTTCCTTAAATGCTTTCAAATCTCTGCAAACAAGAAGATTAATTGAGTAGCCCTTGACATTCAGAGAGAGCTCTGGCTATAGTGACCTTACAGACATAACCCAGGAGAACGGGGGGAATAGTAATTTTGGCTTACAAAAAGGCAGATTTTCATAAGTTTATTGGAGAGACATCTTGTTCTATGCTGTATGGATTGCTTCTGTGAGCTGAATAAAATGGTCTCTTATTTTGTGGGCTTGCAGGGATTTTATTGACAATATTTACCTAGATGCCAAAGAGGAAGCCATTTAAATCTTGGAAACTGACTGATTTGAATTTGCAGCTTAATGTGATCTTTTAACACAGGGATTTTTCCTATAATTTTCAGGATGTGGATGGACAATGGAAAGACAGTTGAAACAGTCTGTATTTTCACTTCAGGCCACTAATTTCCAATAAGTTGGGTTCTGGGAATTTTGAGGCTCACACACTTAAAAACGTCTCCCCTGTTTTTAAAAGTATTTGTTTTACACAGGAAACACAATCCCAATTCTCTATACTTATCAAAATCTATTTCTTTAGAGTTTGAAATTTACTGTGCCTCCAGGAGCTGTTCTAATCGTTTTTAACGAAGATCAAACAGTATTATTCTTGGTAAAGAAAGTAGCCCAACAGAAAGACATGGTCAGAGCAGCCCTTGGGACACTGGCTTTGTTTAGATTTATCTCCACTTCTAATCAATTGTTCATTTTTCAGTTTGTCCCTTGAGTCTCATTCCAGATACAACCTGTAAATACACCAATCTCCTACTGTGGGCTCAGCCCGAGACTCCATTTTGGGATACAAAGATAATTCCACCAAGTCCCTGAGTTCAGGGGCCATCTGGGTCCTATGGGGAGACAGACATGGAAATAAAGTACGATAACACATTGTGTGTGTTGTAAGGGGGTGATGCAAAGCGTATCACATGAGATGAGCTGAGGGGGCCTCACTCCACCTGAATAACTGGGGTCCAGGACAGGTAACCTTCTACCTGGATCTCTCAGGATGAATAGATATTCTTCAGTATATTTGTTCTTTCTTATATGTCCTCAAACACCCCGTTTCTCCGACTCACTCCACTATGCCTCTGAATCCCCCACTTTTAAAGCTTTGTTGATAAACAAAAACATATCTATTGAAAGTGCTCTGAGATTCCCCTTTAAATGCTGCTTAGGAAGTCTTGGGTTGACCAGACTGCTTCAAGTCCATGGGTTTGGAATCGACTTGCTATTTATTCCTGTGAAGTCTCTCCGCCTCCTCACTCACTCCTGCTCGCACCATAAATTTGTGTCATTTGTTCTGAGGAACAAAGCGCTGTGAGTTATGGCACCAAAGTTCACCCAGGTGTGATTAATTATCTCATGGTGTCACTTGTATTGGCAGCTAATCCCCCCAGGGGGAAGTGTTCTAAATGTGGGTGTTTTTGGAAATGATGGGTAGGGCTGAATTTCTGCGCATGTCAGTGTTGATAGGTGTGGTGAGAGAAGTACACGACATCCCTTCTTTAGGGGTGCTAATTGCCTTGCTGTCACCCATCACTGAAGCCTTCCTCCTAGCTCTGGTCAAGGTGGGGAGCAGGGCCTTCCATCCTAAGAAGCATAGTACATGACATCAGGAGACGACTGGCATCAGTTTTTCCAGGCTGCTCCCCCGATTCCAAGGCATCATATCAGTCTTGTGTCATGTGTATTGATTGTAGCATTTCTTGCAGAGATTCTGGCTCACGGCTAGGCTACCAATGCAGTTCTTTTGGCCGCTGCCTGCTGAGAGAGGGAGATGAGAGAGACTGTGTGAAGGTGAAACAGACTTGATCTGCAGTGGCTACTGTCTCATTTGTCCTGGCTGCCTATGAAGCTCTGTCTGCAGTGAAATCGGATCACCTTCTACCTTTGAATGAGAGTCCAGGGGAGGCCGCCTGCAGTGGCAGATTTGGGTCCCAATGACTGATAAGATTGCTAGTGTTGGGGAAGGGGAGAGTGCGGAGTCAGACCAGAGTATAGATAACGTGTGGCTTATTCAAAACTGGGTCTTAGAAATGGCCAAGAAGTACATGAAAAGATGTCAACATCATTCATCATTAGGGAAATGCAAATCAAAACCAAAATGAGATATCACCTCATACCTGTTAGAATGGCTACTATCGAAAAGAGGCAAAAAGCATTGGTGAGCCTGTGGAGAAAAGGGAACTCTTGTACACTGTTGTTGGGAATGTGAATTGGTGCAATCATACAGAAGACAGTATGCAGGCTCCTCAAAAACTTAAAAATAGAATTAGAGTATGATCCAGCGATTCCATTTCTCGGTATATGTCCAAAGGAAATGAAGTCAAAGGAAATGAAGGTATCCGCACCCCCATGTTCATTGCAACATTATTCAAGACAGCCAAGATATGGCAACAACCTGTGTCCATCAAGATATGAGTGCAGAAAGAAAATGTGGTACATACTTATGATGGAATATTATTCAGCCATAAAGAAGAAGGAAATTCTGCCATTTGCAACAACATGCATGGACCTTGCGGGCATTATTCTAAGTGCGATAAGTGAGAAGAGAAAGATAAATACTGTATGTTCTCCTTTATGTGTGGGATCTAAAAAAGTCAAACTCAGAGAATTAGAGAATAGAATTGTTGTTGTCAGGAGCTGAGGGTTAGGGGAAATGGGGAGATGTTTGTCAAAGGGCACAAATTTGCAGCTATAAGCTGAAGCCTGCACACCTAGAGCCTGAGCTCCACAACAAGAGAAACCACTGTAATGAGAAGACCGTGCACCACAACGAAGAGTAGCCCCCACTCACTGCAACTAGAGAAAGCTCGAGTTCAGCAACGAAGACCCAACACAGCCAAAAGCAAATAAATAAATACATAAATCAATTTAAAAACAAACAAAAATACTGTATTACATACTGGAAAGGTGCTAAGAGAGTAGATCTTAAACGTTATCACTACACACACAAAAATGGTAATTATCTGAAGAGATGGAGGTGTTAACTAACCTTATTGTGTTAATCATTTTGCAACGCATATGTGTATCAAATCATGTTGTACTTACATATGTTATATGTCAAAAATATCTTAATTTTTTTCCATATAACATATATAAATAAAATATGTTATACGGGAAAAAATTAGGTCCTGGTAACATATCTCTTCTTCACCTTTGCATTCAAAGTAGCTCATCAAACATGTATGGAATGTCTCTGTTGTGATAGGCACTGTCCTGAGTGTTAGGGACCCAGAGACAGAGAAGACAAACTCACAGCCCTTCAGGAGCCTTTGGGTTGGTGAATGAGCACTCTGCATCTCTGTATCCATCAATCTTCATCCTTGCAAAGTCTCTTGAATCACTCCCATCTTCTCCACCTCTCTTGAAAATTTCATCATCCTTTAGACAGAGGTCCTCTCTGTGCTCTGTATTTAGAGTAGCCCTATTCTCTCTCAGTCATGGTCAAATGGGTCTCTCTCCTCTGAATGTTTGTTCAAGAGACTATGAGGACAACAGCAGTGTGTTTTCATTTCTGAGTTCTCACTGCTCCTATCAGGGTGGGGTGTTCAGAGGAAGTGCTTCAAATGATAAATCTCAAGACTTGTGTCTGTCTCACTCTTATTCATTCAGTCTCATTTCCAAGTTGGGACAGAGGAATTCCAGCCAGGACTTGACTTCAGAAGAAGCTGACTGGTGAAGGAGAGCTTGGAGCCAGGAGAAGGGAGTCTGGTCAGGGCCCAGCTCTGTCCCCGATTTGCACTTTGTATGAACTCTCTCACTTCTCTTGGCCTCTAGCAGCTTTATCCACAATATTTTCTGCCTTACACTGTGGGAAGCGGGCTTGGTGAGACACAGCTAAGCCCATCCATGGCTTAGTCAATCACTGTTTTCATATAGCGATTCATCTGACAAGCATTTCTTGAGCACCAACTGTATAAGAGGCTTCTCCCATGAGGCTTTGCATACTATCTCAGTTGGTCCTACTGGAATGTTTACTCAATACACCCTCTGCTCTCCTGTCCCCATGTTCTTCCCTCTGCTTGGCAGATACAACCCCTACCCATTCCCTCTACCTCTTTTTGGTTTTGTTTTCTAAACATTTCTTCTCTCCAGTGGGGCCTCTGTGCTCATAGTGCAGTTGTGGATCTGAATGTCTTATCTTCCCAGCAGACCGTGAGGTCTGTAAGAGCTGGGTCCCACCTAGTACTTAGCACTGAGCCTTGCCCCTACTAGGAGCCGAGCAAATGAGTGCTGCATTGATTTATCCCTCCTTCCTTCTAGAACAGTCTGTACCAGTGATGAGCGAACATTTTGGCTTCAGCACTCCTTTGTGTTCTTTAAAGTTATTGAGAGTTTTTGCTTATGTGGCTTATACCTATTTATATTACTGTATGACAAATTAAAATTGAGAAATTTAAAAAAAATTGCCAATTGACATATTTTCCAAAAGAAAGTGGTATTGTTTTAGATTTCTGTAGATCTCTTCAAAGGTTGACTTGAGACTAGTAGATTTTTTTTTTATCTTCTATTATATTTAAACTGCAATAATATGTTGCTTAGTTAAAGTCGATGGAGATTCTGCCTTGTACATACATGCAGTTGGGAAAGGGTGGAATATTTTAATAGAGTTTTCAGATAATTGTAGACATTTTTTTCTGCTACTACATCAGAAATTCAATAGTGGTAGTTTCTTAAAATTTAGTTGCATTGTGGAGTCTGAAACCATATTAATGAACGTTTCGTACTCAGATATAGTAAAATCTATTACTGTATCTTGCATTCCAAGTGGATACTTTTCCAATGCATGCATTGGTCATTTGGAAAACACTGGTTTATTGACTTCTATTGATCTTTCAAATGTTGACACGTTTGATTCCAGAGTTCAGATAGTCACATTTTTTACCATCACTGCTGAATCCAGTCAGAAAAGTTTTAAGTATTCTGAAGCAGTGAAGTTTATGGTGGTGGATATACATTTTCCAATATTCTAATTTTGATCAAAAGTTTGAATGTGTGATTGGCAAAAGGTATTGTCAATTTTGCCCTTGAAGTGTCATCCTCATTTTGTTCGTTATTAAGAAAACATCTGCCAAATACACAGGTTTAAATAACCACAGTTTGTCAGTCATTCTTCTAGGTAAACTGGAGAAAGTGATCAGTGTCGCTTACACCTCAGCTGCGTAACTACTTTTCCTTGAGACAACTCTTATGCTTCAGTAGGCAGCAGGAGTGCTTTGCTGCCATTTCTCATTTTGTCATAGAATAGAGAAAGATGTGTACTCAAGGTTCTAAATATAATAAAGTAAATAATTCAAACCACTGCTTTAAGGGCATTCTTAAATAAAAACTTACTTTTTAAAAAAATCCTTTTTCATGGCAGTGAAGAGTACAGTGACCATGAGTCCTATTTGGTTTCAATGCCTTGACACATGATAAGGCCCCAGAAATTTTTACCCACTATGGTTTCTGCATCATCAATTCAACTGTTAACACAGTGAAAATGGCAGAAAATAGGTTAGCATTATGGTGAAAACAATTCTGACCTCATAGACCCCCTCAAAGAGTCTCAGAGATCCCCAGGAGTCCCTGGGTGATACTTTGAGAACCACTGATCTACAGGATTGGTTTCTGTACTTTTCCCTCTTCATTTACTCAACTTTTCTTTACTAAGGGTGAAAAGGCCCGTTTGTGCTAGATCTATCCTGAAGACTTGGGGAGAGAGACTTTCTCCTTGATTTGGCCACTTCCTGCAATTTCATTCTTTCCTCAGTTTACACGTTATATATTTGGATTCACCAGGAGCTGCAGAGCTCTTCAGAGGACCCCAGAGTTAAGACGGATCAGTTGATTGAGTGCCTGAGGCGCAGGGCAGAAAGAAAGAAAAGAGAGTGGGGTCAAAGAGAGCACAGAGGAAACAAGCTTTAAAGCAAAAGAATATGAGAATGAAAGAGAGAAGAACTAAGGAGAGAAGGCAGAAAGGGAAATAATGAAGAAAAAGAAAGACAATAAGAGTCAAGAAAAGAAGACAAAGGGAAGAGGGGCTCCAGCGGTGAGAGGGCATGATGTAATCTGTGAGAAAGGGCTAACTAGGAGGTCTGGGCTCAGTAGACCACTGATAGCCTTGATTCTTGCAAGAGTCAACAGCCTCTCTGGGCTTCACATGTCCCCTCCTGCAAACTGAGTGCTAAGTGGGGAAGAAATGAATGCTACTGGAGGCAGACAGGACCTTCCACTGGTGGGCTCCAGGAGCCCCTGCACTCCCCAAATTGTGAGCAAAATCTTGTATGTCCATGGGTTATGTTAGGGCAGGGAGTGAGTTGTTTTCATCAGTTACTCAAAAGTCTCTTTACCAAACTGGATGAAGAACCACCGACTTGGTTGGTTTACAACCTTTTCTAACCCTAAAACTTTATGGTTCTTGCATGCAAGGGGACTGTAAACTGATCCTAAAATTGTTTCCCGGCCTTAGAGGTTCACCTTCACTGTCTTTGAACATGAAGTCTCTGGTCTGTATAATGATTTGTTTTCTCTTATGTAGGAAAAAAACACAAAAAACAAAAAGCAATTCCTGGGAATCCTGAACCCTGTCACACTGTAGTGCCCAGCAGGTAGGACAGGTGGGGAATCAACTTCTCTGGGGACCACAGAGCACAGCTGCTGCCCACGGTGTGCATATGAACAGAAATGGCTTTACTCTGCACGCCAGCGTTGCAGCTCCTCTGGTCTCAGCTTGTTGACTTGGTCCCAGGGAAGGAGCAAAGCCGGCCAAGTCCAATGAATGGCCGGCAGTGGAAAACCAGTGCTGCTGTCTGCTGGCAGCCGGGGCGGCCGACACCACACGTGGTCAGCTCCCCCTCCAGCGGCGCTGTCCTTCCCCCGCGATGGCTGGCTTTGGCAGGCGCTGCCAGGCCCGAGAAGGCAGGAAGTCTTGGGTCACGGTGACCTCTAGTTGCTGATGCCAGATGAAATATGCCCTGGAGGTTCTCCAGGGTCACATGGTGTGTGGAGCAAGAGAAGGCAGGGCTGCTCTTGCGCTGACAGAGTGGATTTTGGCTCCAAAATGGTACCCCTTGGGGAGTAGGAGGGGTTGCGGGTGGGAAGGGGAGGGCGGGAGGGGTGGTGGCGTGACAGTGGGTAATAGAAAGAACCAGTCTGGCTTTCTTTTATCCCCTTGAGCCTTCCAGGAAGTCACTTGCTCCTGGAGGTGGAGGTACAACACCAAATCTGTGGCACAAAAATTTAGAGAAAGGTTTCTCTGTGTCTTTGTTGTTTATGGGACTGGATGGATGAGCTTCTGGCTCTGTACATGCTGGGCCTCAGAGATGGAAAAAAGCTGTATAATGAGTGCGGCTGGACTGAATACCCCTCAGTAGCTTAACTGCTCAAAATGGAAGGAAAGTGGACAGTAGCTGTTCAGGGATCTGCTCCCTCTGGCCCTGGATTGTCTTTTAGCCATTATTTGGGGAAACAAGGTCTTTGCGGTTCCTCCCTGTTGAGTCTCTCTTCATTTCATTCTTACACGTTAAGTTATCTAGTCCTGTTCTTCCAAGCCCCGAACTCCTAGAGAAGGCACAGCTGTACCCCCATGAGGCCTCTACCAGAAAACCAATGATGGACATCTTCGTCCCACCTAGGTCTGTGGTGCCCAAATACAGTCCCTTTGCCTTGACCTGGGCAGAGGGAAGAAAGCTTGGCTACTTTGCTTTCAAGAAGCAGTAAGAGGCCTAAAATGGAAACAGCTGAGAAGAAAGAAGCCAAGTGGAAAACAAGATCCAGCTGGAGGAGGTCAGGCCCGATAAGCAGGCTGACCACAGGCTTGAAAAAGAGGTCAGGCCCCAGGAGCTGGGCTGGAACAGCACGGAGTGTTTCTGCCAGGGGTTGATGATGGCATGTGAGGCAGGTGGGCTCTGCTCTCCCATCCCACACCCAGCTTCAGCGAGCAGTGGGAGGCCTTGCTGGTTTCCCCCCATTCTCTACTGAAGGCCAGAAGGCCTCAGCTTGGTTGAAATGGAGTTAGGCAGGGGATGGCTGAGAATCGAGTGGAGAGGGATCTTTGGGGAAAATTAAACATGTCATCTAAAGGCCAGCTCCAATCTCACCACCGCCAGGTACCCTTGCCAAGTCCCTCCTCACAGGTCTTGGCCCTACCTCTCTATCACACTTTATTGCACTTCCTCTTTTGTTTATAGTATGTATCTCAAACTGTTACATCATAAATTATTTGGTAATAGTAGTGATGAATATTTGTACAGTGTATCCCTGCTAGCAAAATTCATTGCTTTTGCAAATGTTAACTCATTTGTCCTTTCTCTACAGTGACCCGGAGAAATAATTAGTATAGTCATTGCTAGTTTGCTTTAAATAGAGGCAGACTAATAGAAAAAGCACAGACCTTGATTCCATTAGCTAAGGGTTTGAATATAAGCTTTATTATTGGGTGACTAGGTGAGCTGGGTCACTTGGCTTGATCAGTCCAGGCGGCAGTTGGTGCCACCAAGAGAGATCTGTGCCTTCTTATTTGGTAGTGGAATCACTGCAGTTTCCACCACAAGCTATGTTTTTGGTAAAAGAAAATCCTGCCCTGCACACTCAGAAAAATATTATTTTAGAGGCATTGTATTTTCACCAACATGTTTTTGGAACCCTGAGCAAATGCCGTGGTTTTCTAGCATCAAAACAAGTTTATTCCAAAGTTTCTTTTGGAAATTTGAAGGCAGCGAGCTCTGCCAGTCTTCACATCATCGCTCTTCCTTGGCAACCATTCCCTTGTGTCATCACTGCTCATCTGGGCACATCGCCGCATACCTGTCCTGCTGTGCTTCCTCTCCTTTTCCCTGTTGCATATTATCGCTCCTAACCCCTTGTGCTACTCCACTGAAGCCGTCCGTGCCGACAAACTCATATTTTTAGTCTCTTTATTGAGCTCCTTCTTTATCTTCTGCCTTTACTGAAAGCTGGTCTCCCCAGGGGGTACCACTTGTGTGGAAGTTCTCTTACGTGAGTTTCCTACACATTTTTCTTAAGTCTTACTCTGATATTAGAGGAATGCGACTTTTTCCTATCCTCTGCAGGGCTGCTTTCAACCCATTATTCTTCCTCCGAGTCTCTGTTGCTCTCAAAAAACATAGTCTTCGGCTACACCACCCAAATCCTCCACATTCCACCCCACCCCCAGTGCCAACCATGGCCCTTTTAATCTCTCTCCACGTTCATTAGAGTCTTGGGCACACAACTGGCTGTTCTCCCTCCTTCCCTAGGTCCTACCACCGTACCGGGTGGTCACTATCTAGAGCGCTATCCAATTCCTCGACTTTTACAAATTTCGGCATTTCGTCCTTTGACCACAAACCTCTATCTTTCTACCTCTCGCCCACTCCATCTGTTCCCCAAGGTTTTCAACTCTCCTTGTGCTGTCCGTGCCTACCATCCTTCACCTAACAGTTCTCTGCTTTCTAGTCCATTTGTTCCTTCTGTCCAGCCTAGAGAGCCATTCTTGTTGATATCATACATCCCTTTTCGTGATCACTGCACATTCTGATCAATTCCGCTCTATTTCCTCTGTTCCTGTGCTTAGACCGCTGAGCCAAATGACGAAAATCATACATTGGAGCCACTAAAAATTCATGGTTTCAACCTCCATCTGGTCATCAGTGACACCTGTAAAGTCTCCTATGTATCCAGAATTTGTCCTCCTTTTATTTCCTACAACAGACATTTTGGAATTTTCTAGCGACTCAAATGCTCTATCCTATGGCTCTATCACTGTCAGCATTCTACCATATCTGCTAGTTCACAGTGATATTGATGTTATCAGATGAGAACTATCTGGGATCATTCCTTATTTCGTCTACACCTGCCTCTGTGGAATAGGTGTCTCTTTACCTTCTACGTCATTCCCGCCCTGAGCTCTGGATTCCATTATGTACCTCTTCCTCCTCAAGCCCTTTGTTCTGACAATTTTCTCCTATTCCTTGAATCTTCAGTCTCTTATTCGCTACTTGCTTTTCCCCTTTAGCATGGAAAATCACCCATCTCTCCTACCTAAGCAACCCATACTTATTGAAAACTACATTCCCACTGATACCTCCTTTAGTCAACACTCTCTGCCTCTTTCACCTACGAACCATTTGAGAGTGTACTTGGCTATTGTCGACTCTACCTCCTCACCACCCACTCTTTCCTCAACCAGCCAGTCTGGCGGCTGCCTCCACAGCTTAACACATGACCGTGAAGTGGGTAAACCAAAAAGATCTGTTCGAGGCCCATTTTCCTGGACCTCTCTATAGTATTTGACGCTGTGTGTATTTCCTGTCTCTTGAAGTTTCTCTTTCCTTAGCTTTTAGGACTGTACCTATTCCTACTTTTCCTATTTTACCAGTCATTTCTGTTTCCTTTTTGCTTTTCCAGTTAGTAATAACAATAGCAACTATTTCTTGAGTGTTCACTATTTGCCGTGATACCTGGTTAGATTTTTACATACATCCTTTCGTTTGATGCATACAACCTTGGAGATAGGTGCTATTACTATTCTCACTTTGCAGGTAAGGAAACAGGGCTAGAGGTGTCTAAATGGCTTGTTCAAATCATGCAGCTGTTAATAAGCAACTGAACTGGGGTTTGAACTCAGACATTCTGGCTCTAAGGAATAACCACAGTCACTACTCTCCCCATCTCCTATAAGTTTTTGTTCCTGGGATTTCAGCCTCAGTCTTCCTCTCTTTTCATCCTACATACTCTTTCCAAATGAAATTGTCACCTGCTCCTGTATTCAGTTAAGTCCTAATTCTGTAATCCAGCTGGAATTATTGTAAAAACCACCTCCCCTTGCCTCTCCTTTATCTCAGTTTCTTCATTTGCAAAACGGAAATAAGAACAGCGCCTCCGTCGTAGGGTCATATGTATTGATAGTCAGCAGATGCATGTAAAAGCTGATCTACCTTCATAGCCCTCTGCTGACGCTCCTTCTGCATCCCACAGGTATGTCACACTCAACATGTCCCATGAACTCACCATGCCCCAGATGTTCCAATATTGATGACTATCCCCTCTGCTCCACCCAATTGCCTTATGGGTAATCTTATCTCTCCTCTTGATCTTGCATATAACCTATCTCCAAGCTGGATCCTATTGATTCTAATGCTTCAGTTGACTTCATTGCCTAAATTCAGGCCCTTGTCGCTTCACATCTAAACAATTTCATTGTTTTCCTATGTAAAATTCCTGCCTCTAGTTTTTATAGTCCTGAATGATTATTAAAGAAAACAAAAGGGATCAGATGATGTCTGATTGATGATTTCAGGCAGATGAGTTCTGCCTAAAATTCTTCCATAGCTCCCCCAAACTTTCAAGATAAAGTTGTTTCTTAACATATTAAGTCTTTTAAAAATATTCTCCTTGCTTCTCTTCCTTTTAAAAAATTTTTGCTACTCTCCTTTTTACTTTTGCCCCAGTAGTATGGAACTATTGGCAGTCTCTCAAGTGCTAGGGTCTCTCAAAGAGAGACCTACCCATCCCTTCGTGCTCTAACTCCACCTTGTGTTTGTTTAAAGACTCAGCTCGGATGTCATCTCTTGCAGAGATGTTATTTCCGGAGGCTTATGGTGTAGTTTTCTTCATCTGAGTTTCTACAGCACCTGGCACATACTTCCGCCAATCAGTTAACACTGCACATCATGGTTCTGAACTTCACTTTGCCCCAAACACCTAGAGCTAGGGTTAGTAAACTATGGCCCATGGGCCAAATCCAGCCTTTCACTTGGTTTTGTAAGTAAAGTTTTCTTGGAACGCAGGCATGATATTCTCCATGGCTGCTTTTGCACGACAAGAGCAGAACTGAATAGTTGTGGCAGAGTCTATATAGTCCACAAAGCCAAAATATTTATTATCTGGTCCTTTACAGGAAACGTTTGCAGACCCCTGACCTTACATCAACTTCTGTGCATCACTATAGCCGAATTCTTAGTCAGAGATACGCCCGCCTGGAGGGAGGAAGTGGATCAAGGTCTTTCAGAGGATGAGTGGCAAGGAAAGGGGTAGTTGGATGATTCAGATACACAATGTAGGGGATCACGTCCCCACCCCATCCCGCTGATAATGTTGTAATGATCTATGTCCACACATGTGTCTTATGAAACATCTCTTAAGTGTGTCGTAAGGCAGGGACTGTGTGTTTTTCATCTTTGTGTCTTCCATGCCTAGCCCGGTAACTATCTATTAGAAGTAAAACAAAACAAAACAAAACGAAAAGGCAAGCTTATGTAGAAAGACTTTTTGAAGGATCTTGGGATGTACTCATGGAATGTCAGGAAGAGTGAACACCTAGGGAAAGGCATACGATGGAGCAGATAGATGACGGCCATCAGGATCCAGTCTCTGTCTCACGTCTCTGCTGTTTGTCACGGTGTCAGCTTCATTTTCCCTGTCGTTATGGACTTCCTCCAGCTGGTAAATTCATGGCCTGTCTCAGCTTCTCAGCATTTCATCTTATACTTTTCAGCGACTGATGAGACCTTATTTTGATTTTCTCTTAGTCCCAAATCCCAAAAGGTAGTTGACCACCACTTGTGGTCAGGGAATAGGGGGTAGATGAAAAAATGGAAGTTTTAGGGATACGTTTAGATAGACAAGAGAAAGAAGAAGATCCAAAAATAAAAGCAGTACTATTCAGAGAAAGAGGTGCTGAACAGATAGTAGCTCCTGGCAGGTTCCCCCTGTAGCAGCACCTATAGGCGGATAGGTGCCCTGACCCATAGTAGTATGTAAGAGGTGCTTAACTAATATATGTTGACTCAATAAATGAATGACAATGAATGAATAAAGGAACTAATCTCTTCTTCTGCTGTAAAATGAGAATAACATTTATCTTACAGGATTGAGTTAAGAATAAAACATTTATGCAACACTTGGCAGGTAATAGACACTCAGTAAATGCTATCTAACTTTCCAATCCCTCATCTGGGGTGGACCTGGGAGGGGGATTTAGGGACAATTTGTCTTAGCAGATCACCTTTAAAATTTCATCAGCGTGATGACCTGATAAAATCTCTATCAGTCTCTGTGTCTCATCTTGCCTCCTAATCATGCTTAAGTCAACATAAATAAAGCCAGGACTTGCCCTTGGCTCACCCTGAGTTGCCAGATTCCTTAAGAAAAAAACCTAGGGCATTACAGAACAAAGCCCTTGTTTGTACCAATAAGGAACTATATTCATATATTTAGAAGGCTAACAGACACTCAAGGTTAAGAATCCCTGACCTACTGGATCAGTGTTTATTTTTTCATGAACAAAGCTGTTCACCAAACTAGCTCACACAATATACACCCAAACTACTGATTCTTGCACTTTCTTGAACATACCTTCTCTCTTGGGTCACGCTTGCTCTTTGTCTCATATTAAAATGCCTTCTTCTGCCCCATTTCCTTCATTTGCATAGCTCTCCAACCTTCAGTATCTGCTCTGGCTCTATAACTTTCCTGACTCATCCCCATCCACCTCCAGAAATTATAAAACAACTTTTTCCCAGACCTGGTACAGAACATTTCTGCTCAAGCCAGGTACCTGGAGCTCTCACCTCCTACCCCAATTTTCATTACCAAACTGTTTTTTCTAAATCCATATCAGATAATGCTAAAGAAGGTTTCTGATGAATGAAAATTTCTCTCCACTGAGAAATACTTTGCTGAAACCATATATAGCTTACAAAGCTCTCTACAACTCTCTGATGGCCGTGGTATTAAGGCCATCCGACTCCTAATCACAGTGCCAGTCTCTTAAATGATTAAGAGATTTGGAAGATGAAACTTCTCTTTTACCGAGAACAGTTTCTTAAGTCTTTCTGTTAAGGAGACAGTTTTCAATGGCATCTCTCAGTGCTGGAAGATACTTTAAAGTTTGTTTACTACATTGGTCTTTAAAGATACCTGATTCTTCTCTAATTGTCCCCAAGGGGCGATCTAATCTGTACTTACATTTAAGATTTCTTTATGATTTCTGGAGGAATACCTATTTTTTCTCTCTGCAAAATTAGGCATCTCTCATTCTTCTCCAGTTCTTTCTTATGTATTGAGGAATATTTTGCCCTCCCGCAAACTTTAACCATGGAATCCTCTGGTGTCCATTAAAGACAGTTGACATTTCCTCTTCTCCACGTGACAGCTGGAATAGGTATGTGGGATCAAGACTGTGTCTCCTTTATTTTCTCTTTTTTAGCACCACCAGCCTTAGGATCTTTCTTCAACTGTTGCTCATGTGTTATAGTTTTGGATCCACTTAGCTTTACTCAGGATAGATTCTGACCTATCAATTTTCTTTTTAAAATTCTTAATTTTAACAGGTTGACTTTCTCTTTGAAGCCTACAGAATAGAGGATATCTCAAATGTCATACAGGATTTACTTTGGATATAGAGACATTCTAAACTGGAAACATTTGTTGTGGGAAGAAATTTTAGCCTAAGGAAAAATTAGTGTGTCAATATTCATAATTATTCTAATCTATTCTCAAAAGTAGTATGAGATTGTTATCATGATAGCAGGAACACAGAAACCATCAATGGCAACCCTGGCCTTCTGCTAGTGCCTTGAATATGTCAAGACTTTTTTACCTTAAGGCATTTGCAGGTGTTTTTTCCTTTGCCTGGAATGCTCCCTGCATTCTTCTCCTCAAAAATTTGCCTGCCAACTCCTCATGCTTCAAGTCTCTGAGATACTTTTCTTTGATTCCTTTACTCCATATCCCCAGTCCCCATCTAAATCATGTCACCCATCATGATTTATTTTCCAACCTGCCTTTAACTTTTCCTTATAGCAAGCATCACAATTTTAAATATGCTTATTTGTATGATAATTTAGCACCTGTCTTCTCCATGACACTGTAAACTCCGAAAAGGTTGCAATTCTGTCTGCTTCATTTTTTGTGAAATTCCCAGCATCTGGCAGAGAGCCTGGTTTATGTTGGGAACTCACATATTTGTTGAATGAATGAATGAATGATTCCTAAAGCACGCTCTTTCCCTCCTTCCTTGCTTACGTTTGTATACGGCCTTGTTGTTTTCAAAGGCTTTCCATGTTCCTGTCATTTTAGGTAGGGAAGGGTGGTCATTACTGTCCCAATTTTCATCTGATGAAACTAAAGTCCAGAAAAAGGAACTAATGCAAACTCACTTAGCTGGTAACCTGTGGAATTGTTGACTCAGTCTAGTGCTTCTTTGTTTCTTCAATTAAAAAATTGTTTTTGATTTAAAAAATTTATTGTGTTCTTTTAAAATTTTTATTTTTTCTAGTGTTCTTTCTATTAGTGATTTTTAAAAATAGTTTCTTTTAGAAATGATTTAAATGCCCCAAATTTAATTTTTTTTTCACTTGGAAAAAAATAGTATCCGCTTCCTAGAAAGATCTAGGTAAAATATAACCTCCTGAATTTTTTTTTTCTTTCGAGTATGCTTATTTTTTTAGAGCAGTTTTAGGTTCACGGCAAAACTGAGCAAAATGTACAGAGATTTTTCCATTTGTCACCTGCAACCCCTTGACTTTTAAGACTGCGTTTCTTCATGTGACCTACTACAGAGAAGATGGTGAGGGGAAGATTCCACTGACCTTGATGCCACTTCTTTGGGGTTCACAGAACTTCACACAGGCTGTATGTAATATATATTGATTAAAGGCAGGAAACGATGCCTTCATCTGAATACATTTAATGTGTCTTTTTGTGAGCACAATTGGTCAAGATGAAAACATTAGTTTTTATCAAGCCAGTGGCTTAAAAAATTAAAAATACTCTCGAACATATCTTTGCTTCATAATATGTCTATTACAAATTATGATTTTTTTCCTATTGATTTACTTCACGTTATTTCTCATCCCCTTTGCAATGCAGACTTTACATGGAGACTTGAAAGCAATGCAAGCAATTCCTCTATAGAAATGCCATACATTAGCCTTTTTTCCTCCACTGAGTCATACCACTCTTTCATTGCTTCAGATTAGTAAGGTCTGTTGTTTATTCTCTTGCGTTTAGAAAACCATAGACTCCCAGAACAGTAATAGAACACAAACTTAGTTCAAATGAAGAATTATGTATATCACTACAAGTATTTTACTGAATTGATGTATTTTAATTAATTAACTAATTTATTTATTTATTTTATTGGCTGTGTTGGGTCTTTTTTGCTGTGTGCGGGCTTTCTTTTAGTTGCGGTGAGTGGGGGTTACTCTTTGTTGTGGTGCGCGGACACCTCATTGCTGTGGCTTCTCTTGTTGTGGAGCACTGGCTCTAGGCGCGTGGGCTTCAGTAGTTGCAGTACATGGGCTCAGCAGTTGTGGCTCACGGGCTCTAAAGTGCAGGCTCAATAGTTGTGGCTCACGGGCTTAGTTGCTCCGCGGCATGTGGGACCTTCCTGGAGCAGGGATCGAACCCGTGTTCCCTGCATTGGCAGGCAGATTCTTAACCACTGCGCCACCTAGGAAGCCCCTGAATTGATGTATTTTAAAAAATATTCCCTAATTTGTATACTATCTCTGATTTATATCTCAGATTATATAATTCCTCAATATGGTATCATTTATTTTCATTTCTGTATGGAATCAGCCAGGCTTTGATTCATTAAGGAACGGAAGTTTCCTATCATGTAGTATTTTTTTCTCTTCTTTGAAAAAAGGGAATTTCATAGAATCATAAGGTCTTACAGTAGCAGGAGATTTTATAGGTCATTTAGACCAATTGCCTTTCAATCTCCTCTGCAATATGTCCTCCAAAGTCATCTCTTGCCTGCTTGAGTACTTTGTGTGACAGGGAAGTCACCACCTCACTTCTACCATATACACCTAGGGGTAAACCAGATTGGTTGCCTACCCAACTAAATGTGGTCCCTCTCGCCCACCAGCGCGTTGCTGGCTTGTGCAATATGGGGCTTCGTTATGTCTGGACAGTAGCTTCCCTGAATCCTGGACAGCAGGAGAGTGTGCTCTGCCCTCAGAGCCAGTGTGTGATTGCTTGGACTGGTGGGTGGCAAGGCAAGCTGACTTCATCTGTGGCTGGAGGCAGGGCTAAGCTGACAGCAGCTTTCAGAATATGGAGATTCCTGGCTAGCTGCTTGCTAGAAAAAACTGTTTTAAGAGAGCTTAGGTTTCCAGATGTCCCCCTCAAAAGTACATGATTGCCACTGGGGAGGATTAAAAAAAGGAGAATATGTAATATGTGAATTAATGAGTCTTTTTCACTGATTATTTTTTACTTAACGTTTGGCAGCACAGTTTTTAGAAATTTTAGTTTTTAGAATCTGTTTTCTTTCTTTTTTTTTTTTTTGCTTCAGAACAACTGTCCAGAATGCTGATAGAACCACAACTTTTCTTCGTAAGATTTTATGCACATTCCTTTTCACTTGTTGGTTCACACATTATTCCTTACATTCAAAAATCTTTCTGTTTCTGCATTCTGTAGAATAACATAATTTGATAACATAACATACTTGTAACCATGTCAAGTCAAAACCCAACATTTATGGTACCTTGTGAAATGATGTCGTTTGCTCAGGTATTTCCATCTTCTTGTAAAAGAAACTGCAATAAAGATAGCACCTTTAAATGTTTTTATCTAAGTGAGGTGGAGTAATGTTTTAAGATAACAATCTGTTTTTTTTTTTTTTCCTACCAGTGTTTCTCCCCTCCCTCTCTCTGCACCCCTATAGTTAACTCAGTACTTGATAGCCTCAGGGAAGGCAGGGAAAGAGCTGAACTCAGAAATAGCCTGCTTGTCTTTCTGACATTTGTCAGGGAGAAGCCTAAGCCCTCAGGGGATCTCTGAGAGTTTTTGTGGGGAAGGTAAAATGTTGGTTTTTAAGGATATAGACGAAGTATTTTGGCCAGAAGCAGGCAGAGGAGAGAGCAGAGTATTCCTCTGGGCACCTTGTAAGCCTGTGAGGTTGTGTGGGTTGGGAGAGGGAGCGAAAGAGAGGAAAAGGGAGAAAGAGAGAGAGAGAAAGGATGACTCAGAGAGCTCTGTGGTCCCAAGGGAAGAAGGACCCCTCCCCCCTACTTCCCAGCAGTGCTGTGGGAGCAGCAACTAGATCCTAAAGAGGAAATGGCTGGCTCCCGGATGGAGTGCAGTGTGAAAATTGGTACGCAGCAGCCTTGTAAGAAAAATGCCTTTTCCCTAGAGTGACAGGGAAACAATGGAGAGTTATCAGATATAATGAGCCCTGCACCATGGCAGAATGCATAAGGCAACTCGTGTGGACTTATGACTGCAACTTGGTTGTAACTGCCCTCTCACCTTTGCTACTGCAGATGGGATCCTAACTATGGCATAAGCTCAGGAAAGACGAGGATGGGGGATAAGTCTCAGGAAGAACTGGCAATGTTTGTCCACATACCCAGCAGAATAGAAACTCAGGATAGAAATACTACATTGAATTATCGAAAATGAATATTTATAGTATACCAATGTCAGAGGACTGAGAGGCACACTTGCTGTACAATCAAGAACTGCTTCTCTCACTTAAAAAATTAAGGTAAGATTTACAAGTAGTAAAATTCATTCTTTCAGTGTACAGTTCTGCAAGTTTTGGCAAATGTTTAGTCTCTAATCACCACCACAATCGCGGTATGAAACAAGTCTCTCACTCCCCTGAATTCCCCAGTATTTCTTTGTAGTCAATCCCTCTCCCCTGGCAACCATTGATCTGTTTTTTCTCCCTACAGTTTTGGCTTTTCAAGAAGGTCATTTAAATGGAATCAAAGCTATTGAAACCTTCTGAGTCTAACTTCTTTCACTTAGAATTTGAGACTCAGCTGTGTTGTTCATGTATTGATAGTTTGTTCCTTTTTATTACTGAGTAGTATTTGATTGTACGTATGTACCATGGTTGTTTCCAGTTTTTGGTGACTGCAAATAAAGCTGCTATAAACATTTACACACAGGGTTTTGTGTGGACATAGGTTTTCATTTTACTTGGGTAAAAACCTTGGAATAGCTTTGCTGCACTGTGTGATTTATGTCTACAAGATACTGCCAGATCAGTTTCCAAAATGGCTCTAACAATTCACATCCTCACTAGCAATGTGTGAGGAGCTCCACCTACTCCACGTTGTATTGTCAGTTTTTTAATTTGTTTGTCTAATGAGTATGTAATGGTATTATATTATGATTTTAATCTGTATGATTTACTTACCATTTTTATATCTTTGGTAAATTATCTGTTCAAATATTTCACCCACTTTTAAACTGTTTTTTAGTTTAGTAGTTGAAATTTGAGAGTTTTTAATATATTCTGGCTACAAGTCCATAATTGAACCTATCATTTGGAAATACTTTCTCCCAATCTATGCCTTTCCACATGTCATTAAAGAGCAGAAGTTCTTACATTTGATAAAGTCCAATATATCAAATTTTCTCTTATGGCTTATGCTTTATCTAATAACTCTTTCCTTATTCCATAGATATAAAGGTTTTCTCCCCCCTTTTTCTTCTAAAAGTTTTATAGTAGTTACATTTAGTTCTATGATCCATTTTGAGTTGTTTCACATAAGGTGCAAGGTGTGATCTAGGTTCATTTTGTTTCATTTTGTTTGTTTCTTTGCAAGTGGACATCCAGTTGTTCCAGGACATTTTGTTGAAAAGGTGACTGTTGAAATTGCTTTTGTACCTTTATTGAAACTCAGTTGACCACATGTGGGTCTGTTTTGGACTCTCTGGTGTATTTCATCAATCTATATTTCTAACCTTTCTTTATATACCAAACTGTTTGATTATTATAGTAATTGACTATATGTAGTGGTGATATAGTTAGTCTGGAAATTAGGCAGCATAAATCTTCCAATTTTGTTTCTGCTTTCAACATTGTTTCAGCTTTACTTGTTTCTTTGCCTTTCTTCATAAATTTTAGAATCAGCTTTTCAATTTAAAAAAAAAAATCCTACTGGGATTTTGACTGGAATTGCTTTAAATCTGTAGATCAGTTTAGGGAAATCTAACATTTTACCAATGTTGAGAAATCTGATGCATAAACATAGTATGTATCTCCATTTCTGTAAGTCTTCTTTGATTTCTTTCATTAGTATTGTATAGTTTTCAGCATAAGGTTCTTTTAGGTAATTGGAAAGATTTACACGTAAGTAGTTCATGCTTTTTGCTGCTATTGCAAATAAGACTTATAAAATTTAAATTTCTAATTATCCATTGTTAGCATGTAAAAATGATTGACCGTATATCATGCACTCCTGCTAAACTCAAATGTTAGTTCTGGTTGCTTTTTTGGGTACATTTTGAGATTCTGTCTTTAAGCAATCATCTTACTTGTGAATAGAGACTCTTTTATTTCTTCTTTTCCATCCTGTGTGTCTTTTTCTCCCCCTTGCCTTGTTGCATTGACCTGTACCTCAGTAGAGGTGGTGAGGACAGATGTTCTTTCCTTGATCCTGGTCTTAAGGGCAAAGCATTAGGGGGAAAGTCTTTTATGATTAAGTGTGATATTAGCTTAGCTCTTGGTGAGTACTCCTTAGTATATTGTGGAAGTTCACTTTTATGCCTAGTTTCTTTTTAATCAGGATGGATGTCAGATTTTGTCAAAAAATTTTTCTGTAGCTATCGAGGTGATTTATTTATTTTTTCTTCTTTATTCCCTTGGTGTGATGAATTACATCGACTGGCATTTAAATGTTGAACCAGCCTTGCATTCTTGTGATAATTCTATCTGGTCATGATGAATACAGAAAGAATCAATTGAATACTTTTTATATGCTATTGGATTCTATCTGATAGTGCTTTGTGGAAATTTTGCACCTATGTTCGTAAGAGATATTGCTATATAATTATATACTTTCCTTCCTCCCTTGCTCCCTTTCTTTTTTTCTTTCTATATTTTTTTCTTATCTGGTTTTGGTACCTGAGGGACTGCTGGTCTCATAAAATTAGTTAGAAAATGTTTCCTGCTGTTTAGTATGCTGGAAGAATTTGTGTAGAATTGGTATTATTTCTTGCTTAAGAATTACTTTTTTTTGTGATGAAAACAATTCAGATGTTTGTCAGGATTTGTTTAAAAATTTCACTTATCTGGCAGACAGCTAGATTGCCAAAAATCTCTTATTCTATGATGGAGCTTCTATCAAGATAATTTTACTGTGGGTTGTTTTGGGAGATAACTAGTGAATGCAACTCCAGTGGCACCAGCTCTAGGGCAAGCTTTGCTCATTTTGGAGGAAAGGAAATCAATTTGTTGGGCACAGACTTTGTGCCAGACGTCTAGATGCTGTGTATTCAGGTTATCTTTTTTGTCTTCAAAAAAATTTCACAGATGTGGAAACAATAATTCATGAAATCTGGTAATTTTCTTTTTGTCCAAATAATGACACTACACTCTATTTTTTTAAAAAAATGCTCTAGTGTTCTTTTCTGATTTTAAAGATAATGCATGATTGTTATCGAAAATTTAAATTAGAAATAAAAATAATCCATAAATTTTATCAACTAGAGATGTCTAATATTATTTCTATATGCAGTAAAATAGTTTTTGGAGATATTAAATTGGGAAATATTTTTATCTCCCTTGTGCTTTCCAGAGTCCTTTCCCAACCATTCAAGCATTGAAGATAACTTTTCTTAATAGACAAAAATAATATTTTGAGAAAGTAAAGTATATGTCTATTTTAATCCCAAAGCTTTTGTTTAAATAACTAGAGATGAAGTCTGGAAGATTCTGATCATTGAGTTTATTCCATGAATGACACATAGGATAAGAGCTCCCCACCCCCTCTTCCCCGAAATAAGAGTTTGATGAACCATCAGGAAGAAGAGGGACAGTGATGCCAATACTAGATTCAGTCTTGGCCTACGTCACTGAGAAGGACCTCACTATCCTATTATTAACTTTGTCTAAGCCTTGATTCCTGGTACTTGGCTCAGAAAGTTGGATGATAGAAGCTCTAGGTAGATTAGGGGTACATGAAAGTCAAATAGATTGTTGATTGGATTCCTTAGTGATAATCTTCAGGGACTATAAGACTTGGAAAAGTCTCAACTACAATAGGACTAAACTGTAGCTGTAACTGAAGGGAGATGTTACCAGAACTCTAATCCCACTGTGACCTTCTTAGCACATGGAGTAGGGAGGGATTTCTGTTTTTGAAGAAGTAAAGGGAAGACAACACTTATTTTTGCTCTGTATCACCTACTCTTGGAGACACTTGATTCCAGGACATACACATCCTCTGGTTGGTGGGAGCTTGTGGTTATATTGTTCAGCTCTGCTAAGGCAGAATGTATGTGTTCAACTCAGGAGTGGAGCACGAAACTGAGGAGGAAGAAAAGCCATCTCTATATAGCAAAACTGATATTTTGATCTTTGATCATTCCTAAATCATTTCTTGAATGGATCAGATCTTGAGAGGTGAGAGGAGGATTATACATTGTCTCCCAATGCAAACCTCAACATATTGGTACATGGGCTGGGAACTCTGAGAAATAATCCCAAGGGCTGGTATTTGGAGGCTGACCTCTGGGAGAAATTGAGCCTTACGCAATCGATATGTCACTAGGTGTAGGCTTTGATACTTTGGTAAGCCAAATTCTTATGTGTATCTGACTTAGGTGATTGGCACTGGCTTATGTTTTATCCATACGGCTGGATTTCCACTGGAATAGACATCTACAGTTCGCCTTGAGCTGAGGAAGGCATAGATTTGTACAATACAGTTGTGCTTCATTATACAAGCCTTTAAAGTATTAATAGTTGACCAATGGTTCCCTCTACTGTGTATATTTTCAGGATTGTAGGTCTGGGCTTTAAAATTACAAAAGCTACAACTAAGTTCCACAAAGTTACAGTCTAAATTTTATTAGGTGTTATCCACTAGTCTAAATTTCATTAAGTGTTATCCACCAGGATTAGATCAACCTGCATTAATTCCATTACTCTTTCTCTTGTTCGGAATTACATTCGATTCTGGGGCAAAGGTGAGAACGATAGAGCTCTAACTCTCATCATCATCCCTTTCTTCTCTGTGAGACATTCCTTGGGCTTATTACTTACTTGAATCTACTAACTACTGAAAAATCTCTTTTAAAAATCCCTCTCAGAGAAATGCTAATCAAAACTATGCTGAAATACCACCTCACACCTATTAGGATGACTACTATAAAATAAATAAATATAGATATGCAGAAATAACAAATTTAGACAAGGATGTGGAGAAGTTGGGACCCTTGTACACTATTGGTGGGAGCATAAAGTGGGGCAGGTACTGTGGAAAATGGTACGACAGTTCCTCAGAAAATTAAAAATGGAATTAACATATGATCCCACAGTTCTACCTTGGGGTATATACCTAAAAGAAGTGAAAGCAAGGTTTCAAAGAGATATTTGTACATCCATGTTCATAGAAACATTATTCGCAATAACCAAAGGGTGGACTCACCCCAAGTGTCCATTGACAGGTAAATAATATGTGGTATACACATACAATGGAATATTATTCAGCCTTAAAAAGAAGATTCTAAAACATGCTACAACATCCATGATCCTTGAGTACATTTGCTAAGTGAAATAAGCCAGTCACAAAAAGACAAATATTGTATGATTCCATTTATATGAGCTATCTACAGTAGTCAAATTCATAGAGACAGAAAGTAGAATCGTGGTGGCCAGAGGCTGGGGGATGGGGGGATTGGAGAGTTCTTTCATGAGTGTAGCATTTCAGTTTTACAAGATGAAAAGAGTCCTGGAGACTGGTTACACAACCATGTGAATGTAGTTAACACTACACTTAAAAATGGTTAAGATGGTAAGTTTTATGTATTATATATTTTAATACAATTTAAAATAAAATATTAAAGAAAGCACTAAAAATATTCTTCTCAAAGAGAAGTTAGACTTGGCTGTATCCCCTTTTCCTTTCATATCAGTTTGCTTGTCCTCCAAGATCTCAAACTTGCCCTTAAGGAAATCTCTCTTTCTCCAGTTCAAACAGTCTTGCTTCCTTCACCTAAGGCAAAATTTAATGCAAATACTTTACTGACAGGTACAATCTGTCAGAGAGAGTGAGGGAAAAGAGGTTGAAGGGGAGAAGAGGGTAAGCAAATACAAATACTGAGCTGTCTATATCTTCATAAGCAATCACCAGTGGTTGTTCAATCATGTGGGTCATCTCTGGAAAGTGGAGGGAGAGGAATTAATCTGCCAGCTCCTTATAACCACCTGTCACTCAAACCTCTCATTACAGAGAGACTCCGTTGTACTTAGTCCTTGGGGTTCCATACCCTATTGGTTTGCTCTGCACCCAAGTCCAGAAGTGGTAGAAGGAACCAGTACCTTTGTGACCTGGCTGCTGGAGCTACTCTGGTTTTGGGCACAGCAGGCACAGTGGAGGCCATGCTAGCAGATGAGGAGGTGTTGGAGATGGCAGTGGAATCCCGAGCTCTCCATGGAAAAGAGCCGAGTATCTAGGAGACAAGTGAGAAACTGTGAGACCTGAAAGGGCATTTGAACTGTGCCAACCACAGAGACATACTAAAGTAAAAAATACTAAGTCAATAGAGATGGTGTCTAGGCTTTATATAAATATTAATCTGTTGGAACATCATGTAATGCTGGGAGATGTGGACAGACCAGATCCGGCTGAAAATAAATGCAAGTGGATAACTCAGAACTCATGACTTCATAACTTTCTCTATGAAGAAGTCCCTGTGTTAGTAAGGGTAAGTGACACCAGTTGCTATAACAAAACCCCAAATATCAGTGTTTGGGTTCTAAGTGCTTTTGCCATAAGCATCTTTGGTGCAAGAATTTTTGTTGCATAACTAATTTGCTGTAAGAGAGAAAAATCATGAAAAATAAAAGAGGGAATTAAAAGAATGGAACAAAACATGAGATATGAATATCAAAAATTAAAAGGACACCATTGTGAAATACAAAATATTTGAATACATTTAGAATGTGTGTAGGTTCACGGCAATACTGTGCAAATAAATGACTTTATTTTGTGGGTTGTACCTAAGCATTTGTCCTTCAAGTCTTTCGTTCACGATGTTTCTACATTTTTTTTTTCTTATTGATTTGTCTCCTGGTTCGGCATCACACTTTTTCTTTCTCGCTAAAATTTCTTCGTTCATTAAGAGAGATATCAGTTCCAAATACTAGGATGAATGTTTGTAACTGAGCTTTGCCTTGTGTTGTTTGTTCTTGGCATCTTGTCACATGTTTGTTGACAGACATTCTGGAGTTCTATGGGAAATATAGGCTTAACTCTGAGCCTTTGAATCCCTTGGCCTCTCTCCTCTGATGTAGTGTGTTTCAAAATAAGAAACCAACTCTTGATCTAAATCCTCTTCATCTGTCAGGTCAATAAAGCCATAAATAATGTCACTAACTGGAAGAAATACTAACACATTTCAACCAGTTAGAACTGAACTGTCAAACCCCAAACTGTCAGCCAGTTATTTTATCTTTCACAGCCAAACTGCCTTAAGGCCAATTAGTTATGCAGTGAAACGTTTGTGGCAAAAATGTCTATAGCAAAAATACCGGACACGCAGCGTTTGCAAGAGGAGTGGCAAGAGCCACTCTGCTCAGAATGCCTGCTTCAAATATGGCAGCTCTTAGCTCAGGGCTGATGTATCCGGAGCACAGGTTCAAGGTAGCGTTGGATATTTTTAGAGGCTTAATATGTTGGATGGAAGAAAACAAACAAACAAACAAACAAACTCAAAAAGGACTGATGCCTGAGGCTGCTACCACTGAAAATTTCTAAACTTAGATAAAAAAGCAAGGAAGTCAGTCTCTGAAGAAAATTTGAGAGTATGCACAAGTGAATTCTCCCCACATGCAATTACCATAAATATCCTTATTCTTAATTTAATGATTTGTGTTCTCAGCAAGTTCAAGTTCCAAGTTTTGTTCAGGGTAGACTCTGGACAAAGAGATTGGTAAGGCTGAAAGGTGTGGATATTATTTTTTCTCTTTATTCTCCTCCACTCAGATATCCTGATTATCTGCTTGTGCTTTGGCAACAGCTACATGTCTTAATGTTGCATACCTTGAGATCTAGGGCATCTTTTGACCGGTATCTTTGTTCTAGGGGCTGGAAATTTGCTTGTGGTTTTTATATTTTGAGGGTGTGGAGCAGGCATTGAAATAACATTTGTATCTTTTAACTTTCTGGTGTTTTAAACTCATGGGCCGTGAGAAAGGCTTGATTAGATTAATTTAATTTGAAAGGCTTTTAAGGAACTACCTTATTCTATTAGTAGAGAGTTCAGTCTGAGGATGATACAGGAACTCAGGCCCTGTCCAGGGTTCTGAGCTAATCGATCCTCTGGCTGAAATGAAAAAGAAATAGGGAAGATTTTGTCTCAGCATAAATTTTACAATAAGAAAGAACATTAATCTTTGAACCTCAATTTCTCCATGAGAATTTGATAATGGTTTGAAATTCTTATTGTTCTAATCTGGGACACTTTCATATTGAAATTTTTTAAAAGTAATCTTTACTTTGACATTCGATCTCATTGTCTTTTATGTATTGAATGATGCTAATAGGAATACTTTAGAATAACAAGAGGATGTTTGGTTTACAGTATAATATGAATTCCTCTTCTTACCCGTTTGACTATTTTATAGGCAAAAGCTAAACTGCCCACCTTGGCCTCAGAGGATACACAAAGGAACAGCTTGCTTGATTGAGGGTAGCTCTCATGAAAGTGGAAACTGAATTACCCCAAGAGTCTGCTGGTCTCTTCCTTCAAGGAGAACAGCTAGTGTGCCTCAGGTGGCCTATAATGAAGCTTACAAAATGGTTAAAAGACTCTCCCACACTGTAAGTGTGATAATAAGCAATAGCCAATTTGAGTTATATACCATCTTGTGATTTATCCAGGACAAGCTCTGCTATTCTCTACTTCCAAAGGAGAATAATAAAACACAGAGAATAAGAATTTGCCAAAAGTTATACATCTATTTTATGATGTATAAATTGTTTGTCATTGCTATTCCTAAACAGTTATATGAAATGGGAGACAGACTGGAAACAGAGACTTTAAGATAGGAGTTGAATCAACATGGAAACCTAGGACAGATCTGAAGATATAAAATTCTAACGTATGTTCAGGTATAAAATTCTTCTGTATGTTGTATTTACACCCAATTTGACATGCACTTATAAGGTATAGTGTCTACAACACATATTCAGCAATCCTACTACACATACAGCAGTGAATGAAGTATTGAGAAGTATACTGAAACACAGACTAGTTCTTGTCTTCAAGAGTTCACCATCTACTTAGAGCCATAAGACAAAGACACTATGACACAAAGTTGCATATGTTCGGTGTTATAAGAAGGGCCCAACACATGATAGGTACTCTGATTATGGGGTAGGACCACTTCTAAGTTGAAGTGAGCAGAGCAAGTTTTGTGAAAGAAGTGATATTCAAGTTTGCCTTGCAAGTCATCTCCCTTTTCCAAAGTTAATTCTTCTGAAACTTTCTTATTCCCATCTACATGGCTTCAACTGTGATCACCAATTGCCAACAATGTTTGTTCTCCCTTAGGTTACTCCAAAACTTAATAGCTGCTCTTTTTCCTTATTCATGGATATACTCATTCATTCATTCATTCATTCATTCAAGAAACATGGTTTAAGGATCTAAGTGCTTTAAGAGATGGAGACACAACCACCACCACCACCACCACCACCATCCCTGCCACCAGAACTCATCTTTATGTCAAAGAGCTTACAGTTCAGAGAGGAGCACTAACAACTTCTCCTCTCCCCTCTTCCCCTGCAAAATAGGTGCTCTGAACACAGAGCATGGCAAACTCTATGAGAAAAGTAAGAATAGTGTACTTTCAGTTCACATAAAAGGAACATCCAAACAGACTTTGGAGGCCAGGAAAGCCTCCTAGAGAAAAGTGGTATTTAGGTTTAGACCTGAAAGAGGAATGAAGGTTGATTGGCTAAATGGGGCTGGAGAGGCAGAAATGTTATGAGGACTCAGGAAATTTTGTCTAAATTATAGCTGAAAGGCACACCTGGCCAACCTTGATGGTATGGGTCAAGTGATTTCCAGGTTTTGAAATCTAAATTTCTCCTCATCGTCAGACACTTCTACCTGAGCCCAGGTTATGTTGAGATCTCTGCAGTTTCAAAGGAATGTGGGAAAATGGGAAAATTTTGTTGAATAGTAAGGCATTTTATTCTGTAATGGAGAAAGGATAACACTTGTGGGAAAGCTAAAGGTAAATTACTAAATTGTACAGAACTGTATGTGCAAAAGTCTTTTATCTCAGAATGAGGTAACAGGCAATAAAGACACAGATCTATATATTTTTATTTTCTTAGGGGATGAAACCACAAGAATTGTAGGAAGAGTTTAATTAAGAGTGGATTTTGTCAGTTAGGTAGGGAACCCTGAGTGTTTGTGAATTTTAGTGCCTGAAAAATCTCTTTTGATAGGATAAGATAATCTAATTTAGGTATCAGTCCTTGTGGCTCTGAGCAACTTCCTTTTCCTGGATACCTTAGAAGGCTACATCTCTCAGCCTCCATGAGGTTACAGTAGGACTGAGTGCTTGATTAGGATTAAGGATTAGATTAGGATTGTGTTGGTTGAGTTTTAGCCAATGGAATGTGAGCAGAAGAGATGTAAACTACTTCTAAGCTTGGCTTGTGAAAATATCTCATGTATTATCTTCCTTTCTACAATATACTTTTTGTAGCTAAAAAACAGAAGCAATTGAATGAAAATATTTTGTGTATTATCTCCCTTTCTACAATATACTTTTTGTAGCTAAAAAACAGAAGCTACTGAATCCGTGAATCATGACTTAGGAGAACCACTGAGTAGAGGCAACCAGTTTCAAACTGTAACATGAGCAAGAAGTAAATGTTTGCTGTGTTAAGCCATTGATATTCCGGGAGCTGTTTGTTATTGAGGCATAGCCTGGCATATTCTGACAAATACACTCCTCCACTTAGAGGTCTTCCCGTGCCCCTCTTTGGATTTTGTGAGGATCATTTATAAAAATAAGGTTTGACAAATCATTGGGCATAGAAAATGAGGGAGCAGAAATCTAGAAAAGCTCTTGTGTTTTTTGTTTGTATAGGTAAAGTGGTGAATTGAGATGAGTAGGTTTGAGGATTACAAAGTATGAAATTAATTTTGGACATGTTAGAAGAATATTTAGCTTTATATCATGAATAATCTTATAAATATCATTGAGGGTATTTTGTGTATATACTTATAGTCTTACATTTAATTTGCTGTAGAATCTAGCTATATAACTCCTACATATGTTGATGGGTTGCTTCTGTCACTGCTGGAGGAAATTTTCTGGAGGAAATTTTCTGACTCCTTGGTTCAATGAATTCCCCTGAAAGCTGAGAAGATGCTTGTCTTCTCTGTGGCTGGAATGGCCTTGAGTTGTCCACATACTCAAAGAAAGTAGCTTGGTTAAACCACAATGGTATATTTATGCCTTTTCCTTGGCTCCCCCTCCCCTCAAATCTACATTTTCCTGAACATTTTCATGCAGCATACTCTTACTCTTTTAAAATATATTTCTCATTAGGGAGATAGTAAAAGCCAACACCAAATGCCAAATCCAAGTTTGTTGCACAAGCAGTTTGGAAGGTCAGAATGATCTCCACAAGATGCATACCAGCAGCTAACTCAAGTTTTGATTTCCCCAAATGACTTTTTTCTTGTGAAATCTGCTTTTCACATCTGCCCATGCTCTTCCCTTAATGTTGCTTTTTATATGTCAAAAAATAACCAGGAAGGAGTATTTTAGAAAATTGATTGATTTTCTTTTTTCTTCGAAATCTCTTCCATTATTCCTTGTTTTTTTCCCTAGAAGAGTGTTTTGCATAGAGTGGGTATGAAATAAGTACTGTTGACTGCTTTAAAGATCTTGGTTTGGGCTGGAAAGAAATTTAAGAATCATCGAGTCCAATCCTGTCTGTTCATAGATGAGGAAACGAAAGCCTAGAGAATTGGAGTGTTCTGGCCAAGGTCACAGGAGCTGATTAGGTGCAGAACCACCATTATTACTAAGGATGCTGTTCCTTTAATTATGTGCGTAACAACAGTTCCACAAAGCCATCATTTATCTCTTCTGATCCTTACAATAACTATGTGTGCTGGAAAACACACATGTTATCAGTCCTTTCGGTTTTTTCAAAAACAAGGAAATTGAGGCCCAGAAAAACCAAGTCAAATCGTTGAATTATCTTATTCATTTATTCCACAAATATTGATTGAGCCTCTTGCATGGTCCAGGCACTGTTCTTGTTTTGTTCTAATTACTAATGAAACAGACAGTCTCTGCCCTCCTTTTATCGAGGAGAAAGAGAGAGAAAGCACTATAATAAATAATAGCTGAAATGAGTGAGCTTGCCTCTTGACTGAAATCCAGTGGCGTTTTCCTCTATGTTTTTGTTAATTAACAAAAACAAGTGAAATATCTGATTTATTGATTAATTCTCTTTTAATAAGGAGAAATAACCCCTTCAAAAATTATTCTGTAAAGAAAGCAAAGTCTTTTAGATGCAGCAATAAAAGGAGGGCTTCAGAGAGTTATATAATTTATGTGCTTAAGAGAATATGGGGAAACATCAGGACATGTTCCCTTTCTCTCCAGCTTTGAGATTTATGATTGGTCTGTTACAATAATAATAACAACCGAATATTGGCGCAAGAAATATATTTGATTCAGTGGGTAACATTTGACAGCCTTAACTCGTGAAATGTTGAAAAGTTCTTGCAGGAAGCTCCAGCAGAATATGTAATACACAAGAAGGTATTCAGGGAACAGAAAAATAAAATCAAAGGAACCTGCTACCCAATCTGTTTCATTAAATATGAAAATTAAAATGCCTTAACAAAATGCTTTCTCTTCCTCTCTCCTCCCAACAAACAAAAGCTTTGGTAGGCGGCCTGAAATTGCTCATCAAGCAAAAAGACCAGACTCAGATTCTAAATGGCTTCTTTTGAATTAAGCAATTAATGCTAAAAGGAACATGCTGTCTCCTCAGCATTTGTAAGGTAAAGCATTCATTGTATTTCCTGGCACTCTATCAAGGCTTCCCTTGGCCTAAGCCAGCAGAGAGATGGTTTGCTGCCTGTGCTCTTGACCTCTGGTCATCAGGAGGATTTGGCTGATTAACTTGACAGCAGCCATTCTCCTTAAAGACTGGGGATGTGCCTGGGAACTATTCTCCCAGGTCCCTCTCGCCCAGACCCTGACTTGCTGGTCTTGGCAGGCACATGGAGACTGGCGTCTCCTCCGTTTACAAAATAGAGATATTACCCTATGATCATTTAGGTTTCAAGATGCGTTAGCATGATGCCACAGAATATTATCTTTTCTTAATTGTATTTGTTCTGATCAGATCTTTCAAGGATATTGCCTTCCTTCTACAAAATACTTATTGTTCATTTGCTCCCTCACTAACTCATACATTTATTCAGAGCACATTAATTAATGCGTTCCAGAGTGTCAGAGGCAGCGTGCGGAAGGCTCTGGAGTGAGGACTTGAAATAAGACATGGGGCATGTCCTCAAGGAGTGCTCAGTCTAGTGTGGTGGTGGTGGGGGAGTCAAGCAGGAAAATTCCTTATGACACTGAAACCTGGTAGCTAGAAGATGCAATGTGCCCTGGAGCTCAGAGGGATGCGAGAGCTCCTTTGTGTACAAGGAATAAAGCAGCGGTTCCCTAACTGGGTTCTGGCAGAAGGCTGGAGACTGGATGACTGGGAGGGCTTGGATTCCTCTTGTGTAACTCCGGTTGCCTCCTCCCTTCAACTGAAGACTTCCTCTTTTACTTGCTTCATATATACATATTTCTTATGGGTTTTTTAGACCAAAGAGCTTTACAAAAAAATACAAACAATATGCAATACATATTGCATACATGCAATATATAGTCTTTAAATTCCTGGTAGCAGAGGCAATGGCCTCCCCATTTCACATACGAGGAGAATATTTATCTTAAGTAAATATGTGTTATTTTGTAGTCAGTGCTGAAATAGTGATCCTAGTTCTTCCTCTATGAAACCTACCTACTGAAGTATCAATATTTTCACATTCAGTTTGGGAAAGTCAGCAACTGGGTTGGAGCAGGATAAATATTTGTTGAATGGGTGAATGATGACAGTGACTAGACCTATTCTTGTATAGAAGAGCCATGTTAAAGAGATCGTGACATTTAATGTGTTCGCTTGAAAGTTAAATAAACCTTCTACCAAATCAACAATATGTCTTGCAATGAGATCCTAAGTGATTCACTTTGATTCGGTTTAGTAAGTGAACTTTTAGCTACTTGCCTGTACTTTATGCTTGCTTATGGTTTCTGTTTTCTAAACTTGGATGGTAAAGGTGATTTTATTCATTTAATTAATTTCCATGTGACTACATGAAGAAGTGTGCTTACACTCAAACAATAGGTGTTACTATTTTCAGCATTTACTTAATGAGGATAATATTGCATCATGGCAGGAAACCCGTAGTCTAGAGTCAGAGAAAGTGGTTCACATTCTTGTTCTGCTACAAACTAGCTGTGTAACCTTGACCACATTTCTTTCCTTTTCTGGGTTTCAGCGTTCTCCCTATGAAATGGGGATTCAATCCCAGCTGGCTTCCCTTATTGTTTTTGAGGATCAAAAGAAATGAGCTAACTGGAAGTGTACTGTGAACTATGAAGTGTTACATAAATGAAGGTGTTTATTATTCGCTGAGCCCTGGGCCTGCCAGACCATATAATCTTTTCCAGGGTTGTTTGTTTATAGTTGATTAATTCCTCCCCCAACTGCTGCTTTTCGAGGTCCACAGAGGTGGAGGATTGGCAAAGAAATGAAAAGCTACAGCTTCATGTAAACGACTTCTCTCCCACTTAATCCTTCTTTGGTCTCCCTACTCATGTGTCTTCTTAATCACAAGGCAGGAAGGAAGCAGCACCTTCCGGCCGAACGTTAGGATCCTGGCAGCTCCAGGACCTTAGATCTCTGAGCAGACCATCCTCTTCTTTTGCAAGACTCTTCGTGGCGGACTTTTACATTTCTTTTTTTTTATTCAGTGAAAGATTTCATTGTCTGCTCAGGAAATGGAACTTCTGTCTTTTAGTCATTGTTGTCATTATATTTTGTTTTATTTTGAAAATGTCTTTCATGATCAGCAAAGTGCTTCTGCGGGAACATCGCCCTCGTGGCTTTCCATCTTTATCATCTCGTATCAGATTAACTTCCCTGACAAAGTGCAAGGTGGATTTCTCCCTGCCAGCATGACGAGCACTGCTGATGCCTGGAATAGAGCTCGGCTCTTTCCCTTAGTTTAGAGCATCATTAGAGATAATAAAAATTCTGGAAGCAGGACTTCGCTGGCAGTTTAGGTTTGGGGGATGATATATGAGACAGAAAAGCCCATTTTGGGCTATGAGGTGCTGACATCGGGAAAATTCCTTGTTCCAGATGAAATAAGTCAATTTGACTCAGAAGACACATGGAGGGGAGAGCCATACTCTTGTGAGGTGGCATGACCTTCTTCTAGTATTAAAAAATATGTACCATTTTACTTTCAGACAGAAATTGAAGGTTATGCCTTTCTTTTTTTTGCAGTACCTTTTATTCTCTTTTTACATGAAAAATTTTTTATATTAAAGTCTAGTTAATCTACAACGTTGTGTTAGTTTCTGCTGTACAGCAAAATGATTCAGTTGTACGCAGATGCAAGCTATTATATATGCAATGGATAAACAACAAGGTCCTACTGTATAGCACAGGGAACTGTATGCCTCTTTCTTTAGCTGAGGAAATCTGGTCATGGAACTGGGCAATGAGTTTGGCTCCTAGTTTTGCAACTTACTAGCTGGACAAAAATAGGTCTGATCTATGTTTATTTATAAAGTGGGGATAAAAATATCTGCTTTACCATCCCCTGGTATGTTGTGAGGATTGAGTGTCAATTCCTTCTTGTGAGTGATGCTTTCTGATTTTAAAGCATTTTCACATAAGAAGTGGGGAGCATGTGGTTGACAGCATGGATTTGTAGGGGCAGCAATGCATCTGAATCCCATTCCAATTATTTCCTAGCTTTGTGACCTTGTACAATTTGCTTAAACTTACTGAGCATGGATTTCCTCATTGTTCAAATGAGAATTGTAATACCAAAGTTATAAGGGCATTAGAAGAGTTCAATGATACATACAGAGTGCCTGGTACCTGGCTTGTGATGTGTACTTTATAAGCAGTTGCTAGTTATATCTTTGATTTCTACCTCATGCTGTGAGGAAAGAAGAGCTGCTCTTTTTCACATGGTTTCCATTGTGGAACAACTGGTAACCTGAGGCCCAGAAAGATGAAATATGTAACTTTTACTTAAATCCAGCAGGAATATCCTGTAAAGCAACATATAAACTTAGAGCTGTGACTACTGCTGGTTAGAATGAAACTGCGTCTTCCCTTTGAGGCAGCAAACATCCTTCCTGAAGATGACCTGGGGGAAATGACACCCTGCGATTTCACACTGTGGACTCATGGAAAGCCTATTACTGCTCGCTCGGTGGTGTCCTTGGAGCCCGAGGCATTCCCTACAGAAAATCTTTGTTTTTAATATTTCTGATGTGCCTCCAGGGTGGGGGGAGAAAGAATGTGGGAGTCTCAACCCAAAGGGAAGATTGTGATACGGGAAGTTGTTTTCCTTTTCTTTTTTGGCTGTGTTG
Source organism: Hippopotamus amphibius kiboko (assembly GCF_030028045.1). Taxonomy (NCBI): domain Eukaryota; kingdom Metazoa; phylum Chordata; class Mammalia; order Artiodactyla; family Hippopotamidae; genus Hippopotamus; species Hippopotamus amphibius. The sequence goes on from NC_080191.1 coordinate 163,800,100, forward strand.
GGTCTTCATTGCTGTGAGCAGGCTTTCTCTAGTTGTGGCGAGCGGGGGACACTCTTTGATGCTGGGCACGGGCTTTTCAGTGCGGTGGCTTCTCTTGTTGCAGAGCATGGGCTCTAAGTGCGGGGGTTTCCATAGTTGTGGTGCGTTGGCTCAGTAGTTGTGGCGCACAGGCTTAGTTGCTCTGAGGCATGTGGGATCTTCCCGGACCAGGAATTGAACCCATGTTCCCTGCATTGACAGGCGCATTCTGAACCATTGTGTCACCAGGGAAGTCCAGGAAGGTGTTAATAGCACAAGACCATTACTCAGATGCTTTTTCCCTCAGACACCAGGGCCCCAGAGTTCAGAATGTCAGACCTGGAAGGTTCTTAGAAATTGTCTAGGCGATTATATATGTGAATAAACAGACTGTATTTACCGATGTTAAAATTGTACCTGTAACAGTATGTACTGTTACCAATGGGCCAAGTTTGTGGTTAATCTGAACCAGGACTTGGCCTCTCGACCCCCAATTTAGAAAGTCTCACCTTTGCTTGGAGGCATCGTAGGAAATCTTGACATGAACATAACATAATCTTTGCCCTCAAAGCCAAAAAAGGAGATCAAATGTGGACACGGGTGGCTGCAGTCCCAGGTAAAGGTCTTCGTTCTTTTCAAAGTAATGTGGGAGGTCAGGGAGAAACAAACAAACAACAAAGCAAACAAACCATTCCGGTTTTGGAGAATCAGGAATGAAAATTCACAAGAAGAGGTGATCCTTGAGCAGAACCCTGATGGCCAGGTGCTATGGAAGAGGAATAAGAAGTGGATGCAATGAAAGGCCGAAAGCAAAAAGATGGTCATTTCCTTATGCGTTCGGGAGAGTCTGCGTTCTCTGTTTTTCCCTCATCTCAGTTACTCAGGAAAGTGGGAACAGGCTTACTTCCCCATATGCTTAGCTGACATTTGCGAAAGTGTCATGCTCAGATGCGCCTTCTTTTTCTCATTCCCTCCTCAAAACCACACCACAGATCCCAAGAGGTGGTCTATCATCTGGGCTGTTGGTGGTTCCGATTTTTCCTTTGTGGCTTAAAAATGTGCATAAGACTATCATTGGGCTATTGTGAGGGGGGTCATAAAAATACCCTAACGATTTAAAGATAAATTTTGCATACTCATAGGTCAGAGAGAGGAGATTCCTCCGAGTCACACACTCCCCATGAACTCACTTTGCCAGAGTCAGAATCCGGTTATTGACTAAACTTCGTGGGTCTCTCCTGGAACGTGGGCTGCCATGGTGTGTAGGCAGGATCCTTGTGTTGGAGCATGCTCAGAGCTGAGAGCATCAGCGTTACATAGGGACACTGAACAAGGGAAAGAAGGACTGTCTTAAAGTCAGGAACAGGGTATTGGAAGTTGGATGGAGGTAGCGTTGCCAGATTTTGTAAATGTGAATACAGGACACCTATTTAAATTTTAATTCCAGGTAAACAAACATATGGTTTTTAAGTGTATCTCAGTTATCACATGGGGCATACTTATACTAAAGTCTATTATTTATCTGAAATTAAAATTTAACTGGACATCCTGTATTTTACCTGGCAGCCCTAGGTGGATGAGGCAGAAAAGTCTAAGGGGAATAAATGATAATGAAAAATACCTTTTTAAAGAAGGAGCTTATAATTTTAAGAGTGTACTTAGTTTCCTATTTCATTTTTTAAAAAATTTATTTATTTATTTATTTATTTATTTATTTATTTATTTATTTATTTTATTGGCTGTGTTGGGTCTTTTTTGCTGTGTTCGGGCTTTCTTTAGTTGCAGTGAGTGGGGGCTACTCTTCGTTGTGGTGCGTGGGCTCCTCATTGCGTGGCTTCTCTTGTTGTGGAGCACGGGCTCTAGGTGTGTGGGCTTCAGTAATTGCAGCACATGGGCTCAATAGTTGTGGCTCACAGGCTCTAAAGCACAGGCTCAGTAGTTGTGGCGCACGGGCTTAGTTGCTCCGCGGCATGTGGGATCTTCCTGGAGAAGGGATCGAACCTGTGTCCCCTGCATTGGCAGGTGGATTCTTAACCACTGCGCCACCTAGGAAACCCTCATTATCTTTTTTAAAATTTTTATTTATTTATTTTTTTCAGCTCTTTATTGGAATATAATTGCTTTACACTCTCATTCCAGCTTTTGAGGTACACCAAAGTGAATCAGATGTATTTATACACATATCCCCATATTGCCTCCCTCCTGCGACTCCCCCCCACCCTCCCTTTCCTGGCCCTCCAAGGCATCATCCATCATTGAGTTGATCTCCCTTTGATATACAGCAACTTCCCACTAGCTATCTATTTTACAGTTGGTAGTATGTATATGTCTATGCTACCCTCTCACTTCATCCCAGCTTCCCCTTCGCCTCCCGCCCCACCAACCCCTTGTCCTCCAGTCCATTCTCTGCATCTGCATCCTTATTCTTGCCCTCTCACTGGGTTCATCAGCACCAGTTTTTTTTTTTTTTTTTTTAGATTCCGTATATGAGTTAGCATACCGTATTTGTTTTTCTCTTTCTGGCTTACTTCACTCTGTACGACAGACTCTAGGTCTATCCACCTCATTACATATAGCTCCATTTCATTCCTTTTTATGGCTGAGTAATATTCCATTGTATATATATGCCACATCTTCTTTATCCATTCATTTGGTGATGGGCATTTAGGTTGCTTCTATGTTCTGGCTATTGTAAATAGTGCTGCAATAAACATTATGGTACATGTTTCTTTTGGGATTATGGTTTCCTCTGGGTATATGCCCAGTACTGGCATTACTGGATCATATGGTAGTTCTAATTTCAGTTTTTTAAGGAACCTCCACACTGTTTTCCATAGTGGCTGTATCAACTTACATTCCCACCAACAGTGCAGGAGGGTTCCCTTTTCTCCACACCCTCTCCAACACTTATTGTTTCTAGATGTTTTGATGATGGCCATTCTGACTGGTGTGAGGCGACATCTCATTGTGGCTTTGACTTGCATTTCTCTGATAATCGGTGATGATGAGCATCTTTTCATGTGTTTGTTGGCCATCTGTATGTCTTCTTTGGAGAAATGTCTATTTAGGTCTTCTGCCCATTTGTGGATTGGGTTATTTGCTTTTTTGGTATTAAGCTGCATGAGCTGCTTGTATGTTTTGGAGATTAATCCTTTGTCTGTTGCTTTGCTGGCAAGTATTTTCTCCCATTCTGAGGGTTGCCTTCTTGTCTTGTTTATGGTTTCTTTCCCTGTGCAAAAGCTTTTAAGTTTCATTTGGTCCCACTTTTTTATTCTTGATTTTATTTCCATGATTCTAGGAGGTGGGTCAAAAAGGATCTTGCTTTGATGGATGTCATAGAGTGTTCTGCCTGTGTTTTCCTCCAGGAGTTTTATAGTGTCTGGCCTTACTTTTAGGCCTTTAATCCATTTTGAGTTTATTTTTGTGTACAGTGTTAGGAAGTATTCTAATTTCATTCTTTTACATGTTGCTGACCAATTTTCCCAGCACCACTTATTGAAGAGGCTTTTTTCCATTGTATATTCTTGCCTCCTTTGTCAAAGATAAGGTGCCCATATGTGCTTGGGCTTACCTCTGAGTTTTCTATTCTGTTCCATTGATCCTCCTTTCTATTTTTGTGCCAGTACCATACTGTCTTGATCACTGTGGCCTTGTAGTATAGTTTGAAGTTAGGAAGCCTAATTCCACCCACTCCATTTTTCCTTCTCAAGATTGCTTTGGCTGTTTGGGGTCTTTTGCGTTTCCATACACATTGTAAGATTTCTTGTTCTAGTTCTGTGAAAAATTGGTAATTTGGTAGGGATTGCATTGAATCTGTAAATTGTTTTGGGTAGTACAGTCATTTTCACGATGTTGATTCTTCCAACCCAAGAACATGGTATGTCTCTCCATCTGTTTGTATTGTCTTTGATTTCCTTCATCAGTGTCTTATAGTTTTCTGCATACAGGTCTTTTGCCTCCTTAGTCAGGTTTATTCCTAGGTATTTTATTCTTTTTGTTGCAATGGTAAATCGTCCAAACAGAAAATAAATAAGGACACACAAGCTTTAAATGATACATTAGACCATCTCGACTTAATTGATATTTATAGGACATTCCCTCCAAAAATGACAGAATACACTTTCTTCTCAAGTGCACACAGAACATTTTCCAGGATAGATCACATCTTGGGGCACAAATCAAGCCTTGGTAAATTCAGAAAAATTGAAATCATGTCAAGCATCTTCTCTGACCACAACGTCATGAGATTAGATATCAATTACAGGAAAAAAAGTATAAAAAATACAAAAGCATGGAGGCTAAGCAATATGCTATTAAACAACCAAGGAATCACTAAAGAAATCAAAGAGGAAATAAAAAAATATCTAGAAACAAATGACAATGAAAACACAACAACCCAAAACCTATGGAAAGCAGCAAAAGCAGTTCTACGAAGGAAGTTTATAGCAATACAGTCCTACCTTAAGAAACAAGAAAAATATCGAGTAAACAACCTAACCTTACACCTAAAACAATTAGAGAAAGAAGAACAAAGAAACCCCAAAGTGAGCAGAAAGAAAGATATCCTAAAGATCAGATCAGAAATAAATGAAAAAGAAATGAAGGAAACAATAGCAAAGATCAATGAAACTAAAAGCTGGTTCTTTGAGAAGATAAACAAAATTGAAAAACCATTAGCCAGACTCACCAGGAAAAAAAGGGAGAAGATGCAAATCAACAGAATTAGAAATGAAAAAGGAACAGCTGACACCGCAGAAATACTAAAGGTCATGAGAGCCTACTACAAGCAAGTATATGCTAATAAATTGGATAACTTGGAAGAAGTGGATAAATTCTTAGAAGAGTACAATCTTCCAAGACTGAACCAGGAAGAAATAGAAAATATGAACAGACCAATCACAAGCATGGAAATTGAGACTGTGATTAAAAATCTCCCAACAAACAAAAGCCCAGGGCCAGATGGCTTCACAGGCGAATTCTATCAAACATTTAGAGAAGAGCTAACACCCATCCTTCTCAAACTCTTCCAAAATATAGCAGAAGGAGGAACACTCCCAAACTCATTCTATGAGGCCACCATCACCCTGATACCAAAACCAGGCAAAGATGTCACAAAAAAAGAACATTACAGGCCAATGTCACTGATGAACATAGATGCAAAAATCCTCGACAAGATACTGGCTAACAGAATCCAACAGCACATTAAAAAAATCATACACCATGATCAAGTGGGGTTTATCCCTGGGATGCAAGGATTCTTCAATATATGCAAATCAATCAATGTGATACATCATATCAACAAACTGAAAGATAAAAGCCATGTGATAATCTCAATAGACGTGGAAAAAGCTTTTGACAAAATTCGACATCCATTTATGATGAAAACTCTCCAGAAAATGGGCATAGAAGGAAATTACCTGAACATAATATAAGCCATATATGAGAAACCAAAAGCTAACATTGTTCTAAATGGGGAAAAACTGAAAGAATTCCCTCTTAGAACAGGAACAAGACAAGGGTATCCACTCTCACCATTATTATTCAACATAGTTGTGGAAGTTTTAGCCACAGCAATCAGAGAGGAAAATGAAATAAAAGGAATCCAAATTGGAAAAGAAGTAAAACTGTCACTTTCTGCAGATGACATGATATTATACATAGAAACCCCTAATGACTCTACCAGAAAACTGCTAGCACTAATTGATGAATTTAGTAAAGTAGCAGGATACAAAATTAATACACAGAAATCTCTTGCATTCCTATACACTAACAATGAAAAAGCAGAAAGAGAAATTTAGGAAACCCTCCCATTTACCATTGCAACAAAAAGAATAAAATTCCTATCTCATTCTGACCTCACATTAACAAAATATGAGGACCATGCTTCTAACTTTAGAGATGATGAAAGGTGAGGGTCCCAGAGTTTAGGTGACTTACCCAAGGACATTCCACAGATGGTGGCAGTGTTAGCACTCAGTTTCAGTTATTTTTTAAACTTTTACTTTTAGATGATTTCAGACTTATGAAAAAGTTTCAAAAGTAGTGCAGAGCATTCCCTGTATACCTTTCACCCCCCCCCCCCGAATTTAACGCCTTGTATAATCATAGGACAGTAGTCACATAAGACATTAACCTTGCTACAGTAGTATTCTCTGAAGTACAGACTTTATTCAGATTTCACCAACTTTTCTGCTAATGTCCTTTTTCTTTCCCAGGATGCAATTCTGATTTGCACACTACTGTCATTGTCACGTCTCCCGCATCTCCTGCCAACATTCCTCACAGTTTTTCCTTGTCTTTCATGATCCTAACACTTCTGGAGAGTCCTGATGAGTTATTTTGTAGAATAACCTTCCATTCTGGCTTGTCTGATGTTTTCTTGTGGTTATACTGAAGGTATTGGGAAGGATACTGCAGAGGTGATGTGCTTTTCTCAAGGCATATCAGATTATGTTGATAGATACTATTGGAAATATTAACCTTGATCTTTCGGTAAAAACAGCATCTGCTGGGTTGCTCCACCATAAATTTACTATTTTTTTCCATTATGATTACAAAATATTTAGAGAGGACATGCTTTGAGAAGATCTAAATACCATGTTTCTATTTAAACTTTCACCAACTAATTTTAGCATCTATTGGTGGACCTTGCTTACTGCACGATTATTGTGGTATTCTGGTCATTTTCTATTTTCCTTATTCCTTCTACATTTATTAACTGAAATTCTTCTGTAGGAAAGAGTTGTAGATTCACTTGCATTTAAACTCAGTTCTTATCATTCTGAGTTCATCGCTCCTGTCACTAAAGCACAGGTGAAGGAGAAAGTAAAAGAGTTTGGGTTACTGTAAAGGTACAGTTATTTCAAGTGTGCAGTGAAAGGGGATGGGAAATATTTTGTTCATTTCACAAGTATTGATCAAACACTTATTTCTATACAAGGCATTGTGTGAGGCCCTGTGAAGAAAAGAAAAATGTACACATATCTCAAGGAGGCTGATAAAGATGGACTTAAAGCACTCTTTATAAAAGTGATAATGAAACTTTTCAGTTGAATATTCAACTGATAAATGGCTGCTTTGATGGTTATGGCAAGGACAGGTGTATCCACAATGCAGTTATCAAACCCTCACTGCAAGGTCAGCTCTGTGTAGTGTAGAAGCTACTCAGCCAGATGATGATGTATGTGCAGATCTTGGATGCCTTAGTTCATAGACTTATAAGCACCACAGTCTCACCTAATTCACAGAGAGAAGAACCCAACTTAGAGATAACCATTTGACTGCCTTTGGGACCTGCAATTCCTTTCCTGCCTGAAAGAAACTATGAGGCTTCAGAGAATTCAAGCATTGTTCCTCATTAAGAAATTGGAAATTATATATAGTACTTGGAAAAGTTAAACTTCTGTTCTCGGTGCTGTCTTTCTTAACAGGGGACTGAAACAGACCATACAGGTATAACTCCAGGGACCCAAATATCATCAGAGGCTAAAGGACTGGCATGGCCAAGCAATTTCTAAACTGTAGCCTGTTATTTTAACCAGTAGTCAATAAAGCTAAAGGACAGCTTTAAAAAGAACTCTAATTGTCCTTTTATGTGGACTGTAATGAGATCTACCTATGGGTAAATGTAGACTCTCCTTGTGTGGGTCAGTGGTTTACTATGTTGGAGGAATCATTTGCAGATTCAAGCAGAATGTGAATTGTTTAGAACACCCCATGGAGAATGCTGATGTGAAGAGAAGGTATTAGTGCTCCAGTGCACTAATACCGTTAAAAAAAAGTCTTCCCAACATTTGAGCTTACTCCAGCTACAACAGGACTTCATTTACATTCTTACTCAAATGCAGCTAAGTTTGAGATGCAGGTACTAATCTGTATTTTTTTACATTTATTTATTTATTTTATTTTTTATTTATTGGCTGCATTGGGTCTTTGCTGCTGTGTGTGGGCTTTCTGTAGTTTCAGCGACGGGGGGCTACTCTTTGTTGTGGTGCGTGGGCTTCATATTGCGGTGGCTTCTCTTGTGGAGCACAGGCTCTAGAGCACAGGCTCAGTGGTTGTGCCGCATGGGCTTAGTTGCTCCTTGGCACGTGGGCTCTTCCTGGACCAGGGATCGAACCCACGTCCCCTGCATTGGCAAGCAGATTGTTAACCACTGTGCCACCAGAAAGCCCAATAACCTGTATTTTAAAATGAAGAAACTGAAGTTCAATGCCATTCTGTTACTTTTGCTAACAATGGTGGATCCCGATCTTGGACTCAAATGCTCTGATTCTAGAGTGGGTATTTTTTACCTTAGGCAATGTTGCCTGTGCACAGTGATATTTCTAAAATTCTTTATGACTGTACGTAGCCATATATCCCACTTTGCCCAAAACTGTTCAGATTTAAGCTTTTTCTTACAGCATAATTATCAATAATATGACTTTCTACTCTAAAAAAATGCCCTGTTGTGGATCAGAGAACATATGGTCACCCTATTTATAGGAAGGCTCAGAGAAATTCCAGCTTGGGCTGCATGCAATCTTTAAACTTATGCTAAGGAAATCACTAATAAACTGCTTAAATGTTAAAAAATGATTGCCATTTAAGTATATTATGATGCAGTCTGATGGAATAGTATGCAGATATACATTATACATATAACAAATTTTATATATATGTGTGTGTGTGTATATATATATTTAATGACCTGGGGAAAAAAGCTCACACCAAAAAGGCAAAATTATAACAATTTGCATGTGGTTATAGCTGGGTAATGAAATAGTTGATTTTCTTTTTAAAAAATACGTTTCTGGATTTCCAGGTAGTCCGCAACAAGCATGTGAAAAATTTGTAGTGAAAAATAATCTTTAAAAATCCCTCATTTAGAATTAGGGGGTCTCCTTTAACAGGAGAGTATGAAACCACCATGCTGAAGAAAATAAGACCCTGTAAGTAGGAGTCTAACCACATAATAATAATCTTTTTCACAAGTAGAACAGAACTTTATATTACCGAGAACTTTCTGACCATGTTTTCTCATTTAAACTTTATAAGAATGCTCACAGTCAGTAAACAAATTGCCCATTTTGCATGTGAAGATGTAGTATGAATGAGGCAGGTCTGGGACCTCAGAGGTTGTCCTAGTTAAGACTCAACACCACTGACTCTTATGCTAATCCTATATCGGCTTTTAAAGCTAACAGTGTGACACTGAGCTCATAGTTAGAGGCTAATTTCTTTGCTTGTGCCTGTAGTCTCTCTTCGTGAGCATAGCTGAAGGAGAGTGTAATGCTGCCGCTGTATCACACAGGGGAAATTAAGAGAAGCTTGTCCTTTCTGTAGGCCACCATTTAACCAGCTGTTAATTTCTATCTTGACCCATTCAAAAGTACACTGACTACAACTTAGAGACTTAGGTCCCAAGCCTGAGTTTGTTGTGACTGTGCCTGCCCAGTGATGATTTATGATGACTTGCTTTTTCTCTCTGGTCCTGGATTTCTCCATCCGTAGAATGAAAGCTGGTAACCAGATCACCTCCCTGCTTCTCTCCAGCTCTGAGAGGGTGTGATTCCAAGCTTCCGAGTTTCTGAGGGAAAGAGTGGATTCCAAAGCTGTATTCCAGAAGCACCCTGTCTAACTGGGGCTCTACTTTTCTTTGCATTTGGAATGAGCCCAAAGAAAAGGTCATTTTTGCAGACATCTTGAGGTTGTGCTCCAATGTCCTCATTAAATAACAGGAGCCCAGACTGGCAGGCCCAGGGGAATATTCAATCAAGGAGAAAAAGGCCAAGTCATTACCGGAACCCTATCATCAGAGCTGTAAACACAAGCATTCATTCTTGGGCTTTAGCTGAAAGCCTGTTCCATCCTGCTCACTCTCTCCTTATACATGTTCCGTTTGTCAAACGTGTGTGACCATTCCGATAAGTCACTAGGGGTGGGAAGGGAGAAAGAGAAAGAAAGAAAATTACAACCGTAAATAGACTCTGAACATAGAAAGATCAAAATAGACAGCCTCTGGCTTTACTGGATGAGTCACTGCTGCAGCCCAGACCTCAAAAACAAGCGTGGCTTCTCTCCTTAGCAGCAGTCTTCCTGTCTGGAAGGGAAACGCTGCTCTGATTGGAGATATTGGCCATTTGACAGACTTCAAAGCAACTTAGGCAACTGAACAGACAAGAGGGGGAACAGGTAAAAGTTTTTCCAAGTGCTTGTCTGGAGAACTAGCTACTCAACTCTGATTTGAATCTGAGTGGAAATGCTTTCATCTTTGGCCAGTGGTGTTTTGTTTTTGTTTTTTGCTTTTGTTTCAGAGTATGGTGGTCTTCAGTTCTGGTACAGTGTGTGTATCTTTTTATTCTCTCAAAAAAATACGTTATTTTCTGGCTAAGACTTGGTTTTCAGGCACTGAATGGAGCGCTGTGGGGGACTGAGATGAGGACCATCTAATGAGGAAGTGGGACAAGTACACCCATCACGATATTATGAAAGAAGACGTGTGCTGAAAACAGGAAAAACATGAAACTATGATGGTGCAAAGGAAACAGAGGTGAACCTTGGTGAATGGTCCACCAGAGGGTGCGACTAATGTGAAGCAAGGTCTACATGTCTTCAGGATTCAGTGATGAGTCCAGGTTTAGCTCGGCATGTGGGGTACAAGTAAGGGAGCAGAAGAAATAAAGCTTGAAAGACAGATTGGGACCAGATCCAAAAGGGCTTTGAATGCCAAGATGAAGTTTTGGGTCTTGCCCTGTATGTTGTGGAGTTGGGGAGGGGGAGAAACAGTGACATGATGGGAAGATAACTGCCATCTGTGGGGAGAAGAGTCGAAAGAGAAGCTAGATCCAGGAAGGGCAGTTAGGAGACACTCACCTAAATAAATTATGGCCCCTGTTGGCATAATAAGAATATGCACTGTTTGGTTTTTGTCCCTGGTTCTTGGCATAGAACTCCTAAAACCCTTGTAATTTCTTGAGTGCTAAAAGTAATAAGAGCATCTTTTGATCTTCTGACACAGAGCTCCTAAATCCCTTGGAATTTCCTGGGTGACAGGAATGTCTTTTTTTTTTCCCTAGTGAGATGACTGGTGTTTGGGTGTCCCTAGATAGCTTCAGGGCAAGGGCTGGTTGCCAGAAAGAGATCAAGATGTGAATAGAGGGTTGGTACTTTCAGCACTGTCTCCCAACCTCCGGAGAAGGAAGAGGGGCTGGAGCTTGAATTAAACACCAGTGGCCCATGATTTAATCAGTCACACCAACATAAGGAAACCTCCATAAAAGCTCCTAAACAATGGGGTTTTGTGAGCTTCCAGGTTGGTGAACTTATCGAGGTACTGGCAAGGTAGCACACCCAGAGGGCAGAAATCTCCATGCTCCTTCCCCTGTATGTTGCCCTATGCATCTCTTCCACTTGGCTGTTCTTGACCTGCATCCTTTATAATAAATCTGTGATAGTAAGTAGTGTTTTCTTGAGTCCTGTGAGTTATTGTGGCAAATTATCAAATGTGAGGAGAGGGTTGTGGGAACCCGCTGAATTTACAACTGTTTGGTTAGAGGTGTTACATGGTAAAACTGGCATCTGAAGTTGGGCACAGTCTTGTGGAAATGACCTCTTAACCTGTGGGGTCCACCTTAACCCTGAGTCATAAGCGTTAGGTAGCTGGACAATTGGTTGGTGTGGGAAACCCTCCCACTCACATTTGGTGTCAGAGTACAGCTCATTGCGCCCCACCTAGAACATTCCCTCTGGGGCTAGAGAGGAGAAGATCTACAAGAGAGGGTGAAGTTCATGTTAAACGTCTAACGTAGTCAGTGAAGATATCAATATAAAAATGCCCATCATCACAGAATGCATTAGTGTATGTTGAAGTCATTGAGCTGAGGGGTCAGGGAGACTCAGCTGTGGCCAATTTAGTTTGACACAAACAAAGGAAGATTCCTCATTTTGTAGAAATATGGGGCACTGCAGGCTTGATTTGCTGATTGGGGTTCTGAACACTATAGGTTGGCTATTCAGATTTCTTTCCAGCCATGGTCTCAGCTTTTGGTCTTTGGAAGGCAGTGGTGCTTGGAAGGAAGAGCACGTACCTATCCACGGGATCTGCTTGGCTGCCTGTCTGATCTTGGGTAAATCATCTGCCCTCCCTGGGACTTGGTTTCCCATCTGCAAAATGAGCCTGTGCTGTGATTCAGTGTCCAGCCTTAAGGCTCCAATAGTTTAAGATGTATATTTAGAACAGGCGGTCTCCATTGCTAATGTTACCTTTCACAAAACAAACCCATCTCATTGATCCCTCCTGACCACCTTAGGAATAAGTAGTGCGGGTATCATTATTTTAATGTATTTTACAGATGTGTAAATAGAGGTATAGAGACACATATAAGGTAGGTAATTTTCTGAAGGACATAAAGTGATTTAATGATATAGTCGGGACCTTGGCTACCTGACTTTCAGTGCAGTGCTGCCTCCACTCTTGCAGGCTGCCTGGATACCTAGGAAGGGTCAATGAGGTACATTGCAAGGAACACACTCAGTTTCCATGATGGTTCTTGAGTATTCTGTATTTCCATTGTTTCTTCCCAGTGAGGCCGGGCCAAAAGAAATGGAATCATTTTACAGGGTCATTACAAAGTTTGACTAGTAAAAGACATTTCTTTTTAAAACCACTTCCGATCATTGGGATGTGTGCATATGTCAGACTCCTCTGTGGTCATTACTTCCATGACCAGATGCAAGAGGTTATGCACTTGGACGTGATCAGCAGGCAGAGGCTGAACCATCTATACTCCTCAGCATGGGCACCTCTGGCCATAAAATCATACTAGCTCTGGGCCAAAAGGGACCTTAGAGCTTGTCCAATCCAATGCCCTGTCCAGGGCTTGATCTTTTCCATAATGGTTTGAATGGTTGTCCAGCATCTTTTAGAACTACAGAATCACTTCTGGAACCTAGACCTGTATTGTCAGCTGTCTGTTAACATCTTCACATGATTGCCCCATTGTCAGCTCACATTCAGCAGGACTGAAGCAAAACCTGTGTTATCTTCTTCAAATACTTCTCTTCTCAAATTGCACTGCCATCCTTTCAGTCCAACAAGCCAAAACCTGGTCCTTTTAAATCGCTTCCTTTTCTGCATTTAGGAAGTCTTGATTATGTGTCCTCTGAAACCTCTCTCACATCCGTGCCCTTTGGTCCTCACATCTACTACCCCTCCACCATATTTCCATGGACTAGCTATGTAGCTTCCTAACTTATTTCTCAGAGCCTCTGATAGACAAATATGCATTTTAAATTTCTAAATGGGAATACAGGATGCATTTCCCATACTTATTGGCCATAGAGACTTTTTTTTTCCAGAGCATCTCCTGGAAAATGCTAATTTAGCCATTCCGGATGAACTGTAGCCCCCTATCACTGTCACATGTGTCCACCCCTCTCTGTCACTGCACTTGTTTTATCCTCTGCTTAGAATACCCTCCTCCTTGACTCTGGCCATCTGGGCAAATCCTACACATGTTTCACGGCCCAGTTCAAATGTCTTCTACTCTCTGAAGCCTTCTTTGATCCCACGTCCCAGTATCATGTCTGAGCTCTTCTGTACTGTGTCTCTTATGATATTTAAGTTATATTCTAGTTGTGTGTGTTTGTGTCTATCTCCCAACAAATTCAAAGCTCCTTAAGGGCTGGGAACTATATTTTATTCATTTCTCTGTCACGAGTCTGGAATGGTGATTTTGTTCTCTTTCACTTCCTTCAACATTGATCGAGTAACTTATGGTGGATGCTTGATGAACTTCACGTGATATACACAAGCTTACAATTCTAGGACAGTGGTCTCCAGCCTCTTTACCTCCCCCGCTACTACCTGGTCTACATGGCAACCCACAGGGGTTATACTGGGACAGAGGAGCACTGAGAAAGGGAGATGGATGAGTAGAGTGGCTGGCAATGACAGTACAAGATCTGTATGGGAGAGGACTTTGTGGAAAAGAGAGCCACTCCTGGAGAGCAGATATTGGGGAAGATTCCCGAAACTTCAGTATGAAATCTTATATTTACTGAGCACCTGCTCTGTACAAGGCATTGTACCAGAGCTGTGGGGACACATGAACCCTCAAGGAGCATCTTGTAAGTAGTTGGGTTGGTAAAGACTCCTGATTCCCCTGAACAGAAACACAACTCTGCTAGCTGGGCTACAAAGAGAAATTTATTTTAAGGATGTGGGGGTGTCAGAACCTAAGGGCAAGGATATGACCAGGTCTTGAACTGAGCTGGAACCAAGGGATGGAGCGACATAGGGCACCCAAGAAGCGGCTCTACTTTTGTCCTTGTTTCCTTTGTGTGTCTGTTTTAATCCTTCTTGCTGTAAGCCAATGTTAGTGTTTCCACCAATTCGTGATTCAGAAAGCTGTGTTTGGAATGTGGCTAGGGCTCAACATCACATCTAGCTGAGTTACTTGGGCACATCATTTTCTTAATTCTCCCATCTATGAGATGAGAGATTTGACCAGCTCAAATATCAGCTGGGTTGGTCTATTTTGACAAGTTCTGCTGTAAGTCATTTTTCAGACTTGGTGGGATTATAAATACATATAAAATACATTAAGAATAATGACTCCTTGGGAAGATCCTTATCCAACTCTAGATTCTAATTGCCTTGGCCTGCCAATAAAACGTGTTTTGCTAGAACAAGTGAGCATAAGATTCCCCTCTGAAATGTAATTCTTTTCTGCTTAGGAACATTCCAGGCCTCTCTAACACATGCTGCCTTCTTTTCTCTTCATCTCTGTTAAGACAGCAGTTACCTCTCCACCCTGTCTCCCATTCAAATTGCATCCCTGGGCCACTCCAAGAATATTATTGCACATTTGAGACATATTTGCCAAAGTATCTTTCAATATCTTAAAATAGCTAAGTAACTCAGTTTGAGGACAGTCCATGCATTCCTCATCTGTGCAGTAATAACAATGCTTTCCTGTGTATACCACTACAGGATTTACACATTTTTTTTAATGTCTATTACCTTATTTGGTCTCTGCAACAGCCAGTCGGTCACTGAACAATCTTTATTGAGGGCCTGCAACATACCAAACACTAGGTATGTTCGGTTTTGAATGAAATGGACATGATCCCTTCCCTGATGGAGTTAGAGTCTAGAGGCCCTGAGTTCATATTTTCATTCCTCTTTTAGAGACAAGGGGACTAAAGTGAAGTGATTCATCCCAGGGAGGTGATAGAGCTGGGACTCAGCTGGGCTGCCCATCCCCAACCCAGGACTCTAATTTTGCCATCCTTCTGCCTCATTGCCTTTGGAAAAATCCCTGAGCATTCTCTAGGAGTTAACTAAAAAAAATAGCCAATGCCATACAGATGGATGTGAGAGTGGCAGGTAGAAAAGCCCAAAGTAACAAACAGAAGAAAGTAAGGAAATCAACCAGCTTCAGAAAACTCCAGAGTGGGGGGGAGGGGAACAGATCCCAAACCAAAACAAGGAACAAGAGCAACAGCCACTGGAAAACAAAAACAAAACCGATTTGTTCCCTTAGAGCTGGAACCCAGCAGGGTGTCCTTAAATTGTACAAAGCGGTGTTTGATGTGAGTATCTCATCCTGCTGTGAACAGAACTCTACATTTGTATCTTCTAAGCATCCCTGATTGACAGGCTGAGCTGGACTCAGACCTGAAAAGGCCATAGCTTTGCTTCTTGCCTTTTGAAGGATGATCAATAGGCATCCCACTGGGATGGCAAGGGGGATATGGCGGGGAGGAGCAGGGAGAGGGAGGAAGCCTCCATTCACAGGGGCATCCTTCATGCCCATGACAATTCTGTGGGCTTTCCTCAGGCCAATACCCTTCCCCTCCTCACATCTCTGTAGGTATCAAGCACAGGTCTTGGTTGGTGGCTGTGTAGGAAGGGAGCTGTGAGCTTTCTTTTCCTGAGCTGTAGGAAGAGAGCTCGTAAAGTCAAATGGGCATTTACCTTTGCCTCTGTGCCCCTCCATCTTTAAGCTGAAGATGTAGACTCAGGGCAACCAATCCCACAGTTAGTGGATGAAAGAAAACAGAAGCAAAAGAGGAAAGATGCTTTCTCAGACATTCATTGAGGGTTTGAATGAGACATTTTCTCTGCCTTAAGAGGGGGGAGATGACTGAAACCATAAGTCCATGATAATCAGTAAGGGGCAGGTACAAGTTTTGTGAGATCTCAACTGAGAAAGCCATCTGAGCGGGTTCTTCAGAGCTGAGCCCTGGAAGTAAGAGTTTGCTCCGTAGAAAAGCATATAGTTGGGGTTGAGGGGAGTGAGGGAGGCAGAGGAAAAAAATCACCATGTAAGCAAAGGCTTGGAGGTGTGAATGTGTATAGTGTGCTCAGGGTGTGTTTGATGAGATACTCACCGTGTTTCTGGTAACAGTCCGTTTTATACAGTGAGATAAAATAGACGACTGCTTGGGTTTTATGGTAGGCTAGCTACTTTAACAACCAGCCAGTGAACCTCAGTGGATGAAGAGAGTAGACTCTCATTTCTCACTCACTTCAGAGGCTAGAGCAGGTTGGCAGGAGTTATACTCTGGGTGGTCATACACAGGCCCAGTTTCCTTTCATCTGCGGCTCTGTCTGCCCATAGGTCCTGAGTCTTTGCTGCTCAGCTGGTGGATGGAGACAGAGAATGAGGCAAGAGGTTTAAAGGTGAGGCCAGGAAGCCACAGACTCCATCCCTGCTCACATCCCTATGGCCAGACCCCAGCCACATGGCCTCACTTAGCTACAACGGGGTTCGGGGAATTAGTGGCTAAGGGGGGAACATGTATTGCCGAGCAGAACAGTCTTGGCCACAGCTGGGAGTCTGGAGTACAGGAGGGTGGAGAGAGTAAAGGCATTCTGCATCCTCGGTGGGATTTGATGAAAGCCTTCTAGCTTCCCTACGGGAAAAGCGTGTGATAAAGGAGTCAAGGCAGGCTCTGGGTCAGAGGTGCCCAGTAGCCAGACTCCTCAAAGAAAGAAGATGGATGCTTCTAACTGAAAAGTGCTTCTGCCTAGACCAAAAATATTCTGCTTCAGCCACGAGACAATGGGCAAGAAAGCATTTCTGCTCAGCTTTTAAAACAGGAACAAAAAGAAACCCAGCCAAGGCAACTTATAGCCCCAACGTTTATAGAGCACCATGTGTTTACGGTATGCTCACACAGCAGTTCTCAGCTGATCTGCCCAATATCCCTGGAAAGAGGACATGGTCGAGTATTATCATCTCCATTTTAGAAGTGGAGAAACCTGTGCCCAGAGAGGTTAAATGACTTACCCGGGGTTGCACAGCGATTGAGACAGACCTGCAACTCAAACCCATATTATGCTTTTCTATAATTTCACAGATCCACCTCTGCATGGGGGAGATACTGACCGCACTTGGGGAAGCTGACCCAGATCCAGTTCTGGATACGAAGCCAGGATCCTGGGGAAATTCTCCTCCATTACCCGCCCTTCTGTCTGCTTAACTTTTGGAATCAGTGAACCAACTCCTCGTTCACAGAGCATATACATGTTAGCTGTCAAACAGCGCATGCAGCATCTGACAGCCCTAATATCACTGTTTGTATTATCAGACAATTACCAGCCGAGCTCGTATTCATAATTTGACTAACAACTCGCGACAATGATTATTTTTTCTTTCCTGGCAAAACAAATATAGCAGCATTTTCTTTTCAGCATCAGCGCTGATGCTCCTTGGCATTCTATCAGCTGAAGGATTTTTGCTTTTCAAAAAAAATGTTAGCCGTACTCCCCCACATCTCGCTAACTTCACAGTCCCCCATGGCATCTGTGTGCAGTGAACTGAGCTGTTGAGACTAAATGTAATTTGCAATCAAGCTTCTGTTAACATGGAAATGTACCGGCTGGTCTGCTGCAATATGGGTTCTCATTCTGTCTAGCATATGG
This sequence comes from Hippopotamus amphibius kiboko, assembly GCF_030028045.1. Lineage (NCBI taxonomy): Eukaryota > Metazoa > Chordata > Mammalia > Artiodactyla > Hippopotamidae > Hippopotamus > Hippopotamus amphibius. The sequence goes on from NC_080191.1 coordinate 163,818,035, forward strand.
TTGCATTAAATCCAGTCTCCAGAATGTCTCTTGTTACCACATTGTCAATCCGTGCAGAGCAGAGAACCCTAAAAAACCACTAAAGGAACATATTTTTGGAATTGGCTCTTCTATTGGATCTTGACAAGAGCTGTCCAAAGACATACTTGGTTACTTGAAATGAACTAGCCCTGTCAGATCTATACACACATACACACAGAGACACACAGGAAACTTGAAACCTGGTTAGATGCTCTGTACTCACGAGAATAGGAATCACACTGGAGGACAAAGGAAGGGAGAAGGCAAAGGACGCGGCTCCATTGGTCACATTGGGGACTGGTTTATTGATTTTTTTCTTTGATATCTCAATATTCAAAACGTCACAGAGTATTAGATTTGCAAGGGACTGTAGCAATCTTTGGAGCATGGGCTCTGAAGCCGGGTGAACCTGGGTATGCATCCTGAGGCTGTCCCTGGCTTGGTACCCTAGGGCACGTTCTGAAGGTTTGTGTGCTTCAGTTTCTTCCTCTGTGAAGTGGAGGCTGAGTACCTTCACAATTTAAGATGCTGTGGGGGTTAAATGCCTAAGCACACACCTGACTCAGTCAGTGATGCCCATTAGTATTCACTGCCTCTTCCTTACCATCCTCATTCCCAAATCAGATGCTTAAATGTCTCTTACAGCATCACCCTCCATTGTTCTTGTGTTCTGGACTTGCAACCCCTTTGGTGTCCAAGATGCCAGTCCTTTCTAAGGCAGCTCATTCTATTCTGTACAACTCTGTGAAACAGTTTTTCCTTATTTTAAAGACAAATCTCACCCCTGCCCCAAGCCTTTCTTTGGGGACACACCACAAAAGTTGAATTGGGTGGAAGCCCTTTGGTATTTGGAGAGACTATCAGGTATCCTGCAAACACTCTCTACTCTCATTCAGCACATCTTGCGCCTTCAGCTTCCTCATGTGGTGCAGCCTCTGAACCCCCTTACTAGCCTGGCCCGTCTTCTTGGACTTGCTTGCAGGTGTGTCCATGCCACATGGAACACTGTCTTGGCAGGGAGCATGCTACCTGGTTTGCCAGACTACATCAAGCTTTACAAAATAGACCTCTCCTTGGGAAATTCACAAATAGCAATTTTCAATAAATCACATGACGCTGTACATTCACTGGGGGAGGGGAGGGCGCTTTGTGCCTCCAGGTCTCTGCAGCATTTTGTGGAGAAAAATCATTATTTCAAGGAAGTTGATGCCCTCGTTGTGCAACTGTTCTATAAATCAGAAGTTTTGTAAGTTTTACTGGATGTGCTCCAAGCAGGAATCACAGGCTCAGAAGGTGTACGAAACACCAGGGTGCTGGGATGTAATATTCTTTCAGCATTTGAAGAGTGCTCTGGAGGGTCAGGACAGCATGGGGAAAGAAGTTCTACTCATTCATTCACCCATTCTCTTAAGAATTATTTGTGTGCCAGACACACTGCTGGGCACTAGGGACGTAGTGGTAAACAATCTATTCCTGCCACAAGGACGCTAGCAGACAGATTAAGCCACAACCTATTATTTATTACTCATTCTTTCATACATGTAACGAAGTAAGCGAACAGGATTCCAGCAGACAGTAAGATAGGGCGCTGATTTAGATGCGATGCGGCGTCAAGGAATGCTTCTCTATGCTGTGTTTAAGTGGGTGCCTGGGAGCTGAGTAGGACTAAGAATGGGAGAGAGAGGAGAGCGCATATGCTAAGTCCCATAGCCGGGAATGAGTGTGGAGAGTTTGAGGAACTGGGAGAAACAGAGTGACAAGGAGCGGTGATTGGGAAGGGCTTCGCAGACCACGTGGCCCCACTTCTCCAAGGCTAGAGGGAAGAACAAGGCATTTCCGGCAAAAAGGGCAGCACGCGCGCGCGCACACACATACACACACACACAGGGGTCTGAGAGGACACATCAGGTCTGAGAGACGCTCCATCCACGCCCCTTGCGTGTGTTGGCGAGACATTCAGGGTGTGGCCAGAAATGGAGAGGGAGGCGGGGCCATGTCATAACTGGCTTCTTCAATTACGTGGAGGGATTGATTATATCTGGAGACACCAAGGGAAGCACTGAGGATGCTCTAAGTTGTCTTCTGATTTTTAAAGGTCATATCAATTTCCTCAACTTGTTCGAAAACTTGTACGAGGAGGGCAGGGGTATGCCTTTTATATCTGTGTCCTACCGCCCATCTCCAGGCTCAGTGAATGTCGATGAAAGTAAATTCCCTCTCCTCTTTGCCACTTTGTTCCCGGCTCGGATCTGTGATCTAGGGCAGCCTTCGCTTTGCGATTCTCTGTGTCTCGTTGTGACATGATGGAGTCATGAGGAGTCCGCAGCTTCTGAAGACCGCAGAGAATCTGACTTCAGCCCCGCACACCGCTTGCGACTTGCTCCTGCCTTCTGATGCGAAGGTTTCACCCAAAGGTGTGAAGTCACCCCATGACGCAGGTTATTTTCAGCCTCCAGTTGGCCATTTCTTATTGAGCTCACGGCAATACAAGGCTTGTTAGACTGTTTAGCCCAGCACTGAGGCTCAGTGGAGAAACTCATTTAGCTCCATTTAATTAGGGAAACCAGACACTTCCAAATTTATTTTACTGTCAGCCCAACTCCCACCACCTCATTAATATATTTTTTAAAGATTTGCACTTTTAATGTGGTAATGATTTCCTTCATTCTTTCAGTGTCAGATCGCCATAGATTCAAGCTATGTAGCTAGACAAGACAAGTGGTAGTCAGAATTCTTTGAACCGATATCTTTTGGTGTTACTAAATAGCAGATTTTTGGACTCAGTTTTCTGTGTACAGGCTAGACAAAGGCAGTCATCTTTTTTTTTTTTTTTTTTCCCAAAGCATGTTACAGTTTTTAGAAAGCTTTTACATGAATCAACTGATTCTCATAAAATGCTGAAACCAAGTGGGGCAGGTGGAATCCTCTCCATTTGACAGATGAGAATATTGGGGCTCAGAGCAGAGAAAGGATGTCTCAGGATGACAGTTATATGTGTGAGGTCTCTGCCTCCCCTTAGAGTGGTAGGGGGTTGACAAAGAAGACACAGATTTCAGGCTCAAGTTGCTTGAGATATAGTTCTATGAGTAACAGAAATAGGATGACTGATTCTCTGCAAAAGATTATACATTCAGTTTAGGATGTGCTGAGTTTTAGCGGACTAGGTGGCTCAGGGCTAGATGAATATTTGCATGGCCTTGTCTCTTAGCTGCTCCAATATTGCAGAAGCCCTGTCTTCTCAACCTGGTAGGGATCACCATTTTTCCTAAGTCAGAAACATTTCAAGTTTGGCTGAAAGTTCACAGTTAGATACCAGACTCTTAATCCATCCTAACTGTATTCTTTTAATCCACTGCTCTTCCATGCAGGTCTTCTATTCAAGCTGATCCCAACACAGATTTAGGTGTAGGTGACACTAATTTGATAACATGCTTTCAGATTCTTTATCTCATTAGATGCCACAGCACTTCTGTGAGATGTGACTTCTTGTCTCTGTCACATCACTTAGGATTGAGGCTCTGTTAAGGTGTGAGATTTATTCAATGGCAAACAGCTAACAGTGGACACCGGGGTCTTAAATCTTGGATCTCTGTCTCCAACATTATACCTTATTCTACTGCTCCCAGTGCAGCAGCCCAGCCTGTCTACATTTCCCTTCCCTTTCCTCTCTCCACAGCTTTCCCATCCTCCTTTAGGAATCTTCGGGAACACTTCCTGCAGTCTTCCAGCAAGGCTTGGTTTCTAGAAAGTTTCTCACATCAGTCACATATATTTTAGTATGAGTTTAAAACTTTGAGTTCCCTCTCCTAAAATTTTCCTTATTTTTTGGTCTGCAGCTGCTGTATCTTCTCCCCATTTGCTGTAACAAATACTTTCTGAGCACTCATTTTGCTACTGGCACTGCGGACACAATGATGAACAATTGGACCTCACCCACGTCCTCCTGGATTCAACACACTTGGGGCAAGAAAGCTGTTTCCTGTAAGTGGACTTCTGAGATCCACATACCTCACAAGCAACTGTTTATTTCTACAGTTTTAAAGAGCATTTCGCCTTTAATTTGGGGGTTAGGAAAATTTTGCCAAGCATCCTTCCAGGTGACATACAGGTGATGAAAGAGAAAGAAACATGAACACAGATGTGACATCACGCACCAAGATGAAGAAGCTGGAGTTTCTGCTGTCAAACTGAGCGTTAAATGTAACTGGAGATGCTTCTCAATAGCCCTGGGAACAGATCATGTTTTGACAAGTACATAAAGGTTTCCCCTTTGAATAAAGGGGTTTACTTGGCATCCTGATACAGGACTAAACACTGAAGTCGGGAGACAGTATGAGTTTAATTTAGGTTCTGGCTGAAATTTGGGAACAGATTATTACACAATTGATTTGTGGGCATTTTTAAGAAAAGGCACTGATCACTAGAAGTTTATGCAAGTTCACTACTAGCAGGTCATGCTAGACACACCGCATTTCCTTTTCTTATTGTGCCTCTAAATTGGTACATCAGCAGGATGAGGAAGTCTTAGCGACGAACTTCACGCGGCCTCCTGTGATGTGATTTTGCATAAGATGGTGACATATGAGCAGGAGCATGTCATGTGTTCACTGGTTTCACAGTTGGGTAACAAAAGTGTCTCCTAAGGCTGCTAACAGCTCCATGTCAGCTAGAAAGCAGTCTCTGGCGAGGACTGAAGCCTTTTTTCTGGCCAATATTTTTTTATGCATGACTTGAAAGACTCTCTAGAAGGAGAAATGTCCAAATTTGCAGATGACACCAAACTAAAAGGAAAAGCAAATGCCTCAGACTGGTGCAAGGAGATGGCCTTGTGTGTACAATGGAAAGAGGCCTGGCCTTGGAGGAAGGCTGGGCTGACCTTGTCTCTTGTCTCTGACCCCTAGCAGCAAGGCAACATTGAACAGGGCTTAGTCTCTGATGGTTCAGTCTCATTACCTGTAAAAAAACAATGTGGTTGCTTGTCTTTTCAGTTCAAATGAGTCTCTAAAAAGAAGCCTGGTGTTATGCTTGGCATATATTTTTAATAAATTAATGCAATATTAATAACAAGAATGAAGCATTAGTATCTAAAATGATCTAGAACTTCTAGAACACAGGACTGAATCAACACGATAAAATAAATCAAAACTTAGGTCTGTGTATGCTGGTGGTGTTGGTGGTATCAGGACTAAATTTATGACACACAAAGCTTCTAAGAAGTGTTCAGCATATGTTAGGCACCTAAAAATGTGTGTTAATGATGGCTTAATTAGCTGTGTGTGTTTAGAGAGGAAAAACACAAAGGAGGATTTTATATTGATATTATATCTGTCCAATGCCTTCATGTATTTGAAGGGCTGCTGTATTGAAGAGAACAGGAATATGTTTATTCTCCATTGCTCTAAAGAGAAAAACCAGGCCCAAACGGGTGGGTGTTAAAAGGAAGGAAACTTTGGATGCCATTAGAAAACTTTCTGTAGCAGCACAGCTTTCCTATAATGGATCTGGGTGACTTGACAGACAGTGGTCCTTATCTCTGATGAGCTGGCTTTTCCCTGTTCTGGCTGAAATGAGGGCAGTGCTGGTTGCAAGAGCCAGGGTGGGGCGGGGCCAGAGGTGGAGCATGGAGGCAGGTTTCATTCGCGCATTGCCGTTACTGAATGCCAGTTTTGCATTGGCCACTGAGTCAAGTGCTGGGGGCCAAAGTAAAAGTGTGTGGCCCCCACTTTCAATAAGATCACAGCTGCTAGGGAGAAGCCCCCAAGTCTCTCTGGGGGGAGACTGAGGAAGACTTCTCACAGGATGCCACCTTTAGGCAGAGACTTGTAGGATTGATAGGAGTTTTCCAGGCAGCTGGGCATTGTGTTAAGAGAGCCCAGTTGATGTCAAGGTTAGAGGTCTGAGATATCACGTATTGCCAGGAAGACAGTTCTTTCTGGGAGTAGACAAAGTCAGGAAGGCAAGGGTTAGAGCATGAAGGACTGGCAATGCCTCGCGAGGCGTGTCGGGTCTCAGGCTCCTTGCCTCTGCATATCACGTGCACACCCAGGTCAGAGCATGGATCCCACTACAATATAATTGCTTACGGGTTGCTCCTCAACGCGCTGTGAGCTCCTTCAGGACAGAGACTGTGTCTCTGCATCTGGGTATCTTCATGGCCTCCCCTGAGCTTGCCACAGTGTATAGACTCAGTTAGGTCTTACTGAATAAATGACTAAATAAATAAAAAAAAAACAAAATGAGTCTCATTTAAGGGATGGGTCCTGACACAATTTAGGAAGAACTTTTGGACTCTTTAGATATTTCTGAAGCTGTGCAGAGTGTAATACCAAGAATTACTTCTGGGGAGCTGGGTCTTCTGCAGGGTACTTCTATTAATGCTAGTAGTGACGGCTAGCGTTTATTTAGTGCACCTTGATCTTGGCCCTGTGCTAAACACTTTATAAGCCTTGTTGAACTAACATGACATCCCTGTGAGATATGTAGATACATTCCCCATCCTATGGACGAGGAAGCTAAGATCTGGAGGGGCTGAGCATCTCACCCAAGGTCACACGGTTAGCATGTGGCAGAGCCAGAGTTTGACACAGGTCCAATGACTCCAGAGCTTGGGTCTTAACCACCCTCCTGTCTACTGAATGAGGAATGGTGCCCAGGATGGGGCAGAGTTAGCCAGTGAGTCCCATCTCCAGGGAGACCCCCTCAGCACGGAGAGCCTTGTTTGGTTCAAAGGAGCTAAACTCTCCAGAATCTTCTTCTTTTTTTTTAAACTTATTTATTGTATTTTTATTTATCAGCTGTATTGGGTCTTTGTTACTGCATGCGGGCTTTCTCTTGTTGTGGTGAGCGGGGGCTACTCTTTGTTGTGGCACGCAGGCTACTCATTGGGGTGGCTTCTCTTGTTGCAGAGCATGGACTCTAGGCTTCAGTAGTTGCATCACACGGGCTTAGTAGTTGTGGCACGAGAGCTTAGTTGCCCTGAGGCATGTGGGATCTTCCTGGACCAGGGCTCGAACCTGTGTCCCCTGCATTGGCAGGTGGAGATTCTTAACCACTGCACCACCAGGGAAGTCGCTCTCCAGAATCTTCTTGACTCATATCCCATTATAACCTCTGTTCTAGCAGTGAAGAAAGGAGAAGTCCGTAGGAATAGGACAAGTTTAGGGGAGCTAGAGGATCTTGGATGATGGAAGAGACAACATAGAAGCTTTCAAAGTAGCAAGAAGGGAAGGCTCCTGCCTTCCTGGACTGTAGTGAGGAGAGAGACACAGAGAAACATTAGGAAGTGAAAAGGTGAGGCCCTTTTTGCCCCTGGGCATTTTTAGTCTGGGAGGTCCTTTGGGGATGTTTCGTACTGTTTTTCATTTGGACTGGGGCTGTCTTCCATTTGGGAGCCCTTTGCTCCTGAGAAGCTCCAGAGCACAGCACAGGGACCCCAGGTAAAGAGTTGAGAGGCTCTATGCTTAGAGCACCTGCAGGTCTCCTGAGTTGACCATCCCAGTGCTCGCGAGTGGGGAAGGAGGCAGGAACCCTGAGAAGATGCTGTCTTCAGAAGTAAGCTGGCATGTTTGGCTGACTTTTGCTTGCTGCCTGGGTCTGGCAGATGGGGGTGGGCAGGAGGTTAAGGAACCTCAACAGATGGCAGTAATCAGTGGGTGTTAGTGGCCATTTTTCCTAAGTGCTGAAAAGATGGTCACCTTGTGCCTGTGACAATCAAACTGGACTCCAAGTTCCTCCGTCCTAGAACACAGAACAGCATAATCCTTTCTCAGCCTGCAGGAGGAATGTTTTCAGGGAGAGGCGGTATCGAGGGAATACAACGGCCGCCTGAGGTTCTGATTCAGCGATGTGAATTCTCCTGCCTAGTCACAAGCCCTGATGTCTGCAGAGATTTGTTTGTCGGTCTACAAGGACAGAGATGAAAGGCAACTTGCACTGAACCCTTCCCCTCCCTGCTGATTGGTAAGGGAAAAGTATCCACACACTGCCATCTGGTGGGAACTGCTGGTCACTGCAGTTCGAATGAGAACGTTTACCCAACACTTAGAAGGGGCCGAGCTTTTCGTTTGTTAAGGAAGCAGTAATGGAGAAAATTTGATTCCTGCCTTTGAAGAGCTCCCAGTCTAATGGAAGCACTTGACATGTTAACTACAACTTAAAAAGCACCATCGTAGGAGTGTAAAGTGTAAGTCGTTAGGTAGTCTAACTGGTAAGCAAGGAAGGTGGGAAAGAAACTATAGACAAAGACTGGAAGAAGTTTGAGGCCAGACCAGGAAGGACCTTGAATGTCTAAACAAGGCAATGAGTCCACTCAAAATGAGTTAGCAGGAAAAGATGAGATCAAATTTCAGTGGTTAAGTAATGTAGACATCAAGTGTCTCTACATATGCTTTTAAGCATCTGGACCCTCCTGTTATTTGAAATCTTCTATGGAAATCCATGATGGGAACAAGGGGAAACCTCAGATATTCAGGTTGAAGCAGAAGTGACAGAGAATTGTCTCCCATCACCCATCTCCCATCCTTGGTCTATCTGGATGCTTTGGGAGCAATAGGAAGGCCCAGCAAAACATGGGTTGATACCTACCAGTGTGGAGGGTCCCTTAGCTAACATGATCGTCCCCGGTCTTAGAGGTAACTACATCCTGTCCCTCCTATGACATGGGTCTTCATATATTAGGTTCTAGATCTTTTCCTATCTTTTAAATTAATCAAAACATGTGTTACTTAATTTTGATTTTTAAAAATACTTTATTTTTTAAGAGCCGTCTTAGGTTCACAGCAAAATTAAGGTGAAGGTACAGCGATTTCCCATATACTCCCTGCCACCCACATGTATAGCCTCTCCCGTTATCAGCATCACTCACCAGAGGGGTACATCTGTTACAGCTGATGAACCTCCACTGACGCATTATAATCAACCAAAAGTGCATAGTTTAATTTAGGGTTTCACTGTCCTAAAAATGTTCTGTGCTCTGCCTATTCATCTCTTTTCCCCACTCCCTGGTAACCACTGACCTTTTTACTGTCTCCAAAGTTTTGCCTTTTCCAGAATGTCATACAGTTGAAATCATACAGTGTGTAGCCTTTTCAGGGTGACTTCTTTCCTATGCTTTTTACCAGAGCTGTTAACAGTTCTGAAAACCCCATTTTACGGTAACTCCCATTTTGTGAATAAATTCACTTTCTTAAACACAAAACCTGTATCACCCGGTCCCTGGCTCCTGCTGCAAGAGGGCATCTGTAGGAAGGTGACTAGAGACTAGTCATCTCTGCAGTGCCTGTTCAGCATCATTTGTCTGCTGTCCAATATATGAATTTGCATTCAGTATCCGCAGCATACGTGGCAACCTCAGCCCACGGACCATCTATGATGGAGCTTTGAGAAGGAAACTCTCGGCTCTCACTAATGGTATGCAAATTGTTGCTTTCATTCTAAGAACTGTACCCTGGGAAAGTATTCAAGAGCCTTTTGATGAGTGGCTGAATGATGGAGAACTGCAGGTCTTTCTGTTCTGTAAAGATGCATAGCCTCTGGATGACATTTGCCAGAAGGAGAGGGATTTCAGTCTGAGAACTGATCCAGAGCGACCATTCCCTTGATGGCCAAAAGCTGCGTTGTTCCCCTGATGTGGTTATTTTCCTGCCTTTTCAGATCTACACTTTCAGATACAAAACACAAATGCCACCCACTCTGCAGCACTTCCTCTCATCCCTCTCCTGCTCCTTGTCTTTCCTCACGCCTTGCCCACTCTTTCTGCACGATGGGGTCAGTTTGCTCTCACCTTCCCACACTAGCTTCTCTGTTTCAAGCTTGTGTCCGGAACTGCCTCCTTCTTGCCGTCTGGCAGCTGACATCTGCCACATCTTTCCGACGCAGGCCCTCACCTTTTCTTGGAGGCTTTCACAAGAAGATGTTAACTTCCACTCAGACTTTTCCCAGGACTTGATTATGTACACAGAATTTTCTATGTGGTTGAGCAACTACTTTAGCATCGACTCTTGCCTGCATTACTTAATTGTTATTTTCCTGAGGGCGCACTGGCCAGTGTCCTTTTACATACCCAGTGCCAAGTTCAATAAACATTAACCAAGTGAATGTCACACTTTGGAGTGAATGGGTTGGGGCCGTTCTATGTTTTATTACAGAAAGTGGAAACGTAACTTAGCCTGTAGCCCTTGACGGAGAGCAGCAAGGCGGGAGGGTCTTTGCACACTAGATATCGTACAAATATCCACTGCTCCCTCGCGCTCAATTGTAACTGTTGGTTTTGATGCTTGTCTCCATTTATTAAACTCTGAAATCCTTGAAGGAAGGAGCCTTCAGTGCTTGGCTTGGGACCTGGCTCACAGTACATGATCAATAACTACTTTTTTCAATAAATTTTCAATATATTTGTAAGAACCCATATGGATACAGAAGACATGTGGGCCCTCAGTAAAGTTTCCTTAGGGCCAGATGTCACTTTTGTTTCTAGAATCATTTCAAACGACAATCAGTAAGTAAACACAATGCAGTGCTACTCATGTAGCGTCTGGGGTTTTTCAGCTTCTTCCATAGCTCCCTGAGGGCAGGGAAGAGTGGACGTTGATGGAGAGAGCCAGGGCTGGAGCTTATGACACCGGTATTAGAGCTCCTGCTCTCCTAGCTCCTGCATTGTGACCTTGGGTGAGTCACTCATCTTAGGGCCTCAGTTTTCCCACCTGTGAAATGAGGACATTGACTCTCCAGGACCTCCCCTCTCTGACAGTGCCTTGGATTTCATCGGTTTTGTCTCAGGTACCAAAAAAGCCCCAACATGTTGATTGAAACTGCTGAGTAATTTTCAATTAGTGCAAATCCAGTGTTGGCTTCCATTCACGTCTCAGGATACCTGGACAAAGATCAGCACAGATAATTCAAGTGGCAAACATGCCTCCAAAATGAGTCCCTTAGGGCTTCTTGTCCTTGGGGTTCAATAAGTTCATGCATTCAGAAGAGCAGGTGGGTGTCGCGGTTCCCAGATACTGTATTATCAGGCGCTCATCAGTGCTGAAGAAGCCGATTGGAGTTGAGAAGTAGAGCTGCTATCCAGCAACGGTCTTCTCACTTCATAATGTAAGCATGTTGGAGATGTATTATGGAGTTAAAACTGACCCTAAATATAGCTAAAACCACTGCATTGCAAAGGGCTTTAGAATAGGGTACTACTTTGTACTTAGTAACTGAGGGTGTTAAATTCCTTTGGTTGTGAGAAAGAGAAACTCACTCCAGTTAGATCAAGTGATGGAAGATTAATTTTAAGGGTACATACATGTAAAAACAGGTCTCTGGGCTTACTGGAAGCCAGGCAGATCTTAATCATCAGGCCTCACATAGCGACTGGAAAGGGAAGGTAATCTGGCCCCAACAGAGTGACTTAGATTTGCTCCAAGGACTGTGGAAACCAGGGCACACCTGCCTTGATCTTGTGCTTCATCTTCAGTGCAACTCAGCTACTGTCAGCTTCTGCTTCTCTTAGAATCTATTTTTTCCTCTTCTTGCTACCAAGCTTCATCATGTAGTCCATGTTATAGAGTCTGGTGAGACATAATCTGATTCTGTGGTTAATTACCATACCCCTGGTTGGATAGATTGTTTTTTTCAAGTCATTCTATAGTTGCTGATTAGCCTATATTTTGGCAACTCTTCGGTCATGGGCACTTCCTAGTCTAAACAGCTTTGGCCAGAAGCAGGTTGTAGCCAAAACCATAACTACTCCTAAACCCAGAGGGAAATCCCATTACTCAATGAAGATGTTGCAAAGGCAGTTTCCTTTACAAAGGACTGTGTGATGATGGGGTGGTTGTGTCTGCTCGACTGGGAATGCTCATTTGGTGAAGAGAACACCTTAGAAGGAGTAGGATTGCTACTCTATTATTTGCAAAGCTATCTTTTTATTATTTATTTATTTATTGGCTGCATTGAGTCTTCATTGCTCTGCACAGGCTTTCTCTAGTTGTGGTGAGCCGGGGCTACTATTCGTTGTGGTGCATGGGCTCCTCATTGTGGTGACTTCTCTTGTTGTGGAGCACGGGCTCCAGGTACAAGGGCTTCAGTAGTTGTGGCATGCGGGCTCAGTAGTCATGGGGCAAAGGCATAGTTGCCCTGAGGCATGTGGAATCTTCCCAGACAAGGGATTGAACCCATATTTCCTGCATTGACAGGCAGATTCTTAACCCCTGCACCACCAGGGAAGTCCCTGCACAGCTATCTTATGAAAGTGGTGTCAGGTGTGGCTCAGATCACTCTAGAGGAGAGAAATAGGACAAAGGAACAGGACGTATATAGGGAAACATCTTTTAACTTAAGGAAAATATTTCTTCTGACAGTCAGAGCACAATATAGATGGAGTGAGAGGTTGTATTAGATAGTGAGTTTACCATTGCCAGACTTTGACAGGTGCCATCATTAGCACCGATTGGGTATTTATGTGCCAGGCACTGGCTAAGATTGTTCCAAGTAAATATTTTATTTCTGTTCATCTGGTTATCAGTTGAGGTCTGTGCTAATTCAGCTTCCTTAGGAGCAGAAACTGAGAAGGGATTTGGGTGCACATGGTGAATTGAGGGTATGCTCTGCAGAAAAATATTGCCAAAGGAATGAGGAAAGGGAAGGATAGGAAAAGGAAGAGCTGAGCAACAGTGTGATCTCAGGTGACATCAAGCCTTGTTCCGATTCAGGGGAGGTCTAGAGTATAATTCACACAGGAGACTTGTTCCAACCTGAAGCAAGAGTTCTGCGCGTCTTCACCCCTGGATCAGTCAGTCACTGAATACATGGGGTGAGGGAAGGGATAACCTCCCAAGTGTCTCTGAGGAGTCAGCTCTCACTAGCCCAGGGCAGTTCTTTGAACATCATGTGTGTGAGCTGTGAGCTGCAGTACCTTCAGGGACTGCGAGAGGGGTGCACCAGTTGGCAAGTGGGCTTTGAAACGGGGCACTAGTAGCATGTATTCCAGATCTCCCCACCGAGTCTACTACAGGGGGCTTGGCTGCAGGCAACAAAATCTCTGACTCGTGTAGGCCAAAGAAGAATTGACTGGAAGCGATAGAGAGTTAACTGATTTGAGGAGAAGTAGGAGAATCAGATGTGGACCATTGGCAGAAGCCAATGCAGTCTTAGAGGGCCAAGAGGACCATGCTTTAGAAGACCCTCAGTGCAGAGAGGGTCTTTCAGCCAACACTGACTAGCTAAGACAGCACGATGTATAGATGCCCCTGGACCACACCAGCACTGCTGTGAGTAAATCCCATCATCCCTCCAAGCCGGTCCTCTGATTAGAGTGCCTGTCGGCCATATCTAGATCATATGTCCATTAACCAAATGCCTGGAAATAAAGAGAGGGAAATTCTTTTTTTCTTGGATGGGAAGAAGGCACATCATCTCATCCAGAACTCACCTCATGGGATATTCTTCAGAAAGAGGAAGAAGGGTTGAATGCTGGACAGAAAATGGGATGCATGTGCAAAACACCTCCTGAATAACTTGCAAAATTGATACTGTTACTCCCATTTTATAGGTATGAACACTGAGGCTCACAGGAATAACTCCTTTCATTGATTTAGAGAGGTTAAGAACCTTCATTCATTTATTCATCAAATACTTGTGGAGGGCCTCCTGTGTGTTAGGTACTCTTCTAGGTGCTGGGGTTTCAGCTGTGAGCAAAATTGGCAAGAATCTCTGCCCTCATGCAGTGTACGTGTCTGCGTGTTTGTGGAGGGGGTATTGAGGCAGCAAATAACAGATAAGTAACTCCTGCAGTACATCAGATAGAGATAAATACTAGGAAGAAAAGTGAATCAGGGAAGGAGAAGAAGGAAGTGGCTGTATCGTGAAGATTTTGCCATTTTACGTTGGGCAGCCAAGGTAGGCCTCGCTAAGACAGTGACATGTCATCAAAGACCTGAAGGAGGTAAGGGGGTGGGCACGTGAGGGTCTGGAGAGGAGTGTCCTGGGCAGAGTGAACAGCAAGTGCAAATCACTATGAGGCATGGGTGCACCTGGCAAGTTCAAGGACCTGCATGGAAGCCAGTGTGGTTGTGGCAGAGCGAGCAAGGGAGAGAGCGGCCAGAGGAGGTAACTGGGCTGGATCAGAGGGGCTTTGGAGAGCTGAAAATGTATAGAGCAGAGAACTGACCTGATCTGACTTACGTTTCAAATAAATCACTCTGACACTGTTTCTAGAAGAATTCATGTGTTTCGGGGTAGAGGGGGAGGGCAGTGTTGGTCGAGGGATGGCAAAAGCAGGGGAACTGGTTAGGAAGTTACTGCAATACACCAGGTGAGTGTTAATGGAGGCTGGCGTCAGGGTGGTAGCTGCAGAGGTGCTGAGAAAATAATCCGAGTTGGGCTGTGTGGGAGGCTGAATATTGGTCCCCAAACATGTCCGTGTCCTAATCCCTAGAGCCTTATGGCAAACAGGATGTTACAGGTATGTTTAAAGATCTTGAGGTGGGGAGATTATTCTGGGTTATGGGGTGAGCCCAATGTAATCACAAGGGTCTTTATAAGGGGCATGCAGCGGAGTAAGAAAGAGAAAAAACAAAGTGAGGCCAGGAGAAGCAGAGAGAGAGGATGCTACACTGCTGGCTTGGATGATGGAGGAAGGCTCCATGAGGCAAGGAATGGAATTGGCTTCTAGAAGCTTCTTTGAAAAGTCAAAGAGAAGGTTTTCCCCTAACACGTCTAAAAAGAATGCAGCCTTGGATACTCCTGACCTCCAGAGCTATAAGACAAAAGAAATTGTGTTGCTTTTTTAAGCCACTACGGTTGTGGTGATTCATTACAGCAGCAACAGGAAACCAATATAGGCTGTATTATGCAGTTAGAACCAACAGTGTTTACTGATAGAAGGGACGCAACGTGGGAGAAAAAGAGAGTCGGGGGTAACTTTAAGAGTAGGCAATGGAGCCACTGGAAGGATGTCCTTTATTGTGATGGGGAAGACCTGCTGTGTGTGACAGTGAGACCAGGTCCATCTGGCTGCGCCCTTTCTGCTCTTACTATGCCAAGGAGCAGAGCCAGGATGACATTCCTGGGAGATGCACCCAGCTCAACTGGTCAGATGGGTTTCTCTGCTGCCATCACCCTTCCCCTAATTTCCCAGCAGAGTTTCACACTCTCTCTCGCAGCCTCTCTCTATCAGCACTTCCTCACTGTTCTCTGATGGCAGCAGGCAGCACAGAGCTGGACGAGATTAGACACATATATTTTATTTTAAGGCACAGCTGAGAAAACGCTCAGGAAATAAAAGCTGTTTTGACGTAAACTGTATTATCTGGAGGCCTGTTGATGGTCTGCTGATGGGGTTCTCAGGCTGTGGGATAGAATCCTCACGCAGAGCGTCACTGAGACAGTCACTTGCAACACTGCCCTTCTCTGGCTCTCCTTAGCCAGTGACGAGAATCTTATTAGAGTAGTGAGAGGAGCAACAGGTCAGGGAGATGGGACACCTAATTCTGATTCTGCCTCCGCTGTTCACCTGCTGTCACTCTCTCATCTTCAGCTTCAGTTTCCTCAACTGTTAACTGAGAGTGCTGGAGCCAGTGTTTTCCACGAGCCCCCTTGAACCTGGCTCTCTGGTTCTCACTGATATCAATGGTGTGTCTTAGAGAGAAGCTTGAATGAGACTTCATCAGCCACGGTTCTGTCTTGGGTCCTGAGGAGCAGGCACGGACCTGCTTCTCTCATCTTGTCTTCCCTGCCGTCCTATTGGACTTTATTCTGACCCTGGAGCAATCATTTCTTAGGCTGCATTAGAGGGCTTGTTTCTGTTCCAAATGGTCCGTGACTCACGTGTCCACAGGACTGAGCCGTGGGACTGTATCTATTCAACAGAGTCCAAGGCAGATGGCCACACTTCCTTTCCAGACTGGACATCAAATGCCAGAAACTCGGTGAGGGGCACCCTCCTTTTGGCTAGGACTCTGTGAGGCAGACACACAGGGCAGGTTCCGGCCACCTTATGTTCTGGTTTGCCTAATGATGTTTTGGTGAAAGACAAGGAACAAGAGAAAAAACAAAGAAGGAGGTGATTAGACTGTGTAGAGAGTGTGGCAGAAATCCTTTAGGGAGGAAGTTTCCAGGAAAATAAAGCACAAAACAAAACATCCTACTGCTGCATCCCAGGAGGATGGGCAGATCCACTTTGTGAACCTGCTCCCCAGCTTCTTCCCTGGGCCAGGTTGACAAGTTGGAGCCTGCTGGGTCTACGTGACAGGAGTTCCCATAAATTCTGCCATCCTCTCTCCTTTTTGGCTGTGGGGAACCTGATCTTGTCTCATAGCACCAAAGACTGAATTACTAGTGCCACGTATTGTGCAATGTGTATTATATAGACTAATAAAAGCTTGGATAAATAAGTAAATGAATTAAAAGGCTATTGCCTATTTACTGCAGGACTTTATTTATGTTTCATCACTCTTTTGGCTCTCAGGGACTACATTTATAAAACAAAAACTCTGCCCAAACCTTTTATGTTGGAAAAGATATTGAATGATGAAATCATAGGCATTCCCCATCACCACTGGAGGGTCCCTCAGAGCATCTCATATAGGAAATAGGAAATAGTAACCATCATTATTTCCTGGTTTTCAAACGGTTCTTACTAACTTGTGTCACTCAGCCCCCTAAACAGCCCTTGTGAACTAGGTTTCATTATTATTCTCTTTGGACAGCTTAGGAAATTGGGGCGCCTAGAAATCAAGTGGACCTAAAGCTTTTTAATACCATCAAATGGGAAGAGCAGGCATCACCTTTCTTAAACCATCATTCCCACCAACGTGGAATTACCCTGGCCTCCCTTTACTCAGTTCAGTTTGTTTCCACCTTGTTGGGTTCTGTCTCTTTCCCTTCTTTTCACAGCTTTGTTATTTTCTTTTCTCATTCCCTCTTCTGAGGAATAAAACCAAATCCCTCTTATTCTCACTGCAGATGCTCACTCACTTCTCTGAAGCTGTCCACAAAAGCACATTTTCTATCCCAAGAGCTTATCAAGGTATTTTTTTTTCTTTTTGCCCTGGACAAAGGCAATTTTCTTCTTAAAGAGAATGATTGTGAAAGCTGTTAAGATAATAAAGTTTATTGTCTCCAACATGTTCTTCAGAGTAGCTGGCAGTTATTCCTATGATGATAAAATTGTACTCCACTCACACCACATTTACACCCTGCTGCCCTGGGTCTGTGCCATTCTGTGCTCACAACTTTTTGCTTCAATGTTAAATCAAAGTGTACTCTTTAAAAAGTATTTAAAATGGTAATTAATCTGAGCAATGCACGTTAAAAAAGAAGATAATAAAGTTTCTTTCCAGCTTTTCAGATGGAGAGAAAAGCAAGGGAAGAAACAACTCTGAGAATTACAAAAGCTTTCCCAAGAAATAGGTCTCCGAAGATGGCATATTTCATCAGGTAAAGGGAGGGATGGAGGTGGTGTTTCCGGTAGACGAAATAGGATGGACAAAATTAGAGAAGCAAGAGCGAGCATGGTGTGACCAAGGGAAAGTGACAGATGATTCTGGAGGAGCACACAGGGAAGAAGGAAGGACAGAGTTTTATCCCCAGTACTGGTGATTTCTTAGAACTGACGGGAAGCCCAATGGAGATGAGAGGTGGGAAGCTTTCACAGACTATGGAGTGCTGCAATAATATAAGGCAGCAGCCTTTGCTCACGCTGATACTGTTATTTACATGTTCTTGTCATTGTTACTACCAAGGACCTGAGGTCAGCCACGGGTCCCACATAGAAATGATTTGATTCAGTGGCTGGTGTTTTTTTAATTATCTTCTATGTTGTTCTTGGTCTTAGGAGTGCAGCGTGGGATGCGAGATGAGAGAGAGGACTTCTGTTTTTCTCAGGTCCTGAAGATTCATATCTGTAGTTCTGGGGTAAGGTCTGCTGTGGCAGGTGATGCTTTGATGGAATGCTTTTCCATGGCGTTTGAGCTGCAAAGATTCGCTGTCATCAGTCTCGTGAGCATTGCAAAAGAGTGTAGGAGGTGGCCTTCTCAGACGTTGCCACTTTTTGCTACATGTAATAATAAATTCTAAAATTCAAATTCCGAAGGGACACCTCTCTGGTGGTTGGGTGGGCAGATGGGTGAAGAGCTCGACAATGCTGAGAGGGAAGTGGGTGGAGTTGTCAGCCTGAACTGAGATGGGCTGCAGACCTTGTTGGGACTTAGGGATGTCTGGGATGCCAGTTAGCATCTCTTGGCAAATGATCTATGTGTTGAATTTTCTGAAAAAAAAAATTAAGTGGAAGGACCCTAGGCAGTCTGTGAGTTGACTCTAGGGATCTGATTGGGTGATTTCTTCTTCACGGTGGGAAGATAATTCCATATGGACCTCAAGATGGGGGGGACCCCATGCAAGGTGCTTGTATGTTATTTATGAAAATCTTTGGCTGGGGGAATGCAATAGACTTTGGTGCTCAGTAAACCCCTTCTCTAATTAGAAGTCTTGGAATCAGTCATCTATTTTGTACTGTTGTTATTTTCTTTATTTACATGTTAGGTTTTTCTCAGTGTTTGGTAAATTTCATCTTGAATATGTCAGCCTGTCTCAGTTGTGCTAAGAAAAACGAGGAGAGAGATTATGTTTACCTTGAGCTGAGAAGAAAAGAGGGAAAGTATTTGTCTCTCATTCCTTCTTGTCTCCCCCACGCTGGGAAAAGGGGACTTAGCTTGGTGTTGGCAACGGGAATCAAAATAAAAGAACTCCAGGGAAAGGTAAAAGCTCAGAGGAAGTGTTGGGATGCTGGCGTTGCCCCACCCTCTTCACCTGCTTCTCTGGGAGGTGTTCTTCTGTTTCCATGTATATTCTTCTCTGGGGGATAAAGATGTAGATCATCAAATGGAAAACTCTTGTGTCCTTCCTATTCAAAGCATTCCTTCTAGGGTGATTCTCTCTCTCTCTTTTTTTTTTCTTTCTGAAATCCCTTATGCCTAGACTCTATGGAGAAGAGGCAATGAGCTTTCATTGCAAAGGCACCTCACAGAGATCTGGGTTGGATCTTTGGCTTTGCACTGTGGCATGACCATGAATACATCTCTGGACTTCAGTTTCCTTCCCTGTAATGAGATTTGTAATACCCACCTCATGGGACGATCAGGACATTTTAGGACAATATGTGTAAAGTACCTACTCACTGAGTACATGGTAGAGGTGTCAGAGGTATTAGCCTTTATTGTTAATTTTTTCTTACATATCATGGCTGAGGTAATCAAGTAGAAGATCACCATGGAGGGCAAGCTTAAAGGGAATAGGCATGGCCTTTCTCCCCTTTCTTCTGTTATGAGAAACAGTACACTATGGGGAAACAGCACAGGTGTTAGAATCAGACTGCCTGTGTGGCCTTGGCCAACTTATTCATCCACCCTTGTTTCTCCTCAGTTTCTCCAGCCATCAGATGGAAGGATCTTGTGAGAATCAAATGATACAAATATATCAACTACCCAACAGAGTGCCTGCCCCTCCAACTTCATAAATAGCAAGTTCTTCCTTTTGTCCTTCTTATCCACATCTGCCTGCCTCCCCCCACCAACTGCTTTTTATTCAGATGCCATGACTGTACAAAATATCTCCTTCTCTAGGATCAAAAGCCTGGCACTAGGTCTAAATGATTGTGGCTAGGTCTTTATCCCTTTTTTCTTCACCTTCTCTTTGTTCCATTTTATGCCATTCCTTTCCATGAAATAAATGTTAATTGAGCACCTATTATATGCCAGGGATGATGGGACTTACAGTGATTAATGTGACAGTTCTTCTCTCAAAGAGCTCCCAGATTAGTCAGGGGATGGCACAGTCCGGAAGTTATTATATAATGAGACAGAGACTGTATTGCTGGAAAAGAGGTGAAAGAATGTGGAGGGTCAAAGTTGAGGCAGGTAGCCCCTGAGCAGTGGCAGGATGGTGACAACTGGAGGACGCTTGGTGGAGAAGATCAGTTGGGAACAGTCCCGGGGCTGTGAAGACTTCCTCTAGGTGGAGGTGATGGGGAGGGGCTATAGGCAGAGGGAACAGCCTGAGAAGAGGCTTGGGTGTAGAAATGCATGAGACACATTTGGGGAATGGTGACGGTTTGGTTTGGATGGAACATATGATATGTAAAGGGACAAGTGGGGATAAAGGTGAGGCATTATTGTTAAGAGTTTTTAATGACAGGGTAATAATTTTGTACTCAGTTTGATTTGCAATGACGGAACACTGAGAGCTTTTTTGAGCAAGACGAGAGACAATAAGTTGTATCAGAAGTGATGTTTACAACTGGCTCTAGCAACTGCCAGGTAATGGTATTTATCTGGGTTTTGATGGCTGGTGTGGCAGCGTTCCAAGTTCTAAGCCAAGCAGACAGTAAGGACACAGAGGTGGGAAAGCCTTGGGAATCATTTGAAAAAAGATTAATTGAGTCTGCTGTGAATGTAAGATACAAGTAGGGGAAATGACTAGATGAATTTAAAGTAAACACAATGGGATTCTGATGGTTCATATCAGTGATACTGGTTTCTATTTTAAAAGAGGTCAGAGTAATGTAAGTCTATCAAATAAAGAACCCAAATAAGTTAACTTTGATTACCATTTCTTTGAAGTCAGTTTTCTTGGAAGGTGCTACTAACGTTTTTTTTTTAATTGTGGTAAAATTCACATAACATAAAATTACCATGTAACTATCAAAATGCATTTACATGTTGTGCAACCATGGTCTATTTGGTTTCAGAACTTTTCCATCATCCCAAAAGGAAATCTATAACTATTAAGCTGTCACTCCCTACTTCCCTGTCCCTCAGCCCCTGACAAACACAGATGAATGGATAAACAAAATCTGGCATAGCCATCAGTGGAATATTATTTAGCCCTAAAAAGAAATGAAGGACTGATACGTGCTAAACCATGGATGATGACCCTTGAAAGCATTACACTATAGAAGCTTTTAAATTTTGTGTTCTTTCAATGTTGAGAAAAATGATGAGTTGTATCAATTTTTATGCTGTGCAGTGATACTTTGCAGTTGAAAATATTTGCATTGGTCACAGCAATTTCATTTTAAGGTAGTGATTTTCGAATAGGGCTCTGGCGACTCTCAGAGATTTTTATGTATTTCAGAGGTTCATGCCATTATTTTTTTTTCTTGTGAAACATGTCCATACATTTCTCAAGTTTGAAAAACTCTGAGGGATCTGCCAAGGATCACTTGCCACAGGGAGCCTCCTGGACCATCTTGCCCAGCATCTCAAGCTCAAGTGTTTCAAGGGGCCAGGCTACTGACATAAAGACACGAAGCTGGCTGGGTGTCTGGCGATGCGGAGAGGTGGAAACCAGGGCATCCTGGAAAGGGCACACCTGCTCTAAAGAGGGGAGCTTCTACCAACTCTGGATGTTTCGTTGAAATTTCTCAATTAGTAGGTTTTAGCGTCTCGTTCAGAAAAGTAAAAACACTGCGGGCAAAACAAACAAATCTGCAGGAGTCAGTTGAAGAACTCTGCTAGAACACACATCGTGTAGTGAGATAAATCTGCTTTTGAATTCCAACTCTACCTTTTAGGTTCCCATACTTTTTGGCGTATCTCCCAACCTTTCTATGTCTCTTCCCTCAGCTGCAAAATGGGTCTAATGATGATGTCTCCCTAATAGACTTCTCATGTATGTAAGTACATTAACATAGTGCTGGTAGAGTACAAAGCATTAATATTAGATGCTATTATCAGGTGAATGTTAATAGTGAAATTAATGGCACAGGTTCTAATTGATTCTGCTTTTTGGAGGTCTTGGAGAAACTTCGGAGGAGCTCAGTGAAAGAAACCTGATGGTGATATAGTACCCTTTGTGTTGAATGTGACGTGGGAGAGTGTCTCTGACACATGTCACTCTGAACAGCTCCGTAACAGTGGTAACTAAGGGTTACTTAGTCTCTTTGTGAGCAGCTCTCCCACCTGCAAAATGGCAACAATATATAGTACTTTCCCCACATTGTCTTTGTGAGGATGAAATGATTAATATTTGCAAGGCGCTTACAGCAGTTCCCGGCACATAGCAAACACTACATAAGAATTTGTTAAACAATTAGAAATAAATAAATATAGGACACAAGTTGATCCAACGTAAGGTTCTCATTCATACTTTTTCCTCTGAGTGACTACCTCTCACTGAGGCATTGATTCAACTTGATGGTGCCTTGCTTTAGTTGGTATTTTGAATAACATTTTAGAGGGTGCTAGCTCAAGTTATCTGTGTTGTGATTCAAGGCAGAGCTGTGATCAACACTGACATTATCCGGCTCATCTGGAGACCTTTGAGAATGTCAGGCTTGTTCAGCAAGAAAATGTTTTGCAATTTACCTTCAGTTTATAAATATTTCTGAGCTGGTTGTTCTGGTTATTTTAATGACTGACTAATTTCAGGTTTAGGCCCTAATATTTCTAGGAGATAAACAAGCTTCTTTAATCAAATTCTGAGAGTTCCGTGGGGCAATAAGTTACAGTGAAAAAGGAAATACTGGACTGAAGCTAAAATATAATATATGACTTTGGGGAAGTCACTTCTCTGTGTTAGTTTCCCAAAATGAAGGAATTAGGCTTCTATGTACCGCTGAGACAACCCCCCCCCCCCAACTTCTTAAAAATTAAATATCATGAGTACCTCTAATATATACCTGGGGGGAGTAGCGTTGTGCTGAGTGACTTGGGATGGACACCTCCCAGCTCTATCCTCTTGGGCTCAGCCTATGTTTCATGGTGGCCCCCAAGGCATCTTGGTGGACCCAGGGCTCCCTGAAACTCACTCTGAAAACAACTGGGTAAGATGATGCTTATAGCTAACAGACTCTTCTTCTAAAAAATATACATTTTTTTCAAATAAGGTGAAATTTTGTGTAATAATTAACTAAATGATAAATAAATACAGACCTAAGTAAATTTACTTGTATTTTACCCAAAGCTGGGGATTTTGCTATTTAAATGGACCTCATGGTAAAAACGAGAAATTCTTTTGTAGTACGAACAACTCCTGGATGTCTCTGTGTTCTAGATTCTGTGCTTTCCTCTTCTTCTTAAAGCGGGACGCTGCGGGCTAGAAAGACAATTGTGAAAACTTCGGACGTTAGAGTTTTGGTTCAGTTTCTAGTTTTTGAGTTGCTGGCACTAGTCCTTCTTTCTACCTCTCTTCAAAATCGGGATCATCTGAAAGAAAAAAAAAAGCTTCCATTTAAAAAAAAAGGTATCTGAAATTTCACAGAGTATGCTGGCAACACAGCATCCCATGAATATTTAATCATCATCATCAAGACAGGAGGTTGGAGAAAAAAATCAGGTTGTGATATTTGGGAACAGCAGGTGTGGGAAGGAGGGTGTTGACACCCTCTGAAAACGGATATGCCATGTTAGGTGGCAGGTTCCCTCTGCAGTCCCCACGTCACCTGGTGCTTTAAGAAAACTCCAGGGACTGGGAACTTGTCCTCACTGTCCCCCCACCCTGAACACGGCAGAGAGTCTCTCTGGAAGCACGAATGGCCAAACTTCTTCCCTTCACAAGAGCCTTCAGGCTATCTCTTTTGTGACCCTTCACATCACGTGGGTGGCGCTGGCCCCTGTCCCTCGCATTTTTTTTTTTTTTTAATTATTGTTGTAGCTAAGCAAGCACCTCTCTTGTGTAAAATAAGGCAGGGAGAGAACAGGAATCCAGTTAAGACTTGGGATGGAGAATGTTGAAACTCAAAGTTCACCTAAGAGCTCTCGCATCCTACCATCAGGAGCAAGAGAGAAGTGAAAGAGCTGTGGGTCACCTATGTACAAATGACTTGTTTTCTAAATTCATCACTTGCTCCACTCTGCCTACCGCCCAGCTGCGTGGGTGTTGCCACTGCCTCCTTGCAGTGGGGATGGAGTCAGCCTCCAAGCTCCTACCCTTGGGTTTTTCACAGGCTGTTCCATTTTAGAGCACTCTGACAGTAGATTGAGAAAGTGTAATACTCTGCTTCTCAAGCTTTTACATGTAGAACAGCTCTCTGGCAAGACTTCTTAACATAGAGATTCCTAGGCCCACCCCAGAGGTTCTCATATAGCAAATCAAGAATGGGACCTGAGAATATGCTTTTTTAATGAAAAGTTCTCAGGCCAGTGGGGCAAATACTGCCCACACATCAGACATCTTCAGGGTTGTCTTTCCTGGACCCGGCACTAAAGAATTCCCTGAGCTGAAGGTATGGCCTGAGACTGGGGTCTTGAAGCCCACACTGTGGTTCTTGCTTTGGTTCCGAAGTCACAGAACATTACCGATGTGCCAAATCCTCACGTATCAGGAGTGTGGCTGGGTCAGGGAGGACGTAGCATGAAAGGAACCCTCCCTCCCCTTCCCATGGGATTTGGGGAGGCTATTTGAGGCTGCAACATCTCACAGGAACTCATCAAATGTCAAGACATTCATAGAACATGGTCCCCAAAACATAATAAAGATGAAAGCTAAGAACAAACTTCTTGGCCTAGTGTTCAAGTCCCTCAGTAACATGGCCTTGGCCTTAGAGGCCACTGTTCCCTTCATCTTCACGCATCCCAACAGAGCAGAAGGACTGTTCAAGGGACTGTGCTGGGGGTGGGGGTATCAGTCCACACTGAGTCACTTGGGAGTGGGAGCCTTGTTGCCCAAGGCCCCTCCTTGGATACGGAGGCCCAACCCACCCCAATATGCTTTTGTCACTCAGAGTTGTATTCTTCTGTCTTTGGCATCAGAAGATTTCTACAGCAGTTTCTTCTGTGGGTCACATCCTATAATCAACTCAACCCTTTGAATTGAATTCTTTTGCTGTTTTCATTATTTTGTCACACCAATTTTGGTTCTAGAATGTAATCTTACTCTGCAAATCACTCTTTTAGTCATGACACTGAAAGGGAGGTGATGACTGTTGATACTTCGAGCCATAGAAAGCCAGCCCTGGAAGGGACTTTGCTTTGAGTGAGTGTGTCCAATCTTCTTCAGGCGGTTGACCAGGAAGCCAAAGGCCAGAGAGAGAAACTTTCTCAAAGATATACTTGCCCAAGAACACTCAGTGAGTTAGTGAACTAGGAACCAGAAGTAACTCTCCATACACACTCAGATGTATAATAACTTTCACCCTTCCTATTTTCCTTGGAGTCTCAATGTTTCAAAAGTGTATCTGATTTGCATTGCAGTTTATCACACACTCTTTATTTACATGTTTAAATTTTGTCAAGCTTCACCTCCTCCTTTGATTTCTTTCCCACTGAGACGTGTGAAATGACGCAGGCTCTCAGAAGAACGTGGGATAGGAGAAGAGAGCCAGTGGTAATCATTTCATCTTGCTGCTGTTTTTTTTTGTTTTGTTTTTGTTTTGCCTTTTAAAGCTCTTTATTGGAATATAATTGCTTTACACTGTTGTGTCAGTTTTTGCTGTACAACAAAGTAAATCAGCTGTATTTACACGTATAAACCCATATCCTCTCCCTCCTGTGACTCCCTCCCAGCCTCCCTATCCCAGTCCTCTCAGTCATCACCCATCATCCTGGAGTTGATCTCCCTGTGTCATGCAGCAACTTCCCACTAGCTATCTATTTTACATTTGGTAGTGGATATATGGCGTTTTAAGATATCAGACTCATCTTTAACTTGACCAATATCAATTGAGCACTGAAGTCCGCTGGTCTCTGCCTTGGGTGTGGGACTGTGTTACCTGTGTGTCAGAAGAATGGGTTTTTTTCCCTGTGGATCCCAAACATATAGAAAGGGGAAGGGATCTAAAAGAGAATTAATGGCAAGAGCAACCTGGGAAACTGACTCACAGTGTGACCTTGGCTCAGTCCATGCTCTAATCCGCAGCGGTTTGTTTCACTGGTAAAGGGAGGCGGGTGGTGATGGCGGCCTGGGTTCTGCTCTGAGATTCCGCCCAGCTCTGCGACGCTGGGTGGCGTCCGGATGGTCCCCACATCCACTCCAGGGCAAACCCGCACTTCCGCCTGTGCCCTCTGAGCAGGAGCAGGGAGGAGCCCAGTGCTTAGCAGGAATGTAAGCCACACCCCGGCATGAGTCAGGCCCCCGAGCCTCCCAGGAGGGAGAAGGTCTGTAGAGATGGCGCCTGTGGCAAGTTTCACGCCCTTGTCCTTTGTTTGGTTTTATGTGTGTAAG
The DNA here is from genome assembly GCF_030028045.1 of Hippopotamus amphibius kiboko. Lineage (NCBI taxonomy): Eukaryota > Metazoa > Chordata > Mammalia > Artiodactyla > Hippopotamidae > Hippopotamus > Hippopotamus amphibius. Next base: position 163,844,201 of record NC_080191.1, read on the forward strand.
GAAGGGAGTTCCGTGGCAAGGCTCTGCGTTGGGGTGATCCCTTCACGGCCATTCCTGTCTGCCAGGGCTTCGCCATTGCTTCCCTCTTCCTAACACTTCTTAGTTTTCTTGCTTTGGGGCAGGGGGTAGGAGTGGAAAAGGAGGGGCAGGCTGGCTACACAGTTTGCGACTCCAGTGCAAGATGAAATGCAGGCCCCTTGTTCAAAAATTATAAAGACTCTCACCTTTGACCACTACCCCTGACTATATAACCCCTCCCTATTCCCCAGTGAAGGGGGACACCGTTCTTGAGGTGCTAGCCTACTGTGCTCCCCCTTTGCCTGGCAAAGAAATAAAGCCACTCTTTCGTTCTCCTCCATAAAGAAAAAAAAAATTATAAAGACTCTCCAAATGGTGACAGCAGAGCAAAACCAAGCACGGGGCCATGCCAGGCTGTGTGCGATGTTCAGACTGCAGGCCCGTGATGCTGCCCTGGGTGGGGGTGGTTCAGGGAGTAGGGTGAAAACCTGGGGTGGAGAGGGAGGGGGCTTCACTCGGCTGGTAGACACCAGACCGTGGCCTCGAACCAAAGCCAAAAGTGACGAGACGTCTTCCCCAGCTGCACTCAATGTGGAAAATGGCACAAGGGTGACCGCAGCTTGGTGCCCCGGGAGTTTCAAGCGGTTGCCCTTAGCTTCTGTGGCAGTCAAGAGCAGACTTTATTTTGCAAAGGAGAAGCAGGCCAAGGTAGGAAAGGTGATTCGTGGAAGGTCGTGCTGCTTGTTAGTGGCAAATGGGGACTAAATCTCAGACCTTCTAGTCTCCATGCCCTTTCTCAGTCTGAAGCTGAGTAACAACAAAATCGTGCTCTCTCATTGTGGGTTAAATTGGAACTTGGGAATAAGAGTGAAATGCAGGAAGGGAAATGAGATAAATGATCATTGAATGGAGAAAACAAAACAGTTTAGAAAGCCAAAGCAGTTTGTCTGAGTCCTATCTGATAACACATCACACAGCAGAGCAGACAAATGTCTGTGCAGCAAAACAAAACTGGGAGAAGATGATATTTTCCAATAAAATACGCATATTTCCAACCAGCCTTGAGCTCATCTGATAAGGGACAGATTGTCCAGAGTAAATAGAGAGAGGAAAAAAGATGCTTCGGGCTGAATTTAGTTCCATGTCAAAATCACGGGGGAACTTACTGCTTGTCATCTCTCAGGCGTCAAGACCTCATGGAGCCGGAAAAGGGAACAGAGTAGATCACATATTCGTGCACTTGTTCATTCTTCCTTCTATTAGGCCTCTCTTGAGCATCTCTGTTGCCTTACTGGGTGGTACCTCCAGCTCCTGTACTGTGCTAGATGCTGAAAAGAGTGTTCAAGACATCACCCCTACCTTTACAGAAAGTAGACAGCTATGTATTCACGGGAGAAAACTAACCAGTGTAAGGAGTAATAATAGCAATGCCTGCTGTGTGCTATTGGAACTCAAGAGAAGGAGAAATTCACACCGCTTACATCTCTCAGTTGATAACCAGCCTGCTGGTTCCTGTTTGCTTCAACAACTGCTGCCTGAATCTATTCATCATTACTGTTCTCCTCTTTCCTAAAAGGCTCTTGGGGAGGGCGCATAGCTGGGGAGTAAGGATGTGGGATTCTTATAGACAGAACCTATTTACCCTCAGTGATGCATGGCTATGTACCAATCTTTCTCTGCACTGCGGGGGCGGGGGGATCCTAGGGTGGCGGTGGTTCTGGTTCAGACATGGTGAGGATCCATGCCTACTCGTGCTTTCTCCCACCCATCTGCTGCCCCCGGCACGTATGCAAGGGATCAGCCCTGCAGAGGCCATAAGGAGAGCCAGCTGTGTGGACATCGGGGTGTTACTCCATCCCCATCTCAAAAATGGCAGGAGGGGAGGAGGTCTAATAAACCAGTTTTTTCCAACCCAAATAAGGAACAACTTACATTCCCTCCCAGGGAGCACAGGGTTGAAACAGAGGAGGAAGGGGAATCGATTGTACAGGATGTAGAAAAGAGAGAAGGAACAACACTCCAAGAGAACTGTCAATCTGGTAAAAGTTTTCTGTGATTCTCTGCTCCTCGGCTGTTGATTCTCTTCTCATCCACTGGGAGATCTGTACATGGCTTGTCATACAACTGGGAATGTGTCATCATATGTCCCATCATAATAGCACTGCCCATTCATGCCTAAATATTAGCATTTGCAAAGCTGGGGTCACCTCCAGAATCTCGCCCAGGGAGGTGGGCAGGGTCTGTATTATAATTCCCATTGCACAGAAGAGGAAACTGAGGCTTGGGGAAAACTAAGCTACTTGCCAAAGATCCTCATGAGTGGCAGGCAAGGGACCAGACCCCATGTTTTCTGCGTGACGTTATTTCTCCTGCTCATGTCCTTTGTGGATGTATATTGTTTCCTGCTCCAGTTCCTGCAGGGTGCAGTGTGACAGGAGTGCAGCAGGAGCTGGGAGGAGGCTTCAGCAGCCCCTGGCAACCTACTGATGGTTAGATAGCCGCCACATGGACACGTGGTGTCTTTTCACAGAGTATCCTGCCCTTTAAACTAACTCAGTACAACAATAACGTCAACAGGAATACATCGGTTGGTCCCACTCTTAAATGACCAGGCTGGCATCCAGCATCTCTCTGCTCCTCCCTGCTTTTTGGCCCCATCCTGAGCCATCATAAAGACACTAGGAGCCGAGTGGGAACAGTATTTGTCTCGCAATTACTTCTAATTGCCCTGTAGTTTTGTGGTGTATAAGTGGTGTGACCTACATACCAGTTATGTGAAACTCCTTTCATCCCGGAGTCTATATTAAAGGAGGAAATAAATCAGTGAGATCCGGGGACAGTGGCTCAGTCCATCTCACAGCTAACATTTATATCCAGCTCCACCACTGGCACTTGTTGAGATGCCAGCTATTAACAGCTCAGAGTGTAGGCTGCCTCTTCCCCTGGGAAGCCTCCCCGGATTGCTCTTTTCTGTGACTTACCACAGCACTTGTTCTGATCCTACTTGAGATGCTCATCACTTTCTATATATTTCATCTTCCTGAACTCCTTATGCCAGAGACTGTGTCTGGTTCATTTTCCGATCCTTGTCTGCTCTGAGAACTGAGAATAGCCAAGGTCCTTGCTCAGTTAACTACTTGTTGAATGAAAGCATAAACTGATTATATCACAGACATTGTGGAGACTTGTAAAAAGACACATGGACCTCTAATTCTCTTCCTAGTTTATATTTTACTTTATACTGACTCTCTAAGCAGGACTCTCTTATTTGGGTTTCAAAATCGATTCATTAAGAGTCAATTACATTTTCTTGGGGACTACCCTGGTGGCACAGTAGTTAAGAATCTGCCTGCCAATGCAGGGGACACGGGTTCGAGCCCTGGTCCAGGAAGATCCTACATGCCTTGGAGCAACTAAGCCCATGTGCCACAACTACTGAGCCTGTGCTCTAGAGCCTGAGAGCCACAACTATTGAGCCTGCATGCTGCAATTACTGAAGCTCACGCACCTAGAGCCTGTGCTCTGCAACAAGAGAAGCCACCACAGTGAGAAGCCCTCGCTTGCCGCAACTAGAGAAATCCCTCATTCAGCAACAATGACCCAACACAGCCAATAAATTAATAAATAAAATAAAAAATAAATTTATAAAAGGAAGTCAATTACATATTCTAGCCATTGTTGCTTTGTCAAGTCTTATCCTATGTTCATTTTCATAGGCTGCCTTTCAAATACCATCCACATCTCTGAAGGAGAACTCATATTCTCAATTTACAGAAATATCAGCTCAGATGGTAAAAATATGACTTGCCACAGGTTGCAAAGCCATTACATGGCAGATCAGGATTCATTAAATTGATACTAATTGATCACCATTCATTCAATATCTAGCTATTTAGTGCTTGCCCTATGCTAGACATTGTGGGGAGTCTATGAGAGAATAAGATGTGGTTGTTGCTCTCAAGGAGCTCGCAGTCTAGTGAGAGGGACATCCACTTGAATGCAAAATAGTGTCATGTGGCAAATACTCTAATAGGAATACTGACCAGAGAGTTTGTGTTTATTCTCATAGAGACATACTGCTCTACATGCCTCTGCTCTCCTGATCTGAAAGTGAGGATGATACTCAGAATCACAAATAGCGAAAAAAAAAAAACCCAAAAAAACCAAAAAACCACGTCATCATTAATATTAATAAAAGGAAGATAGTCTTCAGGCTTAAGCTTTCTTACTGCGAATGGGAAGCATTCAGATGCCAGGGAGGAATGGACAGCAGGCTGCTCCCGTCCACCCTATCAGAGCAGGTCAATCAAAGAGGGAGTGGGCAGAAAAATCCAGGACTTCTTGTAGGAGTAGACAGGAGAGAGAGGTGTGTCATTGTAGAATGAGAAAGGCCCCGCCCACAAACCCAGTTCCCCATCTCTGACAGGTGGAGTCCCTCCCTGTAAACATCTCCAGTTCTTTCATTTGACCCTTTGTTGGAGGCTGAGTACATCACTCTGAGCCCTTTGGGTGAGGCAAGATTCAGACCGAGTGGGGTGACAGCATGGGAACACCCTCTTGTTTGGCTTCCTCTGAGCCAACCACACCTCCACTGGCCACTGTCTGTGGTCTGGTCAGCTTCATCCAAGAGGAGCAGAAGATCCTTGAGGACCGGCCAGGGTCTACTCAGGTAAGGCCAGGTGGCTTGTCACTGGTTGTACAAAGAGATGGGGCTTCTTTCTATGATCTGATTCCTCTTGTCCCCAGCTTGGGTCTTGGGTCCCCTCCACCACTACCTGTAGTTCCATCTAGACTCATATTCTCCACGACCCCATGAAAAGTGCTCTATTCTTCCTTACTGCTCAAGGTTGATGAGATTTGTAGACCAGCATTTTTCAGCCTATAAAATCCCTCGACATACTTATCTCTCTATTGATTTTGATCTTAACTACCCTGTGAGAACAGTGGGATAGCTATAATTTTCTCTATTCAGTGACTTAGGAACTGAGGCTCAGTGAATTGCAGTGATTTGTTCAAGTTCGATCTGCAGACTAAGGCCAAGATTAGATAAGATGCCTCCTTTTCTCTTCCTCTACTGCCCCCGCCCCACCCCCCAGCAGGTCACAGCTTATCTCAGAAAGCCAAGAGAAGTGAAAGGGCTTCCTGAACTGTCAAATGGCAAACAAAAGGTGTTCTTTTCTTTCAGGCAGATTGGGAGGGATATTTTGAATTCATCTGAGAGAGATTTTATAGTGATATCTAGACTTCATCAAATGGACTATTTTTAGAGCACGAATGAGAATATGTACGTAAAGGGGCCTTGTTAACTGAACACTGATATGCAAATTGCAGAAGATGACAAAGGGGAGCCTGACTCGTGCTTTGGCTTTCATTTGGGGCTGAGTGACACTTTCTTAATGTCAACAGCAGTGTTATGAGACACTGATCACAATGGCCCTGGGGAAATATTTTAGCTTTTCTGTCTTACTGTGGTATGTGGAAAAGCAAATCTCAACTGGGGGGGGGGGAGGGGAAGGGGGGGGGGGACGACACATCTCCAAATCCTTTCAAACTGACTCCTGCAGTTTCCTCTCTTATGACAGCTATCATTATATCTCATTGTTCTACAGTTTTAAGAAAATCTCATCTTCAGTGATTATGTAGTTTATTTTTTAAGATGCTAATTTTCACTATCATTTTTTTTTTCTTCCTGCTCTAAAGGTTGTATCATTCTTAGTTGTGGAAGGAAATATTTCCTTTGCATGTGTGTGTGTCTGTTTGACTTTGTTATGACAGTGCTAATATTCATCCCCAGGGGCCCAACACAATGCCGTGGGTTGCAGTGTTATGTAATTTTTAGTAGGCTTCCGTATATGCTTAGTGTCTTTCTGCTGTAGGAGTCTTGAAGAAATCACTTCATCAACGATCTTATTCAAAATAGAGAAACTGAGGCTTGGAAAGATGACATGGTGGGTACAAGGCCAGGCAACCGATGATCTTTGGGGCTGTAACTCTTTCACTGCCCACTACATGTAGTGAATGGTACTCGGCGCCCCTAAGTAGAAGCATTAGCTGCATCATTTTGGGGGCTATACCCAGAGGCCCTTTAAGACTCCTTTCAATTACAAGTTTTAGGGTACCTTGACCTTTTCTTAGCATCCAGATGATTGCTGTGGAAGTTTAGACAAGCAGGTAGTGGTGGAGGTAGCGACACGTGTTTGGAGCCTGTATTTGATTGATCGAATGGGGAGTGATGAGACAGAAAGGAGACCAGGATGATTCCAAGATTTTTGCTGAACAACTGGTAGCAAGGAGTGGCCTTCGTCTGAGATGGAGAAGAGCATGAGAGGAACAAGCTTTGGAAGGAACATCAGGAATTTACTTTTGGATAGGAGGGCACTGGAAATGTCAAGTAGTGACTGAGTAGTGACTTAATATATGAATCTTGGATTCAGTGAGGCTATCTGAGCTGAAGATAAAATGTGGGTGTCATCAATAGATACACGATATTTACAGCAATGAAATTAAACGAGATCTGCAAAGGAGTTATTATAGATAGAAAAGAGAAGAGGTTTAAGGGCTGACTTTTGGGGTTTTGGGTTAGGGAAGTGGGGAGAATCTAGTCAACAGTGTACTAAAGGGGAAAGGGCATGGTGGGAGGTGGTCCTACACAAGCAGAGAGGAGGGTTTTATCACTGAGATTATTTAGAATCACTGGCACATGGTAATAATGAAAAGCATTTTTCAATGACGTTTTCTATAGACAACATACTCACCCCTTTATTGTCTGCACCCTGGAGCAGATCACTCCTACCGCCCTCTATCCCTTCTTGTTCTATGGCAACCAGGAAAAGAGACGGAGGAGGAGCAGCGGAAGTGGTGGGAGGTGGACACTAGGGGAGAGTGGTGTGTGCTGGGATCCAAATGAAGGAGGCTTCCAAGGAGGAGAGAGGGCTTGGATGGCACAACGCTGCTGAGAGGTGGATGAGATGATGTCAGAGAGCTGAACTGGGTTTAAGAGAGAAGGGGAATTGGAGCTGGTAGATACAGACATTTCTTTCAAGGAGCCCATTTATAAATGGAGCTAGAGAAATTGAGCCCAAGTTAGAAGGGAAAGAGAGCGCCTTCCCCGCCCCCCCCCCCCCCCCCGCCTTATGATGAGAGAAAGGTGATGGAAGTGTACTTCTGTAGAGATTGTAACTTGATTGATCCACACAGAGTATTTTATTTTCTCTCTCCTACACCTGTAAGTAGTCCTGGTAAGGGTTATTTCTTACTTTTTTTTTTTTTTCAGGGAAGGAAAATAGGCTCAGGGAGTTGAAGTCATCTGCCCCAAATCACACAGCAAATTAATACCAAATGGGGCTCACACCTGCATTCAAAAAGTCAAAGTCATCTTTCTCTTCACTGCCACTGTCTCACAGTAAGCAGATAACTTTGGAGATCGCTTATAGCTTTAGAACTCTCTATAAAGCTCTAGAAAAATTTCACTGTTACTGTTATTGTTTAAGGACCTTTCCTAAATCCCAGGAATTCACACTTCTCAGGTATGTCTGCTGAACTGCAGGAGCTGTTACATCAGAGGCAGGATGTTTGGGGCCCTGGGAGGGAACTAGAACTCAGTGTCTGCATCAATGAACACTTGCAATATTCGGAAAGAGTCTTTCAAATATGGTCAACACAAGGCTTCAGGTTGAACCATCTGCCTGTTGGAGGATGAGAATGTACTTTCTTATGCTGGTAATCTTGGGCTGGTTCTCACAGGACTCTCTTCCTCTGGTAGTGAATTTATATCTGCTTACTGACATGATACATCCTTAGTGCGGTCTGCTTTCCCTCTGCTTGAGGTTGATACACTGTTAAAATTCCGTTTCCGCAGAGCTGCAACCACACATTTCAGGGTCAGGATATTGCTACTCTATAAACAGGGATACAGTGAAATGCATATTATTTGATTCAGCCCTGGACAATGCATGTTGTTAACCAAAATTTCAGAAACGGAGATCTGCTTGAAATAAAGAGATTTATTTTGGGTTTGTTAAGACTGCAGCCTGGGAGACACAGACTCAAGAAGCACCTGAACTGTGTTCTGCTGGACTGCAAAATGGACGAAGCTTATAAAGGCAAAAGCTGCAAGGCCACAATTAGTTATATAAGTTGTTTGTCAAGAATTATAATTGCAGCTGTCAAGAAGTGAGAATGCTTATTAAGCAAGGATTGGTTGGGGTCTGAAATGGTTGAGAGTTACAAAATGGGACCTGGAGACCATAAAGTTGCAGCTGTTGGCTGTTGTTCTGAATATGCTGGTGGTGTCCTTGGGTAAAGAAAGTTCAGGTTCTCAGTGGTGCAGGGATGTGTCTGAGATCAGATCCTCAATGGCCACCCCATCCCATTTTTGTATACCTGAACTATGATTATTCTGTTATAATTTCAATTTGTCCTCAATGTCCAGAATAAAAACTTTTGCACACCATTTGTCCCCCTCCCCTCCCCCAACCCCCACCATCCTGCCTGGTGGCAGCTGTTCTCTCCCATCACTGATGGTACCAAAAGGAAACCTGCAGAGTAAAATGTAGCTGTTATCTTTCAGCAGCAGGTCATACTGGATCCTTGGCACCTGTTTTTTCTTTGGGGTCTGTTTTGCTTCCTGCAAGAGCTCTACCATCCATATGCATCCAGACAGCTCAGTGTGATTCTGTGATGCCCCTAGAATGCTCCTACAGCACTTTGTACAGATTAATATCTAGGCTTTATCCAGCCATCTTGTAATTATCTATTTGCAGATCTAATTCTTTCACAGACAGTGTGCTCCTTAAAAACAGAAAGAAATTATACTTGTGGGTTTTCTTCTACTTTCCACCTTGCTCTCCTTTCCCTAGCATAGCGATTGGCACAGAGAAGATCCCCCCAAAATGTGTTTGAATTAATAAGTTAAATGAAACAATTTGTACCATGTAGAGCTTCACAGTGGAGGTTAATCTAAGTTGTATAAGAAAAAAGTAGAGTATCCAAGTTAAGATATTCTTATAAACAGAATTAATGAATGAGGCAAATCAAATCTCTAATTTAGAAGCCAGCTGGTGTGGTTCATTTTGCTCTATAGTTAGGGATACATAAACACGTATAATGGATGTGTCCATTTTCAAAATTTCGCGCCATCGTTACTCATGCCTATAACCCTCAGGAGTGCCAGTACAATCACTAACAGCTGTGGATGTCATCAACACTCATTTGATTGTTATGTATTTAATAAACAAAGAATTCTTGTGGATCAATAAGACAAAGAAGATGAAACTAATAAAAATGTCCAAACATAACTAAAAAAAAAAAAAAAGCATTTCAAATTAAAACAAATATTGGACTATTTAAAACTATTTATTGCCAAATATGTGTTTTTAAATTATGAAACCCTCTCCTGACCTGCAGAAAAATAGGCGTCATATTATTTTTTTTAATTTTTGTAATTTTTAAACTATTGAGGTAAAATGGACATCTAATATTATATTAGTTTCAGGTGCACAGTATACTGATTTAATATATGTATACATTAGGAATTGATCACCACAATAAGTCCAGTTACCACTCACAGCACACATAGTTACAAATTTTTTTCTTATGATGAGAATATTTAAGATCTACTCTCTTAATAACTTTCAAATATGCAATATAGTATTATTAACTATGGTCACCATACTATACATTACATCCCCAAGACTTATTCATTTTATAAGTGGAAGTTTATACCTTTTGACCCCTTTTACCCATTTAGCCCACCCCTCACCCTCCACCTCTGGCAGCCACCAATCTGTTCTCTGTATCTGTAAGCTTTTCTTTTTTAAAGACTCCACAGATAAATAGGCTTCATAGTCTGCTAAGACTTAAGTTGCTACAACATTTCTGGGAGGGACAATTTGGCCATATATACGAAGAACCTTGAATCTACAAACTCTTTGATCCAGCATTTCCATTTCTTGGAATTTATACAGAGGAAAAAATGAAAGATTATGAACAATTCTACCTACAAGGATCTTCAGTGCATGGTCATTATAAAAGCAAAGGGGAAAAATAAAGCAACACGAACAAGCAACAGTAAGGGATGAGTTAAATAAATACAGATGATTATATAATGGAACCCTGTACAGTCACTAATGTACTGCTGTAGAAAATTATTCATGAACTGAGTAATGTAGCACAGTGGTGGAAAATAGGAGCTTGAGATCTCCGAGACCTTTGATCAACTTAAAGCTCTTATCACTGACTGTGCAACCTTGAGCAAATTCCTCAACCATTCCAAGTTTCAGTGTGTTAATCTGTAAAATGAGGATCATTGTAATACCTGGACCACAGGGCGACGGTGAGTGTGAAATGAGCCATTGAGTTAAAGCCGAGTGTTCAGTACACAGTAAGTGCTTAATAAACACTGCTACCAAGTGCCAGCATCCTCATGTTAAGTGTAAAGGGTAGCTTTTGAAACTATAATTACAGCATAACTCAGTTTTTTTTTTTGTCATTGTCATTTTTTTCCCAAGAACTTTTATTGAGATACAATTGACATACAATAAACTGCATATATTTAAAGTGTACAATTTGATTTTTTTCTTATTAGTAATGTATATATGGCAATCCCAATCTCCTAATTCATCCCAGCCCAAACCAAATCCCTCCCTCCCTCTTTCTCTCACAACTCAGTTTTTGAAGTAGAAAAAATGATGTTATCTACAGATAAATGTAGAAGTCTTAAGGGATGTATATCAAAAAGATTTACTTTCATTTTCTCTGCATGATAGATTTAAAGGGAAGATTTCTTCTCCTTCTTTTGCTTATATGTATGGCCTATAATGTAATAAGAAAAGTTCAATGGATACAAAGAATCATTAATGGCCATCCCTATAAATAAATGAACATTTATCAATGAAGCAGTTCTTTGCCTGTGTTATCATGATTTTCTCATTGTCAAATCACCAAAATCTCTCTGTACTGTTGTCATCAAGGCCACATATCCAATGGTTGGTAGCGCTAGGTTGATTACCTCCAGTTCTCCTTTGTCCCTCTCTCTTTACCTTTCTGCCATACCCCATGTGATGTACATCATAAACATTTGTTGAGCACCTGTTCTGTTCAGAACACTCAGTGTTGGCAGTGGGGTGGTTTCTGACTTAGAGGAGCTTACAGTGCCCTAGAGGGAAAGGGCATTTTCCTTAACGGTGCATGTTTCATCTTAATCTTGTTGAGATGCTTCATCTTTTTGAGAAGGTCCATTTGTCGCAAATGAGTTTTGGTAGCTAGGGAAAGCTTCCTTAAGGAGGCAGGACTGAACTATTATTAGATGGACTTTATTTTTTTTTTTTTTCAGATCTTGATTGTAGTATAATTGCTTTACTGTTGTGCCACTTTCCACTGTACAACAAAGTGAATCAGCTATATTTATACATATATCCCCATATTCCCTTCCTCTTCAGCCTCCCTTCCACCCTCCCTATCCCACTGCTCTAGGTCATCACCAATGATCGAGTTGATCTCTCTGTGTTACGCAGCAGCTTCCCACTAGCTATCTGTTTTACATTTGGTAGTGTATATATGTCAATGCTACTCTCTCACATCATCCCAGCTTCCCCTCCACTACCCCCTCCCCCCTGCCCCCCACCGATGTCCGCACATCCATTCTGTACATCTGCATCTTTATTTTTGCCCTGCCACTAGGTTCATCAGTGCCATTTTTTTTAGATTCCATATATATGCATTAGCATATGGTATTTGTTTTTCTTTTTATGACTTACTTCACTCTGTATGACAGACTCTAGGTCCATCCACCTCACTACAAACAACTCAATTTCGTGCATTTTACAGCTGAGTAATATTCCATTTATATATGTGCCACACCTTCTTTATCCATTCATCTGTTGGTGGACACTTCGGATGCTTCCATGTCCTGGCTATTGTAAATAGTGCTGCAATGAACATTGGGGTGTATGTATCTTTTTAAATTATGGTTTTCTCAGGGTATATGCCCAGTAATGGGATTTCTGGGTCATATCGTGGTTCTATTTTCAGTTTTTTAAGGAACCTCCATAGTGTTTTCCATAATGGCTGTATCAGTTTGCATTCCCACCAACAGTATAGTAGCATTCCCTTTTCTCTACACCCTCTCCAGCATTTATTGTTTGTATGTTTTTTTGATGAGGGCCATTCTGACTGGCATGAAGTGATACCTCATTGTAATTTTGATTTGCATTTCTCTAATAATTAGTGATGTTGAGCATCTTTTCATGTGTTTGTTGGCCATCTGTATGTCTTCTTTGGAGAAATGTCTATTTAGGTCTTCCACCCATTTTTGGATGGGGTTGCTTGTTTTTTTGATACTGAGCTGCATGCGTTGCTCTAATATTTTGGAGATTAACTCTTTGTTGGTTGCTTCATTTGCAAATATTTTCTTGCATTCCTTTCATCTTTTTTATGCTTTCCTTTGCTGTGCAAAAACTTTTAAGTTTCATTAGATCCCATTTGTTTATTTTTGTTTTTATTTCCATTACTCTAGGAGGTGAGTCAAAAAGAATCTTGCTGTAATTTATGTCATAGAGTGTTCTACATATGTTTTCCTCTAAGAGTTTTGTAGTATCTGGCCTTACATTTAGGTCTTTAATCCATTTTGAGTTTATTTTTGTGTATGGTGTTAGGGAGTGTTCTAATTTCATTCTTTTACATGTAGCTGTCCAGTTTTCCCAGCACCACTTATTGAAGAGGCTGTCTTTTCTGCATTGTATATTCTTGCCTCCTTCGTCAAAGATAAGGTGACCATATGTGCGTGGGTTTATCTCCGGGCTTTCTATCCTGTTCCATTGATCTATACTTCTGTTTTTGCACCAGTACCATACTGTCTTGATTACCGTAGATTTGTAGTATAGTCTGAAGTCATGGAGCCTGATTCCTTCAGCTCTGTTTTTCCTTCTCAAGATTGCTTTGGCTATTCGGGATCTTTTGTGTTTCCACATAAACTGTATAATTTTTTGTTCTAGTTCTGTGAAAAATGCCATTGGTAATTTGATGGGGATTGCATTGCATCTGTAGATTGCTTTGGGTAGTATAGTCATTTTCACAATGTTGGTTTTTCCAATCCAAGAACATGGTATATCTCTCCATCTGTTTGCATTGTCTTTGATTTCTTTCATCAGTATCTTATAGTTTTCTAAATACAGGTCTTTTGCCTCCTTAGGTAGCTTTATTCCTAGATATTTTATTCTTTTTATTGCAAGCGTAAATGGCAGTGTTTCCTTAATTTCTCTTTCTGATTTTTCATTGTTAGTGTATAGGAATGCAAGAGATTTATGTGCATTAATTTTGTATCCTGCTACTTTACCAAATTCTTTGATTAGCTCTAGTAGTTTTCTGGTAGCATCTTTAAGATTTTCTATATATAATATCATGTCATTTGCAAACAGAGACTGTTTTACCTGGAAGAAATGGACAAATTCTTAGAAAAGTACAATCTTCCAAAACTGAACTAGGAAGAAATAGAAAATATGAACAGACTAATCACAAGCACTGAAATTGAAACTGTGATTAAAAGTCTTCCAACAAACAAAAGCCCAGGGCCGGATGACTTCACAGGTGAATTCTATCAAACATTTAGAGACGAGCTAACACTTATCCTTCTCAAACTCTTCCAAAATATAGTAGAGGGAGGGACACTCCCAAACTCATTGTACCAGGCCACAATCATCCTGATGCTAAAACCAGACAAAGACATCACAAAAAAAGAAAATTACAGGCCAATATCACTGATGAACATAGGTGCAAAAATACTCAACAAAATACTAGCAAACAGAATCCAGGATCACATTAAAAGGATCACATACAATGATCAAGTGGGGTCAAGTCCAGGAATGCAAGGATTCTTCAATATATGCAAATCAATCAATGTGATACACCATATTAACAAATTGAAGGATAAAAATCACATGATAATGTCAATAAATGCAGAAAAAGCTTTCAACAAAATTCAACAACCATTTATGATAAAAACTCTCCAGAAAGTGGGCATAGAGGGAACCTACCTCAACATATTAAAGGCCCACAGCCAACATCATTCTCAATGGTGAAAAACTGAAAGCATTTCCTCTAAGACCAGGAACAAGACAAGGGTGCCCACTCTCACCACTATTATTCAACATAGTTTGGAAGTTTTAGCCACAGCAATCAGAGAAGAAAAAGATATAAAAGGAATCCAAATTGGAAAAGAAGCAAAACTGTCACTGTTTGCAGATGACATGATATTATATATAGATAGACTTTAAAAACAACTATGTTTCCGTAGCCCACAGGTATAGTAATCTCTGACTAGGATGGAGCCCTTCCAAGCTCCTTATGTCATGTTACCTTTGATGAGGTTTCTTGTAGATTGCCTCTTTACCCACCACCTTCTGGGGTCTTTGATTTTTATTCTATTTCAATCAATTCCTTTTGTACCCATAATCCTATGATTCTGACATATGCACTTGGTATGCTTCCTTGAAACATTTTTTTCCCTCAATCATAAGCATAATGTATGTTCAATGCAAAAGAAATTGGAAAATTTAGAAAGATGTAAAAAAGAAAGTAAAAATCACCCGTAAGCTAGTCATGCAGAGATAATCATTTATGACATTTTGGTGCATGTGCTTCCAATGCATGTGTGGGTGATTTTTAATATTATTTTATAATCTGCATTTCTGCTTCATAATAATATATCTTTTCATGCCAATTAATATTTGTCTACAGAATTATTCTATGACATCTTTTACAACCTCCCCCTTCTAAAGATAAACTCCTTTTAATACATCAATATGTTAATTTCTAGTATTTTTCTTTGCCTATTTATATATACTTGTGGTTTTGAAAATAAAAATGTAGGGTATTTGTAGCTTAGGATCCTACTCTTTCACTTAGCATTATTCGGTGAATTTTTATCTGTCACTTAATTGTCTTAAAAATGTGATCTCTAAGGGTTGCATAATATTCCACTATGAGTGTGTACATATAGTGTGATACAGTAACTACCTCTAATTTAGGATTCATGCTTATATCATTATCTCCTCTTCTAGGCTCTAAACTCCATGCAAGAAGATCTAGTTTTGATTCTTCTTTGAATTGTAGTCATGTGGTCAACTGACAAAGATAAAATCCTTTGTTTTAGATGAACTCTAAGTGGAAGCCTTTATGATATGCAGGGATCCAGGAGGTTGTGACTGGTTTATTTCAGAGACTGGTGAAGAGGCTGTGCTCACAATGTTGTGATTGCTTGTGTGGGAGGAAGAATTTTACTCTGGTTGGACCAGGTCTAGCTGGATGATGCCCCAGCCTAGGAAGGTCAGTCCACTCTGAAGTGCTGCTCTCACTGGTTGGAGGAAACAGCTAATGAAACCAAACAAGAAATTCCTACCATTCAGTGTTCCTTGACAGTTAAATTCAAAAACAAAAACAAGCTAGTAATATGGTCTCTTGCTCTTATTGAGTTCTTATCCAGGATACTCTTAAAGGTGCAATTTTCTTTAAACATACAACCAAGGTTTTGATTTGTAGTGAGATAAAGATGATACAATTAAATATATTCCAGCCTTATTAATTTTGGTATTTGACCTGCTTTGTAGATGACCTCTTAGCTCTCCATCTTGATGTAGAACAGAGGCTCACCATCAGGTCTGAGTGGAGTCCTAGACTAGCAGAGCTGGAAGGAAACTTGGGAGCCAAGTGCTTCAATATCCTCCTAGTACAGGTAAAACAACGATGCCCAGAGAGAATAAACGACTTACAGCTGAACCTAGATTTCCTGACTCCTATCACTTTAAGGCATTTTCCACCATCACTAGTTATCGCATAGTCTTCTCCCAATTGTTCAAGTTGTTCTAACATAGATTCAATTGATTATTAGACTCCTTCTAGACTTCCTTGTTCTCAAACTGTGTTCTGAAACCTCACTTTTTTTTTCATTTATTTTATTTTATTATTTTTATTTTACATTGGAGTATAGTTGATTTACAATGTTGTGTTAATTTCAGGTGTACAGCAAAGTGATTCAGTTATACATAAACATATATCTATTCTTTTTCAGATTATTTTCCCATATACCCCACTATATTTTAAGTACTTTGCTAGGCCTTTAGATCCATTAGCTCCTCTAGTTTTTACACAGTCCTACAAGGTAAATATTGGATCCATTTCATGTTTGAGAAAACTGAAGCTCAAGATTTTTAAATTGCTACCCAACCTCAGGCAGCTGGTGAATTGTGGAGTCTGGATTGAAGCCCAGGTCTGTCTGACTCCAAAGCTTTCTCTACTGTGCCAGCTTATTTCCTGATACAGGAATTGATTACACGAAATGTATAATGTCTTTACTGTTCCTTATCCATTATCTTGTGGAAAGTTGGCTTAATTAATTCTCCAAACATTATTGTGTCTTTGCGTTGTAGGTGAGTGATCTTGACACATTGCCCACAAAGTTGTGTTTAAATCAAAAGCAAAGACATCTTTCAGGTTCCAATGGAGGAAGCTGAACTGTGTGGCTTAGCCACTCGTACTGCTTGGCTGAGCCCCTAAACGGGATGGAAGCTTAACAATGGAAAACAAACAATAATTAAAGTTTTGCAAAAGTTGAAGAAAATAAAAGCATGAAAGGAAAAGAAACCAAAAAGCTTTGTTCAATACAAGTAATGTCTCTACTAAGAGAGAGAATGTATTTCAAGGAGAAGCACTTGTGAGAAGAATCATGGAAGAGTTAGCAGGCTTGAGAGAAATTTAGGGCTGTATTTTGGGATATGGATTCCCTTGGCCAGGCATTTCCTCTTGACCTTTTTTCAAAGAAATATGGGCTATATTATGACTTCTAATTCTTTTGGCATAACACAGGAGGAAAAAAGGAAAATTATTTTGCTCTAGTTTGTTTCAGACCAGTATTTTTGAAGCTGGCCTAGGTCAAGGTCAGGGTAGTATGAAATGGCTCCCCTCCACAGCCCTCCAACTACCTTTCCCCCAGGTCACTCTTTAAAACAGGGTGACCTTCTCCAAATCCACGTCACCTGCTATGAACTTCTGCTGGGAAAAATAGAACTTCTGCCAAAGTATTCCGTCCAGTCGTTCTGTAACTAAGGGCTTTGTTCTCAGAGGATCTCTTCACTGAAGGTGCATTGGACTTCTCTCTAAGACAAATATTTCTCCCACCTTTTTCCATTACATAATTTCCATAAAGAGTTTGTAACTTCTCGGCCCACGTAGCAGTTTCATAACTTCTTGTGATAAAACTTGCCTAAGAGACACTATCTTTCACCATCTCTCAAAGCTTTTTTGATTTTATTTCCTGAATGCAGCTTTTGCATATTAGTGGGCAGATAAAAGTCATTGCCCAAAAACACAGCTATCCGTGTACAGGAAAGTCTATATTTGGGTATGAATTTTAGTTTTCTTTTGACTTGAATTTTTGGAAAATTTCTGAGGGCCAAATTTTGATGTATTTACTGTATGAGACTACTTTTTTTTTTCCTTGTAGTAGAGAATAGGTAATTTGTGATGAAAATGTGAGTGCTTAAAAAACCTTTACTTTTTCAAATGTTCTGACTAGTGCCAATACTTTTTTCTTATTTTATATTCTTTATAACATTTTCATTGTAGAAAATTATAAAATATAAATAAGTAAAAAAAAAAAATGGGTAATCCAAATCACCCAGAGAAAACCTATGTTAACGTTTTTGTGGATATTTTTGTAATACATAAGCATATTTTATTTTGATAAAAACTAAGATCATTCTATGTCTTATTTTATAGCTTTAAAAAATATACCATGGGTGTTTTTCTATTGTATTTGTACAATGTTAACTATAACAGCTACATAATATTTTATATAAACTACATTTAGGTAGTTTAGCTATTAAAAATAAATTATAAATAAAATACTATCACTATT
The DNA here is from genome assembly GCF_030028045.1 of Hippopotamus amphibius kiboko. Classification (NCBI taxonomy): domain Eukaryota; kingdom Metazoa; phylum Chordata; class Mammalia; order Artiodactyla; family Hippopotamidae; genus Hippopotamus; species Hippopotamus amphibius. The sequence goes on from NC_080191.1 coordinate 163,862,127, forward strand.
TTTCAAAGGGCATCGGCATAAGGAATGCACTTAGACTTGCTACTGGAAGATGATGAGTGAAAAAGATAGCTAGATACATCACTAATCTTAAATGATCTTGTTATCTCATGTGTTAAAATATACCAAGACAATTTCTAATGATGAACCGACTAATCCCACTTCCTTTGTCGTGAGACCTAAATCTATAGATAGGTAACATCATTAGAGAACCAAAGTAACCAGCTTAGAGGTGCCTACTGGGTGTGATGTTGAACTATATAAGGTCTCTTCTAAATTCAAGATTCCATATTCAGTCACTCGCAATAGGAACGTTGGTTTTAGCCCTCTCTGCAGCATTTTCTATAAGTTTATCCATTGGCTGGGCTTTGGTGGGAGAATTACAGAGTTTCAGAAAACACTAATGGTATTTGGAACCTGGCATTACCTATTTTTGGTGGTATGCAAGAGAAGAAGTAATGAATAACATTAACTAGGAATAGTACTGGATGTTGAAGATTGGTCCCAACTCATTTAGAAGGGAAGATGGAACTTCCCTTATAGATAAGAAAGAATAAATTTTAGAGATGTGTCAAACATTTCAATGATCTCTTTAAATACCATGCAGTGTCACAGTTGAAGTTCTTAGATGCAGAGATACTACCAAACAGTAATGCTGGGAACTAACCTACTTTAATGACACATCACAAAAGAGAAGCTGTAAGGAGTGATCAAACTTGTCCATTCAGTTGAATTTCTCCATCACAAATAGGATACACACACACACACACACACACACACACACACACACACACACATATATATATATATATGCCACAGGTGTTTTTCCACTGCTTTATATTCTGAAGGGATACTTTAGAGCAAGAATTGACACAGGAAGTATGTGTACAAGTAACCTGAGCAGCATCAAATTCCTGCCCTGTGGGCTTTGGTTTCCATCTGATCCCTGGGACTGGGTGAGAAGATGGCTTCCTGGGAAGGTTTGGCACATCCCTGGTCTAAACACACTGCCTCTCCTCACCATCACCCCCACGTCTTGCCAGTAGTTTCAACTTTGTCAATATAGGATTGACCTTCCCTAAAAGCTTTGGGTAGTGCCACTTTCCCTTTGGCATCTTTCAGAGACTGCCAACAGCACTTCTCAAATATTATTTTATTGCCTCCTCTTCTATGCTTCTATTGCCTCTGTACTAATGGCTCTTCAAAAGATGCAAGATCAAGGCACTCCATCATTTACAAACTACTTTCAGAACTTTTTAATTTGATCTTTACAAAAAAATCTCAGAAAGTAAGCAGGGCAGGTATCCCCATGCACATTTTTGCAGATAAAGAAGTTGAGAGGCATTACTATGGCATATGTGTGCACTTAGTATATGAAGATGACATTACTGACCGCACTTAGTAATGGTTGTTTTGATTGCTCTTTCCCTGGTCTTTTCTTGATCACTCTGAGTAAAGTCATATATTTACAGAAAGACTGATCAAAACCAAAGATTATCTCTCCCCAGTAAGCAAGCCTTGAGATACACATTCACAGAACCAAGGAAATCTGAATATTAAGATAGCATTTTAATTTTCTCAGTGCACTTACTATTTGCTATTTATTTATTCTGACTAATGTTGCTCATTGCTTTGATAGTAATTTTAGCAGGTCACATATAAATATACACTTATCCTTACTTTCTAATATTATGCACTTATATGTATATATAATTCTATTTTCTTAGACACATTTTTTTTTGTTTTCTTGCTGAAATGCAGAAAAAAAGGCCTTTTTTGACAGTTGTTACTGTTCTTCACCTGTGTCTTTTACCTAACTACCTTCAGCAAGCTAATATATATACACACACACACTAAATATATGCTATCTCTGTATACACTCTCTCTATATACTCTATATACACACTCTCTCTATGTACTATATTCATACCATATATGTATTTAGTTTTTATTCTTTAGCATCCTGAACTGTTCACTTTTCTTAAATCATCTTGTAATGAATCTGAATGTCACTCTTGAAACTGAACTGCTTTCATTTCTCCTTACTAATATCCTGGCCTTCGTTATTTTCATTAGAGCTACCCCCTTGCTCTAGTTCTCTTGCCTTATCTCTCTCTCCGGTGGAAATCTCTGAACCTATCTAGATCTTCTTGCACCTTGCAGAACAGACTGAATTTCAGGTGTTTACATTCTCACCCAGGAGAAGTGAAAATGGGTCAAACTTGCCTTAGGATATTACTCTAACACTTTCTTATGTCACTTCTTTTGTCCAATTAAGCGTCTTGTTTAGCATTCAGCATTTTAGGAACTCAGTGTATACTTCATTAGTAAAACACAGATTGTCCTTCAGCCATGGTGACCCACAAGATAAGAAGGTAGCAGTATAGTTTTTATGACCCTAGAGGCTCCCCTTTCTGGTCTTTTTCCATCCCTTTCAAGTGCCTGCTCCCCGATGAATATCGCCCTTTGGTTTTCAGATAAACTTTCCTCTATTCCCTCCACCCAGTTCTTAGGAGAGGCTCTTATATTTGCCAGTGACCCCACAGGGTATTTGCAGGCAGAAGTGAGTTTTTCCTTGTTCTGTGCCTCTCATGGTGGAGACATCTTCTGTGACATCCTCTGTGACTGAGTTCACTGTGCCAAACATAGGGTCCAACATCCTGTGAGTGTCCAAAAAGACAAAGGAGGACATGGTTCCGTCCCTCACGGAGCTTCGATCTGTTCATGGAGACCAATTACAGGCAATGACTAAAGAACTGGCTGATAAAAGATCATGGTGCCTGGAGAGCACAGGTCAAATTGCATTTCTAACTTGCCATTTATGTTAAACTTGAGGGAACTAGTGAGTTTGAAGCTTGGTCCAGAAGAAAGTGTTTTGAATCTTCCCTTATCAGGTCTGGTTCCATCACATCAGAGGAGAGAGATTCTCTAAGATGAATCTCCTTTGCATTTTCTGCCATGGGTGCTCCATGGAGTATAGATGTTTATTATTGATCCATTTGTCCAGTTGATACATAATGACTGCTTTCTATGTGCTCTACTAGGTGCTAAGGATACTGCAACAGAAAAAACAAAAACAAAAACAAAACCCTGTCCCTATCATCAGGGATCTAACATATTAGTGAGGAGACTGTGAAAGTTAAGGCAAGTTGACAGGTACTATATGATAAGCTCTGTTATAAAGATAAATACAGTCTACAAGGAGAGACAGTGGAGAGGCATGTAACTCATGATATTGACCAAGGAAGCCAATAGGTGCTTTCTAAGCTGAGACAAATAAGGGAAATGGGAGTTAATCATGTAAAGGAAATGAGCAGGAGCTTGGTGAATTTATGAGTCTATAGGTAGAGTAGTACTGCTGAAGCATAGGGCATAAGTGCTGCTGTGGGGCAGGGAAGCTGGAAGAAGAAGCTGGAAAAGAAAAGGGAAGGAAAAAACTCGGTAGGACATGAACTGGTTAGTAAGAGTTAAGGTCATGAAAGTCTTGCCCTCCACGCTCAGGAGTCAGTTTTTATTTAGGGGGCAGTGGGGATTCACCGAAGGGTAAGTGGCTAATGACACAATTTGTATTTTCAGAAGACAGATCTTCCCTCTGTGTGCTGCATACATTTGAGAGAGTAATATTGGAGAGAAATCAGTTAGAAGACCTTTATGATGATCCTCAAGAAATGAATGAAGGCTGTGGCGAGGAGTGGAGCAAAGCAGGGAACTCAGTAGCTACTGAGGAATTAAAAACTGTAGGACCAGGTGACCGATTGGTCAGAATCAGGCAAGAAGAGAGAATCAGGCAGTTTTCTGGCCTGGGCAACTGTATAGCTGTGATCTCCTTCACTGTGCTTGGAACAAAACGGGGGAGCATATTTACGGGGGAGGTAAGAAGATAATAAGTTCATCTTTGGACAAGAAGAATTAGAAGTACCTGTGGGCCAGCAAACTGGACAGATCTAGTAGACAGCTGTGTAGATGGATTTGGGGCTTGGGAGAGAGGTCTGACGGTAAATGTAGTTATGGGAGTCATAGATCTACATATTATGGTTAAACAATGAGAACAAATGGTCTTAGCAAGGGCATTCAGAGTGATATCTGGCAAGCATCCGCAAAGGAGGTATAGGGGTATAGTTTCCATGAAGGAAACTACAAGTCATGAGCCAGGAAGTAGAAAACTAAACAAAACAAAACTGAGACTCTGCCCTTCCAAGGAACAGAAGGAAACAAGAGTTTCAAGAAACATGAGTCAGCAATCAACAGTGCTAAAGACACCAAGGACAATAGAGAGTGGAAAGTATCGACTTAAGTCATAAGAGCTTTGTGGAGAATATTTCAAAGATATGCTAAGATCTGTGGATTAAGGTGTGGATGAGATAAAATGAGTAACAGAAAGAATGCACCATTTTTTTTTTTTTTGAGAAGCTTAGTCATGAAAAACAAGAGATCCATTCATCCTTTTGGACTTTAAGTTCAAATGAAATAAATGTGCTCTTTGCCTCCTGTCAAGCCTTTAGATATCCAGACAGAGTCATCAGAGTCCTCCACTCTTTCTCTCTTCTCAACCCAGTTTCTCCAGTTCCCTCCGCTGTTCCTCCTGTGATACAGTTAGTGGTCACTCACCACGATAACTTCCTTCTTTAGAAAAGAGGAGGGTCATCTCACAGGCCACGGGTCCAAATGACCAGTCTGGTAATGGAAAAAGAAGAGGGAGAATTTGAAGAGCATCTGTTGATAATGTGAAGTGTCTTTTTATTAATTCACTTAACAAATAGTTTATCGTGTGTTGGATGTATACCAGGCCCCCTGACAGAAGGAAATGATGGTTTGTGTGAATTTCAGAGTGGTATCTTCAGGACAGCTCCTCAGAGCCTGGCTCTATGGGGACCAGAGGGAGCTGACCTCAGACTCCTGGAGAAATGAGTCACCAAGCAAGTTCCTCTTGCTGCACAGGTCAGCTAAGTCTTCCTAGAAACTGAAGGCAATGAAAACAGGAAAGAGGGGCCTGAAATCCTGGTACTTCCTCTAACTTGCTTTGCGACCTGAGGTAGCCATTCCCCTGATCCCATGGGTGCATCTGGTTTCTTATTCGTCATCTGAGGTTGTTGAGTTAGATGGTATTTACACTGTCTGGCAGTGATTCCCTCATGTAAAGCCAACCGAATATTCACTTTGAGAAAAATAATCCTGTCCAGGTGCCAGGAATGTGGTGTTTGTTGACCTATGGGTGTGTTTATGTTTATGATACTTCATTGGTCTGCACATTTATGATTTTTGGAATGCATGTCCTACTTCACTAAAAATGTTTATAGTGAAAATGTCATTAAAATAATAAAGGCTATAGTTTTTATTTGCGGGAAAAACGACTGTTGTCAGCATTTGGATGAATGTCTTTCCCTGAATTTCATGAAATCTGTACGTGAGAAGTCACAGTTGGCCTAGCAGGAAACCCAGGCTTTGGGGGCGACTTCCTTAAACAGAGCTCCCAGCCAGGAACACCTGGTTGAGGAATGCAGGCTAGTGCCCCTCCCTGGCACAAGGATTCATGCTGGGTAGGTAGTAATTCCTGGTAGACAGAATCCACACACTCCCCTGGGATGTCCCAATAACTGGGAAAGACACTGGCTCGAACTTTTAGGCATTGTCACCATCTCGTTTTTGAATCAGCAGATTCAAAATCAGGGATCTTATTACTTTGGAGAGAGAGAAAAAAAAAAATGGAGCTGCTGCAGGCTGAATTGTTGGCCTGGGTTGATTCTTTTCACTTCTTTGCTCCTTTCTTTTTCACTTGTACTGAAAAAAAAAAAAAAAAATTCAAGTGCTTATAGGACCCCAAAGTTCATTGTCGGGACCAATATCTTAAACATGGTGAATGCCTTGCATGCTTCTTTTTTCTTTCTTTGGAGCGTATGGGGAGGCTGTTGATTTAGGCGTAATCATTCTCCTCTCCAGGAGGATGCCACCACTTTCCTGTCCCCTCTCTGCCCCTAGGCCAACTGCAAAGTAGACGCTTCTGCTACTGCCTGAGATGTCATTACCCTTGATGTCTGGCTTATAGGTTGGATCCCTTCTGCTTTTTAATTTTTTTAAAAAAAATTTAAATAAATTAAAAAAAATTAATAATTTTAAAAATTAATCTCTTTTATACATATTAGCGTATATATATGTCAACCCCAATCTCCCCTTTCTACTTTTTTAGACACATCTCCCCGACTCACAAATCCTTGTACAGGTTTATATTAATAAGTATCTCCAGAATTCATCTTGGTGGGGAATTCCATTAATTTGGGGATGTTAATGGGAGAACCTGAGAGACCTGGCTATATGGATGAAATAGATAAGTATTTCAAATAAGGAACACACATACAAAGCAGAAATCGCTACCCTGGACAGAAAGAAGAAATGGATGAATGGGGCAATGTTGGACCATACACAATGTGACTCCCCTCTCCATGACTGCTCTAAATCTTTAAGGAAGTTGTTAATTCCTTGAAGTTCTTGAAGCAGGTGGAATCTTAACAGTGCTGCTCCCAGACTCTGCCTCTGGGTTGACTGTGGGGGACATATCCCAGCAGGAATGGAGGGGAGATGGCAGAGAGAAGGGGATACAGAGGACGTGTGAGGAGGATTTCAGAGTTTCATCTTGTCAGAGAGCCACAGTTTTGACCAAGAGTTAGCACCACCTCAAGGGGTAGGGGCTGGAGGTGGGCAGCTGACGTCTGACTTACATGCACCATATTATCCGCCGTCCCTCAAACACACCCTTCTCCTCATACCTCACCCCTTTGCACCTTTGCCGGGAATGTCCTCACCCATCTTCTGAGATGCAGTCAGCTCTTGGAGAGAGAAGTCTCTCCCATCTTTCTGCACAGCTCTAAATTTCCACCCTCTCCAGCCTCTTTCTCCACTCACCCCTGCTACTCCCATCTTCTGTTTCCGTTGTATTTGTGCACTTTCTCCTATTCTGACTCTATCACGTTAGTCTGTAGTTATCCACTTATGTTTCCATCACCACCACTAGATCCTGAGCATCTAAAGATGAAAGACTGTGGCATGTGTTTTGATGTGTGTCTGAGTGTAAGTGCATGTGTACAGAGCTATTTCTGTTCCTGCCTCACAGAGCTTCATTACTCAGTCCACAAGCATTTACCGAGCGCTCATGAATGAGGTATGAGATAATGTGCAAACAACAACAGATCAGCCCTAAGACTTGCCCTCAGACCTCAGACCTAACAGAGACACAAGCGAGGCATCCATCCATCCATCTGAGAACTAGTTCTAAGTGCCTGCTGTGGACCATCCCATGCCAAGGGTTGTCTCTAAGTTGCTCATAGCCCAGGAGTGCAGACAGGAGAGTAAAGTAAATGGTGATTCCAGAGCAGTGTGACAAACACTACGGGAGTCACGAACTCCAGCATCATCGTAACCTGGGCTGGGTGAGTGGTAGACGCCTTCATGGACACGTGCCACGTTAACTTCAAGGGACCTGTTATCTCACCAAGTGCTCTAGGCAATATCCTCATCCTAATCAATTCTTTTCGGTATATTTTTGAGAAAACCCCTCTAAAAATTGATGTTTTGTGTGAGAAGCTCACACAAACCTCTAAACCTTTAAAATTTTCGCTTCTTAAATGCAAAAATAGTATTGAGGCTCTAGCATGTCTCTGGCCCTGGCACGGGTGGGGTGTCAATGTTCCACTGTGGGTGTCCCTAGCATCTCTGGTCACTGTGCGTATCCACTTGTGTTAGAGGTAAGTCACAGACAGGCCAAACACCCCAGAATCTCCAAATTCACGACTGCCATCACAATCCTTTTCCTTTGCCCTCACAGCGCTTGAATCACAAGGAACCAACACGCTCAGCTGGAGAGGGGCTAGGGGAAACCACATTGAACAGCCTCTGTTACGCTTAGATCTGGAATCTTCCGGGCACTGGAGCAAAATTAAATCTTGTGGCGTGATTGAGCTCGAAGGGATAATTTAGTCCAACAACTCCGGACTTCAGTACATTTCCCCCCAAAGGAAAGCTTCAGAAGCCCAGAAACAGATGCATGGATCTGTTTTGATTGAAATGGGTTAGTCATTTTCAGAAGTGCATATTTGCCAGTCATAAATGTCTTGCCCCTCAGTTTGTAGATGAAGGACCTGCCGTGCAGAGGATGGGACGCCATTGCCCATGGTTACCCAGTGAGGGAGGGAGGGAGTGGAGACCCACATTTCTTTATAACGGCCCAGTATTCTCCCCTCATCATCCCTGCCCCCCCAGCTGAGTGAAAGCTCAGGTAGCAGAGCAGAGGGCCCTGCCTGGCAGAGGAGGGGCTGGGAGGGAAGAGAGCCTTCATCAATTCCACTTTCCCCCGGGACACAGAGCAGCCCTGCTGGCATGTTATCACTAAGGTACAAAATGTGAAATTGTGAGGAATTGTTTGCCAATTTTCTTATCTCAGCTGGCACAGAGGAGGGCTTGCTGGAGAGTTTCGAGGTGCTAGAGTATTGTTGTGTATCCACTGCACACCCCTTGGCTGTTCTCACAGAGAGACTCAGGAAAGGCTGCGCACATAAATTCACATAAATTACCTTTATGAAATGTCAAAATTAAAAGCAGATTTTCCTTTTGGGGCTGTGCCTCGAGAATGTTAACCCCTTCACGTGGGTAGAGATGTCACCATCAGAAAAACACAGTTGACGTCTTCGAATGCAACCCAAGCCACCGGAACTAACACTCACATTTCCTCCCCAGCCCAGCACTGCCTCACCTGCAAGAGGGTGGCAGTTCTTGTTAACAAAACATTGACTTTTCTAAGCTACTGGTCGGCCCACAAATATTCCTCTGGATACTGTATTTTTAATCCTCTGGTGGCCGTAACTTCATTCTTTATCGTCTTTAACTTTTAAAGGGGATGCATAACCCATCTGGGTCTCGGTTTCCTCATTTACCAAATGCGGAGGTTAGAATAGATGGGTGTTTCCTACCGAGGCATTCTATCTTTCCAAGGATCCAGGGAGGTGGTAATAGGGACACTCAAGTAGCTATTAATATTTCAAAAACTTTGTGCAAATCACAGATACCTGCACTAGAGTTGCATAGGATAATAAAAATAAATCCCATGGAGGCTTAATGGACATCCTAGGAGACAGTCATGGAAAGTAAAGGAAGCAAGGGAGAGACTGGCTGTGCAGGCTCTCCAGGGTGACAGACAGCAGGGAGCCAAGAAGGACTTCTTAAAACTAGATGGACAAAGAGGAAGAGTCGTGTTGAGGAAATGGAGAATACACGGCCCTAAGAAGGGGTTCACCATGAAACAGGGCTGAGTTTTACCAATATCTCTCTGTATTGTCAGTCCTGCTTTCTTGATCAGAAATATGATGCTTTTTGTTATGTCCAAACTGTTCCTTATTAAACTCTAGTGAGAAGGCAAAAAAAAAAGTCCCCTAACTCCCTCATTCTTTGTCTCCGTCTGGGGTTGTGACCACTCAGTGTGGCCAGCGACCCCTTTCAAGCTGATTAGAAGTTCTCAGGGATTTATGCATCTACTTCTCTGGGAAGCACATATTTATTAGAGGTTGACTATGCTGGATCTCCCTTTGATTTTAAGAAAGCAGAAACAGTTATTTTAAGATTATACAGTTTGTCTATAGGACAGAAATCTTTCAGTGCATAGTGGAACAGAATTTTCCAGGATAAGTGTTACCGAACCAGGTTCATTTTGTCTGACGTGCAGCAAGTTAAAATGCTGATGCACTGAGGTTTGCAGCCAAGAGAGGATCTATTCAAAAGGCAGCCAGGGAAGGAGATAGGAGAACTGCGAGTCTCAGGCCTGCCTCCCGAAGGCAAGGGGCTCTGCGTATTTACGGGATAAAGCACAAGAAAGTGGGACCATCTGAGGTGGGGAGAGCGTGGGGAGTGTGGGGAAAAGTGATCGGGAAAAGGTGCAGTACTCGACATTCCGTAGATGTAACTTGACGACAGGCTTTTGCACGTTTACAAATGGAGGTGCTTAGCATGATCTGAGGATGGAGTCTTAGCCCTCTGGCATTAAAGGTCACCAAGTGGATGGACCCTTGCACGTGCCCAGTTGGAGGGTCAGTGGTCCTATCCAGTCCTAACCAACTCAGCTCGAACTGGACACAACTGACTCCAAGTTCCCGGAAAACAGCTCAGGCTAACATCTTCTCACTTAGGCTACGTGCTGCTCAGAAGACAAATCTTGAACAACCTTGATTAGTAAAGGAAGGGGAAATGGATTTGGCTAATGATTACCCACGGTTTCATAAGGAGATTGGACAGTGCTAGAATCGGGGGTGCTTCTAGCTCTGATGGTCTAGTGGGCAGCCCCAGAATGCAATATCAAGCAAGGAACGTGAATAGTAAGATGCAGGTTCAAGTCAGGTATGACTTCTGTGGGCCTAAAACTCTTGCTTTTGTGGAAGTCTCTACTATAATAATATCGCTGTTCAAACTTGTGTTTCTATAACTATAAATAGTTCAGTATCTTATTACTTACTTATTAACAATCTATTTTGGTCTTTAGGAAAAATGTAATAGATTTTGGGTGGCCTACAAATTTCACTTTTTCTCTGATATGAGAAAAAAATGAAAAGTTTTTTTGATCATGAAATTTAATTTTTCCCTTCTGATTTTAAAATACATGAAAACATTTCCTGAGCCCCTACAAGTTTGGTGGACCCAGGCATTAGGCCTCCTGTGCCCAAGGATGAGTCAGCCTGACGCCAGATGAGGAGGAAACTTCACCTGCAGTGCTGGGTGTGGGCTGCTGATGCGGAAAAGATGAGGAGAAGCCCTGCTTTATGGAAGCTGTATCTTCCATCTCAGGGCAAAGCAAGGCTGACTGACTGCAAACCTTTGGCAAAAGTGTCTTCAGTTTACCAGTGCATAAGTTTGATAACTACTTCTCTGCTTTTCTTCTAAATGCTACAACTTGAAGCAGTGAATTACAGTCCTGGAGTCTGATTTCGTGTTTTGATTCTTATTTAGTGATGTGACCCTGGGCAAGTCTTTTACATCAATGTTCCAAAATTTGAAAAATGAAGGAGTTGGACTAGACAATAATTCTCTAAATGTCATTTATGCCCTATATGCTCCTGAAATATTCTTAGAAAAAGTCCCAGAGAGATAGATGAAAGTGTGTACAAAGGGAGGCAGGTATGCTTAGACCAGGATCCAGAAACAAGTTATTTACTGCACTACAATATTCAATTTAACTCTGAATTTGCTGGAAGCTGAGAAATGTGGAATTCTTATTGTCTGAACAAAGGAAGGGTAGCCCTTCTTTACATATTTATTTGCCATTGCTGGAGGAGGTCATCCAGAGGACGTGGTCGCTAGTTGATCAGGAAGTGGACTGGGCAATGGGCGGCTCCTCACCCCCTGCCCTGTCCTTGCAATGTACATGGACATTTCACCTCCTGTTCCCACAGTGGCAGCCCTTTTCGAGGACACGGTCTTGAGAGAGCAATGTGGTGTTGAGACCATCTGGACTGAATATGTGACTGGACCCGGTTAAAGCCTCTCTATAAACTTTTAAAATTCTGGTAGGCAGGTGTGGAGGTCTCCTCACCTTGAGGCTGCCCAGGAAAAGCCTGGTATGTAAGTTCCCTTGCTTGGGAACCCAGTCACCTACCAATCTGGAGGGGTCTGCTTCTTTCTTTGGTCTCTTCTTGCCTTTTCTTTACAGAGGCCAGTTTCAGATTTTACCTGGCAAGCTCCTGAGTTTGTGGAACAACACATTTACTTGTGTATGTTATTGTTTATTATAAAAGCAGATCTAACATGATTTAAATTAAAAAAAAAACACAAAAATTCATTTGCTATCAATCTATCAATAAATCTGTTACTGAGTCCAGGCTCGTTCTGCTTACTGCAAAACAGGCCAATTAATCAGAGACGAGTTGTTGAGGCAAGGAATATGACTTTATTCAGAAAGCTGGCAGACTGAGAAGATGGCAGACTAAAGTCTCAAAACTAACCATCTTATCTGGGTTTGGGTGCCAGTTTCTTTTATAGAACAGAGAGGTGGAGGAGATGAGGAAGCAGAGGAAGAAGGCCATCAATTTGCAAATGTCCCCTGGAATGGCCATCCCTGGGGAGGGGATGTGTTCATGTCTATTTTCTCGCAGCCATCCACAGGTGGACAAGGTCAGGATGTTTCCTTGAACAAAAGCACATTGGTTTAACATTCAGGCAGAAGAGCAGGGTTCCCTGAGGCATTGTGTATAGACAGTATCCTTTTAGTGAACAAAAACAATGGGAAGCAAAGGTTAAAGTAAAAGAAACAGATCCAACATGTAGTCAGATTTGGCTCTGGGCAGGTGGTGCTGAGGAATGGAGGGGCTGCTTCGATGCGTGGCAGTCATCTCGTATCTGGGATGCTGTTGAAGAATTCACGTTCGTTTTCCTTGCAAAGATGTCCCCATGACACACAGAACTAGAATCATTCTGGACAGAGGTGGCTGTGCTCAGTTTTTCCACTCTTCCTGGCTGTCAGAATTTAACTGGACCTGAGAGTTTCCTTCTTCCCAGACCTCAAAAGCTCAGTCTCCAAGTGCTTCGCTTCCCTTCCCTTCCCCAAGTGTTTCCAGAGAAGACAGCCTGAGGGAGAGGAAGTGGTGCTAATTAAATCCTCCCTCTGTTTTCCAGGCACTGGAGCCTTTCACAGATGTCTGTTGTTAGGCTCCAGTTCACAGAGTTCTGCAAATACAGAAGCAGGCTTTCCTTCCCCAAAGGCACAAACCTTCCTTCACAGGTTACAGGGAACTCTAGAAACACACTTCCTTCCAACAGCCACTGTAATAGAGGTGGTAGACCTGCAAAAATGGAGCACGCAGCTGCCAGGGAGGCCACAGTGCCTCAGTGCTCCCTCTCTCTCTCTCACACACACGCGAGCACACACACACACACACACACAATGTCTCCTGCCTTTCCTTGCATGTCCTTGTATTTCTCACAGGCCAGTAGCCTAAAAAATTACCCTAAAACTCAGTGAAGCCCTTCCTGTTGTAAGACAGCCAGCACCATGGTGGGCTTGTTGGACTCAAAGCATGGCTGGGCGTCCTGAGTGGGAGTCCAGGTGCTGTCACTATCCAGTGTGCCCCGGGGTGGTCCCACCAACTCTGGGATCCCTCGAGAGATGGAGAAGAAACCATCCTTCTAAGGTTGCTGTGAAAATCGGAGGAAATAACCTGTAATGTGATCGGCAGAGGGTTTTTCACTTGTGAGTCCCTCACCAGCTGTGTTCTCCCTCCACTCAAGCCCCTCAGGGTGACTGTGTTTGTTTCCACTTGCCTGAGACAATGCTGGTTTCCTCCTATCATCCTGACGTGATCCGTTGATAGCAATTTTTCCATGCTCAGAAGGGTCCAGGATTAGACAATAAATTATATGCTCATGCTATTTTTTTACCTCTCTTGAATACTCTATTCCCAGTTTCAATCACCTAAACTTGCTGTGGGGAGGGGCCCCGTCTCACTTTCTGTTGTTTCGTAAGAGCGAAGGAAATGGAATTTGATTTAGAACGCCGCGGCAGCCCTGACACGGAGATGGCGCCTCCGGTTCCCCGGTGATGCTGGGTGTGAGACCCCACTCCCTTGCAGCATTGGTGGTAGCGGGCTGTGGCCAGAACCATGTGGCTTCAGCCTGAGGGTGGCCACTCGATCGAGGAGGCTTTTTGCTAAGCTAGCATGTACTTTCTATTTCGTTTTGCTTTGTGTTACCTCTTTATATTTACAGAATAGAGATAAATCGATTGTGCTTCTATTTAAGTCAGATAAAGTCATTGTAAGGAGCCAGACGTATGAAAACAGAAAATAGAAATCATTTGTAACCCTCTCATCCATAAATAATCATTTTTTTTAATTGAGGTAGTGTTGGTGTACAATACTGTATGTTTCAGGTGTACACCACAGTGAGTCATAATTTTTAAAGGTTATACTCCATTTATAGTTATTATAAAATATCGGCTATATTCCCTGTGCTGTGCAATATACCCTCATAGCTTATTTATTTTATGCAGCGTGCTGGGTACCTCTTAGTCCCCGCCCCTGTCTTGCCCCTCCCCCTTTCCCTCGCCCCACTGGTCACCACTAGTTTGTCCCAGATAATCATTGTTAATACTTTATTTTACTTCCTCTTAGATTTTTTCTAACCTCTGTCCTACGGTACGTGTATATACATATGCAAGTCCAGGTATTAGTTCTTCCCTTCCTCCCTTTCTCCCTTCCTTCCTTCCTTCTTTCTCCCTTCCTTCCTTCCTTCTTTCTTTCTGAATTGTAACAAATTTGAATAATATTATTCATAACATTTTATAACTCATTTTTTCCATTACCAGTTTTTTTGTGGACATCATCCCATGGTAAAAATACATCCTCACATTTCTAATGACTACATTCTATTTGCTGTGCAGTCGGAGGTGTCTTATTTAACTGGTTCTCTGCTGATGGATACTCAGTTTCACTATATATTTTTTGGTATTAGATGCTCTGTTGTGTGAGGGTGTAATGTTGCTATTATAACACAATGTTTTGCTATTAGACATAAAGTTATGTACTTTTCTACTATTAGACACGATGTTGTAGTGCACAACCTTCTATATTTAGGTCTTGGTATTTGTCTAAATTATTTCCTTAGGATACGTTTTTATTTATTTATTTATTTATTAAAAATTTTTATTGAAGTATAGTTTATGTACAATATAAGTTACAGGTGTACAATGTAGTGGTTCACAATTTTAAAGGCTATATTCCATTTATAGTTATTATAAAATATTGGCTATACTCCCAGTGTATCCTTGAAGATACATTTTTAGAATTGCAGTTTTGCAGTTAAAAATACGTTCAGTTCTAAGTGCTTTTGTGCCCTATTACTACCCAAGAGGTGCACAAGAAGGGGCATTATCATTGCTTTTAACTCTTCAATAAGCTTGCAGGCTGGTATGTTTTCAAGCGAAAGTGCTGCGAGAACTTGAAGAGAAATTGCCTGATGATGATTCCATACTGCTGTTCTCTTGTTCAGCTTCCTGTCCCCAAGAATAAAGATGGGGAAAAGGGAACTACTTGCAGCTTCCTTTTCTCTGTGCAGAGGGTCTTCACTTCTTCCCCCTGGTAAATGTCTCTAGAGGACTGTAGAGTCTGTGTTACTGCCCTGCATCTACCAGTGCCTCTGCTGAGTTAATGTGTGGTGGGTTTGTCAGTTTCAGGAGCATCACTTGTTCATTATGGACTGCGTTGCCATAGCTAGAACAAAGGTGACTTTTTTTTTTTCCTGAGACGATTGTTTCTTCCTTCGTTTTAGGCTGAAGAAATGTCAACAATTGGGAGTTTCGAAGGATTCCAGCCTGTGTCTCTGAAGCAAGAGGGAGATGACCAACCCTCTGAGGCTGATCAGCTGTCCACGGAGGAGGGTGACCCAGGCACGGTCTCAGGGCCAAGGAGGATTTCAAGGCTGTCAAGCGTGACTGAATCAACGCTCTACCCAAATCCCTATCACCAGCCTTATACCTCACGGAAGTACTTCGTTACACGGGTAAAATCATAAAACCATTAGTGTTCTTAAATACTATATAAGACTTCTCCTTAAAAATATCCTAATATCCTTCCATATACCACATGTTTTACCAACTGTTTTCACCTTTATCTCGTGTAATAGTCCAATAACTGTGAAGTAGGCATCCTTCTCTCCACTTTATAGGTGAAGGATCTGAACTTCAGAGAAACTTAAGGGTCTATTTTTGACTATCAGATAGTATCAAGGAGAAGCAGGTCCTCCAGCCTCCATGGGTCTTTGACTCCTCAGTCCTGTATTCATGCTAGACCTGACCCCAATAAATTAATGGTCTATGGGGAGAGAACCAGACTGGCTAGAATATAAAGCTGTGAGCCCAGAGGGAGTATTTGTAGTATGTTTGGAAAAGACACGGGTGATGGAGTGGAAAGGGGTGCTGAGAAAGGGCTAAACCTCAAGGGTGTGCGGGGGCATGCTGGTAGAACAGTACGGGGGCAGGCACTTTATCCCAAGTCTGTAGCTGCAGTCTGGAGCTGAGCTTCTTCCCTGAGCATCAAAGCAGTGAGCTCATAGGCTGCGATCAGCTGGAGGCAAAATTGCGGGTTGTGCACTGTGGCAGGACCACTTGATTTTTCAAGTGTACCTGGAACATCTCTTTATTGAAATTTTTTTTAGCTCAGCCTCCTAAATAAGTGGCCAAGAGTTTGAAACTATTTATAGTGCTTTAACAAATGAACCCTGATTTGTTAGCCTTTAAAATATACCTTTGGTTAAGATAAAGTTGTAACTAAAGGGACTGTGTGTGTGTGTGTGTGTGTGTGTGTGTGTGTCTGTGTGTGTTTGAAGATATATACCCATATTATCTGTATTCAGTGACTCACCTGTATTCAGTGACTCACATGTGCAAAGTGCTTTGGCACGTTCCATATGGTGTGTGTGTGTGTGTGTGTGTGTGTGTGTGTGTGTGTGTGTGTGTGTGTGTGTTTGCATATGTAAAGCAAATGGCTTATTTTCCAAGGTATGTGAACTTCATTGAATATGCAAAGTTAAGTTAGAAGCTATAGCTGGGAAGGAAATCAAAGCATCCCTTAAAGTGTCCTTTCCTTTGATAGTAATGATGTATCCATCAGGGTTTGAGGACAGAGCAGTGATGAATGATATGAAATAAGGGCTTTGTCATTGGAAGCTGGTACAATTAAGAGAGCTGCCTGAGAAGTCTGTGCAAAGCTGTTGTCTTTGCATTTGATGATGGGTCTAAAGTTGCTATAGGTCGACCAATTGACCATTGTGAAGTAGGAACAGGGAATAGGGAAAACCTGGAACCTGCATGGTAATTGGAATTCCTTTTGACTGAGTAGCACTCACCATGGAAAAATGGAACCTGTGTTTGTCTCCCACCAAGTTTGAACTTGAAGATGTCAGTCACTTTCAGAAGCCAGTGCCCTTCTCCACCGAGATGCACAGGGAAGGAGGATCTAAGGGAGGAGGCCTGACTGTAACAAAAGGAGCCGTGGGCCCAGGGGCTTCCCCCACCTTCCTCCCACACCATCTAGTAAACAGGAGGTTGGCAGCTGTGAACGTGAGCTGCACTGGGACCTGATTATTCTGCACTGGGACCTGATTATCCTCCCCTGATCTTCATTCAGCAAGGAAACACGACTGATGTTTCACTTCTGCCTTTCCAATCTGACACAAACATCTCTTGTGGCCAACACTAATGTGGAAGCAGACAGAAAAGGGAATTCTGGAAAATGTAGTTCTAGCTTGGCTAAATTGACTAAAGCTATAATAGAGCTTTAGATTGTGTCAATTGTTTATTCCAATAAATAATTTTTATTCCAATTATTTATTTATTTCTTTGCTTTTATTTGTGTGGCTCCATGTAGCTTATAAACTACAGTCCCCTGGAGCAGCAGTGTGAGGCAGGCAGGAAAGGGCTTATCATTATTGTTTTAGTGGTAAATGTATTGAAGTTTCAGAGGAGTGAAGTCACATAATATTAGTGTAAGAGCTGCAGCTAGGCTGTACATCTTCTGTCGCTAAGGCCAGTGCTCTCTCTACCATAATGTACAATTGAACATGTGGCCCCTTAGGAAAGGTTTTCAGTGATCGACTCTTATTCCTGTGAAGAATATCTTCTCCATCAGGTATATAGAAAACAACTTTACGTTCTCAAGAGCTTTGGAAGGAGGACCTTCTAATCTTATCAGTGAGTCTGAAGTGGACCTGAGGACTCTTTAGGAGGTAGCTGAAAGGGCTACATTTCCGAGGCAGTCAGCATTCACTTTCCTTCAGATCAAGAGGCAAAATATGAAGAGTTTTTCTAGCATGTGAGTATAATGAATGTGCTTTAATGCATGTGAGAAAATGAAAGTACAATTGTTGGCTCGATTGAAACATAATGATAAATATTATTTTGAATAAATAAAGGAATAATCTAGTTTTACTACCTTGTAAACCACGAATCGGCTGATGTGCTGGTAGCTGAGGAAATGGGAGGAGATATATGTATGTATGTATGTTTGCATGTGTGTGTGTACGTATGTGTATATATATAAAATATTTTTTCATATATATATAAATTTCCTCATCTTCAAAGTATGGATAAAATACCAGTTTTATATGGGAGTTTAAATAAGCTAATTTTAAGAGTTCTTAGTAGAGTGTAAGACACATCTATTAACTTTTCATAAACAGCATCTCTTGCTATTCTAAATGCTTTCTTCCTCTTTTTTATTGGTTTGGCATTCACATTCTGTTATTGGTAATAAGAAATGATATTAAGAGGCCCATGACCTCAGCATGACCTCTAAGGTGAGATATAAATGTAGACGTATAGGGTCTGTAGCAGGAAAGAGGTTCAAATGAAGAAACTCATTTTCTCAAGGGATAATTAAATCAGACCAGGGCTCTGAATGACTCAGATCTATGAAACGTTCATCATAAGGTATCACTTCTTAGAGCCGAAATGAAGTCTACGGATGATGTGGTCCAGTGCTTCTCAGTCCTTATTGTGCAAACAGATCACCTGGAGAGCTGGTTAAAATACTGGTCTGATTCAGTAGGTCTGGGGTGAGGCCTTAGATTCTGCATTTATATGAACTCTCTGGCAATACTCATGCATTCTCTTCTCAGACCACACTTTGATTGCTAGTCAGTGCTCTCATCTTCAGAGAAAGCTAAGGCTCAGAGAGGGGCAGTGGCTCACCCAAGGTCCTAATAGTTAGCACTGACTTGGCCAAGAGGCTAGTAAGTAGCAAAGCTAGGTTTAGAGCCAATGTTCCCCAATTCCCATTCATAGTTCTGTGATTCCATGCAGTGATTAAAAAAAAATCAATTTATTATAGTGTAAGAATTTTAAAGATATATGTGGCAAATTCAGAAGAGCAGTAAGTGACTGAGTGGGGAAATTCCTTGGCCATGCATTTTATTTTATTAAAGAGTTTTCAAATAATTCCATAGGAGGTGGTTTATTGAAAAAAAATGGAAAATGTGGATAAGCGAGATGGAGGTCACCATAATTCCACAGCTCAAAGTTAACCAAAGTATATGAATGTGCTTTGATACATTTTGGTGAATATACTTTCTTAGTTTTTTCCTTACATGCACATTTTATTGTGCAAAAAAATAGGATTACATGCCAAATATTTATTATGTCAATAACTATACTTTCATAATATCACTTTTAACACTCTATAACATCCTGCTGTGAAGATGTAGTACAGTTTATTTAAGTTTTGCTGGATATTTAGGTTGTTTCTTATTCACATCTTTAAACATGGAAAGGAAAGTTATTCCTTGGCTTGTTGAGGCAGGATGGAACTCAGTTTCTCAGCTGCTAGGAGTGGACACCCCATGCTATAATAAGAAGGAAGAAGAGTTATCTGAGTTTCAAGCTGGATATGTGAAGATGTGACTGATATGGACGTATGAGTCAATTTAGGACAAATGAGGCATTTTTAGCATCATAACATCATGCATTAGATCCTGCCTCTGAATACCCTGTCATAAAGGGAGCCAATCCGGTCCCTTAAACCTCTTATGTTCTTTTATGGGTCACTCTGGGTTGTTGCTTTCTTTCCTCAGGCTTCCAGCCAATTATTTATTTACTGCAACTTGCTCTTCCGATATGTCTTAGCAACATTCTTACTCAGAGCCAGGAGGGGCCTCAGAGAATATCTAATCCCACCCCTGAGACACACAAAGGAGATGTGACTTGTCCAAAGACAACCAGCAACTTAGGGGCCGTGGCAGGCCTGGAACCCAAGATTCCTGGCACTTTCCACTACCCATCCACTGCCCCTGACCCTGGACAGTGAATGAGGAGTCACTGTAATGAAGGTCGAACCATTTGGTATCAGTCTGCTTGGATAACCTTTTCCTCTTATTTTTGTTCATCTGCTATAATTGCTTAGACGTATCTAAAAATGGCCTACTGCCTTCCCTCAACAAAAGTACCCCTCAAGGCTAATAACTCGAAGTATATTATGATAATCACTTTAGTTGTGGAGAGTGATATTCAAAAGCAACTTCTCATGAAAGGAACAATACTTGATCTGCATGGGGAAAGATATATTTAAACTCCCTGTAGGACTCTACATTTGCAGATACCTTATCAGAAAGTTGAAAGCGATTAGAGATGGGGAATTATCTCTAAATTTATACTTGAGAATGTAAATTACATACAAACTAATGGGACTAAAACTATTTGATCTTTTAATATTTAATTAATGGTTCCCCATGGCCTTTTTATAGCCTGTGTTCCATTGTGAGCAACGAGACTTTAATAAGCAGGTTTGGGACTTCCCATTGTGTGGCAAGATGTCGTTGCCTTCATGACACTAATTTGGCTTTCATACTCTCTCCTTTCCCCTCTTCTCTTACTACAGGCTTCCCCATGTCTTGCTCTTGTACTGGGAACAACTAAATATATTAGTTGTATTGTTATGGTCTGTGTGAGCTTCTTCTTTCTGGTTTAAAAATTATATATCTCACTGGGCAAAAGGTTTCTTGACTCCTCTTCTCACACCAAAATCCTTTGAAGATGGTAATAAAGTTGGTGTTTCTATCTGAGGGCAGACATTTAACAATCATGAAATAAGAAGCATTTCCTTCATTTTCAGGGAAAGACAAATTTGCCTAGGCTTTACAAATCTCCTCCAATCCACAGCTGGTTTTCTTACCTTATGAATTTACCACAAAGCAAACCCTCTCTGGGCAGGATGACACCTGTAAGAGAGGGCTGATTGTGTCTAAGTACCTAGAGGCATTCCTTTCTCTCCTGTCCCCTCCTCTCACTGTCTAGCTAAGGAGTCCAGTACATGGGAAAATGTCAGCAGCAACATGAATATTGTTTGTGTGACAACTGGCCCCGGGCTAGTCTAGTTCAAGGAAACACAAGGAAACAAATATATATGTCTTTGAACTTTCCTCAGTACGTTTGTTTTGATTGAAAATTTTTAGTGCTAGACTATTAGAGAAAATACTGCCCATTATGCGACACAGTGACTTATAAATAAGGACCCCCCTAATGATTTTTTCTTAAAATTTAGAAATGTATGTGTACTCCCTTGCCAAGCTTCCTTTGATTGAATGATGAGTACATATCATTCTAGACTGCAAATAGTCTCAGAGCTAATCGTTCCATTGCAGTAATCATTTGATCCCCCAATCCTGGTACAATGATTTCCCTTCTATTTAATATTAGCAAGAAGGATGATAATGAAGTCTTTTATTCTTCAGTGTTACCAAATGTTTTTGCCATTTCCTAACAGCTCTGTTACAGTTAATGATATCTTACCCATCTAACAAACGTCTACACGGATGCATGGAATGACAAGGTGACTTAAGTGGGTCTCACAGCCAGCAGAAAGGCTGAGGTTTAAAACCTTGTCCTGGACACAAGTCAAGGTGTTCACACACTTTATGTCATTCTTGACACTCAATGGCGGAAGTTAATTTATCAGAGTAACCAATAATAATAAATGGAGGAGCATAAAATAACTGTTCCATAGACACATAACTTATATTTCCACTGGAGGTGAGAATGCAGGCAGTGAGGACATGGATAGAACTCCAGAGACTTCCAAACTATTCTATAAAGAGTACACTTTATTTTTAATGTTTAACTTTTGAAAAGGTGTACAGCAAAACAGCACCCATCCACTGTCTCCATTCATCAAGTTCCTTCCCTAACCTTAGGGAACCACTGTTAACATTCTCTCTGTATCCTTCTAGAGTGACTTTAGGCTTGTACAAAAAAACACAAATAATTATTCTTATTCATTCTCCTCCTTTTCACACAAAAGGTGGCATATTTACCCTTTCTTCTGAATATTTTTTTCTTTCACTTAATAATACATTTTGAAATCTTTCCGTACTAATACGTTTGTTCAGTTTTTTTACTTATTTATCATATTTCATTGCATGAACATGTTCCATAATATATCTAACAAGTCTCCTATTGATGGATGTCTGCATAGTTTCCAAGTTTTTGCTATTCACAAGCCAGGCTGCAAAAGGTACTTTTATACACGTCATTTTGTACATATGCAAGCATGTCTATAGTATAACTTCACAGAAATGGAATGTGTGCATTGAGGGATAGATCATTTTGATAGATTTTGCCAATTGCCTTCCATAGGGAAGACAAGTAAGGTTTTGAAAAAATCTACATTCTTTTATTTATCTTTATGTATTTTTGTCAAAGTGCCTGGTATAAAAGCATTCCACAAAATGCTTATTTTAGGGTCATTTTATTATTCTCCAATTCCACTTATAATTTTTTTCTTCTGGAAAGTATTAGTTTCACTACCAAGTTATATTAGCTTGAGGCAGATATTATGTGAATACAGGAAGAGAGACAGGAAAAATAGCCATGATGAGTCACCAAAGAAAGTATCGTTTTTTAGAAAACTTTGACCAGTGGGCCTGGTAGAGTCAGATTGTATCTTGGGGGGCTGAGGTTGATGGGTGATGGGAGAATTGTCACAGAATCATAGGAAATTTCCCTGCAGGGTAGTCTAGTCCTACCGGCTGGATCACTGGAAACCAGTGATGTTAACACAACCTCCTGTGTCAGTGGGAGCTCCAGGCATATTAGATTAGTGTCCCAGAACTTACTGATTGCATGACACACAGGTTTCAGCAGACATGGGGTGCCATGGGGTGACAGACATGGGGTGACAACCCTTTAACCAGCAGCAGAGGATGACAAAAGAGTCAGAAATCATTCAGTCCACTGGCTGACTTTCCAATTCAACAGGAGACATTAAAATTGAGAAATCAGAATCTCAGTGTAAAAGGCTATGATCATATTTTCTTAAAGATTTCCAGGAGGTTTTGATCATCAGCTTGGCTCAGAAAGCTTTCTTTCAGTCTCCTCAGTTGTCTTACAGATAAAGAAATGGACACCAAGGAAAGTTAAATAATTGTCTGTAGATCACAGAATTTATTCATGACAGATCTGGAATGTGAACCCAGGTCACTCAACTCCGTATAGCTGTCCTGTCCATTTCCTGGATGGCTTGGGCTATGCGGAATGAATTGGAAGGGAGGGGGAGAGCTAAGTAGGGAAAGGTCTGCGTCACTTACCACCACTGAATCTGAAGCAGCTTCATTCTTTTCCTGTATTTTACATGTGGACTCATATAAGGTTTTTATTAACCAGTGGACTCTGCGGCCAACACCTTTCAAAGCCTTTTATCCTATGTGAGGGGGAAGGGATAGATTGGGAGTTTGAGACTGACATGCACATACTGCTATATTTAAAATAGATAACCAACAAGGACCTATTGTAAAAAAAAAAGTTTAAAAAAGAAAAAAAAAGAAAAAAGAAAAAAAATTTAAAAAAAATGTAGATGATGTCATAGAAAAAAACAGCTGGCTGTGGGAATCTTGATACCTCCAATATTCAAGAGTCTCTAGAGATGCAGCTCAATATTCACTAGTTCACTGAAGATGGGCTTATTGACATAAGTGAGGAAAGTGATTGTGACAGCAAGGATACAGGTTTCCTGGAAGAAGTGATGCTGGCAAAAACTACATCAAAAGAATTCTCAGAGATATTTCATGGAACTGAAAGTTCAAAGTATACAATAGTGGAAGCTGATGTAAACTTTGAAAGGAGTACAATTCGCCAAGGCATAGAAAAGATGTTCTCTCTGTATAGGAAGTTATATGACAAAAAGGCACTAATCAAACTACTCTTGACATGTCTTATACAAAGAAATCTAACATGTTAATTGTTTGTGTTCCAAATGTTTTAAATTACTGTGTACTAAATATTAGTTTTACTATTGTTTTAAAAAAACAAATAAACAACCAAAAAAACAAAGCCTTTTATCATAGACTGAGAAAAGAAGCAAACCAAAATCCTAAAATCACATCACCTCTGGGGAAGAGAATACATTTGAATGGGTCCTAGCCAGGCTACTGTCTCTGTTTCCTTTTGGGAGAGAAAGGTCTCAAGCTAGGAGGATTAGGAATGTTAAAATTTACGGAAGATTAAGTGTTTAGCATAAAGCCGTATCATATAGAGAATATATGAGAACTTGTAGTGTACTTGTCCCAGGGTTGGGCATGAGACCAACATGGAGTTATAGACCTGGAAGTGGAATGTTTGGGTTTCCTGTCTTGTCTCTGTCACTTCTTAGCTGAGTGAACTTGACTAGTTATATACTTCCCTACGTAGACCCGTTTTCACACATGAAATGGCTTACAGCCCTTGGCTGTAGTGGTTCCCAACTTTGGTTATACATTGGAGTTATCTGGGATACTTTTAAAAATCCTGATGTACTGTTACGTGGATCCTGTCCACTGAGTATCTGATGTAATCGGCGTGGTGCACAGCCCTGGGGTCAGGATTTTCAAAAGCTCCCCTGGTGATCCTGATGGGTAACGAAGGCTGAAAGTAACTGCCTAGAGAACGATGGTTCTTATAGCAGAGTCCCACACCAATAGCATCACCTGGGAACTTGATGGAAATGCAAATTCCCAGGCCCCACCCCAGAACTACTGGATCAGAAACTCTGGTGACAGTGCCCAGAAATCTGTTTTAAAACACAGTTTAGGTGATTCTGATGTGCACTGGAGATTAAGAATCACTGAGCTAGAAGGTCTATGAATTTATTATGAAGACAGAGGTTATCCATTTTTAAGCTGGAGGCAGTCTCATGGTAGAAATACCTGTTTGGAGAAAGGTAGAGAAAGAGAGGCAAGGAGACAAAAAGCTCATTTCCCAGAGCCAGCTAAAATTATAGTCACAACATTGGGAGAAGCTTTCCTCCTTTGTGTTTTATTGCCACGTACTCTTCAAAGAGAGAAACGTTAGATTTTTAAAATGTACGGATTGCTAAATGCATTGAACTTCCTGATACACATTTGTTTATTAGAAAAAAATAGCCCTCTGAAAACGGCTATCAATTTCTATGAGAAAGTATGAGTAAGATTATGAAACTCTCACAGGTCTTGGATCACTTTTGGACCACCCAAGGAGAGCAGCTTAGTAAATACCAGAGTTCAAGACTAAGCTCTCCTGCAGGCAGTGCCTACAACAAATGGGTGACTCCAAGAATTGTCTTTCCTGGTCAACTTTTTTGGAGGAGTTTCTGGGATGTAGTAACTAATTATAAGCATGAAGAGGACTTAGTCTTCTCTAAACTAGGTATTTTCTTTTTCCTACGCAGCCAGGGGCCATTGAGACTGCCATGGAAGACTTGACAGGCCACATTGCTAAGACTTCTGGAGAGACGATTCAAGGCTTCTGGCTCTTGACAGAGTGAGTAGTTATGACTAAGTGAAGGGTAGTGGAGAGCTAGCCTTTTCCTTGACAACGCTGTAACAGAATAAGAGATGGCCCCGTGGAAGAATTCCTCCTAGTTACGGTGAGATAATCGATTGACATATAGAGTTGGAGAGTAAAGTTTTGTGGCGCTCCATGGCTGATGGTATGACCAGGTTTGACTTCTGCACCTGTTTTCCAGGCTAGTTGCTTCACTCAGCCATCACCGTGACTACCTTAGGTCAGGCCCTCATCATTGCTCTCAGGAACCATTGCATTAGCCTCCTAACTGATCTCTCTGGTTCCAGTCTCTGTTTCTTGTAAGCACTCTCCCTCTGACCACATCCGGCTACTAACCATCCCACTCTGGGTACAGTGGAAAGGAGGGATGGGAAAGAGGATGAATGAGGTCAACATATACAGTGTGAATTTTATCAGTGGGTACGATAACATGAACAACAAAACTGGGAGAATCATGCAGGATAAAGACAGGTCACCTGGGAGGCGGGGAGGGGTAGGTTGGGAGTATGGGATTGACATGTACACATTGCATTATTCAAAACAGATAACCAACAGGGACCTACTGTATACCACAGGGAACTCTGCTCAATATTCTGTAATAACCTAAATGGGAAAAGAATTTGAAAAAGAATAGATACATGTATATGTATAACTGAATCACTTTGCTCTACACCTGAAATTAACACAACATTGTTAATCAACTATACTCCAATATAAAGTAAAAATTAACAACAACAACAAGGAAAAACACCTGAAAGACAGGCCACCTATCCAGAGTTAGGATAAAAACCACACCTAACACTTAAGTCCTTGTCACTTTAATGAGTGCTCCATTCACCCTCAAGGCTTATCTTAGCCACAGGGGTTTTCATTGCAAAAGACACCATGAAGATGGTTAACTTTCTGTCCTACCCTAAGACTCTAGTGTCTGTGTGACCTTTTTTTCACCCACCAGGTGAATATTAGGAATGCCGTGGTCTTTACAATAATAGCTAAAGTATGCGCATAATAAGTGTTAGAGGCATCTCTTTTCTTCTGTAGAATCCATAATATTAAATGGAGAATGCAATTAGAACTCCATTTGAGATACTTAATTGATTCAGTAAGTTTTCTTGGTAATACAATCACCAAAGGTTCCAGCCGAAAGTCTCAGTAATTCCTGTACTTGAGTGAAGAATCATTTTATCTTTCACTTCTGGGTGGGACATGTTTTTTGAGTAAATTTTAGGAGGGCAACACTGGGATGTTTCACCTTCCAGTCAAGCAGAATAAATCCTCCATCAATGGAATGCAGAACCAAATAACCTATGAGTCCCTCTGTCTGATCACCAGATTACATTATGGTTTCAAATGGGTTCCAAAAATTGAATTAAAATGAACTTTTGAAAACCAACCTGACAATTTCTGAGCATTTGTGTCTTCATCCACAAATTGGAGATAATGATATACACCTGAAGAGTTGATATGAAGACTAAGCAAGATAACATTGTAAAATTCTTAGCAAAGTCCCCAGCACACAGGGGATTTTCAATGGACATCAGTGTCTTTCTTCTGTTCACAAGCACTAACCATTGGGAAAAGGCAATAGTTTTTGTTGTTGTTATTGGTAGCCTCTACCTTTTTTTCTATCTTGACCACCTCTATATTATCTCTGGGTTAGCTTTAATGAAAAGTCTTTTATTTATGTTTTTTTTCCCAGATCTTTATTATAGTATAATTGCTTTACACTATTGTGCCAGTTTCCGCTGTACAACAAAGTGAATCAGCTGTATTTATACATATATCCCCATATCCCCCTCCTCTTGAGCTTCCCTGCCACCTTCCCTATCCCACCCTTCTAAGTCATCACCCATCATTGAGTTGATCTCCCTATGTTATGCGGCAACTTTCCGCTAGCTATCTATTTTACATTTGGTAGTGTATATATGTCAATGCTACTCTCTCACTTCCTTCCAGCTTCCTCCTCCCCCCTGCTCCCCCCCACCCCCCCACCCCAGCCCCATGCCTTGTCCTCAAGTCCAGTCTCTACACCTGTGCCTTTATTCTTGCCCTGCCACTGGGTTCATCAGTACCATTTTTTAGAGTCCATATGTTAACTTTCACCAATTCACACTTTATTCCCTACTCTCCACCTCCCATCTGCAGGGTAAAGTATGACTTGTGCAAATTAAAAGCCTGCCTTGATTAAGCTAGATGTCTACTTAAATTCTGAAGGTCACATCAGAAGTAAACACTTACCTATTTCGTTTCTATAATGTATCTCATTTCATTTCTACAGTGTATCTCATTTATAAGAAAGAAAGCACAAATGTGGCCTTTGAAATCTGTGGTGGCTATTTTTGAATTCTCAAATAATAGTATCAGTAATTTCTTTAATGGTACATATTTTGTTTGGTTTTATTTGTATAGAAGTTTAACTTTTTTTGTTTGTTTGAATGTTTTTGTTCAGCGATTACAATGGCCTATGGATATCAATTGTCGAAAGGTAAATCTGATTGTGTCATCTGCGTTGAGGTTTAGCACTATAATTGTGTGCTTGATTTAACATCAACTAGGATGATTGCTAAAACCAGCAGTTTCCAGATAAATATGAATAGCTTTGCCCCAAAGACACAAGTTTTGTACCTACCTCTGAACCTAATAGGAAGCTCAAAAAGTTGGTAAGAACTCTCTGGCAACTAGTTTTCTATTTCTCTTTTGTCTTGTGGTACACATTTATATTAAGGACAACAATGAAGTGTGTATCCTCTGCATGTAGAATTTCAAACAATCATATTTGCTTATGTGCTGTCAGACTTCCTTCCTTTGCACATTGGAACTCATTTCTCCTTTTTAAAAGGTAGTGATTTTTGTGTTCCTTTTTGGTCATTCTTCTTTCTCAAAATTCTTTTACTTCTTCCACAACCCTCCACCAAAACCTACTTTTAAGAAAAGATCTGATTCCAGTCATTTCTACCAGAGTAAGACGTTGCCAGTTTCTTTTCCTTGCCTGTTTACCCTTATTGCTTGTTCAGACTTCCTTTTCGTAATGGAAGGAGGTGCTAGTTGTAAAGAAGACAGTTCAGGCATCTGGACTAAATGAATGGGCTCCCATTCACTGTAACTGTTCAAGCAGAAGACGGAAGGCTGTTTGTAAAAGGAACGGCACGCACGTAGGTTTTGAATGACCTTTCACACTTAAGTCTTCTGTTTATTTGTAGTGCAGCAAAAAACAGCAACAACAAAAACAATCAAACAAAAAAACCTCCAAAATAACAGCAGCAAGACTAAACAAAGCAAACATATAAACACACAGGCCCAGAAAGGTGAGAGCCTGGGGCTACGCTTGTCCCCTTTCCTCCTTTTTCTAATGGAATAAGACCCATCCATTATTACAAGTTACAGGGGTTGTAATATAGACCAACCACACAAGACTTTTCAAGCATAGCATTTTTTTGTATGTGATAGAAATGACTGGGCTTCAGGTATATCAACTTTCAGCTCCTTTTGGGGAGATGAGAAATCCCTGGCTATACATCAGTGGTTTAAACAATATCTGCTTTCAAACCAATATTCTAGTTTCAGAATGACGAATAATAAAAACTCTTTTTTTTTTAAGCTCTTTATTGGAATATAATTGCTTTACACTCTTGCACCAGCTTTTGAGGTACACCAAAGTGAATCAGCTGTATTTATACATATATCCCCATATCCCCTCCCTCCTGCAACTCACTCCCACTCTCCCTGTCCTGGCCCTCTAAGGCATCACCCATCATCGTGGTGATCTCCCTTTGATATGCAGCAGCTTCCCACTAGCTATCTATTTTACAGTTGGTAGTGTATATATGTCTATGCTACCCTCTTACTTCGTCCCAGCTTCCCCTTTGCCCCCCGCCCCCCCAACCCCGTATCCTCCAGTCCATTCTTTGAATCTGTATCCTTATTCTTGCCATGTCACTGGGTTTATCAGTACCATTTTTAAAAATTCTTTTAATGTAGTATATATCACATGCAAAATTATCTTCATGTCCATGAACTTGCTTTATCTTCCCTACATGCTTGCTGGTTGTATGACTGGCATTTTATAGATGAGAGGTGGAGACTAGGGAAGATGAAGTGGCCAGATGAAGATCCCATAAGTGACAGAGCAAGAAAGCTGGACCACACCCCTGCATTACCTGGGTCCTGATTCTTTCCCAAAGGATGCACAGTGTAGATGTGGGGTCACTAATGAGCCCAGCTCCAACTTTAGTTCTGGTTGATCAGACTCCTAGAAGTAGTTTGATATAGGAAGGCAAGGGGGGAGCTATTGAGAAGAAACTTGAAAGATGCTTATGGGCCTTATATATCATGTTTAAGAGCTTTGATTCTATCCCTTAGGTGATAGGGAGGCACTGATGGGTGAGAACCTGTGACTGTATTTCTATTTTGCAAAGATCACTAAAAGTCCACAATCTCTTGTCTAAAACCCTTGAATCCGTTGAGAATTTTTCCGATTTTGGAACTGTAAAACAATGCAGATATTGTTTAGTTTATGCCCCAAGTGGAGGTCTGGGACAACCCCCCATTATCAAACATATTAAAATCTTTTCAGGGAAACGTGATATTAAAAATAGAATAAATGGTCATACTGGTTCAGATATGATTTTACAGCAAAGTGAGTTTACACCACGGCTGCAATTTTCAGAGCTTTGTTGAATTTGAAATTGTGGATGAGGGTTTCTGGCCTGTACATGTTTGAAATGTGGAGAATCAACGAATGGGTGGGAGGCTAGGTGACATATTAGATACTTATGCAATATCCATGAGGGTCTGATCCAGTGGCATGCCCGAGCTGGTTCCCACGGGTTCATAAGAGGTGAATGGTAGGATTTCAGGCATTTTGAGAGTCCGTTGTTAATTATTAAATTTAAATTGTATACTTTCACAAATTATTATTATATACAAAATTAAGCTAAATGAGTTTCACCCCAAATAAATTTTAAACAAAGGTAATATATTCAAAATTCCTCATCCTCTGATGATTTTATTTCATTTTGCTGTTATGTATGCTTTGGGGGTTATTTTTGCCTCTTCTATTTGTGTGGTGGAAATAATACACGACAGTGTGTTCCTGTGCATCTCGACCAACTGCATGTTCAGTGATGTTGCGTTGGCAGCTTGGAATTGGCCCTGGTGGCAGCGATTACACCATGGAAATAAGCACTAGAGATCAGAGTTTGATTTATTGTTTTATTTGTTGTCTAAATTTAAGAAAGTAATGGAGGGTGTGTTAGCAATGCAAATTCAGTTTAAAAGTGAGTCGTGTCTGTGGCCATAATGTCATAGCACAAAAAAAGTTGAGGAAATAGTCTTCCAGCACTCAAAAACTATTCTCCAACTCAGCAAAAAAGTCACCTTTTTCATTGATGAATGGATGAAGTCTGTACAGGTGGCTGAGGAAAGATGAATGCCAGGCAGAGGCTGCAAGGTTGCAGAGGGTCTGTGTTCTGTCTGGGGCAGAGGCCGCTGGCTGTTCTCACACCTACCTGCTGATTCCCAGCCCATACTGGAAACTACAAAAAGCCTCTTGTTCCTCTGTATCCCTCTACCGCTGCAAAAGCATAACCCGGGGCACACTTGAAAGCAGAAGTGCTTAAAGGAATTCTGTTGATCACACTGCAGGGTGCAGTACATACTTCAGCACATACTGAAGGGTGCATTAGGAACTTCGAAGCAATAAGCAGATAACTGACACAGCTGGGCTTTGTGGATCTTTGTGTTTAATCATCTAGGAGAAAGGAGTTCAGGGTCACGCTTGGGCTTTGGCCTGGCAAACTGATGGGTTGTCTGCGCCATTATTCCAAGTTTAGAAGGACACAATAACTCTACCTTATTGAGAAACCACCATGCGCTAAACATTGGAAAAGAAACTTTGTGCACACAGTCTCACTTAATCTTCCCAGATATCTTGTCATTCACTTTTTACAGAACTTGTTGAGTAAAGTTTTGGGGCAAAAAATGTGTCTGAGGTGTCCATAGAGCCTCCTCATGGTGTTATTAAACAGACGGTTTTACGTATGGGTCCAGATGCCGTCTCCATTAGTTTTCAAAAACGGACAGGTATCCCGACATATTTGTGTAACCTTGCCTTCTATAGATGCTAAGGGTGTGAAATAACATTTTCAGTCAAGGCATTTTCCAAGAGATATCACCCAAACTAGTGCAGATGAGCTTCTTTGTTATGTGCTAAATTTACACAGATATATCATTCAGCAGAATTAGAAAAATGAATTCGAAGGCACTTGGGTAGAGAATACGAGGAGGATGGACAGAGAGACCAAAAGGAAAACTGGAGAGATGCACTCAACTCCAGCAAGATCCCCAGTTAGCTAAAACCATTAAGAATACCCTGAGGAGACTCCAAGTGAGACTCAGGTTTCCAGCCCAGCCCAGACCATTTAGGAACTTTCAAACTTTACAGCTATAAAGACAGGATGATGTTTATCTCAACTTTATCTCCTCCTCTCAACTGTCTTTCTTGGACCTTCTGGGAAAGGACTTTTAAAATAAATAGTGTGTACGCTTTTAGAAGTGATCCATTAAGCCAGCACCAGGGAGAACATCTTGACACTATGGAGTCTCAAAAAGTGCGATACGATGGCAATGAAGTGGCTCTTCAGTCAAATGTACTCAAGATGCCTTTGTCTGGTGGTTAAGGAGGCAGTAGGAGACGGGTTCTTTCCTCCACACACATTAGTATGGAGTGGTTGGGGGGGGGGGGGTTGTTGTTCTTATTCCTCTTATTCCTGAACCAGAAGACTTGCCTCTAGTGTCTGGGATCAAGTAACTCTTGCCCTTAATCTTCATGGAAAATACTTTCAGCATGTTTCATTGCCTACCTCTCCCGAAATCCACCTAGGTTTATATCCTTGGACTTTGTTGAAATCCAACTAACTAACTATGCTGGACATATAGACAGTAGAATGAAAGTGAAGTCAAGGGAGCAGCCTGGTGTCATAGGAAGAATCCTGAATTTGGAATTAGAAGACTTGGGTTTGATTCCTGGCTCTGCTACTTATTATTAGTGTAGCTAGGTGAACTTGAGTGGGCTTTCCATTTTTTTTAATTAGTGAGTTTATTTTAATATAGTCTTTTTTTTTTAATAGTCTTTAATCCATTAGAAATCCACTGCTCTTGAAAGAAGCACAGCTACTGTTAAGTTTTGGTATATATCATTCCAGCTTCTCTCCATGCATTTTTGTCAAAGATTGTTATAATATTAATAGATAACATTTATTGAGCACTTAAATTTTACCTTGTGATAAGTGCTTTCCATGCATTTGCCATTATGTTGGTATAATTTATATAATTTTGGTAATCTCTAAATGGAATTTTTCTTAGATTTTTCCTCTTTTTTTTCTCAGTTATCATGTAGTTTTTGTAAAGTATTAGACAATTACTTTTAAGCGGTCAATGGCTACACAAATGTAAAGGTTTATATTATTCTCTTAAAATTGAAGCACCAAGAAAGGGATATTTACTAGTGGGCCAGAGTAACTTTCCACAGTTGGAAAGGGAAATGAAAATATATAAGGCAATCTCCATTTATTTTTTGATAAAAAGGTAATATTTCTATAGCACTTTATAGTTTAAAAATTACTCTTCTTCATTAAATTCAGTCTTAGTAGCAATTGTCTGAGGTAGGAAACATCACCTCCAGTTTGCAGATAAGGAAATCAAGGCTCAGAAGCGTAACACATAGAAAATAAATAAACAAAAAAGACCTGCTGCATAGCACATGGAACTATACTCAATACCTTGTAATAAGCTATAA
The DNA here is from genome assembly GCF_030028045.1 of Hippopotamus amphibius kiboko. NCBI lineage: Eukaryota > Metazoa > Chordata > Mammalia > Artiodactyla > Hippopotamidae > Hippopotamus > Hippopotamus amphibius. Next base: position 163,895,222 of record NC_080191.1, read on the forward strand.
TGGAAGTGAATGTAAAAAAAGAATATATATATAACTGAATTACTTTACTATACACCTGAAACTAACACATTATAAACCAACCATATTTCAATAAAAATTAAAAAAAAAGAATAACACAGCTCTAAAGCGGCAGAGATAAGGCTCCAATGCATTATGCTGCCATGACTTTTGCTAAAATGACCCTTTTGCTACTGAGCCCAGATTCCATGTGCGCTCCTTATCAGGTTGTAACCCGATGGCTAAACTCAGAATTCTGTTTCTTGGGCTTGGTGGGGTACGTGGAAGTGTGCAGGACATCTCTGCTTAATTTACAATGATTTCCCAGAAGAGAGAACTATCCTAGATGTTTAAATAAAAAGAAAGGCATCCTGGAGCAAAGCAGCGTTGAAGCACAGGAGACTGGGAACCATTTCCTAGGCACAGGGGACCGCTGGCGTTCACTGATCCCCAAGGCGATGCCTGTGTTCACTTTCACACCTGTGCCCACATTTGATCCTCAAACAGACCCAGGGGAGAAGGTAAGGAGGAACTACGGGCTTTATTTTATGGATGAAGAAACCCAGAGATTAAATGACCTATCTAAGGGCAACCACTTATTAAGGGTCACAGGAGGGCTTGACTTCATGGGACCTCTCTCCCAGCCCAGTTGTCTTCTCATTGCTCTGCTCTTGCTGCCTTTTGTGATTTTTTTCATCTCCTGACACAGCCATCACCACAGTTTAAATTGGTTAAATAATCTTCGTGCCTCTGTCTGGTTTCTTCATTGATTGTCTGTTGTTGGCAGGGAGGAGGACAGAGATTTGTTGGGCAGGTTCGAACTTTTCCTCTTTTCCTCTCCAGACCTTTCTGGCCTTGTTGTCCGTGTGGCTTTATTTAGTCTTTCCCCAGAAGCAACTAAAAAGTCAGCTACCTGTAGGGAATGGTGGCTGCTGTTGCTGGGATAAAGTCAGTCCTACTTTATCTTGTCACAGTCTAATTAGGATTGCTGAATTATTTCATAATGAAAAATGCTGCTACTAATAATTAAAAAAATAAAGACAGAAAAAAGAAACCCAAACAAATTGAGGAATCAGGGAGTGCTAGACCTTTTAGTCATGAATAATAAATAGAATATGCAAATTAACAACCCGAAATGTATCTCCTACCAAGCCCCACTCATTTTTGCACACTTCCATTGATTCTAGACTTGGCTACTCAACGTGTGGTCTTGGAACCAGCAGCGGCAGCATCACCTGGTGCTTGTTAGCGATGCTGACCCTCAGGAACCACCCTAGTCATCCTGAAACTGAGTCTGCGTTTTCACAGGATTCCCAGTTGATTCCTGTGATTAACCTTTGAGAGGCCTTGGTCTCAATCACTCTCAGTCTCATGCTCTGAGCACATCAGTGGATTCTCACTGCCTACATACCCTTCTGTTGCGTCTTTAAAACTCTGCATGTCGTGGACTGAACTTCCCTTTCCAGCCTTATTCACCATTACGCCCCTTAACAAATTCTGCCAGTCAAACTGAACTGCCTGGTGTTCCCCCAGAGCTCCTGACATGATGCCTTGGCTTCGTGACTGTACTCACCCAGTGTGCTCTGTTTGGTATGCTTTCTCTCCTTCCTGTTCATCCGGGCTTCTCCTGTCCTTCAGGGATACTGTGCCCATAAAGCTTTTCCATATTAATTCAACCAGAATTATCTTCTCTCCCTTCTCTGTGCTTACCTTATCCACCTAACATAGTTCAATGTGCACACTGTGAGGAAAGAATTCCTTGAGTCAGGCCCTGATTCTAATTCACCTTTGTCCAAGCGCGTCTCTGCCCATGTCCCAGTACTTAGTGCAGTGTCTGGCATGTGGTAGGGGCTCAGAACTGATCATGGACTTGACTTGCATCTAATTCTGATAGAGTCATTTACTGCTTGAAGCCCTTCACTGACACTAGCAGTGTCCATCCATTGAGTCCTACCTCTCTTACCTTGGGCCTCCAAGCAGCTCCAAGCCCAATGAGAACTTCCTCCATCCTTGGGTGAAAGTACTCAGGCTGAAAAGTGCCTCAAATCTATCAAGATGTTAATGACCTGTGGCAGGACTCTGGCAGTAACAAAAGTACCTCTGTTGCCAAAATCCATTTATGCTGGGTGCGTGTTTTTGACAACCACTTAATTAAACACATTGCTTTTCTCTGTAAATTCTTCCATGACAGCAGCCTCATCCAGATAGCTAATGGTCCCTGAGTAACCTGAATTATAGGACAGTGAGGGCATTTAGTTACTGCAGTCACAAACATACTTGGAAGTGTTTGTTTTCCCAAGACTGCTATGAATTAAGGAGGAATCGGAAAGAGCCAAGAGGTGAAAAAATGTCTGATGCAGCCAAATGCCCAGCTCCATCACTTATTAGCTATGTGACCTTGGTATGTAAATTTCTTACATCCTCTGGACCTCAGTTTTATCATTTATAAAATGGGTACGTAAAGAGGGATATTAATTTAATAATTAAATTATTTTATATATATATATACACACAATGCTTATACCAATTCATGCCACATAGTGTGTGCCACCTAAGAGTTTGCTTTTATAATAATAATAATAACAACCATTATTATCATTAATCATATTCACTCATCTATACATCTATGTATGTCTTTACTGAGCTCCTTACATAAGCCAGACTCTGCCCTAAATGATGAAAATATAGAAACAAGGAAGACAAAATTTCCATCTTCAAGGAACTCTCAGCCTGGTAGGGAAGGAGGACGTGTAAATGAAATCACAACACAGTATGATACTTGCTGATACACAATCCTGCACATGATTCTGTGGGAGCGCAGAGCTCACTGTGTCTGTCTTGTTGACATAGGTCAAGGGGATACCCAGGATTAAGGGAGGAAGAGAAATTTCCAAAAGGATATGATGGGAAAGAACATCCCAGGAAGAGGGGAGAATCTGTGCAGGGTGACTGAGAGAGGCTCAGGGAACCACAGACAGTTCACTGTGGCTGGATTAGTGAGCAAAAGTCAGAGAACTAGAAACAAGCTGGAAAGGCAGAAAGAAACCAGAAAGGCAAGAATTTTGAACGCTAGGCTAAAGAGCTTGGATCAGATTTTTTTTCTCAAGTCACAAATCGGTGATCCAAGAGCCATTTCCACTCAGCTAAGTATTTTTCAAAATTTGAATTTGGATGTTTTTAGTTAAGATATGTGCTCCCAGTTTGGCAGAACCTTCTCACTTCCCACTGCCATGCACTGGCCCCTCTTTTTAACCTGATACCGTGGTGCGTGCTCGGCTCTCCCACTCATGACGGCCAACCGGGTGCATCTCTTCCAATTCCAGGTCCAGGGACCTCACCTTGGTATCTTGAAATCCGTCATGACAGGATAGTTAATACCAAGGAAATGAAATCAGGACATCATCATTATTATTATTTTAGAATGTGTTTACCATTTATAGCACACAACTGCCTTTATGTTTCCTTCATGACCACTATAAAGGCATGGCTGTCTTGAGTTAAATCAGCTGTTGACATTATTAGAAAGGCAATAGATTCTGGAAATAATTGCCCAATAATTTAAACTTAGTCTTGATTATTTAGGGGACTGCCAACGTGTGTGTGTGTGTGTGTGTGTGTGTGTGTGTGTGTGTGTGTTTTAAAGAAGACAAATAAGACCTCAATCTTAATATTGAGGCTATCAACACATTTAGGTCATTACAGCTGTTTTATACAAACAGCTATTATAGTCTCTTATGAATAAACATGCTGCCTGATTTATAAAGAGGAAATTGTCTCCACTCTGTGGGGTCCCTAGGTTATCCCAAAATGCCCTGCTGTAGGGAAAGTAGGTTGGATCTAAGAAGAGTACTCAACGTGAAGAGAACATAGCCTCTGCTTCCACTAGTATGTTCAATAGAAAGAACTATCAAGTTTAAGAATTGCTGTAGCTTCTGAAATGCTGTGCTATGTGAATTAATAAAAAGGTAGACTTCTGAGCAAAGATAATTACCAGGGAAATTGTATAATGATGAAAGGGTCAATCCTTTCATCCAAGAAGACAGAGAAATCTTAAATATGTATGCCCTAAATAATGGAGCCACAAAATATGTGAAATAAAACTGATAGAACTGAAAGGAGAAAGAGACAAATCCATGATTTTAGTTGGAGACTTCAAAACCATTCTTTCAATAAGATATAAAAAAACGGGCAGAAATTCAGCAAGGATTTAGGAGAACTTAACAGCACTAGGACCCAATCAACATTTATAGAACACTTCACCGAGTAACAGCAGAATACATGTTCTTTTCAAACACCCACAGAACATGTACCAAGATTCACCGTATCTTGCACTACAAAACAAACCTCACCAAATTTAAAAGAATTGAAATCATACAGGGTATGTTCTCTGATTACAATAGAATCAAACAAGATATCAATAATAGAAAGTTAACAGAAAAATATCTGAATGCTCAGAAACAAAACAACATACTTCTAAATATGGGTAGGTAATCCTGAGGTCAAAGAGAGAGTCTCAGAGGAATTAAAAAGTTCATTGAATGGAATCCAAATAAAAATAAAACATATCAAAGTGTGTGGGACACAGCTAAAGCAGTCCTGAGAAAGAAATTTATAGCATTAAAGGAAAAGTGCTCGAATCAATTGAAGAAAAGTCCCAAGTCAATAATAGAAACTTCAGCTTCAAGAAATTAGAAAAAGAACAAACCCAAAGCTGAGAAGAAGGAAGGAAATAATAAAGATAAAAGTAGAAGTTAATAAAAAACAAAAGCAGCAAGGAAAATTAAAGAAGCAAAATGCTGGTTCTCTGAAAAGTTCAATAAAATTGACAAACTGCTAGCAAGGATGACCAAAAAAGAAAAAAAAAAAGACACAAGTTACAAGTATTAGGAATAAAACAGGAGATATCACTACGGACCCGACAAACAACAACAGAGAGATAAGGAATTACAGCTAACAACTCTACACATAAATCTGACAACTTAGATGAAGTGAACCATTTCCTCAATACACACAAACTACCACAACACACCCAAGATGAAGTAGGTAATTTAAATAGCCTTATAACAATTAGGAAACTAAATTTGTAATTAAAACCTCCAAAAGAAATATCTAGGCCCGGATGTTTCCACTGAAATATTCTATTAAATGTTTAGAGAAGAATGAACACCAACTTAAATAATCTTTTCCAGAAAATAGAAGAGAAAGGAACACTTTACAGCTCATAATAGGCTAAAGAAGAAAAATCATATGATCACATGAATGGATGCAGAAAAAATATTTGACAAAATTCAACATACCCATTCATGACAAAACCTCTCAAAAAATAATAGAGGGGAACCTTTTCAATTTGATAAAAAACATCTACATAAAACCTATAACTGACATCATGCTAGTGGGAAAAGATAACGTTTTCCCTCTAAGATTGGGAATGAGGCAGGTGTCCACTCTCACTACCGATATTCAACGTAGTCCTGGAAGTTCTAACCAGCATAAGGCAAGAAAAGCAAAGAAAAGGCATACAGGTCAAACAGGAAAGAATAAAAACTGTCCCTAATTGTAGAAGGCATCATAGTCTATGTAGAAAATTCCAAGGAATCTACCAAATATTTTCCAGAACTAGTAGATGTGTTTAGCAAGCTTTCAGAGTACATGATCAACACACAGAAATCCTTTCAATAAAAATTTTTTAAAAAATTAAAAAAATCAATTATATTTTTATACACTAGCATTTAGGAAGTGAAAACAAAAATACAATAACATGTATAACCAAAAAAAGAAAAATATTTAAGTGTAAATCTAACAAAATATGTGTAAGACTTACGCAGTGAAAGCTACAAACTGCTGATGAAAGAAGCAAAGATCTAAATACCATGTTCATAGACTGGAAGAATCCATACAGTAAAGACATCAATTCTCCACAAGTTTCACATACAGGTTTAACATAATTCCTTTCAATCTCAGCAAGATTTTTGTAGGTATGGACAAGACTATGCTAAAATTTTTATGGAAAGACAAAAAGAATAGTTAAAACAGTTCTAAAAAAGAAGCATAAAGTGTTTCTCACCCGCAATGCCTATTTTCTACTGTATAACTTCAGCTCCTGGCCAGAGCTGATAGGACAAATGAGGGCTAATCTGTTAGCTGATGTGAGACCCAAAAAGACAAGTCAAAGGAATGATCTGGACGAACAGAATCCCCTATTTTGAGAGTCTGAATTGGGAGATTTAGGACTACAGAGGGCAGTTAGCTGTGAGAGCAGATTTTGCAAGTTCATGTACAGTCAGGACTAAGGAGATAATAAGGTCATAGGCAAGGTGGAATTAAAGAGGAACACACATTGGCAGTAAGCAGAAGGAGACATCCGTCAAGAGGAAACAGATGAGATGTGTAGAGGGATACATGGACATAGTGAGAGACACAGTCCCTGAGGGAGTAAATTTCATTCCTTGTGACTTTCCAGGTTTCCTAAATCCCAACTGTGCTATGGTTCCTGATCTTGGATTTCTGTGGGATTCCTCAGAGTATTTTTATAACACATCTCCTCTTCTTGGACTTGCCTGATGTGGGCTGTGTCCCCTGTACCCAAGGAGATGTAACTAACACAGTACAGTAAGCAAATCTCTCTCCCACTTAAAAGAATAAAACAATGGAGGTGGCAAGATGTGAGCATTTGTTGTATCTTGTCCCTCTGCTCTTCCCTTTCTGCTGCCTCCTGAAAATTAGTCCTTGTTCTCCTGCCAGCTTCTTTGACTTCCGATCAAGTGAATCCCCTGAAGTGAATTCCGGGGAGGAGGGGAGGAGAGAACCCCTCAGGGGGTGGGCCTCCTGTTAGAGCCTGGCGTGCCCTGGAGGATGAAGCTATTCAACAGCCCTTCAGTCATTTTGTGGGAAAGAGAGAAGGATGGGGTGTGCCCAGAGTCCTCTTTTTTTGTGTAGCTTTTAAAATATCCTCTTACTGATGGTACTGTGGTAGGGGGAGCACAGTTGCCTGCTGCGTAGGGAAGAGAAGTGGGAGAAGCAGCTAGATGGAATGCATATGTCTTGGGTTGGGGGGATCAGAAGCACTGGATTCTCACCTTGGCGCTGTCATTGGTACTAGATGCATGTCACCTTATTGAGACTTGTTTCCTCCATTTGTAAAGTGGGGATAATAATCTTCTAATGTGAGAACATTCACAAAATGCAAAGAAATTGTGGTTATTTCAGCATATGGCATGGCTTCTGCTTAAACCTCCGTCCACTCTCCTCCTTGTTCCTTTTGCTTTGGTTACACTGGCTTCCTTGCTGTTTCATACATGGTAGATCCCATCTGGCGACTTTCTTTTCCAGGGGAAAAATGAACCATTCTTTTTTTCTACACTCAACTGCGGCAATATGAAATTTCCTGGTAGGAGTTCTCTTATTCAGGCAAAAAATAGTCTCTGTGGATACAAAAATGGGTGCTTCCAGGTACATCCTATGCATATTTTATGGGGACACTTTGCCCTGTAGTGGTACATGTTAAAGATGTGTTGGAGAAATGAAAAAATATTCCTGAGACCTTTTTTTGTGTACCTCCAGAGAGTCATCTGTACTTTGCAACTTGTGCTTTTCCAACACTGAGATGGTCACCAAACAGCAGGAAATGAAAAGGCGATAAGAGAGTCTTCTTTAAGGGCATCAAATAGATGCCTGGTGCTCCTTTTCCGCAGCCCTGTGGGCAATGGGTTGGGAATCCAGACACCACAATCTGTGGACTTGTGCTCTCTTTATTCAGTCTCATCACACCCATTAACTCTTCCTTAAGAGTTGAATGCTTTCCTCAGTATTCCCAGTAGCTAAGCACAGGGCCAGGTACATGGCTGGCTGCGTGGGGTAGTGGGAAAAAAATGAACCACAGGAACTCAAATCAGGGGATGGGAACAGGGAAGGTTTGTGGACATCGGGCTTTTATTAGAATACTGTGTTTACTTGGAGGGTCCCCTATTTTAAACAAATTGGAGAGGCCCGGGGAGAAAGTAACCAAATGATTGAAAGAATTGCATGTGGCTTATTTAGCTAAAGGTTTTGTAAGACTTCACTTAACCCAGGGGGAGGGAAATTGCTTTGCTTCAATGCCATGCATTTTTCATCTGTTTGTGTTTAAACAGCAAACCCAAACTGGATTCTCTTCAGGGCCTGGAACCCGGTGGGTGCTCTGGGAATATGTGTGGAATGAATGATTCAGTGTTTTCCTCCTGAGTTGCTGATTCCTGGCTAGCCAAGATACTGTCTTCCTCTTTCAAGGGCTGGTTATGCTAAGAGGCTAGAGGCGCAAAGGAAAGAAGATTGATTTGTAAATCAGGTATAATCACTCTATTCCACATCAGGGAAGATGTCTTACTGAGTGTGTGTGTGTGTGTGTGTGTGTGTGTGTGTGTGTGTGTGCGCGCGCGCGCGCGCGCGTGCATATTTGGGAGAAAAATATTAGAATATTCTGGGGAGAAAAATCATTTCCAAACCACAAATTGACTTGACACAGCCTTAAAAGAGCAACTGAGAGTATTGTTAGGTGTAGGGCTGAGGCCACTGGCAAGGCTTCTGGGATGGTTTGAGTAACTGGGTTGGGGGGTCCGGAAAACTTGCTCGAATGGGTCCCGCCTGTCATTGCTGGTTCGCTGTTGCCCTCTACTGGCCAAACTGTTGTAGTCCCAGGAAACTGCAAATCTCCAGGAGCAGCTAGGTTCTGTTTCCAGTAGGAGCTCTAGGCCTCTTTCCCATCAAAGGGGGAAATGCAGCTAGTGCTGAGGAATGGTAGTGGTGGGAGGATGTGGGAAATTCTCTGCCAGGAGAGACAGGCTGTCATCACTGAGGGGATGACTCTTATGATTCTAATTTTTCACTCTATGCTCTGCTCATTTGCTAAGACCTTGCTCTCTCTTTGGCTCTGTGCTGGGCACAGTGAGGGGACCCAGATAGGGCTCAGTTGCTGTTTCTACAGCAGAAGGTCTCCCATCAAGTGTGGGGAGAACGGAAGGACAAGTACAGAAAATTGTGACTAAGGCCACAACTGAAGCGTTGGTAAAGGCTGTGTGTATTTAAAGGAAAGAGAGATGGTATCTGTTTGGGGGTGAGGGAGGTGAGGTGAAGGGGACATTAAGCAGATAGCACTGAAGCTGGGAACTTGAAGGATAGGTGATTTTTTTATTTAAAAATATCTCTTTTAATATTACTCAGCCATAAAAAAGGATGAAATCATGCCATTTGCAGCAACATGGATGGACCTAGAAATGATCATATTAAGCAAGCCAGACAGAGAAAGACAAATATCATATGACATCACTTATATATGGAATCTAAAAAGATGCAAATGAACTTATTTATCAAACAGAAATAGACTCACAGACATAGAAAACAAACTTACGGTTACCAAAGAGGGTGGTGGGAAGGGGATAAATGAGGAGTTTGGGATTAAAATATACACACTACTATACCTGAAATGAATAGCCAAGGGGGACCTGCTGTGTGGTGCAGGGAATATCTTGCGGTAACCTGTGAAGGAGGAGAACGTAAAAGAAGAATAAATATGTGTATGTGTGTGTATGTGTGTGTGTGTTTGTGTGTGTGTGTGGATGGCTGAATCACTTTGCTGTATACCTGAAACTAGCATAACATTGTGAATCAACTATATTTCAATAAAAATTTAAAGAACTATCTCTTTTATCATAGCAGTAGAAAGTTTACTATAAAAAAGTAAACGTTGGCTAAGAAAAGCATGAGAAGAAGTGAAAGTTACTCAGAATCCCACCACTCAGAAATAATCAGAGATAACATTTTTTTGCCAGATCTTTATTGGAGTATAATTACTTTTCACTGTTGTGCCAGTTTCTGCTGTACAACAAAGTGAATCAGCTGTATTTATACATATATCCCCATATCCCCTCCCTCTTGAGCATCCCTCCCACCCTCCCTGTCCCACCCCTCTAGGTCATCACCCATCACTGAATTGATCTCCCTGTGCTATGCAGCAGCTTGCCACTAGCTATCTGTTTTACATTTGGTAGTGTATATATGTCAGTGATACTCTCTCACTTCATCCCAGCTTCCCATCCCTCCCCCACCATGTTCTCAAATCCTTTCTCTACGTCTGCATCTTTATTCTTGCCTTGCCGCTGGGTTCATCAGTACCATTTTTTTTTTTGAATCCGTATATATGCGTTAGCATACGGTGTTTGTTTTTCTCTTTCTGGCTTACTTCACTCTGTGTGACAGACTCTAGGTCCATCCACCTCACTACAAATAACTCAGTTTCATTCCTTTTTATGGCTGAGTAATATTCCATTGTATGTATATGCCACATCTTCTTTATCCATTCATCTGTTGATGGGCATTTAAGTTGATTCCATGTCCTGGCTATTGTAAATAGTGCTGCTATTTTTTTTTATTTAAAGAAAATTTATTTTCAGGTGTTATAGTGACTTTTCAGTAAAATTAAAAAAAAATCATATTAAAAACCTTGTTCTGGGCAAAAATAATACACTTAGTACTAATAATATATTTCACCTTAACATAATCATATTGAAAGTTTATCTTTTACATTTGGTTGCTCTTCATTGTGCCTCTTCTTTTAAGTGACTGTCACCTTCCCAAAGAACATTGTGGTACATGCATTATGGTTTTCTCAGGGTATGTGCCCAGTAGTGGGATTATTGGGTCATATGATACTTCTATTTTTAGTTTTTTAAGGAACCTCCATACTGTTTTCTATAGTGGCTCTACAGGGCTAACATTTTGATCTACATATTTTGTTGTTGTTGTTGTTGTTACAAAATTGGAAGTACACTGAAGGTACCATTTTATATCCTGATTTTTCTCACTCTTTTGGTATGAACATTTTCCCAATGTTACTGCTTTTTTTTTTTTTTTTTATTTTGAAAATGCTTTATTTTATGAGGGAGTATTTCAATGCGTAAATCCAAGGAGAGGATTCTTCAAGCAGCATGAGACAAAGCATACAGGTTGCACTGCACAAGAATTGTTAATTCCTCACTAATTCATTTCAGAAATATTTTTTGAACACCTACTGCCTGGGAGACACAGTGCTAAGAACGGACTCTGTCTTTGCGATGTTCACAGTATAGGAGAGGAGACTGACATTAATTTGGCGATCATAAACATAACTATAAAATTGCACCTGGGATAAGTGCTGTGAAGGAGAGATGTGCAGTTCTATGGAAGTACATATTAGAAGAGACGTAGTCACAGAGGTCTGGGAAAGCTTGCCAGAGTAAGGAGTGATCGAGCTTAGCACTGTAAGAGTTAAGCAGGTAAAGAAGATCAGGAAGGACATGGCTGGCAAAGGGAACAGCATGGGCAAAGTCCCTTCAGTAGGAGTGGGCGTGGTGAGTCCAAGAAATGGAAAGAAGATCAAGAAGGGAATGCAGAGGGGTGGCCTGAAATGTTGTTGAAGAAATAAGGAAGGCCCGACACTGCAGAGCCTCTTAGACCAGGTGAAAAATTTTTAGCATTTCTCATACGAGCTATGGGGAATTGTTGAGGTGTTTGAAGACAGAGTTGGGAGGTAAAGGCCAGATTTGTTTTTAAAAAGGTCTACCTTATTGCCTTATCATGACACGGCTGGGAGGGAACTAAAGTAAATGTAGATAAACCAGGTTCAGGTGGCTGACAGCCCAAGCCCACCGAGAAGAAGACTGCAATGGTCCAGGCAGGAGATGTGGGAAGACTGGATTAGGATGGAGAGAAGCGGACGATTCTGAGAGATGTTTGGGGAGTAGAATGTTTAGGACTTGGCATGTAAGGTGAGGAAATAGGATGAGTCCAGAAAGATTCCTAAGTCTCTAGTGTACATAACTGGATGGATGGAGGCTTTTCCTCCAAGATAGGGAACACTGGAAGAGGTAAAAGTTTGGAGGGGACCGTCATAGATGCTGTTTTGGGGGAGAGGTTTCCCAGAGAGAACAATTCCAGGGGTGGCATAGATCATCATATCAGCTCCTTCCAGAGATGGCTCTTAATCACACTTGCACACCACACTGGAGCATCCTCTGTGGGTGAATGGCCCCATGGAGAAACACAGCACTATGCCTGGATTTGCTGTCTCCACACTTATTTCAGGTCCTTGAACTATGGCTTGCTGGGTGTAAAGCACTGGGCAAATCATTTTAAGGGTCTCTGGACCTTAGTTTCTCGTCTTTAAAATGAAGCCAATAGCTTTTCATCCAAAAGATTGTTGGGAGGACTAAACAAAAATATTGATATTCAAGGGCTTTGTGAACCTCTGTGAACTGCACAAACACGATATGTTATTGTTATTCCGACTCCTATATTTGTTCTGAATATTACCGCCAAACTTAAATTATATTAATATTAGGAATATAAAATTCAGTGTTTTCTCCAAGGGTTCTTTGGGGCAAAAAGCTGTGATTGAAGTCTAAATAAATAAATTTACCACCCAGAAGCTAGAGATGGTGGCCCCAAACTATTTATAAGCCTGTGTGTTTACTTGGATTCAGACTTTCCCGACATGTAAATTATGCAGTCTGTGTCACAGCAGAGCACTCTGTTCCTAAAAAGAATTCTTTTTTTTTTTTCTTGAATCCATCTTTACCTTTTAAAATAAATCTCATTATGGAGTGCTGACATTTTCAGTAAAACCATTCAACCAAAATCTGAGGATTTTTTAGACTAAAAACAAGTCTGGTTTATTAGGCAGCAGCTTAAAACTTGCTGCTAAGTAGATACAATCTATTTAGAGAAATTTATGTAGATATCTGATAAACATTTCAGAATCCTCATCTCTTTCTGACTAAGACTTAAAGTGTGAAACAGATTATCAAGAATTCTCTCCTCTTGGTGGAGTAGAAGTTGAGTATTGCAGCATTGTTGAGGTGGATGGAAACCATAGGACCAAGATTTAAACCAGATCTCTTGACTCTGTATCTTTAACTCTACTACCATATTCTAGCTGAGTGACTTTTGATGTGACCTTCTTCAAAGTGTGGTGGGGAGATGTAGAGCTACTACTTGTACATGCATAATGGCTGGCATATAATAAGGCCATGATCTCATCTTTCTTTGCCTCCTACTGTTTCTCCCTATTTCGTCCTCCTTCATCTCCCCCTTTCTCTCCTTCACGTCTCCTCTTGTTCCTCCTCCTGTCGATTAAACGTCTAATTTAGTCTTGCCTCTCTGTCTTTGTCCTTCATTGAGGAATGGCATATACTGGGGGTTACCCAAGGTCACTTAGTCACTTAGGTCCCTGCCAATGATAATAACAGCTTATTTATAAACCACCGATAGAGAATCGCGTTGCTTAATCCTCTCCCCAAACTTATGAGATGAGTACTGTCTCCATTTCACAGATAAGGAACATAAGCTACAGACAGGCTGAGTGTCCACTCTTATAGAGTTAGTCATTGGTAGAGCTGGAAGTTTTCACTGCCACACTCATCCAGCCCAAAGGCCTCCAAAATGCTTATGACTGGCACTCATTTATGCACTCAACAGATATTTATTTAGTTCAGGATATTTGACAGGAACAGAGTAAATAGTCCCGCAGGCATAGTCTCTGCCCTCATGGAGCGCGGGCGTGCGTACACACACACACACCCGCACACACGCAGGAATGATGCTCACACCATACTCACTGGCATCGCCCTACCCTCTATAATTTGGTGTCCATTCTGATTCGTCAGCGTTCGCGTGGTACCAGTTACTAAATATTTTACATACTGTTCTTTCTTACAAACTATGGTAAGTGCTGAAAATGAAAAAGGGTCATGATCTTAGAGAAAATGTAATAGGGGGACAAGTTTACCTACGAGTTTAAGAAATCTTCTTTGAAGGAGGCATTTGAACCATGGCTTGGACAAGTTTTCTCAGCCTGCTGCGAGATGATGCTGGGCAGAGGCCAGACCATACAGGGACCTGTAGTCCATGTTAGGTAACTTGGATTTGGTCCTGAAATCAAAAGTATGCCATTTTATAAAGTGAACAGGGGAATAACATTATTCCTTTTGTATTTTGAGAACAGCACTGTGGGTACTGTGTGAGAATGGATGGGAGCAGGGTTCCCAGTCCTAATCTGTAACTTAGATTGATTCTATGTAGTGGGGATTCAGATATAAATCAGTCACAAATCATTCTTTTCTGTCTCTTAGGGAAGACAAAACATGTACTGAAACAGTTATAAGTCATGCAGTGCTATATACAAAGGCTGTAGCCGATAGAAAAAGTGTTGTGGGTGAGAGGAATTTCAGCCCATGCTCACATTTTTTAACCAGAAGCCTTCCTTTGATTCCTTCCTGTTCTCTCTGTTGGAGAGATTCTTAACTCTCAGAATATTTCATGCGTACCCTGAAAGGCTTTCATCTCTGAAGCAAATCAGTTCAGTAAACACTTATCTAGTATCTTCTTTGTCTTTGGCTCAGAAGAATCCCACTTCACTTGTTTCACTGTATTTCTACCACAAGAAAATGATAGAATGAGCTTGAAATAGTGATAGCTTAGGTGGGGCTCAGTGGACCTATATTCAAGTCTCCATTTTACCTTCAGTCAGCACTGTGAGCTTTGGAGATTAGCATCAAATAATGCTTAGTGAGTCATCCAGATTGAGTTAGAACAAAGATTATTTTTGGTGTCCTTTGAGGAAGATGTGCTCCATGGAGGTTTTCTAGAGTACTGGGAAGACGTGGAGGAGCATGGATCAGTTGACTGCCAACATGATACAATCTTGCCGTTCCTCTAATGGATCCTGTCAAAGGTAATCATGTCTGAGCTCTGTGGCCATAAAACCTTTCCCTGTGATCCTCCACTTCCCTCCTCACTTGGTCGTGGGGCCAGAAAGAGAGAGAGGGAATGGCATTCTTCAGCTCTTCTTTCTTCTGAGGTGATCATACCTCATCATTTTCTGTGTTACTAGAAATATTTCAGTGAATGCCATCAATTTCAACTTGGAAAGATTATGCCATGGACTTTTCTTGTCTGTGGTGTTTTTTTCAGGATAGACCACTGGAACAATGAGAAGGAGAAGATTTTGCTGGTCACAGACAAGACTCTTTTGATCTGCAAATATGACTTTATCATGCTCAGCTGTGTGCAGTTGCAACGGATTCCCCTGAGTGCTGTCTATCGCATCTGCCTGGGCAACTTTTCCTTCCCTGCGATGTCACTGGACAAGTGAGTGTGATGTCTTTGACTTGGGAAAGCGGTGCAGTGGGGGTGGGGCATGCAGGGAAAACAACCACAAAGTGCAGCTCAGTACTGCAAGCTGGGAGAACCCAGGGGAGAGCAGTGAAGCTGTAGTCGAATTCATCAAACAATCCTTGAGTTTCTACTCTATGTCAGACACGAGGGATACAATTTAAAATACATTTGTATGTTAATATGGGTACCTGACAAGTGAATGGTTGAATATAAAGTGGAAAGAGCTGGGGGGACAAGGAGGAAATGTTCTTAACCTAATTCATGTGGCAGAGATCAGAGAAGCTTTCCTGGTGAAGCATTTGAGCCAATATCTGACATGGGGTAGGAGTCAGCCAAAGAAGAGCAAAAGCTTAAGAACATTCCAAGCAGAAAGAAGAGAGCAACCAAAGGAATGAAGGTGGGAAAACTGTAATGCCTTTGGGAATTGAAATTATTCTATAAAGCTACGGACAGAACCCATGATGGCTAATAGCTCTTCTTGAAAGGAGTCTCTTTGGGATCTTCCCTGGAAGCTTAGGGGAGGAGGGTACATCAACTCACTTTTCGAGATGTTGACAGTTACCAAGAGACCTGGTGAGGTCTATAGAGGAGGGCTGCTGAACTGAGTAAACTCTTGTTATGGTCTCAGAAGGAACTGACTTTCCTCAACATTTTAAATCTAAGCCAGAAGGACAGCTGTCTTCCTTTGAACCTCTGAATGTGAACTCTTCCCATGGAACTGTGAGCTCTTTGAGGGCAGGTACCTTTTGTTGTTGTCGTTGTTCTTTAAGCACCTGGCTGAAAAATCTTTCTAAAATACTGAAAAAAGCATAGGTTGATCAAGTGATTGGTTTTTCTTTCATAAGGCATATCATATCAAAGACCTGTTTTTTATTTGCTCTTTTCATGGATGTTAGAAACGACTGATTTAGTTCACTGATTTTTGAAATGGTGGGTTTTTCAATAATATAGGCACATGGTAAATATATGTTTAAACATTGCAAAAAGTTATTTACTGTCAGGATATCTCTACTAGCCCAGACTTTCAGTTTCCTAGCATTATCTCCATAGGTGATGGACGTTTCATGTGTTTTGGGTTTTTTTGTTTTGTTTTGTTTTGTTTAAGAAATAGTCTGTAAACACATAAGGATAAAAATGTCTTTGGATGTATGTATGTGTGTTTATATGTATTTGTAATACATATTGATGCACACATTTATCATAAATTATTTTACAGTGGGTACACATACCATAAAATGCCCTGCCTCAAGCTATTTTACCCAAAGATGTACCTTGGAGAGTTTATTACATAATCATGGAAAGATTAACTTCAGTCTTTTTAGTTGTGCAGAATATACCATTCAAGTCTATTCATCTAGCCTCTCATTAATGAATATTTATTTTAACCTCTTCTACTACAAACAAAACTGCTATAAATATCCTTGTTTATAGGACTTTGCATAAATGTGCAAGTGTGTCTGTAATGTAAATTTCTGCAAGTGGAAATATTAGGTCAAAAGTCATGTGAATTTTAACTCATAGATACTGCCAAATTGCCTTCCAGGTTATGCTCCCATGAAGTATGAATATCCTTTTTCATGCACTCTTACCAAGATTGTGTTTTGTGAAACTCTTGATCTTTGCCAGGGAGATAAAGAAAAATATTTTTGTTTTAATTCCATCGCTAGAATTTGAAGGAAGCTGAGGGTGTTTTTCTTATGTTACAAAATAATTTTATCTTTCTGTGAACTGCCTATTTTTGACTATACCACATGATTTTTTCTACTGAGATATTGATTTTTTCTTATTGATTTATAAGAGATCTTTATGTATGAAAGAACTTGGTCCTGTTTCTGCCATATATATTGTGAATATTTTTTCCCATTTGTCATATCTTTTTTAACTTTATAATGCTATTTTTTACTTTCTTTGAGTTTTAGGTTGTCAAATGTATCAGTCTTTTAAGACTTCTAAGTTTATTTCTTTATTTATTTTTTTTGAGAGAGGTTTTCTCCAAACTGAAATTATAAAATATATTTCCAAGTTTTCTTCTAGTTTTTTAATAATTTTATTCAAAAATTATTAAATTTATGTTTCATCTGGAATTTACCTGAAGTAAGGAAAAAGATAAGCAATCAGCTTTATTTTTCTATCCAGATGGCAGGCTAGATTTCTCAACATCATTTATTCAGTACTCTCCTTTATCAATATATATTTTACCGTGTGTACTTCTATTTATTTCTGAATTACCCATTCCATTTATCTGTTTATTAGAGTGCAAAATTGTTTTAATTATTATAACATTTTATTGCCATTTTAATATCTAGTAGAGTTACTCCCCTCTAATTAATCTTCTTTTTAAAAGAATTTGTTTATTTATGCATATTTATTTTTCCACCAGCTTGCCTAATTAAAAAAAATTCTGTTGTTAATAGGATTTTCAAATATTCAATCAACCATTCAGTCTTAAGATAAACACATTTAGTCATGGTGTGTTATCCTTTCTATATACTGTTGAATTCAGTTTGCTAATATTTCATTAAGGAGTTTTGTGTTCATGAGGATATTAGTCTATTATTTTCATTCTTTTGTAATATCTTTGTCAGGTATTTGGGTTATGCTGGCCTCCTAAAACAAGTTGGAAAATGTTCTCTTCTCTTTTATTTTCTAAAAGATTTTGTGTATAAGTGGTGTTCTCTCTTCCTTGAATGTTTGATAGAATTTACAAGGGAAATTTTCTGGGCCTGAGATTTCTTTGTGGCATAGTTTTAGATAATAAAGTTAATTTCTTTTATAAATATTGAGTTACTCATATCTTTCTCTTCTGTGTTAATTTTGGTAAATTGTATTTTTCAAGGAATTTGTGGTTGAAGATCTTTTATCTAAAAACATAAAGTTATTATTCCATTATTATCCCTTTAATGTCTTCTTTCCTGATATTGGTGATCTGCATTCTCTCTCTCTTTTTTTCTGTTGATGAATCTATTGATTTTGATGCTTTTAACAAGAACATGCTTTTCACTTTGCCAATTTCATGATTGTCTGATTTCTATCTAATTGATTTCTACTATTTTCTTTCTTTTTTCTTCTACTTACTTTTGGTTTATTTTTTCTTTTTTTAACTTCTTAATTTGGAACCCAAGAGCATTAATTTTAGGCCTTTCTTCTTTTCTGATGTGAGCATTTAAATCCATAAATTTCCTTCTAAGCTTTCGCTACATCTCACATATTTTAGTAAGTAGTCCTTATATTACTATCATTCAGTTAGAAATATTTTCTAATTTTTCTTGTGATTTCTTCTTTTTGACCCATGGTCACTTTGGAAGTTATGTTAGCAAATTTCCAAATATTTTGAGTTTTCCTAGGTATTTTAATATTATTGAATTTTATTTTAGAGAACATACTGTCTTTGATTTTAATCCTTGCAAATGTATTGAGACTTGTTTTATTGACTAAACTATATAGTATATTTTTGTGAATGTATCGTGCATTTGAAAAGAATTTTGTGTGTGGTCTTCTATAGATCAGTTAGTTCATTGTGTTTGATAGTGTTGTTTAGATTATTTATATTTTTACTGATTTTTGTCTAGTTTTTTTTTTTTAAACCAGTTACTGAGAGAGGAGTGTTAAAAGCTGCTGTTCTTGTGTGAGTTTCTCTTGTCTCTTTAATTTTATTATTTTTTGCTTCAAGTATTTTGAGAATCTGTGTTAGATTCATACACATCTATGATTGGTATGTCTTTTTGATGAAGTGAACCTGTTTTCATTATGAAATGTTACTCTTTATCTCTGGCAATATTCTATGTCTAAAATTCTATTTTATATCTCATTATAGCCACTCCATCATTTTTATGCATATTTTTGCATAGTATTTGTTTTTTCATCCATTTTCTTTCTCTTTTGTATTGTAAGTGCTTTTCTTGTTGAGATCACATAATTGGGTCATACTTTTAATCTGTTCTGATGATCTCTGCCTTTTAATTGAAGTGTTTAGTTCCTTCACATTTTATGTAATTTTGATATGATTGAAGATAAAGCTACCTTAACTTGTTTTCTGTTTCCCCCTTCTATTTTTTATTTCTTTGTCTTCCATTTATATCCCTTCTCACTACATTTTATGTTGCAGTTCTCATGCATATTATTTTTATGTGCATTTCAACCCCCAAAGTATAACATTTTAAATTTTGCTTTAAGAAATCATATGCATTTCAAAGAAATTAGGATACAAAATTGTCTTTTCTATTTATACACGTTTTCATTTCTGATGCTCTTCATTTGTTCCAGGAAATTTGAGTTTCTCTTCGATATCATTTTCCTTACACATGAAAAATCACTTTTTAGCATTGTTTGTAGTGTAATCCACGGTAATAAAATTTCTTATTTTCTTTCTTTCTTTTTTTTTTTTGGAAACGGGAAATCTTTATTTAGCCTTTATTCTTAAAGAATATTTTCTCTAGCTAGAAAATTCAGACTTGACATTTATTTCTTTCAGCATTTTCAAGATGTTGTTCAATTGTCTTCTGGCCTCCATAATTTTTGAAAAGAAGTTCACAGTTATTTGAACTACCATTCCTCTGTATATTCTCTAGCTGCTTTCAAATGTTACCTTTATCTTTAGTTTTCAGAAGTTTGACTATAATGTGCCTACTCCCTTGAGTTATGTTATTAATTTCCAGTTTTATTACATTGTGTTTAGAGAATGTCTTCTTTACTATTTCTACTCTTTGAGATTTACTGAATATTTTTACATTTCAATAGTTAATTTATATCAATATTTCATAAATACTTGAATGTGCACTTTCTGCTTCCTTTGTATAGAATTCAATAAGTGGTGCTTAGATTCATTGTTGTTATGTTATTTGTGTCTTGTCTGTCTTTGCCTATTATTTATTAATTAAATTTTTTTTGGCTACTTGATCTATCATAGACTGAGAGAGAATTAAATTTTGCTTAATTACTATGCTTTTTTTTATACTTTGTGGCTTTGCATTATGATTATTGGTATTGTCCTATTTGATGTAGGAATGTTATAGATGTTGAATCCTTATTTTAGATTCTAATCTTTTTCATTATAGAGGTTATCTCCTTTAATGTCATGCTTGCTTTTGTTCTTGTCTGCTGAATATTGCAAACCTTATATCCTTTTTATTTGAATTTTCTTCATATATTTCTGCCTGTTTTCTACTTTAAACTTTTGGAGTTCATTTTTTGGTGTGTTCTTGTGTGCAGCACATAAATGAATTTTACTTTGTGATCCAACCCAAGGGTCCTTTTTTTTAGTTGGTAAGATTAACCTATTTATAAATATTGATATGACAATTACTGTCTTAGTTCTTCCATCTTGATTTTTGTATTATTGTATTTCTCTAAACATATTACCATATTTTCTATATTTCCTTTGCTTTCCATTGAGTGTATTTTTCTTTAAGCAAGAAAGTTTATAGTCTTTTTCTACTAGTGATTACATATGTAGCTCATGGTAATCAAAATTCTATCCTTTTTGAATATTATCTATTTACTTCCTAATAGAAACTAATTTACATTAACAACCCACTTTTTCATCTTTTTATACTCCTCTATCATTCATTTTTTAAAGTTGCTTATGATTATTGTTATTAGTTCCATCATGCTTATTTATTTAAAGAATATGATTCCACTTGATATGCCATCATCAGCAGTGTGTATTAAATCTCCATTGTGAAACATAAGAAATCTACATATTCATACTATTCACTTCTCTCATCCCTCACTTCCTTTCTTTCATTAGTTTTGCCAGATAAATTTCATTTTTTATGGCATGTTTTATTTGATTACCCATGAGGCACCCAATTATTACCATAGAGAGTTGGTATAATTCTAGCCCTCCTAATTAACGTGAGTGGCTTTATTCAGATTTTCATTCTGAGGTTAGAGTAAGAAAGCCTGTGCCAGCAGCTGGCAGGCTGTTAAAAATTAAAGGGCTTTCTCAGGGGCCCCAGTGTGATGAAGGGGGTGGTTTTTGAAGTTCTCAGTTTTTTAGCAAACCTCTGTAGTAGAGCTCTGGACTAGGGGTAGATTCCTGGATTTCAGTCCAAATTTTATAACTGTTAGCTTTGTTTCCTCATCTATTGAAAGGTCCTTCATATTGCCATTCTGTTTCATTAATAGTCTTATTGTACAGCTCTAATGAGATAGCTTGAAAGCACTTCGTAAAATGCCTCACAGATACCAGGTGTTGACAAGTTCTGATTTTCTCTCAGATAATAGCTTTTGTTAACATGAAACTGAGTAGATTAATTTGATTGTTATCTTTATTTCCAAGTCAGTTGGCCCTTCTTGGTTGGGCGTTATAAGTCAGAGGTCAGGCAGCAGCAGGTAGAGAAAGGAGGAAGAGACAAGGGAAAATCAGCTGCTAAATAATCATGAACTGACTCCAGAGGAAAGCCTGAACAGAGTGAGCAAATTCCCTTGTTATCAGAAAATGCAATGACTTAACATTAGCACCTGCTGGGTGTACATGGTGATGCTGACACTATTTACCAAGAGCTCTTACCTCCTTTGTGCCATTTGACCTTCAACACCAAGAATAAATAGCATGGATTGACTGCATTGTAGATGTAAGAGAAGTGAGACAAAGAGGGGTCCAGGGATTCAGGCACCACCAGCTATTTAGTATTAGGGTTGGGTTTCAAAATCAATTATTCCAACTTTCTGTTCAGTTTTCTTTTTTTTAATAAATAATATTTTATCTCCTTTTTCTCCTCTTTTCCCTCCCCCCTTCTTTCCCTGCCCTCCCTTCTTTCTCTCTCTATGATCTTGACTCTGTTTTTTCATCCTCTGTCCTCTCCTTTCCTCCTCTCTGACCCTCTGGGTGAAGATAGCCTCTGCTGTTAATGTAGCTTCTGCTTCTGTTACGAAGCCACAAAGAGGACTATTGGAACTTAGCAGAATGCATGCCAGCATATCCCACGTACTGGTGCTTACAAAACAGACTTGTTTTGTCTTATTCACTGTTTTGCCTTTGGCTTAATGTGAAGTGAAAGGGTGATGAGAAGAGACAACTAGAGGCTATGGATCATTTATTTGTGAGATGAAGGAAGATTCTCTTTGAATTAGAGCATTCACCAGACACAAAACCAGGAAATGGTAAAAGGTCTGGTTTATTCTACAGGGTACCTAGTTTAACTAGTTGCTAGTACATAGCTTTTGTTATTGTTCCTTATCTGAGATGAGGACCCTAAATCCTATTTCTATTGTAATTGGATTCATTCCCAGATTTTAATTAAAATTTAATTTTCATAATCCTGCCTCTTAGAAAAGTGGAGGAGGGAGAGGAAGACTCTGTTTCTATGAGATTAACCATGAGGTTAAAGCTGTGACCAAACTTAACCACACCACTTTTCTTACTGTTTGAATTTGGACAATATACTTTAATTCCTGGACTCTCAATTTCTGATCTATAAAATGTCAATAATAAAAATCCTGTCAGGCCTAACTCATAGGTAGCGATAGATTTAAATGATGGATATAAAAGTGTTTTGGAAATTGCAAAGTGTTAAAATAATTGTTACTTAAAGAGTTCTAAAAATCCATATTTACTTGCTAACTTTCCCATTTTTAAAAATATGCCTGCAAGAGGTAACGATGAGGAAACCGAGTGGTTAAGTGACTTGTATGTAATCAAATAGATACACGATGGTGGGGTCTGGAACATGAGATCCTCTGATTTCAAATCCTCCCTTTGTCATGCACCTAATTCTTATGGATCCTCAAATACATTGTAATTTTTGAGGATGAATGGGCCCCATTTCGTGACCTCTGTTCCTATCTGAAGTCTGAAATGAGGAGGTAAAGTGTAGATAGTATAGAGCTTAGAGAGCAGGTTCTGAAGTCAGGCTGCCTGACAGCCAATCCTAGATCTGCTTCTGGGTGACCTAGAGGAAGTCACACGACAATCCGTGCCTTGGTCTCTTCACTTGGAAACTGGAGAGGGTGATAGTATCTATCTCAGTGTGTTGAGGATTAAATGAAATAATACATATAAGATGTTTAGAAAAATATCTGGTATGCAATAAACACTTGAAGGATGTAAGCTTCTATAATAGATTTGGGAGAAAGACACTGGTTTAGAATTCAGAGATCTGGGTTCTGATCCACTTTCTTGATCAGCAGTCTTTTGCCTCACTGAATTTCAGTTTCCTCACTTATAAAATCTCTGAATTTTTTTTTAAATGAAGTATAGCTGATTTACAATGTTGTTTTAGTTTCACATGTACAACAAAGTGATTCAGTTATACATATACCTACAGACATATATATATATGTTGTTTTTCAGATTCTTTTCCCTTATAGGTTATTACAAAATACTGAACGTAGTTCCATGTGCTATACAGAAGGTCCTGTTTCTTATCTATTTTATATATAGTAGTGTGTATACATTAATCCCAAACTCCTAATTTATCCCTAAAACTCTAAAAAAATTTTTTTGTGCTTTTTGTTTGTTTGTTTTTGTTTTTGTTTTTTGGGTTTTTTTTGGTCTTGAAATCCTGTGCTTCTGTGGTACTCTATTGATACAGCAGTTTTCCCGAAGTCATTCATCTTAGAGGGCTGAATGATTTTACCTAATCAATCACTCCTGTGAAAAATATCTCAAAGAGATTTTCTGCTGGAAAATATTGTTGCCGTCACATTGATATGCCAACAAAAGCTGAGTGGGAAGGTCAGGCCAAGAAATGCCTTCCTGCAAGAGTAGGCATTGCAAATTTATCTCTCCATGCTGCTTAAAATTTGCAGTCTGCAAAATATAAGGGACAGCAATGCTGCAGGAGGAGGCTTGTAATTCGCTTGAGGTGGTCACCCCTCATCCTGCCTGTAGAGAGGCAGGTGAAAGCAGGGGCTTGGAGCTGCCCCCTGTTGACTTAGTATCAGAGAGCAGGAAGAAGGCACAAGAGAGAAGGACATCCCAGACATTATCCCAGCACCTCAGCCTTGCTCCTTTGGATCCAAAGGCCAGAGAGCTGCTCCGTGCTTCCAGAGCTCTAATTTGGCATCTCTTTTGCAGATGAGAGCTTCAAAGGGCCTCTCCTTTCTGGGTGAAAGCGGCTTGTGGCCCAGGCTGATTCTGCTGGCTTCGCGTCTGTCAGTGCATCCTAATCACTGTTATAAGTGTGGTTCTGCGGAACACCTTGTAAAATATTTTCCTATTGCTCCAGCAACATCTCCTGTCTAGACAATCTAATTATGAGCAGGGAGCAAACAGCTGAAGTCTTTGCCGCCCCCAAGGGTTGCTTAACTCCAGGAGTGGGGATGGAAGGACAGGGAAGGAAGTGTGGGTAACAGCGGTTACTTTTTGTTGACTTGACCAGAAAATTGAGAGCTCCAAAAGCATCCAGCTAACTTTTAATTAAAAAGAAATGATCTGGTGGAAGCTGGCATTTTGTTGTTTTTCCAAACTCAGTGGAGGATTAAAGGTAGCGATTCATTTCCCTCCAATCACATCTTTTTCTTGGCTTCAAAGGTGGTTTGTGGTCTCTTTGCTTAAAAAAAGGAGAAAAAAAAAAAGCCACTGATTTAATCATCTGCCCTCCCAGCAGCATTTTGAAAATAAAAAGCGACTCCCTAAATGCATGTTCTTTCCAAGTAGTAACTCGATTACATGCAGTGAGTTCTTCCTGAGCTCTGGCCACGTGGCAGGCATGATGATGACAAGGTGACGAGACCTGGATTCTGTCCCCAGGATGTTTACGGTCTCATGGGAAGACAGACACACGTGCTCACGCTAACGCTTTCATCTGGCTTTGATTACTGCTCCCGTGGAAAACCAACAGTGCCATGGGCACAGGAGAGGGAGAGGGAATTTCTCCTGGGAGATATGGGAAGGTCTTAGAGAAGAGGTAGAATCTGAGCAGGTCCTTATAAGATGAGCAGAATTTGGGCAGAGAGACAGTGCGGAGTAGTCCAGGCATAAGCCTTCAGACAAATGCCCAACGAGTGTGGTCACGCCAGGTCTCCTGCGGGGCTGGGTCCCAGCTGTTGAGAAGGTATGGTGGAAGCTTTTGAATGGTTTTGCATAATCATATGAGGTGTTTATTTTTATCTTTTGAAATTTTTATTGGCGTATAGTTGATTTACAATGTTGTGTTAGTTTCAGGTGTACAGCAAAGTCAGTTATACATATACATATATCCCCTCTTTTTTAGATTCTTTTTCTGTACAGGCCATTACAGAATATTAAGTAGAGTTCCCTGCACCATACAGCAGGCTCTTCTTAGTTACCTATTTTATATATAGTAGTGTGTATATGTCAGTCCCAATCTCCCAAGTTATCCCTCCCCCCTGCCCCCATCCCCTGGTAACCATAAGTTTGTTTTCTACATCTGTGACTCTACTTCTGTTTTGAAAGTAAGTTCATTTGTACCTTTTTTTTAAAGATTCCACATACAAGTGATATCATATGATATACGTAATATGAGGTATTTAGGTTTTAGTTGTCTTAGGATCTGAGGTGTTGACGTTTTTAGGGGAGGAGCTAAAATGATTGGCATTTTTCTTTGGGAAGATAAGGAGGGGGCAACAATGTAAGAGATGGTTTGGAGGAAACAGAAACTGGAGAAAGGGGCTGGCTAAGGGAGAGACTCTCAGATTCTCTGAAGGTAGAGTTGGGAAATTATAATAACCTGAACTGGGCCAGTGGATGAGAACAGGAGAGCATGGGTGTGAGAAGACTTGGCTGCAGTAGACGCTCTGGCACATGAGGAGCGAATTAGGTGTTCTTGGTATGGGAGGGGGAGTGGCGGAAGGGGCTGTGAGCCTACAAGTGGAAGATGCTCTTTGTGTTTATTCTTTGCAGTGCCTGCTTGGCTGCAGGAAAAAATCGATGGTTGGGATAAACTATTTATGCCACCGACATTTACTGAGCACTTGCCATTACCAGGTGCTGGGCTGGGCACTGTGATGCCATGGTCCTAAAGAGAGTTTCTGCCCCCTTGGAGTTCACAGTCAAGGGAGCAGTCAAATGATCATACCAAGAAGTATAAAATCACAACAGTGAAAGTGCTTTGAAGAAGAGATATATGGGGTATGTGAATTAAAGATTGCTAAGTAACTACTTATTTCAAAACTTGGTAGCATAGAATAAAAATCATTTCTTAGTTCTCTGTTTCTGGGTCAGGACTATGGGTGTGGCTTAGCTGGGTCCTGTGGTTCAGGTCACTGGGGCCATGGCATCCCCAGCTCACTCACGTGGTTGTTGGCAGGCTCAAGTCCTCACTGGCAGGTGGCCAGAGAGATCGTTTCCTGCTGTGTGAGCCTTTCTCTAAGGCTGCTGACAACATGGCTTGTGGCCTCCCTCACAGGGAACAAGGGATAGAGTGAGAGAGAACAAGAGAGACTGAGCAAGACAGAAGCCATGGTCTTTAGGTAGCCTAATCTTGGAAGGGACAGCGTATCACCTCCACCAGGTTCTATTCACTGGAGGCAAGTCACTACATTCAGCCCACACTCAAGGGGTGGCTGCCACACGCAGGCATGCATGTCAGGAGGTAGACATTGGAAGTCATGGGACAGGGAGCCTACCACATGAAGGCGATCAGAGCATTTATGATAGGATTCAGACCTAAATCGGAGGGAGAAGATGAAGGAAGGCTTCTCTGAGGAAGGGCTACTGGAACTGGGATTGGAAGGATGAGTAGGAGTTCACAAAGTGAGGGGGGTTATAAAGAGTGTCCAGGGAGACAGAAGAGTTTGTGTGAAGGAGGGAGAGAGCCTGGCACCTTTGAGGAACTATAAACAGGCCAACATGAGGGCCCGAGGGACACCGACGTGGAGATGAATTTCATATTTAGATGCCGATGAGTTATGGCATTTGAAAGAATTAGAGTAATTCAGTTGGTGTCTGTCACGTGCACTGGTATTCCCGAGAGAGGGAAGGGGTTCACGGTTAAAACTAGTTCAAAAGCCCGTGCTCTAAACTGTAGGGCCGTTTGTGGAACTGCTGGAAAGTGGGTCTGATTCAATGTATAAAATGAATCAAATTGCCTACTTATCTCTTAGGATAATTACTTATTGTGTAATGCAATAATATTCATAAATCGCCCTGGGCTTCTTGGGGAAAAGTATTATATAAACACAAGGCTTTATCAGTGATGACAGAAACAGATTTGAGGGATTAAAATCAGATGTGCGTCTTGATGCTATGGCATTTTACTCCCAACTAAGAGACCTGGGAAGTTCATGTGAGTTCTTGAGGAGGGTTTTAGGTTAAGAAATAGAGGCAGCAAGGTATTGGGAGGTGGATGGGATGTGTGCAGGCATGGAGAGGCAGGATGGAGGATGGGGAGTGCTCTCTTTTTAGCTCATTCACTCTGATATCGAAGGTCGCTTGCCTTTGTCAATCCAAGTCAAATGAATGTGACTACTTAGAAATGCACCATGGAGATTCTGCTGGGCTGGGAATAAGAAAATCTGAATTCTTTTCCCTATTCTGTCTTCAGTGCTCTGTGTGTACTTGAAAGAATGTTGCTTCCCCTCTCAGAGCCTTGCTTTACCCCTGTGTAACGTGAAAGGGGTGAAATTAGATAATCTTTAAGCTCTTTGCCATCTTGTGGGCCAAAGGTTTTGTAACCTTCTTTCTACCGTTGCTCCCATGAAATGAGAACAATAGGAACTCCTTGTCAGTAGTCAAGAAATATTGTGACCAATGACAGTTTTTTCTTTTGGGAGAGTTTAACATCCATGGCAGAACTTGAACTTTTGTGCATCTGTTTTGCAGACCCCGGGAAAAGATGGAACCAATGGAGAAAAAATAAGCCAGAGTTGGTGTTTGATACATTTTTTTTCCCAGTTTCAACGGACATATTCTTCTTCTTTCTTCTCTTTTTTACCTCCCTGCTCTTCTCTTGGTCCAAACTGCTTGGACCCAGCCATATAGTTCATATTTGGGGTTTAAGAGTATCCACCGTATAGAGTTGTGAGGATTAAATGAGAACATTTGAGAAGTGCCAAGCTGGTGACTGTTATAGGTGCTCCAAACATATTAGTTTCCCTTTGCTTTGCAATTTGCTCTGCTTCTTTTTTTTTTTTTTTTTTGAATTGGGGAGATGGCACTCTGTGTGTATCCTTTAAAGTATTGCAAAAAGCTAATAGATAGCCACTCCCAAAAAAGTTACCGACGGGGCAGTTAGGACATCAGATCTATGCTGTAAATTCCACAGGAAAGAAGTACGAATTATTCATTCAACTCAAGGCCTGTTCCTCTGTAGCATACTAATGAAGAGCTGGAGCCTGTTTTCTGATGGAAGTAGGAATTTGATGAGTTGGTTCCTGAAAGCCTAAGCCCTGTTAAAGGGAGATAGGAGTCTATTTCTGGGAGCAGAAATATGAAGGGGCATATGAATATGCCCCTAGGAACAAGATGGTATCCCCCAATTCAGACCAAGCAGAAGGTACTGTATAAGAAGGGACAGCCCTGCAGGCATGCATAGAGAAGTGACCTGAAACCCAATATATAGCCACCTGAAACAACCAGGATTATATTTTTTTACTATTTGGTGATGGGCCAGCAGGCAGAGGAAGCTGGTCCTAGTGTAAAACCTGATTTATAATTAAGAGCATTAAGTAATGAATAATCTTTGATTTTTTAGTTAAAAAGTTGTTTCAGCCATTTCATAGTTACAGTCTTTGTGTGTTTCCATTGCATTTTTTTTTCTCCTTCACGGTTAATTGGATATAGCTGCACCTAGATTCTGGAAACAAGCTTTAACTGTAAGAGCTTAATGTGATGATTCAACAAATGGAAGACAGTGCCTAGTAGTCTCTAGGGAAAGAGAGATGAATTATATACTGCTCTGGCCCTCAAATTGGGAACAGGGAGAGTATATAGAAAACTAATTTTCACAGGACGCATAACACGACAAACCCTAAATGAGAGATAGAAGCAATGTATTGTGGGAGCAGTGTTGAGGCAATTATTTTATTTTAAGGTTGGGAATTTTTGCTAAAGAGACAGACTGATGAATTTTTGTAGAGAAGAGTAAGGAGCCTCATAGACTGGGGGAAGAGTATTATCAAAAGGTGTGATGAAACAAAAGTGTGAAACATTGTTTCAGAAACTATGTCTAGTCTCCTCCGTGGCTGGAGTGTAGGGAGAGTGGTGGGAGAGAGCACCGGGAGAGGAGAGCCTGTTCACCGAGAGTAGTAAATGACTGAATAAGGAGTTTATATATATATTTTGATTGGCTGGTGGGAGTCATAAAGGTTTCATTGCAGAGAGGTTTTCTGCATCTCTGTGACCGTACAGCCTGTAGCACATCAGTATGTGGCAGGCACATCGCTGTGTACTCAGTGAATGGTGAGTACATGACCAGACCAGGTAGTGGTATGCAGGATGGATTGGAGCACTGAGAAAAATATGATCAGATCTTTGAGTCAGTCCTGGTGAGAAGTGTTGGATGCTTGAGCTAGGTGTGGAAAGGAGATGTCATAAATGAGAATCTGAGTATCATTCTCTTGCGGGCCACACTGATTAATGGCTTTAGACTCCAATGGAGCAAAGTCACTTGAGATTTGCTTGGATGAAGATGAAGTCTGAAAACAGAATTGCCTTGGGGTTTATGGACCTACCATCCTCAGCAAGTATCAAGTTACATCACACACTGTGATGAACTGGACAGCAGGCAAGGATTTTGTCACACATGCTCTTGACTTTGCCTTTGGAAATCTGTGCCAAGAATGCCCTGGATTTGATCTTGGGTGCGGTGCTGTCCACTCACTCATAATGCCCTGGGAGGCGTGTTGACAAGGATGGGTGGAAGGTGGGGTTTTGCTGAGCTATTTCTTGGCACACCTCTGGGAGGAGGCGTTCCCCAAATGCCACAATACTGTTATTTTTGAGTAATGGACGGAACCCAGGTGCCTGATTGGACAGGGCCACTCCCAATTTCTTCTAGATAAATATTTGGTTGCCAGGAGGTTATATTTAAATGAGAAATACCTCTTTAGGAAGTTATTGCCTAGGAATTCCTGTAGAGGGCAGGATCTCACCCCTGCTGGGAAATATTTGAGAACCACTCCAAAGTTTTTACTGCACTCACTATCCACATAGTGTGAGGGCACCCAGTTTGAGGTTCTCTAAACTCTGTTGCTCTGAATAACAAGAAAACCCACCAGTGTT
This sequence comes from Hippopotamus amphibius kiboko, assembly GCF_030028045.1. Lineage (NCBI taxonomy): Eukaryota > Metazoa > Chordata > Mammalia > Artiodactyla > Hippopotamidae > Hippopotamus > Hippopotamus amphibius. The sequence goes on from NC_080191.1 coordinate 163,925,529, forward strand.
AGAGACATTGCGTTTCTTTGGGGTGAACGCTTCTGGTCTTCAGTGTCATAATGGCAGGATTCTGAAGCACAAATGGAATCCAAGTCAGGGATTTGGCTTTAAAGAGAGACAGATCAGTTCTCTGAAAAAGAGCCTGATTCCTTCTGGAATCCAAACACAGAGCCTGGGAAGCTAGGGAATTTGGATCTTTCGGACGTAAGGCACTCTTGACTTTGCTCTTGAGGTTTGTAATCAATGTTTGAATGTTGGTTTTTCAGGCTCCATCAATTTAGCTTCTCTGGTCTCTCTATGGGGAGAATCCTTTTAGTTTATGTATTTTCTTTCCATTTTCACAGAATGAGACTATTAGGATTCAACGATTAAATCTTATAACTTTTTTTGGAATCACCTTTAGAAATTCCTCAGTTAATATCCTCGTTTTATTTATTTTTTTAACAACTCAGGACAAAACACAAAAACAGACAGCAAAAAACAAGGCATAAGCAAAAAATACAAGTAAAAAGATCACTCCAGAGTTCTGGAGCAAAGTTCATTGTTTTTGGTCCTCCTATTAAGATCCATCTTAAACACACGTTCTCCATGACAACATGTGGCATCAAGGTCACATGCTGTGACTCTCCCATGATTTTCTGAATCATCAGTTAATCACCAGTCATATATTATTTTTTGTTTTTAACACTTTGGATGCCTTTTCATTAGGGGATCCACTGACACAGATCGCGCCAGAAAAAAGAAACCTTCCCCATGTGTACCAGCTTAAATGCGAGTGAGAAGAGGCTTGTTCACCAGATGGGGCTGAGCCCCCAGGCTATGTAGGGTCTGTTTTGGTGAGAGTCCATCTGGAGGAATGACATGGAGACTGGGGGACACTTGGAATAGTCAGAGTTCAAGATTTGTTTCTTCTGATTTATTGCAGAAGAAACTGCTAATTATGATGTGTCTAAATTCTTTCAACTTGCTATTATTATACTTCAATAAATGAGAATGAAAGATAAGAAATATAGGTTTTTGAAGCTGGACAGGAATCTAGAGTATCTGGGTCAATCGTTCTCATTTTATAGATGTAAACCATGGTCTTAGGGGACTCTGGTCCAGGCCCCCAATGACAAAGCCGAGAGAAGAACTTAAAGATGGGGAAACAGCCAAGGAGATTGTTCATTGACTTAAGTCTGTAAATTCTAGCCTTTTAGGTTTTCTTCTCCTTATGCAATCAGAAAACAGGGAATCTACTTTTTAGAAGCATCTAGGGAATGACGCATTGGGCAGGTAGATGGAAGATGTAGATTAAGAGTTTGACTTTCCATAAATGAGACATTACTATTGAATATATTCTCTCTTCTTTGGACTGCTTTCTAAACATCTGCAGAGCAATGAGAGCAGTCTGTGATCTTCCAGGTGTCCTCCAAAACTAAGATTCTATAATTTGAAATTATCTGATTACTCTTAAAATGGTAATAATAATGATATACTGAGGTGAAAAAAAAGCCCAGGTGGTTTTACAGAAATTATACCACATGGAAGGGAACATGCTTGGATATCAGTGTCAGGAGTTTTCAATTTGACCTGATCCCAGCATTTAATCCCTTGTGCCTTTGTCAATTTTCATTTCTGGGGATGAGCCTTTCAAAAAAGGTTTCCCCTCATTGCTTCTTAGAATTTTCAAATAACCATCTCTTTAAATCTTAATTTTCTGAAATCCATGCAGTTCCCCTGGGCAGTTGCTGGGTGGCAGCAGAAGTGCTGAAGTGGTAGTCCATGGAAAAATCAGATTGGCAAATTGGTTTCGAGGCTCATTGAGCACTGAGTGTATGCCCTAGTCCTCACAGCAAGTGAGTGACATAGCTGGAAGGGCTGGTAGGGCTGGTAGGGCTGGGATTGGCAGGGAAGGGAGGAATCTTTCCTTTCCCCTTGTTTGTCACTGGTCAATGGGTGGTAAATAATTTGAAAAGGGTGGTAAATAATTATTGTAGCCACTACAATCTACTAAACAGCTGCTGTGGAGCAGGCACTACATTAGGCTTTTAAGATATGTCCTTGTGAATTCAAATATCAGCATTAGCAAGGTGTTTTTATCCCCATGTTACAGATGAGGAAACTGAAGAAAAGAAAAATTATCTGAACCATCCTTAAGGCCACAAAGCCAGCCAGCGCTTTACCTGGGATGAAACACAGATCCCTATGACACCAAAACCTAGACTTCTCCTACCATGGGAGTGCTGAAAAAAAATAAAGATAAAGCCAACAACGGAAATCTCATCTCTGTTTTTGAAGTGAATGAATCAATGGGTCAGGCAAAATTTTGGCTAATTTTTAATTTCATAAATGAAGAAACTGAGGCTTATTTAAAAGAGAAGTCATCTTGGCAAAGTCTGCAGTAAACAGTGAAGAGCTGGGTCTCTTGATCCCTATGCTGGGACATTTTCACTAAACCACAGTGCCTTGAAGAGATGGGTTGTTTTCTCTACATGGGCTGTCCTCTAAGATCAGTTGCACCAAAGGTAGATGGACCGTCTTAGGCTTTAATGCATAGAATTGAGATGCTGTCCATCCACTTGATGGCCCTTGTCTTTCAACACTAGCTGACTCCCGCCTGCATTTGTGATGGTGCGTGTGCGTGCTGCAGCTGCACAGAGATGTCTCGCTTAAGCCTGCCCATCATGCACATAAAGAAACTGTGAATGTGTCGCTTCTTTACTGAAGGCCCTCGGTGCCAACATTCAGACAAACTTAGCTAAATGAGTCTTAGCAGAAAATAGAAAAGAAAGTAATCTAGATATCTTGGTTATTGTACATGCTTACGTTTTACATTATTTATTTTTGGATAGAATTTATGTAAGAACTTCTTTCAAATCTTGAATGTTGGAGGTTGTATCAGAGAACTTCTGGAACTAGAATGGGCCTTAGAGATGATCTAAGTCCAAAAGAGGGAAAGTTATTTATTTAAGTCAAACACATTTACAGAATCATGGGTGACTGGGGTGTCCTGATCCCTTGGGATGGGAATTTGGGCTTGAGAACCAAGTAAACGTGGATTTGAGTCCTGACTCTTATTTACTGGTAGTATGACAAGAGGTTAAACAGTTGGTGTGTCTGAACCCCAGTCTCATCTTTAAAAATAGAGATAATTATAACTGCGGGTAGTAGGTTAGTCTAAATAAGCTAGTATATTCAGAAGCCTAGTGCCTGTGTACTTTGTTTTTCTGATCTACCCCGATGCCCCATTGTCTCTTATTTGGTTTAGATTCGAATGAGATCACGTGTTTTAGAGTTTACAGCACAGATGAGCTACATGATACAGGAGTATAACTCAGTCCCTGATGGGAAAAATACAGTGCAATCAATCCCTTTATAATTTATTTACGTCATAGGTTAACCATGTTAAAGCATGCTTTTCCCGTATGTAGTTTTAGCATCTATTATTACATTGGGATCTGCTTTGACTTGTATTTCTGAACCTGTATAATTAAGTGTTATATTATAGTGGGCTTCACAACATTGGGTAATGAAAAGAATTCTGGCCTTGTAATCAGCAGAATTTTGTGCCAACTCTACCAGGCACTAGTTGTGTGATTATAAATGCCTCCTTTTGAGCAGTATACAGGAGTATTTTAGTTCAGGTGATCTATAAGGTTCTGATAAGTTTTCAGATTTGATTGGTCTATATTTTCTTCTATTGGTATATATTGAGACTCCTGTTTATTATATCTATATTGTGCTTCTAGTGGGGTGTGAGCAAATGTCATTCTTCTAACTGAAATCAACTTCATAATGCAAGATTTAGCGACTTCCCAACTGTAGACCTCTCCTGCTAAATTGGGTGGGTTTTTTGCTTGTTTTGTTTTTGGTTTTTGTTTTGTTATTAACTGCAAAGCCTCAATACTAAATAAGATCAGCAAGTTCATGAGTCAGCTCAGGCAAGGATAGACCTTTACAGAGTACCCTAGGTTACAGGAAGATGGCACTAGAGACTCTTGTCTCAGAAAAATGATGTGGCCTGGGATTTGGAATAGAATAGAATTATAGAATCAATAACTTGGAGACCACCCAAAGCAGACATCTTCCTTCCGGTAAACCTGACAGGTGGTTATCCAGCCCCTGTTTGCAGGCTTCTGGTAAAAGAGAATTCCCTACTTCTCGTCTTGCCTGTCCCACTCTAGGAGCCTCTGGTTAGAATGGTCTTTCTTGTACTGAGTTGAAATAAGCTCCTCTTGAAGCTGTCAGCTGTTGGCCCTAGTATTGTCCTCTGTAGCTACACAGAATCAAGAGTCAGTTCATTAATTCAACAACTATTTGGTTCCTATTATATGTCAAACACTGTGCTGAGCTCTGGAGAGGCAAAATATGACATCTTATTTCAGGGGCTTAGAGTGTGGCTGAAGAGCTAGACAAGAACAATGTCAGCTGCAGTGTGATGTGGCGATTGCTGCTCTATGAAAACATGGGGACACAGAGGATTGCATCTTACTTAGAGGAGGAGGGCAGGAAAGATACCCCAAAGAGTTTGAAAATCAAATGTTTTTGTGTCCTCCTTCATCTCTATCCTCTGCAGGTTAACTGTACTTCTAGGATGTGACAGGCAGTGTAATTTTGGAAGTCACAGAAAAACTCGGGTGACTTGAGTTCTGATCTCAGTTTTGCTACCATTGTTCCTGTGAGACATGGAACATGTCAGCCTATGTCCCATTGTAGAGGATGCAAATAGCACCATTTCATGTTACTAGTCCTGGACATTTAAAAATAAACAGTTGATGCTCTCATCTGGTGAATCTCCCAGGATTTCCCTCCTCTTTATTTCTGATCCTCACTGGTCAGCCTAGAGTAGAAAATCAGCACTTAATCTCCCTGTATCTGGGCCTTATCAAGTCTCACTGAGCCCCCCTCTTCCACACTATGTGCCTGCATTGGGATGACCCTTAGCTTGTGCCTGAACTGTTCTCAGCATAAAATTAAGAGCACACTTAGAGAAACCCACAGAAATTTTAAACGTGCCCAGGCAAATTGCAAGTTGCCCCTGGGATCTTTCCATTGACCAGCACAAAAAAAAAAAAAAAAAAAAAGACTAAGGCAGCGTCTGCCCACTCCTATGTGGAAATAATATTGTGTTTGTCTAAAGGCCCATGAAGAAGTGTATGTAAATGTATGTTGAAGATGGCCTGATGACAGTTTGTTTTGTACCTCAAATGCCTTGGTATCTCAAATCCTTTATTTTTAAAATTCTTACACTCCGTTTTTTTTCACTCATTCTTGGAGGGATTTTCAGAGAAAGGGCTAGTGGCTCAGACTCAGGGGTCTGAGAAGTCTTTTAGAGCTGAGATAAGCATTACTCCCACCTGCTTCAGCCAAGCTCTGATAATTTTCTTGGAACAAAAGTGAAATGAAAATATTGGGTGAATGGGACATCTCACAGCCGCTGGAGGGAAATCTCTTAATGATGGGATGTGGAATCCAGTCTTCAAGTCCCATTACATAAAATATTATTTTCTTTGGAATAGGAAAAAATATAATTGCTGTTTGTTTGACCTGTCTGGGTAGATTTCAAGGTCAATGCCAATCTTTCTTGGGAGATTTTTTATATTATGCAGAATTTAGAACATGGACTCACAGAGACAGTGGACTCACTGAATTTTGGATTTTGAATGACTCATGTGTGGTAGGGAGAGTAGTAATTAAGGCATGGAACTTAGGTAGTAGCACTGAGAATTCTTTAAGACCATGTTATCAGAGCATAGACTTTCGAATGCAATTTCAGTAAACTTTCACCACTGATTCAAATTTTTGCAAACGTATCCCCAGGGTTTGCTATCTCCTCTTTTATTTTTTTCCTAAAGGAAATAAAGCTTGTCCTTCAACTTGGCAATAGGTATTTCTCATCGATTTAAAACCATTTGGAGAGAGCTGACTAATTTTGATCATATTTGAGAACATGTGAATAGCTATCAATTCCTACCTTACATTTTTTTTTACTTATTTTATTTTATTATTTTGTTTTTTAAACTCTTTATTGGAATATAATTGCTTTACACTTTTGTACCAGTTTTTGAGGTACACCAAAGTGAATCAGCTGTATTTATACATATATCCCCATATCCCCTCCCTCCCACGACTCCCTCCACCCTCCCTGTCCTGGCCCTCTAAAGCATCACCCATCAAGTTGATCTCCCTTTGTTATACAGCAACTTCCCACTAGCTATCTATTTTACATTTGGTAGTGTATCTATGTCTATGCTACTCTCTCACTTCACCCCAGCTTCCCCTTCACCCCCCACCCGCTACCCTAGCCCCATGTCCTCAAGTCCATTCTCTACATCTGCATCTCCACTCTTGCTCTGTCACTGGGTTCATCATTACCATTTCTTCAGATTCCATACATATGAGTTAGCATATGGTATTTGTTTTTCTCTTTCTGGCTTGCTTCACTTCGTATGACAGTCTCTAGGTCTATCCACCTGATTACATATGGTTCAATTTCATTCCTTTTTATGGCTGAGTAATATTCCATTGTATACATGTGCCACATCTTCCTTATCCATTCATCTGTTGATGGGCATTTAGGTTGCTTCCATGTCCTGGCTATTGTAAATAGTGCTGCAATGAACATTATGGTACATGTTTCCTTTTGGATTATGGTTTTCTCTGGGTATATGCCCAGTAGTGGGATTACTGGGTCATATGGTAGTTCCATTTTTAGTTTTTTAAGGAACCTCCATTTATTTTGATCTACGCTTCTTCTAAAACAAATAAAAGACATTAAGTTTTCCCAAGAGCATATCTTGGGAATTTAGTGAATTTTGGTATATGTATAAAAGTGAAGCTTATTATTAGTTGTAGTAATTGTAATCCACAAAAACCATTCATTTATCAAAAATTTACTGAGGTTAAGGCACTGCACATATTTATGCCTTTTGATCACTGTAGGAAGAAGAGAATGGAAAATGCATAACTTATAGGGAGGCCTTTTCCTTTTTGACTAAACTTCCCCAAATCAAGTTTCTACTTGAAAGCTTGGCTCAGACACTAAGCAGCATGCATAAAAGTAATATTTTGGACCAGGTTCAAATGATCTGTTCAAATAGAATAAGCATGCATTGGGTATGAATATGTGTGTATCATTACATTAGGTGTTGTAGTGATATAGAGCTAAGAAACACAGTCCCTGCTGTAAAGGGTGCACTTTGCAATAGCTAATTTGTGTATATGGACAGCTATACTTTAAGGTGCAGCTTTAAGCTTATGCCATCGCAGTGGAGTTGACACCAAAGAGAGAATTCACACAGCTGTGGCTGTATCTGGGGAACGTAAAAGAGTTGGTTTATGACATGACTTTGAAGGAGGGAGCTAGGATATTGGTAGGAAGCTGAGGTGTAAAGACAGGGTTAGGGGAAGAGGGCGGTCCAGGTGGAAGATGTAGCAAGAATAAAGCCATATGGTCAGGAAAGAACAGAGAAATACAGAGAATAGTGAGTGGATACAGTTTTGCTCGAGTATAATGAAGGAATAGGGAACGATGAGGCTAGAGATGGGGCCAGAAAAAGGAGGGAGGATTTGAATGCCAGTATAAAGTGTTTGTACTTTCTTGGCAGCAGTGGAGATACTATTGAATTTTAAATGAGGGAGGCCATCCATTTTACAAAATTTTTTAAAGTGCCCTATATAGGTCAGGCAGTATGTAAATTATCGAGAATTTAAAGAAAGAAAATAGACCATCTCACACCTCAAAGTCTTCAGGGAGGAGAGGCAAATACAATTATTTTAATACAGGTATGCGTACCAAGAGGGATATCTTGTTCATATAATTAGGGGATTATGGAAAGTGTCTTAAAGGCAATAAACCTTAAGGATTGGATGGGAGTCAGCTAGGTGGAGAAAATGAGAAATGATGCTTCAAGAAGACCCTTGGAGCAGTTTATATGATTGTTAACACAAGGAACACTGGGAAGAGAGATTTGAGTGGGAGGTTGGGGAAAGAAGGATGGGGGAGTGAGGGAGGCCAGTTAGGAGGCTGCTGCAATGGAATGGGTAAGAGCCTGGACCATTGAGATGGCTGTGAGGATGAAGAGATGGTGACTCCTATGAAAGAAGCAACAGCAGTAGATCTTTATTTTAAAAATATTTACTTATTTATTTGGCTGTGCTGGGTCTTACTTGCAGCATGTGGGATCTTCACGGTGGCTTGAAGGGTCTTTAGTAGCAGCGTGAAGATTATATATACATATATATTTGGTTGTGGCATGTGAACTCTTAGTTGCAGCACGTGGGATCTAGTTCCTTGACCAGGGATAGAACCAAGGCCCCCTGAAGAGTCTTAGCCACCGGACAACAAGGGAAGTCCCTAGCAGTAGATTTTGATTTGATGCTGGAAGTGGGGATGGGAGTAGAAACTGCAGAAGTGGAAAAGAATGAGAAAAGGAGTTAAAAACAGCCGTGATTGGAAGTCTGAGAGGCAAGGAAGATGGTGCTACTATCGTTAGGGAATACAGCAGTCACAAGACGCTGGTTTCAAGGGAAATGCGTGGAATTCAGTGTTGAGGGACTACCATAAAGCAGAAAAAGCAAATTTCATAAAACTGGGCCATGAGCAAAATTCTTGGGTTATGATGTCATAGTTTCTCCTTCTTCCCTCCTGGAAAGTTTCAGGCTATAGGATAAGTGGCCAAATATTTCCTCAAGTACATTTTTAAGTGCTGTTGTCTAGGGCAAAAAGAGCGTGTGTATTAACTGCAAAGTGTAAAAACCAGATACTGTTAACAATTTCTTGGCTTGGCTTATGGATGTCCTAAATAATATCTTGGGATTATTTATGATGACAGGTTTGGCGTTCTTCTTGAAACATATACATGCCCCCTTAAACAAACTGCTTCCTGGGGAAGAAACCAGCAGAGGCAGGGTTTTCTCCAAACACCTAATTTTCATTTCATTTTCCCTTTTTTTTTTTTTTTTTTTACCTTAGTGGGTAAAATTAGTGATTACTGGACTGCAAGGATATATTTAATGACCCCACATGCCTTAGGGATGAATCATGGTGGCCTCCTTTCTTTGCCTCCTTATTACTTCATTTCCAACTCCATTTCTCCACTGTAATTGCAGCACTGGGTGAGATGCTGCTGGAGGAAGAATTAACTGAACTGTGGTGGTTTGGCAACAGCAAGGTAGAGAGGAAATAACATGGAACAGGAGGTCTGTGTGGAACATGTAGCCTTGTGGCCTTCTGCCCAACCTAGACAGCTTCCTCAACAATTACCAGCTCTCCTAGGGTTTTCAAAGCATTGAATGTGAGATGGGAGCCAGGTCATATGCTGCTTTTGTGCCCAATATTATTGTCTGGCTATGAAGGGGCACCTTAAACACAGATATATGCACACACAATACTTCCTACTCTGAGATCCTAGGGGAACTTAAAAACCCCTATACATGTTACAGAAAAAGAGTTAATTCAAAGTAAGGAGAAGAATTGATTTGGGTTGTCTGATAGTCTGGTGGAAGAAAGAATGCAGATAGTAAGATGGAGTTAAGAATAGGAAAACAGTACAGCTCTATTCTATTAGAAGTAAGCTTTTTTTAATGTTTTTTTTTAAACTTTTTATTTTATATTGGAATATAGCTGATTACCAATGTTGTGACAGTTTCAGGTGCACAGAAAAGGGACTCAGCCTTACATATACATGTATCCATTCTCCCCCAAACTCTCCTCCCATCCAGGCTGCCACATAACATTGAGCAGAGTTCCCTGTGCTATACAGTCACTCCTTGTTGGTTATCCATTTTAAATATACCAATGTGTGCATGTGTACAAATTCCCTAACTATCCCTTCCCCACCAGCCTTCCCCCTTGGTAAACACAAATTCGTTCTCTAGGTCTGTGAGTCTGTTTCTGTTGTGTAAATAAGTTAATTTGTGTCATTTCTTTTTAGATTTCACATATAAGGGATATCATACAATATTTCTCTTTCTTTGTGTGACTTACTTCACTCAGTATGACAATATCTAGGTCCATCCATGTTGCTGCAAATGGCATTATTTCATTCTTTCTAATGGCTGAGTAATGTTCCATTGTATATACATACCACATCTTCTTTTTCATTTGTAACTCAAGCCTCCCCACATCAAAATGTGCCACTCACTAGGGCTCTGCAGTCAGCACATGTTTGACCAATGGGCAGAATATAGAAGATTACATGAACGTTCATGGCTCAAAGTGCTGAAAGCCAATTAATCAACCAGGGAGACCAACTCTTAGAAAACTATGTATAGGCAACCAGAAAACAAATGCATTGAGGAGCATGGGTAGATTCAATCCATGAATTAGAGTGTAGTTTCCAGCTTTCCTAGTCCAATTCCCCAGTCTATGTGGGAAACGCTGCTAGCTGGCGAAGGGAAACTGGTGTCTGCTCTGACATGCTCAGAAATGGGGAACTCACTACCTCTTCAGGCAACCTGTTCCATTTTTTAATGAACTATAATTCAGAGAAACATCTCCTATTTTGCCAAAGCTGCCCCATCAGTGCTTCTTTTGCCTCTGTAGCCAAATGGAAGCCTAGTTCTTTATATTCATAAATGTTTCCAATTTGTGTACATGTGATTTCTCAGGCTTTGTGTCTCTAGGCTGATTGACCCTCTTCACAGAGGGCTTTCCCTTCTATCAAAGTCCTCTATCGCTATCCCCTTCCTCATACCCCTGCTTACTTGATTTAGGCTTGGTAGGTTTTCTTTCCATGATGTTCTATGTTTGTGGAGTTAAAATGTTGTTGTGACACAATGGCTCAGGAGCAGCGAAGGGCTTGGGAAATCCATTATCTAGATCATCAGAGCGTGTGTTCTCAAGGCGAGCATTTCAGTAGTGGTCGCCACTCCCCTGGGTTGGGAGAGTAGCAGGGGTCCAGAGGCCAGGAGAAGTCTTGGGTCTTCTAGCCCAGCATGGGCTGCCAGACGCTGATGCTGGGAAGTGGACTGTTTTACAGACTGAGCAGATGGTTTATCCAGAGCCTTAATGTCCCATCTCAGTAACGTGGAAAATGATGCTGTGAGGGATGCCGGTTTCCCTGCATCTCCTTATAGTCCATGGGCTCATTCCACCAGGCTGGACATGGCATCATGGGAGGAGAAACATGCCACGTGCTGCTCAGTGTTCTCAGGATGTGTGTATATGGTATAAAATAATAGAATTCCACAAGTCAAACCTTTCAGGATATATCTGAGGTCAGGTATGTTCTGGGCTGGAAGTCAGCAAACATTTCCTCTTACTATAGGAATAGATAGTAAATATATAAGACCTTATGGACCATACAGTGTCTATCACGCTACTCAGCATTGCTGTTACAGAATGAAAGGAACCATAGACAATATATAAATGAATGGATGTGGCCATGTTCCAATAAAGCTTTTAAAAATAATAACAGGCAGTGGGCCAGATTGAGCCACAGGCCCTAGTTTGTCAATCCCTGCCCCAGGGGATGGACAGTTAGTGTCGTGGAGGACAGTCCTTGGCAGCTTATAGCAAGGCCTTGTTCTGTCCTGTTCAACATTCCTATGCGTGATTCAGTTTAAGGCAGAGGGCACACCTGGTAAATCTGCAGACTTCAGGAAACCGAGAATGTTCTCTAATATATTTTGCAATATGATTAGGGTGCAAAAAGAGGAAGGTATAGTCTAGTGGCTAAGAGCACTGCCTTTGGAGTCAGGTGGACCAACATTTAAATCATAGCTCTGCCACTTTGTATTTGGAGGAATTCTTATTAACTTGTGTAAGTTATTCAGCCTCTCTGAGTTTTATTTTTCTCATCTGTAAAATAGGCATATTTTTACTTGTCTAAAGGGCTGTGGTAAGGATTAAATTAGATGATGTATATAAAGTATTTGATACAATATCTGGCACATAGTAAGCCCTCAGTGAAAGGTAGCATGAGTAATCTCACTGAATCAATTACAGAAACAAAGGAAGCTGTCCGGTCTGGAAGGGAAATGACATAAGCTGATTCATCACATCAAAGCAGAATCCCCCAACTGCTACTTCACTTTGTGTCTAGAGCCTTATCAACCTGTATATCGTGACTTTGAATGAAACAGCGCAGAGAGGTGATTCCCTCTTTAGTGAAGTGTTTAAGGGAAGTAACAGAAGGGGAACTTGTGGGTAAAAGGGTAAACTGGGTCCAGTCCTTCAGATAGGCAGAGCAATTAGAAGAAGAGGTCTCTAAACAAGGAGTTAGAATATTCGATTAAACCACAGGTTTTTACCAGGAAAATCTCTGAGCTGGATCTGCAGCCACTTCCTGTGATCTCTGTGATTGGGTGGGATTCCTATTGCAGAGGACAGGAGGGAGGAGTGATATTAATACATCTTCTCTTTTGCTACTTAGAGATTTTGCTGTTAATGTAAATCCTACGTCAGCATCAGCTGTTTACAGGACAATCACCATGCTACACTTGAAGATATTTCAGGTGGTAAACTGGGTTCTATTTAGCTTTGGGTCCTTTTAGCCTAGCAGAGTATAGGAGAAAATGCTTTTTTATGAGTATGAGTATCATACCTGAAATGATAAATTAGTTAGGAAAAAATAAATCATAGCCTATGGGATACAGTAAATTCTAAAAGGAAATGTGGTCTGGTCAACAAAGCTTTTTATACTTTCATTACAGAAGAGAAACTATCTAAAAATCACCTAGTTCTCATATTTATAAAACAGAGAAAGAACATTAAAGTAAAATGAAAAGAAATGAAAAAATAGAAATTAAAAAAAATAACAGTAGAAGTTAGTGCAATAAGCATACAAATCATCTAAAACCTGATTCATTTTAAGGCAAAACAAGGAAGATAAAGCTATCACTAATATGAAAGCAGAGAATTAGGTGCTAAAATCACAAATTTTAGACAAATAGATAAAATTAGGAATGAGGAAAAAGTATAACCAGTTCTGGAGAAAAGGTTGAAATAATCATAAGAGAACACTACTAACAATTCCATGGGAAAATATTTGACATCTGGTAGGAAACTGATGATTTCTTGGTAAAAAGTAAAATACAAAAACTTATTCAGGAAGAATAAAACTTGATAAACCCATTTTCATGGAAAATATTGGAAAGATCAGTCAAGGTCTATCAAAAATGCATCAAAATTCTTTTTTTTTTAAGTACGATGTATCTTTTTTTCCAGGTGGATTTTTTGTTGTTGTTGTTTTCTTTTTTTAAGATTTATTTTATTTATTTTATTTTTGGCTGCATTGGGTCTTCATTTCTGTGCGAGGGCTTTCTCTACTTGCGGAGAGCGAGGGCTGCTCTTTGTTGCAGTGTGCAAGTTTCTCATTGAGGGGGCTTCTCTTGCTGCAGAGCATGGGCTCTTGGTGCTCGGGCTTCAGTAGTTGTGGTACGTGGGCTCAGTGATTGTGGATCGTGGGCTCAGGGTCAGTAGTTGTGGCGCATGGGCTTAATTGCTCTGAGGTATGTGGGATATTCCCAGACCACGGCTCGAACCCACGTACCCTGCATTGGCAGGCGGATTCTTAACCACTGCACCACAAGGAAAGCCCCAAAATGCATCAAAATTCTTATCATTTCTTTCTTATCTGTAAGCACTTAAGATACTTCTAATGCCTTTTAAACTTTTAGAAAAAAAAAGAGTGTCTTATGTGAGATGAGACTCAAACACAGTACATTTAACGGACATATTAATAATAAGAACTGAAGAACTTGTGGCTCTTTTTTATGTCCTTCTTACCCACTTCCTCCACTTTTCCACTCTCCTAAGTGGTAGCATAGAGACAAGGGCATAAATCCTTTCCGCATGCAGCTCCTTAAGGCTAAGGGAAAGCTATACTGATGGAGACTTAAAGAAGCCTTGGAGCTTCCATTAAAGTGGAGCTGATGGTCGTGATGGAGAGAACACAGGACTTGAAAACATCCTGGTTTAAAGTACCAAGCCTATCACTGCTATTTGCATTGCCTTAGGCCGGTTAACCCCTCTGAGTCTTAGCTTCCCTGTAATGTGGGGATGAGGCAATTGCATCAGAAAGTTGTAATGAGGATGAGTGGATATAACACATGTAGCCACCACTGATGACTGCCTACCCAGCAACCATTTCTTCCACTCTAGCCAGAACCAGTTTTATTAATGTATTGACTTTCTTCTGAGAAGTGATGTGATTCAGAGAAGGGGATCTCCAGCCCTTGAGATGAGTGACTGGTAAGCTCCCTCTCGCCAGTGAAGGCTTTAGGAATAAGTGTATGACCCAATTCAGACCCAACAGCCCCCATGCAATAGGACTTTCTATGAACCAGATGCTGTTAGAAGGTCTTTACATACATTTACATATATCCTATGAGGTAAATACTGTTAATTAACCTCATTTTACGAATAAGGAAACTGACCAACAGAGAGGTTAAGTAACTAGTCCAAAGCAATACAGTTAATAAGTGGTAGATCTGGGTTCAAACCTAGGAGTCTGGCCCCAAAGTCTCTACTCCTAAACACTACACAATACTGCTTCTTACATAAGTAAAAGTCTAGAAGGACCACATATAACTTTATAAATATAAAATCAAAATGTAGTTGGTATTTTGTCATCTTACTTAATTTCTAAATGCAAATTAAATGTTCATTGTCAGCTTGGGTTTCACAAGGATTGAGCGCTGGTTGAGTCAGCAAATTTTTGTCCCCCGTGACTTTAGCTTTCTGGTTTGACTCTTTCCTGCTCAGGTATCTACTAGCTTCATATTTTTTTTCTTCTTACCCCCCGGTTCCCAACCAGCACCCAGGAAAGATTTTGAGAGTCACGAACAAGAAGTTTAGAGATGGTTGCAAACAGGCTGAAAGAGTTCCCTAACCCAGGGCAATGTCAGTAGGCACTATAGTGCTTTCCAAAATCAATGAGGCATAAACAGTGGAATTTTAGGTATCAGCTCAGGGGATGAATGGTGTTATTTTGGGCAGTGGGTCATCCAGGCGCTCCTGAAGTCGTATCTCGTAGGCATTTGTGTATTCTTTCAGGATGCCAGGCCCACTTTGGTTGCTGCTTCTGCACACATATATCTGCCTGGACACGCAGTTCAAAAGGCAGAGAGAGTGGAGGAAAGGGCATTAAACATGTGGTTTTGAGCCTTATTTTGTTTTTGCCTCCTTTGATTTCTTTCCTTTCTCTTATTCTTTCTCTGCAGTCCTCTCTAGTCAGTTCTCTCTTCCCTCTTCTCTCTCTGCATCATCTCCTCTCTCTCCCTCCCTCCTCATCTCTCTCTATTTCACACTCTGTCTTCCTCTCTCCCTTTCCCCTCTTCCTCTCTACCTTTCTTTTGTAGCTGCTCTAAAGAAATCATATTTTCTGGATTTACTACAAACTTGCCTTGGGGCATTTCAAGGAATATCTTTCCCATCTCCTTGTTTTGATTACTTCAAATAGGTATACACAGCTGGCCCCTTTTCTTTTTGAGTGAAACCACAATCCACTCAGCAAATCACTGCTTTTCATTTTGCTGGCTGGAGGGAAAAAGGATCAGATAGGTGAGATAGGATGTGGAGGGGGGATGGTAAGATAATGACAGATTTGATGATAATTAATATTTTCTATGTCTGAATAGTGAAAGTCTCATCCAAGTCCCCCAGCCAAGCTCAAGTTAAACTCTTGGTGTGTGGGTTTAAGCGCTCTGCAACCTGGCATGCTGAGGCTGGTTCGGAGGGAGTGATGCTGTGCGTGTGGAATTTTGTGGTTGTCTTTTATTATTATTACTAAGTAGACCATGCATAGCTAAAAAGGAAACTTTAAGTCAACCCACTCTCAAGGTGAATTAATATATTGGGTCTGAGTTACCTCGCCCATAATTTAAATTACCAGAGGTTTATGTATTAATTATTAAAGGCTTTGGAGTTCCTCAACCATGCATTTTCATTTTGATATCAAACCTTAATTATTTGTGCCTCATGTTTGTGCCTACTTTTTAAAGTAATGGGACATCTTAGATGGGACGGACTGCAATTCATTGTCAGATGCATTAAACAGGTATTCGGCTTCTTTCCGAATTTAAGACTGGGGCTGTCTCTTATGTGACTCAGGATTTATTGTTTTTTTTTTTAAAGACAATGATTCATTTCTTTTATATCAATAATGAAAATTAATAAACAAAATATGATTTTATTATAATATGACTTGGCAATTTTAATGCTATGAAATTGAGGTTTTTTTTTTTAATATGATTTACTAGAGAGTAAATGGATGCAGAGTTGACTGACTATGAAATTGATGTTTTCAACAATATCCTTAAAAATAATATTGGATGGTGTCATGGAAGCCAAAAAGGCAAGTCTTTTCATAATGGAGAATGGTTAGCAGTGACTGGTCAGTCATTGATTCCCCAACCATCTGTTAAAACTGCGCACAGCAAGCAACTGTAACTCCCTCCCACCCACCAGTTGTTTCATTTAATCCTCATGATAACCCTGGGAGGTAAAAATTATTTTCTTCTTACTAAAAACAGGAAATATAAGTTATGGGGAGATTAAGTGACTTGTCTAGATCACAGAGCTAGAAACTAGCAGAGCCAGGATCTAAATCTGACTTTCGTGTTAAATAAATCAAACATCTGGATAGAGGGATTGACACTTTAAACTTTCCCATTTTTTACATTTTGCAACAGACAAGATAACTGGAGACTTTCTCCCTTCTCCTGTGACCAGAATTGTATTAAAAGCAGGGCAGATCAAGGACATTTAACAGGAAAAGAATGCATAGGTGTTACAAGGGCAGGTATCTAACATGGTCCCACTCATGTTCCCAAGCTTTGGATCAGTGCTGCCCCATTAACTTCCGGAAGAAAATGTTCTCCCTGTCCTCAGCCCTCATTTTTTCTTTCCCTTTCAATTTCTCCACCTTTTCTTAAGAACAGTCTTTATTATTCTTCTGTAATACTGCTTGTCATGTTGTTGGGAGAAGAGGGGTATTGGTGGACTTTGATTTGTGAATCTTTCTCTCCAGTACCTGCCAGGACCCAGCAAACCTGTGGAAGGTGGGTCCACCATGCTGCAGGGCTCCACTCAGTGAGTCACTGCAGCCTTTCTGCATCAGAGAGGGAAGGGTCCTTCCAGGACATCAGGCCCAATGTGCTCTATGGAATCACATGCACAAGAGAGGTGTTCAGTGCTCCAAGTAAATGAAGACATATCAGACTGCATAAAGTCAAGGATTTCTTCCTGATGCATGTCCAGAATGTTATTAGACTAATGGTCATTGAGAATGTCTAGAAGAGAAAAGTGTTTCCCAAAGTTCTTTGATCATAGAACTCTTTCATCATAGACGTTCTGCATGTAAATATCACAGGCACTGTGCATGATTTACCTTATTTCATTCTCATAACAATCCTTTAAGGTGTTGTACCTGAGAGTCAAAGTGAGTAATTCACTTGTCCAAGGCCCTGCGGTTCTAGTGGTCCGGGTAGTATTTGAACTCAGGTCTTTCTGGCTCTACAGCACATGATCTTCCCCTTATTTCATTCTGCCTGTACTTTCTCCACAGAGACTTCTCTGACTTTCCACACATGATGACTTATCTTTTCTAAGTGCTCTAGTCCATTTATACCAGTTTGTATTAGACCTTTTTGAGGACTGTTGTCCAGTCCATATTGGTTTTGCTTGCGAGGGGGCCCTGCTCTCAAAGGTGGGATTCCAGAGGTCACAGTCTGATCCCTCACTTGATTTATCTGCTACAACTTGCCCCCTACCGCCCCCTGCTGAAGATATGCTGGTTTCCTTGGCATTTCTTAAAAAATGCCAACCAAATACTCTAGTTTCAGGGTCTTTGCATTCACTGTTCTCTGCTGAGAATGCCATTCCACAGATACCACATGCATCAATTCCTCATTTTCTTCAGATCTCTGTTTAAATATCACCTTCCCAGAACCCAGATCACCCCATAGAAAAAAATAATTTTCCCTGTCGTAGTGATCTTTTGCTTTATGCTGCTTTATTTTTCTTTCTACCACATAGTTCCACAATGTATTATATATTTGTTTATTTCTTACCTGTCTTCCCAAGCCAAAAGGTGAGCGCCACAAGAGCTAGGACTTGTTTTTGTTCACTGCTGTATCCCCAGTGCCTAAAACAATTCCAGCCTGGAGCAGGAACTCAATAAATAATAGTTGACTGCAGCTAAGTGAATAAATGTTTATTCTGTGCTGTCCTACAACCAGCCCATGGAAGCAGATACCTCTCCCAAACAGGACCAATCATATTCTCCCACCCAGGTGTTTGGAGCTGGGATTGAGAGGCACTAGATGGGAACTGGGGTTGGGAGTAGGATGAGAAAATACATGTAACCTTAGAATTGGAGGCCAGACATGTGTGTGGAGGCTGAGGGAAGTCTCCGGTCTTTTTCCAAATAGAGAACAATGATGGGGCTGCACAGAGAGAAGTTGAGTCATAACAGAGCATGTAGCCTGGGATAGAGGGAGATGGAATCACTGTCTGGGTTCCCAGGCAGCTTGGTACTCTCTGTTCTCTATTTCTTAGGAAGTGAGGCTGCATTTCTCTACCAGGTTTGGGGAGAGAGCTCTGTATCCTTATAATAAATTCTTTCTTTTCACGCAGGTGAGTTTGAGTGGTTTCGTTGTGGGGATTGTTTGCAGCTATTAAGACTCACAGTGGCTTAAACACTTAAAAGTTTAGGGCTGGCATCCATGATGGCTTACTGAGGCCATCAAGAACTCAGCCTCCTTTCAT
The DNA here is from genome assembly GCF_030028045.1 of Hippopotamus amphibius kiboko. Classification (NCBI taxonomy): domain Eukaryota; kingdom Metazoa; phylum Chordata; class Mammalia; order Artiodactyla; family Hippopotamidae; genus Hippopotamus; species Hippopotamus amphibius. The sequence continues at coordinate 163,944,217 of NC_080191.1, forward strand.
CTTCCCATTCTGTCATCCTTCACCTGAAGACCATGGTATTCATACTGTCACCTCATGGGCAAGGTGGCACTTCACCTCCTGGCCTCACTTCTGCACCTCAGACAGGAAGAAAGGGGAAAGAGGAAGAAGCAAAGGATGTTCTCCTGGTGAGGCTTTGCCTTTTCATTTTGGAGAGAAAGTCTTCCTAGGGGAATTCTGCCTGTATCTCATTGTCCAGAAGAGTATCCCATTCCTAAGCAGAGAAATCAAGTATTTTAGCTTTTAGATTTTTTAGATTCAGATGGCAAAGGAAAAGGAGGTTGTAAAAGACTTTTGGTTAGCTAGTCAACAGAGTTTGACACAAAGAGAGGCCCAAAGAACCTGCTATGTGTCACAGAGTTGAGTCTCAATTGCTCTCAAGTGTTTTCTGTATCCAATTTGAATGCAAGGCTTTGGAGAGAAGGAACATGTCTAATGTTCTCCTGTGGCCTTCAGGTCATGCAGTATAGTGCTGGACATATAACATGTATCCATATGCAAATATGATTATGAATTTTAATTTGGTCTGAGAATCTTATTTTCCATGAAGGAAGGCTCAGCTCCCATCATAACTATTCTAACAATCGTAGTTTTCTTTTGCATTTTTCTGATGATTAGTGATGTTGAGTAACTTTTCATATACGTGCTGGTCATTTGTATGTATTCTTTGGAGAAATTTCTATTCAGGTCCTTTGCCCATTTTTAACTTGGATTATTTGGTTTTTGCTATTGAATTGTAGGCGTTCCTTCTGTATTGCGGATGTTAACCCCTTATCAGATATATGGTTTGGGAATATTTTCTAATCCACACTGTGTAATCCTCCAACCACGTTAATTGCCTTCTTCTCTGACTCCAGCAGCATTCCTTGTCTAACTTCATGTCTTAACTTTTCTACAGCTCAACTGTAAGGGCTTGCTAGTTGGGCTGGGCAGTGACTTTCGTTTATATACTACTAACAAGGCTACCTTCATGGTCAGTGCTCAATGAATTTGTAAAAAGTAAAGATACACGTCACTGAGTACCAGATCTTAGAACTCTCTGTGCCAGAGGGTCAATTGTTTACTCATTGTTTTGTATATTTTTCTATAATTCAAATAGAAGTAAAGTGTGTAATTTTCCTAGAATACCACCACCATTTAAGAGTCTCTGAAAAGAACAAGAGCATAAACTTTGCTGAAAGTGATTAAAATGCTTGTTTTAAGGGGTCATCTGCCAGTACTGGGATGATAGATTTTGGCTATGAGCACAAATGAGAGGGAAGTGGAAGCCAACAGATTAAACGAGAGAAGAAACAAGAAATACCTTAGACTCTTCAGGCAGTTCAAAGGGCATTGTGATTGCGATTTTTCCAGGAAAGAGTTTCTAATATCTGAGCAATTTGCTCTGACTACTGATGATTTCAGAGGGGAAGTACTCAGAGCTGCTGGTGTTGCTTTACTGTTCAAGTGCTATGGGCATCACAGTATCTGTCAGTACCAATGTCAGTTTGGTTGAAGATGCTGAGTCAATGTCACCCAGAAAAATCAACACGGTTTTGTAATGAGTGTTTGAGATATCAGCATTTTCAATGAAGAGTCAAATCTTGAAAGCATGACTCAAATGTGTCCATCTTTGTAAAATCTTCCTGAACTTAAGGTATGATTTTTAAAGAAAAAAAAATTAGGTGTGAGTATGGGGAAGGATGTAGAGAACTGAGTTCACAGTGATGAAATAGGGCTGTATCACCTAACTTCATACTCATGGAGATTAGCATTTTGATTTTTAACAAAATGTTTATATCAGAAACAGTGACAGAGGAGAGAGAAAAAGAGAGAATGACGTGGTCTGTACATGTCCAAAGTTTAGCTAAATAATAAAATTCGTTTTCAGATCTTTTGGCTTTGGACCAAAAACGTTGCTACTACACTTTATCTTAAAAAAGTGAGTAATGTATTGTGTGTAACAAGCAGATGCTGCTATTTGTGAGAAACTGAGATAGAAAAGTTTATATACTGTTTAGTTCTTTCTGAAATCTGTGATGAGGTGGCAGTGAGAAATAAGAAGAGAATTCCAAAGGTCAAAATACATTGCAGGAGGAAAGGAAATATTAGTATAATACAAAGAACTACTATGAACAGTTACATACTACTTACCACACAATTTTGGGTTTATGCTTATTTTTAGGAAGGGCAAACCCAGTTGTGCTCCATGACCATAAATCCCTAGTAAGTGACAACCAAAGCCAGCTGTGTGAAGCACACTGGGGGTTCTGTATTCCACCTCCTATTTTTTCTGCCCACCTTGGACTCCTCTCCAGTTGTCCCCTTTTGCCTTTCTTTTCTCTTTCCACCTCAGCCAGGTCAGGGGCCCTCTTAGGCCCAAGCCTGAGCAGTGGAAATCACTTTGAGTCAACTGGCACTTTCAAAATTCCTAAGTAGACTTGATTATCATGCAGGAGCAAATTAATCTTTACAAAGGCAGCTTGCTGCAGGGAAGGAAGGAATTACTCAGATGTCACTGCATCTATCTTCCAACCACTGATTCGTGTGCCTAATATTTTACTTTGGAAAATAAGCAGCTTAAGATGGTTTTGGAAGAGACTCCAGCTTATTATGAGGTGGCTGAGTTTCTGGGTGCCTGTGTCTGTGTGTGAGCCTTTTTTCTTTTTCCAGTTCCATGCATTTCGGAAAATTTTATCCTGTGTCAGTCACCAAGGTGCAGGGTAAGCCTAAGACTGAAAACCTAGGCTGACAATAGCTGATTGGACCTTCAGCAAGTGTGGGGGCCCAGGGATGGGAGGTACTCCACACCTGCATTTGTTCCTCTTGGCTGTCTCCACCTGTGTGCCCCACAGGCATCTCAGACTCAACACATCATCTTCCCCCATCTCATGCTCCCCCAACAAACCTGCTTCTCTTCTGCAGGTTTGTTATTTATGAGGATGGCCTCATTATCTTCCCAATTATCCAGGCTTGAAAAATCACTCATCTTTGACTTTTTCTTCTTATTTCTGCCAATCTAATCGGGTTGTTACATTCTGTCAAGTTTGCAGCATTTCTTAAACCTAACCTTTTCCATTTCCACTGTTGGGTCCGCTTTTGGGGCTTTATCACCTTTCATTTTAGTGATTATGGCTGTTTCCTGACTGTGCTTCAAGGTGGTGGTTAAGAGCCTGGACTCTCCTGACCTTTTGTGCTGGTTTAAGTTCACATTCAGCCGCTTACCGACTATATAGTCTCTAGAATGTCTTTTATATTCTCTTTCCTTTAGTTTCTTCATCTGTAAAATGGAGATGATGCTACTTTTTATTTCATAGGATTGTGAGGATTGAGACTATTTAAACATCTAATACGACACTGAATCAATATTAAGTGCTGTGAGATGATTAGATCTTCCTGCCTTCACCGTCCACTAGTCCTTAAATTCATGCAATTTAACGCTACTAGATTATCTTCTTAAAATATCACTCTGATCAATTTATCTCTCTGCTCAAAATTCCACCAGCGTTGCTCTGTTTTCTCTTTATGCTTCATAAGCTGGATTACAGAAAATCTCAGGTAACAGAGTTGCGCTAGGGGTTATGAGAAGCCACAGGATAAATGCACCTTATCTACCTGAAGTCTAACTTTTGATCAATGTTAAATGGTTTAAATTTTAGAATATTAATTTTTGTTAAAATCAATCCATGCAAATTAAATGCAGTAGGAAACATAATTCTATGATTTTAACGATAAAACAAAACAAGAGATTGCAGGTAAATTTTGTGTTTGTAGCAAATGGCTTTCACCCTACAGCACTGAGGATATTCCATTGGCAAAGTGTGAGAAGTAGTAACATATAACTTCATAGCTTGACTCAAAAGAGCTTTGCAATATGGTCCCAACCTTCTAGTCTGTCCATTCCTAAATTCCCTTTATGTAATTCAAAACCTCATCAATCAGACATATCAGTGTTTCCCATACCTGTCCCATCTTTCTTCTGCCAATAAATGGACTCACCTGGTTCCTTCCTCTTGAACTCTTCTAAATCACTCGACCACCGCCCCCAGTACTCACCCATGTCGTGTGTACTGTCCTTTGGTTTAAATTCATCCATGTCTTACAACTACAGTCTTGATGGTGAATTGATAAAGAGGGGTATGAAAGGTGGCTTGAAAGTTCTTTTCATTGAGCACCCTAATGTAGAAGGCTATGTCTTAAGCCATGTTAGGGATGAGTAAACAACTAGATATATTATTTGTCATCAATGGAATCAGCAGTTCAGGGGGGAGCATTGATTAAAGAGAGGTTGGATCTCTTTGGAAGGAATAAGTTTCTGTGAAGGAAAACTCGCTGAATGATTCCAGGGCAGAGAGGCATGGCTATGTTTGACTGCAAGCAGTTTTTGGTAGAGAAGAGGTTTGGGACGTGGTCATTTTTGAAAACCTTTGCAGCTGTCTTTGGAGTTATACAGGCTGGAACTAAGTCAGGTAAACCCACTCTCAAAATAGTGGGCGTAGGAGCCGACCTTGGGGTGTTCGGGGAGTTAACTGGGTGAGGAAGTTTCTGATGATTGTGTGACTGAACACCGAGGCAGTTACAGTTTCGTTGGAAAAAACCCTAGACAGACCCAGTTATAGACCAAGATCTGACTTCTACAAATTTTGTGACTTTAGGTAAATTGACTTTCTGGATCATAGTTTCATTATCCAAAAAACAGAAATAATAATAGGGATATGAGTCAAATGAGGTGATCTGTTTATATGTAAAAACATTTTGTAAATTTTAATGGTGTTTCCCTATCTGTAAAATGGAGATAATAATATATCTCCACAAAGGTTATTCTGATGATTAAATGTGAAAGTGATGCAGATCATTTACAAAGTGTTTGAAAATATGATGCGAAAGGGAATAGGTACCAGTCTTCATCATTGTCACCATCATTACTATTACTGTTCACATTCTACCCCTGTGAGAAGTGTGATTTTATTGTGGTAGCATTTTGATTATGGTTTTGCCACTAATGTATGGTTTAGGGTTTTAAAGGGTTAGCATCATGACTCTCTTAACTCCTTGGCAAAATCTTCATCTCAGAAGTCAAGTCCTTAATTATTAGAGATTTTGACAATTATCTTTCATTTGCATAGTGCTTTGTTTATTTCAAAGGCATTTCATAAATATTTATCTCATTAACGGCTGAAAACAACCCTGATCATTAAGCAGGGTGGCAGGGATAAACACCAGTTAGGAGATGGATAAATTGCAACTGGGAGCATTGTTTTTTGGTCATGGTCACAAACCAAGCTTATGGAGGGTACAGTGGACCCGTCTGCGGCTGTTGTAGAGACCTCCCAGAGCTCTGGCTATGCCTCTACTTATCCGTGGCTGCCCTTTCAGGAGCTTCTGGAAGACGGATACTAAAAGAACACCGATGCCTTTTAATTCTCCAGATAGCAAGCAGGGTTCGAGGATATTGTAGGCTTTGTTGACTACTTCTCATATTCACTTTTTAAAAATTCTAAAGATATCTTTTCTGTTTTTTTCCTGATGATTCTGAATATAATAAAAAGATGTAATTTGTTTGAAAGCTTTCTGCAGAATCATCGTAGGAGCTCCAAAATGGAAGTTAAAACTTCTGCAATTGCAGGATTTACAACAGAATATTAAGAGGGATTATCTCTGGGTGGTGGGATTAGATGTAATTTTCCTTATTTTTTTTTGCCTTTTTGTTTCTCCATACTTGCTACTTGTTTTTTTCTCCCCATTAAATTTTATGTCAACATAGCAATTATATTAGGTTGGCAAAAGTACCACTCTTTGGAGCTGGTGTACGTTTCCTCCACTTGCTACCTGGGTGACCTTGGAAAACTTCCTTCATCTCCCTGATTCTCAATTTCCTTATCTATGAAATATGATAATAATAATCATATGCAGCTCACAGAGTTGTGAGGGATTAAAAGAAAGAACATAATGTAAAGATCATGGGATATGATAGGTGATCAGTTAATATATAGCTACCACCACCCTAACCTCTTCTTCCCTACTCTTCAAACTTATAATAGTTTTAGGCTGGAAAAAAATTCTATGTGGAATAAAACATGCACATTTGCAAAAATTAAGTGAGTGCTTTAAGGTGACTAATTATCCAAATCTCATTTCTTCCCCACATGTCCTTTGGTGATGGGCTCTTACAAGACAGTCTAATTAAATGCTACATGGCAGTGAGCAGAGAAGCCTGCCAGGTTATCATAGAAGGGAGGTTGTGAAGCACTGTTTGCAAAGACATCCTTAGCTGTGAGGAGACGGATGGCAGTAGCCTCTGCAGCGTGGAATGTCAGACTGTCTTCTGGAACAGGCCAGAATTCAGGCATCCCAGGGTCCTGCTTCTGCTCGTTTTGGCCCTTGTTCAGATCACTCCGCCTAATAGGAACCTGCGGCCTCTGTTTCAGAGCCTGGGCTCAGTTTAGGCAGCTCTCTAATTGGTTTACGTCATTCATTAGGAACTTCTTTAAAGTTGGCGACTTGAAGCTAGATTGTGAGGAGAGATTCCGTACTACCCATATCTGTTTTGTTGTTGCCCAGGTTATAAATGAGGTGATGTGGGGGCTCCTCTGGCAGTGTCCCTAGATTGGCTGCCAATTTCCACAGAGTTGGAGGCCTGTGCTGTGTGAATGGGAGGCCCTCATCTTCCACCTCCACCTTCGCAGATGGGGAAGGGCCCTGGTGGCAGCGTGCCTGCAGGGACCAGCCACTTTCCTTTTCCCTTCTGCACATAAAAGTGAGGGCCTCCAGATCTGGGGCGCGGATAATGGAAGAGTTTTCATTCCTGGAGATTGTTTGGATGAGGGAAGGTCAGGAAGGATGTGGCAGGAAAGGGAGCAAAGAAACGTCAAGGGTGGGTTTGCTACACCGTAGACTCTTCAAACTCAGCAGGCTCAGGAATAAACCCATGTTCCTCCTGGACCTGTGCTGATTGCACTGGTTAATTGTCTTCTCACTCATTGAGGGTGAAAACCTCAGGGCCATCAAAAAATTGAGAGAAGGGTGCACTAAATGATTTTTCAAGGATATTTCCAACTTGAGGTCAAGAACTTATTACCTTTGATTCTGAAATCTACCTTTTTTTTTTTTAACTTTTAATTTTTGTTACTTCCTTGATCCAGGTCTCGTGATTTCTCCACAGAGTCTCCTAACTGATCTCACTTACTTTTTACTCTCCCAAATCCATCCTGCCTCTCAAGTTTTGAGAGGCACTTAATCTTATTTAAATCAAAGCTGTGTGCAAGTTCATGTCTCTACTTTTACGAAAAGCTTTCCTCAGCCCCCAGTTACAGGATAAAGATAAATTCATTAGCCTAGTTTTCAATATCTTCTATTACCTGACTCTAATATATTTGTCCAACCTCTGGGTTGACATCTTCTCCCATATATACTAGGCTTAAGTCACACTGCAACACTCAACATTTTCCATGCAATGTTTTACAATTTCTTCTGGAAATGTGATGTAAGGTTCTAAGAGCAAGGAGTAGCTGAATGTATGAAATATGTGAATATCTCCCTATCAGTTTAATCTTCTCACTAGCTGGTTCTGCCTACGGGGGACTGACTGGTGATTTTAACTATAGTTTAAGTTTCTAGAGAAGAATAAGATTAAGGAAGATTTGGGATCCAGTATTCAGACTGTGTTGCCTCTGCAGTGATATATAAGATCCTACAGATGGGAAAAACAAACAAAAAAAAAGCAAAAACAAAAACAAAACAAAAAAGAAAAAGAAAAAAGCAAGCTCTTGGAACAAATTCTAAATTATGTAATACTCAGACTGATGGCATAATATCACCATATAAGATAGTAAAATTTGTACTTGGGACCCATTTTACTTCTTGAGTGAGAGAGACTGAACAAAGGTAGAACTAGAAGGATAAACTAGAAGGATAAACTAACATTATTGAAAGACTCTGCATCTTGCATGATTTTTGTGGGGAGTTTGGCTGGGTGAAACCTACTGCCACCCTGCCTCTACCCCCTTTGGAAAGATGAAGAGCAGGAAATAAATAGGTCTTGAGGTCAAATAGACCAAAGACAATAATTCTCTACTTTCAACTAGGCTTTTTGAATAGTTTGCATTTCAATTTCCGCATGAATATAGAAAATGATATCCACTTTGAAAGATTGCTGTAAGATGTGCAGGCAATGAATGTAAATTGTCTGATTAATAAATAGCAACCACATTTCTTATCACACCAGACCATGACCTACCAGAGGAGAGCTTGCCATGTATGTACTGTGTGCTTCCATGCAGAACATGAATGCTCCCCTTTTCTGTGCCACCCACGATCACTCACCACACCCACACACACGCACAGTGGGGGCAGTGGAGAGAGAGAATTTCTCCCTTATTTTATTTTATTTTATTTTAATTAATTTATTTATTGGCTGCGTTGAGTCTTCGTTGCTGCGCGTGGGCTTTCTCTAGTTGTGGCAACAGGCTTCTCATTGCGGTGACTTCTCTTGCTGTGGAGCACGGGCTCTAGGTGTGCGGGCTTCAGTAGTTGTGGCACATGGGCTCAATAGTTTTGGCTCATGGGCTCTAGAGCGTAGACTCAGTAGTTGTGGCCCACAGGCTTAGTTGTTCCATGGCATGTGGGATCTTTCCAGACCGGGGAGTGAACCGTGTCCCCTGCATTGGCAGGCGGATTCTTAATCACTGAGCCACCAGGGAAGTACCTCTCCCTTATTTTAGAGCAGGGAGCAATTGGCTAATGACTTAAGTGCAAGGCCAGTTCTCAATATTCATCCTGCTTAGGGAAGAAGTAGAAAAACTCCAACACTTTCCCACATTCATGCCTTTATATCGTGTCTTTCTATTTGGAATAACTTTTCTCATCTATGGGTACCCACTTCTTATTATACATTCATGTTCCAATTGCTACTTCTTTCAGGATTCACTGATCCTTAAGTCAGTGGTGGAATCTCCCTTTCTGCTTTTCTTTTCATGGTTTTCTTCTCCTTTCTTTCCTAGACCACGTGTGTCTTTCCCAGAAGGCTGTGAACAATCTAATGCAGAGGACTTCCCTGGTTTATCTCCAGTGAATGCTGCTGGGGTAGTATTTGGTCCCACTGAGCTCACATTTGCTGAATGAATAATATTGTTGCTAAGACAGTGTTCAATCTTTTACTTCTTTAAAATTCCATTGTCTCTATGGCTTTAAATGAAAATTCATTTGTGGTTAGTATTCAGTACTTAGTGGACATAAACTCTATTGGGCAATCACTCTGATTACAAAAAGGGCCTTGGTCTCTTTGACCTTTAAATTATTATGAAGAAGCTACTTTGCTCTTCTGACACTCATTTCTTCTCTGCTCTCTGTAGAAATGTGGGGATATGGTGGAAGAAGGCTGTGGTTGGACCGGAAGCATCTTTAGGGGATTTGTGTACATGCAGATTTTAATTTCAATGATTAGTAGAAGTTCCCAAGGGTGCATGCTACTGTATTAGGCATGATGCAGGATTAATTACAGATGATGCTCAACCTTTGTCTTTGTGGCTCTTACAGTATTTTGCATAATGCTCATAATACAAATGGAATTAATTTTGCCAGACACTGAAATGTTCTGCCACCTGCTAATTATGTTGTGGGAAGATGATTTATTTGGTTTCATTTTTAAACTCTTTTGTTTTTAACATTTAAGCCATTTCTTAAGTTTTGGCCAGGATGAGAGATAGGAGATCAATCTATTTACCTTCCTACCTACCTACCTATCTATTATGTATCTATCTATTATGTATCTATCTATATCTATCTATCTATCTATCTATCTATCTATCTATCTATCATCTATCATCTATCTATCTAATCATCTATCTATTTAATCTAGCTCACCTGTTTGGGGCTTTATCTCCCTTAATTCAAGAATTATTTCTAAAATGGAGGTACATTGTATGATAAGCTGGTAATTCAATGCCTGTCTTACCATGATATAGCACATTGAATTCCTTTTGCTTTGCCTTAAGCTTTTAGCCTAAATAAGTCATCAGAAGGGTTTGTTTGTTCTGCCTTATAGTTTCTGATCAAAAGATTCTTTATGAAAGATCAGGTGCCAAAGGTGGAATTTAACTATGAGCTATATTTTCCATGTCTACTTCTCCAAAGGTCAATTTGAAAAATCAACTCTTCACAAGATATTTTAGCAGCAGCAGGTATGAAAAAGACTCAGAAATTAGAAACTGTACTTGATGGTAGATTCCAGGTAAGTCAGCCATGTGGTATGCCACTAGCCCAGCTAATGTTGTTGTTGGCTTAACTAGCAGATATACAGCCTCTAGAAAAAAAGGAGGGGGCTGTCATAGTGTATTCCACAATCAGTGAATCACTGTTGGAGTATTGTTTTCCTTTCGTGGCCACATACTTTAATAAGGACATTGAAAAACTGGAATGTATTCAGAAGAGGGTAACTTGGCTGATCAGGAATTTTTGACCTTGTCAAATGAGGAATGGTTGAAGAAACTAGGTATTTGTTGTCATTGTTTTTGCTTTAAAATACAAACACACACACACACAAAGGTAGATTCTATGATAGAAAGCTGCATCACTGTAAGCATTTGAATAATCTTCGACCAAACCTGATACAAGTCTATTTTCTTGATGAAAAATGAATTTTCTTGAGGACTTCTGTTTGATAATTCCATTATATGATAGGAAAACTGTTGAAATTATAGCATTTGGATTTTGCCTTGAACTATAGATTACCAACGGAACCTCTTCCCTAATATTCCTGGCTTGCAGTTATGTACAAACCGTTGTGCCTTCTACCAGCCAACCAAGACCCTTGCCCTAGGTCCTCACTGTAGATAGCCCTCTTTTGATCCTTGTCTAGCTGTGTCCAACCCTAAAGGGTGAGGGGCTCTTAGGGCCAAAGGGAAATGCCCACGCATAGCCCATGTCCTTCCCTCCCAGCTACTTGTTACTAGGACCAGTGGTGTTAGGATCACCTGGGAGCTTGTTAGAAGTACAGTTCAGAACCTCAGGACCCACTCCACTGGTCCAATCAGAATCTGTGTTTTAACAAGGTCCCCAAGTGATTCAAATACATATTAAAGTTTTTGTCAAGCATTGTTTTAGACCATGGTCTAGGGACCTGAGATGCTAGAATTCTTGGCCCAAATGGCCTCACACTGGCTTTCAGGGCTCTTCAATGAGTTTGTCCTCCTAAGAGCGTACCATGCTGCCAATGAATGTGTACTTAGGCCTGAGCCGTGTTCAAGAGATGATCATTTGGGGAGCACACCTGTGGAAGGAAGTCGGAGAGATGGAGTGATTGTTTTTACTCAAGTATGCAAAGCTGCCACACTGTGGGAGAGAACACCAGGACTGAGATAAGAGGGAGGTTCTCAGGTCTCTGTCTGTATTGTTGCTCTGGGCCTGGGTGGAAATATAAAGCTCTATGGTAGAGGTAAATCTTAAGTAGAAGCAAAATCATGAAACCCCAAGCTCATAAGTATGCAAAGCAATACTATTGCAACATGAAGGTGAATCAAAAACCCCAAGTAAACCCTACCTCACCTACCTCAAAGCAAATATACACTGTGGAATGTAGGTAAATCAGTTCTATTTCAGGAAATGTCTGGAATTTCTTAACTGTGTACATATCTTAGTATTTTACACATGTTCCTTCTTCTTCTTTTTTTTTTAAAATAAATTTATTTATTTATTTATTTTTGGCTGTGTTGGGTCTTCCTTGCTGTTTGCGGGCTTTCTCTAGTTGCAACTAGCGAGGGCTACTCTTCGTTGCGGTGCGCTGGCTTCTCATTGCAGTGGCTTCTCTTGTTGTGGAGCATGGGCTCTAGGAGCATGGGCTTCAGTAGTTGTGGCACGTGGGCTCAGTAGTTGTGGCTTGAGGGCTCTAGAGTGCAGGCTCAGTAGTTGTGGTGCATGGGCTTAGTTGCTCCACGGCATGTGGGATCTTCTCGGGCCAGGGATTGAACCTGTGTCCCCTGCATTGGCAGGTGGACTCCTAACCACTGTGCCACCAGGGAAGTCCCACCAGGTTCCTTCTTTACATCCTCTGCCATCAAATTGTGATTTGGCAGATTTTGCAAAAATGTAAAAGAAACTAGCAGGAGAGCAAGAGAATTCAGATTTTTCTTTTGATTTAATTTTCAGAGCTCTGCTAAAAGAGCACTTTAAAACCTGTGTTGAGAGGTACCAGGCACTCTACATATAACCCTGTAATAGTTCTGCAAGGTAGGCATTCTTATCTCCATTTTGCAAACCAGGTAACAGACTATGAGCATTAATGTGACTTCCCCAGGCCACATAGTAAATGAAGGCATTGAAATTTGAACCCAGGTCTGCATCCTCTAAACTTTACAACTTCTTTTATTATATCAAAGTAGCTCATTAAATACCGTGGGCTTTTTGTTGTCTGAGTTTTATTTGTGATACGTAGAGTATATTCCCTTTGGGCAGAGATGGAAGGGGCCATTGAATACCCAATTCTCGCTGAACAGTTTGAATGGCTGACGTTGACCATGACCAAGAGGGAACATGATGTTAATTGTGGACTACATTTGTGTGTGGAAGTTAGAGATGGGCATTCTTGCTTTGTCCACAGAAAGTACTGTATTAAATACCATCAATAAACTTCCCCAGGAAGTGTTTTCATAAACTCAAAGGGAAAAATAAATAAGTATATGACATACAATGTCTTGAAATTTATTCAGTTTCAATTCCTCCAAAGTGGAAAAAGCCAGACGTTTGCAGCCATGGGAACGTGGTCCAAGGGGCAGTGTTGGGAGAGGATCTGGGTTTCTGCTCTGTCAGTCGGAGTCAGTACCCATTGCCGTCCTCGGCAGCTGGGGTTGTTTCCGAAGGGCCATGGAGACTTGGGCCAGGAGTTTATCATAACTGGTCTCTCTAACTGCCCTTTTATGTATTCCAGACCATCTCCTCATAACCCCTCTTGAGAGGAAATGGAAACATAAGATTCAGAGAAGTGTTTTCTCAGAAGAAGCTTTTTTTTTTTTTAAACTTAGCTACTCTGTGCTTGTTGAAACTTGGTTATTTGGGGCACTCAAAAGTAACTTCCTTTTAAGAAAGGAAACAAAAACTTACACAAACCTGAGGCCAATGCAATTTGCCAAATATCCCAATTGATGATATAAGGAGTTGCCTCAAAATTGTTTCCTTTATTGTGTGGCATTTTTTCTTGGTAGCTTTGCAAGAGTTAACCTCTCCTCTGTATATGTGGCAGCTTCTTGGCACAGAAGGGCCCCAACATGGACCTGGCATGCCAGCATCTGCAGCACAGTGCTTTCAGAGCAGGACCACAGATAGACCACCTGCATGCAAAAGTACGACCCCTCTGTCCTGGGCATTTCTCTAAAAATCTCATTTTACATACACCTCAAAATGGATGGATTCTCCCATCTCCTTTAAACAAACAAAACAATTTAAGAGATTATTATTTTTTTTAAATAAATTTAATTAATTAACTAATTAAATTAATATATTTATTGGCTGTGTTGGGTCTTTGTTGGTGCGCGTGCTTTCTCTAGTTGCATCAAGCGGGGGCTACTCTTTCTTGTGGTGCATGGGCTTCTTATTGGGATGCTTCTCTTTTTGCGGAGCATGGGCTTCTAGGCATGCGGGCTTCAGTAGTTGCAACATGCGGGCTCAGTAGTTGTGACACACGGACTTAGTTGCTCTGCGGCATGTGGGATCCTCCCGGACCAGGGCTCGAACCCATGTCCTCTGCATTGACAGGCAGATTCTTAACCACTGCACCACCAGGGAAGTCCCTAAGAGATTATTTTTAAACTATGAAGTTCAGAAATGTAGACTATGAAAGGTAAAAGCAGCAGCCAGATCGATCTGGTCTGAGGAAGGAATATTTTTGCTGTGTTGTGATTTGTATTTTTAACAGTAAAGACCATGGGTCTATTCATTTCGAAACTGGTTGGCCATGTATTACAAGATGGATATTGTGAAGGCAATGGCTATGGTTTGGACATTGACTCTATTCTTGAACAGCTCCCAGTTCATTTGATGATATAAGACAAGTATACAGGATAATTTCATGTTGGTGAAATTATCACAAATGCTGTAAGACAAGCTCAGCAAGTTGAATTGTTTGGTTGGAGACTTAAGGAGTTCTGGCTTTGAATATTGGAAATGAATGCTAGAACTGTAGTGTTTGAGGCCTTGAATGTCAGGCTGGGAAAGTATTCTGAATTTGGTAGGCATCTGGAAGTCACTTTAAGTTTCTGAGCTGGTTGGATCAGCACTATGGAAAAAGGCAGAGGGTGGATTAATGCAGATGAGAAGAGGGTACAAATGAAAATGTGAGCTCCAAAATGACTGTCTTTACATTAGCTCACTGGGGGAATGAACAACTGGTTGGGAGAAATGCCTCTCTTTTTTTTTTGATTGATTGATTGAAGTATATTTGTTATATATAGTATAACATTTTTATATTGTAAAAACATTATGTTAGTTTCTGCTGTACAGCAGGAAAGTGATTCAGTTATACATATGCATGATATATATAAATATATATATAAATATATATATTTGTATATATATATATACACAAACACACACACATATCTATTCTTTTTCAGATTCTTTTCCATTATAGATTATTACAAGATATTGAGTATAGTTCCCTGTGCTATACAGTAGGTCATTACAGTTGATCTATTTAATATATAGTAGTGTGTATCTGTTAATCCTAAACTCCTAGTTTATCCCCTTCCTTTCCGCTTTAGTAACCATAGGACTGTTTTCTATGTCTGTGGGTCTATTTCTGTTTTCTAAACAAGTTTATTTGTATCATTTTTTTAGACTCCACATGTAAGCAATATCATATGATATTTGTCTTTCTCTGTTTGACTTACTTCACTGAATATGATAATCTCTAGTTCCATCCATGTTGCTGCAAATGGCTTTAGTCTTTTTCATGGCTGAGTAATATTCCATTGTATATATGTACCACATCTTCTTTATCCATTCATCTGTCTATGGACACTTAGGTTGCTTCCATGTCTTGGCTTTGGTAAAGAGTGCTGCTATGAACATTGGAGTGCATGTATGATTTTGAATTATAATTTTCTCCAGATATATGCCCGGGAGTGCGATTGCTACATCATATAGTAACTTTGTTTTTAGTTTTTTAAGGAATCTCCACACTGTTCTCTGTAATAAGCTATACCAATTTACATTCCCACCAGCAGTGTAGGAGGCTTTCCTTTTCTTGACATCCTCTACAGCATGTATTATTTGTAGATCTTTGATGATGGCCATTCTGACTGGCATGAGGTGATACCTCATGGTAGTTTTGATTTGCATTTCTCTAATAATTAGTGATGTTGAACATCTTTTCATGTGCCTGTTGGCCATTGTATGTCTTCTTTGGAGAAATGTCTATTTAGGTCTTTTGCTAATTTTTGGTGGGGTTGTTTTTGTTGTTGGGTTTTATTTATTTATTTAATTTTAATTTTAATTTAATTTAATTTTTGTAGTTTTGAGTGTGACTGTCAGGGCCATATTCCCTCAGTGAATTAAACCACTCCCCACAGATTCTCCAGTGGCTTCTCACTAGCTTCTATGTTAGGACTAGGCTGCTCTTCTAGAGCTTTCACTGTCCTGCTCAACCACTTACCCTCAACCCTACCAAGTTATGTAGCCTTCTTCTGGCCTGTCTCCCACACCCTGCTGACTCATATGTAGCCTAACTGGAAATAGATAAGAGCATCATAACAATACAACTCATGACACACACACTGAGTTTTCTGTTTCTCTGTTCCTCTCTCCCACCCCCAAACCAACTGGGTCTTTGCTGTCAAGAGTTCCTCTGTCTTCAGTGCACTTAATGCTATTGTTTTTCAATCACCTTCTTGACTTATCAAAGTCCTCATAACCATCAAACCCCAGCTAAAAGACCACCTACTTTACGAAGCTGTTTGACTGCTCTGAGTTTCTTGAAGACTTGTTATGTGTTCTTCAAGCTCTTTGCATGGTACTTGGTACAAGACTGAAGATCAGTAAACTTGTGTTAAATAAATGAAACCTTCTTTGATTCAACTCTAAGGGGTTGTTCCTACCTCTGAGTCTTTCTTACAATTTTATCCAAAGCAATTTCTCTGGGCCTTATAGAGGACTGTTAATGGGTATTTGCTGATAATATTGACACTCAGAGCAGTTGTTAAATATTGTGGGAGTTACACTCTTAGAGGTTTGAAGGAAGGATCAGAATATGAGGCTCCTTGTACAGAATATGAGAATGCCTGTCTACTGGAGTATGTCTCTAAGGATGACAAAATTTCATGTCATTGTCATCAGTGGCAAGCAGGTTATCATTTTTAATGCTGGGGTCACAGTTTGTTTCATTCTGACAATCATGGAGCTACAAATGGACCTTCTAAAACATGAGCATTTAGATGCCCAACACTAAAAGCGTTTCTTCTCCTTTATCTAAACCTCATGGGATTAGCTTTCCATTTAAGTGGCATCTGTGAAACCAAAGCTTTTGCTATAAAATGGACACATTACCCTTTAGGAAAGGGCCTGAGAAAGAGGGTTTTTTTTGTTTGTTTGTTTGTTTAATTAATTGCCCATGACTCCAATAGTAATGCATTCCTAGTTAACTTGTCAATGGAATTTCTAGAAATGGCGAATTAGAAAGAAGAGCTGCTGGAGTCAGGAATGTTGATAGCAGCAAGAAATGACAGCCTGATGGTGAGAGAAGAGACAGCTGATATAAGAATAAACTTAGCAGTCAAGAATCTTGGGGCTTCCTAGATGACGCAATGGTTATGAGTCCACCTGCCAATGCAGGGGACATGGGTTCGATCCCTGCTCCAGGAATATCCCACATGCCTCGGAGCAGCTAAGCCCGTGAGCCACAACTATTGAGCCTGTGCTTTAGAGCCCGTGAGCCACAACTATTGAGCCCATGTGCTGCAACTACTGAAGCTCACACACCTAGAGACTGTGCTCTGCAACAAGAGAAGCCATGGCAATGAGGAGCCCACGCACCACAACAAAGAGTAGCCCCCACTCACTGCAACTAAAAGAAAGCCTGCGCACAGCAAAAAAGACCCAATACAGACAATAAAATAAATAAATAAAAATAAATTAATTAATTAAAAAAAAAAGACTCTTTTAGGGGACTTCCCTGGATGTCCAGTGGTTAAGACTCCACACTTCCAGTGCAGGGGGTGCAGGTTCAATCCCTGGTTGGGGAACTAAGATTGCACCTGCATGGTGCTGCCAAAAAAAAAAACGTTTTAGAACTTGAGTAATAGCCTTACCCTTCACGTGCAACAGTTGGCCTGCATAAAGGAAAACATTAGAGATCGGAAAGTATTATGGGGGTTTGAGTATTAATCTAGATATTCTTCTAAATTTCGTTCTCTATTTTGGCAAAATTAAGGGGTGAAGGACATAGGACATACATGAATAATAAATCCCTTCCATGTCTTAAAGTCTGGGGCTTGTGATGATTTTTCTTAAGACATAAAAGAATTAGTTATTTTTAATATAAACTGTTTTAAAAAAAAGGATGTGAGTTTCAAAAATGATATCCATCCAAAGAATTCATTCATACGACTTCTGGAAAATAAAATATTTCCGTATGTCATTTAAGTGAAACCCAAAAGTAGATAATCCTTGGCTCTTTCTGGTCAGAAATGCTAGATATATGCATAGTTGGAGTGTCTTCTAGAGGGTATCTAATCCAATGCCTTTATTATTTTATAAGAAGGGTGTCTTAGTCTTTTTGGGGCTGCTATAACAAAACACCAGAGACTGAATAGCTTATAAACACCTGAAATTTCTCTGTCACAGTTCTGGAGCCTGGGAAGTCCAAGATCAAGGTGCCAGCAGATTCAGTGTCTAGTGAGGGCCTGCTTTCTAGTTCATGTATGGTGCCTTCTCTCTGTGTCCTCAATAGCTGAAGGGGTGAGGGACCTTTCTGGGGTCTCTTTTATAAAGGCACTAATCCTATTCATGAGAACTCTGCCCTCATGACCTAATCACCTCCCAAAGGCTTCACTCCCTAATTCCATCACCTTGGGCATTAGGAGTTCAACATATAAGTTTTGGGAGGACACAGACATTGAGAAAACATAGCAAAGGGAAATTGTGATATTGTGGGCACAGAGATATTGTGCCCAACTCTAAGCCACGCAGAAAGTTAGCACTGGTGCTAGGATTAGTCCCAGGTTTTAGTGACTGCCAGTTCAGGAATCATACTGCCATAACATGTAACATTCTTTTTTTTTTTTTTTATAAATTTATTTATTTATGTATTTATTTATTTCATTGACTGTGTTGGGTCTTTGTTGCTGCGCACGGGCTTTCTCTAGTTGCAGCGAATGGAGGCTACTCTTCGTTGTGGTGCGCAGGCTTCTCATTGCCGTGGCTTCTCTTGTTGAGAGCATGGGCTCTAGGAGCGTGGGGCTTCAATAGTTGCGGCTCACGGGCTCTAAAGCCCAGGCTCAATAGTAGTGGCGCATGGGCTTAGTTGCTCCACGGCATGTAGTATCTTCCTGGGGCAGGGATCGAACCCATGTCCCCTGCATTGGCATGCAGATTCTCAACCACTGCGCCAGCTAGGAAGTCCATAACATGTAACATTCTAAGAATGAACTCACATGGCATTCAAACTCATAGGCATCCTAACTTGGTCTGTGAATTTATTCATCCATCATCATTAAAGAAGAACTTACTGATTACCATGTACCTTGCACTCTAAGCGTCCATGTTTATTTTATTCCAAGTATTTGCTATGAACACACACACACTCTCAGACACACACACTCACACACTCACACACACACTTACACACTCTCACTCACACACACACTCACACACTCATACACACTCTCTCACACACACTCACACACACACACACACTCTCACACACACACATACCCCAACACTGTGAGCCACGAAATCTTAGGTTGTACCTTTGGTTTGGAACTCAGTCTTCTTCACCTCAGCCCTGAACATGACCACCTCAAGAACAAGTACATCTAAAGTTTCCCAAGCAGATCAACTTCTCTTTTAAGGACTTTCAGCCCTGGATATTCCATAACATTTTTCTGTTACCCTTTTTGTAATTATTCACCCTCACTTTCTTGGAGTTCTGCTTTTGTTTTCCCCTAGGTCTTTTATTCTGTAGTTTAAGATTATTTCTTCTTCTAGGAGGAGAAAGGTCAGGTCTCAGCAGCCCTCTGAGAATTTCTCTTAGCTGTTAAATTATCCTTTGGCTTTTTGTCTAATAATATACTTTATTAATACACATTATTTTGGTCTTTCTGCACAGATATTAATTTATTAGGACAGAAAAGGATCTTAGAGATGATCTAGTTCAACTACCTGATTTCACAGAGGACCTTGAAGCAGAGAGAAGAAAATGGTTCAAGTTACTCAGCAAATAGATGGCAGATCAATCCTTTGAATGCAGGCCTCCTAACTCCCAAAGTCCCCACTCTGGCACCGCACCGCCCCTGAATTCTCTCTTCATAGTCGCTGCTGATCTGTTTTACTTTATCACTTACTTCTCCCTTAAGGATTATAACCCACAGAGTCTCTTGGTTACCCATGCCAGTAAGTGGTTAATCTCACTGAGCCCAAGGCCCTGGAAACTTCTGGGAGGGAGCCAGGTGAGCAAAGAGAGCAGATAAAGGCAGCACCTGCCGATGGGTTTGGAACAGCCTGGGGACACGGAGAGAATGTAAACACATTCTGCAAATCTTATTGTCTGACTCAGAGCCAGCGTCTTTTGGGCTCTTGTCATGGAAAATATTTCGTCTGAGGTCGTTCTTTGAGCAGAAGAGCATTGAACACCCTCCAGGGTGCCAACCCAGTCCCCCCTTTTGTCCAGATTAAATAAGCAAGGGACTAACATTTCATGGGCCTAGAAGGCCCGCCTTTCAACAGTACCGGCTGGGAGGCAGGGGGAAGGAGCCGTTTGGAAAATGCACTGTGTTGCTCTGAACCGCTCTCTCCCCCTTGCTGCCCGCCTCCGCCCCTCCTCAGGCGCGGCCTCCCTCTGTTTGCTCACCCATACTTACAAGCACACGCCCTGCGTTTAGAGCAAGAGTTAATGTCTGTGCTTCCTCATAAATCTCAGTTTGCTGCCTGGAGCTATGTTTTTAATTCTGGGGGGGAGCTTTGAGATTCGAGATGAGTAGAAAGGAGGGGCAGCTGATGGAGGTAGTGATGGAAGGGGCCATTTCTCCTTCCGGGGAGCTAGCACCCTCATTTGGTTCTTTGAACAGGTAGTTTATACCTCAGCACAGCATCTGTGAACGCCAGGATGCAAGGAGAAGGGACCGTTGTGGGAAAGGATATTGGCTATCTTGCACCGCGCAGAAGGATGCGTGGCTTCTCTCTGAAGAAAGAAAAATGTATGGAATGAGCAAATTAACCCAGACAAGTGACCAGCTGTCATAGTTTTCGGTTCAGCTGGAAACGACTTCAAGGAGAGGAGTCTTTCTGCAAAAAAAAATAATTCTTGTCTCACAATGCTTGTAATTGAAGAAAGTTTTCCCTCCATTGAACTTGCGCTCCTTTTTGTATTGTTAAACTGTATTTATTTTCCATGATTGGCCCTTTGGAACGTGTTTGATAGTTTCTTCTCTATAAGCCTCATCTCTTCAACATGCCTTTGCTTTTTTGGTGTAGGAGGCAAAGATTCTATTGGGCTGCTGTGATGGCTTAAAGTAGTAATTGCTTGGGCTGTCCACCCTGCCAACAAATGTATTTGAGGAGAATTTTGCATCTGAGTCACTGAGTAGAACATGTAATTAACATGACTAAAGGATGAACCCTGGTCTTTCAAAATGCTGGTCCTCAGTTTATATACCTATAAAATGAAAGAAAGAGAAACACGCCTCTAAGGGGCCTTCCAACTCAGACAGTCTAGGATCCTAAAAATCCCCAGCTATTAAAACCCTCTTCCTCCACTAAGTTCTTACAAGCGCTAATGGATCTGTCCTTCTACTTCTCTACCTTTCTGTAAGGTTTTGAAATTTACCAGAAGTGGAGGGTACGTTGACTTTCTTTCTTCCACTACTGTGGGAATAGAGACCAGATCCAGCTGGTTTCTTTGAAAGTGGGAACAAAATAAATTGTCTAATAGGTGAACTTCTACTTCCGTAATGGGACTTTCAGGTTTTGATGTGTACTTCTTTAGGCCTGGGAAGCAGAAGATAGTAAAATAGGCCCAGAGAGCATCAGATCATGGGTTTCTGGAGTTCAGGGATTGAGCTGTATCCATTTCTCTACTCATGACAATACACTACACAAAGAATGTGCTAATTAAATGTGGAATCAAAGATAGATGACTTAGGAATGTTTCAGAGAACCAGCTCTAAGGTGATTTAAAATATTACTTTTAACCTACTAGAGAATTTTACAGAACTAGGCTTATTCAGTCTGAAGAAAAGAGAATTGAAAGGCTGTTTTGAGGTGAATGGAAGTTTCTCTGATGGATTTAAGTCTAGGTAGGAAATTACATACATCAAAACATTGATGGGAAGCAGAAGCTGAACATATTGGGTTGGACCAAAAGTGCCTTTGGTTTTTAAGTAAAAATAAAAGACACGTTTTTCATTTTCACCAAGAACTTTATTGAACAACATATTCACCCTTTTGTTCCACTACCTTCTGCCATTTTTCAGGCAACTTCATAATTCCATCTGCCCAAACCTTTTTATCTTTTTGAGCAAAGAACTCTTCCAGGTATCTTTTATAGTCTTCCAGGGAATTGAAATTTTCTCCATTAAGAGAATTTGGTGAAGACCAAAATAAATGGAAATCCGAAGGTGCAATGTCTGGTGAATACAGCAAATGAATCAGAACCTCCCAGCCAAGCTGTAACAGTTTCTGCCTGGTCATCGAAAAAACATGTGGTTTTGCGTTATCCTGATGGAAGATTGTGCATTTGCTGTTGACTAATTCCGGTTGCTTTTTGTCGAGTGCTGCTTTCAGTTGGTCTAACTGGGAGTAGTACTTGTTGGAATTAATCGTTTGGTTTTCCAGAAGGAGCTCATAATAGAGGGCTCCCTTCCTATCCCACCATATACACAACATCACCTTCTTTGGATGAAGACCAGCCTTTGGCGTGGTTGGTGGTGGTTCATTTCACTTGCCCCACGATCTCTTCCATTCCACTTTATAGTACAGTATCCACTTTTCATCGCCCATCACAGTTTGTGTTAAAAAACAGAATGTTTTCACTATGTTTAAGTAGAGAATCACATGCAGAAATATGGTCAAGAAGGTTTTTTTCACTTAACTCATGTGGAACCCAAACAGCAAAGCGATAAATATAACCAAGCTGGTGCAGATGATTTTCAGTGCTTGATTTGGATATTTTGAGTGTGCCAGCTATCTCCTGCGTGGTATAATATTGATTCTTCTCAGTTAATGTCTCAATTTGATTGCTATCAACTTCAACTGGCCTACCTGGCTGTGGAGCATCGTCCAATGAGAAATCTCCAGCATGTAACTTTGCAAACCACTTTTGACATGTTTGATCAGTCACAGCACCTTCTCCATACACTGCACAAATCCCACGTTGATTTATTTGACCAGAGCAGCTCAGTGAGAAAGACCCAGTCTTCTCACCCTGATGAAAACATTTTTTGTAATTTCCCCTTACACTTTCAGTGCTAACTTATTTTCCAATAATCTCATAATTGCTAATGTTGAGAGTGTTTAAAATTTACATTTCCTTTTGAGACAGAGATTTACTTTCTGACCTTTAGCTAGGATCCCCGGGCAGGCTTTTTGCCCACAGATTATGGCAGGCTCTTTAGGGCAATTGTTTTAACTCTGTGTCTATTGGAAATAAAGCTACAGTGCATAATGGAGGAGCTTCACTTGAAATGTATTTGGTAACTATAGCCCAGGATGGTGAAAAGATCCCTGATTAAAGTCTTGAGGGACCAGGGCTCTCACCTATCTGCAGTGATGCTTTGGGAAAGTTTTAGTCCTTTCCGAGACTCAATTTTCTCATCTCCAGAAGGAAGGCACTGGGCTGTAGCTTCCAAAAACTCTTCTAGTTCTGACATTCTACAGTTTATAAATTTTACACTACTATTCTACCACATGGTGGCTGATTTGTGCTTTTCCATGTTTGTAAAGTATCGTGGTAGCTGCTAAAGTTTCCAAGGAGTGATGGGACAATGCTCGGTGTGGGCTTTGCAGCACAAGATGTGTTCTTCTCAGGGGGGCTAATCTGATGCCCTTAAACTAAAGAAGCCATAATCCAGAGGATTCTTATGGATCCTGTATGTCCTTGACTGGGTGACTGCTAGTAGCATCATGACCATAGCTGTCTACACCATTTAGACAGAGTTACCGAGGTCATAGGATATCACCACATGGAGACACCCTAAAGGACATATGGGGAAACTGAGATTCAGAAAGAGAAATGAGCTTGCCTATAGTCACATAGCCACACAGCACTGTGTCAAAACCACGACTCTAACACAACACTCCTTGACTTCCTGTTCGTTGCAATTTTTCCTCCACTCTGTCCCCTTGGATGACCGCTCTCATGGTGAGCACGAATAACTGTTTAATAAAGCACTCCCGGTCATAAAGTCATCTATATTCTCCACAGTTGCCCTAATGACATTTCACAGAGTATGACAGACTTTTTTAGCACTCTAGTACTAAAAGATTTGCTGAGAAGTACCACCTTAGTTTTACCTTTGGAGAGACTACTTAGTTGTAGATTTCTCTTCCCAGCTATCACCTCTGGAGCTCAGGAGAGAAGATTGGCTGAACTTGTATACTTAGAAGTATACTACATCTCTGAGAAAGGGCATTGCCACACTCAAATGGATTGATTATTTAGAAATCGGGTCCATCTTGAATTTCACGCTTAAACTTCATTTGGGGTTTCCGTGAAGTGAAAGATATAAACTGTATTTACTAGGAAAGCTATCTTGGCAGATTTTCATCCCCTTTGGATAAAAGCAAAATTGTACCCAGCACATAAGTTGACATATGAAGCAGTAAATAATTGCATCGTGCCAGTTGTTTTAATGGATTCAAGTCAGAATGCTCCATTAAGCAGCATGCATAGAATAATCATTGAGCTTACGGCGTATTACCAGGCCGGGGAAAAAAGAATGAAGGAAAGTACGGGGGTGGGGGTGGGGGCAGGGAAGATAAATGTCCGTTTGGCAGCTGAGAAGATGAAGGGTTAGAAAGGGAACTTTAGAGGTATTTATGTTATTTTTATTTTCCTCTCTCTTTCTTTTTTTTTTTTTTTCCTTCCTGGGCAAAGGATTAAGTACAAAAAAAGCTGGATATCAAATATGATCAAATATAATCATCAAAAATCTAAGAACTGGGCAGCAGAATGTGCCAGGCTCTTTCCATACTTCCCTTGTGTAAGGAGACGTTGAGGAAGCAGCCATTTGGGGGTTGTATGCATATGTGTGAGTGTGTTGCCATACATCTCTACACGGATAAACATTCAGAAACCACAATGAGATTTCCAAAGGAACCTTTCCTTAATACAGGAAGTGACAGCTTTGTGAAGGCATCACAATTGAGCTCTGTTTTTTCCTTCTAGATCCCAGGATTTAATTTCTAGAAGAAATGAGAGCTCTGCGATATTCCATGGGGCTGCTCAGAATTACAGGCAACTTAGTTTTAAAGCTTGTTGAATGTAAAACACCTGAGCTTGGCTTAACCTCCAGGGACCTCTTTGCATTCAGAGACGTCTAAAACCACAAACCGTAAATTCTGATGGGTACATGCAAAAGAAGAGGCCATAGAAATTACAAATTTGTTATTCAATGTGGCCACATTCCCCTGCCACAGCTTCCCTCCCATCATCCCTCCCAAGGTGACTTTCTCTTGCTCTGCACTTGGGTTTACCAGATGACCAAGCTTGGGCTGTAACAGATAGTCGCTGCCTCCCACATACTGTGGGTTAGCACTGTGACCAGGCACAGTCTTCCTACGAGATCTGACGTGTTTGTTTCTGCAATTTTGGTGGGTGGAATTTGGGCAGAGAATAGAGAACCGTGAGACATAGAAGCTGAGGTCACAAGGCATTTTGAATTGGTCATCAACCTTCTTGGAGATCAGACATACCCTCCTACTTGGGAAGTCCAGATTCTTTTTTCAGGCATTTCTTACTTGGGTTTCCTGCTTAGTGGATACTGTAGTCATCTTCCCTCGCCTCAAAACTATCTCCCATTTTGATGAGGTCTTCCATGTTTCAATTCCTGTCCCACCACCTTGACTCTTCCTTCTTCCTTCCTTTTTTAATTTTGACCATCAGAATATTGAGTTTAGTATCCATATTTCCAGCCCTGACCTCTGTCCAGAGCACCAGACTCGCATTTCTAACTATGTATTTACCCACAGAATTCTCAACAACACCTTGAACTCGTCATGTTTGAAACCAAATCCGTCCTTTTCTTCTCACTTCCTAAATTCCCTGGAACAGTTTGACTAGTTGGTAGCCAATTATCTCAGCATCTATATGGAGGCTGAATGGGGCATTACGTTCCCTTCCCACCCTTTTCTTTTTGTTTTAATCTAATGAAAATGGCTAATCTAAAGGAAAACTCCTTTCTTGCAGGAGACAAGGGGAAGGCCTTAGGATCTACTGGGGGAGGCCAGAGCAGCAGTCGCTATTATCCCGCTGGAATCCGTGGTCCACTGAGGTGCCTTACGCTACCTTCACGGAGCACCCTATGAAATACACCAGTGAGAAGTTTCTTGAAATCTGCAAGGTAGGAGGCAGCTTGGACATCATGCTTAAATTAACTTTGTTGGTAAAGCTATGTGACTTTAAAACATGTACTGTTAAAAAAAAAATAAGGTACAACCTAGGGTTTACATAGATAAAACCTGTAATAGGTTTATAGGAATTTTTTAGTAAACAGTAGAGCTGTTTTATATTTGAAAAAACATATAATATCAATATTTATATTAACCATCCCATGCTATTTCCTCTTTGCTAATTTCTGAGCCAAAATTGTAGTGTAACATTGTTTTAAAATTGCAATAATAGTGTTTGTGTTTATTGCTTACAGGGTGCATATAATTGTCTGTGTATAATTAAATTCTAATTATTTTATTCAGGGAAGGAATGTGGAATACTGTGAAGTATGAAGTCAGATATAGCTCTGTGGTCATGTTTAAGTCATTTTTTTCCTCTGGGCCTTGGTAGTCTCATCTCTAAAATGGACACAATGCACAGCTGCCCTTCCCCTCAACCTTACTGGGACATTGAAAGGTTAAATGGGATAAAGTACATATAAATGTTCTATAAATTGTAAAGCAATGAAGAGTGTTTTTAATGCCTTTAAATCTCATCTCCCCAAATAGATTTCAAATCCATCAGTGGCAGGAAGGTCCCCTTCTAGTATTGTTTCATCTTCCCTAGAGAGACTTAAGCAGTCCTTGGACACTCTTGAGTAGTCAGAAGTAAAACAGCTGGAGCTGTAAATGCGTTGAAAAAGCAACCTTTATACTTTCAACAAAACCAGATATACACATGGGAGTGTGCTTACAGCCTAGAAATTCTCGCCTTCTCTGTTGTCTCTAAGTTTATCTTTATATGTTCTTGTTCACTTCAGAAGAGCATAACTCTTTATTCGCTATAAATTCAAAACGTGACAGTCTACATCTAAAGTCCTTCTGTGGTTGGATGGCATATATTACATTTCTTGGCTTATTTTAAACACACTTATTCATACAAGTGAATATGTATATGTATAAACAAATATTTTTAATTAAGTTCCCTATTTTATAAAAAAAGGATCTAAGGCAAAATGTTTGAGATTAGAGGCTAGATGGGGCCTTCATTCCTCCTAATATGTAGCGGAAGTTGGGTTGAAGTTCTGCTCTCAGCAGAGGTCAGTGGTTCTCTGGAGGTTTATGCAAATGCCCTCAGGGGGTTATGGTCTCAGGGTTTGCCTTTGACACCAAGCTCTTGCAGGTGTTAAATTGGTTCTTTGTATGGATCACGTTGCTAGTCTCCTTGTGATGCTTCTATTTCACAATACCTCAATCCAAGCGTCAGCATCAGCCCTTAGCCTGACGGGTAACCACCCAGAATCAACAATAACAAAAAACCAAAATGAAAACCAATAAGCAAACACAGCACTGGCACAAAGGCATTTATGTGAGAGTAGACTGAGGACTTCTGGGAGATAGAGTGGAAGTTTACATCATAATAATGCCCCCAGATTCAAATGGAATATCAGACCTCCCTATTTTTAGAAGACCTTATTGATAATAATGATGGGATGCATTGCTTCGTAATCTTCTCTCCCATCCTCTCTATCCTGCTCTTGTTCCTCCCCAAACTCCTCATCTTTTTCTCTTTCTTATTAAATGTGCAGAGTCATTTATCTGTTCCTTTTTTTATACGCTTGTTAATCCAACTGAAAGAGCTTAATAATATATGTTTCCAAAGCCATTTCCTGCCTTTAAAGGAAATCTGGATCTAATAATTAATATAATATATATTTTGAAGTAGTAATAATTCTTTTTTATGATAAGTCAAAAATAAATACCAACTGCCTTGGTTATTACATCCATCACTTCCTGGGCCAAGTCTTCTCTTATTTCTCATACCTGGTATGTTTAAAGCACTTATTCTCTGAATGTCCTTTGCTGGAAGAAATTCAGGGTAAAGGAACTGCAGAGAAAGGCCACTACATTGCTCTAGCACTTGATAATGCTTTATTTTTTTCTGCCATATAGAAATAAAATCAAGTAATTTAAAAGGAAGCTGAAAAATAAAATACCAGAAGGGGGGTGGAAATAAAAAGGGGATGGAATAACTTGTCCCCAAATGCCCATGGATGCAGTTAGTAGACTGGAGCACTAAGTTTTACCCAAGACATCCTATCTGCCAAGGCTAAAGGGGAAACTTGATGTTCATATAGCTCTTCTTGGATGGAAGTAAGAACATAGGTATCTCTGTGTGTGTGTGTGTACGTGTGCACATCCATGCACGGGTATGAGGATGGTAAGTGGTTCGTTAGCTAATCGGTTTCCAGTCAATCAAACTACTTTGTGAATCTGTTCAGTGTATGTTCTTTAAGGCTTTTCTCATCAAATTATCCTTCCGAAGTCTTTTTTTCCTTCCTGAAAACAGTCTGGAACTTTCCTTTGCCAAGCCATTTCTTAATCAGAGGCCACCCTGAGTCCCAGCTGCCTAAGAAAACAAGTGATCTCAGCCTGGGATATGAGATGATGACTACTCTGATCCAGTTCTTTGTGTCTTAGTTTCTCTTTTGTTGTTGGTTTTTATGTCACAAAGTTATTTGTGTTTAGGACATTTTCCAAAATTGGCTTTGATTAATACTCAGTTTTATTAATGTCAAAGTATAAGAAGAGCAATAATTCTGGGGATATAGAATCCTTTTTATATGAATATTTTGGCATAGTAAGATTTTATGAAGGTGATATAGACTAGTTTTTTCATTTCCCTTATGAATGAAATAAGAAGAAGTAGAAGAAGGGGGAAGAGCATAACTAAATAAAATACTTGAAGCAATTTAATGTAATTTAGCAAACCTATTATGGTAGAGGAGAAGGAATCATGTAGAGCTGAGATATCCACAGTCAAAAATTTCAGATTATTTACAATCTGACAGAATAATTTATTTTTAAAAGTATGTTTATAAAATTCATTTTTTGTTTTTACTCAGAGTCTTTTCTTCTACAGTACCTGGATGCTCTTTTTTCAACAAATGTTTTCTGGTACCTACAAGGTGCAGCTCTTATGATTGTTGTTACAAATATAAACGTAAATGAGACAAGGTTCTTGCCTTTGTGGAAGGCATTGCTTAATAGAGGAAGCAGATACAAATGCAAAGATTTTTAGTAAGTACTAAAGAATTGAAACAGAAGTTGAAATCAGGGGACGAGAAGTGGAGATACTTGAAGGTACATGGAGTATCCTAGACACAGACAGTTGAGCCACCATGATTGTATTGGCTCAGATGATAGGTGTAAGGACCTGAACTAAGCTGGGGTGCTAAGAACAGAGAGCAGGTAAAGAGACTTTGAGATATTTGGGTATCAATGGAAGAAGGTAACTGGTATGATATGGTAGATGAAGGAGAGGAAAAAGTCAAATATGTCACAGTCCGGTCTGGGTAGATGATGAATCCATTAATTTGAATGGGGGAAACTGAAAAAACAGTAGATTTAGAGGTTTAGTTTAGGACATGTTGAGTTTGAAAAGTCCATGGAATGTGGGGTTGAATTGGTGTCAGATAGTTAGAAATTTAGGTCTGTCTGAAGCTCAGGAGAAAAAATTGAGCTGGTAAGATAGGTTTCCGACCATACAACACTGGATGAAAGCTGAGTGATGGGGCTGATTGGTCAGAAAGGTACCTGAGGAAGAAGCATTAATGGAAAAAATTGCATTCAAATTCAAATTTATACTATCTCTAAGTCCTTCAGCACTGATGTAAAAATCACTGTCAAATTTATGAAATACTGTCAAAATACATTGCTTCTCTTACCTATCTCACTAACTCTTCATCACTCTACATCTGGTAAGTATGATGGTCAAATGGCCTCTTTCCAGACATTCTTGCTTATTTCCAAGCCTTACCCACCTTTTTCAACTTGTGCGTCCACATACTTTGCATTACTAGTAAAAAACAGTTGTGAAAATAGGAAATAAAATTTTTGTTGTTGATTTTCTTATTACAAGTAATAAAAACAATCTCATATAAATTAGGTAGTTACACTTTATATTTATTGATTACAGTTGGCATGTGTTCATGTAATTCAAGTAACAAAAACCATTTGAGGTCAGGATGCTATCTCTACTTTTAAAAGTGAAGGTACGTAGAGTGACTAAGTGAATTGATTAAGGTATTATAATAATAACAACTATATTTCCACATCCAAACAATTTGCTAGTGCTCAGAGAAATGATCAAAAATCAGAAAGAACTCTGTGTGTGTGTGTTCACAGTCATTGCTATGATATGATAAGATTGATATTTTACAACCAAGGTTATTTATTCTCAATTGTTTCATACACTTTATATTTGCAACTTCTAGACTTATATTTCCTCTTTTTTAAAATAAATTTATTTATTTATTTTTTGGCAGCATTAGGTCTTTTTTGCTGTGCGTGGGCTTCCTCTAGCTGCCGCTATTGGGGGCTACTCTTCATTCTGGTGCTCAGGCTTCTCACTGCAGTAGCTTCTCTTGTTACAGATCATGGGCTCTAGGTGTGTGGGCTTCATCAGCTGTGGCCCGAGGGCTTCAGTAGTTGTTGCTCGCTGGCTCTAGAGTGCAGGCTCAGTAGTTGTGGTGCACGGGCTTAGGTGCTCCGAGGCTTGTGGGATCTTCCGGGGTCAGGGATCAAACCTGTGTACCCAGCATTGGCATGCAGATTCTTAACCACTGCACCACCAGGGAAGTCCTATCTTTCCTCTTTTTAACCATTTGTTACAGAATCTGTTTCGTTTGCCCAGTGCACAGCAAGGCAAATGCTTAGATGCCAAGGTTTTCAGCAGAGAAAGGGTTTATTCACTAGGCAGCCAAGCAAGGAGATGGATGAACAGATCTCAAATCAGCCTCCCAAAATACAAGGGTCTTGGGATATTTATGGGATAAAGAAACAGGGTGGTCTGAGGCATGGGAAAAGGTGAGTGGAGGCAAGAAAAAATTGAGGTAATCCATGTTCTGTGCAGGCATATCTGAATCACATGCTTCTTCTTAGGATGTGTATTCAGAAAGTGGCAGTGTTAGTATAATCTGAGGGTGGAGTTTTTGGCCCTCTGACATCAAAAGGTCATCCTTTGCACACTTACACATGCCTGGTTGAATGGTCGGTGGTCTCAACCAATTTGAACTGGTTTAGACTAGCTCCATATTCCTGAAAAACAACTTAAACCACCATTTCTATGGCCACCCATAAGTTAGAGGTGTTATCTATAGGAAGCTGTTAAAGGAATCTTGTGATACATTCTCTCACCTACCTGAAGCTTGGAGTGCATGCATTTATAGGAACAATTAAAGTGAGCTTAGTTAATGAAGGCAGGTTAGAGAATAGAATTTATTAAGCAAGTTAAAATTCAAAGGGATCTAATTGATGGCTGCTCTTGGTTTCATATTGTCTTGCTGGATTCTTGGACTGTGTGGAGAGGAACTAGCGATGGAGCCCAGAGCTGTAGAAGAATAGTGAGTAGGCCAGGGCTGCTCTACAGCCTAATCACAGTGATTTACAGACCAACCCTTTTCACATTTGTCTGGCATCTTTCTCCTTCTTTTCAAGGGAATTGTGAAAGGGAACCAATGTTTTAGCGATCAAATATAACTTTATATTCTTAACTCTTGGTTTCATGCCACATCAATTAAATAAATAAATATTTATTTATTTATTTATATATTTTAATTTTAATTTTTTTTGGCTGCATGGCTTTCGGGATCTTAGTTCCCTGACCAGGGATTGAACCCGAGCCCTAGCAGCCGAGTCCTAACCACCAGACTGCCAGCGGATTCCCTAACAAATATTTACTGAGTCCCCACCTGGCACTGAATACTACCTGCTGAGCAATGCTGTAGATACTTGTTGGGATCGCAAGAAGAATAAAACAGATTTTGCCCTCCGGACACTTAAAGTGTAGACAGAGAAGGCAAAAAACATAATTAACAAATTATAATTTAATGTACAAATACTGTTGATAGATTCAAATGGTTTTATCAGAGCCCAGCAGAAAGAACAGATAAATCCAAAATTTAACAAATGTGATAACGTTTGATGTGAAACTCAAGGTAAGAGTGATTTAAGCATCAAAGTAGGTGGGAAAAGACATTTTAAGTAAAAGAAACATGATTAGAAGCTGCAAATTGCGAAAGTGTGTAAAATGTTTTTGGACAAAGAGTAGTTCATTTATGCTAGAGTTTAAAGTGTATACGTGTGTGTGCGCACGCACGCGTGCAAAGGGAGAGTTGGGAAAATGGAATAGGATGAGGATGGAAATTAGGATTTGTAGAAACTACTCTTCCGCCGCATCTTCCTTTTTCCCTCTATATGCCTGAACATACCCACAGTTATAGTGTCTCTATAAAGATAATTCCAAGCAGTACGTGTAAGGATGATATAAGAATTTTGTTCAGCTGTGTGACTTACCAAGTGGTTTCCATTGTTGAGCATTGGATGGACTTAACTTTTTATTCCAACATGCTTCACTTGCTACATAGGGAGGCTGAAACCTGTAGCCTGCAGGCTTGGAAAACCTGCTCAGCTAAGGAATGCGGGCCTGCAGGCATGAAACCTGGTCTCTTTACCCAGTGTAAACAGGAAGCAAGCGATGGTTGTAATAAGGAAAACTGAGACTCCGGGCAGTGAACTGCTGGCAGACAGCACCTGAAGCAAACCAGGGGCCCAGTCACTCAGCTGCTAAATAATTGCTGTAAAGTCAAGAAGAACACTAAACACACACACACACACACACACACACACACACACGTACACAGAGCTATGCTTTACCCTAACCAGCACACAGGCCCTATGTAACCGGAGTTGTTAAAACTTGACCCTCTGTTTTTGAGACTGGAATAAAAGAGAGAGCCAGGGGTGGGTGTATAAAAGCTTTCAGAGAAAAGTATGTGGCTGGTGGCATTCATATCAGATGACACTGCGTTCCTGTCACACAGATTGAGTTCAGGTGCTTGAAATGCTCAAGAGCCAGCTTGGGGACTTGGCCTTTTGTCTGCCTCCCTTTCACTGCACAGCTTGTCCCGCTGTCTTCACGGCCCCTCCTTTTTTAAAGGGCTCATAGAAATGACTAGAACTGAAGTGCGTCTGACTCGAATGAAATGGCAAGTTCACTGAGTATGAAACAGTGTTAACTTTTCTTTCCAGCACTTTGATTCTGAGGCCATAGAGAATTCTCATGAAATAAAGCTTATGAGGACTGGGGAGGCATCCAGTAACCCAAATGGATAAATATATACATATTGATCCATGAAAAGGCATCCTGATGGGCTTCTGTGGTTGCACAATGGTTAAGAATCTGCCTGCCGAGGGGTTCGATCCCTGGGCCAGGAAGATCCCACATGATGCAGAGCAACGAAGCCCTCGAACCACAACTACTGAGCCCACACGCCGCAACTACTGAAGCCCGCGTGCCTAGAGTCCGTGCTCTGTGACAAGAAAACCAACCTCAATGAGAAACCCGAGCACCACAGTGAAGAGTAGCCCCCCTTGCCACAACTAGAGAAAGCTCGTGTGCAGCCACAAAGACCCGATGCAGCCAAAAATAAAATAAATAAGTAACAAAATAAATCTTTAAAGAAAAAAAAAAGAAAAGAAAAAGCATCCTGTCAATCCAGAGAGTATTGCCCATGGAAATGTTGAGGTGGATTGCACCTTGGACTTTGGGAAATCATAGTTCAGTGATGACAATGATGATGTAGTTAATGATTTCTTGACAATATTGATTATTGGCAATGTTTCCTTTAATGCCTTTGCAATATGACTCCAAATTCCAGCCTCATCTTATGCCCCTTTCCCGACTCTTCCTGAAAGACATTAGCACATGGCCACACACACATAGAGCTTATTGCAAACCCTTTGTTTATTAAAGTTAGTTTAATCTTTGCAACCAACCTGTGAATTTGATGCTATTAAAATCCTTATTTTATAGAAAAAGGAAGTGTAAAATTCAGAGGTTAGATAACTTGCTCAAGGTCACATATTTGCAATGTAAGACCAGATCTATTTGATCTTAATACTCACATTACATCATGCTATCTATTTCTTTTAGTTCAGTGGTTCTCAACAGGAGATGATTTTACCCCTGCGGGACATTGGCAATCTCTGGACAACACTTTTGGTTGCCATACCTGGGTTTGTGGTGCCACTGGTATCTGGTGGGTAAAGCTAGGAATGCTGCTTAACTTCCTAAAATGCAGAGGACATACTTCCCTGCTGCAAAGAATTATCTGGACCCAAACAGCAATAGTTCCAAGATAGAGAAATCTTGGATTAGTTGTATAGATCGACAGCCATACATCTGACTCTAATTCTTAGAACACTGGATGAAATATTTGAGATGTATACATGAAATGCAACAGAATAAAAAATAACTTTTGCCTTGAGTATTTGGGAAGGCATTGTGGAAGAGATAGGATTTGAGCTTGGTTTTGAAAGATGAGTAGGCACGAGCACTCTAGGTCTTTGTGGATTGAATAAACTGTCAGAGCTAGGGGTTCTCAGGCAAGCTTAATACAGTGGGTTTTAAAATTTTTTTTAAGGGAAGAGTCTTTTAAAAATAAAATCTTACTCAGAACCCAAATGTATAAAACTGACAAAAATAGAGCATCTCTGATTGGTGTGATTATAGGGACTGAAGGTTACCTTTTACCTTTTCTTCTGTATCTTCTCCCCAAATCCTCAGGCATCTTTTGTTTTAACACTATTAATAATAGCACTTTTTTTTTTAACTTTCCTTTTTTTTCTTTCCTTAATTAATTTATTTGTTCTTGGCTGTTGGGTCTTTGTTGCTGAGCGCAGGCTTTCTCTAGTTGCAGAGAGTGGGGGCTACTCTTCGTTGCAGTGCACAGGCTTCTCTTGTTTCAGAGCATGGGCTCTAGGCGTTCGGGCTTCAGTAGTTGTGGCACGTGAGCTCAGTGGTTGTGGCACATGGGCTTAGTTGCTCTGCCGAATGTGGGATCTTCCCATACCAGGGATTGAACTCATGTAACCTGCATTGGCAGGCGGATGCTCAACCACTGCACCACTGGGGAGGTCCAACACTTTCTTTCTTTTCAAAAGAATCCTGGTTTGGGTGATAAATTATATGGTCACCCAACCTATGAAGAAATTTGGTGTTCTAAGGAACAAGTTTTGAAAATTACTGAGTCTGATTTTTTTCTCTATCCCTTTTGAAAATGAGGAAGATAAATTCTTTGCTAAATATTAGAACTTCATATTTTTCCCTTTATAACTGATAAATATCTTGGAAGAGGTACTTTGATGCTCAACCCATGTTTTTTGAAGTCATGGTTTCTGTGTAGAATTTAATATATCCTTTGGCATCAGGGAACTTTTATTATTTTAAAATAGTGCATATCACAGGTTTTTAAGAAGTGTTTTCTGGAGTCTATCATGCGTATTAAAGAAACTGGCATTCAAAGTCTGAAACTGAAGGGAATAGGACTAAGGAAGCTGAAATCGTTCTTGCTTGTAAGTGATAATATTTATATCTACAAAGAGAATGTTTTAGAAATATTTTTGTGTAATGCACTTGGATCTGATGCAGTTGGCCTTTACCATCACTATCACTATCATTAATTACTAGGCTTCAGGGAGATGAAATGATTTTTCCAAAGTCTCACCATCAGTGATGGATAGGGCAGGGAAACATAGCTTTTTCCCACTATATGCAGTGATGGAATGGACATGGTTAGATTGCAGTGAGTTCCGTATCACTGGATATGGCCATGTAGAGGGGTGTGGCTTGTTGGAGAGGATGAGGCAGGGCAAATAAAACAATAGACAAGTGGCTGGAATCTAAACCTAAGATCACTTCGGACCTTGATTGTTTCGTGATGTTAAGCATAGGGATTAAATACTCAGGTTATTAATTTATTATTCCCATTTTGCTTTTCTCTCTCGGAAACCGAAGAAAGAACACTTCTTTCTGCTTTTCTTATCCAATCAACTAAAGCACTGATGGAGTTTGCTGTAAGGAGTGATGTCCTTCTTTCCACAGTCCCCAAGCTATGTGACTATAGCTTGTTTCATTCAATAACACTCATATTTAGATCTATCCTAAGGTCTTAAAGAGGATGCTGGGACTGGGAACTAGTAATAAGAGATAACGTCTGTCTGTCTTTGTCACTATAGACTGCAACTCATGGAAAACAAGCAAAATCCTACTTGTCTGTTAGTTTCTTTACTCAGTGATTCTTTAGAAGTGAAGTCTATTTTTTAAAATTAAGGTTTGATGTTAATTAGGTAAATATTACATTAACTAAAATTACAGGGACAAATACCTTAGTTTATTTTGAAAAGCCACAGATATCGAGGCAACCTAGCAAACTCTATATTGTTTATCATAAAGTCACTATTTTAACTTTTGATATTATCCCAGAACCATAGATTTCAATGCATCTTTTCAAAAGAGCAAACTGAGGCTCAGAAAGGGGAAGTGAATTTATTAGGTCACAGAGCAGGTAAATCAGCAGTTTTATTTATTTGCATGGCCTTTTTTTCTTACTTCTTCCTTTTTTTTTTTCTTATAAGTTAGGTCAAATAGTAATGATGGATATATTCTAAACTTTAGATTCTTTTTCTTACCAACAAGGAAACTAAGCCTGCAATGGAGAAGTGGTTTGCCCAAAGGCAATTTGGTATCAAATTAAGAATCCAGGATAAAACCTATATTGAAAATGGGATTACAGGGAAAGACTGCAGGCTTTTCTTTCTTCATTGAATTATCCCTCTGTATTAGTCCCTCAAAGCCAAGATTGGCCTCTTCATGGAGAAAAGGAAAAACAATGGTCAGTTTATTGAATATGCTTAATAAGTTAGATAGATATTAGATTATACTCTAAAAGTTTTAATTTAGACTCGTAAGCCAGTTGCCTAGGAAACATATTTGGATCTCTCTGTGAGTAGGCCCTTATTCTTAATGTTCTTTTTTTACAATGGTGCGGAAAGTGGAGTGATTCTGGACAAATCATTTACCTTCCATGAATCTTGACTTCTAACATGGAAATGATGATACCTTCTTTTACTTACCTGATAGGCTTATACTGGAAGAGATAATGGATATAAAAGAGCTTACTGGAAATACAAAGACATGAGCTTTCTTAATTCATTTCCTTCTTCATATCTCCCTTTGCAATGCTCCCTGAATTACCTCCTCTTAACCCAATTCAACTTGATTTGAGCAAAAGAAGGAATTTTTTTCACTCATTCAACTTAAAGTTCAGGGTAGGCTGATCTAGTAAGTCAAATGGCTTTGTGAAGAATTTCTTTCTCTCCATGTCTTAGTTCTTTCACTTTTATTGGTTTCAGTCTCAGTCAGGTTCTCACTGTGCGGCCAAAATGACCATGAATACTTC
The DNA here is from genome assembly GCF_030028045.1 of Hippopotamus amphibius kiboko. Lineage (NCBI taxonomy): Eukaryota > Metazoa > Chordata > Mammalia > Artiodactyla > Hippopotamidae > Hippopotamus > Hippopotamus amphibius. Next base: position 163,981,302 of record NC_080191.1, read on the forward strand.
TGAGCTTGGATGCTATCCGTTTCACAACCACATTGGTCATGTGCTCATACTTGGACCAATCTCTCGATCAGAGGAATGGATTCCTCTGATTTGTTAGAACTGAGTCATGTGCTAAAGTAAGCTCCATTTAAGCTATTTGGACTAAATGGAAGAATGTGGTTCTCCAAAGGAAAATCGAGGAAATGTGGTTCTCCAAGGAAAATTCTTATTGGAAGAAGAATCTCAAATAGAGGAAAGGATGCTGGCTTGGAAAGAATAGCAGCTGTTACCTAGGCCCTCTCTAACCTCATTTTACCTATTGAAACCCTGTTAACCCGTAAAGGATTGTCTCAAGAGTTTCCCTTTGAAGTCACTGCTGATCCTTTAACCACATATTATTTCTCCCTCTTTTGTGTTTCTTTAGCATCTTGTGCCTTATTTTGCTGTATATTTTCGTGGACTTGGTACTATCATCACAAGTTCATTTTTTATATCATTATAATGTCACTTGTGTGAGGACAGAGACTATATCTCCCTTGTCTTTGAATCTTCAACAGTACCTGACAGGTGTCTGATCCATAATAGACTATCAGCAAATACTTATTAAACAGGCTTCTTAATGTTGTGCAAATTATGAATCATGAAAAATGAGCAAGACGCGGCAGCTAATTTTATCATGTACATAATTTATGAACTGATTAATTTACTAAAAGACTAACAGAAGCAATGTTAATGATTCTGAGAAATGATTTCTGTTTAAGAAGTAAGAATAGCTGCAGCTCCAGGAGGGTGGTCAACTTTTGTGAGGACTGGCTGGGGAGGGGATGTCTCTGGACCTACTCTGCATTCACTAACTCTGTGCCTTCTTTTCCTCTTCAGTTGTCGGGGTTCACATCCAAGCTTGTTCCAGCTATCCAGAATGCCCACAAGAGTTCCACTGGATCTGGAAGAGGAAAGGGATTGATGGTGTTAACTGAACCCATTTTGCTTGAGACCTACACGGGGCTGATGTCATTCATTGGAAACCGCAACAAACTTGGCTATTCCCTTGCCCGGGGGAGTATTGGTTTTTGACCCTCTTTTTGGTAGATAAGTACCTCATCGGTAGCTACATCATTATTGAAGATTCTGTTTCAGCCCACCATATTTTTGGACTGAAACCGTTACTTTTAAATAGTATTACATGATTTTGAATATTTAGTATCTTAGGGGATCTAAAAGCTTGCTTAGACTGATACATGCATACTTCAGACCTTATATGAGAATAATCAAATTTCTTAAAACCAGAAAATAAATCCTCCTAAGCCCGTGAAATAATGTTATCGAATGAATACTTCACCATAAACGCAGGGAAGACCCTCTACGTTCTTGTTTCTCTGTCCTCTAAATGTAGGCACGTGCTGGGTCTTTATTTTCAGTGCTCTGATCCCAAGCTTTCTCATCAGGGTCTCAATATGTATTATTTTAGTTACCTTTTTTTTTTTAAATGAGGATGACTTCCACATCCATATTCCCATCCCTGGTATTTCTTTAAGATTCAGTTTTACATTTCTGTCTGCTGATCATCTACATCAGCGTCCCCATGGCCACTTATATTCAGCATCTTCAAGATTCTGGATTTCTCTATGGGATTTTAATAGTTCCAGTCATCATCCCTGAAATCCATCCGTTTGGATGTCTTTAAACTTCTTGCCAAATACATTCTGTATAGTATCTGTCTTAGTCTGTCTGGGCTGCTATAACAGAAATACTAGAGACTAGTGGCTTATAAACAACATAAATTTATTTCTTACAGATCTGGAGGCTGGAATTCTGAGATTAGGGTACCAGCCTGGTCAGGTGAGGGCCCTCTCCTGGGGCTCAGATGTCTTGTTGTATCCTTACAGGTAAAGGGGAAAGAGTGTTCTCTTGTGCTTCTTTGATAAGGGCATTAATCTCATTCATGAGGGCTCTGCCCTTATAAACTAAGGCTTCCTGTTTAATGCCATCGCATTGGGCTTTAGGATCTCAACATATAAATTTCGAGGGGGACACAAACATTCAGACCATAGAAGTACCACGTCTGTATGTGACATAGATTGTGCCCAATGCCCAGATGTTAAACTTAAAGTTCATTCTTCTTTCAAAATTGTTCATATACTCTTTCTCCTTTCCATCCTCACAGGTATGTTATTAGATCACATTTTAAATTCTGTGTACCTAGATAATTGCTCTAGGCTTTTAATTGGTATCCCCGCTCCAAGGCTGACCCTCTTCTAATCCATTTTACACTTGGTTGCCATATTCCTAAAGCACAAATTGATCATGTAATTCCCTGCTCAAGAACTTGCAAAGGCTCATTCCTTTTGCAGCTTTTTTGTTTGTTTGTTTAAGTTTTGTGTTTTCAATAGCAGACCTTTCCTTCTAATGCAATCTGTTTCAGATGCTCCATATGTAAAACAGATAGAAGTAGGCCCACTATGATTGAAATTGAGATGGGAATGCCACTGACCTCCTCTTTTTTGGGTCTCAGAAGTGCCCCCGTCTGGAATGTCTATGGATCCCAGAGAGGTTTAAGAAGAATGTTTCCAAAAACACTGTGCTAACTCATTCTGTTTCCATTTTCTTTTCTCTCATATTTCCTCTTTGTCTCTTCTTGACTTACGTCTAACTGTGAACAACTCAGGAGATTATCTCATCTGTTTTCATCTCTAAAAGCTTTTTTTTTTTTTTTTCAATTTTATTGTATTTTTAATTTATTTTGGAAAGAAGCTTTTAATGTCGAACACTATAAACATTATTCCAATCAGCCTTTTGCCTGTCCTAAGACCCAAAGTTGAAACACCTTAGCTGGTATTCAAATAAAAAATTCTAGAGGTTTTTTTTTTTGAGAGGGTGCTTATATGAAGTCTATTTTAAAGTCTTTTCTTCAAAATGCTTACTTCCTCAATTTTCAAGATTTGTCCTCTGATATTTCACAAACCTCAATTTGATAGAGGCATTCAAAATCCAAACCTTGAATAACCCTCATTTTATTTTGTCTTTATCTTTGTTTAGTTCCATTAGTATTTTTCTCCCCCTCTTTCCACTTCCCAGCACCCACTTCTTTCCCCTCATGATGGCAAATATTGTTACTGTCCCCAAGGCAGGGAACTTCTATTCAGACTGTAAAAGGAAATGTTGAAATCCTTAGCTGTCCTGTCAACAGTAGTGGAATGAAAAGTCGTTGGATTGTTTTGGCAGTGGTTCTGAAGGAGGCACAATTGGCAAATTATTATAACACCTCTGCCCGAAAATCCCCATTTGCCTCAAGATAGTGGCATTTGTTGGCAGAAGCCTCTGAAATGTCCAGCACATTCTCCTGAGTTTCCATTTAAGGATCAGTCTGACAATTGACTTATTTCTCCATATTTATTCCCCCTGGAACCTAGGCTAGACTGTTCCCAAATGACCTTTGAAAGGACACAATACAGCATCATCAATGGAGCAAATCAGAGAAGATGAGAGGAAGGAAATATTTCTTAGCCCTGAGGTCAGTCTGTAACAATAGGGTACCAAAGCTATTTAGTGTGGAGAAGAGTGATCTCAGAGATGACATGAGAACTGTCTTCACATTTCACACAGATGGTCCTGTGGGATATTCCAGAAACTGATAAAGGGGATCTAGAAAGCAGGATTGTGACCAGAGGATGAGAGGATTCAGGGATTTGGATGGCAGGTTAAGATAAGAAAGAACTCCTTACAGTTAAAAATATCCAAAGATGGGAAGCATTGCTCCTTGAAAGAGTGAGTCCCCCATCACTTGATGTGTACTAGTAGGGACTAGATAAAGTGGATATTGTGAAAAGGATTGCTAAAGAGATGATTGATAAAATCCTTTAAAGCCAGAGACCTTATGATTCTCCAAATAAGTGTTGCTAATGATTACGTAATACAGCCTTTTTTCTTTGCAAAGTGTTGAATCAGTCATATGAGACCCTGGAAAATTACCTTAACTTTCCTAAGGTTTGATTTCCTCATTCGTAAAATGGAGACGATGCTATTTCTTTTGCCTACTTCATAAAGATCTTGTGAGGATTCAATGAAATGAGGTCAAATTATTTTATTAAATAAAAATCATTGAGGATCTGCTTGTAGAGCGATGTCACTTTGGCAGCAGAAAATAGGACAACATCCAAGGGAACTAAATCCAGTTCTTCTGGGAATTGTTTTTTGGTCACTCTGGACCCTACTGACCATCTCTTTCTCATTTGACACATGGTATTCTAACTTGGGTTCCTTGTCCCTAAGTGGCCACAACCCACAAACCTATAGGCATACCTGGGCTTTTTCTTCAGGCTATCATCTGAACTATACCAATACGTTTTCCCTAAGGGGCATCATAGGTCTGATTGGGAATAAGATTAGATACAGGCATTAACTACAAAGTGTATGGTCACAAAGAGGCCATCTTTTCTATCTGGTCTTTATCCATTCAAGAAATTCCACTAGAAAATCTCCAATAAATCTCCTTTCAGAAACTATTTGAACAATCCTACTGACAGATTGCTCACAGTCTTCTGCTACATCTTGGGCAGTTCTGATGGTTCGAAAGTTCTTCTGTTGATTTAGATTCTGGAACACCCATCTGCCATCTCTTTTATTTAAAAATAAATTTCCCATGCTGGAGTAGGTTCAGCTTGTGTTTCCACACCTGGCTGTGGGGCATTGGGGTTTCAGAAGCAAGGCTGATGGATTCTCTAACACTTACAAGAAGGGGAACTGCCAAGAATCACCATGCCTGGCCTCCTAGTGGGCAGTGGGGCCTTTCTGGAGCTGACCTTTGGCCATCCTCTAAGGCAGAAAAGAGAAGCCAATTTATGAGGATCTTTTGCCTTGAGCCCCCATTTTTCATTGTGCTTTTGCTGAAGCATTACTAAGGAAGCCCATTCACAGAGGTCTGGAGCTAAGGAACTATAGAAAGCATCTAATCCAATGCTTTCATTTCACAGAACATGAAGCAAAGGCCTAGAAACTGGAAAGAAATTGCTCAAAAAGCAGATGGCGAAATTTTGGGAATTAAACTCTAAAGCTTCCAATCTCCTATTTCCAGCCCCACTGCTCTTTCCATATATCTCCATTCCCAGGAAAAGACATGCCATCTAAATCAGTGTGTCATAGTTTCCGGGTTAATTCTGATGTGAGAAAACAATAGGTCACCGTTGTTTAGGGGGAATTTCCAGAAATTACCTGTATTTTGTTAAAGGCTAAGGTCACTCGTGGAGCTCTCTGATGTCCTATCTGATTAAAAAGCCCAAACAAAGCTGCGGAAGCCAGCAGATATTTTGTAAGGCAGCTTCACCTCTGCCTGGCATTTTGTGGAGCAAGAGAAGGGAGGGCAAAAGTATTAAATTCAGGCTTAAAAGCTCCTCAGAAATTCTTTACACACAAGAGACCAAGTTGGAGAAAAGAAGATGACTCGTGCCAAGGGGAAGAAAGAGAGAAACTAATGCCTGTGGTTTTCAAAGGTTGACAACAACAACAAAAGCCCAAGTATTTGCACAGGGATGAATGCTCATTGGCTCTTGGCCAACAATTATACAAGGGCTTGTGCCCACATCCTGTAGCTGTGGTTTAGGGACGCTGCTCATGAGTGACTTCTTATGCTTAGTGGCAGGAAACTTTAGTCACTGATGTGTAAACTCACCTTTGGTCTGCACCTCCCACAACGTGCTCTGAAGCCAGTTAGAGGAGCAGGCCTCCTGATTTTCTTACAGATACCAGTTCCTCAGCTGAGGAAGAACTCAGTTTAAGGCCTTGGAATTGACTGAGACTTGGTCAATACCTACCTCACTCCACTCAATTGTAGCAACCCGCTATGAGAATTCTATAGCCACGGGAAAGAATTATGATATCCTCTGCGAAATCCTCCCTTTAGCCTCAAAACCCAAAACAAAAAAATGTGAGCTCTGTTTCATTTCAGGGCTGCAATGTGAAATACCTGAAACAAAGTCAGGAGGTTGCTTCTGAGCCCAGATCTTGTATCTGATGAGCTACCGCACACTCAGGTTTTAAAAGTTCTTAGTAAGCATCTCACTAGTCTTCTTTTCGGTGAAGCTAAATGGAATTTACAAGAAATTGCTCAAAAAGCAGATGGTAAGTTTGGGGCAATAATGGGATTAAACACTAAAGTTTCCATTTTTCTATTCCTAGCCAATGCTTCTTCCATATATCCCCATCCCCAGGGAAAGGCATGTCATCTATTGATAAATCAGTGTATCACAGTTGTCCTCTAAATAGATGTATCATAATTTGAGGTGAGAAAACAAAAGGTCCAGTTTAATAAACTCTCATGTTTTAGGTAGATATGAGAGACCATGATGCTACATTATGGATAGAGGATATGTTGAGATCAGTTTCTCTGAATTACCACCTTGTCTCTCACATCCTGTCCAACAATGCCTAGCCCATGTGTCTCAGGAACCTCTTTTCCTTCCTTTCATATTCCCTGCTCACTCTTTATGGAATCACTGAAACTGAGATTGGAAGGGACCCTAAATGTCACCTGGTTTAACTTCCTACCTGTTGCAGGAATGCCCTCAACCAAAACCCACAGCAGACGCAGACTCAGCTTATGCAGAAAACATTGCCAGCGCAGAGAATCCCTTGCTTTCTATAGCAGCTAATTCTACTGCTAAGCAACTGCAGTGAGTTGGAGGTTTTTCTAAGTATTATATCCAAATCTTCCTCCCTGGAAATTTGCCTATTTGGTCCTTGATCTTCCTCTGAAGTTATCCCAAGTGAATAAATTTCCTATTCCATATGGCCACACTTCAAATAAAGGCAGCTAATTAGTGCTCTCCCAACAAAGTAGTTTTATTTTTGTTTTTTGACAGAAACCCCCAGTTACCACATGTGATGGATTATCCGTAGCCCTTATTGAACTCCTCTCTTGTTTGTGGGCTATTCTGTTTGGTTAACACTTCTTTTAAAATATTGTGTTCAACACTGGCATGGCCGTTCAAATATAGGCTGACCAGTGCAGGTTAGAATGTTGTTGTTCTTCATTTGCCAGTGTACTGTTAGTAGTGAAATCTAGGTTTTCTTTTTCTTTCTTTTTTTTTAACCTACGATAAACTGCATATATTTAGAGTGTACAATTTGGTATCCCAATCTCCCAATTCATTCCCTCCCAACCCTCCCTGCTTTCCCCACTTGGTGTCCGTATGTTTGTTCTCTACATCTGTGTCTCTATTTCTGCCTTGCAAACCGATTGATTTGTACCATTTTTCTATATTCTGCATATATGTGTTAATATACGATATTTGTTTCTCTTTTTCTGACTCACTTCACTCTGTATGACAGTCTCTAGGTCCATCCATGTCTCTACAAACGTCCCAGTTTCATTGCTTTTCACAGCTGAGTAATATTCCCTTGTATATATGTGCCACATCTTTTTTATCCATTCCTCTGTTGATGGACATTTAAGTTGCTTCCATGTCCTGACTATTGTAAATAGTGCTGTCATGAACATTGGAGTGCATGTGTCTTTTTGAATTATGGTATTCTCTGGTTATATGTCCAGCAGTGGGATTGCTGGGTCATATGGTAACTCTATTTTTAGTTTTGCAAGGAACCTCCATACTGTTCTCCATAGTGGCTGTATCCATTTACATTCCCACCAACAGTGCAGGAGAGTTCCCTTTTCTCCATACCCTCTCCGACATTTACTGTTTGTAGATTTTCTGATGATGCCCATTCTGACCGGTGTGAGGTGATACCTCATAGTTTTGATTTGCATTTCTCTAATAATCAGGTTTTCTTTATTATACTATTTATTTACATGAATCTGATGGTCAACTTCATGCTATATATAATACATAACATTTTTTTCTGATTTAGTAATCTCATTTAAGGAACCAAAGAGACCAGTTTAGCAGGGATTAATCATAATGAACCTGGATTAGCTCCTAGTAATCACTGCTTTTCTCTTTTGACTGTTAAATTTATTTGTTAGATATTTTTTCTAGAGTATCTATTTAATATTTTATCCTGAGTCAGTGTCAAGCTTATTTCTCTATAGTATCCAGCAACCAACATTATTTTTAAGTGGGATTTTTTCTGTCTTCAGTCTAGAGGACAAAGTGGGAATGGTTACCATGATGGGCAGTTGAGCCAAAGCAGTAATCAGAATAGTTTAATCCATGAGATCTTTGGCGTTGGTTAGCTGATCATTTTGTCCTTAGAGCAAAAATAGATGGGCAGTCCACTTAAGTTTTATTCGGTCTGTATAAGCAAGAGTGAATGGAAGTCTGACTTGAATCAGCATCTACCACCCATTGGTACTGAAAGTGGGGGCCGGCTGTTTGCTGCACTAAAGCCAATAAAGAGGCAAGGTTGGTGGAAAGGAAAGTTTGCTTTATTTCGGAGGCTAGCAATGGGATGGGGAGGAGGGAGGACGTGTGTCCAAAGGCCGACTTTGCCCTGCTGACAACCAGTGGGCAAGACCTTTAAAGGGGAGATTCAGGACCGAGGGAGGGGGCTACATGCAGAAACAGCACAGTCAGCTCTGACAGTCATTTCAACATTGGTCATCGGTGGTCTGATCAGCATCATCTTAATTGTTTGAAGTACAGTTAATCTTCAGTTCCAGGGTCAGTTTATTCCCATTTCTTTGAGGCCAGTTCTTGGAACTGTGGCAGCGTATGTCATGGCTACAATCTTGTCATCACGTAGTTAACTTCCTCCACCTGATGGGTGTTTCAGCATCTACAAAGCAACTCAAAGGCTATGGCTCCGAATATTATCTATAGCTCTTGAGGAGGAACTAAAGGTCCTTGACTTTACTTAATAACTAAACTATTATTATTATGTCCTGTTGAACTGTTTTCTTTTGCTTCTGCATTTTCTCACTTCTCTGATGAAACATTCTTTGGCTAACGTTTTTCTGCAGACAAAAGGCAGGCAGAGGGCATGGAGGAGAAGGCCCCTGGGCCCTGCTTCATTTCACCACGATACTATTATCCTCATTGAATGCAGACTGCCCAATTCAATGGCAATAGCTCCCACTGTCATTTTTGGCCTATGGAGAATAGCCACGATGAAGCTGTCTTAGAATGTTGGGTTTCCCCTCACAAATGTATTTCCTTTGGCCTTCGTGAAGGACCAGTCTCTGGATATTCTGAGGGGATATAGGTGAGGGTAGCTGAGAAGCTCTTGCATAATAAATCCACTTGAGCATCACAGTCTCCCTAAGCCTCTGCGGGCCTTTCTCTAGCATTTCAACTCTATTCAGTATATACTTCCTTTGGTTCCCTCTTTTAGTCAATTAACCCCAAGCAAATGATTGTAGCCATTTTTCCCCTCACCAAGACTTTTTATTGTCTCTAAAAAGCAGTTTTGTCCACAGAAAACCCCAGTGCCCCACATTTGTGACAAAATCATTCCTTAAGTCTGTTGCCAGGAGAAAGCAGTGAGTTCCTCCCACCAGCAGCATTTTATGAAATGTAGACAGTTTATCAAATATAATTTATTCAGAAAAAATACAATGTTTTAAGAGCTTAATTCCAAAAGACTGAAGGAGCCCAAAGGCTGAGCAGGAAACAGCCTGTGCTAGCAGCACCAGGTCAGGTCAGGCCCTGAGGGAAGCTCCACCGGTCCTACCAGAGAGGGCAGTGGGCACAAGAGCTCCCTCCCCTCTCACGATGAGTTGATGGCGGTGGCCCTGTCTCTTCTCAGGCTGCCATCCCACCCACTGGGGGTTCCTGGCCTCAGCCAGGGCAGCCCCAAGAAGCCACAACTGTTAACGAACAATGTGCTACCTCCTCCCAAGCAACACCTCCCCCCCCACGATACACACACACACACACACACACACACACGCACGCACATGATGCTGGAAGCTGTTATCACGATGGTTTTCAGCGCAGCACACCGTGGCTTTGCTGCCTGGAAGTCCTGTGCTACTGGGTGTGCGGTCACTTGGCCACCAGCTCCTCCTTCTTCTCCTGCTTTAGACATCACTCTAGGAGTCCTGTGCCGCCTCTCCTGGGGTGGGATGGTGGGGGGAATGGGCTGTTCTGCAGGAACTGGCTGGACCACTAGGGCATATCTGACTCTGCCTTTTGAGGTGTTCTGTGGGTCTTCCTTTTTGGGTCACTCTGTGGCCAGCCACTGCAACACCTTCTGGCTGCTACTACTTGCCTTGAGCTCCTTTTTGACCAGTAAGTCAACAGTAAGCAGGCATTCAGGAGTGCTATTTCGGGAGTTGTTCACCAGAGGAGAGACTGGGTGGAAGGTAATGTTCTCTGTGGGGTGGATTAACTTCAGAGCTTCTTGAGCTGAGACCTCACCAAAATCCAGCCACTTAGAGACTGCCTCCTCTCCATCTACAAGGGTGAGTCAAAAATTATCTACACTCTGGCTGTAGAATTTATTTTAATTAAATTTTAGAAAAGAAAAATACATCATTTTTTGACATAATCTCTTTGCTTTTCAATACACTTTGTCCATCTGTCAACAAACTTTCGTATTCCGTCATTAAAAATATTTTAGGCTGAGCTGCGAGCCATGAATGCACCGCTGTCTTCACTTCTTCATCAGAAGTGAATCTTCATCCTTGCAGGGCTGCTTTCAAGGGACCAAACAGGTGAAAGTCTGATGGAGCAAGATCAGAAGAATAGGGAGGATGCTTCAACATCTCAAAATGATGTTTTTGCAGAGTGTCAACAGTGTGTGCAGAAGTGTGCGGACATGTACACCCTCAAACCACAAAAAAACGAATACTGCAGGCTGCTCTTCTTTCGTGCAAATCACAAGTGGGGCATGTGTTTTTGCTCACACGGTAGTTACAAAGGAACTGATGTAACATGTTCACACCTGCACAGCAGTGACTGTGGAGACAGTAGCCTTGAACGGAAAGCACTGATAAGGCAGTGCAGCCAAGAGAAGTTTTAATATAACCGGAGTGTGGATAATTTTTGACTCACCCTGGTACTACGGCAGGCATCCTGTGGTGGATGTCCTTCAGGCCTTTGCAGGAATCCACAGTGATGATGGTGTAAGAATACAGGCAGTCTCCTCCCCTCTGGGGGCTCCCAGCAGTCAAAGATCCCCATCATTGTCAGCGGCCTCCAGTTGTCCCAGAGTTTCTCCCCGTCCTCGGACCCATATGCCACACCCACTTTTTCTGACCTTTCTGTTTTGATTTGGGAGAAGTAGATGAAGTGGGGCTGCCTCTGGCTTCTTCCCTGACATCGCTGCCACTCATAGAATCCATCTGCTAAAACATTACAGCATCTTCCCTTTCCCAGAGGCACCTTGAAGGACCGTTTCTCCATTATGGTGTCGCTACAGCAGCTGGGAGTGTTGAACTGCAGCTTGGAAGCATCAGCTTCTTTAAACCAAGACAGGACCAAGCCCCATCGCATTGCACTCACGGAGCAATGATGCTCTCAGATGAGTCTGCGCCCTTCTCCAAGTGCAACCAGGACAGGAGCACCAGGCTGCTGGACTGCAGGCTCCTGCTGTAAGAGGGGTAGTACCAGTTCAGGTCCCTCCACTCCAAGAGCTGCCAGTGGCCCTACCAGTCCCTGTAGGCGCAGGCTCTGGCGAGGGCCTCCCTAGGCAGGTGGCAGGACTTCAGCCTGCACATCCTCCATGCGCCCTCATACTGCAGATCCCTTCACCTCAGGCCCTGCATCAGGGTCGCTCTCTGCACGCCCATGCTACCCTTGCAAGGCCCCCCTATTGGAGCCATTTTCAGTGACTCCAACACATTGAATTCAGAATCTTATCCTGGAGACTCTAATCAATAACATTTTGTATGCTCCAGCATCATATTCCTGCCACGTAGATCTAGTATGTTTTGAATCAGTTCCCACACATGTTCTCCAGTTTTCTGTTGGTATAAATTGGCCAAACGTCAATATTATTTGGGGGCACATTGCAGCTTCTCATGAATAACATTTTTTGTTCCTTATTTGTTAGAAGCAGAATTTGCTGCTGACTCTGACTACAGTCTTGGATCCAGATTTTTTTTGTTGGTTTGTTTGTTTTTTTGCTTGAGTCAAACAATATATTCCCTGGCACCTGGTATGCAGTTATTGATCTGGCAAGTTTTTTTTCTTTTTACTTGGTATTAAAAATCATTAGGGGCAATTTACTTTCAGGTGTTAAGACCAGCAATGTACTGAGCAATGTACATCACCTTTCTAAACCTGTGTCATATCCTAGTCAACAGGAAACTTGCTCACCTCTCTGTTCTGTAAGACATCGCATTGGTCTGTTTTCTTGCTGATATCATGTGATGATATAACCAGGTGAACAGGAAGTAGCAACTATTCCAACACTTGTGTGACACATGCATGGAAATAAATCTCTCCAAATTCTGAGGCTTATATACCAAAAGTCACATTGATGGTTTTTCTAGGGTATCAGTGGTCTAGGACATGTTAAGATACACTTCCTAAGGCAAATGACAAATTTCTGCCTTCTTATTACTAAGAAAGAGCCACCCTGCCTAATGGGGTTCCTTGGATTTTTTTTTTTAAGAACTTTTATTGAGATACAGTTAACAGACAATAAATTGCATATATTTAGAGTGTACAATTGGTTCCTTGGACTTTGGAGGCAACATATATCTCATTTGGGTCTGCTATTTGAACTTACTTATTGATCAAGTAATCAAAAAGGTTGCTAGTTTTGAGTAGGGGACAGAAAAGAAAAAGGATCTGGAACTGGTCCAGTTTGCTGTGAAAGCTACTTTGTCATTTGGGCTATATCCCCATTAGATCCAATGGTACTTAAAATATCCGGCAGATAGAGATGCTACAGGGAACCTTTGGTCAGCTCCTCCAGATGAATCACTGGATAGACCTTAGGGTATTAAGCAAAGATATCCCATTCTTTTAGGTAACAGTTTTCCTTTTGGATTGCTCCTGGGCCCTAGTGGAGACTGAGCACTTGACCATACACCACCAAGTTGCAATGCAACCTAAGCTGCCCGTAAGGAACTGGAGGTGGTCTGACCCACTAAGTCTTAAATTTAGGCATGCACAGCAGCACTCTGTTATCAGTTGAGGGTGATATATACTTGACAAGGTTCAAACAGGTCCAGAGGGCTAAGCAAGTTGCATGAATAACTGTCCCAGAGGACTACGGTACCTAATCCTACTACCTAATTTTCTCCTCTCTCTCAACCCACACATATGGCTTCATGAAGAGTTCCCTACAACCAATAGACTGAAGGAAGAAAAATGAGCTTGATTTACAGATACTCTGCAGGATTTTCTGCATTACCTGGAAGTGGACAGCTGTGGCATCTTCTCCATGGTGGTCCTGAAAGATGATGCTGAAGAAAACTCCTCTTAGTGGGCAGAATAAATGGAATTCCATTTCCATATTCTGCTTCAAGACTGCTTTCTATTTTATAACCAAGGAGACACATCTGGAGTAGGGTGTGTGATCCAGTTACTGTTACACATATCTCACAAAGCCGCTACTGCGTCCTAGTGGTAGAGACATGATGGCATTTCTTCCATTTTGCCCGTATCAGGTTGGGTACATTTTCACATAACATAAACCATTTCACAATTTAAACATGTTTTAGTACATGGGATTAAGTATTTACAACATTGTTAGAAAGGCTGGAGTCACAAATTCTAGGCTGGGGCTCTGGAAGTGACTCCCAGAACAACACTGCAAAATTGGCCCACCCAAGGATTAGTTATCTCTGCCACACACAAGAAACTAGGCAATCAGGAAGTTGCTATCACAATCGTAGGTACCAGGATCACAGCACCTTAGCTATGATTCAATAATCAGAAGCTTTTCCTGGAACTGCTGGCTTCAGTGCCTCATTACATCTGTTAGATCTGTACCAGCAAAATGAATGTGACATATTCTGCCCCTTTCCTCCTTACTTACTCTGAAGCAGGACATGGGAAGGACATTCCATTTATTCCTCTTAATAGTGATAGTAAGAATTTATTGAGTCTCTATAGGTACCAAATGGTGTGCTAATGTCTTTGTATTCATTACATCAGCGAATCCACAAATAAATCTCTCAATATAATATTAATGTCACAACCTCCATTTTGAAACGAGGAAAGTAAAGTACAAAGAGGCTAAGAAACTTGGCCAAGATTATTGGTGGAAGACCTGGGTTAAATTAGGACTTAATCATATCCAGATCTGAGAATTATAAAGTTTAGCTATCTAACTGCTGCAGTAAAAAAAAAAAAAAAAAAAAAAAAAAAAAAAGCCTACCAGAACAAGGTTGAAATAGATGTCGAGCTGGGCATTTTACTGAATCTTCAACCTGACATATTTAAGATAACTGTTGAACTATTTTCTACCTGATTGTAAACTCCCTGAAAATGTCCACATTTCTCATCTACCATACACTTTTACCTATATTAGGTGATCGGTAGATATGTTTTATGATACTGAGGCCCTAGGTATTTTGGTTTCAACCCATATCAGAAGCACATGTTTAAGCTTCCAGGAAATCACTACCTTTTGGTAGTCTGGTTTTACAGAACAGGAGACCAATGTAGGCCTTCTCCCTGATGTTAGAGTGTTCTGATTTTACCAAAAGTCTTTTTATTCCCCAGACTTTGCTGTGGTTATATAAAAACACATAGCAACACTCAGAATGTGTCATCGTTACAGAGAGTGAGGAATGGCATTTTACTGGGGTTAAAAAAAAAATCATAAAGAAGACTGGTGCCCAGAGCACCAGTCAGGAGCTTGACAGTTTCAGAATGGAACTAGGTTAGCAGAAGTGTAGGGCACACCTAGAATAAGCAGGACATGATGACCTGGTAGATACCCTGGCCAGAAGAAATGTGTCAGGAAGAAGAGATGAGCTGAGACTCTCCCAGGTTGCCATCAGCTTCAGGGAAAGTGAGCTGCAAGTGGTAGAGAACAGCCGACAGATTCTAGTGACTTTTCAGAGGATGATTCCACCAGCAGAAGTGGGGAATGCAGGAAGTGAAAATGACTTCTGCAGGAAAAGAAGGTGTTCAGATTTGGATAAGTCGGGTATGAAGGGCTATGGGACATACGTGAAAATATTTCTGTCTAATCGGCAGGTACATGTGAAGGCATGTTGCTCAGGAGACAAGATCTTTGGCTAGAGATAAAGCTCAGGGAGGCATCCAAGAATGAGTGGTAGTTGAAACCTTAAGTGTGGATGAAATTGCTTACAGTGAGGATATAGAACCTTCTGCAACAATGGAAAATTCCATAATCCTATGCTGTCCAACACGGTAGCCATTTGTCATGAAATATAGCAGATGATACTTAGGAGCAGAGTTTTTATTTTATTTTAATGAATTTTTTTGAATGAATGAATGAATTTATTTATTGGCTGTGTTGGGTCTTCGTTGTTGCACACAGGCTTTCTCTAGTTGCAGTGAGCGGGGGCTACTCTTTGTTGTGGTGCAAGAGCTTCTCATTGCTGTGGCCTCTCTTTTTGCAGAGCAGGGCTCTAGGTGCATGGGCTTCAGTAGTTGCGGCATATAGGCTCAATAGTTGTGGCTCACGGGCTCTAAAGCGCAGGCTCAATAGTTGTGGCACACGGGCTTAGTTGCTCCGTGGCATGTGGTATCTTCCTGGGGCAGGGCTCAAACCCGTGTTCCCTGCATTGGCAGGTGGATCCTTAACCACTGTGCCCCCTAGGAAGGCCTATTTTAATGAATTTAATTTCATATCGCCATATATGGCTAGTGGCTATCCTATTAAATAGCACTAGTATAGGAATGAAGAAAAAGATGCTGAAAATGAAATAATAGTAGCAATATTGAATATCTGAGCTTATATTGATGCCACCAAAGATAAAAAAGAACACATGCCTTTTCGAGGTTTTTTTTTTTTCCTGCCTGTATTTTATCATACGGTAAAGAAAATTAAGCGATACAAAAGAGTTATATTGGAAACCAGCAGCTTCCCAACTCGTCTCTTTCCACTTCCAGCTTAGTGCTAACTTATTTTAAGAGCCTTTCTTTCTGGTTCTGTCAGTAGTGACTTTCATAACTTTGAAAATTGTGTCTGTATTTCTCTATATTTGTTTATTAATACCATATATTTTCTATTGACTGCCTTCTATGAAAGGACCAGACTTAGTTCATATACACTCTCCTTGACATTTCTCTTTCCTCCCTACAGGTTTATGTTCACTTTTCTTTTTTTTTTTCTTTTCTTTTTTTCACTTTTCTATTGATAACATTTGTTACTTAAATAACACATTTTCTCTTCCATTTCCCTATCATCTTTAGTTTCGATCCCATCTCCCCTCTATGACGATAAAGATGTTGATGAGATAACTCTAGACTTTTTCTAGCAACTCTTAATTTTTGCCTTTTATCAAATACACATTTACTTCTACCTTATCCAGGTTATAAACATTAACATTCTGTTCTGGAATCATATGAAGTGTGTTACACTTGTCTGCACTTAGTAATTCTGAGGAAAAAAGTGATGGGGCTTGTGGAAAGAGGAATGTGAGGCAAATCATCTGCTTTTCGCTTTACTTCTCCATTTTACTTTGCTGGTGCAAAAGTAATAACTCGTGTATATGTCTCCAAATTTACCATATGTTATCTTACGGTTTTCTTGTAGGCTTATAAGTTATTAATATCTTTTTTTGGCAGATAAGGAAATTGAAAGAGAAATAAATAGAATGACTTGATCGAGGTCGCGCAGCTGGAAAGTAGGGAAGTTGACAGTCAAGTTAAGTTTTCCGGGGACATATCACCTTGCAAATCTTTCTCAATGAAATTCCCTAATGACTCAAGTTTGAAAAAAGTAGTGGGCAGGGTTTCTTGCTTTAGGTTTAAAATCCATGGTTCATTTTGGAGCAAAGAAATTTGAAGCTTGTGTACTGTGACCACATTTTCTTCCAAGGAACTGTAGAAATACCTCCAGGCATCTGGGAGCTTCGTGAACCTGAGTTGGCAAATGCTTACCTATCGGTAAAGAATCATCCAACATTAAACTAACACTTACCAACCACTCGTGTGCTAGTGTCTGGGCTAGGATATTTCATACGCATTATTTTATTTGCTCCTCACAGCAATTCTTTAAGTTGAGAACTTATCAGAGATGGAATTGAGTAATTTGAATGTCAACAACCCACCCCATCACTGAGTCCTCTCCTTCTGTAAAATGGGGTAGAATAACCTGTCCCCCAGACATATTTTGCAAATGTACATATTTGGAAGATGAATTGAATTTGGTAAAAGGAAATGAGATTATGTGGTTTGGTTACTTGGGAGATAGGCGTAGACAAGCATGACACTGATGAGTAACAGAAACGTATTATAAGGCTTTGCTCTTGCTACCGGCAATGAAACTGACCCCAATGAATTGGCATTAGAAGCTGCTCCATGCACAATGCAAATGACTCTGAGCACGCTTCTAAGTTGCTAAATTCCAATGAGAATGATGGTAGCATGATTGTACAATAATAATGGGTTCCTGATCCACAAAACCCACTCAGGATATTTCCTATCATTTTCAGTAATCCTGTGATTAATGCAAACTCATTAAGGAGGTATCAGGCAGGAGCTGAATCCAGATTTTATGCAGCTTATATGACAAGGGGGCTCTCTTTGAGAAAAGAAAAGAATGTAATATTAGAAATACAAAATTAGACACAAAAATGAATATTTTGAATGAAGGACAAAATACATCTCAATCAGTTAAAATAATACAGATATTACAAATTTACTACAAAATTTAAAATTCAGAAAATAGCATAATATCTTTGTTAATTAACACACCTATATAATACTTTATCCATATCCAGTGTTGACTGCATATTGGTTGACCACCTTTTCCTATGACAGTATATTTTTAAAATCATTTTCTGTAAAGAGAATAGGTAATTCCATTTTTATTCAGTTTATTGAAATGCATCTTTATAAAATTATTATTGATGGCTTAGAAGAGCTTCACTCAGCTTTACAATTCATATTGATCATGGAAAATATCTATCAAGTTTCTTCCAGATATGTGATATGAGATTTGAAAGAATTTTCACAGACTACCTCCTGGCTCTGCATATTTTAACTGTTGTTCTTCTCCACTGTCCTTTTGTTTCCTGTGTGCCAGACCATTTGTATTCTCATAGGAGCTGAATTTTGGCCTTGCTTTTCCTTTGAATCTTCATGCTAATTGCTTCTGGAAGTGGAGGCCAGTCCTACATCAAAACAAAGAATACCTTAATGCTTCATGAAAGTGACTAGGAACCGCATAATTTTACTCTACGGACTTAACCCCTGGTAAATGCTAACCTATATCTACTTTCCTTTAACCCTATCTCACAAATGCCCATGGGCATTCTGACATTCAACTTGAGGGGAAGAGTGACACAGGGGGAAACAGAATGGAAAGGAACAGCATTCTTAACCAATTTCAGTTAAAATTCACTTTTGAAAATTAAGGAAAAAAAAAAAAAAAGAAAGAAAAATGGCCAAGGTAACACATTGCTAGGGCCCCAGAAGGGACTCATTAAGGGAGTTATTTTGAAATTTAATCTTTACTAGCTTCACATAAAATTCACTCTGACCCTAGGACTGTGGAAGGAATAACAGATTTGGAGTGCAAAATCTTAGGTCTAGTCCTGGCTTTCCCACTCATTCATTACTTGGGCCTTGGACAAGTTATTCACTCCAGGCCCCTCAGTTATTTCTTTAAAAGATGAGAGTTTTTGTTTGTTTGTTTGTTTGCTTGTTTTAATTTATTTATTGGCTGTGTTGGGTCTTTGTTGCTCCACGTGGACTTTCTCTAGTTGTGGCGAGCAGGGGCTACTCTTCGTTGTGGTGCGTGGGCTTCTCTTGTTGTGGAGCACAGGCTCCAGATGCGTGGGCTTCAGTAGTTGCAGTACATGGGCTCAACAACTGTGGCTCATGGGCTTTAAAGTGCAGGCTCAGTAGTTGTGGCCCATGGGCTTAGTCACTCCTAGGCATGTAGGATCTTCCTGGAGCAGGGATTGAACCCATGTCCCCTGCGTTGGCAAGCCGATTCTTAGCCGCTGCGCCACCTAGGAAGCCCGAAGATGAGAGTTTTGACTAGATAACATCCAGAGTCCTCTTCTCCCTCTGACATTGAGTTGTGTCAAATAGAACTAGCTACAATAGCAAAATCCACACAAATGGGGACCTTCCTGCCTTCACAGTCTCAGGGCACATCTAGGCGTAAGTTCAGGAGGCAGAAGCAACCCTGGCTATTTCCACTCCATTTTAGAAGCAGTTGTCTTGGTTTTCAAGAATGCAGTCATCTCTTTTCAAGGGAAAAGAGGTAGTCTTTCCAGGGACTCTGGTCCCCTGTGCATCCCAGTGATCTTGTAAGTCACTGCAAGATTGATGAGGGGCTTGTTTCCATGGTGAACACTTCTGCTCTTCCCAGCAGCTGGAGGGCTTAGCCCAGCCTTGAAACAGCTTCCTTAGTTGGGCTGGGCATCCACTTAACCAAAGCATTCAGGGCAGGACTTGACAGCTCGGCACTTTGGGCCCTGGCGGGGATTCCAGAAGGGAGAAGGGTGGGGGCATGGTGAAACGAGTCATCTGTGCTCTCATTTTTTCCATGGGTTAAGGTCTCAAGAGGTGTGTCCCAGCTAGAAAGAACGTTAATGGCTAAAGGGTCATAAGGGGCTCTCAAATGCTGAATGAAACTTTGCTGGGTAGGTGGGGTTGTCCAGCAAGACTGCCCCATACCATTTGATTTTGACCTTCATAGATCAGTCTTCTCTCTACCCTGGTCCATTGGGCTAAGCTGGCTACATCTCAACCTCAGTAAATACACCTCTTTCACTACCAATCAGTTCTCTGGCAGTTTCCAGGTCCATCCTCCTCTAGCTGCTTTTCCCCAGGTCTGTCAGGATAAGACCAAGAGCCATTTGCTTGAATGGAGAACCATGCCTAAAAGTTAACAGACAGTCACAGCTGTGTTAAGAGGATTCAAGCTCCAGCACATGCTAAAATAGAACTCGGCCACAGAGGGCATGGAAACATGCCGTGCTCAATGCTGCCAGGGAATGCAGCCCTGAAGCTTGGGTTTTCACGCCTCAAACTCATTAAACCCCCAGCCTGCATTTCACACATCATGTCCCTCCAGAATCTCTGGCTTCCTTCCTTCAAACAGAACACCCTTTTCTTCCTCAGGTGGCTTTGACTGATCCTTGACTTTGTTATTGATACTACTACTCACCCAGAATTTTCTGAATGCCAAGGCTACAGTAGGAAACAGAATGTCCCTGTGGGGAAAGACTTACTCTAATTATTAGAATTACTGAATTATAGGCATGTGGAGCTGGATGGGACCCTAGAAATCATGTAATTCTATCACCATCATCATCCTACAGTTTGGGCAAAAAGAGGACTAAAAGTTACACAGTGAGTTTGGGTCATCACCAAGAAAGTGGAAACGAACTCCTTGCCCTGTGTTTATTTCTTTTAGAGCATTTAAAAATCATTATTCTTAACACCAGATAATTTTGCAAACACACTTTAGATAAGTTTTATAGAGGTAGATACCTACTACAATCATCGAGCCAATTACCTTAATCGTTTGCTTTAGTTTGGAGTAAAACCTAGCCTAGACGTGCCAAAGAAATTATCCCCTGACATACACAAACATCCTGGATATTTTTTTCCTTATGTAAATCTCCATGTACAAACATCACAGTTCACAACTAAACACACTGATGTATACATGCATTCATTCAAGAGGCCATCAAACTACAGGCTGTGTTCAGGTGCTGTCTCTGGTCCTGCGGAGTCCTGAGAGAGGATATAAGATAATGCTGAGGTAGAGGGCCCAGCACAGCAAGAGAGCCAGGCATGGCCCTCTCCCACCCTTGCATGTTATGACTGTAGAATAAGGCAGAGTGGGATACCTCTTTTTAAAAGGTTTAAGATGCCTAAGGGAAAGAAGAGAGAAGGATTATTTTAAACTAGAAGTCCAAGGAAGGCTTTTGGGAAAGGTAGTATATGACCTGGTCTTAAAGGATGGGTAAGAATTTTGCATGCACACAGAGGCAGGGGAGGAATCTTCAAAGAGGGGAAAGCAGTGTGGACACAGCATGGAGGGCATTTGAGGGTGTTGGTGTCAACTTGTGGCCAGCTGATGCTGTATCCCATAGCTGAGTCAGAAGGAAGCACAAAACTCTACTCAGAAAGAGGGAATTCTCAAAGAGTTATATCTAACTTTCTAGGTGTGAATTCCCATATCTGGAAAAAAACACCAAGGAGGTAGGACTCTCAGATTTTGAGACGCCCTCATTTTAGCTATCTCTCTGTAAAGAAGTCTCAAGATCTTCCTGCTTGCCTAGATTCAAATCTTAGCTTTATACTTGCTAACATTGAGATCTTAGGCAACTGACCCAATCCTCTCGGAGCCTCTGTTTTCTTATCCATATGTTTCATCTAGAGGGCTTGTGAGAATTTAAATAACATAAAGCCTGACAATTGCTCAGAATAGTACTTGGCACATATTAATATTTAAGTTCTTCCCTGTGAGTTCAGCCTCCCAAGGCTTGAAGACGGATATGGCAACCAGACTAACTGCATCATTTTTTGAGGCTTGGGTTTAGTCATTGATAAACCACGAAGTCAGTATAGTTTTGTACAGGGTGATCAACTATCTCGGTTAGTCCAGGACTGAGAGGTTTCCTGGGATATGGGACTTTGATTGCTAAAACTGGGACAATCCCAGGAAATCAGGATGGTTGGTCATCCTACCCTTGTGGTTAAGAGTGGCGGCTCTAGGGCCAGACCATCTGGGT
This sequence comes from Hippopotamus amphibius kiboko, assembly GCF_030028045.1. Taxonomy (NCBI): domain Eukaryota; kingdom Metazoa; phylum Chordata; class Mammalia; order Artiodactyla; family Hippopotamidae; genus Hippopotamus; species Hippopotamus amphibius. The sequence goes on from NC_080191.1 coordinate 164,003,029, forward strand.
TCCAATCTTAGTTTTGCCATTATCATACACATAATGTTGAACAAGGTACCCAACCCTCCATGCTTCAGTTTTTTTCATCTGTAAAATAAAGATGAGAATGATAGTGCTAACCTCATAAAGTTATTATGAAGATTAAAGAAGTTAATATACGTAATGGTAGCTCTTATCAGTAGTAGAAGATAGCAAACTTTCTTTGTCTTCACCCACCTAACTCTAAATTCCTTAGGGCGGTTGGGGGGGAATGAATTGGGAGATTGAGATTGTCATATATACATTACTAATAAGAAAAAAATATCAAATTGTACACTTTAGATATATGCAGTTTATTGTATGTCAATTGCATCTCAATAAAAGTTCTTAAAGAAAAAAAATAACTTGAAAGGAATCAAATTAATTGCTACTTGTATACTTACACACTCTCTATGTTCAAAATGGGTTTGAGGTGCAATGAATGTCTTCTCTCGGTGACCCTGGCACCTTGGGCTTGCCCTGTCCTCATGTCACGGCACTGTGTTGCTTGGTCTTTCGCATCATTGGGTATTTGGGGGCAGAAAGTGGCTTATGACTCGGAACCTTTCTACTGCCCCTGAAGGGAGCAGAGCTCAGCACTGGGAGTCAGGACACTGGGCTCTGTCACGGGTTTGACCTTGGCCACAGCCTTCCCTTTCTGGATCTCAGGTTCCTAATTCTTTAAATAAGCACGTTGGGTGGCATGATTCCCAGGGTCCTTCGCTTTCAAGTGAAAACGTTGCGGGAACACATTTTCTTCTTTTCCCTTCCTTTCTCTAGCTCAGGAAACAGAGACGCGAGAAGCAGACAACAGCAGGCTCCTGGCATCTCCCAAGATGTCTCCCCGTTGTAAGGAGAGGAATTCTGAAACCTTACACAAAGGCTGGTATAGGCTCTGCCCCCTCTAATTATGGCCCATTAAGGCCCCAGATCCCTCCTGTCTGCAGAATGTGCTATTTAGCATTCTCCCTGGCGGAGCCTCCGCCAAGGACCCAAGCCATTCCACTCCCTTCTGTTGATGTTTATGTTGAGAAAGGAGATAATCCTCACTGCAGTGACAAGTTGATTGAAGCAAGTAAAAACCGAATAGGGTTTAGAATTCTAATTGCTGACAGATTCATAATGGTGTGTGAGCCTGGTGTCTGCCTGGCTGCCCTGCTGTTCGGAACAAAGTGTGAAGTTAAAAAGTATATTGTTTCTGGTATGAGCTTTCTCAACCCCAGAATTGTTTCTTTCCTGAATGGCGGTGTGGGACAGAAATGTGCCTTTCTAAAAATGATGAACAGAAATATCCAGAGGACTTAAAATAAGAGGAAAGAGACAATCAAGTGGGGTTTTTCTAGTGAGAAAATAAATGCGGAGATGGGAGTGGTGGGGGAACACCTGAGTTCTAACTGGATGGTGACATGGTACCACTTGGGGCAAGTCACTTAACCTCTCTGACCTGTCTGTTAAATGGGTCTATTAGATTGAAGTTGTTTACAATGTTGTTGTCATATGGTAGTTTTCTATTAAATATTTCTAGTAAGAATCATATACACTCAAACAAAATCAGAATAGTTTTGATTTAATATCCCTAACCCCCTGGCATAGCTGGGAATATGTATTGTCCATTGATATCTGTATGTGTATGTGAAATTATACAAAGCAGATTGCAAGGATTCACAGTTTTCAAATATTGGCTGTCCATGGGTTGCTAAGGAGGTAAGTAAGACTAGGGGTTGGGAAAAAAGTATTTCAACTGTATCTGCATAGTTTTATTTCTTATATGAAAATATTTGAAAGAAATATACCAAATATAAAGAATCATCAATTATGGGTAGTGGGAAATACAGGTGTTATGATAGCTAAGTACTTTCTGTATGTCTATTTCTCTGAATTAAAAAAAGATGTTGACTAAATATTGCTGCTTCTTCAAATTCTAATATTTTGTGATTTGCTAAGGCAGCCTCTTTGAACCTCAGCTTTCTCATTTACAAGATAAGAAAGTGGGTCTAGGTGATCTCTAAGATCCTTTGAGTCCTTAAATTCTATTTCTGGTAAGCAAATAAAAACAAGATGGCTCATCTAACGGGCAGGAAGAACCAATTTTAAGCACATATGCTGGAAGATTATGTTGGGACCCTCTTAAAAAGAAAGGTGATGATTTTGTCTTCTTTTCAGTTTCCAGTAATTCTATATAAAGTTCCCAAATGCTAACTTAAACATTTAACATTTGAGCATTGCCTCCAGTATTTGTCTGCCTTTGCAGAAATTACCACTATGATGAAGATGAAAGTGCTGATTATTTGATAGGAAGAATGGACTCTTGGAATGAAGTGTGGTTTGGGAATTAGAAGATTCAGGATTTTAGTCCTGTCTGTGGTACTCTCCACCTAGGTGACTTTGAGCACTTCACTTTAACTTCTCATGGCCCCGGTTTCCTCATTTGTAAAGTGAATGAGTTGGAGTAGGTAATCTTAAAGGTCTCTCCTGCAAGGAAAAAAAAAGGGAAAGAAACATTTTACTTGATAATAAAACAACTCTGGGAGAAAGACGGAAGACAAATAGCAACAGATCAGGAATGTCATAGGTAGAGTTCACAGTGCTTGTAGTAATTAGACCAGCTGTGACCAGTCTTTACGTCATCTGGAAGCCAAGAATGCCTCAGTTTTATTCAAGGTGCAGTTATTCTTTCAATCCCTTCTCTCTGGACTCTTTTATGCCCTCTTCTCTATGGTATGCGCACTGTACACTGCTTTGCTCTTGGGCTCTCCTGGGCTCCTTATCCTTCTATCCTGAACCTTATTTTTCTTGATGCCCTGATTATTTTCCATGAAAAGACACAAACACACACACATATATACACACACACACACATATTTGAGATTTTTCAACCCCAGAAATACATATATATGTATACATATATACGTATAAATATATGCGTATATACATATGTATATATGTAAATGTATATGTAAATATATATACATAAATACATATATAGAGAGAGAGAGAGAGTCTGGTTTCTTAATCACTTTCATTTTTAGGAGTCTCCCTCCAATGTGCACTCTGGGTAACTTCCTAAAACTTTGGTGCTGAAAATCCTTTGGAATGGTTAAATTCATGTTTATAATAAATAATTCTTTTACTCACTCATCAATTGTTATTACTAGGTAGAGTTAAAAATGGTTTTACTCCACTTTAAACAAAATATAGAATGCTTCTTTTCAGAAATAAACTTTAGTTCTATACTCTAACTGCTATATTATTTTTTCTCTTCATAACTTAACCTCACATCAGTCTGACTTTTTTTAGAATCATCACCTGAATTTACACAAGTCTTCCTCCAGTAAGAAGGTGAAAAGCTTCAGGCATGTTATGAGCTAATAAATTGACAGTTTCTAGATTAAAGCAAATGCAGAGACAATGATTAAACAGCTTCTATTCTAGTAAAGTGAATAATAAACACTCAGAGATGGTCCGTGGATAAAGGATCCCTGTGGGCATATTTCAAAGTCCATTCAGTGGCCAGGGGTTGGAGAGCTCTTCTAGAAGAAGAATAGACCATAAATCACTTGCTCCTCAGATTTTTTTCTAAGGAGACAGAAACTGAAGCCATGACTCAGGCTTGCCAAGATTTTAAAACTGTGGTTCCATGAAGTCTAAGAATTCTGAAGCTGAGACCACTGAGTTATGTTTCCAAGATCAAAAGCCAACTGAGCATGGATACTCTTCTGACATCCCGGGAACACTAAAATGGGACGGTCCTCTACACTTTGCCTGCTGTTTTATGCCAATCACGGCTTCCATTCTATATCATAGATGGTGGTGTAAATTCAGGGAAAGGTACCTGTTGGCCACTCCAAATCCAACAAACACAATTTAGTCATTATGAATATTGAATCCTTTTGTTAGCTTTTAACACCTGCCTTTTCAGAGCTGTTGATTTTTCTTTAATGAAAAGTCTCACCCTGGCCAGCTTAGAGTGTAATTGACAGACAGAAAACAGAGCCTGGATTATTGTCACCATCGATGCACCATAAGGAAGACAAAGCCTGATGACAGTGACATGTGGGGGAGAGTTCCAGGGATCTTGTATTTTCTGATCCACTGACAATCAACACACGTTTATGGAAATCGCTCTGTCACTGGATTTCCATCACAAACCTTGGGAAAGAAGACTGAGGGAATCAGGGGAGAGGAGGAAAGATTTGGAATCATCCCCGAGAGAGATCATAAGTCTTCTATAGGGGTTGATTTCTTGTAACGATTTCTTGCCTTAGGAACAGCAAGAGTCAAATGACTACCCTGAACTACTGTTTTCTGCTGACATCTAAGAGAAACACTATATCTTGATATTAGACTAGAGAAAGGATTGAGCAGTATGTAGCTCATTCTTATTATTTAAAGACAAGAAAACCAGCGAGTGAAAGCCCATGGTCACACTGAGAATCAGAGTTGGAAGCTGTATTTGATGTTTTCATTCCCAGGTCCATGCGTAGCCTGAGCTTTAGAGACAGACTGCATTGGATTCCAATTCCACCACCTCTCCGTAAGAATCGTACAGTCTTGGGCATGCCACTCAATCTCTGTGCCTCAGTTTCCTCATTTGTCAGTTACAAATAACAGTAACATGTATTTCATAGGATTGTTATACAGAGTAAATCACACAATTCAGGTAAAGCGCTTCACACAATCCCAGGCACATAGTAACACAATATGTATTCGCTGTTCTTATCGTTGTTATTATTACTGTTACCCTATGCAACAGAGGGCATAGTGAGTCAGATACATAATCCCTGGACTGCAAGGTATTCTTTTATGGTAACAAGGTAACGGCAAATCTGATCCCATCACCCACTGTCATTAAGACACTTTTGAGCCTCTGCATTGTCTTCCAATTATGCCTGCCTTCCTTATTCTCAGGTTAAGGCTCACAAGACCCTTCCTGGTTGGCATTGGCTGACATTCCCAGACCCATCCTTGGTCATCCTCCTTCCTTATCCACGTGCCTGCTGCTCCCTTCCCCAAGGGATCAGTCCTACCCTAGTTTTCTCAACAATCCATGACCTCCCTCATCTGCAGGGCTTCACGTTTCTCCCCTCGACCTGACAAATGTCTCCTCTAAGCTCTTTTCCTAGTTAGTTCCACACACTCTTCAAATTGATTTGCTTACCCAGGCAGTCCCCGATCAATCTGGACTTACTTTTTTCATATCCTTCATGACACACATTTGATTTTCCTCTTTCCTTGTCTATCTGTCTGGCTTGATAGATATAGACCCATAAGGTCAGGGACTATATTTTTTCCACTGTTTTATCCCAGCTTTTAGAGTCATGTCTGCTTTGCAGTAGGTGCCCAGTAAATATTTGTTGAATTGAGCAAATGACACACAGGGTTCCTTTCTCCCTACACAATCTTGCAGCCTGATCATAATGCAAGCTTTTGTTCTATTCCCAATCGCTGGTAAATGGGAGCTTACAGGTCAGAATCAAAATCACCGAGATAGCAGTTTCCCAAGAGGGACCCATCCGAACCTTTGACTTCACATGAACAGGATTTAGGAGAGAACATTGCTGTGCCCTGAGACAGGCCTGGAATATCAACAATTAGGCCATGGGAAAGAGAGCAGAATGATGATTAGGTCTCTGTGCTAAGCGAGGGACTTGAAGATCTATGATTTGCATTGTCTCTCTGGGTAATCCTCTCTTACATTTTCTCATGATTGCTTGCAATAAGATTTCTTAATCGTTTAGGGGGTTTAGAATGTGATCCCTTGAATGTATAATTATCTCCATTATTCAAAACAAAGGATACACGTGCCAGTCGGGAAAAAATAAAAATAAAAATGTAGCCTCCAGCAGAAAACCAAGCTCACCCTCTCTCTCACACCCAGGTTCTCTTTTTTGTTTATTCCCAGTGTCCTCCCTCACATGGAAGTTCCACATCCCTGTTTCTGAGGGCTCTTAAATGAAAGCAGCAAAGTAGGAGTAAGCACAAGCAGTGGATAAGTACTGGGACCAAAACAGAATGCAGCATTCAGTTCAGACCAGGTTAGGGTGGCCAGATCTCACAATAGGGCATGTGCTGGGCCAAAACGAATTTGCCACACACCTTCGTAATTAGTTTCAGGGTTCTTTTGTTTTGTTTTTCTTCTCTTCTCCTTAGGAAACACATTATTCATGTATTCTCCTGAAATCTTGAAACCGTGGCTCTGGTTCCTACAGTCTGTTCTGTCATGGGCTTGCTGTGTATAATCCGTGGAGACACTTCCACCACCCCCACCCCCTACTCCAGGGTATAATGAAAAAGACCCTACATGGAGTTTAGATGACTGGGTTCTAGAGCTGACACTGCCAAATACCAGCTGGGTGACCTTGAGAGCTTTCTTCTCCTTGGGTTTTTTCTCCTCTTTAAAAGCAAGCATTGGTTTACAGGGGATAGACATTTTTTTTTTTTTTTTTTTTCATCCTGTAAAGGGCCAGATAGTAGATATTTCAGGACTTGGGGGCCACCTGCTCTTTTTTGCACACTCTCTGCTCTGCTGCTGTAGCACAAAAGCAAGGCACGGCCAATAAGGGTGAGTGTGGCTGGGCTCCAGTGAAACTTCATCTATGGACACTGAAATTTGAATTTTGTGTAATTTTTACTTCATGAAATATTATTCGTCTCTTGATATTTTTTTAAATCACCATTTAAAAATGTAAAAGCCATTCTTAGCTCAGAAGCTATATAAAAGCAGGCTGCAGGCCATAGTTTACCAATCACTGATCTATATCTTAATTCTCCAAGGAGAGTCTGTAAAAGTTCAAGGGAGACTTGTGCCACGAATACACAGGAGCACACTTTGTTTCATTGATCTGATTCGCCTTTTTGTCACAATATTTAATTTACTTTGAATTTCAAATGCAATTAAATGTGGGCATGTGGTTTTTTTTGTTTGTTTGTTTATCAAAGGGAGTTTGAAAAGACTGAGGAAGTCTTTTGATTTTGATTACCTCCAAGGCCTTCACATTTATACTCTAAGAGCCCCTGGAATGGGTTGCAGCTGATCTTCAGCTTCTAGGGTGATTCTGGGCCACCGTGGACCAAACGACATTTGTTAAATTTCATTTATTCATGGCCATGACAGGGAGCTGAAGCATGAATAATACAAAAGAGTGGGTGAAAAATCATTTATACTGCATACGGCTTTAAAATACATCATGGATATTTTCTCCCTCTGAAGATTTACCTCCTTAATCCCTTTTGCTGATATGAAAATGAGTTTGCATTACCTGAGCTCACAGTGGATTATGGTAGAATTGGGATGCAGGGGAAAGATGTGCTAGAAATGCAATAAAAATGACACCCCAGGTTAAATCTTCCTCTTCAAAGCCTCTTGACTCTCCCAACCCCTGAGATTTTTCTCTTTCTCCAGTTTCCTCATTGCTCTCTGTCATCGGAGTTGTCATGTTGTCTTTCCCATTCTGACCATTCACCTAACCTGACCCCAGTCCTGGGAGTTTCCTGATGTTTCCTATGTGGCAACACACTCCCTCGTTCACCTGGTTTTGAGACTAGGATCTAGAAAACACTGCATAATTTGAATAGTTGATTGACCCATAAGGAACTGATTAAGAATGATGGATCGACTTCAGTGTAAACATTTTTTAGAGGTACTCTGAGGGTGGAGATCTGCCTTGGCTTATATGTGAGTTGAGGTGGAATAGTCCTCCGTTCTGGTGATCACTTTTTCGTAGCATCCTCCTTTTTCACCCAGGAGGATGTCACCCCGTTCCAGGTTAGTAGACCAACATATGCATGCATTCTGGAGAGGCTCAGCCACCCCTTCCTCACTGCCCTGGGCCTGCCAGTATTCCCTCCTCGTGTGCATCCCTAGGATGGCCTCCTGTCCATTTGCTGTTATGATTCTGCATTGAGCTTCTAAGGCCCACAAGGAATTCTTGTGACCTACATGTATTTTAACTGGACAGGAGATAAATCAGATAGGAGGACATTCAGTGATTTCCCTTGGATAGGAGATTAATAAACTAAGAGGAACAAGGTAACTGCTGGTCACCTGAGCCTGTCTCTTAAGACCCTGCAGCAGGAGCACCTGGACGATTGAAAGGCCGGGGATATGGGAATTCTGCATTATAAATACTTTTTTTTTTTTTCAATTGATATATATTTTTTTATTTTATTTTTTTATTTTTTTGGGGGTACACCAGGTTCAATCATCTGTTTTTATACACATATCCCCGTATTCCCTCCCTTCCTTGACTCCCCCACCTCGAGTCCCCCCCACCCTCCCTGCCCCAGTCCTCTAAGGCATCTTCCATCCTCGAGTTGGACTCCCTTTGTTATACAACAACTTCCCACTGACTATTTTACAGTTGGTAGTATATATATGTCTGTGCTACTCTCTAGCTTCGTCTCAGTTTCCCCTTCACCCCTGCATTATAAATACTTTTTAAGGCCTCCTTCCTGGCAAGGAATCCCAAGCATTTTTCTGGAAAGCTGAATAAGATTTTAAAATATTAATTGATATTTTTACCTCCTTCCAGTTTCTTAGATTCTGGGACTATTCTCTTTAGCCTCATCCCATCACGGTGAATTGTTACTGCAGAAGTACAGAACCAAGACGGGAGAAAAGGCTTTTCAAAATAGGCTTTTCAAAGCCCATGATAGAGATGAAAACCTTCAGAGAAAATGCTGTAGAACTTTTAAGAGTCTGGGTCTTTTAGAAATTCATAGTGAAGGTTCTGACATGGATTGGTTTTGGCCTAGAAGCAATAAGGCTTAGGATGGTTTTCATATTTACTATGGCTAAATAAATATCTGGAGATGGGGAAGAGAAGCTGAGGAAAGTTTCTGAGAAAGTGACTCCCCCTCCTCAGTGGTGAACTTGAAAGAACTGGGAAGTGAGTGATTAAGTATTACACCTTCCCCAGGTGAGGTGATCTGAGATTAATAGCTGATCAGGAGCCCCCACTTCCTGTATGGATTCCGACAGGTTCTAGGGTACTTTATTCAGCACAGGGGAGCAGCACTGAACAAGGACTGGTGTTGCATCATGTCTGGACAAAAAAGACCAAACATATACCTTAGAAGGGTCTGCAGCCTCAGAGTGGCCTGGAAGGTATGGGAAATGCTCCGTGCATCTCCTTGGAGGGTTCAGAGATAGCAGCCTGTGGATCTGAGAAAATCTCATGGTCAGAAAAAAGCAAAGTCAAATAACAAACTAATAATTTTTGCCACCAGACAGAACTGAGACTTTAATAACGATTATATACAAATGTATTGCATTACAAATTTCTCTGTGTATCTGTGTTTTCTGTATTGGAAATACCATGTGTGCTACACATTTTAATAGCATGGGGGAAGAAAAGACAATATAATGAGCATATGAGAGTCATGAAAGAATAAACTGCAAGGTAAATTTGAAAGCAGAATGGAAAATATAAGGTCAAGGAAAGAGCTGTGGGGCTCATGTAAACTGGTGAGGGAGGTAGTCAATGCTCCTGCTCTTTGTGTTTCACCAGAACGTATATGGTTGGCATATGGATGGCAGATCCTAGATCTACAGACCAAACCTTCCAGTGACTTCAAAAATCAGAGGACTCTTCAGGGAGCATGACTTAAACCATTTCCTGTGAGGGAGTCATTTGCAGAAGATTTAATGGAATTACCTTTATCACCTTCATACATCTGAAGAGCTGGCATGAAGGTGGCCTTATACTTGTGCTCTAAGGGTTAGATTAGGACTCACATTACGGAAGCTCCAGGAAAGCTGATTTCACAAGGTGAAATAGCCAGTGTTGTTCAAAGATAAGATGAACCTCTCCTAGGAGTTAGTGAGTTCTTTGTTGAGGAAGTTTTCAAACAGAAATTCCAGAGCCATTTGGCAGAGGACTGCACAGAAAGGATCCAACAACAGGTTCCTGTCCAAACCTGAGATTCTGCTAGCTAATGATGGCACTGTAAAAATATCAACAGAGACAAATGAGATCTCTAAAGGCTCAGCAAGATACAGGGAAGACCAAAAAACATGAGGACCAAACTCACAAAGTCATTTTCTGCTTGTACACATTTGGCAAAGTATGATGGCTGGCCGCACAGTCTATCATAGACTTTCATTTGCCGATTGGATATGACAGTTTTAAGTTTATTCTAAATACAGAGACTTCAATATTGCCTAAATAAATAGTGGATAATTTGGCAGCTAGGAGCATTTTCAGAAGAGAGTTCCTATTCTCCCTTTTTTATAAACATACACAAGAAAAGGGAAAAAAAAAGTGTTTTTAAAGGCGGTTTTAAAGGATCAGAAGCTGGGATTGAGGAAGAGGCCACAAAGCTCTGTTTTAGTGTGGGGTGTCATTTTTCAAATGGCTCCTAATCACATTCCTGAGCCTGTCTGGAAAGTCCAAAATATTGGTGTTCTTAGGCACAAGGCAGTTAAGTGATTACTGTCTCATGCCAACGCACCTTGGTTTCAGCTGAGATCGACACAGTGAAATTACAGTCTCTGTGTCCTTAAGTTGGCCTCAGACGTTTTTTGACAAACAAAAAGACTACAGTCATGCCACTAAGGCATGGGTAGAACTCAGAATCAGGATCTTGTCTCCTCCTTTTAGTTTGCAATTCAGACTTTAGACGTTGGACAGTCATCTTTTTGTCCAGAAATTTCACGTCACATTCATTCATTCAGCAAATGCTTTTTTTAGTTCTTCTTATGTACCAGTCGTTATGTTAGAAACCAGGGCTAGAAGATCAAGTGGGCCATGTCCCAGCCTCTTGGAGCTCAGAGTGGGAGTGGAAATCCAGGAAACCAACAATAAGAATGCTCTGCTCTCTGTTACAACAGAGTCCTAGGAACAATTAGAGGTGGACTTCAGAGGGTTGATACAGGCCAACTTTTAGAGGTAATTAGGTTTTAGGCAAGAAGGCAAAGATAGAAGATTATGTTTAGCAGCAAGAGTAACATGTATTAAGGTCCATGGGTAAGGAAGGCTAGGAAGCCTTAGTGTCTCAGGTTGGCTGGAGGAAAAAGTTTGGTGGACGTAGGTGGCTGGGGGTCAGAGATGAGACCAGATGGGTAGGAAGGAACCAGATCCTAAAGGACTTTGTGAGCTAACTGGAAGAGCTGAAATTACATCCTGAAAGTGATGGGAGATGTTCTTATTTTTTAGGGTTACTGAAGATCCAATGAGATAATATTATGTTGGCCAACCCAATACATGTGAAAATGTTTTGTAGGAACATGTGTATTTAGAAACCTGTTTATATTTTCTTTTATTTCAATTTTGTGGAGAAGATCCTTGGACTGAAGTGGAAAATTAGAAACTTGTACTCAGCTAAAAATAACTCCATGCTCATTCTGCTTTTGTAAGATATGCTTGCTGCGCCGAAAAAGAAAAACAAAAACAGGATGACCTAGCAATCAAATGTAACCATAAGATGTTTTGCTAAATATGGAATGTTCTGTACCTGCTCTTGTCAGTTTCTGTTTGGAAACTTCCGTGCTCTGTAAACCAAGTAACCAATCTACCAATGCTAACTATAACCATGTGCACTGACCGCTATAAAACTAAAGCTCACCCTGAGCTCAGGGCCCAGACTTTAGAGCATTAGCTTGTCTGGGGCCGCCGGCTTAATAAACCTGAGTTCTCCAACCCTCCAAGTGTGGTGCTTGGTTTCTTGATGGACCGATTTCTGCAACAGGACCATAAGAGAATATAATCAAAAGACTGCAAGAAGAGATAAGTGCAAAGATTTCAGCGGTGGGAAAGGGCTCAGAGTCAAAGCCAAGGTAAGCTCATGGTAGTGAGGCAAGAAGGCACATTAATGCCTTCCAGTAGCCCAGGGTTGGTGTGGATGCCTCAGGGAAGTAAGAGCTTGTATACATACTGAAGGTGACTCCTTTAAATTTATATTGGATATGAAAGACTATGGACCAAATTCATTTACTTGCTTGGCAGCCCTGGAAGAGTCTAGGTGTGCCCTGGTGATTGGGATGTCAACTTTTAGAACAATATAAAGTGAAAATGAAATATTCTAACAGAAGCTGTCGTGGCAGGGGAAACACAGTAGAATCCAGGGTCAGATAGGCTCCAAACCACATTTGAATCCTGGAGAATCACACCTTCCCTCTTTTTGTCTTATTCTTTTAAATTTTAGTGGAATTTATTGCAATATAATTAGCACTTTGACAAATACATTCACCCATGTAACCACCACCCCAATCAAGATATAGAATATTTCCATCCACCTGAAAAGTTTCCTCCTTTTAGACAACCGCAGGTGATGCACTCTCACTTCCAGCCTCAGATTTCCGCCACTAAGGACAGTGTTGTTTTTTCCCTTCAAACGAATGGAATCGTATGTATTATTTTTATATATGACTTCTTTCATTCAGTATATTCGTTTGAGATTTATCATGATGCTGTGTACATCAGTGACATTTTTTTCCTTTTTATTGTGCAGTTGTTGTCCACCACATGGTTATACCAAAATGTGTTGATCCATTAACTGTTGATGGATTGATAGATTGTTTCCAATTTTCAACTTATTCTTTTTTCAGTAGACTCTATTGGCCAGGATGTCAGAGCAGGGCCCCCAGGCAGGAAGTGTAAGTGTAACTTGCTGCAGATAGTTTGAAAGGAGAATTTGATAGCACCTATTAGTTTTAAATTTTCCATCCTTTTTTTACTTTAGCAAGTCTACTCTTCAGGATCTATTGTACAGAAATATCAATATTCACACAAGTCTTCCAGGCCATTGGTATGAACCATTTTTTTAAAAATTTTCTACATTTATTCCTCTAGAGTCTCCATCCATTCCATTTTTGTTGTTGTTTCTTCATCCTTACCTTTTACTCCTACCTCATGCTGAATATCTGTAGCTGACCTGAAGGTAATTTAGAAAGGAATGCATTCTTTTAATGCACCCAATTCCTCATCCAAAAGAACTAGATATTTCTATGTATTAATATATGTATATTCTATGTATTGATATATGTATATTTTTTAACATCTGAAAGTTTTGATTACCTCATAGCTGCCAACTTTGGTTTTTCTTTTTCATCCTTAATTCTGAATGTGTTCAGAGGATAAGAAAGTACATAAGGAGTCTGTTAAAGTGGCTTGTTTAAAATGTCGCTGTTCTTGCAATTCTGTCTGACATCCTGGGACACCTCATTATCCAGCTAGGTTTTAGCCAAACGCCTTTGCAAAGAGGTTTTTTTTTTTTTTTTTTTTTGGTCATCTAATGAGTTTACCCTATAAAGTGGTCACTGTAATTATTTTTATCTTGCAACTGATGGAATTTAGTTACAAACCAAGTAAATATCCTTCAGAGAGAAAGAACCAGGCAATGGCGAGCACTGGGTCCAAGGAATTCCCTAACTATGTCTTGTCACTCTCCAGCTGTCCACCTGAGTGCACATCACCACAACCAGAATATCTACTAGCACCTGTAAAATAGTAAAGTTTTAAGATAGTTGCACAGCTCAATGACATGAGCCAAAGTCAAATCCTGGTGATAGGAAAGTCTAGATCTGAAATTTGATCTTCCACTTATTATATACGAATTCAATCATTCTTTCCTTTATTTAAGTGTTTATGGAAGTCCTCCTTTTTATGCATAACATTATTCTAAATTCTGGGCCAAGAATAGGAATCGACCATTCTTTGGCTTTTAGGAATACCTATCTAATAAGAGAACTAAAATAGGCAAGTAACAACAAAAAGAGTGACACTGAATCTTCATTATGTGCCAGGCACCATGCCAAGAATTTTACATTACTTTTATTACTTAAGTCTCACAACAGGTAATGTTATTATTCCTATTTTGCAGAGGAAGCACCTGATGTCTAGGGTAGTTAGCCAATTGGATCAGAGTAGCACAATGGTAAGTGACAGAGCTAGCACTGGAACCAGGCAGCTGGACCCCCAGGCCTTTGTTTTTAACTTCCTCACTAGGCTGCTCTGGAAAAGAATGTTTCCACTTCACAGGTGCCTTAAAGAGCAGGTTGAAGCCGGAGTCCTTCTGCAAGGATGGGGGCGGGGTGTGTGGTCAACAACCCATTATGGCCTCACTGGTCGCCCACTACTTTTCATGTATCACTTTTCATGTATGTATCGCTCATATTTTCAGTCTTTTTTTTTTGCTTTGGCTGCTGCTTTGACTTCAGCTTGAAATGAGCTCACCCCCATATTCTCTGAGATTCAGGTCAAGTGGCACCAATTTCATGACGGCCTTCTTGACATCCATAGCCAGCATTAATTGTGTTTCCTCTGCATTCCACAGCTATCACCTGTTAATCGTACCTGTTCTTCACTTCGCCTAACACTAGAGCTGATTTTTTTTTTTTTTACTTATTTATTCTCTCTGTGTCTCTCTTGAGTGTAAAATGTGAGTATTGTTCTTCTTTTATGCCTAAAACAGGACATGGTAGGTATACCAGAAGGTTTACACTTTGACCTGCCAGAAAGCTAAGGGTTAAATGTGACCAAGAAGGAGTTGGACATGAAGTACTCACATTTCTCTTAAACAATTATCATTTAACCGTCTGTCTTGAGGTGAAGTGCTTCTCCATCCTGGCTTGTCCAGGAGAAGGTTTCTCTTGGATCCAGCTTTCTTCCTTCTCTCCATCACAGAAGAGTTGAGTTGAAGCAGTTTGTGCAAAAGCAGTTGAAGTGATGGGACTTGATCATAAATGTTAGAGACCAGTGGGTCCCTACCGTAACTACTAAAAACCTCGGGAACAATCTCATGGTCTGGTGCATAAAGATTCCTTTTGCAACAACAATACATTCCCATTTTTTTAAATAATAAAACCACTGAGATTTTTCTGAGTTCTATGCTCTCTGCCAGGGAGATTCAGAGATCCCTGGAGCCTGAACTTGCAAAGCTCATGCAAACTCTCATAAACTCTTGTCATCTGTCCTCTGAATATTTGAGGACTATCTCAGAGAGGTTAATCAATTCATCCAAGATCACAGAGCTACTTACTCTGAGTTTTTAAAAAATGAATTTCCCAGATCACATGAAGCTAAGATGAAGTTACCAGGCACTGAATATCATTTTAGAATTTGAGTCACGATCAGTTTCTCCTTTCCACCGTATAGGAGATCTAAGAGAATATATCTGAACTTCTGTAAAGAGATGCTATAGAAGGGAAGGGTGATTTTTATAAACTAAGGGGTTAATACAATAAAAAAGGCGTAGTTTCTAGTTTCCCTGTCACCTAAAATCCTTTTGGATCAGGCTGTGTCCCTTCCCAGCCAGAGTATTAAATTAACTGCAAGCTGCTCAGAAAGCTGTATCTATTTCAAGGTCGCAGCCCTGGCTGTGTCTTTTTTTTTTTTTTTTTTTTTTTTTTTTTATCTGAACTGTTGAATGGGAGAAGGTCCAGGAGGATGGGGAGACAGAAGGTAGAATATAAGGGGGAGGGGGTTATTTCAGGCCTTGCTTCTCTAAGCCTTCAATGTCTGAGCCCCAGGACAGACTTTCCTGTTGTGAAATACTGGACCAGTTGTTGCGGTCTGAAGATAAACAACATTCCAGTAGTTCCCCTAGAGGCTCCCTGAGGCCCTGTGCTTTTTAACATTTCCCTGGCCCTATGATGATCCAGGAGCCAAGGATTACTACGTTACCCACTGCGGCACACACAGCAATTTTGTGGTCTCTGTGCTCTTAAACAGGGTTATGGTAATAAGCCCAGGGCAAGATCTGGATGCCTCCACCTGGTCGTTAAACCCCTGAAACACTAGCATCTTTTGTGTAGCTTTGGATGCCCAAGCTGTACTGATTGGAGGTTTGTAAGAACAGGGCTCTTTGCCCTGATGTGCGAGGTTTCTGTCTTCATTAACGTTTGAGGCTGCGTTAGGACTTACCGGGGTTACATAAGGGCAAGTTTGGAAACCAGATGAAAGCTGTTAACAAAATCAACATGGGTTCATCATGAAAGGGTTGGGCCCCAGGTTGCTGTACCCAATAGAACCAACATTTCAAATGAATTTCTCATAAGTTCTTGGTTCTTATATAGATAGGCGTGGCTTTAAAGGACATAAAACCACAACGAATCAAAGAATAGCTCAGACTTGCCTCTCTCTTTATGACTGAGGATTTGAGTGATGATTCATGGACTGTGAATGTAGGCCCTGGTCCCTGGCTTAGCTCTACCTGCAAACACCATCAGGGCCAACGAATTCGGGAAACACATTCTCTCTGTTCTGGTCACTTTCTACAATTTATCAATGGCAAGCATACTCTTTGTTGCAATTGTTCCCCACAACTGCCTATAAGGCATAGAAAGGGAGTATTACCTCATTTTAACCGTAAGAAACTGAGAAATGAAGACTTTTCCAAAATCTTACAGCTGCCACCATTGTCTATGTAAAACAATTTAAATTTTGTTATCTTTCATACGTGTATATGCATATATATGTATAATTGCTAATTCAGTAGGTTTGAGATGGCTGTGGCAAACAGACATCTAAAGTGTCCCACAGTGATTTTTGACTCTTTTACTCCTTACAAAAAGAAAACAAATTTTTTTTTGGTGTAGAAACAACTTTACTGGACCATGGGTGCTACAGATTATGAGGTGGTGTCAGGGAAGTGTAAAACCCTGCTGAGATAAACGCTGATGAAGAAATACTATTCCACCATAAAAAGGAATGACAGTTTTCCAGCAATATTGAGATATTATTGATATATAACATTGCAATAATTTAAGATGAATGACAAACTTTTTTTTGATGTAGCAACAAGATTACTATTAGGTTGTGGGTGTTGCAGTATGGGATAGTTTGAACAAATATTCAGATTAAAATATCAAATGCGATATTTCCAATAAACAATCATAAAATAATAGAAAAACGAATGAAAAGAAAAATGACTATTTTAATCAGTAACAAATACAATATAATAACCTGCATCTTCTTAATAAAACTTGGCACCTGGCATGCCCAAGTTTTGAAACAATGACATAGACAGTAATGATTTACAGGTAACTGAGAAAACAAATAATGAAAAGATTTATACAATCATCGAGCTAAATTGTCACATGTCCCTAGGATATGAAAACAGCTAAAGAGAGCAGCATCTGTAATATGATGGCAGATTCACATTACATGGAATAGAGACTGAGGAGGTTAGAAAGAGAAATAACTATAACCACAGCAAAAATGCCTCACAGGTACAATGCCATGTAGTTTTCCAAATTGTTTAATATAAATGGTTTCTTTTAACCTTTATGCAAATTCTGTGATGTAGTCAAGGAAGCAAGGTGGAGATTATTATTTCCATTTTATAGATACAGAAATGGAGGACTAGATATATTAAAAGTCTTGTCTAAGGTTAAAGAGAAAGGTTAATAGTCAACTCTTGCACTTAGAACCTTCATTAGCGCTTATGCATTTATAGCTTAGCATTTTGTAATAGTATGCATGTCAAAATCTCTGTGTGTTTACAAATGTATAATATAGAGTTTTGATGGCCAATGAATATGGACATATGGGGAAAAAGGTAAGACTCCACATATTTAAAGCAGCAAATGGAGTAATTGCAAAATAATTTTACATTCCTTTAAAAATCAATGAAAACTTTCCAATTAAACCAGCATTTGAATAATTCAAGAACTGTGTCATGGGACTTCCCTGGTGGCTCAGTGGTTAAGAATCAGCCTGCCAATGCAGGGAACACGGGTTTGATCCCTGTTCCAGGAAGATCCCACATGCCGCAGAACAACTAAGCCCATGCACCATAACTATTGAACCTGTGCTCCGGAACCCGTGAGCCACAACTATTGAGCCCATGTGCCACAACTACTGAAGCCCATGCGCCTGAAGCCCGTGCTCCACAACAAGAGAAGCCACCACAATGAGAAGCCTGCGCAACACAACGAAGAGTAGCTCCCACTCACCGTCACTAGAGAAAGCCCGTGCACAGCAACGAAGACCCAACTCAGTCAAATAAATAAATAAATTTATATATTAAAAAAAGAGAGAACTGTGTCACATAAACCCTTCTTTTCTCTTTTGGTTTTGTTTTTCATATGTTTTGTTTATTTTGTTTTTAGGGGTGAGAAGTCCAGTATCCGTAAAATTTGCTTATAAAAAAGGGATTTTTCTCTTTATATAAAAATCGATGTTAGTTAAGGCTTAAACTGAATATGATTATTTATATCCTGTTTTTGAAATGTACTTGAGTGTGTGATGTGGACTCAGCAGACCACAAGGCACGCTTTGCCAAAATGTGTGATGAGAAGGCATTCAGCAGAGACAGCCAGAAGGAGGGTGTGGCACTTGGAGGTGGGGAATCAATGGGAACAGCCATGACCCTGTTGCAAAGGGGAGGGCAGAGTACTCCTAACTCCCACTCTGAGCTGACTGCCCAGGGCCCCTGGGATCAGCAGATGTCAGAGCTTAGAGATTCCCTTTTCCATTTATAGACAGAAAAATCAGAAGCCAGTGAAAGAGAGATGCTTGCTGGTTATCAGGAAGAACAGCCATCTTCCATGATTTCCACTCTCATTTCCCCCTCATATTTAAAGGAATAACCTGGGACTCGGTAGGGAGAGGAACAAGCCTTGAGTGCATATTCCATCACTGCCATGACCTCTGGGCACTGCCCCTACCTTTCCTGTCTTCCCCAGCGGCAAGTGGGATTGACTTTTAGCCCTGTATGCAATGCCTTGGACCAAGGCTTGGTCATATATCTCCACAATCCTCTGCTTGGTTAGCTAGGGTTTGTCATTATGATGTGAGGGAAAATTCAATGTCCTACGACTCAGAAATTCTGTTTCTGCACTTTCCACCTGCAAAATCTGAGACCAGTTCCTTAACTTTACAGGGCTTCGGTGTTTTCATCCCTTCCATGGAGTTTAATATTTCCTACCATGACACCTTCCCACATTTTTATGAGGATTAAATAAGATGGAGGGTATTAACATTTGTAAACCCTGAAGGACAACATAGGTGTTAATTAACACCATCTGTTCCCAAGGGGAGCATAGAATAGTGGTTAGAAGCTCAAGATCTACAATTAAACAAAGTTTATTCAAATGCTGCTTTTGCCACTTAGAAGCTGTTTAAATTCAGGCATGTTGTGTCACTTTGCTAAATCTGTTTCCTCATTCTGAAATGGCAATAATAATAGTTCCCAGCTCCTTTCGATGGATGCCTTTGAGGGTTAAATTGGGTAATGTCGCGGTGGTTGACACACAGTTAGGAATCAGCACGTTTCCATTACTATGACACCACATCTACAAACTGTGGCTGCTGTGATTCCCAAACTCTGCAAGAGAAAGTCTTTCTGGAAATCCGCACCAGAATTCCTTACACTTAAGCCACTCTCCGGGTGCTCTTTTGAGCTAGTCCTTAACTATCCTTGGGAATTTCAGGATTCCCAAGTTTTAAAATGCAGGTATTTTTAGAGTGGGCAGTAGGAGGGGAAAAAAAATCAAAAGGATTTTTTCTTTCCCATGTTTTCTTCTGTATCACCTCTAAATTTTTTTCTGGAAGGATAACTAGCCTTGGTGGGGAGAGGGGGTGGAGGGAGTATATGAGGAAAGGGAACAAAACAGGTTAGGAGATCACCAGCCTGGGTATCTAGTCCTAGGTCTGCTCCTAAGTCATAGTGTGAGCTATCCTCAGGTATCTTTTCTGAGAATTCCAGTTTCCCACTGGTGACATCGGAACGGTAAGTTTAGAGTTCCTCCTTACGGTCAAATAGTCATAGGAAAGCATCTAACACAGTTTCTGGTACAGGATGAGTACTAAATACATACTCATTCTCTCTCACTTTCCTTTTTAAGGAATTTCTAGTTTTGATATTCTGTAATTTTAAAAAGGTGTCTTTCGGCAAATTGGGACCCCTCTGTCTTAGATACGTTGAGGTGTTTAACATAAGGCAGAACCTAGTGGAAAAAGTCCCAAGAAATCAGGAGATGATTTCCTAGTCTTAAAAACTCTTTACTAGTCTACCTCTAAGATTGTTTCATTAATAAAAATTTTGCGATGTGCTTATGATTGAGGCCATGACACTATTGGGTACAAAGCAGTGTGTACTTTGCATCCTCCTCTCTGGAGCGGTGATCGTCTCTTGGTGCCATTACATACAAAATGAACCACCAGAGTCCTTTGGAAACCAATGTTTATTAAAGGAGGATGGCCTGTACTGAGCCAAGCTCTGCAGACCACACAGAGAATTGAACTCAGAGGCTTCACCTAATTAATTGCTCTAATTGGCTCTACTCACCTGCTGGCTTCACTACAAAGATATTATCTGAGAGAGCTGAAAAAGGATCTTAAGTATCCTCTCTAATCAAGCTCCTCATTTTATAGGACGGGGGAAGAGGGATGAGAGGGTACAATGACGGTTCAAGGGTCAGAGGTCAGCAGAAGAGGTAGCCCTGAAAGGTAGATCTCTTGACCCCAGCCACTGCATCACCAACACCCAAAAATGACGTCAAGGGATAGAGAACGTGCTTTTCTTCATGTTAAACTGAACTTCCTTCCACCAAAATTTCCAAATGTCCTCTAGACACTCAAGTTCAATAACTTAACAATGCTTTGTATTCCTTAAACGAAAGGCACTGCATAGGTGGCTTAAAATGCTCTGGAGACTGAGCTTGCTGCCCTCGCACGGGGCTAACCTCTGGTCAGACGACACATACGAAATGGAATCTCAGTGCATGGATTTGGGGGTTTTGTCCCGTGGGTTTAGTTGGTCTGTTGTCCTAGCTGTTGGAGGTACAGGCTATACCGTCTCTTGCCTCTGTTGCCCCTCTGGGGAGACTTGTGCTTGGTAACGTCAGGGCATGAGTCCTGCAGAACCCAGACAGACCATGTGAGGCCACAGGGGGTCCTGGTGCCTGGGGTGATGGGTTTACGGAGAATCGTTAGGAAGCTGAGCAGTGTCAGGTAAACAGAGCAGAGGGTGTCCATCTTGAGCTTCACCCAGAAGCTTGGTTAAAACACCGATTTGGGGCCCTACCCTCCCAATTTTCTGATTCCATACATCTGAATGGGCCCCCCAAATTGCATTTCTATCTATTTCTTTAGTGATGCTGATGCTGTTGGTCTGGAGACCACACTGAGATCCACGGGCCCACAGCATCACAGTTGATATCCAGCCACACAGCTGATGTCCAGTAATTTGAATGGAATATAAAGAATTCTGGAGGCTCTCTCTGTAATGGGCTCCCTGAGGAAGGACTTCGGCTTTTTTTCCTTTGGGTCAACTTGGGTCTTTAACGATGTGGCTAGCATTTAGGAAGGCATTTGATATTCTGGTTTTAATGTAAACACTTCCCACCTGTCCCAAGTATGTGTATCCCTTTCCAAGAGCTTCAACATTTCTGACATTGGCGGAACCCTAATCTTCCCTCTCCTCCCTTCTCACTCTCTCCCTCTCTCCTGGCCGGCATCTGTTCTTTTCACAGCTGTGGCTGCTTCATTCTGTCTGCCTCTTTCTCCTCTTGTCCTCAACCTCTCGCTGGCCCCTCCCCCACACTCGGATCAAAATACTCTGTTTTTATTTATTTACTCCACAGCTGTCAGTGTTGTGTCTGGGTCACTGCAGTGCAACGTGCAGGGAAATGTGATCCACGAAGAGTCCTTAAAACTGCAGATACTTGTAGTCACTAATGTACTCACACTCAATAACACAGATACCTTCCTTGGTCCCTGGGTTGGTCTGAAAATGGCTGGCTTAGGGCTGTGTGTCAGGGTGACCCCAGGAGGAATGAAGCCTAATAGTCTTTGGAATTTACACTGGACCATTTAAAGGTATTGAACAATTCTGAGTATTTAAAACTTTAGCACTAGTAAAGGAGACGGAATTGTTCAGTGGAAAGAGCTCTAAATTGGGAGTCCAGAAAGTAAAGTTCTAATTCCAGCTCTGCTGCTAATAAGCTGAGTGACATTGAACAATGAGCCCTCCATCTCTCTCTCTTTCTTCCTTTCTCAACCTTAAATTGAAAACAGTGGACTTGGTAATTTCCAAAGTCTGCCCTCAGTGAGTCTAAGTAATAAAAATGTAAAGACTCCTTTGAATGTGGGATTTCTATATGCTGATTCCACATATTGTACCTAGCGATGCCAGATCGGGTTCTAGGGAGTTTCCAATCTTTCACTGGGGTAACTGCAAAACAAGAAATTTGTGAGTTTTGAGGTGGAGAGACTGGGACAATGAGAGCAATGTAAGTTAATAAATCAACCAGTGAAGGTTTATTCAGCAAGTAATACGTCTAAAGGTGATTTGAGAGAGGAACCTGACAAACATTTATTTCACTAGTGGTTGAAAAGGTATGGAACTGGACCAGATGTAGGAAAGGTAACAGAAAGGAAAGAAAAATCAATGTGGTACAGAAGAAAAGTGACCAGATTCTATGAGCCTGTGCTGTCTTCTATCCTTCATACCCGTGTTCTGAGCTAAACCAACCTGAAGGGTGAAAAGCACAGAGTCATGACCTAAAGGGTGAAATGAATAATGAACACTGCCTGGTAAAATTTTTAATTCAATTGCACTGATTTCTCACATTAGCAGGTAATCTTTCTGGGAAGGGGTTACTGTCATATAGTTTAAAGAAAAAAAAAATCCATCTTAATGCCCTAAGTGCAACCCTGTAAAAACTTTATTTTCTCTTCTTTAGTGCCTTAATTTTTTTTTTGTTAATAAGTGGTGACCACCAAAAAAGATGAAAAATTGCATTAAATAATTCATTTATTAGAGCCAATTACAATTACAGTCATACCCTCTTCTCCATTTGATTGATACAATCCCCCTCTAAGGTGGCCAAGTAATCACTGTTATTCTCCTTCTTCAGACTAGGGATTTGGGATCAGAGAGGATCATGGACTTTGTTCACATGAATAATGAGTGTGGTAATGTCACCAAAACACAGAACTTAATTTTCATTTAACATGTAATATGTCTTAGAAATAGGACTTAGCTGGGCTTATGAAGGAGGAATGTTTTCTGTTCTCAAAGGCAGTTCAGTGGGAAAGGTCAAGTATGTGAAGGAATGGGTGCAACCGCGAGTTCCAGGCGACGTGATGGAAGTACTACGTCAAGGAGGTGCATAAAGTTGGAAGATTTAGGAGAGAGAGTCACACTGTTTATTCTCAGTCTCTAAGTTATGAAAGCTTCCTGTCTGACAAACATTTAGACTTCATTTTATAACTCTATTCCTTAACAACAAACAATTCCATATATAGAGAACATACTAATAAGAATTTATGTAGAATAAATGCCTTCTAGAAGTATTGACTGTGATGCCCATTTCTGTAAAACAAAGATAATTGATCACTTCACATAAATTATAAATCAAACATATTTTCATAATGATAATGATAACATCTCAAAATATGATTTTGAAAATATTTCGCTGAAGAAAGCATAAGGAAATGGCCAGTTCCAGGCATTGTGTGCAATGGTAAGCTGTTGGTCTATGGTAAGCAGGTCACCCTTCCTTCATAGGACTTTCGCTACACTGAAGAAACATTTTAATTTAAGAATTTCCCTGACATTTTAGTCTTTCTCCTGCCTTCACTTCTTACCCTTCATTTTCATTTTATATTTTCCATATTGGTAAACTTTCAGCCTAAAAATTCCTCTGTGAATAGAGGCCATTGCAATAGGGGGTGGTCCTACTTATTTTTTATATTATTTTTCAAGTCTTTGACCCCTTTCACAACTAAATATGTATACTTATTATTATGGAGCACTAGGGCATAATCTCACAAAGATTATATAGAGTATAGTTGTTTGTAAAATAAATCAATATGCCTGGTTTACATTTCCTCATTAATTTTTTTCAATGAAAGACATGCTCTGAACTTTATATGATGAAAGAATCTTTCACTGAACATATGTGCTAAATTCTTTTAATAAATACTTATTGAGCAAGAACAGCTATATTGGGTGAACTAATGGAGCTCTCAGAGGAGCCTTAGGAGTGATTTAATTAAATACTTTTATTTTAGAGAAGTTCAGTAAACACCGTAACTCACCCAGCAATTCAGAAGCAGAGATGGCACTAAAATATCACACTGTTGATTTCTGTCCTCAGGGGCTATTTTCTGTAACTGAATTAAGGTCAGTGGGATTTTCAAGCAGGTAATTTTCCCAGGCCCAAGCATTTCACCACAAACTTAACTTCATCATAGGTTCTTTAGAGACTTCTAGAACACCAGATGTTGCACGCAGTTCTGCTGAAGCTATTTGGGAACAGTCATACTTGCAAACTTCAATCAGATATTTGCAGAGCTTCTAAGCAATTAATGAGTGTAGTATTCTGTATTGCAAAGATCCCTGATTTGTTAATCAGTAAAGAATCCTACAGATAATTTTTTGGGAGCCCTTAAGCAAGTCCCTTGATTTCTCTAAGTCCTCATTTTTCTTTAGTAAAATTATGAGACTGGTTTAAAGATCTCAGTTTTTTCTTACATTCTGACTCTATAACTCAAATTTGGCTATTGTACATATATTTTCAGGATGATAATGCCTAGATGAGTCCCAGTATCTTAAAAGGGTATTTCGTGTCTCGCAAAGTTTAATTGGGGTCTCATTGTTCATTAGGTAGTTTAAGTATTTTATGCAGAATTTTAGTTTTGTTTAATTTTTAGCAATTATATATATACTGATATATTCATCAGTATATGGGGATTTCGGATATCGTGTATCCAAAGGTAACTATCCTGTGAAAGAAAATGGTTATAGAAACATAGCCTCTTTCATGGGAAGCCAGTCCACTTAAAACTAACTGTAAATAGATCATTAACACCTCTGTGCTTTTGTTTATGAAACTGACAGAAGTTTAGCCTCGGGTAAAATCGGCTGAGCACACAGTGAGAGGAATGTGGTGGCCTACACCACCATTGGAGAACAGACTAAAAATTCTTCTTAAGTGGCCTGCAGTTGGAATGGATTGCTTCGTGAATTCTTTCCATATCCAATTCTCATGATTCTGCAATAACTCTACTTCCTGAACGTAAAAATAGGCTGTTAGCAGAGCAGTGAAATGGTGACTCCCTTCTACCCTAGGAAGGAAGGGTCTCTGTTAGGTGAATAACCACAAAGTTGGACAGGCCCAATTCCCAACCAGATTCATTTTTTTTTTCAACTCCAGTGAAATACCACTATCTGACTTTTTATTTTTAAACCACCTACATTTTGAGGGCCTGGTGTGACTGAGAATACCACGCTATAGTGGACACATTCTTGGAAGTGAAAGGTACTCTAAAAATACAGATATCATTGACCTGGCATCAATAGGCTCTCACTCCATCCCTTCCTTCCCCTCCCCCCACCCCTGCAGTCTATCTTCAGTAAAAGTGCATCCAAATATAAAGTAGATGGGTCGTGTCCCATTCCATGGGATCTTGAAATGTCTGTACTTAAAACGGCATAAAGCTAAAGCTGTGTTTGAAGTGTCCTAAACTAGGGCACCCAGAGCAGCTGCTCTTATTTCCAGCTGGATCCCTCAGGCTGGCAGAGAAGATCAACAGTTACCTTGACAAATTCCCATTTCCAGGCATTTGGAGATTCAGCTGTGGAGATTGCTCAAGGCAAAAAGCTGACAAGTCTAAAGCAAAACAAAACCTAACAAAACAAAACAGAAAACGAGAATCAGAATAATAATAGCAAAAATTATTCCATGATATTTAAAGGAAATAATCCATTTAAAATGTGAATAAAACACATACTACAATCTATACTATTCAAATCAACAAATTAAAAAAATTATTTATTATTTATTTATATTTTTGGCTGCTTCGGGTCTTCAGTGTGACACATGGGATTTTGCTGTGGTGCACAGGCTTCTCTCTAGTTGTGGCGCACGGGCTCCAGAGCGCCTGGGCTCTGTAGTTTGCAGTACCTGGGCTCTCTAGTTGAGGCACATGGGCTCAGTGGTTGTGGCGTGCAGGGTTAGTTGCTCCTCGGCATGTGGGATCTTAGTTCCCCAACCAGAGATTGAACCCACGTGCCTTGCATCGCAGAATGGATTCTTTACCACTGGACCACCAGGGAGTCCCGACACATTTTTACATCATTTAGTAACTCTGCTGCTTCCGACATTCGTAGTTGTTCACATTCACAATGAGGAGACAGGTGCTCAAAACTTTTCAGGTAGATTTTGATGACTACGTTCAGAAAATGAGATATATCTGTGTAGAGGTTTGATCTATAGAACTAGGCTTAAAGTAACGAGGAATGACATAGTTACAGACAAATTCATCATTCGCTTTATCATTACTACCTGCCATTTATTGAGATTCTACCTTATATCAGGTATTATATTAAAATCTTTGTTTATGCTATTTCATTTTTACCACAAACTTATGAAATAAGGCATGATTAGTGTCATTTTATAAATGTGGGAAGTGAAGCTCAGAGGAATTCCTGGTTTACAGAACTAGATAGCAGTAGATCAAGAATCCAAACTCAATCAAACCATACTACAAGCCTGTCTTAAAAATACTACATTGAGTGGCAGGAAAAAAAATTGAAATTATAACTCATATTTTTCTTCCTTAACCCTGGTACTCCCTTTAATTCCGTGATGCTACCAAGCTGAACTAGGTAAATGTAAATTCATTAAGGAAAGAGGTGGCAGAGCAGGGTGAGTAGAAAAAGACTATTATTTTGGATTTTCAGCTTTAAAAGTATAGCCCTTGGAGAGGAGCAGAGACCAGCTGATTTTCTACTCACCCCATATCCTTTTCCTCCTAACACACAGCTCAGTGTTACTTCCCAGCCTCCTTTGCAGTTAGGCGTTGCCATGGAATGTGAGTGGAAGTGATGTGCACCATATCCAGGCTGGGAGCATTTTAAAAAAAAAAAAAAAACACCTCTACGTGCTCCTTTTCTCTCCTTTCTGGTTGGCTGACTGGAATGAGGGGACATGCTTGGCAAACTCAAAAGGCTTGTGTTAGACAGGATGGAGCCCGCATCGTTGCATGGAGGAGAGCCACTGTTCCGAGGATCAGCGACACCTGCTCTAAACTTTACCTGAAGAAATATATTTCTGTTGTGTCAGGCCACTCCGATCTGGGGTTTATATATGATGCACTAATACGGGAGACAATGGAAAAAAAGCTTGAAAAATAGATTGAAGAGGGTATCTGAGAATGCATATATGTGAGGGGAAGGGGCGGGGCAGGGGGTGGAGTTTCCCCACCTGGACTCCAGATAAAGATTTCTTGAAAAGCTATAGGACAAACGACCTGTTTTTTTTTTTTTTTTTTTAAGAAAACTTTTTTGTTTGTTTTTTTGGGAAGAGATGTGTGTGAAGATTGATGGAGCCATACCTATTAGATAAAAATAGATTTAAAAGGTGTATCAATCAATAACAATAAACCCTACTTGTCTGGATCTCAATTCAAGCAAATTGTTTAAAAAAAGCAAAATATTTATTAGACACTTTAAGTGTGAAATATGTGAACACTAAGTAGATATCTGACGATACTAGGGAATTATTATTTTTTGTGTGCTAATAGGATTATGTTTTGCTTTTTAAAAGAATTCTTATCATTTTGAGATTGCATACATGTTTACAAATGAAATAATATGATGTCTGGGATTTTCTTCAAAATAACATTGGTGGGGAATGGGTGGGAGTATAGATAAGACAGGATTGGTTTGGGGTAGATGATTGCTAAATCTGGGTAACAGATGCATGGGGTTCATTATATTTTCTCTATTTTTGTATATATTTGCAACTTTTTATCATTAGAAAGTTAAAAAAAAAGAGAGAAGAAAATATTTCCTAGGTTGGGGAGAGAACCGGGTTACAAAGAAATGAACATGTAGATATTATGAGATCCTGAAAAAGTTATTCTGCTACTTTTTCTACCCCAGATTAAAACCTTGAGAAGGATACCCTAGTCCTTATTACAGATGTGTAGAGTTAGAGAGCTGAGAGGCCTGTGCCTTGCTTCCCAGGAAAGCCTGGGCAAGAAGCAAAACCCAGCATGGCAATGAGTGTGTGCAATAGAACCTTGGCCTCACAGAGTCTCCTATGGCCCAACGTGGCCCAGAAGCAGCAGAAGGGCACCAAGGAAACACAGGAAGAGAACTAGACCTCTTGGCCATGAGAATGAGGGATGACTGAGCAGTGACTGCATGGACCTAGGGAAATGCATCAAATTCATGGTGGATATCTCAGTGAATGGTTAGATGGCAGTAGAGGACCAGATGCCTCCAGGTTCTTCAGCATAAAATAAATCCTTTGGAACTTAACCGAAAACCTGGGACAAAGAAAGGATCCCTAAAGTGACCAAGATTAACTTTCTACCTTTTGGTAGAATGAGAATACAGCTTATACAGTATGTTCAATTATACACAAATAAAGAAAATGAAAACTTTGTCCACCTGCATGTTTGAACTACAGTTAGTACACACTACAATTACAGTGCCTTTCCAAAACCCGGTGATTAATTCCACCACATTCAAGTGCCCCGATGAAGCTCTAAACACATCCTTGTTTCTCTGTTTCTCTTCCTCATTACCTTTATCTCAGCCCTTTAAGTCAGTTAAATATTTAAATTCTTAATTCCTATAGGAAAAGCTCTTCCTGGAGTCTGGGTTAGAGTCTGTGCTCTGCTAGTAATTATTTGCGTGACAAGTGAAAATCATTTACCTTCCCGGAACTGCGATTCTTCTTTAGTGAAATGAGGTTTTGACTCTAAATCTACACTCAAATTCTCTTTAAGAATGAGTTTTTTTTAGGGTTTTGTTTTGTTTTTGTCCTCCAGGTTGCCAAGAATGTCAGGGAATGTCAAACTAGAACCGAATAGATTCACTAGTTGACCCCACATGATGTAGTTTTACGGGTCATAGTCCAAAATATTTCTCAATATTTCAAAATATTCTCAATAGAATTTCTCGAACTGGATTAGGGGTTAGGATAGAAGTAGTCAGTGTTTTATGTGCATGATATTACTGGGGAAATAATAAAATGACAGATTCTAAATACTAGAAGGGATCTTAAAAATCATCGAATGCATTCTTCTTTGGCCCAGAGAGACAGAGTTATTTGTCTGATGTTACAAACGACAGTGGCAGAGTCCTGCTTTGAATACGAGTTTGTTTGGTTTATGGTTTTTTCACTATTCCTTCTAACTTCCACTATAAAGCTGCAGATTTCAACATGTCTGTTTTTGTTGTTCATCCCAACCACCATTACTGAGCATCTGTTGCATACAGAATGCTATGAAAGCTATGTGGGTCATCATTGAGGGGCGGGTGCTAACATTTGGGGGTGGGGAAGAAGCACCCATATTTTAAAGTTATGTCGGCTAACACAATTCCAAGGGGGCTTTGTTGAGAGCTTTCTTAGAAGCCTTAAATAAATGTTTTGGATGTGAAGCAATTTGGGTAAATTTTGGGGAAACATGGGGTAGGAAGAATTGGGAAAGATACTTCAGAGTGGAAAAAAAAAGCATCAATAAAGTTTGAAAGAAAGAGCATGTAGAAAATGGGGGGTGGGAGGGAAATCTCTGTTATACTGATGTACCCAGAATCTTGGCAAGGCTGGAAATTAGACCTGGGGTTTGGACCTTGTTCTGGAAGAGGGAGTCATTGAGTTGTAAGTAAAGGAAATGAGCAATGGTGTGAGCTCGGTTAGAAAAGTTGACCAGATCCCTGTTTGGAAAAACACATCGTTTGCATGTTTCAGCAGTACATCTAAGCGTGGGAAAGTGATAGGGAGGAGCTTTGTCTGAGTCCCTAAGGAGGTGCATGAAATTGGGGTTAGCAACACTGGGAACATTAAGTTTAAAATTTGAATTCAACTAGGTACCAGATTAGGACTGGGGAGCTGCTGGCTTCAGGCCAGAACACAGAATACAATGGTAAATTAACTTAAAGTGGTTTAAATAGTTTTAAAATAAAACCATTTGCCCCTAAGAACTTTAGGGCTGTGAAAGGGCGTGAAATAATTCACAAGTTTGCATTTTCACAGTGACAGAAGCAGCTGATGTTGTATACCCTGATATTCCTCCTGAGGGCTTATTTTAACTCTGTCTTACTTTCACAGTATATGAGGTTCAGCTTTTGGTAATGGAAACTAAAAATCAATTCTAAAAAAATGATATTAGGTTTGCCAGGCTCTAGAGTTTTTGTCAGTTTCCAACTGTGTCACCTCTGCTTTTATATCTGGACAGTACTTACAAACAACTATTGCCCCAAGGGAATCATATATGCCATGGAAATAGAAAATAAATGAAATCTGTATGCTTTCTTATGATAGCAGCTGATCTTGCAAAAATTCCCTCTATGTGTAGTTACTTAAAATAATGTGTAAAATAATGTGAACTCTGGCTCTGGAGCCCAATACCTGGATTTTAATGCCACTCCTGCTACTTTTTTGCACTAAGACCTTGGCAAATGTAACTTCTCTGTACTTAATTCCTTCACCCATGATATGGAGATAATAATACAAGGGTGAGTCAAAAATTATCCACACTCCGGTTATATTAAAACTTCTGTTGGCTGCACTGTCTTATCAGCACTTTCCGTTCAAGGCTGCTGTTTCCCCAGTCACTGCTGTGCAAGTGTGAACGTGTTACATCAGTTCATTTGTAACTGGGGTGTGAGCAAAAATGGATGCCCCACTTGTGATTTGCATGAAAGGAGCAGAGTGCAGTGATTCATTTTTCGTGGTCTGAGGATGTACATGTCCACACATTTCTGCCCACACTGTTGATATGCTGCAAAATCTTCGTTTTGAGGTGTTACAGCATCCTTCCTATAGTTCTGATCTTGCTCCATCGGACTTTCACCTGTTTGGTCCCCTAAAGGCAGCCCTACGAGGTTGAAGAGTCACTTCTGATGAAGTGAAGACAGCGGTGCATTCATGGCTTGCAGCTTAGCCTAAAACACTTTTTAATGAGCAATATGAAAACTTGCTGACAGATGGACAAAGTATATTGAAAAGCAAGGAGACTGTGTCGAAAAATGATGTATTTGTCTTTTCTAAAAGTTAATTAAAATAATTTCTACAGCCAGAGTGCAGGTAGTTTTTGACTTACCCTCACAGTAGCTATCTCATAGAGTTGTTTTGAGGCTTAAGTGAATTATCATATGTAAATAACTTAGAATGGTGCTTGGTAGAGAGTAGCATCATAAAAATATTAGATATAATAATAATAATTTTAATTAATTCATTTATTCAGTTGCAGTAACCACTGTTCTCACCCTGCCCCTCATACCCTAACTACACTTGACTACCTGCTCTTCCCAATCAAGTCAGGCATATTCCCATTTCTTCATTTAGTCTTGAGTCATTCATTCTGATGCAATGAATTTCCTTCTTTTAACCTCTTGATGAAATGTTCTCATTCTTTAGCTTTTGGATCCTGTGACATTGCATTTGTGAAGTCGCCTCACACCACGCCCTCTGTAGCAACCCTTAGTGGAATTCACCACAACCTCTTCTGTGCTCTCATAACATTTTTTGTATTATATCATTCTTATATATTTATCCTCATTACTAAAGTAGGAGTCCACAAAATGTTGCCCTGTTGTTTCTTTCTCTTCAAAGCCTTAGACAGGGTCCTGTTCCAAATGAACACTGTATGCATAGTCACCTAAGTAATTAATTAGATGGCAATGGGCATATCGGTATCAGAAAAGGTAAAATCATTAGTAATCATGAGAATTCAACACAGATATCACTGAAGTTTGTTGAACTGTCTAGAAATAAGAATTTAAGTAAATTAATGGCACATGCAGGATTACAATGGATTAAAAAGGGGCTTTTCAAGAGTGTTTTTATTGACAACTAATGCCAAATTAATTCTTATTGTGTGAAAACAATGATGCTGCGATTTCCCCCTACAACTGTCACAACAAAATTTTTCTAAAATTGTGAAGATGTATAGCATGACATGTCACCACACTTCAAAAGCTTTTAGGTCCACCAAGTTTTATTTATCTAGTCCCAAACACTTTCAGCTGTATTTATACACACATACATGTGTATACACACACCACCAGCACCACTGTTACCATCCCACTAATCCAATGCAATCTCTCATGGATGCCCTCAATTAATTATTAGCATGATTTTGAATTGCGGAGCAACATAAAATCCTTTCTTAGCACCTTTGGGAATTCATGAATGAAGAGTATCCTAACACTTATGAGGCTGCAAACTAAAATATGTCAGATAATTCAGTGGATATTTCCTAAAAGACAAGATGCAAATTAATTATTTTAGTTCAGCGGAATTGAAAAAAGCACAATAACAGAAACAACATCATGATAATAACAATAATGGTAATAATAAATGCTACAAACTACCAAGAACAGAGGACAATCATGAACTTGTAGTTGCCAAACAATATTGTCTTAAAATACAAAGTTCACAAAATGAATTGGACAAATTCATAATCACTGTGGGCAATTTTTAACACACATGTATCAGCAACTGGTCTACCAATTGAATAAAATTTAGCTCTGAATATGGAAGATTTGAAGACAAAATTAACTAGCTGTTCTAAATATCCAAGCATTTGGTCTCAAAGGGAGTTTCACTAAGTTTCAAAGAATCAATATCATGTTCTTGAACCAAAGTGGCTTTAAATTAGACATCATCTACATGAAAGAATGCTCACACTGATACTCAGCCATAATACGTGTTTGCAAATAAAGAAACACATTCTAAAATAAGTCATGAGTTAATGAGCAAATCATATTTGACTCAAGAAATTACAAAAGAGGAACTGTGTAAAACTAAAAAAATTGGAGGAAAAAATGCAAATGGTAAGAGCCAAAAATAATTTTAAAACAAGAAAATAAATGACAAAATCAAGGGCAAATTCTTTAACCAAACAAAAATTAACTAATTTTAATTGCACAAACCTCTAGCCAAACTAATCAAGAAAAAGAGAGAAAAGGCAATGGATTGGATAAATGTACTAAATATTTGCTAATTTGTATTAAATTTTAACAAATAATTTTAAATTGTCAATAAACCTTAGGAATAAAAAGAAGAGATGACTGTTTTCTAGAAAAATATTAATTATAAATTTGACTCAACAAAAAGTAATAAATGCATTAAATGAATATAATGTAAATGAATATAATATAAAAATTGGACTGATAATCAAATATTCCATTCAGAATATACAGAGCTCGTGTCTTTAATGTCGATTTTTAGCACAGCTTCAAGGAATATGTTATATGTATATGTACAGATAGACACACACATATATATAAATACATATATAAAATAGACACTATACAGAGAAAGCAACTCAGTTCATATTGTGAAGTATATATTACTTCAATCTCAGTAACAGTAAAACTCATATGGTGCTTTACCATTGTAACCTAGCAGGACCCTATGGGGCCTTCCTGGGACAGACTCCCCTGTGTCTTCTGCCTGCCTCTTGTTTGTAGAAAAACTGTAGCCTCCTAGGCCTTCTCTGAGTTTCAAAGAATAAATTTAATCAGAGAAATGAGAAAATGCAGCAACAAAGGAAAACAATCAAGCAGGACAAAATAATAGTTTAGCCATTAAACAAAGCCAAGAACCTTTAGTTCTTCCTCAAGGGCTATGGATAATATCCTGAGCTATATCCTCTGAGCTGTTTGACAGCTACTAAAACCCCCACCACGTGGAAGAAGTTAACTACCTGCTGCCCACAAGCATGTAGACCACAGACTGGATGAAACCAGAAGGTTGATGATGTGGACTCATGATTATCTCACCACCAGCCAATCAGAAGAACGTCCATGAGCTGATCACACACTCCCAAACCCTCTCCCTTACCCTGTCTTTAAAAATCCTTTCCCTGAAAGTCATTGCAGGGGCGGGAAGGAGGGGGTTCAGGCCTTTTAAGCACTAGCTGCCTGGACTCCTTGCTTGGTGCTCTGCAATAAATGCTGCACTTTCTTTCACCGCAACCCAGTAGATTGGCTTTACTGCATGCAGGCCAGTGGACTCATGGTTTGGTAACACCGTGTGTTACATATTATTTTAGAGTAAGTGTTGTAAGATGGGAATTCTTCTACACTGCTGATGGAAAAATAAGATTAGACAACAATTTTAGAGATATCTAATAAAGCTGAAGATACATGTATTCTTTGACTCCTCAATTTCTCCCCAAGACATGCTCTTGTATTCATGCCCTGAGAAACATGTATTAAGGTGTTCATTGCAGTGCTACATTAGTGATGAGTTAGAAACAACACAATATCCATCCAAAAATGTGCAGTTAATATTTATAAACAAAAGCCATGTATATTAGTCTGGATACCTCTCAAAAACATAATATGGAATTTGAACAGTAAAAGCAGAGCACCCTACAGAGATCTGACAAGACACAAAGTCAAAATAGAAGTTCTGCAGAGGTAGAGGGTGGGATTTGAATTAGGAAGGAAATTATAAGCAGCTAAATTGTATCTGTAATATTTTATCTCTCTATAAAAGAAAGAACACAGAAAAAAATCTGAAGAAAAATAATAAAGGAATTTCTCCAGCATCCAATTAGAGAAAACAAATCTACAAGATATAAAAATCCAGGCCAAAATCAGACATTGCTCCAGTAACATTCAATTCTGGATTACAACAGAGCAGTATCTAAAGGATATTCTACTAATCGAGATTCATTCATTGTATAAAGATAGTTACAGGTCCACATTCTCTCACACAAAAGAATCCAGGGAGTACAAGTATGCAAAAGCCCTTTTGGAAAACATTTCTTGACAATAATATCTAGCCAATTAAAGGATGACTCAAAGAATACAGAAATGAAAAATGCCTGATTTAAAAAAATAATAAAGATGACTAGTAAGAAGTGACTCCGCTTAAAAACAGAAAAAATAAATAAACGGAAAACAATTTTGCTAATTATGATAACAGAAGAGAAAGTTTATTTTACAAACATCAGCAGTGTAAAACTAATAGAAACCACAAGCTGAGAGGAGGGATTTGATGCAGTAATTGTCAGTTCTCATATGCTCATCTTTTTAGCCAAAGGATTCACAATCCTGTCTACATTCAAAGTACGTAGTTAAAACATAATGACTTCCCCTATTTTTTTCATAACTAATTTTTTAAATCTAGAAGAATTTTTTACAAAATAATATTTCTGGTAGCAAAGAAACACACAAAAAAGCAGCCACTTCAGAATAATTTAACTTTCTATTGCTTCTGCTAAATTCAAGTAAAGCATTTATAATTATTGTTAGCACATATCATTATATACTATTACATTAATCAGTCACTTATTAAAGTAGTATATTTTTAATAAAAGGTCTTTCTATTGCTCTGTGTTATGTCCCTCTTTCTCCTTTGGTCAATATCTATAAACAAAAAAATGTCTGAAATGATTTTCATCTAGTATTATCTGTGGTCATAGGATCTCAGGTAACTATTGTATTATTCTGCTTTCCTGAATAATAAGTAAAATGAAACTGCACCAATTTTACAGAAACAATAACATGGTTTTTATTAAGAAGTAAACCTGCTCAGTATCTTCCCTTGAGCTTCTCAAGACCCTTAGTTTCCTTTCATTCCCCTGCCCACAACTTTCTGACACATCTCATATTAAAAATATCTCAGGCTTTACTTTCAAATATATATTAATTTCGTTATAATATATAATTATTTAGTTTCTAAGTCTATTGATTTCTGTGTCCATTTATATTCCTTGTAGCTTGCATCTTTCTCTTGGTTTTATTTTTCATTTTGTGGAGCACATCAACCAATAATTCTTTTTAGAGAAGTTTTGTGATGGTAAACTCTCCAAGTTCTTACATGCTGGAAGTGAATTTATTTTGTCCTCACATTTAAATAATAGTTTAGTTGGTTACCGAATTAGAAGATCAAAATAAGTTTTCCTCAGATTGTAAAGACGTTACTCGACTCTATTCTAGTGTCTAGGGTTGATAATTTGATTCTTGTTTCTAAAATATGTTTCTTCTCCCTGGAAGACTTTATGGTTTTTTCACCTACTCTTGCTTTTGATGTGTCTAAATTGGGGAGTTCTTTCTTCATCTTGCTTAATAATAGATAAACTCTTCAATATAAAGAATTATGTCTTCAGTTCTGGAAATTTATATTAGCCATATATAAAAAAGCCATGTAATAGTAGCCATAATAGTATTGTTATTGTTATTACCTCCCTTTTCTCTTTCTAAGTTTCTCTTGAGATGATTATTACAATTTTGCATCTATTCTTTTTGTTTCTTAACTTTTATTATATACTTTATCGCTGACATTTCCCCTATGTTTTGGAAGAATTTATCAGATTTATCTTCAGCTGTAGCTATTGTACTAGTCAATCAATTTACTGTGGTTTTAATTTTGGTAATTATGTTTTATCTTCAAGATATCTAATTGGTATTTTTTCACAACAGACTTATTCATTCATCAACATGGTAAACTCTCATTACTCTGAAGATACTAATTATAATTTTCAGAGTGTCTTTTTGCACTAGGAACTTATTTCCTTGAGTGTCAGTTCTCAAGTTTATTGACGTTGATGACTCTCTTTCTCTCTCATGTTATTGATTTTCCTCAAATATTGATGATTCTAATTTGTCTCTTCATCTTTTTATTTAAGAATGTCTAATCCTATGAGAATTTGATATCTGTGTTTTTCAGCCTGTCTTCAAAATTAAAAAGGGGAGAAAAATGCTGTTTGTCAGGTTATGCCAATAGCTGGCATTGCAAAGATGTGAATTTCCTCTTCCTTTTAAATGTAACCAGTCATCCAAGGCCCTACCCTGTGTCTCAGGTCTAAGCATTCATAGTTACTGCTCTTGCTTAGAGCAAAACCACATTTTTCTCTACTGCATATCGCCTGGGGAGTGAGAGGTGTGAAGAGATCTCTCTGCATACTATCCTGAATGTTGCCCCAAAAGACTTTCCTTCTGAAGAACCTATTACCTTCAAACTTGGTAAACACACATCCAAAGCCATTTCTGGCTTTTATAGCAGTGCTCCCTTTTAGTGTGAGCTGTGATTTTTCTCAGGAATCAAATCCTCTGTGTGTGTGTATGTGTGTGTGTGTGTCATATATATATATAACAATGACCTAATATAATTTCTGTCAAATGGAGGTGAATCTTCCTCATTTTCAGCACTGTTAACTCACTTATATTGATTCAAAATTCATATATATAATAGGTACAAGTACTTAATACATAATTCTATATTTATAATTTTGCATATATATATATACATGCGTACATACATTTAGTGATTTCTAAGGGTGTAAAAGATTAGAAGGAGGGAGGTATATGTTCACATTTGATTCACGTTCACTCAATGTCTCTTTAAGTTGTGAACATAATCACTTTTCTGGTTTAAGAAAAAGTCACACTTAACAGAAATTCCAGAAATTCAAAATAGCACAGGTGTGTATGTGGGTTAAGGATTTAAAATAATCCTTACATAAATAAATATCACTAAAACTCTTTTTATAAAAAAAAAGTTCTGAATTGTACCTTTCGTATCTTTTTTTATCAATATTAAGATAATTGACATCAGACTTTTTAAATTTGTTAGAAGTGCAATTTTTAATTTCAGAAATCTATTGAGTTATTGGCATTTCATAAATATTTTAGGACATGCATATTAATAAAGACATAAATAAACTACTTAATGTCTTATAACATTTTACAATTTACAACATTAAATTACCTGTAATAAGCCATGTTATTGACCATTTTTTAATTAACTTGGCTTCTGGCTCTCTTTAATGGCAGTGTTGTTAGTTATGAGATTATCATGGCTTTACCTCATAGAACTGCTAGGTTTCACTGGAACTACTGACCTCAGGACTTCTTACAAGAAAGAGAAAACCCCTATTGTTCAAATTACTTTTGATTGGCTTTCTGTTACTGCAAATAAAAATATCCTAACAAGAAAAAAGAATTATTTTTTTTAAAGTTACTGATGAAAATATAATTTTGCTTTTAAGAGAGATGTTTTAAAACTTATAAGTTGATTTTGTTTTATATAAAAGTTAAATTTCATTGTAAATATTGCTTGCTTTGTCCTTTGCTGCAGCCTGATGATGGTTAAAATGAGGTATGAGTGCTCTTCTGGTTTCCATGATTCTGAGAGCAGTTCCAGAATGAAGCTAGATGTTAACCTTCACAAAACAACCTAGCCTAGCTCTCAGTCATAATGGTTGAAATGAACTACAATATTCAGCGTTGGTAAGGCTTTCTTTCAGGCTACATAACAATGAATTGCTATCAGACTCATCACATGAATTGAGGAAGATACAACTGTTCTGATTATGAACTTTTATCTATTACATGTACTTACCCAGAGATATATCTGCTCAGGCAACTGAAAATAAATCTATCTGCTTGGAACCAAATGAAAAAAAAATCATTTTCTGCACTAAATTAGCATGAACTTACTTAAACAAATCAAATTTAACAAAACTTTACATTGACCAAGTGAGAGGGAATTAAAAAAGAAAAAGATAAAAAAGGGACACTAAAGTACTCTGAAAGTTTTAAAGGATAATTTTTCATCATTTCTCCTTTTTTATCTTCATTATTCAGAGGAATATACACAAATTTACACACTTTAGTTTTTCATTAACTTATACATTGATCTGAGGAACAGACTGAAAGTTAAACATTTAACTTGAAATATATTTGGCAGAGGAGGACTTATGAATACATCCTGAAAACCAATTTTTGCTGGTAGTGTTTATAGCAAAAATCTTCACGTAATGATCCATTGGTCTCAAATGTATAGGCCACTATTCACCTAGGAACAAAGTGACATTGAGATATACATGTACTATTTAGGACCGTGGGTGCCAAAATGTGTTTCTCCATGAGATTAAAGCAAACACAACAAGAAATGGTTTGAAATGTGCCAGAAGTAATGGGTAACCTACCAGGTTTAGAAAGAGCAAAACTAGGTGTATGTGTTATGCATTTATTCCCTTTGAGACTGTGGGCTTCAGGTTCTCCTCTCCAACGAGGAGATGAAAATGGCAATGATAATAATAATAAAAAACAGCAACAACAACAAAAACGACAGCAATTTGTTCCACGGAGAGATCAAACCAGAAGACTTAAGGTATGTGAGAATTTTCTTTAAATGAAAACTTTACAGAAGTTTTAAATTTTAGAGTGTCCTGAATTGCCATGTGATGGGCCATGTAAAATATTACCAAAAAGAAAAAAAAAAACAAAAAGGAAAACGAAAGAAAGAAAAGAAAAAAAAGCAGATGGCTCATTTAACACTCATTCTGAGAAGAGTTCTGTTTACAGTTTTGACTTTGGGGCTTTTTTTTTTGCTGTCTGGGATTACCCATATGCAATCATTTATTTTTAAGTTCTTAACCTATTCCACAGGTCAAATGTTTTTTGGGGAATCCCACAAGGCCATCTTTATAGAGTCTTATATGCGCTGGAATTGGAATCTAAGAAATCTGGGGTCTATTTATAGCTGTCACATTAATGGTGTGGCTTTAGGCAAATCGCTTTAACCAAACTGATTTGGGGCAAACCCAGAGTTTCATGAATAACAAATGAGGTAATGAACATGAAAGTGCTCAGTTGACTGCATATGCCCCTGGTCCCCATTGTGAACCCGAACAAATTGAGTTCTCTCTGTGTGCCTTGGTTTCCCGATGCATAGAATGAATACGTTGGACGGGATCATCTCTGAATTCCTTCCAGTATTTATATGAACTCAGTCCATCGTTCACACTTAAAGAACTGTATTTTAATTTTTTAAAGTGTTTATACATTTTGGGGACATGCTAAAGCATTGAATATTTGTTTTTGT
Source organism: Hippopotamus amphibius kiboko (assembly GCF_030028045.1). Lineage (NCBI taxonomy): Eukaryota > Metazoa > Chordata > Mammalia > Artiodactyla > Hippopotamidae > Hippopotamus > Hippopotamus amphibius. The sequence continues at coordinate 164,042,798 of NC_080191.1, forward strand.
CACTGTTAGGCTAGGAAGATACAATTGGTGAAAGGAGGATGATATCAGGGGCTGCCATGTTTTTTATTCTCTTTTCTCCACCCTGTACTCCTTGCTCTTCCTGAGCATCTAGGACTATGGTGACAGGATGCTTGGTGGGTCCAGACACGGAGAAGCACCACATGCTAACTTTCCCTCCCTCTGTTTTTTGTTTTTAGTAAGTTCAAAGGAAAGATGAAACAAAATCTACTAAGGACTTGTGTTCTGGGCACTAAATTTTGACTGGCCCAAGATCTCTAGCCAAAGAAGAATTCCTAACCCCTTTACAATACAGGTGGGTCTGATTATACACTTTTGCCTTTCTCCAAAGGATATACTTGAAAAAAGAAATTATAAGGGGCATTCGAGCTTTTTTAATTCCTTAATTTTCCATAATTTCTAGCAACAAATGCCATTTATGAAACTTCCAAATTTTTAGGCGTTTATTTCAAGAGGAAAGGAAAGCGTCTATGGGACATCAAAGAGGAGAAAAACATGGCCCTTCACCTCAGGTGCTACCATGGAAGGGTTTCCTGAAGAAGAGGGACAAGATGATTATGGAGACTGCAGGACTGAGAAATGTCCCTGGGGAATTTGTTCTGGAAAAGATGCTCTGTCCCAGATATTTCAGGTCCCTAGTGTCCTATGATCATATTCTCCCTTTGCATTCTCACTCCCTGTCCTTCTGTACCCTAGAAGTCTCCATCTCCTGACTTAGGAAGGTAGGGGTGAGATTTTCCAAGCATTCCAAATTAAAGCCTGTTTTCTCACACAAACTTGGTTGTATTTCATAGTCAGTTACTGTAACTGTTTTGTACAGTGTTATAGGTGCATTATAGACAAAGTAGCTTTTTGTGAGACAAACCTGGGTCCCTAACCAACATTTATGCCATGGTTTCCATATGAAATTTGGATCTCAGTTCCAAACTACTGCTTGGTCTCCATGTTAAGGAAGACTTGAAGATAATTTTTTCAAATATGCCCTTCCATGTTGAGGATGAGAAATCATCCAGCCTAATCATAGTTTGGTACTTGATGTCTCTTGAGTCTTGGGAGAATGACTTGGTCTCCCTGAGCTTCATTTGCTTGACAGCAAAGTGAGATGGGATATTTCTACAGCGAGTTGATAGTGACATGCCAAGCATCTTTACAGACACAGAGAACAGACTTGTGGTTGCCAAGGGGGAGGGAAGTGGGGTAGGGATGGATTAGGTGTTTGGGATTAGCAGATGCAAACTAGCATATACAGAATGGGTAAACAACAAGGTCTTATTGTACAGCACAGGGAACTATGTTCAATATCCTGCGATAAACCACAGTGGAAAAGAATATGAAAAAGAATATATATATATATGTATAATTTCTTGCTGTACAGCAGAAATGAACACATTATAAATCAACTATACTTGAGTAAAATAAATTTTAAAAAAGCGTCTTCTAATAATCTTTATTTTTGATTCTGTACTTCGGCCATATGGAATTACTAATTCCCTAGAACAGCCACGCTGTCTCACACTTTGAAGTTATACTCCTTCTGTATCCTTAAAGATTCAGCTCAAGTGTAACTTCCAGGGAAATCTTTCTGAGTACCGTACACATGCACAACACAGACACACGCAAAACAGTCCCTCCTGGAGCTTCCACACACCTTGGGCTTACCACTGTTACAGCACATATCTCACTGTACCAAATTTAGCTCTTGACCTGCCATCTCCCACTTTCTGAGAACAGGGGTCATGTGATTTTATACCTGAACATTTGCATACCTCCTGGCATGTGGTACATAATTAATAAATATCTCTTGCACAAATGACTGAATGTATAAAAAATAAGTATTTTTCCCTGCAAAAGTAAATCTCCCTTTTCACTTTTGTTTACACTGAGTGATACCCCTCTAATTCATGGCTCAGCTCACCTGGGCCAAGCATACCTTAAGTTGGGTGAGTAATCGAAGCTACTCCATGTCCCAGAACACATTAGCAGGAGCCCTGCAGGGTGAAACCACTCTCCTCCCCTCTCATTCACCCAGGCGCGCGGACACGCCCTTCCTTTAGACTGTACCTTGGCCCCTTAGGCGCAAAGTGTTCCGAAGTCTGAGTCAGCCACCTCTGCCCATCCACATGCTTGGCTGCTGTCCAAGACTCGGATAAGAAACCACCCAGGTGCTTAACTTCAGAAAACCAACAACAAGGTGGTTGGGGCCAACAGAGACCAAATTAACTGAATGTGGAATAAAAGAGGGAGCAAGCCCTAGCCAAGAGTCAGGACACTTGGTCTAGTTTCTCCGCTGATAACCTGTACCGTCTTCAGCAAGTCACTTCTCTCTGGGCCTAGTCTCATCATCTGGAAAGTAAGTGAGTTAAGCTCAATGCTCTCTATGGTCTGGTCCAATTCTCACATTCTAGGATCTGAAATAAGTGGCAGGCTAAGTATTTTCCATGCCTAAAAGGATAATGATATTTGCCTGTAGCAACTCTGTCCATGGGGGATAGGCCAGGAGCTCAAGCTCACTGTCAGTGACGATTCAAAACGCACACAAGATACTCTCTTGGTCCTCATTCCATGAGGCTCGACTCTAAGAAAGTTTAGTCTCCCAGTCCATGTTTATTAGCAGTGGTAATGCTGTACTGGTACCAAGCAAGCCCCGCGGGCTAGTCTGCATCTGCCACTTAAACAAGAAGCTCTCAGGATTTCCCCGGTTGTCTAGTGGTTAAGACTCCGCACTCCCAATGCAGGGGGCACAGTTTCCATCCTTGGTTGGGGAACTAAGATCCTGCATAGGATGGCCAAAAACAAAACAAACAAATAAACAAACAAACAACCCAAGCAACTCACTTACCATTCCCTCTGCACCATCTATCTGCAGAGTCGTCACCAATCACTGCATTTGTGCCCTGTAAATAGGCTGGGATCAAATACTGATTTCTTTGGAATAGATCAATAGGAGTAATGGTAATAATAGCAGTACTAACCAAGAGTACCACCTTTTATTCAGTGTGTAGTGTTTCCAAGACTTCTGCCGTATGCTGCACATGTTTACTCATTTTGTTCTCATAACCACTCTGTTAAGGCAGTATTTTTATCTTCCTGATACAAAGGAAGAAACCCAAGTACATTGTTCACTTAATTCAGACAAAATGTTTAAACTAGCTGAGAAAGGTTATATGACAATTATTATCCCTCACATGTGTATAGCATTTTAAGCTAGCAAGGGCCATTTTACAACATCATTCGATTTGGTATTTACTATGATATAGTGGCTGAGTCCTCTGTACAGAATGGAAACTTGAAGTGAGCTGAGATAGTTCAATTCTCTTGATCCTCAGTCCTGGACCTTCCTAAGAAGCCACAAATCTGGGTTGGGATTCCTCAGAGGTAAAGAGGGGCCCAGGGCCGGGGGCTTTCCTGGAGAACTGACCTGAGGTCAGATATAAGGTAGGACGCTGAATTTCCAGAGCTTAGGTTGAGATGGTGGATGAGAGCAGGGTATAAACGAGTGTAGCGATGGGAGAAGGACAAGTGGAGGAGAATCATTTTGCTCATGGCATCCTGGACCGTACGCAAGTAACGCCACAGTGCACAGTCATATCTGTGCTTAGCTCGTTTTCAGCAGCACAGAGAAAGGTCCCAGAGTGTGGTAAGAAGAGAGATCATTCTGGGTGGAGATATCTCTGTTTCCACAGGGGCTTTTGGTGCTTATTCAACTTGAAACTTCTAAAATAACTCATTATGTGTGGAATAGCAGGTGTTCACATTCAATATATTTGCGTGTCCTCACATTATCTGTTGTTTCGTGGCAATTTCTCTTCTTTTCTTTCGCCTACTGTCAGGTCATTAGTCAGACAGAGTGAATCACGCACAGTGTTTAGAAAGGAATTACACATCTGAATCCTTAGGACAAGGAAATTTGACATCTCAGGTTCTGGGTAGAATTAGGCTTGCCCAACAAAGCTGGTGGCAGTCATTCCGTCATTCAGTGAAAGTCAAAGCTCTGAAAAGTCAGGATTGCTCTTATTTTATGAAAACTTAATTCACAAAAGAAGGGTGGGTGAAATTCACTCTAAGAAATTAGGGGTTCTACTTATCTTATGCTTTGGTCTCTCCTGATGTAGCTCTAGAAGTCTATAATTGGAAGGATGATCAAATCAAAGTCATCCTTTAGCACTACCCATGTTCCTCCAGCTACGTGCACCTCCAGCCCCTGAGTCAGCCTTGACTGACTGCTTTCCTTCTGCTTTCCTGGCTCATTTCCATTGATCCTGTCTCCTAAATGTCCTCAACTTCACCTTTGAATCTCATTTCTATGTCTTTAGATTTGTCCCTGTGAACTATTGCAATAGTTGAAACCTGGGCCAGATTACTGACAGACTACACATAGATTACTCCAATGTGGAAAACCTTCCACGGTTCTATAACCTCAGGGTACAATTCAAAATCCTGCACATTCTGCCCCCTGAGCCTCATCGACTGTCCATCTACCACACATTTATTTAGCCATGTTGACTTTCTTGCAGTTTCCAGAACACGCCATACTCTTTTAAGCCACCATGTCTCTGATTACAGCAATACCGTACCCAGAAAGTATTTACTATCCTTGCCCCACTAGTGATTTACCACACTTCCTTCACAAATTTCTTCTTCTTGCATCCACCCTGACTGCTCCGTCCCCAGGCCTCCGCTATCCATTTATCCTTTGGCAACGTACACAATCTTCTCAGTTCCGATTTCACTATAATTTCAGTAAATGGCCCATACATTTGTTTACTCACTAAACTAAATTTCTCAAGCACAATAGCTGTGCTTTTATATATTTTTCTCCTTATATGAAGACTTGACAAATGTTATTAGAATAAAAGTTTAATAATATATTTAAAGATTTTTCCCAGTACAAACAGGGAAGTTATTCATATGTTTTTTCTTACTGAATGATACAGGGAAAGCCTGTATCATCATATAGATTTTTTTTATTTTCTGAGGATGATCCTTGTTTAGTAATAAAGGCTTTTTTCCCTTCGAAATTGTATAATTCATGTGTCCATATTGCTAGAATAAGTGGACTTCTGAGAATGTCCATGTCTATCCTCTTTACTGTATAACTTTTGGGAATAATTGCTTGTCATTCAGCCTGGCCCTAGCATCACTTAGTATTATTCCTACTTTCAAGTCAGCATTAAATCTTTATATCAACATATTGTTCATTCAACTGTTTTGAAAAATTTTGGAAAGAAATATTATTAGTTTACACCGTGAAGAGCAAGTTGTCACTTTATAATGAAACATCATTTTTATTTAGAGACACTGATAACATATTGGAAAGGTTAACACGTTTCAGCTTGTTTACATTGGATATGGAATGTAAATGCCATTTTGTCTCTTCCTTTTCATTTATGGATAGTGCTGTTATCTGAAAACCCTTACTTTGTACTCTGGCTCCACCACCTTCTTCACCTATACAGTAGAGGTCCTAATTATACCTGCCTCATGGTGTTGTTGTGAGGAGTGAAAGATCTAATACATACCAAGTGCCCAATAATGCCTGGAACATGGTAAGTAGATAGCTAATAATCTTTATTTTTGAATTACTCTTCTTGGCCTCCATTACCTTAGGTCACTCTGTCATTGTGAAAACTGTCACTTTCTGATTCTGGAATCCTACAAATGTTACAGGGTACAAATGTGAAATTGTTTTGGTCATTCTAGGTCATTTTCATTCTGAAATAAATTTTAGAATCATCTTGTTAATTTCTTCAAAAAGCCTGCTGAAATTTTCGTTGGGCTTACAGTGAATTTAGAGATTAGTTTTGACAGGGAGGATGTAAACCGTATTCAGTCTTCAATTTATGAATCTTTAGGTTTTATTTTATTTTTTTTATTTCAGCAATATTTTGTAGTTTTCAGCATTGATATCTTATACTTGATTTGATGATATGCTAAATGATATTTAAAAATTTTCATTTTCCAATTATTTGTTGCTTATTTATAGAAAGACAATTGATTTCTGACTAGTAACTTTGTGTCCTGTGAACTTGCTAAATACATTTATTCTAAAAGTATTTTTTGTGAATTTTATTGGGCTCTTAACATTAACAATTGTATCATCTATGGATAACAATATTTCTACTTTCTTTTTTTCAATTTTTATCCCTTCTTTTTTTTCTTTGCCTATCGCACTGTTTAAGACTCTCACTAAAAAGCTGAAGGCAAATGTTGAGGAGGAACATGACACCCTTGCCTTGTTCCCACTCTTAGAGAGGAAGCGCTTTAAGTCCCTCACAATTAAGAATAATGCTAGCTATAGGTTATTTTGTAGATGTTCATAGTCAGATTGAAGAAATTTTCTTCTCTTCCTGGCTATTGAGAGTTTTGTCATAACTGCTTTCTTGCACCTCTTTAGATAATTGTATGATTTTTCTCCTTTGTCCTATTTATATGATAAATTGCATTGACTGGTTTTCTAATTAAACTAGGCTCTTCCTGAGTTAAAAACCACTTAGTCATGATGTATTTATTGTCTTTAAAAAATACTGTTGGATTTGATTTGCTAATATTTTGTTAGAACTTTTTGATCTTTGGTCATAAGTTATATTCGTCTCTAATTTTATTTTCTTGTGATATCTTTGTCTGGTTTTGACATTTAGGATTACGTGCATCTCAAAATAAGTTGGAAGGTGTTTCCTCCTTCTCTATATTCTGCAGAATTAATACTATCTCTCTCTTAGTTATTTGCTAGAATTCACCTTGAAGCCATCTGTGACCAGACTTCTCTTTGTGGGAAGTTTTTTTTTTTTTAATCGGGAATTCAATTTCCTTAATAAGTATATGAGCATTAAGATTTCTTATTTCTTCTTATATTCATGTTAGTAAGTTGTATTTATCAAGGAATTTTCCATTACATCCAAGTTGTCAAATTTATTGATATAATGTCGTTCATAATATCATCTAATTATCTTCGGACATCTGTAGTGATGTCTCATCTTTTATTACCGATATTGCTAATTGGTTTTCTCTCCCTTACTGTTTTTGAGCAGTCTTGCTAAAATGTTTATCAAATAATCAACTTTTGCCTTTGTTGTTTTATTCCTACTAGTCCAGTTTCTATTTTATTGATTTCCACACTTATTTTTTAATTTTTTTAGTATTTCTATTCTTTAAATTTTCTATTTTTCTAGATGTTTTTTATGGTGGAAAGTTAGAGCATTGATTTTCACTTCTCTTTTTTTTTCTAACATAGGCATTTAAAATAATAGTTTTCTTACTCCTCTTTCTATTCCCTTTTCTTCCTGAAAAATTCAGTCCAAAGAAAGTTTGGTGTCCATATTGGGAAGAGAAGAAAAACTATGGTGGCCCAGAGTGAGATTTTTAGAGCCCAACTAGTGTGAGAGAGGTGTCCAAGGCAGATTTTGGAGGCAGCACATGGTGTTGGAGCCCAACAGATGTGAGGAGAGTTTCTGTGTGGGGGGAAAAGGACAGCTCAACGTGGAGCACTGGAGTCCTGGCAGGGGATGGTGGGTGCGTGTATCAGCAGTGAGGAAGATTTTTAACATACAGTGGTTAATCAAATAAGCAAAACTATTAAGTGTGATGGGAGCCAAGTGTCTCAGTGATGGAAAAGGGCATTGCAAGTATGGAAAGGCAAGAACACAGTGACCTGTGATGTTAGCTTAGAACTGAAGATATCAATGTGGACTCATGGTTTTCAGTATAGATAGATAGATAGAGAGGTAAAAAGTTAATTAATAGATATATAAATAAACATAGGTATAAATGAGTGTGTGTGTGTGCATTCCCTAGCTCTGTTTACTAAGAGGACTTGGGAGCAGGGGTATGCTTATATAAATGAGCATAATTATCACTTAAATCTTGGTTTTGAAATATAATTCTCCACTAAAAGAAACCAGGCATCTTCGAAGGAATGACTCTTTCCAGAGCTTGGGCAGGGAGAGCACAAGATGAGCCTGGAACATTTTGTAATGCTGAAAAGAAAAGAGATACTCTTAGAATGATGGGTACATGTGAAAAGGACAGAGAAGATAGCTTGAAGGGACCCTCACTGGCCAAATCTGGGCCAATTTAAGCACCGAAATAAATAAGATTTGATTATAGCCATAGAATAAACTAAACATCTATGAATTCATAAAAATATAAATAAATGACAAATGCAAAGTTTAATGTCACATAAAGTGTAAATTTTAAAACAAAGCAAAACGTGCTAAGGCACCTATACTAATAAAGCTTGCCGTTAAAAAAAAAAGTATGTATCAGTAATCCTTGAATTCCACTTCAGTTATACTTTAAGTAGCTTAGACTTACCCTCCATCGTATTCAAGTAATATCATGTTTAGTACTCTTTATAAGAAATTATGATGTAACATAATTTTGAATATCTTCTACATTCTGTCTACCTACATTTTTATTTATTCTGATTATCTATCCATCTAGAGAGATCTGAAATGATGTATAAATAATGTGTAAACCATGGTTATTTCTGAGTGGTAAGAATTATTTTTTAACTCTACTCTTTCAAGTTTTCTCTGTTAAAAAATAATGATATTTCTTTGTAAACATCTATGTGTTTTCCCAGGCAACTTGAACATGTTTGAGCTTCCCATCTTAGAGAGTATCTGAGATGGAATTTTCTGTGCTTCTCCACATCCTTCCTCCATCATCCTCCACCCTGCACCATGATCTAGGAGACTGACCTCTAAATGTCATTATCTAGACTCCCATTTCCTGAGTCTTCCAAATGGGTTTGGCCAATGGGAGGCATCATCTTGAGATCAAAGGGAGGATATCTGTCTTTCTGGCTAGCTTTCCATCAGGTGATGGTTGGGAAGTGGCTCCCATCTATGGCTATAACCCCTGTCAGCCACAGCTCCTGTCAGGGACCCTCCCCTACAGATATAGGTCACGCCAGGTACTGGCAATTGCTTCTTCCACCTGCCCCTCAATGTAATCTGGGCACTTTATCATCCCTGAGTGTTTTACCTAAACACGGTCCATAGTTTTGTAAATTGCTGTTCATTAAACTCTCTTCAACAGTGTGCCATCTGTTTTCTGCTCAGACTGTAACTGACACAGTATCTAATGACTCCCTCCAATGAAAATTATACTTCCTATCACCATTGACTCACATATTTATAGATCTTAATTTTCTATTACCCTGCTAGATACCTTTCTAATTCTAAATAATAGACTGCAACTTCTATTTCTTTATTTATTATTTTAGATATCCATTAACTTCCCAATAGGAAAGATGAATAATTTAGTATCCCTATAGTTACTAAAGGAAGGGACTTGTCAGACAAGAGGAGCTGTGCATTCTTAAAATTATTGATAGAAAAATATCATGTTAAAACTACCTTTGACCTTGGTCCTTCAATCACTATATCCTCCAGTTAAGATGGAATTTTGTCTTCCAATTATGTCTAAAAGTCTATAGCATTTTTATTTTAGATATGATACTAATACATATCAAATGTTTTTCCCACTAATATAAAATGTATTAAATAATAATATAATTAGGATATGCAAGTATATCATGAAATACAGTATATAATTTAGATACCTGGGACCCACCTTTCTGCAGGTAACATTATTGGGAGGTAAAGCCCTTTTTTAGAAACAGGCTTTTTTCTTATTGAAGTATCTGAGCAGCCAGTTGAAGAAATCTGTTGCCATAGAATCCAACAAAGCACAGCACATGTGGGTTAAACAATGAATTGAACAGAACTCTGATCCTTTCAAATTTCTCCACGTTTTCTGTTAATTGTGATCAGTGATCTGGGGCGGAGTCTGTTGGAGGAGTATGTATCTCAGATACTCTCTCCACAGGATCCCCCAATTCAAGTAATAGTCACGCCATCCTTCCTGACCCACAGACTAAATATCTGGAAGGTATTCTTGACAACTCTCTCTCACCATTACATTCAATCTGTCAAGAAATTTTGTGGGCTTTTTCTTCACAGTTTACACCAAATGACAGGTGAGGTAGATTATTGTTTTACTTTTACTTTGAGACTGGAGAGACTCAAGGAGGTTAAGTGTTATAAGACTTAAGTCACACAACAAAAATATATTATGAAAAATTAGAAGATACAAACAGGAAAATAGCCACACAGATCCCTCCCTGATCTGCAAATCCTACTCTTTAGTGTCACATCAAAAATATTTGTTATAATGGTGTTTGACTATGCTTTATGCTGATGAAGGCATTTTCTTATTTATAAAAGCATCCCTTTTTCCTAACTGTGGGATACAACTCTTAGAGTCTCAGGAACTGAGTCTATGATGTTTGAACCTATTCCTGAGTTTCACTGTTGGCATTTTCACTTGTTCTTTTACTGTACTTTGACCAAGAAACTGATGCTCAGAGTTTTGTGTTTTGTTTTTAAGTCTGTTAACACGGATTATAAATGGGTGAGGTTAATTTAAAAACCTTTATAAAAATACTGTAGCATCAGCTTACATTAACTATTATTAAATTGAACATGACTGGTTTGAGAACATATTTTAGGTGTGTCTATTATAAAGGCAGTTCTCACTGTCCTTCATATGTTTTGTGTGTTTAACTAGTATTTTTGTGTCTTTGTGATTGGGGTTGTTTAGATAAAATTCCTTTATTATCCCTGAATCACTCCTGCATTTGTTTATTTTTATCGTTTCAACTTCAAGTAAAGGGAGTAATCAGAAAATTAGTCTATCTCCTTTATTTTGGGAATAGATTGAAACTCTGGTAAAGCAACCAGTTCTTTTGTTTTTGTTTTTTTCTCTCTCTCTTAATTGAGTATCTGGACAAATGAAAATGAGGAAATACCAAAGAAATAGAATTGAGGGAATTCAATACAGCAAAAAAAGTGGCTTTAAAAAGGCTTTAAAATAATATATCAATAACAGATAATCTTAAAAAGCATTAGAAATAAGGAAAAATAGTTTTTAGAAATAAGGAATCCATTGACAAGAAATTTGGGGCAGTCAGATCTGTCTCTTATAACGTGTGATTTACTGGTGGGAGGGAGTCTTAAGTGTTACATTAGACAATTTATAGTACCTCTGATAGTTGATGTAAAGTATAGTATGAAGGCAGAGGAAGAGTCTAGATCACTTTCAGGATTGAGGTTTATGTTTCCTAACTCTTAAATTACAAATTAGACGCAGGGGTAATGTGGCCTAGTTTAGATACCTGGATTTGGAGATTCTAAGCTTGGCTTTATAAGGACTAGCTCTGCCACCTTGGGAAAGTCATTTGCCCTCTGTAGGGCTCAGTTTCTTGTGTGAGAAAAAGATACTAGTCCTTAATCTACCTTTCTTATCCTACATCTTTCAACTGACCAGTATTCAGACTGGCTGAACTGTCTGAACTAAAAAGTCAGAAAATCCTATTTGTAAATACTTCAATGCTTCTAATTGAATGCATGCTTTTGGAAGTGAATAAGAAATGTTCAAAAGTACTTTGGTTTAGCCTTGCCTGTTAAGGGATATTATAGTCTTCAAAATAGCACATTGTTTTGCTAAAAAAGCATAAATAATGTTTATTTATTTAAACATCTAACTAGCATCTTTCAACTATAAGTTCATATGATAATCTACAACTATAAATATGAAAATTACAGTATAACATCATACTTCATACCATAGCTATGAATTATTGAACATCTAGTATATGCCAAAAATTTGGATACTTTGCCTACAGTTTGATTATAACAGGTCTACAGAGTGTAATATTATCCCCACTTACAGATAACCCTTAGAAATATTTAATGGTTGTCAAAGATCACACATGCTAATAAGTGACAGAATTTATTTATTTCATATACTAATTAAAAATCCTTTTCAGTTACGGATTAAAATATGGATTGACTAACATTAAAGTATGTCTTCTTTTCTGTAAACTAAATTGATAAGAAAATGGGTCAAAAATCCCATTTTTCCCCAGTAACTTACACTATCACACTGAGCAAATATTTCCTTCCTCTGGATCTTGGTTTTACCCACTGTAAATGGGAGGATTAGACCAAGTGATCTCTATTTGTCTCCATAGTCTTAAAATAACACACTATGAATGCATTTCTCTGGGCTCGTGTCCCCTTTTTCTCTCTCCATGCATGTACAAGCTATTGTGAGATCATATTTTTAAAGCAATATGATGTGACTTTTACTCCTAAAAGTTTCCTTTTTGACTCCTCCTCCATTCCTCCAGGTAGGCATTCTTTGTATTGCCTCAAAGAAGAGATGACATAGCAGAAATCAAAGAGAAGAATAGAGTTAGCCCTTGGCTTTTAAGTTTTGTAAGTCTTAATTTCAGGCGGCTGGGTAGGATTCACATGCTTCAAATCAGATTACAGAGAATATGGAGTGTGAGGGAGAAAAGAGATGCTTCCCATTCTGGAGACTACAATAGATCCCTTAGGTTGTGGGGAAAAAGAGATTCTGTGTTGACGTGGTAAGTGCAGAACTTGGTAGGTCCAAATTGATCTTGAGTGGCACAGAGGGTAGCAGCATCAGCTGCTGAAGACCTCTGAATCTCACCAGTGCACTTACTAAGAAAGAGGCTTTGCTGGCTAGGGCTTAGGAGCCTCATGGGAGTAGAATCAGAGACACAGCCACTCACTCGATTTTCATTAGAATGAGAAATGTACTTTGCCCAGGTTGAGGCATTTTGTTACCTGTCTTTCGTATTGGCATCCAATGAACACGACAGCAGCCAGCAAGCTGTCCAACAGAAGTGTTATCCTGCCTGATACTTTGTTTATTCCCATATGACTTGCTCCATGTACAGACACTCATTTTAATGTGCCAAAATATTTACAATGAAATATTATAAACTCTTCCACTCTAGATGGAGATTTAGGTCAGGAGAAGTAGAAGGACAGAATAGTATGGCAGACAAAGTTCTTTCCCTCCCCAACCAAACATTCTAATTTGTATATGGGTTGGGACTGTATGCAACCAGCCCTTGGTCTCTTCCACAAACTAATTCAGTGATAAAACACACTTCATAAAAAATAAGTCCTGCATGTTAAACTAGAATATATTAAGAATCTCAAATAGGGATGATTCACCGTAAGGAATGAAACATATTATTTCAAGCATATTCCTCTATAAAGAGGAATTACTTTGGTTGGTGGAAAAATGCGCAAGGCACTGTTGGCAACCCCAGTAGTTACACCCAAGAATGAAGTATTTTTTATATATTTAATTAAGCTTCATGGGCTCTCAGAACCTTGAAGTTTATTTATTGCCAATAATAATTCACTTCTTACTCTATCCAGGACAATGTGTGGTAAAAGGGAAGGTTCATTACCTCTCATTCTAAAAGAAAATGGGGTCAGATGAAAATATGCAACCGAGCCTCAGTATTTTACCATGGACTTAAAAAGGGACATCTCTGGATAGCTAGGTCTCATTGGTTTCGCCCCAGTGCACTTATTAAACAGCCTTTGATTACTTATGTGTGCGCGTGTGTTTTTTTTTCCCAGAAAATATCCTATGGTTCATTATTCCCAAATGGCATTTGTTAATAGCTTGACATCCCAGGTAAACATAAATATATGTAATTCCAAACACCAAGCACAACCAGCAGTAAGTGTCAGAGAACTTACAGTAGTCACACATACTCCTTTAATGTACTGCGGGCGATGTGTACATATTGCATTGAAAGAGCAGGATGAAATCTTTGCAAAAGAGAAAAATTTGTCTTTTGAGACACTCTGGGAAGAGGATATTGGCAGCTAAAGACATTTAGATGTCAGCTCATGGTGCAATCTATTGTCCACGCCATACCTTTTCGTTCAAGGTCACAATTCAAAGGGGTCGTTGAGGGTTAGAACTTTGGTAATAGCTCAAGTTAACTTTGTTCCAACCAAGAAATATTACCATTACATTCTTGTTCCAGCAACCTGGAAATAAGGGGTCTCCACCTTCATCCAAATTTCCGCCTGCTGCTCCATTATTCTTCAAACATGTGTTGATTATCTATGCGAGTTCTTTTCCTGTGTAAGGACGGGCAGTGGTGCTGTGAGATGCTGGGGTGAATAAGACATGGTTTCTGCCCTCAAATTACTCTAGCCCTGCAGGGGAGAGACAGGGACTCTGATGCAGAGTATCCAATCAGACCACAGATTTTATGACTTTATGAGTTTTTTCTTTGTGATATTATGTATTTCTAAAGATTAAATATTTTATCAAATGATAGCGATGAGCTGTTTTATCCAAAAAATATTTGTGAGGAGCCACCATGTACCAATTATATGCTAAGTGCTGGAAATATAGGCAAAACTGAAGACTGGGCCCTTGATGAGCTAACAGCTTGGTGGCTAAGGAAATCACTAATAGTGTGCCGTAGACAGGTGGGATGCCCAAAGAGGAATTCTGAATATGTTTTAAATAATAGTAGCATTACTAAAATATCTGTACACTTCTTAAAAGACTATTTTGAATGGACAAAAATAAATATATGTTTATTTGGAAATGTGATCTCTGACCTGTTTTGGAAAAAAAAAATCCAAAACAGTATAGGAAGATGCAGAAGACTCAGTCCTTGGGATCCTGAGATCTTGCTACTAGAAGTCCTACCCTTTCTGTGTGATTTTGGGAACTCTTATCCACTCTAGACCTTAGTTTTCTGTGCTGTAAAATTAAGGCGTTTGACAGATTGGTTTCTGATGTCTGGGTCAATTCAAAGACTACAACTGTGTAGAGATCACAGACGACTTCTTTGGTTGTCCATCTACAAGGTCAGTGGTGAAAAAAACCTGAGCAAGTTGGTCTAAAATTACAGGACCAGCTGTATTAAGAGCTTCGTAAAATGAACTGAGAGATGGAACGTAGAGACCAGAGGGACTTCCCAGGGAGCTGGTGAAAATCCCTTCTTTCCCAGAGCCCAGTTCCTCACTTCCATTTCACATATAACAGTTTCAATGAAAAGAAGGCTTCTAAAATGAATCTGTTTGTGAGGGCAAATTCTTAAAGATCCAGGACATCCTAATCCCTTGTCCTGAAGTTGTACTGAATAGAGGGATTAGGGTATTTGATGTGAAAGGTGAGACATCCTGAGGTTAGAGGCTCAAGGTGATATCACTGGTTTGGCTCCTTGCTTATGAGACCACAAGCAAGTTCTTTGCCAATGCAGGGGAGATTTTCTCCTTATTTGGCCTGTGATAAATACTGGACAATCACAACAGCACTTGTCACAAACAAGATATGGAGAAAACAAAATAGCTGTTTGCCTAATATTTTCCCTTGAACCACAATGGACTATTGCTGAAGAGATGGTGCAAATACACAAGGGGCCATTTCTACCAGCTTTCTTATGAGAAATGATGTCCCCTCTATATGGTCTATCTTATTCCTCCAACTATTGATTTTGAGTTAACCTTAGCTAACTATTATTATTAATTTCTCTTATGAATGTACAATAAATTATTAAGTTGAAAATTTGTATTCCTGATATTTTTAGTTCCTTAGTACAAAAAGTTATTCTATGGCTGTTTCAACCAAAACCAATTTTGTGGACAACTATACGTAGAATGAGTAGAAGAGAGAATATTTTTGTGTCTATTTGCATTTCAGATTTTCCTATTATATGTTTATATGGGACTTTGGTTGATGGTTGGTCTGGTGCATTATATTAATGGGGCAGACTCATGACTTTTGTTCTCAAACACACACACAAACACACACACACGCTTGCTGATGAATAGTTCTCTCAATGCAAAGTGAACTAACTACATGATGAACTTTGCTCCTCTCACAGAGCCACAGTGAGAAAATATTCCTCAAATTATCAAAGGACCAATGTATTATCCTTTCATTTATATTTTTCTAGCCAAATGTTCTTTGTGCCACAGGAGACTTTGCACTATGCAAAGGTTTTAGTCACTAGAGGGAGATGTAATCACAAACTCCCTTTAGCAGGTTGGAGTCCATGGGACAGATGGAAAAGCAAAGGAGCCAGGAAATGACATGGCCTTATATCCTGCCAGAAATCTCGGTGGTCATAGAGCTCCAATGAGTATCTTATGTTAACCTCAGTCTCTGGTATTCTGATGGCTACTTACCAGAAAACAGCTCATCCATCCAAACCTGCAAGGACATCTCTACTAAAAAATTGGCAGTCTTAAGGGAGCACAATTTCCATCTGTGTTTAAGTAAACACCTGTTACTGTTAGATGTCATAGGTTGTTGAAAGCCTGGGCTACTTAACAGTATCACAAAATATACATTTTTAAAGAATATTTATGGGCCCTGTAAATACATTTCTTTTAAAAGACATAAGGAATCTGGAATGTCAGAGGAGATAGGAAACTTGAAGGTGATCTATCTCATCCCCTTCCCTCAATTTATAGATGAAGAGATTGGGTCTCAGAAGAAATTTGTTCAGACACTATGTGTTAGCTACTTACTGAACTTGAATCTAGGTCTCTTCACTCCTAATTCAATGCTCACTTTACCACCTTCCTTTCCATATTTCTTGAGCACCTAATACTTGCTGGATACAATTAGTTAGACAAAAGTGAGTGAGAACTGTCTCTGACCTAAAGGAATGTATAACTTAGTGGAGGAGGCAGAATGTGAGTAACAATCACTAGAAGACTATGTACGTTTCTGCAGTGGAGGGACATGTAGAGGCTATGGGAAAACGCAAGAGCTAATGAGTGTTCACGGTTTGGGTAGCTTGCATCCCAAATACACACTGTAAAGGAAAATTTTCATTCAGATTCCCTCTCCAAACCTTGCATCTCTGAGTACTCCAGCCTCAGTCTCTCTTTCTGTGAATTATTATACATCTTAAAAATATTAGTGGGACTTCCCTGGTGGCTCAGTGGTTAAGAATCTGCCTGCTAATGCAAGGGACACAGGTTCAAACCCCGATCCAGGAAGATCCCACAAGTCGCGTAGCAACTAAGCCCGTGTGCCACAACTATTGAGCCCTTGCGCCGCAACTACTGAAGCCCACATGCCTAGAGCCCGTGCTCCACAACAAGAGAAGCCTGAGAATCACAGCGAAGAGCAGTGCTCACTCCCCACAGCAAGAGAAAGACTGCACGCAGCAACAAAGATGCAACACAGCCCCAAATCATAAATAAATAAATAAATAAATAATCATAAATAAATAAGTAAATCTTTTCAAAAATATGAGTAAGTGCTGTTCAGTGAAAAAAGTGTATAAAGTATAGGTAATGTGTCACCCTACTTATATAACAAAGGACATGCGTACACAAATGAAATTGGAAGTATGTGGAATAAATGTTAACAGTATTCAGTTTCTGAGAGTTAAAATTATGGATGAATTTTACTTTTCTATCTTTTTATTAATTATAGAAGTAATAGATGAATATATTTTTATTATAAATATCAAAATATGAAACAGAACTTTAAAAAATTTAAAAGAACATATAGAAGATGTTAGTGATATTGGAATTAGGAAGGATTTTATAAACAAGTCCCAAAAGGCATAAACCATAAAAGAAAAATATTGATAGCCTTGACAATATTAAACTTTAAAAAAAATTTGACAGGACACTGTGAATGAAAGCAAGTCAAAGATGAAAAGAAAATTCTTGCAACTCAAATAAATGATAGTGTGTGATGAAAATTGTGTCCAGAATTTATAAAGAACTTCTAAAATGAATAAGAAAATATCAAATAACCCAATAGAAATGTTAGAAATGTGATCAGATGTTAAATACAGGAATTTTGAAGAAAGAAAAACCTGAGAGGCCAATAAATATCTGAAATTCCTCTAGCAATCAGAGAAATGTTAATTAAAATCACAATGAAATTCATATCCATCAGCCTAGAAAATTGAAAACTTGGAAAACATCAAAGATTGATGAGAACGTGGTAAAAGGAAGCTCATATACTGTTAGGAGGTGAGCAAATTGGAAAAATCATTAACAGCACAAGCGCTATATCAAATAAATTTGAAAATACCGTATTCTATGACTGAGAAACCCATTTCTAGGAATATTAATTAGAGAAATGCTCACATACCCACATGAAGAAATACGTTCAAGAATAATAATTATAATAGAGTTTGCAAGACTGAAGTTGGGGTAACTTAAACATTCATCAATGAGAGAATGAATACATAAACACAGTGAAATTCTAGGCAGCACTTAAAGTAAATGACCTTAATGTATCAAGATGGAGAAATATCAGAAACATAATGTTGAGGGTAAAAAAGATATCAGTGGATACCTACAATATATTGGCATTTAGTTTTTTTAAATTTGTAAAGTATTATTTGTGTATGCTTATGTATGTATTAAAGCTATAAAGCATTATGATGGGAAGGATATATTAGCCGTAGAACAGATATGATCTCTGGGGAGAAAGAGGAGGGGGATAGAGTTTTAGGGAAGTATAGGATAAATTTGTATCATGCACTTTTTATTCCAGCACTTTTATGTCTTTGAAAACATGTTATATTTCTTAAAGAATAATTGTATTTTTTCTCCCCAAAGTATCTTTTTATTTCTTGAAAATTCTGAAGCCAATATGGCAAAATATAACAACATATAAATCTCATTTGTATTTATATGCATGCCTGTTAATTATTTTCCATATTTTTGTATATCTTAAACATTTCATGACACAGATTAAAACATTAAAAAAATCAAGCATTTTGGCTAATGACGTTAACAAATTGTAAACAAGTGCACTTACAAATCTTTTGGAATATTGAATGCTGGATATTTGATGATGAGAAGATTAATTTTAAAAATCTGGATAATTATCTTGTAACATATGAAAATATTTACAGATAATATTATGTCTGAGATTTTCTTCAACATTATCTATAAAGGATGAAAATGGGTAGGAGTGGAGATATAATAAGATTGGCTTTAGGTTGACAATTATTAAAATCGAAAGATGCTTACATAGGGGTTCATTGTACTAGTCTCCTACTTTTCCACAATAAAAAGTAGAAAAATGTGCAGGGTTTAAAAAAAGAGTGACAGTCATGGGGCGGGGGTGGGGGGATGGGGGTGGGCAGGGAACAAACCTATATACAGCTTAAGTTCCCCTTCTAATCCACACTGCACTGCTGTCAGTTCCAGACCTCTTCCCTGAAGTCCTTTACACATTTGTATCTGTAGAAATGGAACCGCATGCTTCCTATACATGTTATCACATTGAACATATTCTGTAGCTTTCTTCCCCTCATCAACAACATTTGTTAGAAATCCACCCCTGGCAGGACTGTTGTCCCCACATAAGTATTCTTAACTCTGCATTAAACTCCATACAAGGACATATCATATTCTCTTATTGGTGTATAGTTTTTAAAATCCAATTTGAAATTTTATGTGCATACTGCAACTGACATCCTTTTGTAAATGTTATGGACATATTTTTAATTAAAAAATCTGCAATTGAGATATATTTATAATGTTTAAAAATTATATGCACATCATGAAAAATAAAATGCACAAGTCTTCCAATGAGAATCACAAGTCCTCTGCCTTAGCCTTTAACACTGTCTAGGGTGTTTCCCCTTTTATGCCTTAAGTTCACCTTCTGGTTATTTCCAGAACCCTAAATGGTGTCTTATGCCTCTATTATTTTTACTTGCAAATGACATCTTTGACTCTCTCATTTCACAAGATGATAATTTAACATTATTACGCTATTTTCATTTCTTCCCAACATTTAAACTGTTTTTATACTATTTTTAGTTCTATTGATTATATTTATAACTTTAAATGTAAGTTAAGCTACTTAAGATCTTATAAAAATAATACTTACACCTCTGTTTCTTGTTTCACCAACTTCAAACAGTGCTGTTTAGCTGCTCACTATGGAAGGTGAGGAAATTAGTATTCCTGGCCTCATTTTTACACAACCTTCCCCTTCTAGCTCTCAATTCCTGTCAGCCATACCTTTCAAGGTTAACAGTTGCATTATCTTCCGAGGTTAAAGTTAATGAGTTTTGTACATTGTATATACGCTGACTCTAAAAGTTGACTGCAATAAGCAGATAGCATTATTATGATCCTATAAATCTTGGTCATTTCAGAGCTAAATACACTAAGGTGTTTCAGGATGAATTTCCTTTTCTAAAAATCTGATGCAATGATTCCTTTGTGTTACTTGGTGTATAATTTTCTTACAATCTGTGTTAACTGGATTCACTTTTTTATACCCCATTGATTGTTCAAAATCATGGTCCATTTTAATTTACTTTATGTTTACTTTGTTTACTTTATACATGACTGTATAGTTTTTAAAAAATTAACATCCCGTTATTATTTTTTTTAATAAATTTATTTATTTATTTATTTTATTGGCTGTGTTAGGTCTTTTTTGCTGTGCGCAGGCTTCCTTTAGTTGCAGTGAGTGGGGGCTACTCTTCCTTGTGGTGTGTGGGCTCCTCATTGCCGTGGCTTCTCTTGTTGTAGAGCACGGGCTCTAAGTGCGTGGGCTTCAGTAGTTGCAGCACATGGGCTCAATAGTTGTGGCGCACGGGCTTAGTTGCTCCGTGGCATGTGGGATCTTCCTGGAGTAGGGCTCGAACTCGTGTCCTCTGCATTGGCAGGCAGATTCTTAACCACTGCGCCACCTAGGAAGCCCCAACATCCCTTTATTCTTAAAAGTCAGTTGCATGGGACTTCCTAGGTGGCGCAGTTGTAAAGAATCCGCCTGCCAATGCAGGGGACACGGGTCCGAGCCCTGCCCTGGGAAGATTCCACATGCCATGGAGCAACTAAGACTGTGCACCACAACTATTGAGCCTGTGCTCTAGAGCCCATGAGCCACAACTACTGCGCCCATGTGCTGCAACTATTGAAGCCCACGCACCTAGGGCCTGCACTCCACGACAAGAGAAGCCACTACAATGAGAAGCCCATGCACCACAATGAAGAGTAGCCCCCACTCGCAGCAAACAGAGAAAGCCCATGTTCAGCAACGAAGACCCAACACAGCCAATAAATAAATTAAATAAATAAATAAATAAATAAATTTATAAAAAAAAAAAGTCAGTTGCATGCCTTCACCATATTCCCACATTTTTCAGACTCTTGATCACACAGTCAATTACATGGAATTTCCTTTTTTCCCCTTGAAATCCTGTCTCCCAGGCCCTCTGACACCCCACTACAATCAGGACTGTTTGTCCTCTTTGCCTACTTGCAAGGGTATTACCCTGGAGTTTTACTGTCCTCCTGGATCAGCACCTCTCTTTCTTAGATTCCATATTTTTTTTTTTCTTCAATATTTGCTTGCTTTCTTGGAGTGTGTTATCAATTGACTTGCTTAGATAAGATGTATAGGAAACAAATTTCGGTGTTATTGCATGTCTGAAAATCTCTTCATTTTTGTAGCAGCACTGGACTAACTACTTGTCAGGATAGAGAATTCTGTGTTAAAATAATCTTCCCTCACAGCTTTGGAGCTATTTTCCCACAACTTTCTAGTTTATAAAGCTAGATGATGAGAAGTCTGGGGCCAGTTTCATCCTCATTCTTCCATAGGTATACTTTTCTTTCTTTTCCCTCTATCCACTTTTGTGATTTTAAGATTTCCTCTTATCCTTAATTTTCTCAGATTCTGAAGATGTAGGTAGTAGGTATATCATTTCATTCATCCCTGCTCTCTCTATACTTTGAGCCTCGAAATATGAATACTGGTGTCCATTTTTACTTCTGCGAAACATTATTTTGTTATTTCTTTGAGAATATGTTCCCATCATTTCTCTTTTTTTTTTTCTCTTTCTGAACCTTCTTTGATGGGTACCTTGCTTTCTGATTTCTTTGCCCTGTCATTTGTATTTTTTTCATTTTCTATCCCATTTCTTTACCTTTGCAGTCTAAGATTTTTTTCCTCAAACTATTCTTCAAATACTTTTCTAAGCTATTACTCCTATGAATTTTTAACCTACAATAGGTCTTTTTAATACTTCGATTGCTGAAATATTTTTTTTGCTTTCATTCTTATATAATAGGTGAACAGCCTTCTCAAATCTCTTTAACAATATAATTACAAATATAAATATCATTCCTATTTCCTGTGTCAGTCTTGTGTCTTTGGGGTCAGTTTTCCTTTGTTCATTTTTAGTTTTTATTTGATGGCATTTCCCACAGGTTTTGTGCTACTTTGTTTCTATTCATAGATAAATATGAAGGATTTAATTAAGATTCAACTGGTTATTTGGGTTGATGAACATTCCTCAGTGCATCAACAGGCTTCATCTGATAAGATACTCTCTTCCACATCATAAAAATCATTTCTGTAAATAAGAAATTTCTCAATGCAATGTGGTAGCCTGGATTCAATCTTGCAACAGAACAAAGATATTAGTGTAAAAACTAGTGAAATCCACATAAAGTTTCAAGCTTAGGTGATAGTAATGTATTAATGTTGGTTTCTTGGTTTGGGCAGATAAGTAAGATATTAATATTAGGAGAAACTGGGTGAGAAGTATGTGGGAACTCTTTACTATATTTTCAAATTCTCTTTTTATCTAAAAGTACTTCAAAATAAAGTTTGCTACACACACTCACATACAGAGGTCTAATCCCTTTGCTTCTTTTCTGGGCTCAGGCCATTTTATCAGAATTGCCAAGACTTAATCTTCTTTAACAAATATTTATGAGGCTCCTACTACATGCCAGGCATGGTGGTAGATACTTGGAGGATATAAAGAGGAAGAAGATGTTTCAACTTATATTTACAAACAGTAACATTTTAATAAAGACATAAGTGTCATTTATCACTTCCCACTTATATCTGATAAGCTGGTATCTTTGCCTTTGTAGAGTGGAATGAGTCAAAGGGCCCACCTTATAGGTGAAGAACTAAAACTTATGTCTTACCTTTAACATTTTAACTATCTGAGCATTTTCTTACAGTAGATGCACACAAAAGATGAAAATTGTGCTCTATTTGTGAAGGTAGGGGTAGCCTGTGATTTTGCCTTAGTGCCTAACGCAATGTCATTCATGTGTGTAGTAGGACTTTGAAGATGCTGACTAAGAAAATATTTAGTCAATGAGTGCATACTTACTATGTGCTAGGCATAGATTTTACATTTGAAGAAAATACACAAGTGTCAAAGAGGAGAGGTGATGTCTGCATGGTAAATGTTGAAGGTAAACGGGTGACAGATGTAACAGTGTGGAGAATGCCTGCATCCAGAGTCAGTAAACATAGGTTTAAAACTGGCTCTATCACTTACTGTCTACTGTCTCTGTCCTCAGATTTGTCTTGTGTCCAATGGGATTTGTAATATTCACTTTACAGGTGTTTAAATAAAACAGTATGTCCTAGAGCATTTTGGAAATAAGAAAATGCTAATCAAAGTAGGCATTTTAATACACAAAGATCCAAAATAAAGTAAAACCAATTTGCCTATTTATTCCCTGTAAACAATGTTGTTTAGAAAAACATTAATAAACACCTTTAGAACATATTTTAAAATATTTTTAACAAACTGGAAGTCGATTTTCGAAAAATTTTTTAGCACTGTCTATAATAGTGAGTCTAAAAAATTCCAATTTTGTATTTTAAGAAAACTGTTGATAAATAATGACTTCATTTCAAGGTAAAAGCAGGTTCTGGTATATTAATTGCTTTCAAATCTGTCATGCATCAGCTTTGTAGCCACTCTTCTTCATGTCTTAGACTTTGGGGTCATTACTACATGACCCCAAAGTGTGGTGGCCTTTGGCAGCTCCCTGGTTACAAAAGATTGGGAAGCAAAGTAATCAACAGCCCCTTCTAGCTCAGAAGGTTCAATGTTGAAAAAGGTCAATATTCTTGAGTGACTCATTCCTGAGTGACTAGCTACCTTCCTTGAGAAAGTCATTTCACCCTTTGTGAGACATGTATGTCTCTACCCTGTATATTGTTTAGGGGCCTGGGACATAAATGTATCAAAATCATTTCACAAATATTTGTTGAGAAGCTTCTATTTCAAGGGCCCACATAAACATTTATATAATGCTTCATAATGCAATGTAGCAAACAGCATCTCAATGAATTCTCAGAAAAATCCTGAATTTGTGGTGCTGATTGGACATTATCAACATTTTATGGAAGTGGAAACTGATGTTCAACATCTCATAGGTTTTAGGTCATAAAATCAGGATTTGAATTCAAAACTCCTGAGGGCAAATCCCTATTTCTGTGGACTATACCACAAGTGATTCCCAAGAGAGTTTCTGTGGGGAAGCAGAGATAATGAGACACTGATCCTATACTCAATACGTATGCAGTCTCTAGGATATAAGGTCTTTACCTAAAGTGTGGTCACATAAAGTAGAAATTGAGAGCTGTAGGAAGACAAGTATAATTAAAAAATAGAAAAAGCAATTGAAAGGGAGAGAAAATATCAGTCAAGTCAGGAGAGACTCCAGGTAATGGGAAATGTTTGATTTTGACTTTGAAGACAAGACTGTTTTGGGGGGTGTATTTCATCCCATTTTTGTGCACTTTATTTTTTAAATCAAAATATTATGTATATGAAAAAAAAGATGGCGGCGAAGTAGAGGGACGTGGAATGCATCCCTCTCCACAGATGCATTGGGAATGCATGGAAGGACGCAATAATTCCCACAGAGAACCAGCTGAACACCAGCAGATGGCCTCGGACACCAGAAAGGACCGCAAGGAGCCTGACATAACCAGTATGGAGGCATCTACGACGGCTCAAAGAGGGTGAAGCGGTGGAGCTGTGGCAGACGGGAGGGAGTGAGAAACATATGGAGGGTCCGCAGCTCAGCGTTCCTGGACCGAGACGTCGATCCACAGCTAAACAGAGGGTCCGGGAGCAGGAGCGTGGGAACCAGAGAGTTGGTTCAGGGTGAGAAACATTGTTGCCAGTAAGGTGACAGACCGAGAGGACAGGAGGGAAGAGGTCCACGGCGAGGAGTGCCTTCCCCCAAGAGCTGCCCGGCCATGATGGTGGCTGGAGGCTGCAGGCTCATGGGCGGGGGGGAGGAGCCCTGCGAGTAGCCTCTCTCTCTCTTTTGGTGCCTCTGCAACAGGCAGTGGAGAGACACCTCTGGGCCACCTAAGGCGCTCAGGGATAACGAACACCCTCAGGCACTCGGGCAGGGCTGGATTAAAACCCCTTGGAACGCCGGCAGCAGGGAGGCTGCAGAGAAAAAAAAAAAAGAAAACAACCCGAGAGAGGCCCAACTCTAAGACTTTCTGTTTACGCCTGAGCCACCAGCATCCCTCTGCAACAGGCACCTCCAAGCCCGACTGAAACAACAGTGGGCCACTGCTCACTCACTCCCAGGAGAAGGAACCACTATTGTACCCTCTCCCACCCCACACACCGACGCTTACAGATGAACAATAAAGGAACCTCTGCTGGTCACAGAATAATGCAAAAAAACCCAAGGCGAGGAGAAGGACACTTACAGCTGAGACTCTAAGGAAACAGAAATATTAGTATCAATTCCTATTGAACTGGTCCATTCTGGGATCAGTTCTGGATATTTTTTTTTCTTTTTCTCTCTCTCTCTTTTTTTTTTTCTTTATTAAATATAATCTTAGCCCTAAGAGATCTACAAGTTTTATAACATAATTTTTTAATGATATTATTTATTCTTTTTTTTTCTTTTTTCTTTTGCCATTTTTTTTGCCTTTTTATATACTTCTATATCTAGCTAAGTTTTTGGTAGTACAGACAATATATCTCTCAAACTTTCCTTTCATCCCTATCTTTTATACATTTCTATTCCTTTCTTTTTATTTGCATATTTCCAACCACACTACGCTTTTCTGTTCCCCTTTCTTCCAGTCATTTTAAGTTTATTTTATCTTAACATACTTATAAGCAACACTGTCGATTTGCTCAAACTCTTGCTCTATTCTCCAGATGACGCACCACCTTGGTATTTAATATTAGGTTTTTGTCTTTATCTTAGTTCTTAGTACAGTTGTCTAATCACATTCTGAGAATCTCCATTCTCTCTGGTGGTAATCTGGCTCTTTTCTATATTTGATCCTAGCTTACAAAATCTCCCTGGATTACTGTTTGTATGTGTAAGGTGTTATTTGTTTGTTTGTTCGCTTTTGCTTTTGTCTCTGATTTGTTCTGTTTCAGTTGTCAATTTCTGTTGGGTTTCTCTTTGAATATCTGATAGCACACTGGGGTTCTGTCAGGTCTTTCTAGAGCCTTATGTCCTAATGGATTCAGTAATAGTGTGTCTTATACATGTATGTGTTTCCTAGACTTAATATTTGTTTAATCCAATACTTGGACATTAGTCTGAGGCTTGGGCAGTCTTCTATAAACACCTCTATCACCAGGACAAGCAACCCCAAAAGTTTGGACAACCATGAGGAAACAAAGAAACACCATGCAGGCAAAGGAGCAGGAAAAAAACACACAAGACCAAATAAATGAGGAGGAAATAGGAAAAATGCCTGAAAAAGAATTTAGAGTCATGATAGTAAAAATGATACAAAATCTCAATAACAAAATAGAGAAAGTACAAGAAACAGTTCATAAGAACTCAGAAAAACAAACAGCAATGGATAACAAAATAACTGAAATTAAAAATACTCTAGATGCTATAACCAGCAGAATGACTGAGGCAGAAGAACAAATAAGTGAGTTGGAAGATAGAATGGGGGAAATAAACACCACAGAGCAGGAAAAAGAAAAAAGAATAAAAAGAATAGAAGACAGTCTCAGAGACCTCAGTGATAACCTTAAACGTACCAACATTCGAATTATAGGCATCCCAGAAGAAGAAGAAAACAAGAAAGGATCTGAGAAAATATTTGAAGAGGTTCTAGTGGAAAACTTCCCCAACATGGGAAAGGAAATAATGAACCAAGTCCAAGAAGCACAGAGAGTCCCATACAGAATAAACCCAAGGAGAAATACACCAAGACACATATTAATCAAACGAACGACAATTAAACACAAAGAAAAAATATGAAAAGCAGCAAGAGAAAAGCAACAAACAACATATAAGGGAAAACCCATAAGGATAACAGCTGACCTTTCTACAGAAACTCTGCAGGCCAGAAGGGAATGGCAGGATATACTGAAAGTCCTGAAAGAGAGAAACCTACAGCCAAGAATACTCTACCCAGCAAGAATCTCATTCAGATTTGAGGGAGAAATCAAAAGCTTTCCAGACAAGCAAAAGTTAAGAGAATTCAGCACCATCAAACCAGCCTTACAACAAGTGCTAAAGGAACTTCTCTAAGTGGGAAACACAAGAAAAGGAAAACACCTACAAATACAAACCCCAAACAATTCAGAAAATGGTAATTGGAACACACATGTCAATAATCACTTTAAATGTAAATGGATTAAATGCTCCAACCAAAAGACACAGAGTGGCTGAATGGATACAAAAACAAGACCCTTCTATATGCTGCCTCCAAGAAACCCACTTCAGACCAAGGGATACATATAGACTGAAAGTCAAGGGATGGAAAAAGATATTCCTTGCAAATGGAAGTCAAAAGAAAGCTGGAGTAGCAATACTCATATCAGACAAATTAGACTTGAAAGTAAAGACTATTAAAAGAGACAAGGAAGGACACTCCATAATGATCAAGGGATCCATTCAAGAAGAACATATCACAATGGTAAATATCTATGCCCCCAATATAGGAGCACCTCAATACATAAGGCAAATGCTAACAGCTATAAAAGGGGACATCGACAGTAACACAATAATAGTGGGAGACTTGAACACCCCACTTACATCAATGGACAGATCATCCAAACAGAAAATAAATAAGGACACACAAGTTTTAAATGACACATTAGACCATCTCGACTTAATTGATATTTATAGGACATTCCATCCAAAAATGACAGACTACATTTTCTTCTCAAGTGCACACGGAACATTTTCCAGGATAGATCACATCTTGGGTCACAAATCAAACCTCAGCAAATTCAAGAAAACTGAAATCATATCAGGCATCTTCTCAGACCACAACGCCATGAGACTAGATATCAATTACAGGAAAAAAACTGCAAAAAATACAAACACATGGAGGCTAAACAATTCACTCTTAAACAACCAAGGAATCACTACAGAAATCAAAGAGGAAATAAAATATCTAGAAACAAATGACAATGAAAGCACAACAACCCAAAATCTATGGGATGCAGCAAAAGCAGTTCTAAGGGGGAAGTTTATAGCAATACAGTCCTACCTTAAGAAACAAGAAAATGATCGAATAAACAACCTAACCTTACACCTAAAACAACTAGAGAAAGAAGAACAAAGAAACCCCAAAGTGAGCAGAAGGAAAGAAATCATAAAGATTAGAGCAGAAATAAATGAAAAAGAAAGGAAGGAAACCAGCAAAAATAAATAAAACTAAAAGCTGGTTCTTTGAGAAGGTTAACAAAATTGATAAACCATTAGCCAGACTCATCAAGAAAAAAAGGGAGAAGATGCAAATCAACAGAATTAGAAATGAAAAAGGAGAAGTCACAACGGACACCTCAGAAATACAAAACATCATGAGAGACTACTACAAGCAACTATATGCCAATCAATTGGATAATCTGGAAGAAATGGATAACTTCTTAGAAAAATACAATCTTCCAAGATTGAACCAGGAAGAAATAGAAACTATGAACAGACCAATCACAAATACGGAAATTGAGGCAGTGATTAAAAATCTCCCAACACACAAAAGCCCAGGACCAGATGGGTTCACGGGCGAATTCTATCAAACATTTCGAGAAGAGCTAACACCTATCCTTCTCAAACTCTTCCAAAATATTGCAGAAGGTGGAGCACTCCCAAACTCATTCTACGAGGCTACCATCACCCTGATACCAAAACCAGGCAAAGATGTCACAAAAAAAGAAAACTACAGACCAATATCACTGATGAATATAGATGCAAAAATCCTCAACAAAATACCAGCTAACAGACTCCAACAGCACATTAAAAAAATCATGCACCATGATCAAGTGGGGTTTATCCCTGGGATGCAAGGATTCTTCAATATACACAAATCAATCAACGTGATACATCATATCAACAAATTGAAGGATAAAAACCATATGATCATCTCAATAGATGCAGAAAAACTTTTGACAAAGTTCAACATCCATTTATGATAAAAGCTCCCCAGAAAATGGGCATAGAAGGAAATTACCTCAACATAATAAAAGCCATATATGAAAAACCAAAAGCCAACATCGTTCTCAATGGGGAAAAACTGGAAGAATTCCCTCTAAGAACAGGAACAAGACAAGGGTGTCCACTCTCACCATTATTATTCAACATAGTTTTGGAAGTTTTAGCCACAGCGATCAGAGAAGAAAAAGAAATAAAAGGAATACAAATTGGAAAAGAAGAAGTAAAATTGTCACTCTTTGCAGATGACATGATATTATATATAGAAAACCCTAAAGACTCTACCTGAAAACTGCTAGCATTAATTGATGAGTTTAGTAAAGTAGCAGGATACAAAATTAATGCACAGAAATCTCTTGCATTCCTATACACTAACAACGGAAGAGCAGAAAGAGAAATTAAGGAAACTCTCCCATTCACCATTGCAACAAAAAGAATCAAATACCTAGGAATAAACCTGCCTAAGGAGGCAAAAGATCTGTATGCAGAAAACTTTAAGACATTGATGAAAGAAATCAAAGACGACACAAACAGATGGAGGGACATACCATGTTCCTGGATTGGAAGAATCAACATAGTGAAAATGACTGTACTACCCAAAGCAATTTACAGATTCAATGCAATCCTGATTAAATTACCAATGGCATTTTTCACAGAACTAGAGCAAGAAATCTTACGATTTGTATGGAAACGCAAAAGACCCCGAATAGCCAAAGCAATCTTGAGAAGGAAAAATGGAGTTGGTGGCATCAGGCTTCCTGACTTCAAACTATACTACAAGGCCATAGTAATCAAGACAGTATGGTACTGGCACAAAAATAGAAAGGAAGATCAATGGAACAGAATAGAGAACTCAGAAGTAAGCCCAAACACATATGGGCACCTTATCTTTGACAAAGGAGGCTCGAATATACAGTGGAAAAAAGACAGCCTCTTCAATAAGTGGTGCTGGGAAAATTGGACAGCAACATGTAAAAGAATGAAATTAGAACACTTCCTAACACCATACACAAAAATAAACTCCAAATGGATTAATGACCTACATGTAAGGCCAGACACTATAAAACTCCTAGAGGAAAACATAGGCAGAACACTCTATGACATCCATCAAAGCAAGATCCTTTTTGACCCACCTCCTAGAATCATGGAAATAAAATCAAGAATGAACAAATGGGACCTCATGAAACTGAAAAGCTTTTGCACAGCGAAAGAAACCATAAACAAGACTAAAAGGCAACCCTCAGAATGGGAAAAAATAATTGCCAACGAAACAACGGACAAAGGATTAACCTCCAAAATATACAAGCAGCTCATGAAGCTTAATACCAAATAAGCAAATAACCCAATCCACAAATGGGCAGAAGACCTACATAGACATTTCTCCAAAGAAGACATACAGATGACCAACAAACACATGAAAAGATGCTCAACATCACTCATCATCAGAGAAATGCAAGTCAAAGCCACAATGAGATATCACCTCACACCGATCAGAATGGCCATCATCACAAAATCGGGAAACAACAAATGTTGGAGAGGGTGTGGAGAAGAGGGAACTCTCCTGCACTGTTGGTGGGACTGTAAGTTGGTACAGCCACTATGGAAAACAATTTGGAGGTTCCTTAAAAAACTACAAATAGAACTACCATATGATCCAGTAATCCCACTCCTGGGCATATACCCAAAGAAAATCATAATCCCAAAAGAAACTTGTACCATAACGTTTATTGCAGCACTATTTACAATAGCCAGGACATGGAAGCAACCTAAATGCCCATCAACAAATGAATGGATACAGAGGATGTGGCATATATATACAATAGAATATTACTCAGCTATAAAAAGGGATGAGATGGAGCTATATGTCATGAGGTGGATAGAACTACAATCTGTCATACAGAGTGAAGTAAGTCAGAAAGAGAAAGACAAATATTGTATGCTAACTCACATATACGGAATTTAAAAATGGTACTGATGAACTCAGTGACAAGAACAAGAATGCAGGTGCAGAGAATGGACTGGAGAACTCGAGGTTTGAGAGGGGGCGGGGGGTGAAGGGGAAGCTGAGACGAAGCGAGAGAGTAGCACAGACATATATATACTACCAACTGTGAAATAGTCAGTGGGAAGTTGTTGTATAACAAAGGGACTCCAACTCGAGGATGGAAGATGCCTTAGAGGACTGGGGCAGGGAGGGTGGGAGGGACTCGAGGGGGGGAGTCAAGGAAGGGAGGGAATACGGGGATATGTGTATAAAAACAGATGATTGAACTTGATGCACCCCCAAAAAAATAATAAATAAAAAAACAGACACACACACACACACACACACACACACACACAATATTATGTATACAAAGACTATGTACACTATATTTATATGGCTTAAAGAAATAGCACAGTTATTACTCATATATCCATTACATTCCCAATATCTTTGAAATTCCCCCAGTGTACTTCATCTATTAAGAATCTTGTTCCCCCCTTCCAGAGGTTTTGACTATCCTGAATGTTAATTATTCCTTATTCTCTTGCTTCTTTTGTAGTTTAACCACAGATACATGTGTCCCTGATTATATATTGTTTAGCTTTTTGATCTTTATATAAATGAAACTGTACTATACAGGGTCTTCTGTGATTTATTTTTTATTCAACATTATGTTTTTGAAATTCATTAGTATTGATCCATGCAGCTGTAGTTCATTCACATGTATATTTGGGTTGTTTCTGGTTTATTCCTTTCTGTTAAATGCTGGTGTGTATATGCTTGCGTGTAACTGCTAGGCTCACCCATGCAATATTTACATTTGTTCAAGAACATTTAGGTGTGGACATGCTGGATCCTAAAACATAAAATCACATCTTGAAGTGTAACAACTAGTCAAACTGCTTCTCCGAAACGGACCTGTCAATTTATTCTCTAGCCAGCAATGTGTGACAATTTCCATAACTTCATATCCTCGAAAGCAGAAGCCATCTTTTCCATTCATGTGTCCTGATCCCCTAGCACAACACTTAGACCATGGTGGGTACCGTGTACTGGTTGTTGGTCAAATGAAGGAATGAAGTGAGCTGATGCTTAAACAGAGCCAGAGAAAGAGGATGGGGATTCCTTTAGGGATTGTTATAGAACACACACTTTTTTTCCAATGGGAAGAGACAGATGACCTTATTGATAGAGAAGGTATTTGTAGACAAAATTTTATTTTTTGTACCTACCATCATAAGTGCTGAGTCACTTTCCAGCTTGTGCTCTGCTGCTTGGTAACATCATTCCCTCCTCTTGGACGACAGTCTCTCTTTTATCGTTTTAGTACATAAGGAATGCGTGTCCATGAGCGATGAATAAGAAACTATAGTTAAAGACATTTCTTAAGCATCATCATCTGAAATTGCATCACTATGAAATAACTACTGCTGGCATAGCATGGGTGCACCATGATCTATTTAATTGTTACTGAGGTCATTTTGATGTTTGCGACTTCAAGGCTAGAGGAACTAGCTTTGGGGCATGTGCTTATTCACACAAAATGCATATGGAATGACACAACTTTGGGGTTTTAAGTGTAATCAGACATTCAAAGCAGTAGCATGGACTTTCAGAACATCAGAGCAAGGAGAGAATTACAGAACGTTTAAATCATTCCCTAATTTTCCCTAAGAGGAATCAGAACCAAGACTATTAACCCCGACAGCAACGACTACACTTCCTTGCTCTGAAACGTCAGAGTGCTCCTAAAGAGTTGAAGAAAGGTCAAAGCCCTCAGTTGGGCATGCAAGAACTTCTTAGTACAGTGCTCTTTCTAGTACGCCGGATTCAGTGAATAGAAAGTGTTTACCACTCATGCGCCAAAACTCTGTCAGAGACTTTTTTCTTCATGCCTGACAAAAACTGTGATGCAGATGTTGATTGCTACCAACCAAAACTATCTGATTTTACAAACGAAGAAGCTGAGGCTGAACATTCAGCACCTTTAGCTCAAGTCTCAGAACAAATCACCACAGTGCCTGGATAAGCCAAGTGCCCTGATCCCCAGGACACTACACTGAGAGAATTCTATTCTTGGGAGTATCAACCACTTAACACATTCTACTCTCATTGAACCAAGGGCAGGTGACACCTAGATGTGCCACCTGGCATTTGTCTTACCCATTAGGCCTGTCTCTCTTCTTTAGTCGCTCATGGGTGGGTTTGATTTCTTACCTTCAACTTGTCTCCAGCCTGACGTGCGGCTGTGACACGTGAAGCAAAGAAGGGTGGGGGGCAGAGGTGGATAGCATGGGGTGGGGCTGGGGCAATGAAAAGTAGATGACTGGGTGCTGTTTTTGCTCTGGTATCATTGTCTTGTTAAGATCCAAGGTACTGTCCCTCTCTTGTTGCTGTGTACTCTTTGCTTTGTAACTCAGAAGTGTTTATCATGACAGGCTGTGAGCAGATGGACTGGAGAGAGGAGAGAAATTTGACCCAAGAAAGATGTCACTTAAACAGCTGAGGCTAGTATTTCACCAGATGTCCAAGCATTTAACCCACTGAGGGCTTTATGAAGATCAGTAGCAATGCTTCCACTTGCTGAATTAATGTACCTTTTTATTCATTTTTTTTTTTTTTTTTTTTTTTTTTTACTTAGTTAATGGCAGTAAGTATTTGCCTGTTATAAAGCATATTTTGTATTTAAGGGCATTTGTACTTAGCATCCTCTCAGATTCATTCATCAATCCAGAGAGATGATCACGTTAAGCATCATGACTCCTGGTTTACAAAAGAGGCAGTTGAGGCCCAACATGTCCAAAGTCACATGGAAAGCCAGGAAGAGCTAAAGCCACCAAAGGGGCTGGGAAGCTGGGCGGGATCTCAGCAATTACATGGTCCAAAACCCGTACTCAACAGACAAAAGAGGCCTAAAGAGGTAAGTAGTTCCCTGAGGCTCCCCTAGTGCATGGCGAGTTCATATGGGACTTGAACCCAGGCCTCTTCTTGCAGCCCCCTTGACCAGTCTTTGAGTTCCTGCCTTTATGCTGTCCCAACATGCCTGCCTTACCAGCTGGCAGGAGAGCAATTCAATGTGCTGGCTGAAGATGAAGGGGAAAAGAGACTGCCACGTTCTACCCAGTCATCCTGTACAATTGTATCAGGCTTCAAAAGCCCTCCTGACTCTTAATAAGTAAATGGGTTACCTGAAAAGATTGAAATCAAACATTCCTAGTAATTTTGAGAATTGCTTAACTTTCTGGGTTAAAAAAAAAGAAGTCCATCTCTTTGATTTAATTACTGTGCCAACATAGGAGAGAATGGAAGAAAAAATTTTGATTTTAAATTCTCCCTAAGGGAAAATAGAGAATTAAGAAAACTAATGTGGAGTGAAGCAAAAAATGATGGATCGGAAGTCAAATAATCAGGATCTGGATTTCAGATATGTGTTCTTCTGCACGTTACTTTGGTTTTCTGAGCCTCAATTTTTTCTTATGGAAAATGAGAATTAATAAGAGTCTTATCTGCTTCCTGGGATGATGGTGAGAATCTGTGGCTAATCACTGTGACTGCTTTATGTAAATTTAAAATTATGCTACACTAATAAAAAGTAGTATTGAAAATAGCACGAATGGCCATCTCTCTTTTGATATAATGAGAGAGGCATGAGAATTTGGTAGCTCAGACAAAAGACTGGGGTGTTATATTGTCTGGGTTTGAATTACAGATTTATTATGTACAATCTGTGTGACCTTAGGCAAGTTACCTAAGCTCTTCAGTAAAGTGTAGGTAATAACAGAATATCCCCTACTGCTTTGCTATGAAGATTAAATTGGTTGATGTGTGTAGCATTCTTAGATTAATGCCTTTTGCATACTAAGTGCTATATAAGTGGTTGTTAAATAAATAATTTTTTAGAAGATATTGGTTACTTCAAGGCAAATATATGTTCAGGATAATAGTGGTATTTTCTTGTGGTTTTCTTTAGCTGTCTTCCTATCTCAATTTCTAGCCACAGGCCTTTACTTATATAAATAGCATCTCACCTTCAGAGACCTTACATGAATTCCCACCTAAACTCCCTAGAAAGCTGCAACCAGATGACCCTTGTTTTGGTTCCCTGAAGGGGCTAGGGTGACTGGTCTTCCCAAGTCCATGGTGACCAGATGGCCTTGAGAGGGTCTGCTGGATCAAAACACAGGTTCCACACTACTGGCAACACTGCCTAATGATCTCAACACTGCAGTCCTGACTTTTCAGGAGCAGGGAGGGCGTACCCTGCGAAGTTTGAGACCCATGGCCCATTCCCTGTGGACCAAGACAGACAACATCTGCTCTTGGCTGAAACCTTATATTGGCATTCTTGATGCATTTGGTAATGCTTATACTTCTCTGAACTGCTGGTCTCCTGACACTGCTCTAAGCATTTAGTATGTACTCACTTATTTTTAATGCTTTACACTGTGAGGTAGCCAGTACTATAAAACTCATTTTACAGATGAGGAGACTGAGGCACAAAGTGTTAGATAACTGGTTTAAGGTGATACACCAGGAAATCTAAGCTTGGAACTAGAGAGTCTGGACAGTACTAGGAGTAGCTTAGATGAATTCTACCCCCATTTCGTTTGCTGGAACTTAGCCATGTGGCTCATCTAAATGCAAAACAGGCTGGGAATTCACTTTCTAGTAACAATTCTACCCTATGGAAAGGGCACATGAATATTGGGTGCACAGCCAGGTTTTCCTTCATAAAACCACACTGATTACTAAAATATTTCAGATGATTTTTCCAAAATATAAAGAACTAGGAATTTTATACATATTGAAATTTATTTTCCAAAGAGTTGAAACAGTAATTGGTAGGAATGTCTGCACCCTGGATGATTCCATGAATTGTCATAAAAACATTTTTTTAAATTAGGTAGTTCAAAATTATATCTCATTTTAAATTGCCTTTTCTGATTACCAGTGAAGGGAGCTTATATCCATGTTTGTGAATTAACTTTATTTCCTCTTTTGTTATGAGTTTATCTTCTCTCCATTTAGTTTCAGGCAACCTTATTTTTTATATTAATTTTGATAGGTCTTTATCAACAAGTATCTGTTTCTGTCAAATTTTCAGAAATTATTTTTCCCAGGTTATTTTATTCTTATTTATTGCTGTTGGTTTTTTACTTTAAAAAGTGGTCTAAAAGCTACCCACTCTCTATCTTTTTATGTAAGTTCATGAAATACACTTGTGCTTACATTTAACCACGGTTGCATTCTAGTCTTTGCAAATATTTTTAATGGTTGGTTTAAGTCTAGAAGTAAAGAATGTACATTATGAGTAAGAATCTAAATTACTTTTATCCAAATGGCAACCATTATTCCCTGTTCTATGCACTGATTAATACCTTTTCTACTTTTGATTTTCAATGCCTCTCTTTTTTTCATAAACTATCTCTATCTATAATGGGATCAATATTTGAATACCTTATTCTGTTCTGCTGAAGTATATATTCTCGTGCTAATATCACATTGTGGCTTTATAATTTATTCTAACAACAAGAAGGGGTTTTCCCCCTCATGTTAATCTAATTATTCATAGTTTTTTAAAAATTATCACTGGTCTTTTTTTTCTTCTAAATAAACATTAGGCAAAATTTTGCCTAAATAATATATAGAGTTTGGTTTACCATATACTATAAACAAATACATGAAATATATGTATTTGCATACACTGATATAGCATAAATTAGTACTAAGTTAGAGCTAAATTCTAGTAGACAGGCTCAAGGAAAAGGAAACATGTCAGTTGGTGCTTTAAGAACTACCAGGAGTTTTTCAGGACACAGTCATAATGCACAACTTTAACGTAACATTATAAGTTTACAATACACAATGTCAAAAATAGTCACACAATGCAATTAATTAAGTAGCATTATTAGATATATATCCAACTTTGAATACAAGAAAGAAATTCTTTCTGAATGAAGTCTTTAAGGATCATTTATAATAATAGTAATAATAATAATATTTTAAAGGAGAAACTGCATTATGCTAAACAAATATAAAATGATAGCATGTAGAAATTATAAAAATCTTTCATGTAATTAAATATTGGCTAAAGGAAAAATAAACAATTTAGTTTTTAAAAAGCCTATGTAACAATATTTGTGATGTAGACAGAGATGTAGAGATACAGATACACCACATATGTGTGTGTGTGTGTGTGTGTGTGTGTGTGTGTGTGAGAAAGTCTTCCAAATCCTCAGAACATGGCTACTTTTTCTCTTTTGTTGCAGAATACGTTCATACCTTCCAAGTTAACTTATGCTTCTATTTGCCTTAAAATGAAGAGAAATCTCCATAATTCCTATGCAGGCAAAAAATTAGTATGATCTGAATTTAGTTATTACAGGTATCAATCATTGGTCAGCTGATTTCTGAATTAACTATATGAATAAGAATAAAGAAAATATATGAATTAAAGAGAATAAAAATATTATGCACATCTTTTCAGGAGGTTTTTCAGAAACACCGTTTTTAAATTTAATGTATGTATATCCACATTTCACTGATCATATTTTAATGTAGTGCTGAACCTTTTGGTAGTTTCAAGAGCTCTACGGTGGAAAAAAGAAATTATAAAACACCCTTGAAGAACCCTGAATGCAGAAGTTTAAGGGGTTTATAATTCTCTCTCCCTACCTGCCACCCCCATTCTTTCACCTGACAGGCAACTAACCGGGCATTTTTTTTAAAGCAACCCTCCTTATGGGGTATTTCCAAAATATGCTACTTAGCTTTCAGAGGAAAACAGAACTTTTTAATTTACATTTGTATTTCATTAGTGACTTAATATGTAATTAAATCATGTCAAAAAGATTATAATCATAAAGAGATTTGGAAGCAAACATATCCGATCCTTGATAACCTATTTGGAGGGGGCTTGCTATACCAGCGCCACAGAGGAGTGGACCTGCAAGTGTCGTCCCCAGGCCAGCAGCCTCAGTTTCACTTGAGAACTTGTTAGAACTGCAAATTATAGAGCCCATCTACAGACCTACTGAATAGGGAATTTTGAGGTGAGACTCAGGAGTCTATTTCATTTGCAGTTTTATATTTCTACACGCTTACATTTTATATTTTATTATTTGCATTTTAAAGACTTCTTGGGCTTCCCTGGTGGCCCTGTGGTTAAGAATCCACCTGCCAGTGCAGGGGACACAGGTTCAAGCCCTGGTTAGGGAAGATCCTTCACGCCTCGGGGCAACTAAGTCCGAGCGCCACAACTACAGAGCCTGCGCTCTAGAGCCCAGGCCCCACAGCTACGGAAGCCCACCTGCCTAGAGCCCGTGCTCTGCAACAAGAGAAGCCACCACAAGAAGAAGCCTGCGCACCACAGTGACGAGTAGCCCCCGCTCTCTGCAACTACAGAAAGCCCGTGTGCTGCAATGAAGACCCAATGCAGTCAATAAATAAAAAATAAATAAACAAATATAAAAAAAACTTATTAAGTTTTTCTTTGTGGCTTTTTATTTGGGTAAGTATAAGCCTCCTATGTAACTCTG
This sequence comes from Hippopotamus amphibius kiboko, assembly GCF_030028045.1. NCBI lineage: Eukaryota > Metazoa > Chordata > Mammalia > Artiodactyla > Hippopotamidae > Hippopotamus > Hippopotamus amphibius. Next base: position 164,081,425 of record NC_080191.1, read on the forward strand.
ATACACACTAAAGTGTAAGAACCGCTTGGCCTTGAGTTGGCCTGAGCCGTCTAGCAGCTGAGAGATCGGTGTGTGGCAGACCGGAAGAAGTCTGTTTTATGTCATCTGCTTTACCTTCAAGTCTTCTCAATCCCATTGAAAGCTGGCAGGTCCCCTTTACAGACTGATGCTGGAGGCCTAAATGCTGTGCACAGGCTTAGCCGAATTCCCAATTCCTAGCAACCATTTACAAAATATCAGTTCCCATTCTTAATAGGCCTCCAGGCAAGAGAAAAATGCTCTTGCCAGGGCTCATTGTTTGTAGAAGGAAGGTAGTGGGGGTTCAAAGGCAACTGTACTAGCCCTTCTGCTTCCTCTTTCCAGGTTCTATACCACATACAGGGTAAAGGGGTCAGATTCCATCCACCCTGACTCTGTTTCTCATATTCTCTTCTCAGGTGAATAAAGCTTTGCTAGTCTAAAATGGAGACCCCTCTCTCCTACCTACTGCTGAGCCATTCAAATGCCACCAACAGGTGAAAGAGAGCCTCTAACCCTCCTCTCTGCTCTGTTCACTAGGTCAGTGTGAAGAGCACTGTGCAGTGAAGCCTGATGCCCATCTTATTCTGCTCCCCTGTGCATGGCTGGGATGGCCTGGTTGAAGGCAGTGGTTGCCCACTATACTGTACGTTTGAATCTCTTGAAGAGTTTTTGAAAAATACTGATACCCTGGTCCATTAAATCAGAATCTTGGAAGATGGGACCCTGTTAAAGCTCTTTTCAAAAAGCTTCTCAAGTGATGCTATTGTCTGGTTTGGGCTGAGAATCATTTGTCAAAGAACCTCAGTAAGAGCATTCCATAAGGGACCTCATGTCTCCAATTCACAGGTGGGCAAACTGAGCCCCAGAGAGGTCCCATTGCCTTGGGCCACTAGCAAGTGGCAGGATTGCAATCCGAAGTCCCTCCAATTAAAATTCCATGCTTCCTGCAATCTGCATTCTTATTTATTGCTGCATTCACAATCCTGCGAGTTAAGACAGACACAAAGATTGGTGGTGAAAAAGTGCTATGTGAGTGCCAAGAAAGAAGCAATCAGTGATAAATATAAAAAGTCCAAAGGGAGGCTGGCCCACACAGAGGAGCATATATTCAATGGAACCAGGTGTCTAACCCATCCAGGTTTTAACTCCGAAATCCCAAAGGAAATGAGAACGCGTTCTCCATGAGCAAAATGTTCCTTAATGGCTCCCAAAATGGAGGCATTAAGGAACTGAGGGCCAATTAGCAAGTGTGTGTTAGTGATCCGATTAATTAATTAATGTATTTCCTGGCAGTAATCTCTTAGCAAAGTGTTGTTCTTGATGTAACTAATTTGTGATTCTTTGCAAAACTAAAAACCCAGTGTTCCAGCTCAGGTGGGTTTTCTTGGAGCTTTTCTGGTCCTCTTTTCTTAATGGAAATCCTAGTTCCTAAAACAACTCATTGCTGAAGCAATTATATCCTTTGCCTGTGTAATCAGGACCTGATTATGCAAAATTCTGAAGTTATCTCTTCCCCCCTCCAAAAGTAAAAAACACACTCACACTCTCAAAAGTGCGGTTTTCTCTCTTCTCTCTTCCTCTCTCTCTCTCTCAAAAGAACAGTTGGTCCTGAACTTGGAGTATTACACTGGAATTTCTCCAGAAGTTTATAAATCTTTTGAAGATATGGGTTCCTTGTCAAAGGCAAGGTTTTTCTTTTCTGAGTGGGATGAGGACAAGGTGTGTGTGAATGGATAGTCTCAGTTCAATGTGCTCAGTGCCCAGGGAACCACCTCTTTCTCCTGATTAAAACCTTTTGATGACTTCCTATTACCCTCAGGCACCTTTGGCAGTAAAGGCTTCTGCTTTGCCTCTGTCTTCCTCTGCAGCTTAACCTTCTGGCACATTCCTTTCCCTTTCAAACTCCGTTCCACTTACTGGAAATGGAAATCTGTACATCTCCTTGTCCTCATGTAAGTTTCTCTGCTGTTTGACTGTATGACTCTCATCTTCACATCTACTTGATTAACTGCCTTTTCTTTCTACAAAATCCAATTCAATCATTACCTCTCCCTGGAAGTCTTTTCTGCCTTTTCGAATTCTCTTTCAATCCCTACCTCATCCTTGCCCACCAAATATATATATATATTTGACTTAGACACCTCTTCTCTGTGTTTTCATAACAGCCTGTACTATTATATTATCAATATTTTAATTTTCTTTTCTCTCTCAGTCACTGTAAACTGGGAGAGATGGTGTTTTCTTTGTCTACCACTTCTTGCAGATAGCCCCTTGCCTGACACTGAAGAGGATCTTTAGACTTAGAAAGATTAATGTTGCAGAGACATAAAGCATGAATTCCTCAGGTGTGTCACTGGCCATGAGGACTCTTATTATCACTCCTTGGCTCCTATACTCCTGTATTCCACCTACTAGAGACAGCATCATGTAATAGCTGTTCATGTAGGTGTACACCACTTCTTGAAGGATGCCATCCCAATCTAACAGTTGTCACCTCTAAGCTGATGTATCAGCAGTGTCCTCAAAAGAACATGTCACTGTTTCATCATGCCAGCAGTATTTGGGTCATGCAGTACTCCTGGACCACTGATTGTGTACCCCTTACTGTACCACATGCTGCAAAAATGGATCCTTAGTTCCTTCATGAGTTGATGCTTCATAAGATCCTGTATCAGTGTATCAGATGCCTTGTAAATCCTTGATTATGATGTCAATGAGGCCTTTACAGGCAGGAAAAGAAAATATATTCCTGCACATTTGTCAACGCCAACCAATATGAAATTCTGCCTTTTCTACGATGGAATCATTTTCTCGCTAAGTGATGATTTGGTCTCCTCAAGAGATGCAATTATATTTGGAGTTCAGCTTTGATCTTCTCTTCTGGAATTTTGGGTACTAGACAGTGGCAGTAGTTGGATCAGACTTAGTGAGGGAGAGCCCATACAAATGGGTCCATCCATTGCTTCCAAGCTTACTTCCATGGCCTTTTTTTCCCCCATAAACCTATGGTGTCACTGGGCAGGGCAGGGAGAAGACAACGAATGCCTCTGGCTGACATCCTCTGGCCAGGTGACTTTGTCTACTTAGTTGTTTACTTACTCTTCTGTAATAGGTGCTCTCTGGGGGGCATTAACATACAATGCAAAGTTTTTTACACTTGTTGTCCTTTCCCATATGTCTATCCATAAGCTTCTTCCCCAAACTTCCTTGTCTTGATTTTCCAGTCCTTCTCTATCCAGGGCTCTGACCAATCAGCCAAGTCATTTACCACTGACCGTGAATCTGTATATATTCTCCCTGCAGACTACTTGCTTTTTCACACAATGCTGATGACTAGGTGTACTGGCCTCAAGCCTTGTCTATGAGAAAGAATTCTACTTACAACTATCTTTCAGGGTTACTCTGGAGTGGAGCTTATACAACACAATGTTATATTGGTACTTGGTTAGACAAATAGAACAATGGAACTGATGTTTTAAAAAGTTTCCACAAAGGAAAAGATCGATTATTCTATAGCCATGACAGGAACCAATTCCAAGCTTGTCCAAATAAACAACAATAACTTGCCTTAGTGAGCACACGTTTGTGAGCAAACCAATGTGGTATCATCCTTCTCATCTAAAAGTCAGCCAATTGGTGATGTACATACTCTAATAAACCCATCTCTCACTGCCAATAAGTCAATAACAGTCTTACCTGAGTTAAGCACACATTTCCAGATTATGTCAATTTGCTTACATTTCTGAAAGTCCACACTTCCCAAATACCTTAAATAAGATGAGCTGTCTGTTCTTTCAGAGACTGTTCTCTGAAAGAACAGACCTCTCCCTTACTCTAGTAAACAAAAAACACAGCTTTATCTTTTTATATTAAGCGATGATTTCATCCTCTTTTGGATTTCACGTAAATGGACACTTGATTTATAACAGAGATGACATCACAGGTAAGTGAAGAGTAAATTGTGCTGAGACAAAGGCTGATCTTTTATTGCACAACATGCACAAAATTAATTTCATGCAAATTAAAAGCTTAAGTGTAGACATCAAAGTTTTAAAGCTTTTCTAAGAGAATGTGGAGTATCTTTCTGACCTCTTGAAGATTTAAGATTTCTTAAAGCAGTCCCCTGAAAGTAGTAATCATAAAGGAAAAAGTGATGAATTCGTATTAAAAACTTGAACTTATATCATTCAAACACCATAAAGAAATATGAGGAAGCCACAGATATTGGAAGAAAATATTGGTACCACAGTGTGTGAAATCAGCACCCAGAATATGTAAAGCGCTCCTACAAATAAACTTAAAAAAGCAGACAACATTCTTTCCACAATAAAGAAATGGGCAAAATATTTGAACATGCAAGTCACAACAGAATACCACCAAATGGCCTATAAAGATTTACAAAGATCTTTAACTTTATTAGTAATTAGAAAAATGCAAATTAAAAACATAATGAGATTACTTTCTCTGTTGCTTAGGAAAAACTCAGAAGTGTAACAATGCCAAGTGTTTCAAGAATATATTGTAACGGACAATCTCATATATTCTACTTTTAGTGGGAGGATATATTGGTATGGCGTTAAAAAAGATGTTTGCCATTATATAGTAACATTGAAAATATATAAATTTTATGCTCAAGAAATTCCCCTGTATGTATATAACCTAGAAAATATCTTGGAGATAGGTATTAAGATAGCTTTATAAGAATGTAGATGTCAGAATTTTTTATTCTCTGTCCCAAATAAAAATAACTCAAATGCCCACCATAGCATGGATGAATAGTGGTATACTCATGAAATGGAATACTAAGTCATAATGAAAGCAAAAAAAAAAAAAAATTGGAAGCTTTACACAAAAATTGTCATATAGAAATGGACAAAGAAGCCAGACAAAAAATAATACATAGAGTACGATTCCACTTATGTAATATAAGTTCAGAAACAGGCAAAGCTAAATTAATTGATTAGGGATGCATTTGTGAGGGGTGATGCTATAAAGAAAAGCAGGAAAATGTTTATGAGAAAATTCTGAAAATTCTAGAGGGGCAGGCAGAGCTGGTGCTTGTGAAGAGGTCCCTATGTGGGAAGCTGTCCATATTCCATTACCCAACGTGGGTGGTGGTTTGAGTTTGCTCTATTTGTAATTTTCAAATTGTATTAAGTTTTATGTTTTCTTCTGTGAGTATATCTTTATAAAAATTAAGTAATTGGAGATCTATGTCAGCATAGTGGTGGGAGCAGAAGTCTCCGTGGGTCAAAGAGGAAATGTACTGAGTCACTGGAAGACATTGTTCACGGGCTCCTATGTTAGCAGAGTGCATCTGGTTAAGAGTAAACAGAAGAGCCCGAAGCAAAGAACCTTAAACAATAAGACAATGTGTTCTCCAACATAGCAGCAGTTGGGTGACATGACTTTAGCTCCTTAAGTCAGGGATGGTTCCTTATCTCTGCAATTTTGTTCCCTCGTTTTTCCACATGTGGTTTTTGTCATTCCCAGGGTTGAAGTAAGATGGTTGAAATGTATACAACGATGACGTTTGACTTTCTTTCTCCACATTGATTTGTTTTTTAATAAATTTATTTCTTTATTTATTTTATGGGCTGTGTTGGCTCTTTTTTTTTTTTTGCTGTGCGTGGGCTTTCTTTTTAGTTTCAGTGAGAGGCTCTACTCTTCCTTGTGGTGCGCGGGCTCCTCATTGCCATGGCTTCTCTTGTTGCGGAGCACGGGCTCTAGGCACGTGGGCTTCAGTAGTTGCAGCACATGGGCTCAATAATTGTGGCTCATGGGCTCTAAAGCGCAGGCTCAATAGTTGTGGCACACGGGCTTAGTTGCATGTGGGATCTTCCTGGAGCAGGGATCGAACCCGTGTCCCCTGCACTGGCAGGCGGATTCTCAACCACTGCGCCACCTAGGAAGACTCCTCCCGTGCTTCCTCACACATTGCCTCCGCTAGTTTGGCATCAGGTGCATATTTGTGAACACATTTTTAATCAAATAGGAATGGGATTCAATTAATTCTTTCTGTTGGAAAGCATGTTCATGAATAAGTCACCATAACTACTATCGAGAACTGGGAAGGCTCTGCGATTTTACCTGCAAGCTATTGAGTTAGCCTGCCCCAGTTTATGGGTGCTGGCAGAAGACGTAGATCTATTTGGTCAGCAATGGACAGTTTCTTCCTCGTGGCAAGAGAAGCAGCCTGAGTATCAGCAATTTTGTACAGGTCCCCTGAGGCCCAACTCCTAGAGGACAGTAAAAAGAATGCCAGGTAACACCTGCACACACCTAGGTACATTATAGGAGAGGAATCCTGAGCTTAGGGAACTTGAATATTTCATAACGACCCATAAGCCTCCTTCCCTTTGTTGAAAAAGAGGCACTCTCACTCTCTTCCAAGGATCTTCACCACATGGACATCCTTGAAAATACATTCTGGAATAAAGAGTAGTTAGTGTCTCTGCTCGGAGGAAGTAGAGAAATGTGGGAGACTCAGGGATAATTGTCTCTTAAAAACCACTACAATGTTTCTATCTTGAAGTTATCTATGAATGCAGTGAGTAAAGGCAGGTTGGAAATGCCTGATCTGGTATAGAGGTAGGCTTCTTCCCTAAACAAAGCCAAGGTATCATTCTTCCAAGAGCAAATGTATAAAGGAAGCTGGAGTAAATCTACAGTCATCAGAATTTAGGAGCCTAGATATTCCCAAAGCATGTATTTACAGATTTAAAGTTTAAAAAGAAATTTTAATGCTTCATTACCCTGAGGGATAGCTTGTCCTGAGAGAGTATACTTTTAGAGCAGAAACTTAAATCTAGAAAGCAATAGCCTAGCAAATTAATACAATATGTAAGTACTCACCATAGAAATATCAAAATACAAAACAAAAATGACTGAAATAGTCACTGTCCTAGACATTTCTGAACTCATGAAATACCTGTATGATTAATTGTAACTTCTAGTTCTTAATATTTGGCTGGAATATGTGCAAGTAGAATAACGTATAAGTTTCACTTCCTCAAAGGGCCCTTGTTCCTCATCTGCCAAATGAGAATATGGACTCAGTTATCTCTAAGGCTCCAACAGCTCTGAACTGATATGTATATGTTATTTATTAAAACCTCCCATTCCCAATACTCACCACTCTTTCCCATTTTATCTCACAAAATATGTAGCCGTATCTAACATTTGTGAACCTCTTTAAAGACTGCAAGCATTCTGAATGTCCCAATTCTCCTCTGAGGTAGACAAAAATGGTCACCATTTTTCAATTGAAAAAAAAAAATGTGCCCAGAGGGATCAAAATTGCCTACATCATTTTTTAGACCAGACATATATGCAGCAAGTAGCAGACACAGTACTTAGAGGTTGTGAATCTGAATCCTGGGACTTGATACCCTCCTATGTGATTATTATCAGAGAATCCTCAAACTTCCTTCCTGAATATGAGCAAAACAATCATCAAAAAAAGTCATGTCCTGGGTTGCTGTGATGGTGGGAGACCTCCCAGAGCATGAGAATCCTGGTGACTTCAGGAATTACTTAATAAGTTTGAAACTAAGTGGAAACATTTTTTTTCACTCTGGTTACTCATTTTCATTAGACCTTTTGTGAACCTCCCACAGATTGCCTCTCTCCACATGGAAAACTAACTGTAAATAAAATCCAAAGAGTAAATAGTATTATTCTTATGTCTTCTGTGATAGCTCTTCTTTAATTGACAATTATCCATGTAAAGTTTCTCTTGCTTGAACTTTTTCACAACTAATTTGCTCCTGTATGAAAATGTGCACGAACTCACACACACACAGACTTGTTATGAGGGAAAGGGAATCTGACTCAACTGGAAGAGTCATTAGAGATCATCATATTGAGCTATTATCGTTGGTTTATATCTGTCTCCCCTACCAGATGTCACAGTCCTTGAAGCTGGGATCGTAGTGTCATACATCGCTATAACATCAACCGCAAGCATGTGACTTAGCATTTGGTAGGGTCCAACTAATGGTGGTTAAATAACACAATACAGAAATGATCCAGTCCAATCTTCTCATTTTATAGATGAAAAAAATGAGACTCAGGAAGATGCCAAGTCTATGTTTATGCAACTAATTAATAGCAAAGCCATGTATCAAATTTAACTTTTGACTCTTACAGTACACTTTCTAATAGCCCAGGGCACCTTATTATTTTCAAATTATATGAGAAGGGTTTCTTTAAAACACCATCTCCTATGAGGATGGGGTTAACTGTATAGAATTAAATTAAAGTGTGGGAAATACTGGGTGCCCTTAGTCTGAAACAAAGTCACGACCTTATTTAAGATTAGTCACTGTGATTGGGATGGGACAGATCTGATTATGCATGGCTGTTTGTCCTTACTCTGAGCTTGACACGAAACTGCAGCCCCAAAGCTGCTTTGCATGGTACATGGCTGTATCTAAGAAAAAATAAAGCCTCTACTTAGCAAAGCCCCTCTTCAATTATAAGAGAGATACAGTAGTAGGAAGGATTTTTAAGAGAATATACACTTGAGGATTAAAGTAGAAAATGGATTTGAATGAAAATCATTGTAGCATACTGAGGTGAAATCAAACAGTGCAAATTAGAAATATGACATTGCATTTCAAAAGAACATTTCCTTGTTGATGTTACAACTGAGAGTGCAGTCTATCTTACCTTTCCTCTGAATGGCAAGGCAACAGATGAGGAATAGGCAGAAGAAAGCAGGAAGTAACCGGCAGTGAAAAGGAGAGGAATCACCATGGGAGACCTATTGTCAGGGTCATTAAGTCATTCAACTTAATGATGATCTACTTCAAAAAAAGTGCCTTTAAAAATTATCCCACTATGTGTTCCATATATCTATCCTCCTTAGGGTTTCTGTTGGTCAATATTGTGATACAGAGAACAGATTTCACTTTGGATGATTTGAATAAAAGGATTTATTATAGCATGTCAGATAGCTTACAGAATTATTAAAATAGTTAAATAAAAAACTGTAGGTTGAGATTCCAGAATGTATTCTCTAGTCTGTACGGCAGAGCGAGACAGCCAAAGGATTAGCTTCTCCTGCCATGTTCAAGCAGCTGCTTGTCAAATCAGGAGGCACCCTTATTACATATATGAACATAGGATTGCCTCAATCTGAGCTGCTAAATTGGCTACAGTTACTGATTCTAGAACAGCATCATTGTGTTCCAATCAGGAAACCTCAAGTGCAGAATCAGAAGCTGCCACTAGAGTTCCATCACTGACCTTTTCCACTATCAAGAAGTCATTTCTACTAAATCAGCGAGCCTCAGAGACAGAATTTGGCACCAGAGCCATGCCCAATTTGCTATAATTCATATTGATAAAATACATACCCAATATCCCATTTATCTCAGTTCCAATTTCAAGTCTCATGTGATTACAACTGATATGGAACCTATATCAAACTTGGATCACCAGCTGAAAATGAATCGGGAAAATTTTGTTTTAGATTTCTGTTCTCCACAGGAAAGAGAAATCACATGAGAAGAAAATTGGAATAGATATTCTGAACCAAATTTCCATTCTCCACGTTCATCTTAATTTCAAACTTTTTTTTTAATTATACAGAGAATTATATATTTGGTTCATCTTTGAGCATGGTTCCAAAGTCCAGAACTTTCCTCGTGTAAATAGGTGCTTAATAAATATCTATTCATTTTTTTTTTAAAGGAGAGGTGCATTAGATAGACCGACAAAACCTAGTATTTCTGTACTGCTTTATATTTTCTGGAAAGTATTCTCACTTCCATCTATTAACTTCTTTGATGTCTATCAAACACCCTGTAGAGCAGGCAGGATAGCTATTAACCACCCTCCTTAAAGGGGAGGAACTTGAGGGACTTCTTGGTGGTCCAGTGGTTGAGACTTCGCCTTCCAGTACGGGAGGTGCAGGTTCGATTCCTGGTCAGGGAACTAAGATGCCACAGGCCTCAGGGCCAAAAAATCAAAACATAAAACAGAAGCAATACTGCAACAAATTCGATTAAGACTTTAAGAATGTTCCACTTCAAAAAAAAAAAAACAACGAAAAACCTTAAAAATAAAGGGAGGAACTTGAAATTTGGAAAAAGTAAGCAATAGCCTTACCTTAAAATCTTATAAAAAGTAAGTAAGTGATTATCTGACTTTAGGATCAGACACTGCACATGGTTCTACCACTAACTAGTTGTATGACTTTGGGGCAGTTACTTTTCAGTGCAAAATCAATTTTCTTTCTTTGCCTATTTGGTGATACGCAACTGTGACAATTAAAAGCGAATTGGTAATTTGGTACAGCCACTACGGAAAACAGTTTAGAAGTTCCTTAAAAAACTACAAATAGAACTACCATATGATCCAGTAATCCCACTACTGGGCATATACCCAGAGAAAACCATAATCCAAAAAGAAACATGTACCATAATGTTCATTGCAGCACTATTTACAATAGCCAGGGCATGGAAGCAACCTAAATGCCCATCAACAGATGAATGGATAAAGAAGATGTGGCATATATATACAATGGAATATTACTCAGCCATAAAAAGGAATGAAATGCAGCTATATGTAATGAGGTGGATAGACCTGGAGTCTGTCATACAGAGTGAAGTAAGCCAGAAAGAGAAAAGCAAATACTGTATGCTAACTCATATATATTCTAAAAAAAAAAAAAGGTACTGATGAACCCAGTGACAGGGCAAGGATAAGGATGCAGATGCAGAGGATGGACTGGAGGACACGGGGTTGGGGGGTTGGGAGGTGAAGGGGAAGCTGGGATGAAGTGAGAGAGTAGCATAGACATATATACACTACCAACTGTAAAATAGACAGGTAGTGGGAAGTTACTGTATAACAAAAGAAGATCAACTCAGTGATGGGTGATGCCTTAGAGGGCCAGGACAGGGAGGGTGGCAGGGAGTCACAGGAGGGAGGGCATATGGGGATATATGTATAAATGCAGCTGATTCACTTTGGTGTACCTCAAAAGCTGGTACAAGAGTGTAAAGCAATTATATTCCAGTAAAGAGCTTAAAAAAAAAAAAAAGCAAAAAGTGAATTGCCTGAAATGCATAGTGTACGCTTAATAGATGGTAGCTCTCATGTCCTCTAGTTATGTTAGATACGTATGTATGTATCTGAGAAGTGTTGTGTGAGGGTTGTTATCAATAATGTTTGCAAGAATTCCTTACACTCATCACAAGAAAGTTGTCATTTTTTTAATTAAAAATTTTTATTGAAGTATAGTTGATTTACAGTGTTGTATTAGTTTCAGGTTTACAGGAAAGTGATTCAGTTATACATATATATTCTTTTTCATATTCTTTTTCACTGTAAGTTATTATAAGTTGTCATTTTTTCTAGTGGCAGTATTATTGGCATTTGCGATGGAATTCTCACAAGTACTTTCTGTTAGGACAATTGTTTTTATTGAGGATAAATACAGTGTGGGGGTGGAAATTGTGAAGGTGAGAGGAGAGGATTACTGATGGCCCAAATAATGAGGCTACACATTTGCATGAGAAGACCTGACATCAACTGCAAAGTGAAAGCAAATCCATAAGGAAGAAAAATGAAGTTTGTTATAGTAGCAGTGGACTTATTGCATTTTCCATAATGCAGTTCCACAACTGAGCTCTTTTAGCAAATAAGCAAAAAGGACAATGGGGTTTGCTAATATTTCATTCATAGTGTTAGATTGATCATAGTGACCAGCTTGAGGAGTACAAGAAAATAATGTCTTGGATGCCTCCTTTTCCCACTTCCCAATCCTGGGATAAAAGTCATTCATTTGGACACATCCTGGTTCCCCCCTTTGACAGATATGCGATCTTGGCTGAGCTTACAAATATTTCTGAGAGCATATCCTCATGTGTCAAATAGGGGCTAGTACTTGAAACTCAGAGGCTAGTTTGAGAATTAAATGCAGCATGGTGTACAAAAGCACCCAGCACAGTATCTGGTGCACAATATTTTCTCCAAAAACACGTCCTAAAAGTTGTGTGGCTGTCTGTCCCTAAATTGTACAGCAACTGCCAGATCTTCAGATATCATAGATCTTGTTCACTTTTTAATACAAACATGGAAAATATATTTATAGTCATTTGGTTTCTGTCAGAAATCAATAAAAATGTATTTTTAAAAGAAAATTACTCATATTATACCTTACAACAAACAATAGGATATTATAATAATTTCTTTACATATTGTATTATTAAAAATCTATTAATGTATATAATGTATAATATTATATAGTAAATAAAATACATCAATATATTTTAATATCAAAATAATAGGAAATTAAAACTTCTTTAAAGTTATAAAATCTCGAAAATATTTTAAATGTCTTTCAGTACAAAAGTTAATGAAAATACATGGAAAATTATGCAAAGATGACTAACGAGCTAAGCCAACTCCTTGACTTTTAGTAAATGTCATAGAAAGCAGACAATTTATTCCCAGATGCTAGGATCTCTGTTACCTAATTTGTGGAATAATGAATTTCTATAATAAAGAAAAGACAAATATCTAAGAAATAAACTATGAAAATGATCAGTGCAATTACTAAGCTGAATAACTCATCATGGATTTGCAAAGACCAAAGTGTATTTCATTTGTACAAAACATTCTGCAGCAGTAGCTATCATATAGGATAAATAAAATTGTTTAAAGCCCTGTGTAATCTAGAGCAAGTGACATATGCCAACTTAGTCTTTTTTGTTTGTTTTTTGTTTTGTTTTGTTTTGTTTTGGTCCTGGGATTTTTTGATGTGGTATGTTTTGTTTTTATGGGTAAGATGGAGATAGCGATACCACCCATACAAAGTTTTTATTGAGCTTGAAATAATATGTATGAGTAAGTTTTGTAAATTTTAAAATAGAATACAAAACCAATTGTCTTTCCCTCACAGTAACTTGAATAGTTTCATACCTATGAATCGTCATAGCGCTAGAGTTTGACCTGTTTTCTCACTCACCATAGATATTCACCAAACATGTGAAATAAGAAAACCAAATGGAGTCCAAGTTTATCTTATTGAGTAAGATCTTACCTCAAGATCATCCTTGCAGTGCCAATTCTATATCCCCTAGCAGCTCTACTTGAACTACAAAGATGGAAAAATTTTTCAAAGTCCAGTTTTCCCCGACTTCCCTTCCTGAAACACTGATCAACCCCACAAGAAACGTTACCTTTCTATTTTAAAATATGTTGACGCTTGCTACTTATATAATTCCTTTAATAACTGCTTATTCACCATTTTATGTGTAAGTCTATCATTTATCCAACTAGACTATCAGTTCCTAAAGGTTAGTCAAATGTGTTTGCACTCTCCATAGGGCTTTCCTTGCCCACATTTATTAAATAAAATCATGTTCATGACATCAAAGACCTGGGGCTTGTCCGCCTCCCAATTTGGATCAACGGAGGCCAGGCACCAAACTCAATAATCCTTGTCTTTCTGTCATGGAAGACCAATCCTCTTGTCAGATAGTTAACTATTTGCTAGCCTCCTCAACTAGTTCTTAATAGTAGAGATTTTCTTCAATTCATAGTTCCCGTAGGAACTAATGCAGTTCCTGGCTTGTCCAATTTCAGCAAATGTTTGAGGAATGGTTATGTGACAGGACAAAAATTACTGACCTTCAATTCTTCACCAAATAGTCTACCAAACAGAATTCTCTACTCCCCTTCCTATTTTACTCTCTTTTAATGAGAAAAAATTCTTCTACTGAGAAGGAGATTAAGTTGATCTACGTAATAACAGGCCTAAGAGAATGGTATTATAGTAGTTGCAAGATTAAGGAAGGTGGCTAAAATTGTGTTGTGTTGCTCTGGATTGGTGATTTGGGGCCCTTCTAAAGTCCATATATGGATAAAAGTAAAGAATGAAATGCCTTAATTGCTTTCATCTGTTGAAGTATGCTGGTTGAACTTGACGAGGCTCATGTACTGATCCACACGGGTCTCTGTGTGCTTTAGGACTATAATTAAAGGGATGAGTGAAACTGTGGATCAGTTAAAGTCTGAGAGAGTCTCGGGTGGTTTGTATAATAAGCAACAATCTTGGCAACAGTACACTGTGGGTTGTAATAAGCCCAGAGAACAGGCAGTTGTAGTTTCAGCTCTTCCCTTTTTTACGCTTCCTGAGCTTCCCAGACCGCTCACGTTCAGTCTCAGATCTGTTGGCTAAATGTGAGAATCCAAGTTCAGTGTCAAATCTCATAAAGTGGAAAGAGAACTCATTATGAGAAAATCAATATGAATACACACGGCAGAAGATTGTGTACGAGGTATTTATCCCTGTGTTGTATTCAGTAACCAAGAAATGTAACCTACAGAGTAGAACTATACATTTTGCTGTAGCTCTACAATGTAGTACTATGTAACCAAGTAATGCTGTGAAAGAAAATTTACTGGCATAAAATTTTTTTTAATATGTATTTAATTAAAAATTTATAAATTGTTTATATCAAATGGTCCAGTAAATGTTATGTATATACACACATGTGTGCATATACATATATGTACACATAAACAGGTATGTTTATATACATATACTTACACGTTTCTTTATATATGTATACCTATGCATGTATATATAATAAAATTTCCAAAATTTCTACAGCTTGCACATTAGTTTTTTGTCCTGGAAAAAAAAATTCTTAAAAGGGAGGAGAATGCATTACATACTTATTTCTAAAGATCTACTGTTGTGCACTCGGTATTGAAGAAAAGCACACGTTAATTGAAATTAAATCCATAGACTCTTTCTGTTAACATTCGATTTACCCCCGCCCCCAAGAGGAAAAAAACCCTTGCCTAGGGCCAAGAGAAAGAGGAGAGGTGAAAGCGGGGAGGAGGAAGCTGAAGGGCGCTCAAGTGTCCCCGTAAACGGAATGTGCCTGAGCACGCTTGTGCTTAAGCTGCCAAACATCTTCTCGCAAAGAAATACTGAGGAGCTGCTGCTACAGCTGATGAAATCAACCTGACCCGTTCTTTTTGTCTGCCTGCCTCCTCCGCCTCCAGTGCATTGTGCAAGAGAAAGCTTAAACCATCTTCCTGTCAGGTGGAAGGAGCGCATAAGCTCCAGGTGGCCATCCGCGCTCCTGGTCCTGGGGCTCGGGGCGCAGCTGCTGGGTGGAGGGCCAGGCCCTGCCCCAGGGCACACGCTGTCCCCGTGCAGGGGGCTGGCTAGGAACAGGGTGCTCACTTCCTCTTCCACAGTCAGACGTTTAGGCTTGAGGAGCCAGATCCTTATGTTGTGGGGTTGAGTGACTATTAGGAATGCAGGGAACAAATTAATTATTTTGTAAGAAGAATTCTACCTGGCAAGTGCAAGTCAGAGACTCTTCAGTGACTGCAATAAAAGCTGGGACCTGGGGAAGAGCTATGGGACAGCAGAAGTTTACACCAGTTCAGTTGACCATTGTTGGCTATTTAATACAGTGAAGCACCTTCTAGGTGTTACGAGACAAACAGGGACTCTGTCCTCCAGGACTTTCTAGTTCCTTCCTGGGAGACAGACACATATACAGCTCATACGATTTGACAATGGTGAAGGGAAACCTTGCGGTGAGCTTTGGAGATCCAGTTGGTCACCCATTTCTCTAAGATCGATGCTACTTAAATGGAGACACGACTTTCTGCTTTCTGTGTAGTTAGGTTGGTAAAAAGATAGTTAAAAGAATAATAGTAGTATAGAATATTCTAGATACGTGGATAAATGGTCTTAATCCTGGTTTAGCAGCTGACTGAAATTTGTGGTTTGGGGTGAGCTACTCCCTTGCACCGAATTTCATTTTTCCTTCAGCTCCACCCAGTTCTAACACTTTCTTATTGTCATACGAACAACATGTTTGTGGAAGTCAGTGAAGTGCAGCTGTGTTACAACTGTATCCTCCCAGCTGAAATCATAGAATTAAGCTCAGTTAAAGAAAACAACAACTATGAGGACCCTTGGTTTCTTCCTTTCTTCTCTTTCTTGTTCTTTACCCTTCTGATTCTTCACTGTAACCCCATTCAAATCTAAGCTGCACTGAGCTCTTTTCTGTGTCATGTTCTCCAGTGATGTCCACTGACATGCAGCCTGGAATAATACAAACAATTCTGGAAGTGCGCTCCCGCAAGTAAACCAGGAACTCAGAAGTAGGCTTGGCAAAGCTGTCTGTCCCTTGATCTTCTATCCAGTTTCTTTCTGCTTGACTGTGTGCTCCCCATGTTGGTCTGCTTCTAGTCTGGCCCAATTCACTCTCCCTCACCATGGGCATACTGGTGAGTGAAGTATAGACTTGGCTTTCTGATTAGTGAGAGTCTAGCCGAAGAGCAATGATAAACAAGTACACAAATGAGCAAATCATGAAGCAGAATAAGAGGAGTGCCCTTTCTTTTGAAGAAAAAGGCAAAAAGACGGTGGCGTTCAGAAGATAAAGAGCACGCATTCAGCCTGAGAAAGGTATAATGGGAGAGGGGACATTCAAGCTGCACCTTGGAGGATGGCATTGTGTTTGCTTTTGTTTTTTAATAAATTTATTTATTTGTTTATTTGTTTACTTATTGGCTGCATTGAGTCTTGATTGCTGCACACTTTCTCTAGTTGCAGAGAGTGGGGGCTACCCTTTGTTGTGGTGCCTGGGCTTCTCATTGCAGTGGCTTCTTTTGTTGCAGACCACAGGCTCTAGGCACACGGGCTTCAGTAGTTGTGGCACACGGGCTCGATAGTTGTGGCTCGTGGGCTCTAGAGCGCAGGCTTAGTCGTTGCGGCTCACGGGCTTAGTTGCTCTGTGGGCAGGTGGAATCTTCCCGGCCCAGGGATCAAATCCATGTCCCCTGTATTGGCAGGTGGATTCTTAATCACTGTGCCACCAGGGAAGTCCATGGCGTTGTGTTTTAATAAGAATAGTGTGGAGAAATAAGGCAAGGCATGCGGAACAACTTAGTGTTACACAGGTGTATGCATAGGGGAGGCATGCATGGAGAATGGTGCACCACTGACTTAGTGGAATAGCTGGTGCTGCTAGGTCTCGGAAGACTGTGGACACCAGTGTTAAAAATATGGCCTCTGTGATAGGCAATAGAGAACCTCTGAATGTTTCTGATTAGAAATGTGGCAAGATTAGAAAGCAAACAAACAAACAAAACAAAATGAAATAAAACAAAAACAAAAAACGTGCTCAGAAGAATACTTTAAAAAATTAAGTATTTCTCTAAGTAAGAAATGATACCTAAATATTATAGGGGTTGATATTGCAGGGGGAAAATCTGCCAGACTTAGCCAGTGATTAGCAATAGAAGTCCAAGAAAAGAAATCAGAGCTTAATGGTAAGTTTTGAGGCAACTTAACAAAGCAGATGCTGGAAGAGCCGGGGAGGTCAGGGAGAGGCGCTGCTACGACGAAAGGGAGTAAAGGCAGAGTGGATCGCCTTGAGCTTCAAGGATGCATTGCAGATGTTGATTAGTTACTTAGGGAAGTGGGTTGAAGCTGAAACCCGGGTTCAGTTTAGAATATCCGAGTTGGTTACCATCATTGTTAGGTGGTGATTGAAGCTATAAGTGTGCGTGAGAGGTAGGCAGTGATAACTGAGGAAAGAAGAGAGAGGAGAAATGGCTCCTGACTGAAGCCTCCCTTGAACTCTGGTGGGTGGGTCTGGCCAGCACACATACAAACACAGATTTGTGGTTTTCTTGGCTACATTTACACCAGTGACTGGTCCATCCCAAAGCCCCAACAGTTGGTTTGGATCAGAGTGTGACCACAAGCGTCTGATCTCGGCCAGAGTAAGCTCTAGAGGTCAACTCTGCTTCAGAGAGGGCATGGAGTGGAAGACTCCTCAGCTCACCTTACTCTCTCTTCAATATGGTCAAGTCCCAATTATAGAATTGCAAGTTTGAAAGCACAATTTCATTCCTATATATATATATATGAATAAAATATATGTATATATATGAATAATGCATCTATAAATGATTTATAAATTATAAATTTGTTACAAATTATGCCATTATTATGTTTGTTGCAGTCAGTATAAAGAAGGACCATATTAAAATAAGTCACTCAAAAAAATCCAAACTTTTAGCAATAAGCCTGTTGGACCCTTGTTTGTCAGCTGAGGCGACCAAGAGGGGAACAGCTTGCCTGAGGTCTGACAGAGCCAAGGGTAGCGCTCAAATCTCTGAGCTTTCAGTCAGGTCCTCTTTCCTTTTCTCAGCCAGGTTAACTCCTCTCCCTACCCTTGCTTTTTTGCAATCTATTTAGCACAACAGGATAGAGAAAGGTGTCATTTTTTTCTCTTTCATGTTCAATTCTCAGTTTGAGGGCATTCTGGAAAAGTTGGCAGCAAGTTGGAAAATGCGGAAGAGTTGAAGGAATAGCAGAAGATTTAATTTCATTCCATGGACCTGGATTGAGGATTTAATACAACAATTTCTTTTCTAGGTGCTGTGGGAGACAAGGAGAGTCAGAGAGTTCTGTACTCCAGCTCCTCACCGTCCCCGTCGGAGAGATATACGTGCAAACAGCTAAGGCAAAGCTGGATGAGATAACTGCCAGAGAAGAAGAAACAAACAATATTTTTGGTTTCATTTACTTCCTGTATGGATAGAAACATGGAGGCTCTGATGTTTGGCATCTCCTGTGACATGCTAGGGGAGGAAAAGGTCACCTTTTAGTAGGCCATTTTTCCATTGTGCCAGGCATTCTAGGATCATTTATTTGAAAAAGTGGAACAAACCACTCTCAGATTCCAGGAGCCTTAACAGTAGACTCCAGGAAGGGCGGTGGAAGCATCCTATGACCCAGCACACCCAGGACAAGAAGCTACAGGGTTTTTGGATCACTGCCAAGCTGCAAGATGAACCTGATAGGCTTCGTAAATAACAGCATGGCCTCAGCCTCGGGCCTGACTTCATGCTATTCCAGTCGTGTGACCTGTCTCTCCTCCACTGATCTAAGATAACACTTATCACAGTCCGCTTTGGAATCAAGTTACGTGTGTGTGCCTGCTTCCACCACTAGATGAGAGAGCAGTGACCATGCCTCACTCAATTGTGTCCCCCAGAGCACTTGGCCGAGGCCCTGGAGCTCAGTAATGCCCAGTAGGTGGGCGGGGTTGGCTGGAATTTTGACAGGCCTCTTCATTTTTTGTTGGTAAAACCTATGGCTTTTCTTGCCCAGTCTGAGAAGGAGAAAATGCACATTGTGTTGAGAGCCTTGGATGATTTCAGAGACCAGGGCTTTAAAAGAAATATAGATGTGCCACTTACGTGCTGTGGCACTCAGTGCCCATCCTGTTCCCTTCCACTCCTGTGTTTCTGGAGGTGGTCAGAGGAGTTAATACGTATTGTCCTTTTAGTTCTTGTTTTTTGTGATTCTATTATTTTGTTAGGTAAATTCAAGTGTAAAATCCCTTTCCATTCAATTTCTCTTTCTTCATCTCTGCTGATCCTTGCCATAACAAGATGTAAATTATTCAGATATTGTTCTAAATGTAAAAAGGTTTATTTTTTAAAAAAGGAGTGGAAAATAAGAGAAAGAGCACCAGACTATTATTGAATGAGAATAATCATTCATGAACAGATTCTTACCTTTCAAACTCTGGACCAGAAGTCTTTTATAAGCATGGAGATATTTATCCCTTGTTACAACCCTGAGGTGAACTTTGTTAATTTTGATCGGCAGATAAGGAAGCAGCTTGGGGATGCTAAGAAATTCTCCAAGGTAACAGACCAATCAGTGGTAGAATCAGAATCCCAGTTCAGACTGACCTCCTATTATACCTCTCTGCTCCTTCCATCCATTTTGAGCAAAGCACTAAAGATCTCTGGGTTTTGGTTTGGCTGCAAAATGGAATTAATAATAATTCATAGCATTCATGGAAAATTAAAATCATATATGTAAAACAGCAACAACTTTGGAAGCCTAAAGGAACTAAGCAAATCTAAAAGATTATCGCACTATTAAATAGCCAGTGCAGTAGCCCAGGTTACCAAATCCCGCTTTCAAATGAAAGTGAGATTCGAAAATTGTTGATCTCTCAGGAACAAAAATCTCTCAGTCCCACTTTGGCTCAGTGCCTTGCCATTTTACATCCATAGATCAAGTTATTAAATTGTATCTCTTATGAGTTCAAGTTTACTTGCCTGCAGAATTAGAGAAGCTGGAATAAAACTAAGAAAATGTAAAAATTATCCCTTGATTATTCTTTAGTTATTATTAGCAAAATTTTTCACAATGATAATCCTTACAAGGATACAGTGAAACTAATGCTCTCATATATAGCTGGTAGCAATAGGAAATCTTTTATAACTCAACCTGTCAATATTGCCAGATGATAGTGTTCTTATACATATATTTTTGACCCTCTAATTTTTTTGTAGTAATGAAGTAATTTCTTCAGTAATAAAGGGTGATACTTTTGGAAATAGATGAATATGCTTGTCTCTTTTGCCTTTTCATGTACCTGACCTTAACCCAAGTCAGCTTGAAGCACTCTTACTTTTAATGGGGATGCAGAGTGGGGAAGTACAGAGAGTAATTAGGGTTGGTATAACAGGGATGCAAAAAGAGAGAAAGTGAATACTCAGTTTCTGGCAACTAAAATAGGAACTAAATGTCCACAGAAAGGTAATGAGATTTAAAGCAAGGCTTATTAAGAGAGAGAAAAGTTTCCTCAATTCCCGCATCTTCTGCTTTAAAGCCTGAAAGACTTGGTCTTACATTTTAAGGAAGATACTAGTCATATAAGAAAGAGGAAGAGGGGACAGCCTATTCCTGCCAGTCTGAGTGATTGTAAGAGAATGAAGAAAAACCGAGATTGGGTACCACGTTTCTCTTCCCCATCCAGAGGACCAACTATACTGACGTGTTCAAAGAGATCTAAGGGTTCCTTTAGAAATACCCAACTAAACAGGGAGAAACCCAAAGACAATTGGGATAATTGCCTGCTTTCATATTCAGAGCAGGATGGAGCTTAAAGCACTAAAGAACTCCAGCCTTCTAACTAGTGCCACTTCCAAGACTGTGCAAGCAATGAGGATGAGATGGTCCAGGAAGGTCAATGTGGTAAAGGTGACACAGATATGTCCATTACTATACCACTTACAATGGCAAAAAGGCCCACATAGACTCCATGTCTAATAATGAAGAAATGTTTAAATAAATTGAGGTACCCCTCCTTGTGACAGTTTTTTGAGGACGTTAACATGGAATATAAAAATTACTATAGCTTGGAAATCTGAGATTTTCTCCTTACACGGCTTGTCATCTATTGATTTTGTTTTTCATCTACTGATTTTTGAAATACCTGTTTTACAATGGTATTGAACTTTTTGTGAATGAGGCCCTATACATTTTGTTTGCACTTCATTCAAAATCAGTTGGAAGTTTTTGATCTAAGGATTCAATGAATGAAGAAATAAAAAACTTCAGCTTTGAAACTTTTAAATAAATATAATTATTGAAAATAAAGGTTTTTTTTTGGGGGGGGGGGCAGGGGGATTTGCTTGTTTTTTCCAAAAGCCTGTTTTATTTTAAAACACATGCAGAGTTGGACACAAACGTCTTTTTAACCATTGTGGAGGAGATTGCACTGACTGGTTAAATTGGTCTCTTCCTTTCTACCAAGGCTGCTGTTCCTGAAGCCCTTAGGAAGGACGTGAAGATGGGTCTTTTTCTTTACTCCTCTTCTTGTTGTAACATGAATCCTTGGATGATGGTGATTATATGACCAAATCTTCCATAAGGAAGAAGGAAGATGTTGAAATTTATCTCTGCAAAAGCAAGAAACAAAACAAATGGTGAAAGTTCAAACTGTGTAAAAATATTAATTTTGAAATTATTTAATTGTGTTTTAGAATATGTAAACTTATAGAAAGAGAATTTTAATGAAGCTCCTGTTTATATTAGATAAATTTATATTCTTGTTTAGAATGGAATAAAATAGAGAAGGCATATTATTTTGTAGTATCTAAGTTTAGTGAAAATTTCAACTGAATAAAAAAAGACACAACTTATGAGTTTTGACTTATAAAAATATTTATCAAAGAAAGGTATTCTAAATAGAGGCAAAAGACAGTATATTTGAAGATACCTGGGCTGAAATATTTATACATTTTTATATAAAGTATATTAGAATAGAAAATATCTTCCTTTTACAAATTTTGCAGTTTATCAAATATTTCAACTGCTATGAAGAGAGTATTTTCTCAATTAAAAAATGTCTATAGAGAAGACTCAGTTGACAATGACTATTTCAAATTTATTAATTGTAAAATGCAACTTTAAGGAAATATTTCAGTCAAATGTCTGAAAAAATTAAAATAATATCATATTGAAAAAAATTCATGCTTCAAAAAACACCAGTGTCATGGTATTAGAAACAGGTGTAACTAAGAAAATTAGTAAAGTTTGTGAACATATACAAACACTGGTCATTCAATTTCGTTGATGAGTTCAGATAATTAACATGAAGACTTTTTTCCCAGCAGTAATGTACAGGGATATATGTTACTTAATCTTTTTTTTTTAAGAACTTTTATTGAGATACAGTTAACAGACAACAAACTGCATATATTTAGAGTGTACAATTTGGTATCCCAATCTCCCAATTAATTCCCCCCAACCCTTCTGCATTAAATTTTTTAATGGAAAAATTTTTTTACTTTTATTTTTGAATATAGGTTTTGAATAGTACTATTTTTAGGTGTTACATTGCTATCATATAACATTTTTTGGATCAATAAATAAAATGTTTATAATTAATTTTAATTCCCCTTTTATTCTCAAAATTCCCCTGGATTGAACACATTTTATGATTACCCTAGATTTAGCAGAGGAATTTCTCCATATTGCTGCTTTATATACAAAACAAAGACTAGAGACAAAACACAATTGCATTTCTAAAAGCATAGAGAAAAGACTTAAAAAAGAGTTTTTTAAGTACTAAAATGATTATGCTAGGTGGCAGAGATTATGAATTCCTTTTTCTTCTCTAATTTCCGTTTTAAAAATTTAGATCATTTTATTTTTACAAGGGGCAATTATGCTAAAGAAAAAAATAAGAACAGAAAGTGTTTGGAACTTCCTGGAAAAAGAAGCCACTTGAGTCAGTATGGCTTCACCTGCCAATAGGACTCTGAGGGCAGCAAAGGTAAAGATGCAGGCGCACCATGCCAGCTTCCTCTGGGTCTCGAGGACACATGCCTCTCCTGCATCTGTCAAAGCATCAGCTGGTCAAGATGTTCTTCTTTCCTTGCCCTCCAGACCCAGCCAAGGTAGTACTGACAAATAAGGCCAGATTTGGGGGCCGAGGTGAGTGAAGCATTTTATATTTATATCCATAGACAAACACTCCTGTGTATGTTCCGGTGACTTCAGGGGACTTTCCACAGCCGTGGGTGTCCTGTGTCTGGTGTGAGGTAACTGCCTGGCCCACTTAGTTCTCTAGACACAAATCACTGGGTGAAGGGATGAGTTCCAGGGCTTAGGAACTGAGGTGCAAAGGGTATCTTTCTCAATAACATTTATTTCTCTTCTGTACTATCTATTCACTACGATAGTAATTTATACATAAAATTTTTGGGTAGGGTGTTCTGTTTTCCTCTGTGATTGCTAGCTCCAAGATTAAGATGCGTGGAGTATGTGACTTCATGACTTCCAACTTGGGTATGGCTGGGGCTTCTCTGGGTGATTATTCTGATTAATTTTACTCGGTACAAATAAAATATTAGAAGAGTGCTTGGCACGAAATCAATACTAGATAAGAACTGGCTACTACTTTTGACATTTTATGGAGGAACAAAGTGTCTAGAGGGGATAGTTTCAGTGGAGACAAGACGATGATGAGAAACAGTATGACATAAGATTGAACAATTTAGAATACAAATTGAGCATATATTATATAGAAGGCACTGGCTGAGACTCCAGAAATAAAATGGTGAAGAAAATTCCTGCCCTCAAAGTATGATGAAATTTAACAGAGCTAAATGAATGTAATATTGTTCATTTCATGTAAAATTCTAGTCACACTAGTAGATATTTTCTGATATGAGTGTTCAGAGGAGCTAAAAAACATTGGCCAACAATCAAGTGGCTGAGGGAACCGTGGATGTCCTCTCTTTATCGATGTGTTCAGAGAACAGCCTCTGCCTCATGGACTCTTTTCTTCTACCTGACATCATCTAGCACAAAGGAATGGTTTAAATGAAATAGAAGTACAGTATGGTTGTTGTGGAAAACACTGCTAGATTACCAGTTTAGCAATTTTTTTTCCATTTCTTTTTCGTTAGCAGAATTTGCTTCTGTTGGGCTTTGCAGTAACAATGTGCTCAAGAAAGGTGCTTCCTAACTTTCAGTAGTATTCAGAGGGTGAACCTTCATTAATTTAAGCCTAACATGTTTGCTAGTGTCTTTCTCTTTTGCCAGTAATTGGTTTGGAGTGGCATGCAACCCTACTCTGGCTACTAAATGTAAGGGAAAATGTATTGGGAAGTTTCAAATGAAGGAGCTTTAGAATTAAGGTAAACGTGAAAAATCCGTATGACATTGACATGGAGAAAATAACTTGCTATGTGGCCTTGAGTGGGACGCTTCGTTGTTCCAGGTCTCAGTTTCCCCATTGTCTTTACCATGCTGGCCCTGTCTAATTAACAGCGTATTGTTAATATTATAGCAAATAATGGATGTTAACATGATTTCCAATTTGTAAATGCCTATAATATGTGCATGATTACTATTAATTATAAATTACTTTGAAATATTTAGATTAAAATGGATATACAAATAAATCAGTGCTACCATGAAAGTACATATTATTACACCAACCCTAGGAAAATATGCTTTTTACTTAAAGAAACTTAAGGTAAATATAATAGTGTGTAAAAGACTTCCCATGCATTTATTTATGTGTACGTATTTCATTTTCACTGTCAATTAATTTCTCTCAAAATCTATGTGATCGGTGCTACATATATACGATAGGACATGACCTGGCATGACGTTATATTCTGCTACGTTGGTTTCCAATTATTCGCTCTTAAGAGCCATGCTGCAATAAACATATTTTACATTTTTCCTTGCATAGATATGAGTATGTTTCTCTAGAGAAGTGAAGATTAACTTCTCTGTTGTAGCATATACATGATTCTTAACTTTATTAAATGCTGTTAAATTTCTCTCCAAAGTGACCGTGTCAGTTTGCAAACCCACTTACACAACGTGAGAATCCCTTTACCCTTTCTGCTTCACTCTGTGGCATTACTGAACCTGTTAATTTTGTCTGTATGATGGTAGGGAAATTGAAAGTTACTGTTGTTTAATTTGCAGTTCTCTTTTTAGAAATTAGAATAGCTGGAAATAGGTAAGATGGCAATCAGAAGAATTCATGATAACAGTGATTGCATAATTGAGGTTGGTTTTTCTCACATAAGAAGTTGCTAGCATTGCTTTTGGGGATCATTAATGTAATCAAGAAAATTAGGCTCAGCCATCTTTCTGTTGCACTGCCTTAAGTATGTTGTCTTTTCTTCTGCACGCTTATCATCCTGTAGTTGCAAGATGATTGCTACTATATCACTTCAATGTTCAATAGGAAAAGGGGGAGGCAGAGAGATGCCTCATATACTCTCCTCTTGAATCTGTTTCCATTTATTAGCAAAGAAAAGGTCCCTGGTCCTCACTCCAGCAGACTTCTTGTGTAGTTTTTACTCAGAACTGTGTGAATTAGCCAACACTAACACATTGTTCTTGTAGCTTTAAATATGCTGAAAAGAGATGAGTATATCTGTCATATTTTTTTCTTATCCCAAACTGTTTAGCTTTTCAAGGATCTCTGTTCTTTATGTGACTTTTAGAATCAACTTGTCACATTTAATTTAAAGAATTCCTATGGGATTTTTAGTAGAATTGCATTTCTTTTTTTCATTTGAGATAGATTTAAAACATTATAATGTTGTAAACAGCTAACGGTGGATCCTACATTTTAAATTCAATCTGATAATCTCTGCCTTTTAAGTGTTTAGTCTCTTTACATTAGCATAATTATTAATATAATTGTGTTTAAGTCTACTATCTTGGTAATCTGTTCTTGATTTTCTCTTAATATTTTCATGTCTTCTTTTGGGTGAATAAATTATGTGCTATAAATACATCATCATTATTTTGGCACTAGAAGAAATGATGAAGATAAAGTCTATGGGAGAAAAGGAAATTAAGCCAGGTGGAAGTCCAGGTCTTCAGGAAAGAATGAAAAGTGTCAGAAAGGTAAATATCTAAAAAAATATGAAAAATCTCTATTATTTTTTATTATATAAGAATTTAAGCATTTATCTTTAAATTTGCTTGGAGGACTATTAACTGGTTGAAGCACAAATAATAATAAAATACTGTAGTTTTACAGCAGATATATGTAAATAAATTATAAAAAGCACAAAGGGTGCTTACCCTCATTTATGGAAGAATCCTCTACCTCCAGCCACTCTACCAAGCATGGAAATAAGGGAGGCTTTCTTTTATCCTAGAAAAGATTTTAGTTTATTTTAGTATTTTCATACCTTCAAGCTTTTAGTAGGTTTCAAAAACTGATTTTGTACTTTATATTGCTTGTTCTATTTGTTAGGGAGCTTTGAATTTCCATATCCATCCTAACCAAAAGCAGAAGTATATCATTCACGTTCAATAATTATGAAGTTACTATTTGATTCATAATTTCTTTTGAAGTGTGTTTTTTAGTTTACTAATAGATGAGGACTTTAATGTTTCTGATATTGATGTGTAATTTTATTGCTTTGTGTACTGTATTAATTACTTGACTTTTGAAAGTGTTACTCTGTGGTTGTCATTACTGAGAAATGGTATGCACACTTGGAGCTGCTGCCTATCATTTTTTCCACACAGGTATAACCTGCCTAAAAATGAAGCCAATACAGAAAGGAGAAATAGAGAAAGAACAAGTTCTAATGACATTAGTCCATAAATTAAGTTGCTTCTAATGTTTTACTTAGATGTTTCAGTTACATAAGTCTGTTATTTCCCTTCTTGTCTCAAGCCAGTTTGGGTTGATTTTTGTGTTTTGTTTTGTGTAACCTGATTGATAGAGGGAACACGGTGAATTCATTTTCAAGAATACTGCGTTTGTGTTGTGCTGGAATAGAATACGGCTCAGCACAAAGATGTGAAACCAGAATAAACTATCCAGAAAGAGTTTAGGCTCATAATGCCCTGGGGCTTGTCAGCTGTGCCCATGTGTAGTGAGCTGGTGCTGCCATCGAAGCCATACATCTCCTGTGATGGTTGAGTTCACGTGTCAGCTTGACTGGCTCACAGGGTGCTCCATGTTTGGATAAGCATCATGTCTGGGTATTTCTGGGAGGGTATTTATGATGACGTCAGCGTTTGAATCTGTAGAATCAGTAAAGCAGATTGCCCTGTCCAGTGTGAGTAAGCATCATCCAACCATTGTGATCCTGGGTAGAATAAGAGGTGGAAAAAGGGAGAATTTGCCCCTTTTTCTGCTTCACTGGTTGAGCTGAGACATGGGTTTTCTCCTACCCTCAGACCAGGACTTATACCATTGTCTCTCCTTGTTCTCAGGCCTTCAGACTTGTAACACTCTCTCTCTCTATATATATATATATACACACACATATATGTATATACACACAAAGTGTATATATACACATGTATATATACATATAAACACACGCATATGCGTGTATATATACACACATATATGCTTACATATGCATGTGTGTACATATATACACACATATGTACTTATATACACACACACATATATATACACACACACACATACATATATACACACACATACATATATACAAACACATACATATATACATATATATCTCCTTTTATTGTGCTTTGTTTTATTGTGCTTCACAGATACTGCATTTTTAAAAATTGAAGATTTGTGGCAACTTTGACCAAGCAAATGTATTGATGCCATTTTTTTAACAACATTTGCTTACTTGGTGTCTCTGTGTCACTTTTTGATAATTCTCATAATGTTTCAAACTTTTTAATTATTATCATACTTGTTATGGTGATCTGTGATCAGTGATCTTTGATGTTACTGCTATGACCTGCTGAAGCCTCAGATGATGGTTAGCATTTTTTAGTAATAAAGTATTTTTTAATTAAGGTATGTAAATATCTTTAGACATAATGCTATTGCACACTTGGTAGACTGAAGTGTAGTATAAACATAATTTTTACATACAGTGGGAAACCAAAAAATTAATAAGACCCACTTTATTGAGATGATCTGGAACTGAACCCGAAATATCTCCAAGGTACACCTGTGTATATTCATGTCCATATACACATATATATCCTCTTGGTTCTGGTTCTATTTCTCTGAAAAACCTTGACTAATACACCACACTTTTGCTATTTTATAGAATTGGAAATTATGTACTATTCTATCACTTTCATTACTCAAGACCATTTTTTCCAAGCAAAATTCTTTCTTAAAATATCTCTCTCTTGGCCACTTTTTTTGGTTCTTGGGCCAAATTCCAATGTGTGTATGTATGTGTCTATGTTGGGGTGAAGGTGTTCCCACACAACACCAAGCAATTCTCAGACACCAGCAGGGGACACCACTGGTGATTAAACTCAATCTCCAGCCCCTCTCCCCTCCTTGGAGGGCAGAGGTGTGACAGGAAGTTTCAACTTTCTCCTCACACACTTGGTTGTTCTGGCAACCAGGCCCATCCTTAGATGCTTTCTAAAATTCACCAATTAATAGCAAAAGACAACTTGATCGCTCCTAAGGGTTTTAGGAGCTCTGTGCCAAAAAACGGGATGAAAACCAAATATATATTTCTTACCGTAAATCACAATATCATAGCCACCATTCACATTTTGAAGGCAATGCTACCTTGTTTGCCACTGGGTATCACCAAAGAGAAGAGACAACACTCTGGATTTGGTGACTGTTCTCATTCCTTTTCCCGGCCATTGCCAATATTTAGCAAACAGAATTGGCTTTGCCATGGTTACCAGGAAATCAGGGCCTGTGCCGGTCCATCTCCGGCTGTGGCGTCTATATCTGAGTATGAATGTGCCAAAAGATGCTTCGGTGCCTGCAACCCACAGCGTTTCCTGGAACAGCCACATCGTGTAAGATCATTTTTAATTACTGCCTACATTTCTTCAAGAGAAAGCCAGAGAAATAAAGGCTCTCCGCCAGAACACATTTTTTTTTCAGATCTTTATTGGAATATAATTGCTTTACAGTGTTGTGTGTGTGTGTGTGTGTGTGTGTGTGTGTGTGTTGGGGTTTCTGCTGTACAACGAAGTGAATTAGCTTTATGTATACATATATCCCCATATCCCCTCCCTCTTGAGCCTCCCTCCCACCCTCCCTATCCCATCCCGCTAGGTCGTCGCAAAGCACAGAGCTGATCTCCCTGTGCTATGCAGCAGCTTCCCACCAGCCGTTTATTTTACATTTGGTAGTGGATATATGTCAATGCTACTCTCTCACTTCATCCCTGCTTCCCCTTCCTCCGCTGTGTCCTTAAGTGCATTCTCTACATCTGCGTCTTTATTCCCGACCTGTCACTAGGTTCATCAACCCTTTCTTTTCTAAAACAAGAATAGTAGCAGAATGAATCCTTGGGCAAGTCTCTTCAGGGTAGTTTAAATACATCAACTGGACTCTGAAAAAGGTTTTCTGGGCACCACCTCCTGACCATTCCCTGCACTGCTGCACTGTCAGTAGCCAATCTTTGTATAATTGCATAAGGTTTGCATCAAATTATATCAATTAGCCTTTTCAGTAACCCTCTAGCGTAGGTGATATTTCCCCTATTTTGCTAATGAGAAAATTAAAGATAAGAAATATTATTTTCCCTAGGGTGTATTGTTCATTGGTTTCAGAGCTCTGACTTTCCACGTGATATGCTTAAGGTTACGCACTGTTTTGACCCTGATACCACTGTTTGAATTTGGCTGAATTAGCCCTTATAGGTTAACTACTGCAACAGTAACCCCCAAATCTCAAGAGTTAACAGAATAGAAGCTTATTTCTCCTTTTATAAAATTCAAGACTGGTGGTCCTCTATGTAGTTGTTCAGGAATCTAGGCTTCTTCCATCTTGTGCCTCTCCCACTTTTTATGGCTTCCAAGTCCTCTCATTTGAGTAGAAATAGGGAAAAAAGAGGGAACGTGGAATTATCTGTCGGAAGTATATAGGCCTTCCTGGAAGTGGTACACATCACTTCTGCCCACTTTCCGTTGATCAGACTCAATTATATGGCCACACTGACTGCAAGGGACGCTGAAAAATATGGTTTTAACTATGTGGTTAGGAAGGGGAATGTTTCAAACATCTACTTTGCTATGGTCATTTTGATTTATCTCCTTTGATGCAGAGATATTTAGCTTAAAAGTATCAAACATTTAAAAAATTGGCAAGTATATTTTACAATAGATACCCCTGGCCTATTTGTGATTTCCAAACCATCTTTGAGTTTTAAGTTAAATCAGTTAGAAGTAGATTCAGCTATAAACAACAAACACCACAAAATCACACTGGCTTAAAAAAGGTAGAAATTTATTTCATTCTCTCTCTCTTTTTATGTAAAAGAAGTTTATAATTGAGCTTGGAATTACGTTCTGTGCTGGCATGGTGCCTCCTCCATCATTAGGAATTCAAACTCTATTGGCATGACTTCTGTCCTCAAGGCTATCTCATGGCCAAGTAGGGTCAGGAGCGTTCCCACCTTCCATCCATGCTGCAGGCTGAAATAAGAAAAGAAAAAAAATAGAGGCTTTTTCCAGATATCTGTCCTTCTCCTTTATGGAATCTTCCAAGAAATCTTTCTTCACAACTTTGACTTATATCTCATTGGCTAAAACTTATTGACATAGCCACTCTAACTGTTAGGGAAATTGGAAAACTTGTTTCTTTTGGCTGGGTATATTATTGGTCTTAATGATAAAGGGATTCTATTAGTAAGGAGTAAAATAGGGCGTAACTCAGGTAAGAGCTAGCAGTCTCCATTATCCCTTGCTCCCACATTTCAGACTTACTCCCTTTCTGATCATTTTACATATCAAAGGGGTACATAAAAGAGATAGGATGAAGTTCAGGGCAAAAGTATGTACTGGGCTGGAGTAAAGTAACAAATCATGCATATTACTTGGTAATCAAAACTAGGATTTTAGATTTTGGTGAACTTTGCTTCCCAAGATTGGTCAAAAGACCTAATATCAGTATGTCCTACTAGACAACTCGTACATAGCTACAGATAACTCCTACCTTCCCCTCTTCTCCTTATTTTTTCCTTTCCTTATTCTTTATAGTATGTATTTATTAAAAGTGTTATATACCAAACATTGCACCTAGAAATCAGTGGTAAACAAGACATTCATGGTTTCTTCCTTTGTGGAGATCATAGTCCTTATCTCCCACACATGCAATGCCTTTTGGACACATTTTCAGGACTAATCATTCTAAAGAGTTATTTGCATGAGTCCTTCTCACTAAAGAAAGATAATATTTAGAGATTCAGTGCGCACAGTGGTAGAGAATAGACAGACTGCTAGACAAGAGAGACATCTAGAGAATAGACAGACAGATGGCTTCCAATTCCATCATTTACTAATTGAATAACCTTGCAAAAATTAATTTTATTTCATCTCAATTTTCTCAGTATTAAAATAAGGATAATAATATCTAATTGATGGTGGTATTGTGATTAGTGTTAAGAACAATAATTTTTAAACTACTACTAATAAAAAAGTTTAAAATTCTTAGTATGTCACTTAAGACTATTCTGCCTAACTCATATATTAATAGATGCATTTTCCAACACCCTGAGCTTTAAACATATTGGATTATTTGCTATTCCTGAAACATTTTAATATTTTCTGACTTCACTTGTGGTTGTTTTACTTACTTAAAATGCCTCACTCTCTTTTTCTTTACTTGAAATCATTCTCAATTTTTTAAGGCCCATTTTAGGTACTATCCACTTCATAGAGTTTTTCCAAGTGTACTGGCTAGGATGAATATTTACTTCTCCTATGTTTCCACAGCACTTATTTGTCACTGTAACCAAAACTCTTATCACATTGTCATATCACTAATTACAGTATTTTTACTATATTTATATTTAACTATTTTTAAAAATAAAATATTATGTCAATTCCAATCATATAATTTTAGACAGAGTTAATAATTTAAGCATTCTTTCTAAATAACTCAGTCTCTTCTTGAAGGACTAAAGACCATGCTGACTTCTTCAGATTTCTAGTCTGCCACACCCACCTGGGTTTCTCTCCAAAATGACTTGGATGTATGATCAGGGAAGAGTAGCTTAAGAAGTCTCGTGACTCTAAGAGTGAAACAACTCAGTGTGGTGTCTTCTATATTCTTGCTGATATGGGCAGTGAAGTCAGATGGTTTGTGCTGCTCCTTGAGTTGCCATAGACAAAGTCCACAAATTGGTATGGCTTAAAACAACAGAAATTTATTCTTTCATAGTTCTGGCACCTAGAAGTCTGAAGCAAAGGTATCAGTAGGGCCGTGCTCCCTCTGAAACCTATAGGGGAGAATCCTTCCTTGCTTTGTCTTAGCTTCTAGTGGTGTTCACCGATCCTTGATATTCCTTGTCTTGTAGCTGCCTTGCTCCAATCTCTGCCTCTGTCATTATATGGTATTCTCTCTGCATGAGGATACCAGTAATAGTAAATTAAGACTCACCGTAATGATTTCATCTGAACTTGATTAAATCTGCAAAGGCCCTTTTTTCCAAATAAGGCCATATTTAGAGATACTGGACGTTAGGAATTCAATATATCTTTTTAGGGGGAACAAAATTCAACCCATAGCAGTAATCATTATGAAATATACCCAGAACCTGCAAGATAAAGGTCTGCTATTCAGGAGAAAGGACTTTTCTAGAGCCTTATCACAACTGAGGTGAGAGAATTCCTCCCACTGTAGGTTCGTCCAGCCTCTGCCTCACCTAAGAGAAAAAGTAATAAAACATGCTTGACAGGAGTTATGGCTTTCAGAGAATAGATTGGAAATGCTGTAGCCAGGAAAGGCAGTATTTATGATGGTCCCAGTTCCAAGACGCAGGCCCACTAAAAGATTGAGATTTTAATCAGAGGATTAAGGAACTGTCCCCCTCACACACCTTATCACCACACCAATAGGGCTCCAGTTTAATAACAGTTGATTACAGCTTAAAAAGCTT
This sequence comes from Hippopotamus amphibius kiboko, assembly GCF_030028045.1. Lineage (NCBI taxonomy): Eukaryota > Metazoa > Chordata > Mammalia > Artiodactyla > Hippopotamidae > Hippopotamus > Hippopotamus amphibius. The sequence goes on from NC_080191.1 coordinate 164,114,680, forward strand.
CAAGACACAGACTCCCTCTTAAGAGGAATACTTAAAGAAGCCCCAAGTCAAGAGAGGAGACAAAAACAAGGACACTAAAGGAATTTGAATCTTCTGGCACTTACAGTTAACAGCAAACATTAAACACAGCCCAGCTCCTAGCCAGATTAGCATAAATCCTCACACCAAAGGCCTATTTATCTCGGTGTCTATTACCCAATAAACATATCCAGCTTTTAGAGCATGCCAAAAGGTAAGAACAAAACACAGTCTGAAGAGGCAAATTATCCTCAGAGCCATCCTCAGAATGCAGATATTGAATTGACTACCTAAGAAAAGGAAAATAACCATCATTAATATGTTAAGGACTCTAAGGAAAACATAAACGAAGTACAAGGACAGATGGGTAATGTAAGCAGAGAGATGAACACACTCAGGATCCAAAGGATCTCTAGAAATAAAAAACACCGTACCAGACATGAAGAATGCCTTCTGATGGCACGTCAATAAACCTGACATTGCTCAGGAATAACTGAGCTTCAAGAGAGACAAACAGAAACTTTCCAAAATGAAATTCAAAGGTAAAGAGGAATACAAAAGGCAGACAGATGAAAGAAAGAAAGAAAGAAAGAAAGAAAGAAAGAAAGAAAGAAAGAAAGAAAGGAAGGAAGGAAGGAAGGAAGGAAGGAAGGAAGGAAGGAAGGAAGAAAGAAAGAAAGAAAGAAAGAAAGAAAGAAAGAAAGAAAGAAAGAAAAGAAACAAGGAGGAAGGAAGGAAGAGAGGGAGGGAGGAAGAAAATAACAGAACAACCAAAAACTGTGGGGTACTATCTCGAATACCAGGAGCAAAAGAAAGAGAGAAGAAAAGAAAAAAAATATGAAGTAGTAATGACTGATAATTTACTGAAATTAATGACAGGCACACCAAACCACAGATGCAAGAACCTCAGAGGATGCCAAACAGGATCAACAGTAAACAATCAGACAAACAAACATTTGTTCATGCTCACCTCTAAACATATCATATAGAAACTCAGAAAACCAAAGAAAAAAATAAAATCTTGAAAGAAGGTAGAGCAAAAACAAACAAACAAACAAACAAACAAAACCTTCATCTATAGAGAAAAAAAGGTAAGAATTACAGCAGACTTATCATCAGAAACCAAGCAAGCTAGAAGAAAATAGCATGATGTTTTTAATGTTGAAAGGAAAAGCTAAACAAAACAACTAACCTAGAATTCTGTATCTGGAGAAATTATGCTTCAAATGTGAGGGAGAAATAAAGATTTTTCAGACAAACAAAAATCGAGGCAGTTCATTGCCAGCAAATGTTCCCTGCAAGGACTGTTAAAAGAAATTCTTTAGACAAAGGGAAAATGATGCAGATCAGAAACAGGGATCTACATAGAGACAGGAACCAGAGTTCCAAGGCAAATGGCTAATTCTAGGCCAAACACAAGAAAACATAAAATTAACCTGGAGCATGTTGCAGTGCCAGGAGGTAAGGAAATGCTCAAAGAACCCTGAAAGGATGGGGGCATACCAAAGGAACAGAGAAGCCAACCTGAGTGTGCTCCCAATGGACAAAACTGGAATAATATGAGCATCAAAACAAACAATGCAGTATTGGATTACAGCTGAAAGTATAAAGTAAATAGGCTAAGTCCGTACTGGTATGTATAAATGATTAAATCAATAGATAAATGGGAGAGATGGAACAAATCTTCCATACCTAAGAATTAGGTATAAGAATACGTAGATAGACCTCCTCCCAGAAACTACAGGTTAATTCTCCCCTTCTTGAGTGTGGGCTGGACTTAGGAATTTGTTTCCCAATAATAAAGTATGGAAAGGAAAATTAAAGTAACATTACAAGGAAGTACTTGGTGGGCTCTAACTTAATGAAGTGATTAAGGTTAACATCACCAGCAAGAGGTCATGTTACTGTGACTTACTTCCTGCTATAAAATGATGAGACGCACACTTCACCTCTGTGGTACCTTTCTCTAAAATCAAAAACCCCTATAATCATGTAAAATTATATCATAATCATAAAAAGCCATAAGACAAACCCATATTGAGGGACAATCTACAGAATCCCTGACCAGTACTATTCAAAACTATCAAGGCAGAACAAAGAAGAGTGAGGGATTTTCAAACACCAGAAGAGACAAAGGAGAAATCAGTAAATGTGATATAATATCTTGGATTATATCCTGGAAAAACTGGTGAAATCTGAATAAAACATGGAATTTAGTTAATAGTAATATAGCAATGCTAGTTTTTAAATTTTAACAAAAGTGCCATGGTCATATAAGATGTTAAGATTAGAGGGATCTAGGTGAGGGGTGTATAGGGATATTTTGTACTAATTTCACAACTGTATTTTATCTAAAAATCATTCCAAAAAATATTTACAAAAGTAAAAGGATGAAAAGAATATACACCATGGAAACATGAATCATAAAAAATTTGAAGTAGTCATACTAACTTCCAACAAATTAAATTTCAGGAAAAAAATATTCCCTGAGATAAAGTGGTGTATTTTATAAAAATAAAAAGTCAAATGTATCTAAAGGACATAAAAATCTTAATGTATATCTACCCAATAACAGAGCTTCAAAATACAAGAAGCAAAAATTAATAGAACTAAAACAATAGAGCAAAAACTATTAGTAGTAACGAGTATATAAGGTCATTTTCTCTCACAAGTCCGACTTACAGATGATTTCATCGTTCCTGTTCCAAAGACTAATAAAAAGTAAGTAAATAAAAATGTAGAAGAACCGAACAACAATATTATAAATCAATTTGACCTGATATTATTAAATACTTTCCCCGACAACAGCAGAATACATTTTCCCCCCACTGCACATGGAATGTTCATTATGATATGTCACGCCATAAACTGTCTTAATAAATATAAAAGGACTGAAACTATGCAAAGTGTTTTCTTTTGTTGCAATAGAACTAAATTAGAAATCAATAAGGAAAAGGATACAGTGAATTTCCCCGAATGTTTAGAAATTAAATGACTCACTTCCAAATAAGCTATTGATCAAAAAGAAATCACAAGGAAAATAGAAAATATTTTAAGCTGCATGAAAATGAAAACATGACACAACAATATGTGTGTGGGATTTAATTAAAGCAGCAAGTGAAAGGAAATGTCCAGCTTAAAATGCTTAAATTATGTGAGACATCTAAAAGTGCATACATTTCCACAAGAAATTGGGAAAAAAGGAAAGAAAAACTAAGTAGGAAGAAGAAAATCATAAAGAGTGGAAAGTACTGATACAGAAAACAAACAACAGAAAAAAAATCAATAACAACATAAGCTTGTCTTCAAAAATATCAATAAAATTGATCGATCTGTACTTCAGATCAAAAGATGGAAAAATCACAGCTTACCATTATTAAGATGAAATAGAGTGCAATACTAAGGATAATAGGCTTATAACAGGGGAATATTATGCACAACTTTAGAAAGGTAATCAGTTTAACAACTTGGATGAAATGAACAAATTCTATTTAAAATGATTGAGAGTATAAAGTGTTGGTAAGGATATGGAATAACGAATTCTCACAAAATATTAATACACTCAACAGTGGGAATGAATCTCAAGACATTATTCTAAGGAAAATATGTCAAATATAAGACTATGTACTTTGTAATTCAATTTATATGAAATTCTACAAAAGACTTTTTTTTTTTTAGCAGCTTCAAACAATCCACATTTATTATCTCACAGTTTCTGTGGGTCAACATTCCAGGTACTGGTTAACTGGGTCCTCTGCTCAGGGTCTCATCAGGTTGATCTCAGGTGTCAGCCAGGTTGCCATAAAAGGCAAATTTATAGTGACAGAAAGCAAATCAGTAGTTGCTTTATGCTAGGTTGGTGTGGGAACTTTCTGTTATGCTGAAAACATTCTATCTCTTAAAGATGATGGTGGTTATATGAGCATATACATTTGTCAAAACTCACTGAACTATGTAGTGAAATGCATGTATTTTATTGTCATTAAAATGTACCTCAATAAAGTTGGCTTCAACTATTCTATTTTAGAAGTAAGAATCAGGGGACGCAAACAAACAACACTTTCTTTGTCTTACTCTTCTAGAAGCTCTGTGACTTCCTGAGGCAAATGAATGCCTCCAGCAAAATAGGTAAAAGGATCAGTGTATTAAAAGAAAGAAAGAAAGAATGAATGATCTGAATGAATGAATGAGAACAATACAGAAGAGAAAAGCACATTAGTATATTGGAAAAATATTTTCCCAATATGATCTCTTACACTTTCATTTATATAATAAACTTTTTTCTATACCTATCACTGATTCAGAATCAACAGTCAATATATGTTTATAAAATTCCTGTATCATGTAGACATTTTAACATGAAAGCATTTAGATTTCCAGGAAGGAGGGGTAGCCCAAGTTCCACTCCCAGCACTGGGACTAGAAGTCACAAGGCATTCCCATCATTTAGGTCACAATTTCCTCATTTGAACAATGCCGGATGAAACCCGATAACATCTTTGATTCCTTCTAGATCTAAGTTTCTGAGAAATCACAATATCAGTGTTGCCATCAAAAACAAGAGAGAAGAAACAACCCTCAACAAAGGAGCCAAATGTAAATTAATTCTCAGATTTGAGAGATGACTAAAGGCAATTAAAACAAGTAAGAGCTGAAATAAGCTATCAAACCTATATGTGATACGTTTCTTTAAAAGGAGTTTTCTCCTTATTTTAAATTTTTGAGTTTTTGTTTGATTGAAGGGATTCACACCATTTCCAAATCAATTCTGTTATATATGCCCTCCTGGTTTTTCTGAAAACTTGGGCTACTACAACAAAGGCATCAGAAAAGAAGACTATTTTCAAAGAAATTCACTATGCATATTGTTCTGGGAGTTTGTGTTTTTGTTATTTCTTTTACTCGATATTTTAATTGTTTCTTTAGGATCAGAGATGAGGGTTCGAGGGACCTGGCATAACATCAACATGCATTTCTAATTGGGTTTCGGAAATCTTGGGTGACAGAACCATTGGTGAAGGTTACTTTGGAAGATTCATTTCTTCACATATCAAGGTTAACGGTGGTCACAGATGATGTGATGTACCTCACGGTACTCAACTGCCACCTTTCAGAACCTAAGCAGTCTTTGCCAAAGGTGCTAAGAGTGTTAGTGTCACCTCAGACCCTTTCCTGGAACTGTCTGTTGACTAAAGGGAGCTGTCTCACACAAGGTCCTCATGTCTCCTTCCTGAAAGGGGCCTTCATTGAAAGACTGCTCAAAATGGAGGTATAAATATCTAGCCCCTCACTCTAACTGGGAAACCTCTGAAGGGTCAATCTAGCTGCAAAGCTTTCTATAAGTCTGACTGAAGCCTTCAATATGACTAGATTGAAATTCAACTCCCTTTCTGCCCAATTCTGTTTTCTTTGCTCTCCTACAGGTGGTTCCTCCCCAAAGCACTCCACAGTTAGCTTTCTACTACAAGTCTCTGAAGGAAAAGAAATCTCTATTAAAAAAAAAAGAAAAAAGAAAAACAAACAAACAAAAACCAAGAACCCCCCCCCCAAAAAAAAAAAAAAAAAACAAAACAAAACAAAACAATGCCAAAACAACTCCATCTCCTACTCTACTTCCTGGGGAAACCAAGTTGTGAAAAAGGCCAAAATGTGTTTGTTTTTACTGTTCTTGTTTAGTTGGCAGTCTCCTATAAAGAACTAACACGCCCGAAGTCCTCCATCCTGCCCCGTCAAGATTTTAGCCTCACCTATGGTTACAGATCTCCTATATATGGTACTTAATTTCTAGGCTAAGTATCTATTAATGTTAAACATATACATATACTTCAGGGATATACTCAATTGAAATGCATCTATATGTCCATCAAATACACATAGTAGAATGTTCCCAGGTGCACTACTTGTTATTGCCAATTACTGAAAACTAAAAATACTTCTCAGCAGACTAGATAAATTGTGATATAGTCCTGCAATGGAATATTATATGTCAAAGAGAAAGAACAGTCTAAAATTACAACCAAAAATGTGGATGAATCTCACAACCAAGATGTTGAGTGAGAGAAACCAGACACAGAGGGCATATGCATTATTGAATTTAAGTACAGGACAAAGCAGAGGATATTTATTCCTACTGTATGGTGGTTATCCTTGGGGAAAGCAGAAATTCCCTAGAAGAAAGCACAATGAGATGTCAAATTCTGGTAATATTCTGTTTCTTATTCTGGATGCTGAGTGTTCATTTTGTTCTAGTCACTGAGTACAGTTATGACACACATACTTATCTGCCTGTATGCATGTTCTATATGCCAATGCAATAATATATTCCATACAATACTCCAATAATATAGTTCCCAAAAGTGCTTCCAAACATAGGATTCTATTTGAGCTTCTTGGAACTGGTGATGCAGGCACCATTACCCTTTTAGAGATGAAGAAAATGAGGCTTTGAAAATTCAGTTTTAATTCAATTCAGCTAATATCCCCTAATGCATGCCAGGAAGAGAGGACACACTGAATAGTAAGATATAAATAATCTTTGCAGTTTAAGAAAAGTAAAATAATTTACTCCTAGAGAACATGACTAAAAAGGATTACACAATTTTGGAAACCGAAGGGACCTCAGACATCACCAGCACTCTCCTTTTCTAGATGAGGGTGAAGCCAAGGGCATGGACTTTATAGTGGCCTTGATTTGGGTTAAATTTCTAGCTCTAACACAATCACTGGGTGACCATGGGGGCAAGTTACCTACCTTCTTTCTGCCTCAGTTCCTTGATCTGAAATGCAGTGCTAAAATATATACCCCAAAGCATGGCTCTGAGGGTAAATTTTAAAATCTGGGAGCACATCTAACATACCACCCAGCAACTAGTAGCTCCAAGAGAAGCTACTCTCCCTTCCCTCAAGGTGATCTGAGGTGAGTGGCTCAAAATCCAACACCCTTTCCAGCACGCTTTTCTGCTTCTCTAAATATGTACAAATAAGACGTAAAGTGTTAGGTACACCGGGGGTGTGAGGGACATGCCACAGAAGCCCTGTCCGCTTTCCAGGGAATCTGCCCGGGGAGCTTCTGTGTTTCATAACCTGTGGGTCTGGAGAGCCTCTGGCCCAGCAGGGCGGCAGGGGCTCTCCCTGGTGTTGACGGCACGACTGTGAGAGTACAGATGAGTAATCCTTTCTGGGAGGAAAGCAGATATAGCCGCCTGGAAAGCACACGTTCGGGGAGGCTTAGTACGAGAAAGAGCTTAGATGAGCAGAGACCACCAACCCGGGTGTGTGATGCAGAGCCTGCGGAATGCGGCCGAAGGCAGTCCAGCGGCCGTCCTCATCATGCTCCACAGCCCTCTGAGCCCTGGCAGCTGTTACTGTGACTGATGCATGACACCCTGACCTTTGCTGACACTGTCCTTCCTTCTTGTTTTTCATCCCCTGCTATCCCTGTTTTCCACATACATGTGGGTGGCATATAGCTCTATGGTACTGCTTGGGGAAAAAATCTCAGTCTCCCTGATACTTGTCCTAGGACTGCAATGAACCACTTGTTCAGAAAATTGATAGAAACTCTCATTCTGGTAAAACACTGCCTGCTTCTCTGCAAAAGTTCCTCCCCTGCACCAGCCACTCTCCTGATGCCTTTAAAGGAGGGTCAGATTCTTCAGTCTCTTTCCCATCCATGAGGAAGCTCCCTTATGTTTTAGAAAGCACTTTCATATCTGGTACTTCATTTGTGCCTCACGACAGCCCTTTGGAGGAAGCAACCCAAGTTATTTCCTTTCCACTGCAGAATAAAGTGAGGTTCAGAGTGACCTCCTGAATTGCCCAAGGTTCTACAGCAAAGTAGGTGGCTGTCAAAATTAGAACTTGAGTCTACTGAAAACCAGCCCATTGCCTTACCCTGTGCCAGCTCTCGAGTCCACAGATATCTCTCTATGGCTCCTACTGCTTAACAATCTGTTCTTTCCTAATGTGTACTTATGCCAGAAAGCCTTCCAGCAGGAAGAGCTCTCTCCTGTACTCACCATATTCTATGAGATTGAATTGAGGAAAGGGAGCACATGAGCCAAATGGACTACATGAGGTAGCTTTGAGAATCAGTTTGAGCATCATATCTAGGAAGCTGTGTCTAACATCCTCAATCTGGGATTGCATCCCTTCCCTCTGTATGTTCTCACAGCGCCCTGTGCACACATTTGCACTGTATTTAAATCATTTACTTTTGCATTTATGTCTCTCCCTTACATGTAAGATTCTTGAGTTCAGGGACCATGTCTTATTCATCTTTTTATTTTCTGGTACCTGAACATGGTAAATAAAAATATTTAATTGGATGATTGATTGAATATAAAATAATGTGGTCAATGGTAGTGAGAGTCAAAAGGTATCTAAAAGTTACTACACCTCGACCCTCATTTTACAGATGAGGATACTTCACTTAGAAAGTGAAGAGGACATAGTCAATAACAGAAAGAATAAGATGCAGGAACAGAACCACTTCTCCAAAGGCTTGTCTGTGCTACTCATTTCTGTGTTTCTACTGTAATGCTCAAGTTCTCTCTCCTTTCAAATAACCCTGTATGATCATATCTGAAGATAATAAAGAATACCCCAATCTAATTGCTGAAGGAGTCTCCCCTCCAGAAGTACATCTAAACATTCCACAGAAATGTTTACATATACTAGTCATCCAGACTGTGACTAAAGCCAGCTCTTTGGCTCGCCCTCTGTAATCTCACAGACACTTTTGTGAGCAACTCATCCTCTCCCCTTGCTGATTCCCCTAATCATGGACATGTTCTTCTGCCATTCCCCAAGCATGGAGCATGAGAGCATGAGGTGCAACACATTTACCAAAGACATGCAGATAGCAAAAGGGAATGGGAAAGCCAGATGAGGACACTGAACATTGGTTATTAGCCAACAATGCTTCCTGGAGCCTGCGTGCCAAATCACATCAGAAAGGGGCTATGGCTTCTGTGTTTGTCCTCAGCTCCTGGCTGGCTTTCCACCACACTGTGAGGGTCTGTACCAGATCCTTTCCCTGAGTATCAGTTCCTTACCCCCAATTTCTGTCCTTTAATTCTGCAAGAGGAAATCTAAAATGAACTTTTAATATAGAAAGGAAAAATCTTCAAGAAGATGCATCTCATCCTCCCAACTTCCATGATTCATTAAGCAAAATCTGTTAAGGCAGGTCTGAGGAATTTGCATTTGTATCCCTTTACCACTATTGGCTGCCCAAAGACAAAAGAGTAGGTACTTATGTTCATAACCAAAACTTTCTCAGAAGAGAGAGTAGTGTGCCTGAAAGAAAAGTCCTTCTTTATTGAATCACAGTAAGAAAATTCACAGTAAGCTTAGATTACCTATTCCATTTCCTGTCAATCAGACATTCAGCTGTCCAGCCCCAGAGCACTTTTCTGAAAACTTGGATGCTCTCTGACCAGGTACAGATAGCTGATGGCAAATATTTGGGATCCTTGTGTATTATTAACAATAATTAACATTTATTGAGTGGGTACTATATGCCAAGCACTGTGCTTAGCACTGTACAAGCATTTCTATTTAATCCTTCCAAAATCCTATGAGAAAGGAACAATGATGCATTCTGGGTGTGGTTTAGGGTGTGGCAGTTTTGGTGCCCAAATCCTACCATTCATTCCTCCTCTCCTTTAGAGTTCCCAGCCAAAGAGCATATTCACCAAAGAATTAGCAGCCAAATAGGAAAGAAACTGCTGATATTAATAATGTCTGGGAAAGCCCACAAAGGAAAACTCTTATGAAACAAAACTGGAGAACACAGCTGAGGCCTGAGGCTTAGGAGAAGCAGACCCAGTGTCTACTCATCCAGCCTTCAGCTTAAATAAAGGCTAGAACAAAGTACAGAGTGTGGTCAGCTTCCTAAACAGATGCCAAGGGTGGAAAAAAGGGTCATGAAATTTGACTTTAAGACATTGCATTCTGCCCAGTGATCCTCTTAAGTTCTGATCAATTACATGAACAATCCCTGCTCCCTAGGAAAATTCCAGTGAGGTCAGACAAAGGACTGTGCTGTAAGAGAAGCAGTAGAATTGCCCTCACCATGGGTCAAGGCGAAGCAGTGAATACAGAGACTAAAGAGCCATCCATGTGTCCCCTTTCCCTATTTTGCATACGAGGAAACTACAGCTTAGTGAGGTTAAACACGTTCTTCACTATCAAATGGCTAGACAGTGGTCTTTGAGGATAGGCTCTTTGACTCCAAATCCTTCACTTTTCACAGCTGCCTAATGATACCACCTGCTGACTCTTGCTATCTTCTCATACATAGGACCTAAACTCTTTGAAATTTCTCCCCCATTATTTCTAGGAACCCCCAAGGACTAGCTCTCATTTTTGTTTATGAACTTGGCTTGCCTTTATCACATCACACCTGTCACTGCTTGTTTTCTCCTGTTCTAGAATCATTGAAGGTGTTACTATATGTGCGGCTGCTAACTTATTCTCCTTCATGGTGTTTGGAGACATATGGGGTTTCCCTAGGATCCATCTGTACCTCTGCTGGAAGCTACGTACTGCAAGTGTCAAGAGACCCAAGAGGTCTGCAGCCCTCTTGTACTAAATGCAGTTTGGCTTCTATGCAAAAGTAGGGACAATTCCTTCCTTCCTATTTCTTTGACATGGGCTCTGAGGAAGTGCCTCAGTGTGTTTGAGAGTTTTGGAGAAGTCTGTCCCGAAAGTTTCTGTTTGCAGAGTCCAACAGTGCCTATGAGACAGACCAGAATGATGATGACTGAGGCAGTGTGCTACTCAGTTATCCCTTTCCATTTTTGTGTCTGACGTTTTGAATCTAATGCCCTTGTAATCTATTTCTTGTGCCCATCCCCAACATTTCAAGAATTTATAAGGCATATCTTCATCCAAGAACAGATCTCCCTTTAATTCAATTGGATAGGCTTCTTAAGTCTTGAAATTACTCCACTCATCTTAGAGATAGTGACATGCCTCTCATTATTAATAGGCAAGAAAGGGGAAAATAAATGTGAAGGGACCATGTCGTTACTGGCCCTATAAGTGCTACTAACTCTCCTACACATCAGCCCTTGGGAACATCTGAAAGTCAGCCATGGGCAAGAGCCCCTCTCTTGGACAGTGGCTGAGGATTGGACTTCTGACTTACCAGAGTCTTCCCTACTGCTCATTCACTCTGTCTCTGTCACCTGAGTCGGCCCCCTGTCCTTCTAATGCTGACGTGTTTGGGGTGCCTCACTGGATAGATACACACTTCCCCCAAGCACACAATCAACTCTCACGGATGTAGTCACCTGTACTTCTGAATTAGAGAGTTTTCTAACATTTTCTTTTTGAGATGGACTCAGCATCTCATAGCCCTATAATAGGGAAAGGGTTATTATCTACTTCTAATATCTAATATTTGATTGCACATTTGTAAACAAATGAGCTGATTTGTAAACAAAAATAGAAAATGAAATTAATAACCCAGATTTCTGTTTTATCACACCAGCATGACTTAGAAAAGAAAAGGGTTATTTAATAAGTTCTTTCAATCCTCTTTTGCTAAGCACCTACTTTATGGAAGCTCTCGCCATGTAATGGTGATAGTGAGCCGGGAGAGCTGGGTAAGACACAGGACTTTAAAGAATACTAATAGAGAAATAGGTACTGAATTCTGTTCAAAATTGTGTATATGGGTACTTAATATGTACCAATAACAGGAGTGACTGCAATTGAAGGCAGTATGATGTAAGGGCCATTAAAATGTGTAAGAAGTTGCTTATTTCAGTTGGGGCAGCAGGAAGGATCTGGGAAATTTTGATTACATTTTGACACATGACAATTGGGGAAGGGTGTCATTCAACAATATAGTATTATTCTTGCAAGGAATCAAGTATTTATAAGTGGAGAGCTGAATTTGGTGTTCAGTTTGACCTGAATGTACAATTTGTTTAGAGAGAATAGTGAATATAAGCATAGACACACACTCTGGGGAAAGAAATTGAGAACTTGCTCTCTGATGCCAAAATATCAAACTCCATCTCAGAGGCAGTGGAAGAATCTTCGAAGTGTTCCAATCAAGAGAGCCCTGTGATTGGAAATTGATAGAAAATGATTTTAAGGAACCTACCGGCAGTGTGGAAAATAAAATGGGAGACAGACGAGGAAAGAGGCAAGGAGGGTAGTTGGAATTCTCTTTGAACAGCAGCCTAGCGGTCATGCAGAAGTGTACAAAAAAAACCCAAAACCAAAACCAAAACCTTGTGGGGTAAGCCTTTATAACAAATAACATCCACTTCTTGTTTTCTTCTTATAGAATTCATTTTATCTCATTGCAAACAGTTGGAAAAATACTGAAGAAAATAAAATTAATCCACAACTCCCCAATTAAAGGAATACAACAGTTCATATTTGTGTTTACTTACTTCTAATCTTTTGGTCTGTGTAATTGAATTTTCCAGGGTTAAGATTATTACACACATTTAATAGTGTTTTTAAACTTATTATTATAAGAATTTTCCATACGTGTTAGTTATTGTCTTAATCTTCTTTAAGAAAAATGATAGAAAATTGAATAGAAAAATTTTCTCAAGTGATTATAACTGTTAATCATGTTTTTTAAAAATTGAAAACTATGAAGGCACAAGAAAGAAAACAAAATTCATCTAAAACCATCATTTAAAGATAAGCAACATTGAGTATAGTTGAAGTACGTTTTCAGCATAAAAATACATTAAAAATTGGAATAATACTGTATAAAATGGTTTAGAACTTTTTTTTTTGCTTGTTATGAAAAGCATTTAGAAACAGCTAAAGGTTGTATAATATTACATCATAGAGATATATCATTATTTATTCATACCTGACAATAACTATAGTAATTTATTCATGATTCAGAGTCAAAACTACACTCAAAGGCAGATGCTTTCTTAATACCTTTATTACAAATCTAAAAAGAAAGTAACCAAGTATAAAAGATAGTAAGTTAGAGAGACACGAATAAGCGAATTTGAAAAAAATAGTAGGAAGGATTAAATAGAGATAAAATCAAATACCAATGGATTGGGAAACATAAAAACAATACCCTTAATAAATAAATGGAGTTGGCAACACTGCTCTTTGAAACTAACAACTTTTGGTTTTCAGTCTTGGATTCTTCTTTCAGCTCCACTGACAACTGTCTCTGGAAGATATCCTTAGTCAGGCCTAATTCCTGGCTTCCCTCACCCCACTCCATACCAGTGACTTTAAAGAAAAATATGCAGTTCATTTGATTGAGATTAAATAAATATATTGAGCTTCTGCAAAATTACGATGTTGTTATTTCAATTTAAAAATAATTTAGCCTAATTTAAAATATATCTTGGGAAAGTCAGATCTCATATATGAAAATTACATCTCAAAATTCCAAGAATACATTCCAGAATTATAGGCCCTTGCACATGCTGAAATCCTGGGGAAATGTCTCAAACTTTCTTCTTAGATTATTGCTGTGAGGAGCAAAATAAATGGGTGAATAGTCTTGTTTCACAGAGAAGCCAGCTGAAAAAGTAGCTTAGTCAAGGCATCATAACATGAGTCCATTGTCAAACTCCTGCTTTTGTATTGTTTCTCCATCACTTACTGCCCCATGGCCTTGGGTGAGCTAATCTCTCTGCACCTGTTTCTTCAACTGTAACATGAAACACTGAGGATGTTCTGCTTCCAAAAGACTCTGAAAGGCAGGAAGACAGAGTACCATTTTGAAAAGCATTTACCAGCAATCACTTTTAATGACTTTTACTGACCGAGACTTTCACCTTTTCTTCCTATCCTGGTTTTTTAAAAAAATCTTTACAAGCCTAGTCTGCTGAATTTATAAAATTAGATTTGGATAAGACACCAAGAACCAGCATAGTACAAAAGTACATTTGGAATCACGAAGGTGGTCCATGTGTATGATGTGACTTTTTTTTTAACTTTTTATTTTATATTGGAGTATAGTTGATTAACAGTGTTGTGATAGTTTCAGATGCACAGCAGAGGATTCAGTCATACATATACATGTATCTATTCTTTTTGATGTGACTTCTTGCTTCTTAATGTTTATCAGTTCATATTTCTCCACAACCTGACTCGAATCTTCTTTATTGAGATTATACTTTGAGATCGGGAATTTTTCTATGAGAAAAAGGCAGTCATGCCTAAATCTTCCTTATGTTTAACTGCAAGAAACTCATTCACTTGTTAGCCATTCTTTCAGTAAACATAAAATTTTGCTTGATTATTCATTTCATTAATGCTTTGCAAGATACAAAAATAAACAAGACATGGTTTCTGCCCTTAGGGCTTTTATAACTTAAAAGTGAGGGACTCAGTGCAAAGTCCAAAAGAAAATAGATATGGCTATTCAGAGAAAGGTTGCATCTGAATTTAAGCGGGGCTGCTTCTTTGGGAAAGTGATAATTGAGCTATAACTTGAAGAATCTAGGAGTGTAGGAGTTTTATGGGATGGGGGAGGGCATCCCTGATTGAAATGAGACAGGCCTCGAAAGCCTTGTTCCATTATTCTAGGTGGTGAGGGTGTCTTAGAGTCCTGTGAAAACTTGTAACATGATACAACCTGTGTTTTAGGAATATCTTTTTGGCCTCTTTGAGAGAGAGAAGGGGCAGGAAGGTGATGGTGGCATAGATCTCTCCCTACTAGGGCAGAGATGGGAGGGCCTGGAGAAGAGTGACGCTGTAGAGGGAAGTGAGGGGCCTGTGAGTCTCTGCATGGTTAACAAATACCACCCGCGGAAAGCTTTCTCTTTCATTAGTGCCATCTCAGAGATGCGAAACTCAGTTTGCTGGCATAGATACGCCTTTATTTACCTTCTCTAAAACAGCTAGCAGGTTCCATGCAAATGATATCTTCTTGGCATGTGAGATTGCTGAGACATTTTCTTTCCTCAGTGGGTAAATAGGCATGCTTGACTGAATCTGGGAAGTCTTGTTGCCTGACTACAGAAATGCTTTCCACAAAAGCTTTAGATGAGGCCATGTGCTCGTGTCTTTGTAATTGTCATCACTGTTGTAATAAACTCCAAACGTGGCACTCACTCTGGAATACACCCAACCCTCTGCCTAGCTGTAAGCTCGTGCGAGAAAACATCAGCACCAATCCCCATGGAAAGACTGCGAGTTTATTTGGCTCTAAGATTGGAAGCCAACTAATGCCTAAGCAATTTAGACAAAATGGCTATTTTTAACCACGGTACCAGTAGAACCATTTTTTTAAAAAGTCATTTACAGGGAAATAGTTGCAGTTTCTTTTAGGAGTGATCGGTTTTACCATGAGTAGTATAATGTTCCTGAGTATAGATTCATTATTTTTGAAGTTTGAGCCTTGCTCTTTTTTAAGTTTTCTTTCCGTGCCAACCCCCAGCTAATACTGTGTAGTGTTTAATGATTGATTTTGCTATATTTCTGTCTGATCTAAACTTAGAAATGAGCATAAGAAAGACAAAATAGACATAATTTATTTGTGTATTCATTCATTTCAAAAGACAATTAATGATTCTTTACTGAGTTCCAGGCATTGTACTAAATGCCAGATGTGGAGCTAAAATGGCCTTTGCCCTCCAGAGTTACATTTTCACAAGAGTCTAAGGCATACACACAAATACCTCTGCTATAATTCCTAAAGTTATGTGGGTCTATGAGCAAAATATTTGAGCATAGAGAATATTTATTCCGTTAGAAGAATGCAAAAGATATTCAGAGAAGATATGATATTTTAGATGGGTCTAAGAAATGAGTGGGGTTTGAACAGGTAGAAATGGAAAAAAAAATTTCAGAATGAAGAAATAGCACGAAGAAGTGAAAGTGCAAAGTGTGTTTAGGAAGGCAGCATGGGCAGGTAGGAAGAGCATGGAGATAACCTTGGTGTCTGAGCCCTACTCACCCCTCTGAGAGCTGGGGGTCCTTGAGCAAGCTGCCCAGCCTCTCTTGAAAACTGAGATAATACCTATCTCGAAGTGTATTATTTGATTAGATGGGATAATATATATAAAGCACCCGGCACCCTGAGACTATTAGGTAAATGTAGTCCAATGCTATTCCAGTGGGCTGCATGTTTCCTTGAGGCAGAGTATAGGATGTGTGGATGAGAGTGGAGAGGGACCTAAGATTGGAAATATTCATTGGGACCAAATCAAGTAAAGGTGAGTAATTTAGATTTTATTCTGAAGGTAATCAGCAATCATTTACTTTTGAAGCAGGTCTTGGCCAAGGTCAGATTATTGTCCTACAGAGATCAGACCGGGACAGGGAAGAGAGTAGATTGAGGGAGGGTGAAGCTAAGCTTCGATTGGAAGACTATTGAAGTGATCCAAGTCAGAGAAGCTGGCATTTAAACTCTGCACTGGCTGTGTGTTACAAGGGGGAATGGACCCGCAAGAAATGTCATGCACCCCCAGAGACCAGGTTGACAGGGTTTAGTGACTACTGAACGTGGAAGTAAAAAATCCCAAGTTATCTCACAGGGAAAATCTGAGAAGTGTAGGCAACTTTGTATTTTCTTCTGCAGTAGCACCAATACATCTGCTTACTTGTCCAGCTGCTTGGAACTGGAAGAAGCTAAATCCACATCGAGAGGAACATGGCTATTTTCTGCTGCTAAGTCATTCCTAGGTGCGTGGGAGTGTAGAAAGAATTTAATTGTGCCCGCTCCTAAACCCTTGGTATTTATTGACAAGTTCTTGGCTTATTGGGAGAGGGAGTTGAATCAAGAAACTAAACTCAGAAACAAGAAGTGATCTACTTGAGAATCAGAGTATACAAACCACCAAAGCCAGAACTCAGACCCAGTTTTTTTATTCTTAACCCTTCGCACTCTTTTTTTGTACTCCCTTGAAATGAGAAATGGCTGAGAATGCAAACAGGCATCTCTAATCGCTGAGGGGTGAGCATTAACTTTGTCCACCTCCACCTGCACAGAGATGAATCGCTTAGCTTCTCCTTTGAAGCTTAAATGCCAGTTAAAGGTCAATCAAGTGGAGCCAAAACACCTTGTAGTTTATGTGTAAATTAATATATGTAAATTAATAGTAAAAATTAGTTGATTTATGAAAAAAAAATACAAACCTACAGGGGCACATTGCTGGAGTCAAATCAGGCAAAATGATTCTTTAGTTTTCTTACTTTTGATAACAATTTCATGAGGACTTTGTTAAAAATGAACTACAGGTTCCAATTAGAATTAGTTCGAGGATTATTCTCCATGGAATGGGAAATGTTAATTCCCCCAAATCTGAGGTATATGAGCAGCAGAACTATTATTAACACACATTTAAAGTTAAAGTCTCCTGTTCATTACAGTAACACATCGTTTATCCTTTTTGCTTGGCAACAAAATATTATATAAAACATAATTCTAAATTATTTATACTTATCTTTTTAAGTGCCATTTAAACAAACATTTTGAGTGTTAACTATTTTACCTATTTCTTACATGGTATATTTGGGAACCATTCAAACTAACTGGGTTGAAATCATCATTATTAATATAGATTCACCAAATTGTATATCTGGAAGTGTCCTTAGATATGACCTACTACTGTGATTCCCTATGTGATGAATTATATGTAGTGTGGTCGTGCGACCTTCCAGTGAGATAGTTAGAATGAATAGAGACATGCTGGGGGCCTGTAGTCCAAAGGTGGAGGTATTTATTGTATCCTAAGGGAGCTAAGAGTATTTAATGTAATGCAGAAGAAAATTTTAAAAGTGGGCCAAATGCAAAGTGCAAAACAAAACAAAACAAACCATTGCTGTCCAGGGCAGAGAAGAAAGAAGTAGACTTGAGAAAAAAAAAGAGATCTGGGTTCTAACTCCAGTTCTGTCACTGCCTTGGGTTAAGTCTCTGTCTGGGGTTGTTGTTGTTCTTTTTCTTTGTTTGTTTGCTTCAGTTACCTCATTTGTAACCAGATGACCAATGTGAGTGTCCTTTTCAGGTCTGACCTATGATTGTGTGATTCTTCTGTTGAGGGTAAGTTACTTTAAACAAAATCCAGGATAGCCTGAGTGATGAGTAGCCCGATGTAACTCGGAAAATCAAACATTCAAATTAACTATCATTTCAACCTGTTTTTTATTTTAAAGTGACATTTAGTGAGCATTTACTAAGTGCCAGAGTATGTGCAAAGCACATTAAATGAGTTTGCTCATTAAATCTTTCAACTCTATGAAGTAGGTACTATTTGGTCTTAGTGACTTCTTAACATCATAGGATATTTTTGTCATGTATCTAATAGGAAATTTAAGCAGGCTTGCTAGTGTTACTGTAAGCAGGATGTGAATCCAAGACGGCCATCTGAAAGCATTACCAGAGCATCTTTCTTGACTAAAGAGAGCTCATTGGCCACACATGTCCCTGCCCTGACCAGTGGTACACCCTCCTGCCCCGAGTTACCAGTATCACTAGGTTGGAAACAAGCCTTAGGAAGTTTACATCATCCCTATATTTTTGAAGTTACTAAATGTGAAGAATGTCATGACCTCAGTGTCTCCTTGCTGAGCCAGATTCACAGCATCACCACCACCTGCTCTTCCAAAGGTTTCCATTAAATGCAGGTTTAAAAATAAGGGCTCTGAACTCTGTCTGGCTTTCTTTAGAGAAAAGGTGTAAGTCTGGTTGGAGTGTTTAAGAAATTCCAGGGTGATGCAGTGGAAAGAACTTGTCTCAGCTCTGCCACATGACCTTGGACAAGTCAACCACACAGGCTTTCCATTTCTTCATCTCTAAAGCGCAGGTTGAATAAGGCAATGTGATTGGAGAAGAAGGAATCTGGATTAGATTATGTGTCAGTTTATCCATCTTTAACATCCACACAAAATCTTTAAAAACTAAAATGCACAGTACTTGGTAAAACATGGACTGACTAAAGAAATGCTTAAAGTGGGTAATTAAAAACTTTTAAATCCCCTTTGTATTCTCCTCCTTCCCCTTCCATTTTTTCCTTTCCTTTCTTCCTTCCTTTTTTTTTTTTTTTTTTTTTTGCCTTTTTCCCACCCGGGCACTACTCTCGATGATAGGGATACAGTTGTGAATAAAACAGACAAGGTGACTCCAGTCATGGGACACGCATTCTGGTGGGGGGTGGGGAAACATAACAAGTAACCCAATAAATAAATAATTGAAAGGTATGATAGGGGGCCCTGAAGAGAAGACAATGGGAAAATGGATTTAAAAGTACTGGTTGCAATAGGGACTTTTACTTTTTAGAGAGGGTGGTTGGGATGGGTTTCTCTGAAGAGGTAGCATTTTACTGGAGATCTGAATGGTGAAACCGAGCTGGCATTTTTCTGAGAGGAGAACATCACTGACAGAAGACAGGGCACATGCAAAGGAGCTGAGGAAGGCATGAGCACGGCCAGTTCAAAGAACAGAAAGAAGGCCTAAGGTCAGGAGCATGGTGAACATGAAAGGCAGTGGAAGGAATGAGATCAGAGAGGTGGGCCGGGCCATGCAGAACCTGGAAAGGAGTTTGGTTTTTATTCCAAGAGTACCTGAAAATCATTGAAGTGTTTTATGTAGCGGTATGATATATTTTACATTTTCGAGCTACTGTTCTAACTGCAATGGATTATAAGGGGCAAGAGTAGAAGCAGAAAGACAAGTTAGAAAAAAAAATAAAATGAGTGGTTCAGGATTACTCAAAATGCAAGAACCTGGGAAAGGTTGTTGGAAGAAGTGAAACTTGAACAGGGACCTGGTTTGAATGCATCCGGTAACCCGTTTTCTTTGAGGGCAACTCTATCTCTCAGAAACTACATGCTGAGTCAATCACAGTATACAGTAAGTGCTCAGTAGGTATGATTTCTCCCATTTTTGCCCTGTAGTGTTCATGTATCTGTCCTAGAGTCATCCTTTGTGGTCACACATGGTGATTCAAGGACTCTAATTAAAACCCACTGAGTGTACAAAGACTGACTGAACATTTCAGTTTCCTTTAATCAGCCTAATTGTGTACAACTTTATACTCATTTAGTGACAGAGCCATTACTGCTCCCCCACAGCCTAATTACCACAGGTGTGCAATTCTTGTTACACACATGCTAGGATTGTGCTGTGATTAAGCGGTTATGCTGCCTTGCCTCTCCATACAGAGGGAGAAGGCTCTGGGTGTTGGTGGCTTTAGCCTGCTAGTTGCTAGAGAAAGAAGAATGTCCCTTAAGCTAAACCAAGTGGATTGGCCTTAACTGGCATCAGTCACAGGATGACCATAAGACAGGCTGTTCTAGGTGAAAAGGGGCATGGTTCAACCCTATGGACGCAGTTGGTGTTCTGGAAAGCAAAGTAGCTAGGCAAGAGCCCAGGGCCCTATAGCTGCATTACAGCTCTACTGGGAGACTAGGTGGGCAGTGGGAAATCTCTAGGTCCATTCATATTGCTGCTAATGTCAGGGCTATAATTTTTCAGAGCCTGTTAACTAATAGAATTGTCAGATATCTGTACTATATAAGCTCGACTTTTTTTCTGTTTCTCGTCCTTTGTGCTCTTCCAATTAGCCTTTAGTAGTAGTAAAGTCATTCTGAACAATTCTGGCTTATCCCAGCTATTTAGCAGGGTAGCAAGAGTTGAGGTATGGAACGACATTTGGCCTAGAACATTGACGAGAAGGTACCTCATCTCTGAAACGTGGCATTAGGAAGGAAGGTGTCAGCAAGAGTCCCCAAGGGCACGGGGGTGGACTAATGCTGAGAGAATTTGGTGATCCTTTTCTCTGTTCCTTTCCAGGTAAAGGTTCTGCTTTGATTCTTACACCTTGTGTTTTGCTTTATGTAAGTGAAGACCTTTCCCTTACAACCTCACCATCCTGGTCCATCTTCTAAACAGACGCTCCAATTTGGTTCTTTTCAAAAGTGAGGTCAGCAATAGCTGGGGGCTGCTAGAGATGCACATTCTTAGACCCTAGTCAGACCTTGTGAATGTGGCACTCTTGGGGTTAGGGCCTGGCGATTTCTGTTGAACACGCCACTCCAGACGATTCTAAAATACATTAAAGTTCAAAAATCCCTGCTCAAATTGGTCCTAAAATGAGGACTGTAGAAGAGTTCCACACGTCACCTGGGTGAGGGGGAGCGAGGCTTACTTCACTTAGTATGATAATCTCTAGGCCCATTCATGTTGCTGCTAATGTCTTTATTTTCATCCTTTTTTGTGGCTGATATCACATTGTGTATATTTACCACATCCTCTTTATCCATTTATCTGTTGATGAACACTTAAGTTGCTTTCATGTCTTGGCTGTTGTGGTGGAAAACAGTATGGAGGTTCCTTAAAAGACTAAAAAAAGGGTTACCCTATGAACCAGCAACCTCACTGCTGGGCAAAAGACAAAAGCTCTAATTCAAAAAGATACGTTCACCTCAACGTTCATAGTGGTGCTTGTTACAATGAAATAATGCTATTATACTTTGAACATTGGGGAAACTTATGGTTACCGAAAGGGAAGGGATGGAGGGAGAAACTGGGAGTATGGGATTAACAAATGCATGCTACCATATCTAAAATAAACAATAAGGATTTACTGTATAGCACAGGGAACTATAGTCAACAATCTTGAAATAAACCACAATGGAAAATAATAGAAAAAAAGAATGTAGATATATATGTATACGTGTATAACAGAATCACTTTGTTGCACACCTGAAACTAATGCAATACTGTACATCAACTATACTTTAATAAACAATTAAATTAAAAAATCATGTTTCCAAATGATACATACTCATATGGGAAAATATATACTAAAAAATTCAGCAGCAAAATATAAACTGATATATTTGAAATAGTTCTGGTGTTATAAACAAATATGACTAGAGATTGTATTGATAGGGTGTGTAGGTACAGAAAAAATAGAAGGGAATGTACCCACACTTTTAAAGTGGCTTAATCTCAGAGTAATAGTCTCATGGTGACTTTTCCTCTTGCTTTCCTTTCTTATTCAACATTTTTTTCAATGAATTAATTTTTTCCAACTTCATTATTTAAAAAGAAAAAAAAAAAAAAGCTCATCAGTGCATATCTTTTCAAGCATACCCATGCTGGTTCCTTATTTCAATCTTAGTATTCAACTGATGGATAAACTCAGGAAACCCAACCTCTCTATGCCCTTGTGTCCTCCATCCTTATCTGGGATACTAATCCATGAATGCAAAGTGGTTTATTTGCATAAAGAACTCTGTCCATATTAAGAATCATTATTAAGTATGATTATTAACTGTGAAATTTCTTGCTTCCAGTTATATGTCTCAGCACTATTAAATTCTAAGAGACGAAGGTCGAACTATATTTTTCATCAAACAAATCCTAAGTTGCTGTGTTTTTGCATATTTATTCTTAATTTATACAACAGCAACAGAAGACTATTTTAGGGGATTATCAGGAGATTCCCACTCATGATTTCCTAAACAAGTTCTTTTCTTTTTCAACATGGCTTAGCTAAAGAGGAATGTTTTCTTCACCCAAATTTTAAGAAATATATGTAAAAACTGTTGTTCAATATCAAATAATAAGAATTAGAATAGTATTAATAATAAGCATTATTATCAAGAGAAATGTTAATGTCTACAGCTGTGCCTCATCCATTAAAGACAAAGAGGGAACAAGAAAAAAGACAACTGTGAACTACTGGGAATATATTCATTCGTTAACTCAAAAAATATTCATTGAGTGCCTACTGTGTGCAAGAGACTGTGCTAGACATTGCTGTGAAAGCACATCCTGAGGTTTATAGCCTAAACAGAAAAGTTATGAAACATTATTGGACGTTAGCCATTGGAACTCAAACGGAAGTAAAAAAGGAAATTGGATCAGAAGAGAGTTATAGGTCAATGGTTATGAGCATTTAGAAGAGAAATGTACATTGCCATTGAGATTTAAAATTTTTTTGGAATTCATTCTTGGAGAGATGATGAAGGGGAGATCTTTCCAAAAGCAGCATATGCAAGGGCTTTGGGACGGGAAATGTCACATACATGGGAAACACAAATGGTTTTCTTTTGCTAGAGAATATATCCTCCCTTAGAGTGCTAATTGAAGATTTACCAGTCTAGAACAGCATATAGTCAGACCTCAGTACATAGGGACGCTTTTGATTACTATACTTGGAGTAGATCTGTTTGGGGGAGAAGAGAAATATAGTCTGGCTGCCCTGAAGACTGCTTCTGCCCATCCATACATTCCCCGAGCCTCAAATCCACCAACCAAGCAAACAATTGAAATTCAACTTGACAAATCCTAAAAATGAATATATTTTTAAAGTACATTCTCTTCAGTAGGTTGTGGAGGGATTTCCATGGTCCACACGCTGAAATTTCCAGAAACGTTCTGACTATTGCTCCCTTTCTGCTATGTCTGCCCTCTTTTTGTGATGAGGGCCCCTCCTCACCAGAAGAGTGAGGAAGAAGTGAAGTCTTCATGGCCCCTTCCCCCAGCCTAGAGCAGGAATTCCACTCCAGCAGACTTTCCCATCATTCCCATGGTACTCTGGTGAATTCTCCAGGGAAGGAGCAGACAGAGAGGTAGAAGAAGGAAATGGGGAGTTGACAAACGTTCCTTCTGAGATGTGCTAGGCAGAGCCCCAAGGGCTTACACTGTGTTACTTCTTCAGTCCTCCCATCATGTGGTAGGTGGGGTGGCTGAGACCCAAACTCACCCCCATCTTATTTCAGAACACTTCTTAAAGAGCTAAATGAGGAATGAGAGTTTGGGGGTAGAGAACTTGACAGAAAATTGCTGTGAAGGGAGAACAAAATTTGAGGACTGCTTTTTTTTAAGATGTTGAATATACTAATCAGTGATAATCTCTGACCTTTCACAGAGAACAGTAGAAGGATAAATAAGGAAGAGTAACATAGGAGGCCAGCAAAGGAGCTGAGGATTATAGTTGTGATGGTTTTTCCAGGAGTTTAGATGCTAAGGAGAGGTGGGTTTGGCAGGGCAGCAATGCCGAAGGAAGGTTTGTCACCACTGTTTTCAGATGGGACAGATGGGTCTCCTTTGTGAGCCCAGGGAAGAATTCAGACCCCCTGAAACAGTGTTTCTCAATCTAGGCTGTAAATTAGAATTCTGCAGGCATTTAAAAACCACAAATGCCCACCGCTACCCCAGCTCCTCTTGTAATGGGTCAGGGGTCAAACCAGGCCTTAAGTCTCTTCCTTTTTTTTTTTTTTTTGTAGAAGGGAAAATTTTAAAGACATTCAGAAGCAAATATAAATTATCTTCATGACATTCACTTAAGGACACATT
Source organism: Hippopotamus amphibius kiboko (assembly GCF_030028045.1). Lineage (NCBI taxonomy): Eukaryota > Metazoa > Chordata > Mammalia > Artiodactyla > Hippopotamidae > Hippopotamus > Hippopotamus amphibius. Next base: position 164,138,966 of record NC_080191.1, read on the forward strand.
TTAAGATACAATTCAGTCTATTCCAAAGCTTCCTACATAATTCTAATGTACAGTCAAGGTTGAGAACTCTGATTTAAAGAGGTTGAAGGATCAAACGAAAGAGGAAATAATAACAAAAAGAGTGAAATATTTATGAGCAAAATAACCAAAATTTTCTGATATTTATCAGAAATTTCATATATGTCAAAAACACCTATACAATCCAAAAATACTTGTTTTCATTTTTATTTCAGTAGTATTCCTGATGGTTAAAAATTGTTTAAAAGAGAATATGACAAGATAACAGATGTCTTTGGGTAATTGTATATAGGTGAAGTTTTTTTCTGTTTCTTTATATTTGATGGTTTTTCCAAAACAGATTTAGAATGTGCTAATTTTATCAGAAGATATAAATAAAACACAAAACAAAAATCTGCATACTGAATTATTTTACCTACATTCTATAGCAATATATACCTATAATTACATGATAATTTGAGAGAAATATTCACTTAAGAAAAGATCCTTTAAACATAATAGCAATTCAAACTTTAAAAAAATTTCACCATTGACTTCAGATATTATTTGCCTTTCTTAATAAAGAAATCTACTCGCATGGTCACCAAAGGGTATTGACCTCTGAGTAATTTCTGGGCATTGTTTTTACTTACAGCTGCTGGAGGTTGGTACTTTGATTAGTCCTGTCTAATAAGTGAGGAAACAAAGGCACAAATGGGTTAATTACCTTGCCTAAGATTAAGAGGCTACAAAATAGCAGAGGTAAGATTGGATCTCAGTCTCGCTCCGAGGCCTAGACTGTGTGCGGTACTACCTGCTGATGCACCCACTTGAGTTTTGGAAATCTTCAGAACTCAGGTACATCTGGGAGGTCAGTTACCATATCATTAGGCAGTATTGCCAACTTACTTTAATGGATTAGCAAGCGCCTAGCTATGCATATTACTGGGTACTCAACAAAGCTCCTTATCTGAAAGAATCCTAAGTAACAGGAACATCAAATCTACAATAGTTAATGAATCTTAAACCAATCACGCTTTGGATATTCAATGTAGAGAGTTCTAAGTTATTTTCTACTTAAATAACAACAATCCCAGGAGGTGGTGGTGATCTGTCCTCATTAGCCCTCACTTTAGTTTAATGCCCATTAGTGACAACGGAGATAAATTTTATAGGTGCTAATTGACCCTGCAGGAAGCCTTTGAAGTTCTCCCACTGGCTTAGGACTTCTCTGAAGTTTTGTTTTAGCTAGAATGTTGGGTCAAAGACCTGGGAAAAATGCATCTTAGAGAAATAAATACAGATATCAAACCTTTGCACTATATGAGTAATTGTAAACCTGTGGTTTAGTGACTGTAACCAAAACAAACCCGAACAGAAATTGACATGAAGGGACTCCTCAAATTGCTCTAAAATTTTCTGAGGAAGGACATCAGATTTTTGTGTGTGTTGCCACTCTGTTCCTGTAACATTACCAAGAGAGGAAAAAACAGCCTGCATATTTATAGAGCTCTAAAGCTTTCACAACTCATTTGATTCACATAAAAACACCATGAATATATGTGAAGCTCAGGAAGGTAAAGTAACTTCCCCAAGGTTTCTCTGCCAATGAATAGAGAAATTGGAAACCGTTCAGACAAGTGGTGCTCTATTCTTGAGCTGGAGAAGTTGAGTCAGAATTCAACTTAGTAGGGAGAGGAGATCCAGGTCTAATCATGAATGACATATTGAGGAAGTGAAGAGTTAAAAACAAGAAAAGTACACTGGACCAGAGGTTGTATTTCTAGTTAAGCCCCATGTTGACTAATATCCAGTCAAAAGGCCTGATGTGAACAGAATAAAAGCATATGCAAGAGTCTGCCATCGGACTCAGGAATGATTCCAAGTTTGCTTTTGATTTATCTGCTTCCTCCCTCTCTGGTCATCAGCTCTCTATCATCTAGAAGTTGTTGAATTTGGGAGATGACGAAAAGCAGAGCCCTAGGGAGGCTGGTATACTCAGCAAGTTACCAAAAAAGTGCACTAGGTGCAAGGACTCTGACAGGGACTCAAGTGATAGTGGTGTCTGGGTGTCAAGGATGAGACAGAAAGCGAGTTACTAACACAAGGACACAATGTCAAGTTTAGGCTGGCGGTGAGTGTCCCTTGAGGTAATACTCCAAGGCATTGAACTAGACCTAAATCAACCATATGGCGAGGGTCAGGACCAATGCCAGAGCTCTGAGCAGGGCTGAGTCTGTACACTGTAGGTAGGGGTGGGGCTTTCAAAAGCTGGTGACAGTAGGGTAAACGACTAAGTGTGATATCATTCAGGCGCCTTCCACATTGTGGGCGTATCTGCAAAATAAATCTTCATTAAATGCAAAAGTGGGCTCCTTTTCTAAAACTTGCTAGGTTTCCAAATTTAATCTTACATTTCAATTTAGCATTATTTAAAAAAATGTTTTTAAGTGGAACTCCCTGAGGCAAAGAAGTAGGGAAAACTGACAACTACTGAGCTCCTCTGACTGGGGATAGTGCCTGGCAATTCCATATTTCACTTGATAGAGCAGGGTCACGTGGGCTTAACTCTAGTGTCAGAAAGATGATGTAGGTATAGAAATATATTTTTTAAAAAATATCAAAGTTATCTGGGTATGGCCAGGTTTCTAAGGGTAGTAAAATGCTGTTCCCCAGGGTCAAAGGAGCTCACTTTAGTGGTAGATGGGCATTCTTGGTGAAAAAAGGAAGCCAAGTAGGAGGGGAGAATGGGAACAGGCAGCTAGCTTACCAGCAGTTAGCCTGCTGAAAGTTCCACCCCGGCTCTTGAAGTTTATGATAGGAAAGATGGCTTTAAAACCCTGTCCCAGCAGAATCATCACTAGTTGAAAGTCTCCTAGAGAAGAAGAGAGAGGATGGATAATGATACTCTGGAATGGTGTAGAATTGACTTTGCCCGTGGGAGGGAGAGACATGGCTTGGTTTCATTGTAACTATGCCTGAAACCAGAAGACTAGAAAGGGTGCCCCTTCATGGCCACTTCCATCTGCCAGATTTTTTATGCAGAATCCCTCCTCTTTTATCCTTTGGAATATTGGAAAACTTTCAAAAGGCAAGTAACCTTAGCACATTCTGTGTCTTTTGAGAACTGTGGATGAAAGGGACACATAAATTTCGATTATGATTACTTCTGTGCAGTAATTTTAGTTGGATTTCTCTGACACACCTTCTCCTTTGTAATATTTTTCTGGGACCATGTTTATGTGTGAGAGTGTGTGTGTGTCTAAGTGGCTTTGACCCTAGGGCTCTCTTTGATTTATAGGCAGCTCTATAAGTTATGCTGGGCTGGGTTCAGAGCCTGTTTGTTCTGGCATCCCAATAAAGCCTTTCTTCCCATGGCAACGCCGGCCTACGAAGCAAAGCCTAAGGGGAAACACAGTTTTCGGTGCCAGAATGAGGCAAGAGCACTTTTGGGGTGCTATTTTGCTGGGTGGTGTATTATTTCTCAAGCAACCTCTCTCATGGAAAATGAAAAAAACTTCAGGGTTGGAATATTACTATGAGAAGCAGTAATCTTGGTTTTCCTCAAACAAATTGAGTGATCTTGTGAGACTTATTTAGTTTGGTGTGTGCAGAATGGGTGGGGTGGTTCAATTTGCCCTCTGCACAGTGGCAAGACTGTGGGGCATGACCCCTATGGGTAGACCCAACATAGGCACATCTCCTTTCAAATATTCTTCCATTTCATATTCTAGAGGTCAAAGTTGAAGTCCAAGGTTAATTCTGGCCTGTCACTGACACCCTCCTCTGCTTCCTTTCAGAAGAAACCTGTGCTTCTTGGTTGTGACTGCACATCAGAATCCCTTGGGGAGCTTTCAAAAACACCAAAGTGCAGATTGCATCAGCAGAGGTTCTGATTTACTGGCATTGTAGGGGCAGGGCTTGGGCAACCAGTTTTCAAAGGTCTCCAGGGGATTTTGATGTACGGCTAACGTGCAGGACCACTGATCTGCTGCAATCACTTTGAAACTTCCTCAAGGTCATGGAGCAAATAGGTTGTCTTTTGACCACACATATTAACTCACAATTGATTAGAATGCCTATGTGTAGCTAATCGTGCTGTTATTATCTAACTAATTTTCAGGCTATTCACATAGTAAATCAGGCAATCTACAGCAGTTGGGTACCAAAATATAAGGTGCCAATGTCCACTGCTCTCTGCTTCAAAGCAGAATTGGCTGATTTGTCATAAAGAATGTGATTATGGCTGAGGGAGGAGGAAAAATAGTGGCAAAGTAGACTATACTGCCACACGCTTCTGCCTAAAGGACATCTCCTGACAACATATGTCATCTGCACTGGAAAGGTGACTCCTGGGTATTTTAATTGATTTATGCTTTGTATGGCCTGGTGATAAAAATTCCCTAGTGGGCTCAGTACTCCTACGCTCACTTCTTGATGGTTCAGGTAGGTGTGTACACGTCACAAAATGTGCGATGGTGGCAATTTTCTCAGCAAACTAGTTTGTACCAATGTGAATTTGGTACCCAGAAGCTCTCAGTTTATTGGTAGCTGTTTGTATTCAAAACCAGAAACCAAGACACATTTTATCTTTTGTTGTTTCTTCTATGTGATGTTCACTAAAAAAGAGAGTCATTTTTGGTAATGACTTCTTCTACCTCTTCAATGGATTTTAGTGCCAGATTCAGAGTACTGGAAGGGGTCAACCAGAAGTCCCAAAAGGAGACGCTTCACATTAATACTTGGCTTCTTGTTGCCTCTGTGCACGCTGGTCTGTGCTCTCAACAAACATACAGTTTCGCAAACAAAGGAGGGAACTCCCTGGAACTCCTACTGAGGCTGCCATTGTCTCTGCCTCCTTTTACCACTCTCCTTCACTGCATCTCCTTTGCCACTGATGATAATCCAGATATTTCCATATATGAATACATGAGTATTTAAAAAGTTATGTCACATTCCTATCTTACTGAATGGCAAAACTAGAAAGACTGTTAGAAAAATGCAGTGTAAAATCTCTCCTCTTTCCCTACCCTACCATTTGCTTCCATTTCACAGATGAAGTCATCAAGGATTATTGAAGTTAAATGATTTGCCCATAGTCATACAGTAAAATAAAACAGTAAAGCTGGGGTGAAATAATAGGATTCAAAATTTCAAGTCTACAATGTCTATCCATTTCACCCCATGACATGAAACAAATCATAATATAAAATTAATTAAATGCTAAGGCAAGAGTTCCAATATGCTCTTAGAGATCATCTCACATGCATAATATGTGTATATGAATCCTGTGTGCACAAACCTTCTTATTTAACTCTTGCTCCTCTGTTATACTAGAGGCAACAATCACCCTGGTAATCATCAGTCATTGAGTATAACGCAGAGAGCATTAAAGCTTGAAGGCACATTCAGCATCTCTGCTCCAGTATCCCTATTACCAGAAACATGTACACCTAGGAAAGGCAAGTGAATTCTCAACATCACTCCCACAATAAGGAAGATTTGCATAAAATAAGCAATCAATCCTGATGTATTTAGGCTTAATATTTTCAGAATTTCATGGTAAATATGGTTAATATTGTGAATACCAAGTATAACACGAGAGAAAAAGGGAAAACTTCTAACAAAAGCTGAAGCAATGTAACTGGAGCTTTCTTAGCGATAGCGGACAAAGCTCTTCTTCTCTTTACTTGTGAGCTCTACTGATTATCAAGCGGGGCATTAGAGCAGAGGACCTTTAAGGCTCTGCTTATGTCTGAATGAAACCTGTAAAGACCAAACAGTTGACTGTGATTTTACTGAATAAACGAAGGGGGAATCCTTATCCAGCTGTGTTTCACGTCAGAGGCATTTTTGCCAGGTTGCGGAGGGCTATGGAAGAAGGCAATAGGAAAGCAGAGATTTCATCCCTTGGGTGCATGAAAATGTGTGGGCTTTCCTTTTTTGCTTCTCTAGATAAAAGGTATGTGTGTCTCAAAAGTACAAGAACCAGAGAAGCTATTGAGGTTAAAAAAATTATATATGTCATACATATATTAAGTGTGTGGTGAATATTCTGTTTCCTTAAAAGGAAAGAGTCTTAGGAGAGCCTCTTTGTAAATAGCATCTTTGGAGGAAAAGGGCTACATGAATGCACAAAGTTCCCAAATGATAAATAACCTGAAGACTATGTTCTCACAGGCTCCCTTACCAAGGGTGATGAGGAAATGCCTCCTAATTTTCACACTAGGTGTGACTTGGACCCAGAGCTCTTGAGAAAAGAAGGTAGGTGTAACCTAGTCTGGATGACGGGTTCTTCATGGAGTTTTAAATGGCTGCAGGGGAGAAAGGGGAGATGGCAGCAGCCCCACCCGTGGTGCCCGAGCTCACACAGAGCTTATATGTCCCATGGAATTTTCTAGAAGGAAGAGTTCCTCAGGTGACCTGCAGAGCAGCTTTCAGGGTCAAAACGTCCCTACCATGTGGCTCACCACTTTTTCCAGCACAGATGAAAATGCACTTAAAGCACTGAATGCAAATCAGATACCCATGCCTCAGGTCCTCTTCCTTAGGACCAGCCATCCTAACAATTCAAGGACTTGTATTTTGGTTTCCTGAATACTGACGATAGGAAAAATAGGTGTTTTTTTTCTTCCCCTCAAAGCCTGGAAGAGTTTTTGACTTAGGAAGCCAAATTCATCTCCGTATTGTAGATGGGAGGGTGGGTGTAGGTGTTTGCTTTATGTTAGGATGACAAGCGGTGCATACCTTTCTGAGGCGAGGTCTGGGTGTACTGGGGTGTGTCCCAGAGGAAGTCAATGTTCAGAGTTTTATTTTTGTGTGTGTAAGCTATTCAGTTTAATTATACCCATGCTGCTAGCTCACTTTTGATTATTACTCTTATTCTTTTTAATATCCACTTCCCTTGGCTAAACATAGAGAAAAGATTCATTTATTATTTGAACAGCTTCACATTTATGATGCCTATTAGTTTGCAAAGCTGGAGACTCCACTGTAAATGTGCTGTGATAATACTCCAGGAAGATGAGCTCTAATCCAGCTTCTAGCTCGGGGCAGAGGAGCTTTGGAATTACTCAGAATTTAAAGGCACTTGACTGACATGAGGCAGGGGTGGGGGGAGGAGGATAAAACAGGGCAGGAGTGAGGGGACTGGGGACCAGGAGCAAGATAAGACAAATGAGACTGACAGTGCATATGTCTCTGTTCAGTTTTAAGTTGGTAAGGAGAATAACAGATTATACTTGACATCCTGAGAACAGCAGCTGTCAAAACTGTCAGTCAGTGGGAGATTGATTCCTTTCAATTACTTGTTGAACCAAGAAGTTAAGAGACAGAAAAGATCTATGAGGCCATCCCACTCACTTCAAGTCCCCCAACATTAGCACATTTACTTGTTAAAATCAGCATCTAAGGGCACAGGGCGAGTTTATTATTATTTTGTGTTGACATAAGAGAAAAGATGAGGAAGAACAACATCTAGTCAACCACTCCACTATTTCATTCATCTACTCAACAACCTTCCCTCCCACTTCCACCTGTAATGTAGCACTGACTCTGTGCTAAGCCAGGTGCTCAGTTCTGATGATACAAAGATACGCTAAGTGCTAAATGCTGGTCATTTGAAAATGGTAAGATTCAATCCCTGTCCTGAAGGAGCTCACCATCTTCTATGGGACTCAGATAGAGGAGCCAGTGATGCAAATGCACTGTGATGGGTTCACTCACTCGAGAGGTGTGTACCACATACTGATGTGAAACAAAAAAGAATGAGGTGGTCACACCTTATGGTATTCAGAGAAACCACCCCTTTCCAAAGTTAGAGCTTTTGAATTGGATCTTGCAGGAGGAGGAATAATCTTCTTACTCTTTGTTTCAACAGGGTCTGAACCTCTACCTTCAAGCCAAAAGACACCAAATAAGCAATCTCACTTTATTATCTCAGAGTTGGAAGCACCTTGGAGAAATAATCCAACTTCATCATAATCCTCTGGGAAAATTTAGGAAATACACATTTCAGAACTCTGATCTCCAACAGAATTTCTGTTTCGGTAGATCCAGAGGGGATTTCAAGAATCTGTACTTTCATGTAGTTCAGGAAGTAATTCTGATGTATGAGTACATTTGGGAATTACTATCAGACAATTATTCTTAAAATGTGGTCCCTGGACCAGCAACATCACCACAATCTGGGAACTTATTTGAAGTGAAAATGCTTGAGCCCTATCCCAGACCCATGGTATCAGAAATTCTGGGGGTGAGGTTCAGTAGTCTATAGTTTAACAAGCCTCCCAGATGATACTGTTGCAGGTCACATGTTCAGAACCCCCCTCTCTGAGGCAGCCAACCAGCTTATCAGAGGATATTCCAATATCATACAACTGAAGAGAGTTTACTGAATGGACTGTGTGTATAGTTATGGGCAATTCAAAAGAACCAACAAGGGATGCAGCAGCCCCAGAAGCAGCATTTGCAGTGGTTATCATCCCATGCCCAAAAGGGCCCAGGGAAGAAATGATGTTATAGGGATCTGATAAAAGATGGAATGTCAAAGAAGAATATGTAACAGGACCTGCCCCGTCTGTTCCTGACAGAAGTAAGGAGACCATGGTAGGACTGGAATAAATGTACAGTGTGTTCTCTTCTCTCACCTTCCAAATGCTTACCTGTGTCCTCCACTTTGCAAACCCAGCCTGAAGTTAAAGGACAACTGTGCCCAGGTGATAAAGTCTGGGGAGATCAGTTTCCCATGGCACAGAATACAGCAGAGAACTACAGAGAATGAATTAGGCACAGAAGCAGAAAACGAAGACTGACCAGCATACAAGCAGCCTCCCAGATTCTTCTCTCCTCCAACTCAACTGTCAGCATTACCTTTTCAACATTTTAAGTCACTTCTACTGTATCTATCTCCTGACTGCTTTGTCTACACAAAGTTTGGTGATAGGAAACTCACTATTACTAGGGAAGGGTAACTTGTTACTCTTCCTATTACTTGTATCCACTGTTCCATGTTTTTCTAGATGGAAGACCTCCAGTTCTTCGGCTGTTTGAAGATGCCCATCTCATCCCACCAATATCATTAATTCTTTGAATTAAACACCTGCAATTTCTTTTACCGTTCCTCTTCTGACAAAGTTTGGAGTATCTTCAAACCTGATTACCCTGTTCACAGTCCAATTTGCCATGTTCCTCCAGTTATAAAGATCTTCCTTGGCTTACAATGGGGTTACATTAGGATAAACCCATTATAAATTGAAAATATCCTAAGTCAAAAATTAACCTGCAGAACATTAGAACTTAGCCTAGCTTAACTTAACCATGTTCAGAACACTTAGGTTAGCATACAGTTGGGAAAAATCATCTAATGTAGGGCCTATTTTATGATAAAGTATTTTATTGAATACTATACTGAAAGTGAAAAACCAAATGGTTGCATGGGTACAGAACAGTTTTAAGTGTATTGGTTGTTTTGCCCTTATGATCCAATTGCTGACCAGGAGCTGTGGCTCGCTGCCACTGCCCAGCACAGCGGAGAGGATTGCACCACATACAGTTAACCCTGGAAAGATCAAAATCCAAAACACAAAGTACAGTTGCTGCTGAATGCGTATTGCTTTTGCGCCCTGGCAAAGTCGAGAAATTGTAAGTCGAGCCATCGTTAAGTCAGGGACCATCTGTACTTAGAAAACTCTCCTTCTTTATATCTCCCACAGAAATCTGCACAGACCAGTCTGATTCCATAAGCGTTTGCCCACTACCCAGTGCATGTCAGGTAATATGGTTAAACAAAGGAAGAGATTTCAAAGGCCCTAACTTCAGGCCCCTCACTGTAGGACCTATACATATGAAATGTTTCTAAATTGTATCTTGCTTCTCAGGAGCTACTAAAACTTAGATTTGCATTATTTCATGTATCTGTCTAACATTCTAGTGAAGTAGAACCAGTAACTAATATTATATCATATTTTACCTGGGGGCTACAATGTACGGTTAGATATTATCTTGCCAAGGTCACAGTAAATGGGAGTATAGCCCTGAGTCCTGCTGCTTCTCTGTTTTGGTCAATTGTGGCTTCAAAAGTTGAACCGCAGAAAGGATAAATGCATGTTATTTTGAGGAAGAGAGATATTACGTGTTGCTCCTTTCCATCTTGACTTCTGTAGTTTCAAGAGGCTTGTACCTCGATTTCTCTGCCACCAAAATAAAGAAGATTAATGCCTACTTTCTTCACAGAGCTTGAAAATGAACTAATTTGTGTTTTGAAGAGCCCAAACTATCCTTAAAATTATCTGAAAAGATGCAATTCATCACATCAATAACATGATGGGTTCAGAATCTTAGGGCTGGAAGATCTTTAGGGAAGTTTGGATCCAATCATCCTTAAATTTTTTAGCACCCAACCGAATCACCTGAATGGCTTCGAAAATTAGATTTCAGGCCTTCCTCTCAGCACTTCTGATTTAGTAGGTGAAGGGTGAGGCCTGAGAAGTCACATTTCTAACAAGTTCCCAGTCGATGCTGATATAGCTGGCCGGAGAACCACTGATCTAGACCACCCCTATATTTTAAAGATGAGATCACTGAAGCCCAGAGTAAGAAGGAAACTTGCCTAAGGAGACAGGGCCATGACCAAAAGCTGAGTCTTTCACTTCTCATTTCAAGTTTTCCTCCAGAATAAAACTGCTTCCCTCTTCTGAATGGCTATTTCATTTCTGTTATTCGTATCAGTTTTCAGTCACTGGTAGTACCAAGGCATTGCCTTCCTCCCAGTCTCCCCCAGATTGAAGACTGGGGTTTTACTGCACAAAAATGGCTTCAGGATAAGCCTCCTGTCTGCCTTTTAACCAGATCTCAGCCAACTAAACCCTCATAAAGAGAAAACCTGGAACCAATATTCCTTTTTTTTAGTTTTAAGAAAGGACTAGTGTGACTTAGTTTACTCCTGTCCGATGGCAGATGTCTGAAAACTGATTGGAAACTTGGAGAAATTCATTTACTCTCCCCATGTTTCTGTTCTCTCCATCTGTAAAACGGGGTCAGCTGTATTGTACCTCATGTGCAAATCTGTGTGCTGTGAGGTTTAGCGGGTAAGTGACTGCAAAACATGTTGCAGATGGATGTGTTATGGAGGAATGCTTCATATCAAAGCGAGATGTCATTTTCTTTCACTCTGCATCTGTAGTTTGTAAAACAAATGCTTCTAAATTCACAGTATTTTTCTCACATGTACTATTTTTTCCAGAGTGATATTTTCCCAAAGACTCATGCTGACTTAAGCTTCTGGAACCTTGTGGGTGGATCTGCTAAATTAAAGACTTGTATTTAAATTTTCTGCATAACACTGGTGGGCTGAATGCATCACAGTGACTGAAGAAAGTGGAAAAGATTTCTAGTCCTGAGGGGCATGAATAGAACTCTGTGGGTCAAGGATCTGTGAAGCCAACCAAATGTGAAGCCATTTCTCTACCTAAAGGCATAAACAGAAGCATCACTGGTACCCTGAAAAAACTTCAAATGTAGTAAAATATAAGGCTAGCTTGATGGATAATAGAAGGATAGATAGAGAGATACAGAGATCGATAGAGATTAGATATAGACATAAATATAGATCTAGATCTAGATCTAGATATAAGGACCATAAAAACTTTTCAAAAATAATTAAAATGCATGCAGAATTTAAGTTGCAAAGACCCAGATTTCAGCGCTGGTTGTATTAGTTTGTATGTAATATTCAACATGCATCTGAATTTCACTTTATTCATGTTTAGAATGGGTTGATAACATCTCTCTTGCTTACTGATAAGCCTGTTATAAGGATCAAATGAGATAATGAAAATGAAATTCTTTGTAAACTTTGTGTTCTTGTTCTCAATATTCTGCATTCTTTAACCTTCCTCCACTTTCTACATACAAAATTTGACATTTTTATATTTTGAATATACTACGACAACATGCTGAAACTGTCTTTAAAGGAATAAAGGTGACTGAAACTAAAGCGTGAACTGAACTCCAATGCAGATATATATCTGTGTGTGTATGTTTGTGTTCATACATGTGTATATATGTGTGTGTGTATATGCATAGTTGTAGTTCAGAAGTCATTTCCAGCCATAGAAATATTTGTGGAAATCTTATCTGGCTATAAAGAGAGGAAAGAATGGTGGGCTCCAGGGATGAAATAGACATGGTAGGTACATCTAGAGAGATGTTTCCTCTCCTTGTAATACAGGTCTGACTTACTCAAATTCAGACCCTTTGTCAGTTTTCTATAATTCAGGATTACAACTTGAAAGGTTAACATTTTAAGTAATAGGGCATCTTCTGTGGAGGGTCTTGGAATGTGTGTTATTGATTTCCATGAACAAACATGGATTTTTTAACTCATTACTTCAAGGCAGCCTCAGTCATGTGTACAACCCAGTTTTGATTATGGCTTTACCTATGCTTGAGTTACATATAATTTATTCTAGAAATTTCACTATTATCCAGAAACATATACTCACAGAGAAATACACAGCTCTATATGAGAGCCAAATTACATTAAAACAACCCAAAGATCTGGTGATCGTGCACTCTAAGAGTTGAGAAATTTCTGATGATCTCATATGCATTTACAGTTATTTATAACTTACTGTAATCCCACACCTCAAATTTAGGGAATAGTAGATAAAGACCTGAAGAACTGCCGTGGTCCAGTGGGGAGAGGAGAACTCCCTTGTCTGACAAAGTCTCTGAAATGCAAAGTCCTCATTTACAATTTGAGGATAACAACATTTCACACGTTATCAAGAGAGTCAAATGACCAAACCACACATAAGGCACCTGGCAAAAAATATAGGCTCTAGGATATCACTTCTTCTCTCTTTGATAAGTTTGATCAGAAGCATCCCGTCTAGAATTTGGAGAATCTTCTCACTCAGAACAGTGAGATATAGGGTAGATCCAAGGGAAAACAAGTAATCCATCAGATGTAGATGAACTGGAGTGGTCTGGCGGTGAAAATAAAGCTGCAGAGAAAGAAAGATTTTGTTTTCTGCTAAGAGAATGGGGTGATGTAGGCCTTTGCTTTCTTTTTTTTTCCTTGCCAGCAAGGTTTGGGTGACAAGAAAGAGAAACAGAAGTTATTAACAATGACTCTAGTATTCAGAACTATCAAACCTTCCGGTGTAAGAATCTCCAGACACACTGACTGAACAATAAACAAATACATTAAGTAATTCTTCTCTATTGAGTGTTCTAATCTTCATTAATAAACAGCTATACATCACATAGGCTTAAGAATTTTGTAACAAACTTAATTAAAATCAAATTCTTTACATAAACGAGGACCTATAAAATGATTTAACTGAGGTCCTGCATACACAAGGGATGTCTCTGGTCATAATTGTCCCCCCAAAGTGACAACTGTGTGCCAAGCCTGTGACTTAGGAGGAGGCTGAAAATGAGAAATAGCGTTATTTATTGTGGCTCATGAAATCACAGTCTTAGAACCATTGCATTAGAACAGAAAGTCCCTGGGTCCATTCACAATGCCTACAGCCCCACCTTGATGCTATTATTGGTCTCAAAAGCTTACACTTGGAACTCAGCTTAACATAAAGGAAGAAAGTAGAGCCAGGTCCCTAGTCTAAACTTATTATACATGTTTCTTATGATTCTACCAAGTGAAGAAATTGATTTGCGTTAAGCAACATTTTGGAACAGCAGTCCCAATACATTTTAGGGTGCAAAATCCTTTTTGCAAAATAAACCTTCAGAGAAATCCCAGTATATCAAAAGGTTAAAATGGGGGTGATGAATTCTAAAGTGGGACTAGGTTCTTCAGAGCAAATCTACGTTAGCCTCTGAGGCTTCTCTAGGGAGACATATATATGAAGATGCTAGTTTATGGGTGTAGCTTAAAATGTTGTAAAGCACATAAAGAGACTGGGAACTTCTGAAGATATTCCATTTCTATCTCCTCTTGAATTACTTGCATTCATGGGTGGAGTAAAGGATAATTTTAAGCAGGGATTTTGAGACGTTTTCAAGGATCTTTGGATGACAGTTGACCTGGGGACCTTACTTAAGACTTCTTAAATCAATATGATACAAAGCATTTTGATCGCCAAGATAGTATTTCTCCACTCACCCCCATTAAATGACTTTCTGGCCCTGTTTAGCTCTCTTAAGGATCCATTTGGTTCTCAGATTCTGCACAATAAAAATTCTCCCCTGTTCCAAGAATTGTCTAGTGTGCCCTAGTAACAGGAGACGTGTCGTCTTAAATCCCAAACCAACTGCCTTTGCCAGCCCGGTGCCTTGCTCCCAGCTCTGCCCTTTTCGCCTTTCTCCTCTTTATCCATCTTCCAATTTTGTTCCCTCATCTCTGGATGCAGAAATGCATGCTTTTCTGTGTCTATTTTTCTTTGGATAAAGCTGTAAACCAGAAAAATCTCCGAAATCTCTCAATTCTTGGGCGTGCTGGTTTGCGAGTAGTACAACAACTTACCTTTAAGGTCAATAGCAAAATGATATCTTTTATCATGAGCATTTCTTTTGACAGGCCTCTTATCTTTGTCAAAGATTAAATCATGTAGCCTTATAATAACCCCACTGACAATCCTTACTTCCACTTTTGCCTTTCCTGGAGCCCTATGCTATTAATAGAAAACACAAAAAATAACATTTATTAACTAATGTGTAATTAATTATTTGTTTATTAAGTACAGTGCTTTCTGATATTTTTATGTGTTTCAATTCCTAAGAACAACAATACATTTCTCTGTTTCCAATGGTAACATACTGTCTTATATACACAGTAAATTTAATATATTCTCAGATCTATTTTATTGAAAAAATTTTATATTTCTATGTATCTATCTATCTATCATCTAAAAAATGGTTAAGATGAGATCCCATGATTTCTATTCCAGGGGTCTAGGCAAATTATCTGGGAATTTGTTTTTGATTGAAACTGCAGTCTTTCCACATCTATTGAATGAGAAGTTTGCACTTGGAGACGGAAAGTTAATTCCTTGTAATCTTTTTAGTAATCACTAGAGTTGTTCACTGAATATTCTAGTAACATAATATAATTGCATTTCCCTATCCTCTTGAAATAAGACATGCCTTTTTAGCTAGCTTTGGCCAATGGAATATGATCATATTGATATATGATCTATGTCACTTCCAGGCAAAAGTCTTTACACACTGGCACCTGACTCATGTTCCTTTCTGCTTGTCGTGGTAACTGCTGATGTCCAGGCAACAAAAGCTCTGTCAGCTTGCACACCTGAGTCAAAATGATGTAGAGAAAAACCTCCAATAAACCCATAGTGGGTTTGCACTATGAATGAGAAACCTTTTGCTATTTAAGTCACTGAAATTTGGAACTATTTGTAAAGCAGCACAACCTAGGTTATCCTGGTTGTATAATCATCAGTGTTACTCAGCATAGTTATGGTAGCATAACACAGTTTGGTAACACAACAAGTGTGTTATTGAATTTGTTGAACTTCTGAGGATTCCTCTTTGGTCATGACCGGTGTTAGGTGGGTAAAAATGCGTTACAGATCCCGTGCAGTCCAGACCTTACAGACATGTACCAAAAGCAATGACACAAAGCAATATGTATACAGGGCCCTAAGGAAGGACTATGGTGCTAGAAAATTTTGATTATTTCCTGTTGGAATGTCATGGAAGCTTCCAAGAGGATGTGACCATGAAGCAAGCCTTGAAGAATGAATAGGATTTGAATATACAGAGACGGTAGTGATGGAAATTCCACAGTGGGAAGTAGAGTGAGCAGTCCCAAAGCAAACAAATGTAAGGCATGTGCTAAAAGGCTAAGGCGATTGCCTACCCTGAAGAAGTAATGTATTATTGACACCTTGGGGTTAGATTCTCAGGTTAGGAGCTAACCTCTCCTTTGGGATAAGGATGGCTGCTCCATTGAGACGAATCAACTTCTGCTGGTTTCTAAATGACAGAAGCACCTTATATGTGGATCTGTCTTCCTCTTGCAGCAGAGTGAGACATTTTACTTAGTGAGACACAGAGCCAAGACAATTTATTTCAAACAAGTGGCTGCACACACATTTTTTAAAGAACTGCATCGAGCTGAGTTAGTTTCCTTTTCATCAGTTTACAGGGTCTAATATAGTATCCTTTTTGTCTCTCAGTGTAAGTTCCCTGACATTTTCCCTTCCAAAGGCAGAGTTAAGCACTTTTATTTGCCCCCCTTTCTTTCTCTCTTTCCTTCTGTCACGCATTTACCAGTAGTCTACTAGTGCCAAGTATTTATGCTTTTTCTATAGGATTTTCCCTACTTCTTGTTGCACTTAGCAGTTTCTAGTTTGTGTCACGCCTAGCCTAGAGGATAATATTCATGTCTTATTCATCTTTGTATTTCCTTGCCATTTACTATCACCACCCAACAGAGACATTTCCGGTATGTACTAGATATTTGCTGAATGAATGGTTTTTCCTCTTGTGTTCTTTGGCTATTCTTTTTCACTCAAGCATGGACACCAACCCCGCCCCCCCATTATATCTGCCCAAAGGCAGACTTGACCACTTTTGACCACAGTGGGCACCCGGTCCTTAGAGATCTTTCCTTCCCTGTGTTAACCAGGGGCCTCAGCCATCCCATTTCAGCTGTGTAAATGAAGAGTCAGATCACAAGGCTGCCAGGATATTTGTGGTTAAACCACTCGACCACCTTGGGATTGTGTTAACTCTGTGTTATGGTTTGAGGGAGTGTGTGTGGGTTGGGATTGATTTAAATTAGCCTACTTTTTTTTTTGAGAGCTGTAACAGGATAGTGTGCTTCAGGTTCATGCTGTTAAAATAAAGCTAGCAGCTCTGAGAAATGGCTTTGTTTGCTTTCCACCACTGTTTGATATAAAACTGGTGCCCAAGCAAGGTGAGGGGCCATGGAGGCATTCTCCTTGAGGAGGAGGCAACTTCCTTTCTGGCATCCAGGTTGAATGTAATCTGAAGAGTCCTTGAAATAATCAGAGGTGAGGAAAGAGGAGGGATGACTTCTTTTAGATTTAATGTTTGCCTCAGGTTGTGAAGATTTCCTGTTGGAAGCAATTCTGGTGAAAAGAGTATAGTGGCCACGCAAAATATTTATCTGGAATCCAGCAGTAGTATTAACTAATAGGTTCTGATTTATCAATAATACCTTCACTCTCTTGGGCTCAATTTTATTGACTCAGTCTTGTTATGAAACTGGACTCTCTGTCTCTTTCTTCCTTTGACATTATTTTCTTTTAATTAAGAAACCATTGAAATTCTGTGTATGCTATCCTTAAAATGGGAAGCTGCTGATCTTTCATTGATGGTACCTTCTGGCAGTGTGAACAGATGCACATTTAATCATTTCTACGCTCTTTCTACAAGAAAAATAACTCAATTTAGGCATGAAATCAGCCTAGTGGAACAGTGTAAGCTTATGACAAATTCTAGAAATTTTAAGACTGAAAAAGTTTTGGAGATTATGTTGTCTAACCCCTGACAAATGAAGAAAATGACATTCCAGATGAAGAAATTACCTTTCCAAGACAACACAGCTATTCAATGGCAAATCCAAGACACATAGATTGAAACGCTGCTCTATTTTCAAATATGTCAAGGTCAGGATAGTCAAAGAAACACCCGAGGAACTGTTCTAGAGTGAAAACAACTAAAGAAAAATAACAACTAAAGGTAACATCTTTGAGTGGATCTTTGTGTCAGTAAAAGAAATTGTTGGAGCAACTGGGTGGAAGGTGAATGGGGTCTGAGGAATAGATGGTTATAATGAATTAATGTTCGTTTCCTGATTTTAATGACTGTATTATGGTAATATAAGAGAATTGTCAGAGTTACGTTCTAAAATACTCCAGGGTAGTGTGGCCTCATGTGAGCAACATCCTTTCTAGTGATTCAGGGAAAAACCCTGCATCATTCTTGCAATTTTTTTAAGGTTGAAATTATATTTTGAAAATAACAAAAAGAAAAAAAAGAATACATACTTTTTAAAGATGAATTCTTATTTCTTTGAACAATAGAAAAAGATTTGTCAAAAGAGCCCCTAAGTTTACCCACCAGATTGCAGCCCTTTGATTTCCCTTACTTGCAACTGTCTATCAATAGCTGTTAGAGAATCAAAGTGTCTTTCTTTAGATTAATAATCGTGGACTGGGACCTTTCCCCTGTTCTTCTCGTTGACATCTTTCATCCACAATGGAATAACAGCTCATTAAAATATACCTTTACACAGTACTTTGAAGTAAAATGCTATTTTATTACATTGTGCCAATGCTTTTAGTTTTTATCTCTTATGTCTCTTTCAACTTAGTGTAGCACCTCCTTCCCACCTCTTGTTTTTAATGCCATTTCTTTGGCATAAATCCAAGTCAATTCTATAGCAGACTGTTCCTCATTCTGAATTTGATAGCCACGTGGTATCACAACGTTTTCCTTGTTGGTTAAGGCAGGAGTGATATGATACCCATCTGTTATGTACAAAGCTTATTTGGTAGCTCTAGCTTGGTTTAGTAACCAGTGACCAGGTATTTTCAAGTTCTATCCTGGTTCTCACTTAGGATAGCTGCCTACCACAATATAATTTCAGGGAAGAGATAGGAATATCTCTTCAGAATGCATGAAATCCCTTAAAACCACTTAAAATTAATGTCATAGTGGGAAAATGGTGGTAGCAGCATGGTTTCTCAATCTTGTTACTCTTGTGCATAAAAATAGAGCAACTAGAGAGCAAAAGCAAAACAAACAGTTAAGACACAAAAAATCCCATGAACAACATATACAATTAAACTGGGTAATAAAGAAAGTTTACAAATGTCAAAATACACCCCAGCCAAAATATCAAACACTGGGAGAATAAAGACAGAGGGAATCTATTCGACAGATGTAAAAAGAGGAAAATCCCAAAATAGGCCATGGATATTCACTGTAAATCACAGCAGGCCAATTTGAGAACAGCACTGAAACTGGGAGGGGTTTATCTCGTCCAATATCAGGTGAGTTCAAGGAGCCTGTGATAAGTAGGGTCAGGAAAGGATGCAGCTGTCTAGCCCCTGTTAAATCAGGAACTAGCCAGGATTGCTTTCTAGGACAGATTCTTTTACAGAAGGGAAATGACAATAAAAACTGAGTAAGATGGTACAGGATAGACAAAGGAATGAGAAGAAGCAGATAAATGTGGGAAGGGAATCAGAACCAGGAAATCTCAGAAAGCAAACCAATGACATTTTTTGAGCACACAAGAAAATAGCAGAAAATCTGAACTATCCTAAACATTTTGATAACAATGCTTTATGCCAAAAGAAAATGAGAAGCATATATATGATACACAAGAAGATATAAGCTGAGGATTTTATATCCAGCACAACTGACTTTCAAGTAGAAAAGGCAGACAGAAAGTTGTCAACATTTAAGAACTCAGAGAATAGTTTTCCCTTGACCCCATTCTGAGGAATTGCTACAGAATAAGCTTCGAAAGTCATAATGAATAAAGAGACATCATCATAAAATCTGGGGTTGACTATTCAATAAATAGTTACTAGAATTAACAGTAAATGAGAATGAAAAGGGAGAGGACACAGTAGGTAATGATCACATGTTCAGACAGGGTAGATACGGCACAATCATAAGACATGGAGTGAGAATGGGGAGAAAATAGGCAAAATGCTTACCTGTCCTCAGTAATCGTATTGGTGGTGGTAGCATTAGTATTGTTTTGAGACTGTTATATGTGTAGTGAGTGAAAAGGAAATAAATAAATGTGGGCTATGCTATTCCTATCAGCTCCTATGTCACTGAGAACCAGGATCCTCCTTTCATAAGAAAAGAGATACATATATAATACAAAAAAGGATAAGTGAAAATGCTATAATCCTCAATTTGAATTGCAATGGTCAGTATGATCTCATGAGGTAATTTATTTCCTAGTGTTTTCCATTAAAGAAGCCTAGAAACAAAGTCCAATGAAATAGCATTGAACCTTACTAGTACCCAGGGTATGATGCTGAAATGCCATTTCCCAACAAAAGAAACCAGGGATTTTTGGAGAAATGAGTAAGTCCAGGTCTGGGGCAAGAAATGTAGAAGATGAGCCCGGAACATTCTATCATAACAAAGAAGCTATGTCATGCCAAAATCAGGGATCGAATTTGGGTCTAATAACTTCAATCCTCTAAACATTTTCCTTGCACCATATTCAGCCACTCTAGTGCGACAGCAAACTTCCTCCATAGGACTTGCCTAGATTACATGCAAATATTTGTTTAGAGACTCTTTCAGACTCTGGCCTCTCTGGTTCATAGTTATGGCTAATTTTATGGCAAGCACACCTGTTCCTTGGGATCTAAACTCTAATCCACTGCAAGCTCCCTGCATATTGGCAGCAGTAATGTCCAGCTCCTATCTATCTACTTGGGAAAGATCCAAACAGGTGTCTTAGAGGCAAAAGTCCCCTTATCACATTACAAAATGCTTTGCCATGTGGTAATGTCCATTAATGAAATCCTTCTTGAATTGGTGCATGCTAGATGCCAAGATCTCTTTGACTAGGGGATTTGAAAAATCACTCTTGTGTCTTTTTAATTCATACGTTAATCAATCAATTAATTAATTTCATAGCCTTGATTTAACACCTACCATGAGCCAGGCACTGTGCTAGGCTCTAAAGAGAGAGCAAAAAACGAAACATATTTGAATCCTACTCTGGTCAGTCGACAACCTCGTCATTCTGACCATCAGAGGGAAGCTCATAAGGTGAGAAGAGTTGGTTCATGATAGACACTGCAGGGCAAGCTCTATCATGAGTCTCATAGGAATATAGCTTCAAAATTAAAACTATAGACCAGTAATGATCTGCTTGAGAGAGGCAGGAAAATATTTTTTTTCCTAAAGAATTGTGACCCACCCCCATATACACACAAAAGCATGGAGTAAACAACATGCAGGGGAACTGGTTATACCTTGTGTGCATTTTTAAAATTCTTTCACTGTGTTTAAAGATACACTAGACAGAATCAATATATTTAGCACACTGTATGTGTGTCAAATTCCTGTAAATATGTCATATTTTAGTAGGCATTTGAACAACTGCCATGCTCATTCCACATTGATGCCCTTATTCCAGCTGGATCCCTAGTGTATAGTTACTCTAACATCTCCTCTTCCAAGTCCCAAGTCCTCCCAAAGTAAGTGCTAACAGTTCTAATCATCCCCTCGGATCTGATGTTTCATATATTTTTATTTCGTCTCTTCATTTAAAGATGAGGACGTGAAGGATGGATGTGTCCATAGAGCTGGGCAGATAATAAAATGACCAAAACATTGTTTCTTAGGTAATGCTCAATGCATTAAGGAAGACTTTTTGGAAATAATCTTACTTTGGGTGTTCGATAAAACAAATAAGGAAAGTACAAATATCTCTTTCATCAGTTAATATTTAATTTTATGTCATGTTTGCTTAAAATGAGGAGCACCAATTCCTTCACGCAAATTGTAAGCATAAAATTTATCACCCAGCATATCGCCCCTCTAACGTTTTGTTAAACCATGTGAAAGACGTAGACGTATCACTCACAGAAAAGCCTCTTTTCTCCTTTCCTTTGTTTTCTTTCAAGATAAAGCAAGGGCCTTGTTTGCTTTCTCCCTTTCTTTGGCAGACAGAAGTAATATTTTTCTGAAAAACTTAATCTGAGGTCTATATCTTTCCTTATATTTATCCGGCTCCAGATCTTTTTACAAAGAAAGATTTGTCTATACTCTTTAGAAATTGATGACTAATTTTTTTGTTGTCTCAAGAGATTACAGATTATTTTAGCATTTTTTTATCAGACTTTATTTCAATATCTATTATAATACTTAGGATAAGAATAATAATATAGGATCTTTTTTGTTGAATAAGAGGTACAACTATATCAGTGAGAGTTTATAATAGTTTAAAGCCAGGTAAAACAAGTTTCCATAGCTTTACTGAATTTAAGACACCATGGCAGCTGGTAGAAAATAAATGCGAACTGAAACACAGTAGATATCTAGTGTTGGACCAACACTCCTTCTAACACTTCTGCAGAAATGCTTCTGGATATGGTTTCTCTTAAGAGATACAATTATATTTCCTTTTTTTCCCCTTGGTGTCAGTTTAAGGCTTTGGCTTGACAGAAAACACTGTTATCGTTCTTCAGCTCTCTCCTTCTCACAACTCTCCCCCTTCCCCTCTGCCCTTCTTCCTTTCTTTTTTTCCATCCTTCTTCTCATTCTCCCTTTCTTTCTAACTAAAACTTAAAGATTCATTTAAATTTCTCCTTCGTTTCTCCTCTTTATCTTTTTTTTCCCCAAAGGTAACTACTGTCTAAATTTGGTGTGTGTCCTTCTTATACACACTGTTGCACTTTTTCTACACATATATGCCTTTAAAGAGTAGGAAAGTATTATTTTGTGTGTCTTTAAAACTTACATACTTGGTGTGACATTCTCTGTGTCTGTTTGCAGGTTGCTTGTTCACCCAACCTTGTGCTTGATTGTGTTTTCACAGTGGATGCTTCAATAATGACCCAAGTCCTCTTCTCAAGGTTTGGGAGGAGAGCACAATACCCAAGCTGAGGTGATAGTGGAGTCCTGCCTTCCTTTCCTCAGTTGATGAGTCCAGGGCTGGAGTGACCAATTGGAATCAGATGTTTTAATTTGAGACCAGGGAAACTGGCTCAGCACTCCTATGGTGTCAAAGCAGGGAGATGTGACCTGGAATTTGCCAGCAGCCATGTTTCCAACAAAGTGAAAGGGGGACGTGATCTGCGTGAATAGGGCAGCAACCAGAACAAAGCAGAGAGGAAAGATGGAGAGAGTACTGACAGGACTCATGTCCTTGGTCCCAATCACCTCCGAGGCTGCCTGCTTGTACATTTGAGATGAGCAGTACATGCTTCTTTTTATCTTACTTGATTTGTGTTGAGTTTCTGTTACTAGCAATCAATTAGTCAAATTTTGACTATAAACAATATACATTTTTTTCTTTTATGAGAGGGAACTAATATTTGTTGTGGGCCTACTATGGGCTGGTCATTATAGAATGAACTGTATGCAATATTTCAATTCATCCTTATAGCAGTGTTATGGGATAAATATTATTATTTAAAACTAAGAAATGCATAGTTGAGAAGCTGAGATGTAGAGAATGTAAATGTAAATAATTTGCTTAAGTCAGATAGCTAACATGTCAGAGCCAGGATTCACATCCAGGTTTTTCTGACTTTGGAATCTATGCTGTTTTGCTCTTCTCCATTACATCGTGCTAATCAGAAGGTAAACCAATACAAACGCCAAGTCTCTAAGTAAAGCAATGTGAGTTAGTGGAAACATGTCACTTGGTCAGAAAATTGAGTCCCAGTTCTCTTTCTTACTGGCTATGTGAAACTGGACAAGCAAAACTCTTCTTTAATTCTCTTCCTTCATCTGTAGCAGTTTATGTGATGCATAGAATGTGTTGTATATCCACCATTTGATTAATATAAACTTATTTTCCAGGTATGTCATGGAGTTCCAGAGAGCTTCCCATAATCCCTGGCTCTTCATCCAGGGCCAAGTTTTATAAGACAGTGGGGAGGGTTAATAGTCTTATTTGTAGCTAAGAACAAAGATAAGCTAAATGACCAATCAAGGATTCAGCCCCCCAAATCAAACCCACAACTGATACAGGACACAATTCTTAATTCATAAAAATCTACAGAAAATATTAGCTATTAGTTAGCAGTACGTTTTCAAACATATTGTTTTCTAAAGTTCTTTTGGTGTCCATAGGATAATACCGATAAACCTTTGTTTAGCATACATCAAAAGTAATATGACAGTGCTCCATTATGAAATTATATGGTATTATTTTGTTTATATTTTATAGGTTAAAATAGACTTTCTGATACATCATAACCTCCTATGGCAGATTCTGAGGCAAAATTTAACCTTCAGGCAAGGTTTGATCCTATCCGATAACATAAGAAATAAGTCTCTTGAGAATTCCCCTTCCAATGCAGGGGATGCAGGTTCAATCCCTGGTTGGGGAACAAAGATCCCACAACCTGTGGGGCAACTAAGCCCGTGCAGCCGCAACTAGAGAGCCCACGCACTGCAATTAAGACCCAATGCAGCTAAATAAATAAATATTTAAAGACCAAAAAAAAAAAAAAATAAGACTCAAAGTATTTTTAACTCTTAAAAAAAGTTATACTAACTGAAAAGAAAAGTGTCTTTTCCTAAGAACTGCTGTTGATCTAAGTACTTTGTAGGTGTAGTCAGGTTTTTCACACATCCCACATTCACCTAGAATTTAAGAGTGAATATTAATATTTCTTCTTTTTTTTTTACTATAAATACCGTGTTTTGAGATTTTGGATTGGTTGAGCTTTTATAGTTTCTTTTAAACCCATCCGAATATTTTGATCCTGTCAGATTTTCTCCTACTGACATTGCGATTTTGACACATACAAGGCTGTGTGAGGAACAAAAGTAAAAAGGTGGTTAGATGCAGTCACACAACTGGGTGGTTACTTATTGTGAAAACTGATGCACTGATTAAACTTCCAGATCTAACTTCTCCCCCTTCCCAGATTTGTGACAAAAAGCAAAGACTAAGTTCTTAAATGCCTATCACTTTCTACAGGAAAACCATATTTTAGGTCAGAACTGTTACTGCCCATCCTTTATGTGTAAAAAATCAACAGAATCTCACACTCTAGGACACATCTCTCTCATCCTCTTGAGCCACATGAAAAATAAACCCATGGTATTTTAAATTAGAAGACATTTTCCTCCATATCTATATGAATTCTCAAAGGTTTCTACTGGAGAGTCTTAGACTACCTCAGTTTCCTACTGCTGGTTAGAGATGCTCACCAATGCAATAGATAACATTTCAGCCCCATGAGTTCTTGTTGAAACCAAGAGTAGTCATCACTTAGGACCTTTATAACTATAAATTGCTTAATAATAATGAACTGAACCTACCTTCACCGATCAAGCTTGCTTTAATATTTTTACAAAAACTTGCATGTCCTCCAAGAATCATGTAGCCTAAGCAATGCTTGCCCAAGTTGTTTTTTAGAAACTTGGAGTCAGCTGTGTCTAGTTTGAGCTTGAGCTGGTTAAGCTGAATAAGACTGAATAGGACCACCGATCTTCCAACTGGGCATGTGTGAGTGTCCCATTGGTGACCTTCTGATGTCAGACGGCTAAAAACTCCACCCTCAGAACATGCTAAGGCAGCCATTTTCATCCCAAGAAAAGGCTTGTAGCTTAGTTGCATCTGTTGCACCTGCAAAACTAAGATTACCTCACCTTCTTCTTATCGTCAATCACCTTTCCCCACACATCCTACCCGTAAGCTTTATCCCATAGCTATCCTGAGCCCCTCTGTTGGGGGAAGTGGATTTGAGATTTGTTCTCCCATCTCCTTGCTTGACTGCCTTATGAATAAACCTTTCCTCTACTGCCAATCTCAGCGTCTCAGTGTTTGTCCTGCTATGTGTAAGGCAAATAAACCTGGTTCAGTGACACTATCGGTGTCTTTTTATTTATTCTGATTTTTCACTGTGAAATTTTTTTCAGAAGAGAGAATCCAGAAGTCATGATATGAGAATGGCTGTGACTGACTAAAATCTGAGGGGGCAAAAAAAATTTCCATCAGTTTTTATTCTATGTCCCTCATAATTATACTTCTAAAATTGTTCTCTAGATACAAGTTTTCTGGAAAATAGACAGTGATATCCTCACCTGAAATATATTTCTTTGTTTGTAAGACTTGAAAGGCAGGATACATTTCTGGAATGGAGACTTTTCTGGGTCACTGTAGCATTTCTATAAGCACCCCCAACCTCCTACGTTCCTTGTTCTTTAGCTTTTAGACTATTCTCAGTCTCTCTTCCTCTTCCTCTACTTGTTTCTTAAAATGTTCTCAAGCGTTCTGTATGCAGCTATTTTCTCAGTCTGCAACAAATTCAAACTTCCCATAAATCCTTTATTTTGTTGACTCCAATATCTCTATTTTGGGTATTGATTTTTTCTTAACAGCTCCAGATTCATACAACCAAATGCCCCCTGGTGACCTCTCTTATAGGGACCTCAAACTTAACACGTCTGGAAACTGAATTATCCTCTCTCCTGAAGTAGATGCAAATTGGAGTGACTGCTTGGCCCATGACATTTCCTTCCACCTAGGTGAATAAAGGTGACAGGTTTTGGTTGGGTCAATCACATTCTGTTTTCTAGAGACTTGAAACCTGAATGGAGAAACTAGAAAATGTAAATGATTAGAGCTTAGTCATCTTGATGGCAATTCCAAGAAACCTCCTACTGCCATGCAGAGAACACAGAGGTGTCCAAGTTTCTACCAGAGTCTGTTTCTGTTTCTTGTTAATGCAGCATTAAAACCTTCACCTCTTCATGTATTCCTTATGTTTAATAATTGTACTATCATCTACCCAGCTACCCCAGCTAGAAACTAGAAATTGTAATATCCATCTTCCGCTGCACATTCAGTCATTTACTCAGGACACAGCTAGGACATTTTAGGCAGAGATTATATTCTAAAGTCTGAAACTGTCCATAGTCAAAATTTATCCTTTAAAGTCCCATAAGATTGGAGACTGGCTTTATGTCTCTCAATAGATCTAATGCACCTAATTTTTCATCCAGGGCTGGAACAGATTGCTGTTTCTTTAATTGAATAGCAGAAGAAGTAGTTAATTTTCATTTAAGCACTAAGTGTCTGGAAACTTCAAAGCATTAGTCTCACATGCAGCCCAGTGAGGCTGCCCATAGCATCTACAGCACTCAGGAACTAAGGATGCCAAAGAATTGGGAAGGCATGTCTCTCCTTCAAGTTCATGTTCATCACATGAACTTGTCCACTCTCTCTGTGTGTATTCTCAAATTAATTGAGCATATTACAGAACTCTGCTGAGTCTCCTACATGTCTCAACCTCTCTATCTCCATAATAGCTATTTTCATTCAACATAACCCTTTGATGGAATGAGAATTATTTTCCCCACTTATAGTAAGTTATTGGAGTCCCAAAGTTATCGGATTGATTGAAATTACACAGAGCATCAGAGGCAGAGCTGACCTTCAAATCCAGAAATATTGTGCTGTTTACACTGCATGATATAGAACTGCCTGGAATACACAAGAGAATTTTTATGGTTGGGATAATTCAAGTTGACTTGACGGAGAAAATGACATTTGATCTGGCCATTGAAGAAGGAACACAGCATGGACAAGCAGACATGAAGAAAGAGAATTCTAATTGAAGAGAGGATCATGAGAAAAACCATAGATTTACCAGTTCAGAACATAGCTGAGGAAAGGTGAGAACAGTCAAGGAGTTTGTAATATAGTATGTACACAGGCAAGCAGGAGAAAGCAAGTCTGGAAATGTAAACTGAGAGTGGGAATTGGATGACATCAATGAATAAATAAAATAATGGGAGAAGAGATGGAAAGAATAGAAGAAGGTAGTAAAAAGAAAGGGAAGTGGGGTAGAGGGAGAAAAGATGTAAAGAAGAGAGAAGAAAAAATGAAATTCATCTCTTCAATAATACGCGACATAATTGCTTACTATGTTCTGGGATCTTGCTAGGACATGAGACTACAGAAACCTGGTTTTGGCTAGACTAGATGAGATACCTGGTTACTGGCGACCCTAATTAGAGTAGGAGATGAATAAAACCACAGAGTTACCAAAATATCTCTCAGTATGATAAAAGATTATATAGTTATTTTATGAAGTTACAGAAGGTCACTGATACCAAAGAGCTCATTTTGTCTGAAAGGCTGTGTGTATTCAGAACTTCCTAAATACCACTTTACATGTAACTACAAAACCCCTTCAAAGAAAAATAAAATTATTTTTGGACTTTCCACCAAAATAAAAAAAAGACTATATAGTTTTTAAAAAATAAAACATCTAAATATAAAACCATCAACACAAATGAATTTCATAACTGAAGGCTTAGTGTAAAAAGTGAGTTACAGAATGATTCATTTACATAAATGTATATAAATAGAATACCATTTATGCAAATTTGAAAGCACATAAAGCAACACTAAAATGACTGAATACACACTTTTAGTAAAAGAGAGAGTGCAGACAGAAAGGATATATACTAACTTCAGGACAGCAGTTTCCTCTGCAGAGTAAAGGAGGGAAGGACTAGCTTTAAGTGGATCCGTATTATTTCATTTTTAAATTGAAAGCAGAGTGAGTAAAAAAGAGAGTGATAAATCTGAAAGGTACATATATATAAAAAAACTTTAACATTTAAGAATTCTGAACAGAAGATACATGAGTATTTCTTTTATTACACCCCACTTCTCTGTATATTTGAAATATTTACCAATAAAAATACAAATTAAAATAAACCACTGAATATTAAATACTAAAATAAACCACTGCATCATCTCACTGAAAAAAAGAAGGAAGAGCAGAAAAGAACATTATGGCAGAAAACCAGAGTGGCAACGTAGAGTGAAACGAGATCAACAACTCCAGAATGTGGAGATGTATGGAAGGTGCTGGTAATTGAGAAGTGTGCTGGGCCTCTTGGACACATTCTTTCCCTATACCTTCCCTTAACTATTTTGAAAGGAGAGGAAGTGAACTCAAGACCTTCAGAAACACATTTACAAGTAAGATAAATATTGTTGGGAAATATGGTATAAAGAATCCTAGAAAATTTTGGCAATATAAGACCTATGCACATGATCAAGAAATGGGATCAAAATAAATATTTTATCCTCCTTTAAGATTCTAAACTTAAGTATTTAATACATATCAAAAATATCAATAAGAGAAAAAAAAACCAATGCAGCAACATAAAAATTCCAAAACCAGAAACCTTGGTTGATGGAAGAACTGTTTTTTGTGCATCAGTAAGGAAATTAGGCTCCATTTAATAACTGGTAACGAATAAACGTTTGCTATGAGTGAAGTAAATCAATGAATCTAATTCTCTACTTGAAATCATATAAAAAATCTTTTTGAGGTTGATTAAAAACTTAAATGTTAACGGTAACACTTTAAAACTTGTAGAAGAAAATAGTGAAAGACAAAAATAAGACAAAAAGTATAAACTATAAAGAAAATATTAATATATTTTATGACATTAAAATTAATATATCTGGGCTCTTGCCTTTGGCCAAAATAGAGCAACAGAGTCTGGATTTCCCATCTCACTTGAAACAATTACAACAATAAAACAGACAAAGTACATAAATCAGTAGCACTCAAGACACTGGACATCAGGAAATGAAGGACAGTGATCCCTGAGAGATAGGAAGTAGGTGGGGTGAGGCCTATAATTGTCCCCGCTTACTGCCTTGAGAGTTTCCAGGCTTCATTGCAATAAAAGGGATCTAAACAGAGTTCACAGGTCTCCCTGAGTTGAGCAGATGGAACTATGGAACTGGGAGTCTGATGAAGCCAAGGAAGCTAGAGGTCACACAGCAGAATGCCAGAGAAAAGAGGGCTGCAGGGGAAGAGAGCTTCGGAGAGGTGCAGATGCTTTCTTGCAAGCATTCACCAGAGCACTGAGTAGCATATGCATGTGAGGAAACTTTTTGAAGCCAGGGGTGGAAAACATCTGAAAGTATTGTGAGGGGAAAATAATTAGAGTTTATAAGGAGACATAGTGTCTGTTCCCAGCAGGCACACTGAAAATCCTCATAATTCGGAAGGAGGAAGGAAGACTACTGAGAAGGATCTTGCCTCAGTAGCAGGGAAAAATTAACCCTAGACTAAATGCTGTATAGGTCCCACCTAATAAAGCTTCAAAAAGGTAAGAATAAAGTTAAAAGTAAGAATGAAGAAGATGAAATTGTTTCCCAGTAATTTAACTGTGTATCAGAACAAAGTATATTTTTTAGGAATACAAAATGATCCAGTACCCAACAAGGTAAAATTTACAATAAAAAAATTACAAAACAAGCAAAGGAGTAGGAATATAAAACCCGTAATGAAGAGAAAACCAATCAATCAAAGCTGACCAAGAAATGGTGGAGAGGATAAAATTCTCACACACATAAAATATTAAAATAATTATTATCACTGCATTCCTTAATAATAGATAGAATAAGTGGACAATCAATAAGGATATGGACTATCTGAGTCACACTCTACCAACTTGACCAAAATCATATTTCTAGCATATACCACACAACAACAACACAGAACGTTCTTTTCAACTGAGAACAGAACCTTTACCAAGCTAGACCATATTCCAGCCATAAAGCAAGGATCAATAAACTTAAAGGATTTAAGTCATATAAAGTATGCTCTCTGATCACATAGAATTAAGTTATAAATAACTAACAGAAAGAACTCTGGAAAATTCTAAAATTTTTGGAAACTAAGTAATGCTTCTAAATAATTTAAATAACTTCTAAATAATTCATGGGTCAAAGAAGAAATCAACATCAAAATTAGGAAGTATTTCAGCTGAATAAAATGAAATCAAAATGTGTCAAAATACGTGAGATGACACTAAACTGTACTTGATAGTGGTGTTTTGTAGTGCAAATGTCTATAATATAAAAGAAGAAAGGTGTCAGATCAATGACCTCAGCATTGGCTTTAAGACACTAGAAAAAGAGAGCAAATTAAACTTGAAGTAAGAATAAAAGAGGACCATAACAATCAGAGCAGAAATCAATGAAACGAAAACTAGAAAAATAATAGGGAAATTAATGAAACTAAAAATGGATTTTTAAATCAATAAAATGTATAAACCTCTAACCAGACTTATCAGGAAAAAAGGAGAAAAAAAAAACTACCCATATGAGAGATGAGAGAGATAACGTCACTACAGATTTGGCAGCTGCTAAGAGGATAACAAAGATGTATTATGAACCGCCTATGCCAATACATCCAACAACTTAGGTGAAAAGGACAAATTCCTTGAAAAATACAAACTACCAAAGCTCACTCAAGGAGACATGCATAACCTGAATATATTTTATAACTCAAATAAAGAAAGAAATTGAATTTATTTATTTATTGTTTTCAATAAAAGAAATTAAATTTATAGTGAAAAACATTCCCCCCACCCCACACACAAAAATACACCCTAGGCTCAGATGCCTTCACTAATAAATTTATCAAACATGCAAGAAGTAAATAATATGAATTCCACATAAACTCAGAAATTTGAAAAAGAGGGAACATTTCCCAGCTTATTCAATGAAACAGGCATTATCATGATAACAAAAAAGACAAAGACACAGGGTTGGGGGGTGGCAAAGGGGAAGCTGGGACGAAGTGAAACAGTAGCATTGACATATATACACTACCAAATGTAAAATAGATAGCTAGTGGGAAGTTGTTGCATAACATAGGGAGATAAACTCAATGATGGGTGATGCCTTAGAGGGCCAGGATAGGGAGGGTGGGAGGGAGTTGCGGGAGGCAGGGGATATGGGGATATATGTATAAATACAGCTGATTCACTTTGGTGTACCTGAAAAGCTGGTACAAAAGTGTAAAGCAATTATATTCCAATAAAGAGCTTAAAAAAGAAAAAGATTATGTATTCCTAGAATGCTGAGTGTTTTTAATCCAGAATCAGTGTTAGCCTTTATCAATTGCTTTATCTGCATCTACTGAGATGATCTTTTGTTTTTTCCTCTTTTCAGTTAGTTAATGTGGTGAATTATGCTGATTGTTAGATGAATGATAAACCAACCTTGCTTAACATTGCTGGAGTCGCGGGAGGGAGGCGATATGGAGATATATGTATAAAAACAGCTGATTCACCTTAGTGTACCTCAAAAACTGGTACAAGAGTGTAAAGCAATTATTTTCCAATGAAGAGCTTTTTGTTTTTAAAAAAAGACAAAGACATTACAAGAAAGGAAACTACAGACCAATACTCCCCCGAGAAAACACATGTAAAAGTTCTAAGCAATATTTTGAAATCAAGTTCAGTACAAGAGAGAAAATGCATCATGATCAACTGGGATTTATATTCCAGCAACGTTAAGCAAGGTTGGTTCATCATTCATCTAACAATCAGCATAATTCACCACATTAACTAACTGAAAAGAGGAAAAAACAAAAGATCATCTCAGTAGATGCAGATAAAGCAATTGACAAAGGCTAACACTGATTCTGGATTAAAAACACTCAGCATTCTAGGAATAGAAGAGAACTTGCTAAAGGGCATCTAAGAAAAACCAACAGGTAAATATACTTAATGATGAAGGACTGCATGGTTTTCCTCTAAGATTAGCAACAAGACAAGTTCTCTGCTCTCACCATTTCTGTTCAACATTGTACTGAAAGTTCTGATCAGTGCAATCAGGCAAGAAAAAAATAATAGAGGTGATCCAGATATAAAGGAAGAAGTAAAATTGTCTTTAATCATGGAAAACATGATTATTTAGAATACTTGGTGGAACCTACAAAAAACTTCTAGACCTAATATAGGAGTTTAGCAATATCACATGATCAATAAATTTATTTACCAATCAATAAATAAATGATCAAACAAACTGAAATTAAAAAAATTATAATAGCATCAAACATATGAAAACTAAAAGCTAATCTTTTTTAAATCTTGAGTCAAACTTTATTTTTTGTGTGTGTTAAATGCTATTTTATTTTATTTTATTTTTTAAGTTCTTTATTAGAATATAATAATCTTGATGAAAGATGTACAAGATCCATATACTGGAAAGTATAAAACCTTGCTGAGAGAAATTAAAGATCTAAATATGTGAAGAGATATATTATGTTCATGTGTGAGAATTCTCTTTATAGCGTTAAAATATCAGTTCTTCCCAAATTGATTAGTAGATTGCAATCCATATCCTAGCATAATTTTTTTGTATAAATTGGAAAATGGATTTTAAAATTCATATGGAAATGCATAGGATGTAATATCCAGAGCAACTTTGAAAACAAAGAACAAAGTTGGAGGACTAACACGACCTGATCTCAAGAGTTATTACAATTCTATAGCAATTAAAAGGATGTGACGTTGGCATAAAAATAGATAAACAGAATATAAAACTGCCAGATGCTAAGGTGGTCAGTCAGGATAATGAGCCACACTTAAAGTAACAATCAAGTTTTTATTCATTTACTGTGACAGAGCAAGCAAGAAGCACAAGAGAAAAGAGCTGGCTCCCCAGTGTCTGTTTTTTCCCCACAGAAGACACTGGGCAAGGGTCACATGATATGCAGCACAAGTGAGAGAAATCCTCCTACTGCTAAGGAGCTCTAAACAAGAGGCTCCTGCCTCTTCATGGAACTGGAGAGCCAGGGTTTGGGGGAAGGGAAGGGCTAGGAGTGAAAAACGTAATGAGTCAGAGTGAGGAAAAGTCCCTCAGCCAAGTCCCCCAACCTACACATCCACCTCCATTAGTAGGTCTCAGTGGAGGTACCTAGGAAGAACCTCAGCAGAGGCCCCAATAAGAAGGACTCTAACTAGAAGTCCAGGGCTAGTGAGGCAGATATGCACCTGGTCATGATTGGCCCAGAGGAGCTGCATCCTTAACTGCAGTTCCCTCCAGAGACTATAGTACACGGCTGCACACAACCCTGGTGGGGAGAGGGCAGCTTCCCCCATAAGACCTGTTGGACAGAGCCTGTAATTGCCTGTGATTGAATCCCAAGGATCACACATAGAATTGTGGCCCGCAGCTGAACTCCTTATAGATCAATGGACTAGAAAGGAGAGTCCAGAAATAGACCCATACACACACAGGCAACTAATTTTTTTGCAAAAGTGCAAAGGCTCTTTGGCCAAAAAATAATCTTTATAAGAGAGAGTGTTGAAATAAGCAAAGATCCAGATGCAAAAAATTAACTTAGAGCCATACCTCACACCATATACAACAATTAACTCAAAATGGATCATAGACCCAAATGTAAAGCCTAAGCAATATTTATATATGTTAGTATATATCTCTATATACTCCCTATATACTAATAATGACCAAACAAATTGAAATTTCTTTAAGTAAAGCCTAAACCTATAAAACTTATAGAAGAAAACCTAGGAGGAAATATTTATTGTATTGGATTAAGGCAAACATTTCTTAGTTATCACACCAAAAGTATAATCTATAAAAGAAAAAAAAAAGACCAGAATTAAAAACTTTGTCCTCTGAAAGAC
The DNA here is from genome assembly GCF_030028045.1 of Hippopotamus amphibius kiboko. NCBI lineage: Eukaryota > Metazoa > Chordata > Mammalia > Artiodactyla > Hippopotamidae > Hippopotamus > Hippopotamus amphibius. The sequence goes on from NC_080191.1 coordinate 164,173,130, forward strand.
ACAGGCAAGAGCAGAAAGACAAGAAACACTGTGAGAAAATAGCTTCAAATCACATATCTGTAACAAACTTGTGTATAAAATATATACTCTTAAAAGTGAAAACAACATCAAAAAGCCTACAAATAATAAATACAAGAGAGGATGTGGAGAAAAAGGAACCCTCCTACACTGTTGATGGAAAAGTAAATTGGTGCAGCCATTATGGAGAACAGTATGGAAGTTCCTTAAAAAACTAAAAATAGGGTTGCCATATGATCCAGCAACACCACTCCTGGGCATATGTTAGGAGAAAACTCTAATTTGAAAAGATACATACACCCCAGTGTGCATAGCAAAACTATTTCAATAGTCTAGACATGGAAGCAACCTAAGTGTCCATCAACAGACGCATGGATAAGTAAGATACACACACACACACACACACAAACACACACACACACATATCTATTACTCAGCCATGAAAAAGAATGAAATAATGCCATTTGCAGCAAAGCAAACGGACCTAGAAATTATCATACTAATTAAGTAAGTCAGAGAAAGACAAATATAATATCACTTATATGTGGAATCTAAAAAAATGATACAAATAAACTTATGGTTTGCAAAGGGGAAATGGATGGGGAAGGAATAAATTAGGAGTTTGGGATTGACATATACACACTACTATATATAAAATAGATAATCAACAAAGGCCTACTGTATAGCACAGGGAACTCTACTGAATATCTTGTAATGGAAAAGAATCTGGAAAAGAATATATGAATCACTTTGCTGTACGCCTGCAACTAACACAACATTATAAATCAACTATACTTCCATAATTTTTTTTAAAGTAGAAACCACACAAAAATACGCAAAATATTGAACTAATAACTCACCAAAGAAGATATACAGATAGCAAATAAGCACAGGAAAGGGACTCAAATTTATTAGAAATAAGCAAGAGGCAGGCCAAAATTAAAATGTAGGAGAAGTACATACCACATCACTATGACTCAAGTTAAAAAGATCGATAATGTTAAGTGTTCAAAAAGATGTGGAAAAACTGGAACTCTTATACACTGCTGGTGGAATGTAAAATGATAAAACCTCTTTGAAAAATAAACAGTTTCTTAAAAGTTAAATAATTTAAGTGGGCACCTAGCCCCAACCATTCCACTACTTAATTATGTCAGCTTTTTTTGTAATATCTAAAATTGGAAACAACCTAAATGCTCATCAGTAGTTGAATGTAAAAAAAGGTAAACTGCAGTATATCCATACAATGCAATACTATTCTGAAAAAAAAAAGTAATTGATATATGCATGCAACCAAATGGATGAATCTCAAAATAATTATATGAAGTGAAAGAAGCCAGACAGAAGAGTATATACTATATGGTTACTGAAGTGCAATCTTAACTATATTGTCATAGAGCAGATCAGTGTTTGCCCAGCTAGGGGACTGAGAGCTGTAGGAAGCAGGGCATGAGGGAGGGATTGCAAAGGAAATTGAAGAAACTTGGGGGATTAATAGAGATGGTCATTATATTGAATGCGGTGACAGTGGAATGGATGTATAACACATGTCGAAACAAACTGTACACTTTACGCATGTATAGTTTATTGTATGTCAATTATATTGCAATAAAGCTGTTTAAAATTATTAATTTCTGTTCATGACAATATATACTTTTTTCTTACAGATAATTATCAGAGAAGAGTCCTGAGCTTCACATGCTGTTGGGCAGAGAAATCAAGCTAATAGCAGATTATTCAGGGAATTCTCTGGGAATGATGGCTCAAGGCATAAATCTGACCTTCGCCCCTCACAGGGTCTTGCCCTAGAATATTACTCTTTTCTGTAGATCACCTCGTGATGTCTCAAAACCAGCAATGTTAGGCAATTATTGCTCACACTCTAACAACTAACTTGGTCACAGAAACTTCCCTCAATTTCCTTTCACAACAGTAAGAATTTTCTGAAGATTTCAGGACAATTGATATAAATTGTGAAACAAAAATCTGGAAAACGTATATGTGACTGCTATCAGGGGAGTGATGAGCTTGGCTTCCACTGGTCTGTGAAAGCCAACTGTTAAATGTTCAGCAATTTTACAAACTAGTGGTTAAACACAGCTATCATTAAAAATTAAATTATATACTTTTATGATTAAATAATATTAAAAGCAAGAGTAGCAAACGCTCAAAACTCATCACTTTCTACTTTCCTACACTCACTATTTTCTGTCCTCTTGAGGTTTCCATCTCTTCCCAACTCCATATTAGTCAGTGACATCACATTTATAGTTTGAAATTGGCCATGGTGGGAATACTTACACCATGGAAATCAGCAAATCCTACAAATCAGGGCTTGATTTATTATTCTCTTGATAGTTAAGAAAATAATGAAAAAAAAATCAATAATACAGATTAAATTAAAAAATTATTTTGTCTGCAGTCATTATATTGTGAATAGCACAAAAAATTGAGGAAATGTTATTCCAGTATATGAAAATTATTATCTGATTCAGCAAATAAATTTGCCCTGGTTATTGACAAATCAAAGTTGTAAGAAATGTCTTTTTTGTTTCAGTTTTGTCTTACACATTAACACAAAGGCAAAAATATCAAGTAGTATTCATATTGAAACCATATTCATTTATCAGTTGCAAACATGAGTTGGCTATACAAGAGTTTAGCAGAAACCGATGGAAGTATCTCATTGTATATTCTTTTTTTTTTACAGTCAATATACACAGTTTATTGTCTGTTAACTGTATCTCAATTAAAGTTTAAAAAAAAAAAAAAGACTAAGTTCCAGGAAGAATGGGAGGACGACAGATGATAAACATAACCAAGCCAGACGACTTCAAAAAGTAAACATGATCTGAAACTTGACTCGTGAAAGGTGAGCGATTCTGGCATTAAGTACCTGGCAGGGAGCAGCCTAGGTGGGAACAGTAAGTGCCAAGGCTCAGGTGCGGTGACAGCACCGTGAGTCCAGGAGGAAGAGATGAGATGAGGATGCCTGGAGCTCTGCTAAGACACTGGGGTTCCAAGCCCTTGGAGGCCCATCTGTGGCCTCTGCTCAAGAACCCCTGCCCCAGACACTCACTCTTTCCTTTGCACGGTGGTGGTGTAGTTGGAGCAGACACTCTCCACGGACATGGAGAAGCCCCACCTGCCCTCGGTGGTGGCTGGCTAGGAGATGTGTGTGACGGAGTAGGGCAGCTGATCCTGGACAGACTCCGTGGACAGCCTCTCAAACATGGGTGCCAGCACCGCCTCGTTGTGGCACTTCCCACTGTGGGGAGGAGAAGAAACAGGGCTGAGGTCCTGGAGCCCCACCTGGAAGCCCCCATGTGGCTTCAAGCAACAGTATCCAAGGCCCACGTCCACCGCCCTTACCCGGTTCCAGCTGGCAAGAATGAGCATCCTGGGTTCTCTGCGGTGGGCTGGGAGCAGTAGAGGGTGGTACGCTGCACCAGGGCGTATGTGTCCCCATCCTCAATGATCACCTTGCAGCTCATACAGGGAAAGCATTCAGGGTGGTACTTGAACTCCCCGGCCATCATGACGGGCCCTGTCATCAGCAGAGAGCACCCGTGGCAGAACTCCGCAAACTTCCCCCAGCAGTCCTTGTGGCATTAGAGCCTCCCATCCTTCTCGTAGTACCAGTTGGTGAGCGAATCCTGGCATTCAGAACACCTCTTTCATCCTAGTTAACAGACTCTCTGTTCTTGTCGTCCAGGCCTCGCACCACCCACACTGGCCCACATCCTTGCTTTCTGAGAGGCAGGGTGGAGCTGCCTCTTGGTTTCAGTCTTGACCCTGCTGCTTACTAGTTATGTCATCTTGGGCAAGTGACTTCGGTTCTGTGACCCAGCTTCCTTATCTGTAGAACAGACTATGGAAGGGGTCTCTGGAGGTGAAGTAAGCCTGGACGGACAAGTAACTCCCCATCTTCTTCCCACACCAGATACACAAGCTCAGCTGCAAACCCGTCTGGGAAGGCCTCTAGCCGGCGGACAGGCCCGAGGCTCCGGCACCGCTGGCTGCGGGCTGGCTGCCAGGCTCCCCTCTCCCTCCGGAGCGGCCGGAGGGGTATGAGTGCTCCAGGCCCCTTGCCCCCCAGCAGAGTCCCGCAGTGGCTCATGGCTGGGATGCTGCCCTCCGGGTTCTTGGAGGCGGGGCGGCCCCTCCGGACTCAGCAGACACACCTCTCTGCGGAGGCCACACACACGGGGATTCTTGGGCAGGGGCTGGTGACTAGCCAAGAAAGAACGCTGCTGTCAAGTTCTCCATTGTATATTCTATTATTATTTGTAAGTTTTGTGCTATGTAAACAAAAACATTATATCATTAAAAATTTATTATAGACTTGAGTATATGAAAATATGCATTCAGTTTTCCTCAGAAATTCAACAGCAAAACATTTAGCAGTCTATCACTGGGCTACTTCCACAGTTCATAAACCAGACCCTACTCAGAGGTTTTCCTCCCAGGCATGTTTGACTTGGCCCATTCTAGTCAGTAGGTTGTAGATGCCAGTTCACTTCCCTCCAATGGGAGTTGCCTGTCCATGAAATGTGAACCATGAATAAGGATATTTTATTTATATTTCTGTAACTTATCATTTCTCTGGAATAAATTTCTCAAAACAATGCAAGTCTTAACTCTTAAAATGACAGTTCTTTTCTAATGGTGATTTTTCAGCTTCAACGGTTATCCTGTTATATAAGACACTAAAGGCAGTAGCTATATGAATAGATGGATAAATTTGCTATCTTAAAAACCAAAGGGGTAATTATGGGATTATATGAAATCATGTGTGTGAAACTTTTGAAAATGGTAAAGCACTATAGAATTTAAAGAATCTTTCATTCAATAAAAAACAATTTTTAAAAAAAGTATTGCTTTTGTAGTATGAGAAACATCTGTAGAGTTAAAAAGCTAATGATAAATTAAGAAAGTAGATGCAATGAATATTTCATAGATAGCAGTTTTAACCTATAAATAATTTTGCATATTTATAAGAAAAAGGTGATTTAACAGAAAAAAAAAACTGGCAAATGTCATGAACGGAAATTTCACAAAGAAATCCAAATGGAAAACAATAGCAATCTCACCAGTAATAACAATTAAATCTAAAATAAGATATCATATTCACCATTAAATTTGAAGATTTTTAAATGATACTCTTAGAGAAGGGGATATTGGGAAATAAAGGGAGTCTCAGATACTCGTGATGGAAGTAAGTTTGTATACACTTTCTGTAGGCTTTCTGGCAGTGTATTCCACGTCTCTCGACCTTATAATTCCACTTCTAGCAATTCATACTAAGGTAGTAGTTAAAGACATGTGGAAAGATGAAGCTAAGAGAAGGTCTGTTACAATTTTGTTTTTATTTTTGTTTTTTAAGCTCTTTATTGGAATATAATTGCTTTACACTCTTGTACCAGTTTTTGAGGTACACCAAAGTGAATCAGCTGTATCCATACATATATCCCCATATCCCCTCCCTCCCCTGACTCCCTCCCACCCTCCCTATCCTGGCTCTCTAAGGCATTACCCATCATCAGGTTGATCTCCCCACTATACAACAACTTCCCCCTAGCTATCTACTTCACACTTGGTAGTGTATCTACGTCCACGCTACTCTCTGACTTAATCCCAGCTTCCCCCTCGCCACCCCTACAACCCCGTGTCCTCAAGTCCATTCTCTACATCTGTATCTTTATTCTTGCCATGTCACTGAGTTCATCAGTACCATTTTTTTAGATTCCATATATATGAGTTAGCATATGGTATTTGTTTTTCTCTTTCTGGCTTACTTCATTCTGTTGCTTTAATAATTATATATATAAATATATATACATAACATTTAATAATATACATATTAACTTGGTATATATACAATATAAACTTTAGCTATAATAGTTTAAATAATTTATAAGTCTGACAAGAATGAATTGGTTAAGCTATGTATATACATACACGATACTAAGCAACCATAAATATTATGTAAAGAAATATTAATAACTGTCTTGGAATGACTAATGATACATAATTTTTTATAATTTTAATGTGAAAATAGATTTTAAAACTACACGCACTACTATCTCAACTTTGACAGAAATATATATTATATACACATATATACACAAACATACAATTGAAAAAATCTTGAAGGATACACTAAAGAATATTTACAGAGCTTTTTTTTTTTTTCTCTTAGCTTATTTGTGTTCAGTTTTTCTGTACTGAGCATGCATTACTTGTATGAAAGCCCATCTCTACACTATTTCAGCATTTTATGAGTTTCATAACCAGGTGATTCAAGGACTTGTTAGTGTTCAGAGTCCTTGGAATTGTAGCTGTTTTGCTTACAGATGCATTTAGAAGCAGCTCAGTAGGGCAAGTATGACCTAAGAGGGCACTCCTGGAAGGAGGAGAATTTCTTGTGTTTGCAGTTTTTCGGGCTATGCAAATGCTGTGCTGACTTGAGCAGCCCACAGGTGGCTGCTCTCCCTGTGCCTTGGTGTGGAAATGTGAAGAGACTGACTCATTTTGCTAAATCATTTTACTGGGGATGTAACTCTGGGTTTGGTTAGCCACAGGCATTTCTGCTCTGACTGAGTACCCTGGGGGAGGGTTTTTTTTTTTTTTTTTAACATGTTAACAGAGGCTTTTTTAGCCCAAGTGAAAGGTTGTGAGTGACAGGGAGGAAGACCACACCCTCTCACTTATATCTATTTACAAGGATTGGGGCAGCCTGACCTGGGTTTGTGCCCTTCTTTGGCATCTCTGGGCAAAAAGCCTCAGGCTTCTGACTACACAGTTGGAGTTTTGACTGCAGGTCGATGGCTTATATTTAAACCATCTCTATATGTCTATCTTTTAAGATGATCCTAAAGAGGCCTCTATATATCTGTCTAGAAAGGCCCAACACAAAGCTTACTTTCAGAAATAAGAAAATGTGGAGTTTGCTGCCTACGACATTGGGGAGTTTTCTTCTGCCTCTAAATGTGAAGTCCCACTTGATAGGATCTGTGTTCTATGCTATGAGCCATCTCCCCATATTTCTTCAGTTGAATATATTGACAGAGACATCATTAAGTGCAATCAACTTATTCCAATTTGACAACATATACTAAACTTTAAAAATGGCCCAGGATCTATACTAGGTGCTGAGACTAGAAAAATGAATTAGGTAAAGTCTTAAGATCAACTCAGGTAACAGAGAGTCCACAATGAACTTCGTGTGAACAAATCTAAGGTGTTCAAAAAGTTCGGAAACATAGGCTTATATGCATAAAAATAGATGTGTAATTTCAAGGACTTCTCCAATATATAAAACCAATAATGTAATATCATCTGTGTCTCCAGACTTTAATAGGCAGTTTATTGAATATAATATGATAAGTACACTGGTGACAGTATAGAGTCAGACCCTAGATTCCAATGAATAAGTAATTCTGCCTGGTAGAGGCAAGTCGGGGAAAGAGACAGAGAGAAGTTTACATTAAATAGGGCTTTGGAGAATGAGCAGATATTCACAAGGTGAAGGAGATGAGGAAAGGTATTCCATGTAAAGGTAATAGCACTGGAAGTAGGAACAGACTCCGGTCTTGTAGAGGATAGAGATTACAAGAACTTTCAAGGAAGTGGACATGCAGAGTATTGTTTACTGGGGTTGGGAGGCTGGAGTGTTGAAAACTAACTGAAGAGATCATAGTGCCAGTTTTCTTCCATTCGTGACCCTTCCACTGGCAGCCAGAGGTTTGAAAATTGTCAGATGGATACTGCTAGGAAACGTAACCAACAAATGTTCAGAGAGTGGGCTGCTCAGTTAACAGGGGTAGCAGCTTGTATTTAAGAAGCATTAAGGGCAGACCAGAAATGTGCCTGCCTGATAATCTATGGTGGTTTCCAATGGTACCAGTTTAATGATAAATACTCACACAGTGCCTGGCATAGTCCTCTGCAGGGCTGGAGTCTGACGGAAGAGTTTCTAGAGCCAACGTTCTTTAGCCTGAGACCTGAAGCCTTGGTCCAGTCAAAATCCATGAGGAACACTGCAGTTGAATAGGCCAAATACAGGGTTGAAGGGTAGAAACTGGTGGAAGAATCTCAGAGACTCATTTGGCATCACCTGGAAGCTTGTTAAAAATGCAGTCTCTGCCAAACCCCCGTCCCAATGAATCCAAATCTGCTTTTCAACAAGATCCTCAGATGACTGTATGCTACTGGTCTGTAGAGCACACATTTCAAGTTTAAGGAGCAAGTGTCTAAACTGCTGGGTCTCTAATTTGGATGTACACTGAAATTAGCTATGGAGTTTTAAGAAATATTGATCTCTGGGACACTCCAGCAGATACTCTGATTTAATTGGTGGATTAGAACATCAAAGGAGAGAAGTTCGGAAGGGTAATCGGGAAAATTTGTCACCAAGAAACAGGTCCTCACTGTCGGAATTAAATGGAAATGTGGATTGAATGGATGGATGGACAGACTGATGCCTGGCTGGCTGGCAGGATAGATGGATAAAAACAGGTTAGAGGATTGTGAGATCAACATTTACAGCTTTGATCAGAACCTCTGAGGGTGTACCCCCTCTTGATGAACTTGGGCCAGTGTTTCACACAGCAGTAACTGCAAACGAACTAAGAGAGTACACATTTTCACATGTAGGTTCTGGCCACACTCCTCATCTTGAATAATCATCTTTACAGGTGAGACCAAATAATCTGCATTTTCAATACATGCTTCAAGAGAACCTTATAGGTACTAAAGTTCAATAAGTTCTTGGGTAGATAGAGTCCTGGATAACAGAAAAGGGGCGATCTCAATTTAAGTATTTCTCATTGAGAAGTTTCTTGGTATTTATTTGGACAGGACAATTCTTCACTGTGCAATATTGACCCACACATTGGGAAATGTTTAGAATCCCTGGCTCTGACTACTAAATGCCAGCAACATGCCGTAGTCATTGTGACAATCAAAATACCTTCTCTCACGTTTCCAAATGGTGCCTCTACATGCTGCAAATTCCTAACACAAATTCCCAGTTTCCCTGGCAGGATCATATGAGAGATTGATAAAGTATATAGAACACTGCCTATGTCTAACACTTGACTGTGTCAGAGATTGAGTTTGTGCAAGTCAAATCACACCTCCTGAAGCTGTGGACGCAGGCAAGCGAGGATATGTGGAGCTAAGCGCAAAGAACTCTGAACCTGTGACCAGAAGGTGAGGGTTTGAGGCCTCTCCCTAGCTGTGCACCATGGTTACTGCTTCTTTTGCCTGGGATGTCCCACTCTATAAAATGGGCATAAAAATACCTGGTTCAATTGTCTCAGGACTGTTAGGAGATGATGGACATAAAAACACTTTAGACATCGCACAATTTTATTTAGATAAAACTTATTATTCTAAACAAGTTACTGTTGTCTCCATGACATGGGAAGTCTCTGAGATGGGTGTCAACTTATATCCTGAAAGCACCACAATTTTGTATGTTAGAAGTTCTTCTTCAGCCCTGTCTGACAGCCCACAAGCCCTTTCATGGGTTAAAATATGTGTATCAAGTTGCTCAAATAAAAATAAACTGCAGCTGCAATTTTAAAGGTTGTTTTTGATTCTAGCTCCTGCATCCTAAAGCCTCTTAGAATTTCCCCCATACACATTCAAGAGCAGGTGGTCAATGGGAAATTCCCATAAGTCCGCTGCAAAGCTGTTTTTAGCCTGCCTTTAATAGTGAGGTTCTGCTCTACCAATTTCTTTTTCACTATCTCTTCCTGTGTATTTTGTTCTCATACATATTGCAAAATCATAATGTACGCCTTTGTGCTAGATATCATCCTTTTCCCCTTCCATATCGGCTCTCCATCTGGTCTTTGCCCCAAGAGCCTGGCACCATGGACCACGTAAACATGCCTTCTACCTTCCAGATAGTTCAGCCAGTAGATAGCTCCACTAGGAAGTCAGAATGAGGAGGAGACTGAAGGGAGGCTGTTTATTTCTCCAGTTCTCACTTCCTGCAAACTTTACTCAGGCTGGCTGTGCCCTTTCACAGAAGGTCACCTGCTCCTTTGAAGGCAGCTTTTCTGCAGGCCTTTCTTTTTGCAAGTAAATTTCTCCCATCCTGTGATTCTTTGGGTCTTGAGATGGGACACTGCCATTGCTGTTACTCTCAGTTTCCGCACTAACTTTTGTGTTTCCTATAAACTGTACCTACACCTTTGTATTTATTCTTTATTTTAATTTAATTTTTTTTAGCTCTTTATTGGAATATAATTGCTTTACACTCTTGTACCAGCTTTTGTGGTAGACCAAAGTGACTCAGCTGTATTTATACATATATCCCCATATCCCTTCCCTCCCACGACTCCCTCCCACCCTCCCTATCCTGGCCCTCTAAGGCATCACCCATCATTGAGTTGATCTCCCTTTGTTATACAGCAACTTCCCACTAGCTATCTATTTTACAGTTGGTAGTGTATATATGTCTATGCTACTCTCTCACTTTGTCCCAGCTTCCCCTTCATGCCTCCCCCCAAACCCTGTGTCCTCCAGTCCATTCTCTGCAACTGCATCCTTTTTCTTGCCCTGTCACTGGGTTCATCAGTACCATTTTCTTTAGATTCCCTATGTATGAGCATATGATATCTGTTTTTCTCCTTCTGGCTTTCTTCACTCTGTATGACAGACTCTAGGTCTATCCACCTCACTACATATAGCTCCATTTCACTCCTTTTTATGGCTAATATTCTATTGTATATATGTTCCACATCTTCTTTATCCATTCTCTGTTGATGGACATTTAGGTTGCTTCCATGTCCTGGCTATTGTAAATAGTGCTACAATGAATGTTATGGTACATGTTTCTTTTTGGATTATGGTTTTCTCTGGGTATATGCCCACGAGTGGGATTACTGGATCATATGATAGTTCTATTTGTAGTTTTTTAAGGAACCTCCAAACTGTTTTCCATAGTGGCTGTCCTAACTTACATTCCCACCAACAGTGCAGGAGAGTTCCCTTTTCTCTGCACCCTCTCCAGCGTTTATTGTTTCTAGATTTTTTGATGATGGCTGTTCTGACCGGTGTGAGGTGATATCTCATTGTGGCTTTGACTTGCATTTCTCTAATGATTAGTGATGTTGAACACCTTTTCATGTATTTGCTGGCCATCTGTATGTCTTCTTTGGAGAAATGTCTATTTAGGTCTTCCACCCATTTGTGGATTGGGCTATTTGCTTTTTTGGTATTAAGCTGTATGAGCTGCTTGTATATTTTGGAGATTAATCCTTTGTCTGTTGCTTCATTGGCAAGTATTTTCTCCCATTCTGAGGGTTGCCTTCTTGTCTTGTTTATGGTTTCTTTCACTGTGCAAAATCTTTTAAGTTTCATTAGGTGCCATTTGTTTATTCTTGATTTTATTTCCATTATTCTAGAAGGTGGGTCAAAAAGGATCTTACTTTGATGTATGTCATAGAGTGTTCTGCCTGAGTTTTCCTCTAGGAGTTTTATAGTGTCTGGCCTTACATTTAGCTCTTTAATCCAATTTGAGTTTATTTTTGTATATGGTGTTAGGAAGTGTTCTGTTTTCATTCTTTGACATGTTGCTGTCCAATTTTCCCAGCACCACTTATTAAAGAGGCTGTTTTTTTTTTCCATTGTATATTCTTGCCTCCTTTGTCAAAGATAAGGTTCCCATATGTGCTTGGGTTTACCTCTGGGTTCTCTATTCTGTTCCATTGATCTTCCTTTCTATTTTTGTGCCAGTACCATACTGTCTTGATCACTGTGGCCTTGTAGAATAGCCTGAAGTCAGGAAGCCTGATTCCACCAACTCTGTCTTTCCTTCTCAAGATTGCTTTGGCTATTAGGAGTTTTGCATTTCCATACAAATTGTAAGATTTCCTGTTCTAGTTCTGTGAAAAATGCCATAGGTAATTTGATAGGGATTGTGTTGAATCTGTAAATTGCTTTCAGTTAGGATAGTCATTTTTGCAATGTTGATTCTTCCAATCCAAGAACTTGGTATGTCTCTCCATCTGTTTGTATCATCTTTGATTTCTTTCTTCCGTGTCTTATAGTTTTCTGCATACAGGTCTTCTGCCTCTTTAGGCAGGTTTATTCTTAGGTATTTTATTCTTATCTTTTCTTATAAATTTATTTATTTATTTATTTTATTGGCTGTGTTGGGTCTTTTTTGCTTTGTGCAGGCTTTCTTCAGTTGCAGTGAGTGGGGGCTATTCTTCATTGTGGTCCGCGGGCTCCTCAATGCCGTGGCTTCTCTTGTTGCGGAGCATGGGCTCTAGGCTCATGGGCTTCAGTAGTTGCAGCACATGGGCTCAACAGTTGTGGCTCATGGGCTATAAAGTGCAGGCTCAATAGCTGTGGCGCACAGGCTTAGTTGCTCCATGGCATGTGTGATATTCCTGGAGCAGGAATCGAACTCATGTCCCCTGCATTGGCAGGCAGATTCTTAACCACTGCGCCACCTAGAAGCCCAGGTATTTTATTCTTTTTGTTGCAATGGTAAATGGGAGAGTTTCCTTAATTTCTCTTTCTGCTTTTTCATTGTTAATATATAGGAATGCAAGAGATTTCTATGCATTAGTTTTGTATCCTCCTACTTTACTAAATTTATCAATTAATGCTAGCAGTTTTCTGGTAGAGTCTTTAGGGTTTTCTATGTATAATATCATGTCATCTGCAAAGAGTGACAGTTTTACTTCATCTTTTCCAATTTGGATTCCTTTTATTTCTTTTTCTTCTCTGATTGCTGTGGCTAAAATGTCCAAAATTATGCTGAATAATAACCATGAGAGTGGGTACCCTTTTCTTCTTCCTTTTCTTAGAAGGAATTCTTTCAGTTTTTCACCATTTAGAATGATGTTGCCTTTTGATTTCTCATATACGGTTTTTATTATGTTGAGGTAATTTCCTTCTATGCCCATTTTCTGGAGAGTTTTTATCATAAATGGATGTTGAATTTTGTCAAAAGCTCTTTCTGCATCTATTGGGATGATCATATGGTTTTTATCCTTCAGTTTGTTGATATGATGTATCACGTTGATTGATTTGTGTATATTGAAGAATCCTTGCATCCCAGGGATAAACCCCACTTGATCATGGTGTATGATTTTTTTAATGTGCTGTTGGATTCTGTTGGCTAGTATTTTGTTGCAGATTTTTACATCTATATTCATCAGTGATATTGGTCTGTAATCTTCTTTTTTTGTGACATCTTTGCCTGGTTTTGGTATCAGGGTGATGGTGGCCTCGTAGAATGAGTTTGGGAGTGTTCTTCCTTCTGCTATATTTTGGAAGAGTTTGAGAAGGACAGGTGTTAGCTCTTCTCTAAATGTTTGATAGAATTCACCTGTGAAGCCATCTGGCCCTGGGCTTTTGTTTGTTGGGAGATTTTTAATCACAGTCTGAATTTCTGTACTCGTGATTGGTCTGTTCATATTTTCTATTTCTTCCTGGTTCAGTCTTGGAAGACTGTACTCTTCTAAGAATTTATCTATTTCTTCCAGGTTATCCAATTGATTGGCATATAGTTGCTTGTAGTAGTCTCTCAAGACCTTTTGTATTTCTGTGGTGTCAGTTGTTACTTTTCCTTTTTCATTTCTAATTCTGTTGATTTGCATCTTCTCCCTTTTTTCCTGATGAGTCTGGCTAATGGTTTCTCAATTTTGTTTATCTTCTCAAAGAACCAGCTTTTAGTTTCATTGATCTTTGCTATTGTTTCCTTCATTTCATTTATTTCTGAAATGATATTTATGATTTCTTTCTTTCTGCTCACTTTGGGGTTTTTTTGTTCTTCTTTCTCTAACTGTTTTAGGTGTAAGGTTAGGTTGTGTGTTCGATATTTTTCTTGTTTCTTGAGGTAGGACTGTATTGCTATAAACTTCCCCCTTAGAACTGCTTTTGCTGCGTCCCATAGGTTTTGGGTTGCTGTGTTTTCATTGTCATTTGTTTCTAGATATTTTTTGACTTCCTGTTTGATTTCTTCAGTGATTTCTTGGTTGTTTAATAGTGTATTGTGTAGCCTCCATGTGGTTGTATTTTTTACAGTTTTTTTCAGGTAATTGACATCTAGTCTCATGGCATTGTGGTCAGAGAAGATGCTTGATATGATTTCAGTTTTCTTGAATTTACCAAGGCTTGATTTTTGACCCAAGATGTGATCTATCCTGGAAAATGTTCTGTGTGTACTTGGGAAGAAAGTGTATTCTGTCATTTTTGGATGTAATGTCCTATAAATATCAATTAAGTCGAGATGGTCTAATGTGTCATTTAAAGCTTGTGTGTCCTTATTTATTTTCTGTTTGGATGATCTGTCCATGTAAGTGGGGTGTTAAATTCTCCTACTATTATTGTGTTGCTGTCGATTTCCCCTTTTACGGCTGTTAGCATTTGCATTATGCATTGAGGTGCTCCTATGTTGGGTGCATAGATATTTATAATTGTTATATGTTCTTCTTGGATTGATCCCTTGATCATTATGTAGTGTCCTTCCTTGGCTCCTGTAATAGTCTTTACTTTAAAGTCTTATTTGTCTGATGTGAGTATTGCTACTCCAGCTTTCTTTTGACTTCCATTTGCATGGAATATCTTTTTCCATCCCCTTACTTTCAGTCTGTATGTGTGCCTTGGTTTGAAGTGGGTTTCTTGTAGGCAGCGTATAGAAGGGTCTTGTTTTTGTATCCATTCAGCCAGTGTGTGTCTTTTGGTTGGAGAATTGAATCTATTTACATTTAAGGTGATTATTGACATGTGTGTTCCTATTACCATTTTCTTAATTGTTTAGGTTTTGTTTTTGTATGTCTTTTCCTTCTCTTGTGTTTCCTACTTAGAAAAGTTCCTTAAGCTATTGTTGTAAGACTGGTTTGGTGGTGCTGAATTCTCTTAACTTTTGTTTGTCTGTAAAGTTTTTGCTTTCTCTGTCAAATCTGAATGAGATTCTTGCTGGGTAGAGTATTCTTGGCTGTAGGTTTTTCTCTTTCAGGACTTTCAGTATATCCTGCCACTCCCTTCTGGCCTGCAGAGTTTCTGCAGAAAGATCAGCTGTTATCCTTATAAGTTTTCCCTTATACATTTTTGCTTTTCTCTTGCTGCTTTTAATATTTTTTCTTTGTGTTTAATTGTCGTTAGTTTGATTAATATGTGCCTTGGTGTTTTTCTCCTTGGATTTATTCTGTATAGGACTCTCTGCATTTCTTGGAGTTGATTAATTATTTCCTTTCCCATGTTGGGGAAGTTTTCCACTATAATCTTTGCAAATGTTTTCTCAGACCCTTTCTTTTTTTCTTCTTCTTCTGGGATGCCTATGATTTGAATGTTTGTGTGTTTAATGTTGTCACCAAGGTCTCTGATACTGTCTTCCGTTATTTTTATTCTCTTTTCTCTTTCCTACTCTGTGGCAGTTATTTCCCCCATTCTATCTTCCAACTCACTTACTCATTCTTCTGCCTCAGTTATTCTGCTGTTTGTACCATCTAGAGAATTTTTAATTTCAGTTATTTTGTTCTGCATTACTGTTTGTTTGCTCTTTAGTTTTTCTAAGTCTTCATTAACTGTTTTTTTTATTTTCTCTATTTTGCTGTTGAGATTTTGGATCATCTTTACTATCATTACTCTGAATTCTTTTTCAGACCATTTTCCTATTTCCTCTTCATTTATTTGGTCTTGGGGGTTTTTTCCTGCTCCTTTGCCTACATGGTGTTTCTTTGTTTTCTCATTTTGTGTAGTTTATAGGATTTGCTGTCTCCTTTCCCTATACTGCCTAGTAGTAATTCCTCTTGTTTCTGCTCTCTGCCCCCTGTGGTGGGGTTTGTCTAGTGTCCTGAGTAGGCTTCCAGTGGGTGGGTGGGGGGTCTAGTGCCTGCTTTCCAGTGTGTGGTTCTGTGTCTTTTATCTCTGATGAGCAGAGCTGTGTCAGGTGGTGTGTTTTAGGGTATCTGTGAGGTTAATATGGCTTTAGGTAGTCTGTGTGTTGACAGGTGGTTTTCTGTTCCTGTCTCATTTGTAGTTTGGTGTGAGGTGTCCAGCACCGGCAGCTGCGGACAGTCGGACGAAGCCGGGTCTTAGACTCTGACACAGGGCTCCGTGAGAGTTCTCTGCAGTTAATCTTCCCTGTGGCTGAGGACTCCCTAGTAGTCTAGCACCCTGGATTCAGTGCTCCCTCCCCAGAGCCTCCTCCTTGACCTCTGATGGAGCAGTCCAGACTTCAGAGGTTGCTTGTCCCAGCAATAAAGGGGTTTAAAAAAGACTCTTCAAGCCCCAGACTAATGGCAGAGTGTTTAGTCAAACAAATACTAAATCAAGAAAACACATAGATGTACAAGACACACAAATACTGAATCCAATAGAACATAAGGCACTAGAAAGACCTGACAGAAGAACCCCAGTATGCAATCAGACAATCAAAGAGAAACCCAACAGAAATTCAAAACCAAAAAAAAAAAAAAGCAAACAACAACAACAACAACAACAAAAACACACACACACACACACACAAACACAAATCCAGGGAAATTTTGAAAGCTAGGGTCAAATATAATAAAGAGCAAGAGTACCACCAGACAGACTGAAGATTCCCAAAGCAAAATCAGACAATTATACTTGGAACTAAGATAAAGACAAAACCTAATAATAAAGACCAAAACAGTGTGTCATCTGGAAAATAAAGCAAGGAAATAGAGCAGACCGATAATATTGATTACAAGTATATTAAGATAAAAGAAACTAAAAAAGGATAGAAGACAGGGCATCAGAAGAGCATAGTGTGACTGGAAATATGAAAAGAAAAAAATAGAAATGTATGAAAGATAGAGAAGAAAAGAAGGTAGGAGAGATAAAGTCAGCACTACAAAAAACTTAGCTGGAAATAGAAATGTATAAAAAGGCTAAAAATAAAAATATAAGAAAAAATAGAATAAAAAATGTTATAAAATGTGTAGATCCCTTAGGACTAAGATTGTAATTAATAAAAAAAAAATCTATAACTGACCCCAGAATGGACCAGATTAATAGAATTAATACTAATATTTCTGTTTCCTTGGGGTCTCAGCTGTAAGTGTCCTTCTACCCATCTTGGACTTTTTGTATTACCCTGTGACCAGCAGAGCTTCCTTTATTGTTCATCTGTAAGCGCTGGTGTGTGGGGAGAGAGAGGGTACAATAGTGGCTCCTTCCCCTGGGAGTGAGTGAGCAGCGGTGCCCTGCCTGGGTCATGGTGGCTCGGGTGGCAGTGGCAGTGACTGTTGCAGAGGGAAGCCGGTGGCTCAGGTGTAAACAGAATGTCTCCAGAGATGGGCCACTCTGCAGACTTTTGGCTCTCGGCTGCAGGCACTCTAGGCCAGCCCTGCCCAGGGGCCTTTGTTATCCCTGACTGCAGCAGCCAGGCCCAGAGGGGGCCTTCCTTTGTCCATTGCATGTGCCGGGAGAGAGGCTCCACCTGCGGCTCCTCCCCCTTGCTTGTGAGTCTGAGCCAACGCCATGGCCTCCCAGCTTTCTGCAGTAGGCATTCTCTCCTGCAGATTTCCTCCCTCCTGTCCTCTCAGTCCATCTCCCCACTGCCAACAATGTTTCTCACCCTGAGCCAGTTCTCCGGTTCCCACGTTCCAGCTGCCAGATCCCCTGTTCAGCTGTGAACCCACGTCTCAGTCCAGACACTCTGAGCTGTGGTGTGGACCTTCTGTGCATTTCTCACTCTTTCCTGTCTGCCACAGATCAGCTGCTTCACCCTCTTTGGACAGTCCCAAATACCTCCCTTCTGACCCAGGGAAATTCCCCATTGGAGAATGGGTTTCCCCATCAGATAAGGGATGTTTCCCCAAATTCGGCAATCTCCCCTCTGTTTCAGATCCCCCACCCCAGGGTGTGGCACCCATCCCTTTCCTTTCTTCTCCTACTCTTTCTCCTTTTTTTTTTTCCTCTGTCCTACCCAGTTATGTCAGGGTCTTTGCAGTCCTTTCTGGTGTCCGAGGTCTTCTGCTGGTGTTCAGCTGGTTCTCTGTGGGAATTATTGCATCTATTGATGATGTATTCCTGATGTATCTGTGGATAGGGATGCATTTCATGTCCTTCTACTTTGCCGCCATCTTTCTCCCCCTGTATTTATTCATTTGGAGGATAAACCCAGTTTGAATAATTATATTTTGAATGGGATATCCATGTCCTGTTGGGACCTTTACTGACATACTGCCTCACCAAAACACTGGTTGGGGACAAAAATTAGCCACGTTTCTGCCAATCATTTGCCAAGGGACCTTTCCTGTTAAGGCTTTGGTCTTCTCCACATATAATAAAATACAAATATTGGATTGTGTGATCTTGCAGGAACATTCTCTGGCAGCCACCTATAGAGTTTATAATAGAATAGAGTAGGAGAAATTATTCTACAGGTGTGAAATTTTGCTGCGATTATCATTAGCTAGAATTTGCATACCCATGTTCTTTTCAGTGTCATTTCATCAACTGGGACTTGTAGCATCTGAGCAGGTGGAAAAGGAGCTTTCTGATGTTTGAATTACTTTGACACTTATTAATGTATGTGAGTCCTGGTGGGCGGTGGTTTTGATCGTTGTTTGCATATTTGGAAATGGTGTGCACATTAAATTTAGAAATGTCTGATTGTTGGCCTATGTGGTCCAAATATGAATGGTTTCAAAAAGGAAACACAGCTTTCTGTTCTTTTAGACAACATTCCTCATCGTCTGTCAATCAATCAACTAGCTGTCTAAGAACACTTACTGTCACTCATGCTGATGCCCGCTTCTTGGTTACCATTGTTTTGACTCTTAGGAGACAAAGAAAAGCACCCTGAGAAGAGGAAATGACAAGGAATGCTTGGCCATGGCAGCCTTTCATTTGGAGCCAACAGCAACGCTGTTGGCTCCCTTCAAAGCAGTGCTGCTATTTTGTCATGTTACAATTTTCAGTAAACCTTCCTTGAGGGAACTTAAATCAGGAAACTTGTAGTTTACCGTTGTTGGATATAAAGGGTCTATTGAGCTGATAAGGTGACCTGTCAAGACTCATTCAAGAATAAAAACCCACTTTCATTTCAGCCATTCCTAGTGAACTCAAACCTACTTTATGTTTCTCCTTTTTCTTGTTCTATCAACGCACAGTATGTGACATCTTGCAAAAAGCTGTGTTCTTCATTGTCTCACTTCACCTCCATCATCATCTTGTGAACCTTGGTTGTGGTGACATTTGGTAAACAGCAGCATCCAGACACAGAGCCAAGTTTTCTGATGCAAGAGCAATGCTGCATTACACTATGCTACAGACGTGTTTCAATCCCCCGAGGAGTGTTACATGCTTAGAGTAGAAGCTTTTGCTGTCTTCCCAGTAACCCAGGCCAGAAAGAGCACACAAAGCTGTCTGAGTGAGACAGAAGACAGAACTGTGCAGAATTACCTGAAACAGCAAATGTGAGAAAAACTCCTCAGTCCTCTGGCAAGAGGTAAAGCTCCCAAGCCAAGAAGGCAACTTAAGTCCAATTCAAGCTTCCATTCAATTCAGTCATCATCTCTACACTTCATTCATGTGGGACCATCCCACATCTTTTCAATAATCAAGGTCTGTGAATTCTAACTGCACGATGTCTTCTATAATCAGTTCTTCTATCCATATCTGCAGCATCTTCCACTATCTAGGCCTTTATCATCTCCATCCTTGACTTTGCAATAACCTCAGTCTTAAATGGCACCCATGTCTATCCTCACACTGCCATTTGATTAGTCCTCCTGTTGTCACAGTAGATGTTCACCAAAGATTTTCTCGAAGGAGAAGCTAACCTGTTAGTTTGGAGAAGCTGATTATGGAACATGATAAAGACAACAAAGAAATATTACAGAAGTACTACAAGTTGTCTCAATGATAAATCTTTCAGAATAAGATCTAAGGAAGCTCTTCAAAGAAATTTTACATTGTAATAGATTGTGTTAATGCAATGCTCCCGCTCCATATTCTATATCTTAAGTTAAGATACTTAGTCTGCTAGGGCTGCTGTATCAATATACTACAGACTGGAAGCCTTAAACACAGGAAATTTATTTTCTTGTTGTTCTGGAGGCTAAAAGTCTGAGATCAGTGTGCCACTATGGTTGGGTTTTGGTGAAAGCTCTCTTCCTGGCTTGTAGACAGCTGCTTTCTCATTGTGTTCTAACATGACCTTTCCTTGGTGTGTTCCCATGGAGAGAGAGAGACTGAACTCTCTGGTGTCTTTTCTTGTAAGGGCACTAACCCCCTCAAGAGGTCTCCACCCTCCTGACCTCATTTAGCCCTAATTACCTCCTGAGGGCCCCATCTTCAAATACTATCACATTGGTGATTAGAGCTTCAGCATATGAATTTGGGGGAACATAGACATTCGGTTCATAAAAGATGCTTTGTTTTGGGGGGAAGGGATATTAATTTAAAAGTTTATAGTGTCAAAACCTGACTGCTATTGTGATAGCCTTGCCACAAGTCCTTCCAAACTACACATATGACGGTCACGGCTGTGCTCTGTTTCTGGTGACTACTCTCCAATCTTTGTTTGTTTCACCAAGTGCTTCCCCAGGCTTAACTGTTCTTCATTATCTGACACTCGAGAACTTCACTCTGGAAATTTATGCAGTTCCTGTTCTTGAGTAGGAAGAGAACTGGCATTGTTCAATCCTGTCATCTGCCAAGTGAACTCTGGCTTTTATACAATGCAATTAAAACTCATGGAACTAGAGTTGGAGGTGGCTTGAAGCTGATCTTTATTACTTACTAGCTCTGTGGCGCTGGGCAATTCACTTTTTCTCCTGGAAATTATTTCCCCACTTATGAAATAATCACAGTAATATCTGCCTTACCTACATATCTACAAGTTTGTGAGAATAAAAATTAAGTAATACACATTTGTTGACCTAAAACAAATAAGCTGCCAGTTATTTCTCCAGCAAAAGTGAGTTTATTTGGAGTCGACAAAGAATGTCAATTCTGGCTTTGCTATCATGGGAAGCCACATGCAAGTCCCTGGCAAAAGTGAAGAGAACTATTTTATAAAGGAGAAGAGGAATTTGGGAGGCCTATAGTAAACAAAGTACCTTGGAGAAATTGAGAGTTCAAATTATAGTGGCTTTTCATTGGCTGAGTTGTCACAGTCTTTCATTGGCTGAGCTCTTGCCAGGCAAGAAGAGGAAGTCTTCCTTCTTTCTGTTGGGCTCTCCTTTCATCATAGGGCATGAGAGTTCCCCTTTCTGACCTCCCAACTCCATTTTAATTGAAGTTTCTCCTCGTATATTAAGGTGACATAAACTAAAAAGGAAAGTACAAATGTTAGTTGTGACTATTATCAATA
Source organism: Hippopotamus amphibius kiboko (assembly GCF_030028045.1). NCBI lineage: Eukaryota > Metazoa > Chordata > Mammalia > Artiodactyla > Hippopotamidae > Hippopotamus > Hippopotamus amphibius. The sequence continues at coordinate 164,194,476 of NC_080191.1, forward strand.
AAAAAGAGAGAACAAGTATTTATTTCAAAATAATATGTAGTCGCATGTCGGTGAGAAGTAGAAAGTGAAAATTGAAAATTTCCTTGGAACAGCAGTATTTAATCTGGGATTCGGGTACCCCTAGAGGTACACAAAGCAATATAAGGGGCAGACAGAATAAAGAATTTTTAATAAATCAATTTCTAGCTCCCCAATATCCACATTTCTTCTTTCTCTATAAGAAAAGTCTAGGAGTTGAGAACTTAAGAAAATTATTCTGTCACTCTGTCCCTTTCACTACGACCTTTCTCTCACGACAACAAAAATAAGGTCACCTTGCATTGCTCCAAGGTGTAAAAATGTTCAGGGATCCTAAAGCAAATGGATAATTTAAAACATTGATATCAAAAAATCTACTTTAATCGATTGATATGATTTTTAATAACTGTTATGATAACCAGAAGTAATATTTTGGCACTGAGGTCTTATGTCTTTAAGGCATTAAAAATAAGTTTAAATTTATATAAGTGTTTTATTGCATAGAAGTAGACTGAGTGATAATATAAAGGGTCTTCAAGGAGAAAAATATATTACAGGAGGATATAATTCTATAATTGAAAGGAGAAAACAAAATGATATGTTATTTCCAAATATTAAAGGAAGAGCTTGCTCATGTATTAAAAAAAAAAGGGGCCTACATATCAAACCACTATAGTATTTACATTCAATTGGAACTAAGTTTTATGTAAAAGTAATAGTTTTATTTACAATGTCAATATTTGCAATACTCTTAAAAGTATTACATTTGCAACTATTCCAATTTATGATGACATTTTTAATATAAGGTTTAAACTGTGAAGGAAGGTAACATAATTTTTCAAAATTACATTGAGACATACTTCAAAATCTTTGAAGACCAATGCTTTCATCAGTGGTTTCAGAAGTTTGGTGTCCAGGCTAGCCAACATCAGCATCTGCTGGGAACTTGTTAGAAATACAAATTCTAGGATCCCATCCAGAAATTTTAGAGGTGGGGTCCAGCAATATGAATTTTAAAAAGCCCTCCAGGTGATTCTGATACCAGCTAAATATTGAGAAATCTTTTCAAATTCTTGCAGATCTCTTTCCTAGGATATTTGTCATTCTCTTCCCTTGCCTTCCTTTTTAAATTTCTCTTCTCTATAAGAAGTAGCAAAGTTAATGAGCAATGTGGGTTTTTAGAAACATTTGTGATTTATACAGTATCCGCCTGGTAGAAACCAGTTAGAGCTGTAGGCTGAAGTGTCAAGATGAGGTGATACAGAATCCAGATTCTAAAAGCAAGTAGTTGGTGGTATGGCCAAGAGGGCAGAACTGGAAGACCCTGAGCTCACCTCCTCGCACAGGCATACCAGATTACAAGTGTTTACAAAGCACCTATCAATGAGAGTGACCTGAAGACTAACAAAAAGGATTTTCCACAACTAAAGAGATAAAGAAGGAGCCATAACGAGGTGGGTAGGAGGTGCGGGGATGAGGTATAGTCAAGACACATACGCTGGGGAGGAGACCCACAAATGGGAGGATAATCACAATGACAGAAGTCCTCCCGAAGGAATGGGTGAGGCCCGAACTCCACATCAGGCTTGCCAGCCGGAGGTCCTGCAGTGGAAAGACGAGCCTTCGGAGGTCTGGTTTTGAAGACCAGTGGGAGAGCTGGGGGGTTGTAGAAACAAATACTCCAGTCTTAAAGTGTATGCACAAAATCTCACATGCTCCCCCTGCGGAGGCAGTAATTTCAAAAGAGCCTGGGTCACACTCACTGGCTGATCCTGGAAAGCCTCCTGGAGAGGCAGGAGGCAAATGTGATTCCCCCAGGGGACACAGCCATTTTGGGGAGCTCATTCTACTATGAGGACACTGGTGTGGCAAGTACCATCTTGGAGTCCTTCCTCTAGCATGTTAGCATCCGGAGACTTACCCACCCACCTGCAGGCCATCACGAGATCTGGGACGTACAGGGCTGCACAACTAGTTATGCCAGGAATGGGCCCTGCCTACCAGCAAACCCACCGTAGGCAGCCGTGCCACAGCAGAAGGGCCTTCACAGCCCACACAGGGGGCACCACTAGAGCATGTAGCTGTGGTGACCAGAAGGGAGTGTGCTGCTGGAACAGTACTCAGTCATAAAAAATCTTGCCATGTGCACAACATGGATGGAGGGTATTATGATAAATAAAATAAATTAAACACAGAAAGACAAATACCACATGTCATCACTTATACGTGGAAATCTAAAACCAACCAACAAACAAAAACAACAAAATCAAAAGAGACTCATTGATGCAGATAACAAACAGGCAGATGCCAGAAGTGAGGGGTTGTGGGGGTGGGGCGTGGGGCAAAATAGGTAAATGGAAGAAACAAATTCCAGTTATACAATAAAGTCACGGGATGCAATGTAAGGCATGAGGGATATGATCACCAATACTGTAGTAACTTTGTATATGGGGACAGGTGGTTACTGGACTCATTGTGGTGATTATTTCATAATGCAGACAAATGTTAAATCAGTATATAGTATGCCTGAAACTAAAATAATATTGTACATCAGCTTTATTACAATTAAAAACATAAAAAGAATAAATGACACATACATAAACTAAAAAGCAAATGGTTCCGCAATCCTTATTGTCTTACTGAAAGCAGATCGAAAGACCCAATAGTTACACATCTGGTTTCTTAGATAAGGTAACTGTCTAATCATTTTCTAATTGTGCCTTTCAATCATGGCAGTGCATTAGCTATTGCCTTGAGCATCTAATCAGAGTCCTGACTATACTCTAAGGCATATGCTAATGTCATAATCAACTGATTGGATAAATGAGAGGCAACCCTGAAGGGTGAGAAACCTGACTGGGCCTGGTAGAGTACGGAAAAGTCTAAGCCTCCCAATACACGGTGTTTCACATCCTCGTCAGTCATCCTTGGGACATTCTCTCAGGAGGAATTTCAACAGTTTCATTGTACTGCCTTCACTGATGGTCTCTGCTTAGCATCCCACAACTTCCAGAACTTCTGCAACAATCCCAGTGATTAAATGAAAAACTGCTCTCTGCTAAGCACATCTGCATTGCCTTTTTTCATCAGACACAATTATCACTGCTATAATCAACTCTGTCTTTCACATTTATTGATGTGTTACTATGTCCTAGACACTGTCCTGGAGTGTTAGACATATCAACTCTGATCCTCACAACAGCACTCTGGATTCTGTACTTGCATTACGTTCATCTCATAGATGAGGAATCTGAGGCAAAATAAATAACTAGCCCATGTTCACACAGGCTAAAATAATAAGCCTACAATATACACCTGGGCAAGGTAACTTGTGTGCTCACTTAATATGTGTCAGAAAATCCATGAATTAATTTATATTCATTATTTAGTTGCAGCCTTACACCATTCCAGAATGTGGGTTCTATCATTACACTCATTTTATAATTAAGAAAACCAAGTCAAGTCAAAATTAGATTATTTGTATTTGGCAAAGATGGGGCTTAAATCTATCGACAGGTCCATCCAATTCCCAGCCCTTCCTCTTTGCCACTATGCTTCCTCTGCATGTTTGCAGATTCCCGTGTCCACGTGTTCCTCATTAACATAGAGAAAACAAAAGAGACCAATAGGTGGCTGCTAAGAGTGTCAACTGCAGGAAACGGGCACGCAGACTATGTTGGATTTGTCCCTGGCCACAGCTGAATTTGCGGTTTGGTGTTTTTCAGACTCTGACTCTCCTAACATTTTACCAAGAGCCTCTCCCTGGAAAAACCTGACTTTTCCTTGATTTCTGTAAGGCAGATTCTGCCACAGTTTCTAAAGATGCCACTTTTTTTTTTCTGGAGGAAAAGGAAAGAGAAAGAAAGAAAGAGAAAAAGAAAGAAAGAGAGAAAAGGAAAGAAAGAAAGAAAAGGAAAGAAAGAAAGAAAGAAAGAAAGAAAGAAAGAAAGAAAGAAAGAAAGAAAGAAAAAGAGAAAAGAAGGAAAGAGAGAAAGAAAGAGAGAAAAGAAGGAAAGAAAGAAAGGAAAAGAAAGAAAGAAAGAAAAGAAAAAGAAGGAAAGAGAGAAAGAAAGAAAGAGAAAAGAAGGAAAGAAAGAAAGGAAAAAAAGAAAGAAAGAAAAAGAAAGGAAGAAAGGAAGGAAGGAAGGAAGGAAGGAAGGAAGGAAGAAAGAAAGAAAGAAAGAAAGAAAGAAAGAAAGAAAGAAAGAAAGAAAGAAAGAAAGAAAGAAAGAAAAAAGAGAGGGAGGGAGGCAGGAATCGAGGGAGGAAGGAAGGGGGAGGGAGGGAGGAAAGAAAGAGATAAAGAAGATAGAAAGAAAGGAGAGAAAGGAAAGGAAAGGAAGGAAGGAAGAAAGGGAGGGACTTTCCAGCCTCAGCTGCCAAGATTCCCCTCTTCTCATCCTGCATTCTGGGTGATAGTCACATGTGCTTTGGCCCGTCAGTACCACTATACATACACACATTAATACCTTCTGCCCCCTTCTCCATGGTTGAAATCTGCATTATCACTCAAGAATCAGTGCAAACCTTTTACCTGGTAACGTTCCCTTCACACCTCTCTTACGACACCTATCAAACCAAACTTGACTCATTTCTTAGAGTCCTATTCTCGACTATGAGTCTCTCACGAAGAGGATTATGTGATACAGTTAAATTCAGGAAAAATGAAATAAACCTGCCTGTTGAAGGATTTGGGGACATTTGATGATGTCAAGCTTATTAAGCCTCTAATGAAGAAGTAATTCCAGAACTTTCTGAATAAGATAATTATCTGATTGTAATTAATTTGCTAGAGCTGCTGTAACAAAGTATCAGACTGAGTGGTTTAAGCAACAGAAATTTATTTCCTCACAGTTCTGGAGATTAGAAGTCCAAAATAAAGGTGTTGGCAGGGTTGGTTTCAGAATCCCTTCTTCTTGGTTTGTAGACGGCCGTGTTTTTTCTCCGACTTCGAATGGCCTTTCCCTCTGTGAGTTTCTGCGTCCTAATTTCTTCCTTCTGTACAGACACTAGATATATCAGATTAGAGCTCACTCATGTGATCTCATTTTACCTTAACTACCCCTTTAAAGTCCCCATCTCCAAGTACAGTCACATTCTGAGGCAGTGGGTGTTGGGACTTGAACATGAAGTTTGGGGACATACAAGGCAGCCCATGACACTGCTGGATCATATATCATCTCTATATCATAGCTTTTCTTTAGTCCAATCTTTCAGCAACAAGACTGTGTCAAGGTTCGTCTAGCTATTTCAACTTTTTTAAAAATAACCAAATCCTTACAATAAACTTTCTCTGTTGGAAATATGTATAATACATACTGTGACTCCTCATTTCCTGAATGGGCCCTTGTTGCTGTAGCCCATTAGAGACTGCTGCCTGAGCGGGAACCCAGAAACACACACGTGTTGCCATTGCTGCTGCTCTGGCATGAGGTGTTTCCAAAGACACGGTAAAATGATCTTTTTCTGCCTTCTGCTGTCCAGTTTTCCACCAATGCCTCCCGTTCACAGAACCTAGGTAGCTGTCAGCTGGCACGGTAGTAAGGAAATGTCAGCTTCTGGTTCCTTATGTTACAGAAGGGGCAGGGATGGAAAAGAGACCATAACTTGCACATTTATTCTTCCCTAACGAAAAAGTAAAGTCCATGACTGCAGTGATTTTGACAATATCATCCTCATTGTTTTCTTAGTTTTAGAACCAAGTCTGACGATTAATGCCCAATACATTTTTGTTTAATGAGTTATCATCATTTTTATATGAGGAAATTAATTCATTCGTTGCCTGTGTAACAAGTCAAGAGACAGAATTCAACCTGTTGTTATAAAATTGTACAAGTTCTCATTTGTATAAAACTGCTATGCTACCATGCTACTGCTGATAAGGCAGAGGGATAGAATACCAGACAGAAAACAGCCCTTGAATGAGTGTTAAGAAACCTAGGTTCTACATTGTGCTCTGTCTTTCTTGACCATGTGTCCTCATTTCACCTTTCTGGGTCTTAATCATTGAGTCAGCAAATTTTTACTAGGTGCTTTCCTTGTGTCATATTACACAAATATGGTAGTATATAGCATGTCATCTTCTCCAGTAATTCTCTAAGCCCTGTTGATTCAAAATATATCCCAGATCTCTCAATGACTTTTCAACTCCTCTGCCATGACCCTAGCCTAAGCTACCATCATCTTCACTTGGGTTACTGCAGTAGCTTCCTAGCTCATCACCCTGCTTCTGATCTTAACTCTTTCTAATAGGGCTTCCACAAAGTAGCAAGAGTAGGAGATCATGTTTAATGCAAATGTGATCATTGTACTTTCAGGCAAAAACAAAACAAAACAAAAACCTCCTTCGGATGCTCTTTCTTAATAAGACCTTCAGATATTACATGATCTGACCCCAGTCTAACTCTCTAACCTTATTTTTCACTGTTTTTCTCCTTACTCTGACATACTATACTTGGTTACTAGAAGGTAACCAATTCATTTTTTCTTCTCAAAACCTTCTCCCATGCTGTTTTCCCATCTACCTCATGTGCTCTTACTCCCAGCCTTTAGCCCACTCTGTTTTACATAGCACTCTTCATTTGTTGCAATTCTTTATACATTTATAACTGTATTTTATAACAATTTGTTTAATGCTTTCTTTCCTGCCAGAATAAAAGTTCCACAAGAGACAGAAAAGTATATTTTGTGCAGAACTAAGTCTCCAGTATACAGCCAGATGCTAAATAAACATCTCTTGAGTGAATGAATGATAAGGAAGTTACTGAAGAATTTTAAATAGAAAAGAGGCTTGGTCTGATGTATAATCTTTCTAGAAGCTTACTCTGAATTTTAGTTTCTCCAATGTAAAATGAAGATTAGAAGATATATAAGGTCCCTACCATTCTCATACTCTATTTTGTTCTAAATCTGAAGCAAAACTCTTAATGTTCATCTGATGTTTCACTTATTATATCTTGCCTATGACATGGGTAAAAAATTGGTATTAGAGCTCATGACAAACAAGCTAAAGTCTGCATCCCTGAACATAGGATTATGGATGCAAAGTCAAGAGCTACATGAATATAATCTTGTTGATTTCCAAAATGGACTTTTTCCCCCGCTTTGGGATTCCTTTAAGTCAGAATAACTGGCAAGCTTAAAGAGACATCTCAGACTCTTCAACAACGCCCTTGAATGTGGGCTAACACATACTTGATTTAGATAACTAGAACCCTTTACATTTTTGTTTAATCTCATTAGTGTGGGGACATGTAAAATCCATGATTAGTAGAGGTCTAGAGATAAATTTAACTACCTAGATTAGACAACATTTTCAGAGGATATCAGATTTAGAAGATAAGTAGCAGCCACCCCGCTGAAGTCTAACATGTAGTTATACATTTGTTGATGCAGCAAACTTTTTTGTTTACGTACATGAGACACTGTGCTAGGTGCTGTGAACATGAATATACTACATATGGGGAAATGAAGAAAAGAATAACTTTTCCAGTATGACATTTGGTTGACTAGAAGAGTTAAGAACAGGAATTGTGAGCCTTAATATTTGGTCCCTTTCCATGATGGCAAGGATGGGAGTTGATTAGAATTATGCAGGAAATTCCCTCCAAAGTAAAAGAAAAATTGCTACATCTTACAACACATACTGCAAAGAAGGAAGCACAGCACATGGTAGGCCTCTTTGGGTTCTACAGACAAAACATTATACACTTAGGAATACTACTCTGGCCCATATTCTGTGTGACACAAAAGTCTGCCAGCCTTCAGTAGGGCCTAGAGCAGAAAAGTGTTCTGCAGCAGATCCAGAGCACAGTAGAATCAGCCCTGTCACTTGGGCCAAATGATCCAGTAGACTCTACAGTGTTGGAGATGTCAATGGTGGGAAAAGATACAGCATGGAGCTTAGGGCAAGTTTCAGTTAAATAATTGCAACACAGCCTCTTTGGATTCTGAAGCAAAGCTATGTCATCAATGATAGAGAATTACAGACACTTTGAAGAATAGCTTTTGGCATGTTAATGACCCCCGGTAGAGAAAGAAAGTTTAACCACGAGTTACCAAGTTACCAGGAATCTGGAAGTATTCATTATGAGTTGGGTTCTCAGATACCCCATCAAATAACAAAGTCAGATGGGCTCAGCCATAGTTATTATAAATTGGGATTGAGCCTGAGCAGGACCACGGATGTGATAAATTGCGTGGGTATACAGTCTAACCTTCCCTGCCACTCACCACAGTTGTACCAATGACCCTCCTCTGGCCTGCACTTATGAGGGATCCTAAATAAGCAGGAAAAAACCCCAAGCTTGATTACAGATGGATGAACTTGGTTTCTGGGTACATGCAAAAATAGACGGTGATGCATTACAACCATATTCAGCGGTAGCCCTGAGAGACAGCTGAGAAGAAAAATATTCCCAATGCACGGAGCTGAGCACGAACCTGGTTATACCTTTTATGTGGAAGGAGATGTGACCCAATGAGCGAATATGCATAGATCCCTGGGTAGTGGCCAATGGCTTAGACATCTGGTCAAGAATGTGGGAAAGAGGAGATCTAAGGTGTGGATCTGATGGGATATGGAAATGGATATAAAGGGGTGGACACAAAGAGTGAACATTTTTACATCACATATTAAATGTCCACTAGACACTCTAAAGAAGAGCTAAACAACCAAGTAGACAAAATAATTTGGCCAGTTGAATTTAGACAGCCTTTATCATTGATCACACCAGAACCAGAGGGTCCATAAATGGAGTGGCCATGGTGGCAGAGATGAAGTTTACCCATGGGCTCAACAGCACAGACTCCCACTTACCAAGGCTGACTTAGCTGCTGCCTCTGAATATCCAGTATGTCAGCATGAGAGACCAACGCTAATCTTTAATACAGTGCTGTTACTCCAGGAGATCAATTAGCCGTTGGTGGCAGGATGACTACATCAGGCCCCTTCCACACTAGAAGGCCCAGCAGTTTGTCTTACAAGGAAATATATCTATTTCAGGCAAAGATTTGCTTTTCCTGAATGTCAAGCCTCAGCTAGCTCCACTATGCCCTACACCCTTGTAAAGCCCCGTGCTCTCCATGCGGTAGGTCTCTTCTTGATGCCCCCATGGCCCCTTTGCATATCCCAATTATATATAGAGTATGCTGCGATTATTTACTTTAATGATCATTCATAGTTAATAATTGTCATATACCTTATCTCATTTAATTCTCAAAGTAAATCTCTAAGATAAGATACTCTCCCCATTTTAGAGCTGAGGAAATTGAGCCTATAAGAGACTGAATATTTTCCCAAGTTCATTAGCTAGAAAGTAGTGCAGTAATCATTTGAATTCCAGTAGTCTAGCTCCAGAGTCCATGTACTTAACCACTGTGGCAATTGTATCTGTAGTAATTATTAATTTATACATTTTTGTCATATATGAGGCTTGAAGCTCATTACCACTAGCTAGTACAATGCTTAGCACACGGCACTCCAAGCAGGTGTATTGAATTTATAAGGAGAGAGGAGAAAAGGGTGTGGACTTGTGCAGTGGCAGTTGATTTCTGGACTTTCCAGGGAGATTGAGTCAATAAGGTGCCATGACTTGTAAATTTTAACTTCTAATTTCACTGAAGAAATAAAAAGCATGTTTTGTGGTATTACAGTTACCCCCTTTCCTATCTCCTTACAATTTTGTGTTTCAATGATCTATTGCTGAGAGACAAATTGCCCCAAGCTAGTGACTTAAAACAACAACCATTTTATTATATATCATGATTTTGAGGGTCAGGAATTCTGGAACAGAGTCAACTGAGCAATATTTCTGCTGCACATGGCATTAACTGAGGTCATTTGATAGTATTTAACTGGCAGATGGCTGGTCTAGAGGCCTTCAGATGGCTTTATTCACAGGTCTCATGCCTTGGCAGTGATGTCTGGCAGGCTAAGATTAGTTAGGACTATTGACAAGTGTACCTACATGTGGCCTTACCAGCAATGGTGACTTCAGGCTCACTGATTTTCTTCATGGCAAATCAGGGCTCCCAGAGAAAATGTTCCAGGAGGCCTAGTTGCAAGACTGATGACCGAGTCTTACAAGTCCCAGAATGTTGCTTCTGTCAAATTTATTGGCCAAGCAAGTCACTAAGGCCAGCCCAAGTTCAAGGAGAGAAGAATTAGTCCCCATCTTTCAGGGGGAAAATTAGCAAGTGTTTTCTGGCCATTTCTAATTAACCACGTTTGATATTATAGCTGAAACAAGTTTTGTTTACCTTCTTGTTGCCTGGTTCTTTGAGGTCTCCCATTAGACAACTGTCAATTACTTGTATAAAGAGACAGCAAAAAAGATCTTCCTTATATCATCATAAAATTCAGTGTTCCGGGGACTTATCTGGTGATGCAGTGGTTAAGAATCCGCCTGCCAGTGCAGGAGACACGGGTTCCATCCCTGGTCTGGGAAGATCCCACATGCTGCGGAGCAACTAAGCCCATGTGCCACAACTACTGAGCCTGCACTCTAGAGCCCATGAGCCACAACTACTGAGCCCACATGCCACAACTACTGAGGCCCGTGCGGCCTAGAGCCGGTGCTCTGCGACAAGAGAAGCCACTGCACTGAGAAGCCCGTGTGCAGCGATGAAGACCCAAAGCAGCTAAAAATTTAAAAAAATTAAAAAAAAAAAAATTCAATGTTCCTTGGGAGACTTTCCTGAAGAAGGAAGAAGCCATTCCCCATCCTTTCATTTTGACACATATTGAGGTCCTACTACGGACGGAATAGTGTCTAGGGGCAGTTAGGCAGAGTGAGGACTAGATCTGTGAACTTCAACTACTTAAACACTTTGAGCTTCAATATTCTTACCTGTAAAAAAGGGACAATGATATTTGCCCAGAGTTCAGAGGTTCTTATGAAACTCAAAAGTATTATTAATGTACGGGAAAATATTATAAACTATTTTGTTTTTCTGCCTCAGGTTTATTTGTACAAATAGCACAGGAGGACATCAGCCCCACGCAGACAGCAGCCCAGGGCTCACACCAATCCTTCCGTCCTCACACTGGCAGATAAAGGTCTTTACTCCGAAGACTTTGTGGGGGCCCGGGCACCTTGGGGAGCCTGAGCTGGAGCTGGAGCCACAGCTGCACGGGCAGCTGCGGCCTTGGACTTGGTTTGAGGGTTGGCCTGGGACTCTGGCCGGCAGAGCCTGAGACTCTCGGTGACGCGGGCACGAGCACGTTTTCCGAGCTTGGAGTGAGCAGCGTAGGCAAGTCACGGGGCTTGCAGCTGTCCCCCGTTGGGATGCTGGGCTTGACCTCCTTGGGCTTTACGAGAGCCTTGAGAGCCTCAGCACCTGCACTCATGGCATTTGGCACTCTTGGCCTGCATCTTCTTCAGGCCCTTCTTGTGCTTCTTGGTGAAGCTCATGTTCCTCGGGAACTTGGGGTCCACCCCCTTAAGAGATTCGTATCACTGTGATCGGGATTTGTTTCTCCATGACGTTTCTGTGCCATGTTTGGGACTGGTTGTGTGTGGTGTGGTTCTTGGACTTGGCCAAGTCTGCACCAGGGCCCACAGATCCCGAAGCACCTGGGACTGGAAGTTATAAAGCATTTTTTTTAAAAGCAGCCTTTATTAATGTAGCTATTAAGTCAAGAAAATAAGACCCAATTGAAGTCTGACATACAATTACACACACACACAAATCTAATACAGCGTATGGTGGCGGCCTTAAACTAGCATAAACCAAAGTCATGTTGTTTCAAAGGAGAGAAAGATTATATCTGGTTGCAATCGTAGGAAACCTTTATTATTATTATTCAGTGATTCCACTCTCTCAACTATGCAGGAATCTAATGAGTGAAATGATACTAAAGTTCAGAGACGTCAAAGAGTCTCTTTAGCCCAGCCTTAACTGGCGTTTTCTGGAATGACGCTACACTGGGCAGAAATGGTTTGACTTCTAGAAATGCATCTGGACAATTCAGCACTGTTATTAGAATTTTCTCTTTGCCTTTAATTAAAAGACCTGCAAAATAATCCGATGAAGAAAGCTAAGGTAATGCGAGATTTCATCAGAGCAGGCTGCACCCATGGCCTCTGGGAATTTTCATGCTGTGGTTCTGAGCCCTGGGTGCCTATCTGGAAATCAAGAGCCCCAGCACTTCAGTCATCAGCCCAGCTCCACATGGCAGACGAGCATGTTTCCTGCATGAACTATACCTTGCTACAGTGAATCGACTCAGATGTGGTATTTTAACTGGCATTAAATAGAATTATTATTTAATTAAAGCAGAAGCTAATTAATTTTCTGAGTCATTGTGCAAAAGATGCTATATTCCAGTCACAACCAATTTAATTGAATAACATCAAATACTCAATTTGGTGCCTTCAGGAGGTCTCTTTTGTGTCCTCTAGGTTCTTACCCAAATGGATCCTTTTATTAGGAATTATTGAAAATAGGGTGTTTAGATTCACAAGATGTCACAGTGGGAAGGGACTTTACATAACTCCCTTAGCTTGAATATTGCATAGACAGGAAAAGTGACACCCAGAGAGTGACAAGGAGTTATCCAAGATCACACACCTAGTTAGGGCCGGGTCAGTTCGGGGACTAGTGGCTCCTGATCCCCATTCCAGTGCTGATTCCACTATACTTCAAAACAGGACTTTTTGAGAGAGGACCGATGGCATGCCAACACGAGAAGCAACCTCATAGACTGTTCTTCCAGTACCAACACTTTATTGTCCAGGAAACCGAGAGCCAGTGGAAAAAAAGACTTACTAGAGTCACATAGCTAAGCCAGGATGAGAGCCCCAATTTACACTCTAGTAATCTGTCCATCATAACCTGGTCTTTACAGTCACCTAGAGAGTGAAGACCCTGTCATGGTGATGAGCGTGGATGTGCCCGGAAGAACTATTTTTGTGATTACTGTACATTGCAAAATAAAGACTTTGGAAAGAAGTCTTTCTTTTCTATGGGGAAAAAAGAAAGTTTGAGTGATGTATACAGCTGACCCCCAATCTTCCTTAGGCCTAGCTCTCTGCCTACTGTAGGCCTCACTCTTCCAGAGACCAGTTCTCCCATCAAGATGTCCATGAAGACTAGGGCCTATGGCCATCCTTCCCTCACTGAGCGTCCCTTTGGCACTAAGGTCCATCTGCATCTCACCCCGTAATTCTGAGCCTACTTATAAATTCCTTGCCTGTAGTTCTTCGTAATTAGTTGGAAACCTCTCAAAGAGAGGGTATCAGCTGTCTTCTACTTCTATCACATCCTCTCAAGTACTTGGTATGTGAGCAGCACTCAATATGCACTCAGTATCAACTCACTATGAAGATTCTCAAAAGACCTAGAATGCAGTAGATTAGCATGGGCTAGAGATCTAGATTGTGATGGCTACTTACTCAGCATAGAATAGCCAAAGAATCTGCAGAAGAAGGAGCAGGATTTGAATCCATATTCTTGTGGTTACTGGTATTCTGAGTTTCACTTTCCTCATTGGAAAATGGTCATTATTCTACTTACTTCTCTTGTCATAAGGATGAAATGAGGCAAACATAGCCATTTGCACAATGCCTGGCAAATAGTACGTACTGAAGCCATAAATCCCAGTTTCCATATTGCCTCAGAGGTTACAGGTAAAAATGCTTTGCAACTTCCTTGTTATTAGAAGGCAGGTGCTCCAAAACTCCTAGTGAGTTCTTCATTCTTCACAAATTTGCCAAGAAGAGAGGTAGCGAGAACCATGCTTAATGCTTTTATTCTGCCCCACTCTTGTCTGAAGTTTCCTCATTAATATGCAGTTCACAGACCTTTTTTTTAAGAGGAAGTGGCTCCTGCAGAGCCCATGTGTTTGTCTCAATTCTAATTTGGATTGCCATTTTCTTTCTGACTAAATCAAGACAAGGAAGAAGCGAGCCACTGTCAAAACCATATTTCTATCTTTTACACAGTGGAAGGAAGGTCAGTGCGCTCCTGTCAAGGTCAGGGTGGAGCCAGCAGTCTCTTCTTAGGTCATGGATTCAGCTGCAGTGAAGAAGCCCGCCCTTGCCTGAAACGTTGGTCTTCCTGCATCACCCACAGAGGGGAGTTATGGGTTATTCATAATCCCCGCCACCCCCGGGGGAAGGAAGGGCTGTTGCTGAGTCCCCCCTTCAGCAGCACATGCGTGACTCTTCTGGACGACATCTCAGGCTAAGATGTGGGCAGCTGGGTGTGTGGTGAAGGGAGGTAGCTGAAGTCTGTCAGCAACTGTTGCATCAAGAGTCTTATGGGTTTTCCTGCACCCAGACGTCCCAAATTTGGAGTTGCTGAACTGCCTGGGCTTATCTCAATAATCCATCGGACCTGCAGGTCTTGGCCAAAGGCTCAGGGCACAACACTACTGCTGTAGCAAGGAAAGCCCTTAATGAACTTCAGGGACGACCCCATGAGGAAACAAGAGTCTTCCTCAAAAGGCCTGAGGGTGATTGCAAAGTCCAGGGTATGGGAGGTGGAGAGTGAGCTGTGGATCGATCTACAGACAAGCAAGGGCAAGGCTGGAACAAATAAAGGACTCCCCTGCAGAAGCGTTTAACGCCTCAGACACAGGCTTTGACAGCAAGGGAGGGACTTGGTTATTCCCACGGGATAAGACTGTAAATCTTGATGTCCCAGAGCGGCTTTGCCAGGAATGGTTCCAACAGATGAGGCAAGGCTGGATCAGACTATTTCCTGGTAGGGTGAGGAGGACCTAGCTACTCTTGCCCAATCTGATCTACAGCCAGATCTCACCTCCTCTTCTCCAGCACCTATGCTAAGAGGAAGCATCAAGACTTTCCCAAGGACAGGAACCAAGAAGGACTCACTTAAGTAGCAAAACAAAGTAGAAAAATCATGAGTTTTTTGAATAAGGAAAATACAGTTTCAAATTTCAATTTCTCTCTAACTAGTGAGTGACTTAGGGCAAATCACTTAATCTTCAGCCTCTATTTTCTCAGCTGTAAAGGAAGGAGAATGTCTACCACAGGGTGTTGATATGAACAGAAATTAGATCAGATATGTAAGCACACACTCTATAAAGCATTGCTGATGAAAGAGATATTACTCTGTCTCCCTTACTTAGCCAATTTCTTTTTCACTTTTTGCTTCAGTGTTAATAAATACTGAATAATGACTGAGTCAAAGCAAGGCAGGAAGTAGTGATATCTGAGGAACAAGAAATGAAAAGATCTTCCTCCAAGAAAAGCTTAAATTTCCTTTCCTCTGGGGTAAAGGAAATGGATGGAATTAATACTATCACTTTGTGTGTGTGTGTGTGAAAGTTGTTTTATGTGTACTCTTTCACTTGATTCTTAAAAATAAAATAAAATAAAATAAACCACCCTTTTGAATGGATATATCCATTTCCATTTTACAGGTGAGGAAACTGAACCTTCAAGTCCAGTTACTTACTCAAGGTTGCACAGTTAGCAAGTAAAGAATCTGTGACTCCTAACACCAAGCACTTTTCACTCTGCTGTCCTAAGCAGTTTGCAGATCCTTTGGATGACAAAGCAAACATACACAACACAGTGTTGCAAGGAATTGCAAAGGAGTGGGGAAAGGGATGGGGGGCTGATTTAACAAGGCTTCCTGGAGGAAATTTTAGGTGGATTTTGAAGAGTGTATAAAATTTGGGCCAGTATGGGAAAGTAGGAATATATTCCAGACCTGGGAAAAAGAATAGACAAGGACTCAGAAACAGCAGGATGCAGACAATGTTCAGGACACTGGTCTCAATGTGTGCTAAATATCTTGATTTCTGAAGGAAGTTTCCTAATAGTTTTCAAAGCCCTGCATCCTTTTCCTGGTTCCCTGAGATAGGAGATGCTGGATCACACTTAGAACAAGAAACCCCAGGATTTCAGAGATCAGTGGGGAGATGGTTTACAATCCTTGTTGCCTAAATAACCTAAGGAATTACAAGAAGTCCCTACAGGGGCTGCCTTGATGAGCCTTGGGGAGAAAAGAGATCCCATCCTTACTGCAATTCAAGTACATTTTAAAAAGCTTTAACTTATTTATATGTCAGAGTAACATCTTAAGTTTGAAAATCACTGATCTAAGAACAGTAGTTCTTTGTAGAAGGAAGAACAGGCCCAGAGAGGAAAATAATTTGCTTAAAGTCCCAAAACTATTTCATGGAAAGCACAAACTAGAACTCTAGTCCAGGACCATTTCTCCTACTTAGATGAGCCTTTTCTTGGGACTACAGCAAATCCAAATCTCAAGGTACCATTTTGTTTGGTGGTTAATTTTTAAATTTAAGAACCTACTGAGTTGGAATGTTGATCAGATGCCTAAATTGCTCCTAAAGCATTAGGAACAATGGACTCAGTTTTTCTACTGTCTGAGATGTCCTATTATACTGTTAGATGGTTTGTATTGTTTGTGAAGTGTTTCTTTATATTGAACCTTATTTTCCCTTCCTGAAACTTTTTCCCCTTAGTATTAGCTCTTTGCCAGAAGGCCATTTACATTTCTCCATGAACTCTTTCTGATTCAACTTGAACATCCTCAAAAGCCTCCATTCTTCTTTCTTAGGGCATGGTTTTGTCACCTTAGCTACCTAACCAAATTCCTCCTAAAACTCTCCAGGATATTTGCCTTTCTTGAAAGCCACAGTGGCTAAAACTGTACCCTTGGTATGGTCTGACCACAGCATGCCACACTTCCTCTGTTTGGAAACGTGCTGCCATGAAAGTAGCCTACATTTGTACTATTTGTTTTAAGTGACCACACCACTGCTGTTTGAAAAAAAAAAAAAGAAAAAAAGCTCTAAAAATCATTCACCTGTGCTTTTGCTAATCACATTACCCTCCCTTTGTGCTTTTGCATTTCTACATATGATCCAAATGCAGAGCAGTTTAGTTGTCCTTTATTAAGTTTTGAAATATTAGATGTGGCTTGTTTTTCCACCTGGGAAATGCTTCTTTGTGCCCTGAATATGTCATCCTTTGTTTAGCTCTGAGTTTCTCCTTAGTAACTTTGTAACTTCACTGGTTTCTCTCTCTCTTCTCTTTCTCCTCATCAGTAAGCTTTGCATCAAAACTTTGATTTTAGACAATTAGCAACAAAGAGAGTCAGAGGAGATGGCAGTAAAGAAGGGGAATGTGAAACAGAGATTTCCTCTGGCCGAAATAGAACTCATGCCAACTGCTTTTGGTTCTTGCTGTTTTTTGATGAATTGAGGAGAAGGGATACATCAACTCATTTAAGATGTGAGGACCTGAAGGTTTCACTTCTCTCCTACTATCTAATTTTCACTCCATCTGCACTAATGATAACAATAATGTTGTGACCACCTGCAAATCACACCACATACCCATAATTACCATCTCCCCTGTAAACCGATTTTGTGACTCAAGTTCCTTCTTCGGGAGAAAATTTCAAGGAATTTCATTGCAGGGAATTTTCTTGCTAACTTAAAATATTTTAAAGACTATCAAGGGTAAGCATTAAAATGTGGCCTCGAGAGATAGGATTAAGAATTTTATTGAGTAGAAATTACAGTGACACATATTTCACTTTAACATAGAGAAAAGAACTCTTTTGGAGTCCATGCTGTGTGTAAAAGTTGCTGGTTGCCTTGTGAAAAGGTGAGTTCCCTATGAAAGAACGTGCTGGGGCAAAAGCTAAATTTCACCTCAAAGGGTATGTGGAAGATTCTACGTTAGAAAGAACATTTGATAACAATTTCTTTTATAAGGTTCTTATCAATCTATTATTCAAGGACTCTGCAGAGGTAGAAAAACAAGAAAAGAGAAGAAAGTATGTCTTTACCCACTTTAGCATCCGTGAAAATATACTTCCTACCTTGTAAGCCCCTCACTTTCATGGTAGCAAAATTCTAAGCTCAAGAACAGCCCCTGGTATGTCCTCTCTGAAGAGTTACAGGCGAAATGCCCAGAATTGTTGTGCCAGCAGGACTATTCCGGTAACCCCAAATAATAGACTTCCTCCTTCCACCTTCCCTCATGCCCGGGGCTAGTGAAGGCGCAGAAGAGCTAGAGTGGGAGAAAGCTGGGTTTGACAATTCGCAGCCCTTCATGTTGGTTTGTTTGTTTTTCAATAGCTTACTGCTGCCAAAATTTTCTCTCGCTCACGCATGAAGTGAGTGGACGAGAGAGAGACGCTCATCACAGACCCTCGGGGACGAGGGCTGATGGAGGCTACCTATTGATACACGTTTCCATGATTGCAGAGACAAAAGAAAAAGAACATGAATCATGTCCTGACTCTTGAAACTTCGATCCAGATTCTGAGATGATAGCAGTGGTGTCACGACACTTAGTTTTGTAACTCTCTGCTTTCTTTGCCCCCTAAGGGATTACTAAGCATTCCCAGACAGAATATCTTTTATATTTCAAGAGAAATATTATCCAAGAAATCTGTTTTGTTTTGTGACAGACCCAGAAAACAGCATCAGCCAGAATTTACACGTTCAATTCTCCCAACTCTTAGACATGGGAGGGAGACAGTACATCTTCACCATACGTTTTCAGTTTTGAATTTGGAATCCTAAAACGTTTAAACCTGGAAGGATCCTTAGAGGTCATCAATCTTCTCACCTGGTGAGTGTAGAAATTGGGGCTCAGCAAGAAAGACTGACTGTTGAGGAGCATGGGAGTCAACAGTGGAGCCTTTATGACATAGATCATGCAATACGCTTCCCAGCACTCCTTCTAACACATTTGTTATCCATGCTCAGCTCTACTGGCAGGTGTGGTTATAGAATGCATACCACCTACTGCATAAATGTAAGAAGCAACTGAGGTCAGTCAGGCAAGCTACAAATGTAAGGAGCGACCCACAGGGCCTGTTTTTTCAGGGGTTTTTGGTTTTTTTGGGCAAGGTCAAGATAAGTAACTAAAGAGCAAAAGGACATCAGACACTCGAGTGGGAAAAAGATTACCATTAACTATGCAACAAAGATCAGAAAAAAAAAATGGCCAAGGGGAAAGAGCAAGCTAAAGAATACCCCAGGGATGCTGGGATCAGTTCTTTTGACTGTGCGTGCCCATGGGAGCTGTGCGCCACAGTATTTTGCCATGTGCACACACGCAGCCTAATTGGAATATTGTCACCGAGCTGAATGACACATGGTAGCATACTTTGCATGTTTATGAGCTATTGTCAATGCTGCCAACTTGATTATAAAGGAGCTTTGTTCCAAAGGCTTTGTTAATTGAGGCATCACTGTAACGCTACAGATGGCTTATAAGAGATGCCAATGAAATTGGAAAGTGTAGTATCGAAATGCCTGGTTCATCACCCATCAAGCTCTCCAAACCCCACAGTTGGGGTCATTTAACTCCGTCTGTGAGGTGAGCACTGTCCTCATGTCCGGGGCCAAAATTCATTCACTTTTTTGGTGTATTTATCCATTTGTTTATCCATCCATTCATTCAACAAGTACAACCTACTTATGTTAGAAACTCAGCTGCATCCACCAACAGGCAGGATAGTCTTATACTGGCTTGTAATAAGTTTGACCAGATCCCTTTTATGTAATCTTTCTGTTAGCAATATATCTTGATGCTAGTCTACCTACATACTTGTTTCTAAGTTTATCAGATTAGTGTTCATACACATATGGTGATATTTCCTCAGTTCCCAATGCCTTGAGATATTATGGTTAAAAATTAAATGCATGATGAAGTAAGTATGGATTTCCATTCATTGTTTTTATTTCTTTGATATTTCTGAAAGTATAAGAAAAATATAACAAAAGTAAAAGATAGCAGAAGCTTATAATATCCTTCGTTTTAGCAAATAGTTGGCCTTTGTCACCTGTTCTCAGTGCAAACAAATATATATTTATTCTATTGTTATGTAATGCCATCAACTTGGATTTTAATGTAGGCTGCAAGAAACCGCTTTGGCATGTTAGATAAAGCCTTTATAGATAATCTCACTAAAACATTTTATTTAAAAATTTCACATTATGAAAAATTATGTTTTCTGTGTAAGTAGCGTACACGCTCTTTTCTTTTTGATAATGAGATTTATGTATTGGATAATGTTTCCTTTTTTGCCTTGGCTGCCTGATTCAGATGTGATACTATGCTTATTCATAGAACCATATCAACCCTTCTCTTTTATATGTTTATTTACTTCATTTTTACTTGGTACTGAATTTTTTATTTGTATTTAGCAAACAAATTTCACAAATAGCCTTTTTTTTCCACTTAAGCCATCTCAAAATCTAACTAAAGCTGAAAATAAATTAAAATGTATAAGGATTATAAAATAAATGTTTACTTATTTAAAATTGTCTAATAAACTTCAGATTTCAGTCATGATAGAATAGTTTTTATTATGCTAAAGACAAATATAACTATGAAAATATGTATATTTTGTTTATTTATAAAACAAATATTCAAAGGCATTTAAGAACAAGTAATATAGCCTTGATCTGAGGGCAATGAACCCTGAAAGAATAAAAGCACAAGTATTCCACTTTGACTGTACCTGGAAGTTCCCCTGAAAGATCTTCTCATTTGCACTGTAGGGCAGCTAGGGGTGGGTGGTGCAGAGCCTGCGCAGAAAGCAGCAGTCTTACCAGGAAGAGGAGCCAGAGATTGGAGTTTGTGGCTACCAAATTGGCAAGGATTTAAGGTGAAAAACCACAGAGAAGTGGAAACCCTGCAAGTGAACACCAACATATAATATAAATATTTCATTGAAGTTTGGACAGCTCCAATGCTGGACATGTGCAGAACTAGAAATCCAAAAGAAAGAAATGTAGAAGAAAGCAATAACTAGGAGACTACAGACATGGTCCGAGATTTAAATAACCATGAAGTGTTAGCAACACAGAGATCGTGTCTCAAACTCCAACAAAGTGGAAGAGACTTGGTAAATACTCGGGCTTTCAGTTGAGAACCCAGAAAGGCCCATGACTATGGGAAAGGACTGAGGGTTGTGCCTTAAAGTACGTATGGGCAAAGCTGATCTAACAATGTCAAAAATCAGTCCTAGCAGGATTAACGTGATGTGAAGATACTCCATCTGCTTGCCTGAGGAAATCTTATCCTTCTTTGGAGAAAAATAACATTATTCAGAATCTCTAAAGTGCTTTACTCAAAATATCTGAAATCAAATTAAGAATTTTAAAATATGGTGAAGACAAATGACCAAAACCTTAGAGAAAATGGTAGGTAATTGAAACAAAGCCATAATATCGTTATCAGATGGGGACTTATAACCAGGATTAATATGTAAGAAAATAAGATAAATAATTTCACCAGTAACTTAAAACTTATGAAAAGGTCAAATGGTAATTGTAGACCTATAAAATATAAACTAAACTTACAAATCCAATAGATAGGATTGGTAGCAGATTAGAAGCAAAATCGGAAGATAGTGAACTGAATGACTGATCAGTAGAAAACATCCAAGTGAAGCACCAAAAGGAGAAAGATGAAAGATAAGGAAAAGCATCTAAGAAACATGAGATAATTTTTTTAAAAAATATAACAAATAAGTGGAATACAGAAAGAGAACTGATGAGGGAAGGAAAGAGGGAGAAGACACGCGAGAGAGAGGGGCTGGGGAGAGGGAGAGAAACAGAAGTAATATTGGAAGAGATTCTGGCTATTTTTCAAAACAAGCAAAAGGCATGAAACCACAGATGCAATAAGCTCTATGAACCTCAAACCAGATAAAGTCAAAGAAGAATATCTAATTTACATAGAAGGAAGTACAGGGCTCATTGTACATGAGCTTATTTCAACACTATGAAGTGTTACATAACACTTTGAGACCAGGATATGAGCCTGGCCGTTAAAAAGCTGCAGCAATACCACTAGCAAACTACCACGTCCAACCAAATCTTGTCTAGTGAGAACCACAGGGCTGGACCTAAACTAGAATTCCAGAACCTATGGAGGGTATTGACCCAGCTTGGCCTATTGTCTGAGGTGGATAAAGTCAAAGGAACCTGAAAAACCATATTCCGTGGTAAGGCACTTATCTGAATAATCTGGGCAGAGGTATAAACAGACTCATAGAACGCTGCGTATCTGTGGGATGGAACCTGGACATTTCAGACTGAGTCAACTCTTGGGAGACACTAAATAGAAGGCAGATCCTGGAGAGATTTCCCAAGGTGTAGAGGCCTAACTGCTAAGAATCTGTATGGGGTCCTGTGATCTAGACCACAGCAAAGCAGAAACTGAAGCACTCAGACAGGTTTGAGTAATGCCCAGACGCACCTCTGAGTCCCTCCAGCTCCCTGGTCCTCCTTCTGCTGTCTAGGCTTCAAATTTGGAACTTGCTTCAATATTATATTCACCTCCTCGGATCTCAGTCTCTCTCTCCTTACCTTTACTTCAATTTTTACATCCATACTTTTCTTGTTGATGGGTTTCTGTTTTCCTAGTCTTTGTTCCTAGAATTTACCTCATGGCGAAACTTTGACCAATTTCCTTCTGCTACCAGCCACACCACTGCCTCAACCTCATACCTGTATCCACCTTGGCCTAAATGCAATCAATAGTTTTAGATTTCAGACACCATGAACTCTGTGGACTCATCAATGTTCATAAATTACCAGGGCACCGGATTTATAACCATGGCCTGATTTCTCAGAGGCTCTCTCTGTTCTTTTCAACTATCACCCTCATTTTGAAACTGGAGCACTCTGAGAAAATCATGAATTCATCATCTTTCTTTCCAAGGTGGAAGCCTAACCAAAGTGAATAATGATGAGAGGCCAAAACAGTCATAGCAACAGCAGCAGTAACAGCAGTCGTGGCAGTAATGTTCCGTGAGGCCTGGCAGCTTCTTCCCTATGAACTGTTTCTAGGGTTGTGGATTAAGGAATTTACTAAAGCTGAGTCATTAAAAGGTTCTGTGGTACTAATCCATATTTTATAATTCTTTCAGAAGAGTTTCCTGTCTCCAGGGACACAGAGCAAGGCTCCAACTCAATCTCTCTGGTAGCTGGTTTTATCATTGTCTGGGTAAAATATTGAATTTGAAAATTGTTTACCCAACTTTGTACTTCATTTGTTCTTTCCTCTTTTTTTTTTTATTTCCCTCAACAATGATTGAAACATCTTTACGTAATTCATACATGTAAGGTTCCTGGGACTATTGTTGAGACAGGAAGTTTTCCTATTTCACAAACAAATGGGTAAGACCTCACTTCAAAACACATAGCTGAGAAGTAGTAGCATTTCGATGAGGTGAAAACGATTCATTTGAAGTCATAAGACCTTATGTTTGAGAATTGAATTTGTCTTTTACTTTTGTATTGGAAGAAGTGCTGAGAGAATCCCAATCCTGAGAAGAGTTTAATAATACTTGTTTAATTGAATAAATGCAGATAACTTATGCAGCACAATGGAGAAGGTGGTGGAACAAGGGAAAAGAGGGCATGGGTTCTAATTCCAATTCTACCTCTAATTGGCTTCATGACTTTGAATAACGCATTTAATCTCTCTAGGCTTCAGTATTTTATCTTGTGAAATGAGAAGGCTCACTTGGGTTAAAAGTTAACATTCATTAGATACTACGTGTCAGATATTATTGTAAGTACTTTATATTAAAATTATTTAATTATAACAGTAACCCTAAGAGGAATGCAGTTTTGTTATTGTGCCCATTTAGCAGATGAGAACACCAAAGGACATAAAGTTTAAGCAATTTGTCCAGTCTAACAACTCGTAAAAAGCAGATATGAGGGTAGGGGTGGGGAGGGGCTATTTAGACAGTTCAGGTCCCAAATCCATTCTCTTAGTTATTACCTTCTTCTGCCTCTTTATACTTCTCCCCACTGTTTTAGATGTTCTCTAAAGTCTTTATTCCAGTTAATGTCAGATATAAGGCTACTTACTCCTGACTGTCAGGAATGTTCACTATTAACTGAAGAAATTTGCCTTTTAGAGTTTTTCCGAAGGTAGTTCCAACAAGGGTGGCAAAAACACATTTGCGGAATCTGGCAATTAGATATTAGTATTTAATCTTCCTATCAGCTTTTGAGGTCACCACAAATAAATTTTTTAAGATCAGCACATATATAAATTCTAAAGTCCATTAGGAAGAATACACGCCATCTGATGCAGCTGTCTCTGCTATATAGAGAATCTAATTGAATCTCTAAGCAGTAGAACATGTGCTGAATTTTAGTGTTGTGTTTCTATTACTTTGTGATTTGAGATTTGCACTTGATGTTTGGTAAAAAGCTTACACTTCATTTTCTATCTAGAACGTCGGTGCCTATTTTTGGTCCCAGGGTTGATGTTTCAAGCCCTTCTTCAGTTCAGGTTTGATGTCAGTTTCTCAAACTTTGCTCTTGGATTTGAACTTCAATCTTGTAAGTAGCTAGAATTTGTGTTTTTGTAAAAGTCCAGGAATTTTGATGAGAGGGAAATAGGGAATTTCTCAATTGTTTTCCTTTTATCACCCCTGAAAAAGCCTCATGCACTCATTTACTTTTTTTCAGAAATGCCCGGATTTGGCTTCCAGAAAACATTCCCTCACATGCCTCACATGTCTTGCTGGAGTATATTCGGATGTGAGGAACTGCTTGTTTTCCTGGAGCCTCCTGCTTTGGGACCTCTGTGTATTATCTCTGAGCCTTCCTGGGCATGTAAGCTCCTAGTCTGCTGGTTGCTTTTAAAACCATAAATACTTTGAAAGTCAAAGGGTTCATTCAAAAATTCTGAATTTACCAGCTGGAGAAAAAGCCCTCATTCTATCAGGTGACTCTCCTGTTTTTAGAATATTGAAAGAGTCATGAGAGGAAGTCTAAATACACAGCTAAGCTTTTCCTCATTCATAAGTAGTGTTCATACACACATTATTCAAGTTCAGAGAGGAAGGTGGCATTGTGATCCAAATTACATTATTTTTATGGGAACTCATAGATCTATTTCCCCAATTCAATGGCAGTCTAGTGGGTGATGAATGCCTGGTTCTTGGAGAAGGAGCGGGAGCTCTGATTTGCAGTATGTGTCAGTTTCATACTCACCACGGCCAACTTCAAGCTACCGACGGGGTCACTGAACGCGAGGTTGTAAAGAGTTGCCTACAATTTGCTCTGGTGAAGCACTGCAAGCTGGCTCCGGCACAGCCCTGCTATGCCGATGAGAGGTTAAATACTGCTTTCAAAGGATGCATGACAGTACTGAGTGGGAATGAGTGGGAATCAATATCAAAAGATGTGGTTTCAAGCCTTATTCTGCCACTGGCTAACTGTGTCACCTTCCAGAAATGCTTTAAACTTTATAAATCTCTCTTCTCCACTGAAAAAGGCGGGCAAAAACACATTTCTTGTAGGGCTCTCAGAAGCAGTTCAAGAGTCACTTGACATGATAGCACTGAAGATAAAGAAAACAAAATAAAATGACTAATTAAAAATAGTTTTTGGTGGGGGAGGAGCGTACATATAGAAAAAAGATATGTTGGGTGTTACCTAGACTTATGTGATCCTGTTGCAATTGAATCATGTTGTACATCTGAAATTAATATCATGCTGTATGTCAATTATAGATCAATTTTTTGAAATGGTTCAAATTAAAAAAAAAAAGACAGAGAAGGATTTGTGAACAGGAAGTTACATATGACCACGACATTGGAAGAGTTAGCTGGCCAGAGTGTGTATAATAACAGTAGAAGAGAATTACTCACGAGTGGGACAAGCTCAGACACTCTGCACTTTCTGAGGTGATCAGAGCATCACAAACGTTTTCTCGGTCTGTTCAAAACTACCGTTGAAGGGGGTGTCCACAGGCCAAGAGAGGAAGGAGGAACTCAGAGCAAGCCTACCATGAAATCCCTCAGATCTTTTTTACGGGTGGGAGTTGTAGATGCGCTTTGCATCTATAATTAGGGAATGAAGTGGAGCAGCTGGCTACAGCGCAGTTATAATTAAAGTATAATGCACAGTAAAATCACCTTGTGCAGCCAGCGATACATTTGCGCCAGAAAAATATTAATTCTCTTTGACTGCGCTTTTCAGCCTCTTCTTTGGGCTGCCAGAAATGGCTGTTGCATCATGACACTGATTTCACACACTCTTTTCGTACCAGAAGTTCCGTTTGCAAATTCTGGATGGCCTTGTATTCAATTATATAGCTCACAGAGTCTGCTGTTTCATAATGAACACTATTGTTACAATAGAGGCACATGTTTCTTTTTAATAGCACAGAGCTAATGTGCTGCCATAGATATAGGCTCCTGGTTAAGAATTCATTTATACGCTTTTCCTCTGTACCAGTACATTAGCTCTGAAGGATAAACATCTAATGCAAAAGGATAGAGTCTCTTTTTCTTCCCGGGGCTCAGTTGCTAGGAATATAAGGTTGAAAACCAGTTATACAGGAGGACAGGCACACGTGCGGATCCCTAAAATGCTGTGTGTGTATTTCTCCTCCCTTCTACATAAGCAATAATGCAACGGTGGAAGCATCATTGGGCTGGAAGCAGATGGCTGGTAATCCCAACTCGCTTTCTAACTGCCTGTCTATTCCCAGGCCAGTCACTGCCCCTCTCTGGGCCTCTTTTCTCACCTAGAAAGTGAGGAAGTTGGACTACGTATCAATGTGGGCCTTTCAAGTGCTGTTTTCTTCTTCTTTTCCCCCCAAGTTTACCATGAGACCTATTTCATCGATAGCAAATATACTATAACTAATTCTAATTTTTCTTGACAAAAGCATGGGGTGGCAGAAGGATTTCTTCCGTGGAGAGTTTATTTTACTTTGTTTTGTTTGCCAAAGGAGGTGAGACATTAGTGGTTCAAACTGATTCCTGCTTTTCTTTTGCCAGGAGCCATTGGACACCCCATGTAAGCGACAGGTAGTCACTTTGGGAGGTTTTAGTCCACCCTGCTTGTTATTGCCTCCAAGAACAAAGAAGAAAAAGAAACACAGTTCCGAAGTTCCAATTGTTTCCCCTCTGTTTTCCGACTTATTTAGGCATTTCACCTCTATATTTTTCTTTAAATGTTAAACGAAACTACTTTTTGCTATTATAACTAAAACGTATAAGGCATACTTTGGAGATATTGCGGGCTCAGTTCCAGACCTCTGCAATAAAGCCAATGTCTCAATAAGGTGAATCACACAAATATTTTGGTTTCCCTGTGCAAACAGAAGATATGTTTACACTATACGGTAGTCTATTAAATGTGCATATGTCTAAGAAACAATGTGCATATCTCAGTTTTAAAATACTTTATTGCTAACAAATGCTAGCCATCGTCTGAGCTTTGAGCAAGTTATAATTTTTTTGCTGGTTGGCTATGGCAATTTCTTAAGATAAGACGATGATGAAATTTGCTGCGCTGATTAACTCTTCTTTTCATGAATGATTTCTGTCGCATGCAATGCTATTTGATAGCGTTTTACTTACAGTAGAATTTCCTTCAAAATTGGAGTCATTCCTCTCAAATCCTATCACTGCTTTATCACTGAAGTTTATGTAATATTCTAAATCTTTTGTTGTCATTTCAACAGTCATCACAGTATCTTCACCAGGAATAGTCTCCATCTCAAAAAAACACTTTCTTTGTTCACCCATAAGAAACAACTCCTCATCTGTTCAAGTTTTGTTAAGAGACTGCAGAAATTTAGTCACATCTTCAGGATCCACTTCTAATGCTAGTTCTCTTGCTATTTCTACCATCTGCAGTTACTTCCTTCACTGAAGTCTTGAGTACTTCAAGGTCATCCATACGGATTGAAATCAGTTTCTTCCAAACTCCTGTTAATGTTAATATTCTGACCTTTTCCCATGAATCACAAATGTTTTTAGTGGCATCTAGAATGGTGACTTTTTTCTAGAAGGTTTTCAATTGACTTTTCCCAGATTGATGGGAGGAATCACTATCTATGGCAAATAGCCTTATAAAACGTATTTCCTAAGTGATGAGATTTACAAGTCTAAATTACTCCTTGATCCATGAGGTACGGAATGGATGTTGTGTTAACTGGTGTGAAAACAATATAAATTTCATTGTACATGTCTATCAGAGCTCTAGGGTGACCAGGTGCATTGCCAGTAAGCAGTAATACTTTGAAAGGAATCTCTTTTTCTGAGCAGTAGTTCTCAACAGTGGGTTTAAAATATTCAGTAAGCCATGTTGTAAACAGATGTGCTGTCATCCAGGCTTTGTTTTTCCATTTATAGAGCACAGGCAGAGTAGATTTAGTATAATTCTTAACAGCCCTGACACTTTCAGCATGGTAAATGAGCGTTGGCTTCAGCTTAAAGCCACCAGTCAGCCTATCCTTTGAAGCTCTGAAGCCAGGCATTGAGTTCTATTCCCTAACTGTGAAAGTCCTAGATGTTCTTCTTCCAATAGAAGGCAGTTTGTTTACATTGACAATCTGTTGTTTAGTGTAGCCACCTTCACTAATGATCTTAGCTAGATTGTCTGGATAACTTGAAGCTTCCACATCAGCACTTGCTGCTTCAGCTTGTACTATTATGTTATAGAAATGGTTTCTTTCTTTAAACCTCATGAATCAACCTCTGATAGCTTCAAACTTTTCTTGTTTAGCTTACTCACCTCTCTCAGCCTTCATAGAATTGAAGAGTTAGGGCCTTGTTCTGGATGAGGTTTTGGCTTAAGGGTACGTTGTGGCTGGTTTGGTCATCTACCTACTAAAACTTCCTCCAAATCAGCAATAAGGCTGCTTCGCTTTCTTATCATTTTTGTGCTCACTGGAGTAGCACTTTTAATTTCCTTCAAGAACTTTTCCTCTGCATTCGCAACCTGGCTAAGTGGCACCAAGAGTCCTAGCTTTCAGCCTATTCTGGCTTTCAACATGCCTTCCTCACTAATCTTAATCATTTCTAGCTTTTGATTTAAAGTGAGAGACATGTGACTCTTCATTTCACTCAAAATTTGGAGGCCACTGTGGGACTATTAATTGGCCTAAATACAATATCATTGTATTTCAGGAAATAGGGAAGCCTAAGAAGAAAGAGAGAGATGGGGAAATGGCTGGGAGTTGGAGCAGTCAGAACACACATTTATCGATTAAGTTCACCATCCTATATGGGCGCCCCAAACAATCACAATAGTAACATCAAAGATTGCTGATCACAGATCACCATAAAAAATATAATAACAATGAAAATTTTGAACTATTTTGTGAGAAGTACCAAAATGTGACACAGAAACACATAGTGAGTAAATGCTGTTGGAAAAATGACACCAGTAGACTTGCTCCAGGCAGGGTTGCCGCAAACCTTCAATTGTAAAATGTAAATAAAAAAATGCAACATCATTCAATGTTCAGCCCTCACCTGGAAAAGATGTTTTCCTTTTTATTCTCCCATCAGAAAAACTAAACAAGCAAACAGACAAAAAACCAGAGACAAAGCAAACAATCAAAAGCCCCTCTTTCTCTTTTTACGATCAGCCCCAACAGTTAATTTTCCAGCCAAGTGCCTACTAACAATATATCCTAAACTAAATGGTCAGCTGCTGAATGAACAGGTTAATGGAGCACTTGAAAATAATAAATTTATTTTCCTTAGCAAAGAATGAGTAGAAAAGACAACATTATTTTACTATCATAAGGAAGCATCGTGCAAAGGACTTGGTCTTTGGAGTGAGAGTCCTGTGTCTGGATTTTAGATACGGCACTTCATTGGGGGATGACCTTGGACAAGCTTTCTCATCTTCCTCATTTATGAAACAGAAAACAATGAAACCTAGATTGCAAGGTAAGTGAAAGGATTAGAATTAGTAAATATGATGTGTTTGGCAGACAGGCACTCATTAAATTCTATTACTTATCTCTCATCTATCTGATAGATTTTTAAAAATATGCTTTCACTCTTCTTCACCACCACCCCTCACCCACATCCTTACCCATCTAGCCAAATTGGGAGATTCTTTGGTAAAAATTAAGAAGTAGAATGAGGACCGGAAATTTTCCGCATAAATTCAGATGGGTTAAGGAGAAACCTAGGCCTCTGTTAATTTCCTTTCTCGGATATTTAGCTGAAGATAACCTCTAGGGAGATGCACACTAAACCTTGGCTAAAAGCATGGTGAAACAGGATCTCTAGGCTACCAAGAATCCAAATCTTAACCGTAAGTTAGCAAGGTTTAGATTTCTTGTAAAGCAGGAGTAGGAAAGTTGGAATCGAATTTGAGAAATGAGCCATTTAATTTAACAATATTTTATTATGTTATTTCCTAGGTGAAATATGAAACAAAACTGAGAAAACAACATTTACAGCTTGTAAGGTCTGCAAAGCTTTCACATTAATTATCCTAAGTGATCGTCTAAAAATCCTGGGATACAGATAGATAAGAAGTCCACTTTATATGTATTATTTCCCTGAGAAGCAAAGAGAATATGCCATCTTTATAAGCCACTGAAGAAGTAAACAGAAGGACTTTCCTTAAACACACATCTCCAGACACCCCATTTATCTTTCCAGTGACCAGGCTCTGATGTTGTATTTTTTTCCCCAGTGATTCCCACACACTATCTCAGAGCTTTCTAGCAGCTTGGTTCTCTTCTAGAAGTATCACTTGTCCTCACTGAGACAACATACAGAATTGAAAGAGAAAGGCATATGACCTCCTGTGGTCTCAATTTCCTACAAATAAAATGAAAAAAGGCACCTGCCTAGTCTACTGACATCAAAGCCAAGAAGGAAACTCTAGCTCCTAATGTTAGGCCACTGCTCATTATGAGTCGATATATTATTTAATTAAAGTGTGACAATGTTTCATATAATTATTAAGCATTTTATCAAAAGTATGTTTTTGTCAAAGGTCTCACTGTCATTTGGAGAAAATGCAAGAGTATTTGAGTTATCCTTCAAAATATGAAAGATAGATACACACTTCAAAGTCCCATTGTGGCTGATAGTAATATCTGTGCCCTCGTACTAATACCTTTGCCTCATTTATGAATTTACACTGTATTATGTCACAATTTGCAAAATTGTCTCCCTGCTAAACAGTGAGCTCATTGAAGACAGAGCAATGGCTGATCTTCCAAAGCCCAATATGAATCCTAGAACTGAATATCAGATCTATAAATACTTGTTTAATAAAATGAAGAACCATGAAAAACCCTCAAGTTTTCTATTTCTGATATTATGATGGGCTAGGAAATGGAAACAGTCCCATTGGAAACAACTAAGTATCTCAGGAAAAAAAAAATTGTAATCTTATATGCATCAATGAGCTAGAGAACAAGTAAAATATCCTCTTGATAAAACAGTAAATGAATGTAGGAACACAGGAATATGATGGAGTATCAAGGGTAAATTTCACTCTAAGGGAGTTTATTGACCCGTGTGAACTTGAGTTTTAGTGTTCACAGTTGTAAAGGGCATGATGAATCAAATATAAAATGTCTACCCAGTACAAAGAGTCTACAAAGATAACAGCTTGCTGTTAAACTGGGGTACCAGACACAGTACAAAATACTGAAACAAAACTAAACATATATCCCCTCTCACCAGGATGATGTTAGGGGAAATCAACAGCCGTAAGCCTAAATAAGAGTAAAGGAATAAAACATCACTACTCAGAATTTGGAACCTTAAGCAAGTTCTTGTGCCAGTTTTAGCCTAAATTCATACCACCTTGTTGATCCCAACATGTCAAGATGAACATTGAATTGCACATTGACTGGTAATTCCCCCAGGCACCTGATAGAAGCAAATGCAAACCGTCTCTAGGGAAATTCACCTTCGCTCCAGATCTCAAGACAATGGTTTTGCCACAAATGAAACTGATTAAAGTGAACTGTTCACAATCAAAAATAACAAAACACACAAGGAGACAAGGCATTACGAGTGAGAAGTGGTAAAAACAACAGAGCAGAATAAGGCCTAATAAGTGAAATTACTAGGTAGCGTCTGTAAAATAACTGTTTAATTGTGTTTCTGAAATGGTCCTCAATTACTCCTACCTCTTAGTATTCACTTTCTTATATAATTTTCTCCCCTTGAGTGTGATAGCCTGATGCAGTGACTTACTCTGAGGACTAAAAGACAGCAACAGTGATGGAAGATTGCTTCCGTGATTGTGTGAAGCTGCGACTTCAGTCTTACCAGCACTCTCTCTCATGTCTCCTTGACTTGCTTGCTTTAAGGAAGCCAGCTTGTAATGTTAAACAGCAAGTGAGGGTGACATCCAGCCTATTGCAGGTAAGAAACTGAAGCCCTTAACCGAACAGTCTGCAAGCAACTGAGTCCCGCAAACAACCGTGAGTCAAGCCTCGAGATGCAGATTTAGCCCTGACTGATACCATGAGTGCAGCGTCCTGAGAATCCCAGAAGCAGGGGCCCCAGCTGGGGCACACCTGGATTTCTGACCCTGGAAAATGGGAACTAATAATTGTGTGTTTTTCAAGCTGCTTAGTCTTCAGGCAACTTCTTATGCAGTAGGTAATTAATATATTGCTATATTTAAGGAAATGAAGGCAAGCATGAAAAATACAAGTGAGAATAAAAATGATAAAAAGGAACCAAATAACTTTTATAAGTACCAAATAAATCTTTCTAGAGATTACAAAAATACAAAACAAATACAACTCAGAAGATGCGCTTTGCAGCAGACTGACACAGCAAATGAGAGAGTTAAAAAATTAGAAGATAAACTTGAAGAAATGGCCCAAAATGCAACATAGAGGGACAGACATACGAAATAGCAGAAAGAAGTTAAAAGAAGGGGAGAGTGGAGTACAGTCAATATTTTAAAACACACTGGCTGATAATTTTCCAGAACTAATGAAAGACATCAACCAAAAGTTTCGATAAGGTCATTAGCATAAAAACTGGTGAGTCTCTCTAGAGTCTGTAGTTTAGTTAATACTAATATTTTTAATCTTGACAAATGAACCACAGTTATGCAAGATGTTAATATAGAGGGAAGCTGGGTGGAACGGTACATGGGAACATCTCTACTATCTTTGCGACTTTTCTGTAAATCAAAATTATTTTTAAAAAGTCAACTCAGTAGAGTTATTTGTGAGAAGGTATTCATTGCAGTCTTATCTCTTATTACATATAATTTTTCCCAATTGTAAAACATTGAAGAAAAGCTAAAATTTTTATTATAGTAAAATTGCCAAGTAAGTGGGAGCATTGTAAGCCAATAGACATGAAGTAGTTTAAACTTATAATTATGGGTATTGTGAGTATATAAAAATTTCTTCTAATATAAGGTTAAGTTGAAAAGTAGAATATATATAATAATAGTGTACATATCATTATAATATACATATATACATATATATATATCTCCAAAAAGTCTTGTATATATTTATATTTGTATGCTTTGATACGAAGTCTAGGAGGAAAGGCCAACACATAAAATAGTGGATAGTAAGATAATAATGTCTTTCACTTTAATGCATTTATATAGTTTTTAAAATAAGTATGAAATGTTTTTGAATACCACAAACAGTCTCTCAAAACTAATGATTCTAGTATTCTACTATTTGGTGGTAAAATTTAATGAAAAATTAGCAAATATAACTCAAAACTTCATTTGACTTGAAGAAAGTACAGTGAACTTGGGAGGTTTAGTCCTTATGAAAAGAGGGGAAAAGTTTTAAATTGCTTAAGGTATAAAGATCTCTGATCTCAACAAATTCATAGGTTATGAGTAAGCTACTATAACCTAGCTTTTTAAAATAAAATGATTATGGAACTAATCAAATTCCTGTTTCTAATTAAAGCAAAGAAGAAAGAGGTGGGTGTGTGTTGGGGTATAAGATGTGGATACTCTTGAAAATCCCAGAAATGTCTTGCAGAAAGACATTTATTAAGTATAACATCAGGCCAAATGAAAAGGGTTTGTAAGGAATTAGAGCAGTGGGCAGAGTCCATTGTAAGAACTTCATTTCTCATCTTACCAGCTCATCTGTCATCAGAGTTCTAGAAATGAATTTCCTTGTGATTCATCTTCCAGCTCATAGGCCTAAATTCTTGGACACAGGATAAACCAGGGTTACTGAGGCCATATGTCTTTCACAGTTAGAAACACAAGGTGACAGGCAATGATTAAGGCGTTGGACCATGACAGGTCAAAATCCCAGAGTGCAGGTGATGTAAAAGTATTTTATACATTTTACTTTCTTGGGCTGTTTATTTAGCTTGACTTGGTTCATTTTGTACCTCATTTTCAAACAAATTTAAGGCAGAATGTGGTTTAAATACATTATCAGTTATTTACATAAATTGTCCCTGAAGGTATTTATCCTATCTTTTCTCGACTTAAAGCTAGAGCTCCAATCAGCAATGTCATAATTTGTTACCCAAACATTAAGCCCTGATTATTCTGTCAGAATTATAATTATTTTAATATCTTTCCAAAGAAACATTCACAGCACTTCAGTATTAAAATCAAAAGAGCACATTTTAGGAGGAAGCTGGGATAAAGTGAGAGAGTAGCACTGACATGTATAGTCTACCAAATGTAAAACAGATAGCTAGTGAGAAGCTGCTGCGTAGCACAGGGAGATCAACTCGATGATTAGTGATGACCTAGAGGGGTGGAATGGGGAGGGTGGGAGGGAGGCTCACGAGGGAAGGGATATGGGGATATATGTATAAATACACCTGATTCACTTTGTTGTACAGCAGAAACTGGCACAACAGTGTAAAGCAATTATACTCCAATAAAGATCTGAAAAAGAAAACAAAACTTCACAAACTTCCTGCCTCTCAGTAATATACAATAGTCTTTCCCCCAACATTTGGAACATCAAGTATGGATTTAATGAATGGGTACAACTAGTTCCAATCTTAGAATTCAGGGGAAAAAAATACTGTACTTTCATATGATAATTTTTTTCTTTGCCCTTCTCTTACTATCTAGCTGAGATACCTCCAGCCTGATTGTGTCATTGTGTTTTTATATTTTCTGAATTCATAGTAATTGAGTGCAGATTTCTGATGAAAAGTACTCATAAACTATAAATGAGAAATCATTTTAGTATAAATCTTAATCATCTTTTGAAAACTCTTTTTAAAATTCTTTCCGTATTTGAGTGACAGGTGAGTTTCTTGTGGCATAGAACAAATTTGTGAGCCCAGTTTATCTAAGTGAATGCTTCTCCTTTTTTCTCTTGGAAAACAGGAATATTCAATGTGTTGACACCATTAACAAAGAGTAAATAAGAATTGAATTATAATGCTTTCAGTGAAGTGGGTATGTAATTATCTCTCATTGGCGGTTTTTTCGAAGAGAAATCAAATTGATTAGATGCTCTTGAGGATTCTGTGTTCTTTGGGGCAGTGTTACCCTGCATGGCTGGCACCCCAGGCAACAAGGCTGGCTCAACAAAGTTAAGTGGGAACTTACTCCTTTTCTTTCTTATTGCATTCAGCCCCTTGTATGTATTCAGATATATGTAGACACAGAGATTTAATTCCCTTCATAATTTTGATTTTCTTATTTATTTCAGTATGAGTCTGGGGGTAGGTTGAAGCTCACGGGGAGGACATTTAACTTGTAATTGACTATAGGAGTTGGCTTTCAGAAGGCAAAATATCGGGTAGGGGATGTTTGAGAGGCTATGGTATTACACGTAAGCTCTTAACATTAAGCCTGCACTGATCCTGCCGAACTATATGTATAAAATAACATACCACCTGTATTTTGGGAACCAAGTTGGTCAGAACATCAGACACTGCACTGTCAGCTAAGAGGGAGGCTGTGTCATCCACCTACACAGCTACTTCCCACTCAAGGATAGACAGCATAACCCGTTCACAAGGTAGGTGAAAACCTGTGTTGATGTGGATTGGTATTAATTCACACGATTGCAGTACCTTCCTAACCAATCTTCCCGTCCCCCTCTTGCCCCACCTCCAGTCCATTCTCCATAGGCAGGAACGAGCAATCTTTTAAAAACATCCTTCAGATCATATCACATCTCAGTGTGAAACCCTTCAAAACTGTTTCAGTCCTTCTTAGAATAAGACTCCAACTCCTTTCCTGGCCTGGTATAATCTGGCTCCTGAATATCACCCTCTCCTCTTATGCCATCTCCCCCTTGTTCATGCTGGTCTGGTCACACCGTCTTCTTTTAATCGCTTCAATAGTCTAATCTCTTTCCCACCTCAGAGTCCTACATATGCCATTCCCTCCAGCTGGCATGCTCTTCCTCCACTTCACATGATTCACTCCTTGTACCCCAGATCTCAGCTGAAACACCAGTTCTTCAGAAAGACCTTTCCCACCCACCTAAAGTAGCTTCACATCACTGCTGCTGCTTCTCCCTCCCATTACTCATGCTTTAGTTTCTTCACTGGTTCTTTTAACGGTGCTTGTCACATTTACATAATTGTATTTGTTGATTTGTTTGATTACCTTTTCTGATTTCTGATGGAAGTTAGCATATGATATAAAAACCTTTACACTTTGTGCCCAATTCCATATGTCCGTGCCTCTGTGCTAGACCTTCCTTGTCTGCAATCTTCCTCTTCTTTTCTTTCCAGACCCCCA
The DNA here is from genome assembly GCF_030028045.1 of Hippopotamus amphibius kiboko. NCBI lineage: Eukaryota > Metazoa > Chordata > Mammalia > Artiodactyla > Hippopotamidae > Hippopotamus > Hippopotamus amphibius. The sequence goes on from NC_080191.1 coordinate 164,230,957, forward strand.
AACAAGATAGTCAGGCCATTGCTCACTGCCCAGGCATTTTTGTTACACCTACTTATTTTATTTACTTCAGGTCATTTCTTCTTCTTCATGAAATGGATGATCAGGTTTACTAGTCACAGCTCCACTCTTTGGGAAGATTCCTCCTCTCTAGTGGCTTTCAAAACCAACTTCAAATGTGCTGGAAGCAGCCACTTGTCTATTTTTGGTCTTCATCCAATTATCCAGTTCATAAATCATGTTTTATATTGAGGAAGAGAAAAGCAGCCCCTGCCAGGAACTGGTTGGGCACCACCAGCTGGACCTCGGTATTGCTAGAAGCTGGCTTGGAATTCACGTCTATGCCTTGGTGCCCTCCTATTAAATACTGACACAATTTCACCAAGCATCAACATTAGACAAGGCATCCCCAAGACTGTGATGGGTCAAGATAAAAGTAATACCAGTCTGTAATCACATATAAAAAAGCTGAACTGTAAAAAAGATGAACATGGTTCAAACCATAAAAATGACCACATAACCCCTTATGCCAGCTGACATTCATGAGTGTGGCTTCTTTGCCTGAGTATAGCTTCAGCTTTATTTCATTCATCCATCTCATAGATAAGATTTGTGAAGATGCCCATTCATAGAATTGTCCCACTGCCTGACATCACCCAGTACAAAGCAAATCCCAATCCCTGAACACTCCCCCAAATAGGCTAACACAAGCCCAAATTCTACAGCAGGTTCTTTCTATCACTCTCTTACTGAGATGCCCCATAGGTCCCCATGATCTTGCTATAACAATAAACCCTACTTGTTCAGCGACAGGACTTTGTTGTCTGTGGCTAGAGGGCATCAACAGGCTCTTCCACCTCCTTCAGCTGGTCTTGGGTGCAAAATCGAGGAGGTTTGCTGGTACAACTACTGTAGCTGACAGGGTTGTCTGAGTTACCTGCTCAAGCTGCTGACCAAGGGCATGGGTCCTGCTTGGGCCCAACCTGGGTGAGCCATTGTCATCTTTTGCTTGACTGATTCTGGGCTGACTTTATGACTTAGAAGAATTGAAATAACCGAGCTGATGATGTGAAGTTATAGACACATGGCCATTTAGTACCAGAATGCCAGGGTTTGCATTGTGATTCTCTCTTTGGGGCTTGCCATAAGCTCCGTGCTACATATTTTTCTACAAGACACCTGAAATCTTCCACATTACCCAATATATGGGCCAGAGCACTATTCCTAGGCATAGGATATGTTCCCTCCAGAACCCAAAAAAGAACCCTCAGTCTTTCCTCCCTTGCTTCCTTCTTTGCGGTAGGGGATGCAAGATGCATTTTCTTTTTCTTTCATTCATTCGTTCATTTGTTTGTCCTTCCTTCCTTCCTTCCTTCCTTCCTTCCTTCCTTGCTTTATTATTTTTTTTGGGGGGAAAACATATTTTGACAAACTCCTGACCACTGGATCCCTAAAGACTTCACAGAAGTATCAGGATTCTGAATCTTTGTAGGTTTTTCCCACATGCCCTGGAGCACATGTGCCTTATCAAGGCTTCCAGCAAGGCCATCTCTTGTTTGTCCTGCCTGCTCAGCATGATGTTATTGATATAAAGCATCTATGTGATGTTCTGTGGGTTAACCAGGCAGCCCAGATATCTTCATTCTACAATATGACAAGGAGCAGGAATGTAGTCCTGAGGCAAAATTATAAATGAATATTGTTGCATGTCTCATGTGAATGTGACCTTTTATTATCTTCCTTTATAATCGGAATAGACAAGAATGCACTTACCAATTCAATAGCTGTGTATCATATACCCAAGACCTTGTTAACCTGCTGTGGTAGAGATATCACCTCACTGCAATCAGGGACATTACTTGATTGAAATTTCAAGAGTCTGTACTTAGTCTGTAGGGTCCATCTGAGTTCAGCAGGGGCTACATTGAAAAATTAAACAAATCAGGATAATCCCTCTACCTCTGTTCCATTCCTTAAGTTATTTAATGAGATTATTAATCATCATCCTTCCTGGAATGTGATATTACTTTTTATGTACTCCTTTGGCCAAGTGAAGTAGAGGGCAGTTTCAGAGGTTTTCACTTGAACTGTCCCACTCTGTAGCTCTTACTCCAACAGGCCAAAAACCCAATGTGGGCATTACTCTAACTGTCAAGTATATTAATTCCAATTACTTAATGACTGGATAAATGACCACTAGGTGGGTCTCCAGACACAGTGGACCCAATTTCAGCTGGATTTGAACCAGATTCCCATTTATTACCTGATCATGTGAGCTCCTACTTCAACAGGGTACCATAATTACACTTAAGGTCTTTGGGTATTGATGTCAACTCAGATCTCCTCTACCCAGGTCAATAGCTGTAGGCAAGATGGGCTATATAATTTGCAAGGTCCAGTACTGATGACAATGTGGAGCCACTTGTTTAAAATTATTAACAATTTCAAGAGGGTGACTATACAGCATTAAACCAAGTGAGGAGCTTTTCTAAATACAGAGCACACCCCTGGCTCTGGCCCTGGCCGTAGGTCTCTTTAGGAGAGCCTGAAGGCATTGCCATGGCATATACTTGCCATAGTGTTAGTCGTTTCTTTTTCCCAGGAATCCAGCCAGCTCTTCAGTCAATGGATTCTAGATCTAAAAATTGACTCAGCTCCACAAATCAAACAAGAGATGAGGACTTTGTGTTAGGTGACCATCTTTAGCTTCGCACTCCCCCATTCTTGCTTTTTTCTTTCTGTAGGTTTAAGCAGAACCCTTCTTAGCTTAAATTTATTTTCCTTGTCCATTTGTTTTTCCCCTAGATAGGCCATGTTCTGTTGATCATCTCCACAACTCCCTGCAGGCCAAGCCCCCTTGGCTGTACCTCTGACCTTTCTGGTCATCATGGTAATTATGATCTCCTGGAATCTGGCAGGTAAGTGCCACCATCTGGATTCTGTTACCTGGTGGTAAAGAGGCATCATTATCATAAATATCACTGAGCCCACCTCTGTGAGCATCTCTACTACCGGCAACCTTGGGCTGCAGAGGAGAGCGAGTCAACACTGAACTTCTTAGCGAGGTGGCTACTCTTCTTCCTAGCACATTTCTCATGGCGTTGGAGAATCATGTGTCCTCTTGCCCTGCCTCTCTAACATATTCCCCCTGAAAACCTTCTGGCTTCATACGCTATATCTATTCAAGTATATTTCCTTTAGCCCCTTTATTCCTTCTCTATCATCTGCCAGAAAAACTCAAACAATTCCTCTCTACTTATCATTGTTCATCACTTTTTCCAGACTTATAAGAGCCATTCTGCAGTGATCTTGCCCCATCCACATTGGTTCATGCCAGGGTTTTAAATCCCTGTCGTGAGAAAGTACACCCAGGTCAATGAACTCCTTCTGATAGAGTCTTACATTCCAGCAACCCCGCCCCCTCCAAAACCCAACCCAAGGCTATTTCCCTGACTTTTGTTGGTGCATGCTAAATAATTCTGGTAACTCCTTTGGTATATAATTAATTTCTCCCTTATTATGACCAGCTGGGTCATGCTGAGATTTAGCCCTATTTAGGGTCCTTGCAGTCAGGAGAGACAGTAAAAGCATTCCTGAGGTGGGATGCTTATTGCTTTTCTAGGAAAGCCCTCTGTAGCATCTTCCAATAGGAAGGAAACTCTTACTAGGGAAGGGTAGTCCATTCTACAAGTTCTGAGAGTTTAGGGTAGTTCTATGGTCAGAATATTTGTGTCCCCCCCAAAATTCATGTGTTGAAATCCTACTGCCCAGTGTGATGGTATTAGGAGGTGGGGCTTTGGGGAGGTGATTAAGTCATGAGGCTAGAGTACTCATGAATGGAATTTGTGCTCTTATAAAAGAGACCTCACTGAGTTCCCTAGTCCCTTCCACCATGTGAAAACACAATGAGAAGTTCGTAACCCAGAAGAGGGCCCTTCCATGACCATGCTGGGACCCTGATCTTAAACTTCCAGCATGTAGACCTGTGAGAAAAAATTTCTGTTGTTTATAAACCACCCAGTGTGTGGTACTTTGTTATAACACCTCAACTAAGACAAAACATCTACAGAACCAACCTATTGTAGGCATCTACTTAATGTCCCCAGCCCACATTTCAGGCTCTCATGTATTTCCAACCAGCCTTGACTGACCATTCAAATGTCTCTTGAGCTCTGTGACTTGATCAGGTGCTCAGTCTGCTGCTTAGCTCTGTTTGTTTTTGCAAAGAGGCCCTCACCTCTTTGTAAGCTATCAAAGAGGCAATCTGACTCTCATACTTAGCCTTTAACTGCTTGTTAAGAGCCCTTAGTTTCTCAATATCCCTCTGCAGAGTGTCAGTACAAGCTAGTAGTAACCATACAACTCTACTTCTCTGTAGGAACTATTTTCTTTTTATCTTCCTAAAAGCCTGAATCTTAGAACCTGCAAGTCAATCCCTTCAGTGGGTATTTTCCCAGGTCAACATTGGTGAACTCTATAGCAATTGGGCCTCCATTTTGGACCAGAAACAATACACACTCCACATGGCCCTGGATGCCATCCTATTTGCTTGATGTGTAGAGAGTGAGTCAGTGCTAAATATACAACTTCTATTTGCATTCTTGGACCCTCTCAGGACCACTTGTATCACTCTGTGGTCTCTGAGAAACAGACCCCAAGATTGAATTATGTGTATAAAAAATGTATTAGCTAGGAAGACTGCCTCTGGAGCATAAAGAAGAAGAAAACAGAATAAGGGGGCTTATGTCAGAGGGTAATAAAAACTCTCTTTGAAAACCAAGAAGAAGAGAAGAAAATAAGGAGGATTCAGCAGAAAGAGTTTCAGACTGAAGTTTAGTCAAGCCAATGGGGTAGTCTTGAGTCAAATTACCTATTGGAAGTGTCTCATGTGTTGCCAGCTGGTCCTGGTTTGGTAGCCCCACTAGGTTCAGTCCTTGGCTGGGAGGAGCCTGGATGTACAATGGCCACAGTGAGAAAGCAATAAGGGTGGAAGGGGCAGCAGCTGTGGCTGTCAGTCGATGTGCTCCACATTAGAAGAGCTGAGCTGTGTATTTCCATGGCCGCCACGCTCTGAATCACAAATGTCTCATAAAAGCCTTTTTTTTTTTTTTTCCTCTTGAGCCAGTGGTTGGCAATGGAAGAATGCATTGTGAAACACTGCACCCTGACCTGGTGACCCTGGACCACACAATTCCATCCTCATCAAGCCAACCCACGTAAACTCTCTGAGTTCCGTTCATCCTCTAACACCACACTTGTAGGCATATTTCAAAGCGGGGCGAGCATTTATTTCTCATGTCTTAGTACAAAATTCTCCATGTAGAAACAAATCCATCTGGAAATTGAGACACATTCTTTGACCTCTATTCATCTTGGCATAATTTGTGTCATCCTTTTATTATGCATACCTTCCAGAGACAAATTCTACAGGAAGGTATTTCTAATGGCTATTTCTGCTGGATTTTTATTTTATAGTCTTGAGTATTAAAATGTAGCATTTTCACTGTACAAAATTTGAAAATTACAAAAAGGTATTAGCAAGAAAATATTTTCTTCACTCTATAACCTCATCCACTCAGAAATAATAACTGTTGAGTTTATTAACTCTCCCCTGTTTTTCCTTTGTGATAGTGTCCATATAAAATTTTCCACATCATGAGCATACATTGCCTACCTTGTTTTATTTCTTCCATTGGAGGTTTTTTTAAAATTTATTTTTAAATAATTTGCCTTGATTTTTTTGTCTTGATTATTAGAAGGAAAATAAGCAAATTAGAGGAGAATATTGTCTAATAAATACTCTCTTTGTCTATAATTATTGTGTGTATATATTAATATAGATTTATTAGAAATATTTATGTGTATATATACATAAATATATATGTAAACATATATTATATATATTATATATAAGTATATACCCACATAGGTAATACTTGTAAATATACACATACACATATATCTGTAATAGTATACATATAGACATACATATATCTCTGTGTAAATATCATCACTATATCTTGTGGCTCTCTCTCTCTCTTCTCTCTCCACATATTTCTCTTTATGAATGTATAGTCAGGATCTCATGATCTGAAAAAGAAAGATGATTTTTACTCTGAAAATATATGTCTTGCAATCATTATCCTAACAAAAATGGTCATTCCGGCCCATGGGGAAAATTACTTATTGTCTTCAGAAGCATAACATAAGTGACATTGAGTAAGGACACAGATGGTCTAAATGGCTCATTGGCTGAGTGGCAGAACAGTATGTTACCTACCCACAGGCAGACAGGAGTAGTTGTGTTTTCAGACTGATGTTAGTCCTCCAAGGTCGCGCTTTAAATTTACTGCTTAGACACTTGGCACAGAGACGTTGCCGTAAACAAGACCCATGCAAGGGTCATCCCATGTGGATCCCCCTGTAAGGATGCCCTGAGAATCACTTCCATCCCACGGAAGCATTTTCTCAGTGCATCCACTCCCACATGCTTAAACAGTGTCCACAACCCAGATTTCAAAATAAGCAGAGTTAACATTCCTGACTCCTGGCCCAAGAGTGGGTGCTCTGCTCGTCATGAGCTCATGCCTTCCTTTGGGGGTTGGCATTTGTGGTGCTTATGTTAACACAGGCTGACTGGCCCAGGAAAAAGTCACCTGAAGACACATGTGAGAGACCATGTATAGACCTCCAAGACACAAAAATACACAGAATGCATTCTGGATCTTTTGGCAGGGGAGTGGGGTCAAAAGTATGGTGATTATTTCAAGGAAACAGGTTTACCTGAGTTTCCATCATGATTCTACCACTGTCTGGCTGAATGATTAACGCAGAGTCACTAACTATGTCTTCTTCTGTACAACAGAGATAATAACACTTAACTTGTCTAATTCCTAGAGTTTTATTGGTTATCTATTGATAGATAGATAATGGACATAAAATATTTAATAAATGCCAAACACTATACGAATTGTAGGTTTGTAGATGTTCTGTAAGGAAAGAAGATAGTGTTATATTTACCTTTATTTGCCCAGAGTCCTGCACATACCAGGCATACCATAGGCATTTAATTCATGTTATTTCATTGAGTAAATGGACTAATGTCTGGCAGTGAGTAAAGCTGGGTCCAATACAGGCCACTGCCACTGATGTTTATGTGATTGTGTGGCTGTGAGTTTGTTTCTTAAGCTGCCTGAGTCTTAGCTTCCTCATGCACACAATGGAGGAAATGACACCACTTGTCCTAGCATTAAAACAACTACGTGACATTTGGGAGACTCCGATGAGATAATGTCTGTGAAAGCGTTCTGTATAATTTAAACCACTATGCACATGCTTATTTTTAAGTCTTTTGCTGGGACGCTTTTCTAGGCAAATGATCTCTAAATTCCTTTTTAACTTTGAGTATAGCTAATTTTCAAAAAAAAAGAAAAAAGGTATTTATTGTATGTCTCCTAGTTCCTCTTTTGGGAGCTGTGCTTCATTGGTAAACGACATATCTCGTGAAGCTACATACCAGAAAGTCACCCAGTGGTTTAGGAAATCATCATGCCGTAGTTTTTGATAGTTACCAGTATATACAGATCTGGTCATTTTTCTTGGCTCACACCCATTCCTCTTCCTTCTACAAATGATGGCTTTTGTGACTTTCTGATAATCAGTGTTCAAAAAATAAGGCACAAATTTGTAAATGTGTGTCTGAGGGAAGGTTCAGCCACAGCTGTCTGTCTTGGGCTCAAACCACAGGAAAGTAAGAATGCTACATTTTATCCTCGTCCACCTACACACATTTCGTGAGTTCTAGTAAACATATTCTTATCTCATCAATTTAATCAGGCACCACATACCCCAGAGGGCAAGTTGGTCATCAGTAACTCAGGGATACAGCTCTGCAAAAGTCTTTTTTTTTTTTTCGTTTGTGAAGCTTAAGATGCAAAAAGGCGAAGAAAATCATTCTCAACTCTACTGGAGGCCAGAGACTGGATCTTATTGATCTACTTGCTGCCCACAGCTCCAGCACGCTGACGGGCACACACAGGAAGCCCTTAAGGAATACGCATATTGAATCTATCAATCAAACGTCAAATATATTAGTACCATAAAGTCTTGTGAGAGAATTATACTGGAAACCACTAGAAATTCATGTCACATTACAATATCATCCGTTGTCATTTATTTGTAAAAAGCAATCAAACAAATGCATTAGATTCAGAGTCTAGAAGCTGAAGGTCAATTTATTTTATATATTATCTTTTTTCCCTCATTCTTTCAACAAATACATATTTTGTACCTATAATGTGCTATGTGTAACAAGAGCCTAAGCAATTATTGAGGATAAGAAAAAATTCAGGTAAGTAATTGGCTGCTTAGAAGTTCACAGAAAAATAGATGCCCCTTTAGCATAAGTGTAGAACATCATGTAATGCATTTTGTGGACAAATATTGTCTTTGGTTTCCTCCTATTTCTGTTACTCTTGATGTTTATACTGGTTATTGATTTTTATCATTTACCTACATATTTAATTTTTTAAACTTTTTAATTGTGGTAAAAAACACATAACATAAAGTTTCCCAGCATAACCATTTTTAAGTGTACATTTCAATAGTGGTAGGTATATTCACACAGTTGTGCAAGGACTCTCTTGAACTTTTTCATCTTGCAAAACTGAAAGTGTACCCATTAAACAGCAACTCATCATTTCCTCCTCTCAGCCCCTGGTTACCCTGCATATGTATTTTTAAATCTTGTATGTATTTTATAAGCTACCTTAAATCACTTTGAAACAAAGTGATTTTGTGTAGATGGATAGATAGGTAGAGGGACTGTAGATAACTGTAACCTACAAGCTGTGAAGCTTGCAGGATTTTAGTTCCCAGACCAAGAATTGAACCCGGGCCCCCAAAGGGCAGTGAAAGTGTCAAGTCCTGACTGCTGCATCACCAGGGAACTCTCAAGCCTACAAGTTTACAGTCATAGGATCTTGCACTCTCAGGGTTGGACAGACTCTCAACATCGTATATTTAGCCTTGTCTTCTGCAGCCCCAATCTAAGGCTTAACAGACACACTTGCTGTTTGCAGCACTGCCAGACGTTTGTGTCCCTACAAACACACACACTATAAGGATAAATTCTATTTAATCCAACTCCCATCATCAAAGACCAAATAATATATGGTGTGTTTGTAATTGTAACTGCTGAATAATAGACAGAGGAAAACCTGGTTTTGATATTGATTCCATCTCTTACAAGTTTCCATGCCTGATAAAAGGAGGAACAACTTTCCCCAGAGTAGCTTCCGGCTCTGTGCACTTCCAACTCTGTTTCTCCTCCACTTGTCACACATTTTCCATGGCAGTTATTGTTGGAGATATCCATATCGTGATGTGACCTCCAGCCCAGGTCTTTGGTGACACCATGCCTGGTGTCATGTGCAGGAGGAGTATTCTTGGAAGCCATTCCTATACCAGGATGCGTAGCAATAATTTAACTCTACACAAACCTAACTCCAGACCACATTAATGCATCCCCCCCAAACCAAACTAAAAGTATCCTCTATTCAACTCGCCCTTGCCTGGATATTAGAAATCCCACAGCCTCTCCATCACCACTCTATGTGAGATGAATGGAGATGAAGGGGAAATTGGAGTAGAAAGAGATGGCAATATCAGAAGATTGTATGAAAAATAGCTTGCATTTGGATATTTTACAGAAACATAAAGGCCATGTGTGCATATTACTAAAATATTTCCTAGAACCTTAGAAGGGACTATCTGTGGAAGTAAGAGGTGTTGACATTCAAATTTTCTTAGGTTCACAGTAAATCTGTTCCTGAGATGAGGCTTGGGGAAAACCCTTCCATGGGCTTTAAAAACTGAGCAGTTCCTGATATGATGCACTGAGATGTACACAATATCATAGTATCACAGATGTTTCTGCCAAAAGTAGATAACTCAATCTAATCTTGAGGAAACATCAGTCAAACCTAAACTAAGGTACATTTTACAAAATAACTGGCCTGCGTGTTTCAAAAATATCTCTTATACCATTAAGAACAGACTTGTGTTTGCCAGGGAGGGGGACAGCAAGGGAGGGTTGGATTGGGGGTTTGGGATTAGCAGAAGCAAACTATTGTATCTAGGATGGGTAAACAACAAGGTCCTACTATGTAGCACAGGGAACTACATTTACTATCCTGTAATAAACCATAATGAAAAAGAATATGAAAAAGAATATATACATGAAAATAGATAAACACACATATATACACACATGCACATATATACAACTGAATCACTTTGCTATACACCAGAAACTAACACAACATTGTAAATCAACTATACTTCAATAAAAAATAAATCTGTCATGAAACACAATGACTGTGGAACTGTTCCTGAGTAATAAAGACTAAAGAAATAGAACAATGGAATGCAATGTAGGATCCAGAATTTTCTCTTGCTGTAAAACAACATCATTGGGACAATTGGCAAAATCTGAATAAGATATGTAGAGAAGATAATCATATTTTATCAGTATTAATTTCCTCATTTCTTCATTGAACTGTGATCATATAAGAGATTGTCTCATTTTAGGAAATATTCACCAAGGCACTTAGAGTCAAGGCGCACCGTATCTGCAACTGACAAATGGCATCGTATCTGCAACTGACAAATGGTTCAGGAAAAAAAATCTGCCAAGTGCCAAATAAGGACTTCCTGTGTCTCCGTATTTATCTTCACTCACGTGGGCATGGAGCAAAGGAGGGGTGGGAGCGAGAAGCAGCCCCCCACACAGCTGTTCAGGGATGTCTGCAAAAGAAGCCCACCCACATTGCTCTGGGACACTGGGTGTGACTTGGAGGGTATCGGGTTTGTCTGTTAGGGACACGGCCAACCTCCTCCCTCCCCAATTGGCCTCTGTGTTTCCTTGCATGCCCTCTGAACAGAAAAGTGTCCCTTTCCTCAGACACTTCTCCAAAGCATCTTTTTTCTTCTCAGTAGACTCTGAGACGTGAGCTTTATGCATTTTTTTCTACTTGCTCAATTCCAGTGACCTGTGAGAAGGTAGAAGTCAAAGCAGAAGAAGCACATTGCTAAGCTTGCAGTGTGCTTGTTTTTGCATTGATATAAAAAAGCATCTGAATTTTATCCAGCACACGTAAATTCTTGGCCCAGTTTTATTCCTGCTAGATGCCCTACTTCAGCAAATATTAGATTCATAAAGCATAAAGCTAGAAGGTTGGGAGGTTCCCCCCCAAAACAGAATCTGGTTTCTACGTCTATGGAACGGAGATTGTGGAGTTAAACGGAAGTTATGTCCCGAAAAGTGTCTTAAAACTAAAAATCATCAAACTCTCCAGTCCCTTTGATATAGGTAACACTCAACGAATTTACTCCACTACCTCTTATGCTAGAAAGTTCTCTCTTGATCCCCATATTACAAAAGAAGGGCAGGTCAGGAGGACTTGGAAAAGACAGGAACTGAGGTCCAGTTACCCTGACAAGACACTCAGCTCCTCCAGTCACACAGCCACAGACAGCCAGAGTTCTAAGGAATGTGTGAGATCATCCACTTTAAGCCCCTCGTGGTGGCATCTGTTGTTTTCTGTTGCCCTGAACCTATGGCCCTTCCTCACTTAATAGAACCTCTATTTTCTTTCAGAAACTCTCTTTGCCCCACTCTTGGTAGGGCTATCGATCAAGGCATTCAGATTTCTCCTGGCCTAACACGGCATCTTCCTTCTGAGAATCTGCACCTTAAGATAAGTGATTCAAGTTAAAAAAAAGAAAACCTGTTGGGTCTGACTGATTCCTATGATTGTACTAGGAAATGACTCTATTCATTCCTGTACTTAGATCCCTGAAGCTATTCTGTTCCCAGCCTTCCCCAAATCTTGTTGTTTAACTTTCTCTTCCAGTCCGTGAATTTTCATATGTTAACCTATTTTTGTATTTTTAATTTTACTTAGTGGGAGTTCATTTCCATTGCTAATAGTAAAAGAATCCTCATTGGTACATCCTTCCTCTTGAAGATCAAGAATAAGGCCCAAAGAGAGTAAGCTGCTTGTCTGAAGTCAGGGAGGAAGTTGGGACCAGAGACCAGACCAAACCCAGGTTAGTCAATTTCTTTCTACATCTGCTGCCTCCTCTAGAGCTACAGCAGCCTTGGAAGGAACGAACTGTTCCACATTGTTAAGGGACTCAAAGGGATGAGTTATTATTGAGTTCTTAAAAAGCCTGTTGGACCTCTGCTTCGGGCCATAATTGAGTATTTGAGATTAGAATTTGTTCTTAATAATGAAAATAAAAAGGAGCCATCCACATGTTCAACAGCCCTGAAAAAGAATCAGTTACTGACATACATAACGATATGGATATATCTCAAAAACAATATGGGAGGGTGGGAAGGAGTGGCGGGACGGACGGGATATGGGGATATAAGTATAAATACAGCTGATTCACTTCGTTTACAGCAGAAACTGGCACAACAGTGTAAAACACTCCAATAAAGAGCTGAAAATAAATAAATAAGTAAATAGACGGTGGAACTTAACAAAGGAAAAAAAAACAACGTGTTGAATGAAAGAACCTACTAGACACAAAAGAATATGTGCCGTGTGCCTCCATTTATGTGATGCTCTAGCATGTGATGTCCAACATGGTAGCTACCAGTCACATGGCTATTTAAATACAAGTTGATTAAAATTAAATAAAAATTAAACTGTAGTTTCTTAGTCACATTCGCCATATGTGGCTAGTGGCTACCATATCAGTCAGTGCAAATATAGAATATTTCCTTCATAACAGAAAGCTCTGTTGGATAATGCTGTCCTAGAAAACATACATGTGATAACATAATAACAAACAAACGAGAGTGATTGTCTAGGGTCAGTGGTCACGAAGGATTAATTGCAAAGGGGAAGTTTTTTTTTTTTTTTTTAATATTTATTTATTTGGTTGCACCAGGTCTTAATTGCGGCAGGTGGGCTCCTTAGTTGCAGCATGTGAACTCTTAGCTGTGGTATGCGTGTGGGATCCAGTTCCCTGAGCAGGGATAGAACCCAGGCCCCTGCATTGGGTGCGTGCAGTCTTAACTACTGCACCACCAGGGAAGTCCCCAAAGGGGAACTTTTGAGGTAATGAGGGGATTTGGAGGGTAATAAAATATTCTATATCTTGGTTGTGGTGGAGGTTACGTGGTATATAATATATCAAAGTTCCTCAAACAGAAAAGTAGAATTAGTGAATTTCACTGTATGTAAGTTACACCTCAATAAAGTTGAATCTAAAAAGTCAAGTGTTTCATGCAAGTTCTTATTTAACCGCTTACAATAATTATTAGAAGACTTTTTGCAAAGATATCAACATGTTCTTTGTCCACTAGTCCCTGGAGATACACAGATGAATCAGATAGGAAACTCACCCTCAAGTTGTTCACGGTCCAGTACAGGAGATGGGCCTTATGCAAAAATAGCTCAGACATAGGAAGAAAGTAGCAGGTGCCCTTTCACAAGTGAAAATATCATAATAAAAAACATTAAGAGGTAGGGTAGCTTCCTTTTACCTGGAGGGATGAGAGAGGCTTCCTGTTCTTTGAAGTATTTGTGAGATGTGGACATATGCACATGGAGTTTAAAAAGCCTTCTGGATGGAAGACAAAATGCAATCCAAGGCAGAGGATGAACCAGAAGAGTATGTCAACCAGTGGACAGAGTGCATGAAGAAGGGCAGTGAAGAAGTCATTCACGTGGATATAAATGAGAAGCTTCATGTTTTGAATACCTGAATCTGGCAAAGTGTACCTTCTTGGCTACTGGGCCCTGAAAGAGAAAAGTGTCCTTTTATCTTACACTGTGTCCAGAGTTCCAGGCCCTTAATGCTACTGTTTCCCTAAGCTCTTTACTTTCTCCTCCTCTTTCTACTAATCAAAAATCTTCACAAACAACATCATTCAAAGATGCAGGTCATGGTCAGAAAGGCAACTGCCTTTCTCCCAGGCTGATGTGTGACTTATTATATTACAATCTCTACCTAAAAGACTTAAGGTGTTGGAAAAAGCATCTAACTTGCACAGCAAAGAAATAATTTATACACTTGTATCATAACCTGAGCCCCCAGATGAAGAGGGATGTAATATAAACGTAAGTGGGAATTATGGTAATTATAGTACAATTGTCACTTATTTTACCAGGTTCTGGATGGCTGTGTGCCATGGGTGTGTTGTTGAGCCCTGGAGAATCTGCCTTTTGCCCTTGGTCAGGGTAGCTCTCTGCATTTATTTTCACAATGCTATAGGAACCAGTATGTTTCATAATTATTTACGTATTTTTTTACCATCTAATATTTGTCCCTCTTACCTAATAAATTTAGAATTTTTTAAAATAACAACTGTTGGGCTTCCCTGGTGGCGCAGTGGGTAAGAGTCCGCCTGCCAATGCAGGGGGCACGGGTTCAATCCCTGGTCCAGGAAGATCCCACATGCCATGCAACAGCTAAGCCCATGCGCCACAACTGCTGAGCCTGTGCTCTAGAGCCTGAATGCCACAGCTACTGAAGCCTAGAGCCCTGTGCTCCGCAACAAAAGAAGCCACTGCAATGAGAAGCCCATGCACCACAATGAAGAGTAGCCTCTGCTCACAACTAGAGAAAGTCTGTGCGCAGCAATGAAGACCCAATGAAGCCATAAATAAATAAATAAATAAATAAATAAATAAATAAATAAATACCTACTGATGTTAGGGCATACATTTTAAGTGGTATTTTTTTATAAATTAGGCTATAAAACTTTTGAAATTAAATGCATGCTAAGAATATTTGCCAATTAATAATTTATTTGGGAGCCTAGAGCCTCTGCTAGTAATTTCAAATATTTAGAAGAGCTCTACTTATTTCCTAGAAGTATGTAAAAAGCAGGCCTGAAAAGAGCACTAGGTCTTGCTACTCAAATGTGCTGCAAAAACCAGTAGCACCAGCAGCACCTGGGAGCTTGTGAGAAATGCAGAGTCTCAGGCCTCACCCCAGACCTACTGAACTAGAATCTGCATTAACAAGATTTCCAGGTAACTCACAGGTGCATTAACATTTGAGAAGCACTGCCCTAGAGATCATTATTTCACTTCTCATTTTATAAATGGGAAAAGCCAGGCACTGCGTGATGAGACTTGGCCATGCTCAAAAGAATTTGGGTATTTTTAATTTAAGAACTCTATATATTCGGTCATCTGTATTTGCTAATAGCAGGGAATAAAGCCAAACACTTTAACTCTAATTAACAAACTATAATTAATTAGTAAAATGATCTTCCCTCAAGTTTCCCATTTTGTGGAACAAGCTGTTTGAATTGGCTGGGGCTCAGGCCGGCATATTTGTGAATTTCACAATTCACAGATGTTAGACACTCTCAGGCTAAGTAAGGAAGAGAATGTCAAGTTTTAAATAGCTTCTCTCTTCTATCCTGGCTGAAGCAACAAATAAAATATTTTTACGAAACACAGTTTGAACCAAAGTTTCTCAAAAGGAAATGTCAAATTGCTCTGAAAAGGACTTTATTTCACAACTTTGACAACTTCTGATGTCACCAGTTCACAGGTGACCTGTGATTGGGGGGTGAATGTAGGATGTGAACTTGCCATGTTAGTGACACTTGAACACAGTTGTTTTTTTTTCCTGTTGAGTCTATTTTAATTTAGCTTCTGAATCATATTTCTTTCAATTTCCAAATCCACAAAACCACGATAGGTTTACAGCCTGTATTCAGAAAGGAAGTGAATTATTCTGTATGTAGACTTTTTTGATATTATATTAATTTTTGGATATATGAGCAAGTTAACGGTTTTATTCCAAAGTAGCTCGAGCCAAAGCAAAACCAAAACCAGCAAAAACAATAAGCCATAAATAAAAGAGTGGGAGAGACTGAGAGAGATGGAAAGAACTCGAATGTTTTCAGTAACAGGCAATTTGAAATAATTTACAAGCTTCAAAATAGTTGAAAATAGTGCATTATTTTCCAATTTAATATTACTTTAAGAAAATTAGGTGTGTGTGCTTGAGGTAGGATATTTTAAAAACTCAATAAATGTTATTATTTATTTTTAATTTAGGGAAGGCAAAACTAAGGGGATGTGAATGGGTATCTCTTTTAGTTGAGACGAAGAGTGAGTTCTAGGTTAAATATAATCAAGGAATTTCCCTGTCTTTGCTATTTGAGATTGTGACCACAACAGGCGGTTGGCTGAAAGGGAGAATGAAGGGGGGGGGAGGGGGAGGTGGAGATGAAGGAAAAAAACAAAACAACTTCCTAAGCAGCTCTGTGAAATATTTAGTTCCAGAAGCAGTTACAGAAGTCCTCAAATCAAATCAGTAGGCAGATACAAGGAAACATTAATTAGCTGGAGCAGGGTGGACACTCATGAGCTCTGTTCTGTTGTGAAAGTCCAGGCTGCTGAAATTAAACTCTGATGCCATTCATGCCAGCATCCAATCACCAGAGAGACCAGAAGTTCAGAGATGACTCCAAGTTGCCAACAAGTGTGGCCACTATACCTCAAGGACTCTAAAGCCGTGGTAGAGGGGGAGGAACAACTTTAGAGAGGATGCCCAGCTGGTAAGATTCAACTGTTTCTGATGTTTTAGTCACTTGATGAATCTCATTGGCTCAAATCAAGAAATGCTCCGCCTCTTTGCAAATGTGTGTGAAGGGGGGAAGTGTCTACACGTCTATGTCTGACAGCATTTGACCCTATTGCTTTCAGCCTCCTGGCTTTATATCTATGTATACACAGGTATATGTGTATATGTTATAATACTGTTCTCCATTTGTTGATACCAAAGAGAGTTGAAGGAAATGAATTTTGAAACTTCACGGTGTGCCACCCTACAGTACTGTCCCGACCCTTACATCCAGCGGTGAGTTTAAACGTGACGTAACTTCTATCAAAACTTAATTGGAGTGCCTTGTGTATGATGAGTGTTTCTGCTGGGTACAAAGAGCAACCTCTCTTTGATTACGAGTACAGTGATGTTATTTTGCACTTTCTGTGGACTTAAAGTGGTCTGTGGGCATCTCTTCCAGTTTTCTTTTCAGTTCCTATCTGGATGTACAAAGTAACAAAGTTTGAAGACAATCTTCCCATGGTTTCTTAAAAAATTGTCACACCATTTTAAAATGTTTAAAATCTGTTATTTGCCTGGCTCAGCACTCACCCACCCAAGAAGAAGCCATTTCATTGGACAGGCATAGAATAGTCTGTGGAAGATCTTCAAGTCAAAATAAACACAGAATAATTTTGATTTACACATTAAAAAATAGATAAATAGCCATTGTTATACCAGATTGTGGCTTGTCATTTTGGCTCTGTGGCATATTTTCTTCTTGATTTGTTTTATAACAAACATCATCTTTTTGACAAATCTGACTTTTAAAACTTATGATTATACTGAATTTTATTTCTGTTTATAGGAAGGAACGTTTGCTTAGCACTAAGAGGGAGGGATATTAATGAGCGTGCACGATGTGTGTGTGTGTGTGTATGTGTTTCAAATTAGAGTTTGCTATTTTTAAAAAGGTAAATGAAATCTGAACAGTGTTTTTCCAGTCATAAAGTTATGGGAGATATTCAAGTCGTATGTAGCAGTGTGATGTTGTTAATTTAACAGCATGAGATTTGACGTTGGAATTTCATACTTTATTTTCTAAGACTAATGAGGGAGGTCCTCTGAGTGTTGAAAACGGTGTGGTTCCAAAGGGGTTAACTTGTCATTCACCACGGGTGCCTATTAGAGCCTCATCCCGGCAGTGGAGTGGGCTCTCTGGCCAGGACTCACGGTGACATTGCCCAGGCAATTAAGGAAGCTATGTGATCTTTTTTCATTAATAAGATTTGTCACCATGTAAACATTAATGTGGACTATGTAGATGTAGCTTGTCTCCCTGTGAGAGTTCTGGTGGGCTGTGTGAGAAAGCAGAAGAGGCAAAGTCAGGGAAAAAATGCAAATGGAATAGTGGAGAGAGTAAGAAAAGAAAGGAAGAAAAAGGGAAGAGAGGAAGCAAGTTTGTGGTCCTCCAGGCTGAAATGAGAAATCTAGATGGTGATTTGATTCCTGCCTTGCTGTGTGCCTTGAGCAGTGGTAGCAAAAATGAATGGCTCTGGAGTTTATGTTCTTCCATAAGATTTTGTTGGAGTTGGGGAGTGGGTAAATAAAGCGCAAAACACTAAAGATTTTCTAGTTCTCAACATGTTTTCCAGCCTCAAAATTTTCTACTTCAGTAAAATCTTTGCAATAATCTTTCTAAGAGGATCATTCTGATGAAACATTAGCTGTATCATGCTTCCCTTGAGGGCATCTTTTTTAAAGTAGGTACTTGGATCTCCCTCAGCTCTAGAAGAAACTTTCTTCTATTGATTAGCAACCTGCATGTCAGTCATGTACACCTCTGTCCAGAGGCATTTCTAGTGATGGATGGGGGAAGCCTGTAAATATAAAGACCTGAGGAAACTCTTTTTCAGAGTGTCCCGGCAAACTGCTTAATTCATGGAGCAAATATCATCTCAGTTTTTGACAGATTGTAAAATTTAAAGTAATAGTAGTACTTTAAAAATGTTTTAAATTTTGCTGGATCCCTGAACTTTAGTCATGGTGAGTGTCACTTTTAGGGAAAGGGGAGGCACGTTGGGAAGCTGTGAGATGGTAGTGCAGGGTGGTCAGGGAACATTTCTTTGCCAAATAAATTGTTTTAGGCAAGATTATATCCTTTCCATTTGTAATAAATACTTAATTGGCAAGTAAACGAAAGAAAAATATTTGTTGCTGAGCATCTATTCTGCGCAAGGCACTGGAAATACAAAAATGAGTAAGGTATAGCTGTAAATGTTTATTTATTTAACTCTATAGTCCTTATATATTTAATAACATATATTTTCCTCATATATTTTAACTGCTTTGTCAGATAGTCCAAGGACTGAATTATTATTTTTCTGTCTGGACGACTTAGTGAATAAATGAATGAATGAATAAGTGGGATATCACTATAAGAAATCTATGATACTTTATATTGTCAACGTAAGAATCAAACGATATTCTCTTTGATGCCTAAGGAGTGAATGGATTTGAGCTGGTTTTTCTAAGCAGACAACCCTTGCAGTTCTCAGTTTACAAAATCTATTTTAAGTAAGACCAAATTTAATCATTCCATAATCATAGTCATCTGCATAGTTAAATTTGTCTTTTTTCTGACCTTGTCTTTAGAAAGAAGATATAAAAGAGAATTTTCAAAAAAGGAAAGAACAGGATTTCTTGTTATTTTTAACTCTAAGCTACCTTAGTGCATAAATTTCCTTTTATCAAAAAATAGAATAAATGAGAGCTGCTATTATCATTTATTACTGAATGTTAATGCCATTCCCCAAAAGCCAATTTTAATATACATTTCAAAGTACGATGGTAATCATTCTCTCAGTTAAAATTGACATTTCACCCTCTGTTTTTTTTTTCCTTTTCACCTGAACACGTTGACACATTATGCATTCCGTTGTGCTCTGATGTGGGTGCTAATTTACTCTAGTCTTTACAAAAACTTTTCTGAAAATCAAAACAGTACTTAAACTATAGAACTTAGATTTCCCCTTTGATGCTTTTGACCATTACAAGAAGAGAAGGTGAACGGATCTCTAGTTTTGTCATTTTATTGCTAACAATTTTAACAAAAATAGATGAAATTATGCAAAATCAACAAATAAGAGCCAAAAGGTAAGATACCACTTGCTTATAAATTAAAACCATATGCAGTGAGCTCTGTTTTTTTTATTAGTAAATATTCAAAATGAATCTAAAATTTAGCGTTTTAAAAGTTAAACTTTTGTTAATTTATGGTTTGGGTTATAATTTGGGTCTTCTTGAACCCTTTAGTTCTAGAATTGCCACCGAGTTTTTAACATAGATCTCTTTAACCAAGTAATTCTAAAAGACAGATTAAATTCTTCCAAGTATTATTTTGAAAATAAACCAGTTAAAATCATAAAAAGGAATCAAGATTAAATTTTGAAACACTGTGATACCTGAGGGCTAAAAGTAAGAGAAAGTAAAACATATTACAATTTGAACCACTTGGAAATTGATTTTGAGGTTTTTTTTTTTTTTTTCAGTCACCCGCTACTCAAAATAAACTTAAACTGTTAGGGTACTATATGGATGAGTAAGAAGTATTTCCTGTGTAAATTACATATTGATTGTGAATTTTATGCTTCACTAGCTTAAAGGTCAACTTGATTAAGTGTGTTTTCTAAATATATCCCAAAGGGATGAGTAGGAGGGTGGGTGACAGTGAACTTACAGTGGTGGATCATTTCATTTGTCAAATACAATCTCATAAAGACAGATGGAGTTCTGTGTTGAGTGCCTTTCACTTGCTTTTCCACATCAGCCCTACAACCTCCTTGTTGTGAATTCCAGGAAGCTGACTTATGAAGAATGCATTGACAGTTCCTTTCTCCTCTGGTTTCCCCTTGGGTTCAACCAGTGGGCATCTCTAGCAGGAGATTGAAGGGCAGGAGGAGAGTGGATTTCGGATATATGTTTCTGTGCTTTTCTGTTGGGTTTTCTACTAAAGGCTGAAGGTCCTGTAGGGGCTCTTACTACAGACTGGGATGTTTTGAGTTTGAGTAACTGCTCTCTACTCTCCTCTTCCTTCAAGCTTAGGAGTGGCAACCATTTCTAGCCACTGCTAACTCCAAAAAGCCATACCATATCTCTTCTCCCTTGATCAATAGTCCCTTTATTAAATTCTCTTCAACTATTTTTTTTTCAAATGCTGTTTCTCCTCCCAGGATCATACCCAGTAGAAAAATGAAAAATGTGGCCGTAGTGTTGTTTGTGTGCACATGGAGACTCGGAAAATTGATAAAACATTTAATAATATAATTTCTGATGCCAATTAAGGATGTATCCATCCATTTCAGTGAGCAAACAAGTTTTTAATAAGGCTAATCATGAATTTTAGCCAGCTGCATATCACTAAGTTTCTCTGTCTGACTGAAAGGAATGAGCCGACATGCTACCATCCCTGTAGGTTGTTTACACCAGTACTTGAAGCAAGGCAGAGGGCAGGAAGAGTTGGTTCCTAAAGAAATATAAAGGTACAGTTTATCAACAGGGACTAAGTTAGCCACCAGTTGTAGTCAAGAAAAATCTGCCTCCAGTCCTTACAATTTTCACAAGAATATATGTCAAAAGACCTTTATGAACCACTTTAGTTAGCCAAAAGCATGATGTATTAGAATTCCATATGCCGCTCCTGAGCTGTGAGTGCATTTAAACGGCAGAGAAGCAGGGAAACATGTCAGCTGAGGGCATATAGGACTTGTCAAAAGATCTATATAACAGTCTTAACTCCACCACTAATTGATTATGTGACCTTCATGAAATCACTTAAGCTATCTAAATCGAAGTTCCTCGTAAGGTGAGTAGGGATAACAACTTCTGGGCTACTGTTCACAAGTAAGACACTGAGAATTGTATATTAACCCAACTAAATTCTGAAATGCATCACCTTAGGGCATTGCTCGGTTCTACTGTTATGTATATAGCAAACCAGTGAAGTGGAGATTCCTTCCCAGCAGAGACTGTGTCCTCATGGAGGCATACCTTAAGTTCCATTTTGCTCTATATCATCTTTAAATTAAGCACAAAGATGATCATGAGTCTTGACATGGTCTTGACTTGTCTCAATTCTTCTGCTTTAGAACTGAGAAATCTAAAACCTAGAGAGGTTAAGTGATTTGCCCAAAATCACACACACACACACACACAAACAGTAGCAGAACCAATTCTGGAATGCAAGTCTCTTCCCTGTTCAATGCTATTTCTACCACAGAACATAACATTTTATTAGATCTGTATAGAATTTATAATTAACAAAGTGTTATTCAACACATCACAGAGCTGATCCACCAGGGCAGGTGTAGTAGGCGAAATAATGACCTCTGGAGACTGCCATGTCTTAATTCCCAAAACCTGTGAATATCTTAACTCACACAGCAAAGGGAAGTTAGGTTGCAGATAGAATTAGGGCTGATAATCAGTAGATAATCTTGGACCCGATATAATCACAAGAGTCCTTAAAAGTGGAAGTGGGAGGTAGAAAAAGAGTCAAGGTGACGTGAGATGAGAAAAGACTCAGCAGATCTTGAAGATGGAAGGGGATCAGGAACTAAGGAAGGCTGGCCCTCTCTAGGATCTGGAAAAAACAAGGAAACAGATTTTCCATTATAGCCACCAGGAGGAACACAGTCCTGCCAAGCCAATGAAATCTGTATCAGGCTTCCGACCTTCAGAACTGTGAGGTAACATTTACATCTGGGTTGGTTTAAGCCACAGGTTTGTGGTAACTTGTTACAGCAATAATAGGAAGCTAATTCACCAGGTAAGGGATTTTTATCCTCAAATTGTAGATATGGAGCCTAAAACTTTTTTTGTTTTGATTTGTTTGTTTAACTAAAGTATTCCATGACCTTATTTATTTTCTCGGTGCTGAGTGGAGAAGATAGAAGATATGAGTAAGATACAATCCTAGACCTCAGGGAATCCAAAGAAGAATTACATGCATAGAAATATTACAGTGAGGTGCAAGGAAAGATAGAAGGCCCTGGACATGCAGGCTGGGCGCTGCAAGTGCAAAACACCCACGCTGGAGGCAGCAAGTTGGAAGGGTGACTTTGGTTAGTAACATCTGTTAAGGTTCCTCAAAATGCTTTATAGGCAAATACATTTGACTCTTAGGAGGTAACTGAAACTGTGATGCCGAAATTCAGATTCAGGAAAACACAGTAATATACACATTCACTTCTGACGCTGTCAGGAATTCAGAGAGCTATTACATCAATACCCTGAGACTATGACTTGATAAGTTTAGGTGGAGCCTCGGAATTGCATTGTAAACAAAAACAATTTTGATTCATGTTCTTCTCAGACTGCTCAGACAACTCTTGGGAAAAAACAGCTGTAGGCCTTCTGGAGCTATAGGGTTCCCAGTTAATTTTAGGTTTAAGATATCATTGATGCCGCCCTCTGAGAAACTGAGGGTGAGGGGAAGGAATGCAAAAACAGCATTTTTATCAAGCAGCCCAGATGACTTGTTTGTCTGCACACCCAGTTTGGAGAACGACTATGTACTGTGAGACGAACTTGGACCCAATGTCCCAGTCTAAGCTCATAAAAAGGTACCCAACTGGTATGAACAGCAGAGACACAAGCCTTTCCAAAGAGAGACTTCATGTTCTCACTTTACTTAAAAGCCAAATGGATTGTGAGATTAAAGTGGCAATTTTCAATCTGTTTCAAGTCAAGAGAGCCAAGTTTTTGATTAGCTGTTTTGCAGCTCAAATTTGTCCTGACAGGGTTTCTCTCTCCTTTAAAGAACTCACCAAGGAATAGTCCTCAAGCAACAAGTGATGGATGGATAAAGCACTATAATTATGATCAAAGTCCAAAGACTCCAGTCTATCTAATTATGCACTTCCTAACCTCTGAAAGTCACTTTGTTCCATTTAAAATAGGATGAGACATGGCCACGGGGTGATGTGTACTTTTCGGTTTGTCAAGTTTTGGGAAATGACAGTTATTCACATTTCTGTTTTACCTTAAGCCATAATATTTGGGGGATAATTTAGTGGCAGAGAATTGTCACTCTACGCTTATTGTTTGCCTTCCATTCTCCACTTACATTTGACTCTCTTTTTATTATGAATTAGACTCTTTGAAGTTCAGAATGCAATAATTAAGCTTAGAAGAAGAATTATGAGGACTCAAAATCTCCTTGCCACTTTCAAATTTCTCCCATCTTTTTCTTTTGTTTCAAATGAGCAAAGTTAATTTGTCAAGTTGAACAGCAAACACCCATTCACACTTGCCATTAACTCAGGCAGCCCTCTCATAATTGAGGGCAATACCAGCATCATAATAATAGGACTGATAAAAGCATTTTGAGTCAAGAAGTACAACTTTGGAAGCTGGTGTGATAATTTAATCAGCCACATGGTTACCTAGAGTAGGTTTTTTTGTTTGTTTTTTAGGTTTTTGTTTGTTTGTTTTAGAGTAGGTTTTTAATGTAAGCTTTTTTTTTTTTTTTTTTTTTTTACAGATGGTGATGTAGATTGAAATAAATAATAGAATACATACAAATTTATGATGGGGTAACACTGCCATAGGGACTTTTGCCTCTAAAGTTAAGTATGTTACGTCTTAAGATTGTTGACTGTATTTAATTTATCCCCCAGTTATATCCTGACATTTCTTCAAGGTGGTCAATTTGTAGAGGTTCCTTAAAAATATCAAACTTAAAATATTTTATTTGAAATTCAGCACTCTCTTTTCTTTTTCTTTTCTGCCAGTGAGTTTCTACTTTTGTGCTTGAACTTAGTAGTGTCATTTACTTTTTAACTACACAAATAATTATATTCATTGAAGCTTTCCATAAGAAAACTCACTTTCTTTCAACTTTTTCATTGCAACCTCCCCTAAGTAAAAAGTGCTAATAAGATGTGTGTTTCCATTTTATTTTTCTTTTGAACACTTTTATCTCAGGCAATGAATGAAAAACTTTCTTCTTGACAGTATTTTCAAACTAAATTATGAGCAAGCAACAGTCAAAATGGATTTTTTTTCAGCATCTCAACTGATACTATCTAATATGATGAATCTATGCACCTACATAAGCTATTTTTTAGTATCCTGTACAGGCTGATGTGGCTTTAATGAATATTTCAAGTTTAGTAAAGAGATCTCACTGGATGACTTCTCTTCACATTAGCAGTAGTGTGAATGTAGGCCATCCTAGATGTTACATTTGCACTGACATACTTTATAGAATCTTGTGTTGAATCATGTTTTCACTGAGTGAAAGGCCTGTCTGTGAAAGCACTACTTGCCCTTCTATCTGACATTTGGGGACTCACCTTATCTTTCTACAAAAAATGTATATACAATTTTACCTCTAAATCTTGAATGTTTTCCCTCTCTACTTTTCTCCTCCCTTTTCTTCTTTCTCTCTTTCATAGAAGCTCTGTATATCTTTGCCTCTTGGAAAGATAGAATATTCCTGAAAAAGCTAAAAATATCACAAAACACTTTTTAAAAAACTAGGTCAAGCTTTGCCATGCAAAAGTAAAATTGGGTCATTTTGTGAGAGAAATTATGACAGCCACATATCAAAAATAAAAACATCAATAAAACCGACAAATTATATAACTTCTGGATTTTACTAAAAAAAGGTTTTTAGTATCAGTTTATCTGAGTTGCTAAGCAAATTTTAAAGGAGTTTTGTAAATTAGCAAATCTTTAAATAAACTGATAAGTACTCTTTGTTGGGGAGACAAGGAGAACTAGAAGAAAAGGAAATGATAAAGGCTTCAATAGTCCAAGCTTATTGGGCAAAATTATTCAATAATGTTCAGTAAATATTTATGAAATGAATATATAAGAAATTTAAAATTCAAAGTTTTTAAGTACTGGTTTTCCCCACAGCAGATCTTCTAGCATCATCTGAATTAAGTGCAAGATAAAAGAAGATCTTTGAAGCTCAGGTCGAAACATAAATGTCAGAGCACTTTAGGTATTCTCAGATGGAACATTCAGACAAAAGTACTTGTGACTTTATATTAATGATATCGAAAGTTATTAGACATGTAAAACAACTATACCCCAATTTACAAAAAGCTATTAGACAAATGACATGTTCTCAACAATAGTAGAAGCCAACAGAATAAATCTAGTAAAACAGTTGTTTTCCATGTCATCTTCTAGCTCCATAATTTTTATATGTAAATTGTAACCATAAAATAATTTCAACATTTTATTATATAAATTACATAAGACCTTTCCATTTGTCATATATTTTGTATTTATCATAAGTAACTACACAAGGGTCTCATATTAGTGCAACTGAACACATTTATTTCCCTTATTGAACATTTAGGTTGGTTATTATAAATTAAAAATAGTATATAGCTACCTTTTTTGAGTTATTTTATGGGATCATTTTATGAAATAAATAGTTAAGGAAAGCAAACTAATACACATTCAATCTATACAAATTGCTGTATAATTTACCCTCATTATCTCATATAATCCATTTCTTGTTTTTTTTTTTTTTTGGCTAAGTAATATGCCCAGTTTGCAGATGAAAATATGATGCTCAGAGAGATAACTAGCTTAACTAAGATAACTTGACTAGTATGTGGAAGAAACTCTTTATATTTTCATTTTTATCTGAGTCAGAATTTGAAACCAGGACTACCTGATCTAAAGACTGTTTAGAAGTCTCAACCACTTAGCTGTTTCCCCCAGAATATGCTGCCACCTAGGAGATAAGAGAGTTGGCAAATAAAAGTGTGTATACTTTTTCAAATTTCTGGAAAGCATTGCTCTTTAAAAGGGTATGCCAATAAATTTTGCCAAAGAGTTCCAGCTTTAGATATTATTTTTAAAATTTGCTAATTTACTAGATGTTATGTGGTTTTAACTAGCACTTTTTTATTAAGCAACCACAATCACTAATTTTCTAAGATCTCAACTTTTGATCCTGTATTTTAGAAAGTGAGGTTGAGACATAAGTCACTAACTATCTAGTACTTATTGAATTCTTATCATGTGCCAGAAACTGTTCTATGTACTTTACATATTTTAGTTTGCACATTTAATCCTCAAATCACCTTCAGAGGTATTTGCTAGTAACATCTATTACTAACCAAGAGACGGCAGTGTAATGTTTAAGAGTCTGGATTTTGTGACCAGGGTGCCTTGTTTCAAATTCTCTCTCTGCCAGTTGTTGAATCTCCTAACTTAATCACGATGTTTGTTTTCTCATATAAAAGTGAGCATGATGATAGTATACCTACCTGATTGGGTGGTTTTGAGAATTAAATGAGTTAATTGTTAAATGACTTAAAGACAGCAACTGGCACGTGGTAAACTCTGTATAGGTGACAGCTCTTACTAACAAGAGGCACAGAGGGGCTGTGTAACATGCCTAGGTTAAAATAGCTGGATACTGATGGAGATGAGTAGGATCCTGGTTTCTACATTATTTTTTTATGGTCGTACCTTAACTAACTCTCAGTAGAGTCTATGTAGTGATGATTTTTGTCCTAAGTTTTGTTTTTTTTTTTTAATGTTTAGAGACCCTACAAACTAATTATTTAACATTCTAGAAAAATGGTTTGAATCTAAAGAGAGGAAATGTTACCAAGGATTATTTTTACCATTAAAACAAACCTGGAAAAATTTTGAGAATAGTCTGTTCTGTTTCTGGGTATAAATGAGTTTCAGCCATCCTAACTAGGACCTTACACACAACGATTCAACTTTGAAAGCTTGGAATTCTCCAATTTGGAAATTCGATACCTCTTACTTCAGAAACTCAACTTTTGTTGTTGTTGTCTATTTTGAATCACTACTTTTGTTTCCCTATTGCTGTTAATAACTCACAAATCCCTCATTCCCTAATTTCTGTTATGAAATTTGCTGACTTAAATAGAATCCTCTTCCACATACTCTCAACTCTATCCAAATTAATTTAGCGTTTTTCCTTATTTCCACTCTACCAATGTGGTTTCTTTTCCAGTGTGGTATTTTGACGTGCCACCACCTTGACCTTTCTTTCCTTTTACTCCCTTGTTAGCTTGTCTGAACAGAAAGCTGTTCTTTCTCTGAAAATACCCACATTGCCCATTGTTTTTCAGTAGAAGCAAAGCCTTTTTATTCGGAGGGCCAAGAGATGGACCTAATATATTTCACGTTCAACACTGATGTTTTCAGATGATCGTTTACCCACTACCGCTCAGTAATTTGAGGTGTTCGGAAACCTCTTCCATCAAAGTGACTTACTGAACTTCATGACAATGCACTGACGTTAGGAGCTTCTCCTCTGTAACTTGGCTCCGTTTTCTTCTTTACTTGTGCCAACTCTTTGGGAACTTCAGTATCCTTTTGGTGTCCTTCCTATAATGTAGTCTCACATTTCTTTGGCTTCCTTAACCCGAGGAGCTCCCGTTTCTTCCCCGTTCCAATTACTGACCCATATAACCATGTCCTGGACGTCCTCATTACAGGAAGTCATTCTAGTCCAAATCATACCACCTCACACGTCCACTTCTGGTCAAAATCTGTTGCCTCTTCACCTCTCTCACATGCCCAGCCTGCACTAAACATGGTCTGACTGCACATTCTCACAGGCTCCCCTGCAAAAACCCCAATCCTTCTTCACGTTTTGTCTTGATTTCTACTTATTTCATAATGTCTTTTGTGTGTATTTTCTTACACATTTCCGTCCACCTGCTAAACCCTCACTACTCAAAGTGAAGTACATGGAATAGTACAGAATCTGGGCTCCTACATCAGTCCTACTAAATGAGAATTTGCATCTTAACAAGAACTCAAGGGGATTCCTGAACATGAAATTTGAGAAGCACTGCTCTAGCCTTGTAGTTCTCCAGGTATAATCCTGAGTATACAGCAATAGCAGTGTGTGGTAGAAATGGTGATTTTCAGGCCCCATCTGAGCCCTACTGAATCAAAAAAATGGGATTCTAATGCACACTGAACTTTGAGAACTTACTTATACAACTTTCAAGCGGAGAGACTATCTTGTTTATTTTGATATTCCTTGAGTGTAGGTACTTTACAAATGCATAGTGAATGATGGGTGAATAAAGCTTTTGGTCATCATTGCAAATTCGGTGTTATGTTCCTTTTCTGATATGCCATAGAGCTTTACACTTCTTTAAAGAGATTTATATTTACCTACTTAAATTACTAAGCTCTTAATTACTTCTGAGTATATGCCGTGTCTGACATTGAGTCTTGAACATAGTAGGTATTCAACAATTGTTTAATTCAGAATGTTTATGTTCTACTTTTTTTGTGTTTTTGTTCTCTGCCCCTCACTCCTCCTCCACATTTCTCTCACTTGGTACATTGTTTCAGATCAAGCAAAGGACCAAATAGGAGATATAAGGCAGGCAGGGACCTGGCCTCTTGGAATTTATATTCATGTAACAACAGAAATAAATCTTAGGGGGAAAAAAGTTGAAAAAAGTGAAAAAGGCAAATGAATTGGGTTTGAGACTAAAGGTGGTGGCTGGCCACATCCATAATCTATTCCCTGACAGAAAGGCTGTGGTTGTCATGTCGAACCATGTGAGAACGTGTGCTGTGCAAACACTACTGGAAACCAGAGGCAGCGTCAGTCTGAAATAAGCTTCTCTAATCTCAAGGGAGGGCCATGGTTTTCATTGCCTAAAGAACTCTGTTCAGTCTCAACCAACGAGAACCCTGAAATGAAATTGCCAGGCTGCGTAACTAATGCTCCTCTTGGCAGCAGCATCCCATAGATCCTTTTCATTGAACAGGGACAGACTATAAATAATAGCATTTGTGTCACACTTTGTCACTTCCAAGAACTCCAGAAGCCCCGACAAATAGACACCAATGTTCTATGCCAGCTTGCAGGTGGATAGTTTCTAACACTCAAGGAGGAGGGTCGCTGTAACCAGACAGCAACCCACATGCTGATGTGATTCTTCAGTTTAAGATTTTAGGCTAAAAAGGACTATTCTGTCATTCTGGGCTTTTTCTTAAATAGTCATGCCCTAAAAATGAGGTCTTTACTGAGGCATTAAAATTTTCTAACATTGTGAATATTTGTGCTGAAACAATGACTGCTTCGTATGTCTCAGTTCTGTGATGAATGGTTCACCAAGGTCATTAAATGTGACCCGTACGCTAATTTCAACTATCTCCCTTCAGAGTGCCCAACTCAACAGGTCTTGCTCTGGTGGCTTTTCTAGTCACACACTGCAATCCAGAGGGCTGATGGAGGGAATCAATTGATTGTGTTTACCTAGAAAGCCATTTCAAACTCTACGTGGTTGTTCTCAGGAAGTTAAACATCCCTCTGGCCATTTTCCTGATCCTATGAGGTGCGGTTGCCTGGTCACTGTGCATGCAGCCCTCCTAGAAAGGCAAAAGCCAATTGATGGAACATTGTCTTATATATATTAAAAAAAAGCCTCTGCCTTTCTGCCTTTCCTCCGCTCATCCTGTTATTTTAGCAGTTTCCAAGAATAGAGTAGTTAGCACTAAAAATTGTAAGTTTCAAAACAAATGAACTAAAGAATGTGCATGAGCTTTAAAGATATTACTATTTATTTCATTTGCAGTGAAAATATGGCTTTTTTTTTTAACAGTTAAATCTTTTTTTTTTATTCTCTTGTGGAACGCTATGTTTAATGTTACAGTATGGTTGTCAAAGCTACTGAAATGTGACACATGTCCATGTCGAAATGCTGCAGAACAGTATAACTTTATGTAAACAAGAAAGTTATTTTACAGCTGAGGTCTGATGGTTTTTAAACCAATGCCTATGTGTATGGCCAGCCACAAACCTGGGGGATGTTTATTTCCTGTACCTGTATATACAAATATATCCCATACATATATATGCACACAGGCATGTATTAATTTCTGTGCAAAACTTATAAAATTATACACATAGACCTACATGCATATCTATATTCATATACCACACTCACCATTGAAGAAATCAATATTAAGAAACCCTATGAGATCAACTGCATTTCATAAGAAGCTTACAGATTTCTGCATGAAAAGATAAAATAACTAATTCCAAAGGTTTTTACAATAATATTTCTTCTACGATTTATTATCATAATCTGCTATTCCAGTGAGAATACATAGTTTCTATAATTTTAAGCAAAATATATTTAGCGTATCAAATTTTTGAGCAAAAAAATAAAAGAGAAAGGAGGAGGAGGAGAAAAAGTCTTTCAATGGCAGTGTGTGTTCAGATGTCATGGCCACTTATTTAATTGCAACCTAACCCACTTCCCCTCCCATATTTTCAATCCCCAGTTCCTTACTATGCCATCTTGTCCATATAATACACATCACCTTCCAAAATACTATTTCGTTTACTTATGTTTATTGTTTCCTATCTGTCTCTCCACAGTGAAAGGTAAGCTGCATGAGGGCAGGATATTTGTCTACTTTGTGCCCCAATTTATCCCAAATGCCTAGAAAAGAGCCTGACATCTATGGATGCTCAGTGAATAACTTGTTGATTGAATGGATTATGGAGAAACAGTTAATTAAAAAAATCCTTAGTCACTGATGCTTTTCCCGATGACTAACGTACAATTTCTTTACAATGAGTGAAAAAAATCTGATTAAAAAAAAAGAAGTTTTTTTTCTTTCATCAGGGATATGAGGTGTAAAAGGGTTGTGACCCAAAGTCACAGAGCTGGTCAGTGGGAGAGCTGGGACTTAGCATTTCATACTCAGTATTCAGTTTTCTTCTCGCTAAACTTGGCCACCTATCCTGTTTATAAGCCTGGATATCTTGTTTGTCCAAATCTCTCATAATTGTTCAGGGTTTTATTATGTAAAACCCTTTCACATATAGTATTTGAGTCACAGAGCTATTATTAGTTGCATTTTCTAGATAAAGAATCTGAAGGTAGGGAGCCAGTGACTTGTTGACTATCACACAGATGTCTAATTGAGGGCAAAGGCAGGATTAGATTCCTGGAAGCTAACCTAATAGCTTTTGTTACTACACATTTCTCTTACAACTGTTGATTTAAAAAAAATGTGCTAGGTACCATCTATGTGTCAAGCCCTATTCCAGGCACTAATGAGCAGAAACTCACCCCTGCTGTCATGGAACTGATATCTTCAGCTCACAAATAAGCATACATCGTGTTGGGTAGTGGTAAGTCTCTGCATAAAGGTGAGGCAGGATAAGGGCTATGTAGAATGACAGGTTTGGAAGAAGTCCTGTATGAAATGGGATGTCATATAGTAAGTCCTCTCAGATGAGGTGACCTTTGAGTAGAGATCTGAAGAGAATAAGAAAGAAATCTGGGGGAGAGAATTCTAGGATGTGAGGAGATTGGAGAGGCTGCAACAGAGTGGGGAAGAATGGAGAAATAAGAAATGAGATCAATTGTTAGGGAGGAGGGCTACAGAGCATAGATGTAAAAAGGGTTGACTTTTCTCTCATAAGAATTTTATTGTCTTACATTTTAAAGAATTACTTTGGCTGTGTGCTGTGTAGAGACAAGGTCTGGGGGCTATTTTTCTAGATAAGAATTGATGATGCTTTGTACTAAGATGGTAAAGAGTGGTAGTATCAAGGATTCATTTCCAAAGATGACAAAGAGAATTGTTGAAGTTTATAGAGAGGACCTTATTTGGGGCTTGGGTGTCATCCATAGAAGGACATCTGGTTTCCACAACATGGCATTACCTTAGTGAATATATGTCAGTTCAAAGCTAGCTCTCAAACTTGAAAGCTTAGAGGCCTGATGCTTTAGCACATGGTCATTTCTTGGTTAACACTCAGATTGATATATGAAAATGAGAAAGCCAATTTATCCTCTCTTACAATGGGAAATATGGCCATCTTGAATAAGCTTCCATTGGCAGATAAGCATACTCTTTTCTTGTAGACATATTGTAGGGGATAGCAAATTAGATCCAGGATGTTGCTAGATGAATATGACATGGCAGAAAAATGGAGGTCAATGGATAATTTGATAGCCTGTTATATCCATCTCCATATAGCTAACTCCATGAAGATATACACACTGAAAGGACCACATAGATACTCATGTTCTTGAGCCAGAATATACATGTGCCAGGACAATCTCTACTCAAAGGTCACCTCATCTGAGAGGACTTATTAGATGACATC
This sequence comes from Hippopotamus amphibius kiboko, assembly GCF_030028045.1. NCBI lineage: Eukaryota > Metazoa > Chordata > Mammalia > Artiodactyla > Hippopotamidae > Hippopotamus > Hippopotamus amphibius. The sequence continues at coordinate 164,263,715 of NC_080191.1, forward strand.
CCATTTCATACAGGACTGCTTCCAAACCTGTCATTCTACATAGCCCTTATCCTGCCTCACCAATAAAACACACCTCTCTTCTTGGTCCTCAGCCCTGAAGAAGACCAACACATTCTCTGTCCTACCTTGATTACACATTTTTCCTTTAGATATGTTAATATATTTGATCAGATTTCACTCCATTTTTGGCCTGAGATAATTTCTGTCTCTTTTGTGACTTTGCCAGTGAGATCCAGTATATTTTTGTTTTACTCACAAAAGGCAATTAATCTTATTTCTCAGTTTCTGAATTGTCCCCATCATATGTCACTATTAGAAACTATCCTATGTAATTCTCCTAAAACTCTGCTCAATAATTATCTGCTAAATTTAGACCAATTGAATCAAAACAAATACAGTTTTCTTTTCAAATCATGGTACCTGCTGGTTGTCTTGGTGGTGGTGTTCTTTTTATAGTAATAAAATAACCTAATTTCCAGATAAGTCTACCTAAAACTAGACCTTTTTGGATATATGGTATGATAGAGTTTATGAGCTGTAATTATTAAGTCAAAATTCCTTTAATTTTCTCAAAGCTTTTGCCCTAAACTATGTTTCATTTATAATAAGATACTTGTTTATAACCTTTATATATTTAAGGGATTAAATATATATTATATATTCTTAGTCTTTATCATTTAAACCTTAAAGCATATGTTAGAGAGAAGCATCTCAGAGCTTTCATGTGGTTCTTTGTATTTAGGGGAGAAGTGGTTGAATTTCAGACCACCCTCTACTTGGGCGCAGGAGATTAAATATCCAAATGATGATTAGCTCCTCTCTTGATGAGTTTTGTTATTCATAGAAAATGCTATATACCTAATCTCCCATTTATTTTTGAGACAACTTTGTGTTTATTAGCTAAACCTTGAAAATCATGAGACCCATTTGACAGCAATGTGTCTTAAAGTACAAAACCAGCTGAAGTATCCCACTAAACATATGAAATATTTACTTAAGTAAAAGAGTGTTAGCACGAAGGTTTTGATTTTTTTAAATTTATAATCATTCTAAAGAAACAAATGACAAGTGATCATTCATAACAAAGTGAAAATATATATTATTGAAATGGAAATATATATTAAAGAAGATAAGTTATATTTTAGATGCTATAAGACAAGAAAATCATTTTAATCTTAAAATCAAAACATGATTATTTTGTTTACTGGCTTTGATATTAGAACATAAAAGTATCCGAGGTTACTATTTAGGATATTTACTAAAGGGTAAAAAGTGTACAAATTGTTGGTGTATATATGTATATTTATATATATATATAAGTATTTTTGAAAAAAAGTAATTTTAAGAAGTATTTTCCAACTGAATCTTTGTGGGAGAGATATAATATTACGAATGCTTACCTTGCAAGAGACTAAAGTTCGCAGATATGCCAATGTTGTAATGGCTTTTTTCCAAAAACATGTATCTAAAAAAACATTCTAAAGAAATGATCAATAGAATAAGTTTGAAAGTCTAGAAATCACAAAGCCCTTTCAAATTTGCAATAATGACCTACATATTTAGAAATCTCATGTACTGTGATACCTCACACTCAGATTTCAACATAAAATTTCCTGGCCCAACTCTTTCTTGTCATGTCCTCTTATTTTCCATTGTCACATGCCTTCAACGTACTTTTTTGTTCAGCTTGATGATCTAGAAGGGATCTTAATTGAGTTAGTGGAGAGAAGCCAAATTTTTGCTTTGCATTCTACTGAGAACACCTGAATGGGAAAATCATGGGACAGCTCTCGAAATGGAGCACCCTGCAATGAATTTTACAGTCATCTCAAGCCTTGGTCATCAGTTAGCAAGAAATGCTATAACTAACCTTCTCATAGACTCACAGAATTTGCAGAAGTGAAAGGAACATTTGGCATAATTTTTAAAGCTAACTTTAGTCTACTGGAACACAATTAAATGGAATTTGAGATATCCGCTTCTGTAAAATCTTTAAAAATTAGAGAGACTTATGGTTTAATTTAACTCCAATATGCAAGGATCTTAGAGAGTACAGCTTCTCTTACAACAAGAAAAAGCTGGACTGAAAAAAACAGTAACTTTTTTTGTACCATTAGAAAAGTGAGGTTGCAGGATAAATATCCACCATAAAATCTGAAGAGATAGTTTCGTCCAGAGAGAGACACAGTAGAGTCTGCTTACCTGCAGCAGAAGCCATACAGTGGTGGGATTGTTTAATTGATTAATTGCTGGAGGTTGTGTCCACTAGCTTAAAGTGAGAGACACTTTGAACTGCAGTCTTGGAAGAAACCCACACTTTCCTGGGCTTCTACCGGAAACCCCACCAGGTTCTTAGTATGAGGATCTGAGTAACATCACCCATTGAAGGGAAGGGAAAGAGAAGCCAATGTGAAATAAAGTGTTCCCTATAACACCACAAAAGGACTATTATCCAGAGGGAAAGGCTGCCAGAGGCTCATCAGTTGGTAATCTTCCCTCTCATGTCCTAGTCATGCTTAATGTCTTAGTAAGGAGGGAAAATAACATCACTGAGAGAGGCCATGGTTTCAAGAAAATAGATTGAGAATACTGGAGTCAGAAAAGGGAATAGAGGTCAGGAGGAATAAAGCTATACTAGTGGAGGAACACTGGTGAGGATCACATCCCCATGGTAGAGAGCCACTAAAAGACTGAGATTTAATTAGAATCTTATAAAACCGTTTTCCTCCCAAACACCTGATCACTATACCAAGTGGACTCCAGAGTCACATTAGAATTTTACAGCTAAAAGAGCTGTGAGGTACAGACTTTCCAAAAGGAATGCCCAAAATCAATGGAAGAGATAAAAATAAGGATTCTGGGTAAATGTGAACCCTCTGACACCTATACCTACAGAAACTTTAATACAGTCTGACTTCTAGCAATAGTAACATAAATCATTACACTAAAGGGAAATTTACTTTTACATGTTCAGCTTTTGACAAAAATTTTGAAGCGCGTAAAAGGTAGTAAAGGCGCAGTCATAACCATTCTCAGATATGACATGGGTGTTGAAATTACGCACGAAGAAGTTACCATGTTAAGGGCCCTAATGGAAAAAGTCAAAACCATGAAAGAACAGATGAATAACATAAGGGAAATGGAAAATTTAAGAATCAAAAGGAAATGATAGGGCTTCCTAGGTTGCACAGTGTTTAAGAATCCACCTGCCAATGCAGGGGACACGGGTTCAATCCCTGCTCCAGGAAGATCCCACATGCCGTGGAGCAACTAAGCCCGTGCGCCACAACTATTGAGCCTGTGCTTTAGAGCCTGTTAGCCATAATTATTGAGTCCATGTGCCACAACTACTGAAGCCCACATGCTTAGAGCCCGTGCTCCGCAACAAGAGAAGCCATGGCAATGAGGAGCCCATGCACCGCAATGAAGAGTAGCCCCCACTCACCGCAACTAGAGAAAGCCCGTGTGCAGCAACGAAGACCCAACACAGCCAATGAATAAAAACATAAATAAATAAATTTATTTAAAAAAAAAAGGAAATGATAGAAATCAAAAACACTATAACATTATGATTTATTTCAGGTATACAAAGCTGTTTCAACATTGGAAAATCAGTTTATGTAATCAGTCACATTAACAGGCTAAACAAGAAAAATCACATGGTTATATGAATAGATGCAGAAAAACCATTTGACAAAATTCAACATGTATTCGTGATTAAAAATTCTCAGCACATGGTAAGTTAATGGAGCTTCCTCAAGTTGATTAGAAAGTATATATATTTTTGTATGTATCTATACAAACAACCTACAGCTAACATACTCAATGGTGAGAAACTAGAAGGCTTCCTGCTAAGATCAGGAACAGACAAGGATGTTCCCTTTCACTGTTGCTTTCAATATCATATTTGAAGTCCTAACTAATACATATCAAAACAAAAGGAAATAAAAGCATACAGATTGGGAAGGAAAAAATAAAACACTTTTGTGTGCACATGATATGATTATCTATGTAGGAAATCCAAAAGAACAACCAAAAGCAAAAAAAACCTCCTGGAACTAATAAGCAATTACAAGGAAGGTTGAAGGATATAAGTTTAACATACAAAAGTAAATTGCTTTCCTGTATACCAACAGTGAACATGTGGAATTTGAAATGAAAAGCAATGCTATTGACATTAGCACATAAAAAAGGAAATACTTAGGTATAAATCTATCAAAATAAGTATGAGATCTATATAAGAAAATCTATAAAACATTGATGAAAGAAATTTTAAAAATGGAGAGATATCCCATGTTCACAGATAAATGCTGTGTCCTTCCCAACCCGATCTATACAACTGATCCTTGAACAATGTGAGGGTTAGAGGCTCCAACCTTCCACACAGTCAAAAATCTGTATATAACTTTTCAGTTGGTCCTCCATATTTGTGGTTCTGCATCTGTAGATTAATTAAACAAACTATGGACCTTGTATTATATTACTTATTTATTGAAAAAAAAAAAACTACTATAAGTAGACCCAAGCCGTTCAAACCCTTGTTACTCAAGGGTCAACTGTATATTCAATACAAGTCATAGCAAAATCCCAGGAAGTTACCTTGTTGATATTGACAAACTGGTCCTAAATATTGTATGGAGAGGCAAAAGACCCAGAATAGTAAACATATTATTGAAGAAGAACAAAGTTGGAGAACTTACACTACCCAAGCTTAAGATAACGTAAAGCAATCAAGACAGTGTGGTATTTGGTGAAACAATAGATAAATCAATGGAACAAAATAGAGAGCCCAGAAATAGATCTACCTAAATATAGTCAACTGATCTTTGACAAAGGAGCAAAGGTAATACAATGAAGCAAAGATAATATTTCAACTAAGGGTGCTAAAATAAGCAGACATCCACATGCACAAGAAAAAAAATTCTAGACACAGACCGTATATCCTTCATGAAATTAACTCCAAATGCATCATAGACCTAAATGTAAAACTTAAAACTGTAAAACTCCTAGAAAATAACAGGAGAAAATCTAGATGGTATGACAATGAGTTTTTAGATATAACACCAAAGGCATGATTCATGAAATAATTGATAAGCTGGACTTCATTAAAAGTATAATTTCCATCCTGTGGAAGACTGTCAAAAATGAGAAGACATGCCACAGACTGGGAGAAAATATTTGCAGAAATGACAGCTGATAAAAGACTGTTATCTGAAATATACAAGTAACTCTTAAAGCTCAATAATAAAATGAATAACCTGATTTAAAAGTGGGCAAAAAACCTGAACAGACACCTCACCAAGGAAGATATACAGATGGCAAATAAACATATGAGAGGTTGCTCAACATTATATGTCATTTTTGAGTTGCAGATTAAAACAATGAGATACCATTGCACATCTATTAGAATGGCCAAAAAGCAAAACACAACACCAAATGCTGGCAAAAATGTGGACCAGCATGAACTCTCATTCATTGCTCATGGAAATAAAAAATGGCACAGCCACTTTGGAAGATGGTTTGGCAGTCTCTGACAAAACTAAACATACTCTTAAAACACAATCCAGCAACTGTGCTCATTTGTATTTTCCCAAATGAGTCAAAAATGTGTACGCACACAAAAACCTGCATATGGTTGTTTATAGTAGTTGTATACCAGTCTTATTCATAATTGTCAAAAGCCGAAAACAACCAAGATATCCTTCAGTAGGTGAATTGATAAACTGTGGTACATCCAGGCAATGGAATATTATTAAATGCTAAGGAGAAATGAGCTATCAAGACATGAAAAGACATGGAGGAATCTTAAATGTATATTACCAAGCGAAATTAGCCAGTCTGAAAAGGTAGCATAATGTATGATTTCAACTATATGACAACTTGGAAAAGGCAAAACTATGGAAATAAGAAAATGATCAGTAGTGACCAGGATTTTTGAGGAGGGAGGGTTGAAGAGGCAGAGCACAGAGGATTTTTAGAGGAATAAGAGTATTCTGTATGATTCTGTAATGGTGGATTCTTATCATTATGTATTTGCCCAAACCCATGGAATCTGCAACCCTGAAAGTGAACCCTAATATAAACTACGGACTTTGAGTTATAATTTGCCTTGTTAAGTTCATTGTGCCACAAATGTACTATTCTGCTTGATAATGGGGGAGACTGTGCTTGTATACAAATAGGTAATAAATGGGAAACTCCTGTCCCTTCTGCTCAAATTTGCTGTGTACCTGAAACTGTTCTAAAAAAAAGTCTTAAAAACAAACAAAAAAACAGTATAACCAGAATGAAGAACAGCTTTTATGGGTTCATCAGTAGACTCATCAGCAGCCCACAGCCAGGGCCGAAGAAGCAGTGAAGAGAAAGGTGTCAATAGAATCTTCTCAAACTGAAATTCAAGGAGAAAAAAAAACCAAATGAAAAAAATAATTAACAGATCATCCAAGAACTGTGAGACAATGTCAAAACATGTAATGTATTTATAATTAGAATACCAGAAGAAGAGAGAACTGAGCAGAAAAAAATATTTAAAGCAGTAATGGCTGAGAACTTCCCCAAATCAACAGAACAAAGAACTGCAGATCTCGGAAGCTCAGAGAACGAAAAGCAGGATAAATGCCAAAAACTAAACACACACATACAACACCCCACCCCCAGGAACATCATATTTAAATTGTGGAAAACCAAAGACAAAGAGAAAATCTTGAAAGAAGCTGAGGGGCAGGGGGCACCAAGGGAATCTTCTTACCTATAAGGAGCAAGGATAAGAATTGCAGTATACACTTCTCAGAAATCACTCAGGCAAGAAGTAGAGTGAAATACTGAAAGTGTTGAAAAAAAAAATACAAACCTAGAATTCCACACCTAGTGAAATTATCCTTCAAAAGTGAAAGAAAAAGACTTTTTTCAGACGTATAAAAACTGGGGGAATTCATTGTCATCAGACCTGCCTACAAGAAATGCTAAAAGAAGTTCTTAAAGCAGAAGAAAAATAATATAGGTAAGGTGCTTATATAAAAGTATCTTTCCTATATGAAGAAAGGAGACAGATTGAAAAGAATAAATGGAGTAAAATAAAATATTTTTCTTATTCTTAATTGATCTAAAAGAAGATAGTTTAAAACAATAATAGTCACAATGTATTGTGTGATTAAAACATATAGCTAAGTAAAATGAATGATAGCAGTATCCCAAGAAATGAGAAAAATGGAATTGAGAATTTTTGTTTTAAGACAGCTACTACATGAAGTGGTATAGTGTTATTTTGAAGGCAGATTTAGGTTAGTTGAAAATGCATAATGTGAACTCTAGGGCAACCATTAAAGAAAGTTAAATTGTAATTGATATACAAATAGAGGAGATAAAATAACGGTGGTGGGGAGGGTCAATTAACAAATGCAATGAATAAAAACCATTACAAAGATAGTCACTATTAACCCACCTAAACCAATAATCACTTTAATGTGAATGGTCTAAACATACCATTCAAAAGACAGAGGTTGTCAGAGTGGAATGACAAAAAAAAAAAATCCAAATATATGTCATCTACAAGAAACCCACATTATTTACTTATTTACTTTATTTATGTATTTTATTTTTAATGTCTTTTTTTCTATGGACCATTTTTTAAGTTTTTATTGAATTTGTTCCAATATTGCTTCTGTTTTACGTTTTGGCCTTTTGGCCACAGGCACGTGGGATCTTAGGTCCCCAGTCAGGGATCGAACCTGCACCAGCTGCATTGGAAGGTGAAGTCTTAGCCACTGGACTGCCAGTGAATCTCAAGAAACCCATTTTAAATATAAAGACTCAGATAGGTTAAAGGTAAAGGGATGGAAATAATATACCATGCTAACATTAATAAAACAAAAAAGGAAGGAAGGAAGGAAAAGAAGCTGGAATATGGAACATTTATATTCATAAGAGACAAAGCCAAGGAAGTCTGAGGGGCATTACATGATAGTAATGGACTCAATTCTCTCTCTAAGAAGACATAATATTGCTAAGTGTGTATACACTTGATAATAGATAATAGATCATCAAAGTACAAGTGGCAAAAACAGAATTAAAAGGTGAAATAGAGGAATCCACTATTATAGTTATAAACTTCAATACCAAAAGCTTAAAGCAACCAAGATTTTATTCAATAGGTGAATGGACAAATAAATTGTAGTATATCGATATAATGGAATGCTAGTCAGCCAAAAAAAAAAAAAATTATGGAAGCATGCAAAAATGATGTCTTAAATGCATATTGTTAAGTAAAAGTAGCCAATCTGGAAAGGCTATATAGTATATGATTGCAGTTAAATGACTGGAAAAGGCAAAAGTATAGAAAAAAGAAAAGGATTAGTGGTTGCCAGGGATTTGGGGTAAGGAGGAGATTACTGAATAGGTGAAGCAGAGAGGATTCTTTTGGGTAGTGGAAACTATTCTCCATGCTACTGAAACGGTGGATACATGATGGTGATGCATCTGTCAAAACCCATAGAACTTTATAGGACAAGGAATGAACCTTAATGTATACAAATAAAAAATCATTTAGGAGATCAAGAATCTTCCAGGGGAATGTGGAATGTGACAAACCCATATTAGAAATGTACCGAACTTCTCACTGAAGAGGATGGGGGAAAGGTGCTGACCTAAGTAACTTTAGAAATGAGATTGTAAAATGAAAGGAAAATGAACTGAACATAAAAACTGTACTCTAGATGATACAGTTGTTTCCTGTGAAGATATAGTTTAACAATACTGAATCCACTGTATATGTATACTAGAAATGAATAATCAAATTAAAGGATAGTGGATGGTAGAACCAGATTTCCCAACAATGTTTTGGAGGTTATGAATAAGCAATGGGAGGAAACTAAAATTGTCCATGTAATAATGGATTCGAGTTGGAGACATTGGTATGAATTCATGTATATTTAGGTTAACAGAGACACAGATGGTCACATATGGAAATATTTATGGACATGTGTATATTCGAGGGTTAGCACAAACCTATACATCTCCTTGCTCTATCAGCTGAGAAACAAGAAGCAATATTATCTCAGTAGCAATGAGCACACTCCTTAATTCTAAGACTGAGCATAGAAGCAAGGGCACTGCAGTCACAATGAGCACACCTAGTACCCAGAACTTGGTTTATAATACCTAGTTCTAATATTAATGTTTCTTAGAACAATGGCTGATTCTTGTACTGGGGCAAAAAATATACGAGGTAAACCTGGAGCATTTTGTAGTTCTAGAAAGTAAAGATTTACTTAGAATAAAAACAAAACAAACCACAAAACACAGTGATGGGCATATGCCAAAGGGGCAAAAGCACCAACTGAGGAGCTTCCAATGCCCAAAGCTGGAGGTATCATGCCACCTGACCTCAAAGCTGGAGGTATCATGCCACCTGATCTCAAACTCTACTACAAAGTTATATTGAGACAGTATGGTATTGGTGCAAAAACAGACAAATAGATCAATTGGACAGAAGAGACAGCCCAGAAATAAATGCACATGCATATACTCTGTCAATGGATGACAGAGAAGGCAAAATATACAATGAGGAAAAGACAATCTCTTCAATAAATGATGTTGGAAAAACTGGACAGCTATATATAAAAGAATGAAACTAGCGCATTTTCTTACACTATATACAAAAATAAACCCCAAATGAATTAAAGACTTAAATGTAAGACCAGAAACCATGAAATTCCTAGAAGAAAACATAAGCAGTAAGCTGTTTGACAAAGGTCTTAGGAATATTTTTTTGAATTTGTCTGCTTAGGCAAGGAAAATAAAAGTGCACAAAATAAAGTACACAAATAAGACTACATCAAACTAAAAAGATTTTGCACAGTGACAGAAACCAAAAGCAAAATGAAAAGGCAATCTACTGAGTGGGAGTAGATATTTACAAATGATATGTCTGATAAGGGGTTAATATCCCAAAACAATCCAATTAAAAAATGGGCAGTGGACCTGAATTGATATTTTTCCAAAGAAGATACACAGGTGGCCAACAGGCAATGAAAAGATGCTCATCAATAACCAGCAGGGAAATGCAAATCAAAATCACAATGCAATATCACCTGATGCCAGTCAGAAAAGCTATTATCAAAAGACAAGAAATAATAAATGTTGGTGAGGATGTGGAGGGTACAACGTTGCTGGGACTGTAAACTGATACAATCACTACATAAAAATGTACAGAGTTTCCTAGAAAAATTAAAAATAGAACTACCATGTGATCCAGTAATCCCAATATTGGATATTTAACTGAAGAAAATAAAAACACTTGTTTGAAAAGATATAAGCACCCCAATGTTCATTACAGCATTATTTACTATAGACAGAACAAACATTAGGTAAGTTATTTATCTTATTCTGACATTGAAAGAAAAAGGAGAGAATTATTTTTAAGTAGATGTATTACTTTCCATTTCTACTTTCAACTTGTCTTTTTGGGGGGCAGGGGTTTAGGATGGTTCTTTACTTCAGTTTTTTAAACATATGTGGATACAGGATATAGTTTAAAGAGAATAATACTGAAAATGCGGAAATGTAGTTAGAATCCAAATTTGACTACCAAAAGATTTCTAGGACTCATTTTTTTCCCGCATAAAATGAGGATATCTGAATAGGTTGAGTGATTTTAACCTAATCTGTGGCTTCTGTATGGCCTCTGAAATTGCACATTGAGCTATAGGAAGATGGACATTTTTCTAGGGTGTAAGTTTATGGTTTTGACCAAATTGTTATGTGTCTATTACTCATAAAATGGCTAAAGCTGTCTGACCCCACTGATTTCTATAGCTTGAACATTCTTTCTGTGGAAACCTGGAAGATGATATTCTTGACTAATGTTTACAAAGGTTAGTAGGTACCAAAATGATTTTTAAAATACCATTTGAGTTCTTTACAATAGTGATGATAGTTAAAAGTATAGAATAGTGTCTGGAAAGACTTCACAGTTGGCAAACACCATAGAATCCAGGTTTTTTAAGCTCTGTTTCATTGGTAGAAGAAATTTAGATTCAGAAGAGTGGATTTACAGAAATACCAAAGGATCTCAATTTAAAGCTTCTACCCTATTCTTCACAGTCCACAGAGATGAATGGCTACAGATCTAAAAGGATGTCAGGGCCAGTTCTAGGCAAGATGAACTAATTATCTAATTCATAGCTTGAATGTTTCATTTCATTCATTCCTTCATTCACTTATGCAGTTAGCAAACAGTAAGTTTCTAATGTGGGCCAAGCACAGTTTTACGTGCTTTGGATTCAGGGGAAAAAAAAATCTATCATCTATCTATCTATCTATCTATCTATCATCATCATCTATCTATATACATATCTCATTTCTTGAATACCTACTAAAATGCTTTAGCTCACTTAATTCTCAAAACATTTTGAAGACCTAACAACATGGAGACTTAGAGACATTACTTGGACATTACTTATCCAAGACTATACAGATAGTATGCTACTGATTTGGCCTTCAAATTCAGAGCTGACTGCCCCTCCAAGAGTATATTCTTTCACCCTCCTTGCCTCTCTCTCTTAAAATCTGCCCTTAACAAACTTCAAGTTTTGGGTGGGGAAATAGACACATAAAACAATAATATACATGTCAACAACAACAACAGCAGCATAATACCTAGCAAAATTATTTAACATAAATTCAACAAATCATCTATTGAGGGGCTACCTCATCCCTTTTGTAGGCTGGAAATAGGAAGTTCAGAAGAGCTATACTCAAAGGCATACAGAAAGATTTTTTTTTTTTTAAATCACAATGGCAAACTGAAACTAGATGAGACCTTCCAGATTACCTGCTATTGCTTCCCTATTTTCTGAGAAAAACCTGTTCCTGTGGTGCAATATGTCTTGACCAGAACACACAAGAATCAGAGCAAGTTTGAGGACTATTGACTCAGAATTCTAGATTTCTGGCTCTAAAATTTATTCAAGATGTCATTTTTCAGTTTTCTTTTAATCAAATATCAGTAAAAAGGCATAGGGGAACTTTATTATTTATGCCTTTTCATTCTGTTTTAGTTTATGAAACCTTTTAGTCTTCTTGGGCTATTGCTCAATTTTCTGCCTTGGATAATAAATATAATAAAGTTTCATCTATTTTCCTAAAGAATGATATAGTAACATTTCTTTTTGTATAATGTTTAATAAAATCCTTACCCTTTTATGTGTGCATGTAGTAGAAGGCTATAATTTTAATAAAGGCAGAAAGGAGATGGCTGATGGGGAGACAGTGGCATGCTGGAGCTAGCTCATACCTGCTCAGTAGAGCTGGTTATTAAATTTTCAGGAATTTTGTAAATCAGTTGTTAAACCCAGCCATTATTTAAAAATAAAGCCTCTTAATTTATAACTAAGTAAACAATATTAAAAATGAAGGCAATTAATAATCAAAACTCACTTTTTAATTATTTTGCTATATTTTACTATTACATATGTTCTTTAGTTTTATATTAATTGCATTTGTGTGGTGAAACTACTCCTTTCTAAGAGTTTTTTACTACTCATTTCTTCTCAGCTTTGCATTCAATGGCATCGTTTTTATAGCTTAAAACTGGCCACAATGGGAGTATTTACACTATGGAAATTGACATATGCTACAATTCAGAGATATTTTTCCCCAGAGATTCAGTTGATAAACATGTACCAGCATGCCATTGGGAATAGGGGAATATCACAAATATTGATCAATCATTGTTAGCCACAGTGTGTTTATACCTATTAAACTGTTTTGGTACTGGATCAGGTCCCAGTTTGATATGTTTTGTATAAAAATCTCGTATAGATTGGAGTCTAAGCAACTTGAGGATGAGATAAATGTGACACTTGCTGCTGCTGCATCTTACTTCAGACTATGAGGAGACATGTCTAAGGGCATAGGCCAGGGTGTTGAGGGCAGTAGAGCAGGAAGAAGGGAAGAACTCCAGTTCTTGATGATGTTACTGACCCACTGAATGAATTAATTCTAGAATCACACTTCAGACATCTTGTTATATGAATAATATTTTTTTTAAATAAATTTATTTATTTATTTATTTATTTTACTGGCTGTGTTGGGTCTTTTTTGCTGTGAGCAGGCTTTCTTTTAGTTGCGGTGAGTGGCGGCTACTCTTCGTTGTGGTGCGCGGGCTCCTCATTGCCATGGCTTCTCTTGTTGTGGAGCACAGGCTCTAGGCACGTGGGCTTCAGTAGTTGCAGCACATGGGCTCAATAGTTGTGGCTCACAGTCTCTAAAGCTGAGTCTCAATAGTTGTGGCGCATGGGCTTAGTTGCTCTGTAGCATGTGGGATCTTCCTGGAGCAGGGCTCGAACCTGTGTCCCCTGCATTGGCAGGCAGATTCTTAACCACAGCACCACCTAGGAAGCCCCAATAATATATTATTTTAAAGCCACTGTTAATTGAGGTGTCTATTACTTGCAGCAGGGTGTAACCTAACTAATATACCATTGCCCTTTTTATAGGTAAAAGTCAGCTAATTTCTACAGCCAAGACAGTTAGGAAAGTTCACTTAAGGTCTTATTAGCACTTCTATTTTAAAGGCTTGTCTTTTTTATTTTTAATTTTAAGTACAACTTTGACTTAATTATAGCCTCCAGTATATGAAAGTGTTATTTGAACCTAGGTTCTTTATGTGAAATGTAATCAGAAAGAAATTTTTAAAAGTATGAACACTCCAAATATATGTTCATATAATTATGCCTACTCATGGCTATGATGAATATCTGATATCCAACTTAAAATAAATATAATTTTCCTTAGCAAAGAAGGTGACAGCAGAAACCAGTTATTCTAAGATTTATTAAGCCTTTCTCATTTTTGCAGGTTGTTTATAGCTGTAACATAATTTTTTTTGTTGTTGTTTTTGGCACATGGGCTTAGTTGCTCCACGGCATGTGGGATCTTCCTGGAGCAGGGATCAAACCCGTGTCCTCTGCATTGGCAGGCGGATTCTTAACCACTGCGCCACCTAGGAAGCCCTGTAACATAATTTTTGAATGGATTATCAGTAAGCATGTATCCAATTATAAACTGATGAGTAACATGTAATTAAACATCATTCTTTCAATTCCTTGGAACTTCTAATAGTTATAGAAACAACATTTAGTGATCCGATTTTATACTGTCAGAAGTATGACTCTTTAACAGAGAAAGCCCATTTTGGTTGAATAAAGGAGTAAGTGCTTTGCTATAATCCCAAAACCCCTCAAGAGTGTTACACAGAAGTAAGACCCACTAGTATGTGAAGACTGATTGTACGAGGTTATTCTTTCTATACAGTGGAGAGACAGAGTATAGTGAAATAAATTTCTATGATAAGCATGATGCTGCATATTCTACCAAAAACAATAAAATTGGAAATGTTCAAAGTCAACTTACAGTCTGAATTCCAATACTTTAGTGAAATGAGAAGAAGAGGGAGCTAGAGGAAGAGAGAGAGGTGAATATTAATAAATGACTTGGAATAGGTAAACAGAGTAAAAGAACAATAGATGATATAACGTTGGTTAATCTACTATTTGATTTACCCTGTGGGATGTCAGGATCTGGAGGGCAGCTGAAAAAATTGTGTGCAGCTTCTAAGGAGAAGAACAGAATGATACAATATCCTAAATTCAAGTTTATTCTATATGGGTAGTTCTCTAATAACATAATTTGAGTATAATCCTCTTACTGGCTCAAGGTCTATTAAAAGATAAAAAGTTTTCATGTGTTTATTCAGTCATATGCATTTGCAAAAAAATATATTTGGTATTTTAAAGTGACAGTAGAGAAATTTATGCTTGCAACCACATATAACACTTTAACATTGGACAAAATATAGGAGAAAACTCATTTTAGATATTGGACAAGAAATAGCACAAGCCAACAATTCTTGAAAGAAGGAAAACTTACAAAGTATGTTCCATGACTGTCCTGGGCCTCTACTTGGGAACAATTTGCTCAGCAGTGACAGAGGGAGCTGAAGCCTAAGCAGATCACAGAGGTCCCACTGAAGTTAGAGCAGAAATCAGAATTAAAAGTTGCTGCAGCAGCTGGAATCCCTAGAAGAGGGCACCAGGGAGGAGGGAGTTAAGCTTAGTGAGGATCCTAGAAATTGCATGGGTGCTTCTATCAAGTCTCTGGCTAAGAGCTGAGCTTACCAAGCTCAAGAAGAGACTATGGGAAGCTTACAAGAAAGCAAGTACTAAAGAGATAAGAACAGAACAGAGAGACTGCAGTTTGCACACTTTGGGAAGACATTGATGCTCCAAAGCCAACCAGAGTGGAAAAATCTTGTTCATACCCTAAGCATTTAGCTAAGACATCAGAAAGGTCATGGCTTAAGAGTATAGGTCACGTCCTAGAGCAGACATCAATGATGTTTTTCTGTAAAGAGCCAGAGAGCAAATATTTTAGAGTCTCTCATCCATATGGTCTCTGTTCCAACTATAATGGCTTAACTCTGCTTTTGTGGTATGAAAGCTTCTATAGATAATATGTAAATGAATGGGTGTAACTGTGTTTCAATGAAGCTTTATTTACAAAATAATTGTGTTGAGCCAGTTTTGACCCACAAGTCATAGTTTGCCAATTCCTGTCTAAGTCTACTCTATACTAACATTTTAAAGCCTAGTACTAAGCTTTGATAGTATCCACAGAAGATATTAAAGGTAAAGTCTCATCAAGTTAGAGGGGCTTGAGAAACATGTTTAGGCATTATACAGATATGTCATAACAAAGCATAAAACTGAGCTAATACATTTCAAGATACATAGTAATTAAGCTACTTGCTTAAACAAAAACCCATAATCTTAACAGAAAAATAACAAAATCCAGTATATCTAAATCCTATCATCCAAATTTCTGAATATAAAATAACACAGGGATTTCCCTGGTGGTGCAGTGCTTAAGAATCTGCCTGCCGATGCAGGGGACACAGGTTCGAGCCCTGGTCTAGGAAGATTCCACATGCCTCAGAGCAACTAAGCTCTTGTGCCACAACTACTGAGCCTGCACTCTGGAGTCTGCAAGCCACAACTATTGAGCCCATGTGCCACAACTACTAAAGCCTCCGTGCCTAGAGCCCATGATCCACATTGAGAGAAACCACTGCAATGAGAGAAACCACCGCAATGAGAAGCCTGCGCACCACAACAAACAGTAGCCCCCACTCACCACAACTAGAGAAAACCCATGTGAAGCAACAAAGACCCAACACAGCAAATACATAAAATAAATAAAAATAAAAACATAAAAATAAAATCACACAATTACAAAACAAGAAAAAATGAAGTCAGTATAAATAGACTTTGAGATAGCTTTGAGTTTTGGGTTTTTCTTTAAGCTCTTTATTGGAGTACAACTGCTTTATACTGTTGTACCAGTTTCTGCTATACAACAAAGTATAGCTTTGAGTTTTGATTTAGCAAACAAAAACTTTAAGGGAGCTACTATGAATAATTTCAAGAGCTAAAAGCAAAATGCATTCTTACTGATAGACAGATGAAGGATCTAAGCAGGAAGGTGGGGAAAAAGAAAGAAAAGAAAATACAAAAACCCCTCTTCTTGTTTGTTAATTAGTTCTTCTGCAGAACAGAATAGGCAAGGCTTCTCACAGCTCCCTTTCTCTAATGGAGTCAGAAACTTTTCTGTGGCCATCAGCACACTCATCAAAAAAGAACTTTGCATGACTGGAAAACCATTAGTATAAAATTTAAAGTTTGTAATTAGGTTAAAAAATAATATTCAAATAGTTAAATATTAACAGCTTTCCCATGTGTCAACAAAATCATGTGAAAATTTTAATGGCAAATATCTTACTTAGAAAAATAGCAAAAACTTAAAGCACTTGGAGATGACTTAACAAAAGTGCCAGATGTATATGAGGAAGATCATAAAACTTCAGTGAGAAATATTGAAGACCTGAGTAAAAATAGAAAAGCAGTACCTTAATGGAAATACACAATAATGTATAGATGTCATCTCTCCTCCCCAAATAAAGGTACAAATACATTGGAATTCCAATCACAATCCTAGTGACTTTATTTTGTCATTAGAATTTGACAAAATGATTCGGAGAAGTACATGGCCAAGAAATAATTGAAAAAAAAAGTCAGATTTTCATTACCAGATATTAAAACATATTCCAATATCATAATACTAATACTGCATGATAGAAAAGAGTGCAAGAGTAGACAAACAATCAATCAAAGAATAGAAATCCAAGGAGTAGATTCTGCTCCTTGGTGTTATAAATCAGATTATTAGTGTTCATGTGAGTGAGAGAAATAGAATGATTAAATAGTTATGTACCAGAATGACAAAAATGAGTGTTTATCAGAATTTGAAGACCTCTCTAAATGTAAAAGCAAAGGTAGAAACCATAAAGGAGAAGAGCAATTGATTTCATTATATAGAATTCTAATTGTCTACATTGAAATAATACTACCATATGTAAATTTAAAAGGAAAACTAGGGAAAATATTTCAACACATAGCAGAGACTTGATATTATTAATATGTACATTTATGCATCAATGCAAAATAGAAAATCCTAAAGCAAATTAGCAAAAGACATGAATAAGTAATTCCTCAAAGAAAAACTGCCAATGGCCAATGTGTATCAGAAAAATATGCAACTTTGCCAGAATCTGAAGAATAGAAAATTAAGGATAAGACACCATTTTTGCTGAATAAATTGGCACTTTTCTTTTCTTTTTTAAATTTAATGCCTAGTGTCATAGAGGTCCTTAGGAAGTGTGTACCTTCCTACACTGCTAAAGATGTTACATCATCATGGGGGAAAGTAGGATAATATAAGCCAAAGCCTTAAGAACATTCACCATTTGACCTACTAGACTCATTTCTGGAAATTGATCATAAGGGAAAAAGACCAGACATAGACTGTGTACAGAGTTTTTCATTGATGTATTATTTATGATAGCAAAAAACAACCTAAAGAAAATCAATACTGAAATGTACTCTACGACTTTAGCCAATTGATTTTGCCTAGGAAGCCTTTCACCCTTGTTCTGCTCTGAAAATTCCTACTCAAAAGTAACACAGGCATCAGTCCTGCCTCTGTGAACATATGGTCTTCTCTACATACTGCCAGGGTTTCCCTTGCATCAAAACCATCCTCCCACTTCCTACAGTAGACTGGGATTCTTAGAGATGATGGGTCTTTCTATCCATGGAGCCTCAGTTACCGAATGATACATAGAGAGTATTATAAATTTTACTAATGAGCACTAGGAATCATGGCAGGCATGTCTATGTTCTATTTCATTTAATTTTCATAAAAATCTTATCCTTTAGATGCTCTTATCATTTCCATTGCACAGATGAGAAAATTCAGGATTAACAATTAATTAATTTGCCAAGTCCGTGTAGCTATTAAGCGGTGAAGTTGAGATACAAGCCTAGGTTGATCTTAATCCACAGCTCTAACTCTTAATGACTATAAAGACATTACCTAAAGGAATAATAGTATCTAACTTATGATAGATATCCATGTTTCATGTATTAAGTGCTTTATATGTATCTATTCATTTAAGCTTAACAACTTCATGAGACAGATATTACTATTATCTCCATTTTACAAATGAGAAAATAGGCATGGAACAATTACATAGGTTGTCTGAGTCCTGGTGGTTATGCTAGTGAGGAATAGAGCTAGAATGAAGCCACATCCATTACCCTTTGCTGTCTTGTAAAGCTCTTACCATTTGTGTGATGCTTTAATAACAATTTACAAGCCATGGTCAACTCATTCCCTTCCTTTAGAGACAAATCTTTCTTTGAAAACTCAGTCACTGAAATATAAGATGGCAGGATAGCAGACACAGTAGAAAGCATGATAAATGCCATTTCTGAAACATGAAGGGCTGTATTTCTTCCTTAGCATGGGTGAATCATTTCCATTCCCTGTCATATTAGCATACTGAATATCCCACCCTATAGATGGACAACTTCATTCCCAAACACAGCCAAAAATGATGACTTCATCCTCTGTTCCTTCACTGGGAACACGGTCTCCTCTTTATACTTGAACATGAAGTCATCGCAGTAGCCTGCCAGTCATACCCCCATCTCACTACTTCTGAATTTGTAGAATCTCTGTTTTGCTTGACCTGGAATAACAACAGCTCAGCACCTGCTCTCAAAGTGTTAAAGTGCCCAATGTTCTCACCAGAAGGAAATCTGTAGAATTCAGACATGTCACCTAGGATGAAAAATAGGTTCAGTAAGGTTTTACATCCAAAGTTTTAGGGGCTAACAAGATTTGATTACATCCTAGACATCTGCAGTTTCAACAACTGCAGAACAGCAGTTGGTGAAATATCATGCTGACTGTATTATGGGGTGTGAGTGGGTGAAAGAGAACACATTGCATGGCGTGGCCTTCCTCTAGAACTGTGACAACCTCTCAAGACAATAAGGCCATATTGCCTGAAAGAAATTCTTTCATTCTTTATCTTCCATTTAGGAATTCAACATTTATTTGGTACCTGTGATGGGCCAGATATTTTTCTAGGTGCAGAGAGAGTTAATCAAACAATTGCCCTACCCATTATAAATGCTGTGGTGGACAGCCAGACAGGGGGCTTTGAAGGTAACATGGGCAGAGTGACCAACTCTACTTTAGGAAGGGAAAATTGTGGAAAAGGGAATTTCAGAAAGCAGGAACTACATGTACGTAGGCATAAAAGTGAGAATAAGGCTGTATTTTGAAGATTGTGGTTAGTTTAGTGTGTCCAAGGCTGATGGCAGGAAATGGGAATAGATTAGGGAGAAAGGGAAATATGCCATCTTGTGGGTAATATTAAGGGGTTTAGGCTTAATCTGTGCCTCCTTAGGGCATTATATAATTCTTTACTCTCACTAAATGGAAGTATAAAAAATGCAGAGTCGAAGTAAAAATACTAAGGTGTTAGTTAATGACTGACTGTGAAGAGAGGAAGGTAGTGTTCATTAATGGGAGTCTCATGTCTTACTCTACAATCTTGTGGATTGTTTTAACTTCTGTGGTGAGAATGCACTAATGCATCGTGCATGTGATGAAGACAAACAAATAATACAGAGAAAAAAGGAGCAGAATAAAGAAGACCATAAATATGATAGGCCCTAAGAAAATGAGAAATGAGGAGAGCCAAACAGAATGTGGAGAAAATGATAAGACTTTCCTAAAAATCTGAGATTATTTTCAATATAGCCAAAGGTAGGGACCAGTGAACAGATTGCCATAGCACAGAAGAGACTTTAGAAAGGGGAGGACATTGCATGGCCTGGGGTAGGTCGTGGGAAGGGAGGAAAGGGCGTGAAGAGGATGTTTAGGGACTTGAATGAAGATGTTTGTAAAGACCAAGCACCAAATGAACTAGAGATGCTGGGTTTTGTTTTTTGTTTTTTGCTTTTTTGTCTCTTCTTTCACTTACTTCCCTGTTTTTGTCCCTTGCATGTGTTTCTTCCTCCGGCTCACTTTGTTTTGAATATTTACAGCAGTTTCTTTCTTTGTCTTCAGTGCTACTCTCTTTTTACTTTTCCTGCCTTTGTTCTTCTCACCCCGCTTCTTCTATACTCTAAGGCCTAATCTTAGAAGCTTTCTAGAGCCCACTTCTTTTAGGTCTTCTTCCTCTGAATTACTGTAGCACCTTTGTTGAACTTCTCTTGTAGTATATGGTTTCCTATATACTCCATAAAAGCATAAAAGTCTTATATAACAACCAACATGGGGCTTATTTCTAGCACTAGGTCATGTAGTTCATCTTCAGTAGGTGTCTGTTCAGTGGAAGAAAGAGGGAAAAATAGGAAAGACGAAAGAAGAAAAAGAAAGTTCTCCTCTCATTTGGTTTTTCTATAGAATTAGACTTGTGATAACTAATGTTTAGCTAATGAATTTGTCTCTTCCCAGTGGTCTTACTTTTAAAGGTTTGGGGGGTGAATTAGAGGTCATATAGTTCCTCTTCAAAAAACAACCACCTTGAGACAATGTGAACTCAGAAAAAAAAAATGATGCTAGCTAAAAATCAAATGAACAGGCAGAAGGAGAAAGGAGCAGTGAGAAGAACCTTGCTTTGGGAATTAGAAACTTCATATTCTACCCTTGACCTTGTACCAGATAGCCCTGCAGCCTACAATACTGTACTTCACATTTCTGAGTCACGATTTTTCCCCTGTAAAATGAGTTTGACTGTAGAGTCTCTAAATTGTTTGATCGTTGTGGTAGAAGGACAGGGAGGGAGGGTGCGAAGTTGTGACTAGTCCTTCCCAGAGAGGAAAGTAAGTCAGGCAGGAATGTGCGCTTAAGTGTCCAGGTCCCGATTCACCCCTGGCACTGATTTCTGATTTCTTCCCTTAAAGCAATATTTGCAGCTTCTTCTCCTCCACACAGGCTGAGAATGGAAGAGAGTGAGTGAGTAAGAAGTAATCTAAACAAGACTGACTGGAAAAAGGGAGGGTGGAAATGCCAGGCAGAGAAACTGAGACAAGGTATAACAGGATGGTCTCAAGTCTTCGGGACGATCGACCCTCACATCCTGGCTTTCAAAGAGTCATTGGCAGGTGGTCTTGACTGTGGCTCCCTCAGAAACAGATTCGTGAACTGCTAGACCTAAATAGGATTTTAGAGTCCACCTAATTGAAAATAAATAAATCAAAAAATACCTAAAGAACTAAAAAATAATTTAAAATTTCACTAACTTTCCAGGTAAGGGAGCATACCACCCATGAAAAAAATCACTGAAAAGTTATTAAAGGGAAATTCAGGATTTTTAAGTGCTAGAAAGGGAAGTTTCATGGTGGTTGGGCTACTGAAAGAGTGAAGATTTGCCCTCTGGGTACGGGAGAAGTAGCCTATAGGTCTCTACAGTTTGGCAAGATAAGTCTCATCATTCATTTGTCGGGAAAGAGTCTTCAGTCAGTTTAATAGAGTCTGGAGAAAAAGGATCACTCAAAGCCCATAGTTCCTTACTGGCTCACTGGGTTTGAATTAGTTGTGATGAAACAGAACTGTTCTGTTACTTCTTAAGCTAGTGTTCATGTAAATGCAAAGCTTTCCTTTTACACAATCCAACCCTTCATTCTAGAGTTGGGAAAACCAAGGCAAGAAATGGGAAAGCACTTGCCGGGTTTGAAGGGGCTTATCTCTGAAGAATCACTTTGCTTTTTACCCTGGATGGCAGCCTCTTGTAGAATTTTGATAACCCCTTCCTAGCTCTCTCTTCATGGACATCTTTACTTCCTTTGAAAATTGGGATCCTAGTTTGTGCTCTTCTTTTATCATTTCAAAGGAATTTGGAATGAGGCATGAAAATGAAATGGGCTATGACAAGAAATAGTGAGGCTGTCAGTGATCTGAGTTGCCCACGGGACAGCAAGACAATGGCAGGGCCACTCTAAAGAAATAGTAAGCTTCAAATGGGTGGTTTACTAGATTCCCTTTAAGGTGCCTTCAAATTCTAAAACTCCGTATTAGAGGGACTGTGAGCATTGTGTTTCCGGCATCCCAGCATCTTTGCTACCATAAGTATGTTGAGAGCAGAAATGGTGTCTTATTCACAGTGCTTTGGA
The DNA here is from genome assembly GCF_030028045.1 of Hippopotamus amphibius kiboko. NCBI lineage: Eukaryota > Metazoa > Chordata > Mammalia > Artiodactyla > Hippopotamidae > Hippopotamus > Hippopotamus amphibius. The sequence goes on from NC_080191.1 coordinate 164,286,301, forward strand.
ATGTGGCAGGTGTCCAAAAAAAAATGCCTGTAAATAATTGAGTCAACATGTAAACTGTGGAGCAGACAATTGGAGATCTCTTTGGAAGGACACCTGTCTGTGTTAGAGTATGTTATTGCTCTTTATTTTCTTTTCATTTCAAAGAAACTCTCAATGCTGTGTGGTCTGAAAGTTGCAACTTCATCTGTTATAGCTCTGCAATTTTATTAGAGGCAAAGTGAAGCAATGATTATATCAAAAAGTCCAAAAATATGATCCAGTTTCTGGTTCCTTATAAAGAATTGGGGGTTGAGGGTATTGAATTTAAAAAGTATTTCCATTTTGAGAGAAATACACTGTAAAACGCCCTAGAGGTAGTCTTGTCTATCCTCCCCATGTCCCCCATCCTCTTGCCCCCTGCCATTGTAGAGATAAGTAACTTGAGAACTAGAAAGAGATATAATTCAACTCAAGTCTCCAGATCTCCCTCCAGGTCTCAAATATTTAGAAATGTTACCAGTGAATGTGAGTATAGGGTGTGATCTTTCCTAAGATAAGAAAGATTTATTCCGATCCTTTTGTGCCTGGGGAAAGCTCCTTGATTGTAAACACTTGGTTGCTTAAGAGGATGGAGTTTACATTCATTTCTGACACTGAAAGTATTGGCTATAACACCCCTATGTCCAAGAAACAGCTGTTTAGTTTCCTCTTGTTCTGAAGTTATTTCCTGACCCATTCTCTCCCTAAACCCAAGTGAGTCCTTATCACTGTGCTCTTTAACAAATGAAGATACGACTGCTGATAGGGTTCAGTCCTCTAGGGGTTTATGGCTCCAAAGCTTGGTAAAGGAGCAGATCAAAAACCTGATATCCACTACTACAGCATCCCTACTCACCTGTCACACCCTAGGACCTAGCCAGGAGCAAACATGGTGTCTTGCCTATATAAGTTGTGACTTGAGAGGTCTGGCAGGGTTTCTGTTTAGAGCAGGTGAATCTAGCTCTACATGCTTATTAGAGAGAGAAAGCTGTTTCCTCCCCCACATTGCTCTTCCCCAAATTAATAATCTCAAGACATTTGAGCTGAAAGGTACCTTCCAGGTCATCATGCGTTAATTATTCACTCTACAATTGGCAGAGACTGAGCCCCAAAGAGGGAAAATAAACCTTGAACCACACATCTGCAATGGCATATGGGGTTTCCTGACTCTTAGAATACCTTTCATCCTACTTTGCTGCACCCACCAGCGACTTAGAATGATAGATTGGCCAATGTGCAAATCTACCTTCTACCTTCTTATAGGTGCAGAAACTGAGACACAGAAGTACATTTAACTTGTTCAAGGTCATACATCTACCTAATTGCAGAGCTTGTTCTTAAACAAAAATTCTTTACTTAAAGAATTTGAGGTCCATTGATGGGCTTCTGGGGTTTCCGTGGATTGTTTTTATGTGAAAGTGTGTCAAGACTGTGGGCATATGTGTGCCTTTTTCTGAGAGTATTGAAAACGTCCACCAGATTTTCAGAAGGATCATGACCCCAGAAAAGATAAGTATGTCCTAGATTACCCACTCTTCATGGCAGTTAAGTCTTAAAAATGTCTTAAGGCCATACCTAGGAGGAGTTTCTGTCTTGAATTTCTTGAAAACTCTTTCCAGTAGTTCATCTCCTTGTTAAAGTGATATTTATACTGAATGGTCCACTTGAGATATTATCAGCTACTTTATGGGATGAGGAATTGAAGAAGGAGAAGATGGTGGATACTGGAAATAGGTAAGCCTGGTTTCTTGTCTAAATTTTTATATATTATGCCTTTATATTTTTATCAGGGAAAGCCCTTGGGTTTTTCATCTCCAAAGTAATGGTAATCCTTGCCTTCTTTCCTCTACTTTGCCACTCCCTCTGTCACAAACGAGTCACCCAACCAGTTAAATATCTTGCACTTGGAATGAGATGGTATGGGTTTTAAATTCTAGCTCTGCCACTTGATAGTTCTGTGACCTTTGGAAAAACTATTTTTCTTTTCAGATTTCCAATCTCCTTTCAGTCAAATGAAATAAAATGCTTTTTACTATGTGGGTAAAATCAACCACATATACAGAACTCAGTGAAGATCATGTAGAGTAGGTATTAACTTAATCTGCACATCTACCATCCATCTAATGAAGGTCAGGTTATCCATGAGAATAGGATTCTGGCTCCGCCCTAACATGTTGTTTGTCATTGGACCACTCACTGTCCTCCACCCCCCACCTCTGTTTCCTTGTCTGAAAATTAGGGTCATTAAAACAAGTAATCTCTCCTTTATTTCTAACTCTAACATTCTGTGGTCTCTCCAGCTGTCAATGAAATCTTGATGGATCTCTGAAAACTGTCATCCCATGATTCCCCCACAGCCATACCCTGTATAACTTCCTAAACACCATTCTTTGAACTGATCTTGGGTGATACCCTCACAACCCAAGAACTGAGTTCCTCAATCAGGAACCCAAACCTGGCTGGAATAAGGGGGGTGGGGTGAGGAATGAGGCCTTGGGACTGTTACTGGCATCCTTAACTGCTCTATTATATTCTTCTTTGCCTATGTCCAGACCAACTCATTGTGTGATCCATTTTTATAGAATCCCTCTATTAATGTAGTTTCTGGTAATTGCAGAACTATTTTTAGAGGCATATTTAATTCTTCTGCATGATCTCTTGTACTTTCAAGTACAGTTGAAACACGTTTCCATGTGTTTGAAGGTTGTTCTGATAATGTTTTTTTAACCAGACTCTTTTTTTTTTTAAAGCTCTTTATTGGAATATAATTGCTTTACACTCTTGTACCAGCTTTTGAGGTACACCAAAGCGAATCAGCTGTATTTATACACATATCGCCATATCCCCTCCCTCCCACGACTCCCCCCACCCTCCCTGTCCTGGCCCTCCAAAGCATCACCCATCATCGAGCTGATCTCCCTTTGTTATACAGCAATTTCCCGCTAGCTATCTATTTTACAGTTGGTAGTGTATATATGTCTATGCTACTCTCTCACTTCGTCCCAGCTTTCCCTTCACCCCCCCACCCCCCCAACCCCGTGTCCTCCAGTCCATTCTCTGCATCTGCATCCTTATTCTTGCCCCATCACTGGGTTCAATCAGTACCTTTTCTTTTTTTAGATTCTGTATATATGAGTTAGCATACGGTATTTGTTTTTCTCTTTCTGGCTTACTTCACTTTGTATGACAGACTCTAGGTCTATCCACCTCATTACATATAGCTCCATTTCATTCCTTTTTATAGCTGAGTAATATTCCATGGTATATATATGCCACATCTTCTTTATCCATTCATCTGTTGGTGGGCATTTAGGTTGCTTCCATGTCCTGGCTATTGTAAATAGTGCTGCAATGAACATTATGGTACATGTTTCTTTTTGGATTATGCTTTTCTCTGCATATGTGCCCAGGAGTGGGATTACTGGATCATATGGTAGTTCTATTTGTAGTTTTTTAAGGAACCTCCAACCTATTTTCCACAGTGGCTGTACCAACTTACAGTCCCACCAACAGTGCAGGAGAGTTCCCTTTTCTCCACACCCTCTCCAATGTTTATTGTTTCTAGATTTTTGGATGATGGCCATTCTGACCGGTGTGAGGTGATACCTCACTGTGGCTTTGACTTGCATTTCTCTAATGATCAATGATGTTGAGCATCTTTTCATGTGTTTGTTGGCCATCTGTAGGTCTTCTTTGGAGAAATGTCTATTTAGGTCTTCTGCCCATTTGTGGATTGGCTTACTTGCTTTTTTGGTATTAAGCTGCTTGAGCTGCTTGTATATTTTGGAGATTAATCCTTTGTCCGTTGCTTTGTTGGCAAGTATTTTCTCCCATTCTGAGGGTTGCCTTCTTGTCTTGTTTGTGGTTTCTTTTGCTGTGCAAAAGCTTTTAAGTTTCATTAGGTCCCATTTGTTTATTCTTGATTTTATTTCCATTATTCTAGGAGGTGGGTCAAAAAGGATCTTGCTTTGATGGATGTCATAGAGTGTTCTGCCTATGTTTTCCTCTAGGAGTTTGATAGTGTCTGGCCTTAAATTTAGGTCTTTAATCCATTTTGAGTTTATTTTTGTGTATGGTGTTAGGAAGTGTTCTAATTTCATTCTTTTACATGTTGCTGTCCAATTTTCCCAGCACCACTTATTGAAGAGGCTATCTTTTTTCCATTGTATATTCTTGCCTCCTTTGTCAAAGATAAGGTTCCCATATGTGCTTGGGTTTACCTCTGGGTTCTCTATTCTGTTCCGTTGATCTTCCTTTCTATTTTTGTGCCAGTACCATACTGTCTTGATCACTGTGGCCTTGTAGTATACCTTGAGGTCAGAAGCCTGATTCCACCAACTCCATCTTTCCTTCTCAAGATTGCTTTGGCTACTCGGGGTCTTTTGCATTTCCACACCAATTGTAAGATGTCTTGATCTAGTTCTGTGAAAAATGCCATTGGTAATTTGATAGAGATTGCGTTGAATCTGTAAATTGCTTTGGGTTGACCAAACTCTTGTATCCAGTGTGTTATATGATAGAAAGCTAACTGGAGTTGGCACTATCATGAATTTTCAGTCTCTGCTCCATTATGACAATCAGCATACAAAATGATTTAAATTATGCACAGTATCTTTGTTAATATAACGTCTGATATTTAAGAAGGTAACTAGCTGTGTGTGGCAACTCAGGGTCTCTCAGCCTTCACACTATTGCCATTTGGGGCTGGATAGTTCTTGGTTGTGGGAGCCCTTCTGCGAATTGAAGGATGTTTAGCAGCATCCTTGGACTCCGTCCACCAGATGCCAATTGTATGCCTATTCCCCAAGCTGTAGCAGCCAGTAATGTCTCCAGACCCTTCCAGATATTCCCTGGGGGACAAAATCACACCTGGTTAAGAACCATTGCTTTAAATGATCCCTTTCTCTTTTTATGCTTCAGGATTCCCATCTGTAAAAGGAAAGCAGCCTCCCATTCAAGGAGCCTAAGAGTCTATATTACTGTCCTCTGGAGCCTATAGCACCAGATGTTCTCGTTCTCCTACTGTCATCCTTTCTGTTTCTATTATTTACCATATAAACAAATCAGTTTTGTTTTAGTTGAGTGGTTAATAGAAATGGAGAACTACCTAAGAGCTAGAACCACTTAAGTAGATCATCTTGTCCATGACACTCATGTTTGAGTGTGAAAATCAAGACCAGGGATAGAAAGTGAACTGCTCAAGGTCAAGTTTGTTAATGCCAGGACTGGAACACAGATTTTTTTACCCTTTCTTTCTGCCATAATTCAATTTTTTTTTTTTTTATTGTTTTGGGTTGTCATCTTCAGAAGCATCTTTAATCTTTCCATAGGGTGTTATTATAAATTTCTATTACTTGATTGATAAACACCAGCTATAATTTGATACTGAGATGATTAACAAACTTATTGCGTTCATCTCTACATACTAGTATTACCTTTTTTCCCAGTTTTATTAAGATATAATGGCATATTACATTGTTTAAGTTCGAGGTGTACAATATAATGATTTGATATATATATAGTTAAATGATTACCACAATAAGTTAACATTCATCACCTCACGTAATTAGAAACCACTTTTTTCCTTGTAATGAGAAATTTTAAGATCTACTCTCTTAACAACTTTCAAATATACAAAAGAGTATTGTTAGCTCTAGTCATCATGTTGTAAATTACATCCCTAGAACTTAACTTATAACTGGATGTTTGTTTCTTTTGACCACCTTCACCCAATTCCTCACCCCCACCCCCCGACTTCTGGCAACCACAAATCTGATCTCTTTTTCTATGAGTTTGTTTTCTTAAAGTTGTTTTTAGGGACTTGACATTCACTTCAACAAATATAAAATACTTTTGAAAGTTTGGACATATTCTTCCTATTTTGTGTTGGGGTGGGAAGAAATCTGGACACTGCATTTCAATAATTCTAAAACATTGAGTGTGAATGCAGGTACCATCAATTAATTATCTAGCTGTCCGTTGTTTTTTCCAAGGCAATGATGTAAAAAATTCAGAATGACTAAATGTTGGGAAAGTAGGACACAGCTATTCTTAATCAACATAGATTTGATCTTTGAGTTTAAAAAAGAGTATTATATATATGAAAAATTCTAGAGTTTGCAAAAAATATAAATCTATGCATTTTGACATAGCTTTATGCATAATAGCATTGATTTTGTTGAAAGTTGCCTCTGTCTTTACAGAGAGAATTTAAATTTTTTTCCTTGACCTGAAATAAAAAGGGAAAAAGACACATCTTAATATTTAAAATTTTAATGTTAAGTGGGTTAATTAAGCTTGAGTATGATACCCTACACAAATATTTACCAACTCGGATTCTAGCTACTAAAGGAATGTATTTTAAGTCATCCCAGTTCAGGCAGTATCTGATTGTAGATACAGAACAGTTATGTGTGCTGATGCTGTTTGGTGACTAGGGAACACTTGTCTGATTGCAGTGCTGAGTAGATAAATCCCCTTGTACCTTTCAGAAGACTTAGTAGCTTAATCTGCATGGACATTTGAAGTGTCTGGAGTGAGACCTGATAAAAGGTGGATCAACAGGTTGTGCAGTAACTTGAGGTTAAATGCCTGCCCAAAGGCTCCTAAAGATGATTCTTTTGATTTTTCTAATTGAGGTTGTTAAACCGCAGCTGTAGAAGCAGTACCGTGGTGAGCAAACACTAGCAGGATGGTTTTCTGATATGTCTCCATTTTAAGTAATATGGTCTTTATTAAAAAGAGATGCCCTCGTTCACAGATTCTGTTTCAATAAGTACTTCTTGAACATCTTACACTGGGTCAGGATCAGTGTTCGGTGCTCCCCTGCACTGTTTCATTTGGTTCTCACTATGACGTTGCTGCTCAAACATTATTATTATTTCTAAATTACAGATAAAAAATGGAAGCCCCCCATGGTGAAGACCAAAAAGTAACATGGCAATTTTCTACTTGCAAATGCAGAAACTCCAGTATAGGGTATATAGTTAGATAGGTTGATACCTATCGGGATCAGAGATTCTTGGTAATTATTGACTGGGCAGCTATGACACAATAACATATCTTATGCCCCTTAATGTGGTCAGGGTAAACCTTCCATTTTCATCTTTATGCTGATGCACTCTAATGAAAAGACTTGACACACAGAGAACTGGAAATAGGGCCATCTAGTAGCACTGACTTCACTTTTTTTGAAGTTAAGATAGTGAGTTCTTTTACAGCCTCTAAATCTTCCAGGGATAATTTTAAGAGTGATTATGGTGATGATAAAAATCACATTATTCCATTCCAGGAAACTTAGAACGCTTGGGTCATGTTAACACATTCTAAATCTTTTTCACAGTTAATAAGGCACAGAAGTGATGTTATAAATTGTAGTTAGGCAGATTACCAAAGTCCATCCAAACCAGAAAATCTGTGATTTGTGATTTCATAAAGCATAGTTAATCTTGCTTTCCAAGTTTCTAAAAAAACAATAGATATTGAAATTAGAGATTGGAACTATGTTCACAAATAATGAGAAGATGATGTACGGGATTATTATTTTTCCATGGCTTATGATAAAGTGGATTAAATGAGACTCTAGAGATAAGTCTAGTGTAAAACGACTCCCTCCCTCCTGCTGTTAGCTTATTAGCTGCTTAGAGTAAGTTATCACTCCAGGACTCAGTTTCTTCAGTTGTAAAAAAGATAAAATATATTGTACCTGTCTTATATGGTTAATGTGGAGATTAAATGAACAAATGTATATAAAAGTGTTTAGAGTCCAGCACAGAGTAAGTCTCAGTAAATATTATTCATTAGTAGTGGTATCAGTGTTGTATTGTACTTCAAGAAAGCCATCGTATTACGGGGAGGTGACTCCCCTAATTGCTCCTAAAGGGTTCTGTGTATCAAAAGGGAATTAAGAATTTTTCTATTCCAGTGAGGATACGAAGCTCTGAAAATTCCTCTCTTGACATTTCTAAAAATCACGATGAACGGCGAGTTTTTTAGGGGATAAAACAGAAATTTAAGTGAGGCACACCCTGTATGAATGAGAGATCAGGAGAAGTCCAACCGATGATGGAAAACCATCTTTCAGGAAGCCAGAGCTAAGGGTGTACGGGAGCTGATTTGCAGTAGCATGAGGATAGGTATAATGTTTAAGCTGAGCAGGGAGTGCTGGAGAAATACCAAACAGTAATTATTTGGATAATATCTACTCCTATGGAGAATAAAAATGAAAACAAACAAACAAACAAACAAAAAAACCCACAAGATTCTCAAGTTCACAAGGCCCAGTGGAAAAAAAGCCTAGACTTGAGCTTGCCGATAGGGAGCCCAATCCCTTTTCTGTCACTTACGAGATAATGAACTTGGTCAGGTTGCTCAGGGTCTCTCCACTCATTTTCCTCTTTTGCAAAGCAGGGGTGATAATGCCTAGCACACAGTCATGTTCAGTAATGTTAGCTGAATGTGTTCTTTGAGTTTGAACTACTTCTCTTGATTTGATACTAGGTTTTTTTCCTTTTTCTTCCTCTTTTCCCAGATCAACACACATTCAGGATTTACCCTTAATAAGCTGAGTAAGTGGGTAACTAACATCTCTGCAGGTTTGACATTCCTGACTGCGATGCATTATTTTATAGGGCATCCCTCATAGTATAGGGTTGGCCAAAGAACTCTCCGCAAATTAGCCCTGGGGGTCCTGTGCTTGAGGATTAGTCCTGCTGAATTGGCCTCTGGGGGTTCCTTGGATCTGAAGCTGCATTAGTGTGTTAGTTACTAAGCTTCCAAGGGGCCGCTTGTTGTTTTAGCAGCTTCCCTGGAAGAATTAAAGGGTTTAACTGAATGTGGAACATCAGACAGAAACTGTAGGGAAGATTTATTGACAATGAATCTCAACTTTCCAAAAGTTCACTTGAAACCAACTTCCTTCTCATTCAAAATGATTCAGATTTGAAACCCTCCAGGGGTCTCTTAGGGACTTTAGAGCATTAGGGAGCTTTTTACTTGCTCTCAGAGATTATCTCTCCATTGTTTCTTGACTTGTCCAGGGGGAGATTTGATTGGTAAGTCGCCTCTTCCCTAGGGCCTTAAATTCTTTACTCATTCAGAAGATAAGTAGGACTCCAACAATACATTCCACAAAGCTTTCTCCTCTGAATGGATCCCAAGGCAAGCAGCCTGAGCTGTGCCAAGGGTATAAGGAGCAGGGCAGATGCCACAGGAAAAGAACAAAAGGAGAAGGACAAGGTTGAGTGACGTTAGGGGTTGCTATGGCTGCTACTCTGTTTTTAACTAAGTACAGAATCAGGATTGAGTAGAGCAAAAACCACAGACTTGAATTTGAATCTTTGTTCTGTCATTGGAAATGTGATCTTGGGAAACAATAAACTTCTGTGTTCTTTTTCCTCTTGTGTAAAGTGCACTGAATAATTTCTATCTTGAATTGTTGCTGATACTATTAGAAATAACACATGTAGAAAGAATAGGAGGAAATTAACAAATCACATCATTAACGACAGGTGTTGAGCACTGACTCGGGCAATGCGTGCCAGGTATCCTCTCCTTGCTCCCTATGTATTATCACATTTCAGCCCCTTGAAATCTACAAAGTAGGTATCATTGTCATTTTCACTTTGCAGATAAGAAACACTAGAATTGGTGAGGTTCGGTAACTTTTTTCCAACCAGCTGGTCAGTGGTGCCACCAGAACTGGAACCAGGACTGACTCCAAAGCCTATCTCATATCCATAAGCCCCTTTCACTGCTGCTGTTTTCATGGGGCCTAATTCAAAGTTCTGTCTGTATGAAAAGGAACAGAATAGGCACGTGGCTCCCTGTCTGAATAGGGTTTGCATGTGATAGGATTGAAAGAAGTGGCAGAGAGCAGGGCTGTTTAGGGCTTTAAATAAAAGTAGTTTTCAAAATACAGTTCTCTAAATCCTAAGCAGAGAAGAGCCTGGAAGTGCATCAGCACTCTATATTTTGGTCACACAGTCATCAGTGATCCATCGGAGAATTTGGAGCTCTGCCACTTGTATTTCTTGCTCAAAAGAAAAAGAAACAGAGGCTCAGGAAGTGATCATGACTTATTCAGGGTCAGGTAAGTCAGTTGTTGGGAGAACAATTTACTACACCTTGTGCAACCTCATCCCAGCCTCCAATGGAGGAACCGCAATTAATGAGATAGCCTCAAGATCCCCAACAAGAATTGACTCACTGATAGGAACCTGCTAGCTATCACTTACACTTTAATCTGAATTAAAGGCACTTTATTGTTACCTGTCTCGGAGAACATTTCTCTGGGTCCATGTTTGGACAACCGAGCCACATGCCCTCTTTCTACTTACCAGCCAGATTTTACTTATAGCTTAGGCTAGTCCTGTGCAATAGGTTGGAAGAGAGAAGAGGAGGCAGAAAAGTAGTCAGGACGCAGGAGTGTGTGTGATGTGTGGATGTATGTATGTGGGTTTCTGTCCTGCTCTGACTTAAAAGGTTAAGTGGTGAGGTCATGTTGACTCATGCTGTTTTTCTTTCCAGAATGTTCGTTTTCTGGTTCTCTCTGTGGCAATATTGAATTAACTTTTTTAAACCCCAGTTCCCATTACTTCCCACGTGAAGCCACCTACAGCTTATAAAGTTGTTTTCTTTGGCTTTTTAGGTAGCCCAGCATTTAGATAACATCTCCCCACTCTTCAGATCCCAGTTTAATTGTCCCCATCTCAGGGAAATGCCTTGATATCAGGCTCAGGTCCCCCTAATGTATGCTTTTTGTGTGCCCTCTATTCCTTTCTTCACGCACTTGTCAGAGTTCTATGAGTGTTTCCAGGTCCAATTGATGTCTGTCTCCCTCACTAGGCTCTAAGTTTAAGGAGGGACAGGTCTCTTTGGTCCAGATCTCCAATTTCTCAGGACCTAGTATAGTGCTCAGCACAGAAGCAGTCAAAAAATATTTCTTGATTGAATGAGTAGTGTGTGTCCTTTTGTATTGTATATAACTTTCGTATTCCTGGCACTATCATTGAATTTTGTTTCCTTAGGGGTTTGGCACCATGTTGGCACTTAGAAAATGCTAAAAAAACAAAACAAAACATTTTAAAAACATTTTTGAAAGAGTAAAATTAATAAAATAGGTTAAAATCCCTCCCCCATGGGAGTTTTGTAAATTTCGATAAATTCAGGCAGCTATAAAAATTCTGAGGAGTGACATTTTCCTCTGAAAGGAAAAATATAAAAAGCACAGAAATCTAGTGTCCCAAATATTTGTAAATTATGATTTTTAGATTTACATTTATCCAGGTGCATGACTTCCCTGAGGTATTGTCCACGTCGGTATCATTCGCTTATATATAACATGTGGTCATTAAAAATCTTATTTCATGACTGACAGCCCAGGTTTTTCTATTCCCAAGCTGTCTGGGAAGGTATATAGTAAAAGCTCAAGGACTTGAACTTTGGTATAAAAAATGTGTTATGTTCTCAGCTCTGCCACTTACTGGGCGTGCTCTTCAGGCAAATTGCCTAACCACTCTGAATTTTCATTTCCTCATATGTAAAATAGGAATGATAATAATAGCACCCATCTCATGGGACTGGTCTAAGGGTTAATTGGTAACAAGGGTTAATAATGCACAGTGTCTAACATATAGTAATAAGTTTGGTGAACAAGTTTAAGCTAAAGAAAAAAAAAAGGTATCTAGCTATCTCAGTTTCTGAAAAATGTTCTTCCAATAATAGAATTTTTCTTATTTAAAAGAATTTGAGTAACTATGGTTTTTAGGACTTTGAGGCTGGTAAAGAGGGAACCATGGGATCAAAAAGATAAAAGTTACATGTCTCAATAAGTGTGCAATATATATCTCTTCAAATAATCAATATTACATCAAAAATGAATCATTCATAAAAATGATTACATATGGTGACATCCTAATTTGTAATAAGAATATCAGTACTACAAGAGTGCTATCATCATTTCTAGGTAACTGGATTTATGAATTTCTGCCTATTTCCACTGAAGCAGAGATGTAACAGCAAGGCACTGCCGGGGAGTAGAAAAATCCCCATGTCCTGGGAACGAAGAAACTATGGATTTGCTCTTACCTAGATCACTGCAAGGAAGTGTCCCTCCTTGGGGTCTCAATTTCATTGTTAATGAAAAGAGAGGATTAGTTGATCTAGATTTTCTTTATCTTCCTTCCTCCTTACTTCTGAACTTTTTTTTTCAAGTGAAATTTTACTAGAAAACAAAGACAAACGAATGCAAGCTGAACTGCAATTCTTGATGGGAGTGGGGAGAAGGAAACATAGATATTTATTTATATATATAATAAATATATACATATATAATAAATATATATTTATAATATGTATTAGAATTAATACATGTTTGTTTATATACATGTATACATGTATTTATATATTTATATAAATACATATTTTTTCAGTTCAGCACTCTGGTTCTGTTTTTCATTCCTAGCTTGCTCTTGGTGTTACCTAATGCATGTCATTCCTGTAACTGAAGTTTCACCTTAGCACAGGACTGCCGTTCTCCCCTGGAGGGATCATGCCTCCCACCCTCTGGTTAAATCAGAACTTCTGGTGGGCCTGGGGAGCATGTTGAGTTCATAAAGATAGATTTAATATAAAGTAGAATTTTATATTTGGGAAATTGAAAAGAAACCTATTGCTTTCAAGATTCCTGGTAAAGGAAAATCCTCTTGGGGATACATTGGATTCTCCAGCTGTGTGAAAGATTTTTTTGTATGTTAAAAAGTGCAAAGAAACATTGGTTTAGACCTGAAAGAAGATCATTTTCGGGACTCCCCTGGTGGCGCAGGGGTTAAGAATCCGCCTGCCAATGCAGGGGACATGGGTGGGATCCCTGGTCCGGGAAGATCCCACATGCCGCGGAGCAACTAAGCCCATGTGCCACAGCTACTGAGCCTGAGTGCTGCAGCTACTGAGGCCCACACATCTAGAACCCGTGCTCTGCAACAAAAGAAGCCACCTCACTGAGAAGCCTGTGCACCACAATGAAGAGTAACCCCCAATCTTCCACAACTAGAGAAAGCCTGCAGCAGCAACAAAGACCCAACACAGCCAAAAAGGAAAAAAAAGAAGAAAGAAAAGAAAAAGCCTAAGTTGCTTTTTTTTAAAAAAAATGTTCATTTGGCACTTTAAGTTGCTCATATTTGGGAGAACATATCAGCCTGCTGTGGATTAAACACGCCAACAGCCCTTTCACAGTAGCTATGACACTGCCAGGCCTGGGAGATCTGAAGAGAAGGCAAGATTGACTGACTTGCAGAACTAAGGAAGAATTGATGAATTCCATATTGTCCATTCGGACACCATGTCTACAAGGTATGGACTGCTCTCATCTTGTTCTGAAATGTGCTTTTTAAATATGGAGAAAATCTCTCTATCACATTGTAATAGGTCAATTGTAATATGTAATATATCAATATCTCTACTGCCCCCTAACATCATCTCCACCCTCCCCCTTCACACATAAGATGACAATTATGGCAAGAAAATAATCAGTTTGCCACTGAGACGTTAGTCCTTAATTCTGGTTTTTGCCCTAGAGACTCCTCCTATCTTCTGCCTGTGGGCTGTCAGCTTCTGTGACAACCAGCCATACACCTGATGCTGGTGTACTTCTTGTCCATCCAACACCTATAAATCAGATCCAGGATTACCTAGATCGTACATATCAGCCAGGTGAAAGGTAAAGCTCTCTAAGACCATGGAACGTATGTTATTACCAGCTTTGATTAATAGATAAGGTAGGGCCCCAGAGAGGGCTTGAAACATTGCCTAAAGCAGTAGCAGTTCTGACCCCAGATCCCTGCTGCTAAAATTGAAACGCCAAATAGGCCACCCAAACCCAGAAGGAATAACCCTCCACCTACTGCATAATTTCTTCTACTTACAGAAAGATCTTCCAACCGTATGTAACATCTCACTTCATGTTGTTTCCTTTTGGCTCCTTGAAAGCACTCTCTTGCTAGCTTACTTTCATTAGATTTTAGCAATATATATGTGGATGAAGCATTTTAGCTTTGTTGATAATTGTTGTCAACATTGATCGCATTTTAGAACCACACTATGATAATTTTTAATAGCACAGTTTTATAACATCAGTTAAAAACAGAATTTTAAAAAACGCCCCTGTGTTTTATCACTCCAGCAAATTAAACATTTCTATTTTCCTGTTCCCTTCCAGCATCTAGCTAGATGCGTGCATAATATTTGAATAGCTGTAATCACAGCACAGATAAAATTGTATTATTGAAATATATCATATATGCATTTTTCTGAATTTGCCTTAGAGTGATCATTTTACGGACCACATCTCATTGTGCTGTGTAGATTTGCCAGCATACATTAAAAACCAGTCTTTTATGTTGATTTTAGGTGAGTTATATACATTTTGCTATCACTAACAATTCTGTAGTCATCATCTATATACATTCATGTACTTTCTTTTTTTTGAAAATTTTTCTTTGGAAATAGCCTCAAGTGTAGGTTTGTTGTATCAGACAGTAAAGATGTATTTATGGTTATAGCATATGCAAATTTTTGCTCTTTTACATATTTCATAGTAAAACCTTATTAAGCAGAATGCCACTAACTTAAAATTTAGATTATTACCCTGGAAAATGATTACTCTTTAGAAGACATAATAATATTATAAATATGAATATAATATAACTACTAATATTATAAAAGTCCAAAATGCAAATCAAAACCATGAGATACTACCTCACGCTTGTTAGAATGGATATTATCAAAAAGATATGAGGCAACAAGTATGAGTGAGCCTGTGGAGGAAAGGGAACACTTGTGAACGGTTGGTGGGAATGTAAATTGGTGCAGCCATATGCAAAACAGTATGGACACTCCTCAAAAAATTAAAAATAGAACTACCTATGATCCAGAAATTCTACTTCTGTATATTTATTCAAAGAACATGAAGACACCAACTTGAAAAGATGCATCACTTCCATGTTCACTGCAGTATTATTTAAAATAGCCAAGATAAGGGAACAATCTGTGTCCATTGGTGGATGGATGGATGGATGGAGAACACACACACACAAAATAGAATATTACTCAACCATAAAAAAGAGTGGAATCTTGCTATTTGTGACAATATGGTTGGATCTGGAGCACATTATGCTAAGTGAAATAAGTCAGACAGAGAAATACAAATACACTATGAGCTAAAACATGCAAACAAACAAACAAAAAAACAAGCTCCCAGATACATGGAACAGACTTGTGGTTACCAGAGGTGGGAGGTGGCTGTGGGCAAAATGGGTGAAGGGAGTCAAAATGTACAAACCACCAGTTACAAAATAAATAGTTATAAGATAAATAAATAGGTCATGGGGATGTAATGTATAGCACAGCAACTATAGTTAACAATACCATATTGTATATTTGAAAGTTGCTAAGGCGGTAAATCTTAAAAGCTCTCTTCACATAACAAAAAAATTTTGTAACTATGTGTGGTGATGAACGATAGCTAGAACTATTGTGGTGATCATTTTACAACATATAAAAATATCAAATCATTGTTTTACACCTGAAACTAATCTTACATGCCAATTATAGATCAATTAAAAGTTAAATTGAAAAAAATCAGTAAAGCAAATTGAAAGCCTGTATTTAAAACTTTCAAAAATTGTACTGTACTTATATAAGTAGAAAA
This sequence comes from Hippopotamus amphibius kiboko, assembly GCF_030028045.1. Lineage (NCBI taxonomy): Eukaryota > Metazoa > Chordata > Mammalia > Artiodactyla > Hippopotamidae > Hippopotamus > Hippopotamus amphibius. The sequence continues at coordinate 164,302,025 of NC_080191.1, forward strand.
TTATTGCTAAATAAAAATGGATCTTTATTCTTTGGCGTGTCTTTCCAATATTTTTGTTCACTAGCCATAAGAAAAACATGCTGTTTAGTGTAGCATATCTGCACTGTGCACACACACACGTACATGAACACATAAATAGCTGTAAGATGAACCACAAACTTTCATAAAACAACACTTATCCATACTACTGCAGAGGGATCTCATGTATTCCATTTGTTCCGTTGTGATTTATTTCATTCCAGCGTCATCCACTGTGCGCTCTCATTTTTCCTCTCTCTCTCTTCCCCTCCCTCTGTCCCTCCCTCTTTCATTCCTTAAGCTAGCTGTAGCCCACTAAATTGATTTCATGAACTTGATCGGTAGATTAATAAATACTCTTTGGAAGAAGCTTTGCCAATATGCAATATGTAGAACTTAAAAATGATTTACTAACACTGAATTCAAATATTTATATATGTACTATCTTTTAACTTCATATTTAGAACCAGCAAATAGTCTCTCGCCAGTGGTAGCAGTCATGAGAAACAGCTTCAGTAAAGGAAACCAACTTGTTGTTCTGTGAACAGAAGTATAAAAGAAACCACAGCCTTTCTGTTTTCTCTTTCATTCGTTAGCTAGAATCCAATTTTAGTTTCTGTCCCTTGTACATTTTATACCAAAATCTAAACTCTGACTCATGGCATGTAATAGCATCCAGTTTGGTTGCTTAATTTCTTCTCTGGCCTGAATAAATCTAATCTCTGAGGAAAAAGTCAGATGGCATATGCTAACTGAAATATGGTATGCCAAAGTAGCTAGTAGTGCCTGTTATAAAGGAGACCGTTAAAGCATGTTTGCTGACCACAAATGAACAGATTATAAAAGGGAGTATATGCAGGACTATTTAGAGTAGGCTGGCCAGTGGCTTAAATCCCCAAGACGACCTGGAACTCAGAGATTTAGTCATTGATTCTTTCATTATCCTATATTTTACTAGAATACAATGAGCATTGCTTAAAGTGCTAGAAAGTAGCATAATATGCAAGGAATAATATTCACTTATTAGAATATTTAAAAATATAATTATTGCTCATAGACTTCTTTTTACCCACAAATTGCTCTATGGCTTAAAGACATGGACAGAAGAGAAATTATGAACCTTTCCATCGTTCATGAAATTGTAGGCTTCCAACTAATTTTTTCCCACCTTCCTACAAAAAGCAATCACCTCATGTGTGCAGAATATAAGTTACTACAGTATGTCTTATTACATTCTGCCATGTAGTTACATGTCCCAGTGTAGTTATTTAGTGTTCAGCCCTGTTTTTCCTTTTTTCCTTTATGTCATTTTTAATCTGTTATAATATAGTACATTATTTATCTTGTACATCATTTAAATTTAAAATTCAGCTGAAATACAGGTTTTTCTCACATGATCAAATCAGTAATTACTATTTGGCCTTATTGAAAACAAGGAAGATACAATATTAAATAAACTAGTACTTGCCCCCTTTTGGTAGGATTTAAATTTGCTTTTATAACAAACTATTATGATACTTTCCTACTTTTAATCTAAATAGCCTTTTTTGTTTCAAAAGAGTTGAATTCATGAGTTAGTTATAGCTTTGCTTCACAGAACTTTAGCAAATGTCAAGATTATATTTCTTTCTAAACCTTTCATCATTACTCTGTCTTAATTTTTTCTTTTGTTTTTCTACTATAGGCACAAAATCTAAAACTTAAGTATAATATTAAAACTTTATTTTAAATTAGTCTTTACTTAATATAGCTTTATTTCATTAACTCAGTGAAACACAGTAAAGAGAACGTTGATTTTTGTTGTTGTTTCTCTATTTAAGGATCACAGTTGCTTTTTTATTTATGATGTCTTTACTAAGTATTTCTGTGGATCATTGATTGGCCTTGTCTTTGATTTATAACCCCAAAGAGGACACTTTGAGGCAATGTAATAAGGGGAAAACTACAGTAAGGGATTATAACACAAGGGGATTGTAGTCCTCCTTTAAAGAACTGGGCCATACAACTTAACTTTTGTTTCCATTTTTTTTATTCACGTGATGGTTTTCCTGTGACCTTGCTGCTACTTTGTAGAAATATTTTGGAGATGAATAAATATATATGTCAATAAGTGCTTTGAGTTCTCGAAATAGACACATCATTTACTTAGTAATAGCAAGAACATGTCATGTGATACCCAGATGTCAAGTACTTAAATCTACTGTTTTTATTTATTTTTATTATTTTTTTAAAAGTGTCTACTTTTCACTGGACTTACACATGTACTGTTAAGTCACAGAGATCTGTGTATGTGTTGGGGGAAAGTGATGAAGGAGGGAAGGAGAAGAGAAAATGTGTTAACTTGTCCTTACACGCCAGAGCTTGTACATATACTCTCGCAGGTAATTCTCTTAACAACCCCACCGGGCATATACTATTATCCCTATGTTGTAGAAGAAGAAAGTATAGCTTAACGAATCCAAATAACTTCCTATGTCTCTCGACTGATGAATTCCTAAGCTACGATTTGAACCCAACTATAAAACTCAGCTCTGCAGGACACCACAAGGTTTCTCAACTTTCAGATTGCTGCTCTGGAAACTTCTGTTTACAGTTAAAATAGGAAAGGGCAGGGCTGATTTAATTAAAAGAAATAATTTATAATATTACCCAAAGCAATTTCTTTTTTAGCTTCCCATGTTTCCATGACAGTTTTAGCTGAAGATTTGGATCATTTCTTATTTTATCTTGTTGGTTTACACAGCTCTAGTTCCTGGACTTATTAAAATATACTTGCTAAACATGAGGAAAAGGGCAGGACTTACACTGCAATTTCTCTGCTTGGTTATTTATGTAATTAAAATGGTCATTTCAGAAAGGGACTGGAGGTTGATGAAAGGAGGGGTGGCTTGAAGGAGTTAGGGAAATTCCAGATGACAGGGATGGCCAGATTTCCTGCTGGCCCTTTATTGCCAAACTCCGCCTCCTACTCTTCTTGCACAGCTGTGTGCTTCATTAAATAGTGATGTCTACAAATCACAGCAGTGTTACAATGCAGAGCAGGGGGAATTCCTGTACACCGGCTGCTGCCAAGTTCCTAGAGTTTTAACAGCACCCTCACCACACTGCTTCCCTCCCCTCCAAAAACTAGAGAGAAGTTCATATCAAGTGTATTCATCAAGGATAGTACCTCTCTGTTCTCTTAGAGAGTTTGCAATATCTCATAGACACATTGGTAAAGGTGCCCATGTCTAAGGCAAGACAGTGTGGGTCTTGTGTTGCCAGAGATAAGACTTTTGACCTTGATGTGGCCATTAATCTTCCAGTTGAGTCAGGGACCATTACCTAATCATTTGAAATGGATTTTCCCATTCACGGCTTGGGTGTAGTGCTTGTCAGAAACCTGCCTTATGGGATTTAGGGCCAAGAACCCTGTTGCTACTGCTCTGGGGAGGGACAAAGGGATGTGACTTAATCCAACAATGTATATTGAGAGTTGCTGTGTACAAGGCAGTGTGCTAACTGAAGTGGAGGATGGCAACATAAGTAGGAAAGGGCTAACATACACTAATAGGGCTAGTGCGAGGGAAGCTCTGGTGAGTGGTATACTGGGGTTTCTAAAAAAGTGCGATGGGCATATGGGCGGACAATGCAAATTTCACTTGGATGGATTGGAAAAGTTTCAAGGGAGAGGTAACATTGGCTCAAGACTTTGAAGGATAGATAAAGGTGGAGGCACTTTAAGTCAAGGAAAAAAAAAAAAGTATAAACAAAGGTACAGAGAGTAGAGTTTCATGGATTATTAGAATGCCCTGTTGCTTTGTGTTAAGTCGTAGCAGTATATAACCACATTATAATACAAACAGTATTGTTTGTTTGGCAATTAAAAAAAATAATGCAGTTGTAGTTCACATGGGCATTTTATCTCCAATCAGGCCCATCTACATCTTATCTTACGCCAGGTAGGTTCTTGTATTTCTGTTACGTTCCTTGCACGTATAGGCATTTAAATTTGTGACCCTTGGGGCTTGAATAAAGGATATGAGAGAAATAGGTAGATTGATGGAGCTTCTGTAATGGGAGGTTATTGGTAAGGTTGTTGATGGATGGACAGAGGACGAACAGGTTATAAAGGATCAAAGTGAAGAGGGTCTGGAGGTCCCTGGAAGAAAATTAGTAGCTAGCTGGTAGGCAGAACTTAAGTCTACCTTCATCCGGAGAGTTTCAGTACCCAATCCAGACAAGGAAAACAGCGTAATTCAAGTTAATTGCATTTGTTGAGCACATGCTTACACAAACACTACAATAGGCACAGTGTGGATATTGAGATACAGTAATACATTGTCCCCGTCTCCAGCTACAAGGAACAGAGACAGACATGTAAGCAACTATTGCACAAGATAGAATTCAGTAAGAACTAGCAGTTTGCCAAGGAAGCATTGGGGAAGACAGATATATTTTGACTGGGAAGGGACAAGAAGCATTTAAGAAGAATTATATTTGTGGTGAAATGTAAAGATTAGCTAGGTTATTGATTATTAAACATGTGGAAAGGTATTTTTGATTGAAAGAAAGAGTAAGCAAAGAGAGAGGCCATAAAATTCAAGTACTATTTCAGAATTAAGACTAGGTTATGAACTATATTTTATTATGAGATGAGATTAGGGTCAGATCATCAAGCGTCTTCAAAGCCATTCCACTGAGTTTGGACTTCAAACTTGCTCACTGAAGATATCTGAGATGTGAGGTGAAACAGTCAGGTCTATGTATAAACTCAAGGGTGCTGGGGGGCTGCATTATTGCCATATCTTATAGCTCTAAGAAGGAGCTAGGCTCGTCTGAGAATTTCGCAGACCACCATGGCATAGGGAGATAGGACTGGATTGGAATTATTATGTGGCTTAAGGGTCAGATATATATTGAGAGGCACAAACTTAGCTCTTAATATGGGTGTGATGGCCACGCCTTCTCCATCCCCACCTGCTTCTGTGGGGTCTCATAGCATTTGATTTATTCTCTCCTCTTTCTGTCACTTAACCCACTGCCTGGTAAGTAATAGGTACTCAGTAAATGATTGCTGAATGAACAGACAAACTACTCACTGGTTTTAATAAGAGAGGAAGAGCCTGGAGATCAGAGCCTGAGTAAACAGTCTGTACCTTGAGCATCTGGTATTGAGCAGAACAGAAGACTAGCCTTTGATTCTTTTCCTTTTGTCCTTGAGTACTTGAATAAACCACTCACTTCCTGAGGTGAGGCTCCTTCATTTGAAACCATTGGGGAACACTCTTTACTGTGCGTTACCCTCAATGGGCCGATCCAGTTGCAGCTTTAGAAAGTCAAGCTTCACATCTCCTTGATTTGTTTCCTCTTTGAATTTTGAAAGGATCAGAGTTTGAAGGCTGCCATGAAACAACTAAATATATTTCCAAAAATATACTATCTTATAAATATCAAGGTTGAGCAGATAAATTACAATTTCCTATCTAGAACAAATTGTCTGAGACAATTATTAAATTCCTAATATTATATTAGGTATATATTACCTGGAAAAATTTTATACTCCTTTCCATAATTTCAGTTGATGCTTTCATAACATTTACAATTGCATATTATATTAATAAACAAGTCAATAATATTATAAGAAGTGCAAATCAATTTCTAAGTCTTTTAAGAGACATTACAAATCACTAATTAGGAAATATTTGATCAAGTGAAAAGTTTTTGTCCACTATGGAAAGAACGGTTAAAGCCTAGTCTTCATTCTCTACAAAGTATGTTTTTAACAGTTCCCACTTAATAAAGTTGGGTTTCCAGCTCAAGAGTTTATATGGGGCATTCACTGATACTCAGTGATATATCATTGTTACCTATAGGCATGTTAAAGACACCATATAAATGAAAATGTCTATATAAGTGTGTGTGTGTGTGTGTGTGAGAGAGAGACAGAGACAGAGAGAGACAGAGACAGAAAGTGAGAAATGCATGGCAACACAGGACCCTCATAAGCTGGAACGTGGAAGAGGCACTATTAAATTACTAAGTGTTCTCCCTTCAAGTTCTGGGCTCATCTGTTCCCTGCCATGCCGTTGTGAAAAGTGGTCACGTTCCCAGCATTCTCTCCTAACCATGGTGCTCTGCTTGTCCTGAAAGCTGGCAGAGACACACGCAAAGAGATTAGGACTCAGCTCTGGTCCCTTCAAATAGTGTAGGCTCATTGCCCAAGCCATAGAATATAGCAGAGAATAATGTAGATATATCAACAATCAAAGGATACGTATAGAAAAAAAATCTTGCTTTGGCAGAGGTTTGATAAGGTGTGCATTTGTAGTCAAGTGCCTGGAAATTCTATACACTTCAGTGCTAAGTGACTTATCTTGTGTCTTAGAGACCTCTCTTTTAAGGCTTTCTTTCTCTTTGGTGTACACCACAGCCTTCAGTAGGTTCCTGTTGGTTGGGGATCATCTTTACACCTTTCCAAAGTACTCTCGAAACTAAGAGGTCACTGGTTTCTTAGGAGAGAATATGAGAGAAAGGGAAAAATAGATGCCAAAGATTTCCTTCAGCATGCTGCTCAGAGTTAATGAGTCAATTTTATACACACACACACATCTACATTTATATAAAAGGCATTTTTCTAGTGTTGTCTAAAAACTAAAACAAACAAAAAAAAAATAGCAAAAAAGAAAAATCTAAGAAAGACTTTTTTTGGTGTGTGTTCACCAAGCTGTTTTATTTTCCTTTGGGGCATAGTTAAATGTATGTTCCAGCTTCCCTTAAAGTTAGTCGTGGCCATGAGACTTGGTTCTAACCAGTACCACGTGAGCAGGAGCGCTGCATACTACTTCCAGACTCCCTAAGGTTACAGTAAGATCCTTTGCTTGCTCTCTATCATTCCCTCCCCTCCCCTCCTCTTCCCTCCCTTTTCCTCCTCTCCCCTCTCCTCCTCTTACTTCCCTTTTTCTCCTCTCCCCTCCTCTCTTCACTTCCAGGCTGGATAGAGAGGACCCAGAGGAAGTTTTTGAGCCCTAGAGGATAGCCTGGCTACTAGATGGAAGAATTTAAGATCTCTGTCTAGAACTTGTAGGAAAGCTGCAAGGAGAGTTGCCTGAAAGGAAGTGTTCTCCAAAGACTGTGTAGTGAGACATAAATTTTGTGTCATTTGTTTTGAGATTATGACATTTATTTTTCACTGTACTTAGCTTTTACTCTAAAACAAGCATCACGTAGAGTATGTTCTGGTCCGCCAAAAGATGAAGTTCTCAGGGACAGTACATCTGATCTCTCTATGAATGTGCTACTTTTGTTCTTCTAGGGAATATGCCTTGATCAACATGAAGACCTGCTAGGTATGCAACATCAGCAGATTATTACAATTTCCTACTGCCATTGATGGTAAATGACTCTATACTTTCAAATAAGGTCACAAGTACTGAGTCTGAAACCATCCCTATGGTGGTCTGGGGTCCAGCCACCATGGTATATAAATCTGGTGTTAAAAATTAGAGCAGTCAGCCATGCGAAGAATTTGGGTTCTGTACCTAAACCACAATGAACCTTAATGCGGAATAGTAAAGATTTATCACTGCATAAATTTCTGTGCAGTGATTTGGTTTGTTTTTCTTTTGTTAAACAAATCAAGAGACCGTAAAATTGTCTGAAAATAACTCTGTCTCCATGAATACTGAGGCTCCCAAGAATTGAACCGTGCCCCTCAGTTTAACCCCGTGACTCATCGTTCTCAGGAGAGTGAGGATTTGACTTTAGACCAGAGCTTAGACCAGGGATAACCATTACCTCCCTGTTATTGACTACCTGCCAGGTAGTGTACTAAACACTGTATTCTTACAGCAACATAACACATTAGGCATTTGTATCTCTGTTCTCTAAATGAGAAAACTGAGGTTTAGAAAGCTTAAGTCACTTGCTCAAGGTGAACCATCTATAGTGTGGGAAAACCAGGATTCCAAAATTCCTGTTCCTACTCAGTGCTCCAGGCTCCTGTTATGGACCAATGGACCTTTAGATTCTTTATCTTTAGCTATATTAGATACCTCCCTTTTGTGTATAAGGCTCCCTTTCATAAGTATGTTTTTTGTCACTTCTATTTCATTTCATTTCATTTTATTATTGAAGTATAATTTACAATGTTATGTTAGTTTCAGATGTACAGCAAAGCGTTTCAGTTATACATATTTATATATCTATTCTTTTTTCAGATTCTTTTCCCTTATAGTTTATCACAAAATGTTGAGTATAGTTTCCTGTGCTATACGGTAGGTCCTTGTTGGTAAACTATTTTACATATAGTAGTGTGTGTGTTAATCTCAAACTCCTAATTTATCTTCCCCCCTTTCCCCTTTGGTAACCATAAGTTTGTTTTTTATGTCTGTAGGTCTATTTCTGTTTTGAAAATAAGTTCATTTGTATCATTTTTTTAGATTCCACATGTAAGTGATATCATATGATATTTACCTCTGTCTGAATTACTTCACTTAGTATGATCATCTCTAGGTCCATCCATGTTTTGCAAATGATATTATTTCATTCTTTTTATGGCTGAGTAATATTCCATTGTATGTATATACCACATCTTATTTATCCATTCATCTGTTGATGGACATTTAGGTTGTTTCTGTGTCTTGGCTATTGTAAATAGTACTGCAATGAACATTTTGTTGTAATGAGATTACATCTTAAAAGCTTTTTCAGATTCTCAGTCACTGGAATTTGGACACACCATGGAAACAATGTGATCATTTGCACATTTTATGTTCTCTTTCAATTATTTTGAATTTGAATGTTGAAACATTGTAGAAATGTTACTCCCAAGCACTTCCCTTTTAAAGAGATAGAATTTACCACTCTTTTTTTTTTTTTTAATTCAATACCAACATTGGAATAGTCTCATTAGGAAAGGAACTTTTCAGCTTTCACATCACTAAACACAGTGGTGATGCAAGAAATCTATGGCTCTTGTTGTGACTAGACTGAGTAACGTTATGATAACCTGAACGTTGCAGACCAACCTTTGAAAATGACCCAATATAAAATAACAATCATCTCATTCACATTCTTTTCTCATTGTGGCACTAACCTATTTTTTGAAAAAATTTCTTCTGTCCATCTACTTGTCATTCCTCGTCTCCTCCTAGAAAGAATTGTCAGAATCTCCAAGTACCATTAGATCTAATTCAAACCATGGATTGCAATAACCTCTGAAATATAATCATACACATGTACAAACCAGCAAATGTGGATACATGCACACAATGTTTTCTACCCTAAAGCCACTCCTATGTTTCATCACCTCTGAAATTAAATAGTTGCTATTATATTTAATAACCTTCTTAACACACAAATACCACTATTATTTGGGCCAATTATACATCATCTCATAATAAATAATGTACTAAATATTATCTTGCACATGGATCAAATCATGTATTCATTTGAGACAGGCTGTCATCTAATACTTGTGACAAAGGTAATAATTTTGAAAAATAGATAAATGAATAAATTTTTTTTTAAAACAAAGTTGTGGGGAAGGTAACTATAGATAGCAGTTGACTGCTCCTAGAAGGATCTGGATGAAATGGAAATTGAAAACAGACTCACTGTTTTCATACAGCTGTAGCTATAGTTTTTTAAATACAAATATGCTGAATTTAAATTTTCCTAAACTCAATACACTGGTAACATGGCTTCACAAGCCTGCAGGTCACAGAAAATATCTGAAATTAGGTTGAGAAATATCCTGTTTAAATGAGGTTGCTCTCATTAATCAAAAGTAATCATGCTTGTCCAATCCCTAAGCTGTTTATTGCTTCCATAAAATCTGGGAATTAGGCCTGAGGATGCATGTTCTGCACTGGATAAGCCCCTTCCTTTAAAGCAGTTTTCTCTGTTTTTGCTTTTTTGTATTAACTTGAAATTGGATCCAGCCTCCAAAAGTCAGTTTTACGCTAAGCTTGGAAAGGGAAGACATAGCATTAGTAGCAAAAGGGAACATGTTATATGCAAGGGATAAAATTAAAGAATGTGTTAATGTGGAAAAGAAGAAAGCTCTTTGTCATCTGCTGTTTCCCTCAGGCTCCAGGAAGCAAAAATCAAAAACTGTTAAAGGCGGATAACAACATAAGGGGATCATCCAATAGACAGGGCATGCATGTTGGAAAAACAGAAAGTGCTAATCTGTAACAGAATAAACTACAAGGTTGTGTCATAAGCAGATCTAGAAACAGACTTCAAAAACATTGATTTCCAAGTGTCTGTAGGGAATTCCCAGAGACAACTTTACAGTGATCATAGAGCTGTGATTGAAGAAGGCACAAACTCTTGGAAAGAAGTGATCTTATGTTTATTTTGGAATAAAATGATTACAGGGAGAAATAAACCTGAGAATACTGTATAAATGACATTAAGCCGGCTAAGAATGAAGATCCTTGCTTCATTCTGAATGATTACTAGAGAAGATAATCTTATAGGTAAAGAAACACGTAACGTTTTGAAGTTAGCCAACTAACAGTGATTTGGTTTTCCATGCGGAAAGAGAATCTATGAATGTGAAACTGAATGTGGAAATACTTTTGAAATTTACCTTGAATCACTTACCTTGGGGGGGCTGGGAAGCAGCTGTTGCAGACCCCTTGGAAAGGGGCATATTTCACATAAACAGGAATATAGGGAGGATTTAGATAAACAGATGTCTCTTATTTAAATGTTCCATGTGAGGAACTTGGGAGTCTCCCAGTCACAGACATGACTGAGTATGGAAAGGAAGATTACTCAACTGCCAAAATCGAAGAGGATGGTCAGGAGAAAATGGTGGCAAAGACAAAATCTGTAGATGCAAGAGGGAGAAACCTGTCCATAGAAAACAGTGCTTTGATGATTAACATATAACACACTACTATGTATAAAATAGATAAACAACAAGGACCTACTGCATAGCACAGGGAACTATATTTAATGCCTTATAATAACCTAGAATGGAAAAGAATCTGAAAAAGAATATATAAATATGTAACAATCACTTTGCTGTACATCCAATCCCCGAATCAATGTGCTGCACACAGTGTAAATTAACTATATTTCAAAAAGATGGTTATTGAAAACATAACAAATAATAAATTAATAAATAAATAAAATAAAACAGTGTTCTGAATTGGTTTGGTGGCAGCGAGGGGACTTGTTCCTAAGGCAGCTGTGACCCTCCTGGTAATCACAACTTTCTTTTATACGTGCTCGTACATCATCTAATTTAAAACCAATCTGTAGCTTTTGGGGGGGAGCTTAGCTTGTTCTGAGTCCTCCACTTCCTAATCTGTTTGTGTAGCTCCCATCAGGCTTGTCTGTTCTCCCTTGATTGTGTGCCCACACCTCATACTTTCATACGTGCTCTTTCACATCTAATGTATCAGAAATCCTGTTCTACCCTCATATTTTTATAAACATTCCACCTCACTGACTCACTTAGTCTCTCCTTTATAACTTGAAGTATTGAGGACTATGTAGTTAAAATTTTATTTTGTAGATCAGGGTCAGCAAATTTTTTCTGTAAAAGGTCAGATAGTAAATATTTGCAGCCTTGCGGGCCTTATAGTCTCCATCACAACTTCTCAGCTCTGGCACTGTGGTGTGACATTGTCCACAGAGCGCACTCCAGCAGGGCTGTGCTCCGAAAACCTTCATTTACAGAAACAGGTGATGGTAGTTTTTGTGGATAGTCATTTACAGACCTCTTTTGTAGATGAGAATCTTCCATTTTTCTTGAGTAAAATTTCCTTTGAGAGTCTTCTGTGGAATTATGGCCTCTCCTTTTCTTACTGTTTTTGCAATCTCCTTTCCTGAAATGTAGATAAATGTCTGTAATGTGATCATTTTTCATATACCTTTGAATCTATGATCACCCTGGGTTTGCTCCCTAAGTGGGATGCCATTTAAGAAGCACAGAGCTATCAAATAGAACTGAAAAGAGTTTTCATTCATTTCATTTCACTTTTTAAAACTCTCATGTATTCTGTCTCTGGAAGGATGTTAAAGGAGACCTAATCCATAATCTTGAGTGACAAATTCCTTTCTTCCTTACTCTTCCCCCATTTTCACACAGGTTATGCTCTATTCATCTCTTCTCCACCAAACCCTATCCCAAATCCCTCCACTCCAGCAGGCTCAACCCAGTTTTCACTTTTCACCCTGTCACCTATGACTCAGAGCACTTTGTTTTGCAGATTGACTAAACTACCCTTGCTAAATGGGTTTGTTCTTCCCTTTTCTCCTTCCCTCATTCCCAAGTTCAGAAGAACTAGAGCAAAGGAGAATCTAGATTACAGGAGGCCAGGTCAAAGCCCATGAACATTCCTGATTTTATTTCTTTTTTATCCTGTCAAATATTACCTGAGTGATTTTCATTACCATTATTAGCTTAAGTATATGTCAATTACTTGTAAAAAACACACATTCTTATACACAGTACCCAGAAAGAATATCACTGTTAGCGGCCTCAGAGGCCATTCTACCTTCAACTCCTTTAGATAGTACATCTCTTCATTAAAGACTGGAAGCTGGCAGGGAGAGACTCCAGCTACCACTTTTCTGCTACACATTCACTGGCCAGCACCTCCTGCCAGACTTGGCCATCTGACACTAAGACACAGCAAGCAAACACAAAAGGCTCACAGGGCCACACTGCCACCACTCTGTAACGACCTCCTGAGCATCACTGGACAGCTGGAGGCGGGAGAGCAAAGGGCCTGTCCATAGACAAGGTTGGTCCCTCCAAGCCACATTCACAAAGGCAGGCTGCCTGAAGGAGGTGGGAGGCCCAGAAGCAAAAGAAGCAGTTGCTGTCAGAGGGGGCTGCTTTCAAAGGGAATCGAGAGGGAAGATCTTGGTGGAGATTTGGAGGCCTGAACTGAAGTCGGAGCAGCGGTAGTTCTTTCTACAGTTAGGAAATGTGAAGAAAGAAGTCTTCGCATCGTGGTGTTGGCTTACAGTGGGCAAATCTTTCCCAGGCATCAGGAATAGCTTTCTGTAGGCTTTCTGGTTGAATATAGCAAAACTGGGGCTAGTTGTGTAATATTTGAGGGACAATAGGTTTGGGTCCTTAAAATAGTAGAAGAATAAAATAGGAAGGAAGCTTAGTGATTGTCTAGTGATCCAATAACCTTCTTTTACACATAGGGGGAAAACAAGCCTTGAGAGAAAAAGGGATTTCCCAAAGTTTCCGGGCCAGTTAGTCCGCACAGAGAAAAAGAAGATGGATCTTACCATCATTTTTCCCTCTGGCTTGCCCTTCATGATTAGAAATACTAACTTGGCCTGGAACGCAATAGGAGCCTTGGGCTATTCTGGGAAGATGGGTGACAGGAAAGGGTGGTGAGCTATACTGCTTTAGAGATTCAGCTAGAACTTTGTTTTATAAAGCGGTTTCTCCAAACCTCCTGGAAGACGTCTCCTTCTTTGCATCACATGCCCAGACTTCTCTCCTCGGGAGTAAGGATCGGCCGGCAGCCCAGGTGATGCTGATTTGTTTGTTTTCCCCACTTGAGAATTACGGGAGCTAGACCCCAATGGTTCCTAACCATGCCACACATTAGCAACTCCTGTGGAACTTCTGAATTTGTAAATGATACTCCTGCCCAGATTCTACTCTTTAAAACTCTGATGTGATTGGTTTGCGGTCGTGCCCATCCGTCTGCATTTTAAGCATCTCATGTCTTCCAATGTGTAACCAGGTTTCGGAAATAGGAGACTAAAAGAAGCCTGAAAGTTTCAGACTAGAATGGGATAGTAGCACACAAGTGGAGAAGTAAGGAGGCCAGTTTGGAGAGACGTTACTGAGGATGAATTAGGCCAGAAGAGGTCCATGGCTCAGGAGAAGAGGGGGAAAGGAGGGCAAGAGGCTGGGAGGCCTATTTGGAAGAGTAATGAGGTTCAAATAGACTCAGGTGGAAGCATTCTGCAAGCCTGATTAAGCAAAGACATCAGGGCTTCAAAGGAAACTGTGAAGACAGGTCTGCCGGCTCTGGGCTGAAGTATTTTTGGTTTCCTCAGCAAGAAGGAGCGGCAAAGGACAGATGACTCAGAAGGAAGTTTTTGAATTGGCAGGTAAAGAAAAGATACTAATGGAGCCGTTCTAGAAATGGGAGTGTGTTTTACTGTCAGAAATTCTAAGGCTGTGGTCCATCAGATAACAAGGTCAAAAGTCTCCTGTAAAATGAATAATAGAGTCTTGGGACCAGAGGGCCTTCCGGGTCATCAGAGTCAGCCCCCTCACTGCACAGAGGAGGAACTTGAATCCCAGAGAGGGTCAGGGACTTGCCCAAGATTATCTGTGAGCCGGGCCTCTGACCTCCGCCTGTCCCGGTGAAGTCAGCCCAGTGTGACAGATAACAGCACCGCCTGCTGGGTTTGCTGCCCTCACTTACTAAGTGTGTAGCTTTGGGGAAGTTACTTGTGCTCTGGGTGCCTCAGTTCTCTCAGCTGTAAAGTGAGGATTATGGTAGCCTACATTATCATGGATTGCTGGATAGATTACAAGAGTTGATATTCATAAAGCATGTAGAGCAATGCCTAGCAGGTAGTATGTTTTCTGTAATAGTAATTATAATTATTACACTGTACTGTTTTACTCAAGCGATAAGAAGACATCTTAGTGAACAAGACTGTGGTAATACCTTGCCTATTTAAGGATACAGATTTGGAGAAAATGCAGATTTATCAAGGTGCTCTATTTTTGATAACAACTCCAAAGGGATAGAGTTCAGGTGAATCCCAAAGCTGTGTGTTTTCGTGTGCAGTTTTGTTAAAATACAGGTTCCTAGGTCTCACTCCAGACCATCTGAAACAGAATCTCTTGGAGGTAAGAACAGGGACTCTGTATTTTCCAAATGTGGACCAGGTGATTCTGTTGAATGTTAAAGTGTGACTCCTACTGCCCCTTGCTGGGGAAGTGGAATAATCTCCTATGGTCAAGGCCTTCCCTCTCCGTGAGAGATAGGTCCTATTCTCTTTTCACTGTGACAGTTAGGGAAATTGAAGCTCAGAGAGGCTGAATAACTTGCCTAAAGTGACTGACTTTGTGACTAACAGACTAGAGACTCTGAAACCAAATCCTTAAGACCCCAGAGTTGCCATCCTTCCAGTTATCATGTGATCTTGAGGAAGTAAAGTACCACTAGGCTTCAGTTTTCTTATCCATAAGATGGAATAATATTATTGGTATCTACATCATAGATGTTGTACAAATCAATGCATTTCAGGCATGTTGCAGAATACCTTGCCCGTAGAAGCAATCAGATATTAACTGTTATTTCTGCTGTAGATATTGGCATTGTTATTTTTACTCCAACTTCCAAAATATTTCCTTCAATAAACATTTATTTGACTCCACCTTGGTACCAGATACTCTGCTAGACTGTGAAGCCACAAAAGCCAGAAACTGATAAATGGTTCTCTCGAAGAACTACTCAGTAGAAACTGTAAATGAGAAGCTATACTGTAAGAAAAGATGCGATCCTGATCAGAAAGGAACCACAAAATGCCATAATGATTTAGCAAAAACAAAATGTATCTACTGGGGTCCTTTAGAAAATATGTCATTCTGGGTGAGTGAGTTTTTTAGATAAACTCTTTAGCATTTTCTTTTTCTTTTTATATTGGAATGTAGATATTTCTGAGAATAAGGCATACATACTTTGCTATCCTTCTAAACCAAGAATAGTGTGCACCATGAAAATTCTCGATGGCTCAGGATTACCATTGGGAACTTTATTCACTGGGAGGTGTCATCATACCAAGTCCTCAGGGGCTTCTGAGGTGTACATGTCTCTTTGTTCCTGCTCTTGGTTTTAAATTTTTTTCTCTTTTATTGTTGCAAAACACCCACTTCCCTCCTTGCAGAGGTCATTGTGATCTATCAGAAAGAGTAAAGATTTCGGAGTCAATCCGACCTGTATTTGTCTATTAACCATGCTAGTCTGCGTGAACGAAGGCCATTCATTCATTCATCAAATGTTTATAAATGGCCTATTATTATATCAGGAATTCTGTTATTTATAGGGATACAAAGATATATTTGTGTAAGTTTCTGTCCTTGAGAGGCTATAATGTGGACGTTTCTTAATCATTCATAACTGTGATTTCCTCACATCTCTCAAGTAGAGCTAAGGTAACAGACAGCATTGAAATGTTAGGAATTTGGGGGTGGGGGGTGGTAGGAGAGGGATACAAAATACCTATATTAGTATGGTGATGGCTTTTTTCTTGAGAGCAAAAATCTTCAGATGTCTCTCAGTTCATGACACCAGATGCTAATGTTGTTCTTCAGTAAGAGCAAAGTGGCATAATAAGAACTTTCGGAAAGCCAGAGATACTCTTTGCTTTTATGCCAGTTTGACTTGTGAAAGTTTCCAAAGGAATGAGATACTTTTAGAAAGCAGCGGAAACCTGTATTTCCAAGTGCTATTCTAGGTCCTGGGATGAAGCAGGGAGTAAGGCAGTCTGCTTCCACTGACTTTGCATTCTGATGGAGAACTGACAATAGACCAATAAATACATAGTACAATTATGGATAAGTGATCTAAAAAAAAATGTAAGTACATAGAGAATGAACGATTTCCTTCAGTTTATTTGTCTAAATTCAACCTAGCACATTCCTCAATCCTAAGAAAACTCCTCTGATTTCCATTTCCCCATAGTCCTTCCAGACTCTACGTTCATATATCTGAACCATGGATGCTACGTGAACTTTCCACCTGGACTTCACATTAGTGCAAAATCATAACATATTGAAAACCTGAAGTTATGGTTATTATAGCTATTCAAATATCTCCTAAGTTCTAATTTGGGGGCAGTTTATAGGTAAATTCCTGTGTGTAAGCATGCATGTGTCTATATTTGCACGCCATAATGTTAAAAATGACATTATAAGTACGATGAACTCAAATCTCCCTTATCATGTTCTATCAGATGCCAGATTTCAGGTTGAATTGATCAGAGTATTATGTGATAAATTTATTATAGGAGAGTTATGTATGATGATAAATTTTTTTTTTTTTAATGTTCATGGATTTAGAAAGACAGCGCAGATTGTGAAAAGTTTTAAATGTACACTTTCTTTCTGCAGAGCATTGCAGTGGGATCCAGGATGCCTGGGGCTTAGCACTAGAGTCCTATGGACTTCCTGTGGGACTATCAGTAAGACCACCATGAGTCCTCATTTATAGAGAAAAAGTATACATGCTGAGAAGTAGTCCTTTCCAATTTGTTGTTGTTGTTGTTCTACAATTCTGTGTTGTAAAGAACCAGGAAATTAATAATATGATTCTTGACTTCCAGTTCCTCACTTGTTAGTTGGGGCAATACCATTTCAACATGAGTAAGTTACAATAGAATTGACTAAGGACAAGAGTACTTAAAGCAATGCCACATTGAGGACATGAACTCAAACGAAAAACCAAAAAAAATATTGTGGCTCTGTGAATCCATTTGGGTTGCTGGAAGAAAATACCACCAACTGGGTGGCCTATCAACAACAGAAATTTATTTCTCACAGTTCTGGAAGCTGGGAAGTCCAAGATCAAGGCACTACTAGATTCAGTGTCTGATGAGGTCTCACTTCCCAGTTCATAGGTGGCTGTCAACCCTCTGAAACGTAATATGGTACAAGGGGCAAGGAACTCTCTGGGACCCCTTTTATAAGGATGCTGATCCCACTCATGAGGACTCTGCCATCATTATCTAACCACCTCTTGATGACCCCACCTCCACATACCATCACATTGGGGATTAAGTTTCAACATATGAATTTTGAGATGGACATGGACATTCAGTCTATTGCAGTAGCTCTTCTGAGCTGAGTCTTGTACTGGATGTTGGCAAATGTGAAGAATAAAGCTTGGGGGAATATAGTGGACTGTACAAGGTCATAATTTGAAAAGGCTCTTGACCGGAAAACTAACAACATGTAGGATACAGCTGGGTAAATGATTTCGAAAAGAGGGTCAGCCCAAAGGAATAAAAGGAATGAGGGGCAAGGTCTGATTAGGTTTTGTCCAGGGCACAAAGATGAGTGACTATAAATTCTGAGTTGGGGAAAAGTAACCTAATGAAAATGTTATTTGGCGAGACTGATGATCATACACAGGTTAGGAGAGAAATCTGACAACAGAAATGAAGACAGGAAGAAGGTTCAGTGGGAGCTGGGAGTGTGAGAGAAGGTGACCCTTAAGTCAGAGAAATCTTACTTTTAAGGCAGCAAATGCTTAGGATAAAGAGTGGGGCACAGGACTTCCTAGGTGGTGCAGTGGCAGAGAATCTGCCTGCCAATGCAGGGGACACGGGTTCGAGCCCTGCCCTGGGAAGATTCCACATGCCATGGAGCAACGAAGCCTGTGCGCCACAGCTATTGAGCCTGTGCTCTGGAGCCCGTGAGCCACAACTACTGAGCCCATGTGCTGCAACTATTGAAGCCCACACACCTAGGGCCCATGCTCCACAACAAGAGAAGCCACTACAATGAGGAGCCTGTGCACCACAAGGAAGAGGAGCCCCCACTCGCAGCAACTAGAGAAAGCCTGTGTGCAGCAACGAAGACCCAATGCAGCCAGTAAATACATAAAATAAATAAATTTATAAAAAAAAAAAAAAAGAGTGGGGCACAAAATATGATTCTTAGAGGATTTGGTACTTCAGAGAGGAAAAGGTCACCGAAGGATTAAAAACTGGTGAGTTGACACTAGATATACAGACGCTGATGAGAGAATTTGGGGACTGGGGTGCGCAGTAAGGAATTATAAGAGAAGCCAGCTGGGGGCAATCAGGTCTTAAGACAGGTAGTGATGGGAAGAGAAAAGGCTTCTGAAGATGAAAGGGAGGTCAGCTAACTAAGGTAGAAAGCAGAAGAAGTGACTGTTGGAAGATACAAAAGAGACTTTCCTAAGAATTAAGTTTATCAGTTCAGTAATATAATATAAAAAGGAATTCCACCGTTACGTCACTTTGTTGTTCAAATTGTGACAAATCAAAACTGTTAAGGCATAAGATGTGCTCTAAATGCAATTTACCCATTGAATTTTGTTTTGCTTTTTTTTTTAATTGAAGTATACTTATCTACAATGCTGTGTTAGTTTCACGTGTACAGCAAAAGTGATTCACATATATGCATATTCTATATATATATACACACACACATTCTTCTTTTTCATACTATTTTCCCTTATAGATTAATACAAGATATTGAGTAGAGTTTCCTGTGCTATATATAGTAGGTCCTTGTTGGTTATCTATTTTATATATAGCAGTATGTATATGTTAATCCCAAACTCCTGTATTATCCCCCTTTCTCCCTTACCCATTTAAGTTTTGTTTGCCAGCAGTGAAGCTGGGATGTGGGTTTGACTTTGGAGTGAAGAGAGAAGGAACAGATCAGTCATTTTTCAACATGAAGTTGAAAAGATTTCCATCTAACAAGAAAAAGTTCTTAATGGGCCTGATTTAGATTATGTGAGTGACTTCCTGAAGGTGGATTCAACTCAAGTATTTGAATAAGTTTACTCCTCCAGCAGTCCTGGGCACTGTTGGGTACAATAAAGGGGCAATTTACTAAAAGCATCTAAGCACTCTTCAGCACCTTAAAATTAAGCATGACAATTAATAATGATAATGGTGACAATAGCAGAGTAAACTGAAAGTATGGGAATGTTTCTGAACTGAAAACTAAGTAGAAGAAATTGTGTGATTTGGAATGCTCTTGAGGCCAACCAGAAGTCTTGTTCTGGAAAAGATCCAGAGAGGTTGTTAACACAAACTTAAAAAATAATTTAATGGGTTGATAGATTGGATGGAGGGATGGAAGGAAGGAAGAACGAGAAGCCATGTTCAGAGTTTTTTTTAATTAATTTTTTTTGGAGTATAGTTGATTTATGATGTGTTTCTGCTGTACAGCAAAGTGAATCTGCTGTACATTTACATATCTCCACTCTTTTTTAGATTCTATTCCCACATAGGCCATTACAGTGTATTGAGTAGAGTTCTCTGTGCTATACTGTAGGTCCTTATAAGTTAGCTATTTTATATATAGTAGTGTGTATATGTCAATCCCAATCTCCCAATTTATCCTTCCCCACCCTTTCCCCATGTTTAGAGTTTCTAATAACATCTATCTGAGAATGGGGGACACTCCCAGAATATCTGAGTGCTCTAGTGCCCTCGGAGGGCAGTAGAGACCTCAGTTGTCTTTTCTTACACTACATCTGAGAGTCAGCTACTTCTGGCAAGACTGAAAATCTGCAGAAAGACCAGATATTCTATGATATCACTCACTGATTAGTACTAATTTTCCCATATCATTTCTTGCTTATTTTGAGTGGCAAGGATAGCTATTGTGATGAAACAGAATTAGTAGGCTATTTTGTTCTCTTACAGAAAAGTAAGGCTCTAACTGTGAAAAAACTTCATATTGCAAATGAAAATTAGAAGCCATATATGTAATTTAATAAAACATGAGCTTTGAAGTTATACAATCCTAAATTTAAATTCCAGCTCTATCACTAGCTGAGTGACCTTAAACAACTTCCTTGTCCTCTCTGAGCCTAAAGATTGTCATATGTAAACTGGAAAACCAGGGCCTATGAAGTGAAATCCTGGCACAACCAATGGCAGTTCTTTCTTGCCAATCACCAGGCAAGTCAAGTACAAACCAAAATGAATGACCCATGCTGGCTTTCCTGTCCTTGAAAAGGACATAGTCCAGTGGGAAAATAGGAGTTGGAGCACAAAAGGCTATGACAAAATGTAAAAATTAGGCAAATATTGAAGGTGTTTTATTTCCAGCACGAAACTATGAAAAACTTTCAAAAAAATGATATCATTATTCATTCCTCACATAATAGACTTTCAACGTGTATGTTGTTGAATCATTTGCACATAAAACTTTACTTGAAATACATTATTAAAGAAGGGCAGCAATAAATTTATACAGAGAATTTTATTACTTTTTTAAAATCTGAGCATTTCCACTACATTATTTTTTTAAATGTATTTCAGGAACAGAGATAATGGTAAAATAATTAGGAAGTGATCAATTTTGAGTATTTATTATCTTTGTTTTTAAAATTATTGAAGTTTCATATTGTATAATAAGTTATAATAATAATTGTGTTTAACAGCTAGCTAGGAAAATTCCAGAAAATTTAGAAATCTGCTTTCATTAGCCAATACTCCAGCACAACAATGGATCTAGGGTACGTTCTCCAAGTCTGGACCTCAGTTTCCTTATGAAATAAGGGACCAAGACTAGACAGACTCTAAGATCACAACCAACCTTGACAGTCTATGAGGTCCTCAAAGATTTAAAGTCATGTGTGACTCCATCTTCCCAGCTGTGAGCACAGCTGGTGATGCAGCCCCTCAGGTCTGCTCTCATGGAGATTTCTGGTGCCAGATTCTCTCTCTAGCAGAACAAGTGACACCTGGTCAAGGGGACTTTTGAGTCAGGAATTCTAGTAACAGGTCATGTTCTCATCTGCATTACTACCAACTGCTGTTTTATTTTGTTAAGTGAACTAGGTGATGTTTGTCTAGAATCAAGCATATTTCCTAGTTTTACAACTTTAAGTTTGGGTGGTCTAAAAGGGACTAAGGAGGCTTTAAATATTCAGAAAATTAATGGAAACTGCTGCAAGAGGCTGAATTGGGTAATTAGTGATGAGAATTAGTGTCTAATGCATAAATGTATTCTTACTGGTCTGTGAATGAAGACTGATGTTGAGTATAACACAGCAGAATGAACTGATTCTTCTCAGATTTCAGCTTTTCCATCTATTATGTAAATATATACAATATATAACGTATTTTACTATGTGTATATATATGTATTTTCATATATATGAAAAACTGAACTGGATAGTCTCTAAGATCTATTCATTCTAAAATCCATCTATAACACCAAGGTTGTTTTGAAATTTTAGAGATTTGGAGATTTTTTAGGAGGACTGAAAGAACCTAAATGTGGACAGACTCCAATGATGACTTTCAGGAAAGAATGGAAAAAAAGAGAGGGATGCAGGCTGTCGTCAGATGTTTCCAGGTCACTTCTACAAAGAGTAGGGTCTTTCTTTCTTTTTCTTCCTTCCTTCCTTCCTTCCTTCCTTCCTTCCTTCCTTCCTTCCTTCCTTCCTTTCTTTCTTTCTTTCTTTCTTTCTTTCTTTCTTTCTTTCTTTCTTTCTTTCTTTCTTTCTTTCTTTCTTTCCTTCTTTCTCTTTCTCTTTCTCTCTCTTTCTTTCTCCCCTCCTCCCTTCCTCTCTTTCATTCTTTCTCCCCCCCTCCCTTCCTTCCTTCCCCATTCTTTCCCTTTTTTTTTCTTTTCCAGGAAAAACAAGCTGAAAAGAAAAAACAGGACTTAAGACTTCCTGTATTTGGGTGTGACTGGTTTGATAAAACTACTTTAATAGAGTGATTGATTGTTCTATGAGTGAATTGATACTGAAATTTACCCAAAGGCAAAATGTTGGAAAATAGGTTTGACTTAGCTCATTCTTTCTGCCCTATGACACCAGCTGATCACTTTCCTTCCTTACTCTCAAAAATGTTTTACATATTAATTCAGAAAAGAAAATCAATACTGGGTGTGCAAAGGAGAGACCTTGAAGATCCTCAAGCTTAGATCATTGATTTTTGTTTTTTTTAAACAGAACCCTTTCTTCAAATGAAATCTTACTCAGAGCCCTTAATATAAGTAAGACAGGAAAAACCAGACTTCATGGTGTTAAGGAGAGGGGGATGTCTGGAGATCTATCACTATGGCCATTTCTTTACATCTGATGAACACACTTAGGCACCTAGGGTTTCATGAAACACAATTTGATAACCACCAATCTGTCCCACAGCCCACCGCCATCTTGTGTAATAAAGCACTCTTGATGCTTGAAGCCCTGGGGGAGGAAGTTGCCCAGTTTGAGACAAAGGTGGTCTAGGAGAAAGTGAGATGTGATGGTGGCATTGTTTTGGTCCAAGGACACAGATACAGATGAAAGGTTTGAACTGGATTGAAATGAGGGATAATTCCAGCTTAATGTAATTACTTCTGTGTGACACTTTTGTAACTTTAGCAGACGTTTCAAATTCACTATTTAATTAGCTCAATTGAGTAAGTATTGCCTGGATATAAATTATATAGTCTTTGATCTAATAGAACCAGTATATTGATTGTGTAAGTGTGAAAATATATAATACATTTTCTATAAGTAAACCTTTCAAGTAAGTCTTTCAACCACCCTTTGAAGGAAGCATAGTTGAAAAAAATAAGGTACAAAAACCCTAAATAACTTGGCCATGGCATCATAGAATGTCAACAGTGAAACTGAGATTTGAACCCAAATCTGTCTCACTCCAGAGCCCACATTCCTTCCACTCTAACCTCAAGGAATCATCAAACTGCAAGAAATGCAGAGATGAGAGATATAGGCTTAGCCCTCAATTACTTAAAATCCTTTATAGTAATTGTTACACAAGCAAAAAGCTAGCATTGACAGGATGCAACAAGAGGCCAAGAAAATTTAAAGGAAAAAGATTATATTTCAAATAAGCAACAGGAAATACATTGTGGGCAGGAGAGCACTGAGGATTGGGCGGACATTTGAAAGCAGAGCAGATATCATGATCCTTATGTCACATTCAAGGAAACTGTAGCTCATAGAGCTGAGGGGTGTTTCCAATGTGTTACAGCTGGTTTGTGGTAACGTCAGAGATATAGGGAAGGTCTTTTAGAAGTCAGAGAGAAAGTAGGGGGAAAATATGAAACAAAGGAATAGCAGAGCAAGCACAAAAAGAAACCAGGACTTCCATGTAGAAATAGTGAAAGAAGTAGAAATACTAAGTGACTATGGAGCCAAAGGTATTTTTCTCTCCTCTGCTTTAGAGGAAAGTGACAGTGACTAACTTCCATCTAAGCTCCTTCTTTCTTTTTCTTTTTTTTTTATAAATTTATTTATTTATTTATTTATTTAATTGGCTGTGTTGGGTCTTTTTTGCTGTGCTTGGGCTTTCTTTTTAGTTGAGGTGAGTAGGGGCTATTCTTCATTGTGGTGTGCAGGCTCCTTCTCTTGTTGTGGAGCATGGGCTCTAGGCATGTAGGCTTCAGTAGTTGCAGCACATGAGCTCAGTAATTGTGGCTCACGGGTTCTAATGCGCAGGCTCAGTAGTTGTGGTGCACGGGCTTAGTTGCTCCGCAGCATGTGGGATCTTCCTGGAGCAGGGATCGAACCCGTGTCTCCTGCATTGGCAGGAGGATTCTCAACCACTGCACTACCTAGGAAGCCCCTCCCTCTTTCTTTTTGAATCATCCCCATGCTGCCTGTTATTTAAGATCTAGGTTATGTAAACTGTCAATCTCTTAGAAACTACACCTACATTTCTGCCAACTTTAAGGAAAAATGCTACTTTTTTATATGGAATGTCACACACTGAACCTCACTATTACTGAGAATCTACTTCACGTTGCTGAGTTTGCCTTCTGGTGCTCACCTGGCTGTGAGGCCAGCAGTCATAGTGTTAAGGTCTTTGGATGTTAGGGACATGCTTGTGGGCCCATGTACAAGCCATATGACAGTGTATTTACTTTTTGGAGTTTGAATAATTCATACATTTATTCACCTTCATTTTTGTCATTGGTTAGGAATTGTTTTTATTTTTATTTTCCCCGCTTCCTTCTCCTATTTTATTTGAAGAAAAAGTTTAATATAAATCAAACATATTCAAAAGTGCCATCCATGGGAGAAATCTTCTTAACTCAGTCAGTGTTAGATCTAGTAAATTTCACTTCCTTTCTACTCACTAGTTGGGAGTATGTAAACCAAATCTGGGTTCCAACTCCAAAAAAAGAAATGAAGAAAATTAACTTACCCTTTCAATGTAAATATATAGGATTCTCAGATGGTCTTCTAATTATAGACAGATTTTCTAGATGTGTCCATCAGGGACATCATAAACTCTGATAACCACCTCTTACTTCCATCTCCACCAGGTCAACTTTCTCACTCCTCATTGCACCTGTTCTGCGTAGGTTATTGTATCCACTGTCATGGATTTATTTTCACCCTATGAAGAGGATTTCTGTTTCTAAACTTCTGGCCCATTTCTATCTCCAGAGTTTAAAGTTATTCAGCTGTCTGCTTTACTTTTTATATATCCCATTTGTCCTTCAAACTTAACATGCTAAGATGGAACTCGTCATCTCTCCTTTCTTTCCAAGCTGGATCTTCCAACTGTATTTACTGATTTAGTTAGTGGAATCACCAACCACTTAGTCCAAGAAAGCTGGAAACATGAAGTCATCCTTGACTCTACCCTTCCTTCTTCTTCTATCAGTAACATAATGAACATCTGATTTAACCTTTTCACTGATAATTAAAAATGTCCCCATCTTCTCCATTCCCCTTCTATCATCTTATTGTCTTAACCTGGACTTGTGCAACAACCTTCTAAATTACTTTGCCATAAACCAGTAAGTTATAAATCCTTCCTCTGGATTTATTGATGTAGGACATATTCTGTGTCAATCTCATGCATCAGATCCTTTAATACTGTAGAGATGGACACCAACCTACATATGTGATAAAAAAAATATGGAAATAAATATACACACTTATACACTACAGTACAATAAAAGTGGGAATTTCTGAATAAGATCAGTAGATTATATCTATGTCAATATTCTGGTGATGATATTAAAGGATAATTTTGCAAGATGTTTCTTCCTGTTGCGGAAGACTGGATAACTTGTACATGGATAATCTCTTTACATTTTTATATAACTGCATGTGAATCTACAATTATTTCAAAATATAAAGTTCATTTAAAACATATTGTAAAAAATTCTTCAGTACTCACTAGGAGTATTGAAGTATTTAAGCTTTTTTAAAAACATGTCACATAAGTTTCTACTTCCCTCTCCAGCTGTATCTCCTGACATTCTTTGCCCCAGATTTTTACACTGTGCTGACAGTGCCACAGACTGCTCACTTTATACCATTAGTCCTTATCTGGCCTGATTTCATCTCATTTTTTAGGGCTCTTTCCTTGATCTAGCAGATGAGATGACTTATTTCATTGTTGTTCTTTTTTCTTTTTTTTATTAATTAATTAATTTATTTATTGGCTGCATTGGGTCTTCGTTGCTGCACATAGGCTTTCTCTAGTTGCCGCGAGTAGGGGCTACTCTTCTTTGCAGTTTGTGGGCTTCTCATTGCAGTGGCTTCTCTTGTTGTGGAGCACAGGTTCTGGGCACGCGGGCTTCAGTAGTTGCGGCACGTGGGCTCAATAGTTGTGGCTCGCGGGCTCTAGAACTCAGGCTCAATAGTTGTGGCTTAGTTGCTCTGCAGTACGTGGGATCTTCCTGAACCAGGGCTCGAATGCGTGTTCCCTGCATTGGCAGGCAGATTCTTAACCACTGCGCCAGCAGGGAAGTCCCTCATCATTGCTCTTTTATAGTATTACACTCACTTTTAATACATTTATTAACGATTTGTTTTCCTGCTTTATCTTCTCTACCAGGACCTTCTAGAGGGTGAGAAAGTCTTCTTCACTTTTTATCTCCAGCGCACATTATCTTGCTGGCAAACAATAGATGTCCTCTATGTATCTGACTTTAGTAAATGAATGTGCATCTCCATATAGCTTGAAAATCATCAACAATAAACCTAATGTTATTATCTTCTCTTATGTAACTAGACCAGAGTATTCATTTGCAAATTTTAGATGATTGACTATCCTAGTGCACTATTTATTTAACTCTTTATAATACTAACAGTAATGATTAAGAGCTTAGCTAATTTCATCCTGGAGTAAAATTAGTCTCCTGACAATCACAGTGAAACACATACTAAGGTGAGATATGCAGATAAGAATGCAGCTTTGGAACAGGCATCACCTAAGAAAGCTGATGTTTCCCTTCACATGTATAGGGATCAAGGTTAATTTTTTTTTTTTAAGTAAAGGCAAACTTGAGGACCCTACAACAAAATGAAGCAAATAGAGTTACCATTCATTTGCAGTGTATTCAGATGTTTGCGTATCCCTTGGTCTGACATAGAATTATACACTCCAATTAAAAACCACCCACACACACATTAAGATATGTACCTGGTGATTAAAAAAAGAAATCTGGATCCAGAGGTTTGAGTTTATCGTCCCTGGGCCTGATGCTAAGATGGTAGTTATGAGAGAGGTGATTATGCTGAGGCTGAAATGTAAGTTTTCTGAACTCATGTTCATTTTCTGATTTTACTTTTTACCTGCTGGAGGCCAAATGGGCAGATAACCAGTTGAGACATTTATGAAATGAGTTTAATAATAGGTCAGACTCACTGTCAGACTTAATGAGGGAATGTTTATTTTCTTTTTGAAATCTGCAGAACATACATGTGGGCTAGTGGAGGTGCAGAGTGTAACAACATTACTAGATAAGAAACAAGAACTTTGAAAGAAGACTTGATTGCCTGATTTTATGGCAAAATGGGATTCTTGCCACTGCCTAAAGAAATGCCAGTTGTGTAACTTGTAAAATTTTCTGTGTATCCCTGCATGATTTTGAAGATTCACTTGATTTTTTTGATTGTCTATGCTTTAATTTTAATATACAGTTTTATAAATATAGAAACTATAATCCTAGTTTCATTTTTGTCCTTTTAAGGTTCGTAGAAACCCCAGCCCACTTCTCTTGGAAAGAAAGCTATTACCGATCCACTATGTCCCAGAGCACGCAGACAAGCGAATTCCTCAGTCCAGAGGTTTTCCAGCACATCTGGGATTTTCTGGAACAGTAAGTATCAAATAAGCAAATAACTGTTGAGCTATTATAAATAGGTAATTGTGGATGGTCAAAGTATTGCTTACTAGGGCATGTTTCTAGAATCAATGAAAATCAGTTAATATTGTTGGGAAAAATTATTCTTTGCAATAGTATCTCTGCGTTCAAACTTCAGTAGGAATTTGTTCAGTTCCAAGCATCAAAAGATCATTATTGTTCCAAGGTGGTATAGTTTTAGAGAATCAGAAGGGCTCTCCTACCTAACCCAAAATAACTTCCCCAATGACTCTCTGATACTTAAATTTGTTCCTTTGGCTTAAAGCCTCTCATTTACTATTATGTTGTACATACCCTCTGAGAAAGTGAAACACTAAATTTTGTTGGTCTTTATGCCTTGCTAGGAAAAGAGTATTATCTCCTTCTTAAGATCAGGTTTGGATACGGGAGGAAATTAAGGGAAAGATGAAACAATATCAGAGCATTGGGGACCCAAAGGGTTAGGGTATGTCCCTGATGCTTTCCTTCTGTTCTGTGTTCCACCTAACAATTCTTCAAAAAGGGCAAGGATCATGATTCCCATTTTACAAATAGGGCTTAGATTTGGAGTGCCAGCCATTTCAAATCTGGTAAGTGGTTGAGCCAGGATTCAATCCTAGGGTTTCTGACTCCAAACAAGGAGGCTTGCTAACTTTAAAGCAAAAAGGGCTCATTGTTACCAATGGAATGAGTGTGTTTTAGTCCCTTTCCACACCTAACACACTTTCGTTTTCCTTTATGGTAGGCCCATCTGTTCCGTTCAGCCCATTGACTTGAACTTTGTGGATGAACCATCAGAAAATGGTGCAACAAACAAGATCGAGATTAGCATGGACTGTATTCGCATGCAGGACTCGGACCTGAGTGACCCCATGTGGGTGAGTGGCATGGGCTTCCCCTTTACCTCTGTGGGCCATGCTCTCCACATCTTTGTTATACCTGTCTCTTTCATGACATGTGAAAAGGCAGGTGGCTCTGAACGGGCAGGGCCATTGGAAAGCGAGTCAATGTGGTCAGCAGAGAACTAGTTAGGAACTGTGGACTCTGGGTCTGCCTCAACTTTTCATGATGCATATGTTTTCATTGGTGCTGGGAAGGGGCTTGGAAATAGTTCCCTGCATTCTTTATCTAAAGTGTTCCTCATGTCTAGCCCAACTTAGAGCAGATGGTACCAGCCCAATGTTTCACAGCTGGTGGAGACAATGAGAACCAAAGTTGAGATCTGAATTGTATCCAAAGCACTTTCCACTATGACAAACTGCCTCTCTCATAGAATTATCCTTCTTTAATGAAGGAGGATGAAGCAAATCCTACACAAACACACAGATTCAAGTACCTGATAACAGAGTAAGAGGAAAGAAACTAACTAATATGTAAAATAGGCTCTTTTTTTTGGGGGGGGGGCTTTACCACTGAGTCACTCGTGACCTTAGACCTCAGTTTTTCCTCTATAAAATGTCAAGAACTTACATGCACACACCTCCCAGGCAGCTAAGGAGTGTATGGGCTAAGGATAGTAAAACATTTTTCTGAGGTGTTTAGATGAAATTTCTTGTATTTGCGTAGTTCATTATGGTAACTGGTGGCTTTTCTTTTGTTTTCTTCTCTTTTTATTTTCTTAAGTCATTCATTCACCACACAAGCCCTACTGCTTTTTCTGTAAAAAGCAATTAATAAAATAAAATAAAATGTAGAAAAATAGAAACAAAAAGAGCTAGAAAGAGGGTGGGTGTTACAGAGAGTGTCTGCTGATGTGATTAAAGAAAGTGCTTTATAAAGCTCTTTGCCTTTCTTTTATTTTGGTGGGGGGGGGGGGGAGGAAGGGTACCAAATTACTTTATTTGAAGGAATGATACAGATGAAAGATGTTTTAGTATGCCTTGCATTTCTGGTCTGATGTAAGGTTTTACTGGAATTTTCACTATATACTTTTTGATATAGATTGTACTTTTTAATATTGGGAGAAGGGGAAGTGGGGAAAGAGGAGAGGAAACAACCAAAAATAAAAAGTTGTAACTCTGCAGATACACTGATATTTTGTCACCAAGCTGATAAGTGAAAAATACATTTCTTCATTGACCCCTTCCATCTTAATATGAACACAGTTCTCAATTATCCTTGAGCTAGCGGAAGGAAACTGACAGATAAATCCAAGGGGCACATAATTCAAGGCCTTGGCATGTATGATAATTAAATATAAATATTTATAAATATATAAATTCTGATTTGACAGTGACTTAGAGATGAGGATATCCCCAATTCATTTAACAATATCACCTCTTAAGCTAACAGTCTTGCCTAGGCTGGTGCTACCTATCTTTTTATATTCTTTCCAGGCAGGGATTTTCTGTTTCTCCTAAAAACAAACTGAAGTTATGTAGTTTAAAATGCAGAATCAAGCCTTTTCATTTATATAGTTCCTATTACCATTATCTTTTCACATACTGAAGCATGTGGTTTCCTAATGTGGCATGCTATTTCTTCTTTGTTTCATTAGACATTTTCTCCTTGAGAGCATCTCAGTTTTTGGTCTCTTGTTTAGCCAATTCCTGTTCATCCCTCAACACCAAGCTTGCCCTACCTTCTCTAGGAAAATATTCTATATCATGGTTCTCTGCCATTCAGAATTAGAAACTATTCCTCTGAAGCAACCTAGGTATATTTTTAGTCATATTACTTATTATACAATATCATAGTTGCTTCTTTCTCTATCTCTAAAGGATCTAGGAACCATATTTTGTCATGCCCAGTGTTTGTTGCCATGTTTGGCCTGTACTAGGTCCTCAGGAATTTTTCAAGTCATTAGAAATGAGACTTGGGAGTTATCTAAAAAGTCAAAATGTTCTCTTTAAGATGGCCCTATCTAACAGAATCTTTTCTTCAGTGATGGAAATGTCCTGTATTCCTATTGTTCAGTACAGTAGCCACTAGCCAAAGGGTCTTTTGGGCATCTGAAATGCGGCTTGTGCAAATGCGGCACTTAATTGTAAATTTAGTTAATTTAATTTAAATTGTTGCTTGTGGCTAGTTGGTAATGTATTGGGTAGCACAGCTCTAGAGTATCACCCTCACAGCAGCAAGACTTCCTGTCCTGTCTTCCTCTCTTATTCCTTCCCTTTTGATTACAGTGAGTCAGTATAAAATGTGTTATGCTTTTTCTTTACCTCCATTGTTTCCCCAGCTCTGTTTGAAAGCACCCAGATTTGCCATTTGAGTTCTAAAACTTCAGTCATTTAAGGTTCAATTTGGTGCTTTTGCAAAATAGCTAAAGGAAACTTTGGAGAAAATCTAGTGATGTATCTGAGAGTCAGATAAGTTATACAATAATCTTAGAAGAGGGTAAGAATGAAGGAGAGAAAGCCGAGAAAATGCATGGACATGTTACTCTTGTGATAAGTATTTTGTTTAGCTAAAAATGCACTGCCTTATGTTTTTTAGGTTATTATTATTAAAAAATATTTAAGAGGATTATTCATTGGTGTTCAAATGTTTTTCCTGAGCATTGGCTATGAATATATACACTTGATGTTGATTCCTTTGAAACTGATTTTTACTAATGCTTATAAGAGGGGTGGCCTGATTGAAACTGAGAGTATTCAATTTGAAATTGATCTAAATTTTCCCCTTAGATGCCTGAATTACAAATTTTCAAAACTGTGGCTTTCTTAGGCTTCAATATTAAATGATGATGAACACATCCGATATTTTACTTAATCTTTCCTGGAACTTTATGAGGTAGAAATTATTGTCCTTGTTTTATAAATTGATAAATCAAAGGAAAAAGTGATTAAAAAACTTTTCTGGGATATGTAGTCAACAATAGTGTCAGTATTTTGCCTACATTATTGGACACAATCTTTCCTCGATCTTTCTCCAAGAT
Organism: Hippopotamus amphibius kiboko; assembly: GCF_030028045.1. Taxonomy (NCBI): domain Eukaryota; kingdom Metazoa; phylum Chordata; class Mammalia; order Artiodactyla; family Hippopotamidae; genus Hippopotamus; species Hippopotamus amphibius. The sequence goes on from NC_080191.1 coordinate 164,333,749, forward strand.
ATTGTATTTGAAAGGAGCTTGACCTCTATTTCTTCTTAAGTACCTCTTTTTCTATGAAATTGAGGTTTACCTACGTAGGGAAACCTCCACTCCTCTGTCATGAGATAGTCATACCACAGAGTCTCCACACCTTTCCTTCCTCTGGAGAGGCACAGGACACCACTGCTAACTAGGAATGATGAAACAGAGTTCTTCCTTCACTTCTAGCAACTTGGAACTTGAAATTGTATGTCAGATCGACGGTAGTAGAAGTCAGGAAATAAGAGCAGGATAGAAATATTTACAAGGAGCAAGGGATTGAAGTGATTCAGGAAAAGCTGGAAAACAAAATGAAATGGAGTTTCTCCAGCAGGGGAAACAAAATAAGTCACTTGGGAACAACTGCATTGAAAGGAAGGTACAAGTGAAGTGAGATTGAACTTAAAAAATAAACAAACTTGCCTATCTGTGGCTGGTCTGTTTTCATCTCCAAAGAACTGAGATGTTGCTATTAAAGCATCGTTCTATATGAATCCTAGTCTTAGGACCATTCTGACATCCTCATAGATGTCCGTGTGAGGAGGCCACGTGCATGGGACTAGATAACAACGATAGGCCTCAGCAACAGGGATGGCAATACGGTGAACTAGCTCAGGGTGTAATAACTGATGTTCTGGTTTGGAAAGTAAGAACTAGGATCCTCCGAGATTCCTAGTCCTTCTAAACTTAGAGCTACTCCAACTGCTGTGAGGGTCTTTTCTTCCATTAATTCTTAGCATATTTTCACTTTTCTGTGTGTAGGTTAATAGCTAAATAGTTCCAAAATTCTGCACATAAATTACTTTTCTCTTGCATATAAAAAAAAAAAAATTTGGGATCCCCGCCAAGCATCTTCTCACTATGTTAGAAATATGAATCTGTGGACATGAAATGACTTGTCAGATTATTAAGGACAAAAATCTTGAAATCGAGAATGTCATCCCATTTTTACTGATTTTTGAAACAATCTTCACGTTAAAACTAGTCATGAAGTGGAGTCATAATGTTTTGCCCTCATTATGAACAAAGGGAATTTGAATTTCAGAGAATGTGTATGCCTTCTTCATTAGGGTGATTTTAGTTTGTGTCAATGAAGAATGAACTACCTTGGATTAGCAAATGAAAGCAAACAAGATTTCTCAGAAAAAGTTATAATTTAGGCCATGTTTCGAAGATCCTTATTGGTTCTTGATTCTGTTGTCTACTGTATTACTTTATATCTCAGATTTGCCTTATTTATAAACTGTGTAAGCATGCCTGTCATGTCCTTAAGAGGTGGATAATGATATTAACACTTAAATGTTTTGCTGGAATGACGGATGGAAACTACATAACACTTACTTTTGCATTTCTTTATTCTTTGTACTTTGAAGGAAGCCCTATTTAGTTGAATTGGATTTTTCCCTAGGGATTTTAGCAGTAATTATCTAAAACTATCCATTTTTATAAATTATTATTGTGGCACCCAGTTATAAATGAAGAGTCTTCAGCCATACATACCAAAAAGCAGAGAGTGTTTTTGTATTTGGAAAGGCTTAGGTCACAGCGCCTAAAATAATACCCTATATGACCCAAGATTATATAAGATTTCAAGTAGACTGGATAGACTAGATCTAGCCACGAGCATTTCTTTAGAACTTACTTTTCTGCATGTTGTGTTCTTTGTGATAAAGATGAACAAGTCATGGTCTCTAGCCTTAAGAAGACCATAATATAGCACAAAGTCAAGTTTGCATACGATTACTTTTGAGAAGTACTCTGTTGTATGTATTGTTCTTAAAGGTGCATAAACAAGAAATGGTTTATTGTGCCTGAGAAAGACTGCCAATATGTTACAGAGAAGGTGGTTTTTATTTAGGCTTTGAAATATGGGTCAAATTGATCAAGAAGGGGAAAGCAAAGAGTAGTTCAAGTTTGGACAACCATTATGAAAGTAATTTATTTAAAAAACTAATGTGAGGCTCACAAGTTTCAAAAGACAAGACTGAAAAATTTGGGTAAAGGACTATTTATATAGAAAAGAAAGAGAATATAAATTAAAAAAAATGATAACACATGACAAAGGTTTAATTGCCTGAATAAACTAAGTACTTAAAAATTGGGAATTCCCTGGCAGTCCAATGGTTAGGACTCCGTACTTCCACTGCAGGGGGCATGGGTTCAATCTCTTGTCAGGGAACTAATACCCTGCAAGATGCTCAGCCTTGCCCAAAAAAAAAAAAAAAAAATTAATAAGAGAAAGGTGAATCTCCCACTTTGGCAAAGACTATAAGTAATTCATAGATGTTTAACATATATAAAATGTTCAACTTCTCTAATAATAAAAAAATTGTGAATTGAAACAATGAGATTATTTATCATCTCTTTGATCAGCAAAGATTTAAATGATTGATAATATCCAGTACTGGTGAGACTGTTGGGAAACAGTCAATCTTTTTACTTCTGGTAGGACTATAAATTGGTATATTTGGAGGGGAATTTGCGCATTCTCATTTACTCAATCTTAAATGTACTTACCCTTTTGTTTGTAAGTGCCCTTTTAAGAAATTTTTTCCAGTAAACAATTAAAAATATATAAATAAGTATACACACACACACACATACATGAAATCTTCATAGCAGCATTGTTTACAATATCCAAAATGATATGACCAGATAGAATTCTATAGACTTTAAAGTTTTGGGGGACTTCCCTGGCAGTCCAGTGGTTAAGACTCTGCACTTTCACTGCAGGGGTCGCATGTTCAATCCCTTCCTCATCAGGGAACTAATATCCCACATGCTGTGCAGCTTGGCCAAAAAAAAGTTTTTGGATTGTGATAGATAATAAACTACAGTTTAAAGAAAATGAAGGTTAAGCCCACCATCGAGTCATGGTGTTAGTAGTTATGATGGGTGGTCATTTTCATCTTGGCAGTCCTATTGTTCATGAGCCTCAGTGTGATTTCTGTATTTGTGCTTTGTGTGAGGCATCCTTTATATTCTGAGAAAGACTATGTAGAATTGATATATTACTTCTTGTTAAATGTTTGGTACAATTTGCTAGTCAAACCATCTGGGCCTGAATATTTCTTTTGAGGGAGTTCTTTAGTTATAAATTTAGTGTCTTTAATAGTTACAGGACTATTGAGATGATCTATTTGATCTTGGGTAAGTTTTTGTAAATTGTGGGTTTGGGGGAACTGGTTAAATTTATCAACGTTTTGGAATTTATGTATGTAGAATTGTTTGGTGTATTCCCTTATTATCCTTTTAATGTCTGGGGCATCTGTAATATCCTCCTGTTTCATTTCTAATATTGATAACTTGTGTCCTCTGTTTCTCTGTCAGTCTTGCTAGAGATTTATCAGTTGCATCTATCTTTTAAAGAACCAGCTCAGCTTTTGGATTTTACAGTTATTCTGTTTTGTCTTTATGTTTTTAACTTCATTATTTCTGGTCTTTTTTTATTTCCTCTTGTTTGCTTCTTCGGGTTTATTTTACTCATTTTTTAAGTTGTTTCAATGGAATGTTTATATTATTGAGTTGAGATCTTTATTCTCTTCTAATGTTAGTATTTACTTTTATAAAATTTCCATTAAACACTGCTTTAGCTGCATCCCATAAATTTTGATATGTTGCATTTTCACTTTTGTTCACTCTAAAATATTTTCTAATTTCTCTTAAGATTTTTTCTTTGACCTATGTGTATTTACAAGCATGTTGCTTAGTATCCAAGCACTTAGATAGTTTATTTCTCCATTACTGACTTCTACTTTAATTTCATTATGATTAGAAAACATACTTTATATGATTTCAATTTTTTTTAATTTGTTATGCTTTGTTTCATGAGTCAAATATGATTTTACTTTGGTGAACTTCCATGGGCTCGAGAAGATTGTGTATTTTGTTTTTGCTGGGTGCAATGTTTTAGAAATGTCAACTATATCCAGCTGGTTTACAGTGTTATGCAGTTCTATATTCTAGCTTATTTTCTGTCTACTATTTCTATTGATAACTGAGAGAAGAGTATTGAAGTCTTCAACTCTACTTCTGGATTTGTCTCTCCTTTCAAATATGTCACCTTTTGCTTCATGTTTTTGAAAGTTTTTTTTAGGTGCATCATATTTAAGTTTGTTATATCTTCTTTCTATCATTATATAATATTTCTCTTTATTCTTGGTAGTGTGTTTGGCTCTGAAGTCTACTTTGTATTTATTTATATTAATATAGCTATTTTAACTTTCTTTTGATTAACGTTTGCATGGTAAAATTTTCTCTATCCTTTTACTTTTAATCTGTATTTATCATTATATTTGAACTGAGTTTCTTCCCAACATTAGTTGTATCATTTTTTAACCATTCTGACAATCTGTCTTTCAATTGATTTATTTACATCATTTACATTTAATGCAATTATTGATACGGATTTTTTTGACCTACCACTTGTTTTTTAATTTATTTTGCCCTTCTTCTGTTTTGCTTTTTTCTGCTGCCATTTAGATTATTTGACCTATTTTTAGTATTTGATTTTAATTTCTCTTTTGGTTCTGACTATATCTCTTTGAATAGTTTTTAGTGACTGCTCTACAGATTGAAATATTCATAATTTTTCACAGTTTATTGAGAATTAATATTTTATCACTTCAAACAGAATGCAGAAAACTTACTGCAACATTGATTTCATAGCCCTTCCCATGATGTTGTAGTTGTCATATATATTACACCTATGTACATTGAATGCTACCTCAGACAGCGGATAATTTTTACTTTCAACTGTCAAATGCATGTTAAAGAACTCAAGAGAATAGTCTATTTTATTGAACATGATATTTATCATTGATATTGTTCTTCCTTTGTAACAAAGTTACAGTTCTGACTGGATAGTATCAGAAAAAATAGGGAATTCCATGCACCCTTTTGTTCATCAGAATGAATTTTTTTCAAAGAAAAAACAAACGCTTGTATTTTTTAAGCAGGATCATAAACCACAGCAAAGCTTTAATTTGATGAATTTTTATTGATCAAAATTTATAAACATTCCCTCCATACCTCTCTCATTGTTTACTCTCTTCCTGGTTCTACACACACACACACACACACACACACACACACACACACATTAACTCACATATACCTCAAGTTGAACATCTATAGATATTTTCTGACATTATAGAATTGTATCAAAATAGTTTTTTGTATGCCAATTGTTTTGTCTTCATTTAATAAATTCATTATCTATGGCACACATATATATGGCACATACTCTGTGAACAAAGTGTTTTTAAGTAAGTCACTGCAGTCAAACTGCAAGGGACTGGGTAACAGCATTGATACATGAGTCACACAAACATTCTAAATCTTCCTCCCTGCATGTCTTCTCTTGGCTCAAAAAGTGGAAAGGCTATGTCATACCAATAGCAATAATTTTCTGTGTCTTGGTCTCTTAGGCACCAGAAAAACACATTGTTACCCAACTCTAAGTCTGACACTGATATCAAGAGCTGACATCAAGCTCTCTATTTTCCTTTTATTCTCTTCCTACCATCCTCCTTTTGTTACTTCTGTACATTCCCTTGCTCCTTTCCAAGTTTCTTGCTTCTTACCATTTCTGCCACCCCCTTTTCTGGTCTTCCAGAAAACCACTAGAGTTTAGTGCAGACAGATTTGATCAATAGCTTTTTTTTTTTTCACTTTGATGACTGACTACCTGATATTTAAAATAGGGCCTTACAATTTATTACTTACTTTAGAATTATGGCATGAGATTTATAGTCAGACATGCTAGAGTTGGAATTCTGTCTTTACCAATTTTAGCTGTGTGAACTTGGTAATCTCTATGAGTCTCTCCTTCCTCTTTTGTATGGATGGACATAATATCTATCATCAGCCTTAAGAATTGTGATTTTTTTTTCCATTATCTGATTTGTTTTCATTCAAATTTCCTGGCATATAAATATACAATTAAAATTATTATTTTTGTTATTACTTGTCTGTCTATCCTGATTTTCATAACAACTCGTGAGATAGGTGAATATGCATTACATTTTATAATAAAATATAAATTAAAAACTGCCCTGATTACTAAAGCAATGCACACGTATTAAAAAGAATTTTAGAATTATCAAAAGCATATAGAATCCCTACCTAATGATAACAATAAAAATTTTAGTTTTTTTCTAGTTTTCCTACAAGAAATAGATTTTATAAGGCATATTTGGATCATGTCATATAGAAATTTTGTAATCTGCTTCTTTTTCTTTGCATTCTGTGGTGAACATTTTTTTCTTATGTACTAATCTTCAAAACAACATTAATCACTATTATATATCATTTCATAGGTATGTAAAGATTAATTTATCTGTTTTTCTACTCAAATTTTTTTTTATTGGAGTATAATTGCTCTACAATGTTGTGTTAGCCTTCTCTGCACAACAAAGTGAACCACCCACACATATACATACACAGCCTCCTGCTTGGACCTACGCCCCCCCCCCCCACCTGTATTCCACCCGGCTAGGTCATCACAGAGCACTGAATCTAGCTCCATGTGCTATACAGCAGATTCCCACTAGCTATCTATTTTACACATCATAGTGTATTTATGTCAAACTAAAGAAGAACATCTATATGCAAAATGCTTTTTACTCTAGCTGCTTAGAAGTATAATTATTGAGTGAAATGTATAAACACCAGTGTTATGGATACATGTTATCAAATTTCTTCTCATGAGTTTTTTTTTTCCAATTTACACTCATACAACTGTGCAAAAGTGTCTATAAAATGGAAATCAACTTTGCTTATACAATCTCTTCTCTAAATAATACAAATATGTCAAAGTGACTAAAGGAATTTCCAGCCATTTGCAATTGAAAATGAAATAATCCCTCCTGATACATTTTTAAGTGTCAAAGGGAATGCTGGTTTTGCTTAAGATGAGTAAGACATCTTAGAGAATAGAGCGTCTGTGAGTGGGGTGCATAGGTCTAATTGGAATAAGAAACAGGAAAGAGATGGTAAAAGAGGGATATACAAAGTATATTTCCAAGATTTCCCTTAGGATTAGCCCGGTACATGGGAATGGGAATATTTCCTCCTTAGCCATCCAGCTCTTCTTAACCCTTGCTTTTAGTATCCCTAGCATTCCTACCCCTTGGCTAATACCATTAAAACAATCATCAACCCTAACCCTAATTTTTGCCATATAAGATTTTATGTATTGGTTCTATTGACCCAAATGAAACAAACAAGAACATATATTCCGTATAGCAAAAGCACTTTAATTTTTGGAATATGGGTTTGCAGTTACTTATGTTGCTTATAAGGTGGCTCAATATGCACTCAGTTTAGACTAAGTTCAGGTATCCCCAGAAGAGCAGACTGTTTTTCCGTGCTCTTCTTTGTACAGCGTATCCAATCGGAAGGCACCACTTTGTTCAAGAGTGCCAAGCCAGGGACTTTACCTTAAACCCAAGTATGCATTTCAAACCTTGAACAAACAGTCTGCTTAATAAAATAAGGGAAAGGGTTTTCTTTTTCTCTCTTCTCTAGAAATTCACAAACATCACTTGACAGGTGACAACTCCTCCCTTACAAAAGGGGCTGTTTGCTTTTTGCTTTGGTGTTTGGGTAAACTGCTGCACGCACTGGCAGAGAATTTATTGCCTAGGGGAAGGTGTTTGCAGTCGCTGTGTTTAATCTGAAAAGAAACCCTTTTCCTTCTATCCCCTCCCTTGGTTTTGGAGGAGGGAGAGCTGGAAATGATAGCCCGGGGGGAAATAGTTCCCCTAACACCTGTCTTTGGTGTAACCTCAGCAATGTTACTTAAGACACTGTGCTCAGTGTATATGCATTCAGAATGACAAAGTTGAAGAGGGCAGATAAACAAAAAGGGATTTCAGCAGAAATACTGGAGCTGATTCTGACCTTACATCCTCTTAAAAACCAATCAGGTTGAAATCCTAGCATTCTGGCTTAAAGAGAATATGATTTGTTTGAAGTAATACTCATACTATTAGTCATCTGTCCTTCCTTTGGTCACCAGTTTATCTAATATAGTTTTAATCTATAAAACTTGAAACAATCTAGAATATTAGACTTATTTATGAACTATAGACATGATCTATAGCCCAGCCTTCCTTTAATAGATGGGAAAACCAAGATCCAGGTTGATTACTGTTGGCTCCTCTGACATTTCCAGTCAAGTTTGTGGGAGAGTCAGGGCTGACCCAGCTTTCTGGTTTTTCTAAGTCTGCCTCTCCATCTACTATTAGAGATATGTGAGGAGTTCAAACACTGGAGGTAGATGGCTGCCTGCATTTGAATCCAGCTCTGATCTTCACTAAATTCTGATATGTTTCTGAGCCTTAACTTCCCCACATGCAAAATGAAGGTGATGCTATTGGTGACGTACCATAGAAAAGCTGTTTAGAGAATTGAGAGGAGACATGTAAAGCAGTCAGCACAATACCTTGTGTGGCCAGTTTTCAGTGGTGACGGTTGTTACTGTGACTCTTTAGAACATGATAATCTGGAAACCAGAAATGATACATCTTAAGTAGAGCAATTACCGATGCAGGGGAAAAAATGAGACTTGCTTAGATTTGTATTTATGTATTTTCATAAAAAGAAGGTAATATTTGAAGATATGCTAGCATGCTGTAAAATCTGTCTAGCCCATCCTTTCCCATTGGAAACTACATAGGGTTGAGTTTTCTTCAAGTTAAAATCAAATTTTGAAGCATATTTTTTTTTAAAGCCAAAGAATTCAAAGAAAACATTTTCACTTTAATTATTAAATATTATTTCATTTTAATTATTTTGCTGTCATTCAGTAATCTTAAGATACTAATTGAGAGCATGCACTTTGGACATACCTGGGTTTGAATCTTAGTGTGATGATGAAGCTGGAGCTGCAGGGACTCCTAGACATTTTAGTTCAGTGGGTCTCCAAGTGTGGTCTCAGGCCAGCAGCATCAACATTACTTAAGAACTTGTTAAGAAATGCAAAATCTTGGGTTCCACTCCAGATCTGTTAAATCAAAAACTAGGAAAGGGAAAGCAACAATTTTTCAATAAGCCCTCCAGTTGATTCTGCTGGTTGAGAAGCACTGGTGCAATTCAGTGATTTAACATACATATTTTTATAGGTGGGGAAAGTTAGGCTCTGAGTGGAGAGTGACTTACCCAAGGGGACACAGCCATAATGACAGAGGAAAAAGTTTCTAAGCCAGTCTCTACTTTAAAATAGATATTTCTAGCTGTGATTCATCTTAAAACATGTAGAAAGCTCTGCTGGGTTTTATCATTTGAAAAATAAAATGGTAGAAAGTAATACTTTAGAAGTTAAGTAGATATATTTATTAACTGGTTGGCTACACGTCTTTATTAGTAAGAGATTCAACAAGATTTACTGATTATTTACTAAGTTCAAGATATTCTGCCATAGGTACAGATTAATAAAAGAGCTGGGGGAGAAAAAAGAGCTAAGTCTATCACTACCTATAACATAGAGTTGATGAGGGAGACAAATATGATATTAATGAACTAGATTATAAATTATCTGAATGATCATACCTATTGAGGGATAAACAGAAAAGACATTGAACACCAGACCAAAGCTTAGTCATCAGCGATGACTTCTGGGCTGTGCAACTTCAGGGGCAATATTCACATCACGCTCTATGTGAAGTATCACTCTCAGGCCTTAAGCAGCTCAGTGGTTCTGCCATCTAGTTAACATTTGGTGTTTGCTACTGAGACAATCTGGGGAATTAATGAATAAACAAAGAGCACATTCTTATCCTCCAAACCTCCCAGTTTATTATGGGACAGGAGACACATGCAGACAAATCTTATCAAGGCAAAAAATAAGTACCAGAGGAGAGTATAGATAAACTTCAGCAGGAATTCTGATCATCATTTCTACTTGAAAGCTCAGGAAATATATTGGCCATATGAAAGAGAAGGGAAAGAAATTATTCTAGGCAAAGAGAACCATTCACGTTAGTTCAGTTAAAGGCTTAAGTGTGGGAAACATTCAATGTAAGGGAATAGGAAATTGTGATGCTTAGAAAGAACACTTGCCCCACTTGGTGCAATAAAAATTACTATTTTGTGAAATTTCCTGGACCCACAGAATACATGTATCTGCTATCAGTTTGGGACCCCTTGACTTATATGTAGACATGAGTTTGGTAAATTGTATCATGGGAGGAGGGTCAGTTTGGTTTGGCTGAAACCCAACAAGCAAGAGAAGAAATATGGGAACAGACAAATAGTTGAGTTGGGGTCACTTCAAGGAAAATTGCAGTACATTCTAACCTGGTGGCCTTGATGAACTTCTTTTAAGGTGGGTTAGTGGAGGATGGGTGGCTGGAGTCACAGAGGAGCCCACACACACACACACACACACACACACACACACACACACACACACACACACACACACACACACACACACCCCCACATGATCTCAGGCTCTGCCGTGCTGTGGGCTTATTGTGAAGAGAAGTGACTGTGTTGGGCTTATGATTAAGTCTCTCTGCATGACTGATTTTTTCAGATAAGGACTTGTTCACTGTCTAGTTTTTCTTCTCCAACATTTATTCAGAATATACCAAGGGCAAGTTCTTGGAGTAGGAATGGAGATGAAAATGAGAGTCCCTTCACTTTACAACCTAATGAGAGATAAAGGTGCATATCCCACTGATTAAAAAGCAAAAATCCTGTTGACAAAATGTTGGACTACAGATATAAAACAAAGCTGATAAAACCTTAGCTGAATTAATAATTTTTAATTAGAAAGAGTATGGGACTCCTCGTTTGATAAAAGGTAAAATGTGTGTGTATGTGAGAGAGAGAAGAGAAAGGGACTTATTTTGTGCAGTATAACCCTCTCTCTTCCTTTGTGGATATAGGTTAGCTGAATGGAGAGGTATATTGTCTACAGTGATGTGAGCTTACTTTTTGTCTCTTTTGTCTATCCAAGTTATTCTTTGTGTTTAGGAAAGACATATAATTCACCTATAGATTAAAAAAAAAACAACAACAACAGTTCTTACTTCATTGTGTTTACTTACCATCCTCCCAAGAAGCTGAGAGCTCTTAATGGATATTATTCAAGCCATTTCCCACCACACCCTCCTAAAGAGGTAGAAAATGAGCAAGGATTTTTCCCATTTCAATTTTGTACCTCTGTAGTTCAGAGTGGTGAATCAGAGGCTCATGTAGAAATAAAATCCATATGATTTGTCTTGGAATTGGGGTATGCTTTGTTCCCATGAGTGTACCTACCTGCTTTTTTTCAAATGAGAGCTAGGTGGCCCTATAAAATATGGCTTTAAAAAATAGCTCTCTCTTTCAGAGAGGTTGAATGGAGTATCAAGATAATTTTTCTACAACCTGAAACTTTAGTGGAGCATTACGGATTTAGTGATGTTGGCTTCCCTAGATGAAGGGGATCAACACAAACCATCTGTGCTATTGAATTAAACAGATGGAGCCCAAAGGTATTTTATTTGCCTTTCAGCAATGGTCCATAAGCAAAAGAGACAACTCAGCTGCGTGAAATTGATCAGCTAGAAGGAAAACTAAGAAAAATGTAGAAGAAGGAAAACAGAATCTATTTCGTGAATAATTAATACTGGGAAACAAATGTATTCCAGTATGTTGTCTCTTTTTCTTGAGATTTAAAAATTAACACATCACATGTAAAATTAAGTTCTTTGGAGGTCCTCTGCCATAGGAAGGAAATTTAGGGTTTTAAATGTGAGGCTTTATAAATTTACTATTCTTTGTGTGTTGAAAGGCACTCAGACTTATAACAGTGATGAGTTATAGTGACAAAACACTGGCCTGGGAGTCAGGAGCCTTGGCTTCTCATCCTCACACTGCTGTCACTAACTGGCTTTCTGTTGATGGACAAATAACTTCCCCTTCCTGGATCATAGTTTTCTTACGTGTAAAAAAATGAAACTAGACTAGGTGCTTACTCAATCTTCTCATCGTCTGTAATAGATAAATCACCAACCTCTTGCTTCTGAATTCAGCTTTGCTAGGACTCCTCTTGTGTCTTAATGTGGGAACACAGCACAGGCAAATGCATTTTCCAGAACCATTCGTGAAAGCACCTATAAAACCATTGTGTTCTGTTTGAAACTTAAACAAAACCTGTTCTACACAGTAGCTCTGCTGCATGGAATCTAAAGACTTCATGAAGATCTTTATTTTCTTTTTGTTCTCTAAGGGCAAGGAGGTTGGGGGCGTTTGGCAAAACCCAGAGCACAAAAGCAACACTTTTTATATTTGAGAAAATGAATACTTCCTAATCATTGCTTTTTGTGGGGGGGAGGTGGGCGCTGAGGGATTGCACTCATAAGATTAGTCATAAATGTGAATACTGTCTGGAGCTGGTGAAAGGAGAAGTAACTCACTCCTTCTATTACTCTCTCACTCCCTCTAATGCGCTACCTCTGCCTTCCTCACAAGTCCCTGAGGCAGTGTTCCTTCCAAACAACTACCAGCCTAACCAGTTCCTTGGAATGTCTTTCTGCAGACTCTCTCCTCATTCAGATTTCTTCTGAAAATGAACGTCTCTAAAAGCATAAATCACATTAAAAAAGGGGGTAAATGTTGCACACAAAGTCTCTCCTTTGGTTTTTTAAAAAAATGCATAAACCCACCTGCCTATCCCACCTTGAAATAGGAAAAGCATTTAGTTGCCTTGTTCCTTCTAAAGAGACTTTTTTCTTGGTTGCATTTGTTCTTTGGGGTGACAGGAATTAAGCTCTTTTGATAGGATCTTTCCTCTTTATCACATGCACGCCTCCTGATCCCTCATCCTGCAGCCCAGGGGGATTTTATGAAAACATTAACTGTTATGTTATCTTTGCTGGTATTTTTAAATTAACAAACAATAAAATGTGAAGCAAAAGTTATAAACTATGGATGAACACAAATCTTGCCTTATAACAAGTTTTGCCTTCATATACATATAAGAAGTTCTTAATCTATGAGAGAAATTTGATAATTATTGAGTATGTACTTCAAAACTTTTCTTCTTTGTATACTAGCATCTTAGGCAATAACCAAAGTGTCAGTGAATTTTTTTTCCTTTTTTTTTTTTCTCCCTAATCCAGCTGCCTATCTAGTCCTACCAAAAAACCTTGAGCGGTAAATAGTCACATAACATTTTCTTATGCTGATTGTGTAGAGTCCCTAACTAGTAGGGATAGTTTGTGACTTGAATTCATGGAAAAAAAAAAAAGGAATAAAAGTGTGCTAATCTCTCAGTTTGTGTAGTGAAAATGGGATGCTATTCATAATGTCCTAGAAGTTGAATTTCTTGCCTTATCTGATGAAAATCTGAATCGTAACGGATAAAATAGACATTTTCTTTGCTGGTTTTGTTTTTGAAGGAATTCTCAGAATCATTCGAGGTTTGGCAAGTTTGAAATGTAGACTTCATATCCAGTTTCTCTCCTGTAACAATGTAATTAAACTATCCTTATTCATCTATCAAGATATTCATCTAAAGAGTAGCTCGTGGTTGAAAAACCACGAGTCTCAGTTTTTACCACGTACAGTGTAGGGTGCTAACTTGTCTGATAGGCAATAGAAACAGCCATTATCTTGTGACTAAATTATAAGAAGAAAGGGACTCTTGGTTCAAATATCCCTGTAGACTGTGCAGTCTATAAAAAAAAAATCGTACAGAGTGGAGGATGCTACCTTAGAAGTTTGGAAACCTAAATTCTGGTCATGAATTCTATACCATTTTGCTGAATGATCTGACACGTCACTAACCGTCTCTAGTTTAAGTTTCTTCACTTATAAATAATCTAGACAACTGATATTCAGATCTGGATATCTTGATGTCTAGATTTAGGTATCAAGGGTTTCTTAGAATAACCCATAAAACTGAACTCTTATGCTAGCAAATAAAACAAATCAAGTAATGTTTCATTATTAGAGGTTTATTTCAATAGCTAAATGCTTTGGGCTCTGGGTTCAAATATCCTGGGCCTATGAATAACTAACCCTCTCTAAGTTTTAGGGTTTTTGCTGTTGTTGTTTTCTTTTATAATACGGGATTAATATGACTACTGTGAAAACAATGAGATAGTAAATATAAAGAGATCATCACAAGAGCATTGCTCGATAAATGTTGGCTTTTTTTAATATTTACTTTTTTTAAAGTCAGTCATAGAACATAAAGAATTGTTTTAAACAAGCACAATGTAAGGGGTAGTTTTGTATAGAAGTTGTGTTTTACCAGCCTCAAGACCCCTTTTTTTTTTTTTTTTAATTTTGGTATAGGTGTCATTGTGCAATTCTTTTTTTAAAAAATATTGAATCACAAAGATTATAAGTAGTTGCAAATTTTAAACTCTGTTTGCAATCTCTGGGTAATTGTTGATCAAATTGCTCCAAAATCCTGAAAGATCTATGTATGTAAGTATGTATGTACGTATCTATCTATCTATATATCTATCTATACTGTTCTCCAAACCTTTGATTCTGTGTAATGATCAAGTTGAATAGCAGAACAGAAATTTATTCTGGATGAAAAGAGAAATACAATTTTATTTCATTCAATGTTACTTATAGCCTGTCCCTTTGAGAATATTGGACATAAGGCAATGTTATGGATGTTGTTATATATGTGTGTATTTTTGTTGCAATTCATGTCTGAGAAACCATCTCTTCCATCTATTTGGATTAGAGGTTGTGTGCCCAGTGGAGGCAGGAGCTATGGTATTCTCCTACTTAGCTGGTATTCATTTGAAGCATGATCATTTGTTTAGATTTAATCCAATAGATAAACTAATGTGATCTCTGAGTAAAAATATGATTATAATAAATATATACTATGGTTGATGTACCCTCTCCAAGATGCAACAAAAGACAAATGAAACGTTTCATAAAAGATTATACCCATTTAGACATTCAAACAGCCCTCCTTCAAAGGGGCCACCTTGGGCAATTCTGTTCCTGGAACTTCTCTTTTGTCATCTTTTTCATCTTCAATGAAAGCTTAGCAGGAGCATAAGAAATGTGTCCCTATTTTAATGCTAATTTTTTTCTGAATTAGAATCATCTTTCCAATTTAATCACTCATTTTATACACTAACTTTGGCAGTGCTGAATACATTTTTGGTTCCTTTTTTTAAAGGCTAGAAATTTGTCACCATTGATTGCATTCCAATAATGAATCACAAACTGATTCATAAATTGCAACAGCTTGTTCACCAGGTTCAAAGTTCCATAAAAGCAGGAACCATTACTTTCTTTTCTTTAAAAATCATTACAAACCCTGGCACCATTCAGTGTTCAGCCAACATTCCCTGAATGGTTTGGAGACACAGTGGGCTCACCTCTTTAAACTGTTAGCTCCTTAAGGAAGCTATACAATCTGAGTCTTCTGTATGCCACATAGAACCTGATGGAGACGCTATACTAAGTGGCCCTTAAACTGTTAATTTAAAATCAGGTCAGTCCTACTTTGTTATTGTCTTGATGTAACTTTTCAAAACTAGATACAATCCCTCCAACAATTTCTTGTCTATCTCTTTTCCACGTTTCCATTCCCATGTTTTCTATGGCTTTTTTTGCTCCATCTGGAATGTGTAAATATTAATTTAAAATGCTTCTTTGACATCTATTAAGCAATTTGCAATAGATTTAAGCAACAGAAGTTTAGACATTTGGGCAATTATCAAAAAGTTTTGTGCTTAGAGGGCTGTTCTTTTTTTCTTTGAACAACATTTTCCTCTGACTTTATGCAAATTTGAAGAGGCTAATCCAAGTCATCACTAAAGATTGTTAGGCAGGACAAAACATTAAATGTTGCAAGTTTTCTCTTGAAATTAATCAGTCACTTCCCCTGTATAAATTATGTTCTATGTCAGAGGTTTTAGTTTGAATGAATCAAAACTAATTGCACTAAGGATTTAGAAAATGATACATATTCATCAAAAACAAACAAATAAATAAAATATCTTATGTTTGCATAACCTTCTTCAATTTAAAAAAGTTATTTCTCATCCATTATCACTCTTGATCTTCACAACTGCATGAAATGTGTATCTCATGCCATTCTAAGTACATTAACTCTTTGGATTTGAGTGTAATTAAATGTTATTAAAAGCCATTTAACTTCATTAATGTACAGGTTAGTATGTATGACTAAATAGAAGGCATCCATAATACTTTATACTGTTAAACAACTGCAACTATGGCTCTTGATCTTGAGCTTCCAATTAAAAAGAATAGGATCTCAAAGACACATTTTCTTTAACATTGTTTCATGGTCTACCTGCAGGTGACATTCATAATATTATATGTTATAGTATATATAATATGTAATGTAACCATGAAAAATATTTTCAGCACTGACCACCTGATTGGTCTTGAAGAAACCATCACTTTATTACTTATGCTTGCCTTCTTTTCACTAATATTACAAACTCTTTTTTAGACCTCCTGAGTTGAATCTTTTGGCATATGCAATTGTATCAGTACTAATTAAGCATGAATAAGGATTTGCTTGGTTGATTTCTGGTTATCAGAGAGTGAGATCTTGGCTCTCATTCAACTAATCAGAAAATGTCTGGGCAACATCTATCAACATCGATCAATAGGTCACTTCTCATCAATGTTCAGCAAGTTCATTGATTCATTTAAAATGTGTTGAAAATTTCTTCTGTACAAGACCCTCTTTAGTATTTGTATGCCCAACCTAACGGTTTTAGTTGGGATATTATCCTCAGTAAGATTTGATAGGGTATCGAAAACTTGGTTTGCTAGCATAGTGAGGTGATAAATTGTGCTTTTGTTTACATGGCTAATTGTAAGAGTTTGGAAACACTCCTTCGATGTACTAAGAGCAGCTAATGAAGACAGTTAAATAAACAAATCTTTCTAATGAATCTAGGAGTTCATACAGACACACTCTGCTAATTTGCTTCTTGTATGTGGCCCAAACTTTTATGTATCTCTTCCCAAGGGGAACACTTATTTTGAATTTAATGGAAAGCCATTGTTTTTCTTCATAATCTAATACTATACTCACTCACTTAGAATGTGCTAGAGCTGGTTTTCGAGATCATCTATTAGTTAACGATTTTCTTTACCAGTAATAAAACTGAGGCTCGGTGAAGCGAAGTGAGAAGCCCTAAATTACACAACCAGTTGATTAAGAAGCCAGCCTAGAATCCAGGGTTGTTTTTTTTTTTTTAGTGTTTCCACTATACTATGGTGCTTGCTTTTAATTTTTTAATTATATATAATTTATCTTGAACCTAACTTGGTATTTCATCAGTCAATATGTACCAACTTGAGACTATCACACTTTTTTTGGATAACGTTAAATAGTTGCTCCCACATTGTCAGTGTTGCCTAACTGCAACTCATATTTACTTGGAGAAAGTATCGAGACTTTTCCTCTAATGTGTTTGGTATTCACTCAGTGTCAAGTTTAGTGCCTAGACTGTCTTGTTTGATGGGAAGGTAGATTGAATTTCTGCCTCACTGTCAGGAACTGTGCTCTAAGAGCATGCCACCCCCAGTTCCCAGATAATCCTGTCCTGCAGCCTTGGTGGTGTAATGAATTCGTCTTGCACGAGTCTGCTGCTTCTGGAGGGCTAAGCAGGGGATCAAATCCTCCCTTTGTAGTGAGACAAGCTGCCAGTGAAGTGATTGATATTGCAGACAGAGGTAGGCCTTCAAGGAAGGAATAAGCAGATAAGTGGGGGTAATAAGTAGATAATACTACTACTTTGCACTTAGTGTCTTTTATCTGAGCATCTGAAGGCAGCTGTATTCTCAAACATCAAGGCCCCTCAGTGTAAAGAGAGAATGGGGTCTCTCATTTTACTCAGTGGGCGCCTCCACGATCAATAAATCAGAGAACAAACATATGGACATCAAGGAGGGAAGTGGGGAGGGTTCGGGGTAAATGAATTGGGAGATTGGGATACCAAATTGTACTCTCTAAATATATGCAGTTTATTGTACGTTAACTGTATCTCAATAAAAGTTCTTAAAAAAAAAATTTCCAAAGGAAGGCCAGTGGTAATTTTTTTTTCTTTCTCTGGGAAGCTAAGTCACCAGGATATGAAGCAATCACTCTAAATGTTATCTTGATCTTGGTGCAATGTTCTGTATGCACTTTCCCCTACAATGTTTGGACCTGAAAAAAGAAACTTTTACTGTACCAACTAAGACATTTACTGTATTTTTTAATCCCTTCTGATCGTGTCAAACTATACTCCCTTTGAGTCTCATTCTTGCATTCATTTTACTCCTGAAAAATTTCCCTTGTAAATCTTATTTTAGGTCAAAGTCCTTAAACAGTAAATCTTTCAGACAGCTTCAGGCCATTGTGTCTCTAAGAAACCATTGTGAAGTGAAGCTGTGTTTAATAAGGTGGATGGACTCAGAGATCTCCTTGAGTATGCCTTCATTAATTTTGTATACATCTTGTTAGTTCAGACAAAGAGGGTAAGCTGCCAACCGACATTGTTTCCTTTTAGCAGACCATGACTCAAAATTCAGAAGCCAGTGCTTAGGAGAGTTGAAGAACAATACTGGCTGCTATGTTTTTGTAGGTTGGGTAACTTCATTCCTTATTAAACAGAGACTAATTTTCAAGACATTAAACTACCATGCATAGATACTAAGTGACATTGAAAATACGATTGAATCGTCTTCTCCATCTTATTTTTGTTGTTGTTCTGTTTTTTCTGTTTTGTTTGCTAGTTGACCGTGTGGAAAGGAGATTTTTGTTGCTGTTGTTGTTTTTCTTTAATTATAGAAATCTCAGGGTTTGGGGGGGGGGGTCTCAAAAGTTGAGACCTAACTACCAAAGTAGTCTGGCCTTTAGCTCCATAATTACAATAGGTAAGTAATGACATAATTTTAGGAGGGAAGGAGGACACAGATTCATCCGGTCGGTATCCCTTGAAGATTAGAAAAATATCACTGGATATGGAAAAAACAACAACAACAAACAAACAAAACCAAAACAAACAAACAAAAACAACCACTTAATTCATGGCTAGACGTTTCATGTTTTATTCAAAGACAAATTTGCTTTCTTTTAACAAACAGCATTTCCTTTAAAACAAATTCCATACTTGGCAGAAGATAAAAAAGAACTATATATATTCAATAGGACCTCTACAGACATCTTTCATTGTGGCCGAATTCTTTTGTGAGCTGATGGATTGAGATAACGAAAGATAAAATGTGACAGCAACTGTATTCATCTGTGTGTTTGGGGGAAGGGGTGTGATAAGGAGAACCCACAGCTGACTGCATGTATCACTTATTTGGCAATCTCAGTCTACTGTTGGTTATTCTCATTTCTTTTCTTTTTCCCTTCCACTTTAAAGTTTATAAAACGCACTGTCTCATTTGACAATCCTCACTTGTTACCTTATAACTGGGGTGATGGAGGTGGTGGTATCCCCATTACTAAATGTGAAAATGGAGTTTCAGGTATTTGATAAGCCCACAGACTTATCAGGAACAGGTAAGGCAGGGCTTTTGATTTAGAGCCTCTGCTCTCCCAGCCAAGTGCAAATGCTTTCAGATACAGCATCAGATACAGCTGGCTTTCCTTATCCGCATTTTTGAGTTCAACCAACCAGGGATCAAAAATATTCAGAAAAAAAATTCCAGAAAGTTCCAAAAACACAAAACTTGAATTTGCCATGCCGGCAACTATTTACATAGTATTTACATTGTATTAGATATTATAAGTAATCTAGAAATGATGTAAAATATATGGGAGGAGGTGTATAGGTTATATGCAAATACTGTGCCATTTTATATAAGGGACTTGACCATCTGGGGTTTTGGTATCCACGGGGGGTCCTGGAATCAATCCCCTGTGGACACCGGGGGGGCAGATGACTATATAGCACATCAGTCTGTTAATAGAAAGGGCTGTACAAATGTTAGTAAATACTGTTGTCAAATACATCCTCAAGACCCATGTCCTTAATTGGCCCTCTGGGTGTAAGTCTTTCTACAGAAAGGAAATACAGTTAAACACTATGTATAAATAAGTCATTTGCCGTGAGCTGAATTCACTTGCTATAGCTTAATAGGTAAATAAGCTTTTTATAGCTCCAAACTATCCTCCCCCAAGTCAGTCTTCCTTCCATTTTTTTCACCCCAAACCCAGAGGATGCTGCTCCTCTTGCTAGATCCCAAGTTACTCCTTCAGTGTAAAGAGAAAATTACCTGCTACACAACTACCTAGATTCTAAGGTCACTTCTTTCCTCTCCCTGTTTCCACTTAGTTTTGTCTTTCTATTTGCGTGAATGCACTCTTTTCTTCCAGGCTTTTGTGACATAATTTTCAGTATACATGGGTATCCATTATACTTCTTGGAGTATCTGAAGCATCATGTCATCAGTTTCTACAGCTATCTAACTTTCCCTTTCTCACTTAATTCATATTTCTTTTACCTTTTAGGAGGCTCAAACTGAAAACTGAAAAACTTGTCACCAGAGAGAAACAGAGGTTAATGAAGATTAACATATACTAATACCTTCATGTGTTTATTAGCAAACCCATTATAGTTAGTGACCAAGATTTAACAGGTTTCAGAGCAGAACTTGAGGTTGCTGAATGGGGCGCTTGACATGCAATTCTGGTACCCTTAGAATGCAAGCCATGGAAACATATGTAAATACGTATTTCTCTTAGTTAAATGCAATCGGTAATGTAATTCTTCCAAGTGATGCAATACTGAGAATGAGGAGAGCCACTTTATATTCACAAAATAGTTGCTAAGCTTTGGGGCACTTATTTTCCATCTTTGGGTTTTATATGGTCTGTCTCTAAAATGAAAATTTTGGCTATATGATTTCTAAAGTTTCTTAATGATGTAATATTCTTTAATTCTATTTTTACCAGTGCTTAGAATGACTGTTCCTGTTGCCATCACTAGAAGTCAGGCATTCTCCTTCATTCCTTATCTTTAGAATAGCACATTTCCCTCCAGAGAAAGTGACAGAGTTCTTTGTCCTTTCCCTGCTCTCCTTGCTGGGGCACAAGAAGAGAAAGTGTCTGCTTACAGTCCTAGAAAATAATGGGAAAGGGAGTTATGGGTAATTTCTTAATTGCTTGCTAACTACTGAGACCCATAGTCTTATAGAAGATTAATGGTGAAGAAATGGGTCCTTGTGTTTGAATCCCTAAACCATCTGGAGAGCAAACTCAAATATCCCTTCTAGGCCAGGCCCTGCTGGGTTAGAGACTTCCAAGCCTGTGGATCTGTTGGAGGACTGGTTTTGCTTTACAGTTCTCAATTTAAGTATTAGCCCCAGATAGGCAGAGCATTGAACTCTCTAATTAGCCTTGCAGGTCAGTCTTTAAAGGAGTAAGGGTGCAGGATCTAGTAGTTTAAAACAGCATTCTGTGCATTATTTGCTGAAGGTCAGAGGGCAAATGCTGTTGTGACAGTTGGGTGAACTTGGCAGGCACACTTCTCTGGAGGGGGTGAGAGAGAATAGTTGATGTTGATCTTTGGTGATAGCAGTGGCAGAAAGCCCCTCAAATGCTAGAGTCTCCTTGATATCCTTTCAATTCATATGAATATTTTCCATTTTTAATCCAAGGAATTAGAGGGGTAGAATCACAGGAAATAAGAGATGATCTAGCCCATACCTTTATCTTCAGGGAAGATTTTTGTTTCTTTATTTTTGTTTTTTAAATTTAAAAGCCAAATTTATTGAAATATATGTACAAAAAGGCATCTAGGTATGTGAATGAATCTTGACAAATGCGTATGCCTCTGTAACCATTCCTTTTTTAAAAAAATTTAACAGTCAAGTTTATTGAACTATAATTTCAGGGATGTTTTAAATCATAAATTATAAGGGCTTAGTTCACTTAAGTATTAGAAAGATAAGGACAGCTGGAGTCCACCACAATCTTATTCCAACATATCTCTCCTACTTCATCTTCCATCTCCCATGTCCTCCCAAGCTCACCTAACTCCATCTTATTCTTCTGAATACATAATTGCACATCTTTGTTTTTTGGCTCATGCTGTTGTTTTCATTCAGGACTGTCTCCTCTCTCTTCCTCCCAAATCCTTTTCAACCTTAGACTCAACTCCTTGTCTTCTCGTGAGGAATTAATCACTCCTCCTGTGTTTCTATAGAACTGCTACTTGTAACTTAACACTTAGTATTTATTTTAGCTTCTACTTTATATACATTTCATCCTGATGTTGTAAACATATTAATTTTTTTTACCCATGTCTCCTCCACTGGATCAGGAAGTCTGAGGACAGATACTCAGTCTTATTCTTCTTCGTGTCTTATCGCAAGACCATGTACAATGAAGGATTTGGTTAATGTTAGAAATGAAAAGTGTATGTGTGCAGGTGTGTTTGTATGTGTGTGAAAGAGATAACATGGTCTCTAAACGATGGTCTCAAATATCCCTTCTAGCATTAGTGCACCCCAGATGGATCTATTATTTCACCTTAAGATAATATCAAATCAACTAATTTTTAAGCAGCTACTATCTATGTTAGCCTTGACTTTTGTTTTTCTATCTAGATTGCCTAATTAGGAGGGGAGAGGAAGTAAAACTCAAATCTGACCATTTTCCCAGTGAGATGTGCCAACATGCATATTTGCCCTCTTCCTTTCTGGAGTCAACAGTGGCCATGAAAGGGGAGACAATCTGATATTTGAGGACCATGCATAAGTTTTAGTTTACCTAAATAGTCTTCTAGCTGTTGGCCATGACTAAAATATATTATGGTTGCTGAATAAAAATTGTAAGAATATGGACCATTTGAGGAGTGAGTTGGGAGAGAAGAAGCTGAATGTTATCTTTTAAAGAGATGTTCAGACTGAAGTATTGGTATCCTGGTTCAGTCATAATCTTACTCATGGATTCAGGACACACCACTGACACTGTCATTGACTCAGCCCTTTGACACTATTACTTAAACTCCTTACCTTGCAGAGAATCTATCTGAATTACAAAACCTAGTGCACAAAAAGGAAAAATTTAAAAAGAGAGCATAAGTTGTTGATTAAGATGAGAGTAGTATATACCGTTTCATTCATGAGCAGCTGAGTTACAAGAAATGCCTCCGTGTTATATTTTCATTTTGTTGGGGCAGCTCTTCCATCTGCTCCTTTGATTGTGTGTGTGTGTGAGTGTGGGTGTGTGTGTGGGTGGGTGTGTGTTCAGATTATGTATAATGTAGTCTGACTTTGGCACATGTTTCTGTGATTTGAACACAACAACTGCACTGGGTTCCATTTGATGAAATGATTTCTTCATTATTAGGGAGCTGTAATACTGAATTTCTCTTTACTTTTAAGCAACATATAGTTGAATCCTAATGTCAGTCTTTGTTGGAAATTACCTAGAGTTTTTAGATGCAGCTCTCCTCTTGAGCCTATGTTTTTTTTTTGTTGTTTGTTTTTTAATCTCTTTGAGACAACTGTTGCAGAATTGTCCAGTAAATGATCGATGCAGGTAATGTTTTCTTACAAAATCAAACCAGTGGCCTCCTCAGGCCAGAAGATCTGGCTTAACCACTCAGGTGACAGAGGCACACCTACTTGGTTGCACCACTTTCTAATCGAGCAGTGAATCAGGCTTGAGAAGCTGGAATTAAATCAGTTAATTGTATCTGTAACAGTAAGAAGTTCAGGAGATCAACATGGAGGGGAACAGGCTGCTAAAGGGGAAAGAATATATTTGGGAGTTGTTTGTGGCAATAGGACCACTTAGTTTTCTTGCCTCACATGCAAACAAATTGATTTGCTCTTAGGCTGACTTCATCCCCATTGTGAAGGCCTGCATGTGGCAGAGTAATCTGTTCTGTGACAGGCAACTTGTATGGCATAGGAGCACATGCACCCTTAAGCATAGTTTATGTGTGAACTTGAATGTAGCATTTGACCCCTCTGTGACGTCCTCATCTGAGAAGTGGGAGTAATAAGGCCAGGCCTGCTTCACGGATGTGTCTGATGGATCAAATCAGAATAGTCAACTGGTAAACAGGATTTGAGTGCCTATTCTATATACTTCCCAAGCTGCAAAAGTGCAGAACTAAATCAGGCATCACCTTTGTTCTCATATTTTAGTGTGGGACTCGTGAAAACAGAATTAAAGAGCAATGAGATGAGATATATAATAATGTAGGTATCCATGGAATTGGATAAAAATTCAGAGACAAAAGTAATGGACTGCTTGGAGAAGAAAAGAGATGATCCAAGGGTGCTAGCACCATGCTGAGTGCATAACAGACACTCAAATGTTCAGTAAAATAGAGGAAACATGTTATATGGGAGTTGAAGAATGCATTTGAGTTTGCCTGTCTGAGATAACAGAGGAGCTAGGGTGTACAAAGCTGCAGCATTGGGAAATATAGGATCTATTTGCTCTTAAACTGCAGTGTATGACACGTATCCTAAGGCTCTTATTATAAAGCTCTCAAACTTCTGCATCCTCCTGTCCACTCATAGGATTATTTAATAGCGGCACACCTAGACAGAAACATAGACTACTTTAAAGCTAGAATTGATCATGGGGTCCATACCACTACTTTGTCATGTATGTACTCTTGATGTTGGATTTGGTTTTCCTTTTTGATAAACAATCTCTCTCCAGAGTTTACCTCCACACCTTACTTATGAGGCTTCTAATTCCATGTATGCTTTACTTTCTTCCATGCTCAGAGTCCCTGGGACAAAAAGGATACCAGGAAGTCACTTATTTTTATGTCTTTTTTTTTTTTTTTTTTTGGAAAAAGTCTTCCTGTACTCCACACTTAGAATAAGTGGTACATTTATTCCCATGGCCTGTTGTCACAGAGTGAAGATTACAGCAGCCTGGTGACATCTGTGTCTAAGAGAGCAGCCAGTACATGCTGGTTTCCCAGTTCTGAAAAAACACCACAGTTTGTCATTGCTAAATTACTTCCACCCCTCTGCTGGAGGTGGTAGGGATATCAGTTATACTGGGTCCAGCTAGGGCTTTAGTTTCTTTCTTTTTCCTGATCATTTTGACCTTTTTTTTTTTTTTAAATGTAGCTTTCCTTGCTTTATGTGGCATTGTTTCTGCCCAAACAGACATTATCACAACAGTTGCAGGGTAAGAGTATAGTTAGTGTCCCTTCAAAGTATATGAAGACCATAAGTGTATGGGCTTATTTCTGGGCTCTTTATCCTGTTCCATTGATCTATGTGTCTGTTTTTGTGCCAGTACCATACTGTTTTGATTACTATAGCTTTGTAGTATAGTTTGAAGTCAGGGAGCATGATTCCTCCAGCTCTGTTCTTCTTTGTCAGGACTGTTTTGGCTATTTGGGTTCGTTTGTGTTTCCATACAAATTTTAAAATTATTTGTCCTAGTTCTGTGAAAAGTGCCATTGGTATTTTGATAGGGATTGCATTGACAGAGGAATGGATAAAGAAGATGTGATACACACACACACACACAGAGGAATATTACTGAGCCATAAAAAAGAATGAAATTTTGCCATTTGCAGCAACATGGATGGACTTGGAGGGCATGATGCTAAGTGAAATAAGTCAGACAGAGAAAGACAAATACTGTATGATATTGCTTATATGTAGAATCTAAAAACTACAACCAACCCATAAATAAAACAAGAAAGAAGCAGACTCACAGATATAGAGAACAAACTAATGATTACCAGTGGGGAGAGGGAAGGGGATATATACATAGGGGTATGGGGAAAGAAACAGTTATTATGGGATTCAATAAAATCATGTGTGTGAAAGTTTTGAAGATTGTAAAGCACTATAGAATTTAAAGAATCTTTCATTCAATTTTTTAAAAAGTGTATGGTGAATCTGAAACTGTCAGGCTGAGACAGGAGTTTAGAAATCTCATAGGAATTGGCCAACTCTTTGCTGTACCGGAAGGGGCTGAGAAACAGAGAGGCTCGATAACTATTTAGAGGTCAGATAGTGAGTCACAGGATGTGTAAAGTAGAACTTAAAAATATGTATATATATTTTATTTATATTTTATATTTATATATTTAATTTATTTATATTATATATATATATATATAGAGTACACCACTTTTTTATACTTAGGATCTAGATGTAGTGCAAGCGTGAATAGTGCAGCTGAGAGGATGAGTGAAAACAAGACTCAGGAATGGCTCAATTCAACCCCCATGGTCCCTGATGCAAAGGTAGCGTGCACACTGGGGAAATTTACAGATGGGATCATTGAAGTCTTCCTGAAGCAACAAACTGGTGTCATCTCTATTCTGTTGCCTGGTGCTATACTGTGTTTAATGGTGGGAGACGTTTCCTATAACTGAAAATGAGTGCAGAAACCAGAGAAAGACATTAGAACTCGCTTTTTCTGAGAGTCTGAATTAAAAGAGACAAAATATGACTTTTCCCTGGAGTTCATCCAGGACTCCAAAGTAAATACACCTCCTTTGTATTTTGCCTAGGGATTTTTTTTTTCCTGGAAAGGGTGGAGAGGATTTACGTAAGAAAGAAAGCTGAGTTGCCTCAAAATACAGCCTCCAGGAAGAATGAGGCATCCCAGGCTCAACCTATATTCCTGCTGAGGAGAGAAAAAATGAGGAACTAAAAGTGCAGCCTAAAATCTCCAGCTTGATAGAAAGATTGAAAGCTTGATAGAAATCAACTGGTCTATAAAATAAGTGCTTTCACCAGCTCTTTAGAAAAGAAATACCACAAGGAAAAGATGTGAGATATATATAAAGTTGATAGAGAAGCTGTCTGTCTTCATCAATAGTAAAATTTAGATCATGGTTAAACTGTAAAACATCAACACCAAGGAGACTTGGTGTTGAATCACAGTAGTATAGGATGCAAAATATGTAACAAACTTAAATCCAGTTAACAGATTGGAAAACTGCAAGATAGATGGGAAAGTGTCCTGCTTCAGGTAATATAATCAATTTACTGGCAGAGCCAGAACTTTACCCAAAGTCTGTGACTCTTGGGACAATATCCTTTCATGCATGATCCTTAAAGACAAGATGGGTTGACTTCCTATGGTTATTAGGCAGGGTAAATTATTTAAAAGTTGGCATGTTGAAATACATCCCAGTATAGAAAGAAAGAAAGATGATGTGTTGTGCAATTAGCTTGAGTGAATATTTGTTGATTATCCATCCACTTAATGAAAAGGACTAACTCGAAATGAGAGTTGAGACCTGGACCTCAGGTTTATGCTGTTGATTCCAGTGCTCTTTCCACTCTTCCAAGCTGGCAATTGACTGCATTGTCCATGACCACCTACTGTAGCAGCAGCTGTTTGGAGGTTATGGCAGTAAGTAGAAAGGAACTGAGTGAAATATAGTTTTAATCAGATTATCTCTTGAAATACTAGAAAATCTAGTGTTTAAAAAATAAGAATTTTTAGAAGATATTTAGTAGCATATCCAGAACTACAGATATGAATAAATAAAAGGATAAAAGGGTACTGATATCCATTTAGAACCTATTATAAACTAATCACTGCTATAGGGTTGATTATGAAGTTAAATGTTATAATATAGGGTGATATTTTGATTTTATAGATGAAGGTTCAAATAAGGTAAGTAAACACACCAGTATTCAAACACAAGTTGGTGTGATGTAAAGATCTGCACTTTCTAAAGGAGACCAATTAATGGGGATGAAGATGAGTATGCTCATTTTAATAAAATAATGTGTAATAGCAGTAAGAGGAAGTTAATTTTGTTCATTTTCACTCTAAAATATTAAAAATATTTAAAATAATTATAGTTGCTAATGAGGTTGTGGCAGAGTGAGCCCTGTTTTACATTGATCATCTAAACAAAAACTGGTATAACATCTGGAAATCAATTCAGTAGTATCTTTTGGCCTTAAAAATATTTAAATATCTCAATCAAATACTGCAGCTTCTAATGATGCATTTTAATTAATAGCATGATATGGTTTTGCTTTAAGATTATAGTGCTAAAGAAAAATAGAAATAAACCCAATGCCCAGTTAATGGGAACTGGCTAAGTTAATTCAACAGGATTATATAGCAATTTAAAAATATAGGCTTTAATTAAAATACCTGAGTAATGACCTGAGAATGCAATCAGATTGTTTTTAAAACAATTATATACATATATTTATACAGACACATATATACACTTTTAACAAAATATATCTTTAATATATACTATCATATGTTCAGGTTGTAAAGCATGCAGGATTATATGGAATATATATCTTTGGAAGAGAAAATACCAAAATTTTAACAGTAGTTACCTCTAGGTTCTGAGATAAATGGCAAAGTCATTTTTATGTAATAAAGTAATCAGAATTTCTACTTCAATATATATAATACTAAAAAGCAAAGAAACTTGGAACATATATGACAAGTATGTCAAAGGGTTAATACCTTTATTGATAAAGAAATCACTACTGCTCCAATGAGGCAGGGATAGGAAGGGAAAGCAAAGGCTATTACTAGATCATTGAAACAAGAAATGCAAAGGGCTAATAAATATATTGAAATACGTTTAATTTTGCTCACCATCAAAGGACTTCATATTAAAACAAGAAAATTTTTTTCATTTGTAAAATTGGAAAAGATCATTCCAATACTGTGGTTCTTAACCTCATACCAATGCAATTTGTTTTAGTCCTTTGGAAAATAACTTGATTCTGTACTTACCAAGTGACTGAAGTTCATAACCTTTGACTGAGTACTTTTAGCTGTAGGACTACTTAACACAGGAAAATATTCATAATAACTAAATGCTCATGGTAACTAAAAAAGAAAAATATGTTGAATGTAATCCAATTTTGCTTACAGAATATGTACATAAACATAGGGAAAAGACCAAGGAAACTTTTAACAATAATTCTCCATGAGTGTTATGCTTACAGATAACATTTATTTTTTATTTTTATTTTTCAGTTTTGGGCTCTAAATATCATATTATTTTTATAATTTAAAAATTTTAAGTGCAAATTAAAGACAATATGAGAGATGATCTTATCTCTTTGCATATGAATACCTATTTCCCTGGACTGTTTTGTATCCCTTCAAATCTTGATTTCACCATTTAGCATTTGTTTGCATCTCAGTGTCTTCATCTTCATCTGCAAGATAGGAATAATAACAGTACATACATCACACATTTTTATGGGAATTAAATGAGTTTGATATATATAAAGTGCTCTGAAGAGCATCTGACCCACAAAATATACAAAGGGAGAGAAACTAAACTCTATCCACCATTCCACCTTCTACTTAAAGGTTTACACAAATTTTATATATATATATATATATACACACATATATAAAATATATACATAGCTTGAGTACCTCTATAAGATTTAGGACAGAACATATCTCTCCTTCTGTGCCTATAAGGCTTACTCATCTTTCAGAGCCTCGCTAGTGACCCTAAAATGGATGTGACCTTTTATTTTGCTTTGGAATTTAGCTTTAGACTTAAGAGAAAATTGATTTGGTGAATTAATTTAGTGGCCTTCAATAGCTTCTACAAATGCTAATTCTTCTTACCTGTCTGGAGCAGGAAAGGAAGAAAATCACTTAACTTGGGAAAGAGTAGAGCTGTGAAAGTTACTTGGTGTGTCTGGTTGGTCATCCTTTGACTTTCTGGTGATTGGTATTAACATGATCTCATTGATTTTGTTCTGTAGCATCTTGGAAAGTCCCAACATTTCTTAGCTTTCACACAAGCTCTATAAAACCCCAATCTTTTTGCCTGTTGCAGGTTTATCATGCTGACAATTTTCCTTCTTGACAGATAATTTTTGAAGTTTTGACATACTGTCCTTGGGTTGAAGGCATCATTTTTCTCTCTCTTCAATTGTAATTAGGTGCTGTGCATTGATTCCTATAGGAAAGGCATCCATGTCCTAATAAATACATTGAGTAAAGATTTCATTTTCAACTTTCTAGTTTTTTTCTTATAGAGTTAAATTGTTCAATTGAACTTATATTCATCAAGCTTTTAGACACTAAATGTGACTTGATGAACAGAAATGTACTCTGACCTCAAAAGTTCATAGCCTCATGGAGGGGACAGAAAAGTATACAAATTTTTGCATCGTAAGGTAGCATTATATTATTACTTTATGCACACTCCTATAAAATAAGAGAAGATTGAACTTCAGCTAGGGAATTGGAGAACTCAAATTCACTTAAAGAATTTGAAAATATTTCAAATGATCAGGTAAAGAGGATTAAGGCCTTTGAAACTAAGGGGCCAGATTGAACAGAGGGGCAGAAATGGTCAGCTGGGGCCAGCATGTAGCCAGCAGAGTGGAATGTAGGGATGATGAGGCTGAGAGGGTAGCTTGGGACTAGCCTGTGAAGAAGGAACTTGAGTGCCTACGAAAACAGTTGGTTTTGTCCCTTTGGCATGGACTCATCCTGAGGAGTAATAGCCAGCTTGTTCTTTAGGAAAGATAACATGATGGTGAAGGGCGTCTAGAGGAGGGGGGAAAATGTGGAGATACTGCTAGATATTCATTTTCCTACCTCATTCAGGTCAATTTTTGGTTAAAGCGTAGAGGGTTGATACATTTAGAAGCAGGCACACGTTTCTTGGAATCTCAACTGCCAGTATAAAAACAAGCCACCAGTCTTTGTTTACTTCAGTAAATGACTACATAATCCTACCAAATTTAGCCAAGCCTCTTCTAACTTCTCTGTTCTCTCAATTCAATAGAACTAGAGTCCTCACAAGGGGAACCCACCAAAATATTTATCTCCATTTTTATGGCTTCACGATACCTAAACATTTCCTTGTTCTCTGTACTTACCCCGAGCCATAAGGGGCAGATGTAGATCTGAGAGACAGAATTGCTTCCGCTTTTTACTTTCTAGAATTTTATAGGTACCATGCTGTTTCCTACCCAAACTTTACTTCAAACAAGTATTTTCTGTGTGCCAAGGATTTATATACTTGCTTAACTTTCTCACATAGAGATATAAGATGGAGACCTTGATTTTTGGTATGTTATAAAGATTGCATGTCAAATTGGAGAGAAAAAATTATTCAATAAAATATGAAGATAAGTTATATATTTTGGGTGGGAGTGATCTTCGTTTATTTCTCATACCAATACAAATCCTAAAGAGGTAAAATGTTTGCATATGAAACAATATGAAATGATTATATGGCTGAAGGGTTTTACAATGTTGGGCTGGCAAAGGCCTTTCAAACTATTTTTGAAAATTAACAAATCATAAGAGAAAAATGATATATTCAGTTATGGTGAAAAATAGAATTCTTCTACACCAAAAAGCAAATCATAAATCCATATACAAGTTTGAAACACCAGAAACACACACACAGGCATACATAGAGCAGAAAAATATTTGCAGCACTTATGATAAGGGGTTATTATATCTGTAATATACAAAGAGCTCTTACATGAGTATCTGGTTTTTTGTTGTTTTTTAAAAAATTTATTTTTACTTATTGGCTGTGTTGGGTGTTTGTTGCTGCGCACAGGCTTTCTCTAGTTGTGGTGAGTGGGGGCTACTCTTTGTTGCAGTGCATGGGCTTCTCATTTCAGTGGCTTCTCTTGTGGAGCATAGGCTCTAGGCTCAAGGGCTCCAGCAGTTGTGGCACGTGAGCTCAGTAGTTGTGGCTTGCAGGTTTAGAGCGCAGGCTCAGTAGTTGTGGCGCATGGGCTTCGTTGCTCTGAGGCATGTGGGATCTTCCTGGACCAGAGCTCAAACCCATGTCCCCTCCACTGGCAGGTGGATTCTTAACCACTGAGCCACTAGGGAAGTCTCATGAGTATCTGTTAAGAAAGATATTCAACAAAATTTTAACAGTATTATTTCAGGAAAACAAAAATGTTAATCTTACATCTTGAATGGCTTCTGCTTCCGATGGACTAGATTGACAGCAGTGGCATTTTCATTCAAGGGATAGTGCTGACCCCTGATTCTGAGGCCATGAAGCTTGGAGGAACTTGAGGGAAATGCCTCGAATGAAAAACTATGAACTGTGAGTCATGTTAAATAAAGTTGTTCTGACGCCTGAGGACTTGAGAAACCTACTTATGACCTTTGAGCTTGTTTATTTGTCTGTAAAATGGGGATAAAAAAACTTAGCTACCTCACTAGGTTATTAGGAAAATTAATGCACATTAGTAAACTTTGAGATCCAAAATAAGCACTGTTACGTGGAATACAGAGAATGGCTGCTTCTCTGTAACCTTCTGCTTAAATAAATGCATAACGTTTACACCGGGTATTCACACAAATTCTGAAATCAAACGTTATCAGATGTACTTTAATTCACTCTTTTATGGAAACGTTTGTGCCAAATTCAAATTTAAATGGATTAGTAGCTATTAGTGAATTTAATATGAGGCTATCCTAAAGCAAAAATCATGGATTCTCCCCTCAATACATTGTACCTTTTTCTTTATGTCATTTAAGTGTCTTAGTATCTGTGCAACTCAACTGCTTCATTGTACAGTTTGAAGATGCGTGAACTGAGGTACAAATATCCCAGTAAAATAAGAGAACTGTAAATAATCCTCTAAATCACTTCCATGAATTCTGGACAGAGACGCTTATCTTCATGATGGTCTTTAGAAATCATTTAGTTCTGCCTCTCATTGCACAAATGAGGAGCCTGAATCCAGAGTGGTTAAGTAACCTGCCCCAAGGGCACAGAAGTGGCAACAGTTCCTGTATCTCCTAGTTACTCCTGTGACCCCCAGTCCAGTGCTCCTTCCCCTCATTGTACCCAAAACACACACGCAGCCTCAGCAGATTTATCATATCTTACATGTAAGGTATACATGTCTTAGATTTTGGTAGATATGTTAGATAGAGATCATAGTCTGACAGGCATGTGCTGAAGGCTAAGGTGGTAAGTAGAAGGAATTTGATCTTTTTCATCCATCCAGTCCTGCTGGGAATCTTTTGACTTTGTGAAAGATGAAATTTGTTTACATTTGATAGAATATCATCAAGATCTGAAACTGTGAGCCCTAGATTTAGGGGTTCAAATGGTTACACTACCCTATTCGTGTGAAGAAGAATCCAATAATGACTTTCTGGGTAGTTGTATTAATGGCATTTACTCCTGATTAATTTCCAGACCTGACTCATTCTGAACTTCCTGCTGGGCTGTAGAAAGTACAGATGTAGGGGTTGTATCCCTGGAGAGGCTTATTCAGTAGATATAGGACCAGATCAAGAAATCTGTTTTTAAAAAGCACCCTGGATGATTCTCAGGGTCATCCAAGTTTTTGAACTACTAAAATAGAGCACAGCTTTAAGAAAACAGCTATCTGCTTTCTACTATTGACTCAGAAGCTGTCAGTGGGTGTATCATTTAAAGACATGGTACAAATAATGAAACTGCATTTTGCAAGTCATTTCTTTTTTCTCTTTTTCCTTTCTTTCTTTTCTTTTTTTTTGCCTTGTAGCCAGTACTTAATTGGTTAATTACAGGTAGTAAGAGGTCATCTTCCCAACATTTTAGCGAAGAAATGAACATTTTGTCTGATAGAAATTTGTGGCATTAATGTTGTCATATTCTTGGATACTTGAGATCAAATGATATTATTGAAAATTTTTTGCAGAAAAAGAAACACTCTTATCAGTAACTTAGGAGCTTTAAAATATATATCACCCCATGATCATATTATCCTTTTTGTGCATGCATTTTATGGATACAAAAGTGAAGTAAAGGGGAGGCGAATTCAAGGTCATGAATGTATCTGCACACTTTATTTTTAAAGTTTGTATACTAATCTATTCTGGCTTCTAATTTTCTTCTAATCATCTTCTAAATTTTAGAATAAATCTAAATATTCATTTACAGATATCTTGTCCAGTTATAACTTTCAGGTAGGACAGAGGGAATTTGGCTTCCCGAGTGAGGGTTGAGGGGTGATGTTTAGATACAAATCTAACTGAATTATGTAGAATACTCGACAGCAATGATCTTATTTTAGTGGTTCACACAATAACCATCAGGGTGCACTAAATCATGGTAAGCAAGGCCAGATTCTACATGAATGTTGTTGTGTATTTATGTAAACATATTTTTAAGGCAAAAGCTAAATGGTCTTTCAGACTTAAAGATTTATTCTTTTTATTAGTAATTAATTGCATGTTTTAAAAATATTATCTTTGAGCATTAATAAAAACTAGATACAGTAGAGAAAATAAATATTCAAATAGATAAGCTATTGTATTGATTCCATGTTTCAGGAAATATGATAGAAAGAAGCAGTCTTTTTTTTAAAGGGCTTTAAAAAAAATGGGCACTTTTCCCAGGATTTCTATTTCCTGTACATAATGTGGATGTTTGTTTGTTTTCACTAGTTAACGGGACCAGTGGTTTAAATTGTTATTGAAACATTCTCTGAACGATGAAGTGGCTTATGTTGGCATAGCTTTGCATAAAACCACTGGCGTTTCTCTGGGGAGAAGAAGTTGAAAACTCTTCACCTATCAGGCAGTGGATTTTAATTTTTATATTAGGGACATATAAGCATGGATTTGAGTATTTTCCCCAAATTTCTAACTGTGTAATCATTCTTGAAACTCCACATCTAGGTTAGAAACTAAAACCAAACCAAACCAAACCAAACAAAAAACTTCCAAAGCTTTCCCTGAAGTTTATTTTTCAGTTGCAAAGTGTAAAATAACTTTCTGAAGTGCCTTCTGTAAGTCCTGATAGTGGTACGGTTTGTGGTTTGTTTGGGGAGATTTTGTTTTCAGGAAAGAGTGTACTTTCTTATGAAAGAGACAAGGGAAAGTTTTACCTGTCTCTCTCCTGTGTGTGTGTGTGTGTGTTTTTTTTCCCTCTCTTTCTTTCTTTTTCTTTTAAAGATTGGTGATAAGGAATTCTAACTACTTAATGAGATGGGAGAGGCCTCACTCCATTGGAGTGGAGGAGTCCAGGTGGAAGTTGATGGATTGGACAGGTAAAGAGATGAGTCCCGCCCCCTCATGCCTATAGTTGGGTATATATTAGGGAACCTAAAATTATGTACAGAGAGAGAAAGAGAGAGAGGGACTTGAGTTCTGTTATCTTCTTAGTAGATTCCTACTGTAAGGGTCTCAGAGGGGGTGGGGGGGTTGGCAAAATCCTGGAGCCAGAAGAGAGGACAGCGGCATTGATCAATCTTACAGCTAACATGTTGTACCTGGAAAACAATGCCCAGACTCAATTTAGTGAGGTAAGGCTTTTAGATTTTTAGCACTCCATTTGGAGATGCTACTTCATTTCTATTTCTTAAATAAAAGCTTAGATATTTGTGGTTCTCGGTCACCCAATGTAATGTTTTTGCAAACTGTGTATAGGAATCTCTGTTTCTTGGTTAATGGTTTCTGTGGTGACTGTAATTTATTTTTTAAGTAAACAATGAAACAGTAGGAGAAAAGGGAGAAGAAAAATTTCTGGGTGATGTTATGTATTTGAAGAAGCTCAATATTCAGAAGTTTAAAAATCACTTTGAGAACAGACTGAGAGAGCAGATCACATTCTGCCAGATACACTGAAATGACTCCTCTGTGGGGTATTCATGTAGCAGTAAGACAAATTAGTTGATTGTGTCTCAACTCAGTTAAGTTCTCAGTTCTGTCTTCAGGCTTCATCCTAAAAGCAAATGAAGCTTTTTTTTTTTTTTTTAAAGTAATCAGGTGAGATTTTTTTAAGCCATCTTCGTTTTGAATTCTATCAATCCAGAAACCCACCTAAATCCTGAGGGGACTGCCCTATTGCCTGGTGATCAACTTTCACTGTATAATGACAAAGTTATTTTGCAGCGATGCATTATTACATATGTATACATGCATACATGTAAATGTGTATTATAGCGCATAGGCTTTTATTTAAGGAACTGATGTTTGCCTCCCTGATCTCTCCTCTACACGTTTGTCTCAGGGATATAAATCTCTGAAGGGGTAAGAAAAGAATCCTGAAGAGACTGTAAGGCTTTGAGGAAGTTTCCTAAGGTTGAGGGAGGTCTAACAACAATATTAGTTTACATTCCTCAGAATAGGGCAGCTGTGTTGACACTAATCAGGTTGGGGAGGGGGGGAGTGCAGTGTGGAGAGAGCACGTTCAGTGTTTCGGAGGAAAATGCTTGAAGGTGAATGCTGGAAAAGTAGACTGGAGTTCTCAAACAGAACTCCTTAAAATTCAAAACAAAGTGCACAGTACTCTGCGCAGAGGGCACAAGGAAGCGTCCCCACTGGGCAACAAAGCAGGGCCAGTGCTATCATTTTGACCACGCTATTGTCTATACACCTGAACTGTGTAAATACAGCAGGGGAAATATCGAGTTATCTAAAGAAGGAAAAGGAAGTGCCTATTTTCCTTTAAAACGTTCAGGTAGGCTTGCTTGTCCTCAGTGGAGAAACTTGAGTTTCTTGTTTTTGCTTTAATATTGAAAGCTAGCTTAAAATGTTACCAAGCAATTTTTTTTTAAATGCAAGTAACTTTTATGATGATCTTGTTTCTATCTGATCCGATGTTGTCCAGTTTTGATCACTAAAAAAAAAGATCTGTCGGTCATATCATATCTGACGTTGTGCTCATGAGAGATCTCATGCCCAGTTATTCATAAGCAGGGTGGGATCTCTGTGTGTATAAGTACAAAAGGGTAGAAGCAAAAGCTGACTTAGAAATATCTGTAAGAAAAGAATGAAGTTGACGTAAAGTGGAAAGAAATGATTATTTCTCATAAAAACAAACAAACAAACAAAAAACCCTGCATGAGTACTGTGATGAGAAGGTATTTGTAGAAATGACTGCCTTTTATGGAGGTAAAAGGGGCACACTGTACGTGAGTGTACGGCATCCTCCTGGGGAAAGAAAGTACCTTTACGTAAGTCTGCTTTTTTCAAAATTTTAGGGGATGTGTGGTCAAGGGCTCAAGAGGCAGCAACTGTCTGTTTTCTCTTGAAATGCTGCTCATGGACCTAAGGCTACTGATGAGAAAACATGGCGGCATTTCTCTACCCGCCTGTGTCTTTTCCTGTATTTCTGTCATGATTGTTGTATCCTTCCGCTAGTGTGTGTAATGTATGTTATCTTCATGGCTTCGTTTCTGTTCTATTGCTTAGAACAGCTTTCTTTTCTGCATAGGGTTATCTTTTCATGTCTAGCCCTGTGTAGAAATGCAGTTCCACATGTAGGTATAGGAAATGCCTGGGACAACAGGCCCTGAGAATCCAAACATTTCATATAAAAGTGGTAACATTTTAACATTCACGTTCTGATACCATTTATTACTAACTGTCAATACGGAATCAGCCATTTACGATTTTCACACAAGAACTGCTTAAACATGGTCAGATTAAGTATAAAAAGGCACGTCACACCGCATGCCAGTGAAAATTATTTGAAAACCATAACCCGTTCTCTGACTTCAAATAATTTTTCAGTTTAACTTGCTAGCAACTTCCTTGGATTGGTAACTCAAAGGCGATACGAGAACCCAGGTCCTCCTCTTTCCCCTTTCCCACAACGTTCGGGTTCTTTCCCCCCAAGCAGAGCTGGGTTGGGGGAAGCTGCTACTGGACAGGAAAGGGTCCGGAAGGGAGGGGAAGGCGAGCAGGATGTAACAGGCAGGGCTTAAGGTTCCACCCTTGGGCTGTAGTGGAGAGGCCTCAAGCATGGACCTTGCCAGTGTGCCAGGCTGGAACGACACAGCCTCTGGGGCTGCTCTCAGATTTGGAGAGTGAGGCGCCAAAGACAGGAAATTGTTCACAGATTAAGTTTTAATTCCATTTTCTTGCCAAAAATCCTGGGCTCTGTGTGTGTGTGTGCACGCGCTGGATATGTGTGTGTGCGCGCGCTGGGTACGTGTGTGTATGTGTGTGTGACAGACAAAGAGACAGAGGGAGACAGAGACAGACAAAGAGTTTGAGAGCTCTCAAATTCCTCCTTAGAAGGACATTTTATTAAAAAACCTCCACCTGGGCTTCTGTATGAAGACGGAAAGGTACTTCGGTGAATGGGTTACGACATTCAGGACTTCAAGGTTCATATAGAGAATCGCCTTATTTTACAAATCAAGGTTAACGATTTCTCTTTCTGTAGTTGAGAGAACTACAGATATAAAAATGAGTCCCTATTTACTTAACTTTTTCTCTTTAATACCAAAAGAGGCAGAATACACTCTAAAAAGGACTATTGTGATTCACGGTAAGTGCTCCGAAAAAAGTTTCAATAAAGTAGTGTGCAAATCGAGTTGAGAGTAAGAGGAAAAGTGCTGAGGCAGCAGTATAAGCTCTCAGTGTTCAGGCCATGGCCAATTAATTGGCCTCTAGGCCCACACTGGCAAGGAAAATAGTCTTTCCTGTCCCAATACTGTTTCCAAAGGCTGAATCACTTTTTTTCCTATGGGAGTGGTTTTTCTCTTTATAGTTAATAAATGTATTCTTTTTAGCTTTGCCATGTTGTGCCTTTGAATATTTAGCACCATAGGTAAAATCACAGTAGGTAAGAAGCAGAAGCTGCAGTCTTAATTCAGGTGTCAGGCAGGCTGCGTTCCTCACTCCATGCTGCGGTCTTTGATTGCACTACTTGTTTTACAATTGGTTGCCCTCAAGCCCAGAGGGGACTGGGAGAAAGATCTTAGATCACAGGTCATAGATCATACTTTCCTTCACTGCTATTGGAAAAATGAGTAGTGATAATAAATCACTTATCCTTTACCTAGATAAGGAAAAAGCATGTTTGGTTTGTTTTGTTTTCTAGAAGGGCAGTGATCCTCAACAGGGGTGTGGAGAGTACAGTAGGAAGCATGAATGAGTGGCTGGTTAAATACAGCAGTCAAAAAATATTGGTTGCTCTTTCATCATACCACACGTATTTTCTAAATACAAAGTTTGCTAAAATTTTCTCAGGGAATAAGCACATACAGAATTTAAATTCTATATTCTTCCTATTAAGGGAGTATATATTTGAGGTCATGAGATTTTATGTTTATCAAGGATATGGGTCGAACAGTTGAGAAATATGTCAGCACAGACGTACCCAAGCTTTCTCCGAGGTGCATGTAATTGCGTTGGGAGGAACCTGTGCTGGTGAGAGAGAGGGAGATGGGTGAAAATCCACCCTTCATAATAACAGTGTGAAATTAAACTTTCCTCTGTTGAATACATCTTAAACTTCTGTTTCATGTCGGTAAATAAGGAAGAACGAACACAGATACCCAAAAGACACGTCAGTGAAAAACAACTTGGTTATTTCCATAAAAGTCTTACTGTCTTAAAAATGAAAGTTTTTCCAAGTCCAATGGACTCAGAATTTTCTTTTAAATATATGATGAGCAGAAAGTCAGATGACCAACACAGCATCATTGCCCAGTGCCAGTTTAGGGAATGAGTTGCCTCTGAAGGATATCCAGTAGGGTAGCAGATTTCGGTTCTGGAAGAGGATGGATTGAAGTGTCAAGGTAAAACAGTTGATACAAGAGTTAAGCTACAGACCTTATTCCAGATCTTCTCTTAAGAACATAATTTGCAGGCACAAGAAAATAGGGACCAGTGGCTTATTAATGTGTTACCTCTATAAACATTTTATAATTTTCACTTATACCTTTTAATTAAGTTGAAATTTGTC
Source organism: Hippopotamus amphibius kiboko (assembly GCF_030028045.1). NCBI lineage: Eukaryota > Metazoa > Chordata > Mammalia > Artiodactyla > Hippopotamidae > Hippopotamus > Hippopotamus amphibius. The sequence goes on from NC_080191.1 coordinate 164,373,378, forward strand.
AATATTCATGAGCAGTAGTATTGAGGAGGAGAAACAGGTTAGAAAAGGAACTATAGACTTACTCTTTGTAAATAAATGTTTACTGAGCATCAGTTACATATAAGATGGTACATAGGATTTAAAAATGAATAAGTAACAGTCCCTACAGTGATAAGTTACAGTTCATAGGGGGCATGAATACGTACAGTTATAATTAATACAAGAGAGATCTTAAGTGTCATATGAGAAATGGGAGCAAGATAATATAAAGGATCAAAGAGGAAGAGAGCATCTTGAAGCAGGAGGATCACAAAAGGCTACATGCGTATGTGTGACGCGGATTCACTTGGACGGACAAGTAGAACTTTCTAAAATTTTAGAAATAAGAGGGCAGGAGGATTTCAGGTGAAGAAACAAGCATTAGCAGAGGCACAGAAGTAGGGTGAATACTGGGCTGCTCAGAAATATCAGTTCTGATGGATCTGAAAGCATGAAAGCATTAGAAAGTAAAGGTAGAATTGTAAGGTAGAGTGGCTCATGGCAACACATTTAATATAGTGCCAATGATATACCATGGAGAGATTGTTAACAGAGGAATGGTGTAATTGGGACTGTACTAGGGTACACCTGAGGGGGATGAATGGCTTCGCTCAAGGGTGCCTAGAAGTATAAAAACCCATTTCTCTAAATTGCACGTTGGGTGCTTGTGTTGCAAGAATATCCATCACTTCTCTGGAACCTTTGAAAGGGTAGAAATGGATTGTTTCTAAAGTCTCATGAAACTTGTGTTTTCCCTGCCATAATTCTCTTTAATAGCTGTGGTTCCTGCCATAGATAAGTTGGGAACTATTGGTCTCAGTTTTTCTCTATTTACTCCTGCTATTTAAGTGTAATTATTAATATCACCCCTTTTATTTTCCAAAGGTGTTCCACTTAGAAGATAAAGTATTGGATTGGCCAAAACGTTCATTCGGGTTTTTCCATATAATGTCACAGAAAATACGAAATGAACTTTTTGGCCAACCTGGTATATGGTCATCCTATAAATTAAGACCCACTATTTATTTTATTATTTCCCCCCCACTCCCCATCCCCCACCCCAGAATAAAAAAGCAGTATGTATTTGGCTATAAACTAGATACAGTGTCTTTGATATCCTAGCTGCAAATCATTTAGATTATTTCCCTTACGAAAAGAAGCATGTCCTTACAACTCAACACTTACTGAGAACTAGTTGAGTCGAGTCAGGGTGCTGGTGCTAGATGCCAGAAGGAAGCAGAAGGAAGTAAGTTGCAGCCTCTGGCCTCTGAGAATTCACAATCCTAGTGTGTACATAAGGTACACATAAGTGATTACAGTTTAAAACAGAATGTGGTAAGAGACACAGAAGGCTCTCAAACACAGTGAAATGGGTCAAACTGCTCATGACGAAGGTAATATTTCACATAGTTTGAGAATTTAGCCACAGGGGGGAAGAAGGAAGGTCATTCTGGGTAGAAGGTAGAAAATTAATAAACATACAAAGAATAACAGCACAGGACTAAATGAAAGAGCATGCTATATTGACTTGAAAAGAGAATGTTGATTTAAACAGTGATCTATATTTAATATGTATGTCAAAATGGAAAGCTTTAAACAGCAAAGAAAGATGGCACGGGCTTTTATCTTGTTAAGAGCTAGAACCCATGCATATTCTGAAAGCATGGGCAGTGCTCAGAATTCGAGATTCAAAACTTTGTTTACGTGCTCTAGGAGTGACCAGTGTCATCCTGCAGGGGGGAAGGAAAATTAGTCCAAAGGATTGCTTGGTCTGGGCGAAGTTGTTTCCTGTTCCCTCCCATTCCTGAGACCGCTATAGAGATAGATAAGGTATCTCACCCTTATAGGGACTTGGTAATTACATTCTTAAATTAATCAAAGCTAAGAACAAACTCTAGGCTGATTTTCTATGTTAATTAGGATTAACTTTGTTTATTAAATAGTCATCTTAGAATCAGGATGAGAAGACTCTCTTCTCTGGTCACTGTTCTAAAAGCAGATAGTAATCCTGGAGCTAAATGTGACACATGCCAAGTGTGACTTTTGTTCAAAATGAGAATCCCAATTAGGAGATAATAGAGCAGAAGTAAATATGAATGTATCATTTAAGAAACAAACAATCCCCACCCCCCAAATTTAACCAGTGCAAAATCAAGATTTTGGTGTCACAAATTTAAAAATCCTTGCCATAAATTTTTCAAGTTTCACTTTGGACAAGGATACACATTTTCATTTAAGATTTGAATGGACATATTGGGGGAAGGCATGTCTTCTATTCATATCATCTCCTTTCACAATCTCCTTCATCACTTCCATCTCACCCAGGAAGAAAATGGAGGCAGTTAAAGAGATAATGGTGGGGTAGGCGAGGGTAGATTCTTGGGGGAGGTAACTCAGTGACTTGATTTAAAGGCAAAAGGAGTGGGTAAGAGGGAGCACTGGGCTCTGTGATAAATGGCGGGATGTCCAAGCTTGTATCTCATTCCTTTCTTGTCCTCACCAACCTAATCCTCTGCTAACGTAAAGTGAATTTTGAAAATATCCGGTGTTGAAATGTAGTTTCTTCTGCCTTTAACTCTGCAAACATTAGGAGAAACAGTGAAGTTCCACAGACGACCACGTTGCTGTAAAACCTCCGTCGCAGAAAAAAGTAGTTACCTGAAGTGTCTAACGTCTTTTCAGAAACAGTACTTTATACTTCCCTACACTTGATTTTCTTCTTTGGTCTAATATTATAGCACCCCTGTCCTATCCCCGAAGCATTCCTTTCCATTTTCTGCCCCCCAAAATCTTAGAAAGTTCTTATTTCTAAATGTATTTCATGTTTGAAATAATGACTAACCTTATTCTGTTTCAGTCTCTTTTCCAAAGGCAAAGTAAAATTGAACCATCCTGTAAATTCTGAGGTAGCTTCCCCAGATAATAATTACCTGTCAATTTAAAATTCAGTAACTGGTAACAAGATAAAGCGTACGTTGCTTCTAGGTAAGGGAATAACTGGTAACAATAAAACATTTTTGGAATGTCAGTGTGTAGCGTGTAAACAGATATCGTATGCAAAACCTGTGATCTGAATTGCATCTTGTCTGTGTTTCTTAAATGGGACCAAAAAAAAAAAAAAAGATTTCCTTATAAAAACTGAAAGAGAGAATTTTGAGTCAAGCTGTGGTGTGTTGCCAGAGGCGGAAATATATGAAACATTCTCGTCAGCTCTTCTGGAAACACTACAAAAGAAATAGTTCTACTTTCTTATTGCAGCTAAAGCCACTAATAGGTGCAGTTTAGTATAATACCCCTGTGAGCATTACCACCCCCAAAGCGAGCTCGCCTTGGAAAGAACTCTGTACAGGCATTTTCTTTTTCCTTTTAAGCTTGTGCAAAACACCCAAAGGGGCCATTTCCAATCCAGGCAGTGATCTTTCTCAAGTTCATTCTTTCTCAGATCACAGAGACAATGGGGAATATGCCCTGTTTACTCAAATCAGTCTGGATTAGTGTCACTCTATTGATGGAATCAGAATTAAAAGGAAAACCATTACCCTCTCAAAGGGCAACATCAGATGTTTTGGGAATTGCTTGATTACTTTTAAATAGACCATGTGAGACTGTCACCAGACTCAAGTTGAGGACTCCACAAGATCTACACAGAGAGAAACGGTAACACTGGATAAAGCAGAAAGCCCATAATAAGCCTTAGGCCTGGGAAATCATTTCAGCAGATAATCCCAAAGTGCTTGAAAGCCTGAAAATCAGAATACTGAGAATTCAGAGAAGTTACTTTTCCTGCCTTCTTTCTGGACTCCAACTCTACCTCCCAAATAATTTATCTTCAGGTCAGATCCTTTCCAGTTGTTTTTTTTTTTTTTTTTTTTCTTTCCAGTTTTTAAAACCTTACTAGAGGTGCTGCTTCACCCTTAAAAATGTCTCAGATTCCACCCCGCCCCCCCCCCCCCCCCAATTCAGAATCACTCCAACTTCCTCTGATCTCTTCATACTTCCCTGTTCCTCCCTTATTGCTCTCCCAGTCTCTAGACTGGAAACTGTTGGAAGGTAGAGGATGGACGTGTGGTGTTTATCTCTGTATCCTCCCTGGGGTCACCAAATAATGTTCCTGAATGCGATGAAGGCATGCTTCTGTTGCTGCTGCTCGGAGGGCTATCTTCAGATAAAAGTATGGCATATTATAAATACCTACAGAAATGGTTGTTTGTAAGCGATCTGTGCAGAAAGCAAAACAATTGCACACACTGTACAAGTCTGGTCTCCACCTGGATGCTCTGAATCATATGGTTTTTTCAGACATCATGAAAGTCTTTTTTTTTTTTTTTCAAATGAGTCCAGCTATTTACTTCCATTATACTTCAAGTGGCAAGAAAGTTTTTGAAAGACAGAGCAGTTTCCTGGGTAAGGAATGACTTGTTCTCTAACAGAGGTAAACAGTGTAAAGTGCACTGCTTTCACTTAATTGATTATGCAGGAGGACAGAGAATGTGTTTGATTTTCCTACAAAACGGAACCGATTAGATTTTTATCTTGCTTTGCAGTCACTTTTTAAATGTGTTTACTTGCCTCCACACCATTCCCTTAATTCATTTCGTCCCCTGATGTCTCTCGATCATCCACCAAGGAGGTGGGTGGTTTGCTCTGGGTGAATAAGCTTGATGATTTGCAAACACTTTCACATTTTATTTTCTATGGTGTTATTACTAAAGGATGCCTGAGAAAACTTTAAGTTATTTTGTTCTTAAACATGGTGCCCCAGGTTCTTTTGTTTTTTCTGTTCAACTAAGACACTAATGAGCTGTTGTAATTATTAAACTGATTGATTGATTGCTACTTTCATAATGGGGTAAATAGAATGAAATGAATAGATGAGTGTCTTTTCAAAGTAAGGCATGTCTTTGGCATAGCTGAAAACTTCGGCTTTATTTTGCAGTTAAAAGTGAATCTTAAAGGAACACTTCAGTGTTACGTAAGTCACCATGTCTAATTACAAAGCATAGTAAATCACTGAAAACTTTAATGATCTCAAATATAATGAAAAATGTAGCAATCAGCAAAGAACTTGACAAGCAAAAGCAAATTAGAACTTAAAAAACTGTTCCTCATCTGCATATGTAGAGAATAGTAAGGTTGAGTAGTATAGTCCTTATTTCATGTTTTAGTTTTCCATTTGCAAATAAAGGCTAGTGTTTTCACGTGTGTGTGGGGGGTGGTAAAGTCTGGGAACTGAAGTCATGAATTTAGACCATTTGCAAGAAATGGTTTGTAAGACTGATAAACTACAATCTCAGTTCCTCAAAACACACATTTGTAAGCCCTTAATTATGGCATTATTCTAAACCGAATTCTAGCTAACTGGGCAGACAGTCATGGAAGTTAGAGAGCGAGGGACCAATTTTGTGGCCTCTCTACCAGAAACTAACATCTTAGTCGAAGCTTGTGTCTGGGTGGTTTCTCTATTCGTAGGAAGTAAATCATTATATGACCACAAAGATTTGGATTCTTTTTGCTGACCTAGATGCATGGGAAACAAAATCTAGACCATCAGGTAAGAAACACTGCCTTGGCACAAAAATGTGTATGTGTTTGTATCAAGGAAGTAGAAGCTCATTAATAAACTTTCCAGCTAGGTGTGAGCTACCAAGTATTACTCATGGCCTTGTGAGTGACAGGACTGGCTATTCTGCTACTAGTTCCCATAAAAGCTGAAGCTAAAAGCACAATTCCCACCTACCGCAACAAATCAGAACACAAAGTAAAGGTCATTGAGATTATTTGGAGATGCACTGTAACATTCAAGGGCAGTAGTATATACAGAGGTGACTCTGATTTGGAGACAGACTTACTTCAGCATAAAGAAGCAATATTTAGTTGGGTTACAGTTGAGATAGAATAAAATATACTTTCTGAAGGTGATTCTTATTTTGAAATATTTTGCATTTATTCTTTAATACTTCCTAAACATCTACTATGTCCCAGCCACGGTTCCAGATTTGAGACTCGGCACTAAACAAGCCAGATATCATCTCTCACAAATTATTGCCTAGCAGAGAAGAACAACATTAAAAAGTATTTATACAGATAATTAATTTCAATTATAATTATGTGATGCAAAGGGGAAAGTTACTGTGCCGTGACAATGTGAAACAGAGAATACCTATCTGGGCACTCCAGAAGGCTTCGACTTGGACATGACATTGAAGCTAAAACTGAAGGATGAGTTGGGAAACAGCCTGCAGGTGCAAAAGGCTTGAGGACTGAAGGAGTTTGCCTTTGAAAAACTGAAGGAATGCCGTCCTTTCGTGAGCAAAGAGGAGGGTTTCAAATAGTACGGCATAGGGCATTTTAAAGATTTGAGGCTTCTGTTCTAAGAGATTAGAAACCTGCTCAAGGTGTTCAAGCATGAGAGTGGCATAATCAGATCTGAAGGCAGTTTCTGGTGGTAGCTCCAAGAAGCTGGATCTCCAGAAGAATGGTTAAAATTTTATATCCTGTCTTTAATGAGTGGAAAACATTTTCTTTAGATATAAAACAAATATGTTTCATGGAGTGTAACTCAAAGATTCCAGGCAGAAATCTGAGAGATTCCAAGTAAAGGATACTTTAGAAAGTGGGTAAATTCTCAAGCCAGATTTACTGGTTTCACGTCTGAGCTCTGTCACTTACTACCATGAGCATTTAATCCTGTGGAGCTTCAATTTCCTCATCTATAAAATACATATAAAACATGGGATAATAATTCCACCTAGCTCAGGAGAATTAAACACAAAGCACTTAAACACTATAAGGAACATAGTAAGACTCAGAAATAACTTGGTAGTACTAGTAGTGGTAGTACTAGTAGTAATAGTTAAGATTCTTTTCATAGAAACTTAAAATATGGATGCTAAATAGGGTTCAGATTTTTTAAAATCTCAATGGTCACCATTATTTTATTGAAATTGACATGCCTTCAGTTTCATACCACAGTGAGCAAAACTCTCTCCTGTGATAAAACAGTAATCACATTTAATCACCCCAGGTTTTTAAGTCATCATTTCTGATATGGTTTAGACAGATACATTATCAAAGTAATTTTTAAATATTTTAAAAACCAGCGAAGCATTATTGGTGAGCTTCTTCTACAATTACCATGGTATGCTTTCCATATAGATGGTATAACCTTCACTAAAGATTATCATTAGGACGTACTTCCTTCTTTTAGCATTACCATGTCTGCTTTAAAAAGTATTAAGACAGGCATTGGTACAGATTGAAAATTTCCTCAAACACATTTTTGACCCAACTTTAATAAATAACTCCTGGTTCACTTTAAAGAAACTGAAACTCTGTATACTTCTCCCTATTATTCAGATCAAGAATTATTCAATATTAAAATTACACCTTTCTGCTAAGCCCAAGGCTTCCTTGGTATGTAATAGTGATGTCAGTTTCTTTTAGAATTGAGATGCTCATGATTATAATTTTATGCATTTGTCATTATTACTAGAAGGGAATACATAATGAAATCACGGAATTTAAAGTTTATTGTTCCTTAATGGAGCTCTACACAGTGTAATTTAGCTATACTTGGATTGAGTTTTAGCTTCGCTACGTTTCACACTTCCTGGCTTTTCAAGTACTATGGCTAATATTTGTTGACACTGTTGTCTATCTGATTGGCCGGCTTTGTGCTTCTTGGTCTCACCTGCCCTTGTCAGCCTTGGCTGGAGCTTTTAGGGAGCTCTCTCCTAAGTTATGGAATCTTGGACCTCAAACAAATCTTGACACTTTGTGTCACAATGTAACACTTTCTAGTAAACTCTTTGCAGTCTGTCTTTCTAGGTTTGTGTGTTTAAATGCTTTATTTTTACATTTTTGTTCATTATAAGGTATGAGTATATTTTACCTCCAAACACTCACTTTCTAGGATCATTTGGAAGACAAAAAACGTGAAATATTTTATATCTAACAAAACCTGGTTTTGAGGAAAACGTGATGCTGAATACATTTTTAAAGTGGAAAGATGGTGCTTTAATTTGCTGTTAGAACACAGATATCTTCTTGACCTCAAATGGAGCACCTTCAATCAATTGTCTTTTAATTCTAGCATAAAACAAGCCATCATTCTTTGAGGTGAGGCAGGTGGTAGAAGACCAAAAAATGACAAGCATTTCTCCCTCAGGCAGTGCTGTTGAAAAGTCACTATCCTGCCAATATTTGGGGATAAAAAATGCAGTACTGTCTGCTAGAGCATAATCGAATGAATGCTTTGCAAAGCCAGGGGCATGAAGAAAAGTGTTTTCTTTTCCAAGGAGGGGCTTTAGAGTGTTCAAAAAGCTCCTCCATGAAGCCTGAGGTGAAAGGTTATATTAGCTGAGGAACGTATACATGCTGCCTGAAATAATTTGGATTTGTAGGTTTGGTCTGGCAAATCTGTATAGAAAAAAAAACAAAAACACAAAACATCCCATTTTTTGAAAGCAATCTCAGGCCTTATTTTTAAATAGTATCATAGATGAGAATGGTCATCCCTAGAAGAATGTTAAAACTGATGGACCATTTGTGTTTGATCATCAGATTCAGTCTCCTTAATTTTATACAGATTTTTCTGTATAGGAAACTAAGGTCCAGGCTATGTAGGGGCCTTGCCCAAGTACATGAGAGGCAGCGCTGGGCCTTAGACCCCGTGTCACCAAGTCTAAGTTCAGAGTTCTTCTCCATTACTAGAATCCATTCAGGAGTAAAAAGAGCACTGAAGAATGCTGAATTCTCTAGCCTCCTGGAACAGTCAGTCAAGGACTATAAATATAATCTCTTTCAAATGAAATTTGGGCAAGTTATCATTTCCTGTGACAAGGGTCCATGTGGATTGAGGTAAATAAACTGATGGTATGTTTCCAAACTAACCTCTCCTATGCCCCATACGGCCCGCATTCCCATTTTTTAAATTAATCTCTTGCCATATATTATTGGCCGTGTTGCCGTAAGTTAGCTATTATAGATAGTAATATCTAGGAAAGGCAAGAAAAAGAATTTATAAAATTTCTTTTACACAGATAAATTGGAGGAGAGAGATTTTCAGAAATGCAGATTCTGTCTATGTTCCTGTTTCATTGCTCTGGTTAAGGACTTGATTGGAATTCTTTTTTGATGTTAAATTATTTTATAGGAAAGTGAAGTACAGGGTTAACTTCAAGTAAACCCAGGTATTCAAGATTAAGTTTTGCTTACAGTGATGTATACGGATATACATTATTGCTGAGCTGAAGAAAAGAAAATTCAGGCCCATTCTATATTCAGAATTTAAGATCATTAAGCAATATAATCCTGGAAGGAAAAGTAAAATGACACTAAAAGAACTGCATTTGTAGGATGCTTTTAAAACAATGACCAGTCAGGAGAAATCTCTATTCTTTATTGCCATTTTAATTCTAATCATTCAAACTGAAGAAATAAATCCGAGTCTGTAGATGACTGAGAATGCAAAAGAACTTATGGGGTGGGGAGAAAACCAAAAAACAAGAAAACAATCTCTGTTTGGGAATGGTAGTTATACTTGCTCTTCCCTAGTGGTGAAAGCAGGCAGTTTGAGATTCAGCCCCTGGGTATCCCTACACTTACCATACCAGCTCCATGTTTTAGGATATCCCCCAGGGTGTTCTGTGATTACCCGGAGTATGTGAAGTTTCTGTGACCATGGTGTATTTTATTCTTTCTGTGGGTAGATCAGCTAGCTGGTGGTAAAGCTGAGTACAGCTGCAGATGTTGGTAATCTTCTAGTGTCCAGGCAGTGTCTTTTATTTCAAAGTTATTTTATAGGAAGTGAAGCATCTGTTTGAATTCACAGGAAATCCATTGTTTTACTTCATCGGGCTTATAATAGATATCAGACAAACCGTGTTCACTTTCACCTTTTATATTTTGTGGAGACAAGACTGTCTCCTCTTTCAAACATGTTAGCGTAGATATGTAACATGGCTCATTCATTCACTGAGTGCCTATAGAGTATGTTACGTTTATTCCAACATCAAGATACCTTGTGGTTAGAAAGAGACAATCTACTTCCTAGTACATTTCAAATGTTCTAATAGCTTTTGTTGCATAAGAAACACATGGTACACGGAGGATCCCACAGAGTTCCTCTCAGCGCACTTTCTGGTACTCATATCAGTGTCATGTTCTAACTTCTGAGACTATTTTCCCTGTCATCATAAGTAGGCATCTCACTAGCATGCCAGCATAACACAAATTTCTCCCTTCTGTGTTTATGGAGTTACGGGAGTAAACCAAGGGTCCAGGTACTGCTTCCTTCATCCTGCCAGCTTCACTTTGGTGGAGAAGAAGTAATAAATATTATTCCTATTAACCTGGCACAGAGATGCGTCATGCATGGGCTGCAAAGTGTGCAGTCACGAAAGGGCCCCGTGCTTTGCTTAATGCTCTGCTGTCACCATTTTGAAACTCTTCATAATTTATGAACAAGAGGCCCTGCATTTTCATTTTGCAATGGGCCGTGTGAATTATTTTGCTGGTCCTGCCTACCTAACACTTGTTCTTCTTGGCTATGTTGATCTTCCCTCTGCCTCCAATTGTACTTTGTCAACATGTCCACTCTTTTCAAATCAAAGAAATAAGAAAATGAGACACTTTTTTGGTTGTCGTTAGCTAAATGCTTTACAAATTAACTTCAAAAGTACTATCTCCTATGGCAGGCTTACAACATACATTTTGAATAAAGCTATGGAAAGTTCCCAAGAAGATTTCTAATCACACCATTCTTACTTTGGTGGGTTTGTTGTTGTGTGTTTCAGGCTAGTTAATTCAAAGTTCGTATTGGTTTTATGCTTTTTTTCTTTTAAAGACAATTGAGTATACTACTTAGCTTTTGTCTCTTTAAAGCAAAATTTGAGGAAAGCTTAAAATTGAAATATGTTTTCCCATTTTTATCTTGAATAATAAGCAGCTCTTTGCCCAAACCTGAGAAATCTAGTTTTACGTTATATAATTTGAGGCGTCAGCATTGGAAGCAAAGCCTACTGCTGTGAAGTAAAATATTTCACCCGAACTTTTTGGGATTAAAAATTATGGCATGCGAAAGCAGAGGCATCAACACCTATTAATGATTTGAAATAGAGTTTCTGCTTCTTTGGTGCCACCCAAATGTTCAGTCTCACTGCTGTCCCAGGGACATCTTCTTTGTACCTCTGGGGTAAATGGAGTTTCCAGTTCTCTTATGTCCTTCAAGCAGCACTGAGTGTTTACTCACTGGCTTTTAAAGCTGGGTCCCCAAACTTTTCTCTTTATATTTATCGAAAAAAAAATTCAAAGGGCCGTGTTTCTTTGTTCTCCTCCAAGCCCACAATTAGCTGAAGTTCCATTCTGTGTAGCTAGAAGGAGGAGGAAAGGGTTGGCCCAACAGGCTTTTTACTGCCTGTGAGAAAGTGCTTGGTGAATTTCTTTGTCCCTTTTGTCAGGGGCGGCTGCCTCCCTAATTGTACTGCTCAAGGGAAGCACGTGCCTCTGGGAGCATTATCTGATTCCTACAGGACGCTCAGGAGCGCTTTGTATACTGACCCTTAACTCGAACACAAATAATAATTTCTTTTCAATCTCCTCCCAGGCTGTTGCCGCAGGCCTGGACAGCTAAGAGCTTTCATTCAGCCAGGGGTGTGGATGCCTTCATCTTGGCCTTTTAGTTTTTTTTCTCTCGTAGCTGTCTTACCTGCCGTTGGCCTCACCTGTCAAGAGGGGAAGCTGAAGATGGAGGAGAGGAAGACTAGGAGCTGTGGAAGTCAGAGGGGAGAGAAGGCGAGACTAACAGCTGCTCTTGTCAGCAGGGGGATACGTGTAAAGAGATTAATAGTTATTTGAAGAGCAAATGGGGACATGGCATTCGGCAGTGGAATGCGAATGTATAAATGTAATGGAATGGACATGCGACCGTGAACATTTAGACAGATGCTCTCTGGACTGAATGGAATGGCAAAGGCCTTTCTCCTCCCCATGTGAAATACTTAAAGTTTAGTAAAATAGTTTTCTTATGCTTGAAGTGGAATTAAAATTGTTTTCAAGCATCCATTTCTTTGGGAGTTTGTTCTTCTCTGTAGTTTGACTTAATCTGGGACTCTCGGTTATACTTCAATTGAAGAGCCAGACTCCTCGTTTCCTTTATAAAATATGTACCAACAGGACTGCCTTCTTCTTTTTGCTTTTGATTTGTTTTCCTGTTGCTAACTTGAAGAAACAATGAGGTTTCCATGTGTCAGAAGAGTTCACAAAGGGAAAATGGTACACAGGCCCCTTCTGGAAATGTGTCCAATTTGACTCAGGAATGACTTGAATTATCCTATCAGGCTGACAGGTGTGATGGTGTAGGCAGGGCCCTGGACTTGGAATCAGAAGACTTCCTTTCAAAATCCTCAGTTTTTGCTTATTAGCCAATGCTTGAGCAAATCACTTCCCCTCTCTGATAGTAATACAGTAAAGATTTTTTGCCGATGAAATGAGAAGTTAAATCATTCTTTCCATAGACATCTTATTGAATACCTACCTACTGCTGGTTTTCCTAGAAGAAATAAAAGCACCTGGCAGAGAAGCTATATGAACTAATGTATTTCTGAATTATTTCAAACATAGAATCTTAATCTTAACTAGGTGATATTTCTCTTACACATGTTCTACTTTAGAAAATAATAAACTGCTACAAAGAAAATGAAAAAAACAGATGAAAAATTAGGCTATTTGGATGGTATACTAGCATGTTACCTTTTAAAATATATAGTTGCCTCTCCCTAACCCTGCTACTCATTCCCCTCCAGTCTTCATGGACCCAGTCCTTGGGAGCAAGTCGGTACCCTGAGACAGAACTTAGAATAGTAAGACTAAAAGGAAAGTTGGAGGACGACTGATTTTGCTCAGTAAACAACAATTTGATGCTTAAATCTCCTCTAGAACATATCTATCCAGTGGTCTTTCTCATTCTGAATACCAGGACAGAAGAAGAAGAAGAAAAGAATAGCAGGTGGTATTCATTTATTTTAAAGAATTCAAAAGCAGCTACTGAGCACTGGCACTCCTTGCCCAGTTTGTGAATGAGCACATAATCTACTTTCAAATGCTCTTGGGGAGACCACAGCTTCCAAAGGCTGCCCATGAAGCTGTGCGAACTGTGCAGGTCGTTACAAAACATACACACACACCTTGGGCTTCTCTTGGTGTTTTGAATTATGCATCACAAATGGGTCATTTTCCCTTGGGTGCGAAGTGTTGCAGACCCGAGGTTGAACTCTGCAGATGGCAGGCACCAAATGATGCCCTTTTGACAGCAAGGATCTACAGCTTAAATGGCTAACGTGGGGGGTTTCTGGGTGTCCCGCAGCCACAGTACACGAACCTGGGGCTCCTGAACAGCATGGACCAGCAGATCCAGAACGGCTCCTCGTCCACCAGCCCCTACAACACAGACCACGCGCAGAACAGCGTGACGGCGCCCTCGCCCTACGCACAGCCGAGCTCCACCTTCGACGCCCTCTCGCCGTCGCCGGCCATCCCCTCCAACACCGATTATCCGGGCCCGCACAGCTTTGACGTATCTTTCCAGCAGTCCAGCACCGCCAAGTCCGCCACCTGGACGGTAAGAGCCCCGGGCGCCCATGTGCCCTTCAACCTGACTCCCAAGTACAAAGGTCTTCTCCATCACCACCACCCCGCCACCTGCCCCAGGCTCTCTCTCGCATCAAAGCTTAGTGCTCTATATGAAATGGTGGGAAATCCCTCCCTGTCCTCTGATGATATTTTGGTTTCGAATATTCAACACTGAACCAGAGAGAGAAAAAGTGCCGTTTAGTAGGAACAGTCCTGATCTGGGAACCAAAGGCCTGTGTTCTGGGTGGCTCCTAGCAATTTCAGCTGATGCATTCTAGCCTGCCTCCCGCTGTGGGGAGGTCCTTGGTGTGAAAGCTTTTCTGGAAAAATGTAAAGCATGACACCAGTGGAAAATATCGTGATCGTAGGATATGTGTTTGCAGTCTGCACAATGTAGGCTAGTTAGCAGTCTCATGGTTTTGAAAAAATAAATGTTCCAGTAAGGGGCGATTTTTAAAAAAAATGAATAAAATCATAAACACAGTGTAAGAAGAAATTAAGATCTCATTTATTACGGAAGGGCTAAATTTGTTAATGCATGCAGGTTCTATAACATGAATCATAATTTATTGATATCTGTCTATTACATTTAGAAGCATGTTCCTCACCACCCCCCCAAAGCCCTCTAAACATCAGAGGCCTAAATTAGGTTCAAAGAGATTCTGATCAAAAATGTTGAAAGAAACTTGTACATAATTTTTCTAAGAAAACATCGAAATACTTTTAAAAATTAAAAAAGCCACAAGAATGTTTATTCTATTTCAAAGTTTATTTTTAATTTATTATAACATGAATAAAGCTCAAATGTAAGGAAGGAGACCATGAGACTGGTTTTAACTGGTTGATCAAAGAATGCCCAAGACCAAAGTGGCACACATGTTTGTCAAATAATTTAATGTTTGCGGAGATTATAGAAATGCTTCCAGATGTCATCATCTTGTTGAGAAATAGCTTTTGGATTGTTTTAATAGATTTTTCCCTCTTTAGCAAGTAGGTTTCTTTGGAAATCATTTCTCTTTGTATGTTACAGTATTCAGGCTTTACTCCAATTGTACAGAGTTTATAAAATAATCTGCATTAGTAACACTAAATTCCAACAAATTTCACGTGTCCCCTCATTTTGACCTCACTTTTTTGTGAGCTATGTAGGGCACATTTCACAACTCCCATTTTACTATTGAGAAAGCTGAATAAAACATGGGGGTTTCGTGACATCCCTAAAGTCACGGAGGCTTTTGTGTAGCTGGTCCTATTTCTGATTCTGCCACCCTCCTCCGACTAGATTGTGTCGTTTCCTTCTTTTTCTACCATTTCACGTCAGGATGTCCCTAAATTGTCTAAAAAATTATCTTAGTGCTTTTCTTTCATGGTTTGAGAAGCGGTTTTGTCATGGTTCATGTTTCAACCATAAAGTAGAAGTATTAGCCTAAAACTTGATCTCTTTTCCATGTGTTTTTTTAATCAGCTGTGTCATACTCTTTAGTCTCTTTTATATTAATAATCACAGAGGTGGACACTCCAGGTGAGTAAACTTAGAGTCCATAGGCCTTAAAGACATATTGGTTGATTGATCTAAGTATTGTCTTGCTGAAGAACCACTAAAGTAACCATTTTATAAATGGAACACTGATGTGTTTTAGAATAGGGGTCACACCAACTGTATGTTTACAATCACTGCTCTTCAAAGCGAACAGTTTCTCATCTGGCATACACAGAGCTCTGCTGTATTAGGAGTGAGCACATCTGAGGGATGATAGGCATATCGGGGCCACTAAATGAAGAATCACTGCCCATTAAAATGGCTTAAGAACCTTGGGGAGGGAGCACGATGGACCTACCACATTACACCAATCTTTCCTCTGCCTTCCTCCCTCCTCACCTCCTCATCCAGAAATCTTAAGGCTTTTTTATTTTTTCAGTTTTAGCAAAATTCTGAACCATCTTCCATCAAAGCCCCTCTCTCAGAGAGGTACACCGTCTCAAAAAAAAAAGGGGGGATAAGTGGCAGGTTAAAAAGTAAAGAAAATGTTTTGTAGAGTACCCTGGTAAAATGTCCTTCCATATGACAGCAGCGGTATCAGGACCCTGGAAAGGGGGTAGGCACTGTAGTGATGGGAAAGAGCATCACTTGGGAGCCGGAAAACCTAGATTCTCGCTGTAATCAATCTTGTGACCTTTAACCAAGTCACTTCATCTTTCTGGAATCCAGTCTGTGCCTCCGATGAGGATAAATAGGGTGAAAACTACTTACTTCCCTTAAGGTGGGATGATATTATTAATCAACATAGACAGTTTTTAGAAGAACTTAGCTTCTAATCAGTTTTTTTGCCTGCCATTAATAAGTGACCTTGGTTAAGCTGGTTTGCCTTTCTTGGGTTTCTGTTCAGTTGTCTGCAGTCTCTTCAATAGATATTACAGAAGAAAATGATTGAATTAGATGTCCATTGCATCTTACTAGTGTAGTACGTGGTATTTATGTTTGTATTCATGTTCTTTCCTGTTCACAATTAGACTTATTTTAGGCCCCGCTACATTTCTTCTGAATCTAGCACATTTGAACCTTTGTTTGACTAACTACTGAGATCACCTAAAAATATGTAAACTCTTAGCCATGGACACCAGTGGCTTATACATAGCAGCATCTAACTCTTTGAGCCAAATTATATATCTTCACACTTATACACAGATCTCACATTTTCAAGTGTTCTCTCATGTGTTTCTCTTAGTCGGAGCCTCAGAACCAAGGCTGAGTTTTAGAAATGAGGAAACTTCAAGAAGTGAAAGATACATGGCTATTCACCAGCCAAGGAAGTAGAGGAACCCAGGCTTCCCTCCCTCCCAGTTCAAGTCTCTCCACCATCTTATCTAGACTGTCTTTCTTGTGATTGACAGAAGACAGGGATGTACAGGCACTCGCAGGCCTTGTGTATGGTACAGTGCAGCCACCCGACAAAGGACTTTTTATGCTACATCATACAACATCTATTTCTTAGGCATCTGTGCATTTTAAAGCAGTTTTTCAAAATAAAGCACTATATTTTAAAAACTGCCCGCAAACTGGAAGCAGCAGAAGCAGCTGTCATTCGGAAGGGTCACACTTCTTGCATAGTCTTCTGGTAATTCTTTAGTAAAAATCTCGTTAGTACCATTTTATCACTTGTCATCCTTTCGTGTTGTTTCCTCTTTTAACTTCTGGTTTTACTCAGAGTCACTGCCAAGATATAATTAATATATTTAAAGTATATTTGCCTATTTCCTTTGCTCTCTCTGTTTCCAGTAATGAATGTGAGTGTTCCCAGTTCCATAAAAGTATGGTATCTGTTTTAAACTTCTCCCAATGAAATAAAGTGAAGAGTGATGACATTTTTCCATATTCTCTATTTCTCACACACACACGATCACACCCAAACCAACATGGAATTTAGGACTTAGTTTCAGACTTTCTTCTTATTTCCACAATGTAATTGCTACTTACTGATAGAGGCCGACCATTTAATATAATAAGGTGCTAGTCTAGCATCAGAGCTGAGACTCTTCAGCCATAGGCCAGTTGACAGTATGGTAATTTGGACATGGCAAGAAATTTAGGTGCAGATTTCAACCCTGAAATTTACTAGAAGAATTTAGGACCTGCTCAAAGAGCTCCATCTCTTTAAGTCTCACTTTTTTCTGCCCGCAAATGGGGATGTTCATGCTTTCCTTATACTTTCCTTATTGTGAAGATTACACGCCACATGTAAGTGCACCTATCAGCACCAGGCTAGTCAGAGGCACACTTGTGTTTACTGAGTCTGAATTTGAATCCCTTTGCTTCCCAAGTTTATTATAGTTTTGTTGAGGGTTCAGTTGTGCAACAGGTAATAATTGAGAGAATGCAGAGCAATATGTCTTCTACTTCCTTTCTTTTTCTTAGTGCTTTTGGACTATTACCATGCATCCTCCAGCTTCACAGGACTGTGATACTATCCACTACTCAAATATATGAATAGATGGCATAGGAGGGTATCAGGCCCTCCCATACGCAGACTTCTGCAGGCTGGCCATGCTGCTTTCCTAAGCCTGTCCAAGCAGATGCAGGCTCTCCTTGCCAGCACTAGGAGGCCTTTTCCAGCTTTAAGAACCTGTTGAATTCCAGCATTTATTTCTTATTTATGGGGATGTCTTTTTTAAAAAAAATTCTCCGTGTTAAATGAAGAATAACAGTGGATTTGCAGTGACAAAAGTATTGGAGGCACCCTACACACTCACCAGTGGGGAAACTGGGTCCGTAAATTGTGGCATATCCACATGACAGGATACTCGATGGCCATTCAAAAGAATCATAGGTACTGTTCTGGGATGCTTTTGGAGTTGCTGGTGAGGACGAGATGAGCCTTCTGTGGCACCTACTTGAGCTTTGAGAGGGCTGATAGGGACACCACTTCTGGGGGCAAAGTGCTTTCTTTCGCTAGACTCCAGGGACAAGGCTTTTTTTGTGAATATAGATCAATTTGTCTTGACTATCAGTTTGGGAGCTGTTTTTCCCACAACCCAGGACACACAGTATAATCTGTGTGCAAATACTAGGAAGAATCTTCAGGTTCGTGTTCTTCTGTTGTGCTAAGTCTGAGGTAATGACCCTGGCCTTTGGACACATATCGCCTTTTGCTCTTGTGATTTTCTCCCTTCGCAGATGTCGGGGTCTTGTAGGGCAGGCACTTGGACTTAGGGCTCAGCGCCATGTCCAGCATGCAGTAGGCCCTTAATAAATACAAAAAACCTTTGTTTTCTCCTTACGGCCAAAGGAAACAATTCCAGTTCCAGGCAGTATCCCTCACTTGTGACCTTGATTGTTAACTGTCCATGAATTCAGTGCCTTTTGCCTCCACCCGTGATTTAGAGAGCCTTCTTCCTTTGCCTTTCCTACTCATGCCAGCCTCGTGTCATGTTCAGAGCTTTGAAGAATCTGACTTGAGCAAGCGGAGAGATTAGGGAGGTGGCATTTGAAAGGGGAACAGCCAGTTCCCCGGACAGTTTCATTGATCCCAGCATATTGGTCTCGCAAGCTTGCTCCCCTTGGCTCCTCCGCAGGCGAGCTGAGATGCGTGCCTGTGGCCCACAGCTCCCTGTCATCAGGTTACCTGTAATGTAAAACTTCCAGAAGAAGGCTGCCAGCTCTGCAGAAATCTAATGCAAGCCAGCCCGTTGCGTGGCCCTCTGGAATCTTGGGACTCTTAAGAATAGCCCATCAAAGGACATGATGTACAGACAAACTTTTCCACGGTGAATATGATTTATAAGCTTCCTTGCATAAAGGAAACACTTCTCTCATCAATGCTTGAGCCTTAACTGCGGCTGGCCTTAACTGAGTGGCTGCTAGATTTCATTGCTGAGGGACAGAAGTCAGTAGACTTGGCTCCTGCCAGGGGTACATTTGTTAATCATAACAAGGTTATTTTCACTTCTGGCCAGAGCCGTCCTATAAATCTCCAGAGATACATAAAGGAGTGCCATTTTGTGCTCCTCCCAGGATAAAGAAAATGATAACATTGAGCATTGTCACCTGGTATCCAAGCTATTTCTTGGTTCACAGAGTACTGAGGAAGAATATCCTAAATTAAAAGGCTTGGCGGATTCTTGGGGATGGTTCGTGTTACTTGCTTAACTCTAGGTTTTGGACTGTAAAGTGAATTTCCATTGTAAGCCATGCTCTAGGGGTGTTGTCCCTAGGTCCAGAGCGGAATAACTTAGTCAGCAAGTTTGCCCTCATTTGTTTAAATTAACTCTAGGTGAATGTATTCGCGATAAGCCAGTGTCACCGAATCTGACGTTTAGAGCCCTCCCACACCATGCTGAGTGATTTCCTGAATCCGCTACAGAGTTTCTATTTAAATGGAACTTTTTTTTACTTGTATTTATTTATTGCATCTAATGTTACGAGAACTGACCACTGATTAAGAAGAAATAAATAGCAAATTTAAATAAACTCCCCTTTCTTTTTCTACTACAAAAAGAATAACAGCAAACCTCCCCTCTTTCATTTCCTTCTTATTCTTTGTCCTGCTTCTCCTCCTCCTCCTTCTCCATTCTTCCCTTCCTTCCTACCCTCCTCTTCCTCTTCCTCCTCCTCCTGCACTTTCACTTATATTGTATCATTCATAGCAGTCAGTTGGGTTTTGTAGGTTTACCAGCCACTTGGTATTTTGTTTTTTCACTGTAGCTTTGGTTTCCCAGAAGGGTGGATTATTATAAGGAGGATTGTGTTATAAATAAATTACTGTGGAAATCTCCACCAGAAAGAGGATCAGATCATCAAGCCCGTTTCCCTAAAAATTCACTTAGACCAATAATAGATTGCCTTGGAGGTGGCAAACCCAAGTATCCGTGGGACTAGGGGCAGCATAAATGAGTCAAATGGTGAGGATGGGGCCAGTAGCAAGATGAGCTTACAATACCTTGTCTCCAAGGGAATCTGGTTCGCAACTCCAGCCTGGTGTCATGGGGGAAGGTAGGGCTGGAGTTAAAAGATGAATTTTTTAAGAGCATCTAGAAACCTGGATTTGCATGTAATATCTCCAGATCTTTAAGTGATGGTATTCATTTTTTTAAAAGTTGTAAAATCCATAGACCAAACAAAACAATAGTCAGACAGAAGGTGGTCCTGACAAGGGACAATTACTTAAAGTTTAAATAAAATAACTGGAAACTAGAACAAGCATCTAAGCAGAAAGTTACTATTCAATACATTCCATTTGGAAATAATAATCCTCTATTCCTTTCAAAAGTTGTATAAATTAATCCCCCCCCCATAAACTAAGCAACATGTTATCAAAGTAGATCTTTCTGAATTTGTTTTCCTGCAGTAAGTGACCGTCCTACCTTCATATTCCTATAAAATTTTACTTTGTAAAAATATAATAATATGCAGCATTGGATCCTTGGCATAAAGAAACAGTCTTATTTGTTTGTTTTGTTTTAATACTTAGAGAACTTATGGGACTCCATAACTTAACTAAAATTGGCCAAAGCTGTACTCAGAAAAGGCAGTGAGATTGAAAGGGCTTCAAATCAGTTTTCTCAGCTCACTAACCAATGGCTGATTTGTAATTAGCACATAGAGGGTGTGGCAGAACAAAACTCACCAGAAAACTGAGGTACAGGCAGAGAATAATGTCATAGTATTTTTTAATGACTCAAGAAAAATACAATATATCATTCAATTTGATAGAGTTTTCTTTAAGTCAGCCCTGAATGAGGGGTGCCTTTTATTGCTCTCGGTGTCTTCCCATATGGGAGCTTTACACCTTCTCCTGTTTGCATGCCCTGATATTAACCATTTCCATAGTGTGATCAAATCTTGTAACTGTCCCTACCCGCTCTGGTGGAAAAGGGAAGATGTATTTTTCTTACGAGAGGTATTTAGCAATCAGCTGTCATATCATGAGTAAAAGCAACTACATATGAAATAAATCCTCATGGTTGTATATCAGCAGCAATTAGTATGTCTGTTAGGTCACTGGAGCCGGAAGGAGGCATGAGATAACATAGCTTTCTGCCCAACACCTTCTGATTTTTTGACATTAAAGAAAAGTTTACTATAGAACAGAAAGGAAAATCTTAGACTCTTTGAAGCCCTGCAGGTGTTTTGTAGACATGCAATGGTTTTTAGAACAAGGGGTCCTGTAATTAGGCGCACAGGGGCCTAAAGGCACTTATCTTAGCGGCCATTTCTCCCGTGGTTTTTAATAAAGATTACGACCCCATCATCAAGCTCCCCTCAGCTGAAGTTTAAAGGAAACTGAGAGTAGCCAGAGACCCTAGATCTCATTTACTGTCAGGTAAATTAGGGAGGGATTCTCACTTTACAGATAGAATCAGCCTTCTCATTTTAGTTTGAATTTAATAGTGAAGACTCATGATTTCTTAGTTACAAAAGTGAAAGCGATATAACTTGCCACCTTGTTATTTTATTAGAAGGGTCTGAAGAATTGGAATGTAATTTCTAATCATTTTCTGCGGAGTTAATTCGGCGTCTTCAAGTTCATCAGATAGGTGTTCTTCTGTGGGTTACTCATTTAGTTTGCATTTTTGTTTTACTCTTTATGCTCTTTTACCAGAATCCTCTGCACTAAATCTTGTGGAAAATAGAACAGATAAGATGAGGATACCATTTCAAAAGACTTTTCTTTTACCTGGAGTGGTTTCCAAGTTGTATTAAATAGAAAGGGTAAGGATTGCTTAACTTAAGGATCCTTACTTGAATTTGAGAAGTCATCCCACTGACTCCTGAAGCGTGTGGCTCATTAAGTAGAACACAGAACTCAGAAGGACAGCTTGTGGGCACGAACAAACTGTGTGATCTGGGGCAAGTGACTCTGTCTATGCTCATCTGGTAAATGGGTATTGTAGTGTTTACTTGGTAGGATTGCTGCGAGGCTTAATTAAAGTTTACAAAGTACTTTGGGAGCCTGAGATTTGAAGCTCTAAAAAACACAATGTGTTATTATCCTAAATTTTTGTTTTCAGTTTTATCTGCGTGAACAGTACATAATATCCATGCTTACAATTCAGGCAGTTTTTTGAGGTTTTCCATTTATAAGCAGACATGAAACAGTATAGATTTTAAGTCCCTAGAAATACATGTAGGATAAATATATATGTTTGCATATGTGTGTATTTTTTTTCTAATGTAAAACAATTTATTCTTAAAACATATTTAATTAGACCCTGTAATTGTTAATCAGATACTCTTTTTTCTTAGAGTCTTAGTGTTTTATTGGTACCATTTCAGCAAACCAGTAACAGAGTTTTAAATTGTGATCATTTTGACTATGTCATTAGAAGAAAATTTACTTTTTCTTAAAAATGAAAAAATAAATACACGTATTTATATAAATACAAATATTTTTTACTCTTGGGTGACAAAGGAATTAATTTACAGTAATTATAATTTGAGCTTCAAAGATATTCCTTCTTTCTCTCTCCCCCTTTAGTTACTATTTTCCTTCTATTCTGTGTGTTAATTTGAGATTTTATGAATCTAGAGCCCTAACATTAAACAATATAAATTGCCTCTCCTTTTTTTTTTTTTTTTTTTTACTACTTTGTATTCTTGGAAAAGCAAATTTCATTATTTCATTTTCCCATAAGAACAATGTTATAATTATGGATTGCGTTTCTGACCAAGGGATTGTCATCAAGTAAGGCATAGACATGATTAACTGTATGTCATAAAAGCAAAGTTCTATAAGCTATGGTAATTGTTTAAAGTAGCAAAATGATTCTTATATTTCTATAAAATTGAACTGAAATATCTTGTGTGCCTTGATCTATGTGTATTAAGTTTACTTATAAAATCCTAACGGTTATTTTTATAAACTTGACGTATCTAAAATGGATCTGCTGTTGTAATTAACATTTGACAGACCAGAATTTTGATGCATTTGGTGTGTAACGATTTGGGAAGCCTATGTTTCTCAAAATAGGGAAATTAGAATGAATAGTTACAAAACGTATTCCTTTTGCTAAGAATTATACTCAAAAAATTTCTGTAGTATAGACCATTATTTAAGACATTGAATCAATTTTAGTAGATGTTATACCGATTTTGCTTGTAAGAAAAAAAAAGAAAAGAGAAACTGGATCCTTTTGAGTTTGAAGGCACTTTTGGTGTGTGTTTATTGTCCCTGCCTCTCTCCACACTCTCTAGAGTGGAGTGGTCTTGAGAGCAAAAATCGCCCCCCAAAGCAGCCGGTTATGAGAAAGGCTAGGTGTGCTCATGGAGAGAGTTCCGTTCCTTTGCCTTGGTGATTGATGGTAGAGGTCTTTGAGGACACAAATTGTATTTGTATTAGACCCAGAGTTTGATGTTTCCCTTTAAACACTATCTATTCAAGTTTATCACCTATCTTCACTCTTCCAACCTTTCTGTACAAAACAATGAAATTAGTGGGGAAGGCCTTTGGGAAATGGTGTTCCGTTGATAATTAGATAAATCAGACTGACCAACACGTACAATACAAAGTATTTTCATAATAGAAATTTGGAATAACTTTTTCTGTACTTCCACATTTAGAATGGATACACAGAAAATGTATCCTGTTGTGATAATTAATAATTCCTTTTTTGAACTGACCTACATAGATAAGTAACCTCGTTTTCCTTTACTTATTCTCATGCCTAGAATGTGTTGCAGTTATGCATGTTTAAATAAATGCACGTTCTTTTTAAATGCTTTAGTCTAACTTTATTCCCTTTGAGTTTAAGAAGACACTTGGCAAATAGCTATTTTAATTAGTCATAAGAGAAAATCATCCACCTCGAAGAGTTAGCATGGATAACTCATTCCTTAGGCTTACATTGTCCTTTCATAATGTTCACTGTTAATGGATTATGTTTTGTGTTTATCTTCAAAGACTACAGCTTACGTATATAAATTGTAACAAAGGCATATCTTTTAGGTGTTTATATTTTATGTCTGAGAATCATCATGTAATTTAACAAATAGTAACTCATCCATGAACTTTTTGGTGTAAAGGCTGGAATGACAAGTGATGAGGAACTTGAGATCTAGGGAAAAGAAGATGTCTCATTCAGCAGCAGAACCAGAAGGAAATAGAGACTTCTTCCTGCCTAGTTTCCTACTCATGAAGCAATTAAATATATAGCCGTTTGTATAAGTTTCTATAACGTGTTCCTATTTCAGAACTGATTTCTTACCTAGCACTCCACAGTTTTCAGCTAGAATGGTTTTCTTTGCATAAACATTTTAGACATAGGTGTTAAAAGATATCAGCATTGTTCTGGGAACAGTATTTTTGTTATGTTCTCATAGAATCTTCTCTTAGCCTCCACCCAAGCGTAATTATCCTCTCAGATACTTTGGGATTAGGAGTGGGAATAGGGAGAGGATACTCAGAAGGAAGAACAGGAGAGAGAGAAAATGAAATGGTTTCTTAGAAAATAGTGAGTGGATCCTTCTTTAAGGACAATGTGTACCCTTTGAATTTGTGAGTTCGATGTTTTCTAAGACACTTTGTAGCCCTGATGGTGTATTTTCATGATATGGACTTCTCCTTTGAGAAAAAGAGCCAAACCAGTTCCAATGGAATGTTCAAATTCAATCTAAAGTTTTCACTTCATTGATTATTGCATTCAATAGCCTACTGGATGTTTCTCTTTGATGTATAAGAAAATACCTCTTATTTCCTTTAGTTGCCTTTTTAGGAGATCTGACTAAGCTATGTCATAACAAGGAGAGGAAAGGGGACCTCTTACTTTCTTTTACCTAGCAAGTCTTATTCCTTTTTGAGAACTGGGCGTTTCCTTTAAAATGTACACAATATTAGATGGTCTTAGTCAATAAATATATGGCAAGTAAATATAATTGTCTATACTTTTCTAAAATGCTTTGAAATTTCCTGGAAAGAAAACCTCTGTAATTATCTGTTTGTGTTTAATAAAATAAAGTTAAGCAATAACATTTTCAGGCCCTTTTCCCATGATATTAATGATGGTTTTAGTTAGATAGATGTGGGGTTTAACTCTTTAGTTGGTACCATAATGTAATAATTGAAACTGTGTCTTCATGTAGAAGCATTTAAAAATTTTATACGTTCTTTCTACCTGTTAGAAGTATGTCTTTATGACAATTACTTTTGAATCTAAGTTTTCCTTCCGACTAACTCAGAATACAACCTAACTTCACAGAGCTCAGGTTGGATTCTGACATTCATACTGTCTGCCTCTGAGGCTCTTAGTGGGTATTCACATATATAAAGAAGTGACCAGAGCTACTTGGATATCTTGTCACTAGTCTCAATAAAAGCATCAGCCACGCTCAGCGCATGGAGAATGCTTTGAGACAAGTTAGTTAGAAGGGGAGGAATTAGCACGGATATTTTACGCCTGGGTATGGTCCACACTGTTTTATGAACAGTGAGAAAGGTTATATCCTTCTGAGGCTTGATCACAAGCGTTCCCAAACTAACAGATTTTTTTTTTTCTAAACTGGTTAGAAAATTTGTTTTGAAGTTGTCACTTGGGCATAAGGTTGTGGGGCATAGATTAGCTCTTAACACATTGTTTGCTAATTTGTTTGATATTAGAATTTAGGCTTCAGAAACCAAAAATAATAATAGTACTCTGAAACGTTTAAGTACGAGAGGGAATGATCTTTTTTTCCATAAGCTCCTGATTTAAAATGAAAATATTCTTTCAACTGCTAAATTACAATGAGGTGATATAAAATATATAATCCTATAAAATATGAGAGATACTTACAGTGTATCTATTTGTTACCTTGCAAGACTGAAAGTTACAAATATTGTGACCTATCTTAGCTCTTAGCTATCCTGCAAAGCCTTGCCTTTTCCTGAAAGCAGGGACTGTGGTTCTTTTACTAAAGAACAAGCAAAAGTGCCTAAGGAGGCAGAGTGGTGAGTGGAAAGAATTCAGGCTTGGTGGTCAGATAGACCTGGGGTTGAATTCCACCTCTCTGTATCTATGTTGCCTTGGGCAAGACACTGTCTCCAGGGCAGTTTCTTCAATCCTAAAATGGGGATAGTACATCTTTAGGTAGTAGGGCTATTGGTAGGATTAGACATAATGAATGTAGAGTGCATAACAGTGCCTGGTAAATGATGGTTTTTATTAGGCTGGATCATGAATAAGGATTAGGGGAAATGAATGAACTTAGGAGCAGGGGAAAATGAATGTCTGCCTTGGGCATCCTGAGGCTATAATCTGAAGGCTTCCACAGAAAAAATATGATTTGTTTATTTTTCTGTAAAACTTATTTCAATTTTGCATTTTAATACAAATATACATTTAAATATATTTATCTCCCTCTTTAAAAAAAAATCTTTGAAATTAAAGTTCCAGGAAGATGAGTAACATCTATCTTGTGGGTTTGAGTTGCACTCAGGCACACCACCGTTTGTATTTGTGACGTACAAGTATCTTAATCATTTAAGAGGCACAATTTTGAGATAAATTGCTTTGCTCTTGGAAGGAACGCTGGGGGTTAGTTATTTTTACAGCTTCAACCCCAGAAGAACAAGGACCCATGCTCTGAAAGGATGAGGTTGTTAACAATGAGTAGAGCTGCTTTTCTATTGCTAGCTGAATTAAAAAGGTAGCTGAAACCAGCCACCTTCTAGACCAGTTGAGATGGCCCCAGAGGGCACAATTACCAAGAAAGGGAGGAAGTTACCTGGTGGCAGATTCCAGCTCAGAGGGAAGAGTGGTCAGGGTTCCACAGGGCTGGAATGCGCTGCCTCTAGTGGTAGTGAGCTCTTCACCCCGGAGTGAGTCAAGATAGAAACGAGACCCTTGACTCAAGGTTTAGGTCAGAGACTGAATCAAGTGGCCTCTGAAGTTCCCTTTGAATTAAAAATTCAGTGCATCCAGAAGAGAAGGCTTTTGTGGCTGGAAAGAAAGAAGCGGACGGCAATTGACCAGGTGGTTGGTTAAGTGGGGAAGAGAGTAGACTTTCCAGAGAGGCAGTGGGAACAGCTGGAGTAAAAGCACAGAGGCCAGCGTGTTTTGCTTGCCTGTAGACAGGACTCTGCTATTCTGCCTGAAGCCGTGGCCGCGGATAGGAAACAGAAGAAGTTAAGGCTCAGAAGGTAGGATGGGGCCAGTCTCTGTAAGTTAAGGCATTTGGACCATATCCCACTGGCAGTGGGCTGACACTGAATACTTTTTGAGTGCAGGAATTATCATACTCGGAGTGTGGATAAAACCCATTGATCTGGCAATGCGTGGAGGTTGGTTGGAGGGGGCCTGGAGGAAGGGAAGCAATTTGGAAAATGCTACAGTAGTGCAGACACTAGATGGTGGGGCTTGCTTCCTCAGTGAAACAGTGCGCTGATGCGGGAAGGACAGAAGTGAGAGAGGGCCAGAGGCAGCTGCTGAAGTCATTGCTTCCAGAGGCCACATAGGAAGGCGGGTTGGGTGTGTGTGTGTGGGGGGGGGCGGGGTGAGGAGGTATAGAGGGCCAGGGAAGAAGCTAAAGTGGTGAACTCGCTGACTGGAGGAGATCTAAAGGGTTAGTAAAGGCTACCATTTTCCACCTGGGGCCTTTGCAAGTTGCTTAATCCCCCCCTGGTGCCTCAGTTTTCTTATCTGTAACACAAGGCTAATGACACCTACTCTCCAGGATTGCTGTGAGGATCCGATGAGATAATGAGGTGAAAGTGGTTTGTAAACTCAGGAGTCCATCCTCCTGCAAACTACTCCTGCTGCCTTGGGATAGAGGCAGCAGGAAAGGCTTGCAGCATCCTGTCTTGCAAAATTAACATTCGCATTTTTTCACCCTGAGCTCTAAGCTAAAGGTATTGGTTGAATGAGATGATTCTTATCCAGCCTATTTCAAAACTTCCTAGATGTTCTCTCTCACCCCGGTAATAAAAGCTGGAAGCCTATTAGCTCCTAAACACTTGACCCTTCTGCATTTCCTCTCTCCCCAGGAGAAGCCTGAGTAGTTTATAGACTAGAATCCACACTCTTCTCCTGGACTGATTGAAAGGGCTGGCTGCAGGAGATAAGGACCCTTTCCTAAGGCTCTTCTAACTGGGTGTGGTGCAGAGGCCTCCCTACGGAGACAGTTATTATCTATTGGGGTGGCGGCTGTCACCCAGACAGCACTGCCTGTTTCCCTCGGTGCTTGATAACAGACCCAGTGACATCCGTGCCTGGGTCATAAGCCATCCCTTCCAGGGACCGATTTCCCCCTTGAAGCACCAGCGAGGGGAGAGGCCCTTGTCTGTCAGAATTCTCATGACTGAATCATGGCCATGAGCTAACGTCTCCAGCTTTGTGAGTCAGGGCTGGCCCAGCCTCAGCGTTGTAGGTAAGAAAAGTGAAAACACAGGTTAGATGCCCCTCCCTCCCACCATTAGCTTGCACAGGGAAAAGCAGACTGAGGAGTCGTCAGAAAGGGGTATTTTGGAAGCCAGGTGTTTGGTGCTTCTCCTCTGTAAGGATGCCACATGAGTGTAAGAGTTTCTTTCCGTGTTAGCAATAATATTTTTACAAATTCTGTGATTTTGTGTGTGCTCTTTGTTTTGCTTCAGGCAAAGTAGGTGAACTGATGTGCTTGGGAGATGAATGTTCTTGTAGTAGGCAAGATGTAGCTTGCAGGAAAGCATCTGTAACCAACTCATTCTGCATGCGATAGGGCCAAGACTTGTTTGTGTTTTATTGCCTGTTCAAACACGTCTAATTTTTAAAAAGATTTATAAACTTTTAGAGGATTCCTCTTAAAATGTTATTCTTTCATATAACAAGTATACTTGTTAATAGCCTGGTGGTTAAAATATATACCCTCATGGTATGTGGGCAGTGCTAACATTGAGCTAAGTGTTATAAAAAGTTGTCAAAATGAAGTAGATGTAAAAATATTAGGGTTATCAGGAATAGTTCATAAATCTACCTATTAATCCAATAAGCACAAAGAAAGTATGGTTTCTAACTTTTTTTAATGTTCACGGTAGAGATTTTGTGCAAAGAATTGTGAGAGGAGCACCTGGATATTTTCTCCCAAATACTTGGCTATATTGTCCAAAACTTAATCAAAATGAAAATAACAGAAAGGCGGAGGAAATCAGTGATAGGGGAATAAGCTTAAATACTATCAATATCAATTAAACAACAGGATTTTTAACTGTCTCTATCCCTCTCTGGTCCTTTCTCTTTATCATATATAGATATATATATATAATTACATATGTATGTAATTATATGTAATAAAAAATACCCTGTGGGATAGTGAGAAGCCTGCTTGTTTTGTTGTTTTAGTAGACATTACATATGTACCTTCTTAAATCTGTGTGCTTTAAGCAGTCAGATTTTATGGCAGTGACCTTGTTCTTGACACACCTTTGGGGAAGAAGGTTGGGGGTACGTTATAACAGACATTCCGAGTCCACAAAAAGGACTCTTCTTCCCCACTACTTTGCAGCACCGCTTGTTTTCCCTCCTCTTTCCCTTCTTTTTCCATTCTGTCAAAGACATGAACTGCAGTGGTGAAAAGGGCAAAGGAAGCAAGAAAAGGGTAGGAAATGGTGAGAAAAATAGGAAGGAAACGTCCCAAACTTAAAGTGTAGTGGCTCTTTTTAGTAAAATGAATCCTTTGAGCTTCTAAAAGGGAAATTAGTATAATGAAAGTTTTCTTCTCCATAAAACCAAATCTTTTCAAACTTTCTGAGGCAGCTGTAAGTATTGTGTGTGGCAAGGACATGCGTTGTTCTCTGTCTTAGAGAATTCAGAAGCATTTTGTCCCTTAAAGTGAATCCGGGTTGATTATATTTGATCTGTTTCTTAGAAGAGGCATTATTTCACATTCAGAAGCTTAATTTTCCTTTTGATAACTTCTTTTTCTTGAAATATTTAAAATTTTACCTTCTCTGAAGCTTCAGAATTACTAAACTGGGATGACCAAGGGTACACTTGTCACGGTTGTCATTGAATGCCCCCATTGGGTGCTTTTTATGTTCTGTATCATAAGCACATGCACACGTGTCCCCAGGTGCCTTTGTTGAAGCTAAGTTGATGACTCCCTTTCATTAAGTCTCAGTTGTTACAATTCCCTGAAACACACCTTTAGTTTCAAAGCATATTTCTTGAGCGCCAGAAGGTGCACTTTTGGAGAAAAACACACGAAGTCCACAGTTTATGAGCAAGCAAGGGACCAGACCCCGTGCAGGTTGCTGAGAATGCAGTGTGGAGGCCCTCAGTCCAGTGCTGGGCACTGAGCAGTCCCTTCCTAAATCATCCTAGTTACTCTGAGAGCTTGAGGCTGTAGGGTCATCCACTTCACAGGTAAGTTAGTCCTTCTTCAGAAAAGCTCACAGTCTATCAGGGCAAACGGATAAACCTCCCTGTAATTCAGTGTGACAGGTGCTATAATCTGTCTGGAATGTCCCCACTACCTTCCTTGTCTGCCAGGCAGACTCCTACTCAGTCTTTAAAACTCATGGAAAGCCTTAATTGTAGATGAAGCCTTCCCTTGCCACGTGCCCCCCCCCCCCCCCAACTCACTCAGGAGTTCCTTTTCTTATGTTCATTACACTTTGTATGTATATCCAGAAGCACAGGGGAACAGCATGTCTGCCTCTCCATTACTGTGTGAACTCAGAGGCAGGAACTTCGTCTTTTCATCTCTGTATCCTAGTGCTGCCACGTATAATGGGTCTCAACAAATATTTGTCACAGGATATCCTTGTCTGAACAAAGTGTGATGCAGCACAGAAAACACACTGATTTGTTCAGCTTCACGGAGAATTTCACATTTAAAGTTGGCTCTCCAAAGATGAGCAGGGTCTTGCAATGGGGAAAAACAGAAAGGACATTCCAGGTTGAGGAACCAGGTGAGTGAAGGGCATGGAGACATAACCATGCTGTGTAAGTTTTGAAATAGGAGAGTCTGGCATATCCAGATGGTGCAGTGTTTGACAGTATTGGAGAGGAGCAGGAAGTGAGGCTGGAGAGAAGTTCATAGAGCCAGATGGAAAGGGCCTCTGAATCCTCCTAAGGAGTTTGGCTTCAGTCTTGCAGGCATTGAGGAGACGCGGAAGGGCTTTGAGTAGGGGGGCTGCCAGGTATTCTGCTGGAGGAAGGTAACTGGCAGCAGGGTGGAGGCAGGAAGACTAAAGGCAGGAGGCTGATTAGAAGGCTGTTTGCTATAATTCAGATAAGAGATAAGGCAAGGGGGAAACAAAGGTGCGTGTGGGGTTGGCTGTGGATTTGCAGTGTATATTTCAGAGATGGAGAGCCACTTCCCATAACTGGGGTTGTTTTGACTCCTAACATTGTAGCATTTCCTGCACAGTTGTTTCAGAGCTACTTCTTATCAGGACTGTTGTAATAAGCAAGTCAAAGCATATATTCCTCAAGTGTTTGGGAGTTTGGGGTGTTATGCTTTTCCTTTCTCCTAGGATTCATCCTGGCTATTTAACCTATTGCTTTGGATAGGAGAGGACCAGATGTATAGTTGGCCAGATCAAGAAACACATTCTGTTCTTTCTGGTTCTGCCTTGCATGGGAAGGGTCTGGGGGGAAGTGTTATTGATGGAAGAAGGAAGAGCTCAGGCCAGTGAGCCAGGGGATGGCTGAATGGTGTTGGCCCAGGCCCTTTTGCTGCTTTGGGCTTCAGTTTCCTTATCGGTGAATAAAGCATATTGAAGGAAATCTTTCATCGTTCTTCCAATTTCGTATCCTAAATATGAATGAACACTTTTGGTCTTTTACTAGGTTAAAAATAATATATCTAACAGCAGCTCACAGAAAATGGAAGTATCTTTCACTTCAGTTTTGGGAAAATGGAGAAGGAAAGAAAAAGCACGCTATGAAAAAAAATAGCAATGCTATTTTACAAAGTCGCAAGTATACTTGTGCTTTCGCTCAGGGTTGGCCCTCAGTTCAATTCAGTGAACTGAATAATAAAATATCTCCATTCCTTTTTGTTGAATGGTAGAGGTGAATTTGTTGCAAGGGATACTTCCTATTAAAAAGAAAAAAAAAAACAAAACAGCAACTAATTTTTAACTGGTACCTGAAGAAAGATTCTAAAATTAGCTGGTACCCTGTTTCTAAAACTAGCTATAGGAATTGGACCAAGAGGGAAGACTTTGTCAATCACCTGCCTAGAGACCTAAGCATCTGAAGAGAGGAATCAGGAAATCAATTCAGTGCTTCTTCCTGCTTTAGTGCCTGGAACATACTGTTTCTGAGACATACCCTCCAGAGTGTGCTCTAATTGGTACTAAACATAATATGATTAAGAGCTTTAAGTATTCTGAAAGCTAGATCCATGCAAACAAGTTAGAATCTGACTGTCAATTTTTAGAGAATCTGCTTCCCCTTCTCCTTTATCTAATTATTTGACCCAGACCTTAAGAGAGGGAATGGAAAAGCTAGAGAAAAGTGCATGTATTATTTTAAAGTTATAACTAGAGATGGTGTGGAACAACTTCTTTGAAAATGAGTTCATTTCCCTTGTCAACTAAATTCAGTGCCAATGATCTTTATACATTTCTGACAGTTTTCTTCAAATATTTGTCCTCTTAATCTTTTCATGAGCAAACCAAGATGTAGCCTTAGCTTTTTGCAACTGAGATAAACTATTTTCCTGGAGTAAATTTGCACTTATTACACATCTCACCTGATATATAATATTCTCTCTTTATACAATTTGGAAAGTGTTAACACTGATTAAATATTTGCTGCACTGTCAATCTTCATTCCCTTGGATGTTGGAAAAACCACCAGTGGCCATTTGCTGTGATTAGAATAGGATGGGGGAGGAGGGCTTTGCTAAGAGAGCATTAAACTATTGTTGCCACACAGACAGTTCAGCACATCTGGAGTCCAGATTTTAGATCTGACAAAGAGATGAATAAAGCTAGACCTTTATAAGTTGTAGTTAAGAGCTACCCTTTTATCAGTCTATCATAGTTCTTGATGCAAAAGATAGATAATTCGTGAGTTCGAAAAGCAAAACACGATTTTAAAAAAAAATCTGCCTTTCAATTTGATTTATTGTAACTCCCATTTTCATGGCGAAGATTAAGAGAAAGTTCATTTTATCAAATTAAAAAAAAATCCTGAAGCCATCTGGAAATTGAATATGAACTTTAATTTTATTAGAGTGAGGAGCTTCTAGTTTAGTGACAGGAATCGAACTCATCAGCATCTTTTCTTCCCTAATGGTAAGTTTGTATCACAGACTTCAGTGATATATTTAATCATCTCCAATATATTTTTCATTTGCCTGTTTTGTATACCTGTCATTTCCCTTTAAAAACCATGGAAGATTGTTCTTATTTTGTTATGCTTACAACTTGAGTGAAAGAGGGATAAGGTAAGGTCTCCATCTAAAATTCATAGCCTTTTGGCTGGGAAGACAGTTGGAGAACTATAATTATGATAAAAGAGACAAACTAATATGTCACAGGAAAAAAAGTTTTTCTGGGCATTGAAGGAGTAATAGAGCATGTTCAGTAAATACTATTGGAATAAAAGAATGAATGTGTAAAAGTGGAGCGAACATCACTTAGAAGGTCTGGAGCAATTGAAACACAGAATCATGTAGGACTCTGTAAGGTTTAAACCATTGTGTAAAATTGTCCTACTACAGTACTGGGGAAATGGGGAAAAAAACCCCAAAGTTCCTGTACCAACTTTTTCTAGATATGATAGTCCTGAAGTGCTGGTTCAGAGGAAGAGCCTGGCTTTCTGTTGTCTGTGTGGTTTCTCTTTCCAGTGCCAAAGCTGCCAGCTTCCCCTAAAATAAAAACTGCTAGGGGTTCAGAGTCTTGTGAGGTGGGAACAGGCTTGTTCTATCTCTGACAACAAGAACAACAACAAAAATCCTTGTAATTTTGGTGTGGAAGATAGGTATTTTTCTATTTGAGGTTCCTTGGCTCCTGCGTTCTTCCTGTGCCTATTAAATATTTCCACTTGAATTGATTAGTTGTCTTTATTATTAATTTTCCACCCAGTCGATTGGCTTAAATATCAATCTATTGTAGAGGATAGTTTAAGTAGGCAGAAAGTTTCACAATTCTCTTTGAGGGTATTTCTTGCATTATTGTGTAAGTTATGGTTTTATTTATCCATTTATAATGTAGTTTATTTTCACTTCCCTGATGTGAGCTTCACAGCAGCACTCCAAGTTCAGTGTGTTATCTCATCGTCTGGTGTAGGAGGAGGACACGGAAGCTCACAGGTAAAGTGGGGAGTCTGTGTCTCTAGGTTACTAGATGGTAGAGGTAGAACTCTGGGGTCCGGTTACGTGCTTATGTTAGAATAGCGGTGCAAATCTGTTTCTTTTCTGCCTGTTTGAGCCCCCTCTGCCTTCCTAATTTTATTCTTCTATTACAGGAGCACTAAAATTAAAGAAACAGGCATTCAGCTGATAAGTAGTAATTTCTAATTTACAATCCATAGTGCTTGCATTTTATTTTTTATTACTTTTTTTAATATAACATGATTAAATGAGGTTTTTTTTTTTCTCTTCTTCTTTAAATTCTTTTCCCGTTTAGGTTATTACAGAATACTGAGCAGAGTCCTTGTGGGTTATCTATTTTAAATATAGCAGTGTGTACATGTGTATGTACAAGGGCTTGCATTTTAATTTTTGCCTTGGAACTTGGTATACCATGAAAGCTATCATGTTCTCATTAGGAGAAATGAATCTTCAGACCATGCGATCCTTCTAATTTCTTTCACCACTTAGTAAAACAGTGGGTTTTACTAAGTGACTGACAAATGGAAAACATGAAAGTTAGCTTTATATTCTCTGCACAGGGCTTGATGGGCTATACTGTTCTTATAATCAACCCCAGGGACTGGCAGATGGGCAGCTGTTACAACCAATGTCCTGAATCCAAGGAGGTTGCTCAGGACCAACTGTCCTGGGTAGGTAGTGAAGGTACAGTAGCTCAGATACAATAGCTGCAGCTGGAGACAGCTTACCAGCTAAAACCAAAAGTTACGATAGTGACCTAGCAAGGGAAGGTAAGATAAAAACCTGTTTGCTTCTTCTATCCTTTTCTAATGAAACATACTGTTCGACTTAAAATCGATTTTTACCTCTGAGAGTATAGTCAGTTATGCTTGTTCTCCTGAATATACTGTTGTGGTGTCAGGAGTTGGCAACTGATGACCAACTCCAAAATGTAGATGGTGGAGATAAAATTGCTAGTTACCATTTACTAAGCATCAGGCCAAGCTCCACAAGGTACTTAACATTATGGTAACAGATTCATACAAGAATTCTGCAAGGTAGATGAGTAATATTTACATTTTACAGATGCAGAGTTACCTTTCAGGCCTAAAGTCATCTAGCAAATAAATAGCAAAGCGATGCTATCGATTCAGAAATGAATGACCCTTGAATGAAGGGTCCTTCCTGTTATTATCTTGGATTTCACTATTTTACGTCTGTTGCTATCTTATAGCTGTCTTTTTTTTTTTTGCCTACCCAAATTTAAGCACTTCTAAAGAGAACTATCCCTCCTCCATCCCTGGTTCCTTTACTTTGCTCCCATCTCCCTCCCCTGGGGTAGAGAAATAATACGAACTTCCACTCAATTAAAGCCCTGTATCATTATTGAATTTCCTTTCCATTTACCTATTCTACCTAAAACAAAGAAAGTATGGTGGGAGAAAAAAAAAAAAGAAAATATGGTGGGAGAAAGCAGGAGTGATGACAGTGATAGCATCAAGAAGAAAACAGGGTGAATGAACAGGAGCAAATAACTTCAGACTGGTATGCAAATACGTTCATCTCTAAGCGTAAAAAAAAAAAAAATGTGCCTTTGGCTTGAAAACTACCTTCCCAATCTGTGAGCATGTTTAGGATTATGTAAGTACAGTGTCTTCGTAACAAGCCCAACACCTCTTACCCAAAGAATGCAAAGTGCTTTGCAAACAGTAGAACTCACCGTACCCCTGTGATCAAGGGACATTTTATTTTAATGCTCTGTTTTATAGACTGGGAAGTCAACTCAAGATCTACTGATCTGTCCACATAGACAAAATAGATCTAGGGCTAAATTGTAACTCTAACTTCCTGTCTCCTTAGATATAAACCCACCTGCGAGGTTAATCTCACCTTAAAGATAGCAATTTTCTCTCATTTCTTTTCCTTTTTTTTAAGAAGGAAAACACAAACTACATAGTAGATAGATTTGCATAGAAAGATCTTGAAAAAAATTGTTTAAGTTAATAGTACCTGTTTCCCTAAAAAAAAAGAAATCAAAAAGTTTGGTCTCTGCTCCACTGGATTTTGAAATCAGAGCAGTTTTAGCAATTGGAAAAGAATTCTTTTGCACTCTGCCATTTGTCTTCACATGAAGAACCCATGAATTCAAGTGGAGAATATATTTTTTTTTGAAAGATGCATGGGAAATAAAAAATCATCCCAAAGAAGTTTTGTTCAGAATGTACATATATATTCATTGCAGGTAAAAGGAAGAAAACGGGCAGCATGTGTGTGCGCATATGTGTATGTGCGTTGCAGATTAAACAGATTTTGAAGGTTAGGAGACATGACGATACTTGTAAGGAATGAGGGAGACAAGACCGGAGGCGCCGGGAAGCTTGACTACTGTGGAGTGCTCAGTTGAGACTTGTTCTTGCCCATGGCCTGCAGCGTTTATGTAGAAATTGGGGACGCTTTTACTCGTTCCAAAGCCTTACCTGATCAGACCTGCCCAGGTTTGAGTTTGGGAAAAAAAGTGTTTGAAGTAAACAGGAAAATTACTCACCTTAATGATGTGTTTTACTGGCACTGACAATGCTTTGATAGTCTGACAGATTTTTTTTTTTCTTTCTTTCTTTTTTTTTTTTTTTTCCAGTTTTGGAGAGGAGTGACTTGGGGGTAATTTATTCAGTCTATTTGGAAAACATAGATTCTTATGCTTACCCACTTACCACTAAGGAGGCAGGGGAGAGTGTGCTTTGTGCGATTCAGATGTATGGGATCGCGCCTGCTCCTCTTAGCTTAAATCAGAAATTTTCCATTAGAGATTTCTATTGAAAAGCAGCAAAAATAAAAGACATTCATCTATGTACTTTCCATGCTTCTGTCTCCCTGATTGTACTGCTGCGATTGCCACAGAACAGATTCTTCCTAGCACTTGGGCTGTGGGGTCCTGAACTTGTAGGTTGCTTTCATTTATGAGATGATTAAGATCATAATCCAACTGGTTTGATGAGACTTTGATGCACCAAACAGAACAAGCACACCCTTTTTTGCACTGGAAACATAATTCCTAAAACTCTGCTTAGGATGGGTCATTGCTTGGAAAAATATCATGTGTATTTTGATATTTTGTTCAAATATAATAATTAGATGTTGATTTCTTAAATTTGTTTTCCCTTTTTTTCTCTTTCTTTTTTTTTTTTTTTTTTTTTTGCTAAACTTGTTAAAGGATACACAGCTTTCAACTTTGAGAACTGAATCATGCATTTTAAAATATTTTCACCTTGATTGGGATAGAGATGGGTGGTCTGGTCCCATGAAAGGAGTCCTGTGAGGAAGAAAACCTGAGTTCTTAATCGGGTATTTCCTTGATATACCATGACCTTGATGGAGTCCAGTTTTGTGCCTAGAAGGGGAACCCACGCATGTAGTCATAGGGCTTACACGTTAAATTCCTTTGGGCTCAGATTCTGCATAGCTTAGGAAGCTGCATACAGGGTGACTTGTATAGTTTGAGAGAATACAGATGGATGGTTAAATTTGATAAACTTCAGCTCCTAATGCTAACAGACTAAAAGAGGGAAGAATAAATTGTAGGTTATGAAGGTCTTTAAAACAAGCATCTTGGCCAGCTCTCTCCCTGTAGTCCTCTGATTGGGAATACCTTGAGCATTTTACTTTTTTGGTCTAAGTCCCAACTGGAAATGAATCAGGTGGCCAATAAGATAAAATGAGTGGAAATAGTGACTCGTGCGTGTGTATACCAGACACCTGGTGTCTCAGATACAATGAGTGTAACCAAAGCATTGCAGTACATTCTGACTGCATGCTTCTCTTAGCAGCTGTTTGCTTACAACCAGAGCAAATCTGGGTTCAAACCGTTATAAGATGTTTCACAGAAGTGGGCTAGCAAAGACTTGGCTTGCCAGTGAGATGTTACTGTCAGCAGGTCTATCTTTGAAGGGAGTACTCAGAAGGCACATTTCTTTGATTGATTGGGTAGTGATTTATTTCCATGAGTATTTGCTGTTTTCAGCAGATTTCACTCTTGGTTCTATCCACATTCCACATTCCAGAAACTGTCAATTTTGGAAGAAGAGATTTTGTTTTTTTTAACTTGGTTCTTCTGAGAGAGAAATCAAATGTACACAAGCAACTTAGAATGTCAGGAATCCCTCTCTGAAGTGTAGATTTTCTGATTTCAGTTGATGTATAATATGAAACTGTGCCCAAAGTGTTAGAGGTTTTCAAGGGTCATCAGTGTTTATTAATGGCAGTTTCAGCTAGGGGAGATGGAATTGTTTAGAAAATACCTTTTAGCATTGGGGATAGTAAGCAAATGGAAAGTATTGGGTTGGACAAGCCAAAATGTTTTTCACTGTGACCTGTAGAAATAATGACATCAAGTAGCCAGTGTGTGCCACCATTTCTCATCTCACTTCCCCAGAGTCTTAGTGTCAATGGCATCTTGCTGATAATGGTTTTGGCAGTCTCTCTCATCCCTATTCTTAGTGTCTCTATCCCACAGCAACCCATAGACCTCTGATTCAGCGGGTACACTTGGCCCCAACTCTGCTCCTCCCAACTCTTCCTCTTCAGGGTCAGGCAGCGGGATCTTTCCAACACGCAGCTCAGATCAGAGATCGTGAGTCGCCCACTGTTGGGTGACTGCACACTGACCTCTAAGTGTGTCATGTTCTGATCAAAGTGTTCCTTTTGGCCCAGTCTCCCACTAATAAGAATAATCCCCTTCTGTTTGTAAAATGCTTTATATTTTTCAGTACACACACGTATATATTATCACATTTAATCCTTATAACAAACCTGTCAAGTTGGCGGGTATTATCCTCACTTCTCAACTGAAGAGTTACGTAACTTTTCTTGAGATTACACACTAATTTGTACGCAGGAGAGCAAGCCTTCTGCCTCTGGGAGGACTGTATTCTTCACAGTATGCTGTGATTCCAAATCTACGCTC
Source organism: Hippopotamus amphibius kiboko (assembly GCF_030028045.1). Classification (NCBI taxonomy): domain Eukaryota; kingdom Metazoa; phylum Chordata; class Mammalia; order Artiodactyla; family Hippopotamidae; genus Hippopotamus; species Hippopotamus amphibius. Next base: position 164,412,695 of record NC_080191.1, read on the forward strand.
TGACCCACAGTCCAGCATCAAAAGATGATTTTTGTTTTGTTTTCTGACCCCTGTGGCTGGTCTCCTGCTGTTCCCTCTGTCCAAGACATTCCTCTCTTTCTTCCTTCATTCCTGCCTGTCAAAATCCACTCCATCCTGAAATAAGATCAGCAAAATGTTAACTGTGGACGATACATGATGGATGATGGGGTTCAATATATTTGAAAATTTCAATAACAAAAACTTAAGAAAACGTCTATAGACTACTGCCAGCTAGGGTTGCCAGACTTAACAAAACAAATAGACAGAATCCAAGATGTCCAATTAAATATGAATTTCAGATATTTTTTTTAGCATGAATACACTCCATGCTGTATTTGGAATGTACTTATGCCGAACAAAAATGATTTGTTGGTTTTGAAATTAAATTTTAGCTGGGTGTGCTGGACTGTATCTGGCGATCCTATCCCCAGCTCAAACAGCAACTCTTTAAGCAGAAGTGAGGTTTTCATCCCTCTTGCTATACTGAGTTCAGCATGAGTGGGGTGATAGAACTCTGCAAATGAGTTTAAATACAAGCTAAGCTGTCTCACTGTCCTCCACAGCTCCTTGGGCCACCTTTCCTTCCTCCTTTCTTCTCTCCATTCTCCCTTCTTCCCTCTCTGTTTGCCTTCTTCCCTGCCTTCCTTTCTTCCTTCTTCCCTCTTTGTAAGTGTCGTATCTGTTTCCTTCCTCTCTTTTCCTTCCTGGTGATGTTTCAGATTTGTTGGTGAAGGCAACTCCTCTTAACAGGTTTGTTTTATTATTTTTCTTGTTATTTCTAAAACATTTTAATAGATATACTCTGTAGATCCGAGGCATCACTAAGACAGTTAGGTTACATTCTTTTCCCCAGTGGGGCTAACTAGAATACTGTTTTTGAAGAATGCAGAAAAAGCGAGCAAGATGGGGCATGTTTCCTTCTTCAACAAATGAACTCTAAAGAAATAGGAAGTAACATTATGATAAGCTTTTCAGACGTGTTGCAAGTAGAGGGAAAGGTTTGTTTAAATCTCTCCCCACCTCCTACCCCCACCCCCAGCAAACACAGACACGTACATATTCATGGCCGCCACAGTCCCTAATTATCCACCATGGAAACAGACATCTCAAAATTATCTTAGTTCTTATGGATTTATTTAAAAAGGGGGAGGAGAGCAAAAGTTTAAGACGTGGATTAAAGGGATTAAAGAGCAAATCTGTTCTAATTTATTAAGTTACACCTTTCCTTTTTGGCAATGTCTTAACAATACTCCTAGGATCTCAATATTTCAGCATGCGGACTTCCTGTAATTGTGTGGAATGAAGAAACTCGGCAATTTGCCTATAAGATGGTGTAGCCTTGAATGAAATTCATCTCATTGTGGTTCACTTGGAAATTTAGGGACAGCTGCAGTTGAAGGAACCCTAAAGTCTCTTAAACTTTTCTCAAGTTCATTGTAGCACACTTAAAAGGTATAATAAAAATACAGAAAGTCTAAGGAGATCAGCAAGCATGGCTTCTGTTTATGTTTTGAAATCTATTAGCTACTCATTTCCCTCATTTAAATATTTACACCTGAGCATCCGTTTCTCTGAGGTAAAAGGAATGAAGGGTATAAAATATCAGAGTAACTGTGATTCTCAACAATTATTGTTCGTCCTCTTTTATGGAGCGATTTAAAACTCTTTGCTAATCTGACTTAGTTCCTGTCAGAAGGACAGGACAGTAGGATTACAGTTTAAATATTGCGGGTAGAAGCACAAGAAGAGAAACTGACCCCCCACCCCCCCACCCCACCCGGAAGCAATAATAAAACGTGATGCACTGTTAGGAACCTCAGAGACAGAATGAAGAATCCAGTTCCATTGATTTCAGTGATAGCGATAAAACCGGCCTTCCAATTTTTTGTCTTTCCGTCTCTACTTTCTTTTCTTTATTTTCTGACTTGCCCCAGAAACATATCTTCCCATACATTAGCTAGAACTTAAGTCAAAGATTCATCTTTAGAAGTTTGTTTTGAAAAACCTTTGTGTCACTAAAATAATTTTGCTGGCCATTGGTCTAGCACTATTGCTGCACAGTGGAAATAACTGCTGAGACTAAACAGTGATATGGTGAGAGCTGGTACTCATCAAGAATTTACCTGGGGGGCTTCCTAGGTGGCACAGTGGTTGAGAATCCACCTGCCAATGCAGGGGACACGGGTTCGATCCCTGCTCCAGGAAGATCCCACATGCCGCAGAGCGACTAAGCCCGTGTGCCACAACTATTGAACCTGAGCTCTAGAGCCTGTGAGCCACGACTGTTGAGCCCATGTGCTGCAACTACTGAAGCCCACGCACCTAGAGCCCGTGCTCCGCAGCAGGAGAAGCCACGGCAATGAGGAGCCCGCGCACCACAACAAAGAGTAGCCCCCACTCACGGCAACCAAAGAAAGCCCACACACAGCAAAAAAGACCCAACACAGCCAATAAAATAAATTAATTAATTAATTAAAAAATAAAATAAAATAAAAAGAATTTACCAGGGACCGAGCACTGGCTGTAGACACTGCAGGGTTCCCTGCACTTAACCCTCACAGCAAGCTTATGGTGGATGGTGGCATCAGCTCTGTCTTAGAGACAAGGAGCTTGAGGCTCAGGCAGGCTGCATTGCTCCACTGCCCACACATTAGCATGCAGGGGGTCAGACTGTTGCTTCCCTAGGACCCCTAGTAACTGGCTGTGTGGGTTAGGAGCAAGGGCGCTGCCATCAGGGGGCCCTGGAATTGAACCTGGCCCTGTCATTTAATAGCTCTGAAAGACTGAGCAACTTATTTAATCTTTCTGAGTCTCAGTTCACTTGTCTGGCAAATGAGGGTAATAGTATCTACTTCACAGGTTACTGTGAAGATGATATCAGATGTAAGAAACTTAGTGAAGTACCTAGACTTAGTTATTGCCAATAAGTGTTAGCTTTTTTTTAACAAATTTATTTATTTATTGGCTACATTGGGTCTTCATTGCTGCACTCGGGCCTTCTCTAGTTGCAGTGAGCTGGGGCTACTCTTCATTGTGGTGTGTGGGCTCCTCATTGCAGTGGCTTCTCTTGTGGAGCATGGGTTCTAGGCATGTGGGGTTCAGTAGTTGTGGCACATGGGCTCAATAGTTCTGACTCACGGGCTCTAGAACTCAGGCTCAATAGTTGTGGCTCACGGGCTTAGTTGCTCCGTGGTATGTGGGATCTTCTCAGACCAAGGATCAAACCCGTGTCCCCTGCATTGGCAGGGAGATTCTTAACCACTGCGCCACCTAAGAAGTTCCGCTAGCTTGCTTTTTAATAGACGTCGAACGTGAGTCCTATTCCTGCAGCTGTACCACCAGCCCTCAGGACTCAAAATATTTTAGCGTTCGGGATGGCCAATGTTGTGGTTCATTAAAAGGTACAGATCTTAAATTTTTTTTTCAGTGCAGTAATCCTCAAAACTGTAGCTGTCTAGTCATAATTCAGTCTAACTGAAACCTGAAATTGGAAGATGTACAGTTGTTTTGGGAATGGATTGAGTTGTTTATCTTTTCTCCTAAAAAGAAAGAGCTGTTACACTCTTGACATACAGAGAGAGAGAGAGAGAGAGAGAGAGAGAGAGAGAGAGAGAGAGAAGTGGGGGAGGGCAAGCACATATACTTTGGGTTTAGAGAGTATTTATTGCAAGGTTCACCAGCCTACATCCTTGCTAGGTGAAAACAGATTTTTCAAGGCCTCTTAATAACCTGGGGTTTTGAAGACAGAAAGCACTTTGGTGTTTGTGTTTCATTATTTTTGTCTTAAGTTTATATTCTTTTTGTGCCAGATATATGTATGTCTTTCCCCAGTGGTAAATTTCTGGAGGGTAGGGACTTGCCCCCTCCCCCTGTCTTTGCATGCAGTGCAGTGACTTGAAAATAGCAAGTGCTCTGTAAACGCACGGGGAGACATCATTCACGGCACCATGTGATACGTGCACGTGTACAGTAGCTGCCCTGGATTTGACATTAAAACCTAGACTAGAGGCTTGACCCTATCTTCTACCTTTGTTTTGTTGTGAGCAGACTAGTGTACCTACTTGAACCTCTGATTCGTCATCAAAAGAAAGGGGATAAAGATTATTTCCCATAATTAGCTGAGAGTTAAATAGATAACATATATGAAAATGTTCTATAAACTCTGAAGGACTCCACAGATGGGTAAGTGATGGTGTCATGGAAATCAATAGGTGCTATTACGCTGCATACTCTCTGGACATATTCTCCCATCTCTTCTCCTAAGACTGGTACCTCTAGCCTTCCAGTGAAAGGAGTCGCTCACAGATCCAAACGCATTAAAATGATTGGAGTAGAAGGTTCATTTTTTGGGTTAATTTGCAAGTGAAACTCCAAACCCAGCAGTGAGTCTAACAAAAGAGAACAGATATGATTGGTATTATCTTGCAAAGGGCGCCTGGGCCATTACATAGGGATAGGGCTGTAAATGCCTCTAGCAATGAGTCGGTTCTACATGTGTTTCTGTTTACTACAAAGACATAGCCTTCATCAGGGAATAGAGGTTTAGGAACTGTGCAGTGTGAGTCCTTTTAAAAGAGAACACCAGACTGCGTGTGTGGATGTATAGACACTAGTCTTCTACTCTAGTGTCCATAGGTTGAAGAAGGACAGCCACCGAGGAGGGACTTCTGCTAGTTTGGGATTCACAGTGTGAGGCACTGTCCTGGAGCAGGGACTAGGACACATTCCTGCTGGGCAGGACTGGTGCCTTCATGACCCAAAGGCTGCCAAGGTGGGAGCTGAGGAAGGAGCGGGGACATCAGGCTTGGGCCCCGAGGGGAGAGGAATGACAGATGTAGAAGCCCAGGGCTTTGCTTTGTGGGCTGTTGGGAACAATGAGTCACCCTGAGGGGGAAGGAAGACACTTTGTCTCCCTTAAGGGTACGTGACAGCTGAAACCCAGAGCTGTGCCCTGGAGGGTGGCATGGTCAGCCAGGCATGCCACTGCGGCAGAGGAAGGGAAGCTGGTGGTATCCTGTGGGTGTGTGTGTGTGTGTGCCCAGGAGGCTCTCCAGTGAGCCTGGATCACACCTTCTTAGAGAGAAAAGGTATAGGAATGAATGGTTTACAGTGAAAAGATCACAGGAGTGGAAGTTAAGAGTCACAGGCTCTAATTCTGTCCCATTGCTGACTTCTGGTGTGACCTTTTCTCTGAGTCTGTTCTTTCGTCTGTCTGTTGGGGATTTAAACCAGGTTTGTCCAGTGGGGTGAGGGGTAAGAATTCTCTGTCCACCATGGTTGTTGCTAGAAGAATTTTTGCTCCCCAGATAATTGTATCTTCCTGCCTCACTGGGGGACGGTCCAAGTTTGTTTTATTGAGGGACATGGGAGTACGACAGGGAGTCAGGAGACTTGTTTGCAGGTGTTTAATCAGCACTGAGAAGAGGACAAAATCCCTGAAGTGCATCCTCAGTTCTGTCATTTACTGGAGTGTCACTTGAAACATTTGAGCCCCAGTTTCTACACACATGAAAAAGGAGAGCATTCTCACTACAGGAATCTCCTCGTGGTGGTTGTGACTTCAGGAAACACTAAAGGTCAGCTAACATTTATTGAGCACCTGCTGTATACCAGTCGCTCTGACAAATGCCTTCCAGTGTCTGCTTTATGAAGGTCACTGTGAATGGGATTACTGGTCAGGCAGAGTTGGCAGAGGGTAGCACTGAGAAGAGACACTGAATGAAAGGTGAGTTCACCCTCCTGGGGAGATAAAGTTGCAAAATTACCAATCAGGATTGTCAGATCTTTTTCAACTGGCTTTCCAAATTCATACCCTCAGGCAGCTAAGATGAGGCTGGCGGGCTCCACCCCCTCCCCTTTCCAAGGTCGGTGCCAACGTGCTGCCCTCCAGCCTGGAGGCTGCAGCTGCCTCTGGGTCAGGCTGGTGTCCAGGGCTAGACACAGAGCTGCCCGTGGCCTGCCGGAGAGGTCCCAGGGCACATTCCTCTCTGCCAAGATATCGCTGTTTTGTGGTGCAGTCTGAGTGTCCCCCCATGGCCCCACCTGCCAGGCCCCGTGGGCTCCCGGCGGGTCTTCACGATAAGCAGGTAGCAGACAGCCCACCTGCTTGATGTCAACACCTGTGGGCGCGGCCCCAGGAAGAATGTGGCGCTCCCAGCCTCAGCTCAGGTAATTAATCCCCGCAACTGACAGGTGGCAACAGGCGGCCCTTTGGCTGGGGCCATCAAGAAAAGTGCTTGGAGGAAGGGTTTTTTTTCCTTAAACTATTAAGAGCACAATTCGTACATGTCTGGCAGCTGGACGACTGTGGCAGGCAGGGAGACAGGGAGGAGAAGTGAATACATGCTAGACGACTCTGGGGCCAGTTTGGGACTCTCCTCCAGCTTGATCAGTAGGATAGATCCAATAGGATGTGGTGGCCCGGGTCCTGTTTAGGAGCTCACTTTGCAGATTTCCCTTCCTTTAAAGTAGATGTAGTCCAAAGTGGAATGCCTTAGTTGCTAATGAAGAAATTGGAGCCTGAGCGGGGAAATGATTCGCCTAAGATGCTGCAGGAAATCATTGTGCAGGTGGAGGACCAGAGCCCTGTCCTCTTGACTTCCTGTCCACAGTTCTCTAGGCAGGATTTACTGCCCCATTATAGACATGCAGTTCAGAAATGGGGTGATAAAACTGTGGTCTAGTCCCAGCAGGGTAATTAGTTGGCTCTTGAGTGATATTTTGGTTCTCCACCTGACCTTTTAAAGTCGACTTTTCAAGAGTACATCCCCAACCCACCTCCAAACCATGTACTCGCATGCACTCCCTCTCTTCGTTTTTGGTGTTTGGGGACTCCATCCATCATAGCTATCAGAGAACATTAGCCTGGTATTTGTTTAGAGTGTATTTACTTCACTAAAACCTTTGAAGTGACTACTTTTTAATTATTAATTTTTTTAAAAGCCTCTCTTCCTAGATGTGAAGTTGTAAAATTTCTCAAGTGAGTTTATTCGTAGAGAACAAATCCGGAATATAGCATATAATTAGCTCATACAGTTATAGAGGGTTATTCAATATATATACAGTATATATACAATTACATACGGTTATTCAGTATATTTCAAGCAGCTCATGCTGAAGCTGTGTCTAGCTCTTTCTAGCTAAGACTCTTTTTACATTTTAGTGAATTGGATATTTACCATTAATTTTCCAAAGCCTCTTGATCAAAAATTATGCTTGACCCTTATATTTTTATTTTCAGGTATCTCATCTCTCTCCCTTATTAGTATTTCCCCGGCCAAGTCAATTGCCAGAACTTAATTATGTCCTCCCTGAATACCCCATCTGTTTTGTATGATTTTCTTTCCTGCCTATTCCAGTTATTGATTTCATCACCCTCTTACCCTTATAAAAGGGCCTTTTAAAAATTTTTTTAATAAATTTATTTATTTATTTTTTATTTATTGGCTGCATTGGGTCTTTGTTGCTGCACACGGGCTTTCTGTAGTTGCGGAGAGCGGGGGCTACTCTTTGTCATGGTGCGTGGGCTTCTTACTGCTGTGGCTTCTCTTGTTGTGAGCATGGGCTCTAGAGCGCAGGCTCAGTAGTTGTGGCTCACGGGCTTAGTTGCTGCACGGCATATGGGATCTTCCTGGACCAGGGATCGAACCTGTGTCCCCTGTGTTGGCAGGCGGATTCTTAACCACTGCACCACCAGGCAAGTCCAAAAGGGCCTTTTAAATTTGGCATTTCCCAAGAATACAGTTTAGAAAAGAAAAACATTTAAGGCACAGAATGATCGCTCTGTATGAATTAAGGCAGGCTTTGTACTTGATGATTGCTGAGCATGGGTGAATGCAGTTGTGTCAGTTTTTGAGCTTGCCCCTCCCCCCCTTTCCCTGCCAAATATTTTATGTCATTTAAGGTAGTACAGACCCCACCTTTCACCTCTTGAACTCTCTGAAAAAAAGAATTATAAACTAGTAATGCACGTAGCATTTCCTGTTAGTGAATGGTGGTTGTCTTTTAGATTATTTGTAAATCTTATTATTTTTCTTTTAATTTTCATCAACCCAAATTCTTGAAGAAGGCCAGAGATATCACTGATGTTTTTAAGCATTAGCTTAGGTTTTACTCTCTTTTTATGACCCAGCCATCTTCAGAGTAGGCAATTTGCCCTACATCCTAATGGACCTCAGCTGCACCTGGTTTATATGCTAAGGTTAACTCTGTGGGCTACTGGCCAATAGGTCACAATGTACATAGTATTACATTAGACGAAAGTTGAGACATTTTCTTTTCGTATGATAGCATGGCAGGTGTGGATTTATCTGGAAGTTGGCACTGTAGCATCAGGACAGTATTGACACTACCCCACATAATTGCTTCCCTTGAGTAGTAAGGTGGATTATATAATTATTGATTTGTTTACTTTATCCATATTCTTAGAGAATTTTGGGTCAAAGCAATTGAGCTTTTCATATAGTATGGCATTTCTTCTGAAACAGGTTGAAAGAGTAAAATGTTTTTTTGTTTTGTTTTGTTTTGTTTGATGAAGTGGGGAGGAAGGGTCTTTGTTGCACCTTTAGGAAAGAGGGCTGTTAAAAAATTATGCAGGTGTGTGCTGATATAAGCTGGCATCTCTATGCATTGTGTTACTGAATTACCCGTCTGGCAGCCAAGAGCGTGTAATATAGTATGTCGACTGAGGCAGGTGGTGACGGTGGGTCATAGTTACTGGAATGCTTTCTCCCCCCCTTCTCTTTGCAACATATTATTAGTAAAGGAGCTGAATTTACTCTTGTTTTCCAAAATCCCCAGGCGTTATATTATTTGAACCTGATATTTGGCTTTGAGCCGCTTGCTCATCAATACACCAAACCTCTTCCCTTCCCGTCCAAAACAAAACAAAACTTAGGCAAATCTTGCTTTTGCATTTTGTCAGGGATATTGTGTAGCAAGGAGTTTAATGCATGTGTTAGTTTTGAGGCATCTCTGTTGCATACCACTGTGGAAATACTTTGCTCCTGTGGGTGTTCGAGACTTTGTGAGAGGAAATTTGGTTGAGACCCACCCCAAAATTTGGCTCTTCGTTCTTGCTTGTAGGCTAGTACTTCCTAGGAATAAACACGCTCTTGAATGTGCGTACATGCACCTGAGGACATACACTGACTCCTACTCTTTATATATTTCTGATCTGGAATCAGAAAGATTATCAATACTTTGTTTCCCACACTCTTTTTAAAGGGTTACCTTGCCAATGTGAACCTGGTAACTGGTGTCTGTAACAGATTTGTACCAGATCATAAAATATTCAAGATAGAAGAAACATTATAGCTCACCTAACAGAGCTTCCTCATTTCGCCCTGTGCGTGACTGGCTGAGGGTTCAGGAAGAGCCTATGAGTGGCCTGAAATCCCTTAGTGAGTGAGTGTCAGAAGTCCATGACTTCTTTGGGGAGGTCAGATACTTCCATCTTTGGAAGAAAATTCTTTCACATGCTTTCTTTTATTTCAATGCTTTCTTTTCTCTTTTCTTCTCATCACAGTATTTCATCTTCTTGTTTCACATTAAGATTTGCATAAAGAGCCACAAGTTCACATGCAGTCTTACCTAAATAGGTACAACAGTCCACTGCTGACATATCAATCCTAGGATCTGATGGAGTAGAATTGGTACTTAAAAAAAATGGGGGGCATTTCATGTTATTCTTTTGTTCAAGATCCCATTCTGAGAATATAGCTACAAATTAGGGAAGAAAAAAATCTCAATTTCTAGAGAAATATATTTACTAAACTAGAAAGAATGTGATATTGGGTTGAAAAAGCACTATGGAATATCATAACTCTATAGGAAATTGGTGATCATATTTTATTTTTAGATGACCTCTGAGCTTTGTACTTGTTTTTCTGATCACATTATGTTTATGTAAATTCACTTTGCTACCTAATACACCAGTTCCCCTATGGCCCCATACAATGAGCGCCAACTGCATGAAACATGGGGAGGAACATTGGTCTGTATGCCAGGACAATCCTTATTGCTGAGTGGTTTTGAGCAAGTCTCATTGCCTCTCTGGAATCATTTCCCCTTGGGCTTCTCCTTTGTAACTGACCAAAGGGTCTCTAAGCTTTTCCTGATCTGACTTTCTAAGAAAAGCTTAGAGACGGTATCTTACACTAAAAATGCCTTGAAACAGGTGAGTCAATAATAGAAGCAGAGAACCAAGTCCTTAGTTTAAAATGTCAGTTTTGTTTTCTGTGGAAACTTGATCATTAGAGTATGATACAGTTGTAAAAATACACACGTTCCAGAAGTAAGGAAATCTGAGTTTATTCCCATGTTGCCTAGATTTAGTTTGCAACCACTAGGAATCATTTTTTCAGGAATGCCTTCCTGACCCTCTAAACTAAGTAGAGCCCCATGTTTTGCCCTGTTTCCCTCTGCCTTTTTTTCAGAACATATATCACAATCTTAGAAATAATTTATTTAATGTCAGTGCTTCCTTTAAACCAACTCCCTTGGGGTAAGGAATACTGCTAGTTCCCTGGGACGTAGGACAGAGCCTGGCAGGAGTCAGGAACTTAATAAATATTTGCTGAATTAATGAACAAACTTCACCTCTCTAAGCCTGTTTTATGTCTGAAAATCAAGAGGAGAAGGATATTTAGATATGTGCTATAATGTTTCTTCTGGGTTCGAATATCTTTGTTTTTTTTAAATCAGCTATATGTATACATAAATTGCCTCCCTCTTGAGCTCCCTCCCACCTTCCCCATTCCACCCCGTAGGTCGTCACAAAGCATGGAGCTGATCTCCCTGTGCTATACAACAGCTTCCAAACTAGCCTTCTGTTTTACCTTTGGTGGTATAAACACATCAGTGCTGCTCTCTTAATTTGTCCTAGCTTCCCCTCCTCCACCACATCCACAAGTCCATTCTCTACATCTCCATCTCTATTCCTGCCCTGAACTAGGTTCATCAGTACCACTTTTCCAGATTCCATATATATGCTTTAGTATATGCATTTGTTTTTCTCTTTCTGACTTACTTCACTCTGTATGACAGACTCCCACTACTGGGCATGTACCCTGAGAAAATGATAATTCAAAAAGATACATGGACCACAGTGTTCACTGCAGCACTATTTACAATATCCAGGACATGGAAGCAACCTAAATGTCCATTGACAGATGAATGGATAAAGAAGATGTGGTACATATATAATGGAATATTACTCGGCCATAAAAAGGAACAAAATTGAGTCATTTGTAGTGAGGTGGATGAGTTCTAATATCTTATTTCTATATTCTGTGTCTTCTAAAATCATAAGTCTGCAACAATTTTACAGGTTGCTGCTGCCCATGCTAAATTTATTAAAGAAAAATGTTAATTAGGAAATATTTCAAGCATATAAAAAACAGTAAGTAAATTTGGACACCTGAGTATCTACCAAAATGTTAAAAATGTTTCCATATTGCTTTAAATCTTTTCTTTAAATAAAATATAACAGATAAAGCAAAAGATCTCCCTCCATTCTATTTCAATTCCTTCTTTCCTTCCAACTATTAAAATGAATGAAATACATCTATGTGTAAGAACATGAATAAATCTTGAACACATGGCAAGTAGAAATAGCAGACTACTGAGATTAAATTTTGAGCAGTGTAGTTTAAGTAAATACCAGGGACACAAAATTGTATTACATGTACTTATGGATATATGCATGTATATTTTACAAATGTGTAGACGCAAATAAACAAAATCCATTATTTTTTAAACAAATTAATCTAGTAACTTGAATCCCATTTAAAACTTAGTGATTACTAGCAGATAAATATGAACTGTGTGATTCATTGCCAGTGGTTAATCTTCAAACTTTAGTAGACTTTTATTATCTGGCAACAACCACTTTCTGACCTGGTTGAAATAATAATGCTTTCATAATGTTCCCAAAATTACTAAGCTACATGAAGCACTATATGTGAATGATCTTAGAAGTAGGAGACTTCAGTAATAATCATAATATGTACATACCTTTTATGTTGGTCTTTGCAGTTGATGAAGGATTCTCATATCCTTAATTTTTTTCCTCCACTCTAAGAGATGTATTTTGTATATTATATTTTTTTTTCTATTCTATGTTTGTGAGAGATGAAGTAACTGCATAAAGACTCCGGGAATAAATAGAAGAGGCAGAGTTTAAATCTTGTTTTTTGACCCCTAGCCCAGTAAATGTTGCTTCCCCTTGTTGGTTTTGGATGAGTCCTTTTCCAGAGTTCTTAGCTTTAAGAATTAAGCCCTTTCGCCTTCCACAACCAAATTGGCCTGTTAACTCCAGTGTTGCCTCATGGTATTGTACTTTCTTTGTCAAGAATTAAAACAAATTATTTTTTCTTTTCTCTATCTGTTGACGAGTCCAATGACTAGGTCATGTCTTCTTTTCCTCCTGAACATTAGGAGCCCTGTGTTAAAACTAACTCTCATTCTGCTTTGATTTTAGAAAATAGATAAGAAAATGACATATTATTTTTGCAAGCATCTTTTATTCTAATGAATAATAGTTCTTGGCCTGTTTTGGTGTTTCCATGCATATCTTGCATGATGAAAACTAGAATACTGAATTTTAGTAATTCTGAAACATTTCTTCCATCCTTCCACCTTTTCCTTCATTTGTACTGCTCTGGTTTAGGCCTTGCTCATTTCTTGCCTGAACGGGTCCTGATGGGTCTCCCTTCTTCCTACTTCATCCCAGTCTTGCTCCTACCAGCTCTGTTTTACTTAGTACATAGAAACTGATCAGGGTTTTCCCCTGCTTTGGAGTCCTCAGTGACTCTGCTTTGCCTGGTGGTAAAGTCTACCTGTTCCTTGTGACATCCAAGCCCCCTCTGAATCTGAGAACTGCCTTCCTCGCTTGGCTTCATTGCTTTCTGCTCTGCCTCCCCTCCCCCTCCCCCCAGCCCTTCTCTATTTCAGCCATATTAACATCTTTTTGCTTGTACTCATGGTGTTCTCGCTTCATAGACAGCCTGCTCTCTGCCTCTTGGCCCTTCCTCTTTTCTGTGGGTGCACCATCTAGTTGGTGAATAACTTATCTTTTTTAAGGCCTCGTTTAAATATCATTACCTCTATGAAAACTTTCTTCTCTACTTTATAGGAATACATTTACTTTTCTCTTGGTCTCTTATTCCAACCAATTCCTCAGCAAATCTGGTTAAAATGTATCCAGAAACCAACTGCTTCTCACCAGCTCCCCTGCTGGCCTAGCCACTCTCATACTTTTCACTTGGATTATTTGCAGTAGCTTCCTTGCTGGTCTCTGCTTCTGTCTTTGGTCAACAGAGTTTATTCTTCACATAACAGCCAGGATCTTATTAAAATGCAAATCAGATCACGTCACCTTCTCAAACCTCTCCAGTGGCTTCCTATCTCACATCAAGGAAAACCAGAGTCCTTACTCTGGCCAAAAAGCCTTGCATGGTCTGGGCCTCAAATTCTCTCTAAATTCTGGTCATAGTCCCTATCACTGTAGCCTTGGTTCACTGTTCTCCAGTGACACTGGCCTTCATGACAGACATACTCACCCCAGGACCTTAGCACTTGCTGTCTCTAGTAATTGGAACATAATTTCCCTGTAGCTCACTCCAGTGCTTCCTTCAGGTCTTTCTTTAAATATCAACTTACCAAAATATCCCTCTCTGACAACTCTAGATAAAATAATATCCTCCTCATATAACAGTCTCTAACTCCTGTCTCTTGACTCGCTGTTGCCTTTAAATTTACCCTGAGTTTCTTTTCTGCATAACACTCATCACCATCTGACATAGTATTCACTTGTTTATTCTAGAATGTTAGCACCTTTAGAGCTTGACCTTTGCTTTTGTTCATTTCTGAATTTCCAAACCTAAAACAGTCTTGAATATAGTACTTGCTCAATAAATATCAAATGTATTAATTAGTAGTTAATTGCTCTATCCTCTGTAATCCCATAACACTTTACATGCTTATAGCATTGTTTGTGTTTCACTCTGCTTCTAAACTGTGAGCAACTTGAGGGTAAGGACTGAGTAATTTTTTCTTCCAATTTATTTTACATTTTAAAAACTGTCCTACACAGTGAGGATACATAAGTTTCTGCATTTGAGGGGTTTTAAATCTTATTTCTCTCTGTTCCTAGTACAGAATAGAGTACCTGGCATCATGTAGTATGTACTCAAGTAAATGTTCCATAATTATTGAATGACGTGCAAATGGGGAGATAAGTAGATCTCTTTTCTAGTTTGCAATGGCAATTGCTTAGCAGATTCTAAGGTAGTCAACATTTTATTTTCTACTAAAATATTGTGAATTCCAGAAAAAATGCCTAATTAATTAGACACACAAGCTATTGACAGTCTCCTGTAGCTGATTTATTACTTAAAAAGTAGGGAACCGAATTGAAAAATGTCAAAGGATGCCAGTACTAACTCTGGGTGTAACTTGCTATATTCATGGAAAGCTACAAAAGCAAAGTAGGGAGCTACATTTTAAAAACAAAAATAAACATAAGGGAACATGATTTTAATGAATCAAAGCAGAAGCATCCAAACAACTGAAAAAAAAACACGTAAAAGGTTGCTTCAGTACAAAGTAATAAAACATAAGCACTATAAAGTTGGAGAAGAAAATAATAAACCTAGAACAGCAGGGTCTGGTGAAAAGATGAATGGATAAGGTAAAAAGGGAGAGAGATGAGGCAAGGAAGGTCATTTGAAATACAGTAGAAGAATTTCAATTATTTGTAGCAGAACAGAATTAACTCTAGAAAGCCATACTCATGGTAGAGACAACAAATTTGAGAAGTTTTCACAAAAGGCACACACAAAAAAAAGATGTCAAGAATTAGTGTTTGAGTTGTCCAAAGTAAGACTTACATATTCCTGGAAACTAGTAAGAGCAGAAGGAACAAAAATACAAGCTTAAAAAAAAAAAAAAAGAAAAAGAAAAAATTTACTGAGTTGAGTTCAAGCATGTGAGTTGAAAGACCTCACCAATTTTCAAGTTATTTCAGGAAATAAAAGGACTCATTGAGAAACAGTCTCACTTAAAACAAAAGCAACAATGAAATAAAGGAAACAAAATCTTGCAAATATCTAGGGAGAAATAAGCAGCTTGCTTAATTTAAAGATAAAAAATTCAAATTGACCTCAGACTTCTACAACACAAAAATATACAATTACTCATCCAATTTCAAGAGATTCAGTTAAAGTTAATTTATGTACTGAAGATTTGTATACTAAAATGTGCTCTTCAGTGTTACTTTTAATATTTTTACATTGGAGTAAAATGTAAACTATGTAAGAAAGCCATGCTTAAATAAATCATAGTGTATCCCTTTTTAATACTTTAAACGTAACCACATAAAATTATATTTTTAAATTAGAACATGCTCATGATATGTTAAATAAAAGATACCAAACTTTTTATGATATGCCCTAGTTTGTGTGTGTGTGATTGTGTGTGCGTGTGTGTAGGAAGAAGTCTAAAATGTTAGGGGTATGTATCTCTGGGTAGGGGGAATATATCGTATACTTTCTTTTTCTATAATGTTTTATGTGTACATGTTGTTATAACTATGAAAATGGACAGATTTATTTTAAAAAAAGAAGTTAGATAAGTTTTTAATCCCCATAACTGCTTCTAATAGTGACTGCACTACAGGGAGAGAAACTTTATACCTTTAACCATAAAGTTTGGAATGTTTAGTATCCGCCCAAAAAGCTGCTGGAAATTCAATGCAATGGACTTGCATCACCAAAGAAATTCCTAAGCTATAGTAGATTCTTTTTTCAGGTATAAAATCAACTGGGTTCTTGATTTGATAACTGTAAGTAGGAAAAACCTAGCTAGAAATAAATATAACCTTGGAATAGCAATGAAAAAAAAATCCGTTTAGAATGGTAAGAAAATGTGCAAAGGGGAAAGAAGTTCAAACTAGAAATGGAACCCATGAAACAAACCGAAAACATAGAGAAATAATTATTTTTCTCAAGAATGTATGTGTAGTCCCTTATTATTTTGGATACAAAGAATAATAGAACCCAGTCCCCCCAAAAGAAATGCTTCATGTGTTTCTCAGTGTTAAAAATTAGATATGTCAAAATGTTGTAGATATAGCTAAAGGAGTGCTTAAAATGAACTATGTAGAATTAAATGCTTATATTAGGAAAATGTGAACGTCTAAAATCAATGATCTAAAATACCAATATAAAGAAGAAAAAAAAAACAATAGCAAATTGAACCATAGTTCAATTCTTGTAGTTAGACAAGAATAAAAAAATTAAAAGTCATGTATATTAGAAAAGAAGAAATGAAACTGGCTTTACTTGCAGTTGACATGATCATCTATGTAGAAAATTGTGTCTACAAAAAATTACTAGAACTAATGAGTTTAGCAAGATTTTGTATATTTACAAGATATATGATCAATATACAAAAATCAATTGTTTTATGCACTCGAAAAATACAATTAAAAATGTAAAATTTGTAAGTATTATTTACAATTAAAAAATACTGAAGAAGCAATCTAACAAATTTGTGCAAGATTTACACACTGAAGACCATAAAATATTCCTGAGAGAAATTAAAGATGTTCTAATTAAATGGAGATGTGTACCATGTTCATGGATTAGAAGACACAATATTTCTAAAGTATTAATTCTCTTCAAGATGACCTATATATTCAACACAATTCTACCAGGCATTTTTGTGAAAATTGACAAATTTCTTGTAAATATTATATGGAAATTCAAAGAACCTAGAATAGTAAAACAATTTTGAAAAAAAAAAGAACAAAACTGTAAGAATCAGATTACCTGATTTTAGGACTTGCTATAAAGTTAGGGTAATCCAGACAGTGTGATACAGCTGTGTGAATGGATCCGTGGAAAAGAAAGAAGTGTCCAGATAAATACTTGAACATATATGGTCAATTAATTTTCAAAAAAGTTGCCAAGGCAATTCAATAGAAGAAAACTATACTCTTTCCAACAAACTGTGTTGGAACAATTGAATATCTGTTAAAAAGAAGAAGAGAAAGAGGAGGAGGAGGGGGAGGAAGAAGAGACTGAAAGTAGATACAGGACTAAATGCAAGAGCTAAGATTATAAATCTTCTACAGGAAAACATAGAAAATCCTTCTAACATTGGATTAGACCAAAATTTCTTAGGACACAAAATGCATGAGTCTTAAAGGCAAAATATTGATAATTTAAAAAAAAATTCTCTCTTTTGGAAAAGCACAGAAAGTGCAGTAAAAAAGACAAGCTATAGCCTGGGAGAAAATGTACTTTAAAAAGTTATATCATATAAAGGACTTGTATCTAGTATACATAAAGAACTCTTTCCATTCAAATTATGAACACAACAACCCAATTAAGAAATGAAAATTTAAAAAGTATAGAAGATTTGAACAGACACTTCAGAAAAGAACAGCAAATAAGTATATAAAAATAAAATAAAATGAATATAAATATATTTATATTTTAAACTTTTTATTATATAAAATATAAGTATAAATGAAGTATATAAGTGTATGAAAAGATATTCAAGATCATTAAACATCAGGGGGATGCTAATTTAAACCACGATGAGAATCACTATGTACCTGCTAGGATGGCATTGAAGTTGACAGTATCAAGTGCTAGCAAGGATAGGAAGCCCTCATACATTGCTGGTGGTAACTGAAAATGGCACAGGCTCTTTGTAAAACAGTGTGGCCGTTTCTTGTGAAGTTAAGCCTATACTTAACCAGCAATCACACTTGCAGGTACTTATCCAAAGTAATGTAAACATATGTCCTAAGATTTGTATAGAAATGTTCATAATACAGTTGTCCCTCCATATACATGGGTGATTGGTTCCAGGACCCCCAGTGAATACCAAAATCGACAGATGCTCAAGTCCCTTATGTAAAATGGTGTAGTATTTGTATTTAACCTACATACATGTTCTTTTATACTTTAAATCATCTGTAGATTACTTATAATACTTAATACAATGTGCATGATATGTCAATACCTGCCAGCATGGCAAATCCAAGTTTTGCTTTTTGGAACTTTCTGGAAATTTTTCCCCCATATATTTTCAATCCATGCATGGTTGAATCCATGGATGTGGAATCCACAGACATGGAAACCAACTGTAGTTTTATTCATAGTAAATAAAACCTGGAAATAACTGGTGACTTGATAAATAATGGAATTCCATTCAATAATAAAATAGAATTCTGAGACGTGCAAAAAACATAGATAAATCTCAGAAGTGTTATGTTAAGTGAGAGAATCCAGGCACATAATTGTGCAATATTATTCCACTTCTATAAAATTCTAAAAAGGCAGATGTGTAATGAGAGAAAGTAGGTACAGATTCCCTGAGAAGGGGTTGGGGCAAATGTTGACTGCAAAGGGGAAAAAAGTAGTTTTGATGAGTGGTGGGGGTTGGGAGAAGGCTGGGGAGGGGATGGAAATAGAGTGTATCTTACTCGTGATAGTAGTTACACGAGTGTTCACTTGTCAAAAGTTATCAACATGTACACTTAAAAATTGGTGTATTTTATAGTTCAAAGCTGATTAAAGGAAAACAAAGCATACATACCCCAAAGAAGAAATTGGTCTTTAGATTTACAGAATCTCAAGTCAATGTTTGGAGCATTTTAGAGGCAAATTTTAGAAGTCCCAGAGAGGAAGAGGGATATTAAAAGAAGCCAGATGTATTCCATTTTGTAATCTCTGTTGACTTGAATCACCGGGGTATTTTAAAATCTTGGCGTAAATTAGATTTCCATTTTTGGTGATCTTGCAGAAGCGTGGAAAATTGGTGAAGATGATAGTAGCTATTTGGTAGGGGAAGTGGGCGAGCCTAAGGAATTATGAACACACTGTAGGCCAAGGAGACTGAATTTAATACTGGAAAAATATTAGACATCATCACAGAACCAATTTGCAAACAATGAAGGAAACAGAGTAGCCGAAGCTTAGCTTTGTCAAGAAGCTAACATGCCAGACCACTTCAGCCCCTCTGATTACTGGACAGCAGTTCTGGAATTTTAACCGGAAGCAACAATTGGAACATATCCTGGTCCTGGTCAGATGTTTAGATTTAGTCAGCAGTAAACCCTCATCACTAAAATTAGAAAACATGGTGTAGAGCCCTTGATGCAGCCCTAGCTGAGGAGTAATATCTAAATTTTCCTGGCACAGTGCGGAGAACAGAAAGAAAATATGTTTGAATTGTGGATGATGAGTGTATGATGTGTGTGCGGCATGACAAGGTTTGCATGCATAGAACATGGGAGTGGCAAGTGTGAGTGTTGGGGGGTGAGTGGAGGGAATGAGAGAACGATGAAGCCAGAACACAAAGGACCTTAATAAACCATGCAAAAGAGCAGGACCTCCTTCATGAATTCCCTAGAGCTGTAATAGAAGCACTGACAGACAGCTTGTCCTAGACTCCAGGTTGACTTCTTCCTAGACTCCAGGTTGACTTCCAGGTTGTTTCACATCTATCACTTGCTGCTTCTCCCTGCACTGAGATGAGCAAACATTATTATCTTGAGAAATAAATAGAGAGGAATTATTGATGGTAAGTAGGTCACTTTTGAGCTTCATTTTAATATTAGAGAAGATTGTATACCTCTTAAGTTGATTTGGAAAATAGCCACACCTTTGAGAATTAGAAAAAAATAAAAGGACAAAAGTATGCACTGCTGAGTCAAGAGCATGAGAGATGAGGACCTACTGCTCCAGGACTGTGGATGGCTCTTATATACTGGTTGTTAACCAGCTCTTCTCTGTGCCCTCAGGCAAGTCCTCTCTGCCTTTTTCTTATCTATAAAATGGGGGTAATGATACTGATCCATTATCTGTTATCTGCAATTCTGAAATTCAAGGAACTCTGAAAAACAAAAGTTGCTTTAGTTTTTAATTTCATAAGCTCAGGGCAAACTCAGGTGGTGGTGAAATTTAGCCTGAATGTTGAGGGTTTATGGTCGTTTCCCACTTAGTGGGAATATTCATGAATTCTGAAGAGATATTAAGGTTTGATTATAGGGAGGCCCCCTAAATCCTGCTGCAGGTGTTTATAACATATGCTGTATGAACTCTACTCCCTTTCTAAAATCTAAACAGTTCTGGATTCTTGAAGCATCTGGCCCCAGGGGTTTCAGATAAGAGATTGTAGGTCTGTAATACTTTCCTCTTAGGCTTCTGTGAAGATTAAATTTCTTACACCAGAACTCCGAAAATGGTGACGTTATTGTTGCATATCATTACTGAAACTCAGAAATTAGATTCCCCACTCCCATCTCTGAGGACAAGTGAAGATTTTTAACACCTGATGATGCCAAAGATTATTCTTGGTACTTTTACATTTGAGTCTGTCAAGTGTGATTTGTAGTATATCAATTATTGAAACGGAATGTTTCTCTTAACTGTCCTACTCTGAACACTTATCCTTCTTTTATTTGCAATCTTTACATACTTGGATGGGTGCCTTATTTGCCTTTAGGTATTAGCTGACAAACTTATTTTTCCGTTCTCTTTCCTAAGGTGTGTTTTATGAAACTCATGTTTAGATTATACATCTCCTAACTAAAAAACAAACAGTTATGCTTATTTTCTGAGAGTTCTCCATAAAAGGGGGTTCATAACATGTTTTAAGACAATGTCTTTGTTTGTAAAGTCATTGGTTAAAAACACTAGAGCAAAAATATCCACCTAGATTTCATTCAGTGTTTCCCGAGAAGAATTTTATTTTTGTGGTTGATTTTTGGCATGCTTCCTATTTCTTCAAGCCATGTAAAACCCTTTTGCTGTGTTTAATCCTTGACCTGTGGGCATGGGAGAAATGATTATGCAATACATGTCTAGTATTGGGAAATTTTTAACTGAAAAATTTCATATACTGAAATGCTTGTGAGAAAAAGAAAGATTATTTAAATAAATATTATATTTCAAAAGGAAGAGATAAAGCAATTATTCTTAAATGTGCTTTTCCACGGACATTTGCCTCTATTCAGAATTGGATGGGAACATAGCAATAATGGATCCCTTTGCCACTCTGGCTCCTGCTCCCCAGTGTCTCTTCCCTGGAAGGATGTTGCTGCCAAGTTAGGATTGTAACCTGTGTGTGTCTGTTTACCTTTGTTTGGGTAAGTGTTACTAGGTGCCCTGCGCTTGGCGAGCAGTTGCACAGCCTGGGTGGTTTCACTCAACATCAGAATGAGGAGGAATGCAGTGATGAGGCACTGACCCAGAGAACAGGGGTGGTAAGGTTTAAGATGATGTAAGGATTAGAATGGGGACTTTCTATACTGGTTCAGAGAGTGGAGGAGGAAGCAACAAGGATGGAACTTTTTCTTCAAGGTCTCATGCTTTTTCCACCCTATTTTCTAATTTCACAACTAACCAACCAACCACTGCACTTCCTCTCCCTGCAGAAGGACGTGTGGGGAGGAAAATTTTCAGTCACTTTTGAGTGAAAAGATAATCTTGTTGCTACCATGATTTGCTGTGTTGTAGTAGGCCAGTCCTTCCTTCATGAGAGCGTAGGACCAAATGCCCCCTTCCAGATCCCTCATTCTTTTAGGCTATGACCTTAGAATATAAGTGCAGTTGTTTGTGGGAACTTTTGCTTTGCAATTTTCTACTTGGTTGACCTCAGGTAAAATCTCTTCACCATCTGCCAGATATTCTGTCTTAAAACATTTTTTTCCATAAACCCTCATTCCTGTGAGTCTTCCTAAGAGTATTGTAAAGGTGGGATTAACTGTAGTCTGTTTAATATCACCCAGTACATGAGAGCATTGTTTTTCCATTTAGTTTCTGCAACTCTATAAAGCTGTTTGTAGTTATTAATCATTGAAATATTTCTGAGAATCACTTTCTTCATCCTAAATAGAAGATAACAGGAAATAATGACATAAATGTGTTTTGATAAATGTGAAATCGTTTGTAGGCATAGCATTTTATTTAAAGTAGAAAAAATGATTAATTTGATTAATAACTATAACTTCCTCTAATAAGATTGCTGGACGTCATGTATATAGTAACCAGTGGTGAATATGATGCTGAAAGCTCAGCCTCTGTGCAGTGGTGCCGAATCGAACCTCAGAGATAGAGTTTGGGGTGGAGTACAAAAGAATAGCTTTATTGCTTTGCCAGGCAAAGAGGGACAGAGTGGGCTTCTGCCCTCAAAAACTGTGTGACCCAACCCTGGAGGATTTGGTGAGGAGTTTTATAGCAGTGGTTCAAGGGCGGGGTTGCTGATAAGATTAGGGTGTGTGCAGGGCCTGCACTCCTTTAATCTGGTCTCAGGTAGTCTGATGAGTTTTTCTGGTTCCTTTAATCTGGCCTCAGGTGGTCTTCTCTGGAATGAAGAATGCTCACGCCATTTGTTGGGGTTTTTGTTCTGTAAAGAGCTCAAAGATGTTACCTGTATCCCTTGAGGCAGAACCAGGACTCTGCCCCAAGGCTGCACTATTGTTTCTTGGCCACTCCTCCCTTGTCTCTGCATCCTCTCCCTTCCCTGATTAGCAACTGTTTGAATCTGCCCTTTGGGACTCAGGGAAGATCACAGAGGCTGGAGTCTGTTCCCTACAAACTAGGAACCGGGGCCGTGGAAAGGCTTCCTTACCAGGAGCCCCACAGGCTCCTGCTTGGTTTCAAACAGGTACATAATTTTTTACATAATGTAAAGGTACATATTTACAGAAAGTGGATACATGTTCCTTGCTCTGATTTTGAATATAATAGCATCTCCTGTTGTTTCTTTTCTTGCCTCCACCATGGGCCCATCTCTAAGCAGTATTCCACTGAACTGAAGAAACTATACTGCCAGATTGCAAAGACATGCCCCATCCAGATCAAAGTGATGACCCCACCTCCTCAGGGCGCTGTCATCCGTGCCATGCCTGTCTACAAGAAAGCCGAGCATGTCACCGAAGTGGTGAAAAGGTGCCCTAATCATGAGCTGAGCCGTGAATTCAACGAGGGTAAGGAGAATGGGGACCTGTGGCCGTTCACCTGAGCTGCTAGAAGTAGAGCTCCTGTGGGGACTTTTGTTTGGGGCCCACCTACCTGGGTCCAGCCTCTGCAGTCTGATGGCAGCTCAGTCTCCTTTCTCGGCTGACAAGACTATCTGAGAATAATGAGGAATAACTTTCAGGCTTTCACAGTGACTGACCTGTTAATTTCGATATTGGTAATTGCTCGATGAGCTGGACTTGCCTACTTGCCTCTCTACTCCCTGCTACTTCCTTCCTTCTTCGTCTTCTTCTTCTTCTTTTTTGTTTTTTTGAATGGGAGGGCTTAAGGAGAACATATGACTGCTGATCTGTTGGGCCCTGGCTAGGGGCTTCAGTGCCTCTCCCAGGGTGATTGTCAAGGCCAGACCAATTAGGGTCTAGAAGGGTAAGAGAAAGGTGCATAAAAGGTGAGAAATATTAAAAAAAAAAAAAAAATAGAAGTAGAAAGTGGGAAATAAGAAAAAAAAAAAAATGAAGACAAATAATGGACAAGAACGGGACTTCCCTGGTGGTCCAGTGGTAAAGAATCCACCTTCCAATGCAGGGGACTCGGGTTCGATCCCTGGGTGGGGAACTAAGATCCCACATGCCACAGGGCAACTAAGCCTGTGCACCATAACTACTGAGCTCTCGCGCCTCAACTAGAGAGCCTGCATGCCACAAACTACAGAGCCCACACACTCTGGAGCCTGTGCACCACAACTAGAGAAGAGAAAACCCGCCCACCACAACTAGAGAGAAGCCTGCATGCTGCAGCGAAGATCCTGTGTCCCACAACTAAGACCCAACGCAGTCAAAAATAAAAATAAATAAATTAAAAAAAAAATAATGGGTAAGAAGAGCTAATAGAAGATCTAGAACATACGCTGGGGAGGGGAGACAATAAAGTGAAGGACTGGGAGCAGGCATCTTTGGGCCACCTTTAAGTGCTGTATCCACAGATAAGTTAGGCCCCTGGTGCTCAGCCTCAGATCCTACAGAAGAGATCGTTATTTCCGAGGGCCCGTTTACATCTGATATTCTAAAGTTCTATGAAGGGAGGCTAAGTCAAGAAGACAGAAAAGTGGAAAGGAAGAACAGGAGAAAGCATAAGGATTCATCAGAGAGTGATGGGGGTGCAGGAGGGTTGGGAGTTAGGATACTTCTCTCAGAAGTTATATGAAAAATAGAAAGATTGCTGGGTAGCCAGAATGTGTGTGTGTAGAGAATATAATAGATGGCAGAGAAAAAAGTAATGGAGAAAGAATGTAGATAGAAATTTAGAAAGAGAAAGTTAAAATCCTCCCAGCTTAATATAACTATTTTTTGCACATTGATTGCTAGTCCTTGTCTACATGATCTGATTATCCACACTTTTGCATCTTGCTTTTCACTTAACAATATGCTGTAAGGGTTATCCGCTATAGCTAGGCTTCCATAGCTGTCCTTGTTCCATCAAGATGGCATAACCATTTCTTATTGTTTGTTTTTTTTCCTACTGTTTGACAAAATAGTTGTTTTTAGTGTTTGCCATAATAGATGATGCTTCAGAGAGCAGAGAGCATTTTGATACACTTAGCTTTTAACTTTTATTGAATATCCATTTTTGTAGAATGAGAATATGTAGCCAAAGTTTAAAAAAAAAAAAAAAGCACCTTTACAACATGAACTCTTGGAGCAACTGCTTTCTTTTCAAGTTCCACCAGGTACCACATTTTGTGAAACTTTGCCTATACTCTTTTAAAACTTGCTTCCCTTTTCTTACCCTCTAACCTGAGGCTCTTCCAGCACAATAAAAACAGTACATTTTCCATCTTTATGACCAAAGTAAGATGGAGACTTCATGATGAAGAAAAGAACAGGCACAGTGAAAGTTATATCCTTGCCATCCATAGCTTCCTGTTTAGTATTTTTCATGGTCAATTTGGGGGCAGTATTTTCTCTCAAGCTAATTTTTTTTTTTTTTTTTTAATTAACTTGCTCCTTTTCCTTCCATTTTCCACAGAAGCTAGAAAAATTCCCTGTGTGGATCAGGTCAGAGATGTAGTCATAGAGTTCTCTCCAAACTGAATTGTTCACATTGAGCACAGAAACATGGGACTGTTCCCGTAAATATAGATGAGCACTCCTGTCCTTTCTGTGGCTATTAGGGTTGTGATACCTTCCTGTTAGATCTCTGGCAACAGGATCTATTCCTCTTTTCAAGGATGTAAATTTCCTCTATTACACAAACCATTTCTTTGGCCACCAATGTTCTGTCCATGCAATTTCATTTTGTTTTCTTTGTTTTGAGAGGGAAGAACTAACAATTTTTTTCTGTCTCCATTCTGCAGGGCAGATTGCCCCTCCTAGTCATTTGATTCGAGTAGAAGGGAACAGCCATGCCCAGTACGTGGAAGACCCCATCACAGGAAGACAGAGTGTCCTCGTACCCTATGAGCCACCTCAGGTAAACCCATAAGAACTGGGCAGACTTGAGAGAGCATTAATTTTGGTGATAGGAGGTGTTTCAAGCATCGATTTCTATCTTAGTCCTTGTTGTAAAAGAGGTACACTTTTTTTGTATTTCTTCTCTCCCTCTTCTCCCCAGGCCACTTCTCTATCCCCCTTCAGAACCCCTAAATTTATGCTAAATTTGTACTTGGTAACATGGCTCTGTGCCCACGTTCCCATCTTAAAGGCAGACAATAATTGACTCTACAGTTGAGTTTATACATGGCATTATTATCCAGAGATCTTATCTGGCAATTCAGCTAGTAGTGGATATACACAAGTATTGAATGCAAGTATTTTTCCACTAATCTGAAAATAGAAGACCCTCAGAGTGATCTCTTAGTTGAAGTCTGAATGTGCAGGTCGGCAGGTTAGAGAAGCAGACTGGTGCGGCAGAAAGACCACTGGCGCAGTGAGACCAGAGACTCTTGGTTTGCTGACTTGCTCTGTGGACCTTTAGCTTCTAACTCTCCATGTCTGGGTTTCAGATTGCCTCACCCATAAATTTGTTTTCTGGACTAGAGGATTTAATTCTGAGGACCTTTTAAGCTCCAGAGTGTTCTTTATAGAAGTGTACATTCACATATATGTTGTACTGTTTTATCCACGTCAGGAAAATATCCCTGGGGCATTACGGCTGTAGTTAGTCATTTTTCCATCTCTCCCTTTTCACATATGTGGTGAACCCTGTTTGAATTAGGTGATATGATCAACTTGCGAATAAATACGTAGGGTCAGAGATCGTTATTTTTCAAAAGCCTACCTCACCTTGAATAGGGTCCATTGTTACTGATATTAGCTTTAAGCTTCCCAAGAGCCAAGGCAAAGAAGAGGCTACCGTGGATTTTACAGTTTGCCTTCGTAGAAGAAAGTGTACCGCTTCATAAGAAATGGAGTTATTTAACTAGGTGAGAACTAAGAAGAAAGGACGTCAGTTCAAACCACGGTTAACATCGACTCTTTCCTCCCCCTGTGCTCAGGTTGGCACTGAATTCACGACAGTCTTGTACAATTTCATGTGTAACAGCAGCTGTGTTGGAGGGATGAACCGCCGTCCAATTTTAATCATTGTTACTCTGGAAACCAGAGAGTAAGTGACATTCACAGAATAGTCATTCTGTAGAAACCCTGGGCAGAGGGCAAAGTGACATTGTGTTTGCTTTATCATTACCTTTGCATGTACAGCAGAGAGCTACCCTTGATTTTGTCCTTTGTGCTTTAAATCCTTGCTGCAAACACTTACATAAAAGATCTAAGAAAGCAGAGACAGAACAGGGTGGGTAAAGGTAGAAGAGGGGAAAAAAAGAACTGGGAAGGTGTTCAAGGCGCTTCATACCTGAATTCTTGACCGGAATAGTTTCTGATTAGACAGCGTTTGTTTTCGTGTGGCCCCTGAGGCATTTAACCGTTTCTTTGGATAAGTCAGAGCTGCCTAAGGGGATTTTATCTGGAGACATCCACTGGCTTAACTCAAGTTTCCTTCAAAATATGTAGCTAAATACAGCTGTTCAGCTAATGGCTTGGAGGTTCTTTGCAGAACAAATGGATGCTATTTACAAATACTGCTTATGGTGTGTAAGCACTTTTGTGTTCTGCCAAATGCTTGGGGACCCATCCTCAAAGCAGCCAGGACCGAGCTGCTTGCTGGTGGTGGTGCACGGGTGATGGCTGGCAGGGGACTTTTCAAATTTTTTTAATTTCACTCTTTCTTCTCCTCTTCTCTAATTCCTAGTGGGCAAGTCCTGGGCCGCCGCTGCTTCGAGGCCCGGATCTGTGCTTGCCCAGGGAGAGACAGGAAGGCAGATGAAGACAGCATCAGAAAGCAGCAAGTCTCGGACAGCACAAAGAATGGTGATGGTACGAAGCGCCGTAAGTAGCTGTAGTGGCCAAATGGGGTAGGGTTAAGTCTTCTCCAGTTAAGAGGGCTGGGCAGTGATCTTTGAGAAGCTGCAGAATAAGACCTACGGGCTTCAGAGGCAAGTGTGACTTGAGGCCCCAGAGCTGGTGGGAGCCGCTCTCGCCAAAATGGACTCCAGGTATATACTATAGATTTTCAAAAGCAAATTTCTTAGTCCTGCAATCCTCCAAATATGCCTCCCAGACCAGGAGAGTCAGCATCATCTGGACACTGGGTAGAAATGCAAATTCTTAGTTCCCTGACTTGCTGAATCAGAAATTCTGGGTGTGAGGCCCAGGAATCTATGTTGTATAAGCCCTGCAGGTGACTCGCTTGCCATCTAAAGTTTGAGAACCAGTATCTTAGCCTGTTGATATCCATTTATCTTTCTGTTATTGAGCATGAGGGTTGAAAATGCCACTTGCCTACCTTATAAGTCTGGGGGAATAGTGAGACTTAAGAACGCATTTTATAAAGCACAGTCTGGGAAATATGCAGGTCTGGGTTTCATTGAATCTTGACATGTAGGACCCTCTTGGGGCCTTAGCTACATCATTTATAGTGAGGCTAATGATTTAGGTCAATTGTCTTCCAACTTGTTTTTTTAACCAGTAAAAGCTTTTTTTAAATGAAATGTTTCAAGGAATGCAAAATAGATGAAAGCAGAGCTGCTCTAATCGAAGAGGCAGGAGTTGGGGTGGGCTGTGGTTTCATGTTCTACTCACACCACCCCTTGCCCGTGAGGTTCACATCCCCAGAGGCCTCATCCTTCAGGTAACAGGGTTTGAAAACCATTGATCCACACGAGCTACTAAAGCATGAGACTTTATTCTAGAAGGTGGTTTGCATAAGCCTGATATCACTACAGCAAGTACTTTAAAGTACATCACACTATGAATTGTATCATGAAAAAGGTTGCTTCTTATTACTGATTAGTATGGAGAAGAAATAAAAATTTTTATTGCATTTTACAGAACAACGTTATAATAACTGACTTCCATCAACTTCTGGCTGTTCAGTGTGATTTGCTTTTCCAATTAGTCTCTTTTTCTCCCTGATTATTTCTCAAAAAATCATGTATATAGTATTTATATATGCAATATCAATTGTATATATAATATCAATAATTATATCTCCACTCTGATTTTCCTCTTGAGTCTATTGGCCTAGCTGCATACGCATCCCTGAGCCCCTCAGCTACCAACAAATCAATAACTTTCAGTAAGAACAATTATCTGAACTCTGGTAGGAGAATATTCTCTATACCCTGGATCCTGGGTGTAGTTTCTACATTAAGGAAACCTTAGGATTTATGAGATTAATTCACTTATTTTACCAAAGAGGAGACTGAGGTCCTGGAAAGAGAGACTGCTGATCAGAAGTTATGTGATATATATACTAACATGGGAAGAGTAAACTCACAAAGCTAAATGCACTGGCAGGACGACCTCTACAGCATGCATTTACCTCCTTGGAAGATAAATGATCTGAAAAAGAAAACACAAAACCAATTTATCTTCCTTTCCTGAACAGCTGTTCACAGACACACGCCAGGAAGACACGAGGATTCCTGCAGCCCTACTTAAGCCGGAGGCCATGCCCCAGCCTCCCTCCCCACCCCCATCCCCCAGTTTTTCTTTCAGTTGTTTTGCTTCACTGTCCCTCCTTCCCACCTCATTATTGCTAGGTTTACACCTAAGGTAAAAGTAATCATCACCGATTGAATGGCTGCTTAGAACTAGAAATTCGAATCTCACAAGTGTTGCTGGTGCTGCTGTCTGTTTAATAAATGTATTATTGCTTCAGAAACGTTCCCAGGATGAAACTTGCATTTTTTTCCCCACCAGCTTTTCGTCAGAACACACATGGCATCCAGATGACATCCATCAAGAAACGAAGATCCCCAGACGATGAGCTGTTATACTTACCAGTGAGTCTCCCTGGCTATTCACGGTCACTTCACTTCCACCTTCTTCGAATGAGCTTTTACTCTGTGATTGTCTTTTGGATTATCTGTGACAACAAGAAGAGGGTGGTGGAGGCTAGTGAGATAAAACAGAGAGAGTCTAGTTTCTGCAAACTTAGGAAGTTATTCCTTCGCTTTACAGTTCTGCAACATATTAATAGCGTGGGCTCTTCTACTTAGTACTCTCCCAGTCGAAGCTACCTTCCTAACAGAATTTTTCTTATGCAGACATTTAAAATTAATTCTTACTTCATTATTTGAGTGATAAGATGATTTTAGACAGCATGGTCATACCAATTTAGGATGAAAATTTTGTCAGAAGGCATTCACAAAGTTGATAATACAATTATAGCAAGTTGCCTGTGATTTCTTTTAGGAATGCTATAAAGAAAGCCAAGCCAGGCAGAATCCTCAATTACATGGCAATGGCCAGAGACTTGGACCAATTATTGTGTAGGTGCATTGTTCATTTCTACAAGGAATATAAGCCCTCTCAAGGTCCCCAAGGGGCCCTTTTTCAGACTATGGTTTCAGTTCATTGAATTCTTATTACCTAGGTCTTTGCCATCTAGAGTGGCAGCAAAGTTTGGGTAACCGGCATAGCTCTTGATGCAATCTACACTGACTGGTGACACAGACAAGCTAGGCCAGGTGATCTGACCGAGACTGAAACTAAGCCACAGGTTTGGGTGTGCCATGCTCACTGCCCTTCCTTCTCAGGCCCTAAAGGTCAGGTCAGGGAATTAGACTGCTTGCTGGAAGAATAATTAGACCGTGAGTTAGCTAAGATTCTCACCGTCTTGTTTCTCAGGCTGCATGTGGAAACTGACATGTGAACTCTAACTTAAACATTTTCCTGCTACACTAGATATTCCGAAAGACCTAATATGTTTTCGGATGATGAGATAGAAACCACTTGAAGAGCTGTTTTTTTTTTTATTGTCACGAAATTTCAGTTTGTACGAATGGAGGAGGTACCCTGTAATCAGTTACATCTTATTTTTTGTGAAGAAGTAGCCGAACTGAAAAGTGTGAAGAAAAAAAAACAAATCTTAATTTAACATGAATTTGGTTGGTGCTTGTTGAATGGCAGAAATGCGAGACCCTGAGCACTTCGAGATCAGTAGGGTACAGTTCTTACCTTCCAAGATCTTGCCTTCTAGTGAGGAGATAGATAGGCATAGTGCAATGAAATCAATGCTTCAGCATGGCACTGTGGGAGCACACAGGAAAGATGGAAGACTCGGCCTGAAAGAGTGAGGTCAGGAAAAGTGTCTCAAAGAACTTGATCCCAGAGCTGGGGATAAGTGGGAGTTAACCCAACAGAAGGTACAGAAAATCTCTCCGTTTCTGAATTCTGACAAGCTCTGCCTCTCGTGTCCAGGGAGGGGACAGGTGATGTGCTAGGGTGCACAGTATAAACAGGCAGTCACGCTCAAGGTCAGGCAGGCGCCCTTGGGTCTCCACTTGCCTCTCTCTTGTCCTGGTTCTGCTCAGACTTTTTAAAGCTTTGAAGAGACTCTCTTAAAGAGGGAAGCACATTTTACCTCTGCTGAAAACTTGTGTGCTTTCAGAGGTCGTCACAGTTCATTCTAGTTATTTGTAGTAGTTACGCTTTATAAAGTCACTGTGAACACTGTACTAGCAAATACTGAATCATTGCTCCTAGAGCAAATACAGGATTAGGTTCCTGTGAGCCTCCAGTCATATTTTTAGGAGCTTATCAATGCATTACCTTGTTTCGTGTGTGTTTCTTACTTAATATATGCTGTGGATTCGTTAACTTTGAACTCACAGCCCATAGCTCTGTAACGCATGGCTGAATTACGCTTATCTAATGCATATTTGCTATATAAGGCACATCACAGCCTTTTTGCACATAGGGACACTACAGCTGCCCTTGGAAACTATTTTGAACAGAAAATTCCTTCACAAAAAGTGAAAAATGTGGCCCTAACTAGACTACGAGAAGGACACTTGTTTCCAGCATGAGAGCTGAAACAAGAAGGCAGAGCGTTGCCTTCTTCCCCCTCAGCTGGAAGCTTGCACAGTGGTCAGAGCAGCTTTGCATCATTCTGCGCATGTCTGTGAGTGACTGCCAAGCCTTCCAGCATTGATTTTCATGTTGCAAATGAATGTTGGCAAGTAGGCGCATTTGTCCACGCAGAATCCACAAATAATGAGGATTGACTGTACTTCTGATCGTTCTGCAGCTCTTCATGTTTCCTTGGCTTTTCTTTTGCTCTTTTACATAGGTGAGGGGCCGTGAGACTTACGAAATGCTGCTGAAGATCAAAGAATCCCTAGAACTCATGCAGTACCTCCCCCAGCACACGATTGAAACATACAGGCAGCAGCAGCAACAGCAGCACCAGCATTTACTTCAGAAACAGTGAGTGTGTCCCTGTGTCATTTTCAGAGATGTGAGTAAAATGCCTGTTTATTCAGGTCAGCAATAGGGTGATTGTTGGGTGATGTAAAAGATGAGGTTGTGGGCAGAATATGGGAGGTTCGGATAAGCTGGTGTAGGGCACCTTTTT
The DNA here is from genome assembly GCF_030028045.1 of Hippopotamus amphibius kiboko. NCBI lineage: Eukaryota > Metazoa > Chordata > Mammalia > Artiodactyla > Hippopotamidae > Hippopotamus > Hippopotamus amphibius. Next base: position 164,444,632 of record NC_080191.1, read on the forward strand.
CTGCTTCAACAGTCTTCTGTGTTTCTTATAACCTTCCCTTTGAGAAGTTCCATCTATATTTTGAAATTGAATACAAACCCTTTCAAGTGAACTACAAAAAAGACTCACACTCACGGAATTAGGCCTCTTCCCTATGGCCTTGATCCCTACACATCTATCAACAGTAGGATTTTGAGTACACACTCCATGCTAGTAATAATGTGTCTGTTTAAAAACATGTACTCTTCCTCATCCCGACAGATTATCTTGTCCCTCTCCTGGGATGCACACAGTCCACTTTTGGGAAGACTTATAGAGCAGGGACAGCACATAGATTTGACTATGAGTGACTTCTTTGAGTGCTGTGTTGAGAAGGATTCAGAGTCCCAGTGCATGCTCATTGGGCAAACATCTGGATGCAGAAGGGCAAAGTGGTATCACATTGCCATGTTTTAACATCCCCATTCTAGGTCTTCTTCCAGCAATACGTGTTTACACCAATGAGGCCAGATTTTGCAACCGTATTAGAATATACATACAACCTATTTATATGTTAATTTTACCTTGATTTTTGGATCTTTGATGATGTTAATTGTTTTATGACTAACCAGAATAGAATAGCTCTGATAAAAGGAAGAGAAGTTGGTGAATCAGGACTCCACTTATATTTATCTTTCTGTGGTTGAGAATAATCACTTGCTGGCTTAAACACTATGGTGTCTGTACTGGAAGTATCGCCAGAGTCTCTGTAGATAAATGGAAAATGTAGACATTTGGGGCTCACTTGAGTAATTCAAACATTGGACTTTACTCTTCAGGCAAAAAGGAATAAAACCCAAGCCATCTTGCCTAAGGCAAAGCTTGTCTTTTACAATAGAAATGTAAATGAACAATAAATAGTGGATATTTTCTCATATGTTATTAGCTACTCTAGAGAGAGAACTATGGAAAGTGTAATAAAAAGGGATTGTTTTTCATTTTTAAATCAAAATACATGCAGTTGAGGAGGTTGGACTGCATCTCTGATCATCAGGAGGCATCCTCTGAGCCCACACCTACTGACTATGGGGTATGGGGTGGGCAGCAGGGGATAGAAAAGAAGTGTGCTCTCTCTTTAAAGGACTTTAGGCTCTTTGAGCATGTAAGACCTTTTTTGCCTGGAAGGGATCTCACCATTCACTTCTGGCACAGAAGTTTGCAAGTCATAATTGTAAGGTTTTATAGTTAGGCTGACTGGAAAGTTGAATCAGGCAGTTCCTTGGGGACACAGAGTACTCCAAAGGAGAATTAGAATTCAGGGTTACAGAACTCCCATTGCCAGTCCTAGGTACTCTTTAGGATATCAGATAGAAATATATATGAATACATTCAAGTGCAAAATTGATTTAGTTCTTATAAACTCATCCAAGAGGAATCAAAGAAACAGACCTGTAACATTGTTTACATGTCATGCTATTAAGATGTACTCCCAGGTCATCTCCAGTTCACTCTGGAAATGTTTGGTTTAGCCAAAATGACCTCAGAAGAACTATGCAGTAGCAGATCATGCTGAACTAGTTGCTCCGTGATTTCCTGTCTTTTTTCAGTTAGTGGGAAAAATTTCTGTCAGTATTAAATAATGTGGTTTGAAAGGTCTGACCCTCTAGCACAAGGGTTGGCAAACATTTTTTTCTGTAAAGCACCAGTAGTAAATATCTTAGGCTTTCTGGTCCATATATATGGTCTCTCGTAGCTCCCCAGTTCAGAAGCAAAGAAGCAACCACAGATGATATGTAAACAAATGAGAGTAGCTGTGACAATAAAGTTTTATTATATGGATGCTGAAATTTGAATTTCATATTATTTTCACTTGATATGAAACATTCTTCTTTTGAATTTTTCCCGCCTTGTAAAAATGTAAAAACCATTCTTAGTTTATGGGCCAGATTTGGCCCATTCACTCTAGTTTGCCAATCCTTTTAGATAAAAGAGTGGCTCCTTCATGGCTTCTTGAGGTTCATATTTTTTGATAGAAGTATTTGGAAGCTAATCTGTGTATTCTAAGGTAGAGAGGTATTAAAAGATTTTAGGAAGTCTTTTAAGGTATCATTTCAGTATCTAACAAAACAACAGCAGCCTTTAACAGAGGCCCTCTTCTCTTTCTGGCTGGAAAAGTTAGGCATGCCCATCTGGACACAAAATGTGGTTCATCATCAGCTCAGACTGGAATAGTTGACGTGACTCACGTAACAAGCTTTTCACTGACGATATGCTACGTGAAAACGTTAAAAATAGAGATGAGATAGATGGAGTTCCTGCCTTCCCATAGTCGACAATTTGGTGGTGAATTCCTAATCAGAACATCTTCTGAATCTTAAGAAGGCTCTGGAAGTTTATTCTCAGCATCATGTAAACTCACAGGACAATTTTAAACAACTTGTCTAGATCATACAATAGAAGGAATAGTTCTGTCATAATTTTAGAGACTTCACAAGCCAAGATGATCTGCTTCATCTGGGGGCATGTGTTTTTGTTTGTTTACATGGAGCACATGAAGACATATAGTCCTGTGTCCCTAGTTGATAAGTTATCCAGGATTTATAACGTATCTAGCCTCATGGGCTTGCATTGCTCTAAAGGGAAATTGTTTTATTTGTAATTCATATTCTATAAAACAATCTATTTCATCAAAGAAGAAAATATACCTTAAAATTGTTATTTTTAGATACTCAAAAGATTTTAGAAACATATTTTCACTTTTTTGCATGTGTGGCCAGAGATAAATAGTGAGGAATTAGTAGCCCCGGAGTTCCCTGTGGTGTCCCTTTATATGTATCATTGCATGTTTTTGAGTGCTTGTCTCACAGTGTGTAAGAGCTAACTTCAGCTGTGATAACTTGTGCATGGAAATATAGCAGACTGCAAAATGAAATCTTTGCAAAATATAGACATTTGGTCTAATTATATCTTCATTACATTATATATACATGGGTCTCCCTCCAATGACTGATATACATCTATATAGATTCTCCAGTTGCTGTATTCTTCAGCTGAGTTTTTTTCAGCTCTTTTATTTTTCTGCAAATCTCCAAGAAAGAGCACGAATGATTAGACAAAGGAAAATGGAAATCTTATTCCTGGCAATCATTTGAAAAGAATACATCAGCTTGGAAAATGCCTATGATAGCCTGTGATTTCGTTTGCAAAAACTCAGTACCAGTATTTTATGCTGGTAAGGAATCAAATTTATGCTTTTCTTTACAGTAGAGGAAAAATGAGTGTGTACGAGGTAGAGCTAAAATATTTTCAGTTCAGTTGCTTCTGTTAGTTTCCTACGTGTTTTCTCTCTGCTTGCTTTTCATTTGTGCATGGTTTTCCCTTTTTCAAAAATTCCTTCACAATTACCTTCATGATCATAGCCTTTCCAGAGGATAAATCTTATACTTTTTTTGTGCATTGACCTGTTATAGATATAAGCAGGCTTTATACCATTTATAAAGAAATTTGATTTTAGTTGATTTGCTCACATTGGAATAAGCGCAGGGAGTCATGTTCATAGGAGCCAGAATCTAGTGAGAGGACAAATTGGACCCATTCTTGTCACTAGACTCCTTACCGTCATATTTTCCAGGGACGTTAACTCTTAAAAGAGTTTTGCAGAAGCCACTCGAGACCTTTTTTAGCAATCTTTTGACATGTGTACTGTAGACCAATACAATCTCTAGTTTGTTTTTTTTTCCTTCTGAAATTTACCCTCCTTCATGGCTTTCATCCTGATCTGAGGGCAGCATTACTTTGTTAAAATTTTACTTAGCCTAACTCTGGAGAATTATTTTTGAGTTTCTACAGGATGGATTTACTTTAATTTTTATACAAATATCTGACATCCTGAGGAGCCCTTAGTGTTTCCTTCTCCTTTATGATCACTTGATAATCGCAGCTCAGTCGTATCAGTAATATAGGTCAGAGAATATTGGAGCAGTACAGGATCTCTAAGACCATAGTTCTAGCCTCTTTGTACCATAACTGGGGAAACTGAGGCCCAAAGAACTACACCTGTGATTTCATAGCCAGTTCATAATAAAACTCAGACTAGGATCAGATCTGGAAGACACAGCTCTTTACAATACTCTGGTTAAGAAATTCATTATACTAAAACCAAAGCAAGCATTTATTCCTGCTTTTCTGTCTCTGTATCAGGTAGCTGGTATTTACCCTTGTGGTTTCAATGTAACCTCCTATCTCTTTAAGCTCATCTGGCTATGATTTTCTTCAAGAATGTTGATAATTTTTCCTCAGATTCATGTATCTGAGAAACAATAAGGTAATATTTTCAGGATTATCAATGTAGGAGAAAGTAGAAGACACAAATCTTTCTCTGTCTCACTGACAGATATGATTAATACCGTATTTCTAAGTTTGACTTAGAAATCCTCCACCCTTCCAGAATATTTGCTTGAAATTGCCAGTTTTCATAGATTAAAAAAAGGTAAATATGAACAATTTCATGTGTTTCAACCTTATAGGTCATGGCACCTCACAAGCCTTTACAGTTTACACGGTCAGTTTTGAACTTCATGCAGATGTTAGGAAGTTGTCAGGACAGAGATTTATTAGCCATGAATTGGGAATGCAGAAAAACACCCTCAGATTTATTAAATTCAGAAAAATTAAATCACTTTTCTAAGTTCTCACATCTCATTGCAGAAGTTGTCTCAGTTCTAGGTCTCAGTGTTTACCCCTCTGGTCCAGACACTCTTTCATAAGTGATAGATGATTTCTTCATGTTGTCTCATTCAGCCCTTGGTCCAAGAGAAGCCCCAAAATGTAATATCCACACAAGAAGTTGAAGCCATTGTTCTTTAGTTGGTTATTAATTGCTTCCCTGCTAATTTGTATTCTGGCATCTTCTTTAAGATGATCCCAGTTCTTGCTGGTGAGATGGTTCACTAAATCTCAGCCCTGACCAAGTGAAAATGGCTTTGTTCCTTTGCAAACAGTAACCAAATGTGATTCAAAAGCCATCGGGGCAGCAATTCCCAAACAGTCCATGGGGTTGCACAACCCTTAGCAAAATAAAAGGGTTTGTTCCTGGCATCCTTGTGGCATAATTGATTTCTTCATTATGCAAAAGGTGCTTTCATGAGTTTGATGTGTGCATTTCTAGGCCAGGTTTGTGACTGAAAGGATTACCGTATTTATCCATCACAATCTGAGCACGTACAAAACTGCTCGTTAATAGTTCTTTACAAAGGCATGATGACACAGCCCCCAGACTGATAAGATCACATTTCTTCATACTCCAGACTTAGGCTAGACAGGAACAGTAATGAGGTATCATAATTGGGCAGATGACATTTTATGAAGATTGAAGTTACTTCTTGTTTCTGCATTCCTTTTTGCAATTAATTGAGTCCAGTATGCCAAGCACTGTGCTAAGCATCTCGATGTACCTTGTCTCAGTAGCCCTCAACTGCATCACTTGTGGAACTTCTTAAGAGTATATATATGCCTGGGTCCCAGCCTGGTCTCAGAAGGGATCTGGGCAAATGCCTTTTTTTTTTTTTTTAAGTTCCACGGGTGATTCTAATAGTTTTAGATAGCTACCTCTGCCTTCTCTCATTTCTTCTTCATAAAAATCTTGAGAAGTCACCTCTGAGTAATCTTAAAGGAGGGTGAGGAGGAAGGAACAAACATAGCCGTGCAGGCATTCTGTTCTGACTATACTATGATCATGAAGGTAGAAGGATGTGTTTCTGTATTCAATTGATTTGAATATATGAAGTCCTAAGCCTTCATCTTTTCTTTTCTCTGGTTCCTCTCTGCAGTCTCCTTTCAGCCTGCTTCAGGAATGAGCTTGTGGAGCCCCGGAGAGAAACCCCGAGACAATCTGACGTCTTCTTTAGACATTCCAGCCCCCCAAACCGATCAGTGTACCCATAGAGCCCCATCTCTGTATTTTGAGCGTGTGTGTGTTTGTTGTGTTTCTGTGTGTGTGTGTGTGTGTGTGTGTGTGTGTGTGTGTGTGTATCCAGCCCTCATAACCGGGACTTGAAGACACTTTGGCTCAGAGACCCAACTGCTCAAAGGCACACAGCCACTAGTGAGAAAATCTTTGAAGGGACTCAAAACTGTACAAGAAAGGACATTTTCTGTAGATTCCGTATCCTTAGATCTAGCGGTGGTCTGTCAGGAATCCCTGTGTTTGTCTGTGAGCTTTTGTGTTGTCTCTTGGGAGGGAGGAGCTCAGGTTGGGAAGAGGGGCATTACGGTGTTTCTTGGAACCCTTTTCTGTTACCTTCCGTTGTGTTTCTAAAACTCATGAAGAAGCTTTTGAGCAGGTCTCACACTTAAGATGTCTTTTTAAGAAAAGGAGAAAAAAGTTGTTATTGTCTGTGCAGAAGTAAACTGCAGGTGACTGAGCGGCTCAGGCCCTTTTAATGCTGGTCATGCGATGATACTGAAAAGAGTAACAAGCTAAGGTGCCAGGTGTGCTGCTGGGCAGGGAGGTGTTCACCACCAGGAGTAGCGGCTGTGAGGGATGACTTTCTTCCTTTTGAGAACTTGCATTGCCAGTGTCCTCCCCTCATATGTAGTAGAGAGCTCATTAATGCTGTGTCAGGTCCTGCCACTGCCACTCATGTCAGCATCCGATGTGACAGTCTTCCTTGCTCCTGGAAACCCTGGAGACCTACCCTCCAAAACTGGTGTCTGGACCCCCAAGGCAGGTAAACCTCTTTTGTCATTTTAAGAGGAGGGTGATATTCTTTCAGGCAGTCATATATCATTCTTCAGTGCCCAAAATGAAATTCAAAGTCCTCTTGCCAAATCTGTGACTAACTCTTTGAGTGGAGTGTCAAAATCAGCCGTATCCCTGACACTGTTCAAACTACCTTGTCCAGGTCGCTTATGTTTTATTTAAGTGATGCCCAAGCAGACACATTTTAAAATCAACACGCCTAGCCTAAAAATTAAAGACAGAAAGAGCAGATTACTTTTCTTTTTCGCTTCAAAGAATTTAGAGAATCTGTTTATTCCCACTTTAAAATCATGTTTAAAAATAAAAGTAAAAAGACTTAAAAAAAAGAAACCTCCGCCCCACAGCAGATCACCTGCTCTTTATTCTTCCGCCACAGCAATGATTTCTTGTTATTGAGGCTGTTGCTTTATGGATGTGTGATTTTAATTTTCAATAAACTTTTGCATCTTGGTTTATCTTGCAGTTTTTCTTTTCTGTCTTTTTTGCTTTTTTTAATTCCTTAAATGCTAGCATATTTTCATTTAATTGTTTGAAGTGCCGTATATAAGTCTAAAGAACAAGAAGAATAGGTCACTTTGGTTCTGTCTACTCTATGGTCAGTAGCGGTGTTTTTATTTGAGATACTCCGTATCAAGGTCATCAGTCCTAAAAATAAATTGCGATGCCGATGCTAAATTGAAAATATATTTTAGCCCTGTGCATGTTTAATTACATCATGAGGGGGGCTAGACACTATAATAGCTTTTGTTCACATCTCTGAACAAGTCTTGAGTTATATCTTCCGTTGCCACGTTCACTAGAAGAAATTTAAATCAAATTCCAATTTATTAAATACATTGCCTTCTGTGACATAGGTGTTAGGAATATCCAGAAATCTGTAGAAGAATCCGTTGTCCACAGGCTTTGAAAACAATTACAATACGTTCAGATTTTGGACTGTTTTTAAAAACTTCAAAAACAATTGTTCTAGATAATACTAATATAGTCACGTAGAAAAATACTTACGAGAAAACATGTTTACATTTTAGATAAAAGTATAATAGTAAAATCAGATGATCCTGTTACATTGGCACCATTTTCAGTTAATCCAGTAACGTTCTAATCTCTTTCAAGGAATTCACAAATTCCTTAAAGGGTTAGCGAGTATGTTTAGTTTTTTAACATTTGCTTTTTCTTTCGGAAGCTTTTATTTCCCTTTTCACCCTATTTTTATGGAAGTTTTTAATGTGTTTATAGTGATGTTTATGTAAATGCATATATTTGAACTGACAGAAAATAAAATTACAGTTGATGTAGCTGGAGAATAAATGCTGCCTTTTGTCTGTAGAAGCAAGATTCCCCAGCTAGAGAGAAAAGTTACACGTAGGGTGGTACTGGGCAGAATTTCGAGGAGGAACAATTCCTTTCCTCATGTGCCCTGTCTTCCCCTTTTTTTGACCTGCCTCAGACCCACGGTGTTTTGCTCTACCCCCAGTATCCCTTTCCCTTCTTGGATCCTGCACTCCAGAAATGATTCGGTAAGATACATTCACCCTGATGTATTGCCAAATTCCACTAGAGAGTTGCTTTTTCATAGCAGTGGAAGATTTAAGGCCACAGAAGAAATCCTTGGGTGGAGTTCTAGACATCTCCGGCAAAGTGGAAAAGACTCTGAATTGGTGTCTTCTCAAGAATTTTGACCCTCTATCATGTAGATAGTCACTAGGCCCGGAATCAGGAAACCCATTTTTCAATCCTGGATGATCCTAAAGATGTCTTATAGCTCTAAAATATTGAATTTTATTCTTAGCAATGTATACAGAAATCTGTGTTATTACAGTTAAGAACTGGGACTTGACTTTAACAGGATTGCTCCTAAAAACTAGAAATACATAGAATATAACTTTTGTATATCTCTGTGTATTGAATTCCTAGAAAAATCTAGGATGCCTCTAGGGAAAACCACCTGAGGCTTACACCTTGTTGTTTTTTCTGGGGAGAGCAATGTTCTTACTATTTTGGGGGTGTGTGTGTGTGTGAGAGTGTGTGTGTGTTTTGAGTGGGGAAGGTAAGAAAACCGGAATGGCACAGGTCCTATTGTCCCTGACCCCTTTTCCCATCTCTCCAGATTCCCCAGCAGTCTTTGGGATTGTCTGTTCAGACATTTGACATTATATCTGTAAAGAGGGGGAAAAATTTTGTTCTTCAAATCCTTTAAATTGGTCACAGATTTATTCGGCCTTGCTCCCTTTTCCAGAGTTCATGGAGATGATCAGAATATTTTCTATTTCAGACATTGCAAACTTATAACAAACAGATGACCCCAACCTTCCTCCTTGTGGTTTTAACATGCAAGCCCACATTAAAGGACAGGCATTCAAAATTTCTGGACTTTTCAGACTCTTATTCCCATTCATCTGCTCACCCTAATTTCTGGATTTGCCACTTTCTCCTGTTCATTCTTAAACTGACACCTCTCATCTCCTTGACCACACACTCGAGTATTAAACATTTGGGGCTGGAGGGAAAGAGCAAAAGGAACCAATGTCTCTTGAGCACCTACAAATTACAGGACAATGTCCTGGGCTCTTACGTAATCTAATTTAAGCTCCATAGCAAGTCTTCTGGCGTGAGCGTTAACACCTGTTCTACAGATTAAGAAAATGAGACTCAAGAGACCTATATAATACCCGAAGCCACTTAATTGATTTGTGTCAGATCTAGAATGTGAACCCAGATGTTTTGATTGGCTCCAAAATTCCTGTTCCTTCTTTGTTCATCTATGGTCTGTGACCTACCTTCCTGAGAAATAGTTTAGGTGGCATAAAATAAATGAACTACTAAAATGGTCAAAAATAAAGACCACAAAGGGAACAGGAGAAAGGATTGTAACAGGATTTGGAAGAAGGCATTAACTATGATTGAGGGCCCAGGGAAAATTCACAGCTTTTAAATACATTTTTACTTTCCTAGCAGTATGCATTAATGGTTCAAGCAATGCTTCCATTAGCTCTTGCTGTACATTTGACTGATTTGGGAGGATGAGAAAGAGAGAGAGACATTTCTTTAGGTTACAGAGGACCAACCTGCCTCTGGAGTGCGGGCAGCCAGGCATGTCTGTTACTTTGTGGTTGGCAAAGATAGAGGAAAAAGCACCTGGCAGAGCTTCTCTTGGTCACCTTGCCCTGGGCTTTCCTGCACTTTGATGTGGACATACAGATGTTCCTAAGTATATTCACATGGGCTGATTCTCATGCAAGGATTCTACACAGAGATGGAGGGGTTTTGAGGATAGCTGGGGCTCCCTCTGCTATATTCCTTGCTTCCTGCTCTAGTTCAGCCTCCCATTTTCTCTCACTACTTCACCCATTTCTTGGTTATGTAAGCTATTGCACTCCACTGTCTTACTTTTGGAAGGTGTCACAGAATGAAAGGAAAAGCTCTTGGACTAGGAGCCAGGAGACCTCTCAGCCCATCATTCAGCAATGTGTGACTTGGGCACGTTTTTGTTTAGAGTCTTATATTTACCCACCTGTGCAGCAGGCAGAATCATTTCTGCCCATCCCTACTCTGTCATCCCATGTCCTCCTCCACAGGGATGTGAGACTTATTCAGAAAATGGACAAGGGAGAGCTTGGTAGCCTGAAGAATCTTAAAATTAGGAGAATTTATTATATAAACACCTGTTTATACAACATGGATCTAAACTTGTCTTCTTGAGAAGGGCTAAAGTGAGAAATTGGTACCCTCCTGCTTTATTTATTTATTTATTATAAATTTATTTATTTATTTATTGGCCGTGTTGGGTCTTCGTTGCTGCACACGGGCTTTCTCTAGTTGTGGTGAGAGGGGGCCACTCTTCCTTGCGGTGCGCGGGTTCCTCACTGTGGTGGCTTCTCCAGTTGTGGAGTACAGGCTCCAGGCACATGGGTTTCAGTAGTTGCAGCACGTGGGCTCAATAGCTGTGGCCCACAGGCTCCAGAGTGCAGTCTCAACAGTTGTGGCGCACGGGCTCAGTTGCTCCATGGCATGTGGGATCCTCCCAGAGCAGGGATCGAACTGGTGTCCCCTGCACTGGCAGGCGGGTTCTTAACCACTGTGCCACCTAGGAAGTCCCAGTACCCTCCTACTTTAAGGCAGTGATCCTAAAATGCAGCTGAATTGTCAGTTGCACATTAATTGTTATGTTCATTTATGCAAATATAGCATATTGTTTGAATTCCTTTAGCTGTGGCTCTTCAGTGGCATGGAATGGAGTCTTGCCTGTTTTGTGTAATTATAGAGAATGCAGGGTGGCAGCTTTGAAGTCCAAGCCTAACATGACTGTAGCAGTCAGGTGTTAGAGCCACTAGCTATATTTATAAACATTGTTATACCATGTTTGTTTGGAACTTGGGTTCACTTACAGAGCCTTCTAAATCTGATACCCACGCACACACACAAACAAAACTCAAAGAAGGATTTTTCCTCTCTTCTCTAATATAAATATATCTGCAGCAGGGAGAAGACAGAGAGGAACAAAATAATACATTTGATTTGAGGAGTGTGAAAGGGGAGGTTTTCCCCTTTCACATGCTCAGCCCAATCTTCATTCTATGGTCACAATAATTACTCACTGTAAACGTCTGACAGTGTATACAGTTCTTCCTCATGTTATCTTTTCTCAGTTGTCACCATAGCCCTACAAGGTAGGTTGGATTATTATCCCTGTGTATCCACTACTCTGTGAACGTCTCAAAGATGGGACTATTTCTTATCAGTTTTCCCAAGGGTGGCATCTAACTCATGCAGTAAGTGTATATATGTTGAGTTTATGTCTATTTTAGTTTTGTGGTGAGGGGTGTTTACAGGCTTACACAGGGACCTATAGCTTCCTAATGTATGCTGGAGGAAGACTTAAACGTTGACTTTTTTATCTATATCCTTCCCTGATGCTAGTAGATATCACTAGTTCTATATTCAAGGAAAAAGTCAGGAATGACAGTTGAATAGGGAATATCATATGTCCTATAAAACATAGTATGACAAACCAATTCTAGAAAATTTCCAAACTGAAGTAATGCTGAATGGAAAACAGGTTATTTTTCCCCTTGGTCTCCCAAGAGACCTGTGGAGAGTCAACAGAACAGTTGTTTGGGCTCCCGGGTTCCCCTCGTGTAGAGAGGCTGTTGGTAGCCTGATGGGCCCCCTCGTGGTCCGTGAACAGCTAAGCTGAGAAAGCATGTTTCCATGTTGAGGCTCCTGCCTGCTGGCAGGGTGTACTGCCAAATGCCCTGTCTGATTGGCTTTGTGATTATTTTCTGTGTATCCCAAATGGCCTAGGAAGCTGCACGAGAAACGCCTCAGCTGCAATTTTAGCTCGGCATCTCCTTGTCTTTCATAAGCCTTTGGGTCTTCACTCCGTTCTTTTCCCTTATTGATTTTCAAACGTGTTTGAATAGAAGGGCAAGCGACGGGAAAGGGATGGAGAAAATAATAGAGGGAAAAAGAGGACGTAATGATTTCCCCTCTCACAGAGGAGATGCTTTAAGAAGATATTCAGCTGTGTCCTCTACTCATGTAGAAAACCTAGGATTTGATGATAGCCTTGTGATCCCTGCCAGGACAGGAGAGGTTCTCATATGGAAACACAAATAAGTTGCTGTCATTGTCCTGGAGGAATATTTTTGCAAGTGTACAGTTAAGGCCATGTTTTAATTTGAGACCTGTTGGAAATGACCAGTCCCCACTCTTCAGCATCCTGTGCTCATCATCCTTCCCATGTTTGTGTTTCCAGGACCTCGATGCAGTCTCAGTCTTCCTACGGTAGCAGCTCCCCACCTCTGAACAAAATGAACAGCATGAACAAGCTGCCTTCCGTGAGTCAGCTTATCAACCCTCAGCAGCGCAACGCCCTCACTCCCACCACCATTCCCGATGGCATGGGAGCCAACAGTAAGAGCATCTCCCTTTAGCTATAGCTGGAGGACCAGTAGGGCTAGTGTAGATGAAGAGTCTGCTCTGGGATGGGGGAAGGCTTGCTCTGAAGCTACGTGAGAGGCATAGTGGGATAGGACAGATCAAAGTTGAGTGGCTTAAGTGACTCACGGTGAACTTTTTCTCATTTTTAAGACGTATAGTTCATTACGAAGCATATTAGTAGAGACAGAGAAGGCTGTTCCTTTAGTAGGGATAAGGATCTCTGTGCAAAGAACAGTCTACTTCCTGCCAACCTGGATAGGGACCCACCTTTTACATTCTTTGAGGCAGTCAAAAGGAAATGTGTCCAACTTGTGGGAAGCAGCAGAGTGCAGTAGACCTGAAATCTAGAGAAACAGATCGTGCTCTGGACTCTAAAGCAGTATTAGCTGTGTGACTCTGGACAAGTCATCTCTCTGCTGTGATGCTCAGTTTTCCATTCATAAAATTGTCACTCTTCACATTTACCACTTTGAGTCTGTGGCCCTACAGTTTTGGCCTTCTCAACTCATGTACCTCAACCTATACACAGTTGTTAAAGAATTGACACAGGGAAAGGAGTCTCCCTTTTATTTATTCACACACAGATTCCTCATATCAATGAAGTATAAGAGACAGTGTGTGAATTGGGCCTTGGAATGGATGATGATTGGTACGTAGCTTTGCTGTAAATATAATTAGCTTGTCCACTAGGACTTAATCTAGCAGAGTGGATACCCAAACTTGAAAGATGATAAAAATGCAAACGGATGGTAAAATGCAGAAGGGATGCAAAAGTCTAAATACTGTCCAGGTACCCTGTAGTCACCTCATAAAGCAATGCCTCAGTCTTGTCCTAGAAGTCCTTTCTTATTTCAATCAAGCCTTTAAACTTGCATTTCACTGTTGCCTTGAAGAGACTGGGTTTTCTTAAAGAAGTTAAGGGAGGCTGGGATTGTGACTCTGTCTGGTTCTGAGCACATGTTCAGATTTTAATGCGATGAGAGATTTGGTTACCTGGAATGGCAACCCAAACGTTAGAGCCAGACTGATTTCTCACGAGTGACCAGCACATCCTAAGACTCAAAAGCTGGCCCCTTGACAGGTCTGCTACTTTGACGGTAAAAGGAAAAGGAACCATTTATTTTTTACTTTCTTTCTGGTGACATCTTAGAGTCCTCAACTTTTTCTTGAGATGACAAAACAGTGGTGGTGGTAATACTCCTTCACATGTGTGTAACAGTTTGCTTATTTTTCTTATTTATGCTTCATAATTTTCCTCTGACGGCATCAAGAAAGTCAGAGGGGAAACGCATGAGACTTGCTAGGCCTGCGCTCTTTAGCTGGCTAGTGGGTGGCAGAGACCTTTTCCCTTTTCCCTACTATTCATGAAAGTAGAACCAAATTGACGTTCGTCTTTCTTTGTAGATATGTTACTTTGCTTTTTATTCACCTGAAGACAAAATTTGTTTCGTAAATATTATTGGTGTGGAGCTTTTCTTCTCTATAGGTGAATGTTTACGGTTTAGTAAGAAACCAACCCGAGTTGGTGGTGTTCCCAAATATAATCCTGAAATCGACCAGCAATAGAGCTGGGGTCTTTCACTGCATCCTTCCTTATGAGGCATTTGGTTCCCTACAAATATTGCAATAAATCCTTCCATTCGCAAACCCATAGCCCAAAGGTCCCTCTCTCATCCACAGGTTTGTTCACTTAAGTTTCCTGAGCATCTGCTCTGTGCCAGGCACTGTGGGGACCCAGACGTGTGTAAGGTCTAATCTTCATGCTTCAGGAGACTAGCCTAGTGGGGGAGACAGAAACATAACCCATGAAGGCAAATACAAGGAGGACTGTATTAGCATCAGGAGCAGCAAGCAGTTGGGACAGAGCATTAGAGGTAGAGAACAAAGTGGGAAGAGATGGCCCTAAGAGACGTATCAAGGCCAAGAAGTGTGTAATTAGTTTGGAGTTTGGTAACTGTCCCATTCAGTGAGATGCAGGGTACTTGAAGGGGTGTAGCGAGACAGAAGACTGAAAAGGAAGGCTGGTAGGTTAGACCCTTGGTAACACTAAACCAGGCAAGGTGGACCGCTGGGATGTGGGTACGTGATGACGGCAGTAACCCTCTCTGTTCCTCCTGCTTCTGTTCAGTTCCTATGATGGGCACCCACATGCCAATGGCTGGAGACATGAATGGACTCAGCCCCACCCAGGCCCTCCCTCCCCCACTCTCCATGCCATCCACCTCCCACTGCACCCCCCCACCTCCGTACCCCACAGATTGCAGCCTTGTCAGGTGAGTCCACAGCATGTGCCCGTGGGGGCCTGTCCTAAACATCTCTGGGTGGTGGAGGGTGGACACGGTCAAAGTTGATAGCACAGTTGGAAAGAAAGCAAGGCAGCCCTGTGGTTGAAGTTCAGCCACTGTTATCTCTGATCTGTGGAGTCATCAGCAGTGTTTAATCGAAGCCAACCACAATAATCAGCATGGGAGAAAGTGAAAATGTGAGTTTACAGGCATATAATTTTTCATGCCTGTTTCCCCCATCTTCACTTACTCCCCCCCTCCTCCGTTACATTTTTACCATCAGTCGTGGCCTTCAAATTGGTGCTCGGGGCTGGGGTTCCCAAAAGGGCAGTCAACTTGCTATCTTGCTCTCTTTCCTGCTCTAGGCCTCATAGCTCTCAGTCACCACGGGATCATTATTTTGGATGTCCATGAAAAAGTTTGAATGTTAGCAAAAATGACGGGGACTTTCAAGAACCTGATGGCCTCTTCTGCTTTGTCATATGGGAACTGGGGACATTCCAGGAAAGGGAGTTCAGATAGTCAGAGGAAGGAAAGGCATGAAGCCTGAAAAGTCTGTTTTCAACAGAGGCAAGCATCGGTGCCCAAATCTCATGCCTAGTGCCCTGCTTCATGTGCAGAATGATTTTTTCCTTTGGCTGCGGGAATAATACGTGTTGCTTCCCCTGTGATGGATGCAATTGTACTAGCATTGGCAGCCAGAGAGATGGCAAAGTGCATGGCTCATCCCATCCAGCATCTGGCTGTGTGATGATGGTGGCATCTCCGATCTGAGACCAGAACCGTAAAGGAGAGGGTCTGTATTCTGAAGAGGACATAAATCAAACAGCATTGATGACTTCACAGTATAGTGACCTACAGTATTTTCTCAGCCACGTAAACTACTCTCAGAAACCCCAGATACAAACAATTAAAGGAGAGATGCTCTTGTTGAAGTGAAGAGCTAGGAGGCAAGAGGGCTGGAAACCTGAGCACTGGACTCCTTCCTTTCACCCCCTGCAATGGCTCCTAAGGCAGTGATATGGAACCCCTAGAATTCCACCAATCACCATTTGAAAATCTCGGCTCTGCAGAAATCCTTAAACAGTTGATTTTTATTTCTACAGACCTAAAGTTCATGTCACTAATCATCCCCAAACCTCCAATCCAAGGCCCCACCTATATTTTATCTGCCCCTAGTCTCTTCCATAGGGCATTCCAGGGCAAAATGTTGGGTTTTCCTTTATCTTGCCAATGCAGTTGGGGTGAATTTTCTTTTTCTGTTTCCTCCTTCCTCTTCCCTCCTCCCTCTGCAGTTTCTTAGCGAGGTTGGGCTGTTCATCATGTCTGGACTATTTCACGACCCAGGGGCTGACCACCATCTATCAGATTGAGCATTACTCCATGGATGTAAGTAACTGTTAGAATTTTCTCTTGAGTTTTATCTCTTAATTTCCTCCCTCTGGTGACATCCACCTTGTAGTTGAATCCCCTCTGTTTTTGTCCTACCCCCAGTCCTCAATTTTGATGGAACCCATAAGCATATGAGAAAGATGCCCAGGCTTCCACCCCTACATGTGAGAAGCTCAGGACTCCATCATCCTCAGCTTGTCTGATCAGTCAGCAGTTGTCTATTGCATGCATACGATATGCAGAGTGGAAGAGAGATCTGACTCCCACCCTTAAGAAATGTATGATCTCTAAAGAATTCAGAAGACTTTTTGGATGTTCTCATTAATTGGTGTAAGACTCCAGGGAG
Organism: Hippopotamus amphibius kiboko; assembly: GCF_030028045.1. Lineage (NCBI taxonomy): Eukaryota > Metazoa > Chordata > Mammalia > Artiodactyla > Hippopotamidae > Hippopotamus > Hippopotamus amphibius. The sequence continues at coordinate 164,461,313 of NC_080191.1, forward strand.
GATAGCAGGAAGCAGGTGATGGTATTCTCACTTTAAAACACGGAGAGACGACAATGTGGTCATTTGCCATGATGAGTTGATGACAGAACCAGGAATAGAACACTGAGATGCGAGCTTCCAGTCTTTAACTCTGTTAACTGGACTTTTCTGCCTTTTCTTAAAGTGGGACATGACAGGGGATTGAGCTGTGTCTCTCAGTTCGAACCATAGGGCCATTCATGGTCAATTCTACCAGAATAGGGCCGAGCCATCCCTGATCACCGGGAAAGATCACTGGTCATGGGTTCCAGCCCAACCATGCTTTTTAGTGGTCATGAGAACTTGGGGTTATCGCTTTGCTTCTCTGGGCCTCAGTTAATCAACTTGGGTTCAAAATCACTGCCTTCTGGCTTTGATAGTCTTTGGAGCAAGCTGGTTAGGAGGGGACTTTTTCTTGCTTCCTACAACACTTCTTGAACTGCTGCTCACGTGGGTGGGAGCTCATTTTGTTCTGGTTTATGGCAATCTGGTTTTCCTCCCAGGCCGCTCTTTATGCTGCTCTCTTTGGGGTTCACTGTCCTCCCTTCTAGCTTCCAGAGGGCCCTCTGAGCTGGTGAAAGAAGATACTCTATGCCTCTGCCGCCGCTTCTGTAGTTGGGACCTCTTCCTCACCCCACTCCCCCCCACCTTGAGCACCGATGCTAGAGATGTCCCTGAAAGTGTGAGAACAGCCCTGCCCTGTGGTGACAAGTATATGCTGTGCTGCCTCTGTGCCCACCCCGCGCCACCTCCTCAGTCACCCCGGCTGCTGCTCCCTGATGGAAGAAATTATAAGTACAAGCTACAGAGAAAGCTTTAGGAGTGCGTTCTGACAGCTTTCAGAGAACTTTACAACTCTATTCACTCAAGGCAGTTTGACACCAGCCAGTGTGTTGCCCTGTGTTTGAGAGCCTTACGTGTTAGAACAGGGAATTTGTCCCTTCCCTATATTTTGAAGGTTTTACCTTCCTCTAGCTCACTTGTCCCCACTCAGGAGTGTGCCAGGATGCCCCTTTGACTGTTAGGATCTGCTGATGCTCTCCACAAGTCCATCTCTGCTGGTGTTGGCTGGGTCCTGGGCCAGGCTCTGGGCCACAGCTTTCTCATCTGTCGGTATAAGTTAAACTCTATCCAGAGAGTAATGCAGATTCACGGAGGCTTGTTTACAAAGAGTTTTGGACTTATTGGGAGTTTCAGAAGCATAAAGAGCTATGCTTACTTATCTATTTGTGGATTACCTTCTTTATAATGTATTCTTCCACTAGAAGAGGAAATTGGAGTACCCATACTGCGCATTTCCAAATCAGGAAATATTGGGAGGCTAATTTCCACATCCTCACTTCAGCTTCTTCCTACTCATCACTGGAAATAGACACCTCCATTTCAGCTTCTCTCTCAACACCAGTCTGTTACTTCGCATACCTCCCCAGAAAAGGAGTATGGTTAAATTTCGGAGTTTTTATAAGTACTTCCTCTAAGATGCAAGGATGGATTAATGATGGTATAGCATAGTAATAATAGTGTGCTTTATAATTTGCAGAATGCTTTCATTATCTACATTTGCATATGAGTCTACAAGATGTGTTGACCTAAAAAGGAATTGCATTCCATTTTACAATGAGGAAACTGAGGCCATTAGAAAATAAGTGACTTGATGAAGGTCTAGAGCCAGTCAGAAAAGGAACTTCTGTCAATGTCTTCTGACTCAATGCATGGTGTTCTTTCTACCTACCATGCCGCTCCTTAAAAAATGCAAGCCATCACTAAAACAAGCTAATGAGGAGCTAGTGCAAGTAAACAGAGAGGCTACCACCGTAAGTTGAGATCAACCATCTTTGTAATGCCTTCTACCCGCATCCCTAGAACATGGACACATTCTCTGTATTTTGATACCCTGATTTATCCAAACACCAAGACACCTTTTGGCCATTAGGGCAGTTTTAGGCTGAGAGGCTGTCCTGACTCCCCAGTTCATTCATTTAGTTGTGTAACTTTAGAATTATCAACCTCTCTGACCTTCAGCTTTTCTGTCTGTAAAACAGGTGGAATAATATCTACCACGAATCTTAGCACTAAATGAGACCATGAATAAAAGATAATTAGTTCAATGGCTGCCACGTTGAGAGTTCAACATCTATTAGTAATCTTTTTTTGCTATCTCCTCATTTGAGAAGTGGTGGCATTCCACTAATATCTTTCTTCTAGTGATTAGACCCAGGTAAATTTGCGAGTCGGAAGGTTCCTTTACCTGATGTTTTCGATTGGGGATTTCTGTTCTCTGATCTAAATATTACCTCTACTTTACCAATGAAGAAACTGAGACGAATAAAGAAGTCAAATGCTATCTACAAGAAGAGAGGGCACCTCAAGCCTGTATCTTTGTGCTTAGTTACATATATGCAAAGATTAATAAAGAGCTGATTTTATCTTCCAATTTAGAGTTCAATAAATGCAGATCGATTGAAGCTGAGCATTGGGGAATGACAAAATGGTGTGGACCAAGTGTCACTTTGTCTCTCTGTCCTGATTCTCCTCCATCCGCTTCCCTGTTGCACAGGATTTGGCAAGTCTAAAAATCCCTGAGCAATTCCGACACGCCATCTGGAAAGGCATCCTGGACCACCGGCAGCTCCATGACTTCTCCTCCCCTCCCCACCTCCTGCGGACCCCGAGTGGTGCCTCCACGGTCAGCGTGGGCTCCAGTGAGACCCGGGGCGAGCGTGTTATCGACGCTGTGCGCTTCACCCTCCGCCAAACCATCTCCTTCCCACCCCGCGATGAGTGGAATGACTTCAACTTCGACATGGATTCTCGCCGCAGCAAGCAACAGCGCATCAAAGAGGAGGGGGAGTGAGCCCAGCGCTGTGGTGTGAGCTCCGCCCATCCTCCCGTCTGCGCACCCCCTACGCCCCCGAATACAAACCGCTACTGTCTCACAGCCAAGCGTTCTCCCTAGCGCCTCTCCTTCCTCTTTTCAGTCAGGTTGCTTAAGGGAAGGAGGAGTAAGAGGCTACTTTTTACCTAAGGTCCGACCTGGCATCTGATTCTAATTCTGGCTTTAAGCCTTCAGATCTCTTGCTTGTAGGACTGAAATTGTGATGGCTAGGTAGAAGTGAGCAAAAAAGCGGTGGCTGTCTCCTTAAGCTGCAGAGGTCTCTCCTTGACTTTTATAAAGCATTTTCATCCTTATAGTCTAAGACTATATATATGAATATATAAATATACAGTATATATTTTTGGGTAGGGGGCATTCAGTATTGTTGAAAATGTAATTTAAAGGAAAAAATGGAGTTGCACTTATTGCCTTTTTTTAAAATTTACTTGTTTTGAATGGCTTATCTATACCCCTTCTCTCAAGGCCAGCCAGATATGGTATAAGTATCTAGATCTCGATAGCAGATGTGACAGTGACATGTAGGTGCCTTCAGTTCTTCTGATGCCACACACATGCCACATCAAACCTTTGATTAGATCTACTTGTTATTATGTGGGTGAGACTGTATGCATACGTAAACGAGTCTCTATGTTGGTGTATTTTATGTTACTGATATCCCTTCCACTGATGGCAGTTGCCTTTGGGGTGATTTAGTTCAATTACAAGAAAAAGCTCATGTTCACATTATCAGTCACCAGAGGAAAGGAAATATCCTCTCTTGCATTTCGTTGGGATTGGGGAATGTGAGTCATGGCTCAAATTCTTAAAAAAATCATGGCAGCCAGTTCAATAATACCTGGTATCCTCTGTCTGGGTACATCAGCAATCTCCTCAAATTTAATGCCAGACACCTTAACTATCAGTATTTATTGGCAAAACATTAGCTGCCAGTACAAACACCTGAAAACTAAATTTCACTACTAGGTTAACTCGATTACACATTTGCTACCCTTGTTAGAATTAAGGTTGATTTGACTGAGATGAATAGCATCTGTCTAGTTCTTGCAATAAAGCTTTAATGTCTGTTACGAATATCCAGAAAAAAACAGATAACATGCAGAGATATTGAAACTGCACTGAACAGTAAGATCTCAGTGAGCCATGAATTGAAATACTTGGAAGACTTTTGGAAACATAAATAGTATTATTTGGTAAATGTTTCTTCTAATGACCCTCACGTCCTATAAAATTCTGCATATAGAGGCTTGTTGATCTTTCTCTCTTCAAGGTCTAAAATAGGAGTAGTGATTGGAAACTATAAAATTGTGAGATCAGTTTTTCTATAGCATCAGTTATATCACTATATCACTTTTCTTTTTGAACAATGATAGTTTCACTTTGTTGGAAAGTAACTGTGAGAACCCAGTTTCCCGTCCATCTCTCTTCTGGACTGTGTATACACATAAAAATGTCCCCATAAAAGGATAGTCTTCTATTAGAGATGTTGCCTGAACCACATAAGCAGAGTTGTCTGAAAAAAATGTGTAAATGGAGTTATTCCCGTACATCTTTTAGAAACATGCTTGGTAGCAAATACTTTTTTTTTCAAACTATAAAACAAGTATTTTGTATATATGCTGATGAGCTCTAAAAGCCTGCTGTGCCTTCTGGTAAAGGGCGATCATTGCACATAAACTTCCATTTTTATTTTAAAGTGCAAAAGGGCTAATGTTGCTCAAAAATATATATGAGTTTCATCTAAAAAGTGTATATATGTTTTGCGTGTGAAATTGCATACTTTGTGTTTTATTAACTTTTTCTTCTTGGGATACCGGGTTTTCCAGAACCACAGTTGAAATTTTTTTTTATTATTATTATTGTTTTTATATTTTCATGGATACACCATTTAGTAAGACTACAATGTCAAATTTAAAAACTGCTATTACTGTAAGATGGAAAGGGAAAATTGTTTTATTTTATTTTTTTTTAAATTTTGTATGTTAAAGACAGTGAGTCCTTGATTTCAAAGTTTTATTGTGCGTAAATGGTAATAAGCACTGTTAATATGTGGGGAAAGCTTGCAGGTTTGCAAACCTATTAATGGGAATAATGAAAGCTATGCCTTGGCAATGCTGGGAGGGCAAATGGCTTCGTGGACTATTGTGGGTGTTTGAGTAAACCTAGGATACCTTCTGAGCTACTTCAGCACTATTCAGGTAGCACTAAGGACTCGGAAATTCCTTCACTGTATGTCGTGAGTTTGGCATGAGCCAAAGTGAGGCACAGCTACTGGCCTCATATCTGGATGGTAACTTACGTTTTTTTGAGTGTATGAGTAGCTGTCACAAGGGGAGAAAGAATATTAAGGACAGACAAGGGGGCGTGGACTTAATGGAGTTCTTGCGGCCTCAGCTCAGTACAGTTAGCTGAGAATGGATAGATTTTTGTTTAGAGTTGAGTAGCAATGGAAATGGAGACTAGAACTTTCTTCGTTAAATCCATTTACCTTTTGTTTTCTTGATATTCCCCTAAAATACAGTATGCAGCATATTGAATGTTAAAGGGTTGCATTTTTTAATTATTTTTATAATTGTGAAAAATTAAGTCAATGCCAAATGTTTTATATGCTTTATTAATGTTTTTGAAAAGTTTTTTTTTTCTTATAAATGTGATGCTTTTTTTTTTTTTAAGCTTCAGTTGCTTGTCTTTTGGTATTTTTGGTCACAGGCTTTTGGTGAGCCAGAGGCAAATCCACAAGCCATTTATGTTTGCCAGGACATGCAATAAAATTAAAAAAAAAAATAAAAATGCATTGAGAAATGGTGTTGGTGTGTATCTGTCTGTCTGCCTGCCCGTTTGTCCTTTGGTCTCATTTTTATTGAGGTAGAGGAAAAGATACTGAAAAAAACAGAGAGGTTCAAACATTGATACTTCTAATCATGAAACAAAAAAATCATTATTTTCTTATTTTAGCCAATCTAAAGACCAGGAATATATACCTCATTTGGTGTATATTAGAGATATATACTCGCAGATTTAGATATGGTATTTGATTGAGGTCCAAATGAGTTTGCTTTGGAACAGGGACGAGACTGCAAATATTCCTAGTGTCTAACTTAGTGACCTTCCTGTGATGCTCAGCAATGACCTCCTCAGGACTACGGGCTGGGATGCAGGTTACCCTGACTGTATGCAGGAACAGCATGGCAGATGGTGGGCTTTGGGCATGTTCCCCTTTAAACTCAGTGTTAAATATCACCTTTCAATTATATACATTGATTCGGCCAATAAAATATCTTCTATCAAAATGGTTCAATGATTTTTTTTGTTAAAAAGTTTGTTCTTTTATAGACTAACATTAGATGGCATGAAAACAATTTAATACCTTAGAGTTATAAATAGCCTTACAAAATAACATGTATAATATATAGTATTTAAACATAATAATGTGTTTTCCTATTTATAGGTGTAATCACATAATGAATAGATGCATTCCTATGGGCAAGGCAGTTTCAGCTTAAATTAGGGGTACCAAAAGATTCCAATTCTTATTACTTAAAATGTAGGTATTGGATTCCCCCAAAATGACATGGTTGATACAGTGGCTGCCAGCAAAAGAAAAAGCAGCGAAAATGGTTCATCCTTGATATACTATTAAGAAACTTTGGACTCAATTTTCATTTTTTTTAAAGCAGTTCTACCAATTTGTATGGATTGGTACTTCAAGACTTTTATTCTTTCTTAGAGGTCTTCTGAAGTGCATAGTAAAAAAATAATTTAAGACTTTTTTTAGAGAAGTTTTAGGTTCATAGCAAAATTGAGAGGAAAGTATAGCGATTTCCCAGATCCCCTTGGACTCCAAATGCGTAGCTTCCCTCATTATCAGTCTCCCCCACCAGAGTCTACATTTGTTATGACTGAGGAACTACATCATTATAGCCCAAAGTCCATAGTTTACATTAGGGTTCACTCTTGTGTTGTACATTCTATGAGACTGGACAAATGTATAATGACATGTGTCCACCATTATGGTATCATAGGAAGTAGTTTCACTGCCCTAAAAATCCTATATTTTGCCTATTTATCCCTCCCTCCCAAAAACTTCTGCCAACAACTTTTGCTGTCCAGCAATTTTTTAAAATTGTCTCCGTAATTTTGCCTTTTTAAGAATGTCGTATAGCTAGAATTATACGGTATATAGTCTTTTCAGGTGAACTTCTTTCACTTAGTAATACACATACATTTAAATTTCCTCCATGTCTTTATGGCTTAATATAGCTCATTTCTTTTTAGCACTGAATAATATTCTATTGTCTGGACATACCAGTTTATTTGTTCATTTCCTATCGAAAGACATCTTGGTTGCTTCCAAGTTTTGACAATTATGAATGAAGCTGCTATAAACATCCGTGTGCAAGTTTTCACATCGACATAAGTTTTCGACTCCTTCGGGTAAATACAAAGAGTATGATTGCTAGATTGTATGATAAGAATATGTTTAATTTTGTAAGAAACTGCCCAACTATATTCCGAAGTGACTGTACCTTTCCATCAGCAATGAATGAGAGTTTCTTGTTGATCCACATCCTCACCAGCGTTTGGTGGTGTTAACGTTCTGGATTTTGGCCATACCATTTGGTATCTTGATGTTTTAATTTACATTTCCCTAATGACATAAGTGGAGCATCTTTTCATATGTGTATTTTTTCATCTGTATATTTCTTTTGTGAGGTGTCTGTTAAGGTTTTTGGCTTATTTTTTCATCATTCTGTTTGTTCTCTTAACTTCAAACTGCTTATTTATTTATTTATTTATTTATGTATTTATTTATGGCTGCATTGGGTCTTTGTTGCTGCATGCGGACTTTCTCTAGTTGTGGCCAGTGGGGGCTACTCTTTGTTGTGGTGCACAGGCTTCTCATTGTGGTGGCTTCTCTTGTTGCAGAGCACGGGCTCTAGGCACGTGGGCTTCAGTAGTTGTGGCTCGTGGGCTCAGTAGTTGTGGCACACGGGCTTTGTTGCTTTGCAGCATGTGGGATCTTCCCAAACCAGGGACTGAACCCGTGTCCCCTGCATTGACAGGCAGATTCTTAACCACTGTGCCACCAGGGAAGCCCAACTTCAAACTCTTAAGAATTCTTAAGAATTCCAAAACTACTTTAAAAAAGAAAAGAATAAAATATATTTATTATAATTATCAAAGGGCCTATTATATCCTTTTATAAATCTAAAGTGCAGTGTGGAGTTAAATTTTGTTTTTTTCATATCATGAGACACTGTCTCTTTTTATCATTCTAGGAATTACTTTATCCTAACTTATCAATCAATTCAATGATCAAAAACAACCAAAGACTAAAATTTTAAAAAAAGGAAGAATGGAGGAATTGTCCAAAACCATGCTGTCTAATGTGGTAGCTGCTAGACATATACGACTACCGAATACTTAAAATATGGCTATTCAAAATTTAGACGTGCTATAAGTACAGATTGCACATTAGATTTCAGAGAATTAGAATAAAAATAAAGACTATAAAATAGTTCATTGATAATTTTGATGTACATATGTGTTAAAAGATGTTACAGGTTAAATAAAATCTATTACTAAAATTAATTTTACCTCTCTTTTTATATTGTATGTGCCTACTTAAATTTATGTAATTGGCTTTCATTATAGTATCATTGGACAACTGGCGTAGAAAGATGATGCAGTTAGAAGACTGGAGGGTAATTAAATGAATTTACTATTGTATAATTATTCAGTTTTCTTGCTGTGTTGCCCCAAATTTTTGCATCATCTTTTAAGAACATGTAGAATAATATGAGACATTTATCTTTGTAGTCTGCTTTTAGTTTTTTTATAAGAATTAAGAAGTTTAAAAAATTTTCTCCCCATAGTGTCCAAGAGATTAAAAATTGACAGAGGAAGATGTTTCAAAATTGTTACAGAAGAAGATGACTATAAAGAGACAGTGCCACTTTGGACTCTAATGATGATAGTGAAGTGAATTGTCTACGTTCAGTCTCAGATTGAGTCTTTGTGTGATGATATCTTAGATGAACTTGCTCAAACAAAAGGCTCAATAGTTGAGCAATATAGTTCTAAGGGTGAGAAAGGATATGTGGTACTCTTATATAGTTAGTTATTAAATAGGTGAATTTCATCATGTAAATTTGGGGCCCAAGAGCCTGACCATCCTATTTTTCTAAAAGGACATGTGACAGTATTCTTTAGCTCTAATGATCCTTGTCACCAAAATTTACCCAATATGCTTCACAAATGGACAAATACTAAAGGTAGGTATGTATCGAAGGTAAACTGGAAGAAACTAGATGATGTAGAAATTCAACTCATTGAACTGATCATTCTAACTGGTGTTTATAAATGTAAAAATAAAAATATTCTGCAATTTTGGAGAAAAGAACATGGTCATCCTCATAAGCCATCAAATATTACAATTTTTTAAAGTATTGCAAACAATAATGCAAATACAAGATGAAAAAGCAGAAATAATGATAAGCTAGAACATATCAGAGATATATTTGAAATCAGTATATACAGGATGGTATGTCCAGGCTGCAGTGATAGTTCATGAGCAGTTAACTGCATTCAGGTGATATTTTTGTTTTGTGTATATGCACTTCTAAAATCATGAAAGCAAAGAACAAAATTTTAGGTTTACTGTATATAAATTCTTATTAAGACTTCTGATGATGTTGTTTTTTACTCTTTAGTCTTCTGTAGTTCATAAAATTACTAAAATATTTAAAAAAGAAATTAGATGCAGATGATAATGGCTAATGATTTTTCCTGTTACACTATTAGTTATTAGAATAACTTAACTAACAATAGAAAACACCAAAGACTTATTGTTGATTAAACATGTTTGAATTATCTAAAATTTGCATAAGAATTCTGAGATCCAGGGACTATGTTTCTGTGTTTTAGTGCACCATCGAAAATTTCTAGAGGGTAACCTGGGGATTCTAGTTGGCTTATAAGACACTGCTGAAAGCAAAATAAAAGTATGAAAGGAAGAGTTGTATGTGTGTGGTGGAGTACATGTTGGAGCCTTCCTGACCCAGGAATCTTGAGTCAGGACACCCACAGACTGGCAGGAGACAGTATTCACTCTCCCTTCAACAATTCTTTCTCAGATTTTCCTGGTGGCACAATGGTTAAGAATCCACTGGCCAGTGCAGGGGACAGGGTTTTGATCCCTGGTCCAGAAGACCCCACCATGCTGTGGAGCAACTAAGCCCATGTGCCACAACTACTGAGCCAAAGATCTAGAGCCTGCGAGCCACAACTACTGAGCCCATGTGCAACAACTACTGAACACTATGTGCCTAGAGCCTGTGCTCCACAACAAGAGAAGCCACTGCAATGAAAAGCCTGCACACTGCAAAGAAGAGTATGCCCCACTTGCTGCAACTAGAGAAAGCCCATGCACAGCAATGAAGACCCAACACAGCCAATAAATAAATAAATAAATTTAGAAAAACAAACAATAAAAGCAACCCCCCCAAAAAAAAAACAAAAACCCAGTTCTTTCTCTTTTCATATTCCATAGTTCTCTCACTAGGTAAACTGGACATAGGATACTTCCAGCCTTGAGTATAGATTTCCCGCCATCCTCTTTGTAAATATAAAGGCCTTAATATTCATTATTAGTTTGTTATTACTTTTCTAAACTCAATTGACACTTTTTTTTCCGGTGCTTCAGACTCATTCCAAAAATCGTTATGCAGATGTATAGATTTTCATGGAAATACAAAGAGGCAGAGTGGAAAAAACACTGGACTGTAGTCTAATGACTGAGGCCAAATAATTTTCTGCACCTCAGTTTTTTAGCATCTCTAAAATGAGGAGTGTGAACCCCAACTTAGTATTTCAGTAATTTCCTTTAGGAGAGAGCTGAAGGATGGCATAAAACAGCTCTGCCAATATAGATATAAGGTTGTAATTTTAAGACAAATTACAGCGTGAAAGCTCAACGAATGTGTGTATATGATATATATATATATATATATATATATATAATGTGTATAGTACATATTTTTTTCAAATAATAATAGTTCGTTAAAGTTTTGCTTTTAGAGTCAGTGATGGGTGTGTGCTTGAAATTTATGAGTTTTGTAACTTCTCACACTAATCCTAAACCTGTGTGCCAAGTGGGTGGCAAGTACTGGCAGGTAAATTTCTCTTTTGCTATTCTGATCAGAATTCTAGGCCTAGGACCTTGGAGGTACAGCATTTTGCAATTCAAGTAAAAGTTAGATACAGAGGCCAAAAGATGGGAAGAAACCTCTAGCAAAGAGAACTTGGCTTAGAGAACAACATATAGTAAATGAAGAATTTTATGGCACTTTATTACATCTGACATTTGCTCTATAATTTTGGGAGTACCACAATTTTATCTGTAAAAGAAATTAGGATGATTTTTGAATGATGGATTTATATTCCTAAATTCAAGTTACTATCTTCTAAGTCGATTATTCTGCCCTACCACTTTTTAGCTAAGTTTGCATTAGCTGTATCCAATTTTTCTTTAACTTACCAATACTTTCCTAATACTACTCCATTCCATTAATGAGTAAAAATTAGAGAAGGCGCTTGAAAGCACTCACAATAGCTAGGGTACAGAAAAGCTGGAATTTTAAATGAGAGTGAAAGGAGAAAGAACACGAAGATCAACCCATTGTCAGATTCTGGGCTGGGAAATGAATAGAAATTCTGCTGTGTCATTCCACAGGGCCTGCGGCCAAATGCATTTTGGTTATGTTCAGAATGTTTGCTCTCAAGAATTCTAGAATTACAGCGGCATCAAGGTATATTATATTTTGTATATTATAACAAATCTTGGTATTCATAAATATCCAACAGAAAGGTTATATAAGAATGTTCTAGAAATTCACTTTTCTGACTCTCACCCAGGCAGGAGACACCAAGCCCTGGGAAAAATATTTCTAACACATCGTGTTCAAAACAATTCTCGGGTCCCTGAGAGGTGTGTGGATGTGTGTGCACATGTATTTCCTTTTTCTTTTAATACTTTTAAGATAGGTGTATCTTAATGTTCTTTTCCCTTGCCTTTTGTTTTTTCATAGACCCGGAGGTGTTTTACCTTCAGTGATTTGCTTGTAAGCAGCACAAACTCTCAGCAAAATGATGTAAAAGTTGTTTTTGGAACATTCCCATTTCCCTGCCTGTTCCCCTCTCTTCCTTTCTACTGGAGACACCCACATCACATTCCATGCGCCACTCAAACTTGATCTTCCTAGGCGAGTGTTAATTCCCTCCGCGATGGACAGGGCACCAGGGTTATTTGCACATGGCCAGGTGTTCCAAGTCATTCCTTGGAGGTAGTGGCCTGCCACTTCATTCCCACTGACCCCCACCCTCAGACTCATGATAGTAACACACAGGGCAAGATGTCACATCTAAGGTTTAGTTTCACCCAGGCTTGGCAGAAGGCATAGGGTCCCGTGGCTGGCTGATACTCATCAGAATCTGGCAATCAATGGGTGTTCCATCTTTTCAGTTACTGCCCTTCTTCCTTCTTACAATAGGCTATTCAGGAGAACAGAACATAGCTTGGCTACATCTCCCTTCCACCTTTCATCCCCTTGGCCTCATTACTTCTTGTCCTGGGGTGCAATACTGCAGGCTTTTCTCATCACCACAGCCTCTTCTCATCACCACAGCCTCTGTAACACTCTGACCTCCCTTGATGAGGTCAGCAGGAGTGGTGAATGTCTGCCTTTCTTCCATATTTGTAATGCATTCTTTCCTTCCCTGAGGAAAAAAGCTCCCCTGTCTCTTGGCTTAAAGACTATTTTCATCTGAACCCAACTCCAATTATTTCCATGGTACTCTTGTGCAATACCAGGTTCTCCTCCTCATGTGGAATGGGTCAGTGCATTCACGATGAGAAAATAGAAGTGGTAAACTTTGTTAAGGTGTGAGAATCTGACAGGGTAGGCTGAGCTCAGCAAACATCTGCACAGAGACAGCACGTGGGCTTCGGTGCTATGAAGGTTCCCTTTGTGCTTTCTGTCTAAAGAGCTGCTCACCTTCCCTTGATAGTTTCTGATCTGTGCAAGGCACTGTGGGAGATTCATGGTTGAGAAAGACACAGCACTATGATCTTAGAAGTGGAGACCAAAAAAACTTAGGAATCATCTAGTCTAAGTTCCTCATTTTATGGAGAAGGAAACTGATGTTCAGGCAGGAAATAGGCCTGTCCAGCATCTCACAGCAGGGCTATATCAACTAGCCAATAGTAAGGAAGAATCTTCCCTTCCCACTTTCAGTGCAACACAACCCAATGTCTACTTTAAAAAGGTTTCTTTTCCATAACACAGCAAGGCCCTTGTTTTTGATCTTTTTGTTATTCTCTCTCTCAATGGAACGTGGCAATGAATACTTTTGGATGCTGCTTACAAGTGGATCTTCTTCTAGCTTTCTATTTGCTTTACTGTTTTCCCACCCCCATGCTTTTGTGTAGCCATAAACACTCCTAACCTGAAACACTCTCTGGAATTCATATGAGAGTGAGTCAAAAATTATCCGCACTCTGGCTGTAGAATTTATTTTAATTAAATTTTAGAAAAGACAAATACAACATTTTTGACATACTATCCTTACTTTTCAATACACTTTGTCCATCTGTCAACAAGCTTTTGTATTCCCATTAAAAAAATGTTTTAGGCTGAGCTGTGAGCCATGAATTCACTGCAGTCTTCACGTCATCAGAAGTGAATCTTTGTCCTTGTAGGGCTGTTTTCAGGGGACCAAACAGGTGAGAGTCTGATGGAGCAAGATCAGGTCTACAGGGAAGATGCTTTAACACCTCAAAATGAAGTTTTTGCAGAGTGTAGACAGTGTGGGCAGAAGTGTGCAGATGTGCATTGTCATGCAAGATCACAACACCCTTAGATACCAGTCCTCTGTGTTAAATCCGAAGTTTAGGCTTCAGCTCTTCAATAAGCAGCTCACTGTAACAAGCACTGTTGATTGTTAAACCTTTTTCCTTATAATGTTCCAATACTGGCCCTTGAGAATCCCAGAAAACTGTAAGTCTCAATTTTCCAGCTGATGGTTGACTTTTGAACTTTTTCTTGGTTGGTGACTGAGGATGTTTCCATTCCATACTCTGATGTTTACTCTCAGGCCCGTAGTGATGACTCCATGTCTTATCACCCATAATGACTATCTTTAAGAAACTTTCACCTTCCTTAGAGTATCAGTCCAAATTTTGTTTGCAGATATCCAAACGCTTCTGTTTATGCTTTTCCGTGAGTTGTTTTGGTACCCATCTCGCACAAACTTTTCAAAACCTAAGTGTCATGAATTACTTTCACCTGTTTGGTCCCCTGAAAGCAGCCCTACAAGGACAAAGGTTCACTTCTGATGAAGAAGTGAAGACTGCAGTACATTGGTGGCTCACAGCTCAGCCTAAAACTTTTTTTAATGAGGGAATACGAAAGCTTGACAGATGGAAAAGGTGTATTGAAAAGCAAGGAGATTATGCCAAAAATGCTGTATTTGTCTTTTCTAAATGTTAATTAGAATAAATTCTACAGCCAGAGTATGGATAACTTTTGACACCCTCGTATAATAGGGGTATTAGAACCAGTTATGACTTTTGTGTTCTCAGTGCTATGCAAATCAGGTCTTGCTGCCTCTGCTACATGGTTGGCTCTCTTGGGGGTTTTTTTATTTGTTTTTTTAATTTTTTTTAATTTGTTTGATTTGCAAAAACACATTGTGGTGCTTGGATTAAGAATGAACATCTCTGCTTACACAAAGTTTCTTTTTTAAAGAAAAAAAATATGTTGCCTGTTCCATTGCATATCTATCAAAAACTTCTTTTGGAAAAGTTAGGTTTTCCTTGGCAAATTTTGGATCACATCTCCCACACTTTCAGGAAATCATTATTCTCCACTGAAGAGTGTGTGTAGGGAAAATGTGTTCAATGGAAGGGTGAAGGAGAGCTGGGTTCTGCAGTATCACCCCTATATTCTCATCTTGACTTCACTACTCATCACCTGGTGACCTTGAAAAACTTAATTGCTCTGCCTGATTTGCTGCATGTGTAAAATGGGGTGGTTGTGGTCTGTCATCACTCTGTTAATGTCTACCAAGTATTTTCAATGAGAAAACATCTATAGCTCTGTCATAGGTGAGTCCTGAGCACCTACCAGGTTAAAGCTTCTAGTATGAATTTCTAAGTTTGGCAGAAGGGTTTTCTCTGAGGAAGATCCTCTACATTTTGGAAGGAAAACACATTTTTTTCTCCATATATGTTCAGAGGCATCACATAAATCCCAGTCTGGGATGATGAAGAGATAATATAAAGTGGGAAGAGCTGTAATACAGGGAGTGGGGACAACACAGACAGGAGAGTCCAGAGCCTGGGTTCTGATTGTCCCTCTGCTATGAACTCACAGGAATCCTTGGACAAGACATGGTCATTCCCAGCTCTCAGAAGGTAGAGAGCTCTACGTTTTCTTCTATCATTAGTCTTCTAGACACATATGGTTCTCCATGAGGTAACCCACCATTTGAGAAAGAGAACAAGGACTTGACTACATCCTGACTCTAGGTAGCTAAATTTAAGAGGCCATAAAAATTAATACTGTTTAGGGAAAACCCATGGGAGGTGCTAATGGGAATTGCTGGGATAAAAGCAAAGATTTGCGCAACAGCTATAAGTATTTTCCATGACAATAACCTCTCATACCATGCCTTTCGCAGCTGAGACACCCTCTTCTAATCTCAGGAGATAAAAGAAACAAGGTCCACACAAGGGAAAAGAAGTGGCAATAGATGTGTTCTAGATTATTCATACACACACAAAAATACTATCAAGAAAAACAAAGCTAAAGATAATCTGGTAAAGAGCCTTATGATTTAGATTAATTGCAAAAGTAAGTATTAAATCTTTCTATTTTTCATATATACTAATACAAAATTTTCTAAGAAATTTCATATAAATGATCTCTTTTGACTTCCACAATCCTGTGAAATAGGCATAGGGAATATTATCAGCTATAATTTACAGTTGAGAAAGCTGAGCCTCTGAGAAGTTACACTCATGCCCAAGTTCACAAAGCTAATTAGTAGTAGAATCAGGGGTCACACCAAGTCTTTCCATCCTAGTTCAAAGCTCTTTTCCATATCTCTAAATTAGCAAGTAATTTTTCAGTGGGTCACTCCCCTTGGGCTTAACTCCTGCACATCCAGGAAGCTGAAGCTTGTGGTTTTATGCTGGGCAGTTTCAGAATCCATGAACCCCAGATTGCATTCAATGCACCCAGACCCCAATGGGAGGGATAACCTTTCAGGTGCTGGCCATTTCCAACAAGATAAAGCCCATCTACGGTCCGTCACTGGTTTCCTCTTTAAGACTAAGTACATCCAACCAAGTTTGAGTATTCAACATTCTCTGCTAGAATGTAGTCTTCACTAGGAAGGGTTCTTTGTGTTTTTCACTGATGAATCCCAATGTAATAGTCCCTCTGTGACTTTGTAGAATGAACAAACAATCCTTGAGTCTTCATGCTTCCGTTCATCGGTATGCTGTTCTCTCTAACAGAATGTCTTGACCCCTCCCTCACCCATCTTAACCTACATCTTCAAGGCTAACTCTCTTTCAAGCATCAAATTAAACACCAACTCCCCAACAAAGTTTCCTTGATTATCAGTCATGGAAATGACTCTGTAGTACTTAATTGTATTCCTGTTTCCATGATACAGTATGGAGGACTTTTACTACTCAGTTTGATTTTTTTTTTTTGGCCGTGGGTTGTTTCTGAATGCTAAAACAACATTTTAATTGTTGTGATGTAGAACATAAACAATGCTTCCCTTACCCTCTGGGAGAAAAAATGAGAAAGGAGAAAGAAAACAAAGCAAATAGAGTATGTTTCCAATTACACTACCTATCTGTCAAAAATGCCTTTTGAAAAATCCAGGTACTTCTTGACACAGAAAGATAGATCATTCTTGCCTTAGAACACTAAACATTAATTTTTAGGATGGGCATCCATCCTGGTCAGTGTGTACCTTCTGAGTGGTCTGTGCTCATTCTGTATGGCTTATTACATAGTTTGAATATACCCTTTTCTTTTATCAGTGTTACCACAATGTGCTTCGTTTGATGATCATATATCTCTTGAAAGTTTCTTCTGCACAGTGGCCACTTAATATTCAATTTTCTATCCTAACTCCTAAATAACTTGCTTAAAACATAGGAAATGTTTAATAAAGTTTTGATAGATTATTTTTTTAAGTTACAAACACTGTGCAAACAAGAAAAATACTGTGCAAAAAAAAATATGCTTTGCTTTCTCAGAATGGCTTTCAGTGTAAGGAAGTAAAATGGTGAGGAGATATTAGATACTGTATTTAAAATTTATCTTCATTTGCATACATAACTTTTTCCTTAAAGGTTTCCTTCTCAATCACACTGTATGGACATCAGCTGTGGTTCAGCTTCTGACTATTATAGAAGGGAAAGAGCTGTGACAATGGAGTGACTCAATTTCTAGCTGGGAAACAACCTCTTGGATTGGAAACCTAACTTGCTCTTTCCATCTTCACCTGGATTTCCTCCTGGAGTCTGAAGCTCTACTAACATGTACTCCAGCTTCTCCTTGATTGGCCATTGGCTTGCTAGAGACATGCTTCTTATTAAGGAAAAAAGGATTTAGTGTCAACAAAGAATATTTTAAACTCTATAATGTGTACAGATGTATTTTAGTATACACAGAATTTGTACTTTTAAAATACAGATGGTCCCTGACTTAACGATGGTTCGACTTAACGGTTTATTGACTTTATGATGGTGTGAAAGTGATATGCATTCGGTAGAAACCATACTTTAAAATTTGAATTGTGACCTTTTCCCCAGGCTAGTGATATGTGGTTCAATACTCTCTCCTGATTCTGGGCAACAGCAATGAGCCACAGCTGTCAATCAGCCATGTGATCAACAGGGTACACAACCCATTCCCTGACAACCATTGTGTACCCACACATTCATTCTGTTTTTTTTCACTTTCAGTTCAGTATTCAGCAAATTACAAGGGAGTCAACACGTTATTATAAATAGGCTATGTGTTAGATGATTTTGCCCAACTCAGGCTAACATAAGCTTTCTGAGAACATTTAAGGTAGACAAAGCTAAGCTATGATATTGTCAGGTGTATTAAATGCATTTTCAGCTTATGCTATTTTTTTAATTAATTTATTTTATTTTTTAATTTATTGGCTGCATTGGGTCTTCTTTGCTGCCTGTGGGCTTTCTGTAGTTGTGGAGAGTGGAGGCTACTCTTCATTGCAGTGCACGGGCTTCTTATTGCAGTGGCTTTTCTAGCTGCAGAGCACGGGCTCTAAGCACACAGGCTTCAGTAGTTGTGGTGCATGGGCTCAATACTTGTGGCTCACGGGCTCTAGAGCTCAGTAGTTGTGGCACACAGGCTTAGTTGCTCTGAGGCACATGGGATCTTCCCGGACCAGGGCTCGAACCCGTGTCCCCTGCATTGACAAGCAGATTCTTAACCACTGTGCCACGAGGGAAGCCCAGCTTATGCTATTTTCAACTTATGATGGGTTTATCAGAATGCAACCCTATTATAAATCAAGGAAGATCTGTATAGCCAGGTTTAAAAAATAATGTGATACACATTCATGTACCTACATCTCAGAAAGTATGATTGTTAACATTTTTTCATATTTACTACAAACCTCTGTGTGTGTGTGTGCGTGTGTGTAATAGTCCAACTAAGTTAAAGTCTCCTTTATCTCCCATCTACAGGCCTATATATCTTTCTCTGTCACTTCCCCTATTACCTTGGGCTAGAAACAATCTGCATCACAAATTTAGATCCAATTCATTTTTATGTCACTTTCCATAGTACAAATATGTGTATTTCATAGAGACACACAATAATTATAAACATGGTTATATCTGCTGCTACCACTTATTTTTGCCTTTCAATTTCTTCTTTTGAGCCTATCTATAGTTTCTTTTTTTTTATTAATTTTTGTTGGAGTATGGTTGCTTTACAAGGTTGTGTTAGCCTCCACCGCACAACAGAGTGAATCAGCCATACACGTACAGATATCCCCTTCCCTTTGGACTTCCTTCCCATTTAGGTCCCTGTGCTGTACCTTATATCCCCATCAGTTGTCTATTTTATACATAGTATCAATAATGTATATGTATCAATCCCAGTTTCCCAATTCTTCCCACCCACCCCTTTCCCCCTTGGTATCCATACACTTGTCCTCTATGTCTGTGTCTCTATTTCTGCTTCGCAAGTAAGATCCTCTATACCATTTTTCTAGATTCCACATATATGCATTATTGTATGATAGTTGCTTTTCTCTTTCTGACTTACTTCACTCTTTGACACTCTCTAGGTCCATCCACGTCAGCTGCTACTTATTGAGGTTTACTTTTGCATCCAGATTCTCTACCTTCATACGGTCCTGTAAGGTCATGATGGTATTGCCATGTTACAGATCAAAAAAACAGAGCTATGAATATTTGAAACAACTTGACCAAGGTCGTGCAGAGAATAACTAGAAAGATCAGGATTGAAACAGTTTTTTCTACTCTGAAGTATCTGTTCTTTCCTCTGCATCTTGCTGCCTCTTCTAAAATGATTGAATAAAATATGTGCCAATGCTATTGAACTTGGAAGTCGATATTATTTAAATGTGTTCCAAGCTCTATGAGGTGTCTTTAGAGCAGGATAGATGTGAATAAGACCCGGCCCTTGCCCTTTAGGCACGTGTAGTTTAGAGTTTGGAGAGAAAGTAGTGGAAGATACAAAAGCATAAACAAACATCTATAAGGCTTTTTAGAGTGAGATTGTGGTATGAACTACTTGGGAGAATCTAGCAAAAGAAGAAATGCTTTTGATTGGAGAGATCTGAAGCAATGTCAGAAAAGAAGCAGCATTTGGACTATCTTGTGTGATAAAATCATAAGCGAAGCCATCAGGGCATGACAATATAGGCAGCCAGTTAACTGGTGGCTTCATTAGCCTGGGGACCTGAACGGGAATCTGCAGTGTCACATTTGTATACGAACAAGAAAAAGAGGCCACAGCATCTTCTTTAGGGCTTTTTCTTCCTGAAAGGATTACAGAATTTTAGAAAAAGTCTATTCTCTTGGTGCTTTACAGCTTAAACATTTAAAAATTGCTAGAGGGGCTAGCCACCCTTCAGGACATTCAGATAATTTCTCAGTTGCCTCAGGAGTAACTTCCAGTTTTAACACCTTCCAGGATACCGGGTGAGAAGCAGGAATGCTCTAGTGCCCTGGGGTCAGTACCCTGTCGGGAGTTGCCCAGGCTTCTGTGCTGGGGCTAGCTGATACAGGAATCATTTGATGGCCATAGAAACACCAGGTACTACTGAGAGAATGACAAAACCATAGAGTACTGGCAATGGTGAGCTCATAGGACCACTTCATTCTACGGATGAGGATGTGCTTGCCCAGGTAATTCGAGTCAGTCTCCTAAGGTCACACAACCAACCAGTGATCATCTGGAGTGATTTCCCAGGTGCTTCTCCACAGCCATGGCAATATTCTTTCCATCAGGAAAAACAAAACCCTTTCCTAATCGCTTCTCTGATTTTCCTGGGCAAAGCACACTCCAGTTTGACTTGAGCTAAGCAATAGCACCCTAGCAAGATCCTGAGAGTGAAAATTACTTCCTAGGATATTCGGTGAGGGCAACCTGCCCCCACAGCTCAGCTCTTATGCGGTGAAGAGGCAAGTCTGTCCCTGAACCTCCCTCGTGTTGGGAACCCCACCTGGGCCTCAGGGGAAAGGGCCCATCCCAGTCATCTGATGAAGTCAGCTTGTGCCAAGGCACCCATGTACTGCTGTTCCTGGATTTTTCTTGCAGAGATAGAGATGGCACACGGGAAGGTGACTTCTGTGGGCCCAAGGGAGAGACAGTCCCATCAGAGCTAGAAAATACCTGCGTTCTTCAAAGGCCTTTCAGTATCCACGCTGTTTCAGTGCAGCCAAAAGTCTGCCTTGAAAGGAGACCCAGAATGACTTTTTGCAGAAAAATTCATCCCACTGAAAGCTTCTTCAATTAAAGCAAGCTCTAGGGGCCGAGAAATAGACAAGTGAATTAAGCCTTAATGACTCAGCTCCTCTTTCCTCCCTGCCCTTGTCTACCGGCCAGGAATGTGGGGAGGAAATGAGTTAGGTCAAATCTATGCTTGAGCTCTATGAAGCAAAGATCTATCCACGCCCAAGGTGATTTTTCTAAAAAGTGCTATTTCTTTACAGTAAGTCTTCCCTAGCCCTTGGCTCTAGTAAGTAGGAATTTCACATGTACAAGTCTGGGAAGATTGTGAATGGAGAGGAAAGCATGGATGCCTATCAAAAGGCAATTGAGGTGTGGCTAAGGTAGTGGCTTTTGCACTAAAAGGAACTGGGTGATTCATTACCTTAAGTTAGACTCTCTACCATCAGACCCAGAAACAAAAATTCATAATGTACAAGAGATTTATTGACAAAGTGCCCCAACAGAAAATAGTAAGAGAGTCCAGAAAACAGGACAGGGGTGAAGAGAATGCCAACCAGCCAAAGGTACGGTGTCAGGCAAAGTCCTGGACTCAGCAGCTTCAGCTTGATCTTGAAGGTGAACTCTAATGTCAAGTTGTCTCAAAGAGGTCCCAACCTGAGGCCAGAGAGCTTGAGTTTCATAATCCTGTACCTATCATCATTGGTAAAGGGCTCTCCAAGGAGTATATAAATTCCGAGGTCTCCAACCATCTGTGTTTTCCGATAAAGGGCTCCTTGAATGCAGGAGCAGTCCTCCAAACATAGCCGCAATTTCAGATTGTTGGAACTAAAATATATCAAAGGCCAGGACATATATTTAAGAAAAAAAAAATTTTAATCTGCAAACAAAGGAAAAAAAACAAAACAAAACATTATCCTGAAGGTATCTATGCCTTAATGCAATGGTATCCCACCAGTTACATTTCCCCAAAGTTTTATTTTGACTTGGAGATCTGTGCTCAAGAGAGTTACCTTCATTTACTAATTTGTAGGCACTGTGCTAGTGCATTTTATGGTACCATGGTGGTTACCACATATACTGTATGGTATAGCAAGACCATTAAAGCTTAGCAGTCCCAGGTCTAAATGTTGATTTGTTCATTTACTACCTGAGTAACTTTATGAAAGTTACTTTACCTCTGTGAGACTCAGGGAAGTTGTTGTGAAGAATAAATGAAGTAACCAAGTACGACCTTTAATAACCTAGTCATGGCACATGGATAAAGTCTCAACAAATACTGGTTATTAACAATAATGATAATAGCAATAATAATATTGTTCTTCATTTATTTATTCGTTTACCCAACGAATATTTATCAATCACCTATGAGGTATCAGAGCCACTTCTATGACAAGAATTACAAAGATGTTAGACAAAGATCATGCCCTCACAGAGCTTACATTCTGCTAAGAGAAACAAAAAATAAGCACACAGATAAGTAACTGATGCAATATCAGTTACCGATAAATGCAATAAGAAAACTGAAGTGAGGCACAAAGTAAAGAAGAGCAGTGGAGTGGTTGATGGAGATTATCAGTACATGTGGTTGAGGAACACCCTCTGCGAAGAACAGTTGAGCAGAGACCTGAATGTGTTGAAGGGGTGAGCCATGGAAAGATCCGAGGAGCAGTGTTCTGGGAAGAGATCATAGTAAGAGCACAGGAGGAGAACATGCTTGGCATGTTAAAGAAATAAGAAGAATCCACTGTGGCTGCAGTAGGATGAAGCAGGCCAAGAGTACTAAGAAATAAAGCCGGAGACAGTGGCAAAGACCAGACCAGATCATATAGAGCCAAGTAACCAATGGTAAAGAGAGTGACTTTTCTTCAATCTGACTGTGATAGGAAATCACAAGGTCACAGTGACACAGATGGTGACAAACCTGAGTTATGTTTTTAAAAGACTACTCTTTTCCCCACATGTCCCCAAAGGGTACAAGAGCAGAACACCTATGCAAATCACTTCCTAGCCACAGCCCTGGATCTCACACAATCCCCAAGCTCAATGGGCAAACTAGCCTCTAATAGCAAACATGAACTACCCATTTATTTATGTCCCTATATTGTCTTTCGGATAATACCAATAATGCTGCCCAACATTTACAAAGAACGTCTCCACGAGTAACCCATAAATAAAGCTGTGGCTGCTGAGGCACTATTAGAGCATCTTTAGATTTTAGTTCCTCCTATTTCGCTAGTTTCCAGTTTGCATCTTTAGCTTTTCTGCCATTTTGGAGTATGGTCTCTCATGTCAAATTAACTGCTTTAGGTTGATCTTGCGTA
The DNA here is from genome assembly GCF_030028045.1 of Hippopotamus amphibius kiboko. NCBI lineage: Eukaryota > Metazoa > Chordata > Mammalia > Artiodactyla > Hippopotamidae > Hippopotamus > Hippopotamus amphibius. The sequence goes on from NC_080191.1 coordinate 164,484,592, forward strand.
ACAAGCCTACCTGGCTTGCTAGAAGCAAAATTACACACCGTTAGAAATTAATCTTTTGATATATCCCGTTTTGCAGGAAGTTCTTCCATTCACATGCCTCTGATGGCTCCTCGCCGACGACAGACTGAAGTTCAGTCCTTAGCTGTGTTGCACTCCTCTTCCTGAACTGGGTAGACCTCTCCAACGTGCCTCAGCTAGCCATGTTCTTATACAAAGGAATCACCTGACATAATGCAACTTTTCCACTGTCTCTCAAAGACAACATGCACAGTTTTACTGCCCCACCATTGTTTATTTCTTTCATTTGCCTAAGTGTCAGGCTTCTCTCAAGGCCAAGCTTGAATCCCACCTCTGTGTGGGTCTTCCCTGACAACTAGGTCTTCACTGATCATTCCCCCATTCTGAACTACTTCTACAGTTATTGCACTTTGCATATGATCCCTTTGATTATTACTGATCTGTTGAAGAACACATTTATCTCTACAGGTCATCTATGAACTTATTCAAGGTCAGGATCACATCTTACATGTCTCTGTACTCCAGGCATTCTGCCTATTACACTGGACTTTCCCATCAAACACATCATTGTTCAATCCTAAGTTCACATATCTGTCTACCCCCAGCACACCTACTTTTGTACTTTTTTTGTTTTTACTGAAATGTGCAAGAAATTGATCTATCTTTATTTTTATGAAACCTTAACTTAGTCTCTATTCCAGGCTCCCCTTTTGCATTGTAGAAGCAGTCTCTGTCCATTTAGGCTTTTTCTTTTCTGTGTCTGATGTTTAGCTTAAGTTGTGTTTGCGGGGCCTCAAATATATTCAGTCATCTACCCACTCAGATATCCACTAAGAATTCCATGACCCCATTTGGTCCTTAGATGGGGTGTCATTTCTGAAAGGTTGCTTTCTCCTGTGCCAATGCCCAGTCCTGGCCTGAGCTCTCTCCTTGGTAGTTTCAGAAGCAGGGTAGTTTCTCTGATGCTATTCAGGGCTCTGCCTGCCTAGACTCACATATAATGTCCATTCTGAAGTCTTGCTACTGTCTCAGGGCTCTTTTCTTACAGCAGGAAACACAGCTCTTCTCTCCAGTGCCCACCAATGCCTATCTTCTCATCACTAGATATGATGGTCAAGGAAAGCCTCTGAGAGCAATTGAACAGAGACTTCAATGAGTTGAAAGTATGAACCATGAAAAGATCTGAGAAGTAATGTTCTGGGAAGAGGCCATAGTAAGAGTAAAGGCCCTGGGTGAGAAAATACTCTTCCTCTCTGAGTGAGGAAAACTTCTTTGGTCTGGAGGAATCCAAGTCACATCTTCTTTCCAATATTTTGTCTCTTCGCCAATTCTCTAAGTTACCTTTAGAGATGCTTAACCAAAATCCAGGAAAACATTAGCAAATCACTTTCTAATTCTACCTAGAACCTTCTCTATCTTAAGGCAATAAGGCAGAAAAACTTTTGTTTTGATTAGGCAGCTGTGTGGACATATAGATAAAATTGCCAGGATAAATAATGATCATGGGTATAAAATAATATCCTACCATAATTATTTCAGTAACTGGCAGAAACATCTTCTTTTCCACCTGATTCATCAACTTGGGAGACAATTTAGACACTTTCCTCATACCCGTCTTCATTGGCCTTATTGTACATGAAGCCAAAACCAAAGATAACTCCTTGGCCTAAAATTAGGTCCAGTAGACCCAGAAGATTCTTCTTGAAAAAACTAGAATGGATAAACAAATGAAAAAACTTCAGAGTAGATGGGGATAAACTATACACAAGGAAGAGATAATATGTTCTTGATGTTCAGATAAAGAAGAAATCAATAGTACCTATAGTCTCTTGTCTTACCCAAGCTTCACCCAACTGACTACATATACTAGATATCATGGTGATGATAATGATTATGGTGTCCATTTGAAGATCAACTATAATTTTCTCTTTTTTAGTATGTCAGTTAATTTTATTTATTTTTTTATAAATGTATTTATTTATTTAATTTGTTTATTGGCTGTGTTGGGTCTTCATTGCTGCACACAGGGGCTTTCTCTGGTTGCCGAGAGTGGGGGCTACTCTTCATTGTGGTGCACGGGCTCCTCATTGTGGTGGCTTCTCTTGTTGCAGAGCATGGGCTTTAGGTGCATGGGCTTCAGTAACTGTGGCACACGGGCTCAAAAGTTGAGGTGCATGGGCTTTGTTGCTCCGCAGCATGAGGGATCCTCCCAGAGCAAGGCTTGAACCCGGGTTCCCCTGCATTGGCAGGTGGATTCTTAACCACTACACCACCTAGGAAGTCCTTTCTTCGTTTTCTTAGAACAGGAATTTGATGTTGTGTTTAATAAAGAGCATTTCATCTTTCCCAAAGCCCACTGCAGGTAGTTATGCGGTGAATGTGGGCACAACTTCCAAAGTCGTGACCTTTACTCTAGATACCATACACTTGTATATTTGTAACAACAACTGTAGAGAGCTGGGGGAAAAAAAGGGTTTTGTTATTAAAAAAAAAAAAAAAAAAAAAACCAGCATATGATGACAATTTCCCAGCAGAAAGAAGTAAAGGGTCTTGGATAAAGGATAATATTTTATAATTCACACAGTTGCCATAAATGCTAGGGGCCACATTTAGTTCTAAGTATCAAAGAGCTCTCTAATTTGCTCCTCAAAGTTGTGCTTTTAAAAACCACCTGAGCTCTTGATTTCATTCATACCAGCAGGCTTTAGGAATAAACCAAGAAGCATCATTTAGCTTAAAAAAAAAAAAAGGCAACAGACAGCAAGGACCCTTAGACCTTTTCTCTCCTTCCATAATCATATATTAATGTATGCAAAACACGATAGTAGGAACCCACCTAGAAGGAACCAAAGTATGATTACAGAGTGCATTAGACTTAGCCATCACCCTTAAAAGGCTCACAGTCGAATTTACAAAATAACACAAAGACCAACAGACTACCATGTGATGAGAGGCAAAATTAGTACAAAGTGTTGCGGAAGCACCAAGAAAGAAATAACTAACTCTGCCTTAGGGGGTAGGAGAGAGCTTCAGTGAGGAAGTCACATTTGACCTAAATGCTATAGAATTAGCAGGGACTTCCCAGGCAGAAAAGGGAGGGAATGCTTCCCAGAAAAAGGAAATTGCACATGCCTGTTTCAGGAAACTGATGATTCTGCTACAAAATATTCAGTGAGGCTGGACCTTGGGGTGCAAGGGGTGTGGAGAAGAGTGATGAAAGAAAAACTTGGCAAGCCTTGGTCGAGGACTGGGAAGATCATGGAGGGCCCTGTCTTCCAGGACTTTGAATTTTATATGAGTATGGAACAGAGAATTGCAGCCCTGTAAAGTAGAAACTTCAGAAGCTGCTGGGAAGAGGGGGGCACTTTAGAAGTGGAGTTTTAGAAATTTCTCTCTGCCAGCACTGTGGAGATGGGCTGGAGGAAAGCAAAGGACTAGTGGAGTTGCAAGTCCAGGGAGGAAAAAAGACAAACCTGACTTCAGGAACCACTTAGGAATCTCTGGCTGTGCAGGACATGATGAAAAAGTCCTCACTGTCTTAAGAACAAGAATCTGACCCTGACTCTTATTCTGTCCACAGCCCCAAGCAGCTCGTGGTACTAGTTCCCTGTATGCCATCTACTCCTGAGGCCCACCAAGAGCACAGGTATTAATTTACAATCCCTTTATGATTGGATCACACAGAATTTTGCTTCTTTTTCCAGAACATTTTTTCTCATGTTTGGAATTATTCTTTCATAGGTGTGATTTTGGACAACTGTCTGATGACCCTCACTAGACTCTAATCTCTGAATGACCAGGAATCGTGCTTACATTTTGCTTATCACTGTCTCTGGAGGCTGGTAGAGAATCTGACCTGTAGTACATGCTCAATAAATGTTTGTTGAAAGGATGCTGATTGAAATACTGAGAAACAGTTGAGGTGATGGCATTCTGCTTGGGAAATGTTTAGTTTTCCTTGTGTTTCAAAATGGCAAACAAAATATTCAATCTGTGATTTCACTGCTATATAATTAAATTTTTGACCCTTTATATCAAATTTTCTCTCCACACTACATGTGAACACTAATTCTGTAAGTTAGATTTCAGATCTGAAATATATTTGAAATAGGAACCAAATTTGGTCAAATTATTTTATTTTATGGACTTTAAATTCCCAAAATAAAATAATGCCAACTGTTCAGCTTGGATTTAATAGTTAGTGTTTCCTTTCCAACCTTTTCCTTTCCTTTCCTTTCCTTTCCTTTCCTTTCCTTTCCTCCTTTCCTTTCCTCCTTCCGTTTCCTTTCCTTTCCTTTCCTTTCTCCTCTCCTCTCTTCTCCTTTCCTTTCCCTCCCTCCCTCTCTTTCTTTCTTTCCTTTTTCCTGTTTTCTCTTTTTTAAAAAAAATTTCTTCTATAACTAAAGAGGACTTTTTAACCTAAGACAAACAATTTTTCAATCGTGACTTTAAATTTGATGAGGTTCCATTAAAAAACTCCATGCATGTCCTACTCCTTACAAGCATACACATAAAAAGACAGTCAAAACACTTCATTAAAGGCACAAAGATTAAGGCAAAAGATTACACAACAAAACCACCCACATTCAGTTTTGCAAGTCTAACAGTCAGTCAGCCTGAATCATCACCCTAGAGCAGCCTGCATTCCGTTCCAACCCAAGGCTTTAGCTTACCATTCAAGACCCAAGAAAATAAAATATTAGTATTGGTGACCAAAAAGGCAGGTGTGTTTCTCTTTCCTTGGTTACTCTTTGCCCTGGAGACAGCAACTCCTTCTTGTTTTTCACTTAGTAAACACATCTCTTTGGAGGTAAAGAACCAGCAGAAAGCTTAAGATCACTAAAGAATAATAATTGGTCCTAGTTTTAGCAACAGAATTTCTGACTTAAGAATCTCAGAAATTAGTTTTTGAATCAGCCTTACCCATCCCTGGCTCACTACCATAGTAATATCCCTTATGTTATTCATCCCATTCTTCATTCCATTTTTCTCTTTTATGTTTTTATTAATTACTTAGCCTGAAGTAATGACCCTCTCCTGTTAATTCTAGTCCTTCTTCGTGTCCACTCAAGTATCACCCTCATGTTCTCCCTCATCATTTTAGGAAAATTATATTATTTCTTTGTCTGTATTCCTACAATACATGGCTTAGCACTATTGCATAATATTTCTATCTGTACTATTCCAGTCCTCTGGTTGTCTGTTGTTTTCCTGTTACCAGATTGCAAGCCCCTTTAAGTCAGTAAATGTGGAATTCATATCTATATTTATGATATGACTTAGAGCCCAATTTGTGCCCCAAGTAGTGTAGATGGGTGATGATAAATCATGAGTGAATGGGTTCTAAAAAGTATATGAGAATCTTTACAATAATAGATATAGATACAAGAAGACAATTAAGTTATAAGTAAAAGAAATATTTGTTATGGGAACAAGAAATGAAAATATAAAGCAAGATCAATAGAGTTATTGTAGTTGAGCATTCAAAGTAACATTAAATTCCTGGCAACTGATGAAAAAAGAGAGCTAAAGGACAAGATTATTCATATGAATTGGATAGGAGTTAGTGGAAACTGAAACTCAACCAGTTCTCACAAAGATTGAAACTGAGTCTTAAATTATCACAATCTCTTATAGTATTGAGATGATCAACCTTTTCTCTGTGAGCTAAAAGACAAGAAAATACCCTTCAGAGGAAGAAAAAAAATACAGAGATGCAATAATTTTTATATTCAGTGCGAAGCATTCAATCCAAAATTACCAGTTAGGCCAGGAATAAGATAAAACGGTTAAGAGGAAAGCAAACAAATGAACAAAAAATATCCCTGCAGGTGAAAAACATATAGGAAAAAAAAAGGTATTTTCCAAAACTGACAAAAGAAATTAATCCACAGATTCAAAAAGCTCTATTTAAAACCCCTCTTAGACACACCAGGGGAACAACACTAAAAAAGAAAACAAAAGCAGAAAGAAAATTTTAAAAGCATCCAGAAAAACAGACATATTTCTTTCAAGCAACTAAAAGACTGATAAGATAACTCTTCAAAGGAAATTATGGGACATCTGAGAGACTGCCACCACCGCGGACTCAGAAGCCGTGAACAGTGTGTGGGAGGCTTGCACTGACATGAAGTGCTTCAGTCTCTGGTTTGCGGAGAAGTTCCTCAAGGGGAATGTCTCCGGGGACGCATGCACCTACCTCTTTAAGCACTACCAGCAGTGTGTTCAGAAAGCAATAAAGGAGAAGGAACTTCCTATTGAAGGACTGGAGTTCATGGGCCGTGACAAAGAAAAGCCTGAAAGCTCTTCTTGACCTTGACAGTCACCTTGAAAATGGACTCCTCAAATTGGGAAGTTGAGAACTCTGGATCTTGCCAACTAAAACTGTGAAGATAGCATCGATTTGATGAATTTAGGAGGGAGGAGTTTCCTTTCCTCTTTCTTGACATTTTTCTCTCACCTGTAAAAGATGATGAACCATCACTCTTTGCTTTGAGATTTCTGGCTTTGGCTTCTCAGCAGGAACTCAGTGTGTTGAAAAATGGGATTATTTGGGATTCTGGTTGCAATACTTGGTCTGGGGTCAGTTTTAAATACATCTTGTGTGTAAATGCTGATAAGCTTGTCAGGATGATCAAGGTTACCTGAGTTATGCTTTGAAGGACATTGTGTACACCGTACTGGGGCTATTGTTCATGTAAGCAATGGGTTAGGGTCTCTCTTTTCTCTCAGGGAGCTAATGTTCTGGAAAGTGTTCCCAGCGCAACAGTTTCGAGCAGTGCTTGGGGGCACAGTTTTATTTTTTAGATGGTAACTTAACTGTTAAGATTGCTGGTGGGCTGGTTTAGCCAAGAGGAAGACAGCTTTTAATAGTTCCCTACCTTAACAAGAGGTCATATTAATATTAAGGTCAGATCTCATATTAAGATGTGAAAGCTTCACAACCACTGCATTGAGCACCATTTCAGAGCTCCTGGTTTGCTTCAGGAATTAAGATCCTTGGAGTGGCTATGGAGGAAGACCCTAAATTACAGAGATTTGCTGTTGCTAGCTTTCAACTTAAATCAATGAAGTAAGTCAACCTGTACATCACAGAAGTGCCAAAATGCTGCATCTGGTTAAATGGGGAAAGAAAAGAGTTGGCTTCATTTGCTTTGTTTCCACCCTGCCTGTAATCATGAAGATGGAATAAACTGTAGCATTTAGTTTCTATCATTATTTGCCCCTGGAATTCAGTGCACTTTATGGAACAACTATCACCCTGTAACCCCACACATCTCATATATACACTGGGGGGAGGGAGTTTTGTATGTTTTATAATTAAAAAATGAAGATTTATCTAAGCGAGGGAGTGTGGTATAGCAAATGGAAACCTCACTGATTTCTAAAATTTCCACAGTAAGCTATACAAATATCTTCTTAAATTGTTCATATAATGGCACCCCCAACATATCAGGATCAGGTGAGCACTTACACACTTTAGAACGTCATGTAGTCTCCACAATTGCATATCTTAAGGAATGTGGTTCAATTTTTTATATGTTCCCATATAGTATGAAATTTGATTTACAGAAGGACTAGATTCTATTACCTCTTTTCCACTTGGCCAGTTAATAACTTTGTATTTAATGTGACCAGTCCTTAATGTCATTGCAATACATTCTGCATTTATATTTTGACAGGTAAAGGTCCATTATACAAAAGATATTTATTTGGATCCCCACTCAGGGAGGCCAGGCAGCAAGCTGGAGTTAAGTACATCTGTCCTGAAATAAGCCTGGCCACAAGCCAGTCAAAACCTTGTAGCCTCTTGAATCTTACCGCAAAACTCTCTGATTGAGCCTTGAGAATAAAACAAATGTTATTGTAATTGCTACTAAGGGAATAATTTTTTCTGATTGTTCCTCATGCTATTTTGACTTCACCCTGCCTATAAAATGACTCCAATTATCTCAGCTTCTTCAAAGGCTTTAAATTTTGAAGAGGAAATCTCAGTTGCTTCTTAACGGTGATTTTGTAACTATTACTATTGTTTCTCCTAATTCTTATGGCTATAGGAAGGTTTTAATTCCAGAAAAATCCAGTACTATATGCAAAAAAAAAAAAAAAAGGAAATTATGAAAGCCATAAGAAAAGAAATGATGCTGAAAAACAATGACGATAAAGCTCACAATCTAAAATTATATACCAAGTGAAAATATCTTTCAAAAGTAAACATAAAATAGATTCATTTTCAAATGAATGGTGAAAAGATTCTTTGGCAGCAGATATGCACTAAATGATATACTAAAGGGTATCCTTTGAGTAGACGGAAAATGATTCTAAACAGAAATGCAAGAAGGAAATTATCTTACAGAAATGTAAATAGGAAAAAGTAATCACTGGAAAGTAGGTAAATAGAAATGAATATTGATGATAAAAGCAATACTAGTAATATAATGTGGGCTTTAAAATATACATATAATTAAAACACTCGACAATAATAGCAAAAAGGGCTGAATGGGTAAAAATGGAATTTAATTGTCCTTAATTCCTCACATTTTTCTAAGAGATGGACAAAGTGCTAGTTTAGCGTAGGAGCTAATAACTCAAAGATTCATGTTGTAATCCCTACAAGAAGAGAAAGAGAATTTATAACAAATAAGCTAATAGGTGGGAAAATGGAATAATAATTGAAAAAAATGATTAATCAAAATGAAAACAACAAAAGAGGAAAAAGGAGGAACAGATGGGGCAAAAAAAAAAAATAGAAAGATAGTAAGTTTAAACTTGAAAATATCAATAATTAATTATCTGTAAACAGACTTCATATTTCAGATTTGATAAAAATAAAAATGCGCATTCAATTTATGTCACACCATAAACATAAATATGTAGAGAAGTTAAAAATAAAGGAGTGGAAAAAGATATATCAAATATTAACCAAAATTGACCTAGTGTTATTCTATTAACCTCAGGCAAAGTAGGTTTTAAGGCAAAAAGCATTATTAGAAATAATTAGAAATAAAAATTGTACCAATTATAAATCTGCCTGTACCTAATAACGAGTCTCAATATATAGAGTAAATTGTGATACAATTACAGTCAAGGTGAGAGATTTAAAACTTTCTCAAGTAACCGATAGAAAAAGCATACAAAAGTCAGTACATATAGAGAAGACTTGAACTATATAATTAACAAACCTGATCTTAATGTTTCGAAGTATTAAAATAATACTGTGTGTTTACTAGAAAAATATAACATAGCATACTTACAAAAATAATGTAAAAATCTCAAATGTTTGCATATTAACCAATATATTTCTAAAATAAACCATGGATCAATGAATAAATTATAATGTAAATTACAAAATATTTTCAATGGCCTACAGAAAAACGTGGTATATGAAAATTTGTATGCAGCTAAAACTGAGGTAAAAGAAAAACTTTTGACTTTACAGGTATGTGTTGGTACTAGGAAAGAAGAAATGTTGTATATTATATTCATTTGTATGATATACAAATGGAAACAAATCATAATATGAAAATAATATTATTGAACATAATATTAAAGTAAACCTGTGAAAATAACATTAAAGTAAACAGAAAGAGAACAGAAAGAAGATGTTCAGAGTATAAATTAATAAATAAAACCCAAAAGTACAAGAGAGAATATTAAAAAAGCTGAAAAAATTAATGAAATGATAAACCTTAAATCAAGATTAATCAAGAAAACAAAAAAGGACAAATGACCAGTATTAGGGAGGAAAATGGGACATCGTTATTGATACAGATATTAGATAAAAAGAGAATGTTAGGAAAAATTTTTGACCGATAAATTTGCAAATTAGATGAACAAACTTATAAGGTCATAATTTATCAAAACAGACACAAAAAAGAAGGAGAAAATCTAAATTGTCCAATATCTGATTTTTAAAATTGAGTTTGTAATTTTAAAATGTCTCACCAAAAAACTTCCCAGGCACAGATGGCTTCAGAAGTAAACTTTCCCAAACATTTGTAAGAGGAAGAACACCAGAGAGAGAACAAATGAAGGCAAAATAAAATATTTTCCTTTTTCTTGATTGATCTAAAAATAACCATTTGCTGAACATGCAATAACAACAATGTATTGGGTAATTACAGCATATGCATAAGTGAAATGGATGACAACAGTGCCATCAGAAATAGAAGGGAGGAACTAAGGATTTTCTGTTATAAAGTATCTGCATTACATGTAAGTAGTATAGTGTTGTTTAGATGGTGGACTTTAACTTGAAATGGATATTGCAAACACTAAGGTGACCATTTAATAATTTAGAAGTGTAATAGATTTTCTAGGAGAAGAGATAAATGTACTCATATAAAATAATTAACCAGGAAAAGTTTTAATTAAACTAAGTCAGAAAAAAAGGAAAAAAAGAAACAAAGATCAATCCAACTATATCAATAATCACTTTAAATGTGAATGGTCTAAACACGTTGAAGAAGATAAAATCTCAGAGTGAATAAAAACAAAGAGGACACAACGGTATATTGTTTTTACAAGAAACTCATTTTAAATATAAAGACTCAAATAGGTTATTAAGTAAAGATATACTATGCTAACTATAATCAAAAGAAAGTTAGAGTAATTTTATTAATTTCAAACAAAGCAGACTTCAGAACAAGGAAGAAGAACAGAGTAGGAGGACTAAGATCAATAGAAGAGAATAGAGGCCAGAAAGAGACCCATACAAATATAGTTAACTGACAAACATACAAAGCCAATTCCATAATGAAAGCATAACTTTTCAATAAGTGGTACTGGATGTCCATATGCCAAAAAAAAAAAAAAAAATGGTAAGGAAATTAAAAACTAACCTAGATAGAACTTACACCTTCCACAAAAAATTAAGTCAAAATGAATCATAGACCAAAATGTAAAATGAAAAACTATAAAACCTTTAGGAAAGGAATAGGAGAAAATCCATGTGATGGATTTTTAGATATACCACCATATGTGCAATCCATGAAATAAAATTTAAAAAATGATCAAGTGGGCTTTATTAAAATTGAAAGCTTCTCTTTTCAAGATGATGTTAAGAGGATGACATACAAGCCACAGATTTGGATAAAACACTGTAAAACACATAACTAATAAAAGGCTTATAACCAAAATGTACAGAGATCTCTTAAAAATCAACAATAAGAAAACAAGCCAGGCTTTCCCTGGTGGCGCAGTGGTTAAGAATCTGCCTGCCAATGCAGGGGACCCAGGTCCCAGCCCTGTTCCAGGAAGATCCCACATGCCACGGAGCAACTAAGCCTGTGCACCACAACAATTGAGCCCGCGCTCTAGAGCCTGTGAGCCACAACTATTGAGCCCGTGTGCTGCAACTACTGAAGCCCACGTGCCTAGAGCCCGTGCTCCACAACTAAAGAAGCCACAGCAATGAGGAGCATAACACAATAAAGAGTAGCTCCCACTCACCGCAGCTAGAGAAAGTCTGTGTACAGCAACGAAAACCCAACATAGCCAATAAACAAATTAAATAAATAAATGTATAAAAAAAACCAACAACAAGCCAATAGAAATGAGAAAAGGATCTGAACAGACACCTCCTCAAAGAAGATATATAAATGGCAAATAATCATAAGAAAAGATGCTCAACACAATTTGTCATTAGAAAATTTCAAATTAAAACAAGATACTGCTACACATCTATTAGAATGGCTGAAAATTTAAAAATGAAAACAAACCTGATAATAGCGATCACTGCTGCAAATGCAAAGAAATAGGGACTTTCATCTAGTGCTGGTGGAAATGCAAAATAGTATTTAAATGTCGGAAGACAGTGTATTAGGTTCTTACAAGGCTAAAGTCAGTCTTATAATGTGATCCAACAATTACACTCCTAGGTTAATACTTAATTGATTTGAAGAGTTAAATCTACACCAAAATCTGTACAGAAATGTTTATAGCAGCTATATTCATATCCACCCATCCTGGAAGCAATCAAGATGTTCTTCAGTAGGTAAAGGGATAAACAAATCGTGATGCACTATGCAATGATAAAAAAATAGAAGATCAAGTTGTGAAAAGACATCTAAGAACCTTAAATGTTGGTTGCTGTGTGAAAGAAGCCAGTCTGAAAAGGCTACATACTGTATCATTCCAATTATATGGTGTTCTGAAAAAGGCAAAACTATAGAAAGAATTAAAATATCAGTGGTTGTCAGGGGCTCAGGGAGAGGAGGAGATTGATGAATACCTGACACATGGGCTGATTTTTAGGTCAGTGAAACTATCCTGTATGATATTGTGTAGGTACGTAACATCATGCATTCATCAAAACCCACAGAACTTTACAGTACATAACATAACCCTTAATGTATGTCAATTTAAAAAAATCATTTAGGAAGTTTGAGGATCCCAGAAAGGAGTGCAGACTGTGACAAGGAAATTTAACTGTATTACAAATATATAAAACAACCTCCCTGAAGGGCTTAGGGCAAAAGGTGCTGGATGAACTCTGGAAATTAGTTGAGTATATAAAATTAAATGTAAAAGGAACTGCACATAAGTATTGTACTCTACTTAATAAAATTGTTTCCAAATGGGAGTAAAGGTTATTAATTCCTATACTGCTACATGTATACTGGAAGAGAACAATTAAGTAAAATGCATAGTGGATGATGGGAGCTGGGTTTCTCACTGTTGGCATGAGAGTTTACAGATAAGCAGGTTAAGCAGCCTAGAGTTATCAATGTTTTAATGGCTTATGTTTGGAGACATAAGTATGAACTCAAGTTTAGCTAAAATTATAGATATAGGTGTTTACAAATAGAAATATTTATACATATTATATATTCACTGGTTAGTATATTCCTTTGTTCTCTCAGCTGATGGCATGTACAACTTTCTAGAATGACACAAGTCATCAAAAGCAATGCAAAAGAAATAGAAAATATGAATAGCCTTATATCTATTAGAGAAATTGAAATTGTAATTTGAAAGTTTCATCCATGTAAAACTCTAGTCCTTATGGCTTTATTATTTTTAAATGTCCTACACAAACTTTTCATAAAACAGGAGGAAATACTTGCATACTCATTTTATGAAGTCAGCATTACACTAATACCAAAACCAGATTAAAACATTACAAGAAGAAGAAGAATCTGAAAGACCAGTCTTCTCCAGATATGCACGTGCAAAAATTCTTACCAAAATATTAGCAACTTGAACCAAGCAACATATAAAAATCGTCAAATGGGGTTTTTCCCAGGAATACAAGATTGAAGATTAGACATTTAATCAATCAAATTCATAATATAAAGAGAATAAATGAGAAAAGATTATCATTAAATAAACACAGAGATAGCACTGACAATACCCATTCATGATAAAAAAAACTGTCCTCAAATTAGGAATAGAAGACACTTTCTTCAATTTGATGAAGGGCAATTTCCAATGGAAATAGAAAGTAACTTCATACTTAATGGTAAAAAGAGAAACTGACAAAACTGTGCTGGTTATAAAAGAGGGTTTGAAGAAAACAAGAAAACTATTTTTTTCTTTTTTTTTTTTCTTTTTTTGATGAATTGACATAGTTAACTTCTGTTGCAAGTAAGGTCAAATGAGCACTTTATTCACTTCAATAGGAATATAAATTGGTGTAATCTTTCAGAAAATCAACTCCACAACATGTTCAAGGAGCTTTAAAATGATCATACCCCATGATCTAGAATTTTCAATTCCTAGAATCTACTAGAGGATCTTATCACATATACAGGTAAATATTTATGTATAAGAAAGTTCATGGAATAATTTGGCTTTCTTTTTCACAGAACTATATATCGAACTTGAAAATGATGGTAATTAAGATTCCTTCACTTTCCTTTTAATGCACACACTTTACCTCCAAATCTATTTAGGAACCCAGTTGTTGCCTCCTCCTCCCACAAAGAGAAAGGGAAGACATTCAACTATTCTGTGACCTGTCTTTAAACTGACAAAGACAGGAATTTCCTGTGGGTGACAAGACTAGTCTAGGGAGGCTCGCAGCTCATAGGCACCTGAACAGAAACAAACAAACAAACAAACAGCTCCTCAAAGAGTTTCAAGGAGGATAATCTTGTATGAAACGGTCCCATTTTGGAGTAGCTTGATCACAGTTTTTAACCATTCAGTTCAGTAGAGCATTGATGTGACAAGTGCTAACCAGAAGCTAAGCTCTAGGTTTTACCAATTGGACTTTCTATGTTAAGGGTTAGGGTTCTTTTCTCTCTATATGCTCTTGGGATAATTCCACCCTTCCTCACTATATTCTAGGCACAATCTCAACAGCATAGCTTGCATTTTAAACTAGTGCTTTTCTTTCCATCATCTCTGGCTGTTTACAGAGATGCCTAGTCTATTAACTAAAAATAACTTTATAATTTTAGAATACCAAGCAATATATCACATTTTTTTCACACACTAATTGTGCAGCATTGCTTATCGCTTCATGTGAGGTATAGGCTCCGAGGACCCAGAGAAGATCCTCTGAGGAGTGAGAATTTTTGTTGAGATCTAACCCTAAAGTAACAACAATAAATGCTCGCAATCAAAATAGCCATTTAGGAGAGGCTGGTCAAACAAACTGTGGTATGACTATATAATATTTTTCGTCCAAAGGTTATATTTATGAGCCAAGACAGGAAATTTCACCATCGTTTATAGTACGTGCTCAAAAATATTAGTTGAATTAATTTGTATTTCATATATCTTAAGATATTGGCATAATATTATGTATACAATTTACATGTTGCCTTTTTCCGATTTATCACCATGAATATGCCTATAAACATTCTTTGAAACAGGACCTTTAAGTGACTATATAACATTTCATTATACATTTGTAAACAAATTGTGACTACTATAATTAAATATATCATGCTGGTCATGATAAAATATAAATGCTGTTTCCCTCAGATTTATTTCATTGTACCATCGTATCTCATGACAAATATTATCAAAAGAATTTTCTCTCAAGATTTACACATGTATCTCTATCAAAGAAAGAAAGAAAAAAGAAAGTGGCCTGCTCAGAAACAACTCTTTAACTCTCCAAGGTCACCAAAGGAGACTCCACTGGGTCTGCTATGAAATGATTATATGCGCCTAGAATTAATTAGTTACAAGGCCCTTTCATAGTGAGTATCATTTGAAATTTACAATAACCTTGTTGTGTTGGCATGGCATGTATTAATGCCATTTTAGACATGAAAATACTGAAATCAGAGAAGCTAAGTGACTTATCGAAAGTCACATGGACAATTAATGATGGAACAATGGTTCAGTTTCTCTGATAATATAAATTCAATCAGTGCTCTTTTCCCTACATCGTGTAGTCTTCTATAATATTGCTCTATAATAAGTAGAAAGTACCAAGAATGGTTTTACATAGAAGCATAGAGTATCTCTTGACTATATATAATCAGTACCTGGATATAAATGTAAAGTCTTATGTTGTTTTTCCTGCAGTTTTAGTTTTTAGCAGGCTTGCCTGTCTGACCTTCAGATATATTTAAATTCTAGGAGGAATGTTTCTAATACCTCAACTACCAGATTTTGAGCAATGTTCTAGGTTCTTGCTTTACAATAGGATTGGTAGAAAGGTTAGCAGATTGCTAAATCTTATTGTAAATCCCAATGCCAGCAATCAGAAGATTGACAGTGAGGCAATGGGTAGTGCTGTTTAAAATTTGCACAGTGGACATACCGATCAACTTAGGCTGAAAACAGGAAGTCATACAGTCTCTGACTGACCCTCTCAGATTCTCTTAAATTTGGGTTTAGAATCTGCATCTTGATAAGATATCTAGGTAGATTTAATGCAGATACTCATTAGAAACAATTCTCTGCAGCCCTGTAGTTTGTTTTGTTTTTTTTTTTTTAATATGACAAGACAGTGAAACGTCTTCAGGGTCCATGTATTCCTCCACAAGGATTAACTTTTATATAATCATGTCTTTTAAAGCATGAACACCTCTGCCTAACTTTTGTCCCTTATTTACCCCAAAGAGAACATTAGCTATTAAGGAGAAGGTGTCGACTTAGAATCAGGACATTGGCAGCTGACTAGTTGTGTGACCCTTCAGTAAAATGAAGAGAATTATCCACCTAGACCAGTGCACACAGTGGTAAGGCAATGAAATCTGGTGATAGAAGTGAGCAAACTTTGAAAACCAATTCTCACGATATGAGTATTTATTAGATTAGTTCTCAACTTCTCCTTCATAATAGAACCTGAGAAATCTTTTACAATTTCTGATGACCAGGGATCAGTGATTTTTTTAAATTTCCCAAGGGATTTCAAAGTGCAGCCAAGTTCAAGTACAGTGGATTAGACCAATCTTTGCATTTTTACCTTCTGGAATTGTTCAGTCTCATTAGAAATGAATAAGCTTTGATATATCATTGCTGTAAAGTCCATTCATTGGATTATCTGGGATCAACGCCACTCTCACCATAAGTCAGTAATGTTTTATGATGGACAAGAGCACAGCTGCCAAGCAGGCCATTCTCTTATCATCCTTCAATGTAGCTTTAGATACTGACTGCCTTGGATTAAGGAAATTGGCAACCAAGTCAGAGGCGTCTCAGGAAAACAGCTGCCATGCTGTGCATTGCCACAGGCAAAAGATCAACCCTTCATTTCTGGGAATGTTTAGTCACAATCTACATATCATCAGTCTTACCAACCACTGAGTTCCATTTCCCTTCAGGTGAGACTGAGTCATTTTCTAGAATGATGACAGCAATAGAAGATGGTGGAAAGAAGAGATGTGTTACCAACACAAGGGTGAGGATAGCTTATCTCACTTCATTTATTCAATGTGCATGCCTCTGGGTATAATTTGTTCAGAAAACCATTGGAATTATTCAGGCTCCAGTCCAGGTAAGGTCCTTTACCTCATAGAAAATTCATTTAAGCTTAAAGGAGGCAATGGTTTGTTTCTGGTAAAGATCAACACATAATCCCCAACCCTATCTTGCAATTAAGAAGCACCATGTGACTGAAGAAGCATGCTGAGCCAAAATGACCTGACAGGAGAATGTATTTACTACCCTTAGCCTTCGGATAGTTTCAGAGACATTTGGACCTATAGCGTCATTCCAGGTTCCTTCGTATAAACCTGCACCAGAGCACCAATCTTATAATTCACTCCCTTCGTTATGCTGGCAGCTTGGAATCATCTCCACCACCCCTCTACCACTACTACCATTAATTCTCATTGCGACAGCACAGAATGGCAGCTTTCTTTTCCTACTCTCTTAAAATTTAATTCCATACCAGGAATGCGAAAAGCTGTATTTGAGTGTAGCCTTAATTTAACTAAATAACTGTTATTAGTTCACATATTGTTTCGGAGTCTCACTATTCTCATCTGTAAAATGGAGTTAGGAATTCTGATTCAATAAGTTATTGGGAGTTTTCAATGTCACATTGAAGACACTTTCTAAACTATAAAACTTTTACAAGTCAAACCATTACTATCATTATCCAGAAACCCAGGATGCCTAAGGAGTTTCTCTCTTCATTTAGAATATTATCCTCATATTCTGTCTCCTAAAGAGGTCCAGGTTGTCAGGACCTGAAACAGAATGCCTCACTGTGTTTGGAATTCTGCAGCCCTCTTTTGTGCAAGGTGAAGCTTGTATGATGTAATATGAGAGCATTGGATAATGTCAGAAGATCTGTGGTTTATTCTCATCCTTGCTATCAGTAATTTAAGTCCCCCAAGTTCCTAATTCTCATTTCTCTGGGAAAATGAAGACTAAAAGATCTCTCTGGAAAGCTCATTTTGGGGTTCACATGGTAAAATATATGCAAAAGTACTCATAAATAATGTTTTAAACTATGCAAACATCAGACTATGATGCAGGGTAATGGTTCTGAAACATTATGATGCTGGTTAAGATCCTCAAGACAAATCTCTGGAATAACCATTTTCAACTGTTTGGCTATAAGTGGTTATAATATTAACATTTTAGGATCCAGGTATGGGGTGGCATACAAAGTCAATGGCCTTTGAGGCATTGCAAGCCCACCTTCACACAGATTCTCAAGAACACCTTTTACTGCACTGAGGGTCTGCATTTCTACTCCCCCACCTTGCTTCTCAGATAAACATCATTTTTCATCTTCCCTGTTAATCTTTTCTCCTCTGACATTAATTTTCTTTGTTCCCTAAAAGTAATTTTTAACACAAAGTTTTGTCTTTAACCTTTCTTCTCTTCTTTTTAAATTAGAGAAGTTTATCCAGTTCCATAGTTTTGACTAACATGCACTTATTAGGATTATAATATCAGCCAATCCTGTACTTTACACAGCTAACTTTTAAATATATATCTTTAGCACTTTAATTTCTTTTCGTTTCCATCCCACAATTTCAGATCCCTGATAGACATCTCCTAGAATTCACATCAGCACTGAAAAAATGGTAATAAAAATTTAAAACAACCCCCGTTGTGCCTAAACCCAAATTTTCTTCTCAAACTTCTTTCAGCTCCTATTCTGTTACTGCTCCTACCATTTTCCTGGCTGTAAATTAATTTAAGCGGTGGCCAAATTTTTTCAGTGTCTCGTCCCTGTTATTTCTCAGATATACTTTCTCCACTGCATTCCCCCCTGAAAAAGCAACTTCACTCATGTCTACACTATCTCTCCCCCAAAGTACTGCAGAGGCTTATCCTCAGATCTCCCTGGTTCTAGAATCCTTCCATCCTATTCACCCTGCTCTGCCATCAGAGCACTCTTCTTGAAGTTCATCTCTGATAAATGCGTTTCATCCATTTCACATAACATTTTGCTCTAGCCCATCTCCTTGCCGCTACTCACCATCTCCTTACCATGAATTCCACTCCGTACCTCTGAAACATTAATCTTGTCCTTTGCCTTGAATAAGTGTCAATGTAATTATTGCCTTCTCCAGGAAATCTTTTAGATTCCTCTTACCTGAAAATAATCTCAGTCTCATTAAACTCTCAAGGGTTAACCAATTTTAGGCTTTCGTGACTATATTCTGAGCTCTCAAGATCATGCCTTATGCAGCTCTGATTCCCTTTTGCATTTTAATTGTCCACAAAATGTTAACTGAATGACATTTAATTCAATGGATATGGCGATGCTGTATCATCTCATCTGTAGAATTAAGACCATCTCTCTGAGTGACTTTTGATGTAACAAGATTCCCAGCATACAGAGAAATTTTCAACGTATTTTATTTTTCTTATTGCCCTTCGTCCTGCTCTTTACCCAGAAGCCACATCCTGTGACCGACTGTTGGTCCATGGATTCCATAATATAAGATGATGATATTGATCATTAGCTTTAATATCTGCATAAGACAATCATTCCAGCCAGAAAAATGCAACCCCTTATCCAACAAAAATAACATAGATTATGATTTTTGGTGGTTGGGGGTGATTTTTATTTTATACATAAAGATTTCCAAGGGAGAAATTTTAACTTATGGTCTATAATTTTCATTTTTCCTTTACATTTCTTGTTGCACTTGTCAGAGTAACATTATTGCTCCCCACTTTGTTAGCCCCTTTAAAAAATTAATAGATATTTTGAGCAGTTTTAAGTTTACAGAAAAATTGAGTAGAAAAGAGAAAGAATCCTCGTGTACCCCTTCACTCCCCACCCCTGGGTTTCCTCTATTATTAACACCATACCTTAATGTAGCACGTTTGTTAGGATTGATGAGCCTATACTGCATTATTATTAATTAAACATTTGCATTAGAGTTTATATTAAGAATTTACTCTTTGTGTTGTACATTCCGTGAGACTTTACAGTTTATAATGCTAAGTAGCCACAATGACAACATCAAACAGAACAGTTTGTGTTCTAAAAAGCCCCTGTGCTCCATCTATTCATCCCTTATTCCTCCCCACAAATCCTTGGTGACCACTGATCTTCTTACTGTCTCCATAGTTTTGCCTTTTCCAGAATGTCATACAGCTAGAATCATACCGCCTTTTTATATTGGCTTCTTTCACCTTGGCAAATGTGCTTAAGGTTCTGCCATGTCTTTTCATGGCTTGATAGCTCATTTTCTTTTAGCACTGAATAATATTCCATTGTCTGGACATACCACAGTTTATTTATTCATTTACCTACTGAAAGAGATCTTGGCTGCTTCCAAATTTTGGCAATTAGGAAGGAAACATGTGCAAATGTTTGTGTGAACATACGTTTTCAACTTATTTGAGTAAATACCAAGGAGTGCGACTGCTGGATCATATGGTAAAAGTAAGTTTAGTTTTGTAAGACTGCCAACCTATCTCCCAAAGTGGCTGAATCATTTTGCTTTCCCAGCAGCAATGAATGAGCGTTCCCGTTGTCCCAAGACCTTGTCAGCATTAATATTGTCAATGTTTCACATTTCAGCCGTTCTAATAGGTGTGTACTGGTAACTCATTGTTTTAATTAATAATTCCCTAATGACATATGATGTTTAGAATCTTTTCATATGTTTTTATGCCATCTGTGAGATGACGGTTCATAGTTTTGCTCATTTTTTAGCGGAAGATGTTTGTTTTCTTCCTGTTTAGTTTGAAAAGTTCTTTGTATATTTTGAATATCAGGCATTTATCAGATGTCTTTTGCAAATATTTTCTCCAATTCTGTGATTTGTACATTAATTTTCATGGGGAGTGTCTTTTGCTGAGCAGTTTTTAATTTTGATGAGTCCACCTTACGAAATTTTTCTTTCATAGATGTGTTTTTTTTCGTGTTTTATGTAAAAAGTTATTGCCAAAGCCAAGGTAACCTGGACTTTCTCCTATGTCATCTTCCAGGAGTTTTATAGTTTGCATTTTACATTTAAGTCTATGATTTATGCCAAATTAATTTTTGTGAAGGGTGTGAGGTTTGTGTTTAAATGATTATTATTTTGTATGTGATTATACAGCTGTTCCAGCACTACTTGTTAGAAAGTCTTTCACACGGTACTGCCTTTTCTCCTTTCTCAAAGTTGTATTGACCATGTTTGTGTAGGTCCATTTCTGGGGTCGTTATTCTGTTCTACTGACCTACTTTTCTATTTTTTTTACCCATATCACACTGTCTTGATTACCATAGTTTTATAGTAAGTCTCGAAGTCAGGCAGTGTTCCTCCTCCAACTTTGTGCAGCTTCAATACTGTGTTAGTTATTCTGGATCTTCTGCATTTCCAGATAAACTTTAGAATCAGTTTGTCAATATCCACAAAATAACCTGTTGGGATTTTGATTGGAATTGCATTGAATCTACAGATCAATTTGGAAAGAACTTAAGTCTTAACTATTGAGTCTTCCTACATGTAGCTCTCCATTTCTTTATGTTACTTACTTCTTTCATAAGAGTTTGGTAGTTTTCCTTATATGTTTATGTATAAAATAGATATATAGGTTTACATATAAAAATATAGAAAAGTAATATATATATTCTATAGTTTTTTTATTTTTAGTGTTAATGTAATCAGTATTGTATTTTTTTCATTTTCAATTCTTCACTGTTCTTATATGAGAGCAATTAACTTTTGCATATTAACTCTGTATCCTGCAACTTTGCTATAATTTCCCATTAATTCCAGGGTTTTTTTTTTTTTTTTCCTTGTTATTGTTGATTGGGATTTTCTATGTAGACAATCATGTCATCATGAAGAAAGATAGTTTATTCCTTCCTTTCCAATATGTATACCTTTTATTTCCTTCTCTTCTTTTATTGCATTAGCTAGAATTTACAGTACAATATTGAACAAGACTGGTGCAAGCAGATATCCTCGTCTTATTCCTGATCTTAGCAGGAAAACATCTATTTTCTCACCATTAAGTATAATGCTATTTCCAGGTTTCTTGTAGATGTTCTTTATAAAGTTGAGGAAGTTCCCTTCTATCCTTAGTTTGCTGAGAGTTTTCATCATGAATGGATATCAGATTTTGTCAAATGCTTTTTCTATATCTATTGATGTAATCATATAATTTTTCTTCTTTAGCCTGTTGAGGTGATGGAGTACACTAATTAATGTTTTGAATGTTGAACTAGACTTGCATACCTAGAATGAATCCCACTTCATCATGGTGTATACTTTTCATTAAACATTGTTGGATTTGATTTGTTAATATTTTCTTGAGGATTTTTCATCTTTGTTCTTGAATGGTAACTACCTTTTGATATGTGAATTTGAAAGTGCAGTTGTAACAAGAGTGTGAAATTGTTTCAAGTAATTTGCAACTCATTGTGGATACATTTATCTCCTAGCCTGTGAAGAGCTCAGGGGCACTGTCACATTTATTTTTGTATTATCCTAGAATGCAGCAAAGCATATCACATAAAATAATACATTAATAAATATTCATTCATTCAACTGATCAACTGAATGATTAATAATGTTAAAATTAAGTAAGAAGAGGGCTTCCCTGGTGACGCAGTGGTTAAGAATCCACCTGCCAATGCAGGGGACACGGGTTCGAGCCCTGGGCTGGGAAGATCCCACATGCCGTGGAGCTACTAAGCCTGTGTGCCACAACTACAGAGCCTGCGCTCTAGAGCCCGTGAGCCACAGCTACTGAGCCCACGTGCTGCAACTACTGAAGCCCGCACACCTAGAGCCCGTGCTCCGCAACAAGAATAGTCACTGTAATGAGAAGCCTGTGCACAGCAAAGAGTAGCTCCTGCTCTCTGCAACTAGAGAAAGCTCGTGCACAGCAACAAAGACACAACACAACCAATAAATTAATTAATTAATTAATTTTTTAAAAAGTCATTGATTTATATTAAAAAAATTATGTAAGAACATTTAGACCCCATTCTGTGCCTGGAACTGTGTTAACAGGGACACAAAGGTGAATCAATCTGGACTGTGTCCTTATTAATGTCACTGATGAGTCACAAAACTTAGAATTGTTATAAATATGATAACAACTCTAAATGCAGAGCACCGTTCACTGTGAAAATGGACTGAATAGCAACATCCTCCTGTATTTGAAAGTTAATTTTCCATAGTGAAAAGCAATTTTTCCAGTAGATTTTTAGGGTATTGAAATAGCACAAATTTTATGTGAAATACTTATCTATTATGCAAACAAAAGGGTTAGAAAATATAGTTTGTGGGTGCAGTGGATATGGGATTTTCCTTTTTTCTTTATTCCTTTCACCACTCAATTGACTTTAATTCTTTCCTTCCCAGTCCCCCCACCCCTGCCCAACCACTAACACTTATCTGAACTGCAGAGTAAACAATTAAATGGATACTTAGAGAACCAGTAAAGCACGAGTAAAAGTGTTTGCAGTAACAAAGGTAGGACACATGTCTGCTATTGGCTTTTCTATTCAAGGGCAGCGCAGAACTCTGTCACAGGAATCTGAAGCATAGAGGCAGAAAGAAAGGAGTTTTTCTGAGAACAAAAAGAATATTAGGTGGAGTTAGTTGTCTATAAAGATATTCTTTCATTCATGATGTAATTTACTGAACAAATATTTACCAAGTTCTCATTACGTGCTGGGCCCTATGCTAAGTACATCAGAGATGAATAAACTATGGTCTTCATGACTGCAAGGAACACGCAATCAATGGAGAAAAATAAGGGATGCACGTGGATAATTCTAGCTCAGTGTCTAACATAACGTAGGTGCTTTTTCAACAATTACTGAGATCTATCACTTCCCAGACACCATTCTAGGTGCTTGGGATACAACATTGAACCAGACCAAAGTCCCTGTCTCCAAGTTACTTATAACAGGGGAAGAATTTAATGGTATTGAGAGAGAGAGAGAAGCTCCAAGTACCCTCACAAGAAATACAGAGAAAAAGTTAGTAGCGTCCTACAGAATTAGAGAGTGGTTACATTGGATTGGGGAGAGTCAAGGAAGGTAAGCCATCAATTATAGTCTCATTTTGTTGCATTTTCTTTTCTTTTTTTGAGATTCAAAAGAAATGCAACTCAAGCAGAAAAGAAAGAGTGAGTCACAGTCTCCAGTGAGGCAGGCAGGTGTGTGTGTACTGGATCCTCAAGCACTTATGTGGCTGGGTGGGTAGGATGTGTGGCTGGGGTGCTAAGATATAAAGTTGGAGAGTTAGATGAGAGTCTAGGAGCTTTAAGTGTGTGGCCCTGTAGCTTGGATTTTGTCTTTAAGGCAGAAGAGAGCTAATGACAATTTTAAAACAGAAGGATGATGTGATCAGAGTGGTGTTTTCAGAAAGATGATGTGTCAGTGTCACTGAGGACTAGGGAAAGGAATCGGAAGCAAAGGCATCTCTATGTTAATTTAAAACAGTGAATACATGTTCATGTGAACCAGTTCTAGTCTAAGAACAGAAGCTGAAGTTTGTCTCCATGAGCTATGAGTCAAAATGTGTGATCTTGGAGAAGGACACCAAGATACTGGAGAAGAATATTTTAGAAAGGCATAGCTGGCCTCTCAAAGTCTACCCCGAGATTTAGAAAGCTTTTGAGGAGGTTCTACTTTTTCTATGAGAAAAATAACAGAGTCATTTAGAAGTATGATCTCAATGTCCCCGCCATCTGATGAGTCATGGGTGGCAATGATGACTCTACCTCTTTTTGCTCATATCTGCCTCCAGGAAAAGGAAGGGCATTCTGGTCTCCCTAGCATCTGCTGCGCAGCCATGTTCCTGCACCTTATTTCTTATCACATTAAGCTGAAAAAAAAAAGAAAGAAAGAAGTGGGGGGAATGAGAAGATACCACAGCTTTGCTCATGGCGATTATTCAAAGGAGAAGTGAGGAATATCAGGGAAATAGCGATGATACAGAAGAGGCAGGGACAGGCACATAACTGTCTCCCAAAGATGCCAAACAGGAAAGTGTACATCTCCTTATACATGCAAGGCCATGGTATGCTGGGAAATAAGAAAACAAAACAAAATAAAAGATAAAACAGGAGGAATGACAGCATTAAAAAATACACATACACACAGATGGCTGGTGGTGGTCCCCAGCCATTGTAGTGTAAAACTATATCAAACAATTAAGTTAGCCAGTGGAATGTAAGACCACCCAGAGCCAGCCTCGCCTGAGCCTCTGACTGCTTCTAAGGCAAAGTGTCTGGAGCTCTGAGTGAAAGGACATGGGCTATTTTTTGAGTTTTAAATTGCTCATCTCTTACTTTTACCCTCTCCTCTCGCTCTCTTTCTCGTTTGCTGAACTACTTTGGGAATACCAAACTTCCTGTGGATTCTAGGTACACGTGTGCAACTTTCAGGTAACTTTAGAGACTGCCATGGCTATGGTGAGCTATGGAATATTTAGGAAATGAAATTAACTTTCAAAAGCTGGATCATTTACTTTGCATTAATTGTTCCTATTTATTTACTTAAGTCCATTTGTCCTTCTAACTGGCATGCTTTTCACTGTGTGGCAAACTCCTAGTCATTCTTCAAGACACAACTCAGATGTAGCTCCCAAGTGAAGCTTTCACTTTCCCTCTCAGTCTAAATCTACTCTGGACTTTGTAATTCCATATTTTTTGGTACACATTTCATTTATAGAAATTATAAGGCATTTAATATTTTATGATCTATCTTTCACTCTAACTAATCCTGAGGGCCAGAGCTATCTGATTCATCTTTTTTTTCCCCATAGCAAATAATACAGCCCTTGCTACGTTAGGGGCAGACAATATACACTAATAAAATAAACAAATGAGTAAATGAGTCGCTTGGCCGCTTCCCATCTCTTCCTGACATTATAGGTGTAACTAGTACTTTTTCAAGTACTTTGAGGACCTGCCGCTCCCATGCACTATCCTCCTGGCTGGCCCCATGGGAATTTGCCTGGCCTTTGCCATGTAGGTCTTCCCTTTTGGGGCTGGAGAGTGATCCGACTGGGTGTTGGAAATCAGCTCCACCACTGAGTCACGGTGCCTCTGGGCACTGTGGTTCCACTCTGTGTGAAAGGTCTCTCTGCAGCATTCTTGCAAGATGAGTTTTCCAATTAGTGTGCCCTTATAAGGTGCCAGAGGGGATGGCTGGTCAGCATGGGGGCTCATGGATGGGGAAATAGTGGCCAAGAGGTTTTGCCGAAGGCTTTTGGGTGGCTGAAGCCTTCCAGTTAACATCTGGTGAGAGCATAATGACTCAGTGCTCTCCTCCCCACCCCAGGTTCCCTCATCCATCAGCTCTCTTCATTCTGCCAGACCTGGACCTCAAGTGCATGAAATGGTGATGTGACTATGACTGAGCTCCTGACTACATTCTGCATTGAAGCCAGAAAGTGCAGGCTTAAGGGATTTTGTCTTTAAATGGCTACGAGAGGACACAATGCTTCATTGAGTACCTTTGAATCTGGGCCTTCATTTGGGGCTACTCCCTAGAAAAAGGTTACAAGGTCTAAGAATTTATAGAATGTCGAGAGACTGATAATAACTGAATAGCAATAAAACATGCTTTATGCCTTATGACTGCTTAAAAGACTTGTATACTTCTGTATACAGCCTTATGAAGCATGTACTTTAAAAAATATATCTTTGAGATAAATTAATAAATTGTTCTGTGTTAAAAATTGGAAAATATTGAAAAAACAGAAGTTTTCTTATAATCGCATTATTGTTAGTTTTAGGTATTTCTCTCTATATATATCTGGTCCTGACACCCCAAGAAATGGATGATTATGACCTTCATTTAATGGGTGAGGAACTGAGGCTGTAAGTCATCTGGAAGGGTGGTTTAGAAATGAAAAGATTCAGTAGTCTGATCATTTACTATGCAATTTTGGCTATGTCTTAAAATTTCTCCTGACCCCAACTTTTTCCCCCCCAAAAGGTAAGAGGATTCAGAACCAGCGTCACAATAAGCTCAAAGCCCTGAGATGAAAGTTGGTCTTTAAATTCCAGTATTAGTGTGATGACAAGTTCATATACACTTAATGGACAAAGACATCAGTTAAATTAACCTTTAACTTCAGACTTGCTGTCAGGATTCCCATGACTTAAGAGACTGTCATGAATTAATTGTTTACCTGACCCATATCCTTTTCCACTCTGTGCATTTATTTAGATTGCCAAATTCTAAGAAGGGAAGGGGATGAGGTAGCTCAAAAGATAATGAGACAAGGGGATCAGGTATTATTTCGATCCAGGAAATCACCAGTGAATGAACAGTAACATCAAGCAGCCCTACATTAGTAACTAGCTACAGTGTAAAAGGCAGATTTCTGCATTCAAATGATCTCACATCTTATGAATTCAACATATCTTTTCTGTGGGGCTCACACCCTCTACTCTGATGCCTGGACATCATACAAGGGAACTCCACCTAAAATAGACAAAGATTTAAGGAGATTGGGAAATGCCCACCCTTCATCAGAAGAATGGCACCCAGCCCCAGTACATACATGTCCTGACTGAGAGAGCTGCTGAGGCAGGAAAAGAAAAGGATTCTGGGTGTTCATTTTTGCATTGCTGTCTGGGATCTCTTGAGTTTTTGTTTGTTTGTTTGTTTTAACCATGTCTTTATTTTGATTAAAAGTTGCCTTCTATTTAGAAGAAAACTTTGATGCTGGGGGCAGAATGTGGAAGAGAAAAGGGCCAGAGCTAGAAGCATTGCCTTGGTCCCGGGCTCTGGGCTCTAGGCTCTGGGTTCAGGGAGAAAGAGGGTCCTTCTATCTGCTACTTGCTGTAACTCCACATTTGGGGTGGAAAACAAGAGCCTCTCAGAGCAAAAGTTCCTTTTAAGAATAAAGATTAGACATTAGCTGGAGCATCCCTTGTGTTGGATTGGCAGCAAAAGGCAGAGAACATCTCAGGCATATAATTTACAGAAATACCCCAACGGGGTTATTGTTTAAACTGAACTCTGTCGAGTAATGGTGATGATGATGATGGGGTTGATAATTACTGCTGTGGGGTGTATTCTGTGTGCCACTTGACGTGCATTACTCTCTTTACAGCCTTGTAGGTTAGGTGTTATTTACTCCATTGCACAGATGAGGAAGATAATGCTCATCGAGAAAGCATACAGCTCTTTCAAGATCACCCAGCTAGTTAGTAACCAGGCCAGAAAGTGGGGTTTTTCACAGCCTGTGAATTATACTCACTACCTGCCAACCTCAGTTTTGTGTGAGAGTCTTGGGTTTGGTCCATTATCTCTACTGCAGCCCCTCAGCAGAGAATGCGGGAAGCTGAGGCGGAGTTCTCTGGAGACTCCTGCACCTAAAGCGTCAAGGCTACTGATCTAAAAAGCCCTCACGGGCGCGTCCAACTTCACTGGGTGGTAGGGCACGATGGCATTTTGCAACCAAGACTGCAGCCCCAAGGGGAGGATAAGCCCTCATGAATTTCAGATTGTTTCTTAAGGTAAGAAAAGAATTATTTCCTAAAGGAAGGTAGGCAGAGGGGTGGGGCCTGAGAATGATGGGGAGCAGGACTGCAGTGAGGCCTGGGAGGGATGCAGGAGGCCTGGAGTGATTTCCTCTATCTGTCAGGGCAGATCAGACACTCACATCTTCCTTCAGCCCCAAACAAGTACTTTATTTTTTTAACTTTTTAAATTTATTTTTCATTTAGAAAAGAGATTATCTTTAGACAAAAGTGGCACCAATATCCTGTCACCCTGATTAAAATGCAGGAAGAAGATAAAAATGATTTCTCTACCCCCTGTGGCCCAGGACGCCAGCGCCTCCCAGGGAAATGGCCCTCTCCCAGAGGCAAGCCCATTCTCCACTTTTGAAGCTGCCTCTCAACCTGTTTTCTTTGGAGCTCAGGTAAGAGCTGTGCTCGCTCCTGCAGAGGCCGTGGCTGGCTTCCCAGATGAACAACCGCGACCGTTAATTACATCAAGCCAATTAGCAGCAGTGCCCACCTTGCAAGGCCTGTAGTCTTACCCACGTCTAGAAAAGGGCCCCCGGGCCTTGGTGGGGGAAAGCTGGTGAACTGAGAGGCTAAATGTTTAGCAGTGACCTCCTCTCAAAACCTCTTGTCTTAGAGATAAGCGAGGAAACTGAAAAAGACCAATCTCTTATACCATAATCTGCTAAACAGCCTGCAGAGAATATGGTTTTCAGATTCTTCCATTGGGCAGGGACATGGTCTTCTCTCAGCACCTAGTGAGTGATCAGAGGTGGAGCTTTATCAGATCTGGCTTCAGTGACGAGGCTGTGTTTGTCCTGCCTCTCACAGAACCTGGACTAAGGACAGGCCCTTTCTGTAGAAGGACGGAGGGAGGCAAGGGGATCGGGCAAGCATTTTCCTTGGCTCCATGCTCTCGGTTCCCATCTCTACAGAGAATCAGAAGTCTGGGTTCACTGGAGAAGTCTGATCACCTATTAGCCCCTTACCTCAGCAAGTTGCTTAAATGCTCTGAGTTTTGGTTTTTTATTTACAAAATATGATTGTACAGAGTATAGAGATGGAGAACAAACCAGGGATGGCAGGGAGCTGGCGGAGGGGGAGGGCACGAGGGCAGCACGAGGGCAATGGAACAGTTCTGTGTGGTGATGGTCAGGACTTCATGCATTTATTAAGACTCAAACCCTGAAAAGTGTGTCTCAGTTTAAAAATAAATAAAATTTTAAAGTGTGATTAAATTACCTTTTCAAGGTCAGTTATAAGAAAAAAGATGATAAATGGTTTGAAAGGACCTAGCACAGTGAATGGCCCATATGTGTCTTAAACATATGTCACGGGGCTTTGGTTTTTCCTTTCTTTTCTTTTTTCTCCATTTTCTTTTTTAAAACGATTTTTAATGTGGAATTTTTTTAACATTTATTTATTTGTTTATTTTTGGCTGCATTGGGTCTTTGTTGCAGTGTGCAGGCTTCGAAGTGCGGTGCTTCTCTTGTAGCTAGAGCACAGCTCTAGGTGCAGTGGCTTCAGTAGTTGTGCGGCATGGGCTCATAGCTGTGGCTCACGGGCTCTAGAGCCCAGGCTCATAGTGTGCACGATGCTTAGTTGCTCGTGCGCATGTGGGATCTCCTGACAGGGATGGAACCTGTGTCCCTGCATTGGCAGGCGATTCTTACCCACTGTGCCACCTAGGAATTCCTGACTCGTCATTCTGTATAGCACACCAGACCTTCTTCTTCCACAATCATTTTCCAGTTTTCCTGCAGTAGTGGGGCTTTGCCTGTGGCACTTCGCATCTCCTCAACACTTAATATTTCCAAGCTCTGCTGGAACTGTCTAACTCTCAGCACCTGTCACTCAGCTTGAGGGCTCTGTCTGGCTGCTGCAGCCCCGCCGGGTGCAGGAAAGAAAAATATGGGAGTAATGCCTCCTGCGAGCAGCCCTCCAATGAGTTCTGAAGGGAGCTGGTGGATGGCCCAGCTCTCTTGCCCTTTGGCAAGCAAAACTGAGACACTTTCTACACTGGCCCCAGGGTTCCTCAAAGGGTTGAAGCTCCCGTCGTGTGAGTAGTGTTGACCTGCTTGACGGTCCATTTTTTCCGGCTTCCTTTTCTTTCCTCTCTCACTTCCCCACTTGCCTACAAGTATTTCCTGGGATCACCTCTCAAATAAACTACTTTCACGGAAATCAGAGTATGCTCTTGGGGGAACCCAAACGAAGACAAGATCCTTTAAAAGTTCTCTTAATGCAGGCTTATTGGCGACAAATTCCGTTTTTGTTTATCAGAAAACACCTTCATTTCATTATTGCTCTTGGAAAATGGTTTCGCTGGATATACCATCCTAGGTTGTCAGCTGTTTCTCTCAAACTTTGAAAGTATTATTTCACCATCTACTGTCTTCTAATTGCCGTTCTTTTATAGGTGATCTGCCTTTTCTCTCTAAGAAAAGATCTTTTCTTTGTTTCTGGTGTCCTGCAGAA